>NC_070616.1:24137500-27078750 GCF_027172205.1 Podarcis raffonei
AAGTGTTCCGGTTTGCGAATGTTTTTTGGAAGCCGAATGACCGACGTGGCTTCTGTAGCGTCTGTTTGAGTGCAGGAAGTTCTTGCAGCCAATCAGAAGGCGCACCTTGCTTTTCGAATGGTTCCAGGAGTCGAACAGACTCCCGGAATGGATTAAATTTGACAACCAAGGTACCACTGTATTTTTATTCCTGTGTGTTACTCTTGTAAGTTGCTCCACAACATTTTCAGGAAGCAGTTCATACATTCAGTACAGCTAGGTAAAGGTAAAGGGGTAAAGGGACCCCTGACCATTAGGTCCAGTCGTGGCTAACTCTGGGGTTGCAGTGCTCATCTCACTTTATTGGCCAAGGGAGCCAGCGTACAGCTTCTTCTTTTTTTTATAAAGATATTTATTAAAATTTCCAATTTTTATACAAACAAAAAGAAAAAAGCAAAAAAGTTTAAAAACACATAAAATTCACAATACTTAGTTTTCAATGACATATTTCCCTGACCTCCTCATACCTCCCCTTCTTGTATTCCAATTCAAATTATTTATTCAGCAAATCCTTATCTCAAAGCATTACAGCTAAAAACCCCTTGATTTCTTTCCGACATCATTCAACATTCATTAATTTTACAATATTTCTGTAGATAGTCCTTGAATTTTGTCCAATCTTCTTCCGCCGACTCTTCTCCCTGGTCACGGATTCTGCCAGTCATTTCTGCCAATCCCATGCAGTCAATCATCTTCATCTGCCATTCTTCCAGAGTGGGTAAATCTTGCGTCTTCCAGTACTTTGCAATAAGTATTCTTGCTGCTGTTGTAGCATACATAAAGAAAGTTCTATCCTTTTTTGACACCAACTGGCCGACCATGCCCAAGAGAAAGGCCTCTGGTTTCTTCAAGAAGGCATATTTAAATACCTTTTTCAATTCGTTATAGATCATTTCCCAGAAAGCCTTAATCTTAGGGCACGTCCACCAAAGGTGAAAGAATGTACCTTCATTTTCTTTGCATTTCCAACATTTATTGTCGGGCAAATGGTAAATTTTTGCAAGCTTGACTGGGGTCATGTACCACCTGTATATCATTTTCATAATATTTTCTCTTAAGGCATTACATGCCGTAAATTTCATCCCAGTGGTCCACAACTGTTCCCAGTCAGCAAACATAATGTTATGTCCAACATCTTGTGCCCATTTGATCAGAGCAGATTTGACCATCTCATCCTGAGTGTTCCATTTCAGCAGCAAGTTATACATTTTTGACAAAATCTTAGTTTTGGGTTTTAACAGTTCTGTTTCCAATTTAGATTTTTCCACCTGGAAGCCAACTTTCTTATCCAAATTGGAAGCCTCCATTATCTGATAATAATGAAGCCAGTCTTGCACTTTGTTTTTTAGTTTCTCAAAACTCTGCAGTTTCAGTCTATCTCCTTCTTGTTCCAAAATTTCCCAATACTTCGGCCGGGAGCCAGCGTACAGCTTCCGGGTCATGTGGCCACCATGACTAAGCTGCTTCTGGCGAACCAGAGCAGCGCACGGAAATGCCGTTTACCTTCCCGCTGGAGCGGTACCTATTTATCTACTTGCACTTTGACGTGCTTTCGAACTGCTAGGTTGGCAGGAGCAGGGACCGAGCAATGGGACCTCACCCTGTCACAGGGATTCAAACCACTGACCTTCTGATCGGCAAGTCCCAGGCTCTGTGGTTTAACCCACAGTGCCACCCACGTTCCTTCAGTACAGCTAGCTCTACCCAATTTGTTCTGCAGTACTCTTAATGCAATGCTGTTCTTAGTGGTTTAAACCTATACTGGATTGCAGATTGCTGCTCAAATGAAAAAGAATCATGGTGAAAATTTGCAAAAGTTACTCAGACTGAAACAAGACAGATCATCTATTCTAAATGGGATGCAGGACCAAAGAGCTCAGCTGCCTAATCCTTTTTTAATATTTGCTTTATTATCATCTACAACATTGGTGGGGGACCTGGTGCCCTCCAGATCATGTCGGACTACAATTCCCATCACCCCTTACCATTGGCTATTCTAGTCAGGACTCGTAGCAGTTGAAGTCCAATATCTCTGGACAGGCTCATTAAGCTACTAGAACTGAATTTCAAATATTCTTTGTAGGAAAACAAGACCGTACATATTCAAAGCCTATGGTGAATCAGCTGCACACATACACCCTCCCTCATAGTTCTGACTCCAGGAACATAATTTTCATATCAGTGCTAATTATATTAATTATTCTCCACAGTAGAAAACTCATTAAGCTGGAATTTGTGGTTCATTAACTCAAATCTAAAGTGGTGTTAGCTCCTTCGCTGGTGCACTGGGGGTGGGATGCATCAATTCTGCCATGGGAAGAGGACCATTAAGGGTGCACAGGTATTCAGATGCTGAACTCGGGAGAAGCGCTTCCAGCAGGTGAAGACCTCAAGGCAGATCTTCACCTTGTTGGCAGGAAATCAAAGGCAGCAGGAGCCAGGAGCCACATAGAAACATGCCAAACAGACCTAACTTGCCAGGCCATCCAGTTTCTGAGGACCAGTTTATGCACTCAGCCAAATCTTGTAGTAAAGCTGCATCAGGCATCTTGTGCTGACAGGGAAAGTGGCCATGTCAGTGACCTCTTAATGTGTCTGGCTATTGGGAAGAATCCATTTGCCACTCACAAGGCTACCTTGGCACCGCCCAGATTTTGACAGCATTCCTAATTACAGTAATTAGGGAGTCAAACAGAACGATGGTAAACAGGAGGCCAGGAACCATTAGAGTCCCATGCAAGATTAAGCAGATGATGAGACTTGCAGATGAGCTGCCTCCAGCTTTGAATTGTGGAGACCTGAGATGACAAGGGGCCTCTTTCACGATGAGTGGCATCACCTCTCTCGTGGCTTTTGCACTACAGACCTTGTCATACAGATATATCTGGGCTGCTGCTAGACTGAAAATGGAGGAAGGCACCCGGCCTGCTTCCACATCCCTCACAGCTTCTCCATCTCAAAGAGGATCGCTCTTCATGGTTTGAAAACTGCTGGGAACAGGAACCATTCGTTAGGCGGCTAAATTCTACATAGCCCTTTTTACAGCTTCCCCCAGATGTTACGAGAGGAATGCACCCACTGGAGAAGTTTCATTCTGTGGCACCAATTCCTGAGGGCATCTATCTGCTAATTGGCAAATGTGGTGGTTCTCGACCTCAGTTCATTTGATATAAGCACACTGTCGATTTGAGAAAAAGGCCCTGGATGATTTCAGAAGAGGCCCACTTCTATGGTTTGCATTTGGTTACACTGCATCATGGACTTTGTAGTCTTAAGTCTTTCGCACATACCAGCTGGGTCAGCCTAAAACACTTTGAACAGCAAATTATGCCTTCCCACAGTTATAGTGCATAGTAGTCCTGAACATGCACAAAGCTGGCACTAAAGGAAGGGTGGAGGACCAGCAACCCTTGTGATGATGCTGCACTACGATTCCCATCATCTCTGACCATTAGCCATGTTGGCTGAGGGTGATGGGAGGTGCTGTCCAACAACATCTAGAGGGCTGCAGGTTCCCCACCCCTGCTTTTAAGCTATCATTTTCTTTCCGATCAGTAAGTAGACCAAAGATAATTTACATTACAGTGGTACCTCCAGTTACGAACTTAATGCGTTCCAGAAGTCTGTTCTTACACCAAAATCATTCTTAAACTGAGTCGTGCTCTTCCCAATGAGGCTTCCCACCATCAGTGCCCTTCCACCGGTTGACTTCTGTTCGTCTTCTGGGGCAACGTGCGCTAGCTGGAACACCTGCTTCTGGTTTTCCGGAGTGCGTTGCAAATCGTTCGTTAACAGGATTGTTCTTAGACCGAGGTACCACTGTACTATGCTGCCGACCACATATCCCAAAGACACAGGCCACCAAAGGCAAACAAGCGATCAAGAGGGTGGAGTGACTCCCCCATGAAGAAAGCTTGCAACATTTAGAACTTCTTAGTTTAGAGAAGAGGCAAGAGGTGACATGGCAGACATATATGAAATTATGTGTGGCATGGATAAAGTAAGTGTTTATCTCTCCCTTATTTTGCTAGGACCCATGGACATCCGATTAAGTTGAATGTTGGAAGGTTCAGGACAGATAAAAGAAAGGACTACTTCTCACAGCTCATAGTTAACCTGTGGAACTCACTTCCACAGGAGGCAGTGATGGCCACCAACGTGGATGACTTCAAAAAAGGATTAGGTAAATTCAAGGAGAAGAGGGCTGCTCCCAATAGCTCTTAGCTATGATGGCTAAACTCCGCCTCCGTGGTCAGAGGCAGTAATGCTTCTGAATGCCAGTTGCTGGAAACCACAAGAAGGTAGAACGCTCTTGTGTTTAGACCCTTTTTTTGTGGGTTTTCCATAGGCATCTGGTCAGCCACTGTAAGAACAAGATGCTGGACTTCATGGGCCACTGGCCTGATCCAGCAGGCTCTTCTTGTGTTCTTATGAGTCCAGAGCTGAATATGTCACAGTGTTGTAGGGAGTGGTCTAAACCACTGAGCTTCTTGGGCCTGCTGATCAGAAGGTTGGCAGTTCGAATCCCCGTGATGGTGGTGAGCTCCCGTTGCTCTGTCCCAGCTTCTGCCAACCTAGCAGTTTGAAAGCACATCAGTACAAGTAGATAAATAGGTACCGCTGCAGCGGGAAGGCAAACGGCGTTTCCTTGCACTCTGGCTTCCGTCACAGTGTTTTGTTGCGCCAGAAGCGGTTTAATCATGCTGGCCACAGGACCCGGAAAGCTGGACAAACGCCGGCTCCCTCAGCCTGAAAGCGAGATGAGTGCCGCACCCCACAGTCGCCTTTGACTGGACTTAACTGGGTCCTTTACCTTTACCTTATCTCAGTGTATCTTGGGGGTTTGCATGCTCCCCCCTGCTTTTTTTGTGTGTGTGCTTGATTTACCCATGAAGAATTACTTCCACAATCTCATGTATCCATGTTGAGGAAACTGAGGGGCAATGACCAGGCAGAGGAGTTGCCACCACTGTGGCCCTGTGTGCAGGGAAAAGCTTAGCACAGCTAACAATGTCCCTGGGCCACACAAAGCCTCGCTTCATGCATTCCAAGGCCTTCTGAACACAACACCCTCCTCACGTTGCCTGGAACCTTCTAACTGCTTCCAGTGTTGGAAGACTCTCGCTTGATGTCAGTTCTCTTCACACACAAGAGTCTTGCACCTGGGCTGGAAAAGGACATGTACAATGCTACTGAAAAGCAGGTGTTGAAGCTCTTTGTTTAGGCAATGTTACAAGAGTGGGTGAGAAGAGCAATAGCTTCTCCCCTGTTGGCAGAATCCCACTGGTGGCCCTGGTAGGGAGCCACAGCTGGAATCACAGCTAATGAATGAGCAAACAAGTGTTGTGTTCTGCATTGCCTTTCCAAAGAGATCACAAATGCCCAACTGAGCATGCCTCTAAGATCTATTTCACTCCACAGTGCACCTTCTTTTTCAAATTCCACCCCCAGCACTGTGATTCAGCCGGTAATTAGTCTGTTCTGTGTCCCTTGTTCCTCCCCTGCCCACACAATTACAGTTTGCTTTTCGGACATCCTGTGGACTCAATCCTTCCAAAGGATGCCTGATATTCCTCCAACAGAAGGGGATTTAGGGGAGTGCGACCAGCTTGGTTGCACTGGGCACAGACCCTTGGGGGTGCCACAAGGGGCATGGGCATAGATGGGGGAAGGAGGGCAGCTGTGCCCCCCCCCATAATTCAAGTAAATAAATAAAAACACTTAACTACAAGTAGAAATTGTAGAAAGATTTTGACAGATTTTTCTGAGCACTTGGGGTCAAAAGAAAGTAATTGAAAAGAACTGCTGTTGAGACATTTCATTCTGAATCTGCTAGACAGAGCCAGACAGAGAATAATGACAGGTGGGTGTCTTGCGCTGTCCCGCCCCCCAACATAAATCCTGGCTACACCCATGCCAAAGGGTGCCACAATTCTGGTGTAGAATGGAAGGCAAGAGGGTGTGTGTGTGAATTTTGGTGTTGAACATGGTGCTGCTGAAATTTGAGACCCCACGGTCTGCCACTGCTTCCAAACTTGCTGATGTTCTCGATCTGAATGTGCTCTAATTGCTTGCTATCTTTCCAGGCCCAGAGATGGTCCCTGCTGCTAGTCTGGCTCTTCTCCAGGTCTGGAAATTGAAAAGCAAAACAAACAAAAGGAAATAAATGATTGTTAAGCTTTTGTTAATTTCCACCCCTTGTTTTCTCGTCAATACTTCCAGCTAGCCTGGCTCAGTCTTTTCATGCTCAAAAGAGCACACATTTTTTTGCTTTGCAGGATGATTGTTACCAAAAGACAGGAGATCTTTCAGCTGAGTAGAAGACCACCTGCTGTGCCCACAAAAGGTCCCAAGTTCACGCCCCAGCATCTACCATTAGATGAATCAAAGGGCAGCTGATATGAAATACCTCTGCCCCTGAACATGTACAGAGTGCCTTTGACTTTACCCTGAATACCTACCCCAACACAGAGGAGCCATCCATTAGCACTTGATCTGCATGCAGAAAGTCCCTGGGTCTCCAGTTAAAAATATCAGGTGAAGAATCATTCTCTGTCTGAGCTGCTGCCGATCAGAGTAGGCATCACTGAACATAATGGCAAATTGTGTTCCTTCTGTCCATGTAAGAGCCGGAGGTTTCTAGCACACACTCCTGTCCATCCTCCATTCAGTCATGGGAAAGGCATGTCGTCTGAACACACAATATAAAGAGCTATTATGAAAAACAAGGCACTTAAATAGTACACTTTATTTGCAGGGTATACATTTTCCAGCCAGGCAAAGAATGAGAAAGATGCAGGGTAGAGCTGGTGGCCTAGGGAGAGGTTATTTGATCCAGGGGCCATAGAAATACCTGGAGGACCACATTCACCCCCTGGTCCTGATATACCCTACCCCTGATTTAAAGGGAATTTTGACTGCAATGAAATATCACCTTGTTCTGCATTTACACTGTTCCTGTTTGCTCCAGTAATTATCCTTTTAACTTGCTTTTCCTTAGTTTTATAGATCTGCCCCAGTTTATTTATATCCCTCCATCCATAATGATTCTGGTCCCATTACTCACGGCAAAACACCAGGAAATGTTCCGTTTCCCAATTTACGGTCGCAATTATGATATCTGACGGAAACAAATGCAGCTGCCTTCCATTTGAAGCCATATTTTGATCACAATAATTAAGAGAAAGAGAGAGCAACTTCGTGGCATGGCATGTGTTAGATGAATTAATGTAATGTTATGGCTGTATTAAAGGAGGGGGGTAGAGAGAGAGCATATACAAAAAAAAAAATAATGTCTGAGATCAACAATGGGAACAAAGAAATGCATCATTTTAACCCCTTTGGGCCTCTTCTGAAATCTGCTGTTTTCATGCAAAGCCACTATGCTGTTATAGTAACAGTTAAACTGCCCTATTGAGTCTAATATCTGTTCCACCCTCTTTCCATTTATGCTTCTTCCCCCCCCCCCGAGTCTCTTTCCACAAAATTGCTAGTTATGGAAATGTTTGTGTGCAAACAAGAATGAAGGGTTTCTGTGTGTTTTGTCACTTCATATTTCAGCCTGCCTGTCTGAATGAGCAGGGACAGCTGAAACCCAGATGATGATATTATAATCATCCTTCCAATTGCATCGTCTAAACCTGATAACAAATTGTGTCTTCTCTCTCTCTCTGTCTCTCTGTCTCTCCCCCTTCCCTCTTTATCTCTGCAAGGAAGAGCGTGTGCAGGGCGGTTTTGTATTAATGATGACAAAGGCGGCTTTGTGGGAGCTGGCACTTCTAGGAACAATCGCGAGGAACAATCACGGACCTTTCATGAATGGTGGGGATCATTCAATTAGTTTTAATTTGTTGGTGGAACGACAGAAGGCTAAAAATTTTGACTTGCTTGTCTTTGCTGCAAAGCAACGACAGGCAAAAGCCTGTGCTCTGGGCTTTGTTGTGCTCGCCACCGTGAAGTTCCTCGCTGGTTTATGAGCTGCTTTTTCTCAATACCCCATGAAGCAATGTCTCAAGAATCCTCCATCTTTCCACAAAGGGACTGGCTAATTCAATTCATTCATTCAGAGTTAACTTAATGCTAAACTGTCAGTCCCAGGAACTGGAAGTCTTGGATTGATCAAAAGTGTCACGCCGAGGGGAATAGCAACTCAGGCATTTCTCTTACTCACAACTTTACTAGATTTTGGGGCCCACTGTGGAATTCAGATTTTTATTCATAGGTAATTGTGTTCCAAGACTGTGGGAAGCTTACCAGAATCTACATTTTTTCCCCCTTAGTACTTTTATTCAGCAAATACTCTCTTGTCGTTTTTTAAAAATGATATTCTTGTGATCTCATGTGGAACAACTAGCTAAAAACTTCCTAAACCACAGAGGTATGTGGGCAAAATTTCCATGCATGGAAATGCTGAGGAACTGTAACTGAACTGAAGACCTTGCTAATATCAGAAGGTGTAGGACCTCTGCTGGGGGACACACATTGTGCTCCTTCTGGGGTAGTTTGTCCACTTTTGTACTTAGCTCTCACTTGTGGCTCCTAAAAGCTGTTAGCATGTGACAGCAGCCACACCCTGGGAATGGCTTTGACTGGCCGGCTAAACCAAGTGAGGGTAGCTGATGGGTCTCAAACCTTCAGTGAGTTAGGAGCTTCCCCTGCATGAAAAGACATACTCTGGTGGGTTGGGCAGACAAGACTAATAATGGGTCCAGCAGTCAAGGAGGAGGTTTCTGCACATGCTGTGTAGAGGGAAGTGAGGGGCAGATGGGGCTCATCAACCTGGGAAAATAGCCCATCTAGGAGAAAGGAAAACTCTGATCCTAAACTTCCATTGCCTTCTGGAGAAAAAGGCTACGGAGTAAACCATACACAAATCCAGAGTGGAGTTACAAAGACAGTTGGAGGGAATCTTTTATGCATCCTCCTGACAATTCCTGCAGCCACTCTGGTGCCAGACGTATTGTTCTGCTTTCCTTTGGACCACATGAGCAAGGCTGAGAGAGGGGTCTTGTCATCCGGGCAATCCAGGACCTCCATACACACTGCCCAGGCTTGCACCCCAGGGAGATCACTTGGTGCTGCTATTGCAGAGGTCTAACTCCACCCCTGGAAGTGTACTCCACTGTCTCTTGAGATGGATGGATGCCAACAACACAGGATAAAAGGTAAAGGTAAAGGGACCCCTGACTATTAGGTCCAGTCATGGCTGACTCTGGGGTTGTGGCGCTCATCTCGCTTTATTGGCCGAGGGAGCCGGCATACAGCTTCCGGGTCATGTGGCCAGCATGACTGAGCCACTTCTGGCGAACCAGAGCAGCGCACGGAAACGCCATTTACCTTCCTGCAGGAGCGGTACCTATTTATCTACTTGCACTTTGACGTGCTTTCAAACTGCTAGGTTGGCAGGAGCAGGGACCGAGCAATGGGACCTCACCCCATTGTGGGGACTCGAACCACTGACCTTCTGATCGGCAAGTCCTAGGCTCTGTGGTTTAACCCACAGCGCCACCTGCGTCCCATAACAACACAGGATAGGCAATGCTAATCTTTTTCAACCCATGTCCACATTTGGAATTTTGTGTGAAAGATATGGGTGCCCCCCTCTGTCCCCTGTGATAAGCCTCCCCTCCCCAGAGAACCTGAAAAAAGAGAAAGTGGGTGCACAGCCACTCACTTTGAATCTACAAGTGATCTCTCAATCTCTCTCTCTCTCTAGTGTGTGTGGACCAGCTCCCGTAGAATTAATCTGAGTATTGAAAAGTGCATAGATATGAAAGACAAAGTGGGAAAGAGTGTCACTCTTGGCACTTCCTCCTCTGCACACTTTTGAAGGGAGAAAAAGAAATAGCAGTGAAGGACCTCCTTCAATTCAAGCACTTCTTCCCAGGCATCTTGCATATCCCTAGATGATGGAGTACACGCTTTATGCAACTTCAGGACGCCATCCTAATGGTAAACATACATTTCCATTGGAAGAACATGCTACATGTATCTGTTCTCAGACCCAGCTCACCAAACATCCATATTTGTTCTGTAAACCAGGGATGGAGAATGTTTGGCCCTCCAGATTTTGTTGGCCTCCCATATCCAATCACCTCCAGCCAGAACTGCCAAAGATCAGGGATGCTATAGTCCATCAATGAATGGTCAGGGGTCATAGATACCCAATCCCTAGTGTAAACACTCTTGCTCACCCTGTCTCTCTCCCCATCTCTCTCTCTGTCACACACAAACATTGTCCACCAATAGCATCAAATCCAGCTCAGACCTCTTCACTCATATAGTTTTGATTCCAAGACCAATTCCCTCCCCCTCCTTTTTTCTTTTTTACTATCCCACCTCATCTGTAGGAAATTTAAGTGTCATGAGCTCAGAGATGGAACTACTTGACTTGATGGATAGAAACGACTTGACTGAAATGAGCAGTGGGCATATTTTCAAGGGAAGCAAAGACTCTATTGATTCAAATGGGAATATTTTAGTCACCAGAGGCAGAAAGAGAGTGCTATGGAAACCCAGACAAATCAAACCAAGAGTTTTCAGATGCTGCCACTGTTTGTTTTATAGGCAAAAAGAAAAGTCCTGCTGCCCTGGGTGCCTTAATAGTTATCTCATCCATCCTCCCACTGTGTCAATAGAGTCCTGAGATGCTTTCTCAGTGTTTACTGCCCAGATTGCTCTGGCTGCCATTGCATCTATCATGACTCCCACATTCTTCACTTAGTCCCTGTGCTCTAGCTTCATTTCTTCATTATAAATATTATAAGTGGGAGGATGGAAAAAGGTGCAAGGAGAGTTTGAGCCACTTCTGTCTGCATGTCATCCTGTCCCCATCAGTCTAGCCTCCCAATTTATATGACTGGAATCCCTCTGTGATCCTCTATCTTCTGCATGTTGTTGTTGTTTAGTCATTTAGTCATGTCCGACTCTTCGTGACCCCACGGACCAGAGCACGCCAGGCACTCCTGTCTTCCACTGCCTCCCGCAGTTTGGTCAAACTCATGCTGGTAGCTTCGAGAACACTATCCAACCATCTCGTCCTCTGTCGTCCCCTTCTCCTTGTGCCCTCCATCTTTCCCAACATCAGGGTCTTTTCCAGGGAGTCTTCTCTTCTCATGAGGTGGCCAAAGTATTGGAGCATCAGCTTCCAGTGAGCACCTTCTGATTTCCTTCAGAATGGATAGGTTTGATATTCTTGCAGTCCATGGGACTCTCAAGAGTCTCCTTCAGCACCATAATTCAAAAGCATCAATTCTTTGGTGATCAGCCTTCTTTATGGTCCAGCTCTCACTTCCATACATCACTACTGGGAAAACCATAGCTTTAACTATACGGATCTTTGTTGGCAAGGTGATGTCTCTGCTTTTTAAGATGCTGTCTAGCTTTGTCATTGCTTTCCTCCCAAGAAGCAGGGGTCTTTTAATTTCGTGACTGCTGTCACCATCTGCAGTGATCATGGAGCCCAAGAAAGTAAAATCTCTCACTGCCTCCATTTCTTCCCCTTCTATTTGCCAGGAGGTGATGGGACCAGTGGCCATGATCTTCATTTTTTTCATGTTGAGCTTCAGACCATATTTTGCACTCTCCTCTTTCACCCTCATTAAAAGGTTTTTTAATTCTTCCTCACTTTCTGCCATCAAGGTTGTGTCATCTGCATATCTGAGGCTGTTGACGTTTCTTCCGGCAATCTTAATTCCAGCTAGGGATTCATCCAGCCCAGTCTTTCGCATGATGAATTCTGCATATAAGTTAAATAAGCAGGGAGACAATATACAGCCTTGTTGTACTCCTTTCCCAATTTTGAACCAATCAGTTGTTCCATATCCAGTTCTAACTGTAGCTTCTTGTCCCACATAGAGATTTCTCAGGAGACAGATGAGGTGATCAGGTACTCCCATTTCTTTAAGAACTTGCCATAGTTTGCTGTGGTCGACACAGTCAAAGGCTTTTGCATAGTCAATGAAGCAGAAGTAGATGTCTTTCTGGAAGTCTCTAGCTTTCTCCATTATCCAGCACATGTTTGCAATTTGGTCTCTGGTTCATCTTCTGCATAGCCATTTCTAATATGTCAATTTATTTCTATCAATCCAAACCCAACTATCTTCCATCTGTCTAGTATTTCTGCAGTGAACATGCTCATCTCTTGCTTGGGGGGATGTGTCTGTACCTTGTTTATCCAGTTTTGGCCCCTGGTTCAGATTTGGAATGGTGAGGCCCTCTCTGCTACTTTGGTGAGTCAACTCTTGACATATTGGATTTCCTGGACCATGAGTGCCAGCTCTAGCTAGTAACAGTCACTTAATTAAATCCTCCAGATCTAGTTGCAAAGGAGGGGAGTAAAATGTCTTTGCCTGGTTTGTATTGGTTTGCTGGGATTTGTGTCTTCTTTCTACCAGGATAACAGCGGGTTATGAAGAGCTGTCCATCAGCACCAGTCAGAATTCTGTGATTAAAAAACAAAAGCTGAGGTGGGAGCTGTCTATCAGCACCATATTTTGAGCAGTAATGGTTTCCACTTCCACCCATCCTTAAGGAGAAAGAGAGAACAAAAGTGACTAGATCTGACACAAGTACACAATGTTCCCATTACATATCTAGCACAGATAGAAAGATAGACCAGCAATAAATCCAAGTCAGTAAAAAGAACAACCAATTAAATCTTATCAAAATGAGCAACAACGACTTCAGATAAACTCACAGGCCACAGGCCTGTCTAAATAATAATAAAAAAGCACTTTTTACTTGCTGACAGATATGGCAGGAATGAGGAACTGGATCTGACCAGTAGACCAGATCCTGACCTCCAACAAGCCTTGTAAACCATTTTGACAAGTGGGCAGTCTGATGTTGCCGTGGCATCAGTTGAGACATTTTTCTTCACTTGTGTTTCAAACTGCACGGGCACATGCACAGGTGATTTCAAGTGTTGGTGATAAGCTGATTGGTGGCACCTTTAAATAGCTCACTTCCTTTTCTCAGGTGGTTTGAAATAAAACTATACAGGCAAAGGAACAGGGTTTGTTGATGATGTGTTTGTATTCATTCATTCACTCACTCACTCATTCATTCATTCATTCATTCATTTCCTGCCTTTCCCCGAGAACCAGGACTGGAGGTGGCTCACAAAAATTAAAGCTTGTCTAGACCTAGTTAGGCTCATAGGTTGAAAGTTCGCCACCCTTGAGATAGAGAGATAAGAAGAGCTTCTTTGGATAATTGCTCCAGTTGTTTCAATACTTTGTCCAGGCTACTGAGAAGCACATAGGATAATTGTTGGGTGGAGAGAAGTCCCTTTCTCAAACATCTCAAATTTCTCTCAGGTTTGCACGGGAGTTGAAAATTCTTCAGGTAACCTACCCCCAAATTGTTTAAGGCTTCATAAGCCAAAACTAGCACTTTGAACAGTGACCCAAAACCAACCAGTAGCCAATGAACATTGGCTAAAACATTGCCTCATCCGTATATATTTAATTTCTTCTAATTCACCCGTTGGAACTCCATTACATTATATATCATAGAGGCACTATCTTTGTGGTCTCTTGAGGGACTGTTGAAGACTTTCCTCTTCCAACTAGCCTTTTAAGTGGATATATTTATCCCAGTCTTTATCTTCATTGGCCTA
Organism: Podarcis raffonei; assembly: GCF_027172205.1. NCBI lineage: Eukaryota > Metazoa > Chordata > Lepidosauria > Squamata > Lacertidae > Podarcis > Podarcis raffonei. Next base: position 24,151,161 of record NC_070616.1, read on the forward strand.
GGAACTGTCTTTCTAAATGCTTTCATTGTTGATGTTTCCATTGTGAAATTGTTTGGGGATGTTTTATGGAAAGTGATTCGTGAATGAAATAAAGAAATGCAGAAAGTTCTGAGCCAGCTGGAGTTTCAGAATCGTCTTCAAAGGCAAACCCATGTAGAGTAATCCAATGCATAGTCTTATGTATGTCCATGTTTGTTTTTGCAGGGATATCTGCAGCAACCGTTTAGCATGACACTTCCAGAGGCCCCTTGCATTTCCTAATGACTATCGAAGTTGAGTGTGCTTTGATGTAATCTGTGAGAGTATTAAATCTGCACAACTCACCATCCTTAGAATCTTGACTTTTATTTTATTTATTAAAAAATAAAAATTGTTTCTAACCCTAAATACTTGCAGGGAGGAATTTTAATCCACGCAGATAATGCCAGATGATTCAATAACAATTTTACTGAATGGTAGGGTCGCCATATGTCCTCTGTTTTTCAGGACACGTCCTCATTTTCATAGGTATATAAAAATGAGAGTCATCATAGTGATCCATAGTTAAAACTAGAAGTCAGCAAATGTGTCCCTTTTTTTGCTCTTCAAAATATGGCAACCCCACTGAATGGTCTCACTTATTTGCTTTCTGTATTTTTCCTTTCCCCTCCCCAACACCTTTATTCTGAGGTCCAGCGCCAAGGGCCTTCTGGCGGTTCCCTCACTGTGAGAAGCCAAGTTACAGGGAACTAGGCAGAGGGACTTCTCGGCTGTGGCGCCGACCCTGTGAAACACCCTCTCATCAGATGTCAAGGAAATAAACAACTACCTGACTTTTAGAAGACATCTGAAGGCAGCCTTGTTTAGGGAAGTTTTTAATGACTGATGTTTTAATGTATTTTTAATCTTCTGATGGAAGCTGCTCAGAGTGGCTGGGGAAATCCAGCCAGATGGGCGGGGTAGAAATATATTATTGTTGTTGTTGTTGTTAGCTGATCTACTCACTTTGCTAGAGCTTTAATTTATTCTCTTTTTAAAAAATCAATGAAGAGGTTCACTGGAACCCCCAAAATGTAAGTCTGAAAGGAAAGCAGCTGAATATTTTACCTGCATGAAAAATGGAGGGTCTTAAAGACAACTTTGTGAGCCATCTGAAATCACTCATAGTTACTAACCACTCTTCAGCAGACATCAGCTCTTAAAACCCCTGATAGGGTCCTTCCAATATAGATAGATTAATACCAAGGATGGGTGTTGTTTCTTCTTCTTCTTCTTCTTCTTCTTCTTCTTCTTCTTCTTCTTCTGCTTCTGCTTCTGCTTCTGCTTCTGCTTCTTCTTGTAAATCTGCACTGGCAACTTCCCCCCCTTGCATGAGCAAAATAAAAACAGTGACTACACCCCCCCCCAAGATAATAAAGCCCTCCATACAATGGAAAATTACCACAATGTTTGAATATCACATCAGATTAGGTGGAGAAGAGCAAGCTGACATTAAAATAAATTAGCCAATCATATCCCGCCCCCCCACAATTTTCCTTCCCATTTCTTCTAGCGTCTGCATTTTGATAACTAATCTGAACACAGATTTTCCAACACAAGGAGGGGTAATTTTCTATGCAGTTCATGTTCTGACAGCAAGGCAAAGGGTTTTTTTTCTTTTTCTTTTTAAACCACTCACACATACCTCCAGCAAAAGAAGCCGAGGAGGAGACAATATAGTTTGAAAGAGAATGAGAGATAAAGATGATTGACTCCTCTGATGGCTTCTCCATCATGATGACACCTCATTTGAGCTGGTCAATGCAAACTGATTGTTAATCTCCGCCATGTGAGGTCAACCTGGTTTAAGAGGACCACACTGCAGATGCTCTGCTCTGCCCATCATTGCTCCAAATCAGCAACCATAATCTCTCCCAGATCAGAACTTGTTTCCCATTATCTACTTGGTGTTGGCCGATGATATATGAAGCAATTTCAGCCCCGACAGTTGTGTTGGGTGCGTGCTCACAGGCTAGCCTGTGAAATCTATATACTTCCGTTCCCCCCCCCTTTTAGCTAGGAGCAATATTTTTTAAGCTAAAAGGAGTTTTCAAAGAGGAGATGCCATAACTCATCTTTATAGTCCTGCACAATCCGTTCATTTAGACACTGAATTTCCTCTCCATTATGCCACCATCTGAATGCATTAATCTGCTCATTGAGTAGTGGCTGCTTGATGGGGTTGTTGGAAGGAGCAAAGCGAAGGTTGAGGATTATTTGTTTCCATGTTGTCATTCAGCAAGCCTCTAAAAGTATTTAACCCTGTCCATAAACCCGGAGAGCCTGAAGAATGCAACCACATTTGGTGTGCAGTGGCAAAAGGGAGAGTCAGAGGCAGGCAGGCCCAATTTAAAGATGGAGTTGTTGTTGTTGTTGAGTCGTTTAGTCGTGTCCGACTCTTCGTGACCCCATGGACCAGAGCACGCCAGGCACCTCTGTCCTCCACTACCTCCCGCAGTTTGGTCAAATTCATGCTGGTAACCTCGAAAACACTATCCAACCATCTCATCCTCTGTCGCCCCCTTCTCCTTGTGCCCTCCATCTTTCCCAACATCAGTGTCTTCTCCAGGGAGTCTTCTCTTCTCATGAGGTGGCCAAAGTACTGGAGCCTCAGCTTCACGATCTGTCCTTCCAGTGAGCACTCAGGGCTGATTTCATTAAGAATGGATGCATTTGATCTTCTTGCAGTCCATGGGACTCTCAAGAGTCTTCTCCAGCACCATAATTCAAAAGCATCAATTCTTCGGCGATCAGCCTTCTTTATGGTCCAGCTCTCACTTCCATACATCACTACTGGGAAAACCATGGCTTTAACTATACGGACCTTTGTTGGCAAGGTGACGTCTCTACTTCTCAAGATGCTGTCTAGGCCTGTCATTGCCCTTCTCCCAAGAAGCAGGCGTCTTTTAATTTCGTGGCTGCTGTCACCATCTGCAGTGATCATGGAGCCCAAGAAAGTAAAATCTCTCACTGCCTCCATTTCTTCCCCTTCTATTTGCCAGGAGGTGATGGGACCAGTGGCCATGATCTTCGTTTTTTTGATGTTGAGCTTCAGACCATATTTTGCACTCTCCTCTTTCACCCTCATTAAAAGGTTCTTTAATTCCTCCTCACTTTCTGCCATCAAGGTTGTGTCATCTGCATATCTGAGGTTGTTGATATTTCTTCCGGCAATCTTAATTCCAGCTTGGGATTCATCCAGCCCAGCCTTTCGCATGATGTATTCTGCGTATAAATTAAATAAGCAGGGAGACAAAATACAGCCTTGTCGTACGCCTTTCCCAATTTTGAACCAATCAGTTGTTCCATATCCAGTTCTAACTGTAGCTTCTTGTCCCACATAGAGATTTCTCAGGAGACAGATGAGGTGATCAGGCACTCCCATTTCTTTAAGAACTTGCCATAGTTTGCTGTGGTCGACACAGTCAAAGGCTTTTGCATAGTCAATGAAGCAGAAGTAGATGTCTTTCTGGAACTCTCTAGCTTTCTCCATAATCCAGCGCATGTTTGCAATTTGGTCTCTGGTTCCTCTGCCTCTTCTAAATCCAGCTTGCACTTCTGGGAGTTCTCGATCCACATACTGTTTGAGCCTTCCTTGTAGAATTTTAAGCATAACCTTGCTAGCGTGTGAAATGAGTGCAATTGTGCGGTAGTTGGAGCATTCTTTGGCACTGCCCTTCTTTGGGATTGGGATGTAGACTGATCTTCTCCAATCTTCTGGCCACTGCTGAGTTTTCCAAATTTGCTGGCATATTGAGTGTAGCACCTTAACAGCATCATCTTTTAAAATTTTAAATAGTTCAGCTGGAATACCATCACTTCCACTGGCCTTGTTATTTGCAGTGCTTTCTAAGGCCCATTTGACTTCACTTTCCAGGATGTCTGGCTCAAGGTCAGCAACCACACTACCTGGGGTGTACGAGACATCCATATCTTTCTGGTATAATTCCTCTGTGTATTCTTGCCACCTCTTCTTGATGTCTTCTGCTTCTGTTAGGTCCTTACCACTTTTGTCCTTTATTATGGTAATCTTTGTACGAAATGTTCCTTTCATATCTCCAATTTTCTTGAACAGATCTCTGGTTCTTCCCATTCTGTTGTTTCCCTCTATTTGTTTGCACTGCTCGTTTAAGAAGGCCTTCTTGTCTCTCCTTGCTATTCTTTGGAAATCTGCATTCAATTTCCTGTATCTTTCACTATCTCCCTCGCATTTTGCTTGCCTTCTCTCCTCCGCTATTTGTAAGGCCTCGTTGGACAGCCACTTTGCTTTCTTGCATTTCCTTTTCATTGGGATGGTTTTCGTTGCTGCCTCCTGTACAATGTTACGAGCCTCCATCCATAGTTCTTCAGGCACTCTGTCCAGCAAATCTAAATCCTTAAACCTGTTCCTCACTTCCACTGTGTATTCATAAGGGATTTGACTTAGATTGTATCTTACCGGCCCAGTGGTTTTTCCTACTTTCTTCAGTTTAAGCTTGAATTTTGCTATAAGAAGCTGATGATCTGAGCCACAGTCAGCTCCAGGTCTTGTTTTTGCTGACTGTATAGAGCTTCTCCATCTTTGGCTGCAGAGAATATAATCAATCTGATTTCGATACTGCCCATCTGGTGATGTCCATGTGTAGAGTCGTCTCTTGTGTTGTTGGAAAAGCGTGTTTGTGATGACCAGCTTGTTCTCTTGACAGAACTCTATTAGCCTTTGCCCTGCTTCGTTTTGATCTCCAAGGCCAAACTTGCCAGTTGTTCCTTTTATCTCTTGACTCCCTACTTTAGCATTCCAATCCCCTATAATGAGAAGAACATCCTTCTTTGGTGTCACTTCTATAAGGTCTTGTAAGTCTTCAAAGAATTGGTCTATTTCAGTTTCTTCAGCACCAGTGGTTGGTGCATAAACTTGGATTACTGTGATGTTAAAAGGTCTGCCTTGGATTCGTATCGAGATCATTCTATCATTTTTGAGATTGCATCCCAGTACAGCTTTCGCCACTCTTTTGTTGACTATGAGGGCCACTCCATTTCTTTTACGGGTTTCTTGCCCACAGTAGTAGATGTGATGGTCATCCGAACTGAATTCGCCCATTCCTGTCCATTTTAGTTCACTGATGCCCAGGATGTCAATATTTATTCTTGCCATCTCATTTTTGACCACCTCCAACTTACCTAGGTTCATGGTTCTTACATTCCAGGTTCCTATGCAATATTTTTCTTTACAGCATTGGACTTTCCTTTCGCTTCCAGGCATATCCGCAACTGAGCGTCCTTTCGGCTTTGGCCCAGCCGCTTCATCAGCTCTGGATCTACTTGTACTTGCCCTCCGCTCTTCCCCAGTAGCATGTTGGACGCCTTCCGACCTGAGGGGCTCATCTTCCAGCGTCATAACTTTTATATGCCTGTTGTCTTTGTCCATGGAGTTTTCTTGGCAAGGATACTGGAGTGGCTTGCCGGTTCCTCCTCCAGGTGGATCACGTTTGGTCAAAACTCTCCACTATGACCTGTTCATCTTGTGTGCCCTGCTCGGCATAGTTCATAGCTTCTCTGAGTTCTTCAAGCCCCTTCGCCACGGCAAGGCAGTGATCCATGAAGGGGAAAGATGGAGTACCTGGTCTCTACTCCAAAATCCGTGCAGTAATCTGCCGGAGTTGGAGCCAGAGGTAGGACTTGGACAGGAGCCTATTGCAAACCAAGCAGAAGGTACTGCTCCATTGATGAGCACAGGCAGATGGTCAAGTCCATAGCATTTATGCACTAAGCTTCATTGTGCCTCTACATCACAGGGGATGATTGTCAGGGTGGAGTTATAGGCAGCTGTCAGAATGCAACCAGGAGCCAAGAATTGTGCTAGGTTAAAAGTGCAGAACCTTTTTCATCCTAAGGACCACATCCTATTCCAGAAGCAAAAAATGGGTGGAGCAATTGATATAAATTTTACCTTTGCATGGTAGGCTAGTTTCTACACATTCACATACCCCTCTCTATTCTTTATTAGGATGCAGTTCAGCCACGCAAAACACATGGAGTGCAAAGCAGAGTCGGGAAGAGCTGTGGCCTGAGGACAGTTCCAAGGGCCAGATAAAGAGACCCGAAGGGCCACATGTTGTCCCTGGGCCTAAGGTGCTTTTATCCCTACCCCGCTTCTACTCTAGTGGAGATCAAGACAACCGACGATTCCAAGAAGCAGACCAGAACACAACAGAGCCAAGAAGCTTTGTTGCTGCCCAGTCAGAGTCTTGACCTAAACAGGAAGCCTCTTCTTGTCTAGAAGGACTCAAAGGACAGCCAGGATCACTGGCACCAACTCCAAGGGGCCCTGGGGGCCCGGGCACCCACAATTTGTGGGTGGGTGCCCAACCTCCTCCCGCTGCTCTGGCTACCCAAAAGTTGCTGAGGTTTCTACACATATATGTGCATTTTTCCACCCAGGTGAGTAAGAGTCATCAACATAGTTTCAATGACACATCCCAGTCAGGAAAAAGCACTTGAGGAAGGTGTGGAGCAAGGTGTGGAGCAAGGCAGATCAGGATTATAGCCCGGAGAGAATGAGATTCTTTTATGAGGAATTCCAGGGATCAAACTTAGGGACATGGACATGACGCAATAATAGAGCATCTGCTTTGCAAGGTCCCAGTTGAATCCCTGGCATCTCCAGGTAGGGCTGGAAAGAAACCCCACAGGAAATCCTGGAGATTTTCTTTCCTGGAGAAAGGCAGCCAGTCAGTATTGTCAATACTAAATTTGATGGGACAATGATCTGACTCAGTGTAAAATAGCTTCCTATGGGTTAAACCACAGAGCCTAGGACTTGCCGATCAGAAGGTCAGCGGTTCGAATCTGTAATGGTTATATGGGGTTGCTCGTGCGTAAGTTGCCGCCGCTCTTGGCAAGGTTGCCTGGTTAAACCTTTTCCTGGCTGGACAGCCCTTCACTTCGTGGCTGTTTCAGTCGCTAGCAGAATCCGTCAGTGGGCGTTTCTTGAACCTCTTCCAGCATAAAAGTTCTTTATCATAAAAGTTCTTTAGTCTCCGCCTACTCTCCCTGTGCGGAAGTCTTCTGCGCAGGGTGGGTGTGGACAGCGGAGGACCCGTGCTCTCCCCGCTGGTCTCCAGCGAGGAGTCCTGGAGCCCCCTCTCCGATTCCCCCATCTGCCCCCCTTTCTCCCTGGTGTCACGCTGATTTCCTTCCCCAGCCGATGAGTCCCCTCTCTCCCTGCTGGGCCCTTCTCCGGCATCGCTTGGGAGCCTTGCCTCCACTCCTGGCTCCGATGTCAGTTCCCTGACAGAGTCCCACCGACGGGGTGAGCTCCCGTTGCTTGGTCCCTGCTCCTGCCAACCTAGCAGTTCAAAACAAAGTGCAAGTAGATAAATAGGTATGGCTCCGGCGGGAAGGTAAACAGCATTTCCGTGCGCTGCTCTGGTTCTCCAGAAGTGGCTTAGTCATGCTGGCCACATGACCCGGAAGCTGTACACCAGCTCCCTCGGCCAATAACCGAGATGAGCGCCGCAACCCCAGAGTCGGTCAGTACTGGACCTAATGGTCAGGGGTCCCTTTACCTTTACCTATGGCTTTAAGTCTTTAGGAAAAAGCTATAGTTCAGTGCTGGAGCATCTTCTGTGCCTGCAGAAGTTCCCAAGCTCAATCTCCAATGGCATCTCAGAGCTGGGAAAGACCCCTACTTGAAACCCTGGAGAGCTGCTGCTAGTCAGTGTGGACAATACTGGCTAGATGGACCAAAGGACTGATTCCGTATAAGGCAACTGCCTACACTACTAGGTTGTGTGTGCAAAGTATACGATTTATCACTGAGCCACGGCCCTTCTTCAACCATTTGGGATGGTGCTGTGTTTTCTCTTTTAATGCATGCTGCATTTGACAGTGTGCTTTCCCTCCTCTGACTCTTTTCACAGCAACCATAGCAAAACAAATACATTTGCATCCTTCTGGTGGTTGTCCTGATTGCTCACAGGAAAAATAATGAAACGTATTTTTTTTTTCTAAAGAGAGAAAGAGAGAGAGAGAGAGAGTTGTTCCCATCCAAAGGGTCTTAAAAATTAAACAAAGCTATGGCAGGCTTCCTCGCCCCCAAACAGCGTTTTTGTCTTTGGTGTTGATTTTCCACTGTAGCTCTTTCTCTTGTAAATACGACGGCACTGCCTTAGTGCTGTGTAAATGTCACGTTGAATAGCAAATTTATACAAAAAATTTGGAAATAGATAGCAGGATGTAAAACAGGATTACAAGCCCGTAATACAATGAGAAGAGATTAAACATTCAGGGAAGAGATCAAAGTAAATTTAGGGAGCAAATGAAACGTTTTCGGATGGGAAGTTTGCTTTTAAAAGGGGGAAGTGTATGTCAAGATCAGGTGGTGGTATTTGCAGGACAAGACATCAAACACAGGGGAGAAGGCAGGGAAATGAACAGCCTGGCATGATATCTGGTATTTATTCAACAAAATAGCCATCTAATGTCAGGCTTCTGGACAATGATCAGGAAAGGGTTATTTACCTCCTGTATCATCTGGGCTGAGAGTCAGGCATCCTTCCCCAACCTTATGTCCTCTAGATGCTACTCCTGTCATCCCTCACAATTGGCCATACTGTCTGGGGCTGATGGGATTAAACCCTGTGGAGCAAGAGTCCTGCCTAAGATCCCACTGATGGTTGTAGTAACATGATGCTCACCTGAAATATAAGGTGAGCAATGCACTTACTGCCACCACACGCCCCAAGTTCTTCTCCAACTCAGATTTTTAATACGGGAGGGAGAAGATTCTCCTCCACCTACTCACCAGCTTGCCTCCAACATGAACTAACCTGTGGCTCTCCAGATGTAGTCAGACTCCAGGCAGCTTAGTCAGGGGTGATGGAGTAGTAGTGATGGAGTGATGGAGTATTAATCAAAAACATCCAGAGGGCACAAGGTTGGGAAAAGCTGTTTTGGGAAACAGTCCCAAAAACAATAGGAGAGGAATGTTGATCAGGTTCATGTGGGTCAAGATGAAAACCCAACTTGAAGACCAAGGGAGAAATGCATCTATTGGATATTTTTGAAAGTGATTTGTCTGTCTACCTGCTTTCTATAGGTTTGGCTGCCTGTTGACACATCATCACCAAATTCAAAACAATGGTTCACAAATGTGGGGGTGGGGTTTTAAAAATTAATGTTGGGCCACTGAATGCCATTTGAATCAAGATGGCGGACCAAATATGAATTTGGTACGAGTTTGCCCATTTTTTGGATAGGTTTGGCCACCTCTCAAGATATTGTTGCCAAACTCAGCGCATGGATTCCCGAGATGGGGGAAGCAGTTTTTATCAGTATGCAGATGCTGGGTGCCTTTTTGATTCAAGATAGTGGACCAAAATGTGACTTTGGCATGAATTCACCTGATTTTGGACATGATGAGTCCAAACTCACTATCCAGTTAAAAACCACAAATTGGGAGGTTTCTAAAAATTCACACACAGAGAGAGACAGACAATTTGACCAAAGTCCTTGGAGGATATATTTTTTTATCAAGCACAGCTCCAGACTGAAATAATTATTATTCTAATTACACAGAAAAGGGCTCAGAGGATAATGCCATGGGTCTGTGCTTTCCTCAGTCTGATGCTCCCTCTGCCTGCCACATCCAGCCTCATGATCTAAGATGATGGATGGGGTCCCCACAGCAGCAATGGGATGAAGCCCAGAAACAAAACCCCTTTGCCAATGTTCTTAATTAGATTCGGTGTCCTTACGGCCACCCCGATTCCACTGACATGTCTCCCCAGCTGAATTAGAATCCACAGCAGATAAAACAAGCAAGCCAAGATCAATTTTAATTTGTTCAAAGCGCGGTGCATTTTGTCTCACCTGACACAGGTTCTTCGGGAAGCCATCCTTTAATGTCATGAGGAACCTGAGGGCCAATTTGCAGGATCAATACCTGAGAGACCATTAACGTGTCAGGTTACCGCATCATAGAGGTCTGTGTGACATCACTGGCTGCTCTGGTAATAGAAGGGTCGACCGATCCTTATACCCACAAGAGTTTAATCGTATGGTAAACATTCCCCCCTATGCTCAGAACATTCATGGTTGGCAACCCATTTTAACAGGGATGATATTTGCAAGGTTTGGCACCATCAGCCACACACCCTGGAGAAGATAAAGAAAATGAAATAGAAGATTCCAGGCCAAAGGTCTCTGTAATAAATCAAAAAGTTTTCAAATGGTGGGAAAAGACTACTAGGGATGGAGCTAAATCATGGTGGGGAAATGCTTTTCAGCCTGGAGGCCCCATTCTCTCGTGGGAAGCAGATGCCAGTGGTGTGTGAAGGGGCATGGAAAAAGTGCGCAGAACAAAGCATGCAACTCTTTACTCTATGCAATATGCTGCATTTCACCCACACAAAGTTAGAGGTTCCAACACAAACCCCTCATAAGAACGATCCATCTTGAATCAGACCATTGGTCCACCTTGAACAGTCTTATCAATACCTGCATAATAGCTCAGTCGGTAGAGCATGAGACTCTTAACCTCTGGGCTGTGGGTTTGAGCCCCGTATTGGGCAAAGGATTCCTGCATTGCAGGGATTGGACTAGAAGACCCGTGGGGTCCCTTCCAAATCTACAATTCTGTGATTCTTTACTGAGAGGCAGCAGCAGCACTCCAGTGTTTCAGCCAGAGGCCCCTCCCAGCCCAACCTGGAGATGCCAAGGATACAACCAGGGATCTTTGGCATGCAAAGCATATGCTCTATGACTGGGCTATTGTCCTTCATCTAAAAGGGGGGGTAAGGTTCTAGTCCTCATGCTGCTGGGTAAAGGGCTGAATTAAATAGGAACATAGGAAGCTGCCTTATGCTGACCCTACAAAACAGCTGTTTGTATAGGCTGGGGAGAGCGATTTTGATGAGGAGGAATTTGTACAGGGAGAGACATCCCCGTGCAATCATCTCCCCATGTTAATCAGGTTCCCCAGAAAGCAGTGTGATTGTAATGGGGAGGAAGGTACTCAGGGGAAAGTCACACCCATCCACCTTTGTACCCATCTCAACTCTCCAAACAACTGTTTGGTGAGTTTGGAAGAGTGCAGTGTCTCCCTGCTGGGGTAGAATAGCATCTGTCCTCCTCTGCCCCAGCTGGAGAAATGTTTGAAAATGAAGATCCCGCTGGCTGCTGCTGACATAGTAGAATTACCATAGAATAGTAGGGTTGGAAGGGACAACAATGGTCATCTAGTCCAACCCCCTGCAATGCAGGAATCTTTTTGCCCAACATGGGGCTCAAACGCACAACCCCAAGATGAAGAATCTCTTGTTCTACCAACTGAGCTATCATCTTGGCTTTCAAAGTGCTTCCCCCCACACTCCATGCTGGGTTGGGGAGGGTCCTGTCCATCTTTGCCACAGACTTGTATTTATATATGCACACATCCAGGCCATGCCCCTGGCATGAGACCAAGGAGTACTTATCCACTCTCCCTCCCTCCCTCAGGGGCAAAAAAGTTTGTTATTAGATCATTATACAGTGGTACCTCTGGTTGCAAATGGGATCTGTTCCAGAGCCCCGTTCGCAACCTGAAAGGAATGCAACCCGCATCTGCGTGTCTGTGCATGCGCGGGTCGCGATTCACCACTTCTGCACATGCGTGTGACATCATTATGTGCGTCTGCACATGCACGAGCAGTGAAACCTGGAAGTAACCTTTCCTGGTACTTCCAGGTCGCCATGAGACGCAACCTGAAAAGACGTAACCTGAACCAAATGTAACAAGAGGTATGACTGTATTGTAAAGTTGGAAGGGACCTCAGGGGTCATCTACTCCAAACCCCTGCAATGCAGGAATCCTTTACCCAGCAGGGGACTTGAACTCGCAACCCTGAGATTAAGAGTCTCATGCTCTACCAACTGAGCTATGCCAGGCACCTGTGCCTTGTCTACCTGTGCCTTGAAACGTAGAGGTGCCCAGTCCAGTTAGTGGCTCATTCCTTGTGGACTTTGGGGTGAGTGGGGAATATAGCCATGATGCATTATATTACAGCATGTCTTACAAGGAACGGATGAAAGAGCTGTGTGTGTTTATCCTGGAGAAGAGAAGATTAAGGGGAGGTATGTTAGCAGTCTTCCAATACCTGAAGAGCTGTCACAGCAGACTTGTTCTCTGCTCCTCCAGAGAGCAGAGGTAGAACTGATCGGTGGAAATTGCAAGAAGCCTATTTCAGCAAAACATGAGGAGAAACATCCTGGTAGGGATTATGGGGGAGAAATTTGATTCAGTTTGTATTTAATGCTAAATCTATCAAAATCACACTCCTAAATAACATGAGAACCAAAGCACAGACAGCCTATGAAATTCACACTTTCCTGAATTTTGCAATGCAATTATCTAACCAGCCAATGTTGTGTGTGTGTGCATGTGTGCAAAAATGCATCTATTAGTAAAAACAACCTACAAAAATTAAGCATAGAATCATAGGATTGTAGAGTTGGAATGGATCCCAAGGGTCATCGAGACCAACACCATGCAGTGCAGGAATCACAGCTGAAGAACCCATGACAGATGGCCATCCAGCCTCCATTTAAAAACCTGCAACAAAGGAGAGTCCCATCTTTTGAGGCAGTTTGCTCACCTGTCAAACAGCTCCTACCACAACAAAGGTCTTCCTAATGTTTAGTGGGAATCTCCTTTCTCGCAATTTGAATCCATTGGTTTGGGTCCTACCCTCTGGAGCAACAGAAAACAAACTTCCATGTGACAGACCTTCAGGTATTTGAAGATAGCTATCATATTACCTCTTCTCTTCTCCAGGCTAAACATAACCAACTCCCTCAACCATTCCTCATAAGGCTTGGTTTGCAGATCCTTAAACATCTTGGTTGCCATCCTCTACACAGATTCAAATATCCTTTCTCAACTGTGGTGCCCAGAACTGGACACAGGACTTCCCAGGTGGGGTCTGTCCAAGGCAGATCAAAGTGGTGCTCTTACTTCCTTGAACTTGACGCTATACTTCTATGCACTGCATTGGGGCAAATGGCTTGCAAAAATATGTTCATTGGTGAAAAGTGCATACAAAAATGTGTTTGGAGAAATTCACACTAAAATGATGATGAATTCTCATGAAGATTTCTTTTCCTTGGGGAAAAAAGAGCACAAATTGTTGGAGAAATGTGGAGAGCTGAATTTAAGATTGGAAAAATGAGAACTGAAACTGACAGACCCATCCCCTCTTTGAATTACAAAAGTCATTAATAGCAATAGCCTCAGGAGCTGGTGGTATCTCCTTCAGGTAGGATATTTAGGCAAAGACGGGATGGTCACCTATGGGGAGTGCTGTAATGATGAGATTCCTGCATTAAGCAAGGAGCTGATGGGGACAACCTTCAAAGTCACTTTTAACTCAAGGATTCCATAATTTTATACCAGCCTACTGAGAATGCCTCAAAATCTGGGCGAAACCAGGCCACCAGAGAAGAAGGCAGCCCAGCTGCTGGGAGATGGTTTCACTTTAATGCCTGACATGCTCAGCTTTGGATGTTCTATTCAAAAAGCAGAGAATTTGTTAAGCAGATGAAGAGAATCAGCAGTGGGGAGATACAATAGCAGAGGAGGATTAGGCCTGGAGTAAGTGTCTGCGCTTGGAAGAATTAATCAGGAGGCTGTGATGGATTTTACATGGTGAAAGGGATTTGCTGAATGAACGCCTTAAGTGAAATGAAATTAGTCCCACTCCTGCTGTCACAGAAGGAGAGGACTGGAGTCCCCACTGGAAAAAGCAACATTGTCACCAGTCGGAGCCCTGATCCTTAGGCAGAGGTGCAAAAACTCAAAATGTGGCCCTCCAGACCTCCCTTTCTGGCCCTCAGGGTTCTGTCTAGCTAATGTTCTTTCTCCTCAGCCCACAGCTCTCACTGGGCCCTCTTCTTCACTGGAATATGCCTGTGAAGTGTGATTATGCTTCTTGGCTTGCATGGATGGAGAGATGTCCATCTGGGAGGAAGATGTAGAACTGTTGGGCTTTTGCATGGCTGGAAGGTAGCTGACTTTATCGTGGCAAAGGCCATACCAGTTGCTCTGTCCACTTTTGCCTCTGGCCCCATCCACCCCTAGCAGGAGCCCCTGCAAGGCTGCCCACAAGGGTATGTGTCCCTCAAGCTGAAAAAGCTGAGTTAGATCATTGATCCATCTAGCTCCATACTGTTTACACTGACTGGCTATGACTCCCTAGGGTTTCAAGCAGGATCTTCTCCAGACCTACCTGGAGATACCAGGGACTGAACCTGAGACCTTCTGCAAGCAAAGCAGATGCTCTACCACTGAGCCTTCAAAGTCACTTTTAACTCAGCCCTTCCCCTGCCTTTATCTCTTCTCATTTGGCTGTCATTTCCCACAACACCTTTCTTTGCTCCTTGTGCTACTTCCCAGCATTCTGGGTCTTTTCACCCCATTTCCTTCTGTTAAGAAGCATATAACCAACATCACAAGGAAACATGGTGGACAGAAATGGAGTCAACAAAAGCAGCAGGTCCATGGCAAAGTTGATGCAACATCTGGTCAAGGGGGAACTTCATTATTTAATTGGGTTTCACTGCCCTGGTGCAGAAGTTTTCAAACTGTACCCCAGAGTATCCTAAGTTCCTCAACATCTCATGCAGGAATCTTCAATGAGAAGATCAATATTGACAGACAAGCTTTCTTGCTCTACAGATTATCACCTACAAAATGTTGTAAGAGTGTGTATGGTGACCATGGAGCTCAAGGAGTCCTGACCAGCACCCCAAGTGAACAAATACATGCTATAAGTGCCCGTAATAGCTCATTGTAATATGCAAGATAACCAAGGCAGACAATGGAGAGTCTTGTCACTAGGAAAAGAGTTTTGATCTTAAAGATCAACTGTTTGGAAACATTTGGAAACAGCATGCTGCTGTTTCATTTCCCCTTAAAAGATAGGTTGAAAGAAGATTGCAAGCCACTCTAAAGACATGAGAGACTCAACATTCTCCCTGGCACAAGGAATCCCTCAAATTAGAAGATTAGCCTTGGATGGAGTGGTTCTGGACAGAATTTCTTGCATAAAGTACTCCAACTCAGAGGAAGCCCAAGCACCCTCGATGGAATATATGTGTATCTGAAATGACAGGGAGATTATGCTCTGAAGGTACAGCCAGATCCTCTCTTCATTGGTTTTGGAATTGGTTTGGGGCTGCAGAGGACTTTGACAGTGATGAATGGTTTGCTTCACAGACACTGTTGTGCAGACTCTTGTCCTAAGGATCTGGTGGTCTTTTTCATTATCATCATTTTATTAACTTCTAAGTGACAACAGGGCTTCCTTGCCACATTAGATTTTTGAATTTTCAGGAACGAGTGAGTTAGAGCTTTGGGTTGAGAACACCATGGGTGGTGCCTCTCTGGGGCCATTTCCTCTGGTGCTCATACCACCATCATTTTCTTAAACACCTGTCACTTAAGCCCTCCTGCCCCATGTGAAAGTCAAACTATTTTCCTATTACCTTGGTACTTTGGGACAGAAATGTAGAAGTCCAATAATAGCAGGGCTATCAGCATACCAGATAAATGTTTTACGAAAGGCCTGGAGAACAAAGGTGACTCGGGGAAAAGATGATAATGAATTGTTGGCCAACCCACTGGTGGTAGACCCCTTTCATTCCCATTAATGTAACATTTTTATTCCAGAATGATAAGCGACTCATACAGGCATAATACTACAAAGCCTATGATGCAGTGCACCTTACTTTATAACCCTGCAACATTTCTGCTCCCAGCCACACCCAAAGTCTTCAATTTTCTCCAGTATATGTCTCATAAGGAAATCAGCCCTGAGGGCTCACTGGAAGGACAGATCGTGAAGCTGAGGCTCCAATACTTTGGACACCTCATGAGAAGAGAAGACTCCCTGGAAAAGACCCTGATGTTGGGAAAGATTGAGGACACAAGGAGAAGGGGACGGCAGAGGACAAGATGGTTGGATAGTGTTCTCGAGGCTACCAGCATGAGTTTGACCAAGCTGCAGGAGGCGGTGGAGGACAGGAGTGCCTGGCGTGCTCTGGTCCATGGGGTCACAAAGAGTCAGACACGACTAAACAACAACAACAACAATATGTCTCATTCAATCTTGCGGCCCCTTATTTCAAGAATTGTACACAGGACTCAAAAAATGCAGTCACATGATAGATTCCCCCTTTTTCTTTCTTCCCTCACTTGCCTTGGTTGTTTCCCTTTTTTAGAAATTTCAATTGTAAGCATCTCAGGGCAGGGACCTGCCGGTGCTATTCTTACTGGGTGACGGGCCCTCTCCTACCTCTGCTGCCCCACCTTCCCCCATCATTTGCATTCCTGCTTTGTCTGGCCTTCTGCAGGCATGACAAAGGGCACCCTAATCTGCCCAATTAAAACAAATATGGGAAAGAAAGAAATTAATTACTTTGAGCCGACTTTTTCCAAGCCCCACTTGGACTTCGCCTCTCCGAAAGGTTCTTATCCCCGCCAAAAGCTGGCTGGCACAATGCTCTTTACATACTAAGAGTAGTCTAATTCCCTGCCCGATAAAAAGCAGGAGGGGAGATAAAAAGCCGCGCAGGCAAATAGGATTAGGCAGGTGTCAGAGGTGCCTAATTAGAAAGAATGATGGACTGGGTGGCAACACACAGGAGGCGGGAGTGACAAGCAGGCCGCCGGGGATCCCAATGGCCTCGTTTGCGAATCCTGGAAGCCGTACTGTACACAACATGACAAATAAAGGGACATAAAAAATACACGGCTCTTTCCCTGTAGCTGGAGAAGCTCTTGCCAGCACCATTTATCAGGGTGACAAAACCAAGTAGGGGTGGATCCTGACAAACCAAGGCAAGGCCTCTTTCACTTCCTTCTCTGGATTCCTGTACCCCCTTCTCTCATTATTATTGTTTATTAAATTTGTAGGCCACCCTCCATCTCTAGATCTCAGGGCGGTTCTCTTCTTGACTCATCTCATCATCATCATCTATAGATGGATAAATAGATAGATAGATGATAGATAGATAGATGATCGATAGATAGATGATAGATATAGATATATAGTATTTTCCTGTCTATAAGATGCCCCCATGTATAAGACGCCCCCTATTTTGGGGGACTCAGATTTAAGAAAATGGGGGGGGGGAGAGATGGCTCAGAATATAAGATGCCCCCTAATTTTTGACATTATTTTTTAGGAAAAAAATCTAGTCTTACACACACGGAAAAATACAGTGTGTGTGTGTGTGTGTGTGAGAGAGAGAGAGAGAGAGAGAGAGAGAGAGAGAGATCTGCATTGGCTCCCAGTACGTTTCCGAGCACAATTCAAAGTGTCGGTGCTGACTTTTAAAGCCCTAAACGGCCTCGGCCCAGTATACCTGAAGGAGCGTCTCCACCCCCATCATTCAGCTCAGACACTGAGATCCAGCGCTGAGGGCCTTCTGGCGGTTCCCTCATTGCGAGAAGTGAGGTTACAGGGCCTTCTCGGTAGTGGCACCCGCCCTGTGGAATGCCCTCCCATCAGATGTCAAGGAAATAAGCAGCTATCTTATCTTTAAAAGACATCTGAAGGCAGCCCTGTTTAGGGAAGTTTTTAATATTTAATGCTGTATTGTTTTTAACACTCGATTGGGAGCTGCCCAGAGTGGCTGGGGAAACTCAGCCAGATGGATGGAGTATAAATAATGAATTATTATTATTATTATTATTATTATTATTATTATTATTATTTGTATTATTATTATTTGTATTCCAAGACATCAGCTTGGGTAAAATCAGAACTCCACTGCATAATCTGCCCCCATTTTTCTGTTCTCTTTTTAATTCTTATCTAAACCTGGGGGCATCCTACTAACATAGATAAAATAATGCAAGGAAATAAGATTCTGTTATGTGTTGCATGTGTCAGGGATTCTTTAGCTGTGCTTCCAGCATTGCAGAAGGTTGGACTCGATAACTCTTGGGGTCCCTTCCAGCTCTAGAATTCTGCTCCATGATTCTATGAGCATCTGCGGGTTGCAAGGTTGAAGACTGCTGGCATAGGATGAGGAGCCTGAACCTCCTTCATATTTCTTCTCCTTCGACTTTACGAATGCACCCAAGAGAATCGTTTACGAGGCCTCTAGCAAAGATAAAAAACAGGTAAGTAAAATTAACTTCTAATGAGCTCCACGTTCATCAGGCATCCCTTTGCTAAGAAAGCATGGTGAGTTGTTTAGCAAAGAACTGAGTCATAAGTGTCCTCTTCTGAACTCTTCAACTTGTCAGGTGCTCTCTTGCCAAATCTCCTCCCTCCCACAGCACAGCAAGCCTCAGTGTTCACTCGATTACCACAAAAATAATGATTAGCAAGCCGCTTCGGACTTCAGGGGTCTCAAAGAAAGATGCGTTAATTCTTCAAAACCTTTGCGAGCTCCCTTTCAGATATATCAACCTGAAATGTAATTATCTCTGCAGCACTGGGTGTAAATCCAGGAGCATACACATCGAGATGATCTGCAGGGTGTTATTTTTACGGCATCATATATTAGATGTACAGCTTTAAGGTGTCCTTACCTGTTTAATTGCACGAGAGATTTGTATGCGCTAACAACCGCTTGTCGCGAGGATAACAGTAAAAGTATCCTCAAGAACTCTTTCATTCCACTCTGAGTTAAGCTTCTCTGTCTCTCTTGAGAAATCAGCTCTGAGCAAAGGAGGGGACCCTATTCAATAGATCATACTGACAAAGAAGCAAACTTTTTCCCCTTCAGAGAAAGACAGCAAGACCAGCAACCCCAAGGGCAATCCTGCAACTTCCAAGTCCTTCTTTCCTCTTGCTCTCCTAGATCATGAGCTGGTGTAGGGATGCCCCTGAGGCCAGTACTGCACTATACATTTAAAATACTTGTATACCACTTTAAATAGCCATGGCTTCCCCCAAAGAACTGTGGGAGTTGTAGTCTGTTAAAGGTGCTAAGAGTTGTTAGGAAAGACCCCTATTCTCCTCACAGAGCTATTATTCCCAGAGTTCTATGGGAAGCGGGAATTGATTGCTCAGGCCCATTCAAGAGTGCCAGCTTGGCTCCATGACCATGGTTGCCTGGGGTCATGGGTACAATGCATTGTGCATGGCCCTGGAAACAAAATTTGTGGGTGCCCGTTCTCTTCATGCAGAATTTTGTGGGTGCTTGGGTACCCAGGGAACCAGCACTTAACGGCCTGTTCTTATGACCTTGTCTTAACAACTTGAGTCTAGGGTATCTCAATGACTTCTTAATTCCTACCCAATCATCGAGGTCTTGGGGGAGTCCCTGCTAATGGTTCCCATGTCTCAGATGCATGGCTCACATCCACCAAGAGTACTGGTACTCCTGTATTGTGGGCCCAGTTTTATGGAACTCCCGTCAAGTTGAGCTCAGACAGGCTCCTTCCCTGTTCAATTTCCAGCAAGCATTTAAATTAAAGTCTGTTTTTTTAGCTTTCACCATTTTTTACCCTTTTTGTACTGTGTTCCTTCTATACCATTAGGAAACATTTGTAGTTAGGTGGTGTATAAAGAGTTTAGAGTAATAATAAAATGAAGGTCCTCTAGACCACAAGTCCAGCATTCTTCACAATGAAAGGGGAATCCATCACATTCTCTGGGGATCCTGGCAAATGTTCTGAAGGCACGGGAGGCCACTTAGCAGAAGCTAAGCAGGTCCTGGGTCCAGTCTGTATCTGAATGAGAACCGTGTGTATGGTGCCTTGGTTTTCATGACAGGAGAACGGCAGGATGTCTAGAGGCAAGAAAATAAATAGTGCCCTACTCTTGCCATTTAAGCATTCTATTTTGGCAGCAGCTAAGCTTGCAAAGCTGTTTGTTCTAACTAGAACGCGTTATGTGGCATTGCTTTGATTTCCTGTCTGTCACACGCAGAGAACAAGTTTCTGAATTCAGGCCAGGCTGTGCCTTCCTTCCTGCAACTCCCAATTGAAATGCTAACCCATTTCTCATTCAGCGGAAGCATGGCACTGAATCTCATGGCTATAACATCATTCTTGCCTTGCCTGGCTTTCATTGACCCAGGAATCAGGTGATGGAGGTATGAGGAGCTTAGCATGGAAATGAACTTCCTCTTACAAGGCCTGTACCTGGTGGACAGAGGAACAACATAGAAAACTATATTTTACTGAGTCAAACCACTGGTCCAACTAGCGAAATATTGTCTACACTGACTGGCAGCAGCTCTCCAGGGTTTCAGACAAGGGACTTTCTCAGCCCTATCTGGAGATGCCAGGAATCAAACTTGGTGCCTCTTGACTGCAAAGAACGTAGATGTACTACCACTGAGCTATGCTAGGACAGTTGTGCTACGATCCAATTGGCTAAAGCAGAAGATCTCAATTTCCTCCTTTCAGCATAAATTGAGCCTTTGATTCACAGCCGAACTGGCTTTGGGAGGAAACCTGCTAAATATTTTTTTAAAAAAGATATTTATTAAAATTTCCAATTTTTATACAAACAAAAAGCAAAAAAGTTTAAAAACACATATAGTTCACAATACTTAGTTTTCAATGACATATTTCCCTGACCTCCTCATACCTCCCCTTCTTGTATTCCAATTCAAATTATTTATTCAGCAAATCCTTATCTCAAAGCATTACAGCTAAAAACCCCTTAATTTCTACCCCTTAATTTCATTCAACATTCATTAATTTTACAATATTTCTGTAAATAGTCCTTGAATTTCTTCCAATCTTCTTCCGCTGACTCTTCTCCCTGGTCACAGATTCTGCCAGTCATTTCTGCCGGAAACCTGCTAAATACACACACACACACACACACACACACACACACTTGTTTGTTTGTTTGTTTGTTTGTTTGTTTGTTTGTTTCTGTCTCCCCTTTTGCCATGGACTGGCTGGATGCAGAAGAGTTGTGGGAGGCACCAGCTGGGGAACCCCAAGAGATGAAGGAGATTGGTGGTGGGACAGCAATGCATGGTCAGAGGAGAAGGAGCCGACTGGGAGGAGGAGGTGTCAGAAACTGAAGAGGAAGCAGGAAGAGACTGTGGCAGAAAGCAGCCCAGAAGCAGAGGCAGAAGCAGAGGCTGGAGAGGAGGGGGTCAGAGAGGCAGAGATGAGATAGGCTGCTGAATAAGCCAGGCGGTCTCCTCCTCCTGCTGTGACCAGCACCCCTCCCCCTGGTCTCCAGAACCAACAGAGGAATGAAGAGGGTGGAGCAAAGGCAGACCAGGTGAAAAAGTTCTGATGTCATAGAGACAAATGGTTGGGCCTTTTCTCACCTCACCTGGCTAGGTTCCACATCATCCTAGGATGAAAAACAATAGGCCAAGGGGAGGGGGTGTGGTACAGTGTGTGAGTTTTGGCTGATGCTAGGAGCTAGGGAGATAGAGGTATATATTGTTCTGTGCTGGACCCAAAGCTGTGACTTGGGGCTTCCCTGGAAACCTAACCAGGAAGTAAGGTCTGATGGGGTGTTAATATTTTGAGCTCCCCACCACCCACCCTATGCACAAGTTGTATATATGTGTATTTAAAATCATATATCCTAAAGACACCACAGTCTCCTCTGGCTTTCATTCCAGGAAAACTGGACCCAGAGTAAGCACTGGAATCTCCCGAATCTCTTGCTGCTCAGAGATTGAGCATGAAAATATTATTATATTGCCATAACCCGCCCAGGGACCTTACAGTGAAGGGTGGGTAGGAAATCTCACAAATAAGTAAATAAACGTGTCAATTTACCTGTAGACACCTGCAGGGTGAAAAGCAGAGAAAGAGAGAGAGCAGATGTGTTTTTTTGGAAAGCTGAAAAGAAACCTTAGTGGCTCAATAATGCATTAATATAAAACATGTTCAGTTTACATTCCGCTAAATCATGCAGGGCTAGCTGCTTCCTCCAGACAGTGGAATCAGGCAGCCACCTGGACACAAGTGTGCATCTTGCTTCGTCAGAAAACATTCAGCATGTCTGCAAAAGGGGGAGATTCTCCAGCTGCAAGGGAAAACTCTGGCCAGTAGCAATTTGGGAGGCAGCCAATTGCTGGTGGAGGAGGGAGTCGGGGAAAGAGAGAAAGAGAGCTCCAGATGTTCAAGTCAGGCTGGGACTGATACCGCCGACGTGTGGTGTGGTCCATTCTCCAGTAAACACACCTGGAGCGTATGGATTATTTTTGTAAAATCTGGTAAATCCCCCATTTCATGAGCTCAGCTCTTTGACCCCCTGGGGGATATTTCGTAGACCCCCACCCTTCTATGATCTGTGTGTGTGTGCGTGTGTGTGTGTGTTCATTTTAGAAAAAGTAAACACAGGCCCTCCATTTTGCTTGCAGACATGTGTAGGGGGAATTCTACGCAGTTATTTAGTCAGAAATTGACTTGCCTTCCTGTTTTCTAGCTAATGAGTGCAAAGGTGCTGAAATGATTGATAAGCACTTGATCTTTATTTGAATACTAAAGTTTAATGTGGTTTTATTCCACGTTCAATCGTAAATGGTAATTAAATTGCATTAGATGCATTGTATTTAGATGGCTGAATGACTGGGTCTGAAGATCAGGGTTGGAGAACTGGTGGCCCTCCAGATGTCATTAGGCTCCAACTCCCATTACTCCAACTCCCATTCCATGCATCCAGTGGTCAGGGATTATGGATGCTGTAGTCCAACAATGTTCAGAGTGTCAAAAATCCCTGACTCCTGACTTTAAGCATAAAATAAAACCCAGCTGTTCTGTCATCTCTTCTAAGCTTTTCCAAAAATGACCCATCTGAAGATTACTTATTTATTTAAGGTGTTTTTATCCCACTCCTCAGCTGAAGAGGGCACCTAGATTGACTTGCAACTATCCATCATAAAATTTACAACCTAAAAATACACAACAGGAAGGGAAAAGTGATTGGGAGACTAGAGGGAAAATGCAAACCAGCTGTTGCTTCTTAGGCCATATCCACACTCCTCCTGATGTTATGCAGAAATAGAGCTAAGTGTCATCAGCATACTGATGGTATTTCATCGTGAAACTCCTAAGGACCACTCACAACAGCTTCATGTAGGTATTAAATAGCACCAGAGGACCAAAAAGCACTCTCCCAATGCTACTTTCTGGATTCAATCCTGAAGGTAGGATTGGAACTACTTTTAATACAGTACTCCCCAATTTCTGTTCCCCGGATCTGGTCCAGGAGGATACCATGGTTGATGGTATCAAATGCTGACGAGAGATCAAGCAGCAGGATCCAGTTTGTACTCCTCCTGTCCCACTCTCTCAGGGTGACCAATGCTGGCTGAGTTCCTTGGCCAGATTGGAACAGATCTCAATAATTTGTGTCCTCCCAGAATGCCTGCAGACCACCCCATCTGGCATCCAGTCACCTGCAAAGTCCTTCTCCTGCAACACTAAGCAAACCAAAGCAGGGGATGGGCAGCATGTTGTTTGCTTCCAAGAGGATGTCCTCATCCCACCAGTATCCACAACTCTCCTTCCTTGGAGGTTTTTAAGCAGAGGTTGGATGGCCACCTGTCATGGATCCTTTAGCTGAGATTCCAGCATTGCAGGGGGTTGGACTGATGAGCCTTGGGGTCCCTTCCAATGATACAGTTTTATGATTCTATGTCCCTTGTTGAGAATGACTGAAGCCCAGTTTTTGGACCTTGCTTTGATGGGCTTCTATCAGGAGTGAACGTGCCTGGCTGTGACCCCAGTCAGATATAGATTTGTGTGTTTGTGTGTGTTTTCATGGTCTGTTGGAAGCAGTCACTCACTCCACTGCATCAGCCATTATTCATGCTTCACTTCCTCAGTCTCTCTGTCTGCATATGCAGGCACAAGTGCGCACAGAGCAGCGCCTGATGGGGCAAGAATTTTTACATGCTCAGCAGGCACAAGGTGGCTCTCATGTGTGAATAAAAACAGATGCTGAGCCTCAGAAGTGCTGATCAGCATGTGGGAGGACACACGTTTTTATGCAGGCTACAGGTGCTTAGCAGGCCCAAAATTAGTCAGGCCCTAAACTGCCGAGTGCTGGATCTCAAGCTTTCCCTTCCTTCCCTCTTCAGCTCATCCTGTCATTATGACTGGAGGCAGGTTTGTTTTCTTTCTTCTCCTTAAAGGCCCAATGTACCTATACAATTAGGGCTGAGTGCTCTCTCTGTCTGTCTGTCTGTCTCTCTCTCTCTCTGTATCATTTTCTAAAAACTGCAGGTGAGGAGTTCTACCTATCTATCATCTATCTATCATCTATCTATCATCTATCTATCATCTATCTATCTATCATCTATCTATCTATCATCTATCTATCTATCTATCATCTATCTATCATCTATCTATCATCTATCTATCATCTACCCATACCTTCCAACATTTCTCTGATGAAAATAAGGATGTCCCATTCCATAACAATACTTTTACTATTTATATCTTATTGGGTTGCCCCAGCACTCTGGGCAGCTTTCAACATATATAAAAATATAAGAAAACATTAAACATTAAAAAACTTGCCTATACACGATTGCCTTCAGACGGCTCGGGGATTTGATAACTCCGTACCCTCCAATATTTCTCCAATGAAAATCAGGACATCCTAAGGAAAAGTGGGACATTCCAGGATCAAATCAGAAACCAGGATAGCTTCTCTAAATCAGGGACATCCCAGGAAAATAGGGACACTGGAGGGTCTATCTATCTATCAATCTATCAATCATCTATCTATTATCTCACACCCTCCAACATTTCTCCAGTGAAAATAGGGATTTCCTATTCCATAATGATAATAATTGTATTATTTATACTTTGCTTGTCTGACTGGGTTGCTCCAGCCACTCTGGGTGGCTTCCAACTTATATAAAAACATGATAAAGCATTAAATATCAAAATAACTTCCCTATACAGGGAAGCCTTCAGATGTCTTCTAAAGGTTATATAATTACTCCTTGGCTCGGGGGGTCACATAATTCCCCTCAACATTTCTCTGATGAAAATAGGGATGTCCTAAGGAAAAGTGGGATCAAATCAGAAACTGGGACTGCTTCTGTAAATCTGGGAATGTCCCTGGAAAATAGGGACACTTGGAGGGTCTGTCATCTATCTGTTGATCTGCTTGTTTGTTTCATTTATTTCCCATCCTTCTCTCCACGTTGTTCAAGGTGGCATCCATGGGTTCTCCCTCCTCCTTATTTAATCCCCACAACAATCCTGTGAGGTAGGTTAGGCTGAGAGGCAGTGACTGGCGCAAGGTCACCCAATGAGCTTCATGGCTGAGTGGGGATTTGAACCCTGATTTCCCAGGTCATAGTCTGACACACTAACCACTGCACCACACTGGCTTTCTAAAAAGGGGCACCTGCTTTTCTCACACATAAAGCTTTCATCTACGATGGCACCTGCTACAACACATGCATGCATCATCTAAAAAAGGGACGGGGAACCTGTTGCTAGACTCCAGCTCCCACCATCCCTGACCACTGGCCATGTTGGCTGGGGTTGCCGGGAGTTGGAGTCCAACAACCATAAGGAGAGTGCCATGTTGGCTAATCTGCATTACAACATGTGGAGAGCCAATGCATGCAAATCTGCCCACAATGTGTTAGGAGCGTCCTACTCTCGTGTAGGACCCTGGCAGAAACACATGCCCAGCTGGCATGTTCTCTCCCTCCTGGTCGATCGTTTGGGAGCTTCAAAGGCTTTCTTCAGCCCGAACATCACAGCGACTGATGCCAAAAGGCATTAGCACACTTAGGGATCCGCAGAGTATTCGCAGTTTGCGTAACGGAACCAATAGCACAGCATTTTGGCTAATCTACTTTATTTACATATAATACACTCAGAGCATTCTGACTTAGCTCCTGCCTCTTTCTCATCAGACAGCAAAGAGAGAAAGAACAAAGGGCAATAGTCCCACTTCACAGAACACAGTAGCACAAACATCCTGTCTCCGCCACTTCCCACTCTGTGGAATGAAAACATACACCGTCATGTGATAGACAACAATCTCATGACTGCAAACACGGAGCAGGAATCTTAACACAATGGGCCTTACACAGACATTCTCATGAGAGTCTGCACTCCCACCACAATTGTGCTTAATGTACCTTCCTGGAATACCTGAAAAAGGATATGGAAAGCAAGCATGGTAGAGACTTTACTGCCAGAAAGAAGTGGTGCCCAGGCCTGCTCCAGAACTGCTTCTACGTAACTCAGAAAGAGAAAATTGTGGTTCTGTCCTGGATTTTGGTTGGGGCAGAATCTCACACCACCTTTAGGCTTCAGTTGAGAGAAGAGGGCAAAGCAGTGAAGCTGAAAACTTCCAAGAAGACGTGTATTTTGAGGATAGGTCTGAAAAGACAGATAGGGCATCACATAGATGTCCACAGATGGAGATGCCAGGCATACAGGGCTTCTCATCTGCTTTAGACAGATGGGAAACGGAGAGCTCACCAGCCATGTACTTGCCTCCATAAATCTCCTGGTGTTGCCTTTTGTCTGGGCTTGTCAAACACTGGCCAGCAGGGCAGGTTCAATACATTTTGCTCCCAATCTCTGATCAAAATGCAAGAGGGTTGTCGCAAGTGCTAGTCTGCATTCACATGGCAGCTCACTCCATTTTCATGGCTTTTCTCTAACGTATAATTTACAAATCATATTTGAGCTTTCACAAGGTATAAAAGTCACTTGTGGAACTATAGTGGAATAAAGTGCAAGTTTTGCGCTAATTTCTGTGATGTTTCCAGAAAAACAAAAAACAAAAAATCCATTGGAAATAATGTAGAAATGAATTTGAAACTGTGCTATAGCTCACTGCAGTTCCAGAAGGAGCTCTTACACAATGTGAAAGTTCAAACAGAAAGTGGAAATTAGCAGTTAATAATATAGGGTTGCCATACATCTGGGAAATCCCAGACATGTCCTCTTATGGGTGGCCTACATGCTCACCCAGGGGGATTTTTACAATTTTAAATGTCCAGGGGTTTTTTGGGGGGGTAAAAATGTGTGTGCATGTGCAGCTTTTGGGGCTATCATGCAAAAAGCTTGACAACTTTTTTGTCCAGATTTTTACCTCTGAAAATATAATAATAGTGAGATGTTGTGCAAATGGAATAAACTGTCTTGTGACTACAGTCCTAATCATACTCTGAGTGGACCCACTGAAATTAATAGTCATGGCTGAGGTCCATTAATTTCAGTTGGTCTACTCAAAGTAGATGTTAGCTGAAGACAACCTAAAGACAGTATGCATCTTGAGTCAAAATGATAGTTTTTACCCACATGCAAATGTATGCAAATTTAATCAGTTGATTGTTTATATCATACAACAAATCAACCAAGATTCTTTTAATTGGTTGACAGCTCTAAAAAACAATGGAGCTGCCTTTATGCAGTGAGTTTTTATTATGCTGATTAACTCTGGCCAACAAGGGGCACATGGAGGGGGGGATGCCCTCTTCCCCACCTCCCTGGAAAGGTAGAGAAGACACCTAAGAGGCTGGATCAATTCACAGCTCTCTTGAAAAGGCACCAGCTTCTGTCTTGACAAAATGCCAAGTACCCTGGAATGGTCCCACGCAGACCAAAGCTTCTTAAAGAAGAAAACATCTCTGCTATGATCCAGCGATACAAATACAGCCTATAGACGTGTTTGAACAATAAGGGTTATTTATATATAAAATCTCTTTGAGATGTGAGCCAAGAAACATCTGCCCTAAGTCACAGATTTCTTTTCAATGGAGAAGCGGATGTTCGAGACTTAGATTGGAGAAGAATTGGATGGCTCAGAGAGAAAGCCTTCTTCCTTAGGGTAGCAAGCATTGTTAATGGCGGTTTAACCTACTTACAGGCATAATCCCTATAATAAAGACATTCTATTTTTTTTATCAGCACAGCCCAAACAGGGGCTGTGTTCGAACAAAGGGAGGGGGGTGCCACTCTACAAGAAATATCTTGCTGAGGTTTGCACCACAAAGTCAAGAGGATCGTGAAGCCAGGTGCTCTCTGCTATGAGTCACTGAACACTTCCCCCACCAAAAAGGAAAACACTCACAACCAAACAATTCTTCTCCTTACCCCCGATACAGACATCAGCTCAGGGGAGGAAATCATTCCGGAAAGCAATTGACAACAGTGTGCCATCGCCCTGCTGATTAAACCATCATGCATTCCGGATGATAAGAAAACATCTAGGTCCTCTCAGATACTCTTGGTGGGTGGTGGGAGGTGCAGAAACAACATCCATTAATCTCGCATGCCATCTGGCTAAGCTTCCATGCCCCACTGCTTTCTAGCACTATTCGGTGAGACGGGTTGCATCTTCATTCACACGGGTAGGTGAGGTAAAGGGACACTTGAAGCCAAGGTGGAAGAGAGACTTTGTGGCTGAAACTATCTGCCCAAAGGGCCAGAGCAACACAATTGTGTTTGCCACGGTGGAGCTGTCAGAAATGGACTTCATACCTGTGGGAATGTTCAGGGTGGCAGGAGAGGATATATTGTTTATTAATATCCTTCCTAACTGGCGCTAGCAAGTTCCTTTACTTAGCAGAGTGCATTCCCCTTTACACAGCAGGAAACTAGTTGCAAACATGTGTGAGTTTCTTAAGACAATATGCAATTCAATCTGGCTTGTCCAGATTGTTCTAATGTGTGAAATGTGTTCTAATATTTTCCCTGCTAAAAGAATAAAGACACCACAGACTTATTCATAAGCAATAAAAAGAAAGTTTACTCACGATCAGGCAGAGCACAGTGTGATCCAAGGCTGTCAACTTTTCACTTTTTTTAAGGGAAATTCCCTTAT
Source organism: Podarcis raffonei (assembly GCF_027172205.1). NCBI lineage: Eukaryota > Metazoa > Chordata > Lepidosauria > Squamata > Lacertidae > Podarcis > Podarcis raffonei. The sequence continues at coordinate 24,179,954 of NC_070616.1, forward strand.
TCCGAATTGGATTCCTCGCAAGAAAAGGGAAAAGTTGACAGCTATGGTGTGATCCCTGAAACCAGGCTTTAGGCTTAAAGTTACAAACATATACTAAGGGCTGACCTAGTGACTGTAGTTAGCAGTCCGAGAAGTTTGCAGGAAGAAAGGAAGATGGAAAAGAGAGCGAGAGAGAGGCAGCATGCCTTATCCTTTTACCAGGTCTGGAAAGGTCATGCCCACCCACCAGTCATGTTCAAGGAAGGATGCTCCAGGCCAGTAGGAACAGGAAGTTCGACTGGCTGGACCAAACATTCCCTTGCATGTCCACTGTAGGAAAACAAGGAATGTTGTACTCGACTGCTCTCAGTGGATTACATTGCACAATACCACCCCTCTTGGCCATATCAGACCACCACAAATTTTGGCAAGGGTGCTTTTAAAAAAGGTGGGAGACATGGCACAATTTGTCTCCTCCCTGCTCATTTGATCAATCATTTGATGAGTGTGAGGAGGGGTGATAACTCACCTACTCAAGTGATCTGCAGGCGTTAGCTGAAGGAGAGGGTGCTGTGGTGTGTGGATCAGGGCAATGGTCTGTCTAGTGGAGCACCCTGTTCTCATGGTGGCCAACCAGATGCCTGTGGGAAACCCACAAGCCAGACCTGAACACAAGAGCCCCTCCCCAGTGACTGGAATTCAGGAGGATATTGCCTCTGACTGTGCAGACAGAGCGTAGTCATCATGGCTAAGACCCACTGATAGCTTTATCCTCCATTAAATTTTCTAACCCTCTTTTAAAGCCATCCAAGTTCGTGGCCTTCACTGCCTCCTGTGGGAGTGAGATCAATAGGCTCACCATGTGCTACATGAAAGAGGACTTTATTTTGTCTGTCCTAAAACTTTGATCATTCAGCTTCATTGGATGTCCACAAGTTGTTGTGAGGGAGAAGAATTTGCATATATCATGTCACCTCTTCTTCACATTTTATTTCATTGAAGAAGCCCAATGCCACAACCTTTCTTGACAGGGGAGTCACTTCACCCTTCTTGGTAAGTTGGCTTGTCCTTTTCTGAACCCTTTTCAGCTCCACAATATCCTATATGAGGTGAGGTGGCCAAAATTGTACACCTTACAGTGGTACTTCGGGTTACATACGCTTCAGGTTACAGACTCCGCTAACCCAGAAATAGTGCTTCAGGTTAAGAACTTTGCTTCAGGATGAGAACAGAAATTGTGCTCCAGCGGTGCGGCAGCAGCGGGAGGCCCCATTAGCTAAAGTGATGCTTCAGGTTAAGAACAGTTTTAAGTACAGACCTCTGGAACGAATTAAGTACTTAACCCGAAGTACCACTGTTTGCACAATGCAACTGTGCCATTGATTTCTATAATGGCATTGTGCTATCGGCAGTTTTATTTTCAGTTCCTTTCCTAAGGACCCCTAGTAAGGAATTTGCCTTTTGTATGGGTAGCATAGGAGCAACCTAGGGGTTGAGGTCTCTTTGGCTCCCCCCAATAAAATATTTGAGGGGGGCCGCTCTCCCAAAGATAATGGGCATTCCCATTCAAATGCTGTCCATTCACCGTGTCTTATAATCAACTATGCAGGGCAGGGCTTACCTGGGCTGCCCCAATATTTTCTTCAAGATGGCACCCAGCTGGGAGGCCACCCTCTCCATCATAACAGTGCCCCTAGAGGGCAAATCAGTTACCTGCCCCTCTCCTAAACTGTGTGCTTTTCATGCAAACTGTTAAAGGCACAGGTACCCTTACACAAGTGGGCTTACAGAAGACAGGCAAGAGTCTGTGCTCTAAAAACATATCCAGCAAGCTCTAATATTAGTTACTCTGACTCTCTTTGTTTAAGAATCAAAAGAAACCTCCTTCCACTACACTTTAAAAGGCCCTATCTTTGGGGTTGTCAGGCAGAGATGGCCTTGCCAAGATCTTTCCTGGCACATGAAATATTCCCAGGCTTTTTATTCTCCCAGAATGTCTTTTTTAAAAAAGATTTGCTTGATTTAGGGGTGCTGTGACATAATGGCTCAGATACTGGCAGGCGGGGTGAGGTGCAAGGCAGAATAATCCAGCTGCTTCTGATATAAGACTTAATAAAAGGCAACACGTTAACAGAGGGAAGTGTCTTAAGGATTTTATTAGTATTAACATGATCTCGGCATGATTCGCTGGCTCAGGAAAAGGATGCTCTTGCAATGCAAGATGAAGGGAACCTACTCCTGTTTGAGGACTCAGTGGGATTTCCATTGCCAGCTTCCTTAGATGGGCTGCATTGCCATTATTTTACACCCCTGGAGTGCTCTGTGACCACCCCGCAACCCTGCGAGAGTCACCAAGTGTCTTTTTGACTCTTGGGCTCTCCTCGTTTGCTCCCTTCTTTGACCTGCCTTATTTTTAGATGCCTCAAGCGGCTTTTCAAGTTACCTCTTTCGTCAGATTTGATTGCAGGACCGGAGGTGATAATGGAAAGTGCATTCTTGAAATTACCTTTCATGTATGTCTTGGAATAGGGACACGGGTGGCGCTGTGGGTTAAACCTCAGCGGCTAGGACTTGCCAATCACATGGTCGGCGGTTCGAATCCCCGCGATGGGGTGCGCTCCCTTTGCTCGGTCCCAGCGCCTGCCAACCTAGCAGTTCGAAAGCACCCCCGGATGCAAGTAGATAAATAGGGACTGCTTACTAGCTGGAAGGTAAACACCGTTTCCGTATGCGGCTCTGGCTCACCAGAGCAGCTTCGTCACGCTGGCCACGTGACCCGGAAGTGTCTGTGGACAGCGCTGGCTCCTGGCCTCTAGAGTGAGATGAGCGCACAACCCTAGAGTCTGTCAAGACTGGCCCGTACAGGCAGGGGTACCTTTACCTTTACCTTATGTCTTGGAATAACCACAAAGGCATTCGGTGGGCTGGGCATCCTCTCGGCCCAAAGATCCGCTTTTGATGAAGATGTGGTGTGTGGCCTATTTCTCTGTACCATCTCACCAGGTGGGCTTTCCAGCCTAGCCATCCCAGAGTGCCTGGTTTCAGAACCAGTTTCAATGCTTCCTTTCCTCATCTTTAAAATGCCAGTGATGACCAAGCGCACCTCCAGACTGGTGGGAGTGGTGAGCTTTCAGGTATGTTCTGCAACATGTCATTGATGCCCCATAGCTATGTTCTGCCTCCGGCAGACTCTTCTTAGCTTCCTAGCATTCACAGGTGCCGCGTTTCACCCAACATTGAGGGAGCTGTGCACGATGTCATGTGCTTTGCGCAGGCATGTGACAACTCATATTGGGAGAAGCTGAACAGGTCTCCTCCCGATGCAACATTCACGCACCAGGCTGTGCTGGTTGGCCCAGGGTGACTTCCCGCCAGGCTGGGCTACATTGGGGCAACATCCCACCAGGCCTCCTCTGCCCCCTCTAGATTGGGGGGGGGCTGAGTCCCATCCCAGCAGACATTGCAGGGGCTGTAGAGGCCTCAGCCCCATAGAGTTGGCACACCTGCTAGTGTCATAAATTTGGAGGGTCAAGTGTTATGGGTTTGGGGGGGGTCAGTCTGGGTATCCTTGAATACTTTCCAGATCTGTGATTCAATAAGTGTTACAATTCAGTAGGAGAGGCTGCACAACCTGCCAAACTAGTCCCTTTGTCAAGGTAATGGCTTTGGCTGGCTAGTTAAGTACCACGATTTAGCATATACAAGTTGCTCGGGCCATTAGGGTATACTGAATTTTTCAGCAGTTCAGATTCCAAAAATGAGTGGTGCTAAAAAGTTGTAACATGACTTGGGAATTTGAAAGACATTTTGACTAAATTAATATAATTTAGTTTTTGCTTGGTAAGTAAAATGTGTGTAAAATTGCATAGAAGACATTAAAAATGATTGCCCTGTTATTGCAGTTATATTATAAATGTTGTTGTTGTTAATTATTATAAAATATTATTGTTTAGCCTTACCTACATTTTCAGAAGGTTAAATTTATCAATGGAGAAAACTATTGCTTGCTAGCAAAAAGCTATTAAAGCTTCCCAACCTCTCCTCTCCGAAAACTGCCTTGTTAAGGAGAAGGGGGGCGACCCATAGCGAGTGAAATAGAAATTGATTAAAATAAAAACCTAGAGATTTGCAGGATTAAAGCAGGGCACTTCCGTTGTTCATCAGATGGGCTTGTACCTGCCGGCTGAGACCTCACCCTTCAAACACAAATCCCGCCAGGAGCAGCCATAAACGGCTCTGGAGGCCCTGCGCTGTGTAATTCTCTTTCTCTCCCCCGCCCCCTTTATCCCTTGGCTGGAGCAGGCAGGATTTGCGGCTCTAGGAAATTTACTTTAAACGCCCTGCGGCCTGACCTCTCTGGTTAGGAACTTTATTCTGTGCTAATAGATGGCCCAGATGGCACGGTGGATAGACAGTGGATTGCAGTGTGGCAATTTCCCTCCACGGGTGCTGTTTGGAAGGATGCCCACCCAGCAGCGCTGCTGGGAAGCTATGCACAGATTGTGCATCCAGGAGGGTCCATGGCTTGGATGCCAGATGCCCGGACAGGGATCTTTACCTTCAAATCTGCACAGGGCTTCTTCTTCTTTTTCCCCCCAGTGGAGTCTGGGGATATGAGGACTCATCCACTGAGGAATTCGGCTACTCATATCCTTTGAAAATTCACCAGATGTTTCTCCTATGTAGCAACCTTCCAATTTACTGAAAACTTTTGCTTTCAGCAAAATTGTGTGCCTAGCTTCCCATTTCCCCAGTTCAGTGAGCTTGGAGCTGCTGTTTCTGCAATAAAGTGACTCAGAGCTTATGCAGAAGCTGGGAAACCGCAGAGTCCAATATCACACAGTGCAAAAATTTTGGAGAATATTCACCCCCGGAGGCGTACTCCATTGTCTCTCAAGACAGTCAGATGCCAACATCAACACTATCAACAACAGTTTGAGATTGTTGGGCATCAGGATTCATTTGGAGAAATTTGGGGAACAAACCTGCACCAACCTTTCAATGTTTTTTGTGGGTCACATATAGAAATATGCAGAAATCAGTCCTGATTCCACCACACACACACACACACACACACACACACACACATACACACACTTTCACTAGTTTTGTTTCCCCCCCTCTTCCTTCAAAATTCCAGGGATGCTTTGCTCAATAGGATCCTCCAAAGACACCACAATATTTAAGCACAGAGGCTAAAGATCTGTTATTGTTGGCATCTGTCTGTCTCCAAAGACCATTGAGTGCAATGAGAAAGGAATCAAGAGACACTGTCCTCCCTGTGTGGCTGTCAATTGCTTCCCTGCTCCCCATGTCACTTTTGGAGTTGCTGTTCCTTTGTAAGGCCATTATCAGCCACCTATGCTAGCCCTAGGCAGACAGCTCTGGGTCAAGGAAGACCAAGAGGAAATGACCCTGCCTCACCCATTATTATCGCTTCTAGCAGTGAGGCTATATATATTTGTTAAGACTCTAGAGTAAATATAGGAAGCAATGCCTTGTCTCTAACTGGCTATATTGCCCTCACTCTACTTCAGGAATGGGGAACCTGTGGCCTCTCTAGATGCTGTTGGACTCCAATTCACAGCAGCCCCAGCAACCTGCATGGCCAATGGCCAGGGATGATGGGAATTGTAGTCCAATAAGATCGGAAGGGCCAGAAGTTTCCCACCCCTGCTCTGGGAACCTTGAGAAAAATATGCAGCCTCCAGCCACGGAGACTGTGGGGACCACTGTCATGGTCAGCATTGAGTTCATAGCTGGCTTTGCCCTTTATATGCCCTTACGTCTTCAAAATGGCATCCCCCTCCCCCTCTACACCATGTCAAATGGGCAGCCGTGGAGGAGGCATTTGTCTGATTTCCTGGCGACCTTTGAGCATGTAAGATGTTGTGATCTGCATGCATTGTATGCACGTCAAGGTGGGTTATGGAGGGTATGCCACATGCCACTGTGGATGTTCATTGATGAGACGCAAGCGGAAGTCAAAATTGCTAGATGCCTTCCTGAATCCCAATTTTTACCCATTTCCCCCCGCTCATCGGTGGATCCTCTGCCTTCATCATCACACACCCCATGGCTGTTCCAGAGGCATCTGTGCTTCTTCCCCCTGAATGCCTTCTCCCTCTTGACAAGTGCTTTGGGTGCATTAATTTTACTGGAAACCGCTGTCAGAGCCACTTGCCCTCCCTCCCGTCGGCATTTGGGATGCTGTGCATTCTGCTTTCCGTCTGACCCACTGAGCACTGATTGCAGGCAAAGATTTCTTCTGCTTCCCAGCCACTGCCACCAATGTCTCTCCCTTCTGGTCACTGCCTCTGAAGCCTTGTCATTATTTGTCTTTGTTCCACATTTTAACCTTTGTTAGAGATGCAGCCATCATGAAATTCCTGCTCGGTGACCTACAACACCCTAATTTAGTTGGCATCTTGATCTCCAATTCCGCTCTGCTACCTAGATAATGTGCAAGTCTACTCTGGATTGTTGATACACAGTCTGTCTCCTCTCTCTCTCTCTCCCTCCCTCCCACTCTCTGTGTCTCCTCGGATGTTGTCTTCTCATCCTGTCTCTTTTTAGAGACCTCCATGCTTCACAGCCACATCAAGACCTCGTCTTGTGCTTCATCCTGCTTGATGTCCCACACAGGGATTGATGAATGGGCCAATATCAGTTTCACGTTTGTCCAATCTTCAGCTCATTTCTCCACATTTCTGCATCCGTTTGCAATTTTTTAAAGAAAGAGCCTTCATGAAAATTCATCAGCATCTTAATGCATATTTCCCATAATAAGCACATTTTCCCCAAATTTCCATAACAGGATGCATTTTTTTATTTATTTTCACTATTTTTGTGCACTTTCCCCATGGCTCATATTCACCAGGAGCCATGCCATTTAGTATTGCTGGTCTAATTTTATGGAAAACTCTCCCATTTGAGCTCTGACAATCCCACTTCCTATTGAACTTCCAGCACCTACTGCAGACATTTTTGTTAATTCCAGAAGGTGTTTTAATTGATGTTTGATTTTATAGTTTTTACTGATTTTTATTGTATTGTGTTGTATCTTTGCAAACCACTTAGAGATTATTGTACTAAAGGGGGGATAGATGACAGCTATAGATGATAGATAGATAGATAGATAGATAGATAGATAGATAGATAGAGATATAGATTAAACAAATAAATAACGCATAATCTTATACATATTGCTCTATTGGAGAACCACATCACAAAATTCGGAATAGTGCAGATTTCAAGCGATCACTGTGTTTTGGCTGGCATATTGTTCAGAAGCTGGGAATTAGGTATAGACCAATCTGAATTTCCTCCTCCGTCTTTAATCAAATGCTGCAAATGTGATTGTGTTGCTGACCTCACCTGTCTATCACACAGAGCTTTGTTCATTTGTATCAAAATCTACACAGGAGACTTCAGTCCAACCTTTCCCAATGATACTGTCAGAAAAGTTGCTTCGTCCCCAAATATGAGATCAATGGCTGCTCTTTTCTTGCACAAAATTATTAGGGGGTCCTTGTGCAAGAAACCCTCAATGCCCCCCCTTCCTCAGTGAGCTCATCCCTTCATGGCCATTGTTTCCAGCTGCCTTAACATGCCAACACTTGGCACCAGCCCTGTTTCTATAGAACACTAGGAAATGAAGTTTGCAATCTTTCAGCACAGGTCAATGTTCCCTCGAGCTCTTCCGCTTACCTCCCAAAATCAATTGGGCTTTTTGAGTGTTCCTGCTGAATGCTCTGAAAACCCAGAGCGGTTTTCTTCCCTCAAGCATTCTACAAGAACATTTGAAAAGTTCAATGGCTTGAGTCCCTCTTCCTGCCAGTCCTCTCCCTCCTCGATCTTCTCCAAGAAAAAAAGGTTTGGAGAAGGAATGGAGGAAGATAAAATCAGCCTGGAGAAGAAGGCTAGCAATGGCTGGCAGCCATTTATGGCTATCCAAGCGACTGGATCCCGATAAGATGTTACCTTTGTGGTTGGAGGCAGTGGTGCTTCTGAATGTCAGTTGCTGGAAACCACAGGAGCAGAGAATGATCCTTTGGTTACTGATTGCAGGTTTCCCATAATGGGCATCTGGTTGGCCACTGTGAGAACAGGACTAGATGGGCCATTGATCTACTGTAGCAGGCTCTTCTTATTTTCTTACATAAGAAGCACTCTGAAAATGCTCAGAGGTACTCTCTTGGTGCTGGAGGAGTCCTATGGACTGCAAGAAGATCAAACATGTCCATTCTTAAGGAAATCAGCCCTGAGTGCTCACTGGAAGGACAGATCCTGAAGCTGAGACTCCAATACTTTGGCCACCTCATGAGAAGAGAAGACTCCCTGGAAAAGACCCTGATGTTGGGAAAGATGGAGGGCACAAGGAGAAGGGGACGACAGAGGACGAGATGGTTGGATAGTGTTCTCGAAGCTACCAGCATGAGTTTGACTAAACTGCGGGAGGCAGTAGAAGACAGAAGTGCCTGGCGTGCTCTGGTCCATGGAGTCACGAAGAGTTGGACACGACTAGACGACTAAACAACAACAACACTCTCTTGTTCCAGAGCTAAGACCTGCTTCAGAAGAAGCCCTGATTTTCTTCTCTGACCCCACCCCCAGCCTCGTCTCACCGCTCTGATCTCTGCCTCCTTCTCTTGGGAAATGGCAAGCCTTGCAGTCTTAATCCAGCCCCACCGTTGATTGGCAGGAGCTGAAGTCCATGCTGGGAGCACTTAAGTCTGCAATGTCTTCCCAGAGAGCTATGCTGAAAGCCCAAACCACTCTATGCTGATAGCTATGGGCCCCATTGTAATGCAGGAACCAGCACAAAGGGATGGGCGAGCTGTGACAGAGAAGGAAGCCTGTTTTTCTCTCCCTGTTGGGAGGCAACTGATATTAGCAATAAAATAAAGCCAAGCTGCGGCTGGAAAGCCTATCAGATCCATCAGGCTCAGCATCTGTCAGGGAGGAGGGAAGAAACTGAACATTATTGTGGAGGCTTGGCAGGCTTGTTCCTCTCCCTGGCGGTGGAGTGGGGGCGGCAGGGAGAAAAGAGCGAGATAAAATACACCTGTAGAAGCACGCACGCACGCACACAGAGTGCTGTGCTGGGTGTACAACAGGAGGCAAAGGCATTGTTGCCGAAATGGAAATGTGTCCCTTTGTTGATGAGCTTGTATCTCCTTCCCATTGTCTCGCTCGCCATCCACCTTTGATGGCCCCCATGTTTGTGCATCAGCTATGAAATTGCTTTAGAAGACAAAAGGGAGCGTGTGTTTATCGATAACAAAAAAAAAGAGGGGGAGAGGCATAGGAGGCCGGGGCAGACGGGCTGCTTCTGTCTCTTTCTCTCTTCCTTTCTTTAACCTGCCACACTGCATGAACATAATTTTCTGGGAGCAGCTGTCAAAGGCTTACAGAGCAAATTGGAAGGCCGGGCCCAACCCTTGCGCTGGTGGCGGACAGAGAGCTTTGCAGGTCCCTTCCGTGGCTAATGTAACCATCTGGCCTCATTTAACAGGCCTACTTAGCTTCAAATGGATAAAGATCCTTCAGGCCATTTACTCTCCTACCAAATTATTGGCTTCCGTTAGCAGTGGGGAGGGGGTGCTTTTTTCCACCAACCCCTTTCTCTTTTCATGCTGCGATCCCATTATCTTGGGTACTGAGCTGCAGTCATTCGAGAGAGAGAGAGAGAGAGAGAGATGGTCTGTTATGGAAAGCTTATAAGATGGGCTTTTGATCTTCCCTCAGGGCATCATGTAGGTCCTGCTTTTAGCTTGCAATCCTCGGTTCTACTCAGACCCACTGGAATGAATGGACTTAGCTGTGCCTATTAACTTCAGTGGGTCTGTTCTGAGTAGGACTAGCATTAGATGTAGCCCATGGTCTCTGGGAGAGTGTCCCATAGGTCATAGGATGCTTTTGATCTCTCCCTGTCTCTTTCCAGAGAGTGATGGTAGACCCTTCGAGACGGAGACATGGCCTTGGGAGGTGCCTCACAGATGCCATTGGAACCTCTGCAAATCATCCCTTACATCAGAGCTTGGACTTTTACTTCTAAAAGTGGGAGTTTGTAGGGGGTGGGTGGGATGAGTGGATGAATCTGTCAATTTTGACTTCTCTTGGTTTCTGGTGTTTCCATATATACAGTATCTATGTCTATCTCTGCAAATTTGCAGATATAGCATATAGAAATAAACAGGAGAATAAAAAAACATTGCCAACTGTCAATAAAAATGCCACATAAATTCTAATTTATATAATTGATATAAGCAGTCCATATGTCCATATAGGGAGCCAACCAAGATTGAAGATTATAAGGCACGTGTTCAAATGTAGAAAGGGCAGTGAGATCTTCAGAAATACAGAGCTGTAGGTGGTGGATGTTTGTCCTTCCGGCCTTGCAAAGTAAATCCCTTAGACACCATAAGGACCGGCAGAATCCATTTTTGTTTTCCATCTGTTAGCCCCCACGCCACTGGGATATAATTTAAGAGTGTGTGAATATCCGCAAATATCAAGGACTTTTCTGAGACAAAACCAATAGCAACAATAACTTCTGACCAGGAAGAAGACACCATGGGACATACTGTATCTGCACCATATTCATCAAAGAGGAATTTTCATCATTACATCATCAGCATCTATTAAAACTACCCAAGTTCTTCCTATAAAGGTTCTATGGGGTCTTTTTTTAATGCCCACTTTACCCCATTACCCTATTTTTCCACACATTATTTGATCCGAGAACTGCATTGCAAAATTCAAAGAAGTGCAAATTTCAAATGATGCTTCAGTTTGTTGGTTGGTTCAGGAAGTGTTGGCTCACCATTAAATGTCAACTGAATCAAATTTCTCTCCCATCCCTATCAATCTGCTGGGTGAAGATGTGGGTCCATAGGACGTGCCCCTGGAATAAGGGGCAAACTATGCCAATCTTGGTGCTGGCACAGGCCACATTCACACAAAAAACATTGAAGTACCATGATCCCACTATAAACATCAATGGCTTCCCCTAAAGAATCATGGGAACTGTAGTTAAGGGTGCTGAGAATTGTTCAGAGACCCCTATCCCCCTCCCAGAACTACAATTCCCCAAGTGGTTTAACCATGAAGCTCTCTTTCCAAGGAACACTGGGAATTGCAGCTCTGGTAAGGGAATACGGGTCTCCCAACAACTTTAGGCACCCTTAACAAACTACAGCTCCCAGGATTCTTTGGGAGAAGCCATGAGTGTGTAAAGTGCTGTGTTGCTGCTTTAAATGTATGACGTGAAGAGGAGCCATAGTCTATTTCCCTCCAGTAACATCCAGAGGCACCATGTTGGCTACCCCAGATATTGTGAATCTTGCGACTTCCCCTCCTTCTCCCCATGTCTCCCCACCCAACAAAAAGACAAGGAATGGATTCCACCCTGCCGTACGTCTTTGCGTTCCCCTTTCCCCTCTCATTAGCTAATAGCGGCTTTAATAGAAGCGACTCTTTTCTTCACCTCTCCTCCCTCAGATGAAAAGTTTAATCGCACAGCCAGCTCCTTTATCTCCGCAATAAAGAAATGGTTGTGGTGTGGTGTGTGTGTGTGAGTGTGTTCTTATAGTCGACAGACAGCTCAGACCTAGCTGTCAATTTCACACAGGGCCTTATCAGCCCTCGCACATGGTGTAAGCCTGTCAGAAACGAGATGCGGGATCTGAATGTCGAACGTACGGGGTTAAATGCTTTCTGTCTCTCCACCCACCCAGCCCAACAACCCCGTCTGCTCCTCCCTTCCACACACTCTGATTACACAGCTGACAGTAATTTTTTAAAAAAAAAGGAGAGAGAGAGGGAGAGAGAGAGAGAGAGAGAGAGAGAGAGAGAGAGAGAGAGAGAGAAACACAGTCTTTTTGCCCAGCCCTCTTCGGCTAAAACACATTAATTTATTGTAGCTGGCTCTTTATTTGATTATCGTTTTATTAAAACTGCCCGGGGTGATAACATTTCAGCTGGAACAAATCCTTAGCTCCTTCTCTTAATCTATTACCAACACAATTTATTTCCAGGCTAAAAGGAGGAGGAGGAGGAAAGATGTGGAGGGGGCTGTCTGCAGCTAAAGATAGACCTTTCGTCACTGGATGGATGGGCTTCAGCAAGAGGAGAAGGCAAGAAGAGTCCTGCTGGGGGGAAGAGACTCACGTCTGGCTTCTGGACAACCTATAGTGGATGGCCAGGCAGGTGCCTCCAGGAAAACCACAAGTAGCCATGGTATCTAGTTGAACGTTGTGGGTGGCAGGATGCTCTCAGCTAGATGAAGAAGAAGAGGAGTTTGGATTTGATATCCTGCTTTATCACTACCCGAAGGAGTCTCAAAGCAGCTAACATTCTCCTTTCCCTTCCTCCCCCACAACAAACACTCTGTGAGGTGAGTGGAGCTGAGAGGCTTCAGAGAAGTGTGACTAGCTCAAGCAGCTGCATGTGGAGGAGCAGAGAATCGAACCCGGTTCACCAGATTACGAGTCTACCGCTCTTAACCACTACACCACACTGGCTCTAGTGTGTGCCAGCAGGGCTGTTCTTAAGGACCTAAGGAAAAAGTCCTGAAAGTTCAGGCCAAAAGGCTATCAAATCCATCATTCAACCCTGCAGGGGCCAACTTTTCCCCATGGGAAGACCACAAGGAGGACAGGAGTGCCATTATCCTTTCCCACGCATGTTCTCCAGCCACTGGCATGCTCCCTCTCATACAGGAGGTGATAAAGCCACAATGACTAGTAGTGATGGATAGCCTTATCTCCCTGTATTTCTCTAGCCTGGTCCCCTTTTAATGCCATCGTATCTACAGGACATAGGAAGCTGCTTTACACTGAGTCAGACTATTGGCTCATCCAGATCAGTATTGCCTACACTGACTGGCAGCAGCTCTCCAGGGTTCCTCCCAGGGTCTCTCCCAGCTCTATCTTGGAGACACCAGGGATTGAACCCTGACCTTCTGCATGCAAAGCAGATGCTCTGCCACCAACTTATGGTCCTTCCCCAAAATGTTAAGTAAGGTGCTAGTCCTAATGATCCCAAATAAAGAGGTGATTTAAATAGGAACAGAGGAGGCTGCCTTATTCTCATTCAGGCCAATGGTTCCATCTGGTTCAGTATTGTCTGCACTGACTGGCAGCAGCTCTCCAGGGTTTCAGGCAGGAGTGTTTGCCAGCCCTACCTAGTGCTGCTGGGATTGAACAGGAGACCTACTACATGCAAAGCAGATGTTCTGTTACTGAGTGATGGCCCTTCCCCAAGTTGGCTGTCTAAGATAGTGGCCATCACTACATCTGAGATATGTGAGTATAGTAAGGTATAAAGGTAAAGGGACCCCTGCCTATTAGGTCTAGTTGTGACCAACTCTGGGGTTGCGGCGCTCATCTCTCTTTATGGGCCAAGGGAGCCGGCGTTTGTCCACAGACAGCTTCCAGGTCATGTGTCCAGCATGACTAAGCTGCTTCTGGTGAACCAGAGCAGCGCACGGAAACGCCATTTACCTTTCCGTCAGAGCGGTACCTATTTATCTACTTGCACTTTGACGTGCTTTCGAACTGCTAGGTTGGCAGGAGCAGGGACCAAGCAATGGGAGCTCACCCCATCGCAGGGATTCGAACTGCTGACCTTCTGATCGGCAAGTCCTAGGCTCTGTGGTTTAACCCACAGCGCTACCCGCGTCCCATAGTAAGGTATACAAATATAGTAGTAGTAGTAGTAGTAGTAGTAGTAATAATAATAATAATAATAATAATAATAATAATAATAATAATAAAAAATCTAGTGGTAGCCGATCCCATCATTTAACTGGGTGCTTTGTGTTTCCTTTTGCCTGTTCTGAATCTTCCAACTTTCATTTTCTCTGGACAATTCCATTGGGTTCTAGTGTTATGAAAGAGGGAAAGAAAACTCCATCATTCTCTCTCTCTCTCTCTCTCTCTCTCCAGTTTATCCACACCACACATTTTCTGCACTTCTATTCTGTGTCTTTTTTTCTCCCTAAGCATAATAGCACCAAGCACTTTAACCATGTTTCTTAGGGGAGTTGCTCCAGTTCATCTGGGTTGCATTCCCCCTCTTCTCTTATGAATGTAAGATGGAAGCCTGCTCCCCATTTTAATTCAGGAAACCGGCATGCATCAGGGACTTGATGTCTGGGAAAGGTCTCTCTGGGCTCCCCTCTCTCTTTGGTGACACCCTGTCCCTTCTCACACCTGCTGCCCAGCTCTCTTCCTCAACCCATCTCTATGCAGCTAGGAAGACCTTTACGAAGGCAGTAGCTTGTTATAGACTGCAGTGTCTGACACATAAAAGTCAGAGGCAACATCGAGGAGCGATTAATGATAATGGCTGACATTTTATACGGTGCCTTATAGCCCGGAGCATCGCGGGGACTCTTTACAAACCATGCACAGACATAGCCAAACATTTCGTTCAGCCCCAGAACAGCAGTCAAAGTGGCACGTATGAAACTTGGATGCCACTTAATAGTCTGTAGTGACACTGCCTAAGAACCTAGGAAGGAAGGAGGGAGAGGGCTCAGGATAAACTCCTTATGAAACTCCATCAACCTCTCAGTGCAATTTTTCTGCTTAATAATAATAATAATAATAATAATAATTTAGACCCCACCCATCTGGCTGGGTTTCCCCAGCCACTCTATTATTAAAATATTAAAATACAATAATATATTAAACATTAAAAGGTTCCCTAAACAGGGCTGCCTTCACATGTCTTCTAAAAGTCTGGTAGTTGTTCTCTTTGACATCTGGTGGGAGGGCGTTCCACAGGGCAGGTGCCACTACCAAGAAGGCCCTCTGCCTGGTTCCCTGTAACTTGGCTTCTAGCAGCGAGGGAACCACCAGAAGGCGCTCAGCACTGGACCTCAGTGTCTGGGCAGAACAATGGGGGTGGAGACGCTCCTTCAGGTATAATGGGCCGAGGCCGGTTTACAGATTTCTGTGCAATTTTGCCTAATATGCACAGTTTTGCAAGGCAGTTTTATCTAATATAATACATTTTGTGCTATTTCTTTCACTGTACCTGTAGCTATATGCATGATTTACCCTACTGTATATGCATTTTTAATAGAACCATAGAACTGTAGAGTTGAAAGGGACATCAAGGGTCATCTAGTCCAACCCCCTGCAATGCAAGAAGCACAGCTAAAGAATCCCTGAGAGATGGCCATCCAACCTCTTTTATTACTGTACAATGACCCTGCAGGGTTGTCACGAGGAAAAAAAGGTAGAGAACCATGCATGCATTGAGGTCCTGGGAGGAAAGGTGGGGTATATACATAACAATAAAATAAATATAAAGCTCTTGAATGGCAAGCTGCATTGCAAAATTCAGAGAAGTGCAAATTTCAAAGGGTGGCTGTGATTCAGTTGCTGTATTGTTTTGGAAAGTGAGAACTAGTGAGTATTGCCTATAAATGTGAGCTGAATTGAATTTCTTCCCCATCCCAACCTGGGAGTAAGTCCCATGCAGCTCAGCACAGCTAACTTCTGAATAGACATGCGTAGGATTCCAATTTTATCAGGTTATGATAAAGTCAGACTGTATTTCAGAATGATACAAAAATGAATGGACCTAACTGAGTGATCATCTATGCTTCAGGAAAGCACACAGTCGAATTTCTGACCTTTGCCAAATTTATCCGATTTTCAACGTTTGCAGAAATTTACATACCTCAACATTTCCCTCCTTTAGCACTGAGTTGTCTTGACATTCAAAAGTTTCAGAACTTAGTCCTTTCAGAGTCGGGTGTTAGTTTGTTTGTTTACCTTACTTCCCTTTCATCATACAGCACGTAGCTGAAACAATCTCTGAGGATTTCACACTGCATTGCGTATCCATGCCATTTCAGATTTTAGCAAGGGCCAAAAACTGTCTGAGAGATGCAGATCTGCAGAATAGCTCCATTTGGATGGTTACTTTCCATACTATCTATTGCTCATGTCATGGATTTCAAAGTGTGAACCACAAAGCTCAGGGCCCATGGCTAGCCATGAATTTAGCAAGCCGTTGCGTTAAACGTGTGTTGAGGCCTCAGATCTCTCTTCAGGCTTAGGATGCAAATCAGAGTGTGCAATATTGGCCTCCATGCTAGGTCATGATGTCACTGACGGCAAGTGAGAGCAATTGATTATGCCACTGAGGGCAAGTGAGGGCAATGCAATGAATAAGGAAACATTTTCACATGGAGTGCTGGGGGAATCACCAGAAAGGAAAAGGGGGTTTTCAGCACCACAGAAAACGTTCATGGAGAAAACAAAAGCAGCCTCGACTCATCTCGGCTCCTCAAATTTTGATAACTGCTGCCTTCAACAAGCTGGCCCTTCTCTGTCAGCTGACAATAATTCTGTGGCAGGGAATAAGTGTAGGGAAATAAAGAGACAAAAGTGCTTTGACGATTCATGCAATATTCATTCAGAATCATTTGTACATGATTCTGTTTTTTATATAGATATATATATTAAAAGATACATTCCATAAAACAGAGCTGCGAGGCTTAATTTGCTTCAGGCAAGGAATGGCATTTGGGACGTTACGGGTATTAGTACTCTGGTATATGAAGGGAAGACAAGGAGTTTAATTATGATTCAGTGTGGCTGGGTGTGGGTATGGTTTAAAGGCACTTAATTAGCACCGAAATGTAAGGCTGTGATTATCTTGAAATATGGCCCAATTAACCTATGGAGAGCCCATGCAAGCTGCTTGGGAAAGTTGGATATATTAATAGTCTATTAATGTAACAGGCTTAACTGCCTGTCATGCAAGCATTTAGGAACAAGCAAACAGGCTCAGCTTCCTGACATGAACAAAATATAGGAGAGATTTTTCTCTTACAGGCATAATGGTTGAGTCTGATGTACAGGTTAAGCCGCTGTTTTGTGGTACACCAGTCCCAGTTTGCTTCCATGGTGCCTTAAGCTCCAGTCTGTCAAATCTCTCTTTCACTTTGACCAGGAGAAAGCTTCCTGCTTTGATCTCCAGTCCGGGGCTGGGGCCACCACAAAGCAGGATGGATGTGTTCATTTGAAGCAGCAGATTTCATAGCACAGGAAGACTGCAACTCACACACATTTAACTTGTTCACATTCAGCTTCATGTGCTTGGCAAAATAAATAAAACATAAATAAAAAGGGAGTGGAAAGGGGGCGGGTGTCCAGGAAGAAAGACTTTGGCAATCCAACCCACCTTTGCACCCAATATGCTTTGACCATATGGAATTTTGGCTTTGGGCATGATCCCCAGAACATAATCCCCATGTATGCTGAGGGCTTACTGTACCATTAGAGCAATGGTGGGCCTGGTTTTAAAAGCCCTCTGTTGGCAATCAGTTCAGACCAGTGGCAAGAGTTGTCTGTCCCTCCACACAGGGAGGAAGAAGAAGAGGAAGAAGAGTTTGGATTTGATATCCCGCTTTATTACTACCTGAAGGAGTCTCAAAGCGGCTAACATCCTCCTTTCCCTTCTTCCCCCACAACAAACACTCTGTGAGGTGAGTGAGGCTAAGAGACTTCAGAGAAGTGTGACTAGCCCAAGGTCACCCAGCAGCTGTATGTGGAGGAGCAGAGACGCGAACCCGGTTCCCCAGATTACGAATCTACCGCTCTTAGCCACTACACCACACTGGCTCTCAGTGTGAGGAGAGGAGAAGGAGAGAATGACTGTCAAAAAGAAAGGGTGTCAGAAGGAGGAAGCTGGGAACGGCTTGGTGGCTATTCTTATGTAAGGCTTGCAATACTACTTTTCATATTCTGGAACAGATATCTAAGTAAAATATGTACTTGCAATTATGAAAGTTGCATAGATTTGTAAATTTCCAGTTTACCCAATATACAGAGTAAGACAGAACTTACACTTCCAAGAATGATAAAGGGGATAACAGCCATTTGTAAGCCACCCTTCATAACTGATGTGGTTTGCGTGTGTTTTATTCTTGTACATTTGCGTCCAAGTCTGAAAGCTGGCTTTATTGTGGTTTTATTTTTAGTTACTTTGCAAAACCTGAGCAGCTCAATACCTCAAACCTAAGGTCTAGCAAACTTTTTTCTTTTTTTCTTTTTTGCAAAAAATAAATATAAAAAATGGACAAAAAGCACACTGGACGAGACCAGCAGGCTACATCATCATCAACACACCCATCTACTGCAATAATTACTAAATATTTGCAAAGCACCATCTGCATGCTAGGTGCTGTTCAAAAGCATTATGTTGATATACTAATCCAGGCTGTTTCATTTCGGCATCAAAACCTGAGTTTCTCCATGGCTTATTAGTTCAATTCACCCTTTTCCATGCCAATATCAGGTGCAGAATAAAGCCTGCAAATGGAACAAATTTACTCCAAAGAAGCCAATTTGCATAGAATTTCTAGATTTGCGTAACTTATTTCGAGCAGAGAGTCTTGAGGATTCTTGGCTAGGGTTTTTTCCATCTCCTCCATACGGGTCGAAAAATGCCCCCGCTGGTCTCTTCAGGTACAAATAATCCACAGACGGTTCTAATCCAAACCCGTTTATTAAGCATCCGCTCCGATCACAACGAGATGAGTGGAAGGGGCTGGCAGGCCCAGCTGGAGCTAAACAGCTGTATTTACACAATATAAATAAATAAGCAAGGACTAGCTTATTAGTCAGGTTTGCAGGTTTGATAGAGGGTGTCCCTGGAGAGGAGATGTCATCAGGCTTGGCCCTCCCATATATATGCAAACCTTGTCCTGGAATGTCCAGTTCTTTCATTTTCTTTTCTTTTTTTTAAAGTAACCCTGTAGCCCAAGAGTGGCTAAATGGGGGGTGGGGGTGGAGTGGGTCATTCAGAACCAAGAAGCTTCCCAGAACATCTCCCTTTTATCCCAATGCGACCAGAGCTCTGATATCAGTTGACCCAGGATGCCATCAGAGCAAGCGATGGCAAGGAAAGAAGGTTTTGTCGTCAGATCTCACTTTCCTCTGACTTCAGAGCTCTGTCTCTGGCATTAGAAGGGTAGGACACTGTGGCCTCTAAGATGCCCTCTGGGGTCTAAGAATCACGAAATGTGAGCCAGCAAAGTCGATTCCATCCCAACCCTTGCCATCCGATGCACCAAAAGAAAACAGAGAGTGACAAGCCAAACCTCTTCCACAAGCTGCTCTGCAAACATGGCACATCAGCAAATATGCCAGCGGCGTCCTTTTCCTCCTATTCCGGATGATCAAAGCAAAAGAAATTGAATCCGGCGGTAATCATCCACAGGATAGTTTGGTTAAAATCCCCCTAATTATGGAAGTGTTGAAAATGACAGTGCCCTGTAAGTGCCCTGAATAGAGAATGGAAGGGCCCCTGCCATTCAAAGATGTCGATTTGCTTTTGAGGACGAACAAGGGGGATCGCGAGAAGCACGCAAGGGCTGGGTCGCAGCGACTCTACAGAGAGAGAGGACAGGCAGGGTGAAGAAGGCAATTGTCTTTGACCCAATGACTCCATAAAAGGCTGGAAGAATGGGATGAGCTTCCCCGCCCGGGGAAGATTGATAGGGAAATGAGCTTTCGGGCTGCGCCCTGGTCCACTTTCCCTGCGATTACGGCGTGATGCATTTGACGCCGGATCGTAAGTGATATTTTATCTGATACTTGCAGCTGAGGTTCCAGCAAAGCTCCCAAGTACTTTGGCTGTCTGGCAAAAGAGAGAGAAAGAAGGAGAAGGAGGGGGGAATGGATGTTTATAAATATAAATTACATGAAATATGATTTCCTTTGGCGTTCCCAGCTGCAATCACGCTTGATAGATTGGCCCAGGTGTTGTAGATGGCGCTAACCTTCCCCTTTAGTGTTCGCCAATGGATGGCAATTTGACAAAGAGGATATCTTTTTCTATTACACAGAGAAAATATTCTCTCCCTCCCTCCCTCTCTCTTTTTTAAAAAGGAAACAATGCGGAGAGAGCATATCAGTCTAGGGTTCTATTTTCCATCATCAAGAAAAGCGATATTTGAGAATATTGAGGGGGGGGACGGACATATGCTGTCTTGCCCCATTCACCCACTATTTCTTACAGTAAACATTTCTGCATTGAATATTTTCCAAGTTTGCTTTTTCAGTAGAAACAGACATGCATGCACACAAAACAAACCATTGATTGTGAGGTTTTAGCTCTCTAAAATCCTGCTTAACACCATTATTTCCCCCAGCTCCCTGAATTGCTGTCTGCTCCTACACCTGTGTTGCTCTGCTCTGGAAATAGACACTCTGTTGCTGTGTTGGACATTGGATTCTGTCGCAGAGAGTCCTCACCCTCCCATAACCCATCTTGCAGCATCTAGTGGGCTACACCTCTCCAGAAGCACAGCACACAAGGTTTTCAATCCACTTTAGGGACATAGGAAGCTGCTTTTCACTGGGTCAGACCACTGGTCCATCTAACTCAGTATTGCCTACACTGACTGGCAGCAGCTTTCCAAGCTTTCAGACAGGGGACATTCCTAGCCCTACCTGGAGATACCAGGAATTGAACCAGGGACAAGCTGCATGCAAACAGAAGTACAGTCCTTCCCCTAACCATGAAGATTCCAGTCCTCGTTGCTCCAAATTAAGGACTAATTTAATAGGATCATAGGAAGGTACCTTATACTGAATCAGACCACTGGACCGTTGAGCTCAGTATTGTCTAAGATGGGAAATCTCACATCTCTTTTGTTTGAACCCATTTGACAAGCTCGCAGCTATACAGTGGGGAGGCTCAGAGGAGGGGGGAGAGTGGGAATTATCTGCTGTGATCTAGACACATGTTGTTTACGACGACTCACAGAAAGCCCCAAGCCAGAGGCAAGAGAGGAGAGCAGAGCAGAGATGGTTGTTTCATTAAGGCATGATTGATAAACTGAGATGCCTCCAATCTTTCAGACTCCTCTTCTCGCACCGGGAGGGAACCTGGACTATGGACAGATTTCATCGCATTTAGGGATCTTTCTAACCACCTGTTCGGCTAGTTAACTGAGCAGAGGCATCGCGGAGAGCAATACATCAAAATGCTCCTCGCACCTTCTGGCAGTGGCACGTCTTTCGGAGGCTTTTACCCAGTATCCATTAGCCAAACATCTGCAAGCATCTTGTTTTCTGGACCAGGCTTATCTTCAGGCAGGAGCCATCCGTCCACCTCCTGCATTGCAGAGTGACAGTTGCCAAGAGGACGTCCTTTCCCTGTTCCTAGGAGGTGCCAGTCGCCATTGTTTTTGACAGTGAGAGGAAGAGGAGAGGAAGGGAAGGGAAGGCATACGGGGAAATGGTAACAAGGGGCGGGGGACAAGAAATCTAAACATAGGCTTGGGTAGGAGTCCTTTTCCCCAGTTCATGGAAGATTTTGCATTTGAAGTGGGGGCTCTAAGACAGAGCAGATAGAGCCAGTGATGGCCACAAGAAGTAATGATGGCTGCAAGAGGCAGTAATGGACACCAGGTCCCACAAGAGGTCATAAGGGCCACCAACTTTGATGTCTTTAAGAGAGGATCAGATATATTCTGAGAGCCAGCGTGGTGTAGTGGTTAAGAGCAGTAGACTCGTAATCTGGTGAACCAGGTTCGCGTCTCCGCTCCTCCACATGCAGCTGCTGGGTGACCTTGGGCTAGTCACACTTCTTTGAAGTCTCTTAGCCTCACTCACCTCACAGAGTGTTTGTTGTGGGGGAAGAAGGGAAAGGAGGATGTTAGCCGCTTTGAGACTCCTTCAGGTAGTAATAAAGCGGGATATCAAATCCAAACTCTTCTTCCTCTTCTATTCATTGAGGAGAAGGTGATCATTGGTTGTGAACCCAGATAGCTATACCGTTCCTCCACTGATAGCAGTATGCTTCTGGATACCGGTTGCTAGAAGGGAAGAATACTGATGAGCTCAGACCCTGCTTATGGCCTTCCCAATGGTACCTGGCTGGCCAGAACAAGGTGCTGGATGAAATGGGTCTCTGGGCCTGAATCCCTACTTTGGCTTTTCAAGAATCCCTATGTATGATGCCTAATGCCAAGGCAAATCCTCACAAAGGGATAACAGCCCATCTCTGTGTTTACAAATCAGGCGTAAGTGTGAATACTACTTTGCTTGTGGGGATGATCTGAGCACAAGGTGTTCTAATATTGGGTTCCCTTCCTCTACTGTGGTGTCTATTTCCACATCTCCTTTAGTCATTCCCCACCTCCAGATCTCTGATGCTGACTGTGTTTGGTTGCTCATCCTTTTCCTTCTCTGCCTAAGCTTCTCCCTACCCCACCAATGTTTTGCTGTACTTTCCTTTAAAAAAAACAAATCTCCTTGCAAGAAATTCAAACCACCAGCTTGTTGATGAGAAGATTCCAATGAGCAGGAATGCTTTGGCCAACCCTGAATCCTAATCAATTATTAGAGCCAGAATTCTTGGGAGCCAGTATAAGCAATGCAGAACTCAATGCACTAACAGGCTGCCTCACTATAAAGTCACTCTCTAAATCATGTTGTATAATGGCCAGGCAGAATGGCCATTTCAGAACAGTGTAGCATCTCAATGCCTTACCAGTTGGTACATTCAGTGATCCTCCTGTCCAATCTTCTTCTTGCTGAAGTTATAATGCAAAGGCCTGGCTAAACCTGCCATCTCTTAACAGTTCAGGATGGGGCCCGCTGATTAATGGGGACTATTTGTGTTGATTAAGCGGCTATTGGACTGAGCCAATGAGCCTTGGCAGCCTATTTTGTGTGCACCAGCCATGTGGAATCTGGAAGACGTTCCTGGTTGGAAATCTCATAGACTGGAGATTGCAACAACGAAAAAAGCAGTTAGGGAGCGGAGAAATAGTTTTAAAGTAGGCTTGATTAGCTGCTATGATTTCAGCCATAAATTTTTTCTCCAGGACTGATGGTTGTGGAGCACCATCACTCTGGAAGCAATAGTTAAACTGCAGTGGAGCTCTTTTATGGAGGAATCCACTGAAGGCAAGAGGTTTAACCTGAAAGTCCTGTCTGGCTCGTGTAAGACCTACAACCCTTAGACAGAAATTTTGCACTTTTTCTTTTGCTCAAGTAATAAGTGGAAATTGCAAGGAAACAGATATTGGCTAATCATTAGGAGGAACCTGTTTGGCATACATTTGCATGCATCTGGGCCAGTGGCCCAGATAGTCCAGCATAGCCACTTCCACCCTGCAGAGGAGGTGGGGTTGCAGGCTTCACGCCCCCACTATGCACTCGGTGGCTGGAGCCCAGCCCCCGCGCAATTGGGGGAATCCCCAGCCATGTCACCCCCTGGCCAGCCAATCAGCTGGCTCTGGGCGTGTGGCCTGCCCTATTTAGTGCAGCTGTGGCCGGGGATCTCCCTCTTTTGCCGCCTCCATCACCTGCCCCATATATTGAAGGGCAGTCCGATAAAGGATTCCATGGGGCGTGGCCCTGTCCGAAGCCTATGGAGGTGAGGGCCTAAGGCACGTCCCTGAGCGGTGACTCCGGGGGAGTTCCTAGTTGATGTGCATCAGCAAGACTCGCCCTACTGGTGGTTAACCCTTCCCAGACTTCAAGTGGATGGGCTGAAGTCGGATATAGTCGGTTAGGACCAATGCCTAAGCCAATACTGCTCATCACCTGTAACCAATAAAGTTGTGGCCTTATTTAGCCCATTAACCTTAATAATTGTGTCGTGTGTCTTTATTTCCACGGGGAAGGGAGGGCAGGAACTCGCCACGCAACCTGTTGTCACAGTGGACAACCAGATGCCTTCATGGGAAACTGGCAATCAGGATCTGAGCACAAGAGCACTCTCCCCCTCTGTGGCTTCCAGCAACTGGTATTCAGAAGCATTTCTGCTTCTGATCATGGAGGCTGTGCATGGGCATTATGGCTATTAGCCATCAATAGCCTTAACCCCCATGAATTTGTCCAATCCTCTTTTGAATCCATCCAGGTCAATGGCCTCCTGTGGGGGTGAGTTTCATAGTCAACTATGCACTGGGTGAAGATGTACTTTGTTTTATTTGTCCTGAATCTTCCAGCATTCAACTTCATCGGATGTCCATGAGAGAGGGAGGAAAGAACACACAAAGCATCTTCCTTACTTTGTTCTTTCAGTGATGCTTTGAAATAGAAAGAGCAAGTGTGGCGAAATGGTTAGAAAGCCGGTGTGGTGCAGTGGTTAGAGTATCAGACTATGACCTGGGAGACCAGGGTTCAAATCTCCACTTTGCCATGAAGCTCACTGGGTGACCTTGGGCCAGTCACTGTCTCTCAGCCTAACCTACCTCACAGGGCTGTTGTGGGGTTCAAGTGTGAAACAGTGGAGCCTTGAGTTCCTTAAAGAAAGAGATGCGTATAAATGCAATGAATAAATGAAGATCAATCACTGTTACTGTACTGCTGTCCTTGCACTTTGTTTTATTTGCTCTATTTTATGGGGGGGGATCCATTGTAAAGGTGGTTATGAACTGGTTTTTTGTTGTTTTGAAAGCATCCAAAAGAAGTGTTGTTATAGGGCAGCCTCCAAACAGACTCTCTTTCCGCTGACAAAAACTTCCTGCTCAGAGGTGATCCTAGCACATTGCTGACGACTGAGTGAGCAACTCTTCCAAGTTTAGAATTAGCAGCCCTGCCTAGGATTCTCCAATACATGTCAGGGGCATGTTTGAGTTGTTCCATTCCTACTACTCATTTCCTTTGGGAACATTGTGGTTGTGGCCCACAATAATAGGGTTGTCCCCCACCCTGCTTCCCCAGCTTTACACAGGAGACAACAATGCTGTATCTTGCAATAACAATCTCATCTAAGCAATGCAATAAACATTTAGCACAGCCAGCTCTCCTCCTCGATTGGCAAATGAGCAACGCAATTGCCCCATCCATCCCTTCAGCCCCTGTTGCCAACATTGTGCTGCTAGTGTGTCACTCTCAAGGGTAACGGCACTTGCTCACTCGCACACACGCTCGGCTTTCTGTTTGAATTGTGGCGTCTGTGATTCCTGGTAATAACATGGGACATTAGTCCGCTTATGACTTTGCATAACAAGAGAATTGCAATTAACACAATGATCCTGTCTTGTGTTTGAGCACTTTGGCATGGGTCATGAAGCCAGTTTAACACAAGGATCCGGGGGGAGTTATTTACTCAGCTGTAATAGGGCTGCTCTCGGCCGGGAACAAGGACTCGGATGAACAGAATTGGCCCGTGGCTATGCGCTCCTGCCTCAATCTTTGGTTTCAGCGTCATGTGGAAGTGGTCAAGTGGGGAGATGTTGATGTCTGCCTGCATATTGCATGATGGGGATGAGAGCTTCTCATTCTCTTTTCTTCAGGCTTCTAGGAATGGCCCTGCTGTGCCCCCAAACTTACTGGGCTCCTGACTTCTACACTGAATATAAGCAGCTGCCTTAGACCATCAGACAACTGGTTCTTCTAAGACAGTATTCTCTGCTTGGCAGTGACCTGCCTCTGGCCCAGAGGGACTACTGCAACAAGAGAAAATGTCCCTGCCTTATGGAGTTTGCAGTTGTACATTTAAACAGTTCGGGAGGTCTTGTAGAATATCTCAGACAGAAGACCTTCTGGCTCAGATCCTTGTATTTGAACTCTGTACTTTCTACCTGCAAAACATTTTCATTGTATCTGAGCTGTAGGCCAACCATCCCAGGCAAAGGACATCTCTTAACTGTGTCATTTTAGAACTAAAGCTTTAACCAGAGAACATTGCCTCCTGACTCAAAATAGCATAGAACATGTCTCTGCTGCATGGAGATTACAGCCTAAGTTCAGGTATTAAGTGAAGAGAGAGAGAGAGACCTTTTCCACAATCACCCAGAAATCATAGCTGAAGTGGCCACCTGACATGATTCAGGACTCAGATACACATGTACCCATCAGATAAGGGGTCTGGTTATGCTCCTCAGAAGGCAGCCTCCAGGGTAACTTTCCCAGAGACTCCTAAAGAGGAGTCCTGGGACCAGTAATGGCTCCATCCACTGTCCTTGAGGAGGTAGCCATTTTCTCGCCCATCGATTCCTAGCACTCATCCCAAGAATCACTTGCCATTTGGAAAGGAACTTTAATGGCTATGCTTCTAGGGGCAGCAATAGGCTTCCTAGCCACATTGCCCTGGGACATGAGGAGGTGGGGTCTGAGATACCCACTTAAGAGAAGGACTACTGAATATGGCCATTGGCTCCAGAGGATTGCTAGAGCAGCACCAAATTTTCATTGTTGGAACTCCCTGTAAGAATGCATTAGATCAGGGGTCAACAAACCTTTTCAGCAGGGGGCCAGTCCACTGTCCCTCAGACCTTGTGGGGGGCCAGACTATATTTTGGACCAAAAAAATGAACGAATTCCTATGCCCCACAAATAACCCAGAGATGCATTTTAAATAAAAGGGCACATTCTACTCATGTAAATACACACTGATTCCCGGACCGTCCGCGGGCCGGGTTGAGAAGGCGATTGGGCCAGATCCGGCCCCCGGCCTTAGTTTGCTTACCCATGCATTAGATCCACAGTGAGCTGTCCATGGTTCTGAACACATTTTGCCAGTCTTGTAAATCTCCCCCTGCCCATAGGAACCTGGGTGCTATAGCTTGAAGCAGGAAGAGACCATGATAACATCACAATGCATCACTAGGAAAGGGTTAGGCTAGGAAAAAGAAATGCCCCCTTTACTTTTGAGCTTCAGTGAGGTCGAAGGGTCTGATGGTGCTGTAAACCAGGGATGTGGAATCTGTGGTCTTCTGGTTGTTGCTGGACTACAGTTCCCATCTCTTGACCATTGGCCATGCTGGCTTAGGTTAATAGAGATGGGAGTCCTACAAAATATGGAGGGCCACAGATTCCTCTCTCCTGCTGAAAATTGAAAATTCAACTCCCACTGAAGCCTACAAACAGCCCTTCAGAAGATGATACTGCACAGGGATATTCCTCTTGCAGGTGACTCTAGGATGTGTACAAACACATCCATGGGTCTTGGTTGACCAACAGAACCTCTGCAAATCTCCAAAACAGGGCATGATGGAGGGTGTGAAATAAACCTTCTTTGGACACCCAAGAAAATTCCAGGCAGCCAAATGGGCAGACTTAGTTTGGAGATATGCCTTCTTTTCATAAACTGACAAGTTACGCTTCTCCTGCTCCAGTGTTTTTCTTCCCCAGAAGTTAATCAGTCATTGATAATTCATGGAAGCACAGCAGTTATGAGTTACCAGTCTCTGCAGCCACAGCAGGCACTGTGATTCTCCAATGGTTTGACTTCACACTCCCTTGTCTCTCGAGACAGACGGATGGCAACAACAACAGCCTGAATCATTACCAGCAACTCCTAGCAGAGAGTACAACATTGAGAGGAGGCAGGGAAACCCTCAGGGCTGGGTGGGATCAGGAGTGGGGATGGAAGTCACTTGCACTTGAGCAGCTTCATGAAAGATGCATCATTTCTTGTGGGAAATTAATTTCCTCTGATGAAGTGGTAAACAATTTGTCAGGATGATTCTGTTGTCAAAGAGCAGCGCAGCAGGGAGTGCAATGTGAGTAGGATACAGGGCTTAATCTGTGCCGGCAGAGGGGTGAGCGGTTAGGCCCTGGTGCTGTTTCCAAATGCCTGGAGTGAGCCATGGAAGTACATAAGAACATAAAATGACCCTTCTGGATCAGTACAATGACCCATCTAGTCCAGTATCATGTTCTCACAGTGGCCAACCACGTACCTGTGCAAAACCTGCAAGCAGGACCAGAGTGCAACATTACTCTGCCCTCTTGTGGTTTCCAGGAAGTGATATTGCTGGACTAGTTCCCTTGAGCATATACAGAGTGCCTAACCTTTCCCTCATACATCTGAAGATTATTATTAAAATAATGAAAGCAACTTTCTGGGACAAAAACACTCTTGGAGCAGTTAAACTTATCTCAATTTTGGAAAATCATAATAAAATTGGCCAATCACTATCTATGTCCTGCTTTTCATTTGCTGTTTGTATCGTTGGGACGTGGGTGGCGCTGTGGGTAAAAGCCTCAGCGCCTAGGGCTTGCTGATCGAAAGGTCGGCGGTTCGAATCCCCGCGGTGGGGTGCGCTCCCGTTGCTCGGTCCCAGCGCCTGCCAACCTAGCAGTTCGAAAGCACCCCCGGGTGCAAGTAGATAAATAGGGACCGCTTACTGGCGGGAAGGTAAACGGCGTTTCCGTGTGCTGCGCTGGCTCACCAAGATGCAGCTTTGTCACGCTGGCCACGTGACCCGGAAGTGTCTCCGGACAGCGCTGGCCCCCGGCCTCTAGAGTGAGATGAGCGCACAACCCCAGAGTCTGTCAAGACTGGCCCGTACGGGCAGGGGTACCTTTACCTTTACCTTTATTGTTGGTTCAATTTGCACACCACCTGATATTTTTCTGAAAGAGAAAAATATAAACAAGCAAATGAAAACTATTTAAGTCAGTGCATTGTTTTGGTAAAGTCCATGTCTCAAAACAGAGGGATGAGGGAGGCAGACAATTGTTCTCTGTGTCTGAGAACAGTGGATTAGCAGGGAAGGCAATTCTAGGCATAAGAGGCAGTGAGGGCAAATGGACAGAGTCATTTCAAGAATCAAGATAGCAAAACCCTAGAAGCACAATTCAGCGGGGATGCTGGTTGAAGGAAATCTAAGTCTAAGAATATGTTCTGCTACCCCAGCCTAGAGGCCATTACATTCACGTCTTATTGAGGTGGTGAAGTTTAATTATGTTTCAAAGACTCTTTTGTAACCAGCCATCTGATTTTCCCTCCAATCCATTTTCTCTTACCTTTTCCCAATTTGGGACCCTCACATCACCTTTCAGAGTGGGCTGCCTCTCCTTTTGCATAATTCTTTATTACTTCATTAAGGAGGCAAAAGCCTACACTGTTAAAAAGCAAATCTAACAAATAAGAGAAAGTGATTTTTTTCTCATATTGTCAAGATTACACAGGCTGAAACACCAAGCAGAAACCATTCTAGGCATGTTAATACCAAATGAGCAAGTTGCACCCACCCACACCCCTCTCTCTCACACACACACCAGCCATATACAACTCCAAAAGGCTGAACTATGTGAAATTAAACACTGACGATATAAATGATATCTCAAAGTCTAATAGCATCTGTGGAAATTCAACTGACACATGCAGCACACCAACTCTATGGGGCCGAGATGTCTTCAGCCCCCTTAATATTTCTTTGGAGGGGCTGGACTCCCTCAATACAGTGTTACCTCGGGTTACAGACGTTTCTGGTTACAGACACTTCAGGTTACAGACTCCACTAACCCAGAGATAGTACCTCGGGTTAAGAACATTGCTTTAGGATGAGAACAGAAATTGCACAGCGGCGGCGCGGCAGCAGAGGGAGGCCCCGTTAGCTAAAGTGGTGCTTCAGGTTAAGAACAGTTTCAGGTTAAGAACGGACCTCCAGAATGAATTAAGTTCTTAACCTGAGGTACCACCGTATTGAGGGGACAGAGGCCAAGTGTCGAGCCAAGAATGGCACGGTTTCAGTGGCCAGCTCCTCCTGAGTGTGAGAGAAAAGGAGTCACTGGTCACTGAAGCCACAGAGTGCTTGGCCCTTAGCCTCCCTCCAATGAAGTGTGCATTGTGCATATGATGTCACACACACACACAACGTGCACTGGGACCCCTCAATTGCGGTTGCAAGTCGGGGCATATGGACACCGATCATGTTTGTTTATTGTAAACCCTCTTCTCCAAAAAGAAAAGAAATTAAGATAGGATTATAGGAAGTAGCATCATACCAGGTTAGGCTATGGGTTCATCTAGCTCACTGCTAATGATGGGCAGCTGCTCTCCAGGATTTCAAATTGAGCCCCCCTCCCCTTTCTTTCCTTTTGCTCTATCAGGACACCCCAGGGCCCTTCTGCATGCAAAGCACATGATTTCCCACTGAGATATAGACCTTCCCCAATTAAAACTGAAATTGAAATGTACTGCAACTGAATGCACCTATTAAACTCAGGATCTGCATAATGAATTGATCCTAACAGGAAGTGAGATGAGCAAAGGGAAATGTAAACTAGAAACATGTCTCAACTCTTGATAAACTGTGATAATTAGCTCAAGAAATGAAGATGATTTCGTAAGAAATGTACGCAATGCTGGGTCTTTTTTAGGACTGAGCAAAATTCCCACACTGAAAACCATGATATAGGTTCAAAACTAGTTTACATTGCAGTGTAGACACATCCAGTTCTGCTTTACAAGACAGTTTCCTTCATCCCAATATTTGAAGCCAGGTTCAATTTTGTGGAGGCCCTACTTTCTTTACAAACAGAGGACCTTGTTCTAAATGGAAATTTCTGTTATAGATCAGTCTTTGCCCACCAGATGTGCTGCAGATGTTTTGTATGACAATTCCCACCAGTCCCAGTCAGGACTCTGCCCATGCAAAAGGAGGCCTACAATATTCTATGGCTTCCCAGACACCCTCCCAAGGAAAATATGATTGCTCCTTTAATCTGCAAGGCATTATTATAAAAGGTAAATCACCTTGACAGGTTGGGCAGAAAGGAGGACTATATTGATGTGGAAAATAAATATTACTGTGGATTATTCCAACACCATTCTGAAGTTATGGGTTGAAAACTGCATCCACCAGCAATGGCATTTCCTATGTCACGCTACTATAAACTTTTATCTATAGAAGCAGATGGACTCAGATAAATTTTTGCACAGGCCCTGTTTAAACCCCCCCCCCCCCGTGTTTTTGAGGCACCTAAAATTTTGAGGGCCTCAGCCCGTGTCTAGTCTGCCTGTTAGTTTATCTGATCCTTGGCAGCTCCTCAGAAACTTAGCATTTTTTTTAAAAAAAAAAAAGCCAAAAAGGAGGGTTTTGGTTTTTTTATAAACATAATTAACCCAGACATCTGAATTCCCTCCTCTACCCTTTGCCTTGATTACCTTCTTAGATAAAACAACCAAACAAGGAATTAATCGGGATTTCCATTTGTGCCCTCATAAGAGAAAATCTAAAGAGTAAAGCCACACAGCTCATTTCTAATGGATTCAATTAAGGGTCGGGATGACTCTCATAACACAAGCAGCCACCTCCCTCCCCACTGGTGAGAAGACAGCTTTGTGCCAGAGGAGTGTGCCAAGAGAAACGACTTTGGCAGTCATGTGATATGCAAGCCGTGTTATGATGCCCAGATTAATTCACCTTTCTGGGAATCCACTTTATCAACAATAAAATGATGATTAGAAAGCAAGTTAGCATAGCCACGAGGATGCCTATAAACCCTAGATGTAGGAGCTGAAAGGTACCTGTTTGTGGTTGTTGCTCTTCTCAAGTTAAGGCAGGGAGCATTCAGTCTGAGAAGTGAAGGGAGTTTGATGGGGGCGGGGGTTAATGCTGATCAGCAGGGAAGAGAAAACACTATTGCTAGAGGAGGAAGGATGCAGGCAAATGGCAAGACTCATATGCAACAGACTCATTTGCATCCATGATTGTGACCAGGTAGTCATATGCACACATCGCTGGTATAGCCAGGTGGGGCTGGGAAAGGCTCCCTCTCAGTGGTGGATCTTCTATGAAACTAATGAAGTTTAACTTTCAGGGTCCCTAATCCCAGAGGGGCCCCAGAAGCAACTTTAGTTCACATTACTTTATTTTTTAAAAATGGGTCTAGTAGACCCAGGCAGAGTGGCACAACTCAAATCATTGATTTTTTGTTGTAAAATAATAATAACAATTTATTATACCCCGCCCATCTGGCTGGGTTTCCCTAGCTACTCTGGGCGGCTCCCAATAGAAAATTAAAAACACAATAAAAACATCAAACATTAAAAACTTCCCTAAACAGGGTTGCTTTCAGATGTCTTCTAAAAGTCAGATAGTTGTTTATTTCCTTGACATCTGATGGGAGGGCATTCCACAGGGTCAGCACCACTACTGAGAAGGCCCTCCGCCTGGTTCCCTGTAACCTCACTTGTCGCAGGGAGGGAACCGCCAGAAGGCCCTCGGAGCTGGACGTCAGTGTCCAGGCTGAATAATGGGGGTAGAGACGCTCCTTCAGGAATATTGGGCCAAGGCCGTTTAGGGCTTTAAAGGTCAGCATCAACACTTTGAATTGGGCTTGTAAACGTATTGGGAGCCAATGTAGGTCTTTCAGGACCGGTATATATTTCAACCATCACAACATTTGACAGTCAATAGCAGAGATGTTGTAAAGGGGTGGTGATCTGTCTTGGAACAAGCCCACTGAAGAAGATAATAGCGGTTACCCAGACCTCATTGCTGGTTGCAAAGGGGCTCCCATGATAGTTCAAGAGTCAGGGCCCCCAAAATGTAGGTCCACCACTGCTCTCACCTAAACCATGGAACGCAGTTGCCTGTCACTGTAGACCAACGTGAAGATGATGTGGTGTTTTTCCAGTGTTGTTTGACTCCAGATCCCATCAGCAACAGTCAACACAGCTGATGCTCAGGGGGATTGAAAAGAGTTCAACAAGATCTGGAAATCAGCCTGTTGGCTTGCCCCCAGTGTAGACAGTATTGAGCTGGATGTATGAGTTGAATCCTCCATGTAAGGTAGCTTCATATGTCCATAAGGTAAAGGTAAAGGGACCCCTGACCATTAGGTCCAGTCGTGGCCGACTCTGGGGTTGCGGCGCTCATCTCGCTTTACTGGACAAGGGAGCCGGCGTACAGCTTCCGGGTCATGTGGCCAGCATGACTAAGCCACTTCTGGTGAACCAGAGCAGCGCACGGAAATGCCGTTTACCTTCCTGCCGGAGCGGTACCTATTTATCTACTTGCACTTTGACATGCTTTTGAACTGCTAGGTTGGCAGGAGCGGGGACCGAGCAATGGGAGCTCACCCCGTCATGGGGATTCGAACCGCCGACCTTCTGATCGGCAAGTCCTAGGCTCTGTGGTTTAACCCACAGCGCCACCCGCGTCCCATCCTATGTCCATAGCTTTGGGTTAAATCTTATTTATTTGTTACATTTCCACCCCACCTGTCTTCCAAGGATTTATAAGTGGCATGCATGGCTCCTCTCCCTCCCCATTTTATCTGTGAGTGACCACTCAGCAAGCTCCACAGCTGAGCAGGGATTTGAACCCTGGTCTCCCAGGTCTTGGTCCAACACTCTAACCGCTACACCACACTCCAGCAACCAGACACCTTGGTGGCCACAGCCCTCTGAGGATTGTCAGGATCACCAAGCTGGGGAACTGCCATCATGGCATGCCGCCTCTGGAGACATGCACACACAGCCCAGGTCCCTGGTGACAACAAATCCAGAGGCAGCACTGGAGAGATATTATGTAAAACACACCGGGAAGCTGCTGCCTGTCAGCTGTGCTGCCGATCGCCCAGAAGTTGGCAGGCAGAACCTGTTAGTACATCCGACACCCGGGGAGAACGTTACGAGGCTGACAAGTAGGAGAAAGAGCAGAACTGCTTTGCCATCAGTGCAGGCCATCAAAAACAGCAAGCAATGCCAAATGTGAAAACAACTGAGGGTGGAAGGGGGGCAGTGCTTATCTCTGTTTGGTGATCTATAATTTCCCCTGATGCAGAATGTCAGGCTTTTGTTTTCATTTATTTATTATTTATTGCATTTCTATCCTTCCTTTTTTCTCCAAGGAGCTCAAGGTGGCCTACATGGTTCCCCCCCTCCACATTTGATCCCCACAACAGCCCTGTGAGGTAGGTCAGGCTGAGTGGCAGGGACTGGCCCCAGGACACCCAGTAGGATTCATGGCTGAGAGAGGATTTGAACCCTGTTCTTCCAACTCCTAGAGCAACTCTCAAACCACTAAGCCACACTGGCTCTTGGGTAAAGATTTGCATGCAAAAGCAGACTTGCATGCAAAAGATTTGCATGCAAAAGCAGGCAGACACACACACACACACACACACACACACACACACACCTCTATATCTATATCTATATCATATATATCTATAGCCTCTATATCTGTCTATCTGTCTTCCCTTGTTTGCATCCATGTATCAAATGGAGGGATGGGTGAAAGTGTCCATTTTCGTTTCTTTCAGTTTCTCATTCTTACGTTCCCTTCCCCACACTCCTGTATCAGTTGCCATTTAAATAATAGTAATTATTCAAATGCAAGGTCAAGCTTAGAATAGAATCCTCACAGAAAACAGGCATGAAATGTAAAAAATGGAGACTGTTACATCAGCAATATGTCCCAGACTTTTGATATCACAGATAGCATAACAAGTCTATTAGAATAAAACCACAATTAACATGGATATCCCTTATTTTCCAGGGGTTAATTGGTTGCTCAATTTCTTGTTGTTCCATTCACTACACCAAATTCCTAAATCAGTTTCCATTTTGAAAAACCAAACCATTATAACCATTTCCCAAGGACCTAAGAAGAGCTTGCTGGATCAGGCCAATGGCCCTTCTAGTCCTGTATCCTGTTCTCACAGTGGCCACCGAGATGCTCTAATGGAAAATCCTAAAGTGGGACATGAGCATAAGAGAAGAAGAAGAGTTTGGATTTGATATCCTGCTTTATCACTACCCAAAGGAGTCTCAAAGCAGCTAACAATCTCCTTTCCCTTCCTCCCCTGCAACAAACACTCTGTGAGGTGAGTGGGGCTGAGAGACTTCAAAGAAGTGTGACTAGTCCAAGGTCACCCAGCAGCTGCATGTGGAGGAGCGGGGAAGCCAACCCAGTTCCCCAGATTATGAGTCTACCGCTCTTAACCACTACACCACACTGGCTCTCTCCCTAATTTCATTAGGTTTATTCTGATTAGAACTTGGTTGGGAGACAACCCAATAATAAGCTGCAATGTTTGTGAACATTTTAGGACTGAGGTTCTTCCACCACACAGCAGCAGAGGAAGCCGCTTGGGCACCTGGGGTGGTGAGTCCAGGGGCGGGGCGAGGGCAGAGCGAGTCGCCCTTGGGTGTGGGGTGCACTGTGGGGCCTCCAGAGTCTGCCTGCCTCCTCCCACTCAGCTGCCCTACAGTTGGGGGGGAGGCAGCAGGCGGACCGTTTGGGCAGCACAGAGCCTGCGTGCACCCAAGCCATCACATCTCTCCCAGGCCCTGTGGTGAGTGCCGCCCGGCATTTTGTTACCCCCCTCCCAGTGGTGACATCCGGGGTGGTCCGCCCCTACTGCACCCCCTTCCTCCCCTCTGCCACCATAGCAATGAAATTCCATATTAGTAGAAATTGAATGATATTTGTAAAGAAAACGATTAGGGGAATACATACAAAGTAGAAAAGAAATGATATTATACAATACAAATCTGTGTTAAAAAAAGAATGTTTATATTACGGTATAATGAGAAGGGTGGGAAGGATTGTGTTGATGAACACTTTTATTGTGTAAATAATGTTGTCTTGTCTTTTCCTCTTTTGATTTTTTTTTACTTCGTATCTTTGTATCTTCGTATGTCTTTTTTCCCTCTTTTTTGTTCCTTTGGAAATTTTCTATTCTCTACATAATTTTCTTTTTCTTTATATGTAAAGAGATAGCATATAATGTTTGTATAGATATGTAAATTTTTAATCAATAAAGAATTTTTTTAAAAAAGAAATTCCATGAGGTTATGGGTGTCTCACATAAGATCTGATATGGACATTCCTAAATGCAAATAAATGGTAGAGAGGGGACCCTATTTAATGTAGGGTTACATTGTTTTAATATGCATACTTTGAGGGGGTTTTTAAATAAATTTTTAAACTTATTTATATTTCTAATATATTAATAATGTTCCCCGTTTTGAAGGCATAGAGAATATGATGATTTACAAAACAAATACAAAGCACACAGTAAAGCTCAGAGCTGAGACAAAGGATTCAGTTCTTAATTAACAGTTTCAGCAGTACCAACAAAAAAAGAGAATGTGCCTTCCCTTTAGGGCTGATTTGTCAGCACTCCTTGCAAAAATGCTCACTTGTGCTGCCTGCAGCTGCCCTCATTTGCTCTCAGTGGCATCATCAAATCCAACTGGTTTCAGGGTGTTTTGATGCCACTGCATTCACAATGTGGTCCCTGATTGTTTGGCACCATCTCTATGGCTAATCGAGGACAGAGGAAGCGGCCACCGCCGAGGGAAACAAGGTCTGGGAACCACTGAGAAGGGTCAGGACTGCTAACAGGATTAGGAAATGGTGGATATTTGGGGAGGGGGAATTTTCCCTCACTGAAGCTTCTTGTTTGTGCCCAGAAATTGAAAATGGAGGATATTCAGCATAGCTCTGATTAAAATCAAGTTGTCAGAGTGGAAACCCCCCAACCCTCCTTGGAGCTGCACCTCAAATTAGTTTCTGCATGTTCCAAAGTTCACATGTCATGCACTACAGCGCATAAACCGGCTTCAGCATGTCTCTGTTCATAAGGTAAAGGTAAAGGGACCACTGACCATTAGGTCCAGTCATGACCGATTCTGGGGTTGCAGCGCTCATCTCGCTTTATTGGCCGAGGGAGCCGGCGTACAGCTTCCGGGTCATGTGGCCAGCATGACTAAGCCGCTTCTGGTGAACCAGAGCAGCACACGGAAACGCCGTTTACCTTCCCGCCAGAGCGGTACCTATTTATCTACTTGCACTTTGACGTGCTTTCGAACTGCTAGGTTGGCAGGAGCAGGGACCGAGCAATGGGAGCTCACCCCGTCACGGGGATTCAAACCGCCGACCTTGTGATCAGCAAGCCCTAGGCTCTGTGGTTTAACCCACAGCACCACCCGCGTCTCTGTTCATACATGCATGTAAACATACATGTTTCTGGCTTGGGGTTGCAGTGAGCGTTATCTTGAGGAGGAAGGGGCCAGCCTCTTTTGCTGCCCCTCACTCCCATCAGCTCAGCCGTGTGACCCCAGTGTGCTATTGATTGGCGTGACGGATGGAGACTTGACGGAGGAAAGTGTGCAGGATCAATATGCAATCCCCAGTACATGAATCACTCCGGCTTTTCCAATTTATTCAGCTCCCGATAAAATGAACTAACAAAAGATTAATATATAGCCATGGGGCGCCCGAGCAAAAATGGGAGGTGGGCTATGCCTTTTCCCTCCCTCCTGGATAATTAACTTGCTTTTATCAGCATAGCAAAGCATTAAGTCGGCAAATGCAGGGAGATAAGAATCTTCTGAGGGGATGTACCTAGGAATCCAGGAATTGAAATATAATGCAGTGGTCCAGACTGACAGCAACCTCATGAATGACGCCAGCTTCTGGAGCAGCTCTATGTATTACAAATGCTAACACATTTGTAAGTGTTATACATGCACGTACAGACACGGGGCTTTAAATTCCACTGCACTTGTATCTGGGAACAGGCTTAACATGGGCATTTGGTTGCTACTGTGAGAAGAGGATGCTGAACTGGCCTGATCCAGCAGGACTCTACTTATGCCCTTGGCCTGAATTATTGCAGCAACATAATGTGTAGATCTGTCTTTAGTAGCAGAGTAACTTTTACTAGTATTACTAGGGAGTCTGGCTCCACCTCCTGCCTTGTGTAAGCCACAATCCCAGAGCTAGAAACCACACTTGATCAGAAAAATGCCTTCCCCTATCCCATATAGCAGGGGGTGATGAACTTCTGGCTCTGTGTATGTTGCTGAACTCCCATCAGCCCCTGGCAGCCCTGCCCCCTGAAAGACAGAAAGGGATCCAAGGGATCTGGGTAAAAGTAAGATCTGATAGAATTATTCTGAGTCTTGAAAAGTGCATAAAGCTGAAAGAGGAAGTGAGAAAGAGTGCCAACCAAACAGCTTATGTCTAATTAGTACATGAAGGGGTTAATGTCATAGAGTAATCTGTCCTCCCAGGCTTAGCTAGGTCACTCCGCTTCACCTTGGGAGGAAATTAATCAAGTGTATTGTTGTACCTTCAGTCTACCTGTGAAGCTCAGCATGTGAAGAGGCTAAGCTGGTTGCATCAGCTTAGCCACATGGCTCTAACAAGCCTTTGCTGTGTTCCTGTACCAATAATTTGGGAACTTTCACCACTGTAACTAAGCCAAGTTTTACTGCCTATGTTTTCTGACTAATGTATGGGAAAGCACATGAATCTGACCTGTGGAGAGTTTGTAAGTAAACCATTATAAACTTACTAAACGTGTGTTCTTTTTCTATGCTAGGGGAAGAGGGGGATTTTGAAAGGAACCCTGAAGGGCATATATTAAAGATCTAACAGCCTACATTTCCACACTTTACTTTGCTGCATGTTTTGTGATTTCAAATCTCTGCTGGGGTTGTCTCAACAAAGACTACTTACTCTAAGCTTGGATCTTGGCATCCAGAGAATTCTCCTTTTTATATATATACCTATTTTTCCTTGCACCAACACTCATCAGCTCATGAAAAATACCCTCACCACAAGGGGTTCACAGGTTTCATATGTGCCCTGTGAAGACCTCAACAGCACCATTACACTCATGGGCACTGCACTGGCAACCCCTGAATTAGAATGTCAGAGATAATAATACCCCCCTCACTGTGACCACCCATTCTTGAAAAAGGTAAGGGGTAGCCAATCGGGCACTCTCCAGACATTAATCTATATTGAGCCTCCGTCGGAACCTGCATCTGTTTGGAACAAGGTTTTTCATGTTTGCTGCGCCCAGTCTTTTGAACTCCCTCCCTAGAGAGAAATTCTGGGGTGAGGGTGGGGTAGCCAAGTAAATCTGTTGCAGGAAGAACAAGCAAGAGGTTTGTGGCACCTCAAAGGCTAGCACATTTATTATGGCACAGAAGCTTTTGTGCACTAGTCTACTTCATCAGATGATTGACGTGTTACCCTGAGTTACAGGGGTTTGTGTATATGTGTGTGTGTGTATGTCTATATCTAGATAGATGATAGATAGATAGATGATAGATAGATAGATGATAGATAGATAGATAGATAGATGATAGATAGATAGATAGATAGATAGATAGATAGATAGATAGATGATAGATAGATAGATGGATGATAGATAGATAGATATAGATAGATAGATAGATGATAGATAATAATAATAATAATAATAATAATAATAATAATAATAATAAAAAATTTTATTTATATCCCGCCCTCCCCAGCCGAAGCTGGGCTCAGGGCGGCTAACAACAATCAGAATAATCCAACATTCTAAAAACATTCATTATAAAATTAATTAAAATCAAATTGATGGCAACCATTAAGCAAAATTCTGTGCAGATTGCCAGAGGAGGGGGTCAGGCTGCGCCCTGACCAAAGGCCTGGTGGAACAGCTCTGTCTTGCAGGCCCTGCGGAAAGATGTCAGGTCCCGCAGGGCCCTAGTCTCTTGTGACAGAGCGTTCCACCAGATTGGAGCCGCGGCCGAGAAAGCCCTGGCTCTAGTTGAGGCCAGCCTAACCTCTCTGTGGCCTGGGATCTTCAGGATGTTTTTATTTGCAGACCGTAAATTTCTCTGTGGGACATACCAGGAGAGGCGGTCCCGTAGGTACGAGGGTCCTAGGCCGTATAGGGCTTTAAAGGTTAAAACCAGCACCTTAAACCTGATCCTGTACTCCACCGGGAGCCAGTGCAGCTGGTATAGTACCGGATGAATATGATCTCGCAGCGAAGACCCCATAAGGAGTCTCGCCGTGGCATTCTGTACCCACTGGAGTTTCTGGGTCAGTCTCAAGGGCAGCCCCACGTAGAGCAAGTTACAATAATCCAGTCTGGAGGTGACCGTCGTATGGATCACAGTGGCTAGGTTAGGGCGAGAGAGATAAGGAGCCAACTGCTTAGCTTGGCGGAGATGAAAAAATGCCACCTTTGTTATAGCTGTAATCTGCGCCTCCATAGAGAGGGAGGTATCGAAGATTACACCCAAACTCTTAACGGACGATGCTGGCACTAATTGCACCCCCGCAAGAGATGGGAGTTGCCCCCTCAATCCCATATCGCTCCGTCCCAGCCAGAGGACCTCTGTCTTCAAAGGATTTAACTTCAACCGGCTCCCACGTAACCATCCAGCCACAGCTTCCAGACATCTGGTCAGTGTGTCTGGGGCCGAGTCAGGATGGCCATCCATCAACAGATAGAGTTGGGTGTCATCGGCAATAGATAGATAGATAGATAGATAGATAGATAGATAGATAGATAGATGATAGATAGATGATAGATGATAGATGATAGATGATAGATGATAGATAGATAGATAGATAGATAGATAGATAGATAGATGATAGATGATTGATAGATAGATAGATAGATGATAGATAGATAGATAGATGATAGATAGATGATAGATAGATAGATAGATAGATAGATAGATAGATAGATAGATAGATGATAGATAGATAGATAGCTATAGATATGGTGGGGGTTCATTCCCCCCACCCACCCCGTCA
This sequence comes from Podarcis raffonei, assembly GCF_027172205.1. NCBI lineage: Eukaryota > Metazoa > Chordata > Lepidosauria > Squamata > Lacertidae > Podarcis > Podarcis raffonei. Next base: position 24,220,239 of record NC_070616.1, read on the forward strand.
GCTTTCTGCCTATTTAGGAAATCCACTGGCCTTTAGAGGCTGGATTTTATTGCTTGCTTTGCCATAATTGATTTGTGATCCTTCTAGTTTTTATGACATATTTATGATATTTTTGCTGCTCCTGTTCTTAAATTGTTTTATTGCTGGCTTGATATTTTTTCTGTTGTTCCTTTTTCCTGTGGTGTTTTGTTGCGGTGTATTGTGTTTTTATTAGCTATGATTAGCCACCTTGAACAACATGATGGAAGGAGGTGTACAAATTTATTCAAATTTATTTACTTAACGCATTATTTATAGCCCAGCCCCTCGTGCAAAACATTTGGGGCAGCGTATAACAAGATCAGCAAATGCAAGAGGCATAAAACGTCGTGAAAGCAACCTGGAATAATCATCAAAATGACTGGCTCCATCTACAAAAATCCTAAACAGCTGCATAGTCCTTTGGAGAGATATATTTGTCTTCAAGGGATTCCCTGACAATCAGAAGTGAGGATGCCCACCAAATCTCTGCTATAAGACTATTCAAGAGCAAGGGACCAGCAACACTAAATGCTTGGTTTGGAGCTTGTTCCTCTTCCGAGACACTCAGGACAATTAACAGTGCTCCTCTGCATGATCTGCATCCAAGATGTCAAGGGCCTTGAATATTAATGCAATAACCTTGAAACTGACCTGGTAGAATAAAGGTAAAGGTAAAGGGACCCCTGACTATTAGGTCCAGTCGTGGCCGACTCTGAGGTTGCACCCACTCATCTCGCTTTATTGGCCGAGGGAGCTGGCGTACAGCTTCCGGGTCATGTGGCCAGCATGACTAAGCCGCTTCTGGCAAACCAGAGCAGCGCACGGAAATGCTGTTTACCTTCCCACTGGAGTGGTACCTATTTATCAACTTGCACTTGATGTGCTTTCGAATTGCTAGGTTGGCAGGAGCTGGGATCGAGCAACGGGAGCTCACCCCATTGCGGGGATTTGAACTATTGACCTTCTGATTGGCAAGCCATCACATTCTGCAACAGCTGGAGCTTCCAGACCATGCCCAAGGGCAGCCCCACATACAGTACATTGCTGTAATCCAGTCTCAAGGTCACCAATGGATGGACAACAGTGCCCAAGTGATCCCGATCCAGATACAACTGTAGCCAGGGTAGCAGAGGTCACTTGGGTCTCTCTGATTGGAAATATGCATCCATTAATACCCCCCAAGGTTCATATCTGCTCTTTCAAAGGGAGTTCAAGCCTGTCCAAATAAAGTTGTTATTTTAAGAGCCAGAGCTCCTGGCATACTATGATTGGTGGTTCCAAAAGCTTGAGGGAAAAGCCATAGTTCAGCTGCATGCAATTTGCATGTGCTAATTTATACATATACTATAGGTGCAAATCTAGGCTTAGTTTCAGAGGAAACATTGCCCTGTAAGCAAAGTAAGTTTTTGTTGTTTTTAAGAGGGGGCTGAGAGTTCCAGTAGTCCATGAAGAAGACCTGGGACTAAAACCCCTGACCTTCCCTAACAATACCTCTAGGCTGCATGAAGGAGAGTGGCCTTTCTGGGGTGGCAACCCAACTTTGAAATACTGCGATTGCAATATTTTCGGAGGCTAGTTAAGACTCACTCTTATATTTTGGGCTGTTGTTTTTACCAGTTGCCTTTTGGAGTTTCTTCTTGTTTTCTGATTATGTTTCCCTGTTCTTATTGTACATCACCTTGGGATCCATTTGGAAGAAGGGCAGTTTAGAAACATTTAAAATAAATACTAAATAAGTTGTTCTCTTGGAAGGAGCCTGGAAGGAGGCAGGCTCACTAATGCAACACCTATGTTTATATAGGCCTGGGGGTGCCTGACTCCAGATAGAACGGAGCTGAACTCATTCTATATGCAAAATGCCCAGTAGGGTTCACTCCCCCACCTCTCGCTTAATGAATTCTGATAACGAAAAGGACCAACTCGCAACTCCAGATGCCAGGTAATTAATCAGGTGAGCTGGGACGCGCAAGCAACATCCATCTTCTCAGAAGAAAGACCAGCAGCTCAATCCATACGCTCTCCCTGTTAATCCAGAGCACTTGACTTCAAAATGGTTCTCATCCCAACTGAAGTCAACTGAACTAGACTGAGTGGCCTGAAATCCCCAGAAATTTGGCTTTACTGGTTGTGGATTACTGTACAGCTGAGGGAGCCCAACCACATGAGATGCCAACACAAGTGAATTCATGCAGAGGGTAGCGAGAAGGAAGAGACAGCATAACTTTCTTCCCCTTGATTGATGATGGAATAGCCAGAACCCGATGGGGCAAGAAGACAAGGCTGCTACAATTAAATCTCCTGAGAGTGCCCCCGTTTGATGACTTGGGAAATGTGTCGAGCCAATCTCCTGATAAGCTTTCAGAAGTGGCAAATAAAGGAGCGGTTCTGCCACTGGGACTTTGTCCAGAGAGGGGGAAGGGGGACCATTCCACCAATAGGAAGTCAACACATGCAGAAGTTCCCAAGTTAAATCCTGGGCATCTCCAGGTAGGGGTGGGAGAGACTCCTGCCTGAAACCCCAGAGAGCCACTGCCAGTCAGTGTAGACAATACTGAGACAGGAGGACCAATGGTTGGTATCAGAATAAGGTGGCTTTTATGTTGGCAGTGGTGAGAAGGAAGGCAGGAAGCATGTAGGGTCAATCTTTTTGCAGATGTCCAAAATAGGCACGAGATCAGTCTCCAAGTCAAGGAGGAACAATTGAGAGCAGGGGCTTCACTCCACAAAGTTCCATGGAGATTTCATCACCTTGACCATGGGTAAGCAAGATGGAAACAAACACTGAGCCCATGAAGGTGCCTTAACGAGGTGAGGATTATACTCCCAATGCTCTTGTTGTCCTTGCCTGGTCTTCTCAGTGCTAATTTTCTGACATGGTCCAACATCCTCTGCTGGAGCCTTTCCAGTTCTTGCTTCTCACGAAGGGCCAAGCTGGATACTCCAAGGGAGAGGCTGAGGGTTCAACTCTATGTTTCCCTTGCAAAGCTAAAGCAGGGGCTGGAGACCTTTGCAGGGGACCATAGGAAGGTGTGTCTAATCTCTCCCCCAACAGCAGATGATCTCCTTCAAATGTATCTCCTCACCCCACCCAGGTTCTGAAACCAGAACTGAGCCTGGTTGGGAGGAAACTACCTGCAAGTCTTTTTGCAAGAAGAATCCCTTCCTTTACAAAAACAAAAGCTTCAATTTTCCCCATTATGTCCATATACATGAGGCTAGGGCCACCAACACCATGCTTGTTGGGATGACGTCTGGTAGGGAGAGAAAGCAGCCGAGCCAACTCCTTCTGGGAGGGCTGTTTTGCTCTGCTGTGTTCTAACTCCCCAAGGCCCACGTTGCTAAGAAAGTCAGTTTAATTAAAATTGCATTAATGCACCCTGGGTCTCGTGGAGCCATCTGTCTCTCTGACGGATCCATGTGTGTGACGTGGCAACCCCGTCTGTTTCTGCCATGGAGGCGGCATGAACGCGCAAGGCAGGGAGGGAGGGATGCACCAACTGGAGGCAAAGTGATGCCACTCAAGGCAGAAGCAGCCAGCCTACAAGGGTTAGCATGGAGGGCATAGACAGTGCAAATCACATGACCAGCTAGAGCATCCCAGTAGGCTACAAGAGGGAGAGAGTTGGGAAGCAGAGCCCATTCCAGCACCTGTGCTGTGAAGACCAGTTTCATCAGCCTCCTCCAGTCCCTGAACTTTTAAATGAAAGGAGGCCATAATAAAAATGACTGCTTAACTTTAAGTACTAGTGCTGGGTTTTGATTTTTCCTCTTTCCTCCCCATCCCCTTTTTCTTTAGTGCTGTGTCTTTTGGCTTATAATGCCTGCAGGCAGGCCTTGTTTGATGTAAGTGGCTCCAAGTCTTTTTGGCTGAGGAGCAAGGTGCAAATGCGGAAACCCCCCTGCTGGCAGCTGAGATTAGTTGCACTGCACAAATTACAGCTGACACGGAGCCAAAGAAACTTGACAGGGAGCCAGGGGGACAAGCAGCTGCCATTTGCAGGGTGGGTCTCTGATAAACATGCAGCCCCATCTGCAGAAATTGCTCTTTTCCACTCCCTCCAAATGCCACGGGGATTTTCCGACTGCTGAACTGCACAATCCCAGTATTAGAAATACAAGGGTAACATGAAGAGCAGTGTAGATTTCTCTTTGTTTGCAGGGACCTCCTTGCTTTGATCCCTCTCTTCCTCTCTCCCATTAGTGGTGGAAGAAGGATCCCTGAAGGCTGGGCAGCTGACTACCCCTCCCTTGCCAATCCCATGGGGAGCCACCAATGTTCCTTCAGGCACATCAGCTTTCGCTGCCACGCCGAGTTTTAATTTCCCCCTGTGACGATGGTATCACCGCCTGACATTGTGCTGAAGTCACCCGCCTTATCTCCGTGGCCTGCGCATATGAGCAATATCAATTTTGCAGTGTAATGGCTGCAGCCGGAACAATACTCTGTGCTTTGTTAAACAAGCTACGAGCCCCATGCCGTACAAACAGAACACATGTCGTTGGCGATAGGGGCTTTCTCATAATTACTACACCATGGTGAGTGCCGACGGGCTCCTAAGTATCCACCGCTCCCCTGGAAGGGAAAAAGCAGACATTGATTCCTAGTTCCTACGCTCATTATTCAACACATGCGGCTTGAATAATGTCCCAGATATGGCATTACGCAAAGATCTCCTATTCATACAATATCCTGAAAATGGCAGAAGAAGACTGTTCCCCCCCTACAAGGGGCGCTAGCAATATCCCCATCCAAAATGGCAGTACAAAGCACATGGAACTCTGAAAAAAATTCAGTTGATTTGCCATCAGCAAAGGAACTGAAGGCTTAAGCAATATTGTGCCCCCAAATACCAGGGGGGCCAACGTCAATAAAATATTGGGTGGGGGAGCAGGTGAGCCCCACCGCACATCATCAATCACATGATGTGGCGTGTGCACACACCATTTGAATGGCAATGCCCATCAACTTGGGGGGGCAGCCCCCTCAAATATTTTATTGGGGTGGCTGAAGTGACCTCGGCCCGTAGGAATTGGCTCCTATGTCAAATACTGTTGCATTCAGGTCCTGATTGCAGACTTCTCATAGGCATCTGATTGGCTACTGTGAGAACAAGATACTGGGCTAGATCTAGTGGCCTGATCCAGCAGCCAGGGTCTTCTTAGGTTCTTGTCATCAGGGCTTTTTTCAGCTGAAACTTGCCAGGGTGGGTTCCAGCACTTTTCAGTTGGGTGCCATGGCCATTCTGAAAAAAACAAGGGAGGCTTTTGTGGCGAGTTCCAGCACCTCTTTTTCTACAAAAGTAGCATCGCTTATGAGTAACTGTATGGGAGGGTTGTTGCCTCCGTGGGAACTTCCTGGAGCCATCTGATTGGCCACTGTGGGAAAGAGGATACTGGATTAGATGGGCCATTGATCTGGGCTCTTAATGCCAAGAAACGATGGTGTGGGCCATGGTTTGGGAGGTCGATACACAGAGAAAAGTAAAGGTAAAGGGACCCTTGACCGTTAGGTCCAGTCGTGGCCGACTCTGGGGTTGTGGCGCTCATCTCCCTTTATTGGCCGAGGGAGCCGGCGTACAGCTTCCGGGTCATGTGGTCAGCATGACTAAGCCGCTTCTGGTGAACCAGAGCAGTGCACGGAAACGCCGTTTACCTTCCCGCCGGAGCGGTACCTATTTGTCTACTTGCACTTTGACGTGCTTTTGAACTGCTAGGTTGGCAGGAGCAGGGACCGAACAATGGGAGCTCACCCCGTTGTGGGGATTCGAACCGCCAACCTTCTGATCGGCAAGCCCAAGAGGCTCTGTGGTTTAACCCACAGCGCCACCCGTGTCCCACAGAGACAAGTACCTGGATTCAAATTTATCATAACCAGATCAGGCCAATTGTCCACTATCCTGTTCTCAGAGCAGCCAATCAGGTGCCCACAAACAGGGCCTGAGCACACGAACACTCCACCCCGCCTGCAGTTTCCAGGAACTGGCATTCAGAAGCAAGGCCCTGGGGTAGAACAGTGTGGGGTATGATCAGGTATGAATGGGGCAAAAGGAAAATACCAGGGCACAGTGCCCTCTTGTCATTCAAACCAGATGCTTTTATAAGGGGACAGACCTCTACCACATGACCTGATCTGACCTATCGTTGTTCAAGAAGCCTGTTTGTCCAGTTCTTCCTATGTTTCCTCTTCTTCTGGTAGTGCTTAGTATGGATGGACACCGGCTAAACTCCTTGCCTCCTGGTGATGACCCTCAAGCCCCATGATCAAGGCTTGCATCACAGCCAAAGGCCTGAAAAAAGGTGCATGCAAATCCCCCCCATGTGATTTAATCGTGCCCTCAGGGGTTAGCAAACTTTTTCAGCAGGGGGCCAGTCCACTGTCCCTCAGACCTTGTGGGGGGCCGGGGGGGAATGAATTCCTATACCCCACAAATAACCCAGAGATGCATTTTAAATAAAAGCACACATTCTACTCATGTAAAAGCACGCTGATTGCCAGACCATCCGCGGGCCGGATTTAGAAGGTGATTGAGCCGGATGAGGCCCCTGGGCCTTAGTTTGCCTACCCACGCCTTGGACAAATGCGCCTCCTCTACAAACTGGACATTTGAATGACCTTGCTCCAGGGGTTATTGTGAGGGGATGACAAGATAATGATCGAAATGCACTTTGCACATTATGCAAATGATTTTTTTAAGAGAGAGAGAGACGAGTCATTTCAGGCAGAATCTCGGTGGGTTCAGATGGCTACTTCTGCTTTGCCCTCCACCCCAAATGAGAAATGCATCACCCAAAAGGCACACAAAAGAGCTTGTACATTTGCATAAGGAGGCCATCTCAGCCTCATGGTCCCTTTGCATATATTTACATAACGTTTGCATATGCTAATTTACATGCCTAGATACAGAGACAGAAATAGTTGAAACTGGGGAAGGCTGTCAGCAAGCGACTGGCATGCCTGCTCAAATCTTTCTCCAGGTGCCTACTGCAAATACACACTTTTCACTGTGAGAAGTAAAGCTACAGGGATACCAGGCAGAGGGCCTTCTTGACAGTCACGCCCGCCCTGTGGAACGTCCTCCCATCAGATGTCAAGGAATAACTATCTGACTTTTCGAAGACACCTGAAGGCAGCCCTGTATAGGGAAGTTTTATTGTGTTTTATATATGTTGGAAACTGCTCAGAGTGGCTGGGGCATTCAGATGGGTGGGTTACAAATAATAAAATTATATCATTATTACAGTGGTACGGCAGGTTAAGAACTTAATTCGTTCTGGAGGTCCGTTCTTAACCTGAAACTGTTCTTAACCTGAGACACCACTTTAGCTAATGGAGCCTCCCACTGCTGACGCGCTGCTACTGTGCAATTTCTGTTCTCATCCTGAAGCAAAGTTCTTAACCTGAGGTACTGTTTCTGGGTTAGCGGAGTCTGTAACCTGAAGCATCTGTAACCTGAAGCATCTGTAACCCGAGGTACCACTGTATTAGTATTAGTTACCCATAAAGCTTGCATCACAGTCATGTAAAGGTGAGTGAGGGGTGCTTTAGCTTTTTCCATAATGTCAGGTGGCCAAGCCAGCTTTCCATCTAAGCTCAAACTGGTTGTGCCACTCTAGAGCTTTGTGAACTCTCTGATCTAGAAACATTTACTGAGTGCATCAGAGATCCCCAGAGCAGGGAGTCATGACAGGGGAGAGCTGTGCCCCCTTCTGCACCTCCACTGTAACTACACCTTTCCTCCAAAAACAGAAAGCATGACAAAGACCCGGCCATTAACAACCAGGAAGGAGAAGGGAGGCAGGGGAGGGTTATTTGTTTAACCTGCCGATGCTTTGGTAATGAATTATCCACCCTGCAACTGCTTGCAGCCGGCCCAGCTGTGTTAGAGGGCAGGCACCTGCTGAGCCGGGAGGTTACAGATGAGAAGCAGAAAGAGTCATTAAAGCAGCTGTCTTGGTATTAATTAATGCTCATTTATATGTGTAACCACTGCAACCAAGTGAGAGGAGCACCTCGGTGAAAATCAGAGGCTGCCTATCCATCTCTGCACAGCCGGCCTCGCTTGCCCCCCTTGGCCATGCCTGTTCTCACTCTCTCTTCCTGCTTCCAGTATTTACTCTTTCTTGAAGGGCAAAGCAACACCTTGAATCCAAAACAGCTGGGCTGACTCTTTCTTTCACACTTCTATCCGCTGTTTTCTTGTGTTGTGTTCAAAGAATCATAGAATTGTAGAGATGGAAGGGACTGCAAGGGTCATCTAGTCCAACCCCCTGAAATTCAATGTTTTGTCTTCCTCCCATGCTGTCATCCCATCACCCCAAAGTCTGATATGATGAAGGGTAGTAGAAATTATTTAAATCAGGGGGTCATGAGCCATTTTCAGTCCGTGGACTACATTCACTCACTGATAAGCCTCTGAGGTCCACATGACCATGAAGGGTGTGGCCAAAAGTGGGTGTGCCCATTTACACTATTGTATGTGTCACACGTTGGGACGCAGGTGGCGCTGTGGGTTAAACCACAGAGCCTAGGACTTGCCGATCAGAAGGTCGGTGGTTCGAATCCCCACGACAGGGTGAGCTCCCGTTGCTCGGTCCCTGCTCCTGCCAACCTAGCAGTTCGAAAGCACGTCAAAGTGCAAGTAGATAAATAGACTGGAGCTAATGGTCAGGGGTTCCTTTACCTTTATGTGTCATATACATACAGGCATACAGCCCTTTCCACACACACCCAACTCCATTGATCCATGCAGATCAGCTCTCCAATCCTCAAAATGGCCAATCTGATGATCAGGGATGGGGTGATTTGCAGTCCTTTCAGGGCTCTCGGCTTCACCCATGCCAGCACTGTGTGGGTGGGTGGATGGAGCCTGGGCCGGCCAGAGGAAATGTCCTTTGGGACATTAGCCACCCCTATTTTAAATAAACAAAAAGCACTGTGTTTGCTGGACAGTGCAGTATCAGAGAGGGCAGTTTAGAGAGAAGAGTGGCAGAAGAGATCACCATCCCAAAGCTATGCATTGTCCCCCACAAACAACCTCTCCCTCCCCACAGCTGCTTTTCAGCCAGCTGGATTGTCAGGGGAAATGTGGGCAAAATAGCTGAGGATGAGAGGTTGCAAGGGTCAAATTAGTGGGTAGGGAAAAGATTAAGTTTCCTCATCTGCTGCTGCAATTCCAAAGTTAGAGAGCAGGGAAAGGGTTAAGTTCCACCCCCATCCCCACTGCTGCTTCTCTCCTGAAAATGCATCCCCATCCCAAAGTGATTTGTAGAGTGAATACAGGGCTGAGAATCTGTCCTTGCTCACATGCCATTCCATCCCAGTCTATCCGACTGTCTGCATCTCTCTGAGAGCTGCTGCATGCATTACACTTTTCTACTGTCATGGGTGCCTGAATTGGGGGGTGGGTCAGAAATCACACACATAGAGTAGCATGTTCTCTCTCCCCCTCCTTTCCCTGACTACATTTTGGGAGCTGCAATTTAACTCGTAATACGCCCGCAGCCTAATTGCTTATCAGGCAGCTCCAAATAATGACTTTGGTGTTTTGGAACGTTGACTAACAGCTGCGGATCAGTAATAGTGCTTGAGCGCGGTCAATCGCTCTGCAGTAAACCAGCATCCTGCCTTTCACATCCTATCAGGGCAATGAGCAAATTGGTCTTGTTCTCCAAACGCTAAACGGCACCGTAACAACTCGGAGGGCAGCAAATGGGTAAAGGTGCAATTTTCTCTTTTTTCGCGGCCAAACCCAAACTCCTTTCTGGAATTGAGAAACACTCTCAATCTGTTATTGTGTTTCCAATCTATTTTCTTGCTATTGCTTCTCCACGTTAAGTATCTGCAAATTGGGCCTTCGCACTTGATATGTGGGTGCCTGACACACCCAAGTCTCCTCGCTTGCACAGAGAGTGTAAAAGGAGGTCTGGTTCAAATCCGCAAGTCCATAGGTGGGTCGAGTTCTCTGGAGGAGCACAATTCGTCACATCTTTGAATTGCTATTTATAGAAAAGCAGAGGGGATTTTTCAGCCAGAGGGTTTCATTCCCGCATGGACAACTTTCCAGGGGCCTTGTGCTGGGGTAGGCGGGGCCAGATACAAGAGTGGGCGGAGCAATAGGTGTGGCTCAAACCTTGGTACAGTAGTAGGATTGCCATAAGTCCAGAATTTCCTGTACATAGCCGGGATTTGATCATCGGAAAGTGTCAGGGCAGAAATCGCTGAAATGTCTGGGAAAATCCAGATGTATGGCAGCCCATTTGATGTATATATATGTGTATACACACACACACATATCTCAACCCTATACTACTGTGACATTCCAGCTATGCCAAACGCAGGGATTTATGCACATGCACAGCTCCACATCCTCTTTCCAAGCAAGCCAGGGGCATTATCGCTTTTTGGATTGCGCATTCAGCCAGGCAGAAGCATTCAAAGAGGGTGTGGCCTCTGGGAGGGGGCGTGGCTTGGATGTGGCCTAGGAAGAGCCCTGGGAACCAAACAGAAAGTCCCCAAGAGCCACATTCAGCTTCAGAGCTTACCAGTGACCAGTCACAGAACCTGACTCTGACACTGTGGGACGCACAAGGGGGGCAACGTACCAAGGTGCATCTGAACATGCACAGGATGCCTTCAGCCTACAGTATTGCTGACTTGTGACTTTCTTCTCCCTGCTGGCAAGACCAAGGGGCAGAGTCAAGGAGAACAGAACCTCAAGGACTGCAGGCTCAAATTTTGGCCTTCCTACCTTTTAAAATAATCATCCAAGGCCCATCTCTAGGTGCCCACACATTCAGAGGCCAGCTGTGCGGAACGAGGGCCTGCCCTGTGGTGGCCCCCAGATTATGGGAGCTCAACCACAAATATATCCACATGGTGCCCTTCTTTGTTTCTTTTTAGGAGCCATCTGAAGTCTGTCCTATCCCCACATCAATTCAACGGCTTCTAATGGTATTAAGGTCCTTTTATTAAAGACTTTTACCTACTGTATCCCACTCCACAACTTCCTATTTCTGTTTTAATTTTTTAATCTGTTGCCTCTGCCATTTTATTATATTTTTGCATCTCTCTTTTTTCCTTTCCTTTCCTTTCCCTTCTCTCTCTCTCTCTCTCTCTCTCTCTCTCTCTCTTTCTTTGCACTGTAAGGCCATCTTGACAAAAGGTGGGGCACAATTCTATTTTAATTTTTTAATGAAACAGCCAGGCATGGGCAAAGTGTGCCAGCATCTGGAGCTTACATGCTTTATAGGATACCTCTGCTGGTTTCTTAGCAGAGTAAAGTTTTCCCAGACAGACTTTTCAAAGGCTGGTTGCTTAGCAACCCTGCTTCCTCTTTGACCATTAATAAGCAGGACCGCTAGCCTCCTAACATGGGGGTGCAAGATGAGGATGGGGAACCTATGGTCCTCTAGATGTTGGTGGACTACAGCTCCCACCCTCCCACCCATTCGTAAGATTTCTTACCTGCCCTTTCCCATAAGGTCTCAGAGTGAGTTACTACACTAAAACAATACTACAATAAAATAAACAAAACAGTTAGCAACCATAAAAACAGTGTAAAATCAATTAAAAACAATGCAAAAACAAAACAACCATTTAAAAAAATCCCATATATCAAAACAGTTTTTTTATATTAAAAAAAGTTTGAATACAAATGTAGAATGGGATGAATATTTCCACTTAAAAGGCTTGTTGTAAGAGGAAAGTCTTCAATAGGTGTCCAAAAGATGGCAGAGATTGCACCTGTCCAATATACAAATGGGAGCACATTGCAATGGGTGGGTAAAGGTAAAGGGACCCCTGACCATTAGGTCCAGTCATGGCCAACTCTGGGGTTGTGGCACTCATCTCGCTTTATTGGCCGAGGGAGCCGGCGTACAGATTCCAGGTCATGTGGCCAGCATGACTAAGCCGCTTCTGGCGAACCAGAGCAGTGCACAGAAACACCATTTACCTTCCCACCAGAGTGGTACCTATTTATCTACTTGCACTTTGACGTGCTTTCAAACTGCTAGGTTGGCAGGAGCAGGGACGGAGCAATGGGAGCTCACCCCATTGCAGGGATTCGAACCACCGACCTTCTGATCGGCAAGTCCTAGGCTCTGTAGTTTAACCCACAGCGCCACCCGCATCCCTATGGGTGGGTAGCACAACACTAAAAGCCAGTCTCTGATATTGGATGGAAAGGACCTGAGAACTCTAGAACAGGAGTAGGCTTCCCCTAACAATTAACAAACAACCGTTCCCAGGATTCTTTGAGGAGAGCCACGACTGTTTAGAGTGGGATCATAGTGCTTTAAATGCAGAGTGCAGCTGGGCCTCCAGTCCCTGGCTCTCAGTTTTCTCTAGACTGATGCCCACGGCCCAGCCCTGACAGTTTCAATAGGTGCTCTTTTCTCTTGCGTGTCATGCCTACCCACAAGGCAGTGAATGTGAAGGATGGGATCAGAAAGAAGCTGCTCTTGATGCTTTCGTTCTCCTCTTCCTCCAGCCCACAACCTCTGTGCCTTTCCAGCAGGATCCCGGGATCGTTTTTCTCCCTGGCTAATTAGCATTGCGGATAATAAGCTGGTTTTGCAGATTTACCACGGACCAATGTCTCTGCTAACTGGGTTGTTTACACATCAGCTGGGTGTTTGTTTCCCCATAAAGACAAACCTGAAATGGGAAACATGTTTATGTTCATCGAGAAAGTACTGGGATAAGGAGGACTGAATGCCTGAATGTTCTCTAAGCTGCAATGCTGACTCCATTATTTGGAGGGAAACAAATTGCCACGAGTGCTCTGGATCAAAGTGGTAGAAGCTCTTTGCCAAATACCACCCTGGGTGCCTTGCATTCTGTCTAAATGAGCCCTCCCTGCCAGTAAGTTGAGCTCAGAACCAGTTACTCTCCTCGACTGTCAAAGGGCTATGCATTATGGTAGCCACATGACCTTCTTTACCGAAGACAATCTTCTATTTGGGACACGGGAGGCACTGTGGGTTAAACCACAGAGCCTAGGACTTGCTGATCAGAAGGTCGGTGGTTCGAATCCCCGCAACGGGGTGAGCTCCCGTTATTCGGTCCCTGCTCCTGCCAACCTAGCAGTTTGAAAGCACGTCAAAGTGCAAGTAGATAAATAGGTACCACTCCAGCGGGAAGGTAAACAGTGTTTCCGTGCGCTGCTCTGGTTCGCCAGAAGCGGCTTAGTCATGCTGGCCACATGACCCGGAAGCTGTACGCCGGCTCCCTCGGCCAATAAAGCGAGATGAGTGCCGCAACCCCAGAGTCGGCCACGACTGGAAGTAATGGTCAGGGGTCCTTTACTTTACCTAGCCACATGACCTTCTTTACCGAAGACAATCTTCTATTTGAAGGGTTGTCATAAGAATTCTCCACTACAGTGGCACCTCAGGTTACATACGCTTCAGGTTACAGACTCCGCTAACACAGAAATAGTGCTTCAGGTTAAGAACTTTGCTTCAGGATGAGAACAGAAATTGTGTTCCGGCGGTGCAGCGGCAGCAGGAGGCCCCATTAGCTAAAGTGGTGCTTCAGGTTAAGAACAGTTTCAGGTTAAGTACGGACCTCTGGAACAAATTAAGTACTTAACCCGAGGTACCACTGTATTTGAAAGGGTCCTCTATTTCTAGGATGGAGAGCCTCACACCTGAGGGCCATATGCAGCCCTCCAGGCCTCTCTATCTGGTCCTCAGGATTCTCTCCAGGCCATACCCCTTCATTGCCCCTGCTTCACACCCTCCTTGAGTGTTTTTGCCTTGCTGGAATTTGTCCTCCAACTTGGGTCCTACTTCTTGCTTGCCTGGAAGGAAGGAAGAAAAAAAGAGGGGCTCTTGAATGTGTGTGGAAACCAGCCTATGAGCAAAGGTGACATTAGCACCTGTGGCTCCACCCACTTTTGCTCCAGGCCCCGCCCACCACTGCCATGCAGCCCTTGGAAAGTTGCCCAGAAGGAAATGTGGCCCTCTAGCTGAAAAAGGTCCCCCATCCCTACTACATTTGAAGGAAGAGTTCCAGTTCAAGTCCATATCCTCCAACATTTCTCTGATGAAAACAGAGACGTCCTATTCCATTACATTAATGAAAATGATATTTTTATTATTTAGGTAAAGGTAAAGGTACCCCTGCCCGTACAGGCCAGTCTTGCCAGACTCTAGGGTTGTGCGCTCATCTCACTCTATAGGCCGGGAGCCAGCGCTGTCCGCAGACACTTCCGGGTCACATGGCCAGCGTGACAAGCTGCATCTGGTGAGCCAGCGCAGCACACGGAACGCCGTTTACCTTCCCGCTGGTAAGCGGTCCCTATTTATCTACTTGCACCCGGGGGTGCTTTCGAACTGCTAGGTTGGCAGGCGCTGGGACCGAACGACGGGAGCGCACCCCGCCACGGGGATTCGAACCTCCGACCATGCGATCGGCAAGTCCTAGGCGCTGAGGTTTTACCCACAGCGCCACCCGCGTCCCATTTTTATTATTTATACCCTGCCTATCTAACATGGGACTCAGTTACATTAGTCAAGAAACAGTGTTTTGAATGTGTTATAAACATGCAACACCAGATGGCACCAGAGAGCAAAAAATAAATTTCTAAGCCATTTTCCATAGCATTTCCCCCCCCCTTTTGTTATAACAATTTAATTTCTGACTTATTTATAGTGGTTCCCCCCCCCCCCCGTGTGTAGATCCACCCTGGGTTGCCCCAGCCACTATGGGTGGCTTCCAACATATATAGAAACATAATAAACCATTAAACATTTTTTAAAAAACCTTCCCTATACAGGGCTGCCTTCAGATGTCTTCTAAAGGTTGTATAGTTACTTATCTCCTTGGTTTGGGAGGGTCGCATAACTCCATACCCTCCAACATTTCCCCGATGAAAATAGGGGTGTCCTAAGGAAACGCGGGACATTCTGGGATTAAATCAGAAACCGGGACGGCTTCTGTAAATCCAGGAAAATAGGGGCACTTGGAGGGCCTGCAAGTCTGTCTGAAAGATAAAGAAGATGAGGGAGGGAGGGCAAGCTTGAAGGTGCCCATCAGAACTGAGCCCCTGGAGAATAGCAAACTGAGCAAGCAGGCACACACAGAGGTCACCTGGCCACAGTCTCCCCTGCTATGGCTAGATGGACTGCATTTCTATTTAAATTAGACTCATTATTTCTAAATCTGTGTCTATGCATACAAATGAGCACGTTTTAGACAAATGAGGACCTTCTTTTGTTCTCCTTTGTCAGTGATGCATTTCCACTCGTTTTGGGAGCATTGTTTATTTGGAGGCCCCTGAATACCAGTTGCAGGGAATCACAAGTAGGGAGAGGGCGTTTGTGCTCAGGAGCTGCTTGCTGACTTCCCATAACTGGCCATCTGTCTGGCCACCAGGAGAACTTGATGCCAAACTCGATGCGCCGCCGGCCTGATCCTGCAGGGCTGCGGCGATGTTCTCATGTTCTAACTTCATGTAAGCAGAGCAAGAGGGCACTTTGGGGGCAGGGGAGGAGAATCAGCACGGATTCATTACAGGCAGTGATAATAGCTGTCAACTTTTCCCTTTTCTTGCGAGGAACCCTATTCGGAATAAGGGAATTTCCCTTTAAAAAGGGGAAATGTTGACAGCTATGGCAGTGATGCATTTTAGGCGCATCCAAGATGGGCACAACCACAGACACATGCAGTGCGCCAAACCTGGAAGTGACCCGAAAACATCACAAAAACATCACAAAAGGGGCGGGGGCGGGGTGGAGGTAGAATGGGGTGCTTGCAGGCTTTTTCAACGGTGTTTCAAATATATGTGATTTCACTAAAACATGTGGTGGTGCCTTTGGACCAGCTCCAAGGACAGACCCACTGAAAGCGCATTTATCATCCCTCTTCCCTGAACACAGCCCCCAGGACAGGGTTGAGGCCTTCTTGGCATCTTTGAACAAACCACAGCCTGGTTTTGTTTATTGATCCGGAAAACAAGAGCCTGCAGGCTACTGCCTCCTTCTCAGCAGTGGCTTCAGGAGCTGCTCAGTGACACAGAACTGGCAACTTTGCAGCACAGCGTAGATCTGCTCAGCTGAGCCATAGGGCTAGCTAGGAACACTCTTCCTCGTCTCTCTGTGTGTCTTATTGCTAATGTCTGCATCCCAATCAGCCAGCAAGAACAAACTAATCCTCAGGTGGCAGACTCACATTGCATCCTCTGCACAGATTCCCTGATCCATGTCAGCAACTCTGATTGCCTTGCCTGCATCTCTCTGGTATACCCTCTGGCCATTGTTTATGGAAAGACAGTGCTTCACGTCCTCTCTGCTCCACCGAGCCAGTCTTCCCAGTCTTGTGATGGACATTTGGGTGCAACTCAGCTTGCTAAGAGGGGTTTGCAGCGGTTAAGGCAGAATAAGGGACCTTCAGCTTCCTAGACTATCCTTTTACCTCTCCTTTCCTCTCTGGCGATCCCTTGCAGCCAAGTAAGAGTGTCTTCCATGAACATGGTCTTAGCAGTGAGTCCGTAAGTGACTGTGGAGGCCAGTTCTGGATCCACACATCTTTCTACAGTGGGAACATATGTTTCCAGGCAGGGGTTGATCACAGTGAGGGTTTGCCATACATGCCTTCCTCTTAGAACATTTCTCCCTTTTGTCCTGAGTTCGAGTGTCTTCAAAGTCCAGTACACCTTTGGTAAAGGTGCTCGCAGACCAGTGTTTCCCAATTGTCAGTGTTTATACTCTATTTTTAAAGATTTGCCTTGAGGGAATCTTTAAATCTCTTTTGTTGACCACCAGCATTACGCTTTCCATTTTTAAGTTTGGAATAGAGTATTTGCTTTGGAAAACGATAATCAAGCATCTGAACAACATGACCAATCCAACAAAGTTGATGTTGAAGAATCATTACTTCAACACTGGTGATCTTTGCTTCATCCAGTACACTGGCATTAGTTTGCCTGTCTTCCCAAGTGATATGTAAAAAATTTCGGAGACACCATTGATGGAATCTTCCAAGGAGTTGGAAATGGTTTTTATAAGTTTTACCTCTATCACTGTGCTGACTTCTCTCTTACTCTTTGATGTTTAGACGTATAAGTCTTAAGTTGCATCCTCTGTACAATTTCCTGCTCCTCTGCACAAACTTCCTTTGGACCTCCAGGCTAGCTCCTGCAGCCAATGGGAAACTGCACACGCCTCCTCTGCGCTGGAAGGAGCGCCGGAAATAGCTTTTGCACACTCCGGCCCATTGCAGCACCTGCGGGACCGTGAACTGGCCCAAGCCACAAAAAACTTTGCCGACCCCTGCTCTTCTTCATAAACCTGTTCTGGGTTCTATATCTTGCTCACACTACAGTGTGACAGGAGAGTGTGATGGAAAGCTGACCTGACTTTTGTATGCGTGAACCTGGGGGACTTCCAAAAGGCGGGGTCTACTCTCAAAACTGTCACCGAAAGAGCATAAACTTCTTTCCTGGACATATGCAACTTTCTGAACCCTGGCTGTTATCTATATATAAAGTACTCTGACTTTGTGCCAAAGTATTTGTGTGTTGGGGGCGGGGGAGGGAGGTGAATAGGTTTGTGTGTGCTCCGTAAACTTCAGGGTTAATGACAGCCTTCCTGGCCGCAGCCCGCAAGAGAAAGATGGATTGTGTAGCTTGAGAGCAATTTTGGGACCCACTCAAGCTTTGTGCCACGCTGTGAAATCTCAGTGCACCTCGGCGAGACTCAAAATTGGTTTACATTCCCCTCTATGAGTTTATGGGTTAGTAAAAGCTGATTTATTCCATTCACTTGCCACTTCAGGATATTACTGCAAAGGCATCTGTTGGGAGAAAGCTTGGCTCTCATTATAAACTTGCTTAAACTGTGCCCCTGTTGTCAGAGACGATGGGTGGGGAGTTTGGGTTGAACCTGTGGCAGAAAAAAAACTCTTAAACCCTGAGCCTGCCTATAACGCAAGCTCTGGGCTCTCAGCTAAATAAAGGCAGGAATGGCCAATTTAAATACCGTTGTGGACTTGGAGGGGGACCCCTTAAACCCTGGAAATTAATAAATGTTAGGATTTTGATTATTTGGGATGTGAAGGGAGAATTACAAGCTGCCTATGCAAAATGACCCGGCCAAGCTGGGGCCATTAAGAAACAATACAGAGCCATTGAGAGCCATTGGCAATGCAAGAGAAATGTCATCCACCCTTTGCCGTGAGGTGTGACTGGGGGTTTGGACAGTTGCCAGGGTAACTGGGCGTGAGGTGAGGTGACAAGAATTCTGGGAAGAAGAAGGAAGACTGGGAGCCATCTTGGGCAGGCTGGCTGAAGGCTGGCAGCACTGCTGTGGGTGACAAGCCCCTCTTGAAATGACTATGCTGTAAGATCTGGACAAAGCCAACGTTACCAGCAACCTGCTTATGCATTCTGTTGCACAACAAGGTTCCACTGGTGCAAAACGTATCGCTAAGAGACTTTTAACTTAGTGCTGCATTGGATACAACCTATTATCTACAAAATTGAAAAAGAGAGAGGTGTAGCATTACATTGTAGGAGATCTCCATCTCTGACAACATGAATCCTTCTCCCTCCCTTTCTATCTGTGAGTGAAACTGTGGACAAACATTTTACGGTGCCTTCTGCAAAATTTAGCAGGGCTTCTGAGGAACACGGAAAGTAATCTCAAGGGTTGGATACAGGCTGTTGTCTGCCAGTCCGTGATCCTTGGGCTAAGTTTTGTTGATTAGACGTCTGCCTTTTAATCAAACAATTATAGTTTAACTACATGGGCATACATCCAAAACCTCAACAAAGGTTCCTTTGTGAGATGTCGAGGAAAAAATGTAAGATAATGCAAATTTAATGAACAAGACATACCATTCAGGGGTAGAAACAAAAGACACAATTAGTATTTTCAGTTTTGTGCAATTCAGTAGTAGACCAGAATCACAATGACCTTAAACAATAACCCAGAATTATACACAGCACCATCTAGCCATTATTTGGTTAACTAAATTTATATACCAGACAAAATGACCAAGCTTTAGTCACCTGTCTAAAACATTCATTAAAAATGCCAATAAAAAACAAACATTAGAAATAAGTTATATAAAAATATAAAAATTAAGTCAGTAGTTTTTTAAAAAAAAAAAAAACCTTAGAATCATAGAACTGGAGAATTGGAGGGGACCTCAATGGTCATCTAGCCCAACCCCCTGCTAAAGAATCCCTAACAGATGGCTATCCAGCCTCTGTTTGAAAACCTCCAATGAATGAGAGGCCCCACCTTATGAGTTACGCTGTCAAACAGCGCTTGCAGTCAGCATGTTCTTCCTCATGTTTAGTTGGAATCTCCTTTCTCATAATTTGAATCCATTGGTTCTGATCCTTCTTTCTGGAGCAGCAGAAAGCAAGCTTGCTCCATTTTCCTTGTGACAGCTGTTTAGATATCAATGGGCCGAGTGTCCCTAAGTGTAGGTGCTGCCACACTAAGGCATCAATTTCTTGCAAGTGCAGAATGACCATTGTGTGGCACTTATAAACATGCCAGTTCTGTGGATCTAAATTCACCTTTGCTGGTTTAAATGCTTTAATATATAAGGACAAAGTAGTAGGATATGAATTTGCTGAACTAATTGTTAAAAAGGGATATAAAAAAGGGAGGCATGAGGAAGTCAGGAAAATAAGTTAATTGAAGATGAATAATTAGAAAAGAGTGATTTGTGTTTTTCTTATTTTACGTTTTGTGTGTTGATTGTTCTTTTTTCCCCCTTGTTAAATGTTTGTATTTTATGTATTGTGAAAGTTTGTTGTGTTTTATATTTTCTCTGTGTTTTTATTGTTCTACTTTTCTATTGTTAAACTTAATAAAATATTATTTTAAAAAAATGCTTTAAATGAGCAATCCACCATTCATAATCTGTAAAGGTAAAGGGACCCCTGACCATTAGTCCAGTTGTGGCCGACTCTGAGGTTGCAGCGCTCATCTCGCTTTATTGGTCGAGGGAGCCGGTGTACAGCTTCCAGGTCATGTGGCCAGCATGACTAAGCCGCTTCTGGCGAACCAGAGCAGCGCATGGAAACGCCATTTACCTTCCTGCCAGAGCGGTACCTATTTATCTACTTGCACTTTGACACGCTTTCGAACTGCTAGGTTGGCAGGAGCAGGGACCAAGCAATGGGAGCTCACCCTGTTGTGAGGATTCAAACCGCCGACCTTCTGATCAGCAAGTCCTAGGCTCTGTGGTTTAACCCACAGCGCCACCTGCATCCCTCATAGTCTGTATCCCTGATCAAAACAGTTACTCCATGGACCTTCAGCAGCACTCTTGGAGTCTCTCACCACTCAGAGATTGGGGTGCACACAAAACAACAGAGAGGTTAGACTTGCATGTCAAGGCGCCTGAGCCACAAAGTTCCCCGGAGAACAATAAAACACACTGACAGAATATTTTGGTTTATGGGTTCAAATAGGCCACAACTTTATTGGTTGCAGATGCGAGCAGTTTGGCTTAGGCACTGGGGTGAAGCCAGGCTGTATCTTGACTCCTGCCTGTCTGCAGGGAGTCCACGGAAGCGTAAACTACCGATAGGGGGTGCCCTATAACTTACATCAGATAGTGGTGCCGCAAGGGGTCCCCATGGGGGTTGTGACATGGCCCTAGCCCATGTCCACGCTTTGGACAGGATCCACACCTCAGCTCCCTTTAACCGGATACCCTTACTGAGGAGGGGCAGGCGAAGGCAACAACCTCCCCTCCAAACAAACAAAAGTTTACCCAATGCCTAACCTCACAAAAGTTGTGATGATTGCTACTAGGTAGGTGAAAACCCAATGGCCAGTGCCAGTTTGCCAAGTGGAGAAAAAATCCTACCCTGCCCCAACAACATGGCGACCAACAATTGCCATAGCAAGGTCATATCAGAGCAGAGCATGACAAGAGTGTGGCTGGGCAGGGTGATCCGACGAAGAGGTAAGGAAGAGGGAGCCAGCCGGCCACGCCAAGATTAAATGGTCCATGGCCAAACCTGCCCTGGCAGCAGATTGGCTGGGGCTGTGCCCAACACAGATGACACGACTGGCTGTGACGTAGGGGTGGGGAGAGGCAGTGTACCTTCCCCCTACGCCGGAAAACTGTTGAGGCTTGGCTGACTGGCTGCAACGCCGTACACCAGATAAAAGGTGAATGGACTTAGTAGGACTTTCAGATCACTCCTATCTTCCTTTGCCTTAAGCACCTGGGAGCCAAGTCTGATGCAAGACTGCCAAGTCTGAGATGCTCTAACATTTCCCTTTACATTTCTGCGCCGTTAGGAGCTCATGTGATCCTCTGGGTCTCATCTCTATCTTTCCCTTTCCCAGATTCACCCCCTCCTTCCCACCCATCCCTTCCAAAACCCTTTTCTCATTTAGAGCCTGGCTGTCTCGACTTTGGAAGCTTGGTAGTAAAAACCCAATTTTAAAACAATTTGAAAGCAATTTTTGCAGGAGCCTCCTGATAAGAGGCAGAGCTACTAGCACCAGCACCATTAGACAGGATCAAAACAGTCACTTGGCACTAAGTGGGGGTGAGGAGGAAAGCAGGGAGAGGCTGCCTCGACGGCTGCTGTTTACTGGGACTGGATGTGTTAAAGTCTGGTGTGTGCTTTTCCAAGTTGGGAATGCTTGGAAACTTTTAGATGGCAAGGAAATAAATCAATGTACATCACCCCTTCTGCTTATTGGGGCTTGATCTGTGCTGCCTGAAAAAGCACTTGGGTAAACACCTAGCAATTGCTCAGTCAAGTTAAGAGTACAATCCTATGCATGCTTACTCAAAAGCAAGGGCAATTAAGTTCAACAGGGCTTACTCCTAGGGAAGCGGGCATAGGATATTGCTAGCCAAGATGTACAAATCGACAAATGTAGACAGCAAATAAACTCCACTGTGGGAGGACTGCTGTAATACTGAATTAACACTTGCATTTGCCCTCTGAATCCATTGTGCATTCAGTCTGTCATGGTCCCAGTTCAGCACTCATTCAGTCATGGTTCTGAGCCTGCAGTTGCTCAGGCTTAGTTCTGCTCATTGTCCACAACTGTTTATTGAAACTGTTTTCTTTCTTCTTTTTACAAAGAACAAAGGCAAAAACAGGGAAATTAAAATACAGCTGAAACTTTAAGACAGCCTAACAGCACAGTCCTTGAAAACGAAACTGAACTCCCACTAAGTTCAGTGGTGCTTAAAGGTAAAGGTACCCCTGACAATTAGGTCCAGTCGCAGACGATTCTGGGGTTGCGCACTCATCTCACTCTATAGGCCGAGAGAGCTGGCATTTGTCCGCAGACAGCTTCCAAGTCATGTGGCCAGCATGACTAAGCCGCTTCTGGCGAACCAGAGCAGCACACAGAAACACTGTTTACCTTCCTGCAGGAGTGCTACCTATCTATCTACTTGCACTTTGACGTGCTTTCGAACTGCTGGGTTGGCAGGAGCAGGGACCGAGCAACGGGATTCCCGTCGCAGGGATTCGAACCGCCGACCTTCTGATCGGCAAGCCGTAGGCTCTGTGGTTTAGATCACAGTGTCAGCCTTGAACTTGCTCAGTTACAACAAAGGGGGGTGTTTCTGATTCTTTCCCCTCCCTCCAGTGGCGGAGAGCAGGAGGGGGTGGGGCTGGTGTGCATCCCAGGGGCGGGGCATGCTACCTGCAGGGGTATGGCGCCCAGCACGGGTGGGGGGGCAGCCGCGATGGCACCCCACTGGAATCGTGCAGCCGGGGGCGGTGCGCTCCCCCCGCACTCCTCTTCCTCCGCCAGTGCCTCCCTCTCCTCTTTTTCATTTTAATCTTTCTTCATTGCCTTTATACACTCTTCACAATAGATAAATCAGTAGATGTGCAAGCTATAACTGCAAATCGTTTAGGATCTTAACTTTAAAGGTCGGTAACCCGAGGGAAGGAATAAACGAAATGAGTGGAAGGGAACCAGAACAAATAAAGGTTTGCTTATATTTTTATCATTATTAATTTTTTGATTATTACATTTATTGTATCACCAGCTTTCCCTGCAAGGCATACATGACTCTTCCCCCTCCCCCTTTATCTTCACAACAACTTTTTAAAGCAGTGAGTCAGTGACTAGCCCAGCTTAACCCTGTGGGGATCTGAATCTGGGGTTCCCTGACCTAAGTTCATCACCCAAAGCCTCCCCCTCAAAGCCCTTAGACTTCAACTTCCACCCACCCCAGCCAGCATGGCCAATGCTCAGGGATGGTGGTAACTTAGCTCAATAACATCTGGAAGGCTTCAGGTTTCCTGCTTCTGCTCTAACCACTGCACCATACTGTTTCTGCATATGTTCTCTCTCTCCCCCCCATGTGTGTGTGTGTGTGTGTGTGTGTGTGTGTGAGTGTGTGTGAGTGTGTGTGTGTCTTGTAGATGAACTTCATACATACATCTGGTGGGACATCATGGAGAAGGTACAGGGACAGATCTGAAAGAACAGGCAGGTTGACAGGTGCCCCTTCAGGTGTTTTTGTTAGAAATAGTGTGATGTTGGTTGAACTGACCTGCACCAGTCCAAATTCCAGCAGCCACAGTCTGTATGAATTGAAGCAGTCTTCAAGGGCAGCCCCAGGTATAATGAGCTACAGCAATCCAGTTGGGCGTTTACCTGAGCGTGGGCCATTGTCGTCAAGCCAGCTCTGTCCAAAACCTCCTTGGTTCATCCCGCACCTTCTTTGAGAGCCAGTGTGGTGTAGTGGTTAAGAGCGGTAGACTCGTAATCTGGTGAACCGGGTTCGCGTCTCCGCTCCTCCACATGCAGCTGCTGGGTGACCCTGGGCTAGTCACTCTTCTCTGAAGTCTCTTAGCCCCACTCACCTCACAGAGTGTTTGTTGTGGGGGAGGAAGGGAAAGGAGAATGTTAGCCACTTTGAGACTCCTTCGGGTAGTGATCCAAACTCTTCTTCTTCTTTCAGGACATGTTTATGGGCGTAGCCAGGACTCCCCTCTGCATTTAGGCTTGTGATTGGCAGGGCCAAATCAGCAACATGGACAACAGTAATTGGAACCAGACCTGAAGTGCATAATATTCCATCTTCAGGTCTCTGAACTCTGTTGCTGGGACTAACAGTTCAGGAGGCAGAAAGCCCTGCCTTGTTGACCAGGCAAGGACAGAAAGTCAGCTTCATTTGTGCCTGACCTAACCACTCAAGAGGTCACATACAGTTTGTCCATTACAGACACTGATACTATCAACCTCTCTTCCTGATTCTGAAGCTAAAGGCAGCCCTAGCACCAATGCACACAAAAGCCTGAGATATAAACATGCCATACCCTTTCCAAAGGGCAGCGGAATTCCTTGAAACCACTTCTTAATTTAGCATTCATCCTGATCTGCTTACATATGTTGGTTAAGCTATGCCCAGTCTTTATTAAGCATTTGTTCTTATTTGTTTTCAGAGTGGCTATATGATAACGAGCATCCAATCTGATTTTTTGTGTGTGGCATATTTACATGTCTTCCTGTTCATCATTCATCCAGCCGACACTTTTCAATGCATTTCCACATCACTTTCCAAACCACAAAAATTCCAGTTGTTGTCTCTTTTAAGTGTATTAGTTGCAACAGGGTGCTTTAATCCACTTTAGATGTGCAAACCTAACATGCCCTTGAATCCCTGCTGCAAAATACTGGACATTCTGGTGCAACCTCTAGATCTCAGTCTGGATTGGGCTCTTGACAGTGAGGCCATAAATCAGGGTAAAGCAAATATAGTCATACCTTGGGTTGAAGTAGCTTCAGGTTAAGCATTTTCAGGTTGCGCTCCGCCGTGACCCGGAAGTAATGGAGTGTGTTACTTGTGGGTTTCGCTGCTCGCACATGCGCAGACGCTCAAAATGGCATCACGCACATGTGCAGAAGCAGCGGATCGTGACCCGCGCACGCGCAGACGCACGGTTGTGTTCGCTTCAGGATGTGAACGGGGCTCCGGAATGGATCCCATTCGCATCCAGAGGTACCACTGTATGACAATTCAAGGCTGTGATCACATGTGAGGGAAAGCAAATCTGCCCTCCAAGGGGAGCCTTCAAAACCTCCAAGGGAACATAGCATGGAATCAAGGTGGGTCTCACAAAAAGGTAGTATCGCAGTCATGTCTGAAAATAAGGAAGAGACATGGGGAAGGACTGGAGCAGTGGTTCCCAAACTTTTGCTTCCATGAACTCATCCCCAGTGCCTGCTACCCTCTGCTATGAAAATCATTATTCAGAATAGCGGCTTGCACAACCCACTAAGGAAAATACCGACACAATACATTTCAAAATGGTAACAATTAATTGCACAGATATTCAAAATCCAATTAAAACTACTTAGTTCAATTAATTCAACTTGATTCAGTGATACAAGCTTTTCCAAGCCTGATAGTCATTTACACCCCCAACGCCTCCCTGCTGCCACCTTGCCCCCTAAGGGACAGTACCACCCACTTTGGGATCCGTTTGACTAGAGTGGATGGAGCCTGGGGCAGAGGAAGGGGGTGCGGGGGGTCACCCCAGGTGTCACCACTGAGGGGGGTGACAAAATGCTAGGCTGCACTCACCACGGGGCCTGCAGCACGCCCAAGCCATGCGTCTCTCCTGGGAGTGATGCAGTGACTTGAGCGCCCACAGGCTTCCCCCAAATGGTCTACCCGCCACCTCTGTAAGGTGGCTGAGTGGGAGGAGGCAGGCAGACTCCTCGGAGGCCCCGCAGAGCATCCTGTCCCAGCTTTCCCTGCCCCTGGGTGCAGGGCACACGCACCACCCCAGGCACCAGATCAGCTTTCTCTGCCACTGGGTGGAGCCAGTCTAAAAGTCACCCAAAGCAGAGATGTGGCATTACGTTTCGCAGAAACAATGCTCTGCCTGGGTCTTGACTGTGTTCTCCAAAGATTTTTGTGCATCTCTTCCCCTGAATAGCAGTATTAACGACTGTGCTTCATGTGACGTGATCATCTTTTCATCCAAAGCTCTTGCTGTGCCTCACAAATAACATCTAATTAAGTCTCAATGAAGAGGGAGATGTGCCTTCTATTGACTTCTTTTTCTCCCCGGCTTGATATAAAACCCGAGAAAGAACTTGAATATTGTTTTGGCTGTTTCTTTTCTTTCATTCCCATTATGGAGCCTTACAGCTGACGCTGATGGAAACACTCATATCTGTGTCTCTTCCAGGACTGAGACACCCAAAGCCTGCCCCTGGTTAGAATTAGAAGATTAGCATCCAGGAAATTTATATTAGACTCTGAACGGCTGACAAGGCCTTGCCGACCTTTGCAGGAGAGCCTGCCTGGGTGGCTGAGTGAGTTTTCCGAATCTTAAGTTCTGTTCACCCCATCTCCACTGCTAATTTTTTTTAAGGCTGCATGAAAATTCATACCTCTTTTCAAACACATTTCCACATATACACATTTTGTGTACTCCATTGTGCCTTGTGTAATATTGTTACACCCTGATCACCAAGCAGCAAGAGACTCCTGAGGGTTCAGTTCCCTCAGAAAAGATCCGCAGAGACTGCAGTGTCTTTAAGATATATGGTTTTATTTACACATATAGGCAACCTGAGCATAGGATGGAGTAGCTCAAGGCAATCATACCTTGAAGTCCAGCACAATGCAAACAGAGAGCATGGCATATATCTGTGTCTCCAGCTTCCAGCTCAGCTCACACCCATTTGTCTCTATGGCAACCTCTTTGGACTTGTAAATTGCGGTACTTAACGAGCCAGCCGAAACCATTCCCTAGACAAAGGAATTGGTTTGGTAAGATCACTCTTATGCATTCTGAACACACACAGGATCACAGGTTTGGAAATGAGCATAGGGCATAATCCAGACTGACGCCCTTCAACTCATAACAATATTTATGCATGGAAGCAATCCCTCTCCCCCTTTTTTTGGCTTTATTAAAGATTCAGTGCAGCCAGCAGGTATAGAAATAATATCACATCTCTTAACAGCTGCTCATGGGCTGATTTCAGTACACTGGAAACAAACAAGGACTCCAACTATAGAAGAATGGATTATGTGCAAGAAAATGTACAACCTTTTTATCCGCAGTGACTCTGCAGAATTTTAGGCTCTAGAGATGAGGTGGTTCTCCTTTGTTTTGACAGAATGTGTTTCAAGAAATTGTATGCACAACTATTCAAACACTTTCACCTGTCCCTAAACTTCTTTCTATTTTTAATTCTGACTCTGAAACACTGGGATTATCCTCAATTATTCTTGTCCGATGCCTAGAAAGCACAAGTCTGAGCATTTTGCTTTTGCCCTACCACTTTCCCCCAGAAAACCTGACCTTTGGCAACAACAACAGCAATAACAATTTTATTATTTGTACCCCGCCCATCTGACTTGAATGCCCCAGCCACTCTGGGTGGCTTCTAACAAATAAAAAAGCATGATAAAACGCCAAACGTTAAAAACATCCCTATACAGGGCTGCCTTCAGGTGTCTTCTAAAAGTTACATAGTTATGTATCTCCTTGACACCTGAAGGAAGGTCGTTCCATAGGGTCAGCTCCACAACTGAGAAGGTGCTCTGCCTGGTTCCCTGTAACTTCACTTCTCACAGTGAGGGAAACTCCAGAAGGCCCTCGGAGGTGGACCTCGGTATCCGGGCTGAACAGGGGAGCTGGAGATACTCCTTCTGATAGATCGGAACAAGCGGCAATCTGCAGAAAACCCAGTTGCCATTTGTTCCAATGCAGCATTAAAGATTGAGTTTTCCCCAGGGAAAGTGAAGGGGCAAATGGAGTGGATAAGCTCACTGTTATACAAACATTTGATTGTGTGCCTAATTGTGGCAGCTAAACTAAGCATCATTAAGCACTGGAGAAACCTGGCTGGAAACATGTTGCTAGAATGGACCACTCAAATTTGGACCTTGGCATTCATCCAATGCTTGAAACAGGAAATTTGAGCATGGAGAAAAGAACACACTTCTGACAAGTTTTATGCCCTCTGGTCAAGTTTTATTATATATGCTACAACAAAAGAACATGGCTTTCACCTGTTCAGTGCACATGGACAAATGTGGAACAGCACCTTGGGATAATTTGTATTGAGGTAGCTGGGTAGACCTGAGAGGGGTGGTAAAATCAATAAAAATATTTTTTAAGAGTAAAGAAAATATGCAACCTTTTATATTATTCAGTTTAGTGTTACATACTTTTAACGCGTCATTTTGATGTGGATTTATAAGCTGTATCTGTTTGTAATACTCAAATAAAGAAATGTCTTTTCTCCAAAAAGAGGGGGGGAAAGAATGCATCTTTGTATGCTATTTTCAAGAATGCACATGTTTCTGCAGGCACTTTTCACTAATACATCTATTTTGTATGCATTCTGCGACTGGACAACTGCATCACAAAATTCAGAGAAGTGTGAATTTCACAGAAGAGCTCTTCGCGTATTGGTTCAAAAAGTGCAAGTTTGGTAGATCTGCCACAAAATTCAAACTAGATGAATTTCTCCTTCACACAGTGGCTGAGAGGGTGGTCATATAGAGCTGTTCCATCTAGAGCAAAAGAGGAACCATTCTATCCTTGTTCCAGGCAAAAGCTCAGTTGGTTAGAGCATGGTGCTGATAATGCCAAGGTTGCAGGTTCAATCCCCACATGGGACTGCTGCATATACCTGCATTGCAGGGGGTTGGACTAAATGATCCTGAGCGTCCCGTCCAACTCTACAATTCTATGATTCTATGAAAGCAAGGGCCATACTTTTAGGGGAGGAACCATCCTTCAGTAGTAGAGCTCATGTTCTACCACCCATGCTCTCCTTTTGCTTCTAAGGTCTCTGGTTCAGTCCCTGGCATCTCTAGCTAAAAGGATCAGATATTTGGCAGTGGGGAAGATCCTTCTTTGCCTGAGACCCTGGAGATCTGCTGCCAGTCAGAGTAGACATTATTGGACTAGATGGACCAATGGTCCATGCAAGATTTGGGTGCCTGCACAATTCAGGTTAAGTGCCACTATCCTGGGCTGTGTCTTCACCACAGACATACCTTTCACAAAGCTGAGAGGGGGCATAGTTCAGAGGTACAGTGTATGCTTCGCATGCTGAAAGCCCCAGGTCCTATCCCTAGTGTCAGGGAACTGCCATCGGAGCCAGAGGCGGAGGGAAGGCTCCAGAGGGATGCCGGAGAGGGTCCCAGTAGGGAGAGAGGCAGCCCATCTGCTGGGGAAGGAAATCAGCGTAGCACCAGTGGAGAAGGGGGGCAGAAGGGGGAATCGGCCAGGGGGCTCCAGGACTCCTCGCCGGAGACCAGTGGGGAGAGCACAGGTCCTCCACTGCCCACACCCTCCCTGCGCAGAAGACTTCCGCGCAGGGAGAGTAGGAGGAGACTAGGCGTCAAAGAACTTATTTGCTGGAAGAAGTTCAAGAAACGCCCACTGACGGATTCTGCCAGCGATTGAGACAGCCACGGGTGAGAGGCTGTCCAGACAGAAAGGGTTCACCCAGGTAACCCAGCCAGGAGTGGCGACAACTTACGCATGAGCAACCCCTAGAATCATTACACCTAGTTTAAAGGATTGGGTGCTTAGGGTCCTTGAGAATATGTCGAAGAGGATAAGGCTACAAGTCATGATGGCTCTGTTATACCTCCACCGTCAGAGGCAGTATGCCTCTGAAAGACAGATGATCTGCTTCGCATGGGCATCTGTTTGGCCACTGTGAGAACTGGAAGTTGGACTAGATAGGCCACTCGGCTGATCCAGCAGGACTCTTAAGTTCACTGCCAGTCAGAATAGACAATTCTGAGCTAGACAGAACAGCTCAGATAGAAATTGACCTGGTGTCAAACTAGCTTCTGACGGCCCTGTGGAACCAAGGCATTGCTGATATATGTGACTTTTTGCAAAGGTTGTTTATTCATTCATTCATTTTTTTCTGTTCATTGGCATAATTTAAACAATAAAAACCATCCATAAAACATAAATAGTCTAGACATATTAAACACATAAAACATATAACATAAAAGACTCAGTAGCCACCATTAAGTAAGATTAAGTAGTTTTAAATTTAACTTTTAAAATCTTGACTAAGTATCCTGACATAATCTCAGCAGTTTCGGGAATTTCATCCCTCATTAGATATTGGATCACAGATTCTTTGCAAGTAGATACTTTGAGCTTCAAGGGAGTCCCAGTAAGTCTCTCCAAAGAGTTTCAAGGAGAGAGCAGTCCAGAATTATACGATATATTGTATTGGGTGTATTCATACTACAAGGGCAAAGTCTATTGGTTGGTTGTTTCTTTATGGGGGTAACATTTCCCCCAGCCCTGCTGTTAGTCGCCCACAATTCTCTGTCAAGACCACAGAACTAGATAATAGAACTCCATGTTTCTCTAAAGCATGGCTTCTTGTGTAAGAGACAGCATCCCATCATATTTTAGTTGTCTGGTACAAGAGATACATTTTTGTGCCAAGAACAGAGAACTAATATCAAGGAAGGATCAATGTTTACTTCTCACCTAAAACATTCCAAGGGGGTGAAAGAAAACAATTTATAGTTGGTTTCTTGTGCAACTGCGAGACTGGGGGGGGGGATCTAAGGAGTATAAATATTAGAGGAATTTGGTTATGAACTTTGATCAAACTGTGCCTTCCAGGGCAGGGGGCAGGATTATTTCACCAGTGTGACTGACGCCAATGAAAGATCAAACCTGTGGTCAATGATGATGCAATACCACTGCAAAACCTAAAGCCTTGCAGTTCAAAATGTGTGTCCATATGCTTACTGGCAAATCCACCTTCATGCTAATCAAGGCAACACATCAAGTGAGGCAGCAGAACTGCCAGCCAGCCAGTGTTCAACTGGTCCATAACATCAGAATGTGTTATGTCAAGGTTAATTCAGGAATCCAGCCATCATGCAAAGTCCTGATCAATGCAGCAATGCTAGATGTGTCCTTCAATCAGGGTTCACAATTTCTCATCAGCTGCACAAGATCTCAAGAACTTAAGAAGAGCCTACTGGATCAGGTCAATGGCCCAGCTGGTCCTTCATCTTGATCTCACAAAAGCACTCTACCTTCCTACGGTTTCTAGTATTCAGAAACATTGGGAGGGATGTGGGTCGCGCTGTGTTCTAAACCACTGAGCCTCTTGGGCTTGCCAATTGGAAGGTCGGCGGTTCAAATCCCCGCAACGGTGTGAGCGCCCATTGCCCTGTCCCAGCTTTTGCCAACCTAGCAGTTTGAGAGCACACCAGTGCAAGTAGATAAATAGGTACCACTGTGGCAGGAAGTTAACGGTGTTTCTGTGTGCTCTGGTTTCCATCACAGTGTTCTGTTGTTCCAGAAGCAGTTTTGTCATGCTGGCCACATGGCCCAGAAAGCTGTCTGTGGACAGACGCTGGCTCCCTTGGCCTGAAAGTGAGATGAGCGCTGCAACCCCATAGTCGCCTTTGACTGGACTTAACTGTCCAGGGGTCCTTTATCTTTTACCTTTTACTTTATTCAGAAACCTTACTGCTTCCAACCATGGAGGTGGAACATTGCCATCATGGCTAGTAGCCATTGATGGACCTCACCCTCCATGAATCTGACCAGTCCTCTTTTAAAGCCATCCAAATTGGTGACCATCACTGCCTCCTGTGGGAGTGAGTTCCATAGTTTAACTATGCACAGTGTGGAGAAGGGCTATCTTTTATCTGCCCCGAATCTTCCAACATCCAGCTTCTTTAGAGGTCCACAAGTGATGGTGTTAGGCAAGAAGGAGAAAAGCTTTCCTTTCTCTTACACCACGCATAATTTTATAAACTTAACCATGCGGTGTTATAACTTTAGAGCTAGTGGAACAGGGAGCACAGCACAACCACCGATAGTCACAGACACAGGGACGCAACTGAAACAAATAAATAGTTTTATTGGTGCACAAAGCTCAATAATATCTTGAAAGAAAGAATCAAGGATTTAAGGACCCCTGACTCAAGGACACTGCTAGAGTTGGTATGTTGGCCAAGACATGGCATGGCATGCACCAACATTGTTTGGGTCCCCAAACTAGCAGGGGGTGGTGGTTCTGGAATGCGTGACAACATAGCCAACCTGATCCTACAACTCCTAATTTTCTAATCAGGCTTTGAAGCTCTGTGGTTCTACTGGACTAAATCATCTGGAGGAGGCCAGCCATTCCTCCTGCCTTCCTGGCAGCATCAGCTGAAGAGTTGCAGTGTAGAGAAGACAAACAGCTTCCCTATTAGCACCACATCAATACAGTTTAAAGCCCCATTCTGAAGAGAGCCCGTCAGCCCAGTTAATGCACTTAATTTCTCCCAGACTCTGGCGTGGGTGTAAATAACTGTGCGGCAACAGCCTTTCTGCTCTCTACTCTTCAGCCAGATGGATTATCGGTTGCTGCGTCCCCAGATATGGCTGCAGGAGACAAACATCATTTGTGGTCATTGATTGTACAGGAGGCCAAGTATATAATGCACCATAAAATGAGATTTTAATACTTGCTGGAAAAATTATAGCATAATTGTGTGTTCTGTGTTTCTCCAAGATCTGCTTTGTTTCCATAGGCTTAAAAGGGAAACAGGAGAAGGCGTGAGCAATTCTGATATTTGTCTCTGAGTCCCTTCAGGTCTCTATTTTCTCCCGGCCACAAACTCCATACCTTTGATACCTTGCTCTGTTGTGTTAACCCACATAAAGGAATGTCAGGGGTCAGCAAAACAACTTTTATGTTTCTTCCTCCTATGCGCTCTGCTTCTGCTACCACCTGGAAATATTGATCTAACATAACTCAAGTCAGAAGGAGTTTGCCAGTGCAACAAAACAAATAATAGAAGAAGTGGATGCATTCTACAGTATACCACCAAAAGGACCCCAAGTCCTGTCTTTGCTTAAAGCATAAATCCATTTGTAGCAAGGGAACCTGTGGCCCTCCAATTGCTGTTAGACTCCAACTCTCATGATTCCTGTCTACTGGGCAAGCTGGCTGTGGCTGATGGGAAGAGGTATCCAACAACATATGGAGGTCTATGGGTTCCCTATCCCTGTTTCTGTAGTGCAATCATGTACATGACATCACCAAAGTATGTCCCTTTGAGTTCAATGTAACTTATCCCCAGGTAACTGTGTGTAGGATTGCATTACAGAAAAGACTCTCCAACACAGTCTAGCAATCTCTAAAGGTGGGTCTGTGAGCTTGTGAGAGTGTGACTTCTCCCCTCTCCTGTTGCATTTCTGTTGTGCTTGGCCAATGTCCCTTTTAAATGATCTGACTGATGTATGAAAGGAGTCACACGTCACACTGTGTCCACTTCTGATGGACAACCATGCTATCTGGCTCCCCTAGCTGCAGCGCACCACATATATCTCTAAGGATACATGTTTGTTGGCTGAGATGAGTGGAGGTGGGGCTTTCAGGACCAAGAACAGCTCATTATTCAGCACCATGGACAGTGCATGGTTCCTGCTCACTTTTCTCAGGGCACTTTTCCAGAGTTCTGAGCCAGTTACAGGAACAAATGTTATTTGTTTGTTTGTTTGTTTGTTTGTTTGTTTATTGTTTAAAGTGTTCTCAAGTGGGTGTTTGTGTCACCATTTACACACAGAGAATGGACATAAGAAATTCACAAACTATCCTTAGGTGTCCCTCCACTCTCTTGCTCACACTACATTCTCATTTTATTCCTGGAGTATATGTGCCTGGAAAGTCACCTGAAGAACTATTGGTGAGATCCTTGATTCCCTTGCATATTTCCCCTTTGATCTCCTGAGGCTGCATGCACTCAATTGCCTCTTTGAACCTCATTTATACAGGCACATAATGGAACAAGTACATTTAAGCATGGGAGTGGCCCTCCAAAAAAAGCTGAATCCATCCTTTCAAAAGAAATGACCTCAGAGGTTCTCAAGTACAAGATGGAACCACCTGGCAGGGGGAGTCTGAGATATAGGGGAGGGGGGGAATTGAAAGTCCAGAAAGAGAGACAATCTTACAGCAGCCAAAGTCAGTAGCATTTTCTTTTACCAGCATGAAAAGTTTTGGATTGAAACCACCAATGCTACTATGCTAAGCATAGACGTGGTGAAAAGGAAAAGAACATGTGAAAAAAAAATGGCTCTAGGAAAAACTTCCTCCTTCCCATGCTGTCTAGTTTTAGGAAGGAGCCTGAAATACCCTACTCTAGGTAACGGTAAAGGGACCCCTGACCATTAGGTCCAGTCGTGGCCGACTCTGGGGTTGCGGCACTCATCTCACTTTATTGGCCGAGGGAGCCAGTGTACAGCTTCTGAGTCATGTGGCCAGCATGACTAAGCTGCTTCTAGCGAACCAGAGCAGTGCACGGAAATGCCGTTTACCTTCCTGCCACAGCAGTACCTATTTATCTACTTGCACTTTGATGTGCTTTCGAACTGCTAGGTTGGCAGGAGCAGGGACCGAGCAACGGGAGCTTACCCCGTCACGGGGATTCGAACCGCGACCTTCTGATTGGCAAGTCCTAGTCTCTGTGGTTTAACCCACAGGGCCACCCGCGTCCCTACTCTAGTTCTCTTCTAATACTGCTCTGGTCATTTACTGCTCTGGTCAACAGATTTTTAGGCACACTGCAGTGAGATGCACAAATGTAGCCATGTGCAAAGATTATGCTTTCTCCTTGCCAAAGAGTTGGCTGCCAGTTGGATGAAGGGTTAAAAAAGTGGGTGGGCCTGAATTGAAGCAGTCTGAGAAAAATGGACTAGCACACAGAAATTGGACATGTGGAATTATCCTGCAAGAATATCCCTCATCCACAATAGTCCAGGCATTGCTAACTTCTGAACTGGATTACTGCAATAAACCATATGTGGGGATTCCCTTGCAGCTGGTCCAGAAACTACAGCTAGTTGCAGGATGCTGCAGCATGATTGCTAACAGAAGTGAGATCCTATCAGCATATTGCACCTTTGCTCAGTGATCTTAATTGGCTGTCAATGTGTTACCAGGCCAAATTCAAGGTGTTACTATTAATCTATAAAGCCCTTATCAGCTTGAGACCAGTTTACTTGATAAATCACTTCACTCCCTACATTCTGACTTCTTTGATCTGTGGAACTTGCACTTTTAACATATATATGCTTGTTCCAAATTTGTGCAGAATCAATCTTTTAGTGTTGCAGCATCTACTCTCCCAACCTATTTACAGGAAATCCCAACCTATTAGCCTTTGTTGTATTGTTTTC
Organism: Podarcis raffonei; assembly: GCF_027172205.1. Classification (NCBI taxonomy): domain Eukaryota; kingdom Metazoa; phylum Chordata; class Lepidosauria; order Squamata; family Lacertidae; genus Podarcis; species Podarcis raffonei. The sequence continues at coordinate 24,255,434 of NC_070616.1, forward strand.
AGTGCCTGCTAAAAAACCTTTTTAATGTTTCAGCAAGATATACAATTTTCTTGTGTATAGGGCTTCTTAAATTCTGTCAGGTCCCCAATACTTTGGATTATTTTATTAGGTATTCTTATTTTTAAAGTTTGACAATATTGTCAGCATTTTATATGAATGTTTTACACTGTTTTATGTAAACCACTAAAAGGATTCCCCCCCCCTTTTCTAGATGAAATGGCCTATATATGTTGTTCAATAAATATTATAGGAGGGTATTTATGTGCATATCTTATAGCGATGGCTAGACCCTGCATTTTTCTTGGTAGAAAAAGCAGCACTGTTTTTGTGGTCACCCCAATCCCAATTTCAGTAACTCTCAAGCTCAAAATAAGACACACAACAGTATGCAGAGCAGAGGCTTGAGTTTGAATTCCTAACTCAGCCAGGTGGCCACCAGGAGACTTTGGATGGGTCAAGTTCAGCCTTTCGCAGAGGGCTGCCTAAAAAGCAAGCCCAAGTCCTTCCTCTGTAGTCAGAAAGACAGCGTGGAAGAGAAAGAATTGATTGGAGGCTTCTGTTTGTGCAGTCACGGAAACAGCCAAGGCTTAATTTCTCAGATTGATAGATAGAATTCATTTCCTTGGGCCATGGGTCATAACGAAAATGATCGTTTGATATACACTGCACAGAATGCCAAGATCTATAAGGTCATTGATCATTGAACAATCTAGTACATATTGGGGAGGGGGAGGGTCGAGAGACCATTGATGTGCAAAAGCAGATAATACCACCTTTCTAGTTATAAATCTGTTGCTACTGGCAATAAGCTCGGTGTTTTGCTGGTTTAATGACAGCAAGAAGGAACAGTTCCAGGGTATCTGCATCTTGTCTGCTTTTAAAGTAGGGATGACCCGGAAGCTGTACGCCGGCTCCCTCGGCCAATAACACGAGATGAGTGCCACAACCCTAGAGTCGGTCACGACTGGACCTAATGGTCAAGGATCCCTTTACCTTTAACCCAATGAACAGTGGGAGAATCCTCCACCACTTCTTCCTCAACTGCAAATGCAAAATTTTAATCAAATGGAGTCTCACTGCAGTGACATTCCAAGCTCACAAAGGGTAATTGGTCAGAAAAGATCAGAGCTTTTCTTATTAGGAGGGCTGCAACTTTCAGTGCATGCCCATTCAGGAGTAAGGCCTGGTGAGCTCAATAGGGCATGCTCTCAGAATGTAAGAAGAGCTCTGCTGGAACAGGCCAAAGACCCATCTGGTCACACACACACACACACACACACACACACACACACACACACTGTTCTCACAATAGCCAACTAGATGCCCATGAGACACCCACAAGCAGGAACTTAGTACAACAGCACTCCCCCCCATTTTGATCCCCAGCAACTGTAATTCTCTTCTCTTCCCTCCCCCTCCCCTTTTATCAAGATTACCCACTCTTGAGACCCCACAGCTAATTCTCCCCTGGCCTCCTCGCTGGCCCAAGTAGGACTAATTCAGCCAGCTAGCCCTGGTGACTATCTACTGTTTATTGGATGGATTTCCCCCAAATTGATTTTTGAACTTTGAATTTTATTGTTATTCATGCTTTTATACTGTATGTTACGCTGCTTTTATGTTGTATTACAATTAAGTGTTTTAAATTTGTTGTTAGCCACCCTGAGCCCGGTTTTCTGAACTGGGAAGGGTGGGGTATAAATAAAAATTCATTACTATTATTATTATTATTATTATTATTAGAGGCATACTGCCTCCAACAGGGGAGGGAGAACAGAGCCATTGCTAGCCTTATCCTCCATGAATTTGGCTGATTTTAAAATGTGCTGGGGAGGGGAGATTATCGGGTCACTCTTGTTTTTGTTTTTCTTATGTATTTTGGCTTTTATATTGTGATTTTATGTTGTGAACCACCCTGAGACCTGTGGGTGTAGCGCAGTATACAAATTTAATTACTTGATTGATTGATGATAACATATGGGTACAGGATTGCAGCCTTAATTTGGGGGGGCGGTGTAACATTTGAGCATTGATAAGTGGTGCAAAGCAAGTCCTGGAAATCTCTTTAGAACTGGTAGATCCATGTTGAATCTTGCAATAGCTGAAAATTGGGAAATTGGTAGGACTCAGCCATAAAGGAGGAAGGAAGGAAGGGAGGGAGGGAGGGAGGAAGGAAGGGGGGGAATCTATCATGAATTAATCACAATGGGGCATCTTTGCCCAGACTTCTATAAAATTCCAATGTGATAATTTAGTGGCGAGAATACCCCTCTAATGAGCTTCGAAGAAACGGCAGGATCCTTAATGGCCTTCTTAATGAAGAATCATTTAGGCTTTTATTAACACTGAGGAAAAACACATGGTTTTCAGGAGCTATTTGGAGCCTGAAGAAAATGAATAATCACCTGAAACACTAAAACACAAACTCCCTAATGGGCCCCCTGCTCGTAGCATTAAACAATATCACAATTTCTTGGCCTTTGTAAAGAAGACTTACTTTGGCTTCCCAACCTGAAAATTCCAACTGATCGCATTACTAAAAAATGCCATGAGCAACAGATGCTTCCCAGATGTTGCAAGGATCACAGAAAGTCTTAGCGAGCTGGTAGACGATCTCACAGTACCAGGCATGTTCTGCATACCAGTTTCTTCATCTGAATCCAATGGACAGAGCTATGTTTTTTTAATTGGCAAGCAGACAATCTTGGCATGAGTGGCACACCCCTACTTGATTATCAAGTCTTGCTGATATTCCTGCCTCTCACCATTTTTTAAATTCAGATTATTTGTCTGAGCTGAGTGGTCATTTCCCTGAGAGCAGGTCTCTCCACTGAGCTGGAACCTGGACATGTTGATTTCTGTCAACTGCCTCTGCAAGATGTTGCATGGTAGCCCACTGCAAATTACCTCAAATATAACAATGGCCTGCTGTGTATACAGTTCTGAAAATACTGTCCAATTAATTGGAGGATCCCTAAGTTCATGAACATCAAAATCTGCCTTTTTCTGAGTTAGATCCTTGGTTGATACATCTACTCCTGGGGTAGCCAATGTGGTGCCCTCCAGATGTTGTTGGACTAGAGTTCCCATCCTACCTGACTATTGGCCATGGTGGCTGAGACTGATGGGAGTTGTAGTAAAAAAAATAATGCATTATCAATAGAATATGGCAAAAAACGGGTCTGCTCCAATGTGTTCATACTGCTCTGTATAAAGATGTGCTTGTGGTTGTCAGAATGTCTATCTTCAGAGAGAGCTTTCCACATTAGCTGGCCTGCTACTAAAAGACCCTTGCACATCTGCTACAGGTGCAGGATTCTGATCCATGGCCTAGGCCAGGGAAGAAGAACCCATGGTGCTCCAGATGTTTCTAGACATCACTGGCCATTGACTAGTGATGGGTTTTGGAGCCAGGCCAACAAGAACCAGAGGCACACAGGCCCCTCCTCACCTGTTCTAGAGCTTTCTAGATGGGCTCTGCTTTCTAGTTTGTAGGATATGCTTTTGGGTCATCATCACTCCAGACCCCTGAAGACTGCCAACAGGTGCCAGAATAGTAGTTAGGAGCTGCAGACCAGCTTCTGAACACATGCTCAGCCCAGGAATTTTGCACAAAAGTCTGCTCCTGGGTTTCCCTCAAACATGCTTAATTGAAAGGGAAGCCTTTTTGCTGCAGTTGCTACAGTTAAGCAGTTGGACATCAAAAACCATTGCTGAGCTATAGCAAATCATGAGCAGATCTTCATCTGTCTTCACATTCAGTAAGTATGGAAAAGTGGTGATATCTCTTGGACTTTACTGTTGCCCTATGAGCTGGGAAAGAGCTGCAGAACAGTGGAAGAAGCCATGCTTTGCACTCAGAAGGTCCTGGGTTCAATCCTCAGAAAATCCAAGTAGAACATGTGAAGACCCAGGAGAGCCCTGTCAGTCACTGCAGACCAACCTGCCCAACCTGGTGCTCTCTATTGGCTTACAGCTCCCATCAGCCCCAGGCAGTGTGGCCAAGGGTCAGGGATGATTGGAGTTGGAGTCCAACAGCTTCTGAAGGGCCACGTGCTCCCTATCCTGGTGTAGACAATGCAGAGCTAGATGGACCAATTATCTGGCTGGGTATAACATAGCTAGCTTCCTGTGAAGGTTCCTAACAGAGAGCATGGCCTGGAACACACCAAAAATTCTCCTGCAGAGGGAGGTTGCGAGTGGGAAACAATTTGTATTTCAGGGCAGCTTCTCCACCATTACTGAAGGCTGCATTGAAGAACCCCCTAGATTCCCCAGACTGAAGTCCACAAAACCACCCATCTATTCCCAAACATCTTCTACATGCAGTGTTCTCATAACTAGACATCTTCAAAATAAAGGTGGGACTCTGCTAAACAGGATGTGCTAAGCATCCCCCAGTGACAACTTTACCTAAAGCAATCATGAATAAGGTACTTCTGGGACCATTAGATGAGGAAGGCAGATTATCCTTTGGAGGGTATTGGGTTCTTAATCTATCTAGGGAGCTTACTGTAGATTCAGAAGGCCAGCAGTTATCTTGCAATTATAGAGTTAATTAAATGGGGATCCATGCCCCGCAACATAAAACACAATTCCAAAGGCATCTGCTGAGTATTGGATTTCAGAGGAATAGATGAGAGGGAGGGGGAAGCCAAAGGGGGAAGAGAAAATGCTTGAAGGTTGATTATTTTTTAAAAAAATAAATGAAAGGGATGTTCATCATGCTCTGGTTTTCCTTGATGTGTAAGGTTTTTGCAGGCAGTTCAGTTTTTGGGTTCATTTCAAAAGGTCTTTGCTTCAGCTCCTCGTAGAAGGAAGAAGAAAGGACCCTTTGCCAAATTCTGCTGAATTAGTCAATAATATTTCATTAATAACAGAAGCAATCTCACAAGACTTTTAAGTGTGGACACGGTAATCGCCATCCCTCTTCCAACTGAATTTATTTCTCTGCATGTTCTGCCAGTGGTAAAACGAATGCTAATATTGCAATTATAATTAATCTTTTTTTGCCTGGAAAGCAGAGAAGAAATGGAAGGCGGAGGGAGACGACTTGTAGACAGGGTTAGCAGGGAAAGAGGATATTCATTTCCCTAATGATCTACTTGTTGCTGTCTCCGGTAGTCGCTACAATGGAAGCCACCAAGGAGGATGTGAGAGCTGCCTGCCTTTTGGGTTCTTGGCATCAAATGTTCATGGATGGGAGCCCCTGTCTCATGGACTCAACAGTGACCTTAGGTAGTGGTTTGGGACAGAGCAGAGCCTACCCACAAGTCCACTCAAGCAGGCAGGCCATCCACTTATCTCTCCATCTTCTTACACTCTTGGGTTCAAGTACCCAGCAGCACCCACATGAAACACTTTAAATCAAGAATGGGGGACCTGTAGCCCCTGAGATGTTGTGTGGCTACAGCTCCCATCATCCCTGCCTCCAATGATGAGAGGACCTTCATGGCTAGTAGTCATTGATAGCCTCATCCTCCACAAATTCATCTAATCTTCTTTGAAAGCCATCCAATTTGGTGGCCATCACTGCCTCTTGTGGTAGGTCCACAGTTTAACTTTGAGCTGTGTGGGAAAGTTCCTTTTCCCTGCCCTGAATCTGTCAACTTTCGGCTTCCCTGAATGTCTGTGAGTTCTATGTTATGTGATAGGGAGAAATACTTTTCTATATCCACTCCTTCCATGCCACAAATCTTTCATAAATTTCTATCATGCCGTGGTGGATAGAACTTAAATCCTAGGGAAACTGGGAATAAAGCACAAGTCGATCTATTTTTGCAGCTGTCAAAAGTTGGTGGCCATTACTGCCTCCATGTTGGAGAGAGTTCCATAGTTTAACTATGTGCTGCCATCACCTCCTCTCTTATTTGCCATTTTTCTAAACTAAAAGGATGAAAATATTGTAACCCTTTCTTATAGACGAGTTGCCCCATCCCCTTGGTCATGCTGGCTGGGTCTGATGGGAGCTGGAGTCCAGCGACCTTTGGAGAGCCTCGGACTCCCCATCCCTGCTTCAAATGAATTGCCTTCACCAGTCAACGTTTTCCACAGTGGCTCCCTACTGCCTGTGTTGTGAGTGATGCATCAAAACCAGTCCCATATGCACATAAGAAGCTTTGCTGCTCCTCCATGGGTATGAGAGTGAGGTGCCATTTCTGCTTGTGGTGCCAAGCGAGGGAGTCAGCCAGCACCACAGCAGCTTGGCAAACCACAGGGAGAGAAGAAGAGAGAGCCAAGCTATCTCCTGTGGAGACAGAGAACCTCTTTTCCTACTCATCTTAGGCCTTTGGGAAGTCTGTCTGCTGATCTGTTGGCTATTGGCCACATGGCTGTCTTGATGAGATGCTGCATCACTGAACTGGGAACATCACAAGATCATAACAGCTACCTAAGGGGAAAAGTTATCACTTTTTTCAGTCCACCAATGTGAGCACTGACAATGTCCCAACAGAGGTAGAACAGGGCTGGATTTAGGTTTGATGAGGCCCTAAGCTACTGAAAGTACTGGGGCCCTTTATACGTCCAGCTGTCCTTTGCAAACAAGCTGTCGCAGTTTTTTGTGTGGAATATATGCTATACGGTAATTTATAGACCTAATAGGTATCTAAAGCCATTTGCACATAACAAAATATGTATTTTATCAAAGTAACAGAACAGATTAAGTCTGAGAACCAAAGTACCACTGTATATAGAAATGAGCAAACCAGTGATATTTTAGGGAGCAGGCTAGCAGATTACTTACATCATAGGAGCCTACACAACACAAAACACTGTTGCTGTATGTAGGTTTTATTTTATTTGTTTTTTTATCTTATATTTTGCAAATGTACATTCAGGTGTGTTTTTTCCTTTAAAAAAATGTTGGGCCCCCAAGAGAGTGGGGCCCTGAGCTACAGCTTGTTTAGCTTATACGTAAATCCAGCACTGGGTAGCAACCCCAGAATTGCAAGCACCATTCAAAAGTGGTAACACTCCTTAGAACTGTGCTCCACACAGTGCAGAGGTAATAACCTCACTTTAGCTTACTGCCTTAATATTAATCAGCATAGATATATTTAAAACAACAACTATTTATCAAGTGATACAACAACAACAACAAAACACTCAGGGTTTGGGTTTGGTTTTTAGGAACTTCTGGTTCTTTTTCAACTTACGCTTCTCATTCACCCCTGGATCATATGACTGAACCACTTTGATATTTTGTGATATAACCATGTAGGGATACTTCTATGCATAAATAGAGCAGAGGTCAAAATGCTTCCAGGATTCTTATCCCAGGATAGCCGAACATCATATGAATTCACCACCGGGCTATCCTAAGCAACCGAATCCTTTCATTGGACACACTGCCCCCGGCTCTGGCTGCCCACCCTACAGTCCTCTCCCCACCGCAACCCCACGGTCTCTCTTCCTTTGCACAGTGAGAGTAGCTTGCAAGAATGCTCATTGGCGCATAATTAGCCGTTCTGCCCAGAGGGTGCCTGGTTACAAGTGGGCAGTTTCCTTACCTTCGACGGAATGATTTATGGAAATGGGGGGCAAGGGTTTTAAATTATTCAATATAAATGTAAATAAGAGAAAGGCGGGGTTGAATAAATTTCATGTGTGTGTGTGTAGATCTGAGGGAGAGAGTGGGCCCCTTAATGGGCAGAAGATGCCGCCTGAAAAATGCTGGCCTCTGCTTCTTAGGCACGGGAAACAAACAGCAAATCCAAATACTGAACTGCGTTCCTGAAAGGATGGTACCAGTGTTGAATAGAACAATTTGGGACCGATAAAAGAAAGCACTTCTTCACACGGCCTGTAGTTTTAACTGTGGACTTTCTGCCACAGGAGGTAGTGATGGCACCTAACTTAGATGGTTTTGAAAGAGGATTGGGCAAAGTCATGGAGGAGAAGGCTCTCAGTGGCTGCTCCCCACAACAGCGACTCTTTGGCTCCACAGTCAGAGGGGCAGTAAATTCTTCACAGGAAACCACAGGAGGGGAGAGCGCTCTTGCGGTGGGGTCTTGCTTGGGGGTTTTCCACAGGCATCTAGATGACGTCTTTGAGAACAGGATGCTGAACTAGATGGGTGAGGGGAGGGGCTCAAACAGCTTGTTCTTGTTATTGCTGCTGCTGCTGCTGTATTTATAGCCCACTTTTCCTCCAAGGTGGCCTACACAGCTCTCACCCTCTCCATTTTATCCTGACAATGACCGTGTGAGGTAGGTTGGACTGAGGGTGAGTAACTGGCCCAAGGTGAGCTTCATGGCTCAGTGGGGATTTGAACCCTGGTCTCCCAGGTCCTAGTCCTACACTCTATAACCACTTAACCACCACTGGCTCAAGTAACCAGGCTCAGGAGCATTACTGCCCATGCCATTCTGGTGGATTCTCTCAACTATTCTTAGACATGTGCTTTGGAACTAATGTTGTGATCCTAAAAAGCAGTGGTGGCTAACCTATGACCCTCCAGATGTTGTCAGACTCCAATCTCCACCATCCCCAGCCATCATGGTTGATGGGAGTTGTAGTCCAACATCATTTGCAGGGGCTGCAGGTTACCCACCTTTGCTGTAACTCCTCTGTCTGAGGCCTGATGTGCAGATTTTTTGCATCCATGGTGCAATTCCAGACATGAGTCCCACTGAGCTCAATGGGGCTTGCTCTCAGGTTGGTGGGTATGAGAATGCATCTTCATTCTTGTCAGAACACAGAGATGGGACTATAAGATGGACCTGCCCCCCATGAAGCAGAAAGTTGCCCAATTTCCAGTAAAGAGAGGTGGTTCAGTGGTAAAGCATCTGTTTTGCATGCAGAAGGTCCCTGGTTCAATCCCCAGCATCTCCAGGTAACCCTTGTGGAGACTCCTGCTTGGAAATTTGGAGTCCTGCAGCTGGTCAGTGTGGACAATACTGAGACAGATGGACCAACACCCTCATTAGGCATGTAAGGCAGCTTTCTACACTCCTAAGGCAGCTGTACTTCTTGCTCCTACTGTCAGCTTGCATTTCTTAGAGCAGAAAATATTGATCTGATGTGTAGAGATCTTTCCTATTCGACTTAATTCAAGAAGGTTCTCGAGGCTTCTCTGTGTGAAAGAAACAAGCAGAAGGTTCATGATGTTTGGGTTGTTCCTTCAGAAAAGCTGAGTACAGCTGGTTTAAACTGGTTCTCTTATCTCTTCTGTCAAGGTCATGCTGACTATAATAATAAGCCCAGAAGGAGCCTGGGTTTCACTTTTCCTCTTTCTATCTCTTTTCCTTCTGGTGTGGTGTTCTGTACATATTATGCTTAGTGTTAAGGTTTAGTCTTATTATAAGTTATTGTAAGTTTAAGTATAAGTCTGCTGCAACTGGATTTCTTATGGACAGTGCCAATCCTGAATGTATTGGATTTGTGACCATTATGCTCATTTGCCTTCAGTAGCTATAAAGCTCTGCTGGATTGCCTCTGATCTATTTTTTGGGAATCCTGCAATGTGTTTAAGTTTTTACTCTGCTAACTATACATTGGAATCTGCTCTGGATCAAAATTGAGTAGAATTTCAATGACACCTACATCTCCTCCTTATGGTTCCAAAATGCATGCAGAGTTTGCTGGGATCAGCTGCACACCACTTCCTATTCTCTGAGCATCAGGACCAGAACAGCACAATCACAAATCTCCCACATTTTTGCCCTCTCCTTCTCCAGGTCTAACATGATGGCATTGCAAATCTCTCACAATTATCTAGCTACACTCCGTCAAAGCATTTCATAATCCAATTTCTCGAATCTTTCCCATCTTCTCCAATTTGGGGTGTGTGAGCTTTCGTTGTTATTAATATTATTTTTGCACCAAGCCCACAACCTTTTCGAAACTTAGCATCCAGTGTGGGGCATAACAAGTGTCCATTTCTTCCAAAATAGAGAACGCACAAGTCTCGCTAGCAGGGATCCGTCTCCACAGACAGTTGGGTGACATGGCTGGGACATTTGGAATTAGTTTCTCAGCCTTTGGCTGTGATAAGAAAGATGACATTGATCCAGGGGACTAGCAGCTTTGTGTATCTGAGTGACAGATCAGCCTAGAATGGGGAAGGTCAGATAAAGAGACCTCTCTTTTTAGGCCCCTGAGTGATTGACACTATCTTTGGAGCTTACACCAAAGGAATGGGCAGGTTAAACCTTGTGGCTACATGAAATGGTAACAAAAAATGTGAGCCTGTCTTCATCTGCATTTGAACCCAGCCAGGTTCTTCATTTGTATTCATTCTCATCTGCAAATAAATGTTTTGCTCACTGACATTTTACTAAACAAGATTTCCAGTTTGATTGAGTTAGATAAGCTTTACAAGAGATCAGCTACATAGGTTGGGACAGAGCACAAGGAAAGTCCCAGATGCACTGCAAATTCACTGAAGTTTGTTTGACTCCTCGTTTTTTTCACTCATTAGACTCCTCCCAGCTATCCCACCTGCCCAAATGCAGCCACATGTGAGCAACCACAACTCACGAGTCAGGAGTCATCGATTTTGCACTGGCTGAAAAAAATGTGATCCTATTTGTTGTTTGTTTGTTTCATTTACTAGAAGCCCAACAACCAGAGCTCCCTAGACAGCAAAAGGATTAAAACAAAATTAAAATCTCAATTCCAATAAAACACCAGTCAACAGATGAAGAAGAAAAAACCTATAAAACAGAGACAATATCAAAGCAGAGATTAACACAAGTTCAGCAACAATTATATAATACAGAGAGCCACAAAATAATCTTCTAAAGGCTTTATTGGGGTGGGGGACAGTGAAATCCAGATACAGTTGTACCTTGGAAGTCAAACGCAATCCGTTCCAGAAGTCCGTTTGACTTCCAAAAGGTTCGGAGACCAAAGTGCAGCTACTGATTGGCTGCAGGAAGGTCTTGCAGCCAATTGGAAGCTACGGAAGCCCCATCAGACGTTGTGGTTCCAAAGAATGATCACAAACTAGAACGGTCACTTCCAGGTTTGCGGCGTTCGGGAGCCAAAACGTCCGAGTACCAAGGCGTTCGGTATCTAAGGTAAAAAGGTAAAGGGACCCCTGAGCATTAGGTCCAGTCGTGACCGACTCTGGGGTTGTGGCGCCCATCTCGCTTTATTGGCCAAGGGAGCCAGCGTACAGCTTCCAGGTCATGTGGCCAGCATGACTAAGCCGCTTCTGGCGAACCAGAGCAGCGCACGGAAACGCCGTTTACCTTCCCGCCGGAGCGGTACCTATTTATCTACTTGCACTTTGACGTGCTTTCGAACTGCTAGGTGGGCAGGAGCTGAGACAGAGCAACGGGAGCTCACCCCGTCGCAGGGATTCGAACCGCCGACCTTCTGATCGGCAAGACCCGCGTCCCATGTCTGGTGCTGAAAAGGCATTAAAGATGGTGCCAGGTGGGCATATCGGGGGAGCCTGTTCCACCATGGAGGGGTGGGGGCATCACTGAAAAAGTACTCTCTCTCTCTGCCTCATAAATACCTTCAGGGCCTCTTTTCAGGGGGAGCTCACAGGAATTCAGTTCTGGCACTTCTCAGGTGGGCACCCTTGCCATTCTCAGAGAAGGATGTAGGTCTTCATGGTGAGTTCTGGCACCTCTTTTTCTAGAAAAGTAGTACTGGATTCCTTCCATACCTCTGATTGTGCAAGCTCCAGGAGATTGATGTCAGCTTATGCTCTTAGTGCCTAAGCAGATACACCTGGAAAGAGGTGATACTTATGATACCAAGACCAAGATCAGGGAGTGCATCGCTATGGTTTGCGGGAGTGCAGAATGCCAGTTTTCTTTCAATTTATTTAAGTTTCTAACCTTCCATGTTCCAACAACATCCTTGAAAGTCTCAGAAATCAGAGTCATGGCTGAATAAAATCCCCCCCTGATGTGAGGGGAATGGCTAGCAAACCTAGTCAAACTACACGGCTAGCAAAACCACAATAAATTACAAAGACAAGTAGAAAGCTGTAAAATTATCCCTGCAAAATAAGAGAATGTATGCGCTATTTCTTGTTTTGCAAAATGCATACAGACTGGAGAATTTAGACTGCCTTGCAGTAGTGGGGGAAGTTTTTAGCAGCACCCTGCTCAAAGATCAGGAGCTCCTACCTCACCCATGTTAGTGTTGCTCAGATGAAGCTGGACTTGGAGACCATCAGGAAATATGTTAGCCCTGGAACCCGCAATATGTGCTCTGAAGGAAATACAAGCAGATCAGTAAGACCAGGAAGAAAACCACTGAACAGCGATTGTGCCTATCAGTCAGATACACAGCTATAATGGTTTCCCTTTCTTACTATCCTTCCATTTTCAGACTTCTCCAAATTTTGTTATTTCTGTGCAGAAAAAAAGCAGGATGGTGACAAGACAGAAGAGACTTATGAATGAACACATGCAAAAATGACCCGTACTGGAAATAGATTGATCTATCCATGCCTAGCTGGTCATTACAAGGAACAGTCCAGGAGAGGGAGATCAACCTTGCTGTTTGGAGATCTGGTTACCAGAGGGATTGGAGAAAAGGGAGAGAGAATGTTTTGTTGTGGGAGTTCATTTACACAGGAAGAGTCATTAAGGCTGGAGGTTTGTCCAGCAGGGCCCACCCAACTTCAAGGCAAGGAGGAGGCTGCACAAATCACCATATTTTTCGCTCTATAAGACGCACCAGACCACAAGATGCACCTAGTTTTTGGAGGAGGAAAACAAGAAAAAAGATATTCTGAATCTCAGATGCCAGAACAGCAAGAGGGATCGCTGCTCAGTGAAAGCAGCAATCCCTCTTGGTGTTCTGGCTTCTGGGATAGCTGTGCAGCCTGTTTTCGCTCCATAAGACGCACACACATTTCCCCTTACTTTTTAGAAGGGAAAAAGTGAATCTTATAGAGCAAAAAATACGGTATTTTCTTCCCGGCATTGAAAACAATTCTGTCACCCCCAATCCTCACGGCACACTGAAGCACATTTGCCCAATTAAGATGGGCCGGGGTTCTGTCCATCCAGTCCCGCTGCAGCTGGCAACTTCTCCTGGAATCTGCCAGCTGGACCACCTTGCCAAGAGCGAAGGGAAGGGTAATTATCAATTGTGGGGAGGGGGCAGGAGAACTCACCCGCTCAGCTACTGTTTGATTAGAAGACCGTGCCCGCCTCGGGAGACCAAGCACATGAAAAATGCAGGAGGTGGAATATGTGTGAGTGACTTGCTAAACATCATTACAGCACCGGGAGAGGGGGGAAAGCCTGCTTAAACAAGCACAAAAGGTACTGCCTTTAGAGTTGGGAGCCAAATGGCCCCTGGGGTTTGGAGAGCAGGCAGAGGTAAAGAGAACTGGTCTACCAAAGGCCACACACAGCACAGTAGGAACATGGAAACATAGGAAGGTATCACCATTAAAACGATCATGCTTTTGAGCATTGGACTTGGACGCCACAGCTGGAGGGAGTAATGTTTTTGAATACCAGTTGCTGGATGGCATTAAAAGGGGATTAGAGCAATTCTTGGAGGATAAGAATATCAAGGTCTACTAACCACAATAGCTATTTTCTATTTCCACTTTCAGCTGTAGGTCTCTGAATGTGTACAAAAAAAATCTATGGTAAGGCAAAGTGTGCATATAAAATGCATACAGTGGTACCTTGGTTCTTGAATTTAATCCATTCCAGGAGTCCATTCTACTCCCAAAATGGTTCAAAAACCAAGGCACAGCTTCCGATTGGCTGCAGGATTTTCCTGCACTCAATCAGAAGCTGCAGAAGCCGCGTCAGACTTCCGAAAAACATTTGCAAACCAGAACACTCACTTCTGGGTTTGTGGCGTTCGGGAGCCAAGCCATTCGACTACCAAGGTATCACTGTATATTGGCCTCAACATCAGCTTGATGAAGACCAACATCCTGGGTCAGGATATCATTAGCACTCCCCACATCAGCATTGGTGATCACACATTTGAGTTGGTAGATGATTTTGTCTCCATTGATGCTGAGCTGGATAAGCGTTTTTTGTAAGGGAGCTATGGCAATGGCTCGTCTTTTCAAAAAGGTATGGGTGAAAGCGATGCTAATGTCCAGTACCAAGATGAAAGTCTACCAGGCTTGCGGCTTGGGCGCACTGCTTTATGGTAGTGAGGATGTGGGTAACTTGACAGGAGTGATGCCTCAACACCTTCCATATGCACTGGAGGGTCAGATTTAAGGTGTTGGTTTTGACCTTTAAAGCCCTTCACAGCCTAGAACCCTCGTACCTACGGGACCGTCTCTCCTGGTATGCCCCATGGAGGACCTTAAGGTCCATAAATAGCAACACCCTAGAGGTCCAGGGCCCTAAGGAAGTTAGTTTAGCCTCAACCAAAGCCAGGGCTTTTTCAACACTGGCTCCGGCCTGGTGGAACACTCTGTCTCATGAGACCAGGGCCCTGCAGGATCTGATTTCTTTCTGCAGGGCCTGTAAGACAAAGTTGTTCCACCTGGCCTTTGGCTTGGAGTCAATTTGATTCCCTTTCCCTCTTTCTTTTTCCAGCGTGGTGTAGTGGTTAAGAGCGGTAGTCTTGTAATCTGGGGAACCGGGTTCGCGTCTCCGCTCCTCCACACGCAGCTGCTGGGTGACCTTGGACTAGTCACACTTCTTTGAAGTCTCTCAGCCCCACTCACCTCGCAGAGTGTTTGTTGTGGGGGAGGAAGGGAAAGGAGAATGTTAGCCGCTTTGAGACTCCTTAAAGGGAGTGAAAGGCGGGACATCAAATCCAAACTCTTCTCTTCTTCTTCTTTCTCTTCTTGTGATGAGGCTGTAGTTTAATGTTTTAATGTTGTATTTTAATCTTGTTTTTAAGTTGTATTCATTCAACTTGTTTTTATTATTGCTTGTTAGCCGCCTTGGCTGGGGAGGGTGGGGTATAAATAAAATATTATTATTCATTATTATTATTATTATTATGTCAGGAAAACTTGGGGCATCACATGGTAGGGCAGAGTCTCAGACAAAGATATGCTGTCCCAAACCCACATTCCCAGCACATTTGCACTTCTGTCTCAGTGACATCTATGCTGGCTTGGTCATGTACGCAGATTGGAAGATAGCAGTATCCCTGAGGACGTCCTCTCTGGGAAGCTGGCTTCAGGCACCAGGCCCATTGGCAGACCAGCTCTGTGTTACAAAGATGCCTGCAAATATGACCTGAAGATTGGCAACATTAACCTTGCTGAGTGGGAATCCCTTGCAGATGATTGCAGTGCCTAGAGACAGACAGACAGGTTGTGTATCCACAACAGTGACCAGAGGAGGAATGACCGCTGGGAGGAACGGAGTAGGGAGAAGAATCATAATGGTACTCCTGTAGCATCAAAACCAGATGCCTTCAGCTGCCCCAGCTGCAATAAAACATGTCTCTCTTGTATCAGTCTCCACAGCCACAGCAGGCACTGTAACTCTACAATAGTTTGACATTAACCCTAAAGCCACACTCTTCATTGTCTCACGAGACAGACGGATGCCTACAATGACAATGAAAATAACATACAAATGCACTGTATTAGGGAAGAGGAGTTTGCAAAAGTGTCTTAGTGGGTCTGGCTCTTAACCAGAAGGAGAAATTTCCACTGAAACGCGTGATGAATTTTCATGAGGACTTTAAAAAGAAAACCATTTGCAAACTGATCTGGAAATGTAGAGAACTGAGTTTAATATTGGGAGGTGCGGGGAAGAAACCAAAACTGGCATATTCAACCATCCCTAAGTACAAAGCATCCTGATGTTCATGGTGTGATCCCTGATTGCCTGGACTCGAGCCAGGAGAAAGCAGAAATTCCACCAATGCCACAACAGAAAGAGGAAGCAATGGATACAGGCAGCCATAAAAAAAGATCAACATTTATTTTATCAGAGAATATTCAAGTCCCACAGCACCACCCCCTGACAGCAATATTTGGGACTATTGTGTGCATACCCCTGCTTTGGAAAAGTTGGGAGCTTCAACAAATATTATCCAGATTTGATTTCTCAGTAGAAATGTTTCCCCAGTTCACTTGGATTGCATGCATATTTGCCTCCCCACACCCGAGTCTGTGTTATTTCCCCCTCCTCCTTTCTCCTTTTTTAGATTGGTCATCTGTACTAGTCAATCAGAGACCACTTAATAGATAAGATAAAATACCAGCACTATATGTAGCTGCACAAATTGTCTACCAGATGAATGAGGGATAAAGATGGCAATTGAGAGCAGAGTCAGATAATTTCAAACAGCCAGATATCCATGCAGAGAATGGGATGATGCCAGAAGTCTTGCATAGCCAATCAGATCCAGTTATGTAATGTCTCCTATGGCAAGTATGACTTATGAAGACTGAGAGCTGACCAGGATAATGCAAGGAAAAGAGGCCTTACTTTTCAAGCAAGATGTACCGCAACAGCTCATTTTCGATATGGGGAAAAAAATTGTGAAAAACCGGGCAGTCTCGGCTCAGATCAGCAATCTACTAACAGGGGGGGAAAGCATTGTGGTTCTGGCTGTGTCGATGTTCTAGGAAGCCTAGGCCATTGCTTACAGCATGATTTAAAAGATAGGAAAGAGCCAAGCCTTCGACAAGCCACATTTGTCTATGTATAAACTGTAGCTATTCAGATCTAGCGTCTCATCAATCCCACTAGCAGGAAGCCTTCGTGCTGCACTTTAAACAGCCCCAGAAGAAAGACGTTGGCTCCTCAGCTCCATGATTTGATGGCTGATCGGTTCATTGCCCGAGTCAGGAAGCTGCATTTATATTTACAGAATGAGCCTGTGACTCGGGCGATGTAATCATTTGCTTGAGCTCACTAGGAAATGGTGTATAATACCTGACCTTAAACGGGAAAACAGCTAAAGAAATATTAGCACACAGCATGCCGGGAGCAGCCTCTGTCATTTACAATAAGAAAAGGTTCCCTCTGGCTAAGTGCCTCTCCATCAGGGCTAGGCCAGGCAATCTCCATACCTGGGACAGAGATCGGCAGTGGGGAATTGCCTTTGAGAAAGTCAGGTCTTGCTGGATCGAAGCAAATGTCCAGCGTCTACTGTTCTGCCTCCAGCAGCAGCCAGTCAGGTGGCTATGGGAGTCTCATGGGTAAGATGTGAAAGTGTTGGCCTTTCCCTTATGCCTGGTTCCAGCAGTTGGTACATAGAAGTTGATTGATGTAGACACACAAATATATACTCCATGAGTGTGTCTCACTCCCTTTTAAAACTACCAAATTGCAGGCTGCATGAATAAGGCCTTCCTTTTTTGGAGAGAGAGAGACCTGAAGCCACGGCCATTCAGGGCCACTGGGTGACCTCCAAGGTTTAGTAATATTGGGGAAGGGGGAGACGAATCCTCCTATGCATCCCATTCATAGACTTCTCTTGTTGTGTTTCCCTTCCCTTTGTCTCTAAAGTAAATTCATCCATGCATCTCTCTCTCTCTCTCCAAGCAGGAAGCGAACATTTTAGGAGAATGCTAGACCAGAACTTTTGTCCCGGGCAAAGCTTACCACGTGTAGAAATACTGTTGCTGTTATTATACAGAAGAGCATTTAGTCAATGTGAGTTACTCTCTGCAGTCTGAAAGGGTGCAGCCCAGACACAGATTTATCACTTTTGTGAAAATCAACCCAATATGAGGTTTGGCACATCTTCCTTTCCTGTTACCATCCTCTTTGAGTTCAGCTTAAGCACCCATGTCATGCCCTGCTCATTTGTGAGGCCTGGAAGGCCTGGCATCCATGGACTAAACCTCACAGGTGTGTCTGCTACCGGACTATACTACTACGCCTGCACCATTCAGCCATCCAAAAGATGGGCCACATGATCAGCAGGATCACATGATGTATTTGTTGTTGGACTGTACCATTTTCACATGTGCGATTCATCTATCCAAGAGCCAGAACACATGATCGGCAGGCTCACATGCTGTATCTGTTGCTGGACTGTGCCACTTTAGACTGTAGGTGGAGAATGGTTTCACTATGTCCTCAGAATATCTCCATCACCATACCTAAGAAAGAATGCCAGGGGGAGGAGTCCATTATCAGTCCCCCTCCCATTTCCCCCATTTTCTGGAAGAGGTGTGCCCTGGAGCCTTTATGCCTGCCTTCCCTTTCCCCCCACCCCTCTCCTCCCTCCACTCAGATGCAACAACAAAAAATAACATATCACAAGGCGGGGGCTGTCTGCATCAGATGGATACTTCTGCCGTATGAGCCAGCTCAGTGGAAATTATTTATGAAAGGAAGTAGGATACAAAACTGCTTGACATTTTAAAAGGAATCATTAGCATGCACTTGTGGAGAATCAGATCTGAAGTAGTTTAAAGTTTTCCCTGTCCCAGTGCTTAATTAGAGGCCAGGCCGCCTCCGTTTACTGTTCATGAAAAATTTAACCGGCTGCTTTACTGACTTAGAACTGAAAGAGGGATCCTGAGCAGATACACTGACTGGAACTATGTATTGTCATTGAAATGCATCAAGAAAGAAAGGATCAAAGAAGACACAGGTGTGCATAAAAATTGCATAGCTAATTTGTATGTATAGATACAAATTTTGAAAGAAGCATTGCAGGTTAAAGACAATGCACACATTGCTGTGATTTAAATAGAAAGACAACATGTCTCCCCTCTGTGGGAAGGAGCAAGACCAGGTGAGTCTGTCATCCATGTGCTGCTAACTGATGGGTCTTTAATTTTAAAGAAAACTTAGAACAGAAAGCCCCTTTAAATACAGGATGTCTCCAGAGATCCATGGGCGGGCCGGAGGGTCGTCCTCTTATATACCTGCTGGGATTGACAAGGTATCTGACCCTCACTTGAATTTCATAGCTCTCCTGACGAGTGGAACTTGCCAAACCAATTAACCAACTAGAAGGATTACTCTTTATAGCACCAGTTTTCCTATAACTTGATATTGATGGATAGTTTTGATGAACTGCAAAAGCATTTTTAGTTTGCTTTCTGTTGCCACCCTGGAACTTTTCTTTATTAGTGCCACTTTGTTTTGTACGATTCCTTGTAAAAGAAGGAAAACAACTTTTCTGCTTGCATATGTTGATAGTATAATTTTGGTTACTGAGGACAAACAAGAATTGTACAAAAACAAGATTGGGTGCAGGCCTGGCCAGGACATAGGCATCCTGACTGTGACAAAGGTGACCTGTGTGCTTGCTTGCTTGCTTGCTTGCTTGCTTGCTTGCTTGCTTGATTAAGAGCTGTTGGGAACTTCAAGGTCCCTGCTATCCCTTCTCAGAGAGATTCCATGTCAAGAAGGAGGGCAAGTGGGCACCCTATCAAATGACAGGGCAGGAGCTACACAGAGCAGGACCTTTTCACTGGTGGTGGCCATTGTATGCCTTGCTCTTCCCACACCTGCTCTCTTTTGGCCTGTATTTTGGAGCTTTATAATTTAGGAAGACTTTGGGAGAACTGGTTGACAAGTCTTATCATCACTGACATACTGTATGAGCGGATTTTATTTGCTGCTATTCTGGGCTTCTGGTGCACCAGGGTTTACACCAGCATAACAGAGTTGGCCAGGATGCCAGAAGGGATATAATTTATGAGCTTTCTCCATTATCTGCACAGCAGGGGGTGTTCAGTCAACAGTGCAAAGGCTGAGCTGAAGCATTCCCTACTGGTTACCTGCTTTCAGCAATAGGGGGTCGCTGTTTGGTTGTACCCAATTGGTTAGCTGTCAGATTCTAGAGCTCCCTTTTGGTGACTCTTAGGTAATTCACAAAATACAGAGTCCATTCATAAAACACTGTTTATTCATAAAGCAGTAGCATAAATCTCCATTGCTACATATTGAATGTATATTTCAGCGGTTGAACGTACATGTTTATGGCCATGCTGTAGTGTAGTGCTTATGCGACTGTGAATAAAAGGTGGCTGGGCTCATTGTCTCAGGGTTTTTTTTGGGGGGGGGAGGTGACAAAGCTGATTTCCAATAAGTTCCCCCCCCCTTTATTTCCATAACAAGTCCTTGTGTCTGTACTCTGAATAGTGACACCAGGGACCTAGAAGGTGCAGGGCTTTACACTCCAACCCCTGCACAGTCTCATCAGGGCTGACCTTAAGGCAATTGGAGCAATTGGGCCAAATTGGGCCCCACGTTGCGCCCTACTGCTTCAAATTGGGCCCCACTGGCTAGCCCTTAGTCTCATAGTTGCTGGGCCTGAGTTGCCCTGCCCCAGGGTCTTGGGTTTACAATTTTGGTAGAGGGGAGACTGCGGCACTGGGGAGCAGGCAAGCTGGTGAGGCTCCCTAGATTTAGAAGCCTGAGTTGTCCTGCTCTCACATGAATATTGGGTTTGCAATTTTGGGAGAGGGGAGACTGCGGCACTGGAGAGAGGGCAGGCTGGTGAGGCCCCCTAGAATTAGAGGCCTGAGTTGCCCTGCCCTCGCATGAAGTCTTAGGTTTGCAATTTTGGGAGAGAGGAGACTGCCCGCTGGGGAGCGGGTGGGCTGGCAAGACCCCCTAGATTTAGAGGCCCTAGGCTTCAGCCTACTTAGCCTATATATAAATCCAGCACTGGGTCAAAGTGGCGGCCGCCCCTCTGCCACCACCATCACTGTAACATCAACATCCCGAACATGTACTGTAGTATTCATTTAGTTAGTTAGCCACGCCCCCTCCCCCGGCCGACCAGATTGGTCAACCCAAGGAGTGACGCAGCTGGAGACTCCCTAATGGCCACAAGTGGCCCCCGGGCAGGACTTTGGACATTCCTGGTCTACACTGACTGGGAGCTCGCAAGGGTTTTAGGCAGGGGTCTCTCCCAGGCCTACCTGGAAATGCCGTTGGGGATTGAACTTCAGACATTCTGCATGCAAAGCAGATGCTCTCCCACTGAGCTATGGTCTTTCAAAAAAAGTTTCCTTCCTGCAGTGCTGGTATCTTCCATGGTTGGTGTCCACAATACTCTCTCCATCTCTGTTCAGCTTGCAAAAGATAGAAAGCAGTGATTTACCCCCTGACGTGTTGTGTGCACACCCCTCTGGCTTGGGATCCCTTGAAGAAGCAAGCGAAACCATTTTATAGATAAATTATTTGTACGAACGCCGCTGTGGATGACCTGATGCCAGGCCATTTGAATTAATTCCAGCTCCTGAGCTCCTGTTTCTATTAAAACTCCATTTACTGGGGGGAGGGGGGAGAGTGAAAAGGTAATTATCATCCCCCTGCCTTAAATCACTCCACAGCTGAATTATTAAAGGGAAGAATTAAAAATAATCAGCCTTTTCCATTGTATTTCATAGAGTGGAAATTAAAGGTGTAAGAATGTTTTGTCTTTGCCTGGAATTTAAGTATTCATTTTGAAGATTTATGAAGGAATTGAAATTATTCTCTCTGCGTGCTTCGCCCGTGCACTTTGTGAAAGATGCAGGCATGCATGTACAAAATAATTTGAGAAAACCCACTCTTGTAAAATCAGAAGAAAAGGGGGACGGGAAAAGGGATTTAATATTTATTAAAAAGAAAGAAAGAAAGTGGAGAGTACAGTAGAGTATTTTGCATTTTAATCCTTCTCTTTCTTCTGCACAATTACACCTCCAAGTGATACACTAGCAGTGAGATTAAGCAGCTCCTAATTTCAGATAGGCAGCTGTAAAATGCTAGGTTAGTTCTTATAGAGGAAAATTGTCTCGGGTCTGTTTGCTGGGCCAAAGAGAAATGATGCTATTTGACTCTAACTTTCATTGGACAAAGATACTTGCAGATCAAGACACACCTGTTTTGATCTTGTCACTTCAACCCACTTGTTCTGGCTGCAGAGAAAAAGCCCCTAAGAAAAACTTGGCTGCTGGATTGGGCCAAGGACTCACCTAGTCCAACATCCTGATCTCATAGTGTCTATTCAGCTGCCCTGATGTGAAGTCTGTAAGCAGGACATCAGCACAAGAGCACTCTCATCACTTGTGATTCCCAGCAACTTGTATTCAGAGGCACACTGCCTCCGACGGTGGAGGGCCCCTGTGGTGAGCAGCTGTTGATAACCTTATCCTCCATGAATTCCTCCAATCCTCTTTTGAAGGTATCCAAGTTGGTGGCCAGCACTTGTCAGACGGCAGAGGAACCAACCCCCACAGCAGGTTGCCAGGAAAGGATATGACAAGGAAAAGTCCTTACCATCTGCTTTTATTCAATATTTACCCTACCTGCCCATGGACTATCTTGCCAGAGTGGTGCATGCTCTAGTTATCTTCCACTTGGACTACTGCAATGCACTCTACATGAGGCTACCTTTGAAGGTGACCCGGAAACTACAACTAATCCAGAATGTGGCAGCTAGACTGGTGACTGGGAGTGGCTGCCAGGACCACATAACACCGGTCCTGAGAGATCTGCATTGGCTCCCAGTTTCCAAGCACAATTCAAAGTGTTGGTGCTGACCTTTAAAGCCCTAAATGGCCTCGGTCCTATATACCTGAAGGAGCGTCTCCACCCCCATCGTTCAGCCCAGACACTGAGATCCAGCACCGAGGGCCTTCTGGCGGTTCCCTCATTGTGAGAAGTGAGGTTACAGGGAGCCAGACAGAGGGCCTTCTCAGTAGTGGCGCCCGCCCTGTGGAATGCCCTCCCTTCAGATGTGAAGGAAATAAGCAGCTATCTTATCTTTAAAAGACATCTGAAGGCAGCCCTGTTTAGGGAAGTTTTTAATATTTAATTCTGTATTGTTTTTAACACTTGATTGGGAGCCGCCCAGAGTGGCTGGGGAAACTCAGCCAGATAGGCAAGGTATAAATAATATATTATTATTATTCTTATTATTGTTATTATTATTATTATTATTATTATTATTATTATTATTATTACTACTACTACAGAGAAAGGCTAGGGTATACAGCCTCCTGGAATAATGGTGTTGTCCCAAGTAAATCTCCACTCCCCTTCTCTCCCACTTCCTCATTCATCATCTCTAAGGGCCCTTTGCTTCTGAGCCCCTTGTTCTCCTACTTTTAAGGCTTGCCAGGTTCTGGGAGATGGAGGGTCTGGAAAGCTTTCTAGTAATAACATGTCAGCCAGCTGCTCTGGCTCTGTCTCCTCCTCCTCTCCCATTATTTCCCATCTTTCCCCCTCATCTTCCTCTGAGCTGTGATCTCCCTCAAACCCCTGTTGTCATTCTGAACTGCCTTCTTCTTCTTCTCTGCCCAGTCCCTGACATCACTGCCTCTTGTGGAAGCATCCTGTTCTCATAGTGGCCAACCAGTTGCCTTTGGGAAACCCCCTAGCAGGATGTGAGCATTCTCCGCACCTCTGGTTTCCAGCAACTGATATTCAGAAGCATCACTGCCTTTGACTGTGGAGGCAGAGCAGAGCCATTGTAGCTATTGGCCATTGATAGCCGCCTCCTCCATGAATTTGCCTGGTCCAATCTTCTGTTTAAGCTTTCCAAGTTGGTGGCCATCCCTGCCTCTTCCAACATCCAGGAAACAACTAAGGTGTATATGAGAAACGTTCTTGAGATCAAGGTAAAAAGGTAAAGGCAAAGGGACCCCTGACCATTAGGTCCAGTCGTGACCAAATCTGGGGTTGCATCTCGCTTTATTGGCCAAGGGAGCCAGCGTACAGCTTCCGGGTCATGTGGCCAGCATGACTACGCCGCTTCTGGCAAACCAGAGCAGCGCACGGAAACGCCGTTTACCTTCCCGCCGGAGCGGTACCTATTTATCTACGTGCACTTTGACGTGCTTTCGAACTGCTAGGTTGGCAGGAGCAGGGACCGAGTAACGGGAGCTCACCCCGTCGCGGGGATTCGAACAGCCAACCTTCTGATCGGCAAGTCCTAGGCTCTGTGGTTTAACCCACAGAGCCACTCGCGTCCCTTCTTGAGAGCAAAGGCTACACTAAATAGCAGCTACGAGGACCCTGGGGGCTTAAACCGAGCCCCCTCACAGGCCTATGGCTGCCTATTCCTTACTGAAGAGCTCTGCAAAGGGGAACATGATTTTCCCCACCTGCCTCCCTCTAGCTCCCCACCATCTCCCTCTTGCCCATCTCACCAGCCTATATAGGATACCACTTTTATTGAATTCCCATTTCTGGGCCTGTTTCTTCTCTGCCTGCATTCTGCACAGATCTCGACCATTGACGTCTCCTGGGCTGGGGATTTATTAGCCCTTCGAGTGCCTGGAAAGAACTTACAGCCCTGAAAATAAGACTTTGGCTTCTCCAGGGCTTTTCCTTCAAAAGTTTTCCAAAGGCCATGTGAGCTGTAATTCTGACTTGCAATTCAACAGCTGCTCCGCTGCCAATTCCTATCCTGCGGGTAGGATGTAGCGAAGTTTTAAGAAAAAGAAGTTACTTGCCAAAGGTCACATTCACACACATGCACACTGAAATATAGGAAATACAGTGGCCCCATAGTCCTGACATTCAGCTCCATCTTCTAATCTGCTGGGATAAGTCACTGTTTTTATTAGAGTCAGGTGAATAGAACAATGGTTTCCCAACTTTCAGGAACATGGGAAGCTGCCTTATACTGAGTCAGGTCATTGTCTGCCAACAATGCAAAAGGAGAGGCAGCTGGGTGAACATATTTTCAAGCCAATAAACAGGCTAAAGGTGGCCAGAAAGCAGAAGAAACAGGTGAGGAAGAAGGGGAACACAGGAAGGAAGCCATGCACCATTATATAATAATAATTTATTATTTGTACCCTGCCCATCTGGCTGGGTTTCCCCAGTCACTCTGAGTGGCTTCCAACAAAGACCAAAAATACACTAAAACGTCACACATTAAAAACTTCCCTGAACAGGGCTGCCTTCAGATGTTTTCTGAATGTCAGGTAGTTGTTTATCTCTTTGACATCTGATGGGAAGGTGTTCCACAGGGCGGGCGCCACTACTGAGAAGGCCCTCTGCTTGGTTCCCTGTAGCTTGGCTTCTTGCAATGAGGGAACCACCAGAAGGCCCTCAGTGCTGGACCTCAGCGTCCAGGCAGAACGATGGGGGCAGAGACGCTCCTTCAGGTATACTGGGCCAAGGCCATTTAGGGCTTTGAAGGTCAACACCAACACTTTGGATTGTGCTCGGAAACGTACTGGGAGCCAATGTAGGTATTTCAAGACTGGTGTTATGTGGTCTCGGCAGCCGCCCCCAATCACCAGTCTAGCTGCCACATTCAGGATTAGTTGTAGTTTCCAGGTCACCTTCAAAGGTAGCTCCACATAGAGCGCATTGCAGTAGTCCGAGCAGGAGATAACTAGAGCATGCACCACTCTGGCGAGACAGTCTGCGGGCAGGTAGGGTCTCAGCCTGCGTACCAGGTGGAGCTGCTAGACAGCTGCCCTGGATACAGAATTGACCTGCACCTCCATGGACAGTTGTGAGTCCAAAATGACTCCCAGGCTGTGCACCTGGTCCTTCAGGGACCCCTGTCCCCCAAGAACAGTTCTTCTGTCTTGTCAGGATTCAACCTCAATCCATTAGCCGCCATCCAGCCTCCAACTGCCTCCAGGCACTCACACAGGACCTTCACCGCCTTCACTGGTTCTGATTTGAAAGAGAGGTAGAGCTGGGTATCATCTGCATATTGATGGACACCTAGTCCAAACCCCCTGATGATCTCTCCCAGCGGCTGCATGTAGATGTTGAAAAGCATGGGGGACAGGACAGAACCCTGAAGCACCCCACAAGTGAGAGCCCAGGGGTCTGAACACTCATCCCCCACCACCACTTTCTGAACATGGCCCAGGAGGAAGGAGCGGAACCACTGTATGACAGTGCCCCCAGCTCCCAGCCCCTCTAGACGGTCCAGAAGGATGTTATGGTCGATTGTATCAAAGGCCACTGAGAGATCCAGCAGAACTAGGAAACAGCTCTCACCTTTGTCTCTAGCCCACTGGAGATCATCAACCAGCGTGACCAAGGCAGTTTCAGTCCCATGATGAGGCCTGAATCCCAATTGGAAGGGATCCAAATGATCCACATCAGCAGGGTAGAGAATTAGCCTAAGCATGGCATGCTTCAAGACGTCTAGACCCTCTAAGTGTTCCTATTTTCCAAGTACAGTTCTGGATTTAGAGAAGCTGTCCCAGTTTCTTATTTGATCCCGGAATGTCCCGCTTTTCCTTAGGATGTCCCTATTTTCATTGGAGAAATGTTGGAGGGTATGGAGTTATGAGACTGCCCCCCAAGCCAAGGAGATAAGTAACTATACAACCTTTAGAAGACATTGGAAGTCGGCCGTGTATAGGGAAGCTTTATTAGTGTTTCGTGTTTTATTATGTGTTTATATATGTGGGAAGCCGCCCAGAGTGGCTGGGGCAACCCAGCCAGATGGCCGGGATATAAATAATAAAATTATTATTATTATGGAATAAAGGTAAAGGTAAAGGGACCCCTGACCATTAGGTCCAGTCACGGATGACTCTGGGGTTGCGGCACTCATCTCGCTTTATTGGCCAAGGGAGTCCGCGTACAGCTTCCGGGTCATGTGGCCAGCATGACTAAGCCACTTCTGGAGAACCAGACCAGCACACTGAATTGCCATTTACCTTCCTGCCGGAGTGGTACCTATTTATCTACTTGCACTTTGACATGCTTTCAAACTGCTAGGTTGGCAGGAGCAGGGACCAAGCAATGGGATAGGACATCCCTATTTTCATCAGAGAAATGTTGGAGGGTATGAAACTGTAGTCCTTTCCAGGTCAAGCGTGGTGTCCTATGTAGGCCTAAAATGGTGTGGGGGGGAATCACAGCAAAACAGCCAGATTATAAAACTGCAGGAGCTTCAGCATCTGCCTCCGGATCAGGCCCGCCGGCAGCAGGCCTCCAGGCCCCACCCGTCGGCCTGCTCCTCAGGCTGTACGTGCCAGAGGTCTCTTGCACTCCTGCTCCCCGCTGCAGAGCATTAAATACTGATTAGCTGTGACACACTTCCTTGTAACCTTTTCATTAGGAAATTATGTTTAATAGAAATTGTTCTGACACCTCTCAGTGGCGTTTCCTCGCAATTCATTACAAGCACACAAAAGGCAGGAAGGGAAAAGAGAGGAGAAGGGAGCTTGGATTGTGCGGTAATGGCGGAAGGGGGTCTCTGCGTGGAAGGAAATTGTTTAATTGAGGGGAGAGAGGGAGGGAGAGAGAAGAGAAAGGAGAGGGACTCACAGGATAAATACCAATATGGCAGGCTGCTGAGGACACCTGGAGACTTCAGAAGACACAAGTAGGGGATGTCGGGCTCTCTCCACTGGGGATGGGAGGTGCGGGAGTCAATTTGTTTGGCATTTAAAATTGAGCTTACCTAATTTTCACTCTCTGAAACAGAACGCAAAGCACAACACAGCCATCTTCAAAATACGCACTTCTCTGAATTTTGCAATGCAATTCTCCAGCCAAGTAACATGTAGAAAAATACATTTGCTATATGTTTTATTGCATTTATATCCCACTTTCCCCCCAAGAAGCTCAAGGTGGCGTGCATGATTCTCTTTCTTCACAACAACCCTGTGAGGTAGATCTGGCAGAAAGACTGTGTCTTGTCTAAGGTCATGCAGAGAACTTTGTGGCAGAGAGGGGATTTGAACCCTGGTCTCCCAGTCCCTAGTCCAGTGCTCTAACCACTACCTGAGGTTGCCATAAATGTCTGGCATTTCAATGACAAAATTAGTGTCCGGGGGAATTTCAAAAAGTCAGCAAAATGTCTGTGTTTTTGCCAACAGAACAAGGAAGTGTGTTTGGGTGTCACACTCAAATTAAGACTGGGGAAATGAGGAACCAAGAAACTGAGGTAATTAGCCATGCTTGCTCTCTGCTCTCCTGTGTCTTGAAAAGGAATAAAGGGTTACAATGCAGAACTTGCCACCTAGAAGTGTGCAGTGAACAAACATCCCAGAAGCTCCCCTGTAGCCTTGATCATGATGATGGTCCATTAACTACTGCATTTTAAAGCCCCCTTTTCCTAGCGGAAAACCCAGGCACATTTTACCTCTGGAAGGGGATGGTGCAGGCAGTATAAACGGAGAAAGAACTGGGTACTTGTGGGCAGGGGGGGGGAGTCTAGCCTTCTTTATCTTGCTTCCTTTCTTCAGAGAGAACCGTTTGAAACATATTTTTCTTCCCTCTTCCTTTTGGAAGGAAAGTTTGGGGATTTGTGGGCGGAGGGGATGGGACCATGTTCCTAGTTCTGGAAAAGCAGAGGTCTTTATGTCTCGTTAAACCATTGCCCTTCCTATCTCCAGGGTACATCTTAAGTCAAAGTTGTTTTCAAAGCTGATCAAGGAAAACACAGAACTGGGGATCTGTGGTGGGTGGAGCCAGAAGCACAAGTGGGTGGAGCAATGCATGGAGATTTTACTTTTGGTACAGAAGACAAGTCTCTACATACCATACCATGCCCCTCTGTATCCTACATCCAGACAAGCTTGAGGCATTATCAGAGTTCGAGGACACATTACAACCAAACGAAAACAATCAAAGATGAGTGTGAAACAGGGACAGGGAGGGGTGGGGAGAGGGGATGTGGCTGGGGAGAGTTCCAAGGGCCAGAGAGGTCCGGAGGGCCACATCTGCCCCCTGGTTCCCCATCCCTGAAGTAAAACAAGTCCTTCCCTCAAATCGAGAAACATTCCTCCTGTGATGTCCCTGAAGGATGCTCATTCGGTCTCTTAGCTCCCTCTTGGCAAATTGTTCCCTCAGCCTAGTGTTCTTAACAGCTAGGAAGTGTGTGCCCCCTCCCATTTCCCCCTGAATATTCATGTATAAATCTAGGTATGATGATTTAAACCTCTTGCCTCTTCTCCTTCCCTCTGTGACAGCAGCGAAGAGTTGCGCTCCATCATTTTTATGGAGAGTCTTTTAAGTGTTTGAAAACTCTTGTCACACGGCTCCTTTATCTTCCCTTATCCTCAGGCTAAACGGGCCTGGCGCCCAGCACAGCTCCTCGTACGTCTTGCTGTCGGAGCCCTTTGTCATCTTTGCTGCTCTTCTCAAAATCCCCTTTCACCTCCTCAGTGCCCTTCTTAAAACATGGGGCCAAAGAACAGCTGCTCAAGAGCCCCACTGAAACCTGTGCATATACTTAGCCGAGACGGATTGCCGTGTCTGGGAGATCTTTGTGGGGTTTCCTTTCTTCTGAGGTTTGGAGCTTGGGGTGCTCCTGGATCCCATACCACTCAACTATCCCAATTTGGGACATCCTGGAATTACAGAAGACATCCTGGCTTCTGATTGGATCTTGGAATGTCCCATTTTTTGGTCCAGAGCTCTGGCATGTGTCACCTGGCTTGTGCCAGAGAGCCAAAGCAAGAGACTCTCATGTTTTTCACACTAGAGTGCCAGACCAAAAGATGCTCAATTTTTGGTCTCGTGTTCTTGCGCGAATCAGCTGGCTCACACCAGAGTGTCATACCAAAGAACACTCTTTTTTTGCCTCACTTTCTTGCAAGAGTCACTTGGCTCCTCTCTTTCCAGAGTATTTTGTTGTTGTTATTTTAAAGAAGCTCATTTTACAAAGCTGAAAATTGAGCAGGTGGAATCTGGGTGTATGGTGCCAGCAAGGGCAGTTGGTTAGATTCTCAGCAACATTCACCCAGACCCCTCCCCAAGCTCTGATTAGTTCTGATCACCTGTGGTGGCAGGGGAAGGGAGCAAACTGTTTTCACAAGCCTCTCCTACCATTAGTTTATCCAGTGCTCTCTCTCTTTGTCTGTCTCTCTTGCACACACATGGATTAACAGGTGGATGCAGCTCCCAGGAGGATTTGAGTCATTACAAGATCAGTGCTGGCAGGAATGGTAGTTGGAAGAGGTTGCCGGCGGAAAGGCTGGAGCATTTCAACAGAAACCGGGGTGAAAATTTCCATTGCTCACTTATTGATTCTCCCCACGTCTGGAACGGGAATCAATCCAGCAAATACATTGTTGTTTTCAGTCTGCAAACGGCACATAATGATACGGAATTGATGATTAATTATTATTATTATCATTGTCATCATCATTTTGCATTGCCTTTCGCATTGCATGGAAATGAATGGTGTGGAATCAAAGGGGTGGCCAAACTCCCCCTCCAAAGGAAAGTTAGAGATTTGGGGCTTGTTACTTTAGAGTAAAGGCAGGTGAGAGGAGACATGATAAGGGTGTATAAATTGTGCATGGACGGGGAGAGGTTTTTCTCCATCTCTCATTAAACTAGAACTCAGGGATGTCCCATGAATGTTGGAAGATTCAGAACAGCACATGGTTACACTATGGCACTCTCCTGTTACCTTTTTTTTTTAAATATTTTTATTCAATAATTTTTCCATATAAACATAACATACATAAACATACAAAAACAAAAACAAAAACAAAACAAAAAACATGTACCATTTCATATCCTAATTTCTTATACCTTCCTTCCCCGACTTCCTCATGCTTCCCTTTTCTGTATTCTAAATTCTTATCAATTACTCAGCAAATCTTCCCTTATTTTAGTTTAAATTTAAGCTAACCTTCCTTATTCTCCTTGTCTTAACCATTACTAATAGTAACCATTTACTTTCAATCCATCATCATTCTAGCTTTCTCCTGTTACCTGCCTTTACTCTAAAGCAGCGGTTCTCAACCTGTGGGTCCCCAGATGTTGTGGGTCCCATCATCCCTGAGCTCTGGCCTTGCTAGCTGGGCGTGATGGGAGTTGTGGTTCAACAACATCTGGGGACCCACAGGTTGAGAAAGGATGCTCTAAAGTAACAAGCCCCACTGTCTCCCACAAGGGGCAGTGATGGCCACCAACTTGGATGGATTTGAAAGAGGATGGGACAAATTCATGAAGGGGGGAAAGCTACTGATGGCTACTAGCCGCGATGGCTGCACTCTGCCTCCACAGTCAGAGGAAGCAGGCTTCTGAATTCCAATTGCTGGAAACCGCAGGAGGCAAGAGGGCTTTGTGCTCAGGTCTTGCTTCAGGACTTCCCATGGGCATTTGGTTGACCACTGTGAACTCAGGATGCTGGGTGAGAGTAATGCAACAAATGTGGGGCAGAACAGAAATTACAGTCGTAATTTGGAAGTTGAACGGAATCCATTCCGGAAGTCCATTCGACTTCCAAAACTTTCGGAAACCAAAGTGCAGCTTCTGATTGGCTTCCTGCAGCCAATCGGAAGCCTCAGAAGCCCCGTTGGATGTTTGGGTTCCAAAGAACGTTCGCAAACCAGAACAATCACTTTGGGTTTGCGGCGTTCGGGATCCAAAACGTCCAAGCACCAAGGCGTTCGGGATCCAAGGTACTACTGTAATACCTTCTTACATCCCTTATTTCAGGGCATTTCCTGCTCAGAGAAGACTTCCTGTTGAATCACTTGCCACGGGCTCTGCTCAGGCACCTGACAGTATCTCAGCAGCGAGAGGACCAGAGTAGAAGAATTTCCACAAGTCAACAGTTGGGTAACCCTTCACTGCCTTGCATAATCTCTCCATGTCCCACCCCCACTTGCCAGGAAAGAGACAGACTAACTGGTTCCAATCAGTAGGATTTATTCGGGGCGCAGAAATTGCTTTGCCATGCTGCGGAATTTGGGTTCCCTGGATGCACAAATTGGATACCCTTCAGAACACTAACAGTCCCACCGTGACGTATTTTTTAATGGCCTCATGCGACCCTTTCTGATGCAGCCCCCTGTGCACAGCTCAGCCGAGCCTTTGAATATTTACATTTGCTCGGCAGGAATGAATCCCACCAGCGTCAAATGAGCAGCCAGTTCCCACTTTGTCCCCCCTCCCTTGGGGGTTCCTTATTGAGAAGTAACAGCCACACAGCGCCTGCGATATCCCAGCTGTGGTCTGGCGTGGTCTCCCTTCTGACGCAATGCCTCCTTATTCTTGTAAGGAGGTTTCTTTCGTTCTTCCTCCCTGGTTTCCCCTTTGCTAAATGTGGGCGTACTCCCTACTTCCGTCCTCTTCTTACTATTAAGATAAAAGCTGTCATTCGTCTTCCCTGTTCTGCTGGTTTGTTTGGGACTATCAAAGCCAGGAACGATATTAAATATTCAAGCTTCTCCTCTGGGCTGTGTTTCAGATTGTGTATCCCTTCCTTTAATTGCTCCATCAAGTACAGATTAAATTTTGATACATGGGCCTCACCAGCCAAACTGCTGCTCTCTCTTAGAAGAATCTTCCTTGGGCTTTGCCTATCGGGTTCCCATGGCTTAATAACAGCAAGCAGGGGAAGATTTGGGTCTTTCAAATTACAGCAGCACCCTGTGCAAGGCCAAAATCTCCACCACCACCCCATCCCGCCTCTTGACTTCTGTTTAGCACGTGCACTATATCAAGTTCCTTCCCAATGGAATTACTGTGGTGGGAAGTGGAACAGGAGCTCTGACTGAAGTTCTCTAAATATTTATATGGCTTTTCCCTGTGGCACCCCCCCCCACACACACACACACCCTGGGCTGGATGCCCAGTGTGGGGGAACCAGTCGCACTGCCCTAAATCAGTCTCTGCCAGCAAGGGGGTGTGGCAGCCCTTTCTGCCATTTTGAAGAGGCTGTCTTACTGGGTGCATCCCATGACATGGGAAAAGTAATCTCATTAGGGGAAAAAACAGCCTTGAAGATTCATAATGCAGAAAGATTGGGAATTTGCATACAGTGTAAGCAATCATATGGACTTTCATTATTTTTTATTAGATGTTATTTTTTGCGATGGATTGTGTTTTTGTAACTGTTTCCAAAATTGTTTTAAATGTTCCATTTTAAATTGTTGTAACCCACCCAGGGACCTTAGGGGGAAGTGTGGGTGCTAAATTAATATAATAATTTATTTTAAAGGAAAATGCAGCCACATCTTTGCGTTCCATTGGGCTTCTTCAGTTATGGCAATGGAGCCATTTTCATAGAATCATAGAATTGTAGAGTTGATAGGGACTGTGAGGGTCATCTAAACTGTTAAAATTAGCCACTTCTGCACACACACAAAATGAACCAGATACAGAAGCAAATCAATGCCTCTACCACCTTCCATCTTGCTTGCCTCCCCAAAACAAACATTTGCTGTCGCATCATTTGCTAAACTGGCCTGCCTTTCCT
This sequence comes from Podarcis raffonei, assembly GCF_027172205.1. Taxonomy (NCBI): domain Eukaryota; kingdom Metazoa; phylum Chordata; class Lepidosauria; order Squamata; family Lacertidae; genus Podarcis; species Podarcis raffonei. The sequence goes on from NC_070616.1 coordinate 24,288,419, forward strand.
TCAGCTTTGAAAAACAGAAGCTGGATAGGTTTTCCTCTTTATTTTCTCCTCTCCAAACCTTTAACCCCAGTGCAGCTTTAACTTTCATTTCTTTCCTTCTTTTCTTTCTGAGGCTAAGAATGAGAGAGCAAAGCTCCAGTACAAATCAAGGTGGGGGAGCGGTCGGCAGAGAAGGCAGAGGGAGGGCAGAAGTCACCGGCTGCCAGGAGCCCCACAAGCCACCGCAGCCACGCAGGACCCGCTTGCCCTCCCTGTTCCTTTGATGTAATTAACACCCCCTTTGTGATTGCCTGTGATGGCGTCTGTCTGCGGTTTAATCATCGTCTTCCCACAATGAGCATCCTTCTCATTAGGGGCTTAAAAACCTCTATTATAAACATGTAAATGGGACGCAGCAAGGAGAGAAATATTTTACCCTGCCAATTTCCTTTTGTGCGTCTGCCAGCACTGCGTGATTTTATTGCTAAAGCGCCTTGAAGCAGCCCAGGGATTACAGCTCCTTTACCGCCCTGTCACACTTTTCAATCTCCTCTTATCGGGTTTTAATTATGCCTCCCCCTGCCTAATGTTTTCAACTAAAAAGAGAGAAACACAGAGAGAGAGAGAGCCTCTTGTCATCAGTTGATTCAGAAGTTGAGATTTTCATTTCGGCAAATGATATCAGAGCATCTTCCAACGGCCAGCGTTCCGCTCTCTAGCCTTGCCCATCCTGATTGCCCTGCAGAGATTATTGGACTACGATTCCCATCAGCCCCACACGGCCTGGCCAATGATCAGGGATTCTGTGGGTTGTAGTCCAATAAAATCTGGAGGGCACCTTCTTGGGAAAGGATGCTAGGGGCAAGACCTGGTGCTGCTGTTGCTTTCGCTCCTTAGCAGACTGGAGAATGGGACCGAAACTAATGAAACAAATTTCAGTAGGGACAAATGTCAGATTCTGCACTAGCAAGCCCCACATCATCACATACACAGCGCAACAGGACAATGACATATCCCCCCCACACACACACACACACAAACAGCATATAAAGCAATATGGCTAACCTGATCCAACAGCCTACCTGCCCGCCCGCCCAACCCCCGCCCCCGACACATATACAAATAAACCACACTGCAACCAATTGAATGCAACCAAGCAAGCTCAGAATGCCTAATCTCTCTCTTTATCAATAAAAATGAATACATACATAAACAAAGGGCTTACCCACATGATGCTGACACAAACCCCCTACGCTAATAATGGGCAACTGAACAAAAGAAGAATACCCCATCTCTCCCCCCCCCGTCCTTTTCCCCCTGAATGCAAGATGTCTATGGCAAAAGTGTCTCTCACTAAATGCAAATAAACTGTGAAAAAGACTACGAACAGAAAGTGGAGGCAATAGGCATACATTTCCCTCTTTAACTGTTTGTTTCATAACACAAAAAAAACTTTAATAAAAAACTGATTTAAAAAAGTATAGGATGGGAGGCACCTGGTGTGGAAAGGACAGCTCCCAGGGTGCTTTGCAGGAAGCCATGACAGTTTAACGTGGTATAATAGTGCTTTAAATGCATGGTGGGAACATGGCCCAGAGGACACAAGCATGGCTTTCAAAATTGTGTGTACTGTGAGTCCTCCTTTTCTCCTGTACTTGAAGCACCAGGCCAAAGCATCATTGAGTGACGGAAACCTCAGTTCAAGGCCAAGCTTTGCCACAGTTTGGAACTGTTTTTAAAAATAAGTCCTCCTGAATATTCATCAGTGTGAATTTCTACTGATGCACACAATGATATGTGCAATTGAGGCTAACATGCACACTTATGCAAAGCAATCCCCCCCCAATGAATGTTTGCATGCTGTTGTCAGTAATATATGCATATTTTTATATGCGCCCTTTACCGCAACGTATGCATTTTCGTACACATCACTTGCCAGGAGAACTGCTCTGCAAAATTCAGAGGAGTGCAAATTCTGAAGGATAGCCGTGGTTTCAGTTTGCACATCATTTTCTCAAAGTGCAAATTATGCCAGTTCGCCTTTAAATGCAGACAGAACAGAATTTTCCACATACCACCCATTCCTACGCACAGGTGTTTGTGCAGTAAAAATGTAATAAAGATTGTACCATTGAAAAAAAAAGAAAAGAGATTAAAATGTACATAATTAGGCAAAGCACATCCTTCGCATGACTCCTAAATGTCCCGCTTGGCTCAGTGTCCCCATCCTTGTGCGCGGCTGAATGCCACCATGTGGCCTTTTCCTTTTGTATGCACAGCCGGCGTCTTGCTCTCTGCGCATGTTGAAGGGTGACGGAAGATGAAAGAAGCCTGTGCGCCCTTGGAAAGCACAAGCCTATTAGAACATCTGTTTGCTTTTGCGGCGACGCGGATGTGAAACATCTCCCTCCGACTTCAGCAAACAGGGAAAGCGCTTTCTCTCCAACTGTGCCGCTATTTTAGGGTTTTTTAGGATTTCCCCCGAGCTGCTTCTTCAAATGTGTTCGCTGCCAGCTCAGCACACTGCTGATCCCTGAACACAACATCTGCCTCCAGAAATGAGGAAGAGCACTTGATGTGAGAGAGCAGTGGGTAGAAGGAGGAAGGAGCCTCAATGCCTTTTATGCAGATCTCTGAACGTTTAGGATATAGAATATATATATGTATATGATTAGGATATATAATTCTCACACAGAGAGAGAAAAGGAAGGATTGTGTTTGCAGAAATGTCAAACCTGCTTCCTCTTGGCTGAGTATTGATCCAGGCCTGGAGGAAAAAATGAAGATGGAACAGTTTGCACATGTGTGGGTGCATGTCCCTGGATCAGCCTGGCCTCCATTACTGCACACTTGGAGGATCACACATGCATGTTTGCCATGGGATCTCGCTCTCTGAGATTACCAAACACCAGGTGACTGGGAGCTGAATATGTGGACATTGGAAGTCACAGTGTGTGCAGCGATATGAAGATTCTGCCTACAGTGTTATAATCCTGGGATGGTCCAATCACACATGCAAGAACGATTGCCACCTTCGGTCAGACAAAGTAAAGGATGGGTCAGACAAAATACAGGACAGGTCGCGGGGGGGTGGGGGGAATTGGGAAGCTAAAAATTACCGGTACTTTGCCTGGTGCAGAAATGACTTCAAAGCAATCCTTCACAATGGCACACATTGGCTCCGTCCCCGGCTGCAGGGTGTACGTGCCACTCCAGGCAGGCACCCGAGCAACTATCCCGTGCCTGGGAGGGCACCCTCCGTGCCTCACTCCCCTCAGGAGCACGCCTGCCCGCCCTGGGCAGCGAGGGCATATGCTCCGCTGCTGATTCTAACCACTGCACCACACTACCTCTCCTCCAAAAGTCCTCCCCACCAAATGTCATTGAAAGAATGGGATCCCGCAAAGGCCACAGGCCCATCTCTGCTCTGCCTTGCCATGGCTTGTGTGGAAGAAGCTTTGCATCCCAGATTCCACGAGCTTTCTACCAAAAGGAAACGCAGCTTAAGATCTTTGCAGGGGGGGGGGGGAATCAACAAGTGTACCAAAGTATCACCAAAGAAGCTGAACAAACCCCTCACGGGCAGAAAAGCAGCAGCAAAGGTGTGGAGTACAGATAGTGATTTGCGGACTGCCGAGCTTTCAAGTCCAATCTCCCCGAGCAAAGCCACCGATAAAATGTTGCTGAGGTTGGGTCTGTCTCTCCCTCTCTCTCTCTCTCTCTCTCTCTCTCTGGCTTGTGAAGTTAGAACCCTTTCTTCTTTTCCTTTTCTCCCCCCCCCACTCCCCCTGCTTTCTAATTTCATAAACCACCAGTGCTTTGCCTCCTCGCTTGTGCTCTCCTGCTCTCTTGGAGCCCCCCTAAGCCGGTGCAACAGTTCAATAATTACATGTAATTGGATCTCTCCACTGCTGGGGACGTGGCAGCAAGCATCATGCGGCAAGGAGAGAAATTTCACTGGGCCGAGCCGGATGCTGGCCCCCTGCGCCTGATTGCCAGCCGCTTCCATCTGCCACGCAACAGCACAGCCACGGCCAAAGGTTCCCCTTGTGATTGGATTGCCTCGGCCCAGGATCTCATTATGAGCTCCACCAAATTTGGAAAGCTGAGCGCAGCTGGGAAGTTTGGTCACTCACTAAACTTGGCTCTAGACCTTGAGATAACGGCAGAAGGCCATCTTTGGAGCCCTGCGGACATGGCCAAACAGGGCAAAGTGCAAATATGAATAGGACTTCTTGTTATTAAATATATCACTCCCACTAGTGAAACTTACATTGGCCTGAGTTCTTGGTGTGCTTTTTTCTTGATATGAATAGGGCAGCATTGCCCGGGCACGAATTCCCATGTATTCCTTTATGCATCTGCTCTTTTGCATAGGACAGAGGACAAAGGCACAGAGCACTCTTCACCAACCTAGCACCCTCCAGATGTTTGGGCCTTGCAGACCCCTCAGGACCAGAGTTTTTTGTGGGTATCTTCTGCAACATGTGGTTGGTGCAAGAACAGTGCATTGCTGGTGGGTTTACACCGGACCTTCTGCACATCAGTCTGTTTTATTAGTTGGGTGGAGGATAGAGAGGGGTGGGTGGCTGTGCAAACATAAAGACTAGCCTAGTGCAAGCATTTGCAGAGGAAGGTGTGCACTGGGTGTCAGCCATGAGGGTGGGTGACATCGCTGCGCCACCCCTTCCACTCGCTATGCAGGTAGTGAGCCGCTAGGAACGATGCTGCTGTGGGCAGCTAGTGGCGCCCCCCATGCTCGTCGCATGGGCTGCTAACGGTGCCCCTCTGATGCTCCCTGTGCAGGCGGCAGGCAGCTAGGGAAGCTCGCCACGCAGGCAGCAAGCAGCACACACACCCAGCGAGCGATAGGCGGCCAGGGACGCTCGTCATGCGGCCGGCTAGCCCCGCCCCCATGCCGCTCCGGGTGCCGGGGCAGGTAGCTCCGCCCCTGAGTGCAAGTCCCCCAAAAGATAGCTGTATGTAACAGCTGCAGGTAGGATTCTTTATGCACAAAAATGGAAGGAAGAAGAAATTCCCACTAAAGAAGAATGGATAAGCAAGGTGATGGACTACGCGGAATTGGCAAAGTTAACAGCCAAAATAAGAGAACCTAACGGTGAATGTGTTGTGGAAGAAGACTGTTTTCTGGCCTCACATTTGCATGCGGCTTCGGTCTGGCTGCATCTCTTTCATGGGTGCATCTCCATCATTCCCTTGTCACGTGAGATGCAGGGCTGGTTTGCAGGAGGGGGCCCTTCTGCATGCAAGGCAGCAGCACTAATGTAGCAGAAGAAAGATCCGAATGCAGAGTGATAGATGCCTAGAGAGAGAGACCAGCCATATGCTTCCCCAGCAGACAGCCAAATGGCATTGTGTAATAAGTGCAATAAGACAGGAATGCACGGGGAACAGAGGGAAGATGGATAACATGACTGATGATAGACAGAGCCAAGCATTGTTCTAAATAACTGCAGAGACTGAGGCCTGTTGACAGGCAGATGAGCTGACATCTTACAAGCTGGTAGATAGACAGGGTTAAACTGAGTGCAAGAGCCATAAGCTAATATTTCTCTTTTCTTTTCTTTTTTTTTACTGGACCAATTAAAATGCTGGAAGGGAGTGCTTTGATCTGCATATTCTTCATCAGGCTTGACACGTTCAGAACACAAATATTTTGTTTTTAAAGGTATTGCATACTACTTGCAACCTGGCTGAGTCTGGAATGCTTTAGGATGGGGTGATCTAGGATACTTTTCAGTACACATAATATATTTCTCTTTAAAAAAAAAAGAACTGCATGTCGGGATCACGCCCCAAATTTTGTCACTTTGTTGTTGTTGAGTCGTTTAGTCGTGTCTGACTCTTCGTTACCCCATGGACCAGAGCACGCTAGGCACTTCTGTCTTCCACTGCCTCCCACAGTTTGGTCAGATTCATGCTGGTAGCTTCGAGAACACTATCCAACCATCTCGTCCTCTGTTGTCCCTTTCTCCTTGTGCCCTCCATATTTCCCAACATCAGGGTCTTTTCCAGGGAGTCTTCTCTTCTCATGAGGTGGCCAAAATACTGGAGCCTCAGCTTCACGATCTGTCCTTCCAGTGAGCACTCAGGGCTGATTTCCTTCAGAATGGATAGGTTTGAACTTCTTGCAGTCCATGGGACTCTCAAGAGTCTCCTCCAGCACCATAATTCAAAAGCACCAATTCTTTGGTGATCAGCCTTCTTTATGGTCCAGCTCTCACTTCCATACATCACTACTGGGGAAAACCATAGCTTTAACTATATGGATCTTTGTTGGCAAGGTGATGTCTCTACTTTTTAAGATGCTGTCTAGGTTTGTCTTTGTCACTTTACTCTATGATTATCTGGGTTAAGGAGGCTGCAAATGGACTTTTCCTGGAATCAAATGCACTGGAAATTCCATTCATTCCATTAGTTTTCCAAAAGTAGCGTGAAAGCTCAAATATAATGTGAAAGTTCACAGTTAAGGGAACATCTTGGAAATGGAACCAACTGCCATGTGAATGCAGCCTAAATAAGGTCCGTTAGTTTCAAGGAGTAAAAGTTGCTTGAATTGCACCCCCAAAGTCCATCTACTCCAGGCTTCTGCAGCATGTGCTCCTTCCTGATATTTTGACCTGCAGCCCCCATCATCCCTGACCATTGGTCATGCTGTCTGGGGCCAAAGTGAATTAGAGTCCAACATCTGCAGTGCATCAATTGGGAAGCATTCAATTTCTGCAGTAGCCAACCAGCTGCCTCTGTCAAGCCCACATGTAGACATGGAGACAATTGCCCTCTTCTCCTGACCTCCATTGTTGCTCTCCAGGGACAAACCATCTGCAAACCTAGACACCCCACATAACTCGTCTTTTGACTAGTAACCATTGATAGACTTGTCCTCCACAGTAGATTTATTTGCTCCACTCTTCAGAGAGCTGCGGTTTGCTTCAGGTCCATTGCTCTGTAATGTGTGAAAGAGCCTTTAATTAAAACAGACAAGACTATGGGGTAGATGGCGGTGAAACCAGTGAGGTGCGGCGGTGTTGTAAATGGGATACGATTCAAATATCATATGCTCCAAGAGTCCTTATTAACCAGGCTATTTACCAAATATTTTGGCAGAGCAGCTGCTTTGCAATGCAGAAGGTCCCAAATTCTATCCTCGGCATTTCCAGCTAAGATTAAGAGAGAGAATGCTGTCTGAAATCTTGAAGAGCCACTACCAGTCAGTGCAGACAATACTGACCTAGATGGATGATAGTTTTGACTCAGTATAAGACAGCTTCCTAAGTAACCTATGAATCTGGAGGCTTATCTCTACCACCTGACCAACCCAAATCAACACAGGGCATACATGCTAGCGAGACTGAATGTGCTACCATAGGCAATGCTACAGAGGAGATTCCAGAAAATACATCTTGCAGAGAGACTATGCCCCTGTGGACTGAATCTTATAGAATCAGTCATGTATGTTCTTTTGCACTGCCCCTTGTATTAGACAATTCAATCTTAAGTTCATTAATCAGTTGGTTGTTAGCAGGGAGCGGCAGTCAGACAGGTAGCTTTCCTAATATTTACCTGGGATAGGGAAAAGATGGAGAAAGTAGCCAGGTTTCTGCAACATGCAATGAGGATTCATGAATAGGGGTGGTCAATATATATCATCCAAAACCGGTTTGAAGTTCATATTGTGATGTTGGTTTCATAATGTTTGACCTGGCAATATATCACAAATCATGATGCGTGTTTGTGTGTGTGCTATGCAAAAATCACAATGTGGGGAAAAACTGTGAAGCCAGCCAACGCCTCTACATAGCTCCATCCTTATTTCAGACATACAGTCATACCTTGGAAGTCAAACGGAATCCATTCTGGAAGTCCATTTGGCTTACAAAACATTCGGAAACCAAAGTGTGGCTTCTGATTGGCTGCAGGAAGCTCCTAAAGCCAATCAGAAGCTGCAGAAGCCCTGTCGGACGTTCAGGTTCCAAAAATAGTTCGCAAACTGGAACAGTCACTTCCGGGTTTGCAGCATTCGGGAGCCAAACCGTTGGAGAACTAAGCTGTTTGAAAACCAAGGTATGGCTGTATCAGTATATCATGATGTTTAGTTGGTGATATATCACCCAACCCTATTCGTGGGTGTTTTATAACAGCATTTTAATTGCTAGATGCAGATTTTGCCGAGTTATTTTATTGTACTGAACCTTTCAGAATTATGTCTACAGTATATGCCAACAGAGGTGTGAGATTGAGATTGAGTAGCCTATGAATGTAGCCTATGGATGTTAAGAAAAGGCTAAAACACCCTGTCTCTTCAATCTGGGTGGTCCACACAATGTGACAGGCTTGTGTGGCCTTGTAAATAAAAGGTTTCTAGTCCACAACAGTGAGTGTGGGTCATATGTGTCCTCAAAAGCTGATCGGGGAAAGGAACAACTTTTCCCAAATTCCCTTGGCTGGTTGCCCGGAAGAGAGTTGGGCTCACCAAAAGGTGACCAGGTGACTGTATCTGTTTGCAAGCACTCCAGAGGCAAGCAGCACAAATAAATTTTTAGCGGTGAGTCTAACTGGGGCTGGTGAAATGGGAAAGCGAGGCACCAGAGCAACCAACCTTGGTTCCCCTGCTCCTTTCAGCAGCCTGTTCATTGCCAGGGGAACCTAATTTGAAAGGCACGTTTTGTTTTGTTTTGTTCGAGAGGAGAAAAAATATGTCGGCAGGATATTAAGAATGGCTTCCTCCCCTCCCCGCACCTCCCGCTTTCCCCTGTCAGTTCGGTTGCTGGTTTTAAATCTGTTTCTTTTTCTTCCCTGCTCCCACAGCTCCATCCTGAAAAGGAAACGTAACAGTGCAGAGAGAAATAGGAGAGGCTCCCTGGATGGATGGGCCTGACTGGCAATGCATAAAATTACCCATCTTTTCACCTGCCTCCCTGCGTTCCCTTTATTAATTAACTGATGCAGGATCATAGGGGTGCCATTCTTGCCTCCCCTCCCTCTCTCGTTATTCCACACCGATGCCTCAGAAACGTGCTTGGATCCCGGGTGGTTCTGGAAGAAGAGGCCGGGTGTTTGACATCAGAATATAAACAGAATGCCATGTCCTATTCTATGCATTCCCATTGCATGATTTATTCAGATTCTGCTAGCTTTGGGAGGAAGGAGCTTAGGCAGGGCATTGAGGCCTTGCCTACAACCCCACGGAAATCTTATTCAGCAACCCCTTTCTAGATCCTGACCTCATACGTGCAAGCCATGAGGTCTAGTACCTTGCTTTCTTTTTGAATCAGTTGACGTCAATGTCCTTGGGAAGCTGGATTCTGCGCCTACTTTTGCAGTCCCTGTGAACTCACAGCACGCAACCCCGAATATCGTTGTGTGTCGAGGTCCCCAGGGCCACCCCAATAACTCACACATCACACAGAAATTTTTGTTTAAGGTTTTTGGCATAATTTTGGCCACAACTTTATTAAAATACAAAAAATGTGAGTGGTTGCTTAGGCATTGGTTGCGACTATCTGCCCCCCCCCCATGGGAGACACACTGACATTCCGCACATCTGCGAAAGTCAGAAAACAGGAGTACACTTGGGGGTAGCAACGGAGCAGGGAACCTGCCCTAGCCCTCCCCAAATGCAACCAGGAGCTCTTGCAATGGCCCGAGCCCCCTTGACAGGGTGGACAAGCAATAGTTAGTCCCTGATTACTTTAACGGAATCCCTTGCAGCAGCAGCATTAGAGGGGCAGGCACAGCCAATCCATGCCACCTCAACCAACCAAACCATAAACCAATGCCTAACTGCAACCTTACAAGTTGTGACGATTTGCTACGCAGTAGGCAAAAACCAAATGGCCCCAGCCAATCAGCCAGATGGACAAAATTCCTACCGGGGCCCTGCCCCAAGAGCAGACGACCCCATGACAGGCATAGCAAGGTCAAAGCGAACAACCCTAAATATAGGGAGGGGGAGGGGCAATCCGATGCACGGGCGAAAAGAGGAAGCCCTAGCCTCGTGCAAAGAGTTTTAGCATTTCTGGCTGTCAATCAACAATTGGCAACATTAACTTCGTCCCAACAACAAGGGAAGCCCAATCGCATCAGTGGCCAACAATCAATTAGCCCGCCCGCAACTTTGGAGTGTCCTGGCGGCCCCCACTGCAACACATGCTCTCCATGAAGGAGAACACGCTTTGCACGCACCCCAATCTCTGAGTGGAGGAGGATGAGGCTGACTGCCAGCGCCCCCACTGGACTGGATGTAAAAAGAAGGCAGGCAGGTGGGGACTGGCTGAGGACAGGCTTCATGTGGTGGGGCAGTGCCCCATTTGCCCTGATGGGCCAACCGCCACCATCCTCTTCCCAAGGCACTGCGTCTCAAAGAAGTAAGAAGCTGAAACACTCTTGAGCTGAAATCACTGACTCCCCCACTCAAGGTCCTGTTGTGAAGAGTCCCATTCCTCTTCTTGAGCTGGGACAGTAAATGCTTAGCCTCTCAAGGGCAGTATTGAGACTCCATTCCGAAGGCCTGTATGGGGATCCATTCCCCTCCAAGGCCGTCACTGAAAGGCAGAACATCGGGGATAAAACGCTCATTGGCATCTGGCAGAGGCAGTGTCTGGAAACAAGGCCTTATTAAAGACATCCATTATCCGCGACGATAATTTCCCCGGGCTTCCCAGAGGTTTGCGCTGCTGCTCCTAGCCCACTGCTCTGCGCCAGTTTGGCCGACAGTGTCAGGCAGGGAAGGCAGCAAACATTTTGTGAGTCATTAGTTTGCTTATTTGCTGTATTCCTACCCCGCCTTTCGCGGCAAGCCCTTGGGAGAGAGCCAGGTGCCTGACCATGGTCCATCACTGCCAACGAAGCCAGCTTCACAGCAGACTAAGCAACAGGGAAGCAAGGAGCGCTGGAAAATCCTGGCAGTTTGATCAAAAAAAGGCTGAGGAAAGAACAACAAGGCCCAAATAATCAGGGAAGGGCCATAGCTCAGTGGCTGAGCATCTACTTTCCATGCAGGAAGTCTCAGCTTCAGCCCCTAGCATCTCCAGGTGGGGTTAAGAAAATCCCCTGCCTGAAAGCCTGGGGAGCTACTGCCAGTCAGAGTAGACAGTACTGAGTAGGATGAAACAACAGCCTGACTCTTTGCAAGGCAGCTTCCAATGACTTAAGGGCAGTGGTAGAGCAAGTGCTTTGCACTCAGAAGGCGCTGGGTTCAATTTCCAGCATTCCTGAATACAGCTGGGAACGTTCCCTGTCTGAAGCCCTGGAAATGACTGCTCCTAGCTTAAATCCCTTTTTAAAAAGACAAATATGTGAGAAGTCTGCCAAGGGCTACCAGCCACGCCAGCTACATGGAACCTCCAGAAGCAGGGGCACCTGTCAGGCATGGAGAATTCTCTCCTCCCCCAGTATCATCGAAGGCAAGAAGAAGAAGCAAGTTCATATTGTTGGGTTTTATTCAGTCATTTATTCAGGGAACCAGGCAGAGGGCCTTCTCGGTAGTGGCACCCGCCCTGTGGAATGCCCTCCCACCAGATGTCAAAGAGAAAAACAACTACCAAACTTTTAGAAGACATCTGAAGGCAGCCCTGTTTAGGGAAGCTTTTAATGTTTAATAGGTTATTGTATTTTAGTGTTCTGTTGGAAGCTGCCCAGAGTGGCTGGGGAAACCCAGCCAGATGGGCAGGGTATAAATAATAAATTATTATTATTATTATCATCTGGGTGCAAGACAAAGAATCCATGTCTCGACACAAGGGAGACGTTGCCTACTCTGAGTCCCTCCTCTTCCGTCTCCAACAACATCCTGAGAGCCTATGGGAAGTCCCAGGAACCACACTCCTCTGTATTCTCTGTTCTTGAATGTGATCGACGAGCCCTTGGAGAAGGAGGCTCTCCCAGACTCTCCAAGGAGGTCTCTGCTGGCTGCTCTCTCATTCCCTCCTCCTCCTGGCAGTTCTTCATTCAGCTGTCATTCAACCCTGTCTCCTTCTCTTCTCGAACCTGCTGGAGACAAGGGGGGGGGTGAATCTTCCCACTCGCCCTCCTCTTTCAAGCAGAGCCAAGGAGACAAAGGGGACAGTTCCCTGCCTTCCAGTTCAGTCCAGTCCCTGACAGCACCTCTAGATACCAGATCCTGGGGAGCAAAAAGGCCCTTGCCTTCCCAGCACTGGTTGGCCTGGGGTGGCAGTGGACTGCTGGGTCTCAGGAATCAGCTACATTAGTAAAGAAAGAGCATTTTGAATGTGTTATAAACATACAACACCAGATGACGCTGGAGAGAGAGAAAAATTCTATATGATTTTCCATAGCGTTTCCCCTCCCCCTTTTCGTTATAACAATTTAATTTCTGACTTATTTATAGCAGGAGTTTTTTCTGTGGGTAGATCCACCCTAAGTCTCACCCAGCAAGATCCTTTTTATGTTCTTAATGTGCCTCTTCTGAGCTAGGCTTGGGACCCTCCTCTCCAGAGCTCCGAATCTGCAAATGCATTCTATGGAGCCAGCCTTCAAAGCTGCAGTGCCAGACCTAGAAGATAATTAATTTTTCTACCCAAAGGCTTAGGAGGAGGAGAGGAGCGTTTGACTAATGAAGGCATTAACAAACCGCCCTTCAGTTCAGAGCACGCCTCTGTACATGCCAGCTTGCACCCATTCGCAAAGTGGTGGGTTTGGGGTTCTTTTTTAATTAAATGTGTGCAGGAGCGGAAAGTCCAGACAGATTGCATCTTTGCCGAAGTATCTCCAAGACAATGAGCTGAAGTAAACAGCATGGCCTCAATCTGTGAAAGTTATTTTATGAAGTTAGATTATGTCTAGGCCATCCTTCAATACCAAACTCCCTGGGTGAGACACAAATGCTAATACATTTACAATAATGCAGCCTCAAAGCTCACTAGGCACCGTAATCACAGGCCAGCCACTTGCCTTGCTAGCTTGCTGAATGTGTAAGGAGTATTCAGAAAAGGAGGTAAGTTACATAGTTGTTGTATGAAGTTAAGACGTGCTGAGACTGGGCTGTGAGAAACCTTTGCACCAAAGAATTTCATCCTCCCAACTCTTTTTCATGGATATTTGAAGAAAAATCTACCTAGCCTTTGAATCCCAATACAGTCATACCTAGGGTTAAAGTACCTTTGGGATAAGTATTTTCGGATTGTGTGCTGCAGCAACCCGGAAGTAACGGAGTGCGTTACTTCCGGGTTTTGCTGCTCGCGCATGCGCAGACGGTCAAAATGACATTACACGCATGTGTAGAAGCGGCGAATCACAGCCTGCACACGCGCAGACGTGCAGACACAGGTTGCGTTCGCCTCTGGATGCGAACAGGGCTCCGGAACGGATCCCGTTCGCATCCAGAGATACCACTGTATATGTTGTAGTAGCAGTGCTAATTAACAATTTCCCACTTAAATCACAGGCTCTGAACTTTTCAGTGCATGCATGCACACAGGTCCTGCTTACCGAACACAATGCGTTCCCTGGAAAATGTTGGTTAGGTGATCGTTCACATAACAAGTCCGCTATTTCCCTTGTTTCCTATGGAAATGTTTCTAATGTGGGATTTGACTGCTCGCTTTCCCCTTCTCTCCATGGTTTCTTCCGGAAATGGCTTCAGCAAAAGAGAGACGGGGGGAGGGAGTTATTTCTCATTTCTCCTGCTGTCTGATTCATCCAATCTTGCTCCCACCTCCCTCTCTCTGTGGCTTCTACCCAAAAATAGCTGCCACTGGTCAGCAAAGCCCAAACAAACAAGGAAGTAAGGAAGTCTGCTGTTCAGATAAGTGAATCTATAGAGCATATAGTGAGGTTTGGGCATAACTTCTAATGTGCAGGTAAGTGATAGCATGCAGATAGCAGGACCTGCCTATACTGGACTCAGTTGCACTGCAACATGGGTTTTGATGGCTTTTAGAACCATTTTGGTATGTTCAGGTTAAAAGGGTAAAGTGCACCTGTTTAGATCTGTGCTGTCATTCCCAACAGTGGAACTTTGAGCTATTGCACCTGCCCAGTTGATATTTAAACAAGCAGCTCAATTCTTCATATCATAATATGCACATATAAACACACACGCCCCAGCACAGTTGTAGTTGCCCCTAGCCTACAACCAGAAGTGTAACTGGAAATTGGAGAATCTGTCCCAGATGCCCAGATGTTTACACACGTACACCCTGGAAGAAAAGTCTAGAGGCTTACAAAAACCAGCAACTTGATCTGCATCATACTTCACTGCCAGCTGCTCCCACAACAGCTGGTGGAGAATCCTGCTCTTTTGAGCCTGATGGCAAACAACTCCCCACTCTTCCGAGAAGGAATCCCTCTTCTAATTGCTTTGACTGTGCTGCTCGGCCTTCATTGCATACCCCGAAGGCAGACAAGGCAGAAGAGGGCATGGAAAAGTCACAGTCATTATATCTAATGCCTCCTAAAGCCAGCTAAGTGAGTACAAGTCCAAGTACAATCCTAGAGGCTGAACTCAAAAGTGATGGGAAGACATGTTGCCTATTGCATTTTTCTAGTCAAGGAATCAGAAAGACCCCCAAGAACAAGAGGCAAGGCAGCCTTCGCACAAGGAATTATTGCAGCACATTTTTCTTCCTTATTTCGGAAGCGGGGAGGTGGCAGGGCCATGCTTCATTGAGAAAGTGCAATTGTTCTTTCTGTGTATAGTGTTCCTATGTGCTCCATGGTGACTGGTATCCATTGGGACTGGTGGGGCAGAAAGTTGGGAAGCCAATGGTTGGTGGAGACAGAGCCAAGGACCAGCAGAGCCAACTAATCCTGGTTTTGTCCCCACCTCCTTTCTTTCTGAGTTCTCCAAGTGCAACACAGAGACTAAGGAGGAGGAGGGAGCTGATAGGCAGTGCTACCCCCCTGGAATGGATGGTAGAAAGAGGCAGGCAGGTGGGGGCGGGCTGAGAGCAGACCAAGAGCAGTGGGACAGGGTCTCCTTTTCCCTGATGCACCAGCCTCCTTTGTACAGTACATGCTGGTTGTGTGAGCATTGATATAAGATGTTAGTTTAACTGGAACTCAGGTCTGCTTCCAGTTCCTGGACCACAAGAGGACCTCACCTCTTATTCTCTGACTGCAACACCACAGGAATACAGCTGAGGGTATTGTTTCAGGTGGAGACAAAGACAGAGTGGTCTTCATACTTGGCACATATTTGTGGGGACTATAATACTGTGGTAGATTTTGAGGTTAGCCTGAAATGCCCTGAAAACCTCCCAGTTCTTGGGATCCTGCACCCAGTGAGGGTTAGACTATTCACAGAGGAGGTTGCTGAATTAGTCTGACAAGTTTCTTTGTAAGACAACGGCCTTAGCTGGCCATTTTAATGTCCTCCTCAGCATCCAAGCTAAGTTGCCAGAGCTACGACCAAGTGATGGTGCCCTCTAGGCTAATGTGTGGGCTTCTTCTCCACCACCCACCACCTTCACCTACCTGCTAGGTAGGTGAACAATAGCCAGAGTAGTGTGAGAGAACTGAGCTGGAAGCAGACTATAAGCTGGAGACCCAGACTCGCTTCCTTTGTGCTGGATCCAAAGCTGTGACCATTGGCGAAGCAAGATCTTTTGAGATGTTCCTACTGGGAGCCTCTCCATCTTATGCTCAGGTTGTATATATGTGTAAATAAAACCATATGTCCTTAAGACACCACAGTATCCGCTGACCTGTATCCCAAGGAAACCAAACTTGGGGAAGTACCCAGAACCCCTGGATTCTCTCACTGCTCAGAGATGGGTGGCATGTCACAATACTGAGAGGCCTCCATCTGCTCCAGAGATGTTGTTAACATTCCCTAGACCAGTGTGTTTTCCTCTCACATTATTCTACCTTTTAAATCCATCTATTGCAGAAATTCTACCACCTGCCAAATGTCATCAAGGAAGCCAGCTCAGTACGTTGAAAGCACCTCTTTGCTGAGCTGCCTTTTATTAGATGTGTGGTTTTCAGGGCATGTGCAAGTGGAAACAATCGACAGGGAAAAAAGAGAGAGCCAGAGCTAAACGGAACAATTTTGTTTTAATTTTCTGACTAATTAAAGCGGCAGCTTCTGCCCTCCCCCATCTGCACACAGATTGGCTGGGGAGGGACTGAACCCCTGGGTACGGCAAAGGCCACATCTTGCTGTTTTCCTTTTTGTCATTTTTGATCTGCCGTTCTTGGGCTCGGCAAGGAAGACGCTAGCTAGTTTTCTGCACAGTTACATTTCATGGATGATTTGAAGGCAGGGGGGATGGCAGAGCACAGGCACAGAAACCAAAGTAATAGGAAGCAGAGAGAAGGGTGTTCAGTTTCTCCTTAGCAGCTGTCAGCACCAGGCTACGTGATTAAGGACCAGCTCTCACCGAGATGGTCAACGTGTGCAGGGAATGTTCCACTTCAAACTGCAGTTGGGGGGCTCATAAAAACTCAATACAGTGGCACCTTGGGATGCGAAAGGGATCCATTCCGGAGCCCCCTTTGCATCCTGAATAGAACGTAAGACACGTCTGCGCGTGCGCGGGTCGCATTTTGCCACTTCCGTGCATGCGTGTGACGTCATTTTGAGCGTCTACACATGTGCAAGTGGCAAAACCCGGAAGTAACACGCTCCATTACTTCCGGGTTGCTGCGGAGTGCAACCCGAAAGTTCTCAACCTGAAGCACATTCAACCCGAGGTATGACTGTAGTTCTGCTCTGAGTAAAACTTAGTGGACTACCACCCTGAAACTTTCGTAACATTCAGAACTGCCTGAGAAATTGATGGTCAGTAGGCTCACACATACACATCCAGCGTTGGTCCTACTCAGAGTGACGTTCATGGACATGACTAACTCAGGTTCATTGATTTCAGTAGGTCTATGCAGAGCCGGACTGAGTTAAATACAGTCCAAATACTTATTCACACAGGCGGCAAAATGAATATATGGTGCTGATTGCCACAAGATGTTACAGTAGCCACTAGCTTAGATGGTTTCAGATGAGATGGTTTTCAGATGAGATGACACACTGTCAGCAGCTCCTAAGCTAGGTAGCTAAGAGGAACCTCAATTTTCAGTGGCAATCTGCCTCTGATCATTGGAGGCTATGAACAAGCAGCATGGGAGGGTTTATTGCCTCCATGCCCAACCTGGGGCTTCCCAAGGATATCGGTTTGGTCACTGTAAGAAGAAGCTGGAGGAGAGGAACTTTTCATCTGATCCAGTAGAGCTCATTCAACGTTCGAAGGCAAGCTTTGCAAATGTTGTGTCCTCCAGACATTTTGGACTACAACTCCCACAATCCCCAAATACATTGGGCTACAACTCCCATCAACCCCACCCAGTGCTGGCTGGAGCTGATGGGAGTTGTATCGCAAAATATCTGGAGGTCACCACCTTGGCAGGGGCTGCCCTTAGACGAACTGCTAAATCGCAGTGGCCCAAAGCGAGAAAGAAGAACCATTTTTGTCCTCTGACTGAAAGAAAATAAAAAGTAGGGAGCAAAGAAAGATATCCAAGCTGTGGTGGTTGTTTTTCTTCTGGCCACTTGGCAATCATAACACCAGTTTGTGCGAGTTGCCTGTGTGAGCTCGCATGTCCGTGCGTTTTTAATACAACACACCAGCGCACCAATAAGTTGCAGATCTCCATTCCTTAGGAAAGATGAATATTGTTTTACAGGAGATGAAAGCAGATAGAGTTTCGAGGCATTCCATTTTATTGCATCTTGCCTTGTCTTCGCTCTCCTTTTTTAAACCAAAGTTTTTCCAGAGTGTCTTCTATTTCCCCTTCTCCACCTGACATATCTGTTTCGAATCATCCAGCAGTTTAAAGAGAAAATTGCTTTTTTTCCCCCACCACCTTCTCTTCCACACACACACACACCCTTTTTCACCCCCCTAGAACTGCATTTAAAATCTTTTCAACAATGGTAAGAGGTTGCGCCTTGATCATTCTCCGTGCGTTTTTCCAATGCGCAGGCACAGCGGAGGAGAGAAATAGATCTACAGCCAGCTGGCTCTCAGATGAGAGAGGGAATAGAAAAAAGGAAGGGATGGGGAAGAGAGTTAGAAATGGTGGGAAGCAGCGGAGGCCCAGAACAGTCACAACTTCACCCCCACCCTCCTTGTCTTCCCAACCCTAAGACTTCAGAGCATAATACTTTTTTCCCCCTTTATAAAACTCCTTGGAACAGAAACAGAAAAGGAGTGATAAAGCGGAACACAGGAACAGACGCAGGAATAAAATCCAGCTCTTAATTGCTCCTTGCAGTGCTTCCTCCCATATCTTTAGGAGTTAATATGATTCCATCTCCCTGCAATGCAGCTCAGTATTCTTCCCACCCATCCAAAAAATACCTTGCTAGCAAGGTTATCTTGTGCTGTGGTAGACGCTGTACAGAAGGAAGGGCTGTAGCCCAGTGGGAGAGCACCTGCTATGCGTGCAGAAGGCCCCTGGTTTGATCCCTTTGACCCACATTCTGTGTCGCTGATCTAAACCATCCCCCTTTCCTCTGCAAAGAAAGAGAACGGCCTGACTCACTGTGGGGGAAATACAGGACCCAGATGGGGGTCGTTCTGGGAGGGAGGTGTTTTAGATCAGGGAAATGGTTCAGACAGTGAAGGTCAGCACCTTCAGCAACAGCACTGTCCCCATCAAGTTAGCAGTGTGGCAGCTGCTCTGAGAAAATAAAATGAATGAAACACAGGAAGTTCCCATCAGGGATCTCCCACATCACTTCATTTTTGAGCCCCAAAATCCCAGGTGTGGGGAAGGATCTGTAGCTAAATGGCAGAGCAGCTGCTTGGCATGCAGAAGGCCCCGGTCCAATCGCCGGCATCTCCTGGTAGGACTGGGAGAGAGCCCTGCCTGAAACCCTGGAGAAGTGCTGCCAATAAGTGTAGGCAATACTGAGCTAGATGGATCGATGAGCCAAGTTGGTATAAGGCAGTTTTCTGTTGGGCTCATGAAGGTCTGGAAATTATAAGTTGTCATGCCAGGAGCCTGGCAGTGTGTCCTCACTCCCCATTCTTGATTATCACCACCCCAGGGGATTGAAAACCCTGAAAGAGGGCTTTTTTTCAGCTAGAGCTCACCAGAACTCAGTTCCGGCACCTCTCAGGTGGGCGCTATTGCCATTATAAGAGAACAAGGGAGGTGTTCGTGGTTAAGTTCCAGCACTTTTCCCCCCCTAGAAAAATAGTGCTGGGCTTAAGTCGTGATGTATGGAAGTGAGAGCTGGAGCATAAAGAAGGCTGATCGCCAAAGAATTGATGCTTTTGAATTATGGTGCTGGAGGAGACTCTTGAGAGTCCCATGGACTGCAAGAAGATCAAACCTATCCATTCTTAAGGAAATCAGCCCTGAGTGCTCACTGGAAGGACAGATCCTGAAGCTTTGGCCATCTCATGAGAAGAGAAGACTCCCTGGAAAAGACCCTGGTGTTGGGAAAGATGGAGGGCACAAGGAGAAGGGGACAACAGAGGACAAGATGGTTGGACAGTGTTCTCGAAGCTACCAGCATGAGTTTGACCAAACTGCGGGAGGCAGTGGAAGACAGGAGTGCCTGGCGTGCTCTGGTCCATGGGGTCACGAAGAGTCAGACACAACTAAACAACTAAACAACAACATGTGCTTCACACGAGAGGGAGGGAAATATGAATAGCAATGTGCGTACACTTTCTCTTTTCCCGGACACACTTTCTCTTTTCCATCCCCAAACACTGTAACCTTTTAGGGAAAGGTGTTAGGAATGGATTGCTGACAAAGGATTGCTCCAGCTACTTCCCAGGAAGCTGCGGATTTGACAACCTGATGAAACAGCTCCCAGCAAACTCCTGGACAGCTCCCTGCTGTTCAGAGCTTGTCGCTCTGGCTTATTATCCTCTTGCCGGCACTGCTGGACAGCTCCACGGCTGGTCAGTGCCTAGCTGCCAGCCATGCCTCTGATCCTATCCCCAACCCCATCCCCACTAATCCCCCTGGCGTACCACCCATTATTCCACCATGCAGCACAAAACCTCCAGATAAAAACCTGGCGAACCAAAGGCTTATATCGCCTAATAGACTTTTATAAAAATAACAAACCCTTGTCAACACAAGAAATACAAGACAAACTAGAAGACACCCAAATGACCTGGTTAACACAACACCAACTACATGCCCTCTTAAACAATCCAACAGTAAAATCAGCAGCAACTAGGCCCCTGACAACCTTTGAAAACCTCCTCCTAACAACAAAGGGAAACGGTAAAGGGACGGTATCCGCAATATACAAAATACTACTCCAAAACCCCGCAAATCCCCTAGACGCAATCAAAAAACAATGGGAGAATGACATAGGCTATGAGATTAACCCCACTCAATGGACCAGAATGTGGTCTAAACCCCCCTTTAAATCCATATCAACGAAAAGAAAAGAACTCACACTGAAACTCACCTACAGGTGGTACCTAACACCAAGGAAACTAGCGCTAATACACCCAGGAACCTCACCAAAATGCTGGAGAGGGTGCACCTCCACAGGCACATACCTCCACATGTGGTGGGAGTGTCCCAAAATTCAACTATTCTGGACAACAGCCATACAAGAAATATGTAAAATAACTAAGCAAGTAATAGACATCACCCCAGAATTGGCCCTACTAAACATCTTCCAAGACAACAATGCCCATTTACACCACAAAGAACTCATAACCCACCTGCTCTCAGCAGCCAGAAACACCATAACCAGACACTGGAGAGACCTGTCAGGAGTAAGCATGGACCAATGGTACCAAATAGTATGGGAAACAGCCCTACTAGAAAAATTAACTAATAAACTGAAACTGACAAGGGGACAAACAGAAGAAGAAGAAAAAAAATACGAGGCACTACACTTCTGTAAAACAAGAAAATCCTTAATTAAAAATATTATAAAAAAAACACAGGACTTCCCTGGATTAGACAGACAGACTGTTCTGCCTACTCTTGCAGATGGGAGCAGGGCACTGCAGGGAGGGTGTTTAACCTTTTCCTCCTGCACTGTTTTTCAGAGAGTTTCCCTCTTGAATAGCAGGGGAGAAATGTGTTATGTGCTGATGGGTGGGAACAAATAAATATTACGGTACATATATGGTTTCTGAGCGTGCTGCAGCAGCCCAAAAGATTGAACAAAATTCCATTGTACAGCATGGGGTCCAGTGTGCTGCGAACCACAGCTGCTAAGATGTATCTGTATTTCTGCAACGATCCAAATTACAAGCAAATACACCAAAGATGATATTAGCTGCACAGACAGGAAAGCTAGTGGCACCTCATTTTATTTTATTTTCGATCTGATTTGACCGGCAATTGCCCTTTCAAGGCAGGGTGCAGCATTTCATCATCATCATCACCCAATTGAAATCACATACATTGCAGTTCTTTAAAATGTAACAATAGTCGTTTAATAATCCCCCCTCCTCTCTCTTCTAGCAGAGCTAATGGCAGTGTTTAGAGGGGGTTCAGATCAGGGAACTGGTGTAGGAAGAAATGGCTAATCCAAGGATAGCCAATTTCTGATGTTTTGGACTATCATTCCCATCAGCCCCAGCCAGCATGGCTACAGGTCGCAGATGATGGGAGTTGTATTCTGCAGCTTCTGGAGGGTACCACATTGTACATCCCTAAGTTAATCCTTTCTGGGTTAGCAACTCTGCACAGCTGCTTCAAAGTTTTAGAAATAATGTTGGAGATACTGGGAACAGATCTCTTACTTCATATCTAGGTTGGCTCTTAGTAAATCCTTACCAAAATCCTGTAATGCAGAACAAGCTTAATATCAGAAATAGTCAGTTGCTTATTGGTAAGAGAAAGAGATGGCCCGAGATATTTTGCTAGCTGAGATGAAGGACAAAATGGCGCCCTCCTCCCATTCCATGTTCAGCAGACAATAAGACAGGGAGCTGAATCTGACTTCAGCCTTGGCAATAGGACAACATCTGCCACTGTATACCTGGGGGCAGTTAGCCAGCTTAGGGGGTGTGCAAAGCAGGACACACACAGCTCCATGATCCACTTGCCATTGCTTCCAATACCCCAGCCCCTCCTGCCTAACATGGATGCATCACTCTGCCCAACAATAGCCCTATGAAACAAAGCATGTGTTTTTGCATGCAGGAGGTCCATGGGCCTCTGGTTAGTATCATCACCACTCCACCTGAAACCTTGGGAAGTTGTGGCTGGTCAGGAAAAGAACTATTGGCTTAGATGTGGCAACAGGTTGATTCCTTAATTAGAAAGGTCTTGTCCTGCATCTGGAAACTGCAGATGAGGACTGAGTCTGAGGGGAAAATGGCTTGCCTATGGCAACCTAAAGAATTCACAGCAGAGGCAAGATCTGAACCAAAGTCTTCCTGCTTGGCTGCCCATTCTCTTAGTCACCCTGTTGCATTAGCTTTCAAAGAACAGAAAAAGCAAGACTCTTTGACCCCCAGATGTAGCTCTCCAGGTGAGTCAGTACAACGTGCATAAAAACCTAAATATAGCACAAACACAACCCTTACTTCCCTCCCCTCCCTCCTCCTCCTCTCCCTCCTGCTTTATCTCTTTATGTCTCTGGGCAGTGAAAACCACTAACAGTCTCCCTGTTACAGAGCGAGGAACACCAGCCAGTGATACCATTCCCATTTCATTAGAAGGGTATTGTTCTCCTGATTGACAGCTGGTGAGTCAAGGAAAATTACAATCTCCTTCCACAGCTGGGCATCCCATCAGGTACAATTTGCACTTTGGAGGGCTGGGATGGGAGGGACAAAGAGGAAGCACCAGCTAGAAAAGAGAAGAAGCTCCTTTATTTGACCAGCAGCTCTTGGCTGCCCCTTGAAGGCCTATTTCCAGTACAAACATAAACTGGCTTAACAGTTGCCACTGCCTAAGAAATCTGGGGATTGTCTGAGACAGAGAAATTTTGACCAGGGAAACTGCTTGCTTGGCTGGAAAAAAAAGAAGCAAGGACAAAATGTGATAAACAAATTGGAGGTAGAAGGTAGAATAATAGATCGCCCGAAGGATATTAGAAGACAATTTGTGAAATATTATACGGAGTTATATCGAGCCGGCAAAGAAAATAAAGACACAGTTGAAGAATATTTAATGAAAAGTAATCTACCTAAAAGGGATGCGGGTGGCGCTATGGGTTAACCCACAAAGCCTAGGACTTCCCTAGGACTTGCCGATCAGAAGGTCGGTGGTTCGAATCCCCGCAACGGGGTGAGCTCCCATTGCTCGGTCCCTGCTCCTGCCAACCTAGCAGTTCGAAAGCACGTCAAAGTGCAAGTAGATAAATAGGTACTGCTGTGGCAGGAAGGTAAACGGCATTTCCGTGCGCTGCTCTGGTTAGCCAGAAGCAGCTTAGTCATGCTGGCCACATGACCCGGAAGCTGTACACCAGCTCCCTCGGCCAGTAAAGCGAGATGAGCGCCGCAACCCCAGAGTTGGTCACGACTGGACCTAATGGTCAGGGGTCCCTTTACCTTTACCTTAATCTACCTAAAATTCTGAAAGAAAAAAAATGAATGACTTAAATGTACCTATAACAACCCAGACGCGGGTGGCGCTGTGGGTAAAACCTCAGTGCCTAGGACTTGCCAATCGCATGGTCAGCGGTTCGAATCCCCGTGGCGGGGTGAGCTCCCGTCTTTTGGTCCCAGCTCCTGCCCACCTAGCAGTTTGAAAGCACCCTAAGTACAAGTAGATAAATAGGTACCGCTTTATAGCGGGAAGGTAAACGGCGTTTCCGTGTGCTGCACTGGTGCCGGCTCGCCAGAGCAGCTTCATCACACTGGCCACGTGACCCGGAAGTGTCTCCGGACAGTGCTGGCCCCCGGCCTCTTAAGTGAGATGGGCGCACAACCCTAGAGTCGGACATGACTGGCCCGTACGGGCAGGGGTACCTTTACCTTTATAACAACCCAAGAGATACAACAAGGGATCAAGTATTCTAAAATAGGCAAATCTCCAGGACAGGATGGTTTATCAGCCAAACATTTTATAAAAAAACATTCTGATACAACCATTGAGGGAAGTAATGAACAAGATACTGATAACAGGCGAAATTCCTGAATCATGGAAAGAGGCATATATAACATTACTTCCGAAACAAGACACAAATTTACTTTTGGTAAAAAATTACAGGCCAATATCTCTGCTGAACAATGGTTATAAATTATTCACCAGTATTATGGTGAGCCATGTGAAAGGGGTGCTTAAAGAGTTAATTCATCATGATCAAGCCAGCTTTCTTCCTGGCCAACAGATGAAGGATAATACAAGGAATATAAGTGTTATAATAGAATATCTAGAGGTCAGGAACGAAAAGCAGGCAACATTGATATTTGTGGATGCAAAGAAGGCCTTTGATAATGTGTCTTGGAGCTTTATGGAAAAAACTATAGAGATTATGAATTTTGGAAAAACTTTTTTGAGAGGAATTAATGCAATATACTCAGACCAGCAGGCAAGGTTATTAGTGAATAATGCAATATCAGAAAGATGTAAAATTACAAAAGGGACAAGACAGGGTTGCCCCCTGTCACCATTATTGTTTATTTTACTATTGGTGAGAAATATAAGATCTGAAAAAGAAATAAAAGGTATAACAGTTGAGTGCAAAGAGTATAAATTGAGAGCATTTGCAGATAATCTTATAATAACAGTAGAAAACCCATTGGTGATTTATGCTAAACAAAAATAAAATGAAAGTATTGGTAAAAATATGACTGAGAAAAGTAAAAATGAAACCAAGGATTACATATAAATTACTAACAGATGATAAAGAAAGAGGGGGCTTCTCCTTGCCAGATTTAAAACTGTATTATGAGGCGTCTTGTCTCTGTTGGCTAAAGGAATGGATAACTTTGAAAAGCGCAGATATATTAGACCTTGAAGGTCATGACAACAGATTTAAATGGCATGCATATTTGTGGTATGAGAAGACCAAAGTGCACAAAGGTTTTTAAAATCATGTAATAAGAAATGCAATCTATGATGTATGGGAAAAGTATAAAAAATTGTTGGAACAGAAAACACCATGGTGGCTCTCTCCAATAGAAGCAATATCCTTTAAAAAAAGGTTAACGCAAAAGCGGAATGGGCAACTTATAAAGTGTTGCACACTGAGGGAGAACAGCAATTTAAATTTAAAAATATGGATGATATAAGACAGTTACAGATTGGTTGCAATATCATCAAATAAATGATGTGTTTAAAGCAGATAAGAAAAGAGGATTCAGTACAGAATTCTCAAGTTTTGAAAAAGAATTACTGGAAAATAATGAGAAATTATTATCTAGAATGTACAAATTGTTGCTAGAATGGCATACGAAAGACGAAATAGTCAAATCAGTAATGATAAAATGGGCACAAGATATAGGACATAATATTCATCTTGAGTCTTAGGGAAAACTATGGAATGAAAATTTAAAATTCACAGCGTGCTGTTCGTTGAAGGTAAACTATATGAAAATGATGTATAAATGGTATTTACCGTAACACCAGTAAAATCAGCAAAGATGTACAGAACTGCTTCTAATGTTTGTTGCAGTCGGAAAAAATAGGGGTCGTCTTATACATGGGGGCATGTTATACATGGAAAAATATGGTATGTGTGAAGCAGCTGAACCCAAGTTCTACTCTCATGCAATGAAACAGACCACATTCTGAAGTAAGTTTAAAAATGATTTACTTACTTATATGAGGTCACAGCCATGCATTGTCCAATGTAGCAACAATAAGAAATGCAGACAGCAATATTCTTAGGTAAAAAAGAGCAAAGCAGCCTCAGGCACATGTCTAAGACTGGAAGCTAAATTGAGGCATGTCTGCCTCCTGAGGGAGGCAGATCAAACAAGAAATAGGGTTTACTTCTTCCACTCAGGAGAAGAGTGACTTAACTGAGCCTACTCTAGAAATTAGAACTCTGTTTTTACCTTAACCCATTCATATACTAACTAGCAAATATGCATTGTTAGGTTTGACTGAAAATTTCCCACAAAATTGGGGGGGTTTAGAACCATAATTAAATGTAAGTTTGGGGGGCAGGCAGGGGAAAGAGGCCCTGTGTCTCTGCCCCCCAACTGAGAGCAAGGAATTCAATCTTTTGAAATGCTTTTTTTGAAAGCCCTGTTCCCACAGAGAAGATGCTTTTAAAGGAGAACCATCCTAAAGGATGCTTTTTCTCAAGTGCTTTCCCTGCAGAGAAATCCTTTGCAAAGCAGCCCCCTGCAGCTGCTTCTTATCCCCTCCAAAAACTCTTCTAACCTTCCTCTGATTCACCCTGCTGCACAACAGAAGGGCCAGTATGTGGAACCAGTGAGTCCCAAAACAGAATACACACAAACGCTCATACATCTATGGATGAATGGAAGGAAGGGCTCTTGTTCCCCATCAGAGCGGAGAGTAAAGAAACAAGGCTTAACAACAGATTGACTGCAACTTCCATCAGCCCCAGCCCCAACAACATGGGCAATGGTCATGGATGATGGGAGCTGTAGTCCACAACATCTGGTAGTCCACAACATTGGCTGCCCCTGCTATAGCATTTTGCCGCAGCCATCTGGCAAGCTCATGGCCCAGGTGACATGTGGACACAGGAATCTGCTGTTAGAACCAGTGTGATGTAGTGGTTAGAGCAGGCTGAGACCCTACCTGCCCGCAGGCTGTCTCGCCAGAGTGGTGCATGCTCTAGTTATCTCCCGCTTGGACTAGTGCAATGCACTCTACGTGGGGCTACCTTTGAAGGTGGCCCGGAAACTACAACTAATCCAGAATGCGGCAGCTAGACTGGTGACCGGGGGCAGCCACCAAGACTACATAACACCGGTCTTGAAAGACCTACATTGGCTCCCAGTACATTTCTGAGCACAATTCAAAGTGTTGGTGCTGACCTTTAAAGCCCTAAACAGCCTCAGACCAGTATACCTGAAAGAGCGTCTCCACCTCCATCATTCTGTCCGGACGCTGAGGTCCAGCGCCGAGGGCCTTCTGGCGGTTCCCTCATTGCGAGAAGCAATCCCTGTGGAACACCCTCCTATCAGATGTCAAAGAGATAAACAACTACCTGACATTCAGAAGACATCTTAAGGCAGCCCTGTTTAGGGAAGTTTTTAATGTGTGACATCTTAGTGTATTTTTGATCTTTGTGGAAGCCACCCAGGGTGGCTGGGGAAACCCAGCCAGATGGGCGGAGTACAAATAAATTATTATTATTATTATTATTATTATTATTATTATTATTATTATCATCATCATCTGACTAAGACCTGGGAGTCCATGGTTCAAATCCCCACTTGGTCATGAAGCTCATTGGGTAAGCTTGGGCCAGTCACTGCCTCACAGCCTAGCCTATCTCTCAAGATTGTTGTGGGGATTAAATGAGGAGAACCATGCGTGCCACTTTGAGATACGAATGCAATAAAAAATTAATAAAACATTGAACAACAACAAAAACATAGGGATCTGCTGGCTTAGCACTCTTTGAACCCCATTCTGATGCTATATTGCCTGCTCTAACCACTAAGCCCTGCTGCCAGGAATTCTGACAAAGCCAGTCACAGGGCTCTGCAGTCTGCATTTTGTCCTTTTCTCGCCTTCCCGTAAGCACCGCACCTTGGTGTAACGCTACATCTCCAGCTCCAGAGGAGGCTAAATGTTGGCGTTATGGAATCAAATGCCATCTGCTGCAGGAAGGTCTCCATGGCCAGTGAGGTGGAGCTGCAGGGGGGAGGAAGAGAAAGAACCGGCATCCCGGAGAGACCCCGGCCTTTCCTTTCGCCGTCTGGTACATTCATTCCCATCTGCCCGAAGGCAGCCGACTATCGAGCTTCAAACCTGCCAGGATCAAACCGCCTGAGCCTGCGATGCTCATTTATGCAAAACAGTCTCACATGGGAAAGGTCAGGGGAGGCATTTCAGGGGCGATTTATGCCACAAAGGCTTGCAACCAACTGCAGAAATAAACCAGGCATGTTTCTAAAGAGCTGCTTTTTTTGGAAACTTCGTCTCCGCTCCCCACTGCCATGGTTTGGCTCTAGGTTTTACTCATCAGGGAGCAGCTGGGCAGGGCTGAGAACCAGGGATTTTTCATCCTTTCAGCTTCTGGTGGCCAGAGAAGTTTTGTTTTGTTTTTTAAGACACAGAAGGCAACCACAGATAGGGATGTGGGATGGAGACTCAAGTTTGTTTGCATTTTAATGAGAAACGACTTAATTCACACTTTTTGAACCAAAACACAGCTACCCATTGACATTTGGACTTCTCTGAATTCAATGCACTTCTTCAGCTAAACAGCGTGTGCTAAAATTCACCTGTGAAGGGAAAGCGTGCCATAAAATTCACATGCCACTGGAAATGATATACAAACATGCATTTCATCGGGGAAATTGCTTGCAAAAAAATCTGTATGTTACATAAAATTCAAGCTAAGATGTGTTTGGTTAGGAGGTGCTTGCACAAAATGGCTGAATTTTCATATGGATTTTTTTAAGGCAAACCTCTGCAGAAACATGGAGAAGTGGATTTATAGAAACATTAGAAACTGAGAGACATGGGGACTGACAGGTAGATTTATTATAAGGGGGGGTCCTTTAGCAGGGAGAGCATCAAACCCAATGACAAGAACATTCTGGACCTGCTACAATGGAGATATAGACCCTCTGTGGTGGCGACCATGTGAGGTGTTTGGCCCAAGGGCACCCCAAGGCCTTTGGGCCCTGGCATGAGAAGCAGAGGGAGGGGGTCACTTCCAGTTTGGATTTAGGGACCCCACAATTGCTGCACAAATGATGCATTTTTTCCTCTATAAATGGTATATATTTTTAAATTATTATTAAGCAATAAGTGGGCTTGCCAGCCCGCTGGAGGGAGTTCAGCTCAGCTCAGCTGTTTTGCTTGTTTATTTTGCTTTCAGGCCACGCGCCAGAAAAGCAAGGAAGGGGTTATGATAATATTTAACATTTGTATGGCAATTTTTCAAAAGTTTGACATGACCTAGAAGAGCTTATTTAGGGTTCTTGGCTGGTCAGAAGGCCATGTCAGGAAACAAGGTTCAACCCATATCACATGCGCCAGGTTGGTTGAGCATAGATAGCTGCCATTTCCTATGTTCATCTAGCTCAGTCCATCCACCTCAGTATTGTCTGCACTGACAGGCAGCTGTTCTCCAGAGTTCCAGTCCTTAACAGCCTTACCTGGGGATTGAACCTGGGACCCTCTGATCTATTGCCCTTGAAGCTATGGGGGAACAGTGGAGGCTTTTGCTCTTGAGCCATACCAAATCTGGAGATGATGTGACTCGGAAATGCTTAAAGAGGGCTCTTCACCAATCAGAAAGATCCAGCCCAGGAGCCAATCCCATCGGAGGTCAAAGTTCAACTCTTGACAAGCCTGCAAAAATGGCCAGCCTTGTTTTTCCTGAGGCCCAACGACTGGTACTTGGCCTCCTCTTCGGATAACAGTTTAGAGAGACGGCGTTGGATCGCCACACAAAACAGTTTCTTTGTAATATGACATCACATCTCTAGACACCTTGCATATGCCAGGCCCATTATCCCTCTGCCAAGAAGGGCCTCGTATGACGCTCCTGGTGCCAGAGGAGTTACGCCTCGGGACCGTGTGTCTGCAATAGATAACCCCACTTTAGAACATCATCCCCTCCCCGTCCCATTGTGCCTGAGCAGAAGCACCACATCACCCCCGCCAAGCTCATTTCCAGACATTGTTTCCCATCCTCCCTTCATCAAAGGAAGCGTTCGGCAAAGAGGAGGCCGCGGCAGGAGGACCGTAGCCCTGTCTGGAGAGTGGGAGGGGGAAGGAATCGGTTAAAGAAAGGGAGAGAGAAAGAGAGAAAAACCACCTCTCGAGCCACACACAAAAAATTAAAACCTCATTTGCGTCTGCCGAGCGAACAAACCACGGCTAATTAAATCCAGCAACAATGGGCCATTATACAAATGGCTGACACCGCCACAGCTGGGCACGTCGGCTGGCATTTGTGCCTCAGTCCCCCGGAGTGGAAGGGTTGACGCATCTTCCGCCGCGATGGCAAGCGGCCGGCGGCAGAGGGAGCTCCCTTGCCCGCTTTGACAACGGAGCCCTATAATGACATTTGTGGCTGAGGAGGTGGGAGGCAAAGACACACACAAACACAGCCGTCATGCTCCTGCTGAAGCCTCCCAGCTGGAAAGACTTTCTCTCTGAAATGAGGATTTCTTTTCGAAAACTCAAACAAAAAAATTGTCTCCTTCTCGCCCGGTTGGTTTTCTTTTCATAGGGTTTTATGAGGAGTCGCAGTCTCTTCTTGGCCACTTCTCTCTATGGCAGCAGCCATAGTCTGAACAAGTTGGCTGTGGTGGAAAGCAATGAAGCTAAATCCCACGGAACAGGGCATTCTCCAGCAAACCCAGCAAAGCAAAATAGCCTACCTTCCAAGGGCCCGGGAAAAAAGGCACATCCCATTTCTTATCAAGAGCCATTTTGGGCACCGCAGTTTTGAGCACTCTCCTGCTGCACTCGCACCTGCAAGGTGTGAGTCACATGACTCAGCCAGGAGCACATCCTGGAAGACATGTATCTCTGGTTTTGCATCAGCAAATGTTGGAAGGTAATGAAATGGAATATGTGGTACAAAAGGGAGTGGTGTGCTGCTAGCATGGAGGGAGGGGAACTCTCATTGCTGGCTTTACGTACCACAACCATTGTTTTTCTTCAACCCACTCCAGGCAGGACTGGGACAGACCCTTGTCTGAAATTCTGGAGAGATCCTGCCAGGCAGTGTAGAAAATACTGGATTAGATGGGTAAATGGTATAAGGCAGCATTCCATG
This sequence comes from Podarcis raffonei, assembly GCF_027172205.1. Classification (NCBI taxonomy): domain Eukaryota; kingdom Metazoa; phylum Chordata; class Lepidosauria; order Squamata; family Lacertidae; genus Podarcis; species Podarcis raffonei. The sequence continues at coordinate 24,319,218 of NC_070616.1, forward strand.
TTCCCACCTCCCAGTTGATCTTCCTACTTTACTTGACCTGTTAATATACTCCTCTTTTTTTCTTTTTCTTTTTTACATGCCACCTTTCAGCTGGTGCCTTTAAGGTGCTTTAAATTATGGCCTACAATGGAATACACAAAACAGAAAAGGAAAGAAGAGAGTGAGGAGGGAAGAGGAAAATAAGCAAGTTCAGGTCCTAGTGTTTGCACAATGTTGCGTAATTGCTATTAACAACCAGGTAGGTAGAAGGGCCTAAGTGACGCGTGTGGCACTGTGGTCTAAACCACAGAACCTAGGACTTGCCGATCAAAAGGTCGGTGGTTCAAATCCCCACGACAGGGTGAGCTCCCGTTGCTCGGTCCCTGCTCCTGCCAATCTAGCAGTTCGAAAGCACGTCAAAGTGCAAGTAGATAAATAGGTACCACTCCGGCGGGAAGGTAAATGGCACTGCCGTGCACTGCTCTGGTTCACCAGAAGCAGCTCAGTCATGCTGGCCACATGACCCGGAAGCTGTACACTGGCTCCCTCGGCCAATAAAGCGAGATGAGCGCCGCAACCCCAGAGTCGGCCACAACTGGACCTAACGGTCAGGGGTCCCTTTACCTTTACAGGTAGAAGGGCAACTGGAGGGGACTGGAGCCAAATGGAAGTTGGTCCCAGTTAAGCCAGTGGGGTGGGCCTTGCTGCTCTCTCGTCTGTCCCCCTGACACTTCCGGGACCTAATACTGATGATGGAGGCAGTTCTGGGAAGGAAGGAGCCAAATGAAGCTTGGTCCCAGCTAGGCCAACCGAGTGGTCCTTGCTGCTCTCACCTGTTCTCTGATGTAGCCAGGGGCAATTGTTCTCAGCAATTGTTCTCAGCCTGGTCAACTGGATGGACCTTGCCATCTCACCTCTTGTCCTGATGCAGGTGGAAGCAGTACCAGGAGTAAGGGGACCAACCAGCAGTTTGCCCCCATCAGTCCAGCCACCGTTCTTCCATTCTACCCATGAACGGTAGCTTTGACTTATAAAACTGTGTGTTACCTTACCCTGCCTTCATTATCTCAGAAGAAAAGGGGGAGCCCCTATTACTGCCTTGGGAATACATACATTTAGTTAACCTTAATGGATTCATCGGTTCAAAGGCAGACGAGTAATAAACAAAAATGTTTGTTAATTGGTTGACAGCTTCGGGAAATTGATGTGTGCTTCCTTACCTTGCTGGAAGCTTTATTGCTGCATTACGGGAGAAGCCAATGGCCTTCCAGCTGATTAGGAAAAAAGCCCACTTGCTACCCACACAGCTTTGCCAGAAGCAGCATCTTCCAATTTGGACCAGGAAAGAAGGCACCATTTTGGCGCATCTCCGTCAGCCAATAACAAAGGGAATGCAGCTTAAGTGCTTCTGTCCCTCCAGGGTGCTTCCTGACATTAAGAAGAAATAAGCAATTTGGAAGGAGAGGGATGAGGATAATAATAATAATAATAATGCACTAAGCAACTAAAATATACCTTTTCAACTTTCCAGAGCTTTGAAAGACTATTAAGCATCTGGACCCATCCAAGGTCAGAGTCTTCGTGTACCAGCCAGGTGCTGTGCAAAGGACAAAGGCTCAATAGCGCTCGCTTCAAATGCTCAGAAACCAGGGGACTATCGCAAATAATGCGTTTAAAGTATCGTTAATCCAGCCATCAGACCGCTGGGCCACCAAAGGAGCTTCTCTCCAGTGATCGCGTTGTCGGCTTTTATCTACCGACGTGAATGCTTGATGCATGCAATAAGATTGCCCTGTTGCCACGAGCCTGTGAAAGCTGGGATATAATTCCATCTTTTTCTGTGCATCACGCCAACTCCAGGAGCTCAGGCTGGTGCATGTGGAATTATGTTATTCTTACAAACAACCTTTTGTGGCAGGCCAGACAGAGATTATAACTGGCCCAAAGCCACCCCCAGGGAAGAGGGATTTGAACCCCAGACTGAAGGCCATCTATCCCCTGTGCTGGGGTGGGGACTGGATGCAGCCCTCTATGCCTCTCTCTCTCTCTCTCTCTCTCTCTCTCTCTCTCTCTCTCTCTCTCTGGCCCTCAGAACCCTATCCAGACCACATCCTTTGCTGGCACTGCTTCAGCCAGTCCCCTGAGTGTTTTTGCCTGGCTGGAATGCGTCCTTGAACTCTGATCATGCCTCTTGCTTGTGAGGTTGGAGAACACAGAGATGTGTGCAAGTGTGTGTGTATAAACCAGTTTAGTGTACAAAGAGGGAACACAATCTGGCACTTGCTGCCTCCCCCTCTTTCTGCAGTACAAGTCAAGCTGCAAAACCAGGCTTCTGTGGGTGCTGGGGGTTTTTGGGAGACCCCCTGGTCCCCTCATAGGGCTACAATCGCCACTACGATTCCCAGAGTTCCCTGGGAAGAGAGAATGTCTATTCAACCACTCTGGTAACTGTAGCTCTGTGAGGGGACTAGGGGTTTCCTAGCAACTCTCAACACCCTTAACAAACAAAGGAGATTCCAACAAAACATCAGAAAATACTTTCTGCCAGGAAGAGCTGTTTGACAGTGCAACGGTCTCCGTCAAGAGGTGGTGGACTCTCCTTCCTTGGAGGTTTTCAAGCAGAGGTTGGATGGCCATCTGTCATGGATGCTTTAGCTGAGATTCCTTGCAAAACAACACACAGTATTGATTTTAGTTACAAGCTTGTATGCATACAAGCCTGTGTATGGAGAAAGTTTGTTTCACATCTGTTGTTTTAAAGGGATCACTTTAAGAAGGAAACTTTGTAGTTGCACATTGCTGTCACCTGTAACTAAAATCAATATTGCGCCTGTCTATATAACCTTACAATGTAAGAGTTGTTGTTTACTGCAGAAACCACCATGTCATAAGTTCCATTATTTTGATATACTACATACGATATGTTCCTCTATGGTATAATCGTTTATAGTATTCCTATTTGTTATAATATGTTGAAATACGATATTATATTCATTTATATTGTTTAGAATAAGTACAACTGATGAAGCCCAGAGGGGCGAAACAAGGCATTATTCTGGGAATCCTTGTCAAGATTCTGTGGAATTGTAGTAAGCTCCCATTTGTATTTCATGAACATATAAGGACATATGTGGAACAGAAACTAGCAGATACTTGGACTTTAGGAATGAAGTGATCTATTTGGACTTCCATTTATATTGTTGTACTTTATGTGTTGATTATGTGCAAGAGAAATACTTGATACTGCGATAAAAATACAGAAGAGAATTGTTTATGTGAATACACAGCCGGTTAGTGTGTTTGTTAGCTGAGATTCCTGCATTGCAGGGGTCCCTTACAACTCTACAATTCTATGATTCTAACAAACTAAAGTTCCCAAGATTTTTGGGGGGAAGCCATGACTGTTTAAAGTAGTATGATACTGCTTTAAATGTTTAGTGCAGATGGGGCCATTCTCCTCACCCTTCTATCCCCGTTTCTGTCTCTCTCTCTCTCTCGGTCTCTCTCTTGGAAACACATTCATTCACAAATGCATCCAGACAAATTCTCTCACATACACACGCGCACACAGAGCTCTTTGGAAAAGCCAGCACAATCCTTGCTTTCAAAGGATGTCCTTGCAGCAGTGGAAAAGGGCAAACTCATCTCCACCCTAACAGGGAGACAAGAGCCCTTTAAGATCAAGCTTGCCCAGGGCTGGGGGACCTGCGGCTGGCCAGATGATGTCAGACTTCAGCTCAAGCCAGCATGGTCAGTGGTCAGGGATGATGGAAGGTATAGTCCAACAACAACTGGAGTGCCACCAGAATTCCCACCCCTGCTTTTCGTTTTGTTTTTTTACAATCAAGTGTTGTATAAATTTTATGAAATAGATTGATAGATAATAAAAAGGCTTGACTGCAGTAATAATTAATTTGACTATTGTACAGGCCTGTCCTATCAGTCTGTATTGGTCATTCCACAGATGGTGTTCAAGAATCATATTCTGCCAGTTCGTGGATCAGAGGAAGTACCCTGTGGTTGCTTAGCAACTGCGCATCCATCCACTTGCATCCTGCTGAGTGGCTGCAGAATACATTCCATGGTTGGAAGGTAATGGCAGCTTGCTCCCTCTACTGCAGGGATGGCAACCTAAGGCGCGGGGACTGGACCCAATCGCCTTCTCAATCCGGCCCACGGACGGTCCAGGAATCAGCGTGTTTTTACATGAGTAGAACGTGTCTTTTTATTTAAAGTGCATCTCTGAGTTATTTGTGGGGCCTGCCTGGTGTTTTTACATGAGTAGAATGTGTGCTTTTATTTAAAATGCATCTCTGGGTTATCTGTGGGGCATAGGAATTCATTCATTCCCCCCCCCAAAAAAAAATAGTCCAGCCCACCACATGGTCTGAGGGACGGTAGACCTGCCCACAGCTGAAAAAGGTTGCTGACCCCTGCTCTATTGCCTACACCACACATCTCAGCAGCAGCTGGGGAAGGGGAAGGTGGTTATGGCAGGAGAATGGCTATTTCTCATGGATGAGAGATGGAATCACCAGGGTCAGAGGACGCATATCATTCAGAGCACCACATTTATGAGCCTGGACCTTTTCAATTCATTGAGGATAAGCCCTGGGCTTTTTTCCTGCCAGAACATGCCAGAGCACAGTTCTGGCACCTTCTTTTTGCCCTGCTTTGTTTAAGAAGTCTGCTCACCCAGCAAACGAAGTCCCTAAGTGGCAAGGTATACAGGATGGTGGCCAAAGCAGCCTGGGCAGTGAGCCGGGCATCTTGCCATGTGATTTTGGTTTCAAGGTGGCGTTGGATTCGGCATCTGGGTTGGCAACTGAGACGCTGAGTTCTGGCACCTTTTTTCCTAGAAAAAAGCACTGGGCAAGCCTATCAACTTACTAGCCATGATGGTTATGTTCTGCCTCTACTGTCAGAGGCAATAGGTCTCTGAATGCCCATTGCTGGGAACCATAAGTGCGGAGAGGGCTGCTGTGCTCAGGTCCTGCCTTTGGGCTTCCCAAAGACATCTGGTTGGCTATTGTGACAACAGGATGTTGGATTAGATGGGCCACTGGCCTGATCCAGCACCCAGGCTCTTATTATGCTCCAATCAGATCTAGCAATCCTCTTCTTACATTCGTGCTACAGCCTCAGCAATGTCCATTCTGTCCCATGAATGCCCAGCCATGGATATGTGTCTCATTTGTCGAACATGTTTGTCTTTTCTTAACATGGACTAGCAACTTAAAGGAGCTCAAATATACTTGGGTTTTCCCCCCTCTTGGCTCCTATATTTCGATACGAACTGTCAAGGAGGAGGTTTTCAGTGCCAAAACACAGATTGACCCCGGGGAGCAATGGAGGAGGTTGTGAGGAGAGAGATGGATGGAGTGCTGAGAAAGGATTATTGGATTGTTGTGCGGATGAAGCTAGTCGCTCCCCCCTTTCTCCATCCACAAACTTCTTTTTCCAGAAAATTATTTAACCACCACACCTGAAACATTATTTATCTGGCAGTAAAAAATGAGCAATAAAGCGCTGCCTCCTTAATGACAGCAGCCCGGTGAGTTTGGCCTATTTTTAATTTTAATGTTGCGTATAACGAGCTGGAGTCCCCAGCTTCACCCCACGAATGTCATCTCATTTTTACGGCAGTCACTATACAAGCACGGTGGGGACCGGGGAGGGGGCAGCTAGCCTTAACAGCTTGGTAGGGCGGGGGGAGCACAGTGAAGGGATTTATGTAACCGTTCCAGGAAGAGGCAAGCATCTAAAGGCAAGGAAAAAGCACTGAAGAAGTAAGAGGGATGTTGTAAGGAGTTACTGCCTGCTTAGCCTTCCTTGCATTTATTTATCTACTGCATATTTTCGAAAAGTGATTTGTCTGTCCATCTGTGGAGCTGTGGGTTAAACCACAGAGCCTAGGACTTGCCGAGGCGGGGAGGTAAATGGGGTTTCCGTGCGCTGCTCTGGCCACATGACCTGGAAGCTGTACGCCGGCTCCCTCTGCCAATAAAGAGAGATGAGCACTGCAACCCCAGAGTCGGCCACGACTGGACCTAATGGTCAGGGGTCCCTTTACCTTTACCTGTTCTCTGTAGGTTTGGCCAACTCTTGAGCTATCACCACCCTATATGGCAAGAGGGTTCCTGAAGTGAACGTGGCAGTTCTGGTCGATGTTGGGCCACCGGCAGCTATTCCAAATCATGACTTCAGTGTGACTTTACCCATTTGAGGGCATAGCCTCAGCCGCCTCTTGAGATACCAAACATGGCATGGAGGTTTCATAGATGGAGGCAGCAGACTTTATTGTCATTTGGACAACTGGGCACCATTTTGAATCAGGATGGTAGACCAAAATGGGTCTTCAGCATGACTTCACCTGATTTTTTTCAAGCTGTTTCTCTAAGCAGGTTATTTTCATTAATATATACCCTTTTATGCACATTTCTCCCTAAAATATGCTTCCTTCTTCACTTTTTTTTTCCCCTTGGAGGACTACACTGCAAAATTCGGAGAAATGCTGAATTTAAGGACAGCTGTGTTTCAGTCCTTGTGTTGGTGTTGGGAAGCCCAACTTAGGTAGGTTTATATTTAAAATGGGAGCTGAATGAATTTCTTCCCATCATGGTCTTACAGCCATCCTTTGTCTTGTGTGAAGTTTTGCAGAGCTCAGAGAAAGTAGAGAGGCTCATCCTCTGAAGCTGAGCAGTGGGAGATTCAGGAAAGACAAATGGAAGTGCTTCTTCACTCCCCACAGAGTTATACTGCAGAACTCACTTCCACAAGATGTGGCATTGGCCGCCAAATTGGGTGGATTTCAAAAACGATTAGTCCGATTCCTGGAGGTTGAGGCTATTGGTGGCTACTAACCTTGATGGCTATTTTGCCTCTGAATACCACTCCCTGGAGAGCAGCAGAAGGATAGAGCAATAAAATAAAATTGGAATTAAGGGGTTTTCTCAGGGAGAGTGTGAGTGTTGTGTACCGTTGGTTTGGTGGTAGTGGAAATGCTCTGCAAGGGGGCGGGGGGGGAATGGGGGACCAAGGATTGTCAGTTGTGGATCGGAGATCCTCTTGGAAGTTCCCCCCACCCCAGATGTCAATTCCACCTTTGAAATCCCAATAAATGTCTGGGGAAATCCAGGCGTATGGCAGCCCTAGTTGTGGAGGAGTGAAAAATGTCCCTATTGACCAGGATTAAGGAGTTTTTTCAGGACGGTGGAAGGTTTGTGTGCTGTGTCTCGTAGTTGTGGTAGTGGTGCTCACCCTTCTTCTGATAGAAAATGCTCTCCGGTGAGGGGATGGCACAAAATGGGGGCGGGGGTCAAGGAGGGTCAGTTAGAGTGAGTGAGAAATGTCCTCAATTTAATCTGAGGGTGTAACCAACCATAGTGTTAGGGTAAATTTCTGCTTTGGTTGGGATCTGTGATGAAGACGGGCACCTTGTTTTCCCTCAAAGGCCACTGTGCCCAGAAGAAGAAGAAGAAGAAGAAGAAGAAGAAGAAGAAGAAGAAGAGGAGTAGTAGTAGTAGTTTGGATTTGATATCCCGCCTTTCACCCCCTTTAAGGAGTCTCAAAGCAGCTAACATTCTCCTTTCCCTTCCTCCCCCACAACAAACACTCTGTGAGGTGAGTGGGGCTGAGAGACTTCAAGGAAGAGACTTCTAGCCTACCTCCAGGCAAGCAAAAGGCATTGCCAGCATTGGACGCATTCCTGCCAGACAAAAACACTCAAGGAGAGTGTGAGGCCGGCCCAGTGAGGGGTGTGGGGTGTTGGGAGTTGTAGTCCAGCAGGTGGCATCCCACAGACTCTCCTGCCCTGCTATACACACTGCCTTGAATTCCATGGTGGAAGAGCAAGTGGGATGCCAATGAAAGAAATAAACACAAATAACTTGCTATGTGCATTGGTGGCACTGTATTAAAATCTATTTTTTCACCATGGTCATCATGTCTGCCCCTGTCTTCGGCCCAGCCCTACCATTAGGCAAAGTGAGTGGACCATCTTTAGGCAGCTGTTTCAGGTCGCCATGAAAAGGAGGCAAATGGTTAGCTGTTTAATTCATTATTGTTGGGGTTTTGCAGCAAGGGAAAAGGACAAGAGCCTGGGCAATGCTCTGCCTCAGCTGCCAGAATAACTCTGTGACTTTGGAAGAAGGTGCTATATTCTGCTCCAGTTCAGGCAGCAGAAACGTCTTTGGTCAACCCTCTTTCTGGGACAGTAGTACCTCTGGTTAAGAACTTAATTCGTTCTGGAGGTCCGTTCTTAACCTGAAACTGTTCTTAACCTGAAGCACCACTTTAGCTAATGGGGCCTCCCGCTGCTGCCGTGCCGCCACCACACGATTTCTGTTCTCATCCTGAAGTAAAGTTCTTAACCCGAGGTACTACTTCCGGGTTAGCGGAGTCTGTAACCCAAAGCATTTGTAACCCGAGGTGCCACTGTATTGTTCTGTTAGAAGTGCATTTTGAAGAACCCAGATCCATTCCAGGGCAAATGGGTGATGGCAATGGTTTCTCGGGCCAGGACTCCAGCAGGGTCTGATACTAATAAGGCCCTCCAAACCTATCCTTCTGGCCAGCAGGCCATCTTAGTGAATTTGATACTAATTGATTCTCAACTAAAGTGCTTTCCAAATTTAGCCTCATCTCTGTTAATATAAACCTGAGCTGTTCATTATCATCTCTTTGGTACCTTGCAAGCATCCCGTTAGGACCAATGAACCAGAGGTGGGAAGTTGCACAGTCTAATTCTTTTTTTCTCTCTTGACCCAATTTTTTTATTACCCTCGTTTCCAGGGCGTGTGTATAATAAGCCAATCTCTCCGGCAAGGCCAGGGAGTTTTGCCTCAACAAACATTTTATAGTCTTCTTTAAATACTCTCCAGAGAGGACAGCGCAATTTGTTTCAGAGTGGGTTAATCAATGGCTATTAACTGTGATTGATCAATGGCAATGAATTATATTGAACCTCCATTGTCAGGGAGAGTATACCTCTAAATACCAGCTCCCAGGAGACTTAACAGGGGACAATGGTTGCCTCTATGCCCTTTCGGTAGGTTTCCCCATTGTGAGTACCAGGATGCTGGAATAAATGGAAAGACCGTCTGACCAAGCAGGAGTCTTCTCTTGTTCTTAACTGGGGATGATCTAACACAGGAGTGCAGAGCCCATTTCACCCCCTTGGTCCCCTTGTGACCATCAGCTCTTCAGCTGGGAACAGCTGAAAGGGGAAAAGGTCACCATGTGCAATGGGTCCATCATAGTCTGTGTTCTTTTTTCTTCTTCTTCTTTTGAGAGGTGGAGAACCTCTTCTTCAGCCCCTTGGGAGCATCTCCTTCGAGACAGCCCTTAGGAAGCCACATGTCAGTCGCAGTCAGGGCCAAAAGCAAAAGTGGGCAGAGAAAATAATGAGAATTTTACCTTTCTTTAGTAAGGGGTCATCCTAGGAGCCAGATCCAGGGGGCTGTGGGTGCTTAGGCACCCACAATAATATTGTGGAGGCTGGGCACCCACAATGAGCAAAGCTGGCAGGTGGCAAAGGCACTGCCTCTGAGAGACAACTAGTTCAGCTCCATTCTCTGCCACCAGCCAGTGAAGCATCCTTTTTTGGGGGTGGGGCTCGGACATGGAGGCATTGTGTCAGGGACTGTGCTGAGGAGGGCTGCATTGAGGAGGAATGGTGGGAGCCTCCCCCTCCCACTGCTCCTGATCAGGTTCCTAAATCTTCCCAGGAGCAGGAGGACAGTATAGATTTGGAACCGTGGTTTGCAGAGGGACATAGTTCAGAGGGCAGAAGCTGGGAAGTACTGGGGGGAAAACAGCTAGGAGGAGAAGTAGTGGGGGAGAGAGAGTTAACAGACTCACTGTCTCTGGAAAGCGTTCATCCACTCAGCCCAAGGTCAAGAAGAGCAGATAAGGTGGCAGCACAGAAAGCACAGTGGTTGCAAGATCAGGTTACAAGACGCGGTAGTGACGTGGGTGACCAGGGAGGGAGTGGGTGGAACCCCTAATTGGGAGCACCTTCATTCCTAGGAATGGATTCTTTGTTCTCTTGCTGTGATCATTAAAGGTTATGACTGTTAAGAAGACTCCTCTCTCTTTGTTCTGCTTATCTACTGCCAAAGGGGTAGAGGAAGCCAATTCCCTGGAGCCTGACAGATTGCAGATGTGTGCATGTGACATTGTATGTTAGCCTTGCAGTGGCAGGCACCCACAATCCTGAGGACGAGATGGCCACGCTTACCTTTTCCCCAAGCTTTCTATGCCCCTGGTCCATATCCTTACATGGTTTTTTCCACCCAACCTTTACCGCAGAATCGGAGCAAACAGCAATTAGGGTTTTCCGTGGGTTGCCATTGGCTCCAATTCAATGGTAAAGTGTAGGTCTTTGCAGGGAAAGTGCCGAGGCAAAAATTCAAAAAAAAACTTCTTGAACAGAGACCTAGATAGCTAGGACCTGGGCCTAGAAATGCAGAGCAAATGTAAATATGGGTGAGCCCTAAGACTTGTCGCTCACACTCACACCCCTTCCTTGGTTCCCCATCCAGGCAAGAGAGACGCATTATCCAAGTTCCAGGAGGCATTCTGGCCAGGCAAAAGCACTCAGGAAGGGCAGAAAGCAAGAATGATGAAGGGCCTGGCCTGGAGAGATTCCCAAGGGTCAGACAGAGAGAGCTGGAGAACCAGTTTTGGCCGCAGCTGAGGTTCCCTATGCCTGCCATAGATGTCATCTGTGTAACTTGAAAGCCTGATAATAATAATAATAATAATAATAATAATAATAATAATAATACAGTGGTACCTCGGGATGCGAATGGGATCTGTTCCGGAGCCCCGTTCGCATCCTGAATAGAACGTAAGACGCGACGGAGCATCTGCGCGTGCAAGGGTCGCGTTTTGCCACTTCCGCGCATGCACATGACGCCATTTTAAGTGTCTGTGCATGCGTGAGCAGTGAAACCTGGAAGTAACGCACTCTGTTACTTCTGGGTTGCCACGGAGCGCAACCCAGAAGGGCTCAACCTGAAGCACATTCAACCTGAGGTATGACTGTAATAATAATAATAATAATAATAATAATAATAATAATAATAATAATTGTACCTCATCCATCCGGCTGGGTTTCCCCAGCCACACTCTGGGCAGGTTCCAGCACATATAAAAACATAGCAAAACATCAAAGATCAAAAACTTCCCAAATATTTGGTGAAGGGCGTGCCCTCTGTGCATGCTCACAGCAGCTCTTGCCTTTCCCTTCCCACGTCCTCAGCCTGAGCGCTGGGGTTAAACGGCAGGTTGGCGCCGAGCCTTCTCTCAAATTCTGTTTTTAGCAGCCCTGCCTTCCGTCTACTCATCCACTCCCCCCCCCCCACCGCCAGCCTCTGCCAATCTGCCCTGTTTCCAAAGCTCTGCGAGAGGAAGAGAGGGCCGGCTCAGCCAGCCCCCTCTGGTAATCTCAGGATAAAAATAGCCCGGTCGATGAGAAGTGATCGGGCTCTCTGCGGTCCTGCCGATAAACTCTCCAGACTCATTTGCCTTGCTTTTTATTAGCCGGGCTTTGTGCTAAATAGCTTACAGATCGGAGAATAAATCTATTCAAGGGCTGAGGGTTTTCTGACAGGAAGACGGATGCCGAGATCTCAGCCTCCTCCGCAGCCAGAATCAGAGGCACACTCACAAAGGCCTGCCTAACAAGCTCAGTGCAAGGGCCAGGTGGCTTTGGCTTGTTTGGCCTTGTAGCCTGTTGCTTTTTTACACAGCACATGGATGAACTATGGAACTCACTTCTGCAGGAAGCAGTGATGCCCACCAACATGGATCACTATAAGAGAGGATGAGGCTATATTGTATAGCAAAACAATTAAAATGGGATCTTAAGCCCTAGCACTACTTGGGTTTAAGATCCCACCCACTAAAGAGTACCCTAATGATGACCTCTTAGCCTCTCCCTTGACATATGGAGATAGCTAGACGTTGGAAAACCGGCATTGGGCTTAACATAGATCCTTGGTACACCAGAGGTTGGTCAATAGCATTGGCTGAGAAATTAACATGTCAAGTCAGAGCGGCGAAGAGCAAACACAATCTCTATTCCTTCTATAACATATGGCAAATATTTATTGAATACATAAATTGTTCCGGCTGCGGCAGCAATCCACCCAGCACTCATGGGAAAATGTGCCGTGACCTTTCAGAGTAACCAAATGAAACTTCATTACACAGCATGACAAAAGTCTGTAATTTCATCGGGACATGTTATTTGTTGTTTACTGTTGTAACCATTGTTTTCTCGAAAGGTAGCTTCTGTGCCATGAAAAATAAATAGAAACATTATTAAAAAGGTAGAATGAGACAAGTTCATGGAGGAGGAGACAATACATGGCTACTAGCTGCGATGGAGGCAATTGCTGCCTCCACAATCCCTCTTTCCACTCTGGAAATTGTAGCTCTGGGAGGAAAACAGGGGACTCCTAACAGCTCTCAGCACCCTTAACAAACGACAGCTCCCAGAATCCTTTGGGGGAAGCCATGAGTGTTTGAAGTGGTATAACACTGTAAATGCATGGTGTGGATGTGGCCAAAGTCCAGGGTCTAACATGGCCTACTGCACCTATATACACTTCACCCTGGAAAACTGAATGTAAAACCACTTAAGTTTTGTACCAGAAGTACCAATAAGGTCTGCAACTGGATTTTGTGGGGGGCCCCCCACCTCTTTGGGGAGCTGCCAGGCAATGATGAACCCCACCACCTTTGTGCTTTAGATCATCCATCAGCACACAGCCAGTGTTAAAAGAAGCTGCTTCCAGGCTCCACACCAAGGAACCTGACAAAATGCAGTTGTTCCCAGGTAGTAGTGAGTGCAGCCGCAATCCCTCTCCACCTGCCTCCTGCCTCCCGTACTCCACCACCTCCCTTCTGGTGCCTTGAGGGCATCTTTAGTCTCAGAGACACTGTCACATCAGTGTCACCAAATTATCCGGGAGCGCTCCCTGCCACCTCCCTCTGACCTTGTTAAGGATATTCCACATTTGACTGTTTGGTGTCGTCTGCCCCATTAGACATGACAAGCTTTCCAGATGTGCAGCCACCATGGCCCAGCCAGTCTATGTTTGCTGAACGATGCCTTCGTCTGTTATCTCTTTGAAAGGGGGGAGTGAACAAAGGTGGGCCTTGAGATGTGGTCAGCAAAATGCCATGCCTGGTGAGAGGAAGTGGGGCCGACCCTACCGTTAGGCAGAGCAAGGCAATCACATCAGGCCTCAGGTGCTGGGCAGGCAGTCGGGTCAGCCCCCTCTTGGCTGGAGATCAGAGCCAATGGCCTCTAATATACCCCTTAAATGAGCTGGTCCCTCAGGTACATATAAGAAGCTCTTAGGCTACAGCTCCCATCATCTCTGATTCTTGACCACAATGGCTGGGGCTGATGGGAGTTGGAGTCCAATGACAACTGGAGGGTACCATCTTGGCTACCACTCTAGTCTACTGGTGATGGTTCTCTAGGAATTTCAGGCTGAGGCTCTCTGCCAGCCCTACTTGGAGATGCCAGTGGGCTGTGCCTGAGATATGCCAAGGGTAGATGTTAGCTCATGGCCAGCATTGGAGTGGGGTTCCACTGCTAGTCCAGTCATGGAACTGGGGTGCCATTTTGTTCTTTGATATTAGGCCAGCCCTGGGAGAAAGCCACACGTTGTCATGAGCCATCTGCTGACTTGAGTTGAAAATATGCCTTATACCAGCAGGTCAGGCAGTTCATCCAGCCCATTATTGTCCACTTTGGCCCTGCAGGGAGAGGTATTTCCCATCAAGGATCCTTTTCAGTCTGGTACCTCGTACATGCAAAGCTTGTTGTCCATTTGTATTTGCTTCTTCTCCAAATGCACGCCTCCGTTTCTGCAGTTCTAGCCTGGTCTGCTCATTGGTGGCGGGGGACAAGAAGTGCTCGTGGACAATTGGCTGTTGTAATGGAGGAGGGTGGTCCATTTAGGTACATAGGGTATTGCCCCCCCACCTCAGCCTGCCCCACTTCTTGCCAGTCAGGGGTGGCTCTGGCGCCACCTGCTGTTGGTCTCACTGCCTTACTAGTCCAATGGGCACCAGCCACCACTGACCAGTCTGCAAGTATTCCTAAGAACATCAAAAGAGCTCTGCCGATTCAGACCAGAGGCCTACCTAATTCAGCATCTTGGTTTCTTCAGTGCCCAAAAAGCAGGACATGAGCACATTGGCCCTCTTCCATTGCTCTTTCCTCAGTAGTAAATTACCTCCAAGTGTGGATGTTTTGGTTAGTTATCAGGCGAAGAGCTATTGACTGGTTTCGCCTCCATGAATTTGCACAATCTCCTTTCAAAGCCATCTTGTGGCAGTGAGTTCCATAAATTAATGGGGCTTTGTGCAAGTCCCACCTACCAACCAGGGAAGGGTTTGCGAAACCTGGGCAAGTGTGTACGCAGGATGAAATAAACATGGTTGTGGAGATCTGGTTTGAGATTTGTCATGGGGCAAGGAAGCATCTTCTTGCTTTGGGAGATCAGCCCAGATCAGCCAGCCTTTGCTCCCAGTCTGCCTGGCTGGAGAAAAAAACACAACCGAGAAGATGGAAGCTGCCTTTAAAAAACAGCAGAGAAGAAGCTGAGTTGTCCCTTTGAGCAGCTGCGCTCACTGTGGAAAGGGAAGGCAGGAAAATTGACAGGCACAGAAATAGCCTCCGAAATTTCAGTGCAAGCTTTCCTCTTCGTTCCCTCTTCTTCTTCGGCCCAAAAGATCTTGTCACCTCTCATTAGATATGGAGCTCAAAGAAACCAACTGCCCCCTCCGGGAGAGGAGAGTAGCGCTGGTGGCTCTTACTCTCTGCAAACAGCTAAGGAATGAGAAATCTCTCCTTTACATCACAGGGGCGGGGGCGGGAGATGCCTCCGGTTAAACTCCGCTCTGCTGATTTCTCAAGGAAAGGACCCACCTCAGATGAACCCGCAGCAGAACAGGAGCATTAATTTTATATATATATATATATATATATATATATATATATATATATATATATATATATATATATATATGAACCTGACCACAAAGGACCCTCATGGAGCCAGTTCACACAATCAGGAGAATAACTTCTTTGCCTACATTCACACAAACAATCAAAGCACGATACCACTTCAAACAGTCATGGCTTCCCCCAAGGAATTCTGGGAGATGTGGTTGATTAAGGGTGCTGAGAGTTTTTAAGACATCCACCCAACTGCTACTCCCCTCATACAGTCATATATTTTTCCTGTGAAGAGGAATGGCTTGCTAAGCTGCTCTGGCAATTGTGGCTCTGGGAAAGGAACAAGCGTCTCCTGGCAACTCTCAGCACTGTTAACAAACTACAGCTCCCAGAATTCTTTGGGGTGGCGCTGTGGGTTAAACCACAGAGCCTAGGACTTGCCGATCAGAAGGGTGGCGGTTTGAATCCCCGTGACAGGGTGAGCTCCCATTGCTCGGTCCCTGCTCCTGCCAACCTAGCAGTTCGAAAGCGCGTCAAAGTGCAAGTAGATAAATAGGGACCGCTCTGGCGGGAAGGTAAACGGCATTTCTGGTTCGCCAGAAGCGGCTTAGTCATGCTGGCTACATGGCCCGGAAGCTGTACGCCGGCTCCCTCAGCCAATAAAGCAAGATGAGCGCCGCAACCCCATGACTGGACCTAATGGTCAGGGGTCCCTTTTTACCTTTTGTGACTGCTTAAAGTGGTATCGTAGTGCTTTGAATGTATGGAGTGAGGGTGGCCTTCTTTCCAAACTGGAAAAAGTCCTCTCTCTTTTTTTTTAAGTGGATTTGTCGAGCTGGGATGACAGAGTCCTTTCATCCACTTCCAAAACAACAGAAGAGCTTGTTGGGCCAGGCCCAGGGCCTATCTAGTCCAGCATTCTCACAGTGGCCATGCAGATGCCTGTGGAGGAACCCTCAAGCAGGACCTGAGGGCAAGAGCAAGCTCTCATCCTGCAATATCTGGCAACTGGTATTATTCCTGTCTCCAACCGTGGAGGCAGAGCATAGTGCAAACAAAAGGTTCCAATGTGTGCTTGAATTCCTCCCACAGAATGACAGTCTGGTAACACCTTGGGTTGCTAAGAAAACCCACACAGGGCCATAGGAAGTTGCCTTATAACAAATCCATTGGTCCATGTAGCTCACTGCTGTCTACACCGACTGGCAGAAGCTCTCCAGGGTTTCTCTGCAAACCCTACCTGGAGATGCTGGTGTTGAGGCTAGGCGATCCACTGAGCTATAGCTCTTCCCCATTTTCTGCAAAGCGCTTCTTTGCATTAAGGAGCTTCCAGACGCCTCTTTCCCACCCTGAGCGAGGCAAATCATTGCTCGGATAAGCCCTAAAACAGCCCAGTCATCCTCATAAGACATGCCTTCCTGGATCACTGGAGCTATTACTCTATTGAGTCCCCATGCATGTCGTTCTTGCAATTCCAGCTTTATGGCTGAATATCGACCGTTTTGCTTAGTTCAGTTTTACATTACTTGTTCCATTTTCTTTCTATTTGTTTGTGGCGATAAGAGGGGGTACGCCACACATTTGATGGTTTTATGTGCTGGGGATATAGATAACCTGCTGCTGATAGATAGTTGCTTGCTGAGTCAGAGCACTCCTAAGCCAATTTTGTGTGTCCAGCGGAGGCCTCTAGAAAGCCTCACAAGAAGAGAATAAAGACAGCCATCCTTTGTCTTGTGTGAAGTTATGCTGAGCGCAGAGCAAGAGATTCAGGAAAGACAAATGGAAGTGCTTCTTCACTCCCCGCAGAGTTATACTGCGGAACTCACTTCCACAAGATGTGGCATTGGCTGACAAATTGGGTGGATTTCAAAAACGATTCGTCCAATTCCTGGAGGTTGAGGCTATTGGTGGCTACTAACCTTGATGGCTATTTTGCCTCTGAATACCACTCCCTGGAGAGCAGCAGAGGGATAGAGCTGCTGTTGCACCCATGTCCTGCTTCTGAGCACCTGCCTGGCCACTGTGAGAATAGGATAAACCTTTGCTCTGACACACCAGGGCTCTTGCTGTGTCCTTACACCATTGGTTTCTTCCCAGCTCCTCAGATATACTGTCTATGGACATGGAAGTTGCACCTAACTATTTATTACTCTGCTAGTGCCTAATGTTCTGCCAGTGATCCACAGAAGAAACAGGAAGACACATACCACAATGATGGAGCAACACAGGGTAAGTGAAATATACTCGGAGTCTAGTGTGAATTTCATGCTCTTTATTCAGCTCATAGTAGCAATGAATGAAACTTCCCCAAAATATCTAGCTATATATACATTACTTACACACTGGGCCCCGCATTATTGGCTAATTCCGGGCTGCTCCTGTAGGCCAATCAGATTGCGGATTCACCTCCTCCAGAAGCCTGATTGGCTGCTCCTGCAGGCCAATCAGGTCGCTGATTCACTTCATCCAGGAGCCTGCTTGGCTGCTCCTGCAGGCCAATCAGGTCGCTGATTCACTTCCACCTGGAGCTGGATTGGATGGCTCCTGCGGACCAATCAGACTGCTGCATTCTGGATCCTATTGTTCTAGGATTCAGCTCAGTACATAACAGTAAGCGATAGAGAAGAACTTGTAACAGGAAGGACCATTTTCAGTAACAGCTCCATGTGCTGTGTTATGCCTCCAGGTTTACATCCTCCAAGGAGCTCAAGGTGGCATGCACAGTTCCTTCTCTCTTTTGGAGCAACAAGGAACAAGTCTACTCCCATCTCCTGCACAGCAGTCCTTCGGATATTCGGAGACCACAATCGTGCCTCCTCTTCATCTTCTCCATGCTAAACCATCCTGGATCTTTCTACCCTTCCTCTTGGTTTCCAGACTCCTTACCATCCTGAGGTGGTCACTCTCCTCTAAGTACATTCCATGTCCTCCTCAAAAGACAGCATGCAGGACACCGTACTCCCAATTTCTACCCAGCCAAATGCAAGACAGAGCAGAACTATGACTTCTCGTGATCTGGACACCATGAGAGCCAGTGTGGTGTGGTGGTTATAGCATCAGACTAGGACCTGGAAGACCAGAGTTCAAGTCCCCACTGGACGCCCTTGGGACAGTCACTGCCTCTCCTGCTTAACCTACCTCACAGGGTTGTTGTGGGAATTAAATGAAGAAGGGGAGAATCATACGCGCCACCTTGAGCTTCTTGGAGGAAAAGGTGGGCGATAAATGCAATTTTTAAAAAGTGCTTCTGTTAATCATCCCCGCAGGAACTAGCACATGCCACCAAATGAAGCAGGATTGAAACCTTACTCACCCATCAGTTGATGTCATTGAGGTGATGTCACCCAATTGACAGATGGGCATGGTTGGGGGGGGGAGGTCTCACAAGCCAAACTGAAACACCTGGTAGTCCAAGGTGTTAATGCAAGCTGAGATTTGCAATCCGAGCTTCTGTTTTTAGCAATTGAGGCATCTCCTGGCCCAGTGCATTTGCTAAGGCAGGCAGAGTGAAGGAATGCATGTTGCACTGCAACACCTCAAGGCTGCAGCTGCCGCTTCCTGCTTCCCCTAGCAAGCACAGCGAGCTCTCATTTGAATGCAGGTCTTCAGTTGGCAATGGGGACCATGGGGGAGGAAGCAGAGCTCTAATCCCTCTTGGAACTTGCCGTAATGAGGAACTCGTTGAACAAGTAATTGCATCAATTCTTTTCATGCCACGCTTTGGTTATTAAGAGAAAAATCGCGGCTCAGAAACTCAGAAAGTTACCAGTACTGGAGTGCCCAAGGGACAGACCTTTGCCCCCCTCCCCTGCATTCCTTGTCGAAAAGAAGAAAGAGAAGGCTCTTGAATTCTCTCTGTGATTCAGAAGTGCTGGGTTGGGAATCAGAACATTCCGCCCTGCATCAGAGTAAGGAGATGAGCAGGGAAAGCATCCATTCCCTACATAGACATCTTGCTTTAAGAAAAGAAAAGTGGGTGATCCTTGACAGACAGGTGCAAATTCTGCCAGGGAAATCCTGCTTTGTGGGTCTTCTCCTGGTTTTGAAATTGAGCTGCCAGTTCAACAGGTTCCATCTGCATGCCTATTGCATGTGTGCTTTGTTCACAGTTGCACGACACCATAGGTATTGTAGTCTTGCAACTGCATACAACATCCCCCGCCCAATTCAATCTGCATCACTGGTTTGGGAAACAAGGTGCATGAAATGTTAGCCATAATCCATATCTATCCTTTCTTCAGAAATGCTGCAATTTGTTGCATTGCTTTCGCCCAAACCAGCTTCATTCAGAATTGGGAAAAAGAATGACCTAGCTGCATTTTAAGCCGATGATGTGTACACAGCTGACATTTCTTTCATGAGAAAGGTGATCATTTAGAGCAAAAAAAAAAGGGTTCAGTAACATAGATCGTTGGACACAGATGGGGTCAATGTTGTCAGCATGTATGTGGTTCCCCCCCCCCCCCAGTTCAAATTGTAAAGGGCTGCAGACAATTTGAGAGGATGCTGAAATATCACAATAATGTAAACGGACAGCATGAGAACACATATGTTTTCCAAAGTTCAAAATGTGTGTACAGTGAATGAGGGGGCTAATGCATGCTGTTCCTACTCTCATACTCTTCACATTGATTGATGTAACATTCAAAATTAAACATTGCAAAAGGCCTGAGCTAATGTTAAACATGACTCAAAATCTGCCAGGCCTCTAGACCTAGGAGAGTCGCTCACCAATTGCCTATTTTTCAATGTCAGTACCCAGCTTTGAATCACGTTAGATAATGATGAAGTCAAGAGCACTTCTTGGCATATGCAGAGCACACTTTCCTTAGAATCTTTATACTGCTGGGATCTGGGTTGGGGCACATGCAAAAATTCAGCTGAAAAAGGGAAACTTTCAAGCAAACTTGAGCCATGGTATTACCCTTTAAAGAACATAACTAGTACCTCAAAATGAGATGTGAAATAATACCAAGAAAAACAACAGACTTGCTGGGGAACCATCTTCATTTCTTGTTAACTGTAGTGATTAGACCCAAACAGAGAGATGAGCACTAAGTCCAGTAGGTTTCAGTTGTATTCTGCTTAATTTAATATTATCAGCTCACTGATTTAAGGAAAGCTTTTGGATATTTCTTTGCTAAAGAAGCTTTTATTTCATTTTGTGCTTCTGCTTATTTCTGAGCACGAATGCTTCATTGCTTCGTAGTTTTCACAGCATCATGGTTTTTGTAGTCCACAAAGACAAGGAGGCTTTCATAGGGACACGTGTCGTCCTGGAGAGGTAAAATAGTTTGGAGCAAAACGGTTAAAATAAGAACATGCTGCAGAGAGGGTTAATGGTGTTAGGTGGAAGGTAATATGGTGTAAAACGGTTTCACATTTCACAGAAACGAAGGCTGAAGCATTAATTGGTGTGCTAGTGGGATCTGCTCCATGCAAAACCAGCCCACCAGCCTGTATTTCCTGGATAGATTCCAAAACTGGTATAGGTCTCTTCCCCCTACTTTGCCTCTTCTCCGCTCGTTTCCTTTTGTTGCCATGTAATAGGCCTCCAAAATGCAAAAATGATATGCAAATCTGACATTTAATTTAGACATATCTAAAGAGGCTGCAGGGAAATTCTGCTGATCGCAGCCTCCACAGACCGGAAAGCACAGCCACATTCATTAATTCTCTCTCTCCCCCTGCCACACACAAACTCCCTTCACCCCACATAAAGTCTGCTCTTGGCATTTGCACAACTCATCCCACATGTCCCCACCCCCACCCCCTGCCGAACAGAAGCAACACGAGAACAAAGTGTTTCCTGTCACCCAGCGTCACCATTTCTTTTCTGACTCCCTTCAACTCCCGGATGGAACCCCTGATAATAGGATCCTTCATTTAACTTCTTCTGTGGACTCCTTCCTGGCTCTTTCCTGGCCCTGCAAGGAAATAAGAAGGCCTCGATTTCGACCAGTATGCCTTTCATACGGCACTGTTTCCTTTCCACTGCAGTTCAGTTTCCAAAAACAAAAAAAACCACCTATGTTATTCTTCCCACTGTCAGCAGACTTTCACACAATCACTTTATTACATTATTACTGTGTCATTCCACACCATTTGCGTCAGTGCAAAGGAAACACAATGCACATGGGGAGTTGTCAGATTCGTGCATGGTTTGTGGACTGAAAGCAGAAAATACGGTTTCTTTTCACTGGGTTGATTTCCGCTCCAGATGTGTAATGAATAAGCAAATGTCAGCAACTTCCACACCCGTTGGAATTCTCTGACATCACTGCTTTGCCCGTCTACATTTTATTTTGCTCTGGTTTTCCAGCATGATTGTGTGGCACACAGTCCCGTGGTCAAAGAGTGGTGTTTCGTCCAAACTTCTTAAGGGTCTTTCAGTCTCAAGCAGCACCAGGGATGTTAAACTTGTTAGCGACTGCAGGAGTCACACAATGCAATCGCACAAACGTCTACTCAAAAGCAAGCCCTGTTGAGTTCAGTGGTGTGGCTACTAAGGTAAGTGTGCACAGGATTGCAGCCTAAGTCTGCACTCAAGCTGATGCTCCATATAGCCACTGTAATATCAGCGACATGGAATCTGCAGCCCTCCAGACAGTGTTGGACTCTGACTCCCATCAGGCCCAACCAGCATAGCCAACACTCAGGGATGATGGGAATTGGAGTTCAGCAACACCTAGAGAAGGCATAGGCAAACTCAGCCCTCCAGATGTTTTGAGACTACAGTTCCCATCATCCCTGACCACTGGTACTGTTAGCTAGGGATGATGGGAGTTGTAGTCCCAAAACATCTGGAGGGCCGAGTTTGCCTATGCCTGACCTAGGGGGCCACAAGTTCCAAATCGCAAACTCAATGCACAGAGTTCCAATCATTGCTTGGTCAAAATGGCATCACCACATACACAAGAGGAAGGTATGTATCAGCAGGCCCCAAGGTTTGCAGAAGCAAGGGGAAAACATTATTATTATTATTATTATTATTATTATTATTATTATTATTATTATTTTAAAAACCCTCTAAGTGTGGCTTAAGAGGGAAGGAAACAACTCATGAGGACAGGATACTGACGGTCTGTTAAGGGAGATGGAAAAAGGAGGAGGGATGGAGCATTCTGAAATAGGGCATGGTTGGCTGACTGGAACCCTGAACAAGGGCACTCTGCAACACTTTGTTACAGAACCCACTTGTCATGACTAACAGGTAATTATTGACCTAGCCTCCAGAAATTTCTCTTAATTCAATTTGATAGGCGGTTAAGCTAGTGACTATTACACCATAAATAAATGTGTTCTCTCGCTTGCTCTCTGTTACTCACACACACCCAGTGGCATAGTGGGGAGGTCCTACCAGGGTGATTGCCTCAAGTGCAAAAAATAAAATAAAATTAGGGGTGTGCCTCAGCAGCTACCACCCTGAATGGACACACTCCCCATCCCACCCGCCTGCCTCACCTGAAGAAGAAGAGTTTGGATTTGATATCCCGCTTTATCACTACCCGAAGGAGTCTCAAAGCGGCTAACATTCTCCTTTCCCTTCCTCCCCCACAACAAACACTCTGTGAGGTGAGTGGGGCTGAGAGACTTCAGAGAAGTGTGACTAGCCCAAGGTCACCCAGCAGCTGCATGTGGAGGAGCAGGGACGCGAACCTGGTTCACCAGAATATGTAGCTCTTAACCACTACACCACACTGGCTCCCAACAGCACGCCGAGCATGAGCAAGGAGATGATGGGCCTTCGCATCCCTCGGCCATGCAGCATCCCCTGTCTGGGGGGAGGCAGATGGATGGCAAGACTCACAGTGGTGGCAGTGCCCCAGTCTTAGGAGGTATGCACACGTGCTCTGTCCAAGAGCGGCACCTCCACATGGAGGCACCGGTTAGGGGGCGCAATTCTTGCTTTAGAGGCTACAGTACTTTCCTTGCCCGGGGCACTGGCAACCCAGGCTATGCCACTGCAAACTCACACAGCCCCCGACATATTTACAGATCACGTGTCAGGAAGCCAGATTCATCCTGGCCTTCTCCCTTACCCATTTGCAAGAAGATTGGCTTCCCACTTGCACTCGGAGGTCACACAGCCCTGCAACAGCCATACCACGTAATCGTTCTCATTGTGTGTCGGACTTTTGTGTATGTTGATGCAGGAGAAGGTGGGGAGGGAAAAACCCTACTCTCTGGCAGCACCCCAAAGTAGTTTGTTTGTTCCCCCCCCCCCCAAGGTGCAGAACCCATTTATATCCAAAGAGGATGTTACAAAAATCAAGTGCTGCATTTGAGAGGCAGGGAAATGCCAAATGCCACCGCACAGCACAGGGTTCTGTGCCAGGTTTCACCTTGGCCCACCTGTGCTTGCTCTCCAAGGCTGCTGGCATCTCGTTGACAAAGCAGGGATGAAAGGGAGGCAGCAGCTGGGTCAATCGGCATATGGTAAATGTCACCGTTCGCTGGATGCCATTACAACAAGGTTAAAGGCTTCACGTTGCGAGGGTAGAACCTTCATGATCCTTCTCTGTTGTTTCTTGCAGGCTGTCCACAAAATGTGCACTCTCTCTGTTCTTAAAGCTTATACAGTTCTCTCCTAGGGAAAGATGGATTCTGTGCAAATGGGGAAACAGTGCAGGATTCCTCTCTCCTTTAGCATCACTGAACCTGGTTTTAGTAGCTAAGGCAAAGGGGAAAGAGGGGTGCTTGAAATCCCTGCATTGAAGCCACTGAAAACAGGACCCAGCCTCCCCTCCAGAGATTGAAGCAGTTATTGCTGCCTATGCACCTTCAAGCATACAGTGGTACCTCAGGTTAAGAACTTAATTCATTCCGGAGGTCCGTTCTTAACCTGAAACTGTTCTTAACCTGAAGCACCACTTTAGCTAATGGGGCCTCCTGCTGCCGCCGCGTCGCCAGAGCAAAATTTCTGTTCTCATCCTGAAGCAAAGTTCTTAACCCGAGGTACTATTTCTGGGTTAGCGGAGTCTGTAACCTGAAGCGTCTGTAACCCGAGGTACCACTGTATATTAACATCCATGAGGACTAGAAATCTTTTAGACGTGAACACTGGCATTTTTGGGAGGTTGAATTCTCTCTCCAAATACCACATTCAATAGAATTGAGGTATGGGCACATATGTAGCCTTGCAGACTCCCTGTTCTGCTTCAGATGGAGGTGTCCAACCTGGCAATTGTTCAGCCTTCAACATGTGGCCAGAAAGGAGAATGTGGACTTGATATATTTTAAGTAGGGCTTTCTTCTGAACACCGCCATTGAGATCTCAGCCCAAATCGGTGTGCTTTTGCCCAGAATTGGTGCCAATGGTGATGCCACTTTTCCACCAGCGGCTGATGGGGCAGGGCCTGAGGCGGCAGCAGAGCAGGTGGAAGCAGCAGGACTATGTAGGTCACCCTTTCTAACCTTTGGGTCCCCAGTTATGGTTGGAGAACAACTCCCATCATCCCTCAGTAGCAGGATCAGTGGTTAGGAATGATGGGAGTTGTGTGGGGAAGCATACAGATGCTAGGAGATGGTGTATTTAATAGATATCCTTCCTTCCTCACCTTTGTGAGTTCAGCAGAGTGCATCCCTTGCATCTTAAAGAAAAGCTTTGATAGGCCAGTTTTAAACTTTAAGTTTAAGCAATCCAGCATTTGTGGGAATGTTGTGAATAGTAGGAGAGGATATACAGTGATACATCGGGCTAAGTACTTAATTCATTCCGGAGGTACATTCTTAACCTGAAACTGTTCTTAACCTGAAGCACCACTTTAGCTAATGGGGCCTCCTGCTGCTGCTGCACCGCCACTGCACGATTTCTGTTCTCATCCTGAAGCAAAGTTCTTAACCTGAGCTACTTTTTCTGGGTTAGCGGAGTCTGTAACCTGAAGCGTATGTGTAAAGGGAATTGGGGGTTGCTTGTGCGTAAAGGGTGCTGCAGCTCTAGGCAACGTTGCCTGGATAAACCTTTCCCTGGTTGGACAGCCCTTTCTCCATGGCTGTGTCAGTCACTGGCAGAATCCGTCAGTGGGCGTTTTCTGAACTTCTTCCAACATAAAAATTCCTTCACTCCAAGTCTCCGCCTAGCCTCTCTGCGCAGAAGTCTCCTGCGCAGAGTGGGCATGCCCAACGGAGGTCCTGGGCTCTCCCTGCTGCTCTCTGTGGAAGAGTCTCGGAGCCCTCCCTCCGCAGTCTCCTCTTGCTTCCTGGTGTCCCTCCTATTTCCTTCCTCAAAGGAAGCTTGCTCTCTCTCCCTGCTGGTTCCTTCTCCTGCATTGTCAGGGAGCCTTACCTCCACCCTAGGCTCCGATGGCAGTTCCCTGACAGTATGTAACCTGAAGCGTATGTAACCCGAGGTACTACTGTATTGATAAACTATTATCCTTCCTAGCTCATGCTAGTGAGTCATATATATAGCAGAGCAAATTCCCCTTTACACAGCAAGAGGCTAGTTGCAGATTCGTTTGAATCTCTTTAGTTAAGCAATCCCATCTGACATGCCCAGATTGGAGTATATTCCTGGTAAGACCCCTTTGATTGCCTCCTAAAAGAATAAATACACAAGAGTCTTCCTT
Source organism: Podarcis raffonei (assembly GCF_027172205.1). NCBI lineage: Eukaryota > Metazoa > Chordata > Lepidosauria > Squamata > Lacertidae > Podarcis > Podarcis raffonei. The sequence goes on from NC_070616.1 coordinate 24,344,754, forward strand.
ATAAGTAATGAAAAGTTTACTCACATTCCGTTCACAGTATGATCCCTGAAGACAGGCTTTAGCTTGTAGTTACAGATACAGTGTGGCTTACATCCCTGTAAGGATGGGCCTATGTGCTGCTGGCAGAGAGCCAGCAGACAGCATCAGGAACAGTGGCCAAAATGGAAGAGAGAGAGAGATGGCTGCGTGACGAGCCCCCTTTTAGGGTCCGGAAGGGTCACGCTCACCTACCTGGTCACATGCAGAGGGAGGATGCTCCAGACCAGGTGTAACAGGAAGTTCAACTGACTGGATCAACATCCCCCTGCCTGTGTCGACTCTAGGGAAACAAGGAATGTTGTACTTGACTGTTCCTATGGATTACATCCCATGGATTCTTTAAGGCAAACTGGATTCTCCTGTTCCCCCCCCCCTTCAAACAATAACCACACAGTCTTGTAAAAGGTAAATACAACATTTATTCGCTCAGCATTCCTGGTTGAAGAATAACAGATAACAGCAGCTTTGTTCTGGCAGGCTTAAAATGGTAACCCAGTGGCAAAGCCATAGCTTGGTCTAGTTTAAAATGGAGTCTTAAGCAATGGAGCTCAGACTTAAAATAGGTTCTACATTGCTAAGAGCAAGGGGGGGGTGCCCAGCCAGGTAGGAGATTATATATGGCTATGCCCTCCCCCTGTCAGGGCCACAAGGGGAGTGGAACCGGATTCGCTTCCCCGCCCTCCACATGCAGCTGCTGGGTGACCTTGGGCTAGTTACACTTCTCTGAAGTCTCTCAGCCTCACTCACCTCACAGAGTGTTTGTTGTGGGGGAGGAAGGGAAAGGAGATTGTTAGCCACTTTGAGACTCCTTAGGGTAGTGATAAAGCAGGATATCAAATCCAAACTCTTCTTCTTCCTGTTCCACCTCAAGCTGCGAAACGAGACGCACCACCCCTGACCACATACCCTCCCCTTTATCTCTCGATGCCAGTCCCTGGTGAATGACTGCTCCTTCTGAGTTCTGGCAAACACAATATGAACCTGGATGCTAAGAACAGAGGTGTTAAAAGTTCGCAAGCTTTCCTTTTCCCTCTGTGAAGCATTCAAGGCTGCGTGGAAGAGGTTCTGGGGCAAACACCCAGCAGACCCCCATTACTCTCCGGCAAGCCGACGTTGCTTCATCCAGGCAGCTCTGAGGGTTATATATTGATGCTGCATTATGTTATGGCAGCGACTCGCATCTGCGCCACGCAGGCATGAATAAAAGATGGGCCGGCAAATGGCGAAGAGCAGCAAATTAATTAATCGAAGCATAGCTCTCTACGTTTCCATAAAAGCACGAGAGAGCAAAATAAAAACCCATCCAGCGCAGGCAGGAGAACAAAGCAAAACAGGAACCAAACAAAGGGTTGGCAGAGACAGATATTTAGGGCCCTGATCCGTACAGTGCTGCCGCATATCCCAACTATCAGAGATCCCAGTGTGGCTGTCGTGGCAGGCGGTAGCTCTATGGAATTCAGTGTGGCTTACTCCCAGGTCAGTGGGGTTGAGGCGGCAGACTTAAATGGAATCAAATGCTTGTTGAAAAAGACGGGAATTTGGGTGCCGTCTGAAAACCAAGAAAGAGGGGGATTACCTAAATTCTTTAGGCTGAGAGTTCTACTTATGGCTGGAGTGAGCCTTTCAGTCGAGCTCCTGGCATTTTTCTAGGTCATGCCCCTTCTCTCTAAGCCCTGTTCCTTTCCCATCTCACTGACTCCTTGGGCATAGTCAGGATTTATGTTAGGGGGGGCAGGACTTTTGGGGGGGACAGAACCAAGCTAACTGTGAGGCGATTGGTCAGTTAGTTAAGTAATTTTATTTATTTACCGTACTTGATTTTTTTGGGGGGGGAGGGGTCATCTGCCCCACTCTGCACCACCACCGCTCCCAGCTACACCCAGGAAGAGAAAGATGAAAGCCAAAAGCTCATCCATACTAATAATCAGTGCTTTTTTATCTTTAAAAAATGTTTAGGGGTACTCTCATTTTGACTCAAGAAAATCGCCATTTTATAGTTCAGATCAGGAAAAATAAATACAGTGGTACCTCGGGATACAAACACTTCAGATTACAGACTCCGCTAACCTGGAAGTAGTACCTTGGGTTAAGAACTTTACCTCAGGATGAGAACAGAAATCATGCAGCGGCAGCAGGAGGCCCCATTAGCTAAAGTGGTACCTCAGGTTAAGAACAGTTTCAGGTTAAGAATGGACCTCCGGAACGAATTAAGTTCGAAACCAGAGGTACCACTGTACAGTAAATGGACAAAAGTACAAAGATTCACAAAATGTTTAGGGGTATACGTACCCCTGTGGACCCCCAGAAAAAAGCACTGCTAATAATCCACACTAGCTCTGCCTCCTGTCTTCAGGACTGTGTATCTGCTAGGCAGCCCCAAAGAATTTGGGGTGACTGTTTTCTAATTCCTGTGGCAGGAAACCAAGACAGGATACACACATAAACATAAGCACAGCATGTCTAACGCTGCCCAATATTTTTTTTGAAACCAAAAAATGTTGTGTTTCTTAGATAGATTGTGTAGTTTGTGAGTTTTGACCCATCCCACTCCAAATCATGTGAAGTCATGCCAAAATCATATTTCGGTCTCTGTCATCTTGATTCAAAATGGCACCTGGCATCCAAATATCAACAAATAATCACCCCCACCTCGGGAACCCTCCTGCTGAATTAAGGATATCCCAAGTGGAGGTGGTATGACAAAAAAATAGGTGAAGTCACTCCCAAGTCATGTTTCATTCCACCATCCTGATTCAAAATGGCACCTGGGATCCAAATGTCAATGAAGACCCCCCATCCCCACCTCAGGAACCCTTGTGCCGTGTTTGGTGATGATATCTCAAGAGGAGGCCAAATCTATGTAAAAAAAAAAGGTATGAAATCATGCCAAAATCACATTTCAGTCCGCCATGTTGATCCAAAATGGTGCCCAGCATCCAAAATTGTGATGAAGTCTTCGGAACACGTGTGCTAAGTTTGACAATACCTTGAGAGGCAGCTGAACCTAGAAATAACCAAGCACTTTTCAAATTTTATGGGCTATCTATCTATCTATCAATCATCTATCTATCTATCTATCTACCTACCTATCTATCATCTATCTATCTATCTATTCTGGGTTTTAATGGAGAAAGGTGCCTCCCCTTTGTTGCTCTTTTCGTAGCGGCCCCTTTTGGCACCCCTTGCACTGCTGGCAATTAAATAAATTAGCACCAAAAGGCTATTTGCATTGGATAAATATAGCACCTGCCACCCAACCAAGCTGTTTGTCACCCAGTTTAACACATTTATCCAAACCGGGCTCATCCGTCTTCCTGATGCAGCATCATATTCTCGCAGATCTGTCTTGTCGAACCCGTTAGGGAAGGAAAACAAGGGGGGGGGGACCCACAGCTGCCCGTTCGCCAGCTTCACCTCTTCCATTTGGAGGAGTTATTTATACGGAGCGGCGAGATACATGGCATTAAGCTTCCTAATGATAATAATAATAAAAGCCCAAACTGGGGAGGAAACAAACAAAGAAGGGTGCCGTGTGTTTTATTATAGACCAAAAAGCGCCTGCCAGAATGATAGATCCCCCTGCAAAGGAAACACTTTTTATCAACAAAGTTCCTAGCCGAATGCAGGCGTGATGGATGGCCTCAGCCTTGGCGCGCAGTTCTAGGCTGCGCCTGAAGGAGACGGAGCTACCGTTCCGGGGCTTAATTTACAGTGAGACGAGAGAATGTTCTGGAAAAGAATTACAGCTCCACCCCTTCCTCCCAAGGGTCAGTCAAGAAGAGGTATGGTCTCAGGATTCATTTCCAGACCTCCAAGTGTCCCATTTTCCAGGGACAGTCCCGGACTAACATAAGCCGCCCCTGTTTCTGATTTGACCCCGGAATGTCCCACTTTTCTTTAGGATGTCCCTAAGTGGAACATCCCGCCCTGTGGAACGCCCTCCCAGCAGATGTCAAAGAGAACAACTACCAGACTTTTAGAAGACATCTGAAGGCAGCCTTGTTTAGGGAAGCTTTTAATGTTTGTTGCATTACTGTATTTTAATATTTTGTTGAAAGCCGCCCAGAGTGGCTGGGGAAGCCCAGCCAGATGGGCGGGGTATAAACAATAAATTATTATTATATTATTATTATCTTCATCAGAGAAATATTGGAGGGGATGGAGCTATGCAAACCACCGCTACCCCAAGCCAAGGAGATCAGTAACTACACACCCTTTAGAAGGCATCTGAAGGCAGCCCTGTGTCGGGAAGTTCTTTTTTTTTTTAATGTCTAATGTTTTATTATGATTTTTTGCCAATTATTTTTATTGATTTTCCAATTTTTAAAAAACCGATTGTCACCAAATTAATACAAGTTTAATACAAATTTTAAAAAGGATTTCGCACCGGCACAGATGTTCCTTCTTCCCTGCTCCCTCCATCACTGCTCCAAGTAGATTAGCTTTCCAAACTTTCATTCCAATATTCAATAAAATTAAACATAATTACAGTGGTACCTCGGGTTAAGAGCTTAATTCATTCCGGAGGTCTGTTCTTAACCTGAAACTGTTCTTAACCTGAGGTACCACTTTAGCTAATGGAGCCTCCTGCTGCTGCTGCACTGCCGCCACATGATTTCTGTTCTCATCTTGAAGCAAAGTTCTTAGCCCGAGGTACTACTTCCAGGTTAGCGGAGTCTGCAACCTGAAGCGTCTGTAACCCAAGGTACCACTGTATGTTACAATAATATTTCATGAAATATTATGTTTTTGTGAAATATTATGTGGCTGGGGCAACCCAGTCACATGGGTGGGGTATAAATAAATTGTTGTTGTTGTTGAGTAAGATGTCCCTATTTTCATCAGAGAAATGTTGGAGCGTATGGATTTCATCTGGGCCTTATGCTTCCTCGCCCAGATCTGAGGAGAAAATCCAGAATCAGAAATGGTCGTCCACATGGAAGATTCCACCCAAGCCCTGCCACCAATCAAGAAACAAAGGAGGTGTGACAATAGCCCGTCGCTCAAACTCTCCCAACTCTTGGCCACACCTTCACAGCTCTCATTTTGATGCTTGAGAAGAGCGACTAATGAGAATGGACTGAGCTGCAAGCTAAGTGTCTCCGCCAAGGGGCCTGATTAAGGCCGGGGAGACCTTGAAGGTAAAGTCATTCCTAAGAAGGGGAGGTGATTAGTTTTTAATCAGCAGGCAAGGTTCTCTTGGGCTGAAGTACATAATTAGAGGAGGTTCTGATCCCCCAGAATATCCAAATCCCTGCCTTGTCCCTTCCCCGCTCCATACTCCTGGCACTGCTGTGCTGAGCCAAAGGGGTGGAATCAGTGCTTTACCCCCCCCCTTTATAACAGGGTTTCCTAAACTTACTAGCAGCTGGTGCATATATCAGCGTGTATCATATTGTCAAGCATGGAAAGGTAAAACACGACATGCTTTTAAAGGGCCCTGCACCTAGATTTCTGTGTGAGTCACGGCACCAAATTGGAATACAAGCCCAGAGCGATGGCTCATCCAGAGATACAACAGGAACTCTTCAAAGAACATTGGCCTCCCATCTCTCTCCCTCTGTCTCCCTCCTCTCTTTCCCCGCAACTGCAAGATGTCTATGACGATAGTGTCTCATACAAAATGTAAATGAACTGTGAAAATGACTATAAATCAAAAATGGGCATGCTATATGTACAGTGGATGCTTGGGTTGCAAACGTGATCTGTGTGGCATGCACGTTCGCAACCCGCAGTGTTCGCAACCTGCAGCTGTGCAGCTGCGCACGCACGGGTTGCGATTCAGTGCTTCTGTGCATGCGCAACCCGCAATTTAGCGCTTCTGCACATGCGCGACCGCCGAAACCCGGAAGTAACTCATTCCAGTACTTCCGAGTTTCAGCAGTCCATAACCTGAAAAAACGCAACCTGAAGTGTCTGTAACCCAAGGTATGACTGTACTTTTCCATGTTTGTTTGTTTGTTTTCAAACACAAGAAAATCTTTAATAAAAACTAATTTTACCACACACACCCCGCAAAAAAAGAGTGGATAATACTTCTGTGTCTCTTTATCAGGAGTGGTAGAATGCCAAAACATGACAGAATTACTTGCCTCCAGAGGAGGCTGACTGGAAGGAAGCCAGGCCAGAGCAGTATAGCATACAGAGGTGCAATGGGCACCCTCACCTGAGGCCAGTCTGTTCAGTCTCAACTGCAGCCAGAGAAAAAGAGAGAAGTTTGAGCTGCCACAGTGGAGGGGCAATCAGAGGCTTAGGAGAGATGCTGTTGTTGACATTTATTAACGTTTAATTTTCTGCCACTTTCAGCCTGGGTTGCAAGGGGACTGCTGTTGCTTCGGGGTGAGTGCGTGGTCTGAAGCTGTCAAAAAGAGTGTCCTGTCTCCTGCAACGTTCCTTCCCCGTTTCATTCCAAGTCGGATATTTGCAGAGGCAGGTGATATCACAAAAACACCTTTTACCCTCTTTCCTCAGGAGGAAACTGATCCTTTTTTCAAAGCTCTCCTGAAACTTCCCACCGCTGAGGGAAAATCTTGAGGGCGGCACAACATAAGGGAAATACAATTCAAGGTGTTGTCATAGTAATTATCAAGACGGTTGTTGTTTTTAATTTGACATTTTATTCAATAAAAAAGAAAGAAATCAAATGTTCGTATCTGTCACAGGGATGGAGGACAAAATAAACCCCTTCCGGTTTTTCTGTCTGGGGCTCAGGACTCTCCTAGGGAGCCTTACCCGCCTGAGGCTGCGCAAACATCACCCATCCTTTCAAGACCCAGCTGCCCCCTTGCCAAACTCTCTCATTCGCAGCCCTTGCTTGCACCGACAGCAACCGGAATAAATGGCTCTGCTGTTTGCAAAATAAATAACATGCCTCCATTTCCTTGCCTTGTCTGGGGACTCACTTAGTGCGCTGGGAAGGCCGCAGAACTTGTTTATGGCCCAGCTATAAACCCTCACTCTGGCGAGGTCGGTAATGTTGACAGAGTTTTCTGCAGAGAGCGCCTTCAATGCCACAGATCTGGAAGCTAAGGAGCCCCACTCAAAGCGGGAAGTGGGGCATGGGTATACGCATGCACATGATCTGAAATGCAGAGATGGTATGGGAACTGGTGCGAAGGATGCCTCAAACTCCACACACACACACCCTCCTGTTCTCCCATAACTGCCTGCTGAGGGCCTGAAGGGCCTTGCCCTTGCCTCTCTCCTCCTGGCTTGGGGTGGGGCTTGACAGGCTTCACAAGGACTGCGGCTGCTGCTCAGCAGTGAGGGCTCCTTTTTTAATTTTTATCTGTGTTGTTTCAAATGAGACCATCTTGGCTATGAGCCCTGGAAGGCCTGCACCCTGCCTTGCAGGCCTTTTCCCATCTGGCCTGGGAGAGTGGAGTGCTGACTGACTCCAGCTACAAAAACTGAGGCTGTTGAACAGATTCTTGGGCTGGAGCATGGGTAGGCAAATTGAGGCCCAGGGGCCGGATCCGGCCCAATTGCCTTCTAAATCCGGCCCGCGGATTGTCCGGGAATGAGCGTGTTTTTACATGAGTAGAATGTGTCCTTTTATCTAAAATGCATCTCTGGGTTATTTGTGGGGCATAGGAATTCGTTCATTGTTTTTTTCTTCAAAATATAGTCCTGCCCCCCACAAGGTCTGAGGGACAGTAGACCGGCCCCCTGCTGGAAAAGTTTGCTGAGCCCTGGGCTGGAGTATTGTTTATGGGGGGTTGAGAGAGCTTGTTGCTGTTTTTGATATAATTATTGTTGTATCTTTAGTCTTAGATCTTACGATTTACGTGGAAATTGTTTTCATTTGGTTGTGTACGTTTTGACGTGTTTTATTTATTGTTTATGACGTCTGCTATGTTTGTAATTATGTAAATCTTGTCATGTTGTAAGCCGCCTTGAGCATAGTTTCAACTATGGAAAGGAGGCATACAAATAAAACAATGATGATGATGATGATGATGAACTAGACATGATGATGATGATGATGAACTAGGCTCCATATTCCGCCACCTCCCATGTCATCCTTTTCCTCAGTTTCCCAGGGGCAGTGGGAATTCTCCCCTGGGCTCTCCCACTTCTCCTCACATATAGGCAGCCATCACAGAACATAGAAAGCTGCCTTATACTGAGGCAGACCATTGGTCCATCTCATTCAGTGTTGTCGGCACTGACTGGCAGCATCTTTCCAGGGTTTTGGGCAGGGGTCTCTCTCAGCCCTAGCCAGAGAGACCAGGAATATTTCAGGACACCCCGAAAATTGTTGAGCTTTTTTGGGGAAGACACAAAAAATTGTGAGCGTTTTTTTAAGAACTCCCAAAAGTTGTTTTAGACAACGCAAAACGTTTTAGACAGACCCCCCCCAAATCGATTTCCTATTTCCTGCATGCAGAGCAGAAGCTCTCTAACCACTGAGCTACACAGCTGTTCCCTGTCCTTTCTACTGGCTGGACAATGAATGGGTAGATGGGACCGCTGTTAGGTTAGATTTGACTAGGTAGAGCAGGGTTCACCAATGTGATGCCCATGGGCACCAGTGTGCCCACCAGTATCTCTTATGGCACCAATGAAAGGCTTCAATAAAAATATTTATGCAAAAAATCCACAATACGCAAGAGGCTGGTGTCTCCTGCTTACATTGGTTTGGCCTCTCCTGCATTAGACAAGCTCCCTTAAGCAGTGCTGTTTGTCTAGAAAAAGAGGTGCCAGAACTCACCATTAATGCGGCATCCCTTATTAAGACTCTGTGGGTGGGCTTCATTTTTGGAACATTAGTGCCTCATTACAGAGGTACCCATTTCTCTGCTTTGCCCTTCCTCGTGTCTGTTCAGCCATGGTGACAGATGCTCTTTGTCTTACAACCTTGCAGCTTGACTCTAACAGTCACGGCTTCCCTCCAAAGAATCCTGGGAACTATAGTTCTTTAAGGGTGCTGAGAGGAGTTTGACAATCAATCCCTCTTTATTGTAGCTTTAGGGGGGGAGCTGGACCGCCTAACAACTCTTGGCACCCTCAACAAGCTACACTTCCCAGAATTCCTGGGAGGAAGCCATATTTGTTTAAAGTGGTACAATAAATATTTAGTGCAGGTGGGGCTGCCCCTTTTTTCTCTTAGGCTTCGTTCTTCGCCAAACCTTCCTGGAGTTCCTTTTCCCACAAAATAATGATGCCTCTGCTTACCTTGGGCTCTCCTTGTTTTCAGCAAGAGTGTTTGGCTCCCTCTTTATCATAAATCTAGCAGGATTTAACTTCTAGCTACTGATCCTTCTGACAGTAATGGGCCATTAACCAACTAGACATAAAACTGAAAGTGTAAATCTTGCTCCTGTGGGGAATTAGAACGCAGGTTTTTAGGATGCAGGCCATGAAACGCGAGAGTTCACCGCCATCGCAAATGAGGCCTGATTAACAGTCCCTTCCCACAATCCTCTCCTTCGCAATCCTCCGGGAGCAGGAGCTGCGTGAGGAGAAGGGAGAGCAACGCCCTTTGGGAAGAATGAAAGAGACCCTAATCACATCCCAGGGGATTTGGCCCCCTCTTTAGCCAAAAGGCACAGGTCTTCCCCCTATTCATTTTGTAAAGTTGTTTGTTTGCTGACAGTGCATTGGGATGCTTCCTAAGATGTCCAACACCACATTGGGCACAGTGGGAGATCAAGAAGCAGTTTTTCAGCCTTGTTTGGATAGCATTGGATTAACCCTTTGGATTAAGATGCCAACGCGAACCTTTCCAAACTGCACGGACTTTTTGGTTTCATGGAATTCCTGCACAACGTCGGGTACGAGGCCGCTAGCCTACCATATATTTTGGAAAGTTGTTTGCATGTTCGCTGTGCCTTTGAACATCTCTTTAAGATAGCGCAATTCAAAGTGTTGGTGTTGACCTTTAAAGCCCTAAACGGCCTCGGTCCAGTATACCTGAAGGAGCGTCTCCATCCCCATCATTCAGCCCGGACACTGAGATCCAGCGCTGAGGGCCTTCTGGCGGTTCCCTCACTGCGAGAAGCCAAGTTACAGGGAACCAGGCAGAGGGCCTTCTCGGTAGTGGCGCCCACCCTGTGGAACGCCCTCCCACCAGATGTCAAGGAAATAAACAACTATCTGACTTTTAGAAGACATCTGAAGGCAGCCCTGTTTAGGGAAGCTTTTAATGTTTAATAGGTTATTGTATCTTAGTGTTTTGCTGGAAGCCGCCCAGAGTGGCTGGGGAAACCCAGCCAAATGGGTGGGGTATAAATAATAAATTACTACTACTACTACTACTACTACTACTACTACTACTACTATTATTAGGGCCACCTTGTCCTTGGTGGTCCCTGAGAGCAGGTTTTCGTCTATGTTTTGGATGCCATTGGCCCAGGGGTCCATTTCATTCTGTACCTTGAAGTCAGCAGCTATCCTAGGATTTAGATGAGATTCCACCCCTGCCCCCTCAATCTGCACAGAAATGCCAGAGAAGTTCTACCTGGCATATATGGAGAAGGGGCTGTGGCTCATTGGCAGGGCAACTGCTTTCCCAGGTTCAATCGAATCGCCAACGTCCTTGGGAAGAAATGAGAATATCCCCTGTCCTGTCTGAAATCCTAGAGAGCCACTGCCAGTCAGTGCCGACGATACTGAGCTAGATGGGCCAAAGTTCTGGCTCCGTATGGGCAGCGTAACCCTAAATCTTGCTATTGTTTGGAAGGAAACACCATAGCTCAGTGGCAGAGCATTGCAGCCTGGCCACAGTGACCTGGGAACGTTGCTGATTCCAGCCTGCCTGCCATTGGCCAATGGTGGGCCAGCATGGGCAGGATTTCCCCAGGGGGGTGGACCCAACTGACCCATAAGCGTCGCTTGGGTCCGCTCCCAGGGGGGATAAATTGAAACCTGCCCAGGCCTCCTTCCCAGTTCACTGGCGTCAGACCTCCCACCCTCCCTCTCCTTTTCCCTCAGTTTCTCAATGGAGATTAGACCTTGCTATATGGACGCAGGTGGCTCTGTGGGTTAAACCACAGAGCCTAGGACTTGCTGATCAGAAGGTCGCCGGTTCGAATCCCCGCAACGGGGTGAGCTCCCGTTGCTCAGTCCCTGCTCCTGCCAACCTAGCAGTTCGAAAGTACGTCAAAAGTGCAAGTAGATAAATAGGTTCCGCTCTGGTGGGAAGGTAAACGGCGTTTCTGTGCGCTGCTCTGCTTCACCAGAAGCAGCTTAGTCCGGTTTTTCAACTTTGCATCGGAAGCCGAACGTGCTCCTGAGCTTCCGTTTTCACTGTTGCGCAGCTAAATTGAGTCCCCCGCAAAGTAATTAAGGCTTTCTTCCTTCCTTTTTTACTGTTGTGCAGCTTATTTGAGTTGTCCCCCCCAATGGTAATTAAGGCTTTTTTCCTCCCGCTTTTACCCTTGTGCAGCTCATTTGAGCTCCCCCTCCCCGCATCATAATTAAAGCCTTCCGTTTCTGATTGCAGTGTTCTGAGATGATATTTGGTGCTTTTGTTTTTGCTATTTTTGTGTTTTTGTTTGTGTGGCTTTTTCATTTTTGTGACTGTGGCTTGTTTTTCGCTTTATGATTGATTGATTGATTGATTGTGTGACTGCGGTAATGGATAAAAGCCCCTCCATCCAAACAATGACTATCATGAGTGCAGGTAAGAAAATAATTTAATTTTAATTTTGATCATCTACAATACTGTCTTATTTATTTTATAGTACAGAACATTGATTAATGCTATCATTTTATGGATCAATGGTCTCGTTAGATAGTAAAATTCATGTTAAGTTGCTGCTTTAGGGGTTGTTTTTAAGAGTCTGGAACGGATTAATCTATTTTGCATTACTTTCTATGAGAAAGCACGCCTTGCTTTTGGAACATTTTGGTTTTGGAACGTACTTCCGGAACAGATTAAGTTTGAGAACCAAGGTACCACTGTATCTGTTGCCTTGTCTGGTTATTTCATAATTAGGGAGCATCAGGATTACGGGGCCTTGTCACGCAGTGTCCCCTGCCTGAAAATGATGGGGAGCCTCTGCCAGTCAGTGTAGGAAATATAGCCCAATGATGTGACTTGGGGTAAGGCAGTTTCTCTTAGATTCAACCTTGGACCTTGTGCATGCATTTATGTACTCTGCTCCTGAGTTACAATTCTTTTAACTTGCACAGGATGACACACACACCCAGCTCTACAGGGCCCCCTAGTCCAGACTCTGCAGCTCCACCACATCTCCCTATTTCTGCAACAGACCCCTTTCTCTTTCCGGACCCAGTGGTCTCCGACTGCATATGTTTCAACACAGGGCAACAGCACCCTCTGCTGGTTGTTGGCGGGAGGATGGCAATCCTCTGTAGAAGCCGCTCCATCAGCTATAATATATTTCTTCACACCTACAAGCCTGTCCAGGACAGACATTTTGACCAGCGCTCCAAGCTGACAGCGCAGCACCGCCAAAGGCACTGTTCCCATGAAACACTCGCGAGGGCATCACTCTGTTCGCATCAGCGGCTCGGCGTGAACCTGAATGCACTGCAGAAGTTTGCAGAACGCTTGAGTTTTAACAACATTCCTGGCGATGCTTGGTTGCCCCAGGCTGAATCAACACGACTGGCGATCTAATGTGTCAGGCTCGGCCGACTCTGGGGTTGCGGCGCTCATCTCGCTTTATTGGCCGAGGGAGCTGGCGTACAACTTCCAGGTCATGTGGCCAGCATGACTAAGCCACTTCTGGCAAACCAGAGCAGCGCACGGAAATGCCGTTTACCTTCCCGCCGGAGTGGTACCTATTTATCTACTTGCACTTTGACGTGCTTTCAAACTGCTAGGTTGGCAGGAGCAGGGACGGAGCAAGGGGAGCTCACCCCGTCGCGGGGATTCGAACCGCCGACCTTCTGATCGGCAAGTCCTAGGCTCTGTGGTTTAACCCACAGCCCCACCCACGTCCCATTTCTAGGAATCTACTTTATACTTAAGTCAGATCCTTGGTCTATCCAGCTCAGTATGACCTATGCTGACCGGCAGCAGTTTCAGACAGAGGACGTTCCCAGCCCTATGTGGAGATGTCAGCGGTTGAACTTGTCTCATACGGGGATCGAACCTGCAACCTTGGCATTATCAGCACCACGCTCTAACCCACTGAGCTATCAAGAAGAAAGTATCTAGCTTTGCACACACACATACTAGGGGCTGCCACCCCTGCTCGCTCCACCATATTTTAGACCTCCCACCCTCAGGCAACTTGGGGCTGGTTTATTTTATTTGCTGCATTTGTGACCCAACTTTCCTATAGGGAGCTCTAGTTTTCCTCTTCTCCCATTTTAGCCTCAAAACAACCCTGCGAGGTAGGTGAGCCTGTGAAACGGCGGCTGTCAAAAGGTCCCATGGAGGAAACGGTTTATTGGATATTTGCAAGCAAACTGTAAACAGGATAAGAACATTGGCAGGATTGTTGTAATAACCTGCAGCTTTATAAGAGTATATATTTAAAGTAGATGAATAAATGATTAAGTTCAGTTAATTTGGAATACGCAGAAAATGTAAAGGACAAATTTAAGGAACTGCAGGAAGAAGGGGAAGGAAGTCAAGTTTTGAGATGTTAAAAGGATTGTAAAATTATTGAAATGAAAATTATATACAGTGGTACCTCGGGTTACAAACACCTTGGGTTACAAACACTTCGGGTTACAGACTCCGCTAACCCGGAAGTAGTACCTCAGGTTATGAACTTTACCTCAGGATGAGACCAGAAATCGTGCTCTGGCGGCATGGCAGCAGAAGGAGGCCCCATTAGTGAAAGTGGTGCCTCAGGTTAAGAACGGTTTCAGGTTAAGAATGGACCTCTGGAACGAATTAAGTTCGTAACCAGAGGTACCACTGTATACACACACACACAAATGTGTGGTCACGTGGTAAGCTTCATGGCAGAGTGAGGATTTGAACCGTGATCCCCCCCAGGTCCTAGTCTCTAACCACTACACCGCACTGCCTCTCCTTAAAATCCCATCTCAACCATGAGATAGGCTTGTGCATCATTCCGTTGTCCTGTCTTCTTGCACCCACCTCTCTCCCCATGACTGACTTGTCCACCGTTCTGCGTAATGATGCTGCACTCTGCACAGCCCTGAGTTGCCTTTTGCTGAGCGCTTTCCTGCCCTGCCGCAACGCCCTTATGAAGTGCAGCGAGGTGCCGGCACGTTGGGCCGCGACATCTGATTCCCGTCCTGTTTTTGCTTCGTGCAGCAGACGAGAGATGCGGCCTGCGCTCCTCGCTCCTCCGAGCCCAGCCGGGTGACTTCACCTCCTCTGATATTATGCGCGTGTGATTCTCAGCTTACACACCCAGGCGAAAGCAATTAAAATAGCTTTCAGTGCAATGGAGGTCATTCTGCAGCTTTCCCCCACCCCAGAGACTGCGGTGCATGAAAGTTCAGGATGGGCTTGAAGTATTTACAGTGGTTTCGCACTTGATTTAATTCCTGTTTACAGATCTCGGGAAGCCTTTAATGCTTCCCCTTCCTTGATTTATCTCAAATGTATTTTTTTGCAAATGTAGCTGTGGCAGCAGGGAATCATTGCATTTAAATTGTCCGTAGCTGTGTTGGTTAAGTATTAGCACTGCAAAAGGCAGATTACATTCCTCCAAATATTTAATAAATCTCCTTTTCATTAAGTTGCAGCCATGGTGTGTGTGCGTGTGTGTGTCCTCCTTTTTTATCCTTGCTTTCCCTCTGTGGCAATTTTCTATTCCTCTGAAACCACGGGATAGTCTGAGAAGTGATCTTAAAGTCATTCAGGGTTTTCACCTCCAAAATAATGGAATATCGGAGCCTTGTGGGTCAGTGATTAGAGGTCTCTAACCATGGATTTACACAGTGGCGTAGCGTGGGGGGTGCAGGGGGGCCGGCCACACTGGGCACAACATCTGGGGGGGGGCGCGGAAGAGACTCGAGTGCTAAAATCCACAGGTTAGGGGGCGCAAATTACTTGCCTTGCCCCGGGTGCTGGCAACCCACGCTACGCCACTGGATTTACAAGCCCCATATTCCATAGTTTGGCAAGTGTAGTGCAATCTGTATTTACAGCAAAATGTCACCAGCAGGTGAGATATTATTTTCTTGTCATGTTTTTTTTAAAACAGGGCTGTGTACAGTACTGTATTCTAACACACATTGCCCCCTTGTGGCGAAATGGAGAAACAGCTGCAAGAAACTCAGAAGCTGAAAATGTTAAGTGCTGTAAGACCGTTACTTACAAGGAGATTACGTTCTGGGGATTGAGCCTAAAGTCAAAATCGTGCACAGTCAAAACACATTGGGTTCAATGGTGGCTGGAGTCTTTCTCCCCATACCCCCTAAGTGTCCCTGTTTTCCAGGGACAGTCCCAGATTTACTGACGCCATCCCGGTTTCTGATTTGATCCCCAAATGTCCAGCTTTTCCTTAAAGGTAAAGGGACCCCTGACCATTAGGTCCAGTCGTGGCTGACTCTGGGGTTGTGGCGCTCATCTCACTTTATTGGCCGAGGGGGCAGGCGTACAGCTTCCGGGTCATGCGGCCAGCATGACTAAGCTGCTCCTGGCGAACCAGAGCAGCGCATGGAAACGCTGTTTACCTTCCCTCCGGAGCGGTACCTATTTATCTACTTGCACTTTGACGTGCTTTCGAACTGCTAGTTTGATAGGAGCAGGGACCGAGCAACGGGAGCTCACCCCATCGCGGGGATTCGAACCGCTGACCTTCTGATCGGCAAGTCCTAGGCTCTGTGGTTTAACCCATAGCGCCACCCGTGTCCCTGGCTTTTCCTTAGGATGTCCCTATTTTCATGTGGAAAATGTTGGGAGGTTTGGTGTTATACAACCCCCGAACCAAGGAGATAAGTAAGTATACAACATTTAGAAGACACTGGAAGGCAGCCCTGTATAGTGACTTTTTTGTAATGTTGAATGTTTTATTATTATTTTATATGTGTTGGACGCCGCCCATAGTGCCTAGGGAAACCCAGTCAGATGGGCAGGCCATTATTATTATTATTACTATTACTATTATTATTATTATTATTATTATGGTTGCCATATGTCCAGGTTTTCCTAGACACGTCCAGGAATCAGGCAGCGAAATGTCGCCCGGGCAGATTTTCACTGAATCGACAAAATGCCTGGGGAAACCCGGAGGTAGGGCGATTTTTTAAAATTTATAAAATGCTTTAAAAATCCCAGAAAAGCCCAACAACTTTTTCCTGATTTTCACTTTTGGGAATACGGCAACCCAATTATTATTATTACTATTACTATTACTATTATTATTATTATTAAGTTGCCAAGCGTGTAAAACTGGTTGTGCACAAGTTAAGTGCCATGTAAGTTGCAGGCTTTCTGTATTGCCTTCCCTGTTGTTGTACCTCAATTTCACTGAGAAGGGAGTGACATCTACGGAAACAAGCAATCCCAGAAGAATTACAGGGAATGGCACAGTGACATATCCCAGTCAGAACCAATAGGTGTTACTTTCAGTTTATGCCGGGAATGTTGTAGATGGGATTCAGGAAAGACCTGCAGGTCTTGGGCAATTTGAGGTCATCCCTCAAATAGCTCAAGAAAGAAAACATTAAAATCTAAGACTGAATCATGCCAGAGACCCACACCTAATCATCCCTAATACAGAATTCAGTATGGGCCCATATGCATCAATGTTTCCATTATGTTATCCACCATGACTCCTATCTTTCCTGGTAAGGATGGAGGAGAAATTTGATTCGCTGTACATTTAAATCTGAATCCATCAAATTTGCAATTTCCAAAGCAAAATGCGAACTGTCATCCTTCCATCCATCTGCTGCCGAAACCATTATTCGAAATTTGCGCTCACCCAAAATTTGCGATGCAGTTCTCCAGCCAAACAATGTTTACAAAAATGCATATAATAAAGGCACCTGTTTATTAAAAAAACAACGAAGATATCAGTGAAAATAACATTAAAAAATGCATTATATTAGGGGAAATGTTTCTCTAGGCGGAACATACCTCGCAAGGTTGTTGTGAGAATAAAACAGGGGGGTGGGCGCACCTTCTATTGTGCCCTGAGGTCCTTGGAGGAAAGTTAGGATAATAATATAAGACTATAATGATTTTCCTTTTCTTCCTCTTGCCCACACCTCTGCAGTGTCACCCTTGGGATGCCCCTGATTTGAATCTAATTTTAAGCACTTTCTCGTTGTCCTGGCAACGGCCTCAATTTTCACAATGGGAACAATCCGGAGAAAGTTTAAGGGTGCCTTTGTTAAGTGCTTAAGACCCGTCAGTTTTTTCCCGCCCCCAAAAAGGCATCTTGTTCTTTTGCACTGGCTCTGTACTCAAGGATGAAAGTATATCGCAGGCGCTGGTAAGCAGATTAATGGAGGACATCCTCTGAAGCAGGGATGGATCCAGACATGGCCAACCCTCCATGGACCCCTTTGACAGGTGGCTGCCCACCTGCCCATCACCTGTGGTTTAAGGACACAGAAAGCTGCTCCAAAGCACTGGTCCATCTAGCTCAGGATTGGCAGGGGCTGTCCAAAATTTCAAGCAGGGAGACGTCTTTCCCAGTCCTATCCAGGCTGAATCTCAGATAAAATGCTAATTGACAGAGCATGTCAGCCCTTATAAACCAGCAAACTTTCTTTATTTGCTCCCTGTTCAAAAGCAGCATAGAGCCTTTTTGCCTGGCATGTTTGTGTTCTTCCATCAACAGTTCTAGAGTGGAGGTTCAGGAAAAACCCCCCATTGTCAACATTAATGCCCCGGTGAATCTGGAGAGGTAGAATGGCTGGATATTGTCTCTCTTTTGCTTGGTACTATTGTATACAGTACAATGCTTCTTTTTGGAATGCTAGTAACTGACCATAATAAAGAGATGTATTGATTGACTGGCTGACCTTCCATCTATAGGGGCAGTCTACCTGTGGATACCAGAGCCAAAGGCAAGAGGGATGGACTGCTGCTTTCATCCCCGGCTTAAAGGCTTTTCACAGGCATCTTGCTGGCTGCTGTTGCAGGCAGAACTCTTGGCTGATCCGACAAAGCAATTCACAAAGTCCTATCTGGGGCCTATAAATATCCATTCCCCGCTCTCGCTCTCTTTTTTGCAGGAGCTGCAGAGACCAAGTTGCATTTATCTTCCTAATAGGCCCCACATCTGTGGACGACCATCAAATTCCCTGCCCGCTTTGCTGGATTCACAAATGCGACGGCAATTGAGACTGGCTGCAGGGGCGAGTTTTGCACCGCGCCAGTTATTTCTTTGGGCTGCGCCATCTGTTCTGGCCATCCTGGGACCGAATGTGGAAAGTCATTTCCAATGCCTCTCCTAAGAATTTAAAGAAATCCTGCTGCATCAGTCCAGTGGCCATCTAATCTAGCATCCTGTTTTCACTGCCTGTAGGGAAACCCGCAAGCAAGGTGGGTGCGGTGCGAGGAGGGTGACAAAATGCTGTGCAGCAGTCAATTGCTGTGAGAGATGCTGTTCCTTTGGTGTGCGCAAGCTTCCCAGTGCCAAAATGGTCCATCCACCGGCTCTCCCTCAGCTGTATGGCCGCCGGCAGGTTCCTCGTTGCAAGGCATGCGATATCCCCAAAAGGAGATGAGGGAGGCGGATGATGAGTGAAGGGGTGGTATTGTGCTGCTCCCGTGGGATAACCGTGAGGCGAGGTCTGAGTCCAGTCCGAGGTCGAGGGTGCAGTATGGAGGCCGTCCGTCAAAGCTGAAGCTGAGTCCAAGGCAGGGAGTCGGGTGAGGTTAGGAGCTCCGGCAGAAAAGCAGGACAGGGTGCAGGCATGAACTGGCTACCAACAATGTTGGGACTGGGGCTGGTTGGCTTTTATCTGCCCCAAGGCATAGGGCGGCCCCAGTCCACAGGTGACTCTCCTCTCCTGGCTAGGCGTGCACTCCTCCTGCAGGAACTTAGTTCCCTCCACCTCTCTGCCCTGAGTCTCTGCAGCTCAGGAGAGGCTGGAGGGTTACCGGACCCAGAGGCAACCTCAGCTTCCTCTGACGGGGCTGAGAGTGGAGCACCTGCAGGCAATGGGTCCTCCATCACCTCAGGAGCCAGAGCAGACTCAGCTGGTGCCTGCACCTGAGGACCCAGCACAGGTGAGGACCCTTCAGGCTCAAGCCCCAGCCCTGGCTCAGCTGATTCTGGAGGCGGGGAATCCTGTGCAGGCTGGGATTCCTCAGGTCTAGCCTCTGAGTCCGAATCCCAGGCCATCACAGGTATGCAGATTAGAGCCCAACATTGCCAAGTATTTTATTCTGTCTCTTTTTGGTGTGGGTGGGTGTGTAGATTTCAATTGCTGCCCCCTTTCTCCCCCACCCTGGCTGACATGCACCGGGATCATGCCGCCCACCTCCTCTGGCCACGGTGCTAGAGAGAGAGAGGTGTGCCAGGGATCCCTGGCGAGGCGGTTTCAAAAAGCTTTGCAGCTCCGTTTGGACTGCCTCCCGAGCTTCTCTGCAAACCCAGATCCTTGTGGGGAACAGAGAAGGAAGCGGGGCAGAAGCTACTGCTTTAGTGCCACCAAGCTCCTGCTCGGAGGTAAACCTAGCTGTGGCAGCCAACAACTGTGAGAGACGCTGTTGCTTTGGCATGCCCAGGCTTCCCGCTGACGAAATCGTCTGCCCGCCAGCCCTCCCTCAGCCAGCAGGTTCCTCATTGCAAGGCACACATTCTCCCCCAAAAAAGCTCAATAACTTTGGCTCCCCCCCACCCAAAAAAATGAAATACAGTGGTACCTCTGGATGCGAACGGGATCCGTTCCGGAGCCCCATTTGCATCCAGACATGAATGCAACCCACGTCTGCATGTGCGCGGGTCGCAATTCGCCACTTCTGCGCATGCGCATGACATCATTTTGACAATCTGTGCATGCGTGACCGGTGAAACCTGGAAGTAACGCGTTCCGTTACTTCCGGGTCACCGCAGCGCACAACCCGAAAATACTTATCCCAAAGCTACTTCAACCCGACGTATGACTGTAAAGTCAAACCATTGTTGCAGGCAAAAAAAAAAATTCAATGGGGGGGGCCAAGAAATTTTCTGCACCAGGTACCACCTGACCTTGCTCCGCCACTGCCCACAAGCAGGACCCAGGCAGAAGAGCCCTGTGGTTTTCAGAAAGTGTTCGGTTGGCATCCGTCTGTCTGGAAATACAATGGAGTGCGCCTGCAGAGGTGGAGTCAGAGCTCTGTGTTAGCAGCGCTGGAGTGCCCTCCCTGAAGTGCAAGCCTAGGCAGTGTGCATGGAGGTCCTAGGCTGCTCAGGCAAGACCCCTCTCTTGGCCCCACTGATGTGGTCCAAAGGAAAGCAGAGCAATATGTTTGGCACCAGCTTGGCTGCAGGAAGGAGGTGCACATGGCACCATCCAACCATCTCAGAGATTGATTTGTGTAGGGTTTGTGTAGTCCTTAGCCTTTTCTTCTCCCAAA
Source organism: Podarcis raffonei (assembly GCF_027172205.1). Classification (NCBI taxonomy): domain Eukaryota; kingdom Metazoa; phylum Chordata; class Lepidosauria; order Squamata; family Lacertidae; genus Podarcis; species Podarcis raffonei. The sequence goes on from NC_070616.1 coordinate 24,365,218, forward strand.
GCAGAGGTTTAGGATCACAGTTTCCTTCCCCGAGATGGGCTACCTTCCCAGGTTGATGAGTACCCCTCTGCCCCTCACGCCCCTCTACAGCACGTGCAGAAACCGTCTTCTTGACTGTACGGCCCGCTCTTGGTCTCATCTGCTCAATCCACCAGAGCCTGTCTTCGCATGCAGGGGAAGTCCCTAACTTACTGAGGATTCAAGACCCATCGGTTTCCCATCATCTGTCAAAGCTTCTAGGAGCCACAGGTGAGAGTTGAGGTCTCCCACCAGAGGACCTACCCCTCGCCTAACACCCCAGCAAGTGGTTTTCAACAGCATTAATGGCTCCACAAAATGATTTCTGAGTTCGTGCACAGTGGCGTAGCAAGGTCAGGTGATACCCGGAGCGGAAAAATTCTTGTCAACCTGCCCCCCCCCACACACACATTGGAAATATTAAAAGAAGGAAAAATAAGATACAGTTGAAAGTGTTATTTTCTGGTTTATTTACTTAACATTGTGAGCATAAGCACTTAGAACCTTTTTTTCATGATGGGAATTTCTTATTTTAAAAACACATATTTTTGCCATTTTGTCACTCCCCTCAGTGATGACACCCGGAGTGGCTCACACCCACTGCACCCCCCTTCCTACGCCACTGTTCATGTATCTGTTGCTAAAATATGGCTATATGTCACGCCTCTTAGTTCCAATTCTCTTGAAAGCCCTGTTGCAACACCTTTAATCTGTTTGCAGTAGCATCTTCCAAACTCTGGCCCTGGACTCCTGCTCATTACTAGCAAGACGTTGGTCATGGTGACAGGTGTCAGCATGGCCAATGGTCAGGGATGATGGGAAGTGCTGCCCAACACCACCTGGGGGGCAGCGGCGGACCTACATTTTGGGGGCCCTGAAACTGTCATGAGGACCCCTTCACAACTAGCAACAAGATCTGGGTAACCATTGCGATCTTCTTCTGTGGGGTTGTTCCATGACAGATCACCACACCTTTACAGCATCTGTGCTACTGTACTGTCAAACTTCAGAATTGTTGAAACATATACAACAAAAAATTAATGCATCTGAGTCATGCCACTCAAATGGGGTCTGTTAGACGCCAACATTTTAAGCGATGTGGACTAAACTTGCTTCTGGGGGCCCTCTGGGATTAAAGGTAAAGGTAAAGGGACCATTAGGTCCAGTCGTGACCGACTCTGGGGTTGCAGCACTCATCTCGCTTTATTGGCCGAGGGAGCCGGCATACAGCTTTTGGGTCATGTGGCCAGAATGACTAAGCTGCTTCTGGTGAACCAGAGGAGTGCATGGAAACGCCGTTTAGCTTCCCGCCGGAGCAGTACCTATTTGTCTACTTGCACTTTGACATGCTTTCGAACTGCTAGGTTGGCAGGAGCAGGGACCGAGCAATGGGAGCTCACCCCATCGCGGGGATTCAAACCGCCAACCTTCTGATCGGCAAGTCCTAGGCTCTGTGATTTAACCCACAGCGCCACCCGTGTCCCCCTCTGGGATTAGGGGCCCTGAAATGTAAGCTTCATTCGTTTCTTAATAGATCCATCCCTGTCTGGGGGACACAGACCGCCACCCCTCCATACCTAGAGCAGAGGGAGGGCTTGCAACGTATAAAGATCCTAGGATGCAGGGGTGAGATTCACAATTTCATTTCCCCCACCCCACTCCTCACTTTGGAATCACCATTAAGGGAATTGGACCTCCTGCGCCACAGAGGCATCAGGCAAATGGTGCCCTCACAGCCCCGCTGTTTGTTTGTTTGTTCCAACAATTTATTTGTTTATTTATTATGTTTCTGATTTATTCTATTTATTATTACACCCTTCCTCCGAAAGGAGCCCAGGCCAGCAAGCGATAAAACGTCTTTAAATAACAATCCCAAGACAGATACGGATCTCTGCTTAAAAGGCTCTGCATTGTAGCAGGGGGTGTGGAGGTCAATCTAGTCTCTGCAATTAGCTCTCTCCCCAAAGGGTGTCTGATTTCTGAATCTATCTTTTGGGAGAGTTCTCAAAGGGTGTGGGGTGGCCAGCCTGCACCTCAAAGAACTGACCACTAGGTGTCAGGCTTGCACTGCTAACTACCTCTCCTGCGGTGGAAAATTCACAACACAGAGAACTAAATAACCTGGTCTGGTGAATTAATAATTTCATTATGTTTGGGAACTCGTAGAATTGTGGAGCTGAAGGTGTGGAGCAGGAATGCTTTCTTTCTTTGTTTTCCTTTTCCCTTCTTTCCTCCTCTGTTCCTTTTTAGGTTCGATTTTAGAAATGTTTCTTTTATTTCGGTGCATTATTTTAAAAAAAGAGAATTTGCATTGGGTTTGAACTTTTGTATATCTTTGGATAAGTATCAATAAATAAAAAATAAAAAGAAGAGCATGGAGTCTTTAGGATATCTGGTTTTATTTACAGCCTGTTCATAGGACAGAGGGGTTCACTGCCTTGACATTCCAATAGACCTTGCCTCCCCATTAGGTTTTTGGAGAACCTAAAAAGTAGAGACATCACCTTGCCAACAAAGGTCCGTATAGTAAAAGCTATGGTTTTCCCAGTAGTGATGTATGGAAGTGAGAGCTGGACCATAAAGATGGCTGATCGCCGAAGAATTGATGTTTTTGAATTATGGTGCTGGAGGAGACTCTTGAGAGTCCCATGGACTGCAAGAAGATCAAACCTATCCATTCTTAAGGAAATCAGCCCTGAGTGCTCACTGGAAGGACAGATTGTGAAGCTGAGGCTCCAGTACTTTGGCCACCTCGTGAGAAGAGAAGACTCCCTGGGAAAGACCCTGATGTTGGGAAAGATGGAGGGCACAAGGAGAAGGGGACGTCAGAGGATGAGATGGTTTGACAGTGTTCTCGAAGCTACCAGCATGAGTTTGACCAAACTGCGGGAGGCAGTGGAAGACAGGAGTGCCTGGTGTGCTCTGGTCCATGGGGCACGAAGAGTCGGACACGACTAAACGACTAAACAACAACAAGTCACAGCTCAAGATCTAGCACAGAGCAAGACAAGCCTCTGTATTCTCCAGCTTCCAACACCAGCAAAATCTCACAAACCAAAACTTGCTTCCCTGGCATATTGCTCTGTGTGAGCTGGGGAAAGGCCTTTAGAAAGTGTCTCAAAAACCCTGCGACATTTCAGGGGAAACACTTCTGCGGTGGCGGTGGTTTTGAGAATGATGAGTCTGCTTCTCTCAAAGAAAATGTGTGTTTGAGCCAGATGGTTTGGGGGAGGAAAGAAATCCAGGATGCAAAGATGAACCTGGAAGGGAGGAGATTTTATTTTTATTTTTGCCAAGGAACTCACAGCGCAAATAATAAATGTCTGCTCAAGCATCCCGAGCGAAAGGGATCAAACTGAAATATTGTGAGCCCTCTGGGGCAAGTCCTCCCACCCCAGCCTATGATTTGGGGGTAAGGGTGGGGTTCCCCTCAAACTGCAGCACTTGGCAGAGGACAGCTAGAGTCAGCATTCCTCAAATCAGATGCATAGTTTTGCAGCTGGAAGCAAAACCTGATAGCCATTTCTAGAGCTTGCTTGTGGGCTTCCAAAGGGAAATTGCAAAGAATATCCAAAAGCACAGACTGTGGAATTAATGGACCAGGATACCACAGCTCTAATGGGGTAAAGAACTTCCTAGAAATAAAAGTGTTTTGTGTCAGATTTGCGGCTTGGCTCATGCACCCGAGTCATCTAGATCTCAATCTCTCTCCCTTTTCGTTTTTCAGGAACTTTTCAAGGCACCTCTTCAAGCCCGCACTGCAAGACTCTTTACAGAAGGGCAATGGTCAAGCTTGAAATCAGAGAAGCGTTTGCAAAGTTTGGGTATGACTGTTCTGGCAGTGTTGATTTGTGGTTGCACTTTCTGCTATGGGCCCTATTTGGCTGGAGATGCATCTTGCTTGCCACCAGGGAGAGATCTGTGTCGCAGCCGGCACCCGTGGCATAGCGTGGTGGGGGGCACAGGGGAAGTTGCCCCAGGTGCAAATTTGTTAGGGGGCTCAAAAGTTCGGCACTGGGTGCACTTTCGTTACCGGGCTCTGTTAAAAACAGCTTCTCTGTTACAACCAGGAAGTGACCTCTCCAGACAACGGAACGACTCTTCTTTGCCCTGGGCACCGGCAACCTACGCTACACTACTGGTTGGCACTGTGGGAGCACCATTTGACACGAACAAGGTTTACTGCTGATTGCCTGGTGACAGTGAAGTCCATCTGATGCCAGTGGCATGACCATGGGTGTCTCCAGGACACTTGGTGTTTTGCCTTGGGAGAGAAGAATGTTTTTGTGATGCAGAGCCTGTGATACGAGTACAGCTCAAGTAGCCTTTGCCCATTCCCATTCATTCTGCAAATACCAAAGTGGCCTGTACAGTTGTGTGATTACAGTCTCCAACTCTGGCTTTTTGTCACTAAACCCCAACTTTTGCTTGTGACCAGGGCCAGATTTAGGTTTGATGAGGCCCTAAGCTACTGAAGCTAATGGGGCCCTTTATATGTCCAGCTGTCCTTTGTCAACAACAAATTGACGCTGGTTTTTGGGTTGAATATATGCTATATGGTAATTTGTGGACCTAATAAGTATCTAAAGCCTTTTGCACATAACAAAACATGCAATTTTTTTCCTTTATTTTTTTTGGGGGGTGCCCCAAAAGAGTGGGGCCCTAAGCTATAGCTTGTTTAAAGGTAAAGGTACCCCTGCCCGTACGGGCCAGTCTTGACAGACTCTAGGGTTGTGCGCCCATCTCACTCAAGAGGCCGGGGGCCAGCGCTGTCCGGAGACACTTCCAGGTCACGTGGCCAGCGTGACATCGCTGCTCTGGCGAGCCAGAGCCGCACACGAAACGCCGTTTACCTTCCTGCTAGTAAGCAGTCCCTATTTATCTACTTGCACCCGGGAGTGCTTTCGAACTGCTAGGTTGGCAGGCGCTGGGACCGAACAACGGGAGCGCACTCCGCCGCGGGGATTCGAACCGCCGACCTTTCGATCGGCAAGCCCTAGGCGCTGAGGCTTTTACCCACAGTGCCATCCACGTCCCTTGTTTAGCTTATATGTAAATCCGGCACTGCTTGTCACAGTCTTTGATGGTGGGTGGGAAGCATAATTTTCTTAGACCATGCATGAATGTCATACCAGGAACCATCTAAGAAGGACTATATTCCTCCTTCGTTTTCATAAAGGAGGAAATGCCTTTTCCTTGCCATCTATAGTTTTAATAAGGGTTAACATTAAAATAATTTAATCAATTATTTATTTATTTTAAGTATCATGCCCAAATAATCACTGGTGCCTTTTTCACTAGTTTAAAAGGTTTTATTTTAATTCACACATCTAGGCAATTCAAGGCAGAAGCCCTACTAAACAGCAAATCAGATTTGGCTTTTTGATTATGTCACTGGGGAGCAAATGAAGGCTACTGCAAGTGAGAACGAGTGAGGGCAACGTAAATGAACGAAAACACCAGCATTCATAAAAATGCACACATCCAAATAGCCATGGGGAGGGGGAGTACCATTGTAAGACTCTTGAAACTGTTCACAAGAAGAAAAGTGAGTAGGTTTGCCTCAGCCTTATTGATAATGTTCTTATCCCTTCTTTTTTAAAACAAAAACAAAAAACAAAACTTTATGAACTACATAAATATAGAGGCACCACCTGGTGAAAGCAGCTGGCAGGAAGACATTTTTTGTAGATATAGCAAAACTTGTGTTTTTGAGACCAACAAAAACAAAAACAAAAAACCTCACCACGTGAATGTCATTGAAGGACTCATGAAACAGATATAATATTAGGTTATTTTCACACCGACCTTCAACAAAAGCTGCAGCTTTTTCAGCATTCCAAAGGGCTCAGAAACCTTTGAAAAGCTGCTTCCCAAGCACTGTAGGCTCAAGGATATAAATCAAAGCCCAAATCCTGTCTGTTGCTCAGCTGATGCATAGCGCCAGCTGTATAATAGGTGCTGTGCAGAGCGCTGAAATGGTATGGTCCTTGCCTAGGCAGCTTATAAATACTGAATATGGAAAAGGAGGGGTGGGAGTGAAGGATTGGTGTGGCAGAGACCGGGCTGAGGGTGCACAAGGACTGGGGTGTTGCTTTCATCAATATTTGGAACGATGTGAAACAGAATCTGAATAATGTTGGTGCATCGCATGTGTGTGTGTGTGCCCACAATTGGCATAACTGCAAATCAGATTCCTCACTCAGAAGTGCAGCCCCCTCTCAGATCATTATGACCCAGATACAAAGCATTTGCCTGTACAGGGGTCTCTATTATACACACTTTTCTCCTGAAGACTCTTCCAAGCTGATCACAGAGAAACACGAGAGCTCGTGAGCTGCATCTTGCCAAAGATGAGGCACGAGAAGCCATTACATCCCTTCTACTTGGGCAGATCCAGTAGTAAGGATCTCTTAACCTGCTCTGTGTATAGAATACTTCTCCACGACCACACCATTCTTCTGTTTTCTGAAAATAATGCAGTTTGCAGCAACTCAGATGAAAGCACCGCCTTTTCTGCCTTGTATCTGCAAGGGTGGCAAATCACAGGTTAAAATTGCCAGTGTGGTGTAGTGGTTAAGAGCGGTGGACTTGTAATCTGGTGAACCGGGTTCGCTTCCCTGCTCCTCCACATGCAGCTGCTGGGTGCCCTTGGGCTAGTCACACTTCTCTGAAGTCTCTCAGCCCCACTCACCTCACAGAGTGTTTGTTGTGGGGGAGGAAGGGAAAGGAGATTGTTAGCCGCTTTGAGACTCCTTCGGGTAGTGAAAAAGCGGGATATCAAATCCAAACTCTTCTTCTTCTTCTTCTTCTTCTTCTATGGGGAAACATTTGCAACTCTGAAGTTTGTGGTGGACTTGCCCCAATGAGGCAGTGGCGAAGACTGAAGGTCCCCACCATCCCACCACTCTCTTAAGTTTCCTCCCTCCCGGGTGCCTTCCCCAGCAGCCTAAGGCTGCTTCATCTTTTCTCTCTTCGCTCTGTTCGCTTCATTCTTCTGGGTGTTCTGGAAGACCAGGAAGGAGGGGAGCTGCTTTCAGCAGGAGGGGAAGACTCCCTGGAGCAGCCAGTCTCCACTTTGCTTCTTGACACACACACCCCTCCAGCCTCTGGTTCTGCCTCTGGTTCTGAACTGCTCTCTGCCACAGACCTACCCTGCTCACTAAAGCCTGTTGCCTCTTCAGATTCTGACACCTCTCCCTCCGCCCACTCAGTGTCGTCCCACCACCAATCCCCTGGCTCTGAGCCTTCTTCCTTTGGGGGTTCCCTTTGGGGTTCTCCACCTGCTGCCTCCCACCACCCTTCTGCATCCAGCCAGTCCAGAATACAGCTTCTCCCCACCCCACCCCATGCACTCGCTTGCCTTCTTACTTACAACCAGTCCAAGAGATGGCACTGCCTGCCAGCTCCTTCCCACCTCAATCCCAGTCTTGTAGAACTCAGCAGAGAAGTGGACGAGGAGGATAGGGAGCAAATGAGGATTGGCTGGCTCTGCCTGTCATCTGCTCTGGCTCCCCCTACTGTTGGCCTCCCTGGCTTCTGCCCAATGGGCTCCAGACACCAATGAGCTAAATTGTTGGGCTGTTGGGGAGACAGCGTTGGTTTTGGGATGGTGCAGTCGGTTCCTCCACACATGGAGCCAAGTCAAGGGGGCACAAAACTGAGAAGATACCTAATTGAGAAGATCCATTTTGGAGCACCAAATTTTGGCCTTGCTCAAGGGGCCATATTACCAAATATTATTTTTTTAAAAAATCTGCCCCTGGGGGAGGCAGATGCTAGACAAAGCGAGGACAGAACAGAGCAGTGTGCTGCAGCCTGAGGGGAAGGAAGAGAAGAGAGAAATGGAAAGAGCCAGCCAGGTTTGTCAACCTACTGCCATCCAGATGTTTGGGGCAGCCACCCATCCTGTCAGCAATATACATGGAGGGGATGCATGGTGTTTGTGGAATGAAGTAACACAGGGGAGGAACCTGTCCAAAGGCACAGACCCCATTTCCAAGAGAGGACTTGTGCATACCACCTGACCTCTCATTTTCTACTTGTTTGTGTTCCCCACCCCCATTTTGCAAGATGCACAAGACATCTCAAGCTCTCTAAGCCTGTGACATTTCTGCAAAGATTGCTGCTTCCATGGTGATGAGGAGGCTGAGTCTGCTTCTTGCTAGCGAGAAATATCTGTTTTTGCCAAACATCTCAGGGGTTGTTAGCTAGAACAGGAAGATGAATCAGGAAGGGACAAGACTCTGGCAAAGGAATTTGCAGCGCAGAATTAAAAGCGTGCAATCTGGGGCTTGTCAAAATGTCTTGGAGAATGAAGGAGGGAAGAACAAAGCTGAAAGGGCAATGCACACACACTTACTTTGCAGGATCATTTCAACAATGAAGGGAAAAGCCTCCTGCTTTTGGCATCCTTCAGAGTTGGAGCCAGATTCTGGTGGTGCAAAACGCAAGGCCAGCCGTGTGCATCATCTTCGAAGCCTCAGTTCCTCCCCTCCTCCCTAGTGTGATCACTCTCCAGAAGGAAAGGGCTGTTTTTGCCAAACTTCTTATGCAGCAAGAAAGAAGGCCAGTGTCCTGGATGGAGAGAGAGATGAATCAGGGATGGGCAGGAATCTTTTTTCCAGGGAACTGAGGCCCCTTCTATCTTGAATTCCTGAAATTGCTGGAGGACCCAGAAAAGAAGAGTCCAAGGAAAAGAGAAGGGCTTGAATTCCTGTGGCTGTCAGAAGCATCTGTTTGCCACATGGCGACAGCCACCCACATCTGTCTCTCCTTATCTCTCTCTCTCTCCACCTCCAAATCTCTTTTTATCTATCATCTATCTATCTATCTATCTATCTATATATATACACACATTTTATTAACTTTTTAACATATTATTTCCAACATTCATACAACATACGCCTCCTCCCATACAATATTTTTGGACTTCCATCAATGCCTCTGGTGATTTTCCATTATTTATCACATATTATGCATTTCTTAATTTCATATTACCTTTAATATCCTTAACTAATAATTCTCCTCATTGTCTTTTTTGCAATATTTCAGATAATTCACCTTACAAAACTTCTTGCAAACCTACTAGCGTAATCTGTTCATCACAATTACTTTTCAAATAGTCTGTAAATTTACTCCAATCTTCTGAGAATCTCTGGTCCCGCAGGTTTCGAATTCTTCCTGTTAATTTATCTAATTCTGCATAGTCCATCAATTTCATCCTACATTCTTCTTTTGTCAGTAGTTCTTCTTGCTGCCATTTTTTGTGCCAATAATATTCTTGCTGCCGTCATTGCATATAAAAACAACTTACAGTCCTTTCTGTTTACATCATCTCCTACAATGCCAAGTAAAAATGCTTCTGGTTTCTTAATAAATGTAAATGTCAACATCTTTTTCATCTCATTATAAATCATTTCCCAGAAGTTTTTCACTTTTTTACATTCCCACCACATGTGATAAAATGTTCCTTTTCTTTACATTTCCAACATTTGTTACTAAATTTATACATTTTAGCTAATTTCACAGGCGTAATATACCTCCTATACATCATTTTCATTACATTTTCTTTTAAGGCATTGCATGCAGTAAGTTTTAATCCATCTTTCCACAGTTTTCCCCAATCCTCTAACTGTATATTATACCCAAAGTCTTTGGCCCAATGTATCATAACCGACTTTACCTCCTCATCTTTCAAATGCAATTCAAGCAGGAGTTTATGCATTTTGGACAAAATTTTACATTTTTTACTCTCCCCCTCCAAATCTCATCACTCCATCCACCCACATCTTTCCTACTTTTGAAGTTCACCATGTTAAGATTCTAGGAACATCAGAAGAGCCCTCCTGGATCAAGCCAATGTCCCATCATTTCCACCTCCTGCTTCCCACAGTGGTGGACCATCAGATGGCTCCAAGGTGCTCCCAGGCAGGGCATGAAGGCAACAGCCTTCTGTTACTCATAAGAACACTGCAATAGCTTGGCTGCTGGGTCAGGCCAATGGTTCATCTCCTCCAGGAGCCTGTTCTCACATCAGCCAACCAGATGCCTCAGGGAGACGCTACAAGGCAGGCACAAGCACAACAGATCTCTCTCTCTCTCTCTCCACTTCTGACTCCAGGCAAACTGGCATTAAGAGGCATACTGTGCTGGTCCTGTTGGATAACCATGCGGTGAGGTCCGAGTCCAGTCCGAGGTCGAGGGTGCAGTATGGAGGCTGTCCATCAAAGCTGAAGCGGGGTCCAAGGCAGGGAATCGGGTGAGGTCAGGAACTCTGGCAGAAGAGCAAGACAGGGGGCAGGCAGGAACAGGCTACCAACAATGTTGCTCCCGCAAGCTGGGACTGGGGCTGGCTGGCTCTTATCTGCCCCGAGGCATATGGCGGCCCCGGTCCACAGGGGAGCACTCCTCCTGCGGGAACTTAGTTCCCTCCGCCTCCCTGCCCTGAGCCTCTACTGGAGGGTTACTGGACCCAGAGGCAACCTCAGCTTCCCCTAACAGGGTTGAGAGTGGAGCACCTGCAGGCAATGGGTCCTCCATCATCTCAGGAGCCAGAGCAGACTCAGCTGATGCCTGCACCTGAGGATCCAGCACAGATGAGGACCCTTCAGGCTCAAGCCCCAGCTCCGGCTCAGCTGGTTCTGGAGGCGGGGAATCCTGTGCAGGCTGGGATTCCTCAGGTTCAGCCTCCAAGTCCGAATCCCAGGCCATCACACATACTGCCTGCAGCAGAGGAAGGAGAACAAAGCCCTTGTGGCCAGTAGCCATTGGTAGCCTCACACCTCTGCACAAGTGTCTATTTCTCTTTTAAAGCCATCCAAGTTAGTAGCCACCACTGCATTTTGTGGCAGTGAGTTCCATAGTTTAACTCTGCACTGCGTGAAGAAGTACTTTCTTTTGCCAGTTTTGAATCTTCCAGTGTTCAGCTTCATTGGATGTGTCCCCAAGTTCTAGTATTATGAGAGAAAAGGGAGAGAAAGAAATCTCTGCCCACTTTATTTATTTCCCACCATTCCTCCAAAGAGCTCACAACAACCCTACGAGGTAGGTTAGGCTGAGGGAGACTGTGGCTGGCCCAAAAATCTGACCCAGTGAGTTTCATGGCTGAGAAGGGATTCAAACCCTGGTCTCCCAGATCCTAGCCTGACCCCCTAACCACTACACCACACTGGCTCCACATTACTCCACACCATGCATGGTTTTGTAACGCTCAATCACACACCCCTCTCCTTTCCTTCTCTCTGTTGCTGTTTGTGAGCGGCCCAGCTGGCTCTCCCTCCACCAAATGCCTGGCTCTTCTGCCACTTTGCTCTTTGGCACTACCAACATCCACATTAGGAAGCCGCCCTTTCCATTTACTGTGTCCAGTTCTGGGCACCACAGTTCAAGAAGGACACTGACAAACTGGAACGTGTCCAGAGGAGGGCAACCAAAATGGTCAAAGGCCTGGAAACGATGCCTTATGAGGAACGGCTAAGGGAGCTGGGCAAGTTTAGCCTGGAGAAGAGCAGGTTAAGGGGTGATATGATAGCCATGTTCAAATATATAAAAGGATGTCACATAGAGGAGGGAGAAAGGTTGTTTTCTGCTGCTCCAGAGAAGCGGACATGGAGCAATGGATCCAAACTACAAGAAAGAAGATTCCACCTAAACATTAGGAAGAACTTCCTGACAGTAAGAGCTGTTTGACAGTGGAATTTGCTGCCAAGGAGTGTGGTGGAGTCTCCTTCTTTGGAGGTCTTTAAGCAGAGGCTTGACAACCATATGTCAGGAGTGCTCTGATGGTGTTTTCTGCTTGGCAGGGGGTTGGACTCGAGGGCCCTTGTGGTCTCTTCCAACTCTATGATTCTATGATTTCCATGAGTGTTGCAGTAGCAGGATAAATGCAAGAGCCTTTTCAATAATAAATGTATCTCTGGCAAACTGCATCCCCCACTTCCTTATAGCTATGCCTGTAGCAAATGAGTTCTCTGTGGAGTAGGACTCTAATCTGTTTCTATGGCTTTCTAGAATTTCCAGAACAGATGGGACACTGGGAGGCAGCTCAGTCGTCCGGCATTTGCTGCATCATCCTCACTGCTCAGTCCATGTCCTGTAACGGGAAATAGGGTTGTGTCATGGGGGGGAATTCTTGCTGTACAGAGAGGGGGATCCATTTATGGATCTCTCAGTACAGTCGCCTAGTTCCCAATGCCTCAAGCGGTCCAATCTCCTGTTCCCTCCTCCCCAATTCACGTACTCATTGCTCCCATTTCAAAACATCTGTTCTGGGCTCTTGCCTACTTCACTGGTTTTCATTTAGCAATGCTAAAGCAACACTATGTAATATTGCCCTGTTAAATTGCCATTTTAGGATTCCTGGTGTGCCTTTGTTGTTGTTTAGTTGTTTAGTTGTGTCCGACTCTTCGTGACCCCATGGACCAGAGCACGCCAGGCACTCCTGTCTTCCACTGCCTCCCGCAGTTTGGTAGCTTCGAGAACGCTGTCCAACCATCTCGTCCTCTGTCGTCCCCTTCTCCTTGTGCCCTCCATCTTTCCCAACATCAGGGTCTTTCCCAGGGAGTCTTCTCTTCTCATGAGGTGGCCAAAGTACTAGAGCCTCAGCTTCAGGATCTGTCCTTCCAGTGAGCACTCAGGGCTGATTTCCTTAAGAATGGATAGGTTTGATCTTCTTGCAGTCCATGGGACTCTCAAGAGTCTCCTCCAGCACCATAATTCAAAAGCATCAATTCTTCGGCAATCAGCCTTCTTCATGGTCCAGTGTGCCTTTATACTAGTATAAATCAAAAGGGACTATTTGAAAGTGGGTCCTATGACACAGGTTTGCAGACTCTCCCTGTGTCCCTATTTTCCAGGGACAGCCCTGAATTTACAAGAAGCCGTATCGGTTTCAGATTTGATCCCAGAATGTCCCGCTTTTCCTTAGGACGTCCCTATTTTCATCGGAGAAATGTTGGAGGCTATGGCTGGGGGTCAGAGGTGGGTGCTGGGTCTCAAACAGCTGAAAATCTTCATGATGGCACACAGCAGTTCTTTGCTGTTTCCGGCAGAGGTCTGAGCCCCACCCCACCCCAAACTCCTTGTTGATGTCTCGTATGAGTTGTTGCACATCTAATTTGGTGCTCATCCACAGAAATGTGCCAATGCTATGGTTGCCAACTTTTCAAACGGCCCCCACGGCTGTGCCTTTCACAGGAGTTTTGATTTTCAAATGTTAGCAGGGTTATCTGCACCCCTTTTGAGATCTGTGGACCAGGTTTCTCTTGAAGGAACAGAGAGCAGAGCTGTTTGTGTCTTTTTCTTCCAGTTAGCAGGCCTGACTGAGCTTGGTTGGCAGGTGCCGGCAATGTATGCTGACTCAGTCCTTAAGCTTTCCCAGAGACACACACAGAACTGGAAAGCACCATACGGTCTCCTTTCGAACCACTTCTGCAGATTTGCAGAAACAGCCAGACTCATTGTGCTTAACTAACACACAGCTTCCAGGAAAAGACTCGCATCAGTTGAGGAATTCAATAAGGTTTTATTGGAATTCTAAGGTTTTATTGTGTGCAGACAAGATTCCTTTTTTGGTCTTTGACATGATTTTCTTTGACAATAAGCTGTGGGAAACAGTCTACAAAGGTTCACAAAACAAGACTAGGACAATGAGCAGTGTTGGGCTCTGGCTCCCCCCTCCCCCTTGCCAGATTTCCAATCCTCAGCTGATGAATTGCAGTTACAAACCAAGTCTGGCTGGGCAACAGATTGTTATGGAGAAGCTAGTAAAAGGTAAAGGGACCCCTGACCATTAGGTCCAGTCGTGGCCGACTCTGGGGTTGCGGCACTCATCTCGCTTTACTGGCCGAGGGAGCCGGCGTACAGCTTCCAGGTCATGTGGCCAGCATGACTAAGCCACTTCTGGCAAACCAGAGCAGCACACAGAAACGCTGTTTACCTTCCCGCCATAGCAGTACCTATTTATCTATTTGCACTTTGACATGCTTTCGAACTGCTAGGTTGGCAGGAGCAGGGACCGAGAAACGGGAGCTCACCCCATCGCGGGGATTCGAACTGCCGACCTTCTGATTGGCAAGTCCTAGTCTCTGTGGTTTAACCCACAGTGCCACCCGCGTCCCTCCCACGGAGAAGCTACCTGAGCAGTAATATTGGGGAGACAAGCCAAAGGCATCAGCTTGGGTCCTTGAGAGGGTCAAGGGTGATGGAGCAGGCCTTAGCCTAGCACAATGGTGGGGGCTGATGAGGGATGGGCACTGGCTGGGCCTGGTAAGCGCTGAGGAAGGCAGGACGGGGCACCAGGTTGGTGAGATAAAGGTAGGAGATACATAGAATCATAGAATCATAGAGTTGGAAGAGACCACAAGGGCCATCGAGTCCAACCCCCTGCCAAGCAGGAAACACCATCAGAGCACTCCTGACATATGGTTGTCAAGCCTCTGCTTAAAGACCTCCAAAGAAGGAGACTCCACCACACGCCTTGGCAGCAAATTCCACTGTGGAACAGCTCTTACTGTCAGGAAGTTCTTCCTAATGTTTTTTTTATGTTTTTTAAATACGGGTTGCCCCATAACCACCCATGGAATCTGCATTTGTGCAGATCAGCCTAACGTCTTCTGGGAAGCCCTCAAGTAGAACCTGAGCCCACCAACCAACCTGAGCCCTCTCCCCAACTGCGAGTCCCTAAAACTGAGGCACACCTGAGAGATGCAGACCAGCCACCACGACTGTCACTTCCGCCTCTCCTTCCCGGCCGTGTACCACGTGGCGTGGGAGGGGGCTCCAGAAGCTGCTGAAGGCGCTCGCCCCACCCCTGCAGAGAAGTCCGCTTTGTACCGCAGGGGGTGGGGCTGCGTGGGCGGGGCGTGTCCCGGAGCCCCGCCCCTCCTCCCTGTCGCCTCGTGCAGCAGTCTCTCGCCTTGCCCCAGACTGCAGGAGCCAGAGACGCGCAGCATCCTCGCTCCGGACGCAGGTAACGGGGCTTGCTTCTCGTCGGAGGAGCCCATCTCCAGGGTGGGGCGGCTCCAGGAGGAGGGCAGGGAGGAAAGGGGGTTCGGCGGGAAGCGGGAGACCGCTGTCCCTTCTCCTGTTCATATTTTCTTGCCCCCACCCCCGGGAAATTTTGGAGACGTGAGGCCGCAGAACCGGAGGCGGAGGGTGGGGTGGGCGATGAAGAGAGGTGGAAGAAGATGGAGTAGGGAAGGAGGGATGGAGGAAAGGAGCGGTTAACCGCCCGGGGGAAATGAACGCACGAATAAAAAAAGACTGCATTCCTTTGCGCAAAGGTACAGGCACAGCGTTTACTCGTGAGCAAACGTGCCCAATATTGCTCTGTTAGGGAGAGACAGAGCCGAGGAAGAAAGAGATGAGCATGGAGGAGGAAAGAGGCGAGTGGAGGAGCCACGGAGGTGGAGGAGAATAGTTCTGGGATGCAGGCAAGGGCAGGGAAAGGGGGATGGAGATCTCGCTTGAAGCGGGGAGCGATGCCCTGCAAAGGAGCAGGATTTCCAGACGGACGTAGTCGACGGGTGGGACTCTTGCAGCAAAAACATCAAGGAGTCTCCTGTCACCTTAGAGTCTAACCCTTTTATTGCGCTTTTGTGGACCAGACTCCGCTTCCCCAGAGAAAAGGACGGCAAAGGGGGCAGGGTTGGGTCTCTTACGCTTTTGCTTCCTCTGCCTTAGTGACCCTCTCGGGTCCCCTCTGACGCAGCAGCAGCAGCCCCGGAGGGCGACACCGTTGGGCTCTGCCATCTTCCTCAGCACCCTAGAGCTTTTCTTGGTATTCTTATGAGGGTCTCCCTGTGGGAGGGGGCTGCCACCCAGCCCTTCCTCTTGCAGATTTGCCCGTTCTTCCGCCTTACAGACCCCACCGCCACATGCAGAAAGTGTTTGGAGGGAGGGGGAGAAATTCGTCGTCTGCCCAGAAATGCGTGTGGATGGAACGGATCCAGCATCCGATTTCCAAGACTGCCTACCGCGGGCATACTTGCTGTATCAGCGCCACATGGCTTCGGGGGGGGGGGAATTGCTGCAGTATCCCCCACAAGGTAGAGAGCCGTTGTCCTCGAACCAGTAACCTGATCTCCTTGGGTGGCGGACTCCAGCTGGGTGTCAGGAGCGCTGGGGTCACCGCGCCAAGGTCTAGGAACGTGGAAAACGCAGGTGCAGTCTGGGAAGGCTGAGTGCGGGACATGGCGGTGCCGCAGACCTTGTGCCAAGCGCTCTGCTGGCGATGCTTTTTCCGCAGCTGCCTGTTCTGCAAGGGCAGCACCTTAGCCAGCCCTGCAGCAGCAGCATGGTGGACTGCATTGCTAGTGCAGTCTAGACCGGTCCTTCCATTTCCTGTGGGGTAGGCGTTATTAAAGTGGGGGGCAAGGAAGCATCAGCACAGGCTGTTGTTGTTGTTCAGGCTGTGGCTTGCCAGATCTGCAGGCTGGCTGCAACTGACAGCAGTTTGGTCTGTCTCTTTAGCTGGTGACCAGGGAGGAACCTTCTCCAGGTCAGCGCAGCTCCTTTATAGGAACATACAGCAGTCTTTACAATGAGCCATAGGTCTATGTAGCTCAGTACTGCCCACACTAAATGACAGCAACTCTCAGGGGTTTCAGGCAGGAAATCCTGGAGAGCTGCTGCCAGTTGGTGTGGGATATACAGAGCTACATGGACCAATGATCTGGCTCAGTATCAGCCAGAACATTGGTCCGTCTAATTTAGTATCATCCATTCTGCAGGCAGAAAACCACGCATAGGATTAGTGTTTTGTCTACACTCACTTGCAGTGGATTTTCAGGTGGGACATTTCCAGCCCTGTTTGGAGATGCCAGGAAACTTTTGCGTGCAAAGAAAACGTTCTGCCACTCAGCTGCGCCACTTCCCCACAAACCCAGGACATCGCACAGCTCGAAAGAAATGGCCTAAACTAATTGCAGGGCTATGAATTCTCCTACTGTCTGCCTTGAAAGACTTTATTTGTTCCGAGTGTTCACTGGGCTGGTTCTGCATAAACAGTGCACTCGGGCTATGCCCAGTGGTGCTATTCTTACAACATGGGCGTAGCTGACCAATCACGGCGGTTCTGCCAAATTTTGTCCTCGCTCAAGGTGCCATATTACCGAAGTCTGCTCCATACGGAGCGTGCCTATTGATGTAGGGTGGGGAGAGGGAGGGAAGCAGCAAGGCAAAGGCAGGCTTGATATCAAATTAAGGCATGACCGTTAGGAAAAGGGGAGGAGTTGGGGTGTGCAGTAGATGGAAGCGGTTCGTAACAACAGATGCCCGTCTGACAAGCCCATGTCTGCCTCCTCCAAATTCCTATTTATCTTATTTAGTTATCCCACCATTCCTCCAAGGAACTCAAGGTGGCGTACATGCTTCTCTGCTTCCCCATTTTATCCGCACAACAACCCTGTGAGGTAGGCTAGGCTGAGAGACAACGATGAGCCCAAGGTCATACCCTGTAAGCTTCATGGCTTGGTGGGAATTTGATCCCAGGTCCTAGTTGGGCAGACTAACCAGAAATACCACACTGGCTCTTAAATATTCCTTCTCATCTCCCTCCTCTCCACCCTTCCTCTCTTACATCCCCTTTCAGGGACCTTGGGAAGCTACCTGATATTGAGTCCCACAATTTGTCCATCCAGCTCTGTATTATCTACGGGGACTGGCTCTCCAGGCTTTCAGGCAGAGCTGCCTCCCAGCTGTACCTGGAGAAGCAGGGATGGGACCTGAGACCTTCTGCATGCAGATTAGAGGCTCTGCTGCTCAACTATGAGCGTAGCTCAGTGGTGGAGCATCTGCTTTGCATGCAGAAGGACCCAGGTTCAATCCCCGGCATCTCCAAGGCTAGGAATGACCCTGTCTTTTAAACTCTGGAGAGCTGCTGCCAGTCAGTGTAAACAGTACTGAGCTAAATGGGTCCGCCTCAGTATAAGGCAGCATCCTATATACCCCCCCTTAGTAATTAGTTTTACTAATTAGCAACCCAGTGGGCCTGCTTTGAAAGGGGGGAGGTAGATGGTGCTCTTGGAGCAAGTTAAAACCTTCTGCATCCTTTTCTGATGTAAATCACACACACACACACCTTTTTATATCTGTATTTTTACTCCACAGAGCTAATAGCAGTGGTGGAGGGGTGGGGAGGAATTGGCAAAAGGTCACACAAAGGAAAGGGTTCAATTAAACCCCCTTCCCCACAGCAGACCTTCCTGGGTTTTCAGAACAGCCGCTCACATACACAGCCCAACTGCTAACTCATTAAAAAAAATAATGGGTTGTGTCCTAATCCTCACTCTCTAGCATCACATCTGCTTTGTGCCTGTGAGTCATCTTGTAATACATCTTCCCACCGCGGAAGTCAGCATGGGCAGCAGCTACTCAAAACAACAGAAGGGATAATTTTGGGGTATGGGGCAGGGGAGCCTCTGCAGCTACAGAGGGTGCAGGGGTCCCTTGCAAGCTGATGGGCCACATCGGCTCAATTTCAATTTATTTATTTGTTTGCTGCATTTATATCCCTCCTTCATCTTCCAAGGAACTCAAGGTAATGTGCATTGGTTCTCCTCTTCCCCATTTCATCCTCACAAAAACCCTGTGAGTTGGGTTAGGCTAAGAGAGGATGGCTGTCCCAAGGTTACCCAGTGGAGCTTCATGGCTGAGTGGGGATTCAAATGCAAAATCCTAAAAATACAGTGGTACCTCGTTCCGGAGGTCCATTCTTAACCTGAAACTGTTCTTAACCTGAAGCACCACTTTAGCTAATGGGGCCTCCCACTGATGCCGTGCCGCCGGAGCACAATTTCTGTTCTTATCCTGAAGCAAAGTTCTTAACCCGAGGTACTCTTTCTGGGTTAGCGGAGTCTGTAACCTGAAGCATCTATAACCCGAGATACCACTGTACAAAGTTAGCCCCTTGAGAAGGCTCTGGGTTGTGGAAGGGGCCGCTGTCACCCTCTGGATGTTACTGGTCTCCATCTGTCACAGAGGGCATGGCCAGTGATTAGGGGTGATGGGAGTTGTAGTTCGGGAACAGAAGTGGGGAACCTGAGGCCTGGCATAAGGCACCTTCCTGTGTTTTTGTTATGCAAAATGGCTTTAGCTCAGTGGGAGAGTGTCTGCTTTGCATGCTGAAGGTCCCAGGTTCAATCCCTCACACAGGCTTCTCCTGGTAGGGCTGGGAGAGGCCGCTGCCTGAAACCCCCATAATCGCAGACAATACTGAAATAAATGGACCAGTGCTCTGACTCGGTGGGAGGTAGCCTTTAGTGCTTAGTACTCTGGGTAAGTACTTAAGGGATGTGGGTGGTGCTGTGGGTTAAACCACAGAGCCTAGGGCTTGCCGATCAGAAGGTCGGTGGTTCGAATCCCCGTGACAGGGTGAGCTCCCGTTGCTCGGTCCCAGCTCCTGCCAACCTAGCAGTTTGAAAGCACGTCAAAGTGCAAGTAGATAAATAGGTACCGCTCTGGCGGGAAGGTAAATGGTGTTTCCGTGTGCTGCTCTGGTTCACCAGAAGTGGCTTAGTCATGCTGGCCACATGACCCGGAAGCTGTACGCCGGCTCCCTCAGCCAGTAAAGCGAGATGAGCGCCGCAACCCCAAAGTCGGTCACGACCGGACCTAATGGTCAGGGTCCCTTTACCTTTACCTTTACCTTACTCTGGGTAAAAAAAAGAAAGAAAGAAAATCAGAGTGGGAGACATCAGCACAGACCTTTTACAGAGAAAATGACCCCCGTTGCACTGCATATTCTCTCCTTGAGCTGCTGGCAATGCCTTCTGCCACTAGGGGTCCCCAGACTTTTGAGGGTTCCCAGGGAGGCATGTTTTGGCAGCGTGAGAAACTGCCATGGGCACTGTTGCCACGTGGGCTTGACAAATCACGAAGACCAAAACAAATGGGTCACCTAAATGGTGGCACACGGAAAACAAAGCAAAAAGGGAAAACACGTGTTCACACCCTGTCTCCCCCCGCTCTCCGGAAATGCACAATGCGCTCTCTAAAAAACAACAAAACATTAAAAGCCAGGCAAGCCACACAAACACACACACTCCAGCCTGCCTGAAACAGCAAAACCCCAAAACAGGCAACACCCAAAGGACCTTGTCTTGTATATCTGCCCCCCAAAGCTAAACTTCATGCAGGTATGAACAAGGAAACAAGTGAAATAAAAGTGTAGAAAGCAGCCTCCTTATCAGGTCCTTCTAGCCTAGCATTGTCTGCACTGACTAGCAGCTCTCCAGGATCTCCAACAGAGAAAGGCCTTCTGCACCACAGTAGCTACTCGATCCTCTTAACTGGAGTTGTGGCCGTTCAAGCCTGAGGCCTTGGTACAAGGCCTGTGTGCAGTGAGTCAAGACCTCCTTCTCTCCCCTTGCAGCAGAGACCAGGAAGGTGTAGAAGGAGGCAAAAGACCCCAAACCCTTTGATTGCCACAGCAAAAGGGCACAGGCTTGAAATAACTGCATGGCTTTCTGCTTCTTTGCCCTGCCTCTATTTCCCTCTCGCCGCTGTTGTTTGCCCCTGTGTCTTATTGTAAGCCCCTTGGGTTCAGGGACCTGTCAGACCTGTGCCTTCTAAAGCGACCCAGTTGTAAAGCTCAGGGAGGTTTGTTCAGGCATCCTGCTTTCAGTGCTGCAGGGAGGGGACAGCATGAAGCAGAGAGCCCTTGTGCATGTGCAGAGTGCCGCTCCTTGCTCACTCCAGTCCTGATGTATCTGGGATTATGAGGAACTGTCTTTCAGAGTGTGTAACTTTCTCAGAAAGGCCGGAGTCTCCAAAGAGTCTTTCTGAAGACAAAGCTGGGCAGGGGAGGGGTGTTTTTGAGGCCCAGACTGACTCCAGCTACAAAAGCTGAAGCTGCTGAAAAGACTCGTGGGCTGGGCTATCGTTTAGAGCTTTTTGTTACTGTTTTTGATCTCAATCTTTCAGTATCTTGATTTTTAGATCTTACCATTTGTGTGTAAATTTGGTTATCTACTTTTGGGTGTGTTTTGTTTATTGTTTATGAGTACTTTTGTTATGTTTGTAATTATGTAAATCACTTTGTGAGCCACCTTGAGCATAGTTTTAACTATGGAACGGGAGCATACAAATAAGATGATGATGATGATGATGTTGATGATGAAGAAGAAGAAAGCGAGTTGGGATGGGGGAAGAACCAAGCTTTTTTGCCATCTTCCTGAAACGAGAAGAACAGGCAGGGGCTAGGAGCCAAGTGACGATAGGTTTTTCAAAGCCAGATGAAAGACTGGAGTTGAAATCATTCTCCTTGCCAAAGGAGCAAGCCAACTGCTAGCAGCTGTGAAACCATTGATGGATCTGCCAATACTGATGCAATGAAATCTAAGTTTTATGTTTGTACAGCAGGCTGCACACCCCTCTCTAACCTGCATCCAGGCAAGCAAGAGGCGTGCTCAGAGTTCAAGGACAAATTCCAGCCAGGCAAAAGCATTCACAGATTATGTGGAACAAGGCCGGCAAGGGGTGTGGCCTGGAGAGGGGAGTGGCTAGTGAAGAGATGGAGCTTGAATCATAGAATCAAAGAATTGTAGAGTTGGAAGGGACCCTGGAGGCTCATCTAGACCAACTCCCTGCAGTGCAGGAATCTTTTGCCCAGCATGGGGCTCAAACGCATGAACCTGAGATTAAGTCTGATGCTCTAACGACTGAGCCACTCTGAAGAGAACCCCAAGGCTTGACAGACATCCTGAAGGGCCTCATTCAGCCCCTAGGTCTGAGGTTCCACTCCCCTCCCCTCCTCCTGCCATGCCAGAAGGGGCAATAATATCCCACTGAGAGACGCTTTTGATGGCTGCCCCACGACTAGAGGCTTCCTTCTTCTGGACGTTCTCCAAAGGCTGAGTAACCTCTAGGAACGTTGGGTCTGGGCTGGCAGAGAGAGAACGTATTTCTGAGTCAGTGTTCTTCCCTCTGTGGGCCAGAGGCAAGTGTGGAGCAGCCCAACCTGGGGTTTTCCTGGTTCCAAACTGTGTTGTGTTGGAGACTTGGGAGGAAAGGTGGAAAAGACTGAGGAGGATGAAGGATTTTCGCAAAGCCAACCGCATTGGACCAAAGGCTGCTGGGAGGCAGAACATGCACAGCAGCGATTCCCTATAGCAGGAGCAGGAAACCGTTTTGACCTCTGAGGCCACATAACATAACATAACATAACATAACATAACATAACATAACAACATAACATAACAACATAACATAACATAACATAACATAACATAACATAACATAACATAACATAACATAACATAACATGGGTGGGCAGGGCCAGAGGCAAAAGCAGATGGGGCAATGAATGCAAATTGTACTCGGTGAACACAGCAGGGCTTGCTTCTGAGCAGATACGCCTGAGATGGCACTGCTTTGCTCATGTGGTTTATTACTTAGGGGCGGTGAGAGAGGCTTCTAAGGCATCGTGCTGTCTGCTGGAGCCTAGCTGAAGAGGTTGATGGGAGTGGGGACACAGAAAAGCAGGCTGGAGGTTTCTGCTAAAGTGATTAATAAGTTCCTTGTTCCCATGTACCCCAGAAGTGTCTAGAAGAGGCTATCTATCTATCTATCTATCTAAAAGCACCTCTTTTGCCAAAAAGGCACACTCTCTCCATCTGCCTGTCTCGCTCTCTGCTTCATCACCCGTCTCCTTGGCGTCTTTCCCCACTGCAGGAGTCTTAGGATGACTCATCCCCAACTTAGCTCACCCAGCGCTGAGTCATGGTTTCCGCTGCAGGGGGAGAAGGGCCAGGTGGAAGGGAATCAAGGGCCTGAGGCAGGAATCAATGGGTGTGTGGCGTGTGTTGTCTAGGGAACTGCAGGCCCTCTCCCCCAAATCTAGCTCCTGCTTTCTAATAAGCTTCAGACCACGAGACCGGCTGTGTTCAGCCAGAATAATTTTTGACAATTCCCCTTTTGCCCTCCCAGTCCCATCTCTATATGATCGGGTGCCTTTTCTACTCCTAGATTCCTCCCACGCTCCACACCGTAGACCGAAAGGAAGATGAAGTCCACCATTGGTATTGCAGTCCTCGTGACAGGTAAAACTCATTGCCTTCTACTGATGTCAAGGGTGCCACTTCCTTACATGAAAAGTATTTTTTTTAAAAAAAATAATGCCTTGGTTCTCAAATGCCTTGGTACTCAAACAACTTGGAACCCAAACACTGCAAACCTGGAAGTAAGTGTTCTGGTTTGCGAACCTTTTTTGGAAGCCGAACATATTCCGTTTTGAGTGTTACGCTTCCATTTTGAGTGCCACGCTTCTGTTTCGAGTTTTACGCTGAGGTCTGCCTGTTTTTGCTGTTTATTTTGCATTTTTGCAGCTCTTTTTTGTTTTGTTTTTGTGACTGTGTGCAACCCAGTTCAGCTACTGATCGGTCGATTGATTGTGTGACTGCAGTACATCGTTTATTGCTTTCATTTTATGGATCAGTGGTCTCGTTAGATAGTAAAATTCATATTAAATTGCTGCTTTAGGGATTGTTTTTAAAAGTCTGGAATAGATTAATCCGTTTTGCATTACTTCCTATGGGAAAGAACGCCTTGGTTTTGGAACACTTTGGTTTTGGAACAGACCTCTGGAACGGATTACGTTTGAGAACCAAGGTACCACTGTAAATGAATCAAAACAATAGAAAACAGCCCCCCCCCAAAGGAGGTGGTGTCCTTGCAGTGACCCAGAAAGAGAGACCCGAAAGGTATGCTCCCCTTTGATGAGTTAATTAACCTAACTTGATGGATTAAAAATGCTCTTGTTGTATTAATTTCCCCTTCTAACTGATGAGGCTGCAGGGATTGCAGCTCAGCTCTGCAGATCATTGTTTCTCCCTGTGTTGGTGAAAACCTCTTGCCTTCCTCAGTGCTCCAAGTTGCTCGCTGCCAGAGGATTAGAAGCCTGACCGCTTGCATGAGTGACCAAAGCCTGCGCTTGGACTGTGCGTATGAAAAGAAGACTTCGAATGCCCTGAGCTACGACTTCCGCCTGAGCAGGGATGCCGGCGTGGGGGTTGTTGTTGCCAGCAACCAGAACGTCCCCAACGCCATGTACAAGAACCGGGCCAACGTCACTGTGTCCAACAACCTGGTGTGCCTTCACCTCGCGGGCTTCACCACCGCCGATGAGGGGACCTATGTGTGCAGGCTGAAGATTACCAACGACTATGAGGATAACCAGATGAAGAACATCTCAGTTTTCAAAGGTGAGGAGGCCTGGATGCGAGGCAGGAAAAGAACTCAGAGGAGCTGGTCTTGGTCCTGAAACGGGGTGGGTGGGAGAGAAATTCAATCTCGTTTCCATCTTAACAAGAAACTTCCCAATTCACAATTAGACCAGAACACAGCTAACCTTCAAAATTCACACTTCTCCACATTTTGCAGTGCTGTTCTTTAGCCGAATAATGTGCACAGAAATGGAAATCCTGGGGATAACATGCAAAAAAAGGCACCTATTTTAATGAAAACGAGACCAAAATTATTGTATTGTGGGAAGTTGCTGGCGAAAATGTGCATATTTGTCAAAATGGTGTAGCAGGAGAAATTCACGCTAAACTGCTGTCAAACTTTGATGAACTTTTCTTTTTTTAAGCGCAAATTGCTGCAGAATTGTGGAGAACTGATATTAAGGCTGGATATGAATGAGAAATTCGCAGAACCAAAAATGGATGGGTCTGTTCATCCATAAGGGTGGTGAAGTGTGAATGCAGGCAAAGATGTTTATTGGGTTAGATTTAAGACAGGAGGCAAAGTAACCCACCCAAATTCACAGGGGGTGGAAGGGAGGATAGAAATCAGGTAGGCATATTTTTGGTGATTTATTTTGGGTTCATGACTTTATTTGATTATCATCCTTATTAAGAATGGCACAATGAGTTAAAGTAAATAGAAAAAAATAAAAAGAATACATAAACAAACATTTTAAAAGGCAAAGGAAAACAACAGCAAGAATATGGCAAGGAAATATATTTATGGTTACGGAACTAATATGTATGTAAATGGATAAACTTATGGTTTCCCTCAAGTCTACCTTGACTCATGGGTCACTATGGTTTTGATAAATACTTTCCAAATATCATTAGATTTGTCCATACATCATCTTCGACCAAAAGCGATCCATTTGTGGGTTGCAAGAGTTGTCATGTCATCTATCTATGACTTTACTGAATGATTCTGATAGACTGATTGCCTTTCCCAAGGTGATTTCCCTTTTTTTAAAAAAAAATGCTTAAACAAGCAGACGGCATAAAAGAGAAGGTGGGGATCCCCAGGCCCAGTGTTTTCATCAGGAAAACGAATGCAAGCCTTTCCCCACGTCTGAATGCACCCTTTGTTTCTTGCAGACCGGCTGGAGAAATGCGCAGGAATCAGCCTCTTGATCCAAAACACCTCCTGGCTGCTGCTGCTGCTGCTCTCGTTGCCTCTCCTGCAAGCTGTGGATTTTGTGTCCCTGTAAAGAAGGAGAAGCGAGCAAAATGGGGAGAGGGAGGGAGGGAGGGAGGGAGGATGGGGAGAGCCGGCTCGGAGCGGACTTAAACCCAACAGAGCATCGTGGCCCTTTCCTTTTTTCATTGTTGTTCTTGTTCCAGAAAGAGGCAGCCGATAAGGAGGACGGTTTGACGCCAAACCCCGATTGTATCTCTTAGTATTATCTCTCTATATCTCTATATAGCCACATAGCTGATGAAAGTGACTGATTTGCGCTAAAAGCCAGTATCATGCCGCTACATTCAAGCAATGGGTCACCGGTGGGGACGGACAGGAAAAGGAAGTGGGGGATCCTCAGCGCCCCATCCGGAAATCAAGCATGGCAGAATTTATGTGCCACTGCCCTTTCTTTTTGTTTTGTCCCACCCCATGCCAACTTTGACTATTTCGGTTCCTCTCTTTTTTTGCCCACCTCCCCCAAATGTGCCCTGCTTTTTGAGGGTGCTGCTGGTCTTCTGCAGCTTTGTCTTAGAGACTCGAGGGAAGGAGGCAATGCCAGCGAGCCTCAGCATGCTTTTTAAATTTTAAACCAAAGAGGTGCGCAGCAAAAAGTAGAGGGGTCAGGCAGGTGGGGTTCAGCCCCATGTGGGCATAGAGCAGGGGTAGCCAACGGGATCTTGGACTCCAACTCCCATCAGCGCCCAGCCTGCGTGGCTGTTGACCAGGCATCATGGGAGTTGTGAGGGAGACAGCATGCATTGAGAGCCTGCATATTTCTTGCAAACCACTTATAGGTTTAAGTACAATCAGTGTAAACATTTCGTTAAATGAAATAAATTAACTTTTGGAGGAGGAGGACAGCCACACTGCCTACACGCAGAGTGCCCTTTCCCCTCTGAAGTCCACAGCGGTCCTTATTGCAGCGTGGCCTCCTTATCTGCTGGGAATCCTCCGCAAGAGAATGGGAAATCTCTTGCACCCAGGGTTAGGTTGCAAAAGGAATAGCAGAAGCTTGCAAATTCACTACCGGGGGTGGGCGCTGGCTGCTGAACGAAGGAGTCATAGCTTTAGTGGCATGGAAGTCATGTGTTTGTATGCAAAAGGTTCCAGATTCAATCCCTGCCAACCTGTCACTGAAAGCTGTTTACCAGGGAGCAGCAGTGAGGGAGAGAGTTGTATGCGGTGACTTTCATTGGTTTCTTTTCATGCATGGCTTGTGGGCTTCCCAGTGTGGGCAAGTGCAGAAAGTTGGGTGCTGAGCTCAGGTGCAACTGACCCAGCAGGGCTCTTCTTACATTTGGAAGAGCAGCGGGTGGGTGAGCTTCAAATTTGCTCTGCATAACAGGATCCTTGAATTGGCTGGGTTCCGTGAAGGAGAATTAAAATCAGCCCTAGCCCAAGCAACTGTTATGCTAACCCTGGTTGGTTTGTTTTTTAAGGAAGATTTTAAAATTATTGTTGTTGCATGGCACCCCAGTCTCCAAGTGATGTAAGATTCCGGTGGTTCCAGCTGCTTACCCAGGGTTCGTGGAAATGAGGCATGGCAGAGACTGTGTTGTCTTTAATATATATGGTTTATTTACACATATATACAACTTGAGCCTATGAAGGAGGAGGTCACAGCTTCAGCACCCGAAAAGGGTTATGTTTCTCCCATAGTCACAGCCTTGGGTTCAAACAGACATCAAATATTGCTTTCTAACATTGCTCTCCCTCTCTTTCTTCAACTTGCTGCTTTCCTTCTAGGACACATCTCTCCTCACCTCTCAACCCTAAACTCTGGCTTTATCTGTTGAGGGAGGGGGACCCACCCATTTGCAATCTAGCACAAGCCCTTAGGTCTTTTGTTCTCTTAATGGCCCATCACCCAGGAGGCTAGCCTGACTTGATTGGCTTTTGAACACTTGCTGAAACCAGAAATTAGACACTTCTAGCATTCCATTTAACACCCCAAGCCTTGGTTAAACACTTACTGGATCCAGGGATTAGAGTGATCTGGCACCCACAAACTCATAACACTACCCACCCCCAAAAATCAGACACCTGTCCACACATTTTCAACAAACAGCAAAATATCTCTCCCCTGCAGAAAATTCACAGACAAGTAAGCCAAGGCATTAGAACACACATCGCTAAAAACCGATGATAATAATACACAATGACACTTTTAACCCAACCCAATACTGAGTACAGTAACAGCTTATTCCTTTCAAACAAGTCAAGCCTTCTCCTTTCTCCTTAGCACACACTCCGAGTCAGTTCTGTGTTCCACACTTGGCATGTCCAAGATAGTGAGTTTTGACATGTTTAAGCCAGGATACAGCTCTCAGCATCCTTGTTCATTCTTTCCCTTGTGCTCTCGCTTCACAAGGCAGCTTTCAAACATACAGTTAGCTGAACAGTTCCTACAAATCATTCAACAGCCCAAAACATGCAAAAAACACAAATCAACAGCATTCAGAAAATAAATAAAACTTGCCCAAACTTCCAGGATGGTCCCCGGCAGCAATTTGTCTGTTTGTCTTGGGATTTCACAGAGTTCTCAGTTCCAAGTAGATCAACAGTTACTTTGGGGCTCAAATCACACAGTCAGGGTTTGTTTTTCAAATTTCTCTTTCCCCTCCCCTCTGGTTGTGGATCGGAGGCTCCAAACTCCAGTCCCCAAACAGTCTCTGCAGCGGCATGCAGGGCTTCAAGAAACAATAATAATAATTTATTATTTGTACTGCGCCCATCTGGCTGGGTTTCCCAGGAACACATCTGTTTCTGCACTGGCACACTGATGGTCCCCTTCATCTTTTTTCCTCTTGCTAACCCTGGGCCAGTCCACTTCATCCCCTGCCCCCAAACTGCAAAGCAAAGTCTTTACCTGGGGATACCTTCATTAGGATCAAACCCCCTAAGTTGGTGGCCAGAAATTGCCCTTTGTTTCCTCCCAACAGCCAGGAATCCCCCTCTCTGCTTACTCCCAACATCTCCTGAATGCTTCATGGGCCAAAACAAAGGCAGGTAATCCTGCCAGTGGCTCTTTCCTCCAACACCCATGGGATCCTGGGTGAGTGTGGGTGCTGGGTTGCACCCAGTACAGTCATACCTCTTGTTACGTACGGTTCAGGTTACGTCTTTTCAGGTTGCATCCCGCAGCAACCTGGAAGTATTGGAAAGGGTTACTTCCAGGTTTCGCCGCTCGTGCATGTGCAGATGCGCAAAATGACATCATGCGCATGCACAGAAGCGGCAAATCGTGATCCACGCGTGCGCAGACGCGGGTAGCATTCCTCTCAGATCCTGTTCGCAACCAGAGGTACCACTGTATAGGGATGGGTCCTGACCATGCAAGTCCATATCAGGGCACCCAAGGGGCAAAATCATTGTGGGCGGTTATCTCATCCATTTCCTTAGACACCAGCTGCTCTTCTTGCATGCTCTCTCACACCTCCAATTTCTCCTGCTGCATCTCTTCTCTTTTTGGCACCTCTGCAAGCCACTTATGCACACTTTTGCCTCTAGCTTTTCCGGTGTCTTTTCCCCCACCGAGAAAAATACCGCTGCTCTACTTGCGCACGAATATTCACGCCTCTCTTTTTCTGGCCCCTCCGCAAGCGCCGATTCCCCTTGCTCACGCACGCACACCTTGTGTGTCTCTCCCCCTGCACCGCTGGCACACATCGAATGAAGAGATCTCTAGGCAGCAGCTCTTCACCTCCATCCTGCAGTGTGCCCTCTGCTGAGGCACCTTCCACCTGCACTCTCCTTTTTCCGCAGCAGGCTCCGAGGGAGTGGAGAAATCAGTCAGCAGCAGCTGCTCAGCTCCAGCCAGCTGGAGGCGTTGTCTTTCCCCTTGCCTTCAGCTACTAACTTTGCGGTCCAAGCCCCTCAGCTGCCCAGCCACACAGTGGATCTGTTTGGCCACCCTTCCATCTAAGCATCTTGTAGCTGAGCTCCTGGGTCACTTCCAAACCCCTGTAGCATCTCATGAGGCAGGGCTCTCACCGCAAAACTAGTCATGCTTTCATCTCCACGGGGAATTCGGGGCCACTCTGCCAGCAGCTGACCCATTTTATCCAACCGCCTGCTTTGTTGCTGCTTCACTCTCTTAAGCCACTCAAGGAGGGTTGCTGTTGTTCCCCCCGATTCAGGTACACATCTCTCACAGGCCCTCCTCCAGAAAACCCAAATCCCAACTTCTGACACCAATGTTGCACACCAATCTAATCTCCGAGCAATTCAAGATTCTGGGGTTCCAGGAGCTTATTCAGGGTTTGTGTTTCCTTTAGGAAATGAGGCCTGGCAGAGACTGTGTTGCCTTTAATATATATGGTTTATTTATCTATGATATATTGTTTATTTATTAAACTACGATGGAGGGGTTCACAGCATCAGTACCCCAAAAGGGTCTTGTTTCTTCCATACCTACAGCCTTGGATTCAGACAGACATCAAACATGGCTTTCTAATGTTGCGCTCCCTCCCTCTCTCTCTCTCTCTCTCTCTCTCTCTCTCTCTCTCCAGCTTGCTGCTTTGCTTCTAGGGCACATTCCTTCTCACCTCTCTACTCTAAACTCTGGCTTTATCCATTGAAAAAAGCCCCCCACCCATTTTTCATCTAAGATAAGCCCTCTGGTCCTTTGTTTTCTTAATGGCCCATCACCCAGCAGCCTAACTTATCTCAATTAGCTTTTAACACTTGCTGAATCCAGGGATTAGAAGTGTCTAGTACTCAGTTTAATACTCCAAGCCTTGATTAAATTCTAACACTTACTGGACCCAGGGAATAGAGAGGTCTGGCACCCATAACATTATCAAGTATCAGGCCAAAGCTTTCCAGTTTACCCAGCCCAAGGTGACCAGTTTTTAGTCTGTCAGCAAAACAGATCTTGGTCTTTTCTTTGAAGAAAAGCCTAGTGTGTAAAAGAAGCCACCTTGTACCATTGGCCCACCTCACCTAGTATTATGGGCACTGACTGGCAGCAGCTCTCAGGGGTTTCAGGCAACAGTTCGAGGAGGTGACCAGGATTGAACCTGGGACCTTTCCATGCACAGAAAGATGTTCTTCCACTAAGCCATAGCCCTCCATCTTTCAGCTGGGAAGCATAGCTGAGCAGCTTGCTTGCATGGGATAGCTCAGTCGGTAGAGCACGAGGCTTTTAATCTGAGGGTTGTGGGTTTGAGCCCCATGCTGGGCAAAAGATTCCTGCATTGCAGAGGCTTGGACCTTGTGGTCCCTTCCAACTCTTCTGTGATTCTATGGTCTTCCCTTAGCCCTCAGGTGGAGGAAGGAAAGGGAGCACTGTCTTACAAAGGGCCAGTGGCTAGGAGAAATGACCCCTGGGCAACCAAGCTGGAAAGCACCATTAAGTGTGGTTGTCTATCCCAACTCTCCAGTTTGCAGCTGCAGATGTCTAACATAGGGTATGAAGGCAGTAACGGGGGTGGGTGGGTGTAAGGCACCGCTAAATCAGCTGCAGTCTCCCTGCTCCCCTCTGTTCTGGAAGTTGCCACTTTCTTGCCATGTAGTGCTGTGACCAAATCCATGCATCTCCAAACCTAAATTTTCACCACCAGCAACAACCCCTAGCCAATCCGCACCCTGGTGGTCTCTTGGAACCTTGAACAGCCTTTGTAGGCGGAGCCAACCAGGGCCCCGCCCTCCCAGTCCAGATAGGAAAGGGCAAGACTGAGAGATGAGCCCATGATCTGGCTGGGTATAAAACAGCCTTACTGTAGATATTCCTCTTGCTGCACAATTCTTTGGGTGCGGGGAAGATGGCTGCAGTCCCACAGGGCTTTACCAATGCTAGTCCTGCTTGGAGTAGACCCACTGAAGTTTAATGGGCATGCTCAAGTTAGTTTCATTCATTTCAATGGGTTTACTCTTAATAGAAGTGGAAGCAACCCTTAATCTGCGAGTGTCATCATTGACCACAGAGTCTTATGACTGAGTAAGCAAGCAAAGTGTTCAGCTGTAAAGAGTGTGAAATGTTTTCCTTGGCCGCCAGTTGCCCACCTGCGGCTAGAAAGCCCTAGAGTTGGCTCAGTCCTAAGAGGAGAGGCCATCTTGGATTCTCAGTGCCACTGGAATGAAGGGCCAAAAGTAGGTGATGAGGGAACCGTGTGGACTTATTCAGTCAGAGCTAGCTGGGAGTGGGGGGAAATACCTTGGATTGCAACAGGCTAGGGAGAAATTATCTTGGAGTAATAGACCATAAGGGGAGGACCTCTTGATCCTCAGCTCCATCAAAATCACCATGGGAATTAAATCTGCAGGGTTTTCCTCTCTTATTGCTTAGGTCTAAATTGCCTCAGGGCTGCATTCAGACTCCTCCCACCCTGCATTGATAAATAAGTTAAAAACAGTTCCCTTTCCCAGTTCTCAAAGATTTGGACAGATTGATGCAGAGTCCACCTCCAAACGTTAAGTGGCGTGAGTCTACAGGCTGTGTTCCCCAGAAACAGGGCTTGTTTGACTGGATCAAAAGGTCCAGTCTTTACATTCTCTTGCTGCATCGCAGCTGAGCAAAGCCGGCCCTCCTCATTTCTGTCGTTCCAGCAAAATCTGCTTAATATAAAGTGCTTTTCATTATGCCTTCAAAGCAATTCCAGTCTGGATTCCTGGAGCCCGTTTGGAGTGAGCCACTTTTCCTGGTCACTTCTTGGCAGCAGAAGGTTGCTTCCAGGAGATATTAGAGGGAAAGCAAACGTACCCAACCAACTCTGCCAATTGCAAATGATAGAAAATAGATTGTTTTACCAGTACTGGTAGAAAACTGTGGACTAGTAGCTTGAGTAGATTTTGCAAGGTGCTATATCCTGTAGGTCTCTCACACCAGTACCACTCTTTGCTTTAGCCATATCAGCAACTATTTCTTTCTAAGCTGCTTTCTGAGTAGCATGAAGGAAAGCAAAAGTTTTCTTTGAACTGCAAATGACCAAAGTCAATTTGCTTTACTAGCCTGCTAGAAAACTGTGGACTAGAACCTATGGCTGACTTTGCAAAACACTGTGCACCTGCAATTTTCTCAATTTTCTCCCACCACCACCACATTCACCAACTCATAGTGGCACTTTTTTAAAAAAAACAAACAAACACGTAAATTTCCAGTATTTATGTGCCCAGAACTGTGGGTGCAAAATATAATCTGTTCATGTGCTGTATTTTTGTTGTGCCGTTTGAAATGGGCAAGTGGATATCTGCATGTCACATGCACGCTTTGTGGGATTTCAAGTAAAATGTGTGCTTTTTAAAAAGGGGAAGGGTGGACCCCCTTAAACACAGAGAGTGAGTGGGGTTACAACTGAAAACAGAGCGATGCGCTTACAGCTGTTGCAATTCTTTGCTGGATAAGAAAGTGGGAAAGGGCGGTAGAGAACTTGCATCTAGATACTGTAGAGCTATTGTGAAAGAGCTAAAGGCTGCCTGGACTGAATGTTTGAGGCCTGAAACGAACAGGAAGCTGAGGTTTATTAGTGAGATGTTTGATTAGGTGGATCTCCGCAAATACAGATTCCATAGGTGGTTATGAACTGGCCCCTTTCCTTGCTTCTGTCCTGCCCACACCAACCTGGTGCCCTATCCAGCCTCGCTCCGCACTTACCAGACCCAGGCAGTGCCCAACCTCTCATCAGCCCCTGCCATTGTGCTAGGCTAAGGCCTGCTCCTTGACCCTCCCAAGCTGATGCCTTTGGCTTGTCTCCCCCGATTTTACTGCTCAGGTAGCTTCTCCAGAACCGTCTTTTGCCCAGCCAGACTTGATTTTTAACTGCAATTCATCAGCTGAGGATTGGAAATCTGACGGGGGGAAGGGGGGAGGCAGAGCCCAACACTGCTCATTGTCCTAGTCTTGTTTTGTGAACATTTGTAGCGTGTTTTCCACAGCTTATTGTCAAAGAAAATTATGTCAAAGGAAAAAAAATCTGTCTGCACACAATAAAACCTTAGATTGTTGAATTCCTCATCTGATGCGAGTCTTTTCTGGGGCCAACAGACCTTGGCATTGCCTGGTTGTCTTCATCAGATACAAGTTACTTGTCTGCATGGGATATAATATCTCCTAACTACCGGTATCTGCCAGCCTCTGTTGCAAGTAGGATTGACCTAAGGGACCCCACAATAGCAGTAATAATAATAATAATAATAATAATAATAATAATAATAATAATAATAATTTATTATTTATACCCCGCCCATCTGGCTGGGTTTCCCCAGCCACTCTGGGCAGCTTCCAACAAAACACTAAAATACAATAACCTATTAAGCTTCCCTAAACAGGGCTGCCTTCAGATGTTTTCTAAAAGTTTGGTAGTTATTTTTCTCTTTGACATCTGGTGGGAGGGCGTTCCACAGGGCGGGTGCCACTACCGAGAAGGCCCTCTGCCTGGTTCCCTGTAGCTTTGTTTCTCGCAGCGAGGGAACCACCAGAAGGCCCTCAGCGCTGGACCTCAGTGTCCGGGCAGAACGATGGAGGTGGAGACGCTCCTTCAGGTATTTTGGACCGAGGCCGTTTAGGGCTTTAAAGGTCAGCACCAACACTTTGAATTGTGCTTGGAAACGTACTGGGAGCCAATGTAGGTCTTTCAAGACCGGTGTTATATGGTCTTGGCGGCCGCTCCCAGTCACCAGTGGGTGTGGTGGCTGTCTGCAAACATATGCTGCCTCCAAATTGGTGAGCTCCTGGGGTCCAGAAAAATGTGCAGGGAGGGGTGGGGACTGGGCAAATCAATTGCCAAGGTTTCAGCCACCCTTGCTCTAATGAAGGTGTGGAGAACCTATGGCGCTCCAGAGGTTGCTGAACTACAACTCCCTTCAGCCTCAACCATTGGCCATGCTGCCTCAGGCCAATGGGAGTTGTAGTTCAGCAACATCTGGAGGGCCAAAATTTCCCCATGCCAACCTGACTGGTAGCCCTGATGACAAGAAAAACCAATAGGCACTGTCCCCTCAGTATTTAATCAACAGCCATTTGCATTTTCTGCACTGGTGTTTCCAACGATGGTGTGGACCTGCGACACTTTGTGAGCTTCATTAACTACAAATCCCACAATTCTGGATCCCCTTCAAACCGGTGCCAATGTTTCGCAGTTGCTTTGCAGCATTTTGCAATACGAAACCTGCATTTTTTTAGTGCCTTGCCCAACAGTCATTGATACATCAAACAGGTGTCTGTAGTTAACATCCAAAAATCCAACATGGTCCAATTTCATCCCAACCAGTGCCAAAGTTTTGCAATAATTTTGCAGCAAAAAAATCACATTTTGCAATGGCCATTTAGGCCACACCCTTGCATACCTGAAGCTGGCCTTACTGATAATGGATTAGAATGTACAGTTTTGCCAGCTGACGTCTGCAAATCTGCAAATCAAACTACTGGTAAGCAGGCGAGGATTAGGGGGGCAGAGATGGATTTAGGGGAGCACAACCCATTCAGTTGCGCTGGGCGCCAAGCCTCCAAGTGCCATAGGGGACGCCACAACTATGATTTAGAATGGAGTATGCGAAGAGGGGTGGGAGTTTGCCTTTCACCTCCAGTGCCCTCTCCAGATGACCACGTGCCTTTCCAATTCCTAGATTTCACCAGAGAGATCCACCTTTAGCACTGAAGTCCTCCCCACAGATAGAAAACATTACTGCAAAGGGCTGCCTTGCACTGCCATCTAGCGGTCTGAGAAGGCAATCATCTGGGCCAAACCAAATTACCATTTTGCCAGTCTGAATTTGTCTACATTTTGCAGCAATTTCAAAAAGCAAAAATCCTCCTGGAAGTCCTTCTCCATTTTTAGCATAAATTTCTCCTTAAACAGCTTGGTTTTTTGCATGCAGTTTTGACTAACGTACACATTCTTGCAAGCAACTTACCCTAAAACAATGCATTTTATGTATGGCTTTTTTCACTAACGTAGGCATTTTCATAAACATGGTTTGGCTGGAAAACTGCACTGCAATAGATCGGATAAGAGCCAACCTCAATGGCTGTGCTTCAGTTTTACTAAGGCTGTTTCAGAAAGTGTGAATTTGACAGATTTGTCTTTAAATGCAATCAGTCAAATTTCTTCCCCATCCCAGGCTACGGGCACACAAAATGCCCCTACATCCCATAGACCTTGAACAGCACTTTAATGTAGACACTGCTCTTGCTAGGAGAGGAGTTTTCTAACACCCCGTACATAGCACCATTTATTTTTTTAAAGGAAGGTTCCAATATTTACACCCCCAGCAACTGAAAATGCAAAATAAGTTGTTAATGTGTTAAATTTTTGTTATGCTGCTTCAAATGAACAAGTAGATTCCTGCGTGTTGTTATTTGCACATCCCTTGGATGTTCTGTCTGCACACAATAAATCCTTAGGTTGTTGAATTCCGCATCTGGTATGGAGTCCGATTATTAGATCAGTGTTTGGCTTTCAGATGCCTTGAATGAGGTCGAGCTGCTATTGTCTTTCAAGGGTGAGCAGAAGGCAGCTTGGCAAACCTTTCTACCAGCCCCAATTTATCTCTGCATATCATGCATAGTTAACAGGAAGCTGTAGCTTCTCCCGCCATTTCATGTCCTGCCGGAAGATATAAACACCTGCAGCCACTTAATTCGTTTTTGCATGCTAGGCCACTGTGAAAAATGAATACCAACCATACAAAAACTGCAATAATAAATCTGGCACTTTTAGCGGGGTGTTGTTTTTTTAAGGGAGTGCATTTCAAGATCTCCTTTTAAACAAGCAGCAGATGCGAGAGGCTGCTTTCCAGTCCGGGCCTGAACTCCAGAACCTCCCTGTCGACAAAGTTCACTCCAACAATCTGCTGCGGAGTAGTTCGATCTTCCAAAGCTGATACACCGATCCAAAGTTGAACACAGCGGCCTTTACTTCCGAGGAAACGCACATATAGGATGGAGCGGTAAGGACGCTTTCCTCCGCTCACGATCCGCCCCCCGCCCTTCCTGCGCCATGGCTTATTTCCACAGAACCGCTAACTTCGCCAAAGGCCAAGGAAGCTTTATATACGCGTGGCGAGCTCGCCCACGTGGCCAGGCGGTATCCCGGCTTAGTTTAATGCGGGTTTATTTACTTCCCCAGGAAAGTGTTCGCGCCATCAGGTTGCGAGTCGTTGCCACTACGCGTGTGCATAAATGGCCAGCAGCGCACCCGATCCATAAAAAAACAACGGGACTGCAGCTTTATTCAGAAGGAGGCGGGTCGCTTGCTATGCCGTTGTAAAAGAAAACAAAAAACCGCGAAAAGCTTAAGAGATTACTCGTTTCGAAAGCAAACAGCAAAACACTTTTTTGTGCTTTCAAGGGGGTGCTGCTCTTAAACAGGGTGACCTACATTTTCAATATATATGTTCTGTGTGTTTTTTTAGTTTATTTACGCCGTGAGCCGCTAGGGGTCCTGCACTGGGAGAAAGGCGTGCTATTAAAGTAATAAGGAGTTGCGCGTTTTCTGAGCGCGTGCAGAGTGCATTTCTAGCTCGCGTGCAGCTACTGCAGCCAGCTCCGGAAAAGCCCTAAGCTTGGGTCCCCCTGCTCCGTTCCTTCCCTCTCTCCGGCTCCCGGTTCCTGCCTTCTCCCTTCTCCGCGCGCGCCGCCCCGCGGCGCTCTCCGGGACGCGTGTGTCGCTTCTGGCCCCGCGGTGCGTCAGCTGCGCCCGGATTGTGACATCAGGTGCTGGTGGCTGGGAGAGCGGCTCCATGGAGCCGGGCGGGTTCGGCTCGTCCCCCCAGGAGAGAGCCAGGTGAGTGCGGGGCGCGCCCCGATCCCCACCCCTAACCACGGGCAGGCGGGGCGGGGGAGGCGCTTCCCTTCGCCCGGGTTAGAGACGCCCGCCCCCCGCGGCAACTCCGGAGTTGGGCCCCTCCTCGCGATTGAAGGCGTGGCGAAGCATCGGGGCCGGGTGTGTATATCCGTGGCTTGGAGAAACTCTTGTGCCGTTACGGTAGCCTTCCCCGACGCGCGTTCGCCTTTTCCCAAGTTACTAGCTCCCATCTCATCCAAGAATCCAGAGCTATCCCAGGTTACGCTCTGGCGGATTAAATGAAAGTACGTGGGGAGGGGAGGTAGCCAACCGGCATAGAGATTAGAAGCCGCTATCACCATCATTATTATTAATAATAGTATCAAGTTTAGGGTCTAAGATAGCGTGGTCCAGTCCCATATGTGAAAGGCCCTTCTCCAGGGTAAGGACTCTTGATTGTGTATGTCGACAGACTGCACCCACCGAGGTGGTCTGGAAAAGGCTCTCTGCACATGCTCAGAAGCATCACAGAACACTACTCTTCATTTCTCTCTTGCTAGTCACTTCCAGGCAATTATTTTTTTAAATTGAGCCTTCATTTTGATTTGCTTTTGCATAATTTCTGTGGAGAGGTGAAACTTAATTGTCTATTTATCCAGCTGCCTTTCAGATTCATTGCATAGAATTGTAGAGCTGGAAGAGGGACCATGAGCACCATTTAGTCCAGCCCCTCTTCAATGCAGGAATCTTTTGCCCAGCGTGGGACTCGAACCCACAACCTTGAGATTAAAGAGCTGCAGGGAGTCACTTAACAGAATCTCAGGCCAAGACTTGGGGGAGACGGGGCTTCAAATCCCCACTGGGCTGTGATGCCCACCATCAACTCCTAGCCTTGCCTACCTTTCATGTTTGTGAGGATGACAGGGAGATAACAGAGAGACTAACCATCCTGGACAAAAAGTGGAATATAAATGTAATAATAAAACAAGTGCATCAGGAGAAGGAACGAGTTTGTCCCCTTCCATCCAGTGTGTATACTCTTTCCCCAACTCCTTGCATGCTGCAAGTTCTAGAGGTTGTCTTTAATGCATCCTAGGAGTTTAAATTGAACTCAGTTTTGTCTTTTTTGAAGAAAGGTATTGTTGGTGGTGGGACGTGGGTGGCGCTGTGGGTTAAACCACAGAGCCTAGGACTTGCCGATCAGAAGGTCGGCGGTTCGAATCCCCGCGACGGGGTGAGCTCCCGTTGTTTGGTCCCTGCTCCTGCCAACCTAGCAGTTCAAAAGCATGTCAAAGTGCAAGTAGATAAATAGGTACTACTCCGGTGGGAAGGTAAACGGCGTTTCCGTGTGCTGCTCTGGTTCGCCAGAAGCGGCTTAGACATGCTGGCCACATGACCCGGAAGCTGTACGCCGGCTCCCTCGGCCAATAAAGCGAGATGGGCGCCGCAACCCCAGAGTCGGTCACAACTGGACCTAATGGCCAGGGGTCCCTTTACCTTTATTGTTGGTGGTGGCTCACCCGATTGCTCCCTGTACTCCGGAGAGCTGCGCATGGTCAGCCAGATGGTGAAAGACAGTTTGGCTTAACCTCCATCGCCAGACTCCAGCTCTGGGATGTCAGTAAACATCTATTGCGGATCCTCACCGGGCAAGGCAGCATTCTCTATTAGCTGCTTGCTGGAGCTCTTGGGGCAAAAATTTGGTTTCCCCTAAGGAAATTCAGCAGCAGCCTCAAGCCCTTTTGAGCCCTGCCAGGCCTCTCTGTCTGCGCTGCAGTGCATGTGACCGAGAAGCCGGAGCTGTTGTTAACACCAGGAATGATGAAGCTGGTGTTGAGGAATCTCTCCCTGTTATTGCAGGCTGAGTCAGTGCCTGGAATAAGCCCTGGGGCAGCCAGCCCAAGCCGTGGCTCCGCCTCCCAGAGGGTGACTCTCTTGTGTTGTGTTGCTATGTGGATTTGTTTGCATCTTAGGGCGTCCTCCAGCTGGGGCCCTCCAAACAATGCTGCTGCGCTACATCTGCTGGGGCTGATGGGAGTTGTAGTACAGCAGAATCTGGAGGTGCCCCTGGCTGGCCCAGCCTGCCCTAAGTCCTTCTCTAAAGACTTTCCCGGGGGGGGAGCCTCTCATCCCTCTGAAAAACGGTTCCAAGTGAGTTAAAAGCATCCCCTTTTTTCCTTCCTTTAACCTGTGACACCCTGCAGCTCCTTTACCCAATGGGACGCGTGTTGGTTGATTGCCCTAGATTTCTGCTCCCAGAGTTCAGGACATTGTAACGCCCGTTTCCATCTCCCATCTGTCATTGCGACAATGCCCGTCACGCTGCTAGGCAGGTTGTGCTAATGTTCCCATTTCACAGATGACGGAACTGAGGCTGAGAGATACTATCTACGCCTAAGGGGGTCACGCCGGTTCATTAAGGCTCTTGTGCGTCTGCTGCTCACTTCCTCATATGAACTTGGAGTTATTATAATAATAATTCCAATGATTGTTTTACAGGTGCTTTTAAGGAAAACAAAACAGCAAGAGGCTGTGTGCGTACCAAAATAACGCTTAAAATGAACAGCACGAGCCGCTCCAAAAACTGATATTGAGGGCAGTTTGCAGCACTCAGTGAATAACAGTTTGTTTGTTTTTTAAAAGGGATGGGTTAGCTTCTTGTCCTTATAAATTAGCTTGACCAGACTGGGAAGATTCCTGTTTCTCAGCCATTCCTCTCCAATCATATCCTTCTGTTCACCTTAGTTCTCTTTCTTGCAACATCTTATTCACTTCCTATCCCCAGTGCCCTCTTCCTTCCTCTCACCACAAAGTCTAGTCCTGTCGGCCCATCCGCCCCCCACTTTTCTATCAGAGATGAGCCCCCCTCCCTGCCTGGCTGGGCCCCTCCTGCACTTCCCCTTTAAGTCTCCCCACGCTGGAATGTGAGAGTGCTCCAGCCATCCTGTGAGGTCAGATAAGACACTATATTTATCTGGCTGGTAACCTGAGCTGTGAATTTCTGCTGTGGACTACACCACTACTGAAAGGCATTCGAGTTCATTCTGTGCCGGAGAAGTTGAGCTGCTTGTTGAGATCTCCGCCCTCCCACCTCTCTTTAACTTTCAAAAAACACAACTAGAAATCCCCCACAAATCTGACTTTCAGAAACAGGTTAGTACCTACTGGCTCTGTAACCTACCTTTTTTTCTCTCCACCCGATCCTGCCGCAGAAAAAGCACCTTGCGGAGACAGAACTGAGCCCCATGCCACTACTTCTCAGGCCCGTTGTTCCATGCGCACAGGTGGGTACAAACCGGGGCGGAAGGCTGGAGGGCTGTTTAAAGAGGGACCCTTAAATAGCTCGACCAAGTCCAAAACAACTCTGTTTCTTCCTAGGCTGAGATGCTTTGTGGGGATGGGAGTTTTATGCGTTTACTCAAATTACTCTCCCAGTGTGCTTAATGCAGTTGTTAAGCAATCCAAAGTGTGGGGTTTATTATTATTATTATTTAAAAAACTTTAATAAACCTCTTTATTTCGGACCGGTTATAGGTGTTTGTAGGAATTGGCAAACTTTAGGGAAGTTTTTAATGTTTGATGTTTTATCGTGTTTTTAATATTCTGTTGGGAGCTGGCCAGAGTGGCTGGGGAAACCCATCCAGATGGGTGGGGTATAAATAAATTATTATTATTATTAGCATGTGCAAAATGTTTTATTTCAGGCAGAGCAGAAAGGTAGCAGGCAGGCAGCTGTGTCAAGAGCAGCGATCGCCAATGTGGTGCATACCTGTCAATTTTTCCCTCTTCTTGCAAGGAATCCTATTCAGAATAAGGGAATTCCCCTTTAAAAAAGGGAAACGTTGACAGCTATGATGTGGTGCCCTCCAGATGTTGTGGAACTCTATTGCTCACCAGACTTTGGGAAACACTGGTCCACAGCAAGCTAGTTGGGCTAGCAGTTGGTTGTTGCTTTATGGGAGATCAAGGCATAGTAGGGTCTCAGCAGACTGCATGGCCTGGTCAGCCTCTGTTCTGAACCACTGGTTGCAGAGTCCATTCCCCCCTTCCTGCCTGTTTCCGCTGCATTTATAATGTCCATGCTTTTGACCTGGGCTGAAGTCGTAACTTCAGGAGGGTGTATGCTGGGGCATTAAAATGCAGGAATTGGTGTCATGGAATTCACCGAATTGTAGAGTTGGAAGGGACCCCGAGGCCATCTAGTCCTACCCCTTGCAACGCAAGAATCACAGATTAAGAATTCCTGATTGGTGGCCATCCAGCCTCCAAGGAAGGCGAGTCCACCACTTCCTGAGGCTGTCGGTTCCCCTGTCATTGCAAAGTTAAGTTTGTGAGGCTCGCTCCTTTAAGTCAGCACACCCAGGAAGCAGTGGGGTGTTGGGGTGTTTGATGGAAATCCAGTCTGCTTGGGGGTGTTGCTGAAATTTGCTGCAATGCAGAGAAGGGTCGTGACGTGCCCCTGGTATACGCTTGGCAAAAAGAAAATGCCCGCTGCCGGCAGAAAGCTCAGAAGCTGGTGATTCTCTCTGACCTTAGATGGCCGAGGCCCCCAAAACCTTAAAGAGCCCAGCTGCAAATTTCCTTGGTGTCCTGGTGGTCAGTGGGAGGCAGTGGTTGTGCAGAGAAAGTGAGGGACTCTTGTGCTTTGGAGGTGGTGGTTGGGAGGAATGGCTATGGCTTTAAATTTTTGCGTAGAGGCCATTG
This sequence comes from Podarcis raffonei, assembly GCF_027172205.1. Taxonomy (NCBI): domain Eukaryota; kingdom Metazoa; phylum Chordata; class Lepidosauria; order Squamata; family Lacertidae; genus Podarcis; species Podarcis raffonei. The sequence goes on from NC_070616.1 coordinate 24,407,088, forward strand.
TTCTGTAGGGAGAGTGCCCGTTTGGTGTTGCGGACGGTGCCAGATCCAGTCCCTGGCATCTCCCAATTTAAAAAAAGGATCAAGTAGCAGTTGAATGAAAAGACAAAAGATGCCGCTGTCAGTCAGAGTAGACTGTATTGGACCAGATGGATAGGATAGGGGAGGGGCCATAATTCAGCACATAGAAGGTCCCGGGATCAGTCTCTCGTTTAAAAGGTGTCACGTGATGGGAGAGATTTCTCTCTCTGCTATTTTGGGTCCCAAATAGGGCTGGGCGATATCTGGTATATATATTGGATATATACTGATATATGTCTGAAAAAGGGACGCAGGTGGCGCTGTGGGTTAAACCACAGAGCCTAGGACTTGCCGATCAGAAGGTCGGCGGTTCGAATCCCCGCTATGGGGTGAGCTCCCATTGCTCGGTCCCTGCTCCTGCCAACCTAGCAGTTCAAAAGCATGTCAAAGTGCAAGTAGATAAATAGGTACCACTATGGTGGGAAGGTAAACGGCGTTTCCGTGTGCTGCTCTGGTTCGCCAGAAGTGGCTTAGTCATACTGGCTACATGACCCGGAAGCTGTACACCGGCTCCCTCGGCCAATAAAGCGAGATGAGCGCCGCAACCCCAGAGTCGGTCACGACTGGACCTAATGGTCAGGGGTCCCTTTACCTTTACCTATGTCTGAAATAAGGATGTATGTAGAGGCATGGTTTTTCCAACAGTGTGATTTTTGCATAGCACACAAACACACATCATGATTTGCAATGTATTGCCAGGTCAACAGTCATGAAACCGATATCACGATAGGGGCTTCAAACCGGTTTTGGACGATATATCGCCCAGCCCTAGTCCTCATACACTGTTGGGACTACAACTCCCATCATCCCCAGCCAGTTTAGTCAGCAGTGAGGGGTGATGGGAGTTGTAGTCCAACAATATCCGGGGACCCAGGGTTGAAAGTCACTGGATGGTTGCTGGTGCCTATCAGGATCACTATGGCAGAAGGCAAGGAGGCCAAGAGAAGGTGAAGCCAGAGCCAATATTACCATTTACTCTGACTCCAGTAAGCTCTTGCCACTTGTGTTTGAAGCTGTGTACGCATAACTTTGGCCACAATCCGCCTCATCCTGTAGTTTCTTGAGAAAGGCTGCTGATTGATGTGTTGTCCCTCAAACCAGCCTCCATCCAATCTGAAAACTAAAGCCTTTGAGATGAAGCATGCGCAGGTGAAACAACAATTGCGCATGAGCAGCAGGCAGCTTCACTGAATCGGAGTTCAGGTGGGGTGTGGGGTGTTTCACAGGAAACGAATCGGGTCATGTGCTTCGAGTGAAGACACCTCCGCCCCCAGTGTGTACAAATGCAATGTGAAACACAGCCTAGTTTTGTTCCCATCCTCCTCCTCCTCGCTAGGAGAACATTGAGGCTCAGGTGGAGGAAGGTGACAGCCAGATTGGCTGTAAGGAAGCAGCTGAGGGCAAATAGGGCAAGTGCCCCATTTGCCCTAATGGACCAGCCAAGAATGCTGGTAGATGGCAGCAGTTGGGCAAATGCGGTATAAGGCATTTTCCTATGCCAGCTATCTATCTCATGTTGGGCAAACCATTTCTTTGTCCTTCTCCCTTCAGTTGATCCCAGCTCCAGTCTTAGCCACTTGGCCCTACTCTCCTAGTGCACAGAAACCTGTTTTTAATGCCAACCCTAGAGTGTATGCCATGACCATAAAGGTCTGTAGCATGCTCTCCTTGGAGTGTACTCTAGGCATGTGCAGAGTGCTGTGTGCTGGCTCAAGTTGTCTTGAGCTTGGCAGCAAGGTTTTCCATTGCTGGGGTTTCATCGCCGTCCTTTGCAAAGAACTAGGCCAGATATTTGAGTCAGTTCTATAGCAGTTCAACTGTCATGGCGTCTCCCAGAGGATCCTGGGAACTGCGGTTTGCTGAGGGCACTGAGAATTCTATTAGCAATCCTTTGCTCCACAAACTTGCACAAAGGCTGGAGGTTTTGTTTTTTTTTTTTTTTGGACTACAACTCCCACGAGCCCCAGCCAGAACAGACATTTGTCAGTTGGGAGTCATAGTCCAACAGCTTCTGGAATATATATTCCTGCATCATCCTCCAAAACAGTGCAGCTAAGAGTCAATATCACAATGGCAGTGAACAATATTAAACAAATAAATCAACATCGTTGCCGCTGCAACAGCACAAATGGTAAGCAGCAGCAAAAGCAGGGTTTGAGAATCTTCCCAATCCTTCACCTCCCCTCACCTCATCCAGTTTCTATCCTGCAGGCCTCTAAAGTCTGTAATGACTTTTATCTGCGAGAGAGTCCAGTTGAACTTCAAACCCAGATGTGGGGAACATTTGACTCTCCAGATTGTGCTGCACTACAATTCCCATCATCTCTGGGAAGACTGATGGGAGTTGTAGTCCAGCAACAACAGCTGGAGGACCAAAGGCCCCCTACACCTGTTCTAACCCCACTTACCTGAGAGTAAGCCTCGTTGAATTCAATAGGACTGAGTAGACGTGAAATTAAAGCCAGAATCAGATTCGTCTGGGCGCTACAGTTTGCAGAGCAATTGAACAACCCAGTCCCTCTTCCCAAGGAACTCTAGCAACTATAGCTCTACAAGGGAAATAGAAGAATCCTGACAACTCTAAGCACCCTTAAACAGTTTCCAGTGCCCTTTGGGGGAAGCCACAGCTGTTTAAAGTGGTATGATCCTGCCATAGGGCTGGTGAGGCCTCAGTTGCCAGCCTTGTGGGCTTTTGTGCATGGAATTGGGGAAGGAATCATCCTTTGGTCCTCAAGCAACAAAATGTCTTGGGTTGGCCCTGACTGTCTCTAGCGTACCTCAGGGAGCCCTGTGTCCCTGTTACCTGAGTGTAAGCCAGTGTAGACAGGTGAAATGGCATAGGGGGAGTTAACTCTTACCCTGTCCAGCCTCCCCCCCCCCACACCGTGGGGTAAATAGCAGCTTCAAGGTTCGGGGTGTAAATGTTTAGATCAGGGAAACAGCACTAGGGGGAAAGGAATAAACTTCCTCCAGCCCCTATTGCTGCCCCATCCAAATCGGGGCCTGCCTCCGCAGCTGTTTTTCACTAAAAATAGCCACTCAGGGAGATCCGATAGTGGATCTCCTGCTTCTTGTGGAGTTCGGCCCTAAATATCTGGTTCAAAACAGCAACAGGTCAAAACGTTGCGAGGGTTGTTGTTGTTGTTTCAAAACAGCCATGCCAGTACAACAACAGCGCTCCTGACTAGAGGGCCTCCGAGAAAACCCTCCAGGCTGTTATGGAAAAGAGAAAGGGGGAAGAAAACAGCCTATTCTCTGATCACAGAGGACGGAAAACATCTTGAAGGTTTTCTTTCTCTCTTCATCCTTCTCCCTCACCCTCAGTGGCCTTTTCGACTATTGACCCCTTTGCTGGGACACTTAATTATAGGGGACAGCCACCAAGGCGTGATCTGTGACGCTTGAGTCACAGCTGAGGTGAAAACTCCCATCCAGAGGAATCAGGAAGAGTTGAAAGAGCCCGAAAGTGGCTAGCTTTGCATTTTCAGCAACTGGCTAGATTATTTCTTCTTTTTCTTTCTTTTTATTTTTTGTAGCATAATGACCACTTACTGACAACCCAAAGGTGCAGTAGCAGGGCATTCATTACACCCTACCCTATACAAAGCAAGCCAAAAATAATAAGAGGAAGGAGTAGTAACACTCCATTATAATTCAAGACATCCATATTCCCCATCAGGTGTACCTGGTGAATGCTGGGCATCTTAAGTCTGAAGCATAAGAAATAATATCCCACCAGGTGACTTAGAAGCATTCTGGGTTCTTCATCCCTTTGGAGACCTGCAATTTATGAATTATTTTCCTCCACAATAGCCAGAGTCCTCAAGTTCTTATAACACAAAGACAAATGCAGATTTTTCAAGGTTTTCCATTGCTGGGCTACTGAAATCCTAGCTGCAGCTAGCATCCATGCCAGAAGTTCTTGAGAGCAACCAAGCTTTCATGTTATCAGTCCACATATTCAGTAGTGACAGTTGTAGGGGAAAACAATGAGTTAAAAACAAAAACAAATGCACACACGTACCATGTTTCTGGTCCTTTTACTTGGGAGCCGTAGGAAAGGCAGGATTCTGTTCAACAATAAGCAATAGTTTAGAGTTACTTTAAACCTGGAGTTGTGAACTGGTAGCCCATTGGTCTCAACCAGCATGGCCAAATAGTCAAGGATGATGGGAATTGTAGTCAAGCGACATTTAAGTAGAATAATAAATAGCTGCCGTTCATGATGGTTTCCAGGCTGGTTATGCCTCCCTCTCAAATAAACCAAAGGAAGTTACTAGTCCTCAAGGGTTAACCTGCCCTCAAGTACCTGTTTAAGTCAAGAGTCTGTGTTGATCGTCTGAAGCATTCAAAAGATCACTCTCTTCCTGTTCATAGCAGTGTTTCCAAAAAAATAGAACCCTTTCCCCCCTTCTTTTTCTAGAAAGCCTGGTAGCTGAAGATGATAGTTACTTAGCAGAGGCTAATGGTGTAATGCAGCGATGCCAAAACACCATTATTACTTATTTCATAGCAGGGCCAGTGATGCAATCTTCCATGTCGCTATTTGCCACTCCTCTGCATGGGGAAAAAAAGCCTTTCTCAGAGATACACCCATCAAACAGGTTGTTAAGCAGAGGGATAGGGGGTTATATTAGCATGCATGGCTGAGGGGTTCAAGTACCACTCAAGAAACACAGAAGCTCCCCTGGTCCTATTACTGTTACCAATCAAAATGTCAGAATATAGCAAGCAAGCTTCTGAGTCCACCAGAGCTCTTCATCAGGCTGTTAAACAAGGTTGGGACCAGGGGTGCAGTGGCAGAGAAAACATGCTGGCCATATTGAAGCTCTGATGTCTGCACCTGCCAAAAGCCTCTTCTTCCTGCATAGTCTTAGAAGGTGGGCAGTTGTTTGTGGTTGTCAGTAAGAACGTCTGCACAGCAAAATGCACCATTACACAACTGGGAGAGGCGACCAAGTGGGCCTATTCAAGTCTGGGTTAAGCTTAAAACCAATGGCTTAGTCTTGAAATCCTGAGTGAGTTATTCAGAGGCATTGCTGAGAACCTTGTACGACGAAGAACGCTTTTAGTCATTGCATTCTCCAAAGAGCTAGGGGTGGTGTGCATGGTTCTGCCACTCCTTACTTAACCCCAACAACAGCCCTGTGAGGTAGGTTAGGCTGGGAGGCAGCCACTGGCCCCTTAAGTTCACCCCTTAAGCTTCATGGCAGTGTAGGGATTTGAACCCTGGTCCCCCAGGTTCCAAGGGACGTGGGTGACGCTGTGGGTTAAACCACAGAGCCTAGGACTTGCCGATCAGAAGGTCGGCGGTTCGAATCCCTGCGACAGGTTGAGCTCCTGTTGCTCAGTCCCTGCTCCTGCCAACCTAGCAGTTCAAAAGCACATCAAAGTGCAAGTAGATAAATAGGTACCACTCCGGCGGGAAGGTAAACGGCATTTCTGTGCGCTGCTCTGGTTTGCCAGAAGCGGCTTAGACATGCTGGCCACATAACCCGGAAGCTATATGCTGGCTCCCTCGGCCAATAAAGCGAGATGAGTGCCGCAACCCCAGAGTCGGCCATGACTGGACCTAATGGTCAGGGGTCCCTTTACCTTTACCCCCAGGTTCCAGTCTGACATTTTAACCACTACCACACATGGGCTTTCATAAGAACACGAACGTAAGGGTAGCCGTCAAATCCAGCATCCTGTTTTCATGGTGGCCAACCAGATGGGAAACCTGCGAACAGGACCTGAGCACAACAGCTGTCCAGCTGAGGTCACCTAGTGCTGAGGAAAGTCCTTTCTAAGATTCTAGTTCTTATTGTAGTGATTGATTTAATAAGGAATGTAAGAAGCTGCCATGGGCCAAGTCAGACACCTGTCCACCTAGCTCAGTATTGTCTACAGCGATTGGCAGTAGCTGCCCAGAGTTTAAAGCAGGGCTGTTGTTTTCCTAGCCATGCCTGGAGATTCCAGAAATTGAATCTTGTGTTGTACCTCTGAGCTACAGCACTTCCCAACAGTTACATAAGCATGGGGCTGATGACACCGACGTCGCGGGTTCGGTTCCCGTATGGGACAGCTGCATTGCAAGGGGTTCGACTGAATGATTGCCAAGATCCCTTCCAAACTCTACAATTCTTTGATTCTAAGACGAGCCCTGCTGGGTCAGGCCAAAGAGGGCCAGTCTGGTCCAGCTTCCTCTTCTTACAGTGGCCAGGCAGATGCCCCCTGAGCACTCCTTTGGTTTTCAGCAACTGGTCTTCAGAATCACATTGCCTCCAATGGTGGAAGGCAATGGACTCTATACCTGTTGAGTCGCTCTTGGCTTCCCCTCCCTTCTAATGGGCTGCGGGAGTTGCAAACCGGCCACTCCCCTTTGAGCGCCTCCCGAATCCTCCTCGCCTCTGCAGTGTGGGAATGATGATTGCATACCTGGCCAGGGTGAACCGCAACACCTCCCAAGCCCTTTGAAGCCATTAGGTGAGGAGGCACTCCAAAAATGTGGCAGGCATCCTTGATCCTGGTGACGCCTGGGAGAGAGAGGAAGGGAGAGAGAAGAAGCCACGCCAAGTCCAGGAAATGGCCCGAGTTCCCTCTTCCACCCTCAGGGACTTTCTCAGTATTGCCACGCTCTCCCTCCTGCCGTTTGCCTGCGCTTGAGTTCCCACGGGATGCAGGCATGTGTGTGTGTGTGTGTCTCACCTGCTGTCTCCTTCCCTCCTTCCTGCAGCCGGAGCAGCCACAATGGTATGATGCTAAGTTGCTTCTAACATCACAGGGAACGAAGCTCTCATAGACGTGGCAGTCACAGACGGTAAGCGTCCCACGGGAAGGGTTTGGGGCCGGGGGCTGGGCTTTTTAGGATGGGCTTTCTCTGCTCTCGTGGGCGAAGGTTTCGTGCACCTTTAAAGCGCATTTGAAGCGCATTGCTTCTGTCAAATAATTCCAAGCACTGTGGTTTGTTAAGGGCAGCTGGGAATCGGAACTCTGCGAAGGGAATTACAAGGGCCCAGAATTCTTCAAGGGGGTCGTGAGCTTTAAATACAGTGGTACCTCGGGTTAAGTACTTTATTCGTTCCGGAGGTCTGTTCTTAACCTGAAACTGTTCTTAACCTGAAGCACCACTTTAGCTAATGGGGCCTCCCGCTGCTGCCGCGCCGCTAGAGCACGATTTCTGTTCTCATCCTGAAGCAAAGTTCTTAACCCAAGGTACTATTTCTGGGTTAGCGGAGTCTGTAACCTGAAACGTATGTAACCTGAAGCGTATGTAACCCGAGGTACCACTGTATACTGGATATACAGCCATTGACTTCTGTGAGGGTGTCATAGGGAGCACATAGACCAGGCATAGGCAAACTTATCCCTGCAGATGTTTTGGGACTACAACTCCCATCATCCCTGACCACTGGTCCTGTTAGCTAGGGATGGTGGAAGTTGTAGTCCCAAAACATCTGCAGGGCCGAGTTTGCCTATGCCTGACATAGACTGAGGCTGCGTATATATTAAAGCACATTCTTTCCCCTCAGAGAATCATGGGAACTGCAGTTTATTAAGGGTGCTGGGAATCATAGCTCTGTGAGGTGAAAACTACAGTTCCCAGGATTCTTTGGAAGCTACTTTAAAAGTATGGCACGTACTGAGGAATTTGAGGTGCTTCCGGACCGTCACTTTTTTTGGAGGTGGGTTTTAATCACATACTGGCAAACTGACGTTTCACAGCTATACAGTAAGCCCACAGCTTACGCAAATTTAATTTGCGCACTTTCAGCTCTATGCATGGGGCAAAGTATTATAAAAAATTAAAGGGGCAGGGTTCCAAGGGAAAAGACTTCAGCAACCCCACCTGCCATTGCACATAATGTATTTTGACTATACACGATTTTGGCTTTAGGTGCGATCCCTGGAATGTTACCCCCACATAAGTTGCAGGCTTCCCGTGTTGTTGTTGTTATTGTTGTTGTTATTCATTTAATTAATTTTAAAAATCCAAAATGGAAACAAATACAATGCAAACTAAATCACACTAAATCGAGATAATGTATCCTAGGCATAGTTGTGCAGTTTTAGCTGCCTGCACAGCTGCTTTCCCAAAAGATTGGGCCTTTTTGAGATTTGCTTTGATGCAACATCGTCTGACCTCCCTACAAAATGAGTGCTGGTTAAATAACTGAAGTCACCTAATATCTCTGCAAGTAAATTGGACTGAACTCTCAATAAGTGGGTCACATAGGGGCCATCGTGGAACATAGCAAGTCTGAAGTCATGCATTCAGACCACCTAGGGCTGCATAAACACCACCTCCTCCACCCCAAGAACCCTGGGAACTGTAGGTTTTTGGAATTGTAGCTTTGTGGTTGCTAAAGTTACAGAATTATAGAGTTGGAAGAGACCCTGAGTGTCATCCAGTCCAACCCCTTTCCAATGCAGGAATCTCAACTAAAGCATCCATGACCAAAGACCATCCAACCTCTGCTTAAAAACCTTCAAGGAAGGAGAGTCCACAACCTCCCAAGGAAGTCTGTTCCACTGTACCATCAGAAAGTTCTTCTTGATGTTTAGCTGGAATCTCCTTTTTTGTAACTTGAAGCATTGGTTCAGGTCCTACCCTCCAGAGCAGGAGGAAGCAAGCTTGTTCCATCTTCTATGTGACAGTCCTTTAGATATTTGAAGAGAGCTATCATTTCTCCTCTCAGTCTCCTCTTTTCCAAGGCTAAACATACTCAACTCCCTCAACCGTTCCTCATAAGGCTTGGTTTCCAGACCTTTCTTCGGGATTCTTGTGGAGACCATGCTTTTGTAGAATCATAGAACGGTAGAGTTGGAAGGGATGCCAAGGGACATCCAGCTCCCTGCAATGCAGGAACCACAACTTTAAATACAGCCTACCTTGGTTTTCGAATTTAATCCATTCCAGGAGTCCGTTCAACTCCCGGAACAGTTCGAAAACCAAGGCACAGCTTCTGCATCCTGTAGCCAATCGGAAGCTGTGCCAGATGTTTGGCTTCCGAAAATGTTTCAAAAACCAGAACAATCGCTTCCGGTTTTTTATCATTCGGGAGCCGAAACATTCAAGTTCAAAGGCATTCGGCTTCTGGGGTTCCACTGTATGCTTTAAATGTTTGGTGTGGGTGCATCCCAACTCAGTCCTGTCTGCACCAGCCTTTACCTATGTTTGCCCTCTGCATAGGCAAAGGCTGCTCCATGCTGACCACCGGTGACATCCTGTCGTTTGAAACTGGGGTCATAGCTAGGATATGCCAGAGTGTCAATCCAGGACTTTTTGCAAGCAGAACTTGCATGTATCCCTGAGCTCCAGCTCTTCCTTGGGACACCTGTGTGTTTTTATTTTTGCGCACCTGCCTTTCTTTTCCATTTATTTATTTATTTATTTATTCGTTTGTTTGTTTGTTTGTTTATTCAACCCTGTAAGAAAGAGCCACAGGGATGCTTTTCTGGCCACGTGCGGTCATGTGCGCGCACGCACAACCACGCGAAAGAGCTCTGGGCTTTCTCGTTGCACAAAACTAAACATATGATTTCACTGGAATCACTTAAGATAGTGACGCGCCGGCGTTGAGCTCTGAGGTGTCGGCTGGGCTGCGCGTGCCAAATTCCATCCCACTTAATTATATCCTGCCTTGGCGATTCTCCTGGCAAAACCTGTTCTCATTCTACTGCTAACGATCGGTTAGAGCGTGTTCCACCCCAGAAGCAGCTGCCTTTCACAGCTAGGAAAGAAGACATGACCCCCAGGGACACAAACGGTAATTTATATCCTTGCAGGCCCTTTATTTTCCCTTGCCAGGGCCAGCCTGTTGACTGCAGGAGGGCAGTGGCAGGCGAGGGTGTGGGTGTCTGTGTGTGGTTAAGACAAATTTATCTCTTTGAGAGTCGAGCGGGCGATGCTCCAGAGCGAGAGGTCCAAAATGTTGCAGAGGTAAAAGGTCTCAAAGAGACCTTGGATTTTCGCAGGATAGATGTGCTGAGCATTGTTTGGACCCACAAAGGATTTCTGTCCTGTGGGAAGAGCTCCCTCCCTACTTCCTTTGATGATGGCGGAGGGCACCTGCCTCATCACTACAGCATCCATGGGGGGGTTGCATGATGCCATTTCAGACTTGAGTTGTTCAGTCAAAACTCTGTGCGCTGGCAGGGCCGTGGAGTGCTCAGGTGGAGTTGCAGGACTCGAGGTAGCACGAGACTTTTTCAGGTTGGGCCTCTGGGGCCAAATGGGGCCTGTTTGGAGTGAACAGTGATTGGTAGCCTGGAGATGACTCTGCAGGATGAAGTGATGGTTGTCTTCTCTGGCATCTGTAGTGTTCTGGCCACGGCGTTGCGGTTTGTTCCTGTGATGGTTTTCCAGTGGCCCACAGAGTTTCTGGAACAATCCAGCACTAACTCCATTGGCCAAGGTCTTGTGTAGATACGCTGCCGTGCTAAAACTTGTTACGAAGCTTCAGCGTGGCAAGTGAACATGGGAATCCAACTTTGATGCACTTGGAGAGGAGATCATTTAGGCCCCATCTGTGTTGCAGGTTCAAAGCAGTATCATGCTACTTTACACAGGCAAAGAATCCTGGGAACTGTGGTTTGCCTCGGGTGCTGAGAGTTGTTTTGGAGACCCCCCTTCTCCCATCGCAGAACTATAGTTCCCAGAGTTCCCTGGGATTGTTCCCTGAGTAAGAGCGATTGACCATTAAAATGCTCCAGGAATTGTAGCTCTGTGAGAATTGAGGACTCCTCTAACAACTCTCAGGGCCCTTAGCAAACTGCAGTCCCCAGGACTTTTAGGGGGAAGCCATGACTGTTTAAAGTGCCATGGTGCTGGTTTAAATGTATAGAGCACATTAGGCCTTAGGTGAGCCTGGGAGGCTGTGGTGCCTTTGCTCCTGATTTCTCTCTGCATGGAGTTTCCCAGGTTGTCTTTCCAGTCTGTGGTGTTCCGCATACTTTCACTCAGGTGGCAAGCAACCCACTTAGATATTATTGATATACTGAGTGGTATATAAATGCTTTAAAATACACACATAAGGTCTAAGAAATCAGCAGAGACAGCAAACAGATCCCCCATTTTAAGGTATTTTCAGAAGAGAGGGGCTGTAAAGGAGGAGGAGAATGGGACTTCTGTACCTTCTGTTTAAAGATACTTGTGTAGAAGAGGGGATTCTGCGCAAAAGTGGGGTGGAAAGAGCTGGGAAAGGTTTGTTAAGGGTGCTGAGAGTTGTTAAAATGCCCCTATCCCCCCCCCCCCGCCCACAGAGCTACTGTTCCCGGAGTGGTTTAGCAATCAATCCCCCTTCCCATGGAATTCTGGGAACTGTAGCTCTGTGAGGAGAATAGGGGCATCCTAATGACTCTCGCCATATAGTTCCCATGATTCTTTGGGGGAAGCCATGGCTGTTTAAAGGTAGACAAATGCTAAGCAAACCAGTCTCTTAAGCTTAAGCCAAGAAAGAGCATAGCTGTCAACCATCCCTTACTTGGCGGGAAACTCCCTTATCCCAGCGCCATGTCCCGCTGCTGTCCCTTATTGATGATGTCCCTTAAATTTCCTGGGTTTCAAAGGATGCAGCTCCCCTCCCTCCCTCCCTCCCTCCCTCCCTGCCGGCCAGGGAGGAGGGAGGCTCCAACTATGTTGCTTGGCTGCGTTGCTCACCCAATAAGGAGTCTAAGAACGACTGGGGGGTGGAGCTTGCATGCCTTGTGTCGATCAAATCGGCAGCGTTGCCTGGGGACTCGCCTTTGCTCAGTGCTTCCCAGCGGAGAGGTGACGGTGGTTTTCCTTGCTGCATCCCCTTTGCCGGGTTGCTGCGCTGTGGGAACCACCGCTTGAGGCTTCGTTTGGCTGCTGGCTGGGCTTTCTGCCTTTGGCTCGGAGGGGCTCAGAAGTTGAACATACCTGTGCCCGGAAAATCCCTTATTTTGGCTGCTGATCCCTTATTTTCAAGGCTGCTGGTCCCTTATTTTCAAATCTGTAAGTTGACAGCTATGAGAAAGAGTATTCTCTTTAAGATTGAATATCAATATACGTATCAAGAGATTAGACCACTGAAGAAGCCCAGAAAACTATCTTGGGAGTGTGCTACCTGCAAGCCCCAGTAAAAGGGCCCCATCAGGGGCGAACAGCGGCCTTTTGATTACTTGGACTGCCAGGGCGAAACAGGTGCAAAACGCCGGCACCCTGTCGTCTACAACTTTATTAACATCCATCTCCAACTCCACTAGCATCTCTCAGTATTGTGAATAACACCGAACTGACCTTTTGTTGGTATCTTCATGAACTTACCTAAAAGACTGAGTTAAGCATTTGAAAAATCTATTGAAACCAGACATTATAAGTTCATCTTAGGTTGGGTAGTTTTCAAGTCTCTGTGGCTTTGTTTAATGTTTTGTGTTTTTCTCAGAAGGTTGATAAAGAATGTTTAATTTATTATTCAGTGTATATCAATCGCCAACGTGTTTAATGAGTCACACTATGGCTGTTTAAAGGGGCATGAGGCTGCAGGTGAGGCCTAGGTGAAGACAGAGCCAACAAATCCTAGTTTTGTCCCCATCTTCCTCTCTGCCGAGTTCTGCAAGGGGAAACCCTGAGATTCAGGAGGGAGAGGAGGAAGGTGGCAGGCAGTACCAACCCCTGCATGGGTTGTAAGTAAAGAAGCAGGCAGATTGGGGGTCAGCCAAGGCCAGTTGGTGGGGCACTGCCCCATTTCCTCTAAGGGGCCGGCCTCTACTGCCCAGCAGTACCCTCTGGAAGGGAGTTTGCAAGCCCCAAAGCCATGCGGCTGGTTCCTCTCCCCGGAGCACATTTCCCTCGGCTGCCTGTTTCCCTGCTGCCTGGCTCCTAGCCATGGGCAGCCGGCCAAGCCCAGAGTTTACGCTGGGCATCTTGAAAGGCCTTTGAAAAAGAGGGCTGTTTCCCCAGCAACCAGCGACTCTCAGCCCTGTGAGAGCTGTCCAACTCGAAAGTAAAAAAGGAAGGAGAAGTTGGGAGGGAGACACCAACAGGCGGCTAGCCTTGGAGAAACGCCAGGGCAAACTGCAAGGACCCCCCTCTGGCCACCCCAAAGTTTCCTGCTTCCCCCTGGGGGGGGGCGGTTGGTGCTTCTGGGCTCAAGGGGTGTAGCAGAACAGCACCTGCCCCTCAAGTTGACCAGACTATTTCCCTCCCCCCCAAAAAACCCTCTCAGCGTGTCTGTTTGGGACGACGACAGCTTCTTTCTCCTCCTCATTGGAGAGCCAAGTCCCACTAAGGTACGTAAGACTTGGGAAGTCTTTCTCCTCTGTTCAGCTGCAAGTTCTGGGCCATGGCTCCCACCTGTGGCTCTTAGTGGTGGGATCCGATGAAGCCACCATTTAAAGCCCCGCTTGAGCACTTGCGCACTTGACCCGTTGCGGACGGATGTTTTTATTTTTTGTACACTTGCCGCTTTTATCCCTTTAGCTGCCGAAGGAAAGGGCTCCTGTCTGCTTGGACTTTATTCCCTTCAGCTCAAGAGAGCTTCGGTTGTAACCCTAGAGGCAGCTGCGCCGTCAGGGCAAGACTTCGGGGCAGAAGGACAGGACCTCACTGAAAGGAATGAGCAGGAGAGCTCCCCCCAACCCAACCCCCCCAAAACTGAGCCAGCCTGGCTTTGCCACGCTTTGAAATGAGTGAAGTAATCAGCATTGGCTGTGTACACAGTGTACATTGAAAGCGCATTACCCCTCTCTCCTAAACAAACAAAAAAAAAGAATGCTGGCAACTTAAGTTTTCCCATCACAGAACTACAGTTCCCAGCACTGACTATGGTTCCCAGGGAGTTGAGGGATAGGAATGTGCTATAAGTATGTTTATGGTATGTACATAGCCTATGTTGATTAATTCACTCACGTCAAAGTGTGGAAAGCCAGCTTTGCCAATTATCATCTTAACAAAACCCCTTTGGGTTGTATTCAGCATTTGTCATGTGTACTCCGTGTAGGCCTATTGAAATTAATGGACATGACTAATTTAAGTCATTTAATTTTAGTAGTTCTACTCTGAGTATGATTAATGTTGAATGCAACTCATTAAGTCCAGGTTCTAAAATTACCTAATTGCACTGCTGCTGCTGCTGCTGAGGTGTTTGTGACGTCTTTTGCAGGGCAGGGTTGAGAGGAGGCTTTTGGTTTCACTTTCTGAATGATGAGGGAAAGGCACTCTGCACATGCTCTGGGATAATTTTGCCTCTTGCAGTTCTTCCGTTAAAAGCCATGTCCCAAACCAAAGCTGAGTCAAATTATTGTTGTTGTTATTATTATTATTGAAATCTGTTAGATCATCTGCCTAAAACCAAGCAGTATTGTGGAAAGTTGTGGGGTTTCGTGCAACCTAAATAACTCCCCACTCTGCCACTTTATTCTGCTGTAGCTTATATCAATTTCTTTTTAAAAAAGAAAAAAGTTTGCAAACACAGCTGTGTTCCCTTGTGCCAAAGCCTTATTCCTAATTTTTAAAAGTTGTGTTTTCTTCCCATTTTACACATGTGAAACTGAGACTGAGCCATCTTGTTAATGGATAACTTGTTTTAGTGCAGGGCATGCGTACGCTTTGGGTATTATTTATTTTATTTATTTAAATTTATATACTGCCTTTTATCAAAAAATCTCAGGGCGGATAATCATGCGTGTGAGAAATTTCAGGCATACACAATGCAGACCTGCAGCTCTTTGCAGCACCCCAGCTCGTACGCATGAACACAGCATGAAATACCTGCACCTGCAATTGCTACCACAATAATTTAGACATACGGTAGTTTGCACAATAGTTCCCTCTGTGTAGGTTTTCAACCTTTTTGAGTTCACGGCTCCCTTGACCAACTGCATTCTTTCTGCAGCACCCCTGTGGGGCTCAGGAGCCCAGTTATGTCTTGCCTGCAGAGCTGGCAGCCTCTCATCCTTTTTTCAAACACCCTCCCTTCTGGTTCCCTTAGCCTCCTCTCCTCTCTCCTTTGGAGTCCTCTGGGCAGCGACAGCCGCCACCCCAATCTCTGAGCTGCGTCCCCCCTGCCCCAGAGAGAGGTGCCTCTTCATCCTGCCCCACAGAGGCCTGAGACTTGTCTGTCCATTCCCAACAGCAAGGACTGGCTGGCTGGGCTCCTTCGCCTGCTTGCTTGCTTACTCCAAGGCCACTTCAGCTCCTGGCAACCAGCACCCCCTGGCCAGCTCCAGAGGCACCATTCACCTGGGGAGCTTATAGCCGGGGCTGCTGCAACAAATAGCTTGTCAAGCCTTTGGGAGGCAGAGACATGAGGGCATCAGAAGAGGGAGGGAAGGAAAGAGGTCCAAAGGCCAGTGTTGCCCGCGGCACCCCTAGCCATCATTCAAGGCACCCCAGGGTGCTACTGGAAACCACTGGTGTAGGGAATGGGCTGCAGGTGTTCTTGAAGATACTGGCGGGTGATTGATTTTCCCAAGGCCTCTCAGTGAGCAAGTGCCAGAGTTAGTAATTTGTGCAACAAACAAATGCAGAAAAGGAAACTATAGAAGCAATTTGCCACAAAACAAGAGGATGATCTAACGATTCATGTGGAAATAGGAGCATTTCATCTGGAAATTGCAGGAGACCCTACCAGCCACAGGACCCCAGAGGTGTAGCCGGTCCAGTTTTCTTCCTCCTGCACCAATCAAAGCCTTCATTTATTGAGATACCAGCAAGGCTTGCCTCGCCCCTGGGTTCCAACAGCCTATGCCCCTCAAATACCAGTCTCCTGCCCACTTTGCAGGTGAGGTAGGAGGAGAGGCGGGACTTTGACATGAATAGCAGGCCCAGTGGAAAAACAGCTCCTTGGCTAGATCAAGGAAGGTTTTTCTCTTCCCCATTTGCATCAAACTGGAGTTGATCCGTGCGCCTGAATTATTGATGGAGAAGCTGCTTGTGCTGAGCTGAATGGAGTAGAGGGGGCTGGGCTGCTTGCAAAGCTCCTCTAACCCCCACCCCGCAGCTGAAAGGCAAGGCCAGGCTGCGGCAAACACTTTCCTTGCAGATCCTTTTATATAAAAAAAGGATCAAGTGATGGGGAAGACCTGCTGCCAGTCAGAGCATGGAATACTAGCTAGGCAGACTTAGTGACCTGGCAGCGTAGGAGACGGTGTCTCCCTCTGTTCCAGCAGCCCCACAACCCCACCTTCCAAACACCGCTTCGAGATTTTGAAAAGATTGAGCGGTTTGTCTGTGCTTTTAAATCAAGGCATGGGCACAGATCAAGACATGGGCACAGATCAAGAACGTGGCACAGAGCTCCTGAACTCGCAGGTGGCGCCACTGCTTGCTCAAGAGCTTTTGCTAAACACGAAGCCAACTTTTCCCCACCCCGAAGCCTTTTTCAGTCTGCAAGTCTGCAGAGAGCACTCTATACCTTTAAAGCACACCTGAGGCGCATTCTTTCCCTCAAAGGATTCTGGGAACTGTAGTCTAGCCCTCACAGAATTACTGTTCACAGCAACCCTTCCCAAACTACAGGGCCCATAATTCTTTGAGCGAGGAAATGTGCTTTGAATGTGCTTTAAAGACATAGCTGTATGCCCTCGCCTGCTCTACCTTCTTCATGACAGCCCTTCAGATATCTTGGGTGCTGCTATCGTATCTCCTCTTAATCTTCTCTTCAGATTAAATTTACCCAGCTCTTTATAGGACTTGGGCCACACATCCGAACCATACGTTTAAAGCACTCTTGAATTTAAAAATGCTTGAAATTGAATATTTTATTTTATTTTATTTTTTAAATGGCAAACTTGGAGCATCTACCCAGAAGCAAATTTACTCACAGCTGGGCCCCATTTGCACTGCACATTTAAAACTCTTTTGAACAGTCATGGCTTCCCCCAGAGATTTCTGGGAGCTGTAGTTTATTAAGGGTGCTGAGAGTTGTTAGGAGACTCCCCTAGTACCACTCACAGACTTACAATTCCCAGAGTGGTTTAGCAATCAATTCTCTTACTAGGGAACTCTGAGAATTGTAGCTCTGTGAGCAGAATAGGCGTCTCCTAACAACTTTCAGCACCCTTAACAAACCACATTTCCCATAATTCTTCGGGAGAAGCCATGACTTTATTATAATAGTGCTTTAAATGTATGGTGAAGATGTGGCCTGGGTATACAGACACATTATTATCGCACTTGCTTTTCTCCTTTTGACACGTCCCTGCCTGTCAATGTCCATCTTAAAATGTGATGCCCAGAACTGGGCACAAGATGTTCTTGAGCTACAACTCCCATCATCCTCTTCCACTGGGCATGCTAGCTAGGAATGATGGGAGTTGTAGTTCAGTGTCTTCTAGTCACCTTAGCTTGAGAGAGGCTGCCAGGAACAGCCTTTGTGATTCAGACGCATCGCCAGCAAGCGCAGTTGCGGGGGAAAATGCATGCAGAGCCAAATAGCTCTGAATGACTCAGGCAAGTGAGTCTAGGCCACACGCCGACAGGATTAATAAAATCCCATGGAGTCATTAGCCAGTTTGACCTGGGGGGGGCGGGAAATAATTGCCCTAGACGTGACAATTGGTCAGGCCACGAGCAGGGCAGTCATTGAGTCACTCCCCAAAGAAAATGGTAGTGGAGAGTCAGTCCCAACAATCATCCCGCTGGAATGGAGGGATTACATAAGACTTGCTAGTAACTATAACCTTTATTGTTTGGATTAAATAGAGCAAAGTGGAGTTTGAGATGGTTGAATAAGAGCAAGCACAGCATCCACAATCCCTAACAGAGGGAGATGGCGGCAGCAGTTTGTGCACCAGGTACTTCCAAGGTTAGATTACTGCAATGCGCTCTACGTGGGGCTTCCCTTGCGCTCGGCCCATCAGTTCCAACTGCCTGGACCAATGGTTGGGGATGAAGGGAGCTGTGGCCCAAAGGCGCTGGCAGGTGCTAGGCTGTGGAAGGGCTGTGATCAGGTTGTGCCGGGTGCCAGGGAGAGTTCAGGTTTCAGCAAGAGGCTGCTGGAACAAGGAAGCAAGAAGAGCAAGTGTAGCTTTTTCTGGGCAGCCTAAAAGCCAGCAGGCACCGGGATCTGCCTGCAAGGCTCAGCTGAGCACGGGGTGGGAAGATGGTGCTCGCGAGGTGGAGAGCAGAAGTGGAAAACAGGGCTGTCGGAGGCCTGTTATTAGCAAACCTGGAGATTTAATCTTAGGCAGCACGCTAGGAAAAGCAACAGCCCGGCATTGCGTTTCCTAGAAGCGACACCAGGGGTCATGCTTCCTCATGAGCAAAGCTCATGGTTGGCCCTGGGAGGTAGTGGCGGCACAACGAAACCTGCACGGCGCACCTCGCGATTGCACATGACGGGTCCAGAGCGGGCAGCTGCGGGTCACCCTGGGTGATGAGGCGCTTGGGAAGAGGCTAAGGCAGGCGGGCATGAGGACTAGGGCTGCCAGGGAAACTTACCTGAAGGCGTCTGCAGGTGTGCTGCAAGTGTAGAGGTTCATGAAAGAACATGACGTTCCCAGGGAGCTGTGTTTTGGAGGCAGTTCCCTTGGCAAATGGCCACGCTTTTTTTTATTTCCTGAGATAGGAAAGGCTGTGCCTTGAATAGGTGGGTGGCAGGCAGAAATCCCACAGGTGAAGCCCCCCGCCATCTTCATGCAGTCATAGTATGTGGCCAGCCTGGCAAAAAAGTGGACTCATCTAGTATCTTATTATCTAATTTCTTTCTGCAGGGCCTGTAAGACAGAGTTGTTCCGCCTGGCCTTTGGCTTAGAATCAGTTTGACTCCCTCCCCCTCTGCATTTTAATGTTTTAATGTTGTATTTTAATCTTGTTTTTAAGTTATAGTTCAATCAACTTGTTTTTATTATTGGTTGTTAGCCGCCCTGAGCCCGGTCTTGGCTGGGGAGGGCGGGGTATAAATAAATTTTTTTATTATTATTATTATTTATTTATTTATTTATTTATTTATTTATTTATTTATTTATTTACACCGGTGGTTTTTTTAGACGTGGGTTCTCGGGTGTTGCTGGATTACAAAACCCATCATCTCCAGCCAGCTTTGCTAATGGTGTGGGATGATGGGAGTTATAGTCCAACAACATTTGGGGCCCCAAGACTGAAGAACACTGGTCTACACCAGGTGGCAGGGGCTCTCCAGAATTTCAGATGGGGGACATTCCCAAACCCATCTGGAGATGTTATTAGGGACTGAATTGTGCAAGCCGTACTTTTCTGAGGTTTTTAAGGGATGGGAAAATTCCTCATAGAATTGCCCCACTAATTCAGCTGTGTTAAAGGCACAACAGTGCCAGTGTGGCGTAATGGTTAGAGTGTTGGACTAGGACCTGGGAGTGCCAGGTTCGAATCCCCACTCGGCCGTGAAGCCCACTGGGTGACCATCTCTTAGCCTAACCTACCTCACAGGGTTGTTGTGGGAAGGAAATGGGGAGGAGGAAAACCATATACACCACCTTGAGATCCTTGGAAGATAAAGGTTGTACACACAGAGAGAGAGAGCACTCTGAAGATCTGGGCCAGACAACTCTGTATTATCTGAGATAGAGCACAGAACTACAGTTCCCAGCACCCTTAACAAACTACAGCACCCAGGATTCCTTGAGGGGAAGTCACTTGATTTAAATGTTCCTTGAATGTGCTTTAAATGTATAATGGTGTGCAGTGCTTGCTGCTGCTTCTTTTTAAGAAAAAAAGGTGCCGCTACTATGTGCCCTTGGGTATCACCCAGTAAAAAAAAAACAGCTGATGGTGTTGATCTGCCAGAAATTCTAGTTTAAAAGAGAGCTCCTCCATTATTGCTGTTCTGTTGCAAAGATGGTCTTGGTCAGAAGAGGGCGCGGTTGCCTTTATGTATGGCTGCAGGGTTTGCAAATGTAAACACACCTTGGCAAAGGAATCAAGGGTTGAGTTTCTGTTTATGCCACCTGCTGTTCCTGTTTTGGAGCTGGCTCCTTGGTGTTCTGACTCTGCAACACCTGCCTGCGGGGCTGGTTGATTCCCACCCACCACCCCATTTGATGTCATTTTAGTTTCCCACGGGCACCTATGTGGTTGCATTTTTTGAATCTTGTACACACACACACACACACACACACACAGCATTACTAATTCCTTTTTAAAAAAATACTTTGTTTTATTTATTAAGAATATTAGAATGAGTTAAAGGAAAAGGAAAGGAAAAGATAGAGGAAAACAACAATAACAATATGACAGTGGAATATAATTAAGATTAAAGAACTATACAGTGGTACCTCTGGTTAAGTACTTAATTCGTTCTGGAGGTCCATTCCTAACCGGAAACTGTTCTTAACCTGAAGCACCACTTTAGCTAATGTGGCCTCCTGCTGCCACCACTCCGCCAGAGCATGATTTCTGTTCTCATCCTGAAGCAAAGTTCTTAACCCGAGGTACTTTTTCTGGGTTAGCGGAGTCTGTAACCTGAAGCGTATGTAACCTGAAGCGTATGTAACCCAAGGTACCACTGTATAAAACAAATGCAGATGGATGAACTTATTGTTTCTCTCAAATATACACTGATTCACGGGTCACTATGGTTTCAGTAAATGTGTTGCAAATATCATTAAATTTATCCATACATAATCTTCATCTGAAAACGATCCGTTCAAGGGTTGCAAGAGTTGCCATGTCATCTATCCATTGATCAAAAGCATTCGTATTTTTGTCTTTCCAATGTATCAATATCAATCTTTTCTAGGTGTAAGGGCACGTTGGCCAATAATCAAGCCCCATATATTAGGTATAGAATTAAAGATAATGTTATCTTCTAACATTCCCCCGTAATATGTGAAAACAACAGCTCAAGTTCCTCAAAACACATTTCAAACCAGCATTAAAGCACAGTTTGTCCTGACAGCAGTGCAGTGGCCAACATCTTCTGCACCTTAGTTTTCAAAAAAGCATGCCTCATGAAGGTCTTAGCCTGCCAGTGGAAGGATATTATTATTATTTATTGAATTTATATACCGCCCTATACCCGGAGGGCAAAGAGGGAGCCAGTCTAGCTTTTCTTGGGAGGGACTTCCATGATTTGGGGGCAGCCGCAGAAAAGGCTCTCTCACACCAACCATGTTTCTGGTGTTGATGGGACCAAGAGAAGGCGATCAGTGTAAATGAAAACATGAGACTTACGGTTTTGTTACATGTGATTTTATTTTGGAGTTGTCTGTTTATTTTGGAGTTGTTTGTTGTAAAGAAGGTATATTATGTGAATAAAATAATAAAGGATTGGGGGGGAGAGAGAGAAGGCATTCACCTGAGGATCTTCATATCTGGGCAGGTTCATATAGGGAGAGAGACGCTCTTTCAGGAAACCTGGGCCCAACCCTGATAATAGTCGTGGGCCATTCTTAGCTTAATGGCTGCCATCGTGTCCCCCTTTTTTTCCAGCCAATGCCACCAGCGCCGCCCCCAGTGCCCCATCCCGCAGGATGTCCCAGCTGTCTTCCACCTTGAAACGCTATGTCGACGCTCCCCGCTACTCGGACACCTCGTCGTACAGCAAGGCTTCCACCAGCTATGGGAACTATTCTTCCTACTCCTCCAACCTGTCCTCCTCCTACCCGGACAAGGAGAAGATCGGCCTCAAGCCCACCGCGCCCTCCAGCTACCTCCGGACTTCGGGCACCACCACGTCCTCCTCCTCCTTGACCTACGACAGGCGGCTGCTCCAACGCCCAGACTCCAGCACCAGGCTCAGCCCCAGTTATGGACGGATCCCAGTGAGAACCCCGGGCAGTGGGGGGCTGAGCGGAGGGGCACCCAGCTACTCCTATGGCAACAGCCCTTCCACCAGCTACGGCGCCACGCTGGGCCGCAAGAAATCCAGCAGCCACTCGGACCTGGCACGAGACATCACCTCCATGCACCTGTCGGACTCCTACCGCGCCGACCCGCCCCCTGCCCGTGCCTCGTACATCGCCCGCAGCCGCCAGGACCTGTGCCCGCTGCAGGGGTACAACCATTCGGATTACGTCAAGGACTACCTGGAGTCCAGCAGGCGCAAAGGGGGGCGGTCCCCAGGCTCTGGCCTCCACGGCTCCACCCCAGAGGTCATCACGCCCACCCTGCGCCCCACCAGCTGCTCCTCGACTCAACCATGGGAGCGGACAGACAGTCGGACGGACATCTTGGCCAAGGAGGCCCAGGTAGGGCTCTGCTCTGGCTTCGGGGATGGAAGTGGGGCAGGAGGCCTTGCATTGCGGGGCCGGGGAAAAGGGAGTTGGCGTTTTTGCTGCGTGTGTCGCAGGACACAGCCCCAGCCAGAACAAGGCCTGTGAAAGGGGTTAGTTAGGAAGATAGGAAGTCGTTCTGAGCCAGGCCATTGGTCCTTTTTAGCTCAGTGCAGTCATACCTTGGTTCTCGAACATAATCCGTTCCGGAAGTCCGTCCGACTCCCGAAAATGTTCAAAAACCAAGGCACAGTTTCCAATTGGCTGCAGGAGCTTCCTGCACTCAATCGAAAGCCGCATCGGATGTTCGGCTTCTGAAAAACATTTGCAAACCAGAACACTCACTTCCGGGTTTGCGGCGTTCGGGAGCCAAAATGTTCAAGTCACAAGGCGTTTGAGAACCAAGGTACGACTGTATTGTGTCTACATGGGGACGGGGGACGGGGACGTGTTGTCCACACTTCTGCTCACCCTGTGCCTAGAAAGCGCGGGTCTGAGCAGTTTTCCACGGTGCTTTCTAGGCACGGGTTTGAGCAATTTTCCTTCCCCTGCCTTTCTCCTCTGGCAAACCTTCTCTTTAGTGCTAAATGAGAACTGTGCGAGTTAATTCTGTGCCCAGAACAGCTGCCTACCAGCTCCATCTGGTATGCTGGCTGAGACCCTGCCTGCCTGCCTGCCCACTGTCTCACCAGGGTGGCAAACGCTCCGGTTATCTATCCTGCTTGGACTACTGCAGTGTGCTCTGCATGGGTCTACCTTTGAAAGTGACTCAGAAACTTAATCCAGAATGTGGCTGCCAGACTAGTGACTGGGAGTGTCCGCCAGGACCATATAACACCGGTCCTAAAGGATCTTCACTGGCTCCCAGTACATTTCTGAGCACAATTCAAAGTGCTGGTGCTGAGCTTTAAAACCTTAAGCTGCTTCAGCCCAGATAACTGAGGGAGCATCTGCACCCCCATCATTCAGCCTGGACAGTGAGATCAAGCTCCAAGGACCATCTGGAAGTTCACTACCTGGGAGAAATTACCGGGAACCAGGCAGAGGTCCTTCTCAGTAGTAGTGCCCGCCTTGTGGAACACTCTCCCATCAGATGTCATAGAGATAAACAATTCTATGGCCTTCCGTAGATATCTGAAGGCAGGAAGTTTTTCATGTCTGGTGTAGTGTGCGTTTTTTTGTATTCTGTTGGAAGCCTCACAGAGCGGTTGGGGCAACCCAGTCAGATGGGCCGTGTATAAGTAATAAATTATTATTATTATTATTATTATTATTATTATTATTATTATTATTACTACTACTACTACTAGTACTACTACTATTATTATTATTAACAGCAATCCACTTAAAACCCAGCTGGTGTTTGTTCTGATTCTGCACTGGAGATTGGGTTTCCCAGGGGAAAGCTTGCAGAGAAACGGATGTGTGGATTAGCCCTGGGTGGCTGGGGGGTCTCTGGGATTTCAGTCAGGGGACATTCTCAGCTCTGCCTGGAGATGCCAGAGATTGAAGTTGGGCCCCTCTTCCTGCACAGCAGATGATCTACGACTGAGCTACAGCCTTTCTCCAATAGGGAAACCTCCAGTTTGAAAAATGCATGTACCACCAGGGCTTAAAGAGCACAAATAGCCATTTATTTGATCCACTGGTAAGATATTTCATTAAAAACAAACTTAAAAACCTCCTTTTCAGTAGGCTAAAAAGATGCCCTGATTCATCAAGCTGAATTCAAGAAGCTGAATGTTGGAAGGTTCAGGATGGGCAAAAGCAAGTGGCTTCTTCACACAGCGCATAGCTAAACCTAGATGGCTTTAAAAGAGGATGAGACGAATTCATGGAGAAGAGGGCTATCGATGGCTAGTAGCCACGATGACTATCCTCTGCCTTTGCAGTCGGAGGCAGTAATGTTTCTGAATGCCAGCTGTTGGAAACCACAGGAGAGGGAGAGGACTCTTGTGTTCAGGTTCTGTTTGAGGGCTTCGCACGGACATCTCTGGCTGATCACGGTGAAAAAAGGATGCTGCACTGGATCGGCCCCTGGCCTGATCCAGCAGGACTTTTCTTAAGTTCTTATGTTCATAAGGTGATGGCGCTTTGCTGTGGCACAGCAGATTCAATCGATCACCTAAGGTTCCTTTAATCTGGTGCCCCATCCTTCAGTGCATCCCGTGTTGCTCTTCCAAATTCAGCACCAGTTTGCTCCATTTTGCAGGCTTAAGTTTGCTTTAACGGTTGCTGGATTTGCTTTGCTTTTTGGGCACAGAAGTTGCCCCGTGGCTTCAGCGAGTAAACACACCAAGCAGGAGTTTTTGTCAAGTGGAGGAGATCTGGTTCTTTTTGTTTGCTTTCCTTTCCAGGCTGTCTGTGTGTGGAATAACAGGTTTCGCTGGCTTAGCATACTGTGTGATATTTTTCTGCAGGGAGCAGGGAAGGGATGGAGGTTAGTTCCAGGTACCCACAGCCCTGTTCCCCTACTTCAGAATTATTGCTGGGTAGGGTGGGGGCATGCAAGTTTTGGTCATTTTGAAATTCACCCAGAGCTAAGCGCTAGGTAAATCTTGGCTCATGTTCAGCTCTGGGTCCATGTTGGCCCCAACTTCCCATGCGCTTCTGGGTCTTTTCTGCACCTGGGAGGCCACCGGAAAATGTGGTCATGTCACGGCGGCCTGATTTTGTCATGCAAGGGTCAGGTCAAACGTGGCCAAACTTGAGTCACTTGTTCCCACAACCAGCCTTTGCCCCAGGCTCTCTGTGTTCCTGGATCAGAAACACCTGAGCAGCCGCAGTGCGAAATATTTCTGCAAAGAGCAGTGTCGGTCACCGATGTGCCCTCATGGATGCAGGGCCAAGGAGAAACCAACAACTTTCTGGAGCGAATGGAAAGTTCTGCCAGGCATGGATTTAACTCTCTGTGGTTTCTGTTCTCAAAACAGCAGGCTTAAGCAAAGGCTGTTTAGGTTTGGTTCTTGTAACGCGACATATTATTGAGAGCCATATTATTATATTGAGAGCCAGTGTGGTGTAGTGGTTAAGAGCAGTCAACTCGTAATCTGGTGAACTGGGTTCGCGTCTCCGCTCCTCCACATGCAGCTGCTGGGTGACCTTGGGCCAGTCACACTTCTCTGAAGTCTCTCAGCCCCACTCACCTCACAGAGTGTTTGTTGTGAGGGAGGAAGGGAAAGGAGAATGTTAGCCGCTTTGAGACTCCTTAAGGGGAGTGAAAGGCGGGGTATCAAGTCCAAAACACTCTCTCTCTCTCTCTCTCATATAATGTGCATTGGCCAGAATGTTCATTTGCATGACAAATGCCTTTACTTCACACTTCTTGTTCACCTTGACAGGCAGAAGTCACGGGAGGTGGGCTCCAAGCTGTGTTAGAAACTCAGATATATAAGCTAAGCACCAAATTGCTCCTTAAAAAGAGGGTTATGGCCACCAGAACAGAATACCTAGTTGCTATTTTGGAGGCAGACTGCTCAAAAGTTGAATTTTTTCAATATGACTTTTTGGTTCCTGAAATTCATTCTGATTGTGCAGATAAAATGTAATAGGTAGAATTCTACAGGATGTGCTGCTGGTGCATGCAAAAAAAGGTCAAGATCCATCCAAGGATCCCCAGACATGCGCTTACAGATGGTGGAGATGTCAGACGTCATCCTGGCAGCCGGGCATCTTCACTTGGTCGCAAGTGGCCGATAGCCAGGTGCAAAATGCAGCTGACAAATTTCAAACGCTGGTTCCAAGGTAAAACAAGCTTCCAATGTGAGGATGGAGAACCTGTGGCTCTTGCTGGACTGCAGCTGCCATCTTGCTGGTTGTGGCTGCTGGGAGCAAATGAAACATAGGAATCTGCCGCGAGATAATCTCGTTCAGCAAGGCTTGGATTACTATGACTTGGTGTGATTCTCCAGACTTTAAGACAGGCTGTCTTCCCTCTTAACTGGAGGTGCCATCGGGGATTGAACTAGCAGCCTGCACTGGCATTCCTGCCCAACACGCAGACTAATCTCTGTTGCAGGAATGTTAAAGTGCAGTTTTTATTTTATTTATTGGATTTGTATACCGACCTATACCCGGAGGTCTCAGGGCAGTTGACAGAAAAGATCACAATATATAAAATCAAAACAAGAACAATAACCCAGCAACAACCCCTCCCCACCAAAAAAGAGCCACATTTTAAAAGGGTATAGGATGTCCATCAGGTCAACCAAAGGCCTGATTAAAAACGAAGGTTTTTGCCTGGCGCCTAAAGGTGTATAATGAAGGCACCAGGCGAACTTCCCTGGGGAAAGCGTTCCACAGACGGAGAGCCACCTCAGAGTATTATTTTGCCTCATTCCTCCTATCCTACAGTGACTTGCACCGTGAAAGCTAAATACAGTGGTACCTCAGGTTAAGTACTTAATTCGTTCTGGAGGTCTGTTCTTAACCTGAAACTGTTCTTAATCTGAAGCACCACTTTAGCTAATGGGGCCTCCTGCTGCCGCCGCGCTGCCAAAGCCCGATTTCTGTTCTTATCCTGAAGCAAAGTTCTTAACCTGAAGCACTATTTCTGGGTTAGTGGAGTCTGTAACCTGAAGCGAATGTAACCCGAAGCGTATGTAACCCGAGGTACGACTGTAAACGTATCTGTGTGTATCGCACGACACACACAAACATGTATTCTAGAGCACAATACTCACAAGGTAGCTAAGTGCAACGAGATACTACAGCGCATGATGATATTGACATAGTTACCGCGGTTAGTTATTAACTATAAATGGATAATACACCAGTTACGCCAAGGAGGGCAGGTTCTGGGGGTCGCTCCGTTTGTCCCATCAGCACCCTGCTAATGCGCCGTGTGTGAGAGCTTCCTAAAAGCGTAGAGAAAGGAGAAAGGTGAGGTGTCCTGCCTAAAAAACACATCCTGGGGCACAAGCCCCAGGCATGGAGCCCTGCCTCAGATTAGAACCCCTCAATGCAAAGATTCTCAGGCCTTCTTGCCCTTGGGACTGAGTCTCCTAGGAAGGACCACTTCCTCCCAGTCCTGGCAGCGAACGGGTGATCTGGCAGCAGAGCTCAGAACCTGTGTAATTAAGTCTCCCTGTCAATCTCTCCCTCTCCTCCTGGCACTAGTCCCCTGAGTTTATGTAACAGGTATAATTGTTTAATGCTCGCTTAAGAACACACACAAACTCTTGCTATGTCAATAGGCCCCCATGGAGCAGATTAGAGAAGGTTTGGGGTGGGGCCTGCCTGCCTGCAGGTGCTCCCCAGAGTGTGTCACGGACCGAGACAGCTGTCTCAGCACATGGAGGTGTGTGTGCACATGTGTATATGCACACAGGCGCCTCAAGGGCGTGATTCCCTGGTTCTTCCTCTGTGCATGATAGAGCAATGTGCAATTAGTTCGCCTTTAGGGATGCGACGTGCGCGGGATGTTTGGCGCATGAGCTCACACCCGCAGCACACCGTCAGAGCGCTTTTGTGTCGCATTTAAATATTCGTGGCTTCCCACTGAGTCCACAGCCAGCGCTCAGCAGAGGACCCCAAATAGTGACACCGTAAGGGTCCCAATTTATTTCCCCGTCCGTAAGTCTATAAAGTCATTGTCCTTAGATTGGTGTCAGGCAGGGACCCCTTCGAAGCAGAACCTCACCAGTTTCAGGCCCACCTTTTCAGTTTTGAATGGCATACCCCAGTCGTGCGAGAGTGGTGGCTGAGGGTGCTGCTGAGCATGCACAGAGTGAATTCCTTTCTCGCCTAAGTAACTGCAACTGGTCTCCACGTGTTTAAGATTGGAGGGCAGGACTTCCGCATCGTGCTTTCAAGAGCCTGTCATATGCTCATCCCCTTTTCACAAATAAATATAATTGATAGGGAAGGACATTAGAGAAAAATGAGGGGGTCTAATAATAATAATAATAATTAAAAAAAAAATCAGTGGGACAGTCCAGCTAATCTAAGTACAGTGGTACCTCGGGTAATGAACTTAATTCGTTCCGTAGTTCCGTTCTTAACCTGAAACCGCTCGTAACCTGAGGTACCACTTTAGCTAATGGGGCCTGCTGTGCCGCCGCCACACAATTTCTGTTCTCATCCTGGGGCAAAGTTCTTAACCTGAGGTACTAATTCCGGGTTAGCGGAGTCTGTAAACAAAACCTCCACAAAGAATGTTGTTTCTGTGGTTTAGAGTCTCCATGGAGAGATTTAAAAACATATTTCCTAAGCTTGTTTCCTGGTTACGTTTCCAAGTGAAGTAAGACGAGCAAAAGCATTTCGTCGAAGCCTTCATCCTTCTATTTGTGTGATGCAGTTTTGTTTGCGAAAACAAAGCCCCTAAATAATGTTGTTTTCTATGGTTTGGAATCTCTGTGGACGGAGACAGTCTATCGGAGTAATAACTTGTGGAGGGGCGTGGCAGCGCATGCCCTTTTTGTGAGCTTTTCAGGGGCATCAGATTGGTCACTGTGGGAAGCAGGAGGTTGGGCAAAGATGGATCTTGGCTGCCAACCCTGGCAGATTCAGAGCTAAGGTGGCACAGCGGTGATGCCCAGATTGGTGTTGGAAAGATGGCTTGGGGCAGTGCTATTTTTCTAGAAAAACCAGGTGCTGGAACTCACCCTTGTTCTCTTATAATGGCAGTGGTGCCCGCCTGAGAGGGGCCAGAACTGAGTTCTGGTGAGTTCCAGCTGAATAAAACACACCATGGCTTGGGAACAGAAAGAGGTTTCTGCTCCTCCTCCTCCATCATCACCACTCCTTTTGTGATTCAGGATTCAGCTGTGTTTGACTAGCACCCAGAGCTGGCAGCTTAGAGGAAGAAGGAGGGTCCTGGCTGGGTGGAAGCAGGAAGAGTCGGCTGCAAGAGCTCACTTGCCACGGCTGGTACATTCAGTGCTCCGCCACCACCAACTGTTTGTGAACACAGCAGAGATGACATAACCAGGGATGGGCAATGCCAAGGATGGCAGATCCAGCTGGTGTGCCACTCGCTGGGAGCAACAGAGGTGCCCTTCCAGTCTTGCAGCACTTGCTTTGGTCCCTCCTCCATGGCCCAGCCCCTTGTTCCTGTCTCCACAGAGTGACTGAAGGTTGCCATTCTAAAAGGCAGCATAGACACTCATGGGGTGAGGGGATGCCTGCTTCATCATAAGACAAACCAGAGTGTCCAGTGTTGAGGTTATCATACGAGTCAGTGGGTGTATTTCTGAGCACGTGCAGAGTGCCACTCCCTCACCGCTGGGCAGCAACCAGCTGCCACTTAATTGAGGCGAAGGGTATGTAAGTGAGAGGGCATAACCAGGACCCAAGTGTGTGCTGTGGTTCTGCGCAGACACAGAAACTGGCATCAAATAATCGAGAAAACTTCAGTGTTGTAAAAAGCAACTTTCTGGTCCTCAAGATGGAAAATGCACGCTTGGAACTGTGTGGGTCAGGCTAGGTGAAATCTCAGAAGCTCTTCAGTGCCGCCAGTTTTGGTGGGGAAAGCCACTCAGGACATGCTCAGGGGCTCCGTTGCGATGCAGGTGGATGCAGGGTATACAAAAATGTCTTGAGAGCTAAGCCCTGGGGAACTATTTGTTCAGAGTAAGCCCTTCAGTAGACAGCGTTGCAAGGAGGGCTTGTTTGTTTGCTTGGCTGTCGCCGGTCACTTCCATAACTCAGGGAAGTTTTCCATGTTTGCAGTAAACTCAGCTAGACTAGAAACGGGTGGCAGAGAGCACTTAACATTCTGGGAGACGCCTGCTTTGCAAAGGTTCACGTGCCCTTGCATGCATGCATGGCCTTCTTGAACTCTCTCACACCACAGCCGGTAACTTTCCACTCCAGCCTGAGCAAAGCAGGTGGGCAGGTGGGCTGCATGGCGATTTACTGCTGGTTAGACCCAGCACTTCACGGCTTGGCACACTGAGTTGGTGAAATCCAGAGGTAGGATGGCAGAGTGGACTGTACCACTTCATGGTAGAGGTGTCAGGCCAGCGGAGGGTACCATTTTCTCAATCCTCCCTCATTTAAAACAAACATAGGTCCCTGCCAACAGAAAACTAGCAGAACAGGGAATGAACTGGACTAGAACCTCACCCCCCTAATATATTAGTGTGAGTAGTAGTTGTTTTCTAACTTGCAATCACTTTGTTTTTAAGTGAGAAAGGAACTTCCTCCTCTGCCCCCATTCCATGCACACAGTCTGAAGTGGTACAGTTCTCTCCCCCCCCCCTTTTAGGGCTCCACTACCTTGGCGCACGGGATGCGAGTGGCACTGTGGTCTAAACCACTGAGCCTAGGGCTTGCTGATCAGAAGGTCAGCAGTTCGAATCCCCGCGACGGAGTGAGCTCCCGTTCTTTGGTCCCATCTCCTGCCCACCTAGCAGTTCGAAAGCATGTCAAAGTGCAAGTAGATAAATAGGTACCGCTCCGGCAGGAAGGTAAACGTCGATTCCGTGCGCTACTCTGTTTCACCAGAAGCAGCTTAGTCATGCTGGCCACATGACCCAGAAGCTGTCTGCAGACAAACGCCAGCTCCCTTGGCCTATAGAGTCGTCCGCGACTGGACCTTACGGTCAGGGGTACCTTTACCTTTACCTTGGCACACAGATTGGGTAAAATGAATGAGGTAGAATAACATCATTTATGCAAATTAATCACGTAAACGACGTTCGGTACGTCATTTCGCCACAGCTTTTATTTGGAAGGTGAACTCGTGTTGCGTGCGACAAAGGAAGGGCAGAACAGGGAGCGATACTTAGAATTATAGAATCGTAGAGGTGGAAGGGGAATCCCAAGAGTCAATGTAGTCCAACCCCCTGAAATGCAGGAATCTTCTTCCACTGTTAGTCCTGCATGGGCAGAGATTGCAGCACTTCTCAAGCAATGTGTATCTGAAGCCTAGAGCTTGTAGCCTCTAGTCCAGAAGCAGCCATTGCTCCTGGTTCGGGTGGCCCCTCTAGTTCTGCCAACTTAAAACGCCTATCTGCCCATATCCCAATCTGCAGCCATGCCCCTCCCCGCCTTTGAAGATGCAGGTATGAAGTAATAGCAAAGGTGAAAGTACCTCTGAGCATGTGCAGAGTGCCTTTCCTCTCACTACTGGGGGGAAATGCAACCTGGCCCCCATCACATAAAATTAAGGAGCAGGTGGTCTTTCCAGGGACTGGTGGCAGGACTCTAAGCCAAACCTGAACCCTGGCAAAATCTCTGTCGCTAACCACCCACCAAATACCAGCGCTGTTCCTCTTCTTCACACCCCATGCCAGCACTCTGAGAACAACCCAAAATTATTATTATTTAATTTGGGGGGGGGTGTAGGATTTTGAAGCTCACCGCTTATTCCAGCCTTCCTAAACCTAGAGTTTTGGACCACAGCTCACACCAGCCCCAGCCAGCACTGTAACAGTTGGTGATATGAAATGTCATGGAATATCAGCTGGGAGCTGCAGGAGATGGACCAATTGCAAGCAAAGCAGGATGCCTGCCCTGGAACTTTTGCAGCTGCAAGCAGTACTGAAAGCACAAATAATCACAAAAAGGACCCAGAATGTCCTGGGAAGGTGAAACGTTCCCTCCATTGGCTTTTGAATATTACCGTTTCAATAAATGCCAGTTTGGGGTCCAATCCTCCAAATCAGTCAGTTTTTGCAGACATATCTTCTTTAAGGAGGCAGCTATTCTTTAAGGGGGCAGGGAGCTCCTCTCCCCTCTCCCATCCCTAAATCCCCCCACTCTCCTTCACTCAGAAATTCTTGCCTCTTCCTCCCTCTCTACTCCTCCTTCCGCTGGCCTGGCGTCAGCTGGCCCTGACCAAACACTGGGCTTGGCTGCTGGGTGGGAGGGGCTGCCAGCCTCCCAGCTGGCATTGCACACGCCTCCTTCACATGGGCACGCGGCGCACCATCTGGCTCCGTCTGGGACAGACACCGAGAAGGCCAGCAAAGCAGCTGGGGTGCTCCTGAGGGTCCCCAGGCAAGCGGTTATTTCTTTCACCCGTGCACAGCCTCGAGACGGAAGCAGGCGCAAGAGTATGAGGCAGCGTGGATAACGGGGGATTTTGTCTGCCCCGATATCCCACTGACTTTGTATGCCTATTCACTAGGATTGGAGGCAATCTGTTACATGTCGTTTGAGAACTGAAAGCGACCCAGGCTAGCAGCGAATATTAGTCATGTTCTCCGGGTTGATTTCCATTGTGGACACGGGGTGAATAAGCAAACATCGGCCGTTTCCACTCAACATTTCTGTTCTTGTTGGAATTCTCTGTCATCCCTTCCTACCTATATGCGTGCCTGGCATGCAACGTAAGAATCAGCGGAGCAGAGTCCCAGATGATAGGAGGAAAACCCAATGCATTCTTCCCTAGCATGATGGGCCTACCAGAACCTTCATGCAAATATAGCCACTGATTTAGAGGCGGATAAGTTGGAGGACGACATGCATTGTCTTGAAGAAACCTGGGTTTTGAAACATGCTGGGATACATGAGCATTGCAGTCAACCTTCCCTTTTTTTGCGGGAAATCCCCTTATTCCAGCACCGTTTCCCGCTGCTATCCCGGATTGTTAGATATCCCGTAGACTGTCCCCAGGACAGGTGAGGCTGCTGATCCCTTATTTTCAAATCTGAAAGTTGACAGCTATGTACATGGGGGACGTGCGGCCCTGCAGATGTTGCTCTGACCACTGGCCATGCTGGCTGGGGGAGTTGGAGTCCAGCTTCCAACAAGTAGAGGGCCACATGTTCCTTCCCCCTGCCCTAATAGATACAGGTGTGTTCAGGGGTAGCATGTCCCATTTTGCCACCTGAGGCAAAACAGGAAATTGCTGCCTTGTGTGTGTACCACCCCTTGCTGCTTCCACCGAAACCACTTCCTAGGGTCGCATGGCTGCAGCTTCTGGGTTCTGGTGAGATTTCGCAAGGCCTCTGTACGATCTCGCAGGGCTCTCACAAGATCTCACTGGAACCCGGAAGCCGACACAGCCACATCTCCTCGCTTCCTTGGCGGCGGCAGCAGCCGGGTACCAGCAGAGATGATCCTTGGATTCCACCACATGAAGCAGCTGCCTCAGTCTGCCTCACGAAGAGTTTGTGCCTTTGTGGGACATGAGGTTCAAGAACAGAGGAGCCTTTGGAGGATGCTGTTGTTATAAAAAGGACCCTCTTCCTTCACTTTTCACCCCAGAAGCAGTCACACCCATCTCTACACACATCGTGTAAATTCCTTCTTCATATGGTGCAGACAGTCTTCCCCACCCTGCTGTCCTCAGGTGTTATTGGACTACAACTCCCATCATCCCCTAACCATTGGCCATACTACCTGGGTCTTTGTGGGAGATGGAAGTCAGAGCCAGATAGTGTTCTTCTTAAGCTTTTGCATCATCTCTTTCAAGTATCTTTGGGGGGAAAAGAATAATTTTTAGCCAGTCATGTGCCACATCCGGTGGTTGAAGTAACCTGGCAGTGTGAACGCACTGCAAATCCCATGTGACTGGTGTGACCCCACAGTGCTGTCAGTTTAATGGCACGGAACACAGTCCCGGCCACACACTCCCATAAAACACACACACACGCTCTTCGGGAATTTGCATTGCAACTTAACCAATCCATTTCTATAACGGTTCTTATTTTGCTGCCTGACTCTGAAAAGCCAAAAAAACCAAGACCAGCAAATAGCAGCAGGGATCATTAAGCTCTCCTCTCTGTAACCCCAGGGCATGCCTGTATTCAGTTACCAAATAGCTCAACCAAGAAGCATGCAGAGGGCATTTGGACGGGGCTGCCATAACCCCAAGTGACCCAGAAGAATTGCCTTGCAGAGCTGCTCCTATATTAAGCCACCCCAGGGAGGGAGGCTGGGACTTTGCCATCTTGGGGTGGGGCAGAACGAGAGGCACTTGTCGGCATGAGGCTCCGCAGCTGAAAACAGGACCACTTTTGAAGAGGAGCAAACTTTTCCAGTGTCAGCCTAGGCTTGTTTCTTGCATCTGATCTGAGCTAGGGGGAAATTTTGCCATTTTGCTCTCCCAGCCCAGCACCCATGGGTTGCCACTGTTCTCGTAAGGCGGGGCGGGCAGCCTCAGACCCAGGGACAAGTGGCCCCTGAAAGGTTGCTCAGAAGGGAATGTGGCCCTTGGTTTGGAAAAAGTTCCCCACCCCTGTCGAAAAGAGAGCTGGGTTTAACCATATGGCAAGGTCCCTTCTTCATTTAACAAGGTCACTGAGCCCATTGACAGGTCAGGTATTCCATTAATACCACTCTGTAGATCAGGCTTCTCCAGATTTTTTTAGACAACAGTTCCCATCAGCCTCAGGTCTGGGGCTGATGGGAGTTGTAGTCCAAAGCATCCAGGGGCACCGAGTGAGGGAAGGCTGGTGTAGATAATTGAAACAACACTCTTAAAAAATATATAGATAAAACCACTGGAAAAGTTAAAACCGACAGCACAAGCAGAAAACTAAAATCAGTAAGCCTGCCGACTTACCAAATGGGGCCCAAATTGAGTTTAAAGGCCTTGGTAAATAAGTAGGGCTTAGCTTGCCACACAGTCCTGTCTCCAAAGCTTTTCTTCAACCCACTATTGCTCTGCTGCACCTCCAAGACCTCAGCTCCTCTTATCCCTGCCCTCTTTCTTCTCTGCACCACTGCCACCAAGTACACACACCGCTCAGCCAGTCGGGGCCGATGTGTACAGGGTGTGTTCATCACTTTGGTGATTGGCAAATTTGCCAGTTTCACATTCCATCCTTAAGTTCCCTTCTCCATATTTGCACATCAGTTTGCAATTTTATTTAATTTTTTAATCCCCATGAAAACTTGCTAGCAGTGCCCATTGCTCCTAACGTACACATGCTGGTGCACTATTTCCGCCTTTTGCACGCATCTGTGCAAAGCAGTGTCTTCCGATAAGAGTGCATTTTTGTACGCCGTTTTCACTAACATAAGCACACTTTATCCTAACATACACATATATATTTTTTGTATACGTTACTTGGCTGGAGAGCAAGCATTGCGAAATTCAGGAAAGTGTGAATTTCTAAGGCTGGCTCTGAGTCACTTCACGTATGGTGTCAGAAAGTATTAATTAGATAACTCCGCCCTGACTTGCAACATCAAGTGATGACCTGCATATGGGAACAAGATCCATCACAAGTCCTACACCACCGTTTCTACCTCATTTTGGTTCAGGGCCAAACTAGATGTTTGCTGAAGTTGTAGCATGCAGCTACATAACTTGTAGTATGTTTTCCTTCTTCCTTCCTTCCTTCCTATTTATTTATTTCGTTTAATTTCTAGACTGCCTATGGACCAAAGTCCTCTGGGCAGCTTAGAAAAAACAATGAAAATAGATGCTGTCAGAGGAAGCATGGCTCTGAATGCCAATATCTGGGAATTACAAGTTGGGAAAGATCTCAGTTCCCACTTGCAGATTCTGAGAGGCAAGTGGCTATTGTGGGAGCACAGTGCTGGAGTAGGTGGGTCTATACGATATACAATACCATACAAACCATTAAATAATCTTGATGCAAATAACATTAGAATTGCATTCTTAAGTGAGAGGGGAGGAGATCCTTGTTTTTTTGCTAACATCTGTCAGTCTCGGGAAACGATGGAGGAGTGTGCCTTTGGGGGTGAGGTCAAGCTGTTGGACAGTTGCAGCGCCTGCTGCAGCTGTAGTGACCGATATAGGAGAGACATGTTTTGTTGCAACTGGGGCAGATGAAGGCGTCCGGCTGTGCTGCTTCAGATGCACCATGGCATTTCTTCGCTCTGTCCTCCTCCCAGCTGCCATTTCTCCTCCGGTCACTGCTTGTCGTTTAGTCGTGTCCGACTCTTCGTGACCCCATGGACCAGAGCACGCCAGGCACTCCTGTCGTCCACTGCCTCCCGCAGTTTGGTCAGACTCATGCTGGTAGCTTCGAGAACACTGTCCAACCATCTCGTCCTCTGTCGTCCCCTTCTCCTTGTGCCCTCCATCTTTCCCAGCATCAGGGTCTTTTCCAGGGAGTCTTCTCTTCTCATGAGGTGGCCAAAGTATTGGAGCCTCAGCTTCACAATCTGTCCTTCCCGTGAGCACTCAGGGCTGATTTCCTTAAGAATGGAGAGGTTTGATCTTTTTGCAGTCCATGGGACTCTCAAGAGTCTCCTCCAGCACCATAATTCAAAAGCACCAATTCTTCGGCGATCAGCCTTCTTTATGGTCCAGCTCTCACTTCAGATGCACGACTTGACTGCCTGCCTCCAGGCACTGCAGTCGCCTGTAACGGATTCCCACAAGGCAGGGTTGACGGTGCCATCCTTTGTGCCACGTTTGCAAACATCTTTGTAACGCAGAGTTGCTCCACCAACGGGCCTGGTGCTGGACGCCAGCTCTCCACAGAGCGCCTCCTTGGGGTATCCTTCCCTCTTTCATCCTGTGGGCACAACCAAGCCAGCGTAGAAGTCGCTGAGACAGGAGTGCGAGCATGCTGGGAATGTGGGAACAGAGAACACACAGAAAGGAGACATGTAACTTAGGAAGAAAAAACGGGTTAAGCAAAGCAGCCTTCAGGTTTCTCTTGTCTTTGGATGGCTTCTCAGCCCCTTCGCAGGGTAGCTCTCTGACGTTTCCCTGGGGTCTCTCTATCTCTCTGGCCTTTGGGCCAAGCCCCCATTGGGATCCACCAATAGCTCTTCACCTCACCCCCCATGCTTGCAATTCTCCACACGTTGCTTCCTGACTGTCTGGAATTTCCGGAAATTTCTCGCCCCATTAATCACCCATCTGCATCGTCCCAGGCTGGTGAACCCGGTGGCCGTTGCCAAGTAGGAAGATCACAGCCTGTTCTTTGGGCAACCTGAGGCCACCTGGTCACTGCTGCATCCGCCCCACCACCACTGCAAGAGGGGTGTGCGCCACTACGAAGCCCCCCGCTTTGAGAGTTTCCGCACTGGGGCTGCCCAGGAGTTGTATGGCAGCCAGCTTGCCTTGATTAATCATTTACTTTTAATTCTAACATTTTCCACCCTCTCGTTCTATAAAATGACCAAGGCCGCTTCAAAAAATAAAATAAAATAATTGGCAGTCGGGATAGAATTTTCTGAAAACCTCAATGTTGAGCTTGACTGCACTGCCTTTTTGCTAATTCCCATCTTGATCTCGACAAGAATCAAGGCTGGGTGGTTTTGGTGTTTGGTTTTGGTTTTGGCATGTTCTGCTGAAAATGCAAATAATTCTCGCATGATTGTATGCATTATAATATTCTGCTCTAGTTGGAACAGAGATAGTTTTTGTATCTGTATATTATATTGTTGTACTCTGTCCTAGGACAGGTGAAGGACAGTTAAGAAATCATATACAGTGGTACCTCAGGTTAAGTACTTAATTCGTTCCGGAGGTCCATTCTTAACCTGAAACTGTTCTTAACCTGAAGCATCACTTTAGCTAATGGGGCCTCCTGCTGCTGCTGCGCCGCCGGAGCACGATTTCTGTTCTCATCCTGGAGCAAAGTTCTTAATCTGAAGCACTATTTCTGGGTTAGCGGAGTCTGTAACCTGAAGTGTATGTAACCTGAGTTACCACTGTATGTAAATAAATGTATAACGCTATGTACATTATTGTACGTACATGCACTCCAGGTTTCCTGATGTAGTCAGCACATAAAGAGATACATAGAACCATGCATGTAATTGTATGAAAATGCATATTCAGTTATGCTGTAGAAATGCAAAACTGCACAGGGCTTGATTCTTTTATGCGCATAATATAAGGGATTTTTGTTCCGTTTGATTTTGCACGTAAATAATTGGGCTTAAATTGACAGTGCACAGGTGGCTCGGATATAAGCAGGTTCTTGATGCAAGAGGAGATTTGATACAGGCAAGGCTTGGTTGGGCCAGAGTTGCTAAATTCCATATATAAATTTGTTTCGAATGGATTTCCATCCCTATCCTTACCAAGAAATAACAAGAGAAGTCATCCAGCAAACAGCAAGAAAATTACAACAGTGCTTATGAGGGCAGCTGCAACAGCATATTTAAAATGGTTGCCACACACACTCACACACCCCACCATGGGGGAGCTTCATGCTCCGGCACCGGGGGGTGGAGAGTAGGTGGGGCAGGGCTGGCATGCGTCCCGGGGGCGTGGCACGCCACCTGCGGGGGCATGGTGCCCAGCGTGGGCGGGGGGCAGCCGCGATGGCACCCCACCGGGATGGCACTGCCGGGGGCGGCACGCTCCCCCCGCACTCCTCTTCCTTCGCCAGTCCCCCCTCCTCCCAAAAAAATGCATTGCTGAAATAAAGTCGTCTTCTCATTGTAGCAGTGCAGCTGGGCAGGCCCTCTCTTGGGAGACCACACCAAATTCTGGGAGCCGCCACCAAGGAGGCTCTGTATGTGTCGTGCTCTGCTGCAGCTTGTATCAGCCTGGGGCTTGCTCAGCGCCTGGATAGGTGACCTTTTGGGAACCATGGTAGAAGAAAGGCAGAAAATAATTAAACAAACAAGCCAGAAGAGCCAATGCTATTATACAGCCACAGACCTGGTAATAAGAAAATAGATAAGAAGTGCACACTGTGCTGATATAGGAGAATGTGATGATGATGATGATGATGATGATGATGATTAAATTGAAGCATAATGACCATTACTAACAACCCAAAAGAACAGTAGCATCCACCATACTGAGGAGGAGGAGGAGGAATGGTAACACACCAATATAACTCAAAATATCTGTATTTCCTGTTCTGGCATGGACAGTGAATGCTGGTCAACTGAGTCGAAAGCATGAGAATTAAAATCCCACTAGATGACCTAGGAGTGTTCTTGGTCCTCTTTCCCCCTGGAGACCCTCAGTTTAGGTGTTATTTTTCCCGCAGCAAGTTCTTACACGGCAAAGACAAATGTAGATTTTTCAAGGTTTTCCATTGCTGGGCTATTGAAATCCTAGCTGCAGCTAGCATCCATGTCAAAAGTTCTTGAGAGCTTTCATGTTGTCCGTCCACATATCCGAGTAACGACAGTTGTCCAGAAGCCTGAAATTTGATTATTTTAGATATTCTCTTGATAAACTTGGGACCGGAATAATGAGACTGAAAGGGCATTCCCTCCAGAGATGGAAAAACGTTGTTTGGATCCCACAGGGATGTGTGATTCTTGAGATACTACATTACTAGGCTGTTAGACTTTTAAGGTTAAGACCAGCACCTTGAATTTGGCCTGAAACAGATGGACAACCAGTGTGGTCCATCTAGCTTAATATTTGCTGCTCTGACTGGCAGTGACCCTCCTGGATGTCAGACAGGAGTATCTCCCAGCTCTACTTGGAGATGATGATGATGATGATGATGATGATGATGATAAGTAATTTATTTATACCCCGCCCACCTGGCTGAGTTTCCCCAGCCACTCTGGGCGGCTCCCAATCGAGTGTTAAAAACAATACAGCATTAAATATTAAAAACTCCCCTAAACAGGGCTGCCTTCAGATGTCTTTTAAAAATAAGATAGCTGCTTATTTCCTTGACATCTGAAGGGAGGGTGTTCCACAGGGCGGGCGCCACTATCAAGAAGGCCCTCCATCTGGTTCCCTGTAACCTCACTTCTCTCAATGATGGAACCGCCAGAAGGCCCTCGGCACTGGATCTCCGTGTCCGGGCTGAACGATGCCAGGAACTGAACCTGGGACCTTCTGCTTGCATAGCAGATGCTCTGCCGCTGAGCTACAACCCAGCTCAAGTTCAGGACAATGTGATCCGAACTGCTGGCTCCACTCGTTCGCCCTGGCCGCTGCATTCCGAACCCATCGCAGTTTCCAAATTACCACCAAGGGCACCTCCACACCAAGCATATTGCAGCAATCTAACCTCGGAACTGTCATTTGAGAGCAGCTGGAACTTTTCTCCCTGCTGAAACTCCCTCTTCTGCACGACTGGGGCTGCACCTTTGGCATGCAACATGCCACGCAGGCTCTCCGGGGCCATTTGAGGTCTGCCCTAACCCTCTCTTGCCTTGGCCGCTGCTGCCCGCAGGAAGGCATTCAGCTGTCCTCGTGCTCCATCCATAAACTGGCTTCTAGGAATTCTTGGCTATCCGACACTTGAAGGCGGCCGCCTCCTCCTTCCCTGGTGGTCAGAGAGCTTCCCAGCAGCTGCTTAGAGAAGCCACAAACCCAGTAAAGTAAATATCTCCCTCTCCCCTTCCCCCATTGCTCCAACTGTGGCAGCTTTCATATCACACAGGACTCTTCAGTGCCCTTTTAAAAAGAAAAGAAAAATCAGACAAATGGATAGAGAGGAGTCATTTGACACCGGGTTTTTTTTTCTGGTGTTTGTCAGACTCACTGAAATTAATAGACATGGCTAACTTAGGTCTCTTCATTTCAGTGGGTATAC
Source organism: Podarcis raffonei (assembly GCF_027172205.1). NCBI lineage: Eukaryota > Metazoa > Chordata > Lepidosauria > Squamata > Lacertidae > Podarcis > Podarcis raffonei. The sequence goes on from NC_070616.1 coordinate 24,447,653, forward strand.
TCTTAGTGGGCATTAATGCAACAATTGATTGATTGATTGATTGATTGATTGGATAGGTTTCCCATGAGGCTTCATGGAAGCAATTTACAGTACAGAAAAAACACACACAAAATAATTGTGTTCGTTTTGAAAATGCTAATGAAATATTTACATATATATATAAGCAATGGGTTGCATTAAACTGAGTTCTGCACAGAGTAGACCCATTGAAATGAATGTACCTAAGTTAGTCATGCCTATTGACTTCCATGGGTCTGTTCTGATTTGTGTAGGGTTTACTCCTTAGCCTTTTCTTCTCCCGAAGATGTTCCTGCAAGGCATCAGGTGTGGATTTTACCTTGTGGTTTACACCCAAAGCCTTTCTCACGAATGAGTATAGCTGCAACACTGGCACATTTATAAAATCAGTTCAGGCCGCATCTGCACTATACAGTGGTACCTTGGGTTAAGTACTTAATTCTTTCCGGAGGTCCGTTCTTAACCTGAAACTGTTCTTAACCTGAAGCACCACTTTAGCTATTGGGGCCTCCCGCCGCCGCCGCGCTGCCAGAGCACAATTTCTGTTCTCATCCTGAAGCAAAGTTCTTTACCTGAGTACTATTACTGGGTTAGCGGAGTCTGTAACCTGAAGCGTCTGTAACCTGAAGCGTATGTAACCCGAGGTACCACTGTACATTTAAAGCGGTATCATACTTTAAGCAGTCATGGATTCTCCTCCCCCCCCCAAAAAAAAGGAATCCTGGGAACTGTAGTTTGTAAAGGGTCCTGAGAGTTGTTCGAAGGGGCCGATTCCCCTCTAAAGTTCCCAGCATGATTTAACAAGCAGTCCCTCTTCCCAGGGAACTCCTTCTGATGAGAGGGAGATGAGATGAGAAATGAGATGATGTTGACTATTTAATGAACATTCTTTGTTGATTTGTCCATGGTGAGAAATTAGATGGCATTACGTCAAAGCAAGTGTTACCTGCGCCTTCCAGTATATTCCCACGTCACTTCCCTTATTGCAAAAAGCCCAATCTCCTGGGGAAAGCGAGTTTGTTGCGCAAAACCTCCCAGTCATCTAAAATTTCAGAAGCAGGGTTTGCCCAATATAGGACTGAGGGCTTATCCGCACCTCCATTTGCCTCACCTCTTTCTCCCACCCTGGGAAAACCCACAGTTAGGCCGGATCGGAACAAACAACAATCTGGTTTTCTGCAGATTGCTGCTGTTAGTTCTCATGGAGCACTAAGGAGCGGGTTTTCCAGGGAGCAAAGGCAAAACCACTCAGAGCCATGCCCAGAAAGCAGGGGGAGAACAAAATATACTTGGATCTGCGGCTCAGGACAAGAGGAATTGCGGAAGAGCTCAGAATCCCATCTGGAAACAGTGACAATCTGGAAGCCTCCTGTTGGAAGTTTGGGTTCAACTCAGCTTGCGGAAGAGGGGTTTGCATAGCGTTAAGGCAGGTCCCCAGACTCTCTCTGTACCTTTAACCTAGTGCCTTACTTCTCCATCACCTTGTTGATTGGACTGATAAGTCTTAGGCTGCATCCTGCTTGCCATTTCCTCCTCCTCCTCCTCACTCTTCTCTCTCAGACCTCAAGGTGAGAGGTCATCTGTAGCTATCCTCTGATCAGACTAGTTGATCAGACTAGAGCGAGAAACGGTTCTATTCACGTTAGACACAGTGGCAGCGTGCCAGTTGCTGGAGCCAAGGGCGGGTGGGTGCCAGGCAGGGTGCCAGCCCAGCCCATGCCGCTGGAGCAACACCACCCCTGCCGGAGCAAAGTGGGGCCAAGCTGAACTGCCTGCCTGCTCAGGCAGGGGGGAGCCTGGCCAGCTAATACAGCCCTTGGCAAGTGGAGACGAGCCCCAGCCCACTGGGGGTGCCTGGTTTGCACCTCCTCAAAAATTGTGTGCCCAGGGCCATGCCACCCCAGTTAGGCGTTTCCTATAGTAAACAGCTTTCTTATTTTCTTCCCTACAAGTGTCTTCTCTATGTCTGTGATTGCGAGAGGTAAAGTCAACTCTCTAACCAACGTGCCCTAGCTGAACACTGCTCATTCTTGCATATGAAAAGGGCTTCCGTAGGTGATTGGACCCTGTTATTTCAACGCTGCCGCCTCTGTCTGTCTTCCTGCGCAGTCTCCTGATATCTGAATGCTGGGTTGGCACTGTGTACTTCTGGACTCTCAACTCTGTGTGGGTGTGCAGCCTGCCTGCGTTCCAACTGTGTTCATGATTGCAAAAACACGCTGAGCGCAGAGCAATTTGGGTACAGTTATAGAACCATAATTACGTTTTCTGCTGTCGCCTGGGTCTGTGTGCGGTGTAACAATGCGGCGTTCCTATCACCTCTGTCCCGGGCACGCATGGGAGCATTTGCCCATCCTCGTGCGTCAGCAATTCCAATTCCTTACTATTCCCGTGTGCTTTTATCTCTGCATTTGCAGATTGCGTTCCCTGGAGTGACAGTGTCATGCTGATGAAAGGCTTACAAATCTTGTAGATAAATAATGCTGCAATATATGTATGTATGTCTCCCTGGGTTTATTTTTAACGCTACCAAAAATAGCCCTACCTCATCCAAGCTAAAGTTAGTTCCCTTGCAGCGTCTGCACAAAGAAATCTGGTTGGAGGGTGGAAGAAGGTTGGAAACAGTGCAAAAAGAAACAAGCAGTGCTTGATTTATTAAAAAGGAAAGGAAAGCTGTCCATTCTTTTCTTTTCTTCACGGTTGGAGGCAGCAGCACTTCTGAATACCAGTTGCTGGAAACCTCAGGAGAGGAGAGTCCTTTTGTGCTCAGATCCTGCTTGCGGGTTTCGCACAAGCATCTGGTCGGCCACTGTGAGAACAGGATGCTAGACTGGGCAGGCCACTGGCCTCATCCAGCAGACTCTTCTTATGGTCGTATGCTTTGGTTTTATGGCTGCATAGATACATGGCAATTAACAACCTCAAGTGCAACTTTCCAAAACTTCATCCTAACTCTTGAAAGCATCTGACGTAAACAATGGAAAGTTACCGCGGGACAATCTGACCATTGGCCAAGGGATTTATAGATTTGTCTCGGGCGCTTGGTCAGTCCCGTCTGGAAATTTTAAGAGTTCACCAGACAATGGGTCTGTTGCGATGGCTGTGGGGAATATGTGGTTTTGCAGGAGAGTCTGGGATCCTGGGCAACTTAGTTGCTGCGACTGCACAGAGCTTCCCCTTTTATTTCTGTGCCTCAGTTTCTCTCTGTGTGTAAAGAAGGATGCTTGTCAGGCAGTGGATACTCCATTAAGGGTGCTTCAATGCAGAGGAAATATTTGTCATTGAAATCCAAGCCAGTGCTGGATTTGGCATCAGACCTCAAGCCCCTTGCAGAGTGCTGACACCAGCAAATTATCTGGAGGTCAGCCAGTGTTACACAAAGTAGGTAAAATGCCACCCAATGGCCATACATAGCTTGTCTTGGGATACCCTGCGTTCCTTCTTGTCCTTTTGTACTTCAGTGGCTATCACTCCTTTCCTTTTATTTTCGATGTTGATATTTTTTTGAAAAATTTCAATGATAAAAGACAGAAAAATGAGGTGTGTTGGTTGCTGTGCATGCAAATAGGTCTGAGAGGCTGGTGGGGATTGGCATGCCGGCTGCCAGTGTCACAAAGGCGCTGGTAGCTCCCTCTAGCTTGAAGGGCTCTTTCCTTCCAATTTCCCCACATACAACCTTTTACTTTCTTCCCCTTAGTTTTCTGCTCCCCCTTTTCCCACCAACACCAGTAAAATGGTTTGGGGGTAGTGGGTGGGGAACAGAGGTTTGGAGGAACTAGCCACCGAAGAGTCTCAAAGCAGCCGCCTCTGCGCTCTTGTCTGCAGTATTCACACTGTGGTGTGGACAGTTAATCTGTGGCGGGCTTGGTGGATGAACGCCTTTGGGTGCAAGATGGTTTGGACTGGGTGGTCTCTTGAGTACTCCTTCTCAATGCCACTGTTCTGCCCTTCAAAGACTAGACACCTTGGCAGGATTGGAGTTCAGCTACCAGCAGACTGCACAACCAGATTGCACCAAGAAAGCTCCCTTCTTTCTCTGCCCCGCTACTGGGATGTGGGTAGTTTCATGTGCTGCCTGGGAAAGAGGGGCCACTGGGAGAAGCTATGCCACCCGTGGGCATTACTTCGGGGAAGAGGCACTGCGGGGTCTCGGTTGGCTCACTTGGGCAGCAACTCTGTGCAGGGCAACCAACTTTCCTTCTGAGCTTCACCATTGCCTCACCATGTGGACTCAGAGAAGTCGCTTCTCCTCGCTGTGGGATGTGTGGAAAAAACGGGTTTAAATGTGGGGCTCTTCCGACATCCTTTCCCTGCCCTGACTCCAATAAAAAGACAGACAGACAGATCACGGATAGCACTGAGTACAGTATTTCTGTCTGGCTGAGATGAGAGTCATAGTTCCACCCGGAAGAAAAGTTCATCGGCTTCTACACGCCCCCAGTGCCTGCTCTGAGTATGTGTGTGCTTTAAATCGCTGGCCCTGCATAGCCGGGTTGCTAGGACGCTCAAGCACCCCGGCAAGACCAGGCAGAGCCACCCGTCACACTTCCCCTTGGCTTCCCCACCCGGCGCAGAAAGTTGCCTGCAGCCTTGGCCGTCGGTACCTCCCTGGAGGGAGCCCTCTTCTGTGCAGCCTTGCCTGGGCGTCTGTTCCACCTCCCCTGCTTGATGTCAGAGTGATTCAGGTGCCGTCAGCAGCGGGGAAGGCGAAAGCAGCAGCGGCGGCTTTGCCTGGAGTGACAGCTTTGAGGCGGACCCTGGATTTTAAAGACGCGAGCCGGAGCCGCAGTGTGGAGGGTCGCCCGCGCTCTGCCACACTTCCATGTCCAGCCAGAAGAACCTGCCAAACTTTTCCTCCCTGCTGGAGAAGAAGCACTTGTGGTTCCGCTTGGGGCAGAAGGCTCGCCAAACTCAGCAGCTCCTCTCCCTCTTTGATTCCACCGGGTCCAGCTCTGCTTTGGAGGAACGCTGCCTTGCTGTCTGAGCAGGAGGAGCAAGGGGTTGAGAGGAGCAGACCCGTCTGAGTCTCACCTTTCTCCACACCTGGATCTCCTACCGAAGGAAGCTTGTGGGGGGAGAGAGGCGAGGGGTGCCTCCTCGCAGCATGCGGAATTCCTACACGGTCACCCTCCCCGAAGAGCCCCCCGTCTCGCCTTTCTCTGGCATGCCAAAGGAGCTGCGGACCAAGACGCCCATGCCAGGATCGCTGCTGGTCTCTGCCTTTGTGGGTCTGGTGCTCAATAAAACCAAGGTACAGCTCGGCTTCACCCCAAACACACACACACCATCCTCATGGCATGGGTTTGGCTAGGGGTTTCCCCTGCCTTGCCGGGTGGACCAGCCACAAACTGTGGGGTGGGTAGGTGGGCTTTGCACTGCATGTGTTGGGTGGGCATGAGTTTAGCAATCTTAGCAGTCCACTCTGTTGCTGCCTGGCAGGAGCCCTGGGTCCTGTGCTCTGCTCCTGATTTCACTGTGTGGACCCTGCTTTCAGCCTGGAAGGGAGTTAAAGTGTAGGTGCTGCCCACCCCATAGCAAAGCCAGAAATCGCCTCATTCCTGTTCTTATCGCACCTCTAAAGATGGGTGGGTGGGAGAAGGTAAAAGTAGGGAGGTAGTTAACTATCTGCTAGAGCAGAAGACGGTTGTGTGGGTGCAGACGCTCGCTGTCAAAAAGCAGGAGTTCTGCAAGATCTAGAGGCGACAAGGAGACCCTCCCCGCTTTCCTACAGAAGATGGAGTTTGCAAGAGCAGCCTGCAATATGAAGCAATAAGCTGTTAACACCTGGTACTTAGGTCCCAAGAGTTTCTGCTGCGAGACCAACCTTTTGGGTGTTGCTCACCGGGTCTCCATTTCTAAGAAGGGGCACAGTTAGAAAGGAGACTGGAAATCACCGCGTTCTGGTTTTTTGCCCCCCATCTCACTCCCACCCCCAGGCAGAAAGCCCCAGTAAATTAAAGGACATGCTCTCAAGATAACTGAGCAGTTAACCTTTCACCTTTTGACCTTTCCTCCCAAGCTCAAACCCTTTCAGTGCTTATTTATGGGTGAAAGTGTGTGTGAGCGAGAAAGAGAGAATGTGCATTCTGAATGCTGGGAGAGTGTTGGTAGTTATTCAGAGTGAATAAAAGCAGAGCATGCAGGAAGGATCTCAGGGGATGTTTGGGGGGAGGGACGGACAGGCGCCAGGACACCTGGGTCTTTCTCCCTCTCCACGTGGCTGTTCGGGGTGTCCTTTCCTCCCTCCGCGAAGCCTGGACCGTTTTGACCTCGTTGGGCCAGTGCCCTTCGGGGAGCGCCTTTGTTCCATGCCGTTACGTAACAGACTCCCTTCCGCCGCGGCACCTGTGGCTCAGGGCAGGTCAGCCCCTTTGTTCGGTCGATGAATGGAGCTGGGCATGTTATGTAAGAGTTGTCCGTGCCTCTCTCCCCACAGGCAGCTTGAAACCTCCTTGGCGCCGCTTGCTGAGCTCCAGCAGCTGAGGCCAGCTAGGGAGCTGTGATCCAAGCTGGCCGGGGAAGGGAAAGGAGAGTTCAGTTGTCAGGACAGGGGAGGGGAGGGAGACGGAGGCTGAGCCATTTGTAACCAGGTGGCTGCTGCTGGCAGCATGTGTGGAGAGAGAGTTTTTCTCTCCTCGCTGATGCCATAGTGGGTTTCGTTTTGCTAGGGAATGTCTATTATTATTATTACTATTATTATTAATCAGTGTTTCATTTTTAAAACACTAGTTGCAGAGCTGCCCCATAGTCATAGAATCATAGAACAGTAGAATCAGAAGGGGGACACAAGCGGTCATCTTGTCCAGCCCCTGGCAGTGAAACTCAAGCTGGTTTTACATTATGCCCTGCATCCTAAAGGTAAAGGGGTAAAGGGACCCCTGACCATTAGGTCCAGTCGTTACCGACTCTGGGGTTGCGGCGCTTCTCTCACTTTATTGGCCGAGGGAGCAAGGCGTACAGCTTCCGGGCCATGTGGCCAGCATGACTAAGCCGCTTCTGGCGAACCAGAGCAGCACACGGAAACGCCGTTTACCTTCCCGCCGGAGCGGTACCTATTTATCTATTTGCAATTTGACGTGCTTTTGAACTGCTAGGTTGGCAGGAGCAGGGACCGAGCAACGGGAGCTCACACCATCGCGGGGATTCGAACCGCCAACCTTCTGATCGACAAGTCCTAGGCTCTGTGGTTTAACCCACTGCGCCACCCGCGTCCCTTACCCTGCATCTTACAGTTGGATAAATCTTGATTATGGGGTCCGCGGTCTGCGTCGAAACCACTCCCAATACAAGGAACTGCCTACATAATTGGGCAGGGAGTTGGGGCATCACGAGTCCTTTCCCAGCCCAGTGGCGCTGCAGGAAAGGTAGCTGCAGGGTTTAATTTGTCCAAGCTTTGTTCACTTCCAAAACGGTTTTCAATGCCCCGGCACATCCTGGGGCTTTTGAAACAAGACAGTTCCACTTGATGAACATGTACAGAGCGCCTTTCCCAGAAGAACTGCCATGTAGACACCGCTGACCTAGATGGACCCAGTGGCCTAACTCTGTATAAAGCATATTCTGCCTGTGCTTCCATGGAGACTTGGGTTTCTGGGTCAGAATGGGAGGCACCCGGATAGGTCCCAGATAATGCACACCTGTTCCTTCTGTGCCTGTGTCAGACTGGGAGCGCTGCTTGTGATGAATTTCCTGGAACAAGGTTCTGATGCTCAAGGGCAAGCAGTGGCTTTCCCCATCTCTCTTTCTCTCTTTCCCTCTCTCTCCTCCTTCCTCTGGATTCGCGTGGGCTGGCTGTTCATCTGGGGCCTGCCTCTTCCTCTCCATAGCGGAGGAATGCCGGCTGGCTGGTCCTGCATGCTTTGGCGATGCGCCATTCCCCAGCACACTCTCAGTTCCTTGTTCTCTCCTCCGAGATTTTTCTGTCTACTCCCTTGGGCTGGGAAATGTTTCGGGAAGGATATACGTAGATTAAGCAGGGCTGGGCCACCCCCAGAGACCTCAGAGCATCAGGTCACCTCCGTCACAGCCTCTCCAAACCTCCTTGCCCTTTGACACACATCGTAGGCACCTCTCGTGTCCTTGTCGCTGCTCAGAAAAGATCACGGTTCTTCTGGACCTTCTGCGATGGCCAAATCCAGCCAAATTTGTTTAGGTTGCCACCAGACACACTTCCAAGGAAATGCCTTTAGGGTGCAAATCCTAAGGTGATGCTATCAGGATCCTTAACTCTGTGCTTGCTTTCAGTGTCATAATTGAGTGGCGCTTAGTGGCTTGGTTGCCATTCAAGATCTAGATGTGGTCATTGAAAAACTGTGCTTATGGTGCCATTGTATCAGCACAAAAAAATGCAAGGTTTTGATGCAAGGAAGGGTGAGCAGGAACAGCTCAGTTCTCAAAGCTAGTATTCTTTCTCTGACCACCTGTCAGCTAGCATATGCCTTCAGGTTTAGTTATTCAACCCAGGGTAGAGGTGGTTAACCATTATTCAGCTTCTGCCAACCCTCTGGCTACATGCTTGCAGGTGGATGTCACCAGTGATCTAGTGGTCCAAGATAGCAGGTTGGGTGGGTTGGTGTCAAAGACCCATTACTCTTTCTGCAGCAAGGTCCCTGTCTCCAGCGACCTAAAACCACCCAGTCAGCAAGAAAGGGAAGGTTTTTTTAGCCACTATCTGCTCCAAAGCTAAACGTTTAGGAGCACTGAAAACTCAAGGTGCTTCAGCTTCAAGGGAATGGTGCACAAGTTCTGTTGTGTACAATGAAATGTCAGGGAAATGTGCATATTAAGCCACTCCAGAATAAGATACTGGAGCATTCCAAATCATTTGCCAATGTACGTGCACAGAAAATAGATCTAGCTCAAGTGGAACACATGGAGATCTGCACTGAGCGATGCAATGCTTCCCTAATTATTATTGTTGCATAATTATAAGATTACTGTATAAACTTGGAAAGCTGCACAAAGGGTGTGGCTGGATCATGAAGGGACACTACACTTTTGTGTGTGGCTGTTCAACACATACCACAACCTCAGGTGATCCAGGCAGACCAGATCAGGAGGGAGGGCTACTGCCTGCTCTCAGTTCTTCAGATGTTTTATCTCAAGAGGTATTTTGGATTACAGATCCCATCATTCCTGACCACAGGCCATGCTGCCTGTGGCTGATGGGAACTGGAGTCCAGCAACATTCCAGAGGACAACATCGCTCTCACATTGATCTGACAAGCAGAGAGGAGGGAGATGTTCTCCTCCACCAGGGTGCTAGACTAGCTGGAGGGGTTAAATTTGAGGCTGTTGTGTTCCTAGCATCACTTCTAGTCTTTGCCTGTCTCACAGTAAGCATCACAGCTGAAGAAGGATAGTGGCGTGGCTACTTTTCCACCACAGAAGCCCAAAATCCTCTGCATCAAAGCAAATGTAGTGACTGTAATTACTATCTTAATTTCTCTTTATTCCACCTTGTCCTCAAAGTCGAAGGGCTGGGTCATTGGGTATGTGTGAGTGTGTGTTTTTTCTGCACACGTTTTGTCCTTACAACAACCGTGGGTCCCCAGATGTTGTTGAACTACAACTCCCATCACCCCTAGCTAGCAAGGCCAGAGCTCAGGGATGATGGGAGTTGTAGTCCAACAACATCTGGGGACCCACAGGGTGAGAACTGCTGAGTTAGACTAAGAGAAATATATACTGGCCTTTGATCACCCAGAATGTTTCAAGGGGAGGAGTTTGAACCTAGGTTTCTCCCAGCTGAGTCAAACGCTCCAACTACAGCACCCAAACTGGCTGTGTCAGCGATTTTTAATAGCATGGTTAATAATAAAAATGTTGTTGAGAATAAGAGCGTAGGTGGGTGGGATTCAGCTAATATTTGTGAAATTGGGGAATCAGGGCTAGGGATGTAGGCATCTGTCTATTTCAATTTCTCTTTTTAAAAAAAAAATCCCAATTTTAAGCTCAGTTCTCCACGCTTTCTCATCAGTTTGTGATTTTTTAAATCCTCGTGAAAATTCAGCAGCAATATAGTGCACATTACTCCTACGTATTTTTTTTTACAATTTTATGTAGTATTATTATTATTATTATTATTATTATTATTATTACATCTATATCCCATGTTTTCTCCAAGGAACTCAAGGTGGTGTACGTGATTCTCCCCCTCCCCATTTTGTTCTCACAGCAACCCTGTGAGGTAGGTTAGGCTAAGAGACTGTCACTGCCCAAGGCCACCCAATGAGCTTTACAGCTAAGTGGGGATTTGAACCCAACACCTTAACCACTGCTCCACAACACATTAGCTCCCATTCTATGTAAATATATTTTGCGTAATAACACATTTTAGCAATGTATACTTTTCCTAATATAATGGAACCTTGGTTCTCGAACGCCCTAGTACTCGAACATTTCGGCTTCCAAACGCCGAAAACCCAGAAGTAAGTGTTCCAGTTTTTGAACATTTTTCGGAAGCCCAACATCCAATGCGGCTGTCAGCTATTGTTTCCAGGACGCCTGCACCTTGGTTTTTTAACGTTTCAGAACTCAAAACGGATTTCCAGAATGGATTACGTTCGAGAACCAGTATACCACTGTATTTGTATTTTCCCCGAGATAATGAGTTTTTTCCTGTTATTTTCACCAGTATATGCATTTTTAAATGCAGTATTTACCTTAGCTCATGCATTTTTGTACACATTACTTGCCCGGAGGACTGCACTGCAAAATTCAGAGAAGTGCAAATTTCAAAAGGATGGATGTTTGTTTCGGTTCGATTGGGCTGAATCGCCTTTCAATGTGAACTGAATTGAATTTTCCCACCATCCTTAATCAGGGCTTGTTATTTCATTAAGGAACCCCAAACCCCTTCCTTCTCTCTCCCCTCCTCTGCCATTCTGTCTACCCTCAGAGACGGAGAATAGGGGTCCACTTGTCCCCATCCCTGTCCCCACCCCACCCCCCGATGTGACATGAGGCTGTGTTGCCAGAGCAGAAACGTGTGCTGTTTGAGCCGGTCTATTTTGGGCTGTTGTCAGGAACAGGAGAGGAGGCTGCTTTCCCTCCTACAAACACATGCCAAGCGCTGCTATTTTGGAGCTGGCGAAGCAGCAGGGACCTCCTTCTCCCCACTCCTTCTCCTCCTCTTCAGTTTCTGGGGTGCCAGAAATGTAAGGAGGGAAGAAGAAGGGCTGACGCTTTAACCCACTGAACCCCAAACCCAGTCCAGCCTGGGGGGTGGGGTGGGGAACTGGGGCATCCCTGCAGCCCTAAACCATTTTATGAATTTATATACAGTCATACCTCTCGTTACGTTGGTTTCAGGTTATGTCTTTTCGGGTGGCAACCCAGAAGTACTGGAAAGGGTTACTTCCGGGTTTCGCTGCATGCGCAGATGCGCAAAATGACGTCACGCACATGTGCAGAAGCAGTGAATTGCGACCTGCGCATGCGCAGACTCGGGTTGCGTTCCTATCAGGTTGTGAACGGGGCTCCGGAACGGATCCCGTTCGTAGCCAGAGGTACCACTGTAGTGCATTATAACACACACACACACACACCAACTCTTCGCCCAAAAAAGGCTCCCAGAACAGCTTGCATACAATCAGTTGAAACAAGGCAGTCTCTGCCCCCTCTCACGCCTACGTTCTAAAAGACAAGGGACAAAAGGAAAGAAGGAAGCGGAGGGCAGAGGGGAAAAGGCAAGATCAGGCACCAGCTCTTTAAGCTCTTTCAAGTCCAACGCTCTCTGTCTGCAGCAGAGATGCCCCACAGGGGCACCGATCCGATCAGGGAGGTTTGCAGTAGAACTAGAAGGAAGAAGCCCTCGTCGCCCTGCTTCTTTTGCCTTAATTTCTGTTACCCAGGGCTATGCTGCCTCTGCCCATGGAGCCCCTATTCTGCCATCATGGTCAATAGCCATTAATAGGTGACAGCCGCCAAGACTTTGTCCAATCCAAGGCAACCAAAACAACATTGCTGGGCAGTTTCAGTGAGCTCCCTCTGGTGAGGATTCTAGTCAGCTATATGAGAATAGACCTAGATATACAATTCTGGGTCCTTCTGGCCTCCCCCCACTCTCCTCTGTGCCTGATCTGGTATGGGGAGGGGGGTTTTCTGGAGCAGAGTTGCTTTCAAAGACAGGCATAATCTACAGTCATACCTCATGTTACGGACATTTCAGGTTACGTGTTTTCAGGTTGCAGGCCGCGGGAAACCCAGAAGAATGGGTTACTTCTGGGTTTCACCACTCACACATGCACAGAAGCACAAAATCGTGCTGGTGCCTGTGCAGACGCGGTGCTTCAGGATGCGAACGCTGCAGGTTGTAGACATGCCTCCATCACGGATTACGTCCGCAACTCGAGGTTCCACTGTACGCCAATAGAACTATAGTAAAGGTAAAGGGACCCCTGACCATTAGGTCCAGTCATGACCTACTCGGGGGTTGCGGTGCTCATCTCGCTTTATTGGCCGAGGGAGCCGGTGTACAGCTTCCGGGTCATGTGGCCAGCATGACTTAGCCACTTCTGGCAAACCAGAGCAGCGCACAGAAATGACATTTACCTTCCCGCCGGAGCGGTACCTATTTATCTACTTGCACTTTGACTTGCTTTCGAACTGCTAGGTTGGCAGGAGCAGGGACCGAGCAACGGGAGCTCACCCCGTTTTGGGGATTCGAACTGCAGACCTTCTGATCGGCAAATCCTAGGCTCTGTGGTTTAACCCACAGCGCCACCCGTGTCCCAGTAGAACTATATAGCTGCATTATTAGACCTGTAACTTTAAGAACTGGCACCCGACCTTGATCTTCCCCTCCTCCCTCCCCATCCCTCTTTGCTCATGTGTTGTGCCCACTCTGAGAGCCTTCTTGGCTGGAGAGCAGGCGATAAATGCTTCAGATGCTATGTCCTGATCCTTGAGCTTGAACCCAGGACCTTCTGCACCCACAGCACATGCTCTACCAGGAGCGCGGAATGAAGGCTGTCATCAAGCGCAGTGCTTCCAAGCCACCTTTTCTCGCTGTGTCCCGCCTCCTTACAGGCAGGTCTCTGAAGCCACGCAGCAAGCAGAGAGCTCTTAGTGGCTGTCTGCAGTTTCAGCAGGCAGCCTTTATCCAGAACAACCAAGTTCTGCTTTTCCCAAGTTGGGAGCATGGGAAATTGCCTTATATTGAGTCTGACCGCTGGTCTATTTAGCTCAATATTGCCTGCACTGATGGACAGTGGCTCTCCTAGGGTTTCAGCCGGGGGGTGGCATGTATTCCCTGCCCACCTGGAGATTGAAAAGCAGATACGCCTTGCCTTACCTATGTCAGAAGTGCAAAATGCAGAGATGAAGTTTGTCCTCCCTGCTTTTCCATTCTCTCTTTCCCCACCCCCTGAGCAATGCCCACATGACCTCTGTCCCTCTGCTGGGTGCCAGCTGGATCCCTTCCAGGCCCTCTGGGCAGGATTCTGTGTTCCAGGCCCAACAGACTGCCAAGGTGCTGCTGCTGCTGCTGCTGCTGGGGACTTGCCAAGCTTGGTTACTCCCCTGGCTGCTACATTGCCATGTGTGGGGCACCACATGTACAGGAAATGGGACTTTGGCTTCCCGGGATTTTGCCCTCCTGAACACAAGGTCAACTGAGTGCTTTGCAGACACCTCCAAGGGAGGGCAAGGAGTTGATGCAACACTTTGGGTGGCTCTCTCTGCTGTATGTTCCTCTCTTGTTTTTCTTCTGCCAAAGGCCTCCTTTTGCCTTCCCTGTCTTACTGTTTGCTTAAAGCGGTTTTTGCAAAGTGGTTCTCCAGCCAACAAATGTGTACAAAAACCCACCTGCTAATTTAAAATGCGCACGAGGATGCATATGTTCATAAAAAATGCTTTCTATTAGGGGAAATTGCTTTGAAAAAATATGTATACAGTACATGTATCAGACAAAGTTTCATGCCGAAATGTGTGTGTGTGTGTGTGTATTCGAGTAAAATGGTGGCAGAGTTTTATTCGTTCATTCCCTTTTTCTCTCCTTAGCCTTTTCCCCTTGTGTGCTGTTGTTGTTTTTTAAGATTGTACATAAGCCATTCTGGGAGCCTTTTTTTGGCTGAATAGCAGGATGCAAATGCTCAGAAAAAATGTAATTAACAAATCTGCACTAAAACGCCTCATGGGTTTTTATGAGGATTTTTTGCAAACTACTGTGGAGAACTGAATTTAAGACGAGAGAAGTGAGAAACTGCGATTGACAGATTCTCTCATCCGTACTTCTTACAAACGACATTATGAGCATATACGCACCATTAGACAGTCCTGAATTTGTTTGTTTGTTTGTTTGTTTGTTTGTTTTTGTTTGCCTGCTTATTTAATATTTAATTTGTCTGCCGCACCTTTCTCCCAAGTAGGAGAGCCAGTGTAGTATAACGGTTAGAGTGTCAGACTAGGACCTGGGAGACCAGGGCTCCAATCCCACATTCAGCCATGAAGCTCACTGGGTGACCTTGGGCCAGTCACTGTCTCTCAGCCTGACCTACCTCACAGGGTTGCTGTGAGGATAAAATGTGGGTGTGGGAGAGAACCATATTATGCCACTTTAAGATCCTTGGAGAAAAGTTGGGGTACATACACAGTTATAAGCAGTGCTTTTTTCTGGGGGTACGCAGGGGTACACATACCCCTAAACATTTTGTGAATCTTTGTACTTTTGTCCATTTACTGGATTTATTTTTCCTGATTTGAACTATAAAATGGTGGTTTTCTTGAGTCAAAATGAGAGTACCCCTAAACATGTTTTTTAGGGGGGGAAAGCACTGGTAATAAGTAAATACAGTAAGTTTGCATTTATTCATTCAGCCTTTTGGATTCATTTAATAGGTGAGGGGAAACTCAGGGCCATGCTGGAAGTCCAGGGCCCCCCAGTTCTAAATGAGACAGAGTCTGATTGCCTTAACTTGCTTTTGGAAAGGGAAAGCTCTTTGCACATGCACAGAAGCGCCATCTCTGTCTGTTCTCCACTACCCTTCGCCATGACTTCCATATTCTAGGACTGAGCCTGAATGCTTGAGATCTCTTGGCGGAGCCCAAGATATTAATACCCACATCTACTACAGAGACTTTGATTCTGTGATAGCAGAAATTTCCCACAGGCTTTGTCAGCTGCTGCTAGAGTTGGCACTCATTCATTTCTGGCGCTGAGAGTAGGGGAAAGCAGGGCACTGGCTTTGCTTTGTAGGCTCTGTTTCTTGACCTCCACCACCTCCACTATCCCCCCAGTAGGGAACCTTCCCCTTAAGCCTTGCTCCTGCTCAGCAAGTATTGACAAGGGATGTGTCAGGGGTTTGAGGTTCCCTGCAAGCTGTGGGTTTAATGGCCTGAAATCTTTATGCCCGTGATCCCAAATCTTTGGGAGTTTGAACCCCCTTTCTCTTTTGCCTTTGTTTGTTCCCCCCCGCCAACCCTTGGATTTGGCTGTGTTTGCATATCCACCCGACCCGGAGTTACCGCATTCTCACAACCAATGCATGTTCTTCTCTCTTGACAGAATTCCAAAAGTGTGCAGGGCCTGACCGGCCTCCGGAACCTCGGCAACACTGTGAGTCCACTCCTCTCTCTTTCCATCCCTGTCCCCCCTCCACTTGGGTATATCTGCACTGGGGCGGGAAAACTGAGCCCACATTCACACTGTGAATGGTACCAGTTTAAACAGTCCCATGGCGTTCCCCCCAAAGAATTATGGGAGATGTAGTTTATTAAGGGCCCTGAGATTCCCATCACAGGGGAGCTACAATTCCCTGAGTTCCCTGGGAAGAGAAACTGATTGTTAAACCACACTAGTAATTGTAGCTCTGTCAGGGTGAGGACGGGACAGGGAGGTCTCCTAACAATTCACAACATCCTTAAGAAACCGTAGCTCCCAGTAATTATTTGGGGAAAGCCATGGACCTGATTAAAGTGGTATGATTCTGCTCTAAGGGTATGGTATGATTGCAGCCTGAGATCTGCTGACAGGCCTCTGCGTGATTTAAGTAGACCAAAAAGGGGCTTCTGACGCCTAGTGTCTAAGAACAGCAAGATCCTGAAAGCTTAAACTGCAAATTGCTGGGGGGGGGGGCGACAGACACTTGGGATGGGGTGAACCTGAAGTGGGTTTTCAAATGAAAGGATTTGTGAGTTTTGATAGTGGTGCCGATCACACGCTCCTGGGCTGAGCCTACACTTTGCGGCACACCCTGTTCCTTAATTCTTAGTTTATGTATACCCAGTTAGGTCACTCGTTTGCCCTTGGCTCCTATTGGCGAGCTGTGTGGCATTTCAGCATAATAAAAACCAGATATATGGGTTGTTTGCATTGCACTTGCAGTGATAGATCCAGACCACCCCTTCAGTTTGCCCACACTTCCTTACCCCCACCTGGGAACACTGCTATTAAATGCTCAGTTGGAGCAAATGACAATCTGGGTCTTCCCCGGATTGCCATTTGTTCTGATCTATCACTAAAGAGCGGGTTTACGCTGGAAAAGGAGCAGAGCAAAGGGAAAACTTTGTTGTTGTTCCTCTTCCTCCTCACTTTATTTCAGCTATTGCCCCATAATGCAGATGGCAGGACTGAGGCAGAGCTAGAGTGGCTTGTTGAAGCCCACCTCGTAGTGAGATCGCGGCGGAAGCAAGATTCAAAGGGGGAGCTCTCCGATTCATATAGCTGAGCCTCTGAATCGCAAGTCCGAACCAAAGCTCTCTGAAATGAACAATTTAAAAAGCAGCGCAAGGTTAAACCCAGTCTCTGGGCTGGTCAAGCACAGAGATCACCATGGTCTCATTGCTGGGCACTGCTGCTGCTGCTACCTCCTTGCCAAATTCACACTGTTTGGCTCGCCTTGCAGGGAGAGTGTGGCATGACCGCACCACCATGCAGCTACCTCTCAGATCCTCGCACATCAGGCTCCTGGAGCCCCAGGGTGATAGCATGCATGTGCTAGTTTGTATGGCATAATTACCGCCATTGTGATTCGCATGCTGCTTCCTTGTGTATAAAGGGTAAAGGGACCCCTGACCATTAGGTCCAGTCATGACCGACTCTGGGGTTGCGGTGCTCATCTCGCTTTATTGGCCAAGGGAGCTGGCGTACAGCTTCCAGGTCATGTGGCCAGCATGGCTAAGCCGCTTTTGGCGAACCAGAGCAGCGCACAGAAATGCCATTTACCTTCCCGCCGGAACGGCACCTATTTATCTACTTGCACTTTGACGTGCTTTCAAACTGCTAGGTTGGCAGGAGCAGGGACCAAGCAATGGGAGCTCACCCCATCGCGGGGATTCGAACCGCCGACCTTCTGATCGGCAAGCCCTAGGCCCTGTGGTTTAACCCACAGCGCCACCCGGGTCCCATCCTTGTGTATAGAATCATAGAATTGTAGAGTTGGAAAGGGACTGTGAGAATCACCTAAGCCAACCCCTGCAATGCAGGAATATGCAGCTGTTCCCACTCGGGGATCGAACCTGCAGCAACCTTGGTATTATCAGCGCCACCCTCTAACCAACTGAGCTGTCTAGGCACTGCATGTACGCGCACACACAAAATGTAAGAAGAGCCTGCTAGATCCGGCCAGTGGCCCATCTAATCCAGAATCCTGTTCTCACAATGGCCAACCAGATGCTCTAAGGGAAAGCCTGCAAGGTGCCATAAGAAAGCTGCAGAGATAGTGCAGGATAGTGCACACCCTGGAAATGATCTCTTTCAGCTTCTGCCTTCTGGAAGAAGGTACAGGGTTATAAAGACTAGGACTAGCCGCCTGAGAAACAGTTTCTATTCGAATGCAATTTTGGTTTTAAACGCAGTGTAAGGTAGTCTCTATGGGAGTATATTGTATTTAATTATGGGGTATCAGAGTTTTAAAGGGACGCGGGTGGCGCTATGGGTTAAACCACAGAGCCTAGGACTTGCCAATCAAAAGGTCGGCGGTTTGAATCCCCGCAACGGGGTGAGCTCCCGTTGCTCGGTCTCAGCTCCTGCCATCCTAGCAGTTCGAAAGCACGTCAAGTGCAAGTAGATAAATAGGTACCGCTCCGGCAGGAAGATAAACGGTGTTTCCGTGAGCTGCTCTGGTTCGCCAGAAGTGGCTTGGTCATGCTGGCCACATGACCCGGAAGCTGTACGCCGGCTCCCTCGGGCCAATAAAGCGAGATGAGCGCCGCAACCCCAGAGTGGGCCACGACTGCACCTAATGGTCAGGGGTCCCTTTACCTTTTTATCAGAGTTTTTAGGGGGCTAACCAGGCTGGGATAGCTGGGATAGCAGGCTTGTTGTTTTTTGAATGTCTGATGTAGATTTTTCCAATTTCGTTGTTCTGTATGGGATAATGACAATAAAGATTATCATATTGTAAGCAGGGTCTGAGCGCAATAGCGCTGTTCCCAACACGTGAGCCCCAGCAACGGGCGTTCAGAGGCCACATTGCCTCTGGCACTGTAATGAGAACATAATATGTGGGAAAGTCGTGCACACACAACGCCAGCTGAGCCAGTGCAGCCCGGCGGTCACGGCTGAATTAGTGGTGTGGCACTTCTCTGTGCCCGGTGGGTGGGTACCCCGCCAACACAGGAAATTTCGACAGCTCTTTCCACCGCTGTTTGTCCCTCAGTTCCCCTTTGCTGTGGTGGGAATCCCCTGCCCTTCTGAAGGGCCTTTTTGCAACGGTCTCAGGAAGTGTGTCACCCTCCCACCCCACCAAGCCTCAACCGCTCAGGCCCAAACTCATGAAATTCAATGCTCTTTTAGGTTTAACATGCAATGCTTGTTTAGAGTTGTTTTTAAGTGCAGGCGCAAACACCTACATGTTGAATTCGGAGGAGCATTTAACCTCACAAGGCCTAGTCTGGGCCTGAGCAGCTGAGGTTTGCCCATCCGATCGGTTTCCACACCTGAGCCTTTCAGGAAGAACATTCTTTTCTCAAGGCAGTTCACATGATGTATGAAAGCGCAACGTCAAATGGCAATAAATGCGTTTTTGAAAATGTTCCCCGTTGATAAAACTAGAAAGAAAACATTAAAAATGCAACCGCCACACTATCAGATCCCTAGTCACATTTAGGTAAAGTGATAACTGTTAAGGCCCATTTGGAAATATTTGGAAATATAAGGGCCTGTCTTACATGGATTTTTTTTTATTCCACAGCCTCGCCATCTCAGACACCCACACGCTATGCACACAGAACATTTATGACACTTGAACAGAGAATCCTGGGATCTGTAGTTTACTCCTCTGAAGGTTATAGCACCCTTAAGAAACTATTGTTCCCAGAAGTCTTTGGGGGAAGCCATGTGCTTTTAGTGTACAGTATGGTGTGGATGTGATCACAGATATCTTAGTGCAGGTGGACCTATACAGATTTTGGTGCTGGCCTCAAACTCAGGGAGTGTGGTGGTGGTAGAGGACAGGGGCAGAGGGGCAAGGCTGACTGCTAACAGAATCATAGCAGACATGGAGGGGAGTTTTAACCCTTTCCCCCCTGCTGCAGTCCTGGGGGGGAAACACCTCCTCTGAAGCTGCTGTTTGCTACACTGGGAGCAGGAGAGAGAATCCACCCACTAGGACAGATGATAGCTTTCTTTCCCATTCAAACAGCACCTGCAGAAGAGGGTTTTTATTAGCCAGGATCACAGCAGGTGGAGGGAGGAAGAATTAAGTTATCAGTCCAGTTAATGACCAGCTCAGCCTCACCTTTGCATTTAAAAGCAATGCAGATTTGTATCTCCTTACCCCAGAAGGAGGACGCGGGTGGCGCTGTGGGTTAAACCACAGAGCCTAGGACTTGCCAATCAGAAGGTCGGCAGTTTGAATCCCCGCAATGGGGTGAGCTCCCATTGCTCAGTCCCTGCTCCTGCCAACCTAGCAGTTCAAAAGCACGTCAAAGTGCAGGTAGATAAATAGGTACCACTCTGGCAGGAAGGTAAATGGCGTTTTCGTGTGCTGCTCTGGTTCGCCAGAAGCGGCTTAGTCATGCTGGCCACATGACCCGGAAGCTGTACGCCGGCTCCCTCGGCCAATAAAGCGAGATGAGCACCACAACCCCAGAGTCGGCCACAACTGGACCTAATGGTCAGAGGTCCCTTTACCTTTACCCCAGAAGGAGGAATTTTGGTTGAAAGACACACACATCGCAAAAAAAAGGACTCCAGACAATTATATGAAATATAATTAGTAGTATACTTTTCAGCCATTAAAGGACCCTGGCCCCAAGGGAGCTTTAGCAATAATAAAACATACATTGTCTATGCTTGGGAACTCCCTCCTGAGGGAAGCAAGCTCATCTGTTCCACCATCTCTTTAATGGCCTTTTTGTATGTATATATATTTTTTAAAGAACCCTTTCCTTTTTGGGAAGGCATTTAGACTGCAAACAGCTGGGGTTCCTTTACTGACCTGATTCTAACATTCTCTTGTATTTTCTTACGGTTCTTACCGCTGCTGGATTATGCCAGTTCCTGCCTTCTGTTTTGGGTGCTTTGGCTTGTAAAATTGCAAGCGATAGGTTAAAAAGGTTTAATTTATGGTTTCATTTCTGTTAGCCACCTAACAGAGCTCTTGGTGATGAACGGCAAGATGTACAAATGTTTTACATACCTGAATAAAGTTCTCAGTACGGAAAATCGCTTGCAAATATGTGTAT
Source organism: Podarcis raffonei (assembly GCF_027172205.1). Classification (NCBI taxonomy): domain Eukaryota; kingdom Metazoa; phylum Chordata; class Lepidosauria; order Squamata; family Lacertidae; genus Podarcis; species Podarcis raffonei. The sequence continues at coordinate 24,468,302 of NC_070616.1, forward strand.
AGTAGGCAAAATTGCATACCAGAATGCACACATTAAGACGAATGGGCACTAAAATGCAGACAGATATTTATGATATTGGGGGGGGGGGGGTCACGATCTGATGCAGAAATGTGGCCAACTGAATTTGAAATTAGAAAAAGGGGAAAGGAAAAGAAAGTTGACCTATTTGTCCTTACACTTCATGCATGTTCATTTGTTTGCCTCCTGTAGTGTTTTATGAACTCAATCCTGCAGTGTCTGAGCAACACCAAAGAGCTCCGAGATTACTGTTTGCAGAACCAGTACGTCCATGACCTGAACAACAAAAGCCGCATGCAGATGGCCCTCATGGCTGGTAAGGACCATGACATTTCACACACAGGGCGAGCAGCCTTACACCAATTAGGCCCTTGGTCCGTTCGGCTCCATATTGTCAACACTGACTGGCAGCTGCTCTCTCCCCAGAGGTTTCAAACCAGGGTCTTTGCCGGGGGAAGATTTGACTTTAAGGCCCCCCCCCCCGAGAAGGGTGGGTTGGTTCTTGAGGCAGAAGGAAAATCAGTGCTTCCTCCGCAGCTGAACAAAAAGAGAAGCAAGCCTCAAAACGATACAGAAATACAACAATAAGGAACTCTGATGAAACCCTAAATGGCTTTTCTGAGTTTCAGTTTTACCCTCTTCGTTTTTCTGTCTCCTCTGCAGCAGGAGATAAACTCCAGTCATGTGTGGTGGACTTGATGAGTCTCCTGAATGCATTTCCTGCCTACCCAGGAGTGCCAAAATGGGGGTGGACAGCCAGGCATCTGACGGGGGGGGGGGGCATCTTTCGCTAATGTGAGATCTCCATCTGAGACCCAGGAGAGCTGCTACCAGCCGGAGTAGACAATAGTGAGCTCAGTGGGACCAATAGTTGGACCTCTGTTTATCTATGGGCTCCTCCCAGATGACCTATTCACTGGCCAGTCATCTTGATTTGCTTGCACAAAGCTTACACAGAGGTTAGACTATATCCTGACATATTACGCATTCATTCTAATTTGTTTTCGGGATTACGGGCGGTATATTGCGATGAGCCTTTGTCCCACATTCATCCTGATTTGTTTGTAGGGTTTTATGCATCTTCCCATGAGTCATTTGTTCATCTCGCACTTTCCCCTCTCACCTTCCAAACAGCAGTCTGATCCTTTTTTTTGCAAAGTGAATTTGTTAGACTTGAGCGAGAGAGAGAGAGAGAGAGAGAGAGAGAGAGGCCATTTTAATCCACTTTAATTGTGCAAACCTAAATTTCCAGCGTGCACGTGATTCTCTTCCACGAAATAGTCCGGAGGCAGCCTAAATATAATCATTTATAATATATTGCATTTATATCCCAACCTTTTTCTCCAATGAGCTCCCTCCCCCTCGCTCTCCGTTTAATTCCCACAGCCATCCTGCGAGGTAGGCTGGGCTGAGAGAGGCAGCCCAAGGTCACCCAATCAATTTCATGGTCAAGTGGGGATTTGAACCCTGCTCTCCCAGCCCTCTAACCACTACATCACACTGTCTCTCCATATCATTGCAACTAGAGTACTGCACAACCTGGGAACCACTTATCCATATTATATGACCTCTTGGGTTTGTTTTTTTTCCAGTTCACCACCTGCCTCTGTTTTCACTCTCCCAGCTGGAATTGTCCATCCAATTTTGGCATAGGGAAATTGTTGTTGGCATAGTTGTTCAGAATAGACTTTAGGATTTTGTGAAATAGATTCCATGGCAAAGCCATTGCCCTTCTCTGACAAGCCTAACCTTCAAGTATTTTCTCTCTTTCTGCCCCCTACCTCCCCAATCGCCCTCTCCCCTCCACTCTCCAGAGTTTGCCAAGCTCATCCAGGCATTGTGGACGTCATCCCCCAATGAATCCGTGAGTCCTTCTGAATTCAAGACACAGATTCAAAGATACGCGCCCCGCTTTGTGGGTTACAAGTAAGAAATGTTACCACCTGCTCATTTCCAATGGGCAAAATTATTTGTTGGGTTGCAGGGGGTTGGCTAATTAGTGGTCTCCAGATGTAGCCCTCTGGTCCTTTTTATTGTGCATTCGTGATGCTTTGTGCACGCGATGGTATCAGGGTAGTTATACGTAATCCCACGTTCAATACTGTCTGCGCCTGCAAAAGGTTTTCGAGCGGCTATCCTGGTTCATTTTCAATTGGTGATTGTCCCATTACTTCTGGCTGAAATCCTGGGACCTACCACAAATGTTCCTACTTTTTATTGTGCTGTAGAGCAGGACCACCCTTTCAAGTGGCAATAACGCACAAGCATTGGGGAAACCATAAAATAATAAAGCGGAATGGTGTGCAGACGTTCCAGTATAAATTGACCGCTAATGCAGTATTAATGTGTCAGTGGCATGTTGCAGAATACACCTGCAAAAAAACCCAACCTCAGATATGCCTTTAGCTTGCACCAAGCTTTGGGCTCCTTTATACCCACCCACCCAAAATAACCTGGTGCAGAGTTAGAGTGAGATTCATTTACCGTAGTAGGAATTGCTTCAATGCAGACATAGCTAGTGTCAGCTGATGTGAAAGGCAGCGGGTGGATCTTTGCAAGGTAGGATCACAAGCTTAGGAACCATGGCATTTAACCCTGCCTGCACCATCCAGTTCTTCCTGCAAAAGGCCTCTGTTTGCCCTGAATTTGGTCTCAGAAGCTGGCTAGGAAGCTGACTAGCCAAGTGGGACTTAGGTTTCCAGCTCTCATGATCCTGTCTGGAAGACCTTACCTGCAGCTCTGATGGGGATTAGTTAACGCTTACCTTTCTCTTCTTGCAGCCAGCAAGATGCACAGGAGTTCCTGCGGTTTCTCCTTGATGGGCTCCACAGTGAGGTGAACCGAGTGCTGGTGCGGCCCAAAGGCAACCAAGACAACCTAGACCATCTCACGTGAGTCGCAGTAGAGTGTGAACTGGGAAGAGCAGGCAGAGAAGGGGGGTGGGCATTGGATTGCGGGTGGCGCTGGCTCCTAAAATGAATTATATTATTAGGGAAAGTTGCTTGCAGAAATGTATATGTTGATCAAAACTGCATGGAAAGGGGCTTTTAAAAGAAAATAAAAGCTGCCAACTGATGTGGAAAATGTGGCTTCAGATTGGAAAAATGAGAAATTGTAACTAGGAAATGGTGCCTGGCTTTGCTTTGCTTTTTCTCCATCGCAATCCCTTTTTTCATTTTGTGTCGTGCCTGTTAGATAGTAAGCTTGAAGGCAGGGAATGTCTTATTATGGACACTTGTGAAGTGCTCTGGGAGCAGTTGGCTGTTTGTTTGTTTTTGCCAAAGAGCAGGATAAAATTATACTTTAAGATACAGTGGTACCTCGGGTTACAGACGCATCAGATTACAGACTCCACTAACCCAGAAATAGTACCTCGGCTTAAGAACTTTGCTTCAGGATGAGAACAGAAATCGCGCGGCTGCAGCGCGGCTGCAGCAGGAGGCCCCATTAACTAAAGTGGTACCTCAGGTTAAGAACAGTTACATGTTAAGAACAGACCTCCGGAACAAATTAAGTTCTTAACCAGAGGTACCACTGTACACAGTTGCCCCCACACCTCCTAAATGTATATTTACACCAGTCCTGTAGCGTAGGGTAGGGTGAGAGTGACTAGCCCAAGGTTCCCCCATGAGCTTTAGGGATTTAAGCTTCCCCAGTTGTAATCCAGCACTCTTCACACCCCTGCAGTCTCTCATGTGAGTTCCCTTTGACCCTGGAAGAGCCTTGGATAGACTTTTTCTATCTCCTTTTTTGCAGCGATGATGAAAAGGGCAGGCAGATGTGGATGAAATACCTGGCAAGAGAAGACAGCCGGATTGGGGGTAAGTCTTTGCCAGGAGAGCGGGGCAGGGGGGAACCTGTGGCCCTCCAGCAGCAGCTCCCAGCATCTGAAGGGCCAAAAGTTTCCCCACCTGTGACTTAAAGTGCAGCCCATGAGACTCCAGAACCATTACAGGATGAACTGGGAGTTAGGAGAAGGCATCAGGATCCCAGGTACGGGTGGTGGTGATTTCAGCTCAGAATTCTGAATGAGACAGGTGCCTTGTCCTGACATTCCATGACTCAGCACATTCCCCACAGCATCAAGCATTGCACTAACTGTGTGATTTCAGTTAACATTTTTAATTATTTTTAGATCTTACACCACATCTTTGCACCATGCGTTCAAAGCAGCGTCCTACCACTTTAAGCAGTCTTGGCTTCCCCAGAGAATCCTGGGAACTGTAGTTTTTTGAGGGTTCTGAGCATTGTTAAAGGTAAAGGGACCCCTGACCATTAGGTCCAGTCATGACCGACTCTGGAGTTGCGGCGCTCATCTCGCTTTATTGGCCGAGGGAGCCGGCGTACATCTTCCGGGTCATGTGGCCAGCATGACTAAGCCGCTTCTGGTGAACCAGAGCAGCGCACGGAAACACCGTTTACCTTCCCGCCAGAGCGGTACCTATTTATCTACTTGCACTTTGACGTGCTTTCGAACTGCTAGGTTGGCAGGAACAGGGACCGAGCAACGGGAGCTCACCCCGTCGCGGGGATTCGAACCGCCGACCTTCTGATCGGCAAGTCCTAGGCTCTGTGGTTTAACCCACAGCGCCACCCACCTCCCTCTGAGCATTGTTAGGAGACTGCTAATCTGCTTGCAGAGCTATAATTCCAGAGTTGCCCAGGGGGAGAGGTCGATGGTTAAACAATTCTGGGAATTGTAGCTCTCTGGGGCAGAAATTGGTCTCCTAACAACTCTTGGTACCATTAACGAATGGTGCTGCTTTAAATGTCTGGTGCAGATGTGGCCTTAGATAGCAGGCCACAGGAGATGGCATGTAAGTAGCAGGGGGTGGGGAGTTAACCCTTTCACCTTCACTGCAGTCGATAAATTTACCTGCCCTTCTTCCATTCCAATGAAGCTGATCTTAGCCTAAGAGGAAAGCTTCATTTGTGCCAATTTTTTTAAAAATGATCTCACAACCATCACCCTCACTCGCTTTCTCACACACACACACATTTGCTATTTAAATGCTAAAAGTGAGATAGGTTAACTGTACTCAGCATCTAGTTTGTCCCTTAAGAGGCCCTTTCAAGTACAGTTTTGCGCAAAATTGAGCCTTGATGTGGTTATTTAAAATTTGCACACAGAGAACAAAGGCTGGCTTACGGTTTCATCTTGATCCGTAGTGATTTGGCTTAGTGGGGCTGTTTTATCAGAGCAGCTTGAGAAGGCCTTGGATTTCAAAGCTTGTATAGAAAGATAAGGTGACCTGATTCAGGCCCAGGAGTTGAGAAGGCTTTGATGGTCCATCATAGAGCCCAGAAGGCTTTCTGAGTCATTACAGCTAACTGGGGAGGCTGGATCAAAACCTCAGCCGTTAAGAGGCAGGTGGGAGAAGCCTCTCCCCAGGCTGGCATCTGAAGTGCAAAATGGAACTCCATAAATTTGGATTCCACCTGCCTAGAAAGCCACAAATTAGCTGCCAGGTGGATCCAAGATAATGTTTCTGCCTGAGGCTAGGACTAGATAGTGCCTCTACCAGGCTGGCAGTTAAATCTTACTTTGGAACTGGCAACAGGATGTGGAGCTCTACCGCTCCCAGAAGGCAGCAGGTTAGCTTGGCAGGCAGGTGGGCAGAACAGGCCCTGTGACACACACAACTCTCCCTAGCCCTTTGCATCTGCCACCTGAGGCAATGGCCTCACTCTGTCACGTGACTAGCAAGATTCCACCCAGAGGCCAACACAGAATACCAGTCCTCTGCTGTGAGTAAGGCAGATGGGTTGGTAGAGATGCCAATAATAATAATAATAATAATAATAATAATAATAATAATAATAATAATAATTTTTATTTATACCCAGCCCTCCCCAGCCGAGGCCAGGCTCAGGGCGGCTAACAAGCAATAATAAAAACAATTTGAATGCATACAACTTAAAAACAAGATTAAAATACAACATTAAAATATTGAAACATTAAAATGCAGCCTCATCACAGGAGGAGAAAGGAAAAAGAAAGAGGGGGGGGGGGGAAATCAAATTGGCTCCAAGCCAAAGGCCAGGTGGAACAACTCTGTCTTACAAGCCCTGCGGAAAGAAATCAGATCCTGCAGGGCCCTGGTCTCATGTGACAGAGCGTTCCACCAGGCCGTAGCCAGTGTTGAAAAGGCCCTGGCTCTGGTTGAAGCTAATCTAACTTCCGTAGGGCCCGGGACTACTAGGGTGTTGCTATTTATGGACCTTAAGGTCCTCCATGGGGCATACAGGGAGAGGCGGTCCCGTAGGACGGTCCTGCCAAGTGTCACGCAGAATGGAATTCTGGGACAGGTGTAGCATTCAGGCTACCAGTTGCCAGGTCTTGTTTGGGAAAGAGGTTGAGTGTTTGGATAGCCTTCGCTGCTTGGTCCAGCCAACAACTGTGAACCATCCCTCCCTTGCATGTCCCCACTCTTCATTTTCCCCAACTTTTTGCCTCTTCAGATCTCTTTGTTGGGCAGCTCAAGAGTTCTCTGACGTGCAGTGAGTGTGGCTACTGCTCAACAGCCTTCGATCCCTTCTGGGACCTGTCACTACCCATTGCTAAGGTAACCATGTGCTCTCCATTACTTCCTGGCCACCTTGGTCCTGTTTTGTCTCCCACACCCTTCCTGATCACCGGCACGCCAGCTCTGGTGGAACGCTCTTAACTCCCACCTCTTTGGTGTGTCTTCCTCTTTCTGCAGAAGAGCTACGGGGAGGTGAACTTGATTGACTGCATGTATCTCTTCACCAAGGAGGACATCCTAGACGGAGATGAGAAACCAGTAAGGGATATTCATGTGCCTTTTTGTTGGCATTTCTCCCAATATATGCATTTGCGCAAGCAGTTTACGTGGGTTTGTACATGATTTCCGCTAATATATGCACCTTTGTACACAGTTTTTGGTTGGAGAACTGCATCACAAAAATTCAGAGGAGTGAATTTTGAGCAGCAACTTGGGGGGGGGGTTGTGTTTTTAATTTACTGGCTAAGGAAGCGCAAATTTGGTAGGTTTTCTTTAAAAGGCAAACTGAATGAATCCTGCCACCCACTTCCTACTCCAAGCAAATCCAGCCAGCATTTGCTGCTCTTTATCTCTCCCTTTCTCCTTAGCTCTTGGTGGCTGTTGGTGCCCCCAAACGTTGATAATATTTCCTAGTGGTGCTACTGCACTCCTGTGGACTGGAATGCAGGCAGCTGCCACCTCAAGGGGTAGGAGCCCTGGCCACCAGAAGGGAGAGGAAGAGGAGCTAGCCCAGCCTTATCCCTGTGACACAGCACTTTAATGATATCTTCCCACTAATCGGGATTCCCTTTATTTTCCAGACCTGCTGCCGCTGCAAAGCCAGGACAAAATGCATGAAAAAATTCAGCATCCAGAGGTTCCCAAAGATTTTAGTGTTGCGTATCCTTTGCCTTCCCTGTGGCTGTGTCCTTATTCTAGAGACCATATAGACGGCAAGTGAATCACTGGGGGTGGGGGCAACTGCAATAACATCGCACAGGGGTTTTGTATTGGGCATCGAATTCAGCATCTCAAGATCTCAGCTTTTAATGTTTTGCTTTTAATGTGCAAGATTCTAGCCCTCATGCTAGCCACAAACTATGAGCAAGGAAGTTTGAGCTGGGGTGGTGAAGGGGGATGGAGTTCCAGTGCTGCTTCCTGTATCTTGAAATCCAGTTTGTTGGATGTGTCAAATGAGGGCACCCGGGTTCGAATGCCCAGTTGGCTGGGAGGCTTCTTGTGTGACCTTTGCAAGTCTCTCTCCAGCCCCTTAACCTACCTCTCAGGGTTGTTGTAAGAGGAAGTGAACCTTGTACACCACCTTGAGCAACTTGGAACAAGGGCAGGATAAAAATGTGCCATTAAGTTTTTAAGCGTTCAGAATAACAGGACTGGAATAAATTCAAAAATAAGCAAATGCACTTGATTGGAATAGGCCGTGTAGGTCACAGAATCCAGATTTGTTAGAACTTTTATTTAAAATACAGTAAGACACACACACAGCCCTGATTATGGATGATGGAGTAGCCAATTTTCTGTGGGTAGCAGGTTGCCTCAGCAGAGAGCTTCCAGGGAGCCCAGACCCTTCCCTCCAACAATGAGAAACAGGTCAGACAAGTTGCCCAATAGCCTCCTTTCTTTCCCATAACATATTTGTCCTGTTAGTCCGTCTGCTCTTCTTCCTTAACTTCATATCCCAGACCTGAAGCGTTTCTCTGAAGCAAGGATGCGATCCAGCAAGCTCACCACGTTCGTTAATTTCCCACTCAAGGACTTGGACCTGAGGGAATTTGCATCCCAAAACTGCAGTGAGTGGTTTTTTGTTTTTTCCTTGCAGGAACCAGAATGGGTGGGAGGAGCCTGAGAGGGGCAAGGTGGGCACTGCAGGTGGGAAGGTTGCGTCAACAATAGGACTTCACATTATCAAGTGCAGCTAAATGGAACCTCCATATACAAGGGCAGTCCATCTCCGAGTGCCAGGTGCTGGAGACAAACAAACAAGATAGCCATCACCACCATGCCCTGTGTGAAAGCATCCAAAGGCTTGGCAGCAGTTGTTCAAAGCAGAAGTGTGGACTAGATAGACTTTGGTCCATTCTAGCAAAGCAGTTCTTAGTCCTCTTGTATACACTATAAATCAAATCTTTATTGTTGCGCTAAGTGAGTAGCATTTTATGTACACTATACAGTGGTACCTACGCTTCAGGTTACATATGCTTCAGGTTACAGACTCCACTAACCCAGAAATAGTGCTTCAGGTTAAGAACTTTGCTTCAGGATGAGAACAGAAATTGTGCTCCAGCGGCGCAGCGGCAGCAGGATGCCCCATTAGTTAAAATGGTGCTTCAGGTTAAGAACAGTTTCAGGTTAAGAACGGACCTCCGGAACGAATTAAGTACTTAACACGAGGTACCACTGTAAAATGAAGCTAGTTTGAAACGGGTTTAACAGTCTTGGCTCCCCACTAGCAGCAGATGAAATGATGGGCCGACAGTGAACATTTAACCTCCTGACAGCTGGGTCATTGTTGCTTATTGGGAGGATAAAGGGCATGATAACAGAAAGATCAGCGTGGTGCAAATGCATCGGAAGAGCCAGTCCAGTACTCCTGCCGGTGCATTTGCAATTCTCTGGCCTCCCTGCCACCTGACCCCTCTCCCTCCCAATAACAGCAGTAGCTCACCTGTAGGGAGGTCAGGTCATTGCCATCTCCCCATAACACCATCCACTTCTGCTCCCTGCTGCCACGCAAAAGCATCTGGGCATTATAAATCCATTATGCTGTTGACCTTTTTTAATTTTGCTCAGCTGCCCCAGTGCCACAACCCTGCCTAGAATCCCTTGAAGCCACGAGGATTGAACGGGTTTGCAGCTGGTTTCAATAAGACTGGCAACATCTCATGCAAACACACAGAAACGCAAACACAGCTAGTTTGTCAAGCAATGCTGCGGGCTCCCCGCAGCCACCTCTCATCTGTTCTGGATGTCCAATTGAAAATGCAGGGGTGGCGAAGAGCTAACCCCCTACCAAACTTCTGCAAAAGTGAAATTTCGAGCCAGCATCAAAAGAATTTTGAGAGTAGCAAAAAAGAGGTGATTAAATAAGACTATAGCAAAATTTCACCAGGGTTTGCCTATGTGATTCATGAAGTCCTGATGCCTGTGTTTCTTCCCCTTTGTACACATTGATAAGTAATGTGTAGAGCACAGAACATGAAAGTGACGCCGTGTGTGTAAAATTAATGAATGTTAAAATGATGCAGGATTGAAATGTGATGGTTTTAGTAACAAAGTTAAAAGAATATGCAAAAAAGGATTGTTAATTAGATGAAAATATGATGTTCAATATGTTAAGATTTGTAACTAAGATAAAAACAAAGAGGGAAAGGATTTGCTGAATTAACTATGTGAACTGGAATACAAGAAAGGGAGGTGTGAGGAGGTCAAGAAACGAGTAATTGAAATATAAGAAACGAAAAGAATGAATTATTTTTAATCGTTTTTTTTATTTTCCACATATTCAGTATCTTTTTCTTTTTTTATTCGTATTTTTGTATCTTTTTTCTTTTTCTTTTTCTTTTCTTACATTGTAATTTTCTTTGTTTGTAAAATCTCAATAAATATCTTTTAAAAAAAATGAAAGTGACGCCGTGTGTTCTGTTTTGTTCTCACCTTGCAGATCATGCTATTTACAACCTGTACGCCGTCTCCAATCACAGCGGGACCACGATGGGAGGTCACTACACAGCCTACTGCAAAAACCCTGTGTCCGGAGAGTGGCATGCCTTCAATGACTCACGGTATGTCTAGGACTTCTCTATTGGAAGGGGGCTGCAGCTTTCACATGGGGGCCCGCAGGAGATTAGCAGCACCTGTATCTCAAATCTTAGGTTCTACAAATGCTAGAAACATTCTCTTTTTTAAAAAAAAATGAAAACTGGGAATCAGAGCATTATGGTTCCCTTGCCCCCACCACCGGTGGACATTCATGCTTAGTGGTAGAGCATATGCTTCTTATGCATGCATGCGCAATCTCCAGAAACCCAGAAGTGGCATGAAAAGGGGCACAAAAATGGCAAAAAACTGGTGCAAAAGTAGCATCTAGCAATCCTACAAACCTTTGCAAGTGCAATCCCAGGAGCCTTTGCACCAACCTTTGAGGCCTCTGGAGATGCGATTGTTTGGTGGGCAGATGTTTTTGTTTTTAAAAGGTTTCCCAAGGGTTTCCAGAGGTTTAGAGGGCATTTGCAGGCTTTCTCAATGGTGTTTCACTTAAGCGTGTGGTGCCTCGGAACGTAATCCCCGCATAAACGGGGAGTTGCCCATACTGGAAAACGAGATACTGGACTCGATGTTCCTTGGTCTAGCAGATCCCTCCTTTACGTTCTATTATTATATACATTCCCTGGGGTCCTACCCCAGTGCCAGACCTCAGCCCCCTAACCGCTTTCTCCTCTTTCCCCCTGCAGTGTGACACCGCTCTCCTCAAGCCACGTCCGGAGCAGCGACGCCTACCTGCTTTTCTACGAGCTGGCCAGCCCGTCTTCGCGCATGTAGCTTCCACATGCCCCCCCACCACCACAAACCCTTGAGGAAAAAAGGAAGAGAGCCGAGCACCAGCTCTCTGATGCAAAAAAGAAAAGAAAAAAAGGAGGGAGGGACAGAACCCAGGACAATGGTGACTCCAGGGATTTTTTAAGCCGGGGTGTTTTTTTGTTTTGTTTTTCTTAAAAAAAACCCAAAACCAAACAAAAAAGGGGGAGAAAGAAAGTCCTAATAAAGCATTGACTAAAGCTGCCGACTTTTACGGGAAGGCCTTTCTCCTGCTGCGGGGCTGTCATCGAAGAGTAGCGTGCCCTTCAGCCTCACGGACGCCGGGGAGAGAACGCCGGAAACGGAGGGCCAGGGGCACCCCACAGCTCCATCACTCCCCTAGTGTTGTCAGGGGTGGTTTTTAACGTTTTCCTTTTTTCCCTCTCTTCCTGCCTCTCTGTCTCCCTTTCCCGTGTGTGTGATTCTCTCTTTCATTTCCACCTTTCCCCGCTTTAATAATAAACCGTGAACAGCAGCTCTTGATGGGGCAGAAATCTGTCTGTCCCGTTTTATCCACACAACCCCCACGGCTTGCACCCCTTCGCCGGGTTCAAAAGTGTGATGAGAAGGGATCTCGAGCTCTGGACCTGGGCAACGGAAGGAGGTGCCCCTGTTTTCTCTCCTCCCTGTGGAACGGCGCCACCCGGAGACGGGCATTGCACCTCGGGGAACTGTTTAATTGCACTACGGTTATGGAACCCAGCCTTGGCGTTTCTGCACCCACCCGCCTCCCGGCACCGTATTGTCTACCCTGTTGGAGGTGTGAGGCAAAGGAGGCCGTTCTTCCAAAGCTGTGAACAAAATGACTGGCTAACCACTTGAGATGCCTGCTGCCTGGGACTGTGCACTCATGCCACGCAAGCTCACCGCAGAGGGCAGCTCTGCAGCTCATCGCAAGCCCACACGGGGCACGGGAGTTGGTTTCCTGCTGCAACCAAGGACCTCGAGTGACTCTTCCTTCGCTCCCGGCTCTCGTTTGGAGGGACGCTTCTTGGTTCCATTTTTGTTTTATTTTGAAACGAGCTTTCTTTTCTTCCTAATAAAACCCAGGGGCACTTCCGGCTGGATTTGACGGTCTCCAGCAAAGGGCGATGGGTGGTAGATTCCTACCTATCTGTTCTCACAACAGTGCCTTAAAACCTTCCGGGTGAAACGTGAGGTGTTTTTATGTGGACAAAAAACAAACAAACGCCCTTTTCGAAGGAGCGTGAGGTGTAATGCTTTCTTTGCAGTTCCCCTCCACAAAACGCCCACGTGCAAACACACACGTGTATCCCTCTCTCCTGTCCTGGGTCAGAGTGAGGCCTGTTCAGAAATGCTTTGGGAAGTTAGTGCTGAGTTTCCAGGAATGCGGTTGCTTAAGTTTTTTTGGTTTTCTGAGGTAACAAGCCCCTGGCACAGGCTGCGTGAGGGCAGCAGCTTCTCTTGCCAGCAATGTGTTTCTCACAAGGAGGCAAAGGACTGGATAACAGCCTTTGGTCAGCCGACAGATGTCAATAACCTTATTTAAACTTTTATTTATTATCTCCTCACACACTCTTTCTCTAACACGCACACACACATGCACAGGTGTTTCAACCCATATGATGTACATGAGAGGAACCCAAAGGGGCTTTTTTAACAGCTTCACGACAGGCAGAAATCCAGTGGGGTGTGCTCTTCGTTGTGTCTTGAGTGTTGGACCTGCACTTTATTTTTAGTTTCTCCTATCATGAAGCCTTTAAAGGCAACAAATCTTGGTCAGGAAAGTAAGGAGGCAACCTAACACCCCACCCCACAATATTGAATCAGGCAGACTATTAGATGCCTAACCAGGCATACCGAATGAAATTATTGGCCATGCCAAACCACAAATGGCTTGTAGCATTGAAAATCCCTTTACCCTTCCTTTTTCCTATGAAGTCCTCCCTCAGAATCGCACACAGTCACACCCCACATAACATTCAAAGGGAAGCTCCTTTTTAATTTTTTTTTTAAAAAACAACCTTGTAGCAATTTTCACTCCATTTCAAGATGGCTGACGCTAAGGCCCCAAAGTGGAGAGGGGGCTGGATGGGCAATGCAAGATGTAAATGGTTCGTGTGAGGAGGACTTTCTTGTTGTTTTGTGTGTGCTTTCCCCCCCCCCCCCCCAGTTTGACTTAATGGCTTGTTTACTGTGTAAGCAATGATAGGGGAGGGACTTCCTGTGACTCATAAGGGAGACTTGTACAGAAATAAAAATTGTAGCTTGATGAACACTTCCGTGGATTCTTTATGTTTGTGTACGCGTGGGTGACTCGGGGTGGACGAATCTTGCATACTTGTTCTTTCTGCCTTAGCTTCAGTTCTTTACATTTCATCAGATTTTTTTTAAAGAAATCCACATGTAACTCCATCAGCATTTAAGTGCACATTTCTCCATATACAGTGGTACCTCGGGTTAAGTACTTAATTCGTTCCGGAGGTCCGTACTTAACCTGAAACTGTTCTTAACCTGAAGCACCACTTTAGCTAATGGGGCCTCCTGCTGCTGCCGTGCCACTGGAGCATGATTTCTGTTCTTATCCTGAAGCAAAGTTCTTAACCCGAGGTACTATTTCTGGGTTGGCGGAGTCTGTAACCTGAAGCGTGTGTAACCCGAGGTACCACTGTATATATATATTTAAATGCGGTTTGGAGTTCATACACAAGCAAATTTGGCTCATTTTCCAAGTAAGACGGTAGAACGCATGGCTAAAAGACATTGGGAAGCCTGAGACAGAGAATCTAAATTGCAACCCACCCCCAGTGTTGATAAAAAAATATAGTAAGGTGACTATAATACTATAATAGCTCTCTAAACATGTCACCTAACTATAAGGTAAACACGTGGGGGGGCAGTGTGAGGGGAGCCTCTATCGAACTTGTGTAGGGAGATGTGGATGCTACTCTGGAGTGCAGAGCTAGCACAATCATCCACAGGGCCCTGGGCTCACATGTTTATTGCACACAGAAAAGGCCAAAAATAAATAAATGAGGTCCAAGTTTAGCCTGAAATCTGACCTCCGACGTGGGCTGTCTTGCCTTTCCTTGAGCCAGACCTAGTGGCAATGACCCAGCTGGAGGCTGTATTGAAGCGGCTGCCAACATTTTAAGGCCCATAGACGCAGTGCCCTAGGTGCCACCCTCGTCTGGTCACTTCTCCCTCCCCCTGGTCAGGTCCCTGTTCTAACAGACAAAAAGAGAAACTGTGCATGTACACATTTTGATTTTTCAGGGGGTCTGGGTAAAACTTGGATCCAGCAAAATAAGTCTTGAGCCTTGAAGAAGCTTCCAACTTCCTCCTTTTTTAGTGGAGAAAAAAGTTAACTACCCTCAACACCTGAGAGGGCAGGGTGTGTGGGTGCCAAGGGAAGACTTTGAGGGCGCCACAGCCTCCACGGTCACCACATTGGTGACACCCTATTGTATCGTCTTTGCTAAATGTAGCTTGGCTCACTTCCACAAGTCACCATGAGCTGCTTCTCTTTCCTGCAGCGCAGCTGATCTCTTTCAGTGGCGCACTGTGCCGCTTTCCATGTTATGAAAGATCCCCAAGGCTGCTTCTAAGGCCACGGGGGGAATGTGCCACAAGGCTGCCGAGTAATCCCTCAAAAAACACACTTCTCTGGCTGATGCCTACCAGAGGCCCAAGTCCCTCCCTGCCTCCCCAGCAACCCGGCGCTCAAACAATGCCCCCTTTCTCCTCTGCTTTAGTAACAGGGTAAAGAGATTTTGCGCTAAGAGTGTCCTGGAATGTACACGACTTAGCAATGGGCCCAGAGACTCCACAAAAGCCGGCTGTAATGCCGTTATTGGGGAGAGTATAGGAGAGGCGAGAGAGATATCTGCAAGTCCACTCTTCGTCTTCCTTGCTTCCGGTAGGCAAATTTAGGTGGCAAAAATCAAGTTGTCATTGCTGCTAAGGAACTGGAAGTCCATCTTCTACAAGTCACCCAGAGATCTCCCAGCAGATCCTGATCTTCCTTCTGTCTATTCCTGTGATAGAGGACAGACATCTCCAGGGGGGGAGTGTGCTGGGAATGAGCACTGCATGCTCAGAGTGGTTGCTCCCTGGCTTTGCTGTTTTGGAAAGGACTTTGCAGAGGTCACTGCAAGGCAGGATGCCAAGGAGTAAGACGGTGGGGGAAATAAAAGTGGAGACCTCTGAACAGCAGGAGAAAGAAGCCAGTGCTCAGTCCTTTCTGCTGGCACTCAGCAGACAGCTGCTTCAATAACTGTGCTTGTGTCTTGCACCCGTAATGTACATGGCAAGATGCAACTGCTTCTGGAACGGAGCACAACCGCTGCCACTTTTAACACAGCTGCTGTTTTGGAAAGCGAGAGAGTCTGCTTTTGGGTAGTGACCCTTTCAGACTCTTGCTGTTCAGTTCCAGGCTGCCTTGGACAGAGAGAAAGAGTTTGGCAATCCTGTGCCTTTAAAACTGCAGTTGTCCATGCCAGGGCCTCTGACCTCGTCCTCCTCAGCTGAGTTGGATTAAGAAGTGGGGGGCGGGGGGGGGAGGTTGGTGACTTTAATGCTTGTAAATTCTTTCACTTCCCAGGAGCTGGCAGGCCTCTTGTCCCATGAGCCTGCCTGCCAGGAAGCCAATGGTCTTTGCTGGTGGTGGAGGCTACGACAAGCGCTGTTGGTTCAAGTGCCCAGTCAGGCTCTCTGTGTTAGAAAAATCAAGCCTTCGGCATAGTCCCCACTGTGGTCCTGGAAGGGAGCCCTCACTGCTGTCTTCTCCTTGCCAATGTGGTGAATATCAGAAGGCCAAAATAAGGGGAGCTGGTGTGCAGCCACGAACCGGATGCCGCAAGAGGTCGGGGGATGCAGCAGCCTAGGACGGAGCAGGGATCCTGTCCACGTTCCCCACGCCTTCTCCCACAACCATGAAGGACTACACAGAGGTCATCTTCCAGCCGGAGGTGCTGGATCAGAGCAAGGTATGTACAAAGGGAGGTCAGGGCATCACTGTTATGGGAACCGCCAGTGACACCAATAGCTCTTATTTACCAAGCACATCACCCTTATATATATAATTTATTGCCGCCCATCCGACTAGGGTGCCCCAGCTGCTCTGGGCAACAATATATTAAAACACAAAAACTCTCAAACATTTTAAAAAACCTCCCTGTACAGGGCTGCCTTCAGAGGTCTTCTAAAAGTTGTATAGTTCTTTATCTCCTCGATATCTGATGCAAGGGCGTTCCACGGGGTGGGTGCCACTACCGAGAAGGCCCTCTACCTGGTTCCCTGTAACTTCACTTTTCGCAACATGGGAACTACCGGAAGGCCCTCGAAGCTGGATATCAGTGTCCAGGCTGAATGATGGGGGTAGAGATGCTCCCTCAGGTATACAGAGTTGGTCTCTGTGCCTAGTAAAAAAAACACACTATATTTTTCTGTGCTCTTGTTCTTGCCATTCATGAAGAACATGCTTTTGCTAGTGCATGAGTTGTTGAAGCTGCCTTGATTCCCGCTTTCAGTTCCCCCTCCTCCCCACTACCTGGGTCTCTAAAAGAGTACACACATGAGCACGAAGGCATTGTGTAGTGCAAGAGGTGCAGTGTTGCACAATGGTGCTTGTGAGGTCCATTTTGAAAATGTAGATCATGGCTCCTGCGTGGACTAGAGAGTTGGAACGGATGACCTCCAGGATCCTTTCAAATTCTAAAATTCTATTTTTTTTTTCTATATCTTTAGATCAAAAGCAAATCCCCTTTGTGCTTTTGAATCTGTGCAAGATGTAGATGAATCAAGTGTTGGAGGGTGTGTGTGTGTGTTTCTCTAACACAAGGATAACTAACACTATGGCTGCAGATATTGTTGCATGACATCTCCCATTACCCCGATCAATGGCTCTGCTGGCTGTACTGATGGAAATGGAGGTCCAACAATATCTGGAGGGCACCACATTGGCTAACCCTGCAGATGTGAAACATGAATGTGGGAAGTGGCGGGAAAAGATACATGTTAAATGTGTATTTCCCAGCTGAAGTAACACACCTGACCATCTAAAGCAGGGTTTCCCAAACCTGGTTCTCCAACTGTTGCTGGACTACAACTCCCATCATCCCTAGCTAGCAGGACCAGTGGCCAGGGATGATGGGAATTGTAGTCCAAAAACAGCTGGAGACCCAAGTTTGGGGAACTCTGATCTAAAGGGTGAGGGGCATGAAACCAGTAAGTCCAGGGTACAAAATGGTCTAGCTGCAAGTGAATTGGGAAGTTAACAAGTACATCCCTGTTTACGTCTGTGGAATATTAGACGAAATAGGTTAAAGATATTTGGAAGACTGTGCACCAGTTGCTGGGAAATAATAGTAGGAAGGGGGCTCTGCTTTCCCACTCAGCCTTCCCACACTGGGCTTCCCAGAAATATCTGGTTGGACACTCCAGAAAACAGGATTTTGGACTAGATAGGCTATTGGTCTGGTCTAACAGGGACACCTATGCTCTTATGACTCACCTTAACAGCTTGGGATCAGTTTACTTGAACACTTCGATCTGCATAACTGGTTCTGTTACAGGTGCCTTGTAATGCTCATTCTGCATTGGTTAAGAAATCTGTCTTCTATTGGGGCAGCGCCCACACTTTGGAACTCCCTGCCTATTGACATCAGGCACGAGCCTTCACTGTATGCCTTTGGGAACCTACTAAAACCATTTTTTGTCTAAACAAGCCTGTCCAGATGCACAGAATGTTGGCACATGCTTTAATCTGGTTTGTAGCTCATAACTTGATTTTAATTATTGTTTGGATATTTTAAGTAGTTGTTTTTGACTACTTTTCTCTGATAATTTTAGTGTTTTTTTGTAAACTGTTTTGAGGATTGGTTACAATCAAGCAGTATATAGAAATTGTGAATTAATTAACAAATAAATTTCCTAATTATGCATTCTCAGGAGTTGTGGGGTAGGCAATTTAAATGGAGTTTAAAGCCTTTTGGAATTCAGTGGGATCATAACAATTTATTGGAGCGAGGACATTACTCATTGCATTATACTTAGGGATAGGGATAAATTTGATTCAGTTTGCATTTAAAACAAACCTGCCTAATGCACAACTGAAACACAGTCATCCTTTGAAATTTGTACTTCTCCGAATTTTGCAGTGCTGTTCTCCAGCCAAGTAATGCATACAAAAAGACATATATTGCAGTAAAGTGTGCATAGAAATGCATATATTTATGAAATTAACATACAAAAATGCATTGTGTTAAGATTGTTCTGCATAAATGTGTATATTAAGCAAAATTGCATGCAAAAATTTATATACTAGAAGAAATTTGCACTGAAATGCTGATTAACATTCATAAGGACTTTTCTATATATACGGTGTGTGTGTGTGTGTGTGTGTGTGTGTGTGTGTATATATATATATATATATTGCCAACTGATGTGGAAATGTGAAGAGCTGAATTTAAGATTGGATAAATGAGAAACCAAGATAAGATTAAATTGACAGAATCACCCATTCCTATTATGCACACAAGTAGGCTGATGTATATCATATAGCATATATGTATAGCATATGCCAGACTAGCATAGCTCCTAAAAGTGGACTGGAAAGAGCCTAGTTTATACCTCCGTTCATGGTTTCCCAGCCCCAGCTCCCCGCCCCCCCGCCGACCTGTGACATGATTGTGCCAATACTGACCCTCCTTGCAAAGCGGTTTTAAGGACCACTGAGATCATGGAGGCTTAGTTCTTTGAACAACTCAGAAATCTGACGTACAAGAGCTGTTGCTGGTTGGAGGGGATTGTGCCTGTGGATATAGCTGATATAGCATCATTATTATTCCTTATGGGCTAGGCTTATGTAAAAGCGCTTGCTTGCTCTCATTCTGATTCCCCAAAATAAACCCAATTATCACATTGTGAAAGTATGCAGGAAGGGATCCAGTGCGTTCCTTCCCTGATGAAAGCCACAATCCCTCGGTTTGAAGAACATCTGCCAGCAAAGAAGAGCAAGTGAGATGGAGGTGTAGTTTATGATCAACACACTCCAACTGTACAGTGGTACCTCAGGTTAAGTACTTAATTCGTTCCAGAGGTCTGTTCTTAACTTCAAACACCACTTTAGCTAATGGGGCCTCCTGCTGCTGCTGTGCCGCTGGAGCACGATTTCTGTTCTAATCCTGAAGCAAAGTTCTTAACCCGAGGTACTATTTCTGGGTTAGCGAAGTCTGTAACCTGAAGCGTATGTAACCCGAGGTACCACTGTATTCTATTCACAAGGCCAGACTGGCTTGCTTTGTAACCAGAGATTTCAAACTTTGGGAGGGAAATTCTGAGCTATACTTTGGTTTTGCATCAGACACGGAAAAATGCTCAGAGCCGCATTTTTCTTTAAGTATTTACAGCTGCTTTACTCTTAGTTACAGTTTTTTAAAAACAAAATTGCTCTGCCCTTCCTCCATAGAGATCAAGGGTGTCTAGTTTCTCCCTTTGCCCTGTTTTAGCAGCACAACAACCCTATGAAGTAGGAATAACCATCCCAAAGTCACCCAGGTTGCAAGCCTAAGTACAAGTGCAAATTTCCTGGGAGTAAGTCCCATTGAACTCAGTGGGCCTGAACCCCAAGGACACATAAACAAGGATATGCTGCCAGTACGATACATAGCTGAGTAAGAATTCGAACCCAGGTCTGCCCTGATCTGAGTTTGACATTCTGTCTACTACATCAGCTGAAGTCAGACAGTGGCCAATGGCTGCCTAATGCCAGGATTCTCACCAAAGACCTTGGACTAGCTGGGCTTTGGTGTGATCCAACCAGGGTCTTCTACTGCTGTCATTATCAATGTACGTGGAACTAATTAAGAGGATTAGGACAGCAGTAGGGGCAAGAAACTCGGTGAGACAGTGATTCAGCATTGAGCAGGAGGCTCAGAGAGAGTTTGGAATCAAAGAAAGCTTATTTAAATGAAGTTCTTTGTGTTGTAATACTCCTGCCTGATCCTTAACAATAATCAACGCCAACTGAAACATGATGGCAGCGGTTTAGAAATAGAACCCAGTTGAAGCAGCAAAGAAATTAAACAGAAAAAAGCAAGGATTTTTAGATCATGGGGAGAAGCCTGAAACCTCCAGCACCACTGAATTTCACTGCATTTAATCTAGCCCAGGCATGGAGGTGCTGGAGAGAACAGTTTGAATTCTATCGGGATCTTGCCTTGGAGAGAGAGAAAGACAAGCATAATGACAGCTGGAGAGGAGCAGTGGCTGCACTCCAGCACAGCCGTGTCAGTGTCTGGTGGTCTTTTCTGACTTCAGCGTGGCCAGGAGAGGACATCACTTCCTCCTCCACCGGCTGTGTTGGCTGCTGGGGCTTGCCCCCGGTTGCAGCCAATCGTAGGTGAATCCGGGGGCATGGTATGGTGGAGTGGACTAGAGAGAAAACTTATTCCCTCTAGCCTATTCCCTGGCTGTAAATGCCAGCTGCACCCAGGACCCAGCCTCAGTAGACCCTGGCTTCCCCACCCACCCTAAGCCATAGCCCCCACCCAAATAGTGACCATGGAGGAGTAGCCTCAATTTGATGTACATAAAGCATGGATCAGCAGCCTAGTTATTATCTGGAAACCCTCAAGAAAGCTGTGCATTTGTATCAATCCCAAACCTTTGAACAGACCCCTAAATCACAGCCATTACCCGCCACCAGCCATTGATGCTGCAGTATGTGACCTATCCCGAGCCAAGGTTTTATTGGTGTTTGATGTAAAAAATGGATTCTGGCGCGTAGAGCTTGACACAGAGTCAAGCTATCTGACCACTTTGGCAACTCCTTTTGGCATATATCGTTGGCTGTGAATGCCAATGGGCATCAACTTTGCCCCTGAACTCTTTCTGTGTCGACTGAATCAGGAGCCTGAAAATAATTGCTGATGACATACTAATTGTGGGATAAGGAGATAGTGGAAAGGCGGCAACAAAAAATCATGACAAAAAAGTTAAGCATGTTTTTTTGGAGAGGTGCAGAGATAGAAATATGAAACCAAACCCTGATAAAGTCAGGTTAGGACTAAAGGAAGAGCCTTTTATTGGCCACCTGTTGACAGCAGAGGGTCAGAAAGCGGACCCAGCAAAAGTAGAAGCAATCTGGATGATGCCAAGACCTATGGATGTTGAGTCCAAAGATTTTTGGGAATGGACCACAATTTGTCTTGGGACATTTCAGGGCATTCCAAAAGCAGCAGGAATTTGATCATCTGACATCTTCACCTGCCTATGCCCAGAGCAAGGGGAAAGCTGAATCAGCCATCAAAATAGCTAAGATAATTTTGACCAAAGCCAGAAAAGCAGGGGCTGATGCAAATCTAGCTATCCTGGACCACCGGAAATAACCTTCACAAGGTTTGGATGGAAGTCCAGCACCACAGAGACTGATTGGTCAAAGGACAAAGACTACCAATGAGGGGCCACTTATAATGCAACCAGAGGGCTGCAGCAGAGGATCTGAACTGATTGAACAGAAATTAAGACCGGCATATTAATATGACAGTGGCAGAGCATATGCATCTGTCTGCCACCCAATAGCCTTAAAAACTGCTTCCCCCAAAATTCTTGGGAAAGGGAGAAGTGTGTGTTTTAAGTATGCAGACATACAGCTGGATTCTAGAGCCAAAACAGTATAGAGGGCCTTTCAGACAGGTGTTTATTATGGAAAAGATGCTCCTCACCTATGCCATTTTTATTTTATTTTTATTTTTGCAGTACCTGCACAACACATTTGGCATCAAAATGTCAGCCTCTATTCTGGCCCCAATTTAATCCAGATTTACCCTCTCCGGGGGAGATCTGATAAATGGAAAAACCTGTTGTCAACATCCTGTTTGTGATACCTGCATAAACTGTGTTGCAGTGGTTCTCAACCTGTGGGTCCCCAGATGTTGTTGGACTACAACTCCCATCATCCCTGAGCTCTGGCCTTGCTAACTAGGGGTGATGGGAGTTGTAGTTCAACAACATGTGGGTACCCACAGGTTGAGAAAGGCTGGTTTACAGTATTAAGCCCCACCACAAACACAGCCTTGAAGCACCTGGATCATATAAGTCAGCTCACCCTTGGGCTATGAGAGCCAGTGTGGTGTAGTGGTTAAGAGCAGTGGACTCGTAATCTGGTGAACTGGGTTCGCGTCTCTGCTCCTCCACATGCAGCTGCTGGGTGATCTTGGGCCAGTCACACTTCTCTGAAGTCTCTCAGCCCCACTCACCTCACAGAGTGTTTGTTGTGGGGGAGGAAGGGAAAGGAGAATGTTAGCTGCTTTGAGACTCCTTCGAGTAGTGATAAAGCGGGATATCAAATCCAAACTCTTCTTCTTCTATACCATGTTAAAGAAGCTGGCATAGTGAAGATGAGGGGGGCCCATCCCCTGCGGCAGCTCAGTGGTAGAGCATGCAAAAGGTCTTAGATGCCATCCTCAATGCCTCCAGGTAGGACTGGAAAAAACACCTGCATGAAACAGCAGAGAGGCACTGCCACTCACAGTAGACTGAATTCAATGGGCCAGTGGTCTCACTCAATAGTAAAGGCATCTTTCTATGTTCCTAAGTAAGGCGCTGTGTAATCTAGGCCTCACAAAATCATCTTATTGTTCTTCTTTGCTCTACTGTTCACTACTAGAGGTGTCTTAGGTGAATGCAGCTAGAAGAAAAGCAATTGAGGGCCAAGTTGGAGATGATGTCTTTGTCTTTGCTTTTAACTGTGCAGGTGTTTGTTTGTTTTTAAAAAATTAGATGGGGGCATCTGATCATTATTGGGATCTTAGAAGAAGGCAAGAAGGAAGGACGTCATCCTTTTCTCTCCCTCCGCTTGCAGATTGGGGTGTGGCTTGCAGCAATATATATGTACATCTCACTGGTGCTTGGTTTCCCCCAGGAAAATGCCAGCCCCCTGGCTCCACCTTTGCCGCGGTTCTTGCTAACAGAATTCTCCAACCCCGTGTTTGAGGAGGACGGCGAGGCACCAGCCCAGAGTCAGCCAGACGTTGAGAACAGAAACAGCACCAAACTCTCCGCCAACGGCTTTGGTATCACCAACTGGGGAAGGAGGGAGCGGGTGAAGACATTGGCAGGGCCCCACTAGGCAGATTTGTGTTTGAGGGTGTTAGCATGAGTGAAAAAGAACAAGTAGTCCAGTGGGGGAATCCTTTCAGGGCAAAGGTGTTTGGGGAGCCTTTTGAGCCATAGGCCAGGGGTAGAGGATTATCTTTTTCAACCGGGGGAGGGGGCACAGTCCCTTCTCGGCAAACTTTCAGGGGCTACATGCTAATAGCTGGAAGGGCTAGAGGCTCAGGTGTGAATTTTACCTTTGTGCTGTAGATTAGCAATCCTCTACATCCTACGCGGGACGCGGGTGGCGCTGTGGGTTAAACCACAGTGCCTAGGACTTGCCGATCAGAAGGTCAGCGGTTCGAATCCCCGTCGCGGGGTGAGCTCCCGTTGCTCGGTCCCTGCTCCTGCCAACCTAGCAGTTCGAAAGCACGTCATGTGCAAGTAGATAAATAGGTACCGATCCGGCAGGAAGGTAAACGGTGTTTCCGTGTGCTGCTCTGGTTCGCCAGAAGTGGCTTAGTCATGCTGGCCACATGACCCGGAAGCTGAACGCTGGCTCCCTCGGCCTATAGAGCGAGATGAGCGCGCAACCCCAGAGTCGGTCACGACTGGACCTAATGGTCAGGGTTCCCTTTACCTTTACCTTTACCTTTACATCCTCCAACATCAAAGCAAGCAAGAATCACCTTCAGAGTTCAAGGACACATTCCAGCCAGACAGAAACACTTGAGGAGGGTGCAAGGGAGGGACAATGAAGGATGTAGCCTGAGGACAAGGAGGGGTGCCTAGGGAGATTCCCAGGAGACAGTCGGTGATGGAGAAACTGCCAACCAAGAGCAGCAAGCAGTGCTGCTAAGCTACAGAAGAATGAATTTATTATTTCGGTCACAGACCAGTTCCAGCCCACATACAATATCAAGGAAGTCATAAAACATGATAGGGATACATTTGAATTTGCAATTAGGTATAACAGGGACAATACAGATATGGCAACAGTTAAAAAATATATAAATTAAAACTTCATCACTAAAATATAACCTAAAATTATCATTTAAGGCCTTAATCATTATGATAGTACAGCTTGTCCCCTAAGTTTTATGGAAAACACACAGAATTTGGCTACCCGTAATGTGATCTCAGGATCCTTGTCCTCTACCAGGGATTTTAGTCATTGAAGTTCAGATTCATTTGGAGATTTTTGCATAGCAGGGGTAATATATACCGAGTGTTTATCCTCATAGAAACGGCAGCGTAACAAGGCATGGAAGACAGTTTCTACCTTCATCAAGCCGCAGGGGCAGACTCGTTCCGCGTATGGTTTAGCCTCAAATCTGCCCTGCAATAAGGCAGATGGCAGCAAAAAGCTACAGAAGAAGCGTGTGCAGGATGCAGTCATAGGTAACATCAGGGACTGATCCAGTCAGAACTGTTGCCTGCTCCTCACCCACCACTACCATTTAGCATCTTACCACTTTTTAAAACTGCAAACTGCCTTGGGTGCATTGCATTCATAGTAATAATAATATTATAATAATTTATTATTTATGCCCTGCCCATCTGGCTGGGTCCCCCCAGCCACTCTGGGCAGCTTCCAACAAAACACTAAAATACAATAACCTATTAAACATTAAAAGCTTCCCTAAACAGGGCTGCCTTCAGATGTCTTCTAAAAGTTTGGTAGTTATTTTTCTCTTTGACATCTGGTGGATGCAATGTCATCTGGTGGATGCAATGAAAATAAATAAATAAATAAATAAATAAATAAATAATAAGCAAGCAAGCAAGCAAGCAAATAAATAAGCAAGCAAGCTAGCTAGCTAGCTAGCTAGCTAGATGGCCAAATAGCTTCACTTGTCTGAGGCAACTTCCTATGTTCCTGTTGCAGGGTAGTGTGGTGGTGGTACAGGGGAGGATGCTGGGAGGTTTCTGTGCCATGACTGTGACTCTCCACTCCTGTGCCTGCAGCCCAACAGGTCCGGGACATGGCAAGCAGGAAGTTCAAGCCAGACTGCAAGTTCTCCTGGCTCTGCGTGGCCATTCTCAGCACGGTGCTTCTCCTCCTCCTGGCCTTATTGGTGGGCATCATCATCGCCTCCCGTAAGTTCCAGGCACCAAGACCTGTCCAGAATTCCTCCAGAGGGGTGGGCCCCTCCTGCTTTCCCCAAAAAGTACTTCTTTCTGCCCTCATCAACCAACCAACCCCCCCCCCAACACCTTTTAAGGCAGAGCTGGAAGATCTAATAGAAGCAGGGATAGTCAACAAGGTGCCCTCCAGATGTTTTCTATAGTTAGTTAGTTAGTTAGTTAGTTAGTTAGTTAGTTAGTTAGTGCATTCGTCTTCGCCATTTACATCCTGTTTAGTTGCAGTAGTCGTGTACAAGGACTCAGTGCAAGATGAAAATCATTTAAAACTATGAAATTCAGTATCTGGCCTCCTTATTTACTTCTTATAAGCTGTTTATGAATAATTATTAAGATTTTACTAATTATAACTTAAATAGCCAGATACAGGATAAAGGAAGTCTTTTATTTGGTTGGTTGTATTGTTGTATGTTATGCTTATTGTATGTTACGTTCACGTTTTATGAGGGTGGATTTCTGTATTGGGGGGTGGGGGTTTATGTTATGTTGTAAATAAAATTTCCAATAAAAATTTAAAATTAAAAAAACAACAACTATGAAATTCAGTTAAAATGCCTTCTGGGGTTTTTAAGGAAGTCTTCAGTAAGCACTGTAGATTCAACGGGGAGGGGGGCCTCGAAAGGAGGTTCATAAAAATTGGCCCACAACATTGGATATAAGCTGTGTGTCTGAGCCATGTTGTGGGTCTCTTGTCCAACTCTCAGCACCCATAACAAACCACAGTTCCCAAGATTATCTAGGGGACGCCATGGTTGTTCCAAGTGGTATAATACCACTTTAAATTTATAGCACAGGCTGGGCCATGGTGGCTCTCATGAAGTCCTCAGTGATTGGACAGGGATATAATGACTCACACTGCTCCCCGCCCCCCAGTGAAGTGTAGTTTCCCCCCTTACAGAGCTGCAGTTCTCAGCATCTTTAACAAACCATGGTTCCCTGGGTTCTTTGGAGGGGAAGCAATGTGCTTCAAATGCATGTTGGATGTGCTTTGAATGTACATTTGGTCCACTGTAGATGGGCCAAAGGTCTGGTTCTGAATAAAGCAGCTTCCTAACTCTGCTTGAGGGTGGAGAGGCAAACCTCATTTCCCATTGCAGCTCTTCTCATCCCTTGTAAATTCTCTTTCTATGGCAGCAGAGCTGAAGTCCCACCATCCCGTCAAACCCTCGCTCGGGGCTTCTCATGCCCAAACCATCACCGCTACCTCAACTCCCATCCCCAGGACCTCACCAAGCCCCCAGCCCACAGGGACGCTGTCCCTGGGAGGAGAGTCGCCTGTCACCACAACGCCAGCACCTCGTGAGTAGACAGCTGATGTCAGAGTTGTTTCCCTGCCCGCCTTTATAAGCATGAGCCCTACCCATTGTGTGGGGGGTGCCTGCTTTCCATTTGGTACAATGAACAGCCACAGAGTTGAGACTCTGTTACCCACCCCTGACAGGTGGCCCCTGGAAAGTTGCCCAGAAGGGAATGTGGCCCTCAGCCTTCAAAGGATTACTCATTCCTACTGTAAATCCACTCGACGTGTCTGTTACATACTGAAGTTCTCACCCTGGGCCAGCAGGGGGATACTGTAGATAGTTTTCACTCAGGTCCACATATGCAAATAAGGAATTGAATATGATGTTCAGTGATTGGATAGTTACAGAAAGTTGTTACTGTTGCGTTGTAGTGGAGCTCTATATAAGCAGGCTGGCTGAACCCTTCAGTTCAGTTCTGTTCTGGGTCTGTGAATAAACAAGAGCTGTTTGAAGAACCGCTGTGTCGTCTGATATGTTCACCCACAACTTAACAGTGTCATCGTTGTTGTTGTTGTTGTTTTCCCCACATACAGTATGTGGAGGGATCCTGCTTGGCCCCAAGGGCACCTTCAGCTCCCCCAATTACCCAGCCCCCTACCCCCCAAACATCTTGTGCAAGTGGCACATCCGGGTGACGGCAGGGATGGCAATCCAGCTGAAGGTGGAGGAGCTAGACATTGAGAGTTCTGCCTCATGCCTGTACGACCGGCTGGAGATATTCAAGGAGCAGGACGCTTCCTCGTTGTGGGATGGGAGTACCAGGTAAAGTGCCATCATCCTATTGTTTATTTCGAATTGACTTTATTTTTAAGTGCACTGTTTTGCTGCTCTGTCCTTTGGGAGGAAGGGCAGGATATATCCTCTGACCATTCCCGCCCCTTTTCCCTCCCAGGGGGCCATGGGAAAGAGCTAGCTATTTTTCCCTTGGCTCCCTTTTTAAACAGGTGGCTTTTGCAGGTACTGTGGCTCCGTGGCACCGGCAACGATCAACACCAACTCCAGCCAGCTTCAGGTCATCTTTGTCTCAGATGACAACATTGCTCCCTCGGGCTTCACTGCCTGGTATCGGGCCGTTCTGCCCAGTGAAAGTAAGTGAATCCAGGTGGTGTGGAGGTGGCGGGGGCAGAGAGCAATTCTCTTAGGGGGTTGAAAGAGATCCTTCCAAACGTTTTATTCCAAGTACTGGGTAGTGCTGGTGATTTGGGGAATGTATTATTACTTGGTTGCTAGACCCATTGACTTGCCAATCAGAAGGTCGGCGGTTCGAATCCCTGCGACGGGGTGAGCTCCCGTTGCTTGGCCCCTGCTCCTGCCAACCTAGCAGTTCAAAAGCACGTCAAAATGCAAGTAGATAAATAGGTACCACTCCAGCGGGAAGGCAAACGGCGTTTCTGTGCGCTGCTCTGGTTCGCCAGAAGTGGCTTAGTCATGCTGGCCACATGACCCGGAAGCTGTACGCTGGCTCCCTTGGCCAGTAAAGCGAGATGAGCGCCGCGACCCCAGAGTCGGCCACAACTGGACCTAATGGTCAGGGGTCCCTTTACCTTTACCTAGACCCATTGAAGCTAATGGAGAAGACTAAATTAGGATTGTTCATTTCAGTGTGATGAACCTAACCTAAGTTAGGCTCATTCATTTCAATGAGATGGCGCTTTTGACCAGTTCCAAAACAAGTCTCAAGCCAGTTGGAATCCTTAGCTTCTTGTCCTCCAGGGGTGTTTGTCTCTTCCAGAGAACTGTTCCTGGGATGAGTTTCTCTGTGACCAGGGGCTCTGCCTCCACTCGGCCTACGTGTGTGACGGTTATCACGACTGCCATGACAAGAGAGATGAAGCCAACTGTAGCACAAAGCACAAAGGTACAGTCTGCAACAGCCAGCGCAGCTGACCCCCAATGTTGCTGTGGGGCAGTGGCAGAAGAATTATTGGTGGGAAGGCATTGCAAAGGGGAGGCAAATGCCAATACTGGAGAAATGAGCTCCAAACCAAATTGTGAGCTTCCCTTTCTATGGGTGGAGCAGTTAAGAACATCCAGAATTTCTCTTTATTCTGGTCCACGTTTTTACTGGAGCTGACCTAATTTGCACCTCTCAGGTAAATGCATGGGATTGTCCCCAGGGCTAATCTCCGACCAGAGCCGGCCCAACCATGACACAAGGTGAAGCAGCCGCCTCAGGCAGCGGAAGTACAAGAGGTGGCGCTCTATCTACCCCACTGTTTCCATTGCTGAGAGGGAGGCATTCCAACTAATTCTAACCCTCTCAGAGCTACCATTTCCAGAGTTCCTTCAGAAGAGTGATTGACTGTTAAACCACTCTGGAAATTGTAGCTCTGCGAGGGAAATAGGGGGTTGGTTAACTCTCATCACTCTTACCATACTACAGTTCTCGGGATTATCTTGGGGAAGGCATGATGGCTGTTTAAAGTGATATGATACTGCTCTAAAAGAGTAGTTCAGACACAGGAGGGGGGTGGGCTTAGCACTGTCTGTTTCAAAATAGATTTGGGGAGGGGGCTTCTATGTGAAGTGGTTTGGCCAGGTTCCCAAATCTGTTACTGGAATCTGAGTGGACATGCTGGAAACGAGGAGTTATCTCCTGCTTGGACTACTGCAATGCGCTCTGTGTGGGGCTACCTTTGAAGGTGACCCGGAAACTGCAATTAATCCAGAATGCGGCAGCTAGGCTGGTGACTGGGAGTGGCCACCGGGACCACATAACACCGGTCCTGAGAGATCTGCATTGGCTCCCAGTATGTCTCTGAGCACAATTCAAAGTGTTGGTGCTGACCTTTAAAGCCCTAAACTGCCTCGGCCCTGTATACCTGAAAGAGCGTCTCCACCCCCATCATTCAGCCCAGACACTGAGATCCAGCGCCGAGGGCCTTCTGGCGGTTCCCTCATTGCAAGAAGTGAGGTTACAGGGAACCAGACAGAGGGCCTTCTCGGTAGTGGCGCCCACCCTGTGGAACACCCTCCCTTCAGATGTGAAGGAAATAAGCAGCTATCCTATCTTTAAAAGACATCTGAAGACAGCCCTGTTTAGGGAAGTTTTTAATATTTAATGCTGTATTGTTTTTAACATTTGATTGGGAGCCGCCCAGAGTGGCTGGGGAGACTCAGCCAGATGGGCGGGGTATAAATTATTATTATTATTATTATTATTATTATTATTATTATTATTAGTTCAGCAGTATCGCTGCACAACTATTAAGAGTGTAGGACCGCTGTCCTGTTTTTCATCTGAAATAGCTATGGGAGTTGCAAAGAATTTGCCTCTCATTGTGAGAAGGAAAGTACAATAGGAAAAGAGAAAGGAGAGAGAGAGAGAGAGAGAGAGAGAGAGAGAGCAGAGGGAAAAATTACTTGGATATCCTTCTCTCTGGTGCCAATAATGCAAGCCCATCCATCACCACAATATGTGTGTTTCCTTACAGGTTGTGGAGGGACCCTCACCAGCATGGAAGGGCAATTATTCTCCCCAAATTACCCACAGCCATACCCACATCTGCAGGTGAGTGGCGACTTGAGATGTATTGTGGACCAGAGCAGGGGGACGCATCTTGCCCCACACTACCTTGCATGCACCCAACAGAGCTGGGCAGTGATGCTTTTACCTTGCAGCAATGCAATGCCCTAATAAGTGGCAGAATCTGAAGCAGTCCAGTGTCAGTTCTTGGAAAGCCACTGCAACTGTGGGACTTTTGAGAAATTTTCAGTAGAGCACGCATGGTAGTTCAGACCCTGCAATCCTCTAATAATAAATGTGGGCATGTGAGTGGGATGGATGTGTAAATGTGGCTTTATAATAATAATAGAATAATAATTTATTATTTATACCCTGCCCATCTGGCTGGGCTTCCCCAGCCACTCTGGGCGGCTTCCAACAAAATATCAAAACACCGTAATGCATCAAACATTAAAAGCTTTGGCCCACCCTAGTGGCAGAATGTAGCTCCTGGATGAATGCTTGCATGGGAATGTTAAGATTCTCCACCTCTGTATTGTTAGAGGCTTATTGCATTGCTGAGAGGGGAAGAGTCACATGTAAAAGAATCTCTGCCCAGCCCTTGGGCTGGAACGACGTTTGCACACAAGTTCAAAATGTAGCAAAGTTCCAAAATCTAAATTTGTCCTTGGGGGAAAGGACTGTAGCTCATTAGCAGAGCTTCAGCCTTGCATGTAGAAGTTCCCCGGTAGGTTCAGCCCCCAGCAATGGAGGTTTGTCCATTGGGGCAAATGGGACATTGTCATAACAACCTCAGCCTGCTCCTTATGAACCCCCATATATATGCCTGTCTTCTTACTTACTTCCAGCCCAGTGGACAGCATGGACTATCAGCTTCCTCCTATTTGGTCTCACTGTTTGTTTATTTTTTGTTTTATTTTATTTAGAGCATTTGTGCCCCATTCTTTAGCCAAAGGCACACCTAGAGTGGCTTACATACAGCCTATTAAAGCAAGACAGTCTTCTTGCAAGCTTACAATCTTAAAACAAAACAAAGCATGACACACAAGGAAAAGGAACAAGAAAAACCAAAACTCAAGCACTGATTCTGGTTGCTCTGTAATGACCTGCTGGCACAGTTTAGCGGCAGGAGGAGCCTGATATAGCTGGTCTTATAGCAAAGTTGATGGGATGAGCTCCCCATCTTTCTCACTGATCAATGGCTTCAGTTTTGAAAGTCAGCAGCGGGGAGGATGGAGGCAGAACTAGAGACTAATTGTCTGTGCCTCTCACAGACTCTGCCACCTGCCCCACCAGAATCAATGAGCCCCAGCCATTGGTGGTCTCCCCAGTATCCCCAGGAAGGTCTGGGAGAGAACTCCCTGCCTGAAACCCTGGAGAGCAGCTTCCAATCATTGCAGACAACACTGAGCTTGGGATAAGGCAGTTTCCTGCATGTCTCTGAGAAGGCAGGAGATGTCCCAGGAGAGCTGCTGCCAGCCAGAGCAGACAATACTGAGCTAAATGGTCCAATGGTCCGACTCAGAATAAGATGGCTTCCTAGGAACCTGAAATCTGAGTAGAAAGAAACCCTCCATAGTCCAGCTCTTATACCGCCAGGCTGAGCCACACTAGGAGCTCCCCTATCGTGTACAGTAGACCTCCCAGGCCTGCCTTTCTCTTCCAGCTCTGCCTCTGGCATATCTCAGTGCCCGTGGGCCACGTGGTGGACTTGCATTTCCACAACTTCAGCCTCGAGTCCCAGGAGGAGTGCAACTATGACTTTGTGGAGGTGTACGACAGCGCTGGGATGGGAGCAACCAGCGTCATGGGCAGGTATGGTGGTCTTTCATCCCACCCACTCACCTCCCAGTAACGGTAGCGAATTCAAACTGTTACCATGGTCAGAACCCAACAATTCCCAGAAGTTTCATGAAAATATATGGAGAGCCTGACTGCAGAATCGGGCCAAAGGGGGCCAGTCCAATCCAGTGTCCTATTTCCATGGTCAACCAGATGAGAAGTCCTCTTTTAAAGCCATCCAGATTGATGGCCATCACTACATCTTGTCACCGTGAATTCTGTGATTTAGCCCTGCACCATGTGAAGAAGTCCTTCCATCTGCCTGTCTTGAGTCTTCCAACCTTTGACTTCATCAGATTTCCATAGGTTCTAATATTTTGAGTGAGGGAGAAATGCCTTTTTCCTCTCTGCTTTCCCCACAATGCCTTTCCCTGTCCACTGTGAATAATGTATTCACATGTCAATGGAAGGTTTTCACCAGAAGAGGGAGCCTCTGGCCTAGGTCTATGCTGCAATCCAGAAACCACTAGCACAGTAACCAGTGTGGCAGCACTCAGGTGACACAAAGGGACCAATCAGGTCTTCCTTGTTCTATCCTATATGCAAATAGCAAACTCATTTTCTGAGTGTTGATCCTTTTGTAGTCCCAGTGGCACCATCCACTCTCAAGAGCGGGTGATCAGGTCTTTCGGAGGAAACCCCAAGGTGCGCAGAATTGCCATATATAACCCTCCAGGACGTTGAGTCCCCAGACTGGATGCACACCTTCCCATCTGTGCTTCCACACCAAGTCATGTGATCCGTGCAAGATCACAGAGACCCAAAGATGCCACATTGAGACCATAGCCCCAATAAAAGCATTTTTTCCGGCCAATATCTGTGCGTGAAATTGTGTGATATCACAGCACCTAAAATGGCCACCAAGCTCTCATGGGAATGTCCCAGTTTTTCCAGGGCACTTGCAGGGTGTGATGTATTTAAAGGGGTGAGAGGAAATTAAAGGAGAACCCCTCCAAAATAAAACACACTCAAGCCCGTAGAATACTGAGCATGCTCAGTGGGAACAGAATGCTTAATATGGACAGGAATGGAAAACCAGGTGGAAGGGGAATGGAATAGAGTACCCTAGAACATGTTATGTTTGGAACCCTGAGCAGGAGCATTTCACGCCGCAACATTTTACTACAGACCCCAGTTGTAAAGCCTCTGATCCTGATCTGGTCCTTAATCAGAGTGATTCATCACTTCATGCAAAGCCAGACTTCTCTCTCTGGCTGGGCCTCCATAGTCTGTCTGCTCAGTCAGTGCTTGCTTTGCCTCCAGATAACCAACCCCAAACAACAGCAGGTGTGTGTGTGTGTGTGTGTGTGTCCCCATATTTAGAATTGGGTGCTTTGTTAAAAGTCAGTTTCCCCTTCCTCTTTTTGCAGGTTCTGCAGCTCTAACTTGCCCCCTGTCCTGACCTCCTCACAGCACGTCATGACAGTCCTCTTTGTGGCGGACGAAGGAATAGCTGACAACGGGTTCTTTGCCACTTACCATGCCCACAACGCCACGGAAAGTAGGTGATGGTGGCTCCTGGCACCTTTGTCTACCGCCAGCTGAGGTAGAATGGGCCAGCCAGCTCTCTCTTCAACATTTGTTTACCACCAGCCCCTGCTTACATATTAGCTCCTGGAGCTTCCCCCCTCCCCACATGGGCCTCAGAAAGGGGCAGCACTCTGCCCATCCTCAGAGGCACCCTCCCCTTTTAAAATTGTTGCCTCCCATTATAAAGAGAAGACACTTTTCCAGAGCTCTGGGATTCCAGCCAAACTTCCTTAAATTGGGGGGGAGGGGGAGGTTGAACTATAAAGACATTGTGGTTTTAAAACTAGGCCATGTTTTTCCCCCTACCTCACCACCAGTCCCAGCCTTGATATCCAGCCTGGTGAAGCATTCTGGTGCACCCAGAAGCTTGCGCACTCTTCTGTAACATTACGGTTGTTTGCAGTAAAGGGACTTTGGAATCTTTCAAATCAAGAACGGTAGCTTGACCCTTAGATGTGCATGCTGGCGTAACCTCCTGCTCTTCCTCTCCTTATCAGCATGTTGGGTGGGCTTTTTCTCTGAGAAAATCCATGCGGAGGGTCGGGAAATGTTTTCCTTGCTGTTGAATAAGTGGGGGTGGGACGTCATCCCTGCTCCCCGAATGACTGCTGGCCTTCCCTTCTGTGTCTGTTAACAGGAAGTGTTAGAAGTCACAGTGTCTGGTCTCCACTGTTACTGGTAGGGCTGCAATACAGGAGGCCAACAGTTGGTGGCGCCAGAGCCAATGATGGATAAGAGACAGAGCCCATGTCAGGCAGATCCAGCTCATTCTGGTCTTGTCTCTATCCTCCTCTCTGCTGAGTTCTACAAGGGCAGCGCTGAGACTAAGGAGGAGGTTGACAGGACTGCTTATAAGTAAGAAGGCAGGCAGGTAGAAGAAGAAGAGTTTGGATTTGATATCCCACTTCATCACTACCCCAAGGAGTCTCAAAGCGGCTAACAATCTCCTTTCCCTTCCTCCCCCACAACAAACACTCTGTGAGGTTAGTGGGGCTGAGAGACTTCAGAGAAGTGTGACTGGCCCAAGGTCACCCAGCAGCTGCATGTGGAGGAGCGGGGAAGCGAACCCGGTTCACCAGATTACGAGTCCACTGCTCTGAACCACTACACCACGCTGGCTCACCAGCGTAGGGTAGGGGCTAGCTGAGGTCAGATTGAGGCCGATACGGTCATCTCCCATTTGCCCTAATGGGACCAGTCTGCACTGCACTGCTATCCACACATTTTCTCTTCTGCCTCTGCATGCTCTTCTGCCTAGAAGCATGCTTTTTCTTAAAATGAAAACAAGGTGGGGGGGATGAAAGAAGGAATATTCAGGCAGAGGGTTATGAAGGGGGCCAGCTGCCACCCATAAGAAGCTACTTCCCCAATAGCAGAAAAACTCCTGCTTTCTGCCACGTCAGTCATGGAGCTTTGAGGAGGGGCCTCATTCATAAAAGCCTCGAGGTGGCACTGATGGTGCTGGATCTGGGGGCGGGAGCCGGGGGTCATCTCTTGGGAAGGACTGCATTTGTTTGTTCTCAAACTCTAGTCCTCCTGGGATTACATACATTTTGGCAGTTAGGGTTTTTCTGTGTGTGTTTGTTGTTTTCCATAATTACTACTTAGCCTTACAGCAGGAAAATTCCGTCCAGGGGAGAGGGAAATCTCTAAGCGGGAATGCCACTGACCTCAAAGCTTTCGTTCTCATGTGATTAGAGGAAAACTCACATCTGACTCCAGGCCAAACTTGTGAACTGCTAAACTGTACAACTGCACACACTAGGCATGGATGAATCTGTCAATTTCACTTTCTCTCCCTTTCTCGTTCTTATAATCTTATGCAAAGGTCAACACATTTCCACAGCAATTTGCACTAAAAGAACAAAAAGCTCGTGAAAATTTATCAGTATTTTAGTGCGAATTTCCCCAAATAAATGCATTTTTGGGTGCAGTTTTGACTAATGTGCACATTTTTGCAAGCAATTTTTCCTAATACAATTTATTGTCTTCATAAAGGCGTGTCTTTTATGAACACTTTCCTTTACTATATTGCATCGCAAGATTCGGAGAAGGGTGAATTTCACAGGACACTTGTGTTTCATTTTGTGCATTGCTTCAGGAAGTGCAAATCAGGTAGTTTCTCATTAAGAGACAAACAAAATCTAATCCCACCCCCCACCCCAAGTTCCTTGCTTCCTCATCAAATGATGAGGAGTTCCAGGACAGAGTACCATCCAAGTGCTTCTCGTCGGCCAAATTATTCCCTTTACGCTTTGGAAGAATTTTCAAGTTTCTCTGAAAGAAGAAAAGCAACTGGGAATTCCAGGCTCCCCTACCCAGATTTAGTGGCCATTTTGTGACAAAACTATATAATGGTGCTATCTGTGTTGACATGTAGATTAAGGGGGGGAAAGTAAGCCTTGCAGAGGTGAATTAAAATAAGTTTGTGTTAAAGCAGTCGCATGCTGCTTTAGAAGTTCCCCATCCCTTAAGGCTGACGCTGCCATTTAGCAGTGTGTTATCTACCGTATTTTTCGCTCTATAAGACGCACCAGACCACAAGACGCACCTAGTTTTTGGAGGAGGAAAACAAGAAAAAAAAATATTCTGAATCTCAGAAGCCAGAACAGCAAGAGGGATCACTACACAGTGAAAGCAACAATCCCTCTTGCTGTTCTGGCTTCTGGGATAGCTGCGCAGCCTGCATTCGCTCCATAAGACGCACACACATTTCCCCTTACTTTTTAGGAGGGAAAAAGTGAATCTTATAAAGCAAAAAATACGGTACCTAATACTTCTGCTGTCCTCTCTCTTGCCTTTCTCAACCCCTCTCCAGAAACATGCAGCCCCCTGGATTTCTCCTGCAGAAATGGCGAGTGCCTGTCTCAGGCGTTGGTGTGCGATGGCTGGCACAACTGCCCGGATGGGAGCGACGAATTCAACTGCACCAGCCTCACCTATGCATCTTTTGGTAAGCGGCAATTCTTTCCTCGTGAAACAAGATTCCTAAAGTTGAGGTCCTGCACCAGTTGTTGAAAAAGGGCTGCCCGGTCATGTGAGACTGAGTCATAAATAAGAATGGGCAAATTTGCCCATTGTGGTGCCCCCCGGTTTCTCATTTCCCCTAACCTAAAGTTCAGCACTTTAGATTTCTGCATTGGTTTGCAATTTTAAAACAAACACCCTTACATTAAATTG
This sequence comes from Podarcis raffonei, assembly GCF_027172205.1. NCBI lineage: Eukaryota > Metazoa > Chordata > Lepidosauria > Squamata > Lacertidae > Podarcis > Podarcis raffonei. The sequence goes on from NC_070616.1 coordinate 24,504,943, forward strand.
TTAGCATTTCCTTGCACATTTATCCCAATATACCTATTTTTGTATGCAATTTTGTCTAATATGTACCTGAGCTGAATCTGAAACATTGCCACACAAACACGCATATACCTGCACCTTTTCCTTCTACCTGCAGAGCCGTCCTGTGAGCCAATTGAGGTGGAGATGTGTTTGGGTCTCAGTTACAATACCACCTCTTTCCCCAACATCTGGCTGACCATTATGGATCAGCAAGAGGCAGAAGAGCATCTTGAAGACTATATGGTGAGCCTGGAGGAAGGTGGGGAAAGGGATGAGGGAGAGCGATGGGGGTGGGCGCTGGACCCTTGGCTTGGGAGGAAGGCAGGGAACATCAACAGAAAGCACCTTGCCATGGAGTGGGGAGCAGGAGAGAAAGATCTGGCCCAGCAGGACAACACCCCTCCCACCACTTTAGAAAAATTGATAGATTGGTTCCTGGGCATGTGGGAGCCCTGAAAAATGCCCCCCACCAAGCCTGTTGGCCAGTGCCTATCCTTGGTTCTAGGTCAGCTGGAGCCAGAACCAGGAAAATGACTCCCTTTCTGCCCCTTTGCTCATTTTATTAAAAAAAAAAATTATAAATCTATGACATCACAACTTCAGGCAACAATTCTAGAAAAGAAGTTTGACTTAACCATAATCCACACAGTGCACAGCCATTTTCTATGTGTTAAAAGAGAAAATTCGCAAATGCACTAAATGCATCCACTTAACAACAACCCTCAGGAGTGCTTAGCCAAGGAGGTGTCTCAGTAATAAACCTAACTGAAATAATTTTTGGAGAAGCAGCGGTTGTATTGCAGCTCTCTGACAAGTCACGTGACAAGGGGTCCCACATATCTTCAGATTTGTCCCTCCTGCTTTCGCCCGTCATTGGCGTTTTTCTTTGCAGATGTTTTTCAGCTAGAGCAGTAGTTCCCAGACTTCCCCCCCCCCACACCCTATAAACTCATTCTCAGTGCCTCCTATCCTATAACACATTGTTCAGAACAGCAGTTTGCACAATCCGCTAAGGAAGATAACACAATAACAAAGCAGCAGCAATTAATTACACATTTATTCAAAGCCCAATTAAAACTCTTCAGTTTTCTTGATTCAGCAAAATTGATGCACTTAAAATCATAGAATCTTAGAGTTGGAAGGGGTCCCAAAAGTCATCTAGTCCAACCTCCTGCAATGCAGGAATCTCAGCTAAAGCATCCATGACAGGTGGCCAGCCAGTGTGGTGTAGTGGTTAAGAGCAGTGGACTCGTAATCTGGTGAACCAGGTTCGCGTCCCCGCTCCTCCACATGCAGCTGCTGGGTGACCTTGGGCTGGTCACACTTCTCTGAAGCCTCACACACCTCACAAAGTGTTTGTTGTGGGGGAGAAAGAGAAAGGAGATTGTTAGCCGCTTTGAGACTCCTTAAGGGGAGTGAAAGGTGAGATATCAAGTCCAAACTCCTCCTCCTCTTCCTCCAACCTCTGTCTAAAAACCTCCAAGAAAATCCACCACCTCTCATGCGAGTCTGTTCCACTGCTGAACAGCTCTTACTGTCAGAAAGTTTTTCCGAATGTTTAGTCGGAATCTCCTTTCTTGAAACATGAAGCCATTGCTCCCTCCTCCACGTGACAGCCCTTAAGATATTTAAAGGTGGCTATCAAATCTCTCCATCTCCTCTTTCCCAGGCTAAACATACCCAGCTCCTTCAACCGTTCCTCATAAGGCTTAGTTTCCAGACCCTTGATCATCTTGGTTGCCCTCCTCTGCACATGTTCCAGCTTGCCAACATCCTTCTTAAATAGTGGTGCCCAGAACTGGACACAGTATTCCACTTGATCCTGTGATATTGAGATTCCTGCATTGCAGGGAGTTGGACAAAATGATACTTGGGACCACTTCAAATTCCATAACTCTGTTACCAGCTTCTCAAAGTCTGATGCTCACTTATAGCTCCACTGCCCCACAGCGCCCCCTTTGGGAACCACTGAGCTAGGGCAAGAGACCACCATCTCTGCATGGGGTACTTCCAGGGATGGGCTATCAAATGCAGTATTAGGTACAGTAAACCAGGCTTCTTCAACCTCAGCCCTCCAGATGTTTCTGGCCTACAACTCCTATGATCCCTAGCTAGCAGGACCAGTGGCCAGGGATGATGGGAATTGTAGTCTCGAAACATCTGGAGGGCCGAGGTTGAGGAAGACTGCAGTAAACCATTCACTTTTTTCCAGGAGTAGTGAGAGAAGGGCTAATCCAATACCTGACAAGTGCCTTTCCCTGCTGCCCATTGCTCGTTCTTTTTCAGATGCTGAAGGACTTCTCTTGCTATCCATCTCTGCGCTTGCTCCTGTGCAGCCTCTTTGTACCCAAGTGCACCCCAGACGGGGGCATCCTGCAGCCGTGCCGCTCCGTGTGCCTGGCAGCCGAGCAGAGCTGCCAGCAATCCCTCAGCCTTCTGGGTCTCCCGTGGCCCCTGAACTGCAACGTCCTGCTAGATTCCAACAACCCTTTGGAGTGCTTCCTGCCATAAAAGGGGCTGCCCCGCTCCATCCGCAACCTCTATTTCACGTGCCGTGTAGCTGAATGCTCCTCTCATTGCCCAGCTTGGTGGGAGACCCTTTGGAGGCCGCCAGTTCCCGAGCAGAAGTTCCCCATCAGAAGAAATTCTTCACCAGAAGACCTTGGGATCTGAGCTACAATGCTTTGTAGGCCATCCACTGACGAACGTCTCTCCAAGGAATCGGTGGAATCTGAGCAACAAGAGGACAATTTGCAGTTTGGGGTTGAGTCTTTAGATTGTAAGCACCTTGGGTCAGAGGCTGTCCTCATACCCTTTGTAAAGTTCTATGCGCCTTGATGGTGCCCATATAAATAACTTGGATAATAATATATCAGAGGCTACAGGGGGCTTCCATCATAATTAGAGCTGTAATATTTAGCTGATTTGTTTTTAAATCTTTGTGGTTGGTTTTAAAAGGCATTTTTTAAAAAAAGAAAAGATTAATGTAAATGGTTTTTACTGTACATACTGACAAGTCCATGGCTTGTGAGCCCTTTCTTAGAAGGGGAGTTCTTTCTTCTCTCTTATGTGGGAGCAAAAGCCTCCTGTGAGGTTATGCCTACAGCAGCACATGTGCTAGGAAGGAAGGAAGGAAGGAAGGAAGGAAGGAAGGAAGGAAGGAAGGAAGGAAGGAAGGAAGATTTGCCTACCAGGATTATGTTGTTAAAATGCAAATTCATTCAGATCATAGAACTTTAGGATTGGAAAGGATCCCAGGGGTCATGTAGTCCAACCCCCTGCAATGAAGTTGATTGATTCGCTGATTAAAAGTCATACAATTCATCCACAAAAAGTTCCTTTATCTGAGTGACAACCCTAATAATTCTTGATTATAACCAGCAAAGAAGGACATCTTCTTGTTCCGGTTAACGCAGCATCAGATTGCACTATACATAGTAGTTTAATGGATTGTGATTTTACATTAATCTCCCATTTCAGCTCTGCCCTGCGCTCATGAGTTAACTGTGCATGCATTTAAAAAAGACAAAAAACCTTCAGAATTATTTGTCAAAGACAGCTGAATTTAGCATCCTCTATAAACCATGCAAATCAAGCAAGACTTTTCCTTATTTTGCAAAATGCATTCCGTCTGTGCTCATTATGAGCGGGTGTGGGAGGAGACATCCAGAGCCCTGAATTCCAATTCCTGGAACATTGCAAATCTTATTCAGCCACCCACGTGACTTATGAGATTTCAGTGGGCTTTTATACATCTTAAGGACTAGGTGCTTGTTGCTGTTGTTTAATGAAAGCTGCCATTCTCAGGAAGCTGAATCCTCCATCCCAAACCACATCCTGTGAGTTTTCTGTGCTTGCATGTAATTGTCAAATGCGCCCAGCCCTTGTGGCAAAGCCCTGCTGAAAGTATTTCTTTCCAGAATACATCTGGTTTAATAATGCTTATGCAAAGATTATGAAGACTTCAGAGTTGCCTCATTTGGAGATTGAGCTATTACAGCAGCGTGCTGAGGAGTGATTGAAACAACACAGACAAAACTTCTGGGAGCTTCCAGTGTTCCTTGTAGCTGAAAGCAGATGCTTCAGACCTGCGGGTGATATGGAATTACTCTAGCTTGCCCCTCCAGCACCCACAACAATTGACAGGGTTGCACAATTTATTTGTTCGATCTTAGTGGAATGAAGTGGTAGTGTGGTAGAAAAGGCTGTCCTACTTTAGACTGCAGGTGGCGGCTGATCCCCTTAAAAAAAATAATCCCCAAGCAAAAGAGGAGCGGAAAACAACCCACAAGAAAGCTAGTGTGTAAGGGAAAGAGCTTCATGTCTTCCTATGCTAGCTTTCCAGTTAAAAGGAGTTTATAATGCAAGGAATTCCTACATACATGTTATCCCTCCACCTGCACTCTGAAGTGGGATAATAATAATAATAATAATAATAATAATAATAATAATAATAATTAATAATAATTTATTTATACCCCGCCCATCTGGCTGAGTTTCCCCAGCCACTCTTTAACCACTTGATTTCTCTTCCACCTCACTGCCAACAGTGTGGAGTAGAGGTGAGAATGCCAGACTAGGACCTGGGAGACCAGGGTTCAAATCCACACTCAGCCATGAAGCTCACTGAGCGACTTCAGGCCAGTTGCTGACTCTCAACCTAACCTACCTCACAGGGTCGTTGTGGTTATAAAAATGGAGAGGAGGAGGAAGAACCATGCATGCTCTTTCAGCCCTACCTGGAGATGCTGGGAGTTGAATTTAGGATCTTCTACATGCACAGCAGATGCCCTGCCACTGAGCTTCAGCCCTTCCCTGCAGAAACCACTGTCCCTGGTACTGCAGCATTTCAGGCTTCAGTTGAGAGGATACACAGTTCTTGGATTCCTGTCATCAGGAATTCCCCACCCACAGAAAACTGGCACGTCAGCCAAAGAGATCTAGCCTCACTTTTCACACTTGTGTGCAATTGTTCTGAAAGAGCATTTGAACCTGTTAAAAAGTCCAACCTGCAACTAAATGGTCCTAGGAGCTCTGTACCACCCATGTGTGAATTACTTCACCTTCCATTCCATCCCTGCGCAGCAGCCTCTGAGATCATCGGAGCCCAGCTTAAATCTGGGAAGCATCACCCCAAGACAAGGGAGGAGTTTCTACGGAAGGGAGCTGGCGGCGGCAGCGTCTGCGAAACCAATCTGGGAGCAACGCCCATCCAGCTGCTGCTGCTGCTGCTGCTGCTGCTGCTGCTGTCAAAGCAGAAAAATGCTCAGGGACTTCTAAGCAGGATCTGGGTGCCAAATCCTGTCCATAAACTCTGCAAACAAGTTGTGGGTGGGATTTGTGCCTGTGTTTGTGGTACACTTGTGCATGTGCCAGAGGGAGCAGAGATCAGTTCCCACCCCTTGCTCTCTATCATAATACTAGAATGAAAGAAAGCTGAATAATGAAAGGTTCCAGATGGACGAGAGGAAGGAATTGGTCACACAGGAATCTGCTATCCCAAGAGGCAGCCAAAGAAGATGAGGCAAATTCGTGGAGGTTCAGGCTTACCTGGGGGCTTCTAGCCACAATGGCGACTTCTCAGGGTCAGAGGCAGTGATCCTCCAAGTACCTGTTTGCTAGGCATCACAAGGGTCGTGGTGAGATGCTGCGGTGCTCAGGTCCTGGCTTTTAGGCTTCCCATGAGCATCCTGCCAGAGCAGGATGCTGGACCAGACAGGCCTTTGGTCGGATTCAGCAGGAGCATGGGGAGCCGTGCTTGGTTTAATCTAGGTCAGTGTTGATCACACAAATTGGCAGCAGCTCTCTGGAGTTTAGGCAGAGAACCTTTCCCAGGTCTGACTGGGGATTTCAGGGATTGAACTATGCTGGTTTGCATGCAGCCATGGGTAAGTAAATTTGCAAGGTGCCTCCTGCATCCCTTCTCTGATAAGGTAAAGGTAAAGGGACCCCTGACAATTAGGTCCAGTCGTGACCGACTCTGGGGTTGCGGCGCTCATCTCACTTTATTGGCCGAGGGAGCTGGCGTCCAGCTTCTGGGTCATGTGGCCAGCACAACTAAGCTGCTTCCGGCGAAACCAGAGCAGCGCATGGAAACGCCTTTTACCTTCCCGCTGGAGCGGTACCTATTTATCTACTTGCACTTTGACGTGCTTTTGAACTGCTAGGTTGGCAGGAGCAGGGACCAAGCAACAGGAGCTCACCCTGTTGCGGGGATTCGAACTGCCGACCTTCTGACTGGCAAGTCCTAGGCTCTGTGGTTTAACCCACAGTGCCACCCGCGTCCCCCTTCTCTGGTAGACATGGATTATAAGATGTGCCCGCATAAGTATTTCCCAAGGGGCTTGGTTTACCCAGACAGCAGTATAAAAATGCACATTGATCAAGCGACATGACACCCAGCATCCTTATCCTATATTCTAATAGCAAACTCAAATGGAGGGGGAGCCCTTAGGTAGCCAAAGCAACATCCCCACATGAAGGAAGTACTGCATGAGCAGGCTTAGGGAACCCCCCAAGGGTTGCAGATATCCTGGCTGGGACTGGTGGTAGTTGTAGTCCAAATATCTGGTTGGCACCAGGTTGTGGGAGGCTACTGTACACTCACTCCTATGCTTCTGCCTGGTTGGAAAATATTCTGTAATGTTTTGTTGACTCCCAGCTTTTAAGACACGTTACGTATCCTGTCTGTTAATGTTACTTCTTTTTTTCAAGAGGAGAGTAAGCGGAGCTCAGCCTGGCCTCCAAGTCACACCTGGATGCTTCTCTCCTCTAATGTTAGATTCATATGGAGAAGAGAGTTATTGTTAAGTGATGAGCAGCAGGCACTCCGTACATGCTCAAAGACACTTCTTTTCCTGTGGTGAGCTCTGGCAGAAAATAAGCTCTAGTGCCTGCTCAAGGTAAAAAAAAACCCAAAATGATGGGCAGAGTGGAAATGGAACCACAAACCCACTTCTTCTTGGATTGTGTACAGCATTTCTGTCTCAACCTTTAGCCAAAAGGGGTGTCAGAGCAGCTTACAAAAATCAGTTATAATATGGTCCTGACCTTAGGTTCACAATCTGAAAAGATGTGACGCAAGAGGAAAATGGGAATAGGAAGGAGGAGGCAAAAACCAAGCTCAGGCACAAGTTCTTCAAAGTGACAGCCCATGTCTGTGAAAGTCCTGGCTGTTTCGCATTTGATGAAATGGGTTTCCTTGCCTTTCATCCCGCCATTGCTTTTATGAGGGTGAAGGTGCTTCTTTGGAAATATAGAGAACATTTATTTACACCCCACCTTGCAGGCAAGGCCAAACTTGGCCCTCCAGCTGTTTTGGGACTACAATTCCCATCATCCCTGACCACTGGTCCTGTTAGCTAGGGATAATGGGAGTTGTAGTCCCAAAACAGCAGGAGGGCCAAGTTTGGCCATGCCTGCAAGCAGCTCAAGGCGGCGCACCTGCTTCTCCCTGCTCCTCATTCTCCCCGCACAACCACCCTGCGAGGTAGGCCAGGCTAAGGGGCAACGTGGACTGGGCCAAGCTCACCCATTGAGCCTCGAGGGCTGAGTGGGGGAATTGAACCCGGATCCCCCGGTCTCACCCCCACCCCACCCCCCACTCTGACCCCTTCTCCGCCGCCCTCCCGGCTCCTGACTCTTCCTCCTCCCTCCCCTCCCGCCTTCCTCTCCCCTCTGCCGCATCCCAAAGATGCCCGTCCCTGGGAGCGCCTCTGCCTCCGACGCGCTTCCCCGCTTTGCCTGTAGCTCTTGGCTCCGCTCTGCAACTCTCCGGTTTCCATCGGAGTTGGGGAGGAGGGAGAGAGGGGAGGGAGAGAGGAGGGTGGGGAGGGGGGAAAGAAGGCCGGCCGGCGGAGCTGGCTTGCGGCCTCCTTCGCCAGAGTAAGCGGTCCTCCTTCTTCCCCAAGCAGCCCGGAGCGCCAGCTTGCCAGCCCAGCCGCAGAGCGCCGCCGCCGCGTGAGTATCGCAGATCCACGCGGGCTGGTGGGCTAGGGAGGCCGGGCGATGGGTTCCCAACTTGCCTGCTTGGAGCTGCAGTTTCTCCCGACTTTGCTGACACCACCTTGCTTTTGTTTTGGGACCGACACGATCCCAGAAGATCATCCGGGAGTTGGGAAATGCCTAGCGGGAGAAGATTTTGCTTTCTTTGGGATTGATTTTAATCCGAGCCACCCAAAAGCCTTGCCCAAAAAAATGCACTGGAAGAAAGAGCTGCTTTCTTGGGGAAATTGAAATAAAAGTGGCCAAAGTTTGTGGCTTTTAAAAAAGAATGGCCTGATCTGGACACCACAAAGGGGCGGGGGGGTCTGGATTCCAATTTTGAGTTAGTCTGGTTTTTAATTTGAGTATTCATTCTGATTTGTTCCACAATGGTTAGCCTAATTTGCTTGTGGGGTGTTTATACATCTTCCCATGAATTAGCCGTTCATCCCACACTTTTCCATGCATTTTCCCATCACTTTCTCAGCCACCAAAAGTCTGGGTTGGTTGTTTTTTTAAAAGTGGATTTGTTGTTCCAGGGGAAGGGAGTGCTTGAATTGCGCAAACCTAGATTTCCTGGGGTGCTCTTGAAGGCTTCCTGCAAAATAACATACAGGATACACCCAGAGGAGCATCTGGTGAACATTATAGAATTTGAACTCGGGTCTCCTGGTCCTAAGCAAACACTGTCTGCTAGGTCACTCTGACTGTTGGGAAGGTGTGGAAATGAGGGGCTTTGATTGCTGCAAGTGCCCCACAGGTTGGAAAGAAAGTCAACCATTCTGGACTGATATTCACCATTATATCTCACGCACATCATATGCAAAAGTTATTGCTACTTGCAATCCACAGGTAGGAGACTAATACTAAAAGTCAGTAGTAAAACTTGGTTTTTGCTGAATGCTTAAAAGGGCCTTGTGCCCTTTATTCTCAGTAATCATTGCAACAGTCCTGCTAAGTGGGCCTGTTTTATTAACCCCATTTTGCAATCCGGTGTAGATCAGACAGACCAGTAGAGATCCTAGAGCCGTAAAGATAGAACTATATGCCAATGGCTCATTTTTCTGCCTATATTAGTACGGTTGCATGTCACCCCAATCTGAGCCATGCGAGATTCCAGGGACACCAGGAATTACCCAGCAGAGTGGGTAATTACTCAGAATGAGGAACAGCAGAGACATTTATCTTTTTGATATATTTACACATATATACAACCTGAGCCTGGATGTGTGGGGTGTTAGGGGGAGGGTAGTACCTTTGCTGGGGGGTACCCCACCCTGCACTCAGCTCTCACCTGTGGTTCCTAGAAGCTGTGAGCATGCGACATTAGCCACACCCTGGGAATGGCTTTGGCTGGCTAGCTAAACCACGTGAGGGTACCTGATGGGTCTCAAACCCTCGGTGAGTTAGGGACTTCCCCTGCATGCAAAGACAGGCTCTGGCAGATTGAGCAGACAAGACCAATAGTCTCTTGACCAATGGTCAAGAAAGTGGTTTCTCCACATGCTTTAGGGGGAAGGGGCAGATGGGGCTCCTCAACCCAGGAACATAGCACATCTAGCAGATGGAAAACTCTGGTCCTCCACTGCCTTGCTGGATATATTTGGAAGAAGAACACTACCCAAATCCGGAGACCCTAAGACAGTTGGATGCTGCCTTCTGGCAACTCCTGCAGCCAAGCTGGTGCCAAACATCTTGCTCTGCTTTCCTGTGGACCCCACCAATGATGCCAAGAGTCTTGTTGTCTGGGCAGTTCAGGACCTCTGTACACACTGCCCAGGCTTGCACCCCAAGGAGGTCACTTCAGTGCTGATAATGCAGCAGTTTGACTTCACCCACACACCCTGGCTAGTCATAGCAGAGCTTAAGAAATACAGGGACTAGGCTCCCCAAAGAATATCCTTCTTTTTTCTCTTCTTTGGTGATCACTTGTAGCCGAGTAAGATTGTCTTCCATGAACACGGTCTTAACAGTGAGTCTGTAAGTGACTGTGGAGGCCAATTCTGGATGTCCTTCCACACTGGGGACATAGGTTCCCGGATGGGAGTGGGTCATAGTGAGGGTTTGCCAAACGTGCCTTCCTCTTAGCATATTTCTCCCTTTCATCCTGAGTCTGAACGTGTTCAAAGTCCACACCACCTTTGGTAAAGGCTGTTCTCCAATTGGAGCACTCACAGGCCAGTGTTTCCCAATTGTTGGTGTTTATACTACATTTTTAGGGGACGTGGGTGGCGCTGTGGGTTAAACCACATAGCCTAGGACTTGCCGATCAGAAGGTCGGCGGTTCGAATCCCCACGACGGGGTGAGCTCCCGTTGCTTGGTCCCAGCTCCTGCCAACCTAGCAGTTCGAAAGCACGTCAAAGTGCAAGTAGATAAATAGGTACCGCTCCAGCGGGAAGGTAAACGGCGTTTCCGTGCACTGCTCTGGTTCGCCAGAAGCGGCTTAGTCATGCTGGCCACATGACCCGGAAGCTGAACGCCAGCTCCCTCGGCCAGTAAAGCGAGATGAGCACCGCAACCCCAGAGTTGGTCACGACTGGACCTAAGGGTCCCTTTACCTTTATACTGCATTTTTAAAGATTTGCCTTGAGAGTGCCTTTAAACCTCTTTTGTTGACCACCAGCATTACGCTTTCCATTTTTAAGTTCGGGATAGAGTAGTTGCTTTGGAAGACAATATTCAATATGACCAGTCTTCAGCCAGTTTATGTTGAAGAATCGTTGCTTCAGCACTCACCCCACTACACCCCCAATCCTCACCAGGCTCAGGCAATGCTGAAAGAATGTAAAGCATTGAGATTTTGGATGGGTTCGCTGCATTCCAGTCCCGTTAGCTATAGCTAAATCCCAAAGCTGAAACTTATAGGAGCTCTGAAGACAACCTGGACTCTTGCAAAAAGTGGCAAAAGATGGCAGGGGCAGGAGGGAGAGGGGAAGAAAAGAGAAAGGAAAGGAAAATAGATGAGCAAATTGTCAGAACAGGCTGGCTGGCAGGCAGAAGGAGGACAAAACCAGGACAAAAGTTCACAGGCTGATTCTGTGGTTTGAAGGCTGCGTTGCGTGCCCGGCTGGCTCCTGGCATCAGTCGGGCCTCTAGAGGACTAGCCTCTTGGGAGGCTCTGGCTTCTTTTCTCTGATTCCATGGGAGGCGAAAGGAGCGTGACATCCCAGGCGGTTGCTTAAGAGCCAGTTGACATTTCCTCCTCTCTCTGTCTCTCTTCCCGCTGCCCCCATCGCTCACCGCAAAATACACAAAATGCAGCTTAGGAAACCCAGAGAATTCTGAGCCATCTGAAGCTCCCAACTGTTCCAAGGGAATCATATGCATTAATGGATTTAGGTTGCACAATTGCTAGTCTTACAGTTGGATTAGGGTGTGGAGGTTCCCTGGGAGATCAGCCATGGGGGTGGGTGTCTAAGAGGCACCATGGGGGTGGGTGTCTAAGAGGCACCATGGGGGTGGGTGCCTAAGAGGCACCATGGGGGTGGGTGCCTAAGAGGCACCATGGGGGTGGGTGCCTAAGAGGCACCATGGGGGTGGGTGCCTAAGAGGCACCATGGGGGTGGGTGCCTAAGAGGCACCATGGGGGTGGGTGCCTAAGAGGCACCATGGGGGTGGGTGCCTAAGAGGCACCATGGGGGTGGGTGCCTAAGAGGCACCATGGGGGTGGGTGCCTAAGAGGCACCATGGGGGTGGGTGCCTAAGAGGCACCATGGGGGTGGGTGTCTAAGAGGCACCATGGGGGTGGGTGTCTAAGAGGCACCATGGGGGTGGGTGTCTAAGAGGCACCATGGGGGTGGGTGTCTAAGAGGCACCATGGGGGTGGGTGTCTAAGAGGCACCATGGGGGTGGGTGTCTAAGAGGCACCATGGGGGTGGGTGTCTAAGAGGCAATACTCTGCTCTGGTTTTGCTGGAGTTCTTCTAACTTTTCACGAAACGGTTGCTGCAATTAATTTCTGCGGGGAGAGGTGGAATGCCAACCTGAATAAAAACCAGTTGGACCTGGAATCTTAGCTGCAGGTCTGTGGGATGAGGGGGGGTGAGAGAAAGGCACTCTGCACATGCTCAGTGGCACAATCTTTCAAATTAAACCAGTCGGAAAGTTGCGTGAATTAAACAAAGAAGAACCATGTATACCACCTTGTGTTCCTTGGAGGTGGGATAGCAATATAATAAATACTCTGACTGACTAAAACTCTGGAAATCTAATGCACCAGGGAACAACATAAAATCATAGGGAGCTGCCTTAGACTGAGTCACACCCTTGATCCATCAAGCTCTGTACTATCTACACAGATTGGCCGTGGTTCTCCAGGGTTTCCCTACCTTGGAAATGCAAGGATTGAACCCCAGAGACGTTCTGCATGCAGAGCAGGTGCTCTCCCACTGAGCTGAAGCCCTTCCCCTGCTCAGTCTAGTCTAGGCCAAGCATTCTAGCTTACCGTATTTTTTGCCCTATAGGACGCACCGTCCCATAAGGCGCACCTATTTTGGGGGGGTAATAAAGGGGGGGATTATTTTTTCCCCAGGCACGGGGCTGGGGCGGGGGAAGCCCGAGCTTCCCCCGACCCCAGCCCCCAGAACAGGCAACTCTCCGCAAGCCGCGGGAGCCTGGCGCCGGGCTCCCGTGCCTTGCGGAGAGCTACCTGAAGCCCCGGCGCGACTGCTCAGCATGCCGGGGCTTCGGGATAAGAGGCAGCTCTGCGCAAGCCAGGGGAGCCCTCCCGCGGCTTGCGCACAGCTACCCGAAGCCACGGCGCGACTGCTCAGCGCGCCGGGGCTTCGGTATAAGAGGCAGCTTTGCGCAAGCCGGGGGAGGGCTCCCGCGGCTTGTGCACAGCTACCCGAAGCCCCGGCGCGATTGCTCAGCACGCCCGGGCTTCGGGGTGCAGGCAGCTCTGCGCAAGCCGGGGGAGCCCGGGGGGGACTCCCGCGGGCTCCCAAGGCTTGCAGATAGCTTCCTGAAGCCTGGAGAGGGAGAGGGGTCAGTGCGCACCGACCCCTCTCACTCTCCAGGCTTCAGCAAAAGCCTGCATTCGCCCCATAGGACGCACACACATTTCCCTTCATTTTTGAAGGGGAAAAGTGCGTCCTATAGGGCGAAAAATACGGTAGTTCTTTCCAGCTTCACTTCTTCCTATTTGCAGTGATTTCTTTTGTTTTAACTGTGTGGGAGAACATAAAAAGAGCCCAGCTACTGGGTCTGACCAAAGGCCCATCTACATAGCCCAGCATCCTCACAGAGACCAATCAGAAGACGGTGGGGAACCCGTAAGCAGGACCCGAGTGCAACAGCACTCCCCCCCCCCTTGTGATTCCCAGGAACTGCTATTCAGAGGCTACTGAATACCAAACCAGTCATACTGCAGACAGTACATAGGCATCACAACTAGTAGCTACTGGTAGTCTTGAATTTGTCTTTCAAAGCCATCCAGTTGGCAACTATCACTGCCTCTTCTGGAGAGGGGGGGAAATCAATAGTTTAACTATGTTAGCTGGCAAACTTCAGAAGGCTGGGGAAAGCAGAGATGGTCTCAGCTGATGGGCAGGTTTATATGGAGCAAAGCATCCCTTAAAGCATCCCAGGGCCAGATTTAATAGGCCTAGTTATCTAGGGCAAGTAGGAATTTCATGCAGGTGACCATTCAAGGAAGGTTGACTAAACTTTGTCTTTTGTGGGCATAAACGCATTGGATTAGGTAAGCTATTTTTAAAAAAAAATTTGTGGACCTATTTGCAAAAAACCACTTCCCCGAGACCCTGTGGAGGTATCTGACAAACTCCTCTCTCTGTAGACCACCCCAGAAATGGAGCACGCCGTCTACTTCTTCCTCTTCCTGCTTACATTGACCACAGACTCTGTCCAGATTGAGGACAATAAGATCCCCAGCCTTTGCACTGGGCACCCCGGAATTCCAGGCACCCCCGGGATCCATGGTAACCAAGGCCTGCCAGGCAGAGATGGGCGTGACGGGCGTGACGGAGCAGCAGGGATGCCGGGAGAAAAGGGCGAAGTTGGTCAGCCAGGTAAGGGCACCTCTGCCTCTGGAGGATCTCAAAGGGCTTCCTGGTGCCTGAACGAAAACTTTTGGTCTTTAGATGCAGATGAGGCAGGTTAGGAGAGCACTATTATTCCCAGGTCCATTTCTATCATGCTAAGCAATCTAATTCTGCCGAAGCCCTGAAGTGGATAATTCCAGCATTATTGTCTCACAATGTATTGGGGGAAGGAGTCCTCTGTGTTGAGTTATCAACTCCATAGAGCAGGGCCAGCCTGTCTGGTGACCCATTTTTCTCTGTGTGGACAGCCAGCTGGCTTTCAGAGCTATGCAAGCCTCAACCATCAGCAGCTGGGCACGGCTAAAATGGCCGCACAAGACAAATGGGGAGGCCTGGCGGAAGTAATAAGGCCTGTGGACTGAAAGTTCCTCACCCCTCTGAGGGAAACGAGGTCATTTAAATTAAGACCCAAACTTCTAACCATTGTAGTCGCCACAAGCAAGACGAGGGGATAGCTGGTGTTTTGCTTTCTACTGAGTTCTCTCTTTTCTGTCAAATAATTTTTATTGCTTTTCAAAAAAAAAATTAACATTAAATTAATTTAAATTTAATACAAATTTGAAAGTTGACTTCCCACCCCGCTATCTTGATGTTTCTCTTCCCTCCCTTACTTGCTGCTCAATGTTACATAATTTCCCAATTCCATTTCAAGAGAAGAGTAAGAGAAAAAAGAAAAAAAGTTAGCAAAGGATGCAAGCGAAGAACTTCCAATTTCCCATCTGCCGGTAACAGAAAATGTGTGTGTCTGTGTGTGTGTACACACAAAAAAAATACATACACACATATAGTGGTACCTCTGTTTTTGAACGTCTCCGTTGTTGAACATTTCAGTTTTCGAACGCTGTAAACGCAGAAGTAAATGCTTCATTTTTCGAATGCGCCTTGGAAGTCACACCGGAAATGCAGCTTCCGTATTGAATTTTCCGTATTGAGTTTTCCATATTGAGTTTTCCGTTTTGAGGCTTCCATATTGACTTTTCGGTTTTCAAACATTTCAGAACTCGAACGGTCTTCTGGAACGTATTATGTTCAAAAACCGAGGTACCACTGTATATAAAATCACCCTCAGTCCATGCAAAAGATAATAATATTTAAAACCTTCAGTCCATGCAAACATCCATCTTCTCCACTTTCTGTTAAGCAATTTCTTTAAAGTCAGGGTGCCTCAGAATCATTTGTTCCTTTTCCCTACGAAAAGTCCAAGATGGGTTCCATAATTATTAATAAACGTTAGCCATCTGTTTCTTTTAATTTCACCTCTACTAATTCCTGCCACCATCACTCCATATTGCAGAGTACTAAATTCTTCCACCCATATCCGCGTTAAAGCCTCTATGTGGCGAAAACACATCAGATCCATATTCCATTCTCAAACATTTCCTAACACTGTCCTTGGTTGTTGTTTCATTCCATAAAGGAGCAGTGGGCCCCACAGGGGAAAGAGGCAGCCCTGGCCTCAATGGGTTTCCCGGAGAGAAAGGGGCGCCTGGGGAGTGCGCAGTGGCCCCCCGCTCAGCCTTCAGCGCCAAGCGCTCCGAGTCTCGCAGCCCTCCCTTGGCTGACCAGCCGATCGTCTTCGACGTGGTTCTGGTCAACGAGCAGGGACATTACGACGGCAATACGGGGAAGTTCCTCTGCGAGATTCCGGGACTGTACTACTTCGCCGTCCATGCCACTGTCTACCGCATGAGCCTCCAGTTTGACATTATGAAGAATGGCAAGTCGGTGGCCTCCTTCTTCCAGTTCTACGGCAACTGGCCCAAGCCCACATCGCTGTCCGGTGGCACCCTGGTGCGGCTGGAGCCGGAGGATGAAGTCTGGGTGCAGGTAGGGGTAGGGGACTACCTTGGCTTCTACTCCAGCATCAAGACAGATAGCACTTTCACAGGATTCCTGGTCTACTCCTACTGGCAAAACTCTCCCGTCTTTGCCTGAGAGACGACTCACCCCTCTCCACCACGCGATTTGCGGAGGACTCCCTTTCTTGGCTCTGCCACAGCTGTCGTCCGTGGGGATACCTGTGGCCCTTCTTAACCCGAGGGGTGCGGCGCCCCTTTAGCTAATGCCTGTAGAAGGGTTTTAGGTTCTTCCCAGAAGGTGTCTGACAAACCCTCAGGCCACGGTCAGGATAGCTGTGCAGCAGAGAAGCTAAGTGACCTTTGTAGCTCACTAGCAAACAGTGTACTCCTTGCGGAGTAGATTTACTTTCTATATCTATACACATACATACTTAGGGCTGTGCCCCGCTTGCTTCACTTGCCAGCCCCACCTACCCCTTTGGTAACCACCCTGCCCCACATCAGATGTCAAATGACAACATGGCTTTTAGAAGACATCTGAAGGCAGCCCCATAGAGGGAAGTTTTTAATGTCTGATGTTTTGTTGTGTTTTTATATTTTGCTGGAAGCTGCCCAGAATGGCTGGGGAAACCCAGTCAGAAGGGTGGCATGTTAATACAGTAGTACCTCGGGTTAAGAACTTAATTCGTTCTGGAGGTCTGTTCTTAACCTGAAACTGTTCTTAACCTGAAGCACCACTTTAGCTAATGGGGCCTCCTGCTGCTGCCATGCCGCTGGAGCACGATTTCTGTTCTCATCCTGAAGCAAAGTTCTTTACCTGAGGTAATATTTCTGGGTTAGCAGAGTCTGTAACCTGAAGTGTATGTAACCTGAGGTACTACTGTAATAAAATTATTATTGTTGTTATTATTATCTGACCAACCACCCTCCCATTACACCCCCTTGTTCTCCCCTTGCAGCTCGCCTGAACCTCCATACCTTTTTAAAGGAGGAGGGAGGCACAGTTGACTGAACGGCACTATGAAGCGCCTCTCTTTCCTTTGTCAAACCTCACAGCAGGCATGTTTGACGGAGGTCAGCCAGGAGCCATTCAAGAGCTTGCCTGGGCTACCCTGTCATTTCTTGTGCTGCAGCTGACGTGGCCATCTGTCGGCAGTCCTGTGAACTGCAAAGCATGACATTCAGTCCTTTTGTTTGTTTATAGGGAGACAGGCCACACTTTCCCACAGTTCCTCAGAAGCAGTCCAACTGGAAGGGGCTGATGTATTTCTGCAGCTCCTCCTCTCCCTGTCAAAGGGGAAGGAGGGTCCAGAGCAAGATCGCTAGGATCAAACCCCTATTAAACCATGAAATCAATCTTAACTCGTATATGGCATTTAGGGCGGGTGGTATCTGGTTTTCAAAATCTCAGCTAAACCTCATGATATACCAGCGGAGCTGGCAGAGTTAGCAGGGGCTGCAGGAATCAAGAGAAGCATTGGCTGGCTTCATGATTTCCCCCACATTGTGATTTTTGCATAGCACACACACACACACACACACATTTTGATTCCCGATATATTCCCAGGTCAAAAATGATGAAACCAATATCGCAATGTGGACTTCAAACCGGTTTTGAACGATATATTGATATCACCTAGCCCTAATGGCACTGCAGAGAAAAATTAGAGTAATCGCACAAATGAAAAATGCCACAGATGGAATTATTTAAAAACAACAGTACAGTGGTCCCTCTGGTTAAGAGCGCTTCAGGTTATGAACACTTCAGGTTACAAGCTCCGTTAACCCGGAAGTAGCTGCTCCTGGTTGCAAACTTTGCCCCAGGATGTGAATGGAAATCACGTACCAGAGGCACGCGCACAGCAAGAGGCCCCATTAGTGAAAGCACGCCTCAGGATAAGAACGGTTTCAGCTTAAGAACAGACCTCCGGAACGAATTAAGTTTGTAACCAGAGGTACCACTGTAACAGTGTGAATGGGTCATTTCCCACGTTATCTTCTTAATAGGGTAGCACATGCACAGAAGCCTTCCTGCCCTCTCTTGCTATGGCAGCCTGTAGTGGCTGTTAGAAGGTTCCAACAGCCACTACAGGCAGCCACAGATCCAGAGTCGTCTTGTGCAACATTCCCAGCAATGAAAGGGGCCCATCACTGCTCACTCATTTATTTTTAACCTAAGAAGGACTGGAAATCAAGGCTCTGGCTGTGTTGTTTTCCATCTGGTAGGAAAAGAGCCTCTTTCCTATTGGGTAGCCTAGGGCAAGATAAAGGTTGCAAGCTGACTGCTCTGCTCGCAGCCCAACTGCAGAGAATATATATCAGAAAGGGTGCACAAATTCTCATTCATAGACCAAGCAGCAATAAAAAGTTTAGCGTAGATGTTATAGACGTGTGGCATGAGTTATCCACTAGGGGGCTCCCTGAGCCCAAAGTTTAAAAAGTTTGCTGGCCAAGTTAATTAACCCTAGAATGGATTTTGTTTGTAAGATTGTTTCACGCATGACATTTCTTTTTTCTGACATGGAAATTTGAGTCTGTTAGTCTATTATTCCTGTATGCAAAGGATGTGTATATGTATATATTCACTCTTTTGTTCTCAGTCTTCCAAAGTGTTTTAAATATAATGAAAATATTTGGGTGCTGTTTTATATCTCTGTATGGCGGGGTGAGTATCAGTGTTTGGAGAGATCTTTTTTACTGGTAGAAAGCATTTTGGAGGGAGGTGTTGCAATGTTTTTCCCGACTCCTGCTCCTCAACATTTTACAGCAGCCCAATAAAGAGAAAATAAGTGGGTGACATCCCGCATTAAACAGAGTTAAAGAGAGCAAAACTTCATCTGTTTCAATTCTTGTATACTAGAAATTAAAGAACCTATTGATTCATTCCCTGTCTTTGAACTGATGAATTCATCAATTTAACCTCTAAGCCAGATTGCATATAGTTATTCCTTCAACTTGGACCTTTCTTTGGATGTTGGAGGCTGTATAAGGGATTTTAAAAGGTACCATAAAGACATAGTCAGGTATTTTAAACGATTTCCACTGTTGTGCTATAGTGATCCTGGCAGCATCCGTGTCAAAAGTTCATTTTGGTGAAATATCTTCATAGTGCCTGTCCATGTATTTAGTAGGAATAACTGGGTAGTTATTTGAATATGTGTTTTAATAATCTTTGAAATCTCCTAATAAATTTCATTCCAGAATGACGCAACCTGTGGGCATTCCCACCAGAGATGGGGAAAAGTTCATTTATTCCCTCAACCTGCCTGATGAATGGTTTATTGGAATTTGGGATAGTTGAATGGGTATGTGATACTGTCATTGATGAATATACTAACTCAATGCAAATAGGCCAATGCTCAACAGGACCCAATATCCTGATGACCAACTTCCTGTAATGCTTCCTCTGAATCTGGGCTGAGGAAACTGCAGCCAATGGTGTATGTGCAGCCCTCAGCCTAATTTCAAGAGGTGCAGCCTATTGCAGAAGCCCTTGAGGGACTTGCTGCGTAGCTTGAGACTCTTAATCCCAGGGTTGTGGGTTCAAGTCCCACGTTGGGTGAAAGATTCCTGCATTGCAGGGGGTTGTACTAGATGACCCTCATGGACCCCTCCAACTCTGCAGGTTCTATGATTCTGTGTCTGGGGGGCAGGGAGCAAGGCAGCCCGAGTTCTGTGCCAAGTGTTGCCCACAGAAAGCAATGTGTGCGGATAGCCACAGCTCAGCCTTTCCTACAGGGCTGTGACAGGGACTGGGGCCGGTCAGCTTCCCTTCTCTGGTCCCAGATTCTCCAGTGTGAGAACAGTGACCCAATTTGGAAGAAAGGTCCTTTATTTTTAGCACGGGGAAGGAAGCACGCTTTCTGCATTCTTGCCCAAAATAGGCCTTGTTGCACTCATTTTCCCTAATGTCTCTGGACTGCTCCCAGCTGCAGAACTTTCCCAGTGTCCAAGCAAGCTGCAAACGTCCTGGTCTCACCTGGAGGCTCCAAGGAAAGAAGGAATCTTGTCGGTTTCCGCCAGCATCTGTGTCCGGGTGGTACCAAAGCAATTTCTGTCAAGCTCTTTGCCAAGCTAAGCCAGGAGGTTTGATTTAATTGGACTTTTTTGCGGGGGCAGGGTTTTTACAAGGCCATTTACACAGGACTTGGTTTGGGGCTGAGGGATAGATATATAGGGGAACACAAATAATTCTACCAAAAGCAGATCTTAGAGAGGAATGGGAGATGTGGAGCTTCAGGCTGACCTGGAGCGATCTCAGTTTTTACCAGCGCTGACCCCGACCTCCCTCTCAGGGAAAGCATCGCCCGGGTCAACACTGACGACAGACATCTGTTGCAAATGACGCTTGGGCTGTAAAGCCAGAGCCCCAGGCTGTGTCAACCATGTAACAAAGACACGCTGTGTCCTGCATCTTGCAATGGAACTGCAGCAGCATCATGAGCCAATATTTTCCTGTTTTCCCCACTCAGCTGTGAAGAGGGCTGTGGGATCTGGAGCAAAAGGAGGATGTCCAGTTTCATAGCTTCCCTGGATTTTGTTTATTTTTTATGGGAACAATTGCTGGGGGGACGAGGACAATGGCCCGCTTTAATTGTGCAAACCTACATTTCCTGACATGCACTTGAATGCCTCCTGCAAAATACTGGTAGCATCCTATGCTTTGCTTGGCAGCTGCCCAGGGTCTTAGTAATAAGAATCTTAAGAAGAGCTTGCTAGGTCAGGCCAATGGCCCATCTAGTGCAGCATCCTCTTCTCGACCAATGGGAAACCCTCAATGTGACCTAAGGGCAACAGTAGCAGTGTCCCCACTTGAAATTCCCAGCAACTGGCATTCAGAGATATCCTGCCTCCAAGAGTGGAGGTAGAAGCTAGCCATTGTAGCTAGTCAGATGGTCTGTCCATCTGGTGCAGGTGGCGCTGTGGTCTAAACCACTGAGCCTCTTGGGCTTGCTGATCAGAAGGTTGGCAGTTCGAATCTCCGTGACAGAGTGAGCTCCCGTTGCTCTGGCCCAGCTCCTGCCAACCTAGCAGTTCGAAAGCACGCCGGTGCAAGCAGATAAATAGGTACCACTGCAGTGGGAAGGTAAATGACGTTTCCATGCGCTCCAGTCTCCATCACAGTGTTCCATTGCGCCAGTAGCGGTTTAGTCACGCTGCCCACAGGATCCGGAAAGCTATCTGTGGACAAACACCGGCTCCCTTGGCCTGAAAGCGAGATGAGCACCGCAACCCCATAGTCGCTTTTGACTGGACATAACCATCCAGGGATCCTTTATCTTTACCTTTTTACGTGTCCTCTCACCTGCTGCCTGGAGGTGCCACGTAAGATCTTGCCACCCCGCTGTCTCAAACTGATGGGGAGAGGGATAGCATTGAGTCTACAGATCATGCAGAATGAGGTTGAGAGAAACTCAGTCTCCCAAGCTAAAGTAAACTGCCTCTGTCCTTATCTCTGCTCGTAGCCATTGATAGTCCTCCACGCTCCATGTATATTTATCCTAACTTCTTGTGGAGCTGAATTTCGCAAGATAATGAAGCACTCAATAAAATGCACTTCCTTTTCATCTTTCTCAGGCATGCCAACAATCCATTTCCTTTGATGATGGCGGGTTGTACTGCTCCTTTTATGTGAGAGAAAGAGAATAATCTCTTTCTGTTCTGTCCTCTTTGTCACTTGCAACGATTTTGGAAATGACTTCTCAAGCCCTCTCGCCAAATGGAGAACATTCAGGGATGTTTGTTTCAGAACCGCCACCGCCCCCCAATCCCTCACCCTGGTGCCCAAGCTTCTTTCCTGGAAGGAGATTAAATTATTGCTGACTGAATGTTTTGATTTGATCTGTTTTTCCTAAGCGGAGATGTTCGCCCAGCAACTAAGTGAATCCACCGATCAATGCTTGGCCTGGCTTTGCTCTGCGAAGGACACTTTCTCTATTGTTATTTTTTCTCACTTCACAACCATTTCTCTTGCAGTTGCGACTGGTATAGTCTTCTTTCCACCTAAGATTCACTTGCCTAACGCTGCTCACTCTGCATACAAAAGGGTTTCAAGAGCTAATTGACCCAGTTATTGCAAGAGGGATTACATATATCTGCCCCAATACCGTAATGAGCACAAATCACCATGAATGCACAATTGACAACCAAGATGGTGACGGGTATGGAAAGCCAAGCCTGATGAGGAACAGTTGAAGGAGCTGGGTATGTTTAGCATGGAGATGGGAAGACTGAGAGATAATATGATAGCCATCTTCAAATATCTGAAGGGCTGTCACATGGGAGATGTAGCAATCTTGTTTTCTCCTGCTCTAGAGGGTAGGACTCAAACCAACAGAGTCAAGTTACAAGAAAGGAGATTCTGACTAAACTTCAGGAAGAACTTTATATTATTATTATTATTATTATTATTATTATTATTATTATTATTATTATCATTAATTAAATTTGTATACTGCCCTATACCTGCAGGTCTCAGTGCAGTTCACAACACAAAAACACAGTATAAAAACACAAAATAGATAATCAAAATATAAACAAGAATAACCCAATAAACCACCCACCTCAACACATTTTAAAAGGGCATTGGATGTTAATTAGCCAAAGGCCTGGTTAAAGAGGAATGTTTTTGCCTGGTGCCTAAAGGTGCATAATGAAGGCACCAGCCAAACCTCCCTGGGGAGAGCATGGGGAGCCACTACAGAAAAGGCCACCTTCTGAACCTCAAATGGAGGAGGCACGCAAAAGAAAGGCCTCAGAAGCTGATATCAGGGTTCAGAGGTTCATATGGAAAGAGGCTTTCTCACAGAAACAGCTATTCTATTCTTCTAAAAAAAGGACACAGGGAGGTCCCTAAATAAAAAATTTCTTTTCCTGAAAAAGTTCACCAACCTTGGTAAAGGAAAAAGGTAAAGGACCCCTGGATGGTTAAGTCCAGTTGAATTCAACTATGTGGTGCAGCACTCATCTCTCTTTTCAGGCAGAGGGAGCCAGCGTTTGTTCACACAGTGGCGTAGCGTGGGGAGTGCAGGGGGGGCTGGCCGCACCAGGCGCAACATCTGGGGGTTAGGGTTAGGGGGCGCAAATCCACGGGTTAGGGGGCGCAAATCCACGGGTTAGGGGGCGCAAATTACTTGCCTTGCCCCGGGTGCTGACAACCCACGCTACGCCACTGTGTTCACAGACAGCTTTCCAGGTCATGTGGCCAGCATGACTAAACTGTTTCTGGCGCAACGGAACACCGTGATGGAAGCCAGAGTGCACGGAAATGCCGTTTACCTTCCCTCCACAGCAGTACCTATTTATCTACTTGCACTGGCGTGCTTTTGAACTGCTAGGTGGGCAGGAGCTGGGACAGAGCAACAGGAGCTCACCTCCATCACAGGGATTTGAACCGCCAACCTTCCGATCGGCAAGCCCAAGAGGCTCAGTGGTTTAGACCACAACCCCACCTGCGTCAGTCTAATGACCAAACAACATAAAAGAAAAATCAGCAGACTGCACTTAGATGGGTGCAGACGTTGGCTTTGAGCTGCATATGGCTGCCCTAAGCCCCTGCCCTTGTCTCCTTTTCCCCAGCCTTGGAGGCCACTACAGCCTTAGCAGAAGCACAAGGAAGCTAAGCCCTATGTTTACACCCCTGTGCTGCTTTGCAAATGACTTTGACTCCTTGCCTTAAGCCTAATGGCTCAGCTGGCTGATGTCTGGCAGCATACAGGCTCATTAACTCATTTCCTAGCTAGTGGTTGGATTGGGGGTCCGCTTAATTTATACGTAAGAGGGACATCTGGGGGGGAAGCCCCAGCCAGTCCATAGGGAATCCTTCTCTGCCGTCCATCTCCAACTGGCTAGCGGGGGGGGGGGCACGGAATTAACAGGGGAAATCACCGTCCTCATTAAAGTTGTCGTCTGATCTTACCCCCCACAGCACTGGGCTCAGATTCGGCCAGACAAAGGAGGCAGATGTGGGGGGCAGGGGGGAGAAAGAGACAGGCTTAGGGGGATAAATCAGTCTTTGGTTTAGCTCACATCAAAGGGAGCTTTTCCAATAACACGGGGAGGGAGGTTGAGATCAAGGGATGGGGAAAGATACCTCCAAGGCCACTGCTGGCATCCTTATTTCTGGACTCAAAATCATAGGTTTGTAGAGTCCAACCCTCTGTGATGCAGAAATCTTTTGCCCAATCTTTTGCTCAAACCCATGACTCTGAGATTAAGAGTCTTACACTCTGCCAACAGTCTTCGGTCTCTGAGGAGGTTGCCTGTCTGCCAACACATCACAACCAGGGAAGGATCCCAACCTCTCTAGAAAGGCTGTCCTCATATTTTTAATGCTGAAAAGCAGCTAGTATGGAAACAGTCCACTTTAACAAAAAGTGAAATACTTGTGGTTATGTTATACTCATATCGTAATTGTATTTTCAACCTCTCTTGCATCCCAGAATCAGATTACAAGTCACTTTAAATGTAAGATAAAGGGACCCCTGACCATTAGGTCCAGTCGTGGCCGACTCTAGGGTTGTGGCGCTCATCTCGCTTTATTGGCTGAGGGAGCTGGCGTACAGCTTCCGGGTCATGTGGCCAGCATGACTAAGCCGCTTCTGGCGAACCAGAGCAGCGCATGGAAACACCGTTTACCTTCCCGCTGGAGCAGTACCTATTTATCTACTTGCACTTTGACGTGCTTTCGAACTGCTAGGTTGGCAATTTAAATGTAGAAACAAATAACTGCAGAATTATGAAACAGTTCCAAGAAAAAGAAAAAAAAACAAGGTAAGAAGCAAGTAGACTTTTGCATCCTAAAATCACCTATGGAGTCAGCCATGGAACATTTTCATATCCACCATCTGTTAACTGCATCCCTTGAATGCCTAGGCAAACACAGGGGGTGTCTTTACCTGGTGCCAGTCATGTTTCCAGGGGGAGTGTTTTCCACAGTTGGGGTACCACCACAGAGAAGGCCTTAGCCCAGGGGTTCCCAAGCTGTGGTCCATGAACCACAGGTGGTCTATGAGCTTGGTTCAGGTGGTCTGCAGCATGTCTGTAAAAATTCAATTAAAAATTGTACCGCTTGTAGCACAGCACATTACAGTTCACAGAACTGTAGAATTGTAGAGTTGGCAGGTACCCACAAGGGTCATCTAGTCCAGCCCCCTGCACCAGATGTTGCCAGAACAGGCAAAGAAACCAGGACACACAGCAATTTTCAAGTGGTCTATGGGGGGGGGGGATGTTTGGGAACCATGGCCCTAGCCTGTGTCACCGTAAAATGTATCTCACCCAGTGATGAAGCCATGAGATTGCCCCCACCCTGAACTTAGAAAATGCCATGCCTCCCCCAAATGTAACCTCAAACTTGGGTCCCCAGACGTTCTTGGACTACACCTACCATCATCCCCAACCATGGTCCTGCTAGCTAAGAATGATGGGAGTTGTAGTCCGACAACATCTGGGGACTCAAGGCTACCTTAGCGTTCAACAGGCATGGCCAAACTTAGCCCTCCAGCTGTTTTAGGACTACAGTTCCCATCATCCCTGACCACTGGTCCTGTTAGCTAGGGATGATGGGAGTTGTAGTCCCAAAACAGCTGGAGGGCCAAGTTTGGCTATGCCTGTTTTAAGATGTCAAGGAGATGAAGAACTACACAACTTTTGGAAGAAATCTGAAGGCAGCACTGTATCAGGAAGTTTTTGACATTTTTTTATTTTTTATATTGTACTGGAAGCCTCCCGGAGTGGCTGTGGGCCTGGATGGACAGTGTTTTTATTATTATTATTATTATTATTATTATTATTATTATTATTATTATGATGATGATGCACTGGTGATAGCTAAGGAGGTCTCTCAGCTTTTCCTGTTGAGGAAAAAACCCAAAACCGTAAGGCTACATGACACATAGCCCTTTTTGTTCTAGATGAAGTTGCCTTTCTCTCTATGCGTAACAGCTAAGCAGTGTGTAAACTGCACTGCCTATGGGCTACCCCACAATGCAGGAGGCCGCATTATTCTGCTTTCTCTCGTGCACAGAACATCACAATGAGTTTTAGCAGGGGGGTGGCTGTGGGACCTTTATGAGCTTTTGGGAATTGCATCCTTCTCTTCATGGGCCAGACTTTGGAGAACCACATTCTTGAATCACAAGTATCACAAGTTGCCTCGGGTGCAATCCTGTATGCCCTTGCTTCTGTCTGACTGGTGGGACAGTCATGGCTGAGCAACAGAAGGGACTTCGGTCAACAGTGAGCGTCATTATCCGTTCATCCAGCCTCCTCCTCACCCCCAGAATTGAGTGAGTCATTTGTTCCCCATCGCAGTAAAGATTCATTTGTGTCAAAGTCATATGAACAGCCACAATCCATTTCTCCTTCCTCCCTTTTTTGCTTCGTTTAGAAATGAGAAGCTTCTGGGTTGGTGCATCTTTTACCCTTCAGGTTCACAAAAACATGTTATTGGGTTTCTCCTCCACACTTTCCACTTTCCGTATTCCCAGAACCCTCAATAAATAAGTTTCCAGAGTTCTTTGGGTAAGCCATGCACCTTATGCATGTGACCAGGGTTCAAGCTGGTCTCTGACCGTAATAAATTTCATGATCAGGGTGTGTGCAACACTGAGAGGAGAAACTTACATTGGGAAAATAATGTAGGGAAAGAAGTTAAACCACCACAGTTCTATTCTGAATCTCTTGTGTTCCCTCCTTCCCGGTTTTCTTATACTACTACTTCTTCTTAAAGGGGGATTCTTAGCAGGTACATCTTGCACCTTGTCCACTTGCCCCTTGATCCATGTTTCCTACCCTGCTGGTTCTTGGAATTGTGCCCTTTTGGCAAATAACACAGAGAGCTCTGGGAAGTCCAAGCAGGGATCGTCATGGAAGAGATGGATTTTGTTTGGTCCGTGCCACTTGGAGGAGTTGCACATGAGCGGTTGCCAAATCAGATAACGGCACATTGTTTTGAAGCTCTTCTTACAGTCCCTTGTTCCCACCAGTTTTAAGAAGATATGAAGAAGAAAAATTCCACTGAGACTGGAGCTTTTTTGAGGCGAGTTTATAAATAGAGCGTGATTAGGAGGCATGGAGAGAAGCAAAACTATCTGTACGTGAGATCTAAACTCCATTCCCCACCATCTCCACAATGTGCTCTCCAGCTGGGCAGGAAAGAGGAATGTGTTCTGAACATGGACGGAAATGGCTTTATAGAACAAATGGAGAGAGGAAGCATTTTTCCAGATTACCCTTACTTAGACCACATTTCCCTGAGGATCTAAGGGTGGCCGTGTAGATCTCTTGATTTGCTGTCATGGCGACTGGGCAGCTGCACGTGTGAACCAAATATTGAATGATTTGCCCCCGCCTACCCTCATGTTGCAATATATGAGAGAGCTCCTTCACACATTGTCAAATGCTTTTTTATAGCCACTAGGTGATGAACATGCATGCAGGAAAGAATACAATCACTCTGCCTGAATCAGCATTTTGTGTTGCGTTTACAATGGGAAATTATTCCTGGCCGGGAAAGTTTGCACAAATCAAAGTATTGGCAAGCTCCTAAACTAACGTCCCACCAGAAATGCTTCTGCATCGTGATGTCACATGTGGAATATCAATAGAAAGGCCACTCCACTCAATCCATTAGAGCAGACCTTCAGTTACCCTGTTCCTTTTGCCTCTGGGACAACACAGGAAGATACTTTTGAACAGGTCAGACAATTTATAAATGTAGCCCAGTATGGCCTACTATAACTGGCAGTGCCAGTGGCTGTCCAAGATTTCAGCCAGAGCTCCTTTCCATCACCTGCTTGCTTGATTCTTTCAGAGATGCCAGTGTCTAGGGGGTGTCTCTTGCTTTTCATGGCTCCAGGGGGCAGTTTCCTCACGTTCAGCTCAGGCAGTGGGAGAAACAGAGAGAGAAGAAACTTCCAGGACAAAATCACTCCCAACAGCCCTGCCGTGTGCAAACTGTATGGGTAGGGAGAAAATACCAGGGTGGAAGAGCAACATTGGTCATGTGCATTACAAAATACAAATGTGCTCTGATCTACAGATAAACTCCTTGCTGGGGGTTTTGTGGTTTTTTTGCTCCTTTGGAGCTTTCAAGGGAGCAGCTGCTCTCCAACCAGACTGGCTTTATCTGATTCTTCTATCACAGAGACATATTTCTGTGTACACGAGCAGAAGCTGGGCTAAGCCACACTGGCTCAAGGACCAGACTGGATATACCATTCTTACTACCGTCTAATAGGGGATTATAATGTCAGTCTGTGCTTCACTTTCCTGCTGGCATAAGCGATGATGCTCTTTCATGGCACTTTGGAACAGGGGTGCACAATTCCACCTACTATTAGAGGACTCCAACTCCCATCATCTCTGACCATGGGCTATGCTAGCTGCGGGTGATGGGAGCTGGAGTCCAAGAACATATGGCGATTGCAAGGTCGGTGTAGCCTGCTGTGATGTGTCCCGAGATTTTCTTGGTTTTTTTCCCCCCTCAAGGGTTTCTTAGCTTATCGTGTTCCCTCTCACGGAGCAGGGCTAATGATTCTGTGTGGATAAACAAGACCTGCTGTCTCTCTCAGCCCTTCTTGTCTTTCCTTAGGAAATTTCCACATAGCTGCTATCTCAGCACCAGATCACCACATACACATGGCTGTGTAAGGAATATGCATGTGTGCGTAATTGTTTTGAAAGGGCAAACCTTTGTCCCATCACAAACAGCTAATGAATTATCTCTTGATGTGTGAACAAGATATATCATGAAGGGTTTTTTTTAATGGTGCTCAGTTCTATTTTTTTAAAGCAACAACTTTGACCTCAGTATTTTTAAAAAAATATTCTGCACATATCTGAAGTTGTGTTTTTTTAAAAAAAAATTCCTGTGGTTGCAATATTTGGGTTTTCATATAGCTTGGTCTTTATTTCAGCAAGGACTAGAGTAACAGAAAACAAAGAAGCTATGGAGAGAAGGGTGAAACTGGAAAGGAAGGAGGGAAGAGACCCCCTCAGCCATCACCTCACAGCGAGAGAGGAATTGATGAGACAAGGCAGCAAACCCCACTCCATCAGTTCCTCCTCTCCCTGAGCTCTTTCCAGTCAAGCTAGTTATTCTGAGAACCTTTGAGATTTTTAAGGTCTGGGCCAGGCATAGGCAAACTCGGCCCTCCAGATGTTTTGGGGCTACAATTCCCATCATCCCTGACCACTGGTCCTGTTAGCTAGGGATGATGGGAGTTGTAGTCCCAAAACATCTGGAGGGCCAAGTTTGCCTATGCCTGGTCTGGGCTCTTTCTTTCTTCTTTCCTCCTTATCCCCTTTTCCTTTTGGGTTCTGTCTTTCAGATAGCAAGCGAGCCTGAGGTCAGGGACTGTCTTGCCTGTTACTGGTCTTTATGTAAGAAACTTTTCAACTGGTAAAAACGTTTCCATTCCTTTTGTAAAACCAGAAAGCCCGTCTGCATCAGGTTTCTGTACTCTGCATTGCCATTGCAATTTATTCTTCACATCACACCAGAATAAGGAAAAATCCCACCTCAGCTTGCACATTAAAAAAAAAAAAATCCCACAGCTTGCACATTAAAAAAATTCTGAAAGCATAAGATATAGCAACTTTGAATATTTTTTGTTAAAGGTGGTGTTCTAAGAAAGCCTAATTATGCACCAGTTGCAATATAAATCTCCTTAAACAATCCATTCTTTTGTGCTTTTGCCACAGTGCCATTCACCCCTTGAAATTACTCATTTGTAGATGCCTATCTAGATCCCTCATTACTGGAGATCCAAAAGCAGGTGGTGGCTGTTTTCACTCTATTTCAGAAACCATTTCCTAAGAGGCAGTTAGTCCCATCTTTTGCCCTGCTCATAAGTATATTGTTTTTATTGTCTCTTTTATATTGGTTTAAGCCAGTCTTCCCCCAAGCCTTCTAGATGCTTTGGACTACAGTTCCCATCTTCCCTGATCACTGACTAGGGCTGATGGGAGTTTGAGTCCAACAACATCTGGAGGGCACCGCGTTGGGGAAGGCTGAGAAGGGAGTACATCATCATAGGAACATAAAGGTAAAGGGACCCCTGACCAATAGGTCCAGTCGTGACTGACTCTGGGGTTGCGGCGCTCATCTCACTTTATTGGCCGAGAGAGCCAGCGTACAGCTTCCAGGTCATGTGGCCAGTATGACAAACCGCTTCTGGCGAACCAGAGCAGAGCAGCGCACAGAAACGCTGTTTACCTTCCCGCTGGAGCGGTACCTATTTATCTACTTGCACTTTGACGTGCTTTCGAGATGCTAGGTTGGCAGGAGCAGGGACTAAGCAACGGGAGCTCACTCCATGGCGGGGATTCGAACTTCTGATCAGCTAGTCCTAAGCTGTGTGGTTTAACCCACAGCGCCACCCGCGTCCCTTCATAGGAACATAGGAAGGCGTCATATACCGAGTTAAGCATTGGTCCACCTGGCTCAGTATTGTCTACACTGACCGGCAGCAGCTCTCCAGGGTCAGGAGTCTTTCCCAGCTCCACCAGGAGATGCCAGAGATTGAACCTGGGACCTTCTGCATGCAAAGCTGCTACTCTTGATACTGAAGTACATCCATTCCACTTGCTTGTCTCCCCGACAGCCATTTCTTCCCTCCCAAGCTGCTAAACCTTTAGATCCGATCTAGGTGAACATTTTCTCTTGTAAATACTCACCTGGAATCATGTAACACGAGAGAAAAATAGTCAGCTGGAAAAGCATTATTTACATCCTCTGCATGAAAAGACAAAATCACAGCCAGCTGTGGCTGCTTTTCAGTTATGAAAAGCTGAGAACTCCTTACATGTCTCTGTGTGTAATGTCCACCACCCCAGGCTCCTTTGGGAGGAAAAGTGGGTAGAAATTCAATAAACAGAATAAAAATGAGTTAACTTGCCCCTGAGCTATAAAAGTATGCCACTTGTCTTTCAGCCTCAGCCCATTCCCTCACCCCATCCTCTGAAATTTTGGAACAATGATACCAGCCTGATTTACAGGGTTGTTGCATCACCCCACCGCATCTGCAAAGCACTTTGAACACTCTTTTAAGTATTCATTGTTATTATCGATTGCAAATTGCTTTTACTGTTATTAACAGAAAAACAGCTCATTCATAATATATGTTAACACCACTATCATCTCCCCAGGTGCATTCTTTAAATTCTTAATCAGCATTTTCCCAGCTTGCTCTGGAAACCCATCCAGCTACCTCTCATCCTACAGTGGAGGATTCCAGGGTGAGAGAGTCACTCGATTTAGGTTTCGCTTTCTTGGCTGAACTTCGTGAAGGGAATCATAGTGGCTGCCAGAGAGACCACAATGATCTGGCCTGGCAAGATTCCAGCTGTGCCTCAAAAGGGACTTTCCTTTGCAGAAGTGGTTGCTAGAATTTAACTCACAGCAGCCCCAAGTCAGAATGCAGATAAGAAGCCAACCTCATCGGACTGAAGGATTAAATCTAGAGGTGGAAAATACCGACTGCAGAACGTTACCCAAGATAAGACTTGCCCTCAATGAGTTCTGGACGTTTTCAGGAGACCTCATTCATTTAGACTTTCGCACATAAGCTGATATATTATGTAGAAAATGCTACCCAAGTGATATGTTTTAAATTATTCGTCCTCAAAGTTGGGGGAAATAAAAGTGTGGTTGCATTGCCTGTGGAAGGCAACGAAGGTTTCATTCCAACTGTATCATGTAGCTGGGAAACTGAAGCTGAGATAATAACTTACCTAAGGCCACTCAGTAGCTCTGTGTGGGATTTGTATCCAGTTTCTTCAGTTCCACCAGAGCCACTAGGCTCTTTCGGTGACACGTCAGCCCAGAAAATGTAAATGGAATAAACAAAAAGGAGAGGCCTTGAGTGCCTTCCTTTTTTTAATCAAATCATTTATAAAGAACAGTGTGAAGAGCTGATTTTGTGAAAAGGGTTCCTTTTAATTTGCAAACAATCATTTTACATAGTGCAAAGAATAGACTTTGCCATTACCACATAAGCAAACCAAAAGGCCCCTCCAGAGGCAGCAAGAAGGGCAACTGCAAGAGGAGACAACGGAGCAGGTACTGGATAAAAGGCAATTGCACGTCATCTTCATCTTCTTATAAAATAACACTCAGAAGGTTTGTGAGAGTGGGCAGCAGTTTGAACAAGGCACAGATCAGGAGTGAGCAGCTAGCTAAACAGGACAGTAGGCAGGCCTTTGCTGTAACACCACACATTTCTGCTCCTGCTCAATTCTCCATGCACCCCACCCCACCCCCCCAAAAAATTGCAAAATGTGCAGTTCTACACATCTAACTGCTTAGAAAGACTGGAATAAAACTCCTCAGATACAGATTTTTGGGGGGGTGGGGTGGGATGGTTAGAGAGAATCACATATTATTCTAAATTAGGTTGTTCTCCAACTTGCACATTTTCTTTAGTTGCTCAGTACAAATCAGTGCATGTAAACTCTGGTCTATGCTAGCAGAACTATAGAGCAGAGGAGCCTATATTGATTCAGACTGCAAGTGGGCAGGTTCACATTACTGATTGCTCCCCTCCAAATAAATAAATAATAATAATTTGTTAGCTTTCTAATTGTAAATAATAAGGAGCAGGATGACCAAGAACCCCTCTCTGATGTGCTACTTTGTTTTTAACTTGTAGAAAGTTTTGTTATGTTGAGAAGGATTACAAAAATAGAATCACCCATCTGCAGCCAGAAGTTGCAGTCTGCCCTACTACCTTGTAACACATGTTGACTGTCTAGATCCAACTGATTATATAAACTCTCTTTGATCCCGTATATATACACACACACACACAAATCACAAGCTCACTTGAGTTTGTTAGCTTTATAGCTAGCTTGCCTTCAGCACTGTCTTCCTTTCTGACCTGCCATCATTAAGGCACTCAGTTTAGCATTTGCTCAAATCCATTTTTCAGCTACCAAACCTTTGGCTCCACACAAGAGTACATCATATCATTCAGAGGGGTGCCGCAGCTCTCCCTCAAAACCAAGGAACTTGGCAAATGCTCTGTTAGGATGCAGCTGCACTGTGCAGATTTAACTGCAAGGTTTGAATTAAAAGAAAATTAAAAACATAATGCAGAAGACTTTCCAATTAAAAAAAAAACCTCCACACTTTGGGAGGGTTTTAAACAGTCCCATTTTTACAATGCAACTGAAAAATTCTGATTTTGCAACCCCCACACTGTGCACCCCTGCAACATTCAAACCAAGTGTAATCAAATCTTAGCATCTGACTTAGCAGACAATGTGTTTCAACAAGGTAGACACTCTAGTTTTCAGGACGGGAAAATCTGCTTTGAGATTCCAGTCTTCATTCTCATTTTGCAAAGTGAAGTTTAGCCCCTGAAGCATTTGGGGGTGAGGGTTGAACAACCTTCCCAGAGGGCATTGAGCCGTGTTACAAAAGGTAAGGTCTCCTGGATGCATTGCTCAAGTCTGCTGCAAAGGGTGCTGCGTAAGGTCACGATGGTGGAATTCATGACACCCTGACCTTTCAGCTGTGGACCTCATCTGTTACAAAGAGATATTCACTGGGAAGTAAGCGCTATTAAAATCAACAGGGCATACTTCAAAGCAAACACTTAGGACCAGGGTGCCAGCCACATTCTAATGCTATTAAAACGATTCTGTGAAGGATGCTGATATCTGGTGCTTTTATACAGTCAGGATCAAGCCACATTATGCCACAGCTTCAACAAGGCTGCAAAAATCTCTCTGGCCCAGGTGCAGCGCTCCATTTATGACGAGGAACAGCTTTCAATAATTTAGAAAGCTCAAAAGAACACGACAAATATAAAACTTGTCAGGGTTTCATAACTCTACTTCTCAGCTTTCTTTTTCCCAGTTTAAACATTCAAGAAACCAGG
The DNA here is from genome assembly GCF_027172205.1 of Podarcis raffonei. Lineage (NCBI taxonomy): Eukaryota > Metazoa > Chordata > Lepidosauria > Squamata > Lacertidae > Podarcis > Podarcis raffonei. The sequence continues at coordinate 24,538,693 of NC_070616.1, forward strand.
TGGCTCTGGTCAGGGTGGCAGGTGAGGTGGGTAAACCACTATCTGTCTTTCTCATCTCCACATTTTAGACACAGGAGAGACGACGATTAGCAGCAGCTATTCACTAAGTTTTCTATGCTTTTGGATTTGCTCTCGTGCCCAATTTCCAAGAAGCAGAGCTATGGATGCTTTCTGACAAGATCTGGGGGAAAAGGGAGCCCAGAGGTTACTCTTATGCCAAGTGCAACAGTCAAAACAAACCACTCTAGCCTATGTCCCTTCCTACTTTCGTAATTTTCCTTCTAGAACGAATGTTACTTGCACCTGGGAGACTGGTTTCGTCTTCTGGACTTAAGCGATCAGATCCAGAGCCAGACTTTCTTACTGAGGTCACCACCCTGTTCAAATCTTACCCAGACAAGTAGCCATAAAAAACTTTATCTTATTATCAGTCCACACCAGAGACTTAACAGGGCCTGGAGTCAAACCATGCAGTCTCCAGCACTGTTGATAAGAGGCTTGCCACTTGTTACGACTATATTTGGTTACATCAGCTTTCCCCAGCTGGACCCCAAAGAGGGAAAATATATATCAATCAATCAGTTGTGCAATAAAGCTGGAATGTAATAGTTTTGCATAGGTGACCTGTGGAAGTTACATGCCAGCAGAGACAAGAGGATCCTGACTTCAGCTTGCTAGTGAACTACTGTGTGTGGTGTCTCTGTGCTCCACAGCTGCACATTTGGTGTCCAGTTTGCTTTTTATATGAAGTCTTAAAACAAATGAGCACAGAAAACCTGGAGGGGGGTGGGAAATGACAGTGCTGCCACAGCTCTTTCAAAATTACACATCAAAAAGATGCTCACTGGGTACTGGGAAGTACTTCTTGAAAGTAGGAATTCTGGGGTGCATGGTTTTTAAAAGTGCAAGCTAAATTAGTGAGGCTTTCTATGTATAGCACCTGTCAGAAATCTACACACCAGTGCTTGGAAGTATGAACTTTCCTACTACAGAATGCACAAATACATGTTAAGGTAACTAGACAATATTCTGAAGAGAACCATGAAACTGGCCTACTGGTCAGTTTCAGGTTGCTGAAGTCTCACTATTAGAACATACATGGGAAACTTGTGGCTCTCCAGACATTATTGGACTCCAACTCCCATCAGCCTAGTCAGAATGGCTGATGGTCAGGGATTACAGGAGCTGTAGTCCAGGAACATTCCCCTGCTCTAGAAAGCAATGCCGGGGTGAGAATATTGTTTCATACCCCCAATAAAAGAATGAAGGATTAACATATTTTTCCCAAGTGTTTACCAAACAAGCCTGCTAAGGGTTGTTGTTGTTGTTTACATGCTAAGTTATAGGAAACCCCAAAAATCTGCAATTTCAGCACCTGCTCTCTTTGCAACAGGTAGCTCCTTACCAGAAATCTACCTTAATTACTTGTCAGCTTCTGGCTGACATGTTACCAGTTGTTGTTTTTAAGCCACACTTTTGTATATTCAACATGATGGCTCAACATCTTTAGCAACAGCAAAGTTCTAGATGATTACTGTGATTGGCTAGTGGCAGCAACAAGAAAATGAAAACAGAGGTGCATAGAAACCATCCACAGTATTTTCCAAGTTGCACTGACTAGCAATAGTTCTTTGGAAATAAAAAGGGTACCCATTGCCAATATCAACGATCAGCATAAAGCTGCTGTCAACCAGCTGCCATAGAAAGCAGCAGGTACAAAATGCCAGCAGCCCCACATGCTTTGGCCAATGCACATGGAAAGCTTGAAGGAATGTGGAAAAAGCTATCCCCTCCACATAGGTCACAGGTAGACATTGAGAGTCTGCAGGATCATCTGTCGGCAGAGTGGGCAGTTGCGCTGGTATATGGCCTGCTGAAGCAGGATTTCAGTGCATTGCTGGCAGAGGCAAAGATGCCGGCAGGGAAGTAGCAAAACTGTCTTTGTTTGGTCCTGGCAGATGACACATTTCTTCCGCTCTTCTTGTTCTTTGAGAAGCAGCCATGGATCATCGTCGTCCTCCAGAGCATTAAGCTGCTCTTTTGTTGCAGGTTTGGCATGTGATGTGCTTGGTCCTTCACCATGAGGCTGCAAGTGCTGCCCTGACTGCAGACTCCGTTGTGTAGTTGATTCCAGATCATCTTCTGTTCTGTGCTGGTTCCTGCTGCCTCGAGCTGCTGCCTGCCATGTTTGGCGGGCACGGGGAACAGCCTGCTGATTGGTCACAGGTGGTCCTTGTCTTCTTGGATGAGTTGCTCCAGGAAGAGCTGGTCCCTGAACTACAGCAGGTCCTCCTGACCTTTCTTGGTTGCCCTCAATCAAAAGCTGTTGCTCTTGTTCCACATGGTGGTTTCCTCCCCTGCCACCTCTGTTCCAGCTAGCCATCTGGAGGCTCCAGTCAGCTAACCTGCGCCAAGCTTGCGAGCTCAAGACCATCTCCAATGACAAGAGTACAATCTGATACAGGCGGCGCATGTCTCTGAGCAGGCGCTGGTAAGAAGGCATGGTGTTCAAATAGCCAGACATTTGGCTTGCCAGTGTCCACGTCAGCTGAGGGTTGAGGATTAAGATGCTGGTGGCAAGAATCACAGACAGCAACATCAAACCATAGAGGTTGAGGAAGAAAACATTAAGCAGCAGCTTGCTCACAGAGGCCAGCAGATCAAACGCCAACTGGCAGGGAGTCCACAGGAGGATGGCCATAGCGATGGCACTGCTGGACAGCCGTGCAACAAAAGCTGCAAAAATATCGGTGACCCTTAGAAAGGGGCCAACAACAGTTTCCCACAGGGCCAGTCCCAGAGAGAAAAGGTTCTGGGTTCCGATGAGGCAGATGTTGATGATGCTGTTGACGAAGTAAGCCACAAGGCTCATGACGATGGCACACACTTCACATACTTGCCTGAGAAGTGACTGGCCGGATCCAACCAGGTTCCAGAAACCACGGTGCATAATTTCTTTGCTTTTAAGCGTCAGGTGGGTGAACAGGTGGCCCACTACTTTCAAGCTCTCCATGCTGGAGAAGAAGCCCCGCAGCATGTTGACGATGGTGTGCACAGAGCCCAGAGTCAAGTAATACAATGCCTCGGCTATGCATAGTGAGGATAACGTAATCCCATTCCAGCAGTGGATCACACAAGCAACCAAGTTATTGGGCAGGCTACAAACAAATGCAATGAGCCATACGAGGAAGGACACTAGTGTGGAAAAGAGGAAGAAGTTGACATCCAGCAAGAGAACCAAGAGGTCCAAAATCATTCCCACACCATTGATAACCAGAAACACTAGATCCATAGCGGAGCTCCACATGGAGAGTGGGCAAAAACAGGAATAATTGGACTGACAAGAGTTTGATTGCCACTGAAGGGAGCTGCACCGCTTCCCAAAAGACTGAAAGGAGAGGTCCCTAGGAATGGATTTTTACGTTATTTCAGAGTTTTATGAAATAAGGGACTGTTTCGGCACCAAGATGGAAAATGCACTGAAGACAAACATCGATGCTCCCTTGTCCTTGAGGCTTAATCCCTTCTTTTAAAATTTGTAGGAATGCGCAGTTTGGAAGAGGAGTTGCTTTTAGTTACATCTCTCCCCAATTTGAATATACAGTATTTATTTCAGACCAGGTAGCAACAGTTCCATTTTCCGAAGGGAGCACGTCTGGCTCCTAAATCAGTCACTTGACAAGAAAAAAAATGCTCTCACTTCACTGAGACTTATTGAGATCTAAGCAAATGTCCCCATATGCTATAAGTGAGAGCTTCTTTCTTCCTGCTGAGCTTCTTATTTAAGGATTATGCTGACAGCAAAAGGGGTAGAGGCGAGTGTGTTTTTATTTCCATGGGGAAAATACGGGAGACCCCCATCAGACGAAAGGTGAGATTCTTATCAGCCCGCTGCGGCGAAAAAGCGGGGGATACAGTAGACGGGGGAGGCAAGTTCGGACATGCCCGCTAGTGTAGTAGGGACGCATGCAGGGTAGGGGGGGAGGGGACGAAAGGCTCCAGTGAAATCCCCTCCCCCTGAGGGGGCTCCTTGAAGAAGGTCTCCGAAGTCAGCTTAGGGAACTGGAGCCCAGACCAGGTGGGTCTCCCTATCCGTAACCCCCCTTCCCCAAGGGGAGGAGACAGCACCCACTTCTCGCCTTGACAACCGCTGCCACCTTCTTGCGTCCCCCTCTCTTACTTGCAAGCAGCGGAAAAAGGAAGGTGGGGAGCTCGATCCCGTTAAGTCTATCAATCGCTCCCACTCGCCGCTGCATCCGAAGCTCTTACCTTCGCGCTGATGGGCGCCGCCATTTTGGTAGGCGGGGCCAACGCTCCGCAGCCAATCAACCCAGGGGAACCCGACGGACGTTTAACCGTCCAGCGCGTGATTTGCTCGTCGTCGTTGTTGTTTTTCGCCTCCGTGCCACGATTGGGCAGTTTTGAAAAACGCCACTGGGCGGTTGACGGAGAGTGCCGAGGGGGCGTGCTTTTGCCGAGGACGTTGAGAGGGGGAAGCCCCGCCCCAATACACTGGGAGGATCATCGTAGGAGGGAGGACGGACGCTGCACGATGGTGGGCGGGGTCCCAGGTTTAAAAAGAGAGAGAGTATTATTGTGACGAGGAGTATAATTTTCCCGCCTTTTTTCTTGAGGGGATAATCCCCCTCGTTTGAAAGGCGGGGGGGGGGCAAGTGTAGACTCTTTTGTTATTTTAAATCTGAGGTGAAATTTCACGATTTTGTGAAAGGAGCTCAACTTGCAAACCGAAGGAAGGAGCTCATTTCCCCGCCCCACACACTTTCGGGGGGAGGGATGTTTTTTGTAGCATTTAAAAAAGTGAAGAAGGAATCCTGTCTGCTGTTTCATTGAAAGTGTTATTTTGATAACGTTATTAACAAGATAGAGTGAGAGAAACAACACGTTTCTTTTATATAGACGGAAAATCCAGAGGAAACCAGTAATTTTTCAATGTGTAAAGGTTTTCCTTTCTTTGCCCCATGTAAAACATCAGACACCAGTGATACACAAAAGCATACAATTAAAAACCACAGGAAATGTTTAAAAACAGCTAACTATTGTGAACGGACGTATTTTTAATTGCCTGCATAAGCCTGATGGAATTGAAGTCTTCAGCAGATGTTTAAAGGTTGGGGGGGGGAGGTCCTTACTGAGGTCTCAAGGTCTGACCCAAAGTTTTGGGGTTTTAGGCTGTACATTTTCCTGGGAGTACATGGGCATAGCTAGGATTTTCCTGGGGGCTTTTGTTGGGGGGGGGGGTAGAACCTAAGATTTGTATTTATTTGCATTGATTTTTACTGATTGGGGTGCAGTTGCCTCCCTCCCCCTCCCTTGGCTATGCTTATGTGGGAGTAAGTCCCTTTAAACTCGGGGTTTACTTCTGAGTAGGCAGAAGCAGGATGCATTTATTTATTACATTGATATCCTGCCCTTCCAAAGGAGTCCAGGGTAGCAAACAAGTAATAAAAATATATATTCAAAACAATTCTAATGCAGAAGGGAACTCTGGGAAAGATATTGACTTAAAATGCTTGCTTTGTTAAAAAGTCCTTGCTTCAGAGACTTTGGAAGATAAGGGTTAAATATTGGGTTAAGGAAGCAGAAACATATATTATGGCATCCCCACCCTGCAGAATTGTCTCTTATGCACTTTTAAAGTTAATACAAAGGCCTGTCTAGTTCAGTAGCCCCCAAGCAAGACATGGAATCAACAGCTGTCTCCCTGCCTCCCCCCCTCCCCAGTCTCTCCTACCAGTTTCCTGAGGTAGACTACCTGTGAGCCTGGAAATTCCACATAAATATAAACCATCTTTTTATATCTCCAGTTTGTTCCAGCCCTGGCGTTCTCTGTTCCTCTCATTGTGGGATAGACTGACTGAGATGTGAACATGCACATAGCATAGCAAATGATCTCTGGAAGCAGGAATGAAAGTAGTTATCCTGCTTTTTTCAGCCTTTATAAATGAAATTTAATCTAGTTATATAATGTTCTTCCAAGGAGCTCAAGGTGGTGCTACATTGCTATCTTACACCCCACATTTTATCCCCACAACAAGATTGTGGCTAAGAGGTTAAGCTAAGAGGGAGGGAATGGACCAAGGTCATCCAGTGAGCTTCCTGGATGAGTGGGCATTTGAACCCAGGCCTTCATAGTGCTAACTCAATTGCCTTAAAGGTAAAGGACCCCTGGATGGTTAAGTTCAGTCAAAGGCGACTATGGGGTTGCGGCACTCATCTTGCTTTCAGGCCGAGGGAGCCGGTGTTTGTCCGCAGACAGTTTTCCAGGTCATGTGGCCAGCATGTCTAAACCGCTACTGGCGCACGGAGGACCATGATAAGTGCCAGAGCACACGGAAACACCGTTTACCTTCCCACTGCAGTGGTACCTATTTATCTACTTGCACTGGCATGCTTTCAAACTGCTAGGTTGACAGGAGCTGGGACAGAGCAACAGGAGCTCACCCCGTTCCAGGGATTCAAACCGCCAACCTTCCAATCAGCAAGCCCAAGAGGCTCAGTGGTTTAGACCAAAGCACCACCCGCATCCCTGTCAATTGCCTATACCACATTAAGAATGGCATGAGCTTTCTTCCCCAAGTAGTGCTCCATTTTCCACAAGGACTACCCTTGAGGACTCAAGTTCTGTACTCTGAACCTCAGGAGACCTGATAACCTAATTCAGTTTGAAGGCTATTCTTTGTTCACCACATATTATGCTTCCTTTCTCACATCAACAGCCCTACACACACACACACACCTGCAATGTCTGGGTGCTGTTTACCTGTGACAGAGGTGCTTTAGCTACAAGGGCAAGCATATATGCTTGGTTGTTAGCCCACCATGAGGGGTTGCACTGATCACCTTTTCTTTCTTTTTTAAAATATGCTTGTTCAGTACTTAGGGTCATAAAACCTGTTCTGGCAAGTTTTAAATTAAACCTAGTAGGAAATTTGATCCGTCTTGTGCATGCTTGGGGAAAATTAGAAAAAGCTACAAATGCTGATTGTCTGAGCAAGAAGTCAAGGCTAAATTGCTATTAAATTCATTCAAGGCTAAATTGCAAAAAGCAAAACAAAAGCAGCCTCTTTTCCTGTTTGCTGAGATTTGTACCTTCCAAAAGTTGTAGCAAGGTTATCAAAACCGATGCCTTTCTATTTGTCCTGGCAAAAGGTTATCACCACAGATTTCCTTCCATTTGCTTTAGCAAAAGAGATTTTAGAACGTAAGGAGGAGCCCTGCTCAATCGTATGAAAGGTCCATCTACCTTTTGCTTTCCCACACTGACCACAACTTGTTTAAGTTGTCACTTCAGTTTTCTGTACACCACTTAGATATTTGTAATACATTGTGCAGTACAGTCATACCTCATGTTACGTTTGCTTCATGATATGTTTTTTCAGGTTGCGTCCCGCGACGACCCAGAAGTACCAGAAAGGGTTACTTCCAGGTTTTGCCGCTCACGCAGGCGCGCAAAATGACATCGTGCGCATCCGCAGAAGCGGCGAATCACAACCCACATGTGCGCAGACACGCTGCTGCAGGTTGCCTTCTGCTCATGTTGTGAACGGGCCTCCGGAACGGATCCCGTTCACAACCAGAGGTACCACTGTATAGAAATGATGTAAACAATAATAATAATAAATGCAGTAGCCACATTTATTATTTAATAGGCAAGACAAGCTCCAAGGAATATATAAACTTTTTCCCTCTGGCAGTGGAAAGAAAGCAAGGAAGTTATGTGACAGTTTATTTGCAGTCAACCAAAACATTATTTTAGAATAGTTCTTGTTTTCTATCTTTTTTTTGTTTCAAACTGTTTATATACATTATTTTGACAGCAGTTGACATTACTTCAGAAAGTGTTATGACTGGAACAGAATGGAACATTTTACCATTCCTTCCAGAATTCATGAGTTGTTTTAGCTTCTTCAGAAAAGTATTTGCAGTAAGAAGCATACAAGAAGCCTCCAGTAGAAGACCTGATACGAAATGTCCCTCCTTCTGTTTGTTTGTTGCTAGGCGTTATGATATGTGATGATTCAACAGCCAGACTTGTCTTAATTCATTTTGTCCTTGTATCATGTACAGACAATCACTTGTTCAGGCAATTCCCCCCCCCCAATATGTACCGGTACTCTAGTGTGGGGCAGAGTGTGGATTTATTCCCTCTAGGTTGTGCTTCTGGTACAAAAAAACCCCACAACCTTTCTGCAGAAAATTGTGGTTATTGAAAAACACATGAAACAGTATGCCTTCTTATGAGTATAATTTTCCACATTTGTGGTTTAGCTGGGATGCAAAAGTGCCTATCCTGAAGCATCAAAATCTCTCAACTGTACTGAAAGAGATTGTTTTAGACAGGGAAGTCATAGGGTTAATCATGACTTTGGGCCAAGGTAATGGAAAAATATCTTGGCTTCATTTCAGTCCTGCAGCGCAGTGTTCTCTACAGTGGCGTCCCTAGCAACATTCTCCTATTGCTCCCAAAGCCGTCTTGTCTGCTGCTTCCCCCAAGCTCTGCTTTCCTGGTGTTCTTTGGTGTTTGTATTTTTCCATTATGAAGAGCTGTTTGTACTCTATTTGTGCAGGTGCCCTTTCTCCAAAGTCTAGGAGAGTCAAAGCTTAATTGATTTAACAGAATCTGAGTCTTGTTTAAAGCCAGATGCCCTGGTCTTAAAGGCAGGGCTGCATATTATCACATTTGTCCTGTTTTCTTCATTAGCTGTAGAAAACAAACTTGAACTGAGTATTTACACCAATTAGATTGAAAGAATAAGCCAAGATATAAGAGCAGTTCTTCTTAGCACAATTTCCTTTGCTATTAGTTTAAATCATAAACAAAACGGGGAACATTATTTAAAGAAATGGCCCATGCAGATATGACTAGGCTGATTCCTTTCTATACTGTGTGCTGGAACAGAAGGCCTGATGGATAGAAAGTGAATGAAAGACACTTTAAATTCAGATGGACATTTAGCCTATATATTGTTATCCATCCATCCAGTTTTTTACATCTGAACTGCAGATGCAGGAAGGGGAGGCAAAAAAACTGGTGCATTGTTTATGAAAACAGCTTAAACCTCAGAGCCAGTGTTTGAAACTCCCATTGTTCTAGGTGCATTTTGTGACAGGGAATTTCATTAGTGCAAGCAGTTTTTCAGCTCTGGGCACAGTAGTGCACCTAAGATTTCAGATTAAAACTGCAGAGTGGAAGGAAAGGAGGACCTTTTCCTGCCTCTCCACTTCCAGCTACTCTCTGAAGACTGGGAAAGAGACCCTCTTCAGAATATTCATTCATTTTCAGCTTTGTATTCTTGTTATATAAAAATCGTGCCTGGACATTCTGTTGTTGGGCCCATAAGCTAGGTTTAAGGTGCCATTTAGCTCCTAGCTTTCATATCTCAGTTTCTAACACTGCTCAGAGCCACAGATGAAATTTAGCACAGCAAGGTCTTGTCCTAGCTACTGGAAAACATTTGTGCACATACTATAGATTGACATCCTCTCCATAAGGTATATCTTGAGACATATAGTGAGTACCAGGACTGAAGTGGGATGGGAGTGGGACACAGCAGATAAAGAGAACAAAGGTGTATTGGCAGCATTTCAAGAGCTGAGCTCCATAACGTAAGACATATCTGAACATAATACATATGGATAAGATTATATGAAGGCCTGCAATAAAAGCGGATTGGGTAGGGGGCTGTGGGTTGCAGTGCTTCATCATGGTGGTGGCAGTAAGCTCAGCACCTGCCCATAGCTCAGTACAGCCATGCTGCAGCAAGATTTATGCTCTCATCCCAACCATTACATTATGTGTCGTGCTTTAAATTTCTTCTCTTTTGGCATGACCCTCCTCAACACAAACACACAGAGACACCCCCTCATTAGGGGCCCATTCTTGCTTGGAAATTAACATTTTTGTGTTGCTTTCCAAGCATCCATAACTATTCCAGTGCCACCCCAAGAGGCTCACTTCAAGGAATCAAGCTTACATTCCTTTCCCTGATTCCAAAACACAAGTGCTCAGGGCTTGGCATTCCTTTCCCCACAATACTGAAAGCAACAGGTTAAGAATCTGTATGTAAACTGTAAGGCAAACTGCAGGGTTCGCACTTAGGGTCTCTGGAGAGCAGCATTCCACACCCATTGAGCTCTGAAGTCAGTGATGAAAAGCTCAGAGCTCTTTGAGCAAGACCCTCAAGCAGAGGGCTTTTTAAGGGAAGGGAAGGAGAAAAATGTTCTATGGGAAAGAGAGCAGAAGATCCTCTCACTTGCTCAGTTAGGAGAGCATCCTCCACAGTTCACTGTGGACGGTTGTTGATCATATCCTTAGTGTGGCTGTGGACAATGTGTGTTGCAGTTTTGCAACTCTTGAATACCTCTTAAGCTAGTTGTATGGAAAATTCTTCTTAAATATTACAGTATAAAAGCATGGTTCTTGAAATTGTAGACAGAGCAAGAGTCTTCCTAGGCAAGATTTGACCCACTGCCCTGCTAGTGTAAGCAATAGTCTCCTGGTGGTTCCAGGATGCCATTTCTCTTGGGGGAAGGGGACAAAATATGGTCCCAGATACCACTCCTTGTCATGGATATGTTAACTGTGTTCACACACAGTTTCAATTTATGTATTTTAAGGAGATTTGTTGTTAATCTTTTATACCTCTCAATAATTACAGCAGTGTAGCAAGACAAACAGCAACATAGAAAAAGAGTAAGGGGGCTCGTGCCTGGACAAGGACATGTAATACAGCAGAGCTTTCCAAACTGTGTGTCGTGACACGTTAGTATGTCGGCTGCAGTGTGTAGCGTGAACGCTCCCTGTGCTCCTCTCGTGGCTGGAAAGGGGTTAGTTTAACCACTGTTTTGCTAGTAAAACTGAATAACTGTGTCACGAAATGATGCATGTCTAAAAAGTATGTCACCAACATGAAAGGTTTGGAAAGCTCTGTAGTACACTATGACTTTGTAACAGTAACCATCCAACATGGAGAGCCAATAAGCTTGCTAGTGAAGTTTGGGATGCACAAGTGATCTGAAGTGGGAGAGCAGGGGAAAGTATTTTGACTCAATGTGGGTGGCAAGACTGATAATACACACTTCATGTGTCATTACAGTTTTATCCATGCTCTCTGCTTTCTTCTTTGATCTGCCTTTTCCTGGCCATAAAACAAGAATTAGTTGTACTAGCCAAACTGTTGCCTTCATTTTGATCTTTATTGTTTTCTTGAGGGGTTGAACATCTGTTCCCTCTATACTTAGAGAGGCCAGCTATATACTGAAATCCCCTGGTCTAAAATTATTACACTACACACAACAGCTTCATTGCTACACATGAGCTTGCAATTGGCTCTTATACTGTTTATTATTGACTAAAAGGCCAAAGGGAAAACACTACCCAACATCCACAACACATGCTCTTAGTACTTAACAGTGTACTCAAGGAGAGGGGGAGAAAATGTAGCCTGTAGGCTGTTTAAACAAAACCATAGCTGTATTTCTCCATTCAAAGATACCATCATTACTGTCTGTATACACAACACTCACGCTATCATTATTCTAATAATCTGAGTCGTGCAGTCAATGAAGCTACCAAAAAAGGCACCAGATTGCATTTATTTATAATCCTGTTAAATTATCAATGAGCCAATCTCTTCAGTTCTCACCATAACAGTCTCTGTTTTCATGTTGATATGAACTTACTCCCCTCAGTTTTCATTTTGTGGATTTCTTTGGTCTGATTGTCTTTTCTCCTCTAATTTCATACATTTCTTTCTGCTTGTGCCATCCTCCCCTGCTCCTCATCTCACACACCCCTTTACAACGTAACAGAGCTGGAGATGCTTTCGGCATTTATGGTAATGTTTGGATTTGTGATCCCTAAAAAAAGAAAGAAAGATGGCCTCTGTCCATTTCATTCAGTTTTATTTGTGGCAGGCTGTTGAGCTGGGGGAAATGAAGCATATAAGAGGCATCCCAGGACAAGCTAGGATTTGTTTCTGAAATGCTCCTCTAAATCTTTATGGTTTTTTTCCTGCTCCTTAACACTGTTTTCTGTCACTGGTCGCTTCAAGTTGACCAGTTGATTGAGCAGTCATGCTGATTTTGTTTGTACAATGTTTGCAGGGAGGATAGACAATGCTATCTATTTATTCAGCATTCATTCTGGTTTGGTCTTGTGGAGGTTATATGACATTATGTCAAGTAACTATCATCCCATACTTTCCCCATCAGTTTCCTTATGGCAAAAAGACCGGGGAGCGGGGGCAGGGAGAAGTAGGCTTGTTGAACAAGAGTACTAAATCAACCCGGAGTGCTAAATCAGCCTGTACAACCTGGATTGTGTTTATGTGATTGAAGTCCACCTGAAAATAGTCACAGCCTGGAAGTGGCCATTCTGTGTACCATGGCACCTCTATCTGCTTAAATGGAGGGGCTTTTTGGCTCTTCATTCCAGTCCCATTCATAACTTCCTCCTGCATGCAGTGGATTCTCCCTGAACCTAACATTTCACTTCCAAACTGGACATTGTATTTGATAGGCAGGTCTCAAACAGAAAATATTATTGGTGGCACTTTTCCCAGCCAAGAGAGCAAAGGACATTTTAGAATTCAGGACTCAGCTTGGAGGACTGAGTACAGACAGAGACATCATGCTCTGAAATTTCTTGTAGCTATAGTACATCTGTATTCCAGTCATAAATTTGAGAGAATTTATACCCTGTCTTTCCAGTGCAGGGAACACAGCTCAAGGCAGTTTACAACAAAATAAAACCACATAATTAAATCAGCATAACCCTCCTGGCCATCGATACAGCTGAAAATGGACAGAACAGATAACACCAGGTATTGGACCACTAAAAATATGGATGACCAATCCTAAAGAGCCACAACAACAACAACAACAATAGAGTCTTTGCACGGCTCTGGGCCATTCTCAGCGGCCCCAGGTTAAAGTTCCTTCCCATATTACTGCTGCTTTCCTCTCCTCACCTGCCTTCCCCCTTTTCCTAGACATTTAAAGTCTGGAGACTCCAGTTTATAAGGTGACCCTGCACACCATGAGATAGGTATAATAATAATAATAATAATAATAATAATAATAATAATAATAATAATAATAATTTATTATTTATTATTTATACCCCGCCCATCTGGCTGGGCTTCCCCAGCCACTCTGGGCGGCTTCCAAAAGAATATTAAAATACCGTGATACATCAAACATTAAAAGCTTCCCTAAACAGGGCTGCCTTTGTTGAATGGTTTCTTTAAATGTAAAGGTTCATCATTGTTCCACCCGATGTGTATGTCTTTAAGGGGCCAGAGCAAGGGCCAGAGCTTTACAGCTGTGAAGCATAGCAGGTGCTGCTGAGTTGTATTTGATTAAAGTGTGTCAGCATTTGGGTGTAGTATATAAGGAGCAGCACCTAGCTCTCCCATTACCCTGGGGGATGGGTTGGTGGTTGGGTCTGGTTTGGTTGTTAATGTACTTAGTGTAAAAGGAGTTTTTGTTTTTCTTATTAAAACCTAGTTTAAGTTATTTTTGAGTCCTTTATTTTTTAATGCATGGTCTCCCCAGCAAGCTCTCTGCGCTACTAAACTGCAAACAGCCAACAGCCTTCAGATGTCTTCTAAAAGTATGGTAGTTGTTGTTGTCTTTGACATCTGATGGGAGGGCGTTCCACAGGGAGGGCGCCACTACCGAGAAGGCCCTCTGCCTGGTTCCCTGTAACTGGGCTTCTTGCAGTGATGGAACCGCCAGAAGGCCCTTGGTGCTGGACCTCAGTGTCCGGGTAGAACGATGGGGGTGGAGACGCTCCTTCAGGTATACTGGACCGAGGCCGTTTAGGGCTTTAAAGGCCAGCACCAACACTTTGAATTGTGCTCGGAAACGTACTGGGAGCCAATGTAGGTCTTTCAAGACCGGTGTTATATGGTCTCGGTGGCCGCTCCCAGTCACCAGTCTGGCTGCTGCATTCTGGATTAGTTGTAGTTTCCGGGTCACCTTCAAAGGTAGCCCCACGTAGAGCGCATTGCAGTAGTCCAACCGGGAGATAACCAGAGCATGCACCACTTTGGCGAGGCAGTCCGCAGGCAGATAGGGTCTCAGACTGCGTACCAGATGGAGCTGGTACACAGCTGCCCTGGACACGGATTTAACCTGTGCCTCCATGGACAGCTGTGAGTCAAAAATGACTCCCAGGCTGCACACCTGGTCCTTCAGGGGCACAGTTACCCCATTCAGGGCCAGGGAATCCTCCACACCTGCCCGCCTCCTATCCCCCAAAAACAGTACTTCTGTCTTGTCAGGATTCAACCTCAATCTGTTAGCCGCCATCCATCCTCCAACCGCCTCCAGACACTCACACAGGACCGTCACCGCCTTCACTGGTTCTGATTTGAAAGAGAGGTAGAGCTGGGTATCATCCGCATACTGATGAACACCCAGCCCAAACCCCCTGATGATCTCTCCCAGCGGCTGCATGTAGATGTTGAAAAGCATAGGGGAGAGGACAGAACCCTGAGGCACCCCACAAGTGAGAGCCCAGGGGTCTGAACACTCATCCCCCACCTCCACTTTCTGAACACGGCCAAGGAGGAAGGAGCGGAACCACTGTATGACAGTGCCCCCAGCTCCCAGCCCCTCAAGACGGTCCAGAAGGATGTTATGGTCGATGGTATCAAACGCCGCTGAGAGATCCAGCAGAACTAGGAAACAGCTCTCACCTTTGTCCCTAACCCGCCGGAGATCATCAACCAGTGCGACCAAGGCAGTTTCAGTCCCGTGATGAGGTCTGAATTCCGACTGGAAGGGATCCAAATGGTCCGCTTCTTCCAGGCGTGCCTGGAGTTGTTCAGCAACCACTCTCTCAATCACCTTGCCCAAGAATGGAAGATTTGAGACTGGGTGATAGTTGGCCATCGTGGCCGCATCTAAAGATGGTTTTTTAAGAAGCGGTTTAATAACTGCCTCTTTCAGCGGGTCTGGGAAGGCTCCCTCACGGAGGGAAGCATTCACCACCCCACGAAGCCCATCGCCCAGCCCTTCCCGGCTAGCTTTTATAAGCCAGAATGGGCAAGGATCAAGGAGACAGGTGGTTGGTTTCACTTGTCCAAGCAGCCTGTCCACATCCTCGGAGGTAACAGATTGGAATTGATCCCACGCAATTTGACTAGACAGGACTCTAGCACTCTTCTGCCCCGGCCCTGCTTCCACGGTGGCGTCTACCTCTTCCCTAATCTGAGCGACTTTATCTGCAAAAAACTTTGCAAAATCATTGCAGGAGATCATGTGGCCTGTACTGGGCCCCGATGTAGCAGGTGGTTCCGCTAAATTGCGGACCACCTGAAAAAGTCTCCTGCTGCTGTTTTCTGCAGATGCAATAGAGGCGGTGAAGAAAGTCTTCTTCGCCGTCGCTACCGCCACTTGGTAGGCTCGACATTGAGCTCTAACCTGTGTCCGGTCAGCTTCAGAATGGGTCATCCACCACCGGTGCTCTAGCCGTCTCAACGATTGTTTCATTGCCCTCAGATCCGTGGAAAACCACGGGGCTGTCCGGGCTCCATGCAATTGGAGAGGGCGCTTCGGAGCCAAACAATCAATAGCCGTGGTTAACTCCACATTCCAGCGGGCCACCAGGGAATCAGCTGAAAGGCCATCAACATGGGATAAAGCATCCCCTACCACTCTCTGGAAACCATTTGGATCCATTAAGTGTCGGGGGCGGACCATCCGAATCGGTCCCACCTCACTGCAGAGGGGAAGGGTCGCGGAGAAGTCAAGTTGCACCAGAAAGTGGTCTGACCATGGCACTTCTTTCGTTTCGCTTTTACTTAGTGTCAGATCACCAACATCCATAGAGGTAAACACCAGGTCCAAGGCATGTCCGCGGCTATGGGTTGGGCCAAACTTATTCAGGGACAGCCCCATGGAGGCCATGCTTTCCACGAAGTCCCGAGCGGCTCCTTGTAAGGTCGTGTCGGCATGGATATTAAAATCCCCTAGGACAACCAAACTAGGTGTCTCCAGGAGAACATCCGCCACGACCTGAAGCAGCTCGGGCAGGGAATCCTTGGTGCAGCGGGGAGGTCAGTACACCAAAAGGAATCCTTTTTTAAAAAAAATAGTATTTATTAAGGTTTTCAGGGTTACAAAAAGAAAGAGTAAAAAACACCATTTTAAACAGAAAACAATACAACACATCACTATAAGTAAAGAAAAGAAAGGTGAAATAAAAAAAATAAAAAACGGAAAAATAAAATCCATTAAACAAACAAAAAAAAACCAGAGAAAAATACAACAAATCTTCCCATTACTTATCTTTCATTAGCTTATTTCCTTGACCTCCTCACACCTCCCTTTTTTGTATTCTAGTTCAATTATCATTTCAGCAAATCCTTTCCATCTTTTCAAGTTTTAATCCTGTAATTTATCTTAATATAATGTAACTTTACTTTCCCTCCTTTCACCAATTAACAGTCAATTTTTCCCAAATCCTTTGTATCATTTCTGCTAAAGCCACATAACATCATTCCAACATCCCTCTAAAATTCATTAATTTTACAATGTTTCTGTAAATAGTCTTTAAATTTCTTCCAATCTTCCTCCACTGACTCTTCTCCCTGGTCTTGGAGGTGCACCAAAAGGAATCCTGTACTGCCCCTATTGCCCAACTTCCAGAACATGCACTCAGAGAACTGGGTCTTCCCAATAGGACGCCTGGTGCAAACTAATGACTTCCTAAAAATCACTGCAACCCCCCCCTCCCCGTCCACAAGGCCTGGGTTGCTGTGCGTAAGAGAAACCTGGTGGACAAGCAGCGGCAAGAACAGGCCCATCTGCTTCATACAACCAAGTCTCTGTTACACATGCCAGGTCAAGTCCTCCATCCATGATCAAGTCATGGATGGCAGTGGTCTTATGAATCATTGACCTGGCATTGCACAGCAGCACCTTCAGGTCATGTGGGTATCCCTTGCTGATTCTAGTATCCGTCCGGTCAGGACCAGACCCGGAGGCAGGGATATTCCTCAGACAACGACTAAACCTGCCTCCTCTGTAATGACATGGTCTGGTCTTAGCGTAACTCCTCCTCCTACCCATGATCACTGAGATTGGTTGTCCCAGCGCATCCCCCTCTGTGGAACATGCCCAAGCAATTTTGTTGGCTGGGACCCACTCCCCGGCAGCCCTGACCCCTCCCCTTAAGAACAAAATAAGACCTTAAAACAATAAAAAAAGAAACCCCAGAAAACAAAAAACAATACAAATAAAAACTGTAAAAATTACAAATCCATCAAAATCAAACAAATTCCCAACTAAACATCCATCCCACCCCATCCCCATCCCCGCATATACAAAAAAAAAAGGAAAAGGAAAATTTTAAAACATTTTTAAAAGAACTCTGCGCCCCTCCGGATCCCCCTGGGCCACAGCAGCAGTGACAGCAACCGTCCCTGAGAGGCTTCAGGTCCCGCCCTGGGCCAGGTAGGTGGTAAGCGGCAAGAGCAGGGCCCTCAGGCACTCACACAGGAGAGTCCTCCTGGGCAGCAGAGCACAGCAGTCCCTGTGAGGCTTCAGGTCCCGCCCTGGGCCAGGTGGTAAGCGGCAAGAGCAGGGCCCTCAGACACTCACACAGGAGAGTCCTCCTGGGCAGCAGAGCGCAGCAGTCCCTGTGAGGCTTCAGGTCCCGCCCTGGGCCAGGTAGGTGGTAAGCGGCAAGAGCAGGGCCCTCAGACACTCACACAGGAGAGTCCTCCTGGGCAGCAGAGCACAGCAGTCCCTGTGAGGCTTCAGGCCACGCCCTGGGCCAAATGGTAAGCGGCAAGAGCAGGGCCCTCAGACACTCACACAGGAGAGTCCTCCTGGGCAGCAGAGCACAGCAGTCCTTGTGAGGCTTCAGGCCCCGCCCTGGGCCAGGTGGTACCATATTTTTCGCCCTATAGGATGCACTTTTTCCCCTCCAAAAATGAAGGGGAAATGTGTGTGCGTCCTATGGGGCGAATGCAGGCTTTTGCTGAAGCCTGGAGAGCGAGAGGGGTCGGTGGGCACCGACCCCTCTCGCTCTCCAGGCTTCGCGGACCTCTCCGCAAGCAGCGGGAGCGCTCCCGCTGCTTGCGGAGAGTTGCCAACATGCCGAAGCCTGCGCGCGCTGAGATCAGCACGCCCAGGCTTCGCGGACCTCTCCGCAAGCAGCGGGAGCCAGCGCTGGGCTCCCACGGCTTGCAGAGAGCTGCCTGTTTGGGGGCCTGGGGGGGGGGAAATAATTTTTCCCCTTTATTTCCCCCCAAAAAACTAGGTGCGCCTTATGGGACGGTGCGTCCTATAGGGCGAAAAATACGGTAAGTGGCAGGAAGGAGCAGGGCCCTCAGACACCCACACAGGAGAGTCCTCATGTGTCAGCTGTATCCCCAAAGCTGCAGTACAATACCTGAGTCATGATAAGAGGTTGTTATTTCACTCTGTCATAACTGCTTACATCACAGGATCTGGGAATCTCTCTTACAAAAGCATGAGTGCAGCTCTTGCCAATAAGCTGGAAATAACGAGGCGACTCAGTTAACATGCAGCTGCTGAAGGCCTACAGCAGAACAGAAGGACACTCAACTTCCTACTGCTTGGAAAGTACCGTCAAGCATTGCCTCACTCCAAGTTCCTCTGCAAAGCTGGTTCTTGTTTCAGACAGTTGCTGAAGGTGGGCACACACTCATTTGCCTGGAAAACAAATCAACAGCTGTCCCTTTACAGCTGTGTCATCCTTGCTTCAAGAATATAGTGCACTGTTTCCTACATGCTTGTTTGACTCAGATGACTCTGATTTACTGTTGTTTTTGATTTTGAGAATTGAATGAACTTCCCAGATCTGCCTCATGCTTCATTCTCAAATTACCAGCCTCCATTATCTAATTTCATTAGGAGTCATTTATGCTTATATTTATGCGGGCAGAGCCCTGGAAGAGAACAGCCTCTGGCAGTTGGCACTGAGAATTACCAGAATTCCAGGCAACAGCATCTATTGTAGGAAAGTGTGACTTGGTCTTCTAGCAAAGACAAAACAGTTTCTCTCCAAGTGCTTTAAAAACTTGTCATGGTTGGCAATATCTGCGTGGCCAGAAGTCTCCCAGCACTATCACTAAAATGGCAATTTAAAAGTGGTTTAGTGGCAGCTGTTCAATGACTATTATTTGGTAGTCTTTGCATAAGACCTGCATGGGTATTAAATGCTCAATGTTATGCTTTTATTGCATGAATATTACATTTTTATAACACAAAACCCACCAAAATTTGCACAGGGGTCTACACAATTCATCCCAGTGGGTGTGTACACAGTCACATTTCCTCTGCATCCAGTTCGCTCCCACCACTGGTTTTTGAAGCGGTGAACACATGACATTAGCCACGATCCACATCTATCCTGAAGTTTTTTGAGAACGTACTGTGTTTTGATGCACTTCCCCCCAACTTGGCTTAGCTGTCAACGTTTCCCATTTTTTAAGGGAAATTCCCTTATTTCGAATAGGATTCCTCGCAAGAAAAGGGAAAACTTGACAGTTATGCCTCCAACCAGCTTTGATCCAATTTGAAACGTAAACCATATGAAGGCATCTGGGCCCACCCCCTGCCCACTGGCCTAGGAGACTTGCAAACACAATCACGTATACATGTGATTCAAAACCCAGCAGAAAAAATGACCTTGCTGCATTTTAAGCCAGTATTGTGTGCCCACTGCTGTTATGACTGCTGTGTAGGATGTGGTTGATCATGAGCCCTACAAAATATTGACTGCAATTTGAACATTCAGCCACACTTTTAAGAGATAAGTACCAGCATGGATCCATGCCCCTAGCATGCCCAACCATTCAGCAAAAGATTTTAAAAATATAGCGCTTCTAAGAAAATTATTTTGGTGCCATGCGCTAATCTGTGTTTTGTCTTAGGAGCAGCAGAAACGTGCAAGTCTAACTGTTTTTGCCTAACCGCTACGACGTGTTTGAAACGGTGGTGGAAACTCTGGATAGCTGAAGGAAAAGAGCAGGTGCCTTGTTATCCAGAGAGAGGATGGAGGGGCCCCAGCTGTGGAAAGAGCAAAAAGGCAGGCAAAGCTGGTGAAAGTTGATGGGGGGGGGGACGCCCAGCTGGTGGCTAAACCCTGCAAATCTGTCACTGATGGGCAGGTGGCTGATATTTGTCCTGCTGCATTTCCAGTTCACCCGCTTCTTTCATTGCTTTGTCATCTGAGCTGGCTTTTCCTCAGCTGTCGGTTTCTCTGAGGTTGTTATAAAATATGGAGCTATGAAAGGGGAAGGGGAAGATTGCAGCCCCAGCAACAGAAAAGGGATGTGGCTACAAAACTCAACAGGAATCACCCCTTCACGATCTGTCTCTTTGTTTTGACACTGTGAGCAAGCATCACCTGGCTTCCAAGCTACTCTGATAAGTAGGCATGAGAAAACAAGTTTGCTTGTGTTTCTGCTTCATGCAATGATTGGTGAAGGATACATAGAGATGGTGGTTGCATAAAGAAGAAATAAAACTCTTTTAAAAATCTAGAATGGTCCTGTGCTCCAGAATCCTAGCGTAGAAATTTCCTTTTCAAAAAGAACTGAGTTTTTCAGCACCTCAGGCATAGAGTGCAAGTGCTTTTGGAGTCCGTTGAAATTGATTGTCTTCAAGGCCAGCCACACGTAGAATACGGTGCAGTAGTCTCATTTAGAATCTAGTTACAAAAAGCATGTGTCAAGTTTGAAGAGTCCCTCTTTTTCCAGGAGAGTATACAGCTGCCGTGGTAGATGAAGTTGAAAAATTCATTTCAGGTGACAGCTAGTCTCTGAGTATTTAGAAAAAATATATATAAAGCCTATTCCTTAAGAAGGGGAGTGATGTAATGCACAGCAGGTAAAACCACCAGCATTCTGGTTTATTGGATTACCCACCATGAGCAAATGTGTTTTATCTGAACCAAGCTTTAGTTTACTTGCTTTCATACAATCAAACACTATTTTTCAACCACTTGTTAAGCAATATCACTGCTTCGCTTGCATCAAATGAAGAAGAGAAGCAGTGCTGGGTGTAGTCAGCATACTGATAGCACGTTGCCCAAAATATCCAAACTATTGTACATTGCTAAACAGTCTGGGAGACAAAACTGAACCCAGAGGCAAATCTTAGGATAAAAGAAGACAGACTCCCAGTGCCACTATCTAGCATACAAGGAGAATATGCATTGTAAGGGTTAAACTGTAAGCCAAACCTCAGCCAGAAAAGAAGGTTCTGTTTCACTCTGAGCAGACTGGATTGATCCCAGAAGAATCTCTTAAGAATGGGCTGTGTGGGTGTTAGAGGAATGGGGAAAATTAGCTAGAACAAAGAGCCAGAGATTTCAACTTTCAGTGAGCCCCAGTGGATGACAAATGGGTTTCTTGGAGGACACCAAAGCATTGCTTAGTAGTGTACAAGAAAGCATTTCCTGCAAAGGCTTTCCCACAGGATGAGAGTAATTCCATTAAGTTACTAGAGGTTTTTCCTGTTTGGCAGGGTGAGAACCCCATCCTTGGAACCCCATCCCACTGTAAATGCCATCTTCTATACCAGGGGTGTCAAACTCAAATTCATCGGGGGGCCGCATCAGCAGTTTGGTCACCCTCAAAGGGCCGGTTGTATCTGTCACATCACAGGATGGCATGCGCTCAATATAAAAACAAGTGGAGGTTTCCTGAATGCATGTAAAGTGGAGGTTTCCTGTGTAGAACGGCCGGCGCTACACGGGCCACATGACGAGGTCTGGCGGGCCGGATTCGGCCCGCGGGCCTTGTGTTTGACACCCGTGTTCTATACAGTATAGATGTTCTGAGAAAAGCGGCTAGCAAATATTGTTTCCCCAAACCATTAACTAGGTGTACAGAATGAGTTAACCATATAGAACCTGCATTTTTTTGCTCTGATTCTCCTTAGGGCGCACACATGGTCCCATTGAGCTCCTCCTTTTACACATCACTACTCTCTCCAATGCCCTCTACCCACCCAGCCCTCCTATTCTGCATATATATGTTGTCATCATATGTTCCATATTTTTACCCAGGCAGCCATGACAACTCCCAAGCCAAGTCACCTTTCTCCTCTTCAGTCTTGCTGTTTCCTCTCTAGTAGTGAATGGCAGATGAGCTTTTTCTTTAGGCCAGCAACCCTGAATTAAATCACTTCAGGGTAGCCAAGATTGAAAAAAGAGCTCAGTGGGCCAGCCCCTCTCTCCCCCACCCCATTTTTTGCAATGAATTAAGTGTCTTGCTCTTGGAAACCTACCTCATGGTAGTTCATAAAGTAAGTTTATTATTGTTTTTCTGCATTTGAAGAACTATGATTACAGAAGTTCAGTTGCAGCTTCCTGAATTGCAGCCAGATACCGTCTTTCATGGGTTTGGGCTCAAAAACGCACACTGTTGGAACAAAGATATGTGTGTATATACACAGACACATTCCTTTGTCGCTTCCTGGAGGATTTCCCCTAATTATTCAGGGTCTAAAGGTGAATTTTGTTCTCTGCCCTACTGATCAGCTTTGTGCTGGACTGCTTTTTAGCTCTGAATCCTTATCAGGAATTCCCTTCCAGTGTGAAGTTTCCGTTCTTGATATTCATCACCTTTTAGATCATAATTGACAGAGCTGATTCTTTTTGCCTCGTTTCAAATGATGTCTGAGTTTTCTGAGTCTGCTGTGGGGGGAAACAGTTCATTTTCCATTACTGTAAGTGGATAGATAGAATACACAGAATGTCTTGTGTTATTAAGGTTAAGGTTATTAAGCACTTTTTAGTAGATGCAGCACCATGATGGGAAAAGCTGTGTTCCTCACTCTGTTCATTCCATACCTGCCAAACTGATTAGGACTTCTGATCTGTATGACATTAAACCAGATTAAGATTGTAGAATATTGACATAAGAAAACGCACACACCCCCTTCAATATATTTCACCCTTCAATATATTTCATTTTTGTTCCTTGTGCTCAGATGCTTTTAAGTACTCAGGAATCTGTAGCAAGAAGCTACAGTGTAAGAATGAGGCAGGCTCTATTCATTGGTGGATTCATTTGTGGTTTCAAACAAGAAAACACATGGATACACTCAGTACTCTTATTATCAAAGTACATCAGCAGGATTATTATAACTGAAGCCCAGTCCCATTCCCTGGTGCTAAGCAGCTTTCCAGTATCATTGAACATCCACTTCCTCTAGAGGCATCATGTGTGGTGGAACACATGAGCTCCATGCATAAGGCCTTATGTTTAATTTCTGGCATCTCTTGTTCATGGACCAAGATCTAGCTGCCAGTCAAGAGAGTAGGGAGTATGTACACATGAGCGGCTTAAAATGCAGCAGAGGTGTTCCTCCTTGCTGCACCTCATGTTGCGTTTTAAACTACTATACACACCATTACTAAATTGCTTGATTTGTTTCTCCACACATTAAACAGACCCTCCAAATGTCCTTGTCTTCCAGAGACAGTCCCAGATTTACCGAATCTGTCCCCAGCTTCCGATTTGATCCCAGAATGTCTCGCTTTTCTGTAGGACGGCCCTGTTTTCATCGGAGGAATGTTGGAGGGTACGGAGTTAAGTGACCCCGTGAGCCAAGGAGATAAGTAACTATACAAGCTTTAGAAGACATCTATTGGGAGGTTTTTTAATGTTCAATGTTTTATGTATTTATATATGTTGGAAGCCACCCAGAGTGGTTGGGGCAACCCAAGTCAGATGGATGGGGTATTATTATTATTATTATTATTATTATTATTATTATTATTATTATTATTGAATAGGGCATTCCTATTTTCATCGGATAAATTTTGGAGGGTATACATTACATTGTTTGTTCCCCCATGCCTCAACACGCACACACACCAGAACTCCTATGAAGCCATCATCTGCAAATGTGCAATGACTGTTTCAAATGTACACACTTCAGCATAGCCCCGGCTTACATGTTCAAACTGAATAGAAGCTGGTTTGACAGAAAACAAATCAATCAGCAGTATTTCTCAAGAAATGACACGATACATATGAATTATAGCTAACATTGTGTACACTTGGCTTCAGACACCAGCAACAGGAGCACCCATGAGCCAGAGGAAATGATTAGGTGTACAAAACCCAATTGAAGCTGCTTTAGATGGACCACGAAGCATGGTTTTCAATGTAAGTATATATCCTTGGGTGGGGTTATAGAGCAGATACTTACCTTCAGTGCTTTGGGGACTGGGAATCATCATCATCATCATCATTTTTAATTTGTATACGGCCTTTCTATCTTACAATACTCAAGGCGGTTTACAAGCTGAAGAAACAAAAAATGTACATCTTATAACAATCTAATGCAATACAAAAATGTGATAATAAAACATAACTTTAAAATAGGCAACCTCCATCAAAAAAGTAACATTCAACAATCATTAGAATAGTATAAAATAATATTAGCAACATATAAAAGTTAAACAGAAATCCACTCAACAGTTACAATAATATCTAAACTATAATCAATAAAACAATGGCAAGCCATAGTACATAAAACAATACAATACACATTGAGAAGCAGAGGGTGGGGCAAGGCAGGTGGAAGGAGGCCTTGTCTGATGGAGTCTCTCCCCTCACAGTTCTTCCTCCAGGAACAGCTCCCTTATGAGGACTCCTAGGGCCGGAGGGTGGGGCAAGGTAGGTGGAAGGAGGCCTTGCCTGAGTCTCTCCCCTCTCAATTCTTCCTCCAGGAACAGGAATGAGCAGCCGGTACTCGTATCTTGATAGAAGGGTCATGGGTGACAACACACTGGCAGCCACAGACAGCAAAAATAAAGAGGTGATGGTCGCATGTGCAGGTGAGCACCATCACAGATAAATGCACTACTTATATTGCAAAAACTGATAATCGACTCTCACAATGTTCAAGAGTGGAGCAGTTGCTTGTTTTCTATCAGGCTATTGGAAAGCGGGGAAGACTCAGCCAGCTGGCCCTCAAGATTGTACTGGCTGAGCATTTTGAGAATTGTTTTTCCCCCATAAAGAGCAACAGAATGTAAGCATTCTGTGAACAAACGCAGGTGCCACTAAAAACACTGCGCCAAAAGACTCAAAATATTTGGGAGCCCAAACAAGCCAATTCCTTATTAACATTCCTGCAGGAGAAGCACCATGACTCAATGGTACAGCACCTGCTTTGAATGCAGAAGGCCCTAGTTTCAGTCCTTGGCATCTCTAGTTGAATAGGATCAGGGAGCAGGCAACGTGAAAAACCTCTGCCTCTAACCATAGGACCTAGAGAGAGCTGCCAGTCAGAACATGCCAAAGTCCTCAAGTTTAAGTTCCACATCTATGAAGGAACTCACTGTCGGAATCTCCACTACGACTGAGCTACTCCTCCGGTCGAGCCTTTGGAATCTCCTCCGATGATGATTAACGACCTGAGCCTTTGATAAGGCTCCAGGCACATTGTCCATTCAGCAGAGTATCAAACACAGCAGAAGAGACGAGAAATTTGAGCTATATTGCTAGGTTTTATTTCTAACTACGCAGACAGAAAAGAAATATACATGCTCTCTCTGTGAAAGCATAGAGCAACTGGAACAAAGGAACAGGAAACCAATAACAAGAACATCCGTCTCCCGTGAGACTTCCAACAGTCTGGAATCCCTGGAATGTAAACAGTCTTGTGACTCCAAGCACTGCACTAGTGGCACAAACATAAACCTAGCATCCTCCCCCTTTCTGTGAACACCACTGGGCAGTGTGTCAGTACAATCTCAGTACAAACCCAGTTTCTGTATATAGGTACAGTTTTGATCCTTCGGAACAACCTTGGACAATAAATCAGCAGGAATTTCATTACCTGGCATGTAGGACACTGTTACAAGTCCTTTCTGAACACATTCCCTAGCATGTTGCAGCTTCAATTGCCAGTGCTTCGTGCTTTGCTTACAACTTTCAGAAGTCAACAAAGCCAAACATGCTTTGTTGTCCTGATAAACCTGGACTGGACACTTTACAGGAATTTTCATGTCTTTATACAATTGTAACAACCATTCACAATCCACAAGTGAATAAGACAGTGCATTCAGTTCAGCTTCACAAGAACTCAAGCTTACTGTTCTTTGCTTCTTGCATGACCAATCAAATAGACCCTGGTTGTACATGTAGCAAATTTATATTGTTGCAAACTATCCCAGGATTCAATCCTGCTAACGAAAATATTGCGCAATTATCTTTATATAAATGCTGCCAAAATAAAAAAGAAACAAGAAATGGGTGCTGGGGGGGGTCAGTGTCAAGATGAGAAGTTGCAAGCCACTCTTGGCTACTCTCAGTTCCATTTTTCTCTTGCACAACAAGCACTGAATAATTTGAGCACTTGCAGAAAGATGTGAAAAGTCCGAACCACTGGCATCACAGCAATGAAGCTGCTTGGGCTGAGACGTGCTGTGCAGGAGAGAGAGGCAGTGCCAGGCAGGATAATTTAAAACCTTGTCCAGAAGGATGACGGATCACAGAGCCATGGCCCTGGCTGCTTCTATCTCCCTGTTTCCCTTCTATTGCTGTGAGGTGGTTTATGAATAGGTACTGGCGCAAAGCCCAAAACAGGAAGGGACTGCTACATTCTGCCCTTGCCCGCCTACCAGTGATTACAGCATCCATCAGTGTCTGGGTAGTGCCTGGCAGAGTGTAAGAAAGATGCTGCTGCTGCTGAGAACCACAAAGATGTCTGTCTGGGCTGCTGTTGCATCCAGGAAGACCTACACTGCTGCAACAGTAGCAGATGCAAGAGATGGTCAGGAGATGCAGGCCTGCTCAGTGCCTGAATTTAGAGATGACAAAGCAGAAGCTGCTTTTAAAAGAAGAATGTATGTCTGAATGTGAGCCACAGCACAGCTGCATAAGCGTGTTTCTGAGTGCCAGAGCTCGGCCCCAGAATCATCCAAAATAATAAGAGTGCCTCCAACCATGCAAAGAGTGCTGTTTTTATTGCTACTGTTTAACTACAACCAGCCCTGCAACATTTGGCCCTAAGCTTGAAGGGATTCGAGATGAGATAAATTTGCCTGGTTTGACCAACCTCTCCTTGTAGAAATTAAAGACTGGGAATGATTCCAGGGGAAGTATGTCCTGGTGTTTCCCCTGCGAACATTATTCTTGGGCTAGTCTTTGCTTTGAAAACACCATCTCCTGATGGCATGCAGCCTGTGCACTTTTGAAAAAGATCCAGACAAAGCATTGTCTCACTTGCTCCAACATCCTTTTTACAGAAGCTGTATCCAGATATGGCAGTTTCTACCACGGCTAAATTTGTTATTGTTGTTGTTACTTGGTGCATTTTTTCTCCCAGTGATGCTTGTCTTCTGCTTCTCCTAAGTCTGCGTTCTCAAAACTAGGGTTCCCCTAGACATTTTTTCTGCCTGAAGCAGAGCAACAAAGGTCCCCACCGTCCCAAATCAAGGTGCACAGTACCCAAGGCCTGCCAGGTTATTTTGACACCTGAAGCACAAACCCTCACAAACACCTCTCCCCCTCCCTGGCAGCAAAAATACAACTATAATAAATTAAATGTTGGGACAATTTGCAGCCCTTTCATAACAAACAAAATCAGCTGCCTTATATGACTGCCTCAGTGCACCTAATAGGGCCTATTAGCTGTGCTTGAAACCCACAAAAGGCCTTCACCCAGGAGTGTCCTGAGGGGCTGACATGGCTACTAGGAATCTGAGTGTCTGAGCAGTCTCCTGAGGAGGGAAATCTCAGAGGCACTGTTTGATCAGGACTTGATCCATGTCTGTGTGCCAGGAATTGCCAGCGGGAGTCCCGCATCATGCACAGTGCTGACTGACAGTGACATCCCATCTCCATCCACGGCTTGGGGGTTTCCCAGATACAGGGATAAATTGCCGCTGCAAGCCTGCCTGCCACCTGAGCCTCCCTCCTGCCTGGAGCCCACCTGGCATGCTCCTTGAGGATGGAATTGATTGCCAGTCCTATTGACCGTGATTAATTAGTTCATTAGAACAGGAAGGAGGATTAGCAGCTGCTCTCTTTCCTGCGGTCTCACTTTCCTCCTGCCGTCCACAGCATTCGCTTGGCTGGCCAAATAACCCCAGCCTTTGTGCTGCCGAGTGCTTTGCTCGTCATCCCTTTGGCTCCAGGACAACGGAGGCTTTTTGCCCGTGCGTGTGCTAAAGGGCAACATGGACGCAAGAGTTTTTTATTCTTCATGCAAACCAAAAAAGGAGCTTAAAAATAGAAGCCCGGGGACTCCCTCTTGCTTCTTCTGTTCAAAAATGCACAGCCCATTTCCTGGAGGCAGAATCATTGCTCTGCCCTCCAAATTTTGAATGTTCCCCTCCAGTCTGCATTGGCCTAGAAAGAAAAAATAAAACTGAAAACGCTAGAGAAGTGTGACGTTATTGCTGACAGTCCAAATGCCAATTATATGATAACACCAGCTTCACTCCTGTGCCCAT
This sequence comes from Podarcis raffonei, assembly GCF_027172205.1. Classification (NCBI taxonomy): domain Eukaryota; kingdom Metazoa; phylum Chordata; class Lepidosauria; order Squamata; family Lacertidae; genus Podarcis; species Podarcis raffonei. Next base: position 24,567,182 of record NC_070616.1, read on the forward strand.
ACACAAAACACCTAGTATGGTCAAAGGGATTTATATGTTTGGGCTATGTGTATATTAGCAGCTTGAAACACAGCGAGGTCATTTCCGCCCACTGTGTTTTGATTTGCTTTTTTATGTTGCTGTTCACACCAGAAGGAGTGTGGGGATGTCTTCGCACAACACCCGTTACCTGATTTGTTTCCTTGCGCTGAATTTCTGTTCCTCTAAAGCATTCTTTTAGAAGACATCTGAAGGCAGCCCTGTTTAGGGAAGCTTTTAATGTTTGATGTATTACAATATTTTAATATTTTTTTTGGAAGCCGCCCAGAGTGGCTGGGGAAGCCCAGCCAGATGGGCGGGGTATAAATAATAAATTATTATTATTATTATTCGTCTGTGCATATACAATGCCTAAAATGTACACACTTCAGTTTAACCGCGGCTTCCATAGTCTAACTGGACTGAAGCTGGTTTGTGGGAAAACACATCAAATGGGAGTATTTATCAAAAAGCTACAGGATACAGGTGGATTGTGGCTAATGTCATGTGCACTTGGCTTCGAACGTCAAGCGATGATAGCATGCTGGAGCCAGAGAAAGCAACAATACACACGCAGCTTTTCTAGCCGCATGGTTTTGGCACTGCTGTAGCATCCCTTTCAAAGCCCCTCTCTTGTGCTCTTTCCATCGCCTAAGAGAGATGATTCTTGGGGCTTAATTGTACCAGGGCAGTTTTGAATGCCAGGGCTCTGTGCCTCCACACAGGTGAACATAAAATAAAAAATGTAGGTGCCTCATCATGTGCACAGTTCATTTCCCTCTCTGCTGTGTAATGACAGCCTGCCCCAAACTATCTGGGACTAGAAGGAGGATTCAGAGATGCTGGAGAATATAGCTCCCCTATCCCCTTGGGTGGTTTGGGGTGTGTGTTTTTTAGAAATACCAGCACTGAACAAAGTTTTAGCTGAGCAAGATCACTTGCAAGGGTGATAATTCTTTTCTCTCTCTGTCTCTTTTTTTACTCCCTCTGTTTCCATCCTTCCTCTAATACACAGAGGAGACCAGGGCTTTGTGGGATGCTGTTTAATCAGGAGCAAATGAATGAAGGGCAGGGACATTTGTGTGAACAGATGCTGCCGGCTGCTCTGGAAACGAGCATGGGTGCGTGCTGTAGTCAAGAGGCATCGACAACAGGACATTGCTTACCCAGAGGCCCTGCACATTGCTTAGAACTCATTTTGGGATGAAACAGAACCTAAGCAACACAATACGATTTTATAACCAGGGTCAAGCTGAAGATTGCAGGTTAAGTACAGTATGTCTACATCACCTGGTTTTCATGGGCTGTCGATAGTGGGGTGCTAGTGGTTTAGCACAGAAACATTGTGAAGACAAATGGAGAGTGAGAGAACCATTTTTGCAGACTGAGGAATAGAAGGCAGATTTTTCTCCTTGCACTAATCAGCCCTCTGCACAATCAGCACATTTTTTTAAAAAAAAACCTTTTGTTTGAATTCCCCTTTCCTTTTTTCTTTCTTTTTGTAGTCTGTATCCCCAGAATTTCCAAACCAGTTTATGCGTAAGTTGTTTACTATGTAAGACATGGAACTTAACACACCTCAGTGGCTTGAAGGGGAGGCATAGGAGCCAATTCCTAGGGGTTGTGGGGGCTTTGATCCCTGCAATAAAATATTTGAGGGGGGCCGGCCCCCCACAAAGTTGATGGGCATTGCCATTCAAGTGGTGCATGTGCCCCATGCCACGTGATTATGTGGGGCGGGGCTTACCTGGGCCCCTGCAATATTTCATTCAAGTTGGCACCCCTGAGGGGAAGGGAGGGAGCCATTCATGGTTTATGTTCATGTTTCCATCCATTCATGTTTCCATATTCATGTTTATAATAAACATGAAAAAGTGTGTGAATTGCTGTGAACCAGAAAGGCAATGTTTTGAAGACTCACCTCAGCCATTAACATTCCGGATGGCTTTAGACAAGACACTATTTTATGAACCTCAGTCTCCACATCTGCAATATGGGGGCAATAAGACCGACTGGCATTTGGAGCACCTGGGCAAAGAACTGTATTAATACTTGGTAGTAGAATTTGGGTGGTGGTAGGGCTAAACTCCACACACCTCACCACGAGGCACCAATATATTGCAGTACGCCTTTTCACCGGCTATAGTCATTTGGGCAAACATTCCTGCCACTTTTCCCTCCATCCTCACCCCCACACATTTTAAAATACTTCTGTGCCTATTTCGCTCACCCCCTGCTCTGCAAATTCCTTGGCCTCTGCCAGAGTCCATGCAGGCATCATAAATGTGGCTGTGTCTCTGTCTTGGCTCATCACTTTGTCTGGTGAAAATGCCTTAAGCCCTGGGTGGCTGGAGTCACAGAAATAAATTTTTAAAAAGCATTTTGTCCTTATTGAGCACAAGGTTTGCATGGTTTGTGGGTGCTCGCGGGTAGGGTGAGGAGTGGGCGACTTTGGAGAAGAGACCTTTCCAAATTCCCTTCCATCTTTCCTAATGCACACTCCCTAACAGTCTCCTCAGTGCTTAAAAGAGCGTTGGAAGGGGATATTAGGGATTGCACTGCTGTTTCATCTTCGCTCAGTGGCCTCTTCAAATATGGGACCCAGCCTTACTTTGCCTTATTTTGCTGGTTGCTGTCACCAGCCAGAGGAAGGCTTTGAGATTCTCATCATTGCAAATATCCTCTGCCACATACCTTGTTGCACCCTTGACGGACCTCCCAGTGTCCCTATTTTCCAGGGACAGTTCAGCATCTACAGAGGCCGCTCTGGTTTCTGATTTGATCCCAGAATGACTCACTTTTCCTTAGGACGCCCCTAATTTCATCGGAAGAATGTTGGCGGGTATGGCGTTATCGGACCGCCGAGCCATCTGAAAGCAGCTCTGTATAGGGAAGTTTTTAATGTTTAATGTTTTGTTATGTTTTTATATATGTTGGAAGCCGCCCAGAGTGGCTGAGGCAACTCAGTCCGATGGGTGGAGTATAAACTGTACTACTACTACTACTACTACTACTACTATTATTATTATTATTATTATTATTATTATTATTATTATTACCACCACCACTACTACTATTGAATAGGACGTCCCTATTTTCATCAGGCAAATTTTGGAGGGTATGAGATTAGAGAGATACCCTCAACGCAAGTATAGCAGTAAGATAGGAAATAATTGGAAAAGGTGCATGACATCATGGGATCTTTATTCCCTTTATAATCTGGAAATCCTCATTAGGCTTTCCTCCTGCGTGGTACCTTTGAGTTGCTCTTTTGCCTTCCATCAATTTTACTTCACTCTATGCTCACCTGTCACTACGTTGGCCCTACTCTGAGACAGAGTGAGGCAGCTGCTTCAGGCAACAAATATTGAGGGGCAAGGGGTAGAGAGAGCTGTGTGTGGCCTGCCCTGCACCCTGTGCCCACACACACACACACACACACACACACACACACAGGGCACTATTCTGCTGCCCTTAGGTGAAATGGAGGAAATTGTCCTGTTGCCAAAGTGAGATTCAATGACCAGCCTAGTATACTTTTGTACTTTGAATGTGGGGTAGAGGCACCATATTGTCCTTTGTTTCAGACAGCCTCCCCTCTCTGCTCCCACCCCTTAATTTGTCAGAAAGGGCTGGAGATGGGTCTCAGGAGTTTAGACAACAAGTTGATTGTTCTCCCCTTGCTTGCATCAAGCAGAGAAGGTGGGGTGTGTCCTGATGGTGTGACTCAAGCTCCTTTTGTGTGTTGCATGTGACTTGCCTCTGAAGGGGGTGACCGTGGTCTTGTGCTAACCCAACCTGAAAATCCAGATGTGTTTTATTTTAAACTCAGCCCTTTCCTCCACAGCTTACGTTTTCCTTCCTCTTCTCTCATTAGTCTCAGCCATCTCAGTTTCCCCACCAGCCTTCCATGCTGTATAAACAATGATCCTTGTAGCTATGGTTAATAATCCACAAATAAAGCAAGACAGAGGAAGAGGAGGGGGCAGAGTATAACCTCTCTCACACAGTGGTTTATGAACTACACGAGTTTGTCTAATAATAATGAAAAATAGATGTGTCTCATACTTGCCCCTGAATACCTCGCTTCTGAACTTGCTTGAAGTTATTCAGTATAATAAACCAGAATGTTGCACCAAATGGATTCTTGATCCAATCCAATAAGCTACTTCTATATTCTTGCTGCTACCAGAACAGTAGTTAGTCTATTGTTATTCAAGCACATGCACAACACTCAAGTGTGGAGTTTTGGACCAGCAGTTTAGAACACTGATAATAATTATTGATGTTGTTTTTAAAGTTTCTAGTCAAGGCTTCCTCAAACTCGGCCCGCCAGATGTTTTGAGACTACAGTTCCCATCATCCCTGACTACTGGTCCTGTCAGCTAGGGATCATGGGAGTTGTAGGCCAAAAACATCTGGTGGGCCGAGTTTGCGGAAGCCTGTTCTAGTCCCTAAGCATGAGAATACAGGCTTTATGTTGGTGGGTAAAGCCAGGGGAAATCCCTGAGGTCAGTCAGTAGGGGGAGAGGCTAAACAGGACGCCCAATGTTTTGGGAGAGGGGGTTATGTTATTTCACCTTAACCAATAGAAGTTATGCATAATTAGCCATATCTATGCAGATTTGCGTAATATATGTGGACTATGGAATCAAGCTTTTTCCGACCCTTCAACCTGATGCAGTATTTTGATTTCTTTATCTTCTTGCTGCTGAAATCTCGATATTCTTTCTGCTGAAATGATGGTGCCAAAGAGTGTAGCTCTTGTTTTTGTTTTTTTTTAAAGAAATTTATTAAAATTTTCAATTTTTTATGCAAACAAAAAACAAACATAAATTTTTTTAAAAAAACATATAGTTCATAAAACTTAATTTTCAATAACATATTTCTCTGACCTCCTCATACCTCCCCTTCTTGTATTCCAATTCAAATTATTTGTTCAGCAAATCCTTAACTCAAAGCATTACAGCTTATAAAAACACCTTATTTTCTATCCAACATCTTAAGTTATTATAACCTTAAATTTTTACTTATAAAGAACCATTTTTTCATATTCCTTTATACCATTACAGCTAGTAACCACTCAATTTCAATCCAGCATCATTCAACATTCCTTAACAAAGAGTGTAGCTCTTGCAGAACCATATTCAGCAGTTCACTACCAGTGTGCATGCACCCACTATCAGGGAAGGGTTTGGATGGAGGTAGGCAAGTTCTCATCAGCATGGTCAATGGTCAGAGATGGATGGGAATTGTAGTCAGGGCAGAGAGGGAAAGGCTCCCGTTCCCTGGTTTAGAGGGCACACCCATCACGAAGATAGGCAAGAATGTTATAGTATCTCACAAAGGTGAATAAAACCACACCCTCCAACATTGCTCTGATGAAAATAGGGACGTCAATAATAATAATAATAATAATAATAATAATAATAATAATAATAATAATTCTACTCCGCCCATCTGACTGGATTGCCACAGTTACTCTGGACAACTTCCAATGTGTAAAAAAAAAAAATACAGTGGTACCTCAGGTTAAGTACTTAATTCGTTCCGGAGGTCCGTTCTTAACCTGAAACTGTTCTTAACCTGAAGCATCACTTTAGCTAATGGGGCTTCCTGCTGCTGCTGCGCCGCCAGAGCACGATTTCTGTTCTCATCCTGAAGCAAAGTTCTTAACCCGAGGTACTATTTTTGGGTTAACGGAGTCTGTAACCTGAAGTGTATGTAACCTGAAGCGTATGTAACCCAAAGTACCACTGTAAAACCTTTTAAAACTTCCCCATATAGGGCTGCCTTCAGATGTCTTCTAAAGGTTGCATAGTTTCTTGTCTCCTTGGCTCAGGGGGTGGGATAACTCCATACCCTCCAACATTTCTCTGATGAAAATAGGGACGTCCTAAGGAGAAGCGGGGCATTCTGGGATCAAACCAGAAACCAGGATGGCTTCTGTAAATCTGGGACTGTCCCTGGAAAATAGGGACACTTTGGAGGGTCTGTAAAATAGTAACCAATAAAAAATATTTTTTTTAAAAAAAGGAAAAATAAATAAAGCAGTAATAGGTCGCTCCTCTCCACCCAGATACAGTTATGGGTGTGTTCACATGACCGCCTTAGAGTGCAGTGAAGTTGTCCCCCCCCACACACACACCCCAATGCATTTCACAGCTCTCACACAGCTTCCTTAGTGTCAGATTTGGACACCCTGCTGGGGCTGTTGACATGTCAGGAATGTCTTTACCCTATGCCAAAGTGTTTGCACCTTGGCTAGAGATGAATAAGGAGCAACTTAAGGACTCCAAGACTTAAGGACTCCAGTCACTGTGAAGCTGGTTTGAGAAACAATGCATCAAACTGTAGGACTTTATAACAAGGTAAAGGATACTCATGCATTTTGTATTGCGTTGTGTGTACATGGATTAAAAACTCAGGACTAGAAATGCAGTGAGTGCACAGTGAACAGAAATGTGAACACAGCCTCAGTCCATGCCGCCTAAACTATTTAATGATGTTATCTGCACATCCAGAGTTTTGATCTTTTGTGTTATTACTTTCACACTCGTGCAACACTGGAATAGTTCGGTCTTTCTGCATAAAGAGCAAACATGAAAGAGGAAAGACTGGCAAGGGAGCATGATAATCCGGTCTCTAATTGAACCAGTGCAGATTTCAGCAGAGTTATCACAGACAGGGAACTACGCTTGCTGTCAGATCAGTGGTTTTTTGAATAAAGGGGGATGTAATGGAAGAGCAGAAAGCGTATAACAATAAAGCTTTCTTCAAAACGGTCCATGTGAGACTAAAGGTAGACACGTCCTGTTCACCTTTATCCTCCTCCAATTACAGTAAATGACCAAGCTTAGCAGGTGTTGGTTTCACAGTGCAGATGGACCTGGACGGAATGAAAAGTGTGATTTTAATATCAGGTTTTCATCCACATCTCTCAGAGACCTGTTAACCAGATGCTATTGAAGCCCAGTGAGATGTCTCCTGTATCTACCATCCCATTATCCCCACATGATGCTTTCTTAATAGCCTTTGTGGAGAGCTGCTGGGGCAGGGAGAGGAAACAAAACAAAATGTGTATCTGCCCCTTAATTGAAATCATAAACAGCCCTGTAACCTCTTCTCCCCACTCAATATGCTTTGAAACAGAGGGGGAGCACTCTTTGCTGCCTGTTAAGGGTCTGGAGCGGAGCGTTGCCTAAATGTTTATAAACACAGCAGTTTTGCTTCCACATAATTTTTCATTACAGCAACCCAACACTGAGGGCTGCACCAGCTACCATTTCGGTTCTGCTGCTGCTACCCCATATTGGTCAAAATGCTATTTGTGGGTGGGGGTGGGAGGAATTTGTGGGTGGGGCGCCCACTGAATCTGCCTCACCCCAGAGCTGCTTCTCCCCAGTCTCTCTGCTTGTGGAATTTTGCTGCAGCTTATTTTCTTATGTGTTTATGGGAAACGAGCCAGGGTAATAAAAATTCTGACCCAAACTTTCCCAGAGTTAAGACCTGCAAGGATCAAGGCCTGTCTCTTTGATTTGAATTTGCTAAGCCCTGCTAATAAATATGCATTTTTCTCCCCAAAGTGTTCACCCTCAGATAATTTGAGTTCACATTGGTTGCATTTATATATACATATCACATCAGACTGGTGTGAGTATTCTGTCAACCCATAGCACCACCCCAGGAAATTTATAACTTCTAATTTGGCACAGGACATAGCATGCTTTTAGCACTCACGGTTGAAGAGGAATTTGAAAATTCATAAGTTTTCCATAACTTGGAAAGACTGAGATACCAGGGCTGAGTTTCTAGCATTCCAACAGATGGTTGTCGAGGGCTGATTTCACAAGCTTCATTTTCTTTCACACACAGCTGCACAATGTGTGCATTTTGTAACAGAATAAGTACGTAGTGACCATGACAATATTTATTTAATATCTCTACATAAGTTATGAGCCTTGACATCTCAACATTTTAGCCAGGAGGTTCAAATCTGTGTTCTCAGGAAATTCTGAACATGACGCATGCAAGATATATGTAAATGATAGAGGTCACACTTGGCCACCACGATAACATTTCACAGTGTGTTGGCTGGCCACGCGATCTGATTTCGACTTCACTTGGGGCCTGTACTTGGAGGGGTCCAAAGGAAGCTGACTCCTGTCTGGCAGAGCTCTGTGCCTCTCCAGGGAGCCCTGAGAGCGATTGCTCCAAATGTTAGTTTCCTACTTCACTTCCAATTAGGTCTGGAATATGCATGTTCAGATAGAACAACCAGATACAGGTGCAAAAAACCCCACAAAAAAACCCTCCCAGCACCAGAGGATGGTGATGGCCATCTTGTCCTATTTAGGAGCTTCCCCAGGGACATTTGACTGGCCCCTCTGAGAATCAGAATGCAAGGACTGATGGGACTTTAGTTTGACTTGGTATAGCAAGTCTTTTATGACACGTGTCGCATATTGAACCTGCACCTTATCTCCCAGACCAGGGGTAGGCAACCTAAGGCCCGTGGGCCAGATGTGGCCTGTGGGCCTTCTCAATCTGGCCCACCGACGGTCTGGGAATTGACATGTTTTTACGTGAGTAAAGGTAAAGGGACCCCTGACCATTAGGTCCAGTCGTGGCTGACTCTGGGGTTGCGGCGCTCATCTCGCTTTATTGGCCGAGGGAGCCGGCGTACAGCTTCCGGGTAATGTGGCCAGCATGACTAAGCCGCTTCTGGAGAACCAGAGCAGTGCACGGAAACGCCGTTTACCTTCCTGCCGGAACGGTACCTATTTATCTACTTGCACTTGATGTGCTTTCGAACTGCTAGGTTGGCAGGAGCAGGGACCGAGCAACGGGAGCTCAACCTGTTGTGGGATTCGAACCGCCGACCTTCTGACTGGCAAGTCCTAGGCTCTGTGGTTTAACCCACAGCGCCATCCGCGTCTCATTTACATGAGTAGAATGTGTCCTTTTCTTTAAAATGCAGCTCTGGGTTATTTGTGGGGCATAGGAATTTGTTCATATTCCCCCCCCCCAAAAAAATGGTCCGGCCAACCACATGGTCTGAGGGACGGTGGACTGGCCCATGGCTGGAAAAGGTTGCTGACCCCTGTCCCAGACCCTCCAGTCCTGCAGAAACCACCCACAGCCAGTTCCTTAAAATCACACACCTTTCTGATTTGCATCCTTGGCTGGGCTGGCCCTTATCCACAGACACCGGGTCTGGTCTGAACTTTTGATCTCCAGCTGTTTGAATGGGAATGAAACTGGCTGACCTTCTTCGGTCCCTAATCTGCTGTTTGTTTTGACAGCAAATTGCAGAGCTTAAACCAACGACACCAAGAAAATAAAATAAAAATGACAAGTGATAAAAGCAACAGAGAGAGTCCAAATGGAGGCCGCTCCCTCTTTTGCCTTGACAAGTGTTTCCAAGAAGGTGTTTGTGTTTTTAAAGGGTCCTGAAGATATGGAAAAGTTTATGCAATACTGTTATGGAAAAGTTTATGCATAGAATTGACTGTGTCATATACGGTCCCCAGTCACCAGATCCCCACCTCTCCAGCCACATCTGACTGATGCAAAACATCACACTGTGCAGTTGTGCAATCCTGTTGGTGCACCACCTGGATTCGTGCTTGGCTGTGCTGGTGTAACATCACAACTCACACACACTTTCCTGATGCAAGAGTCCATACAGCACTTGCCTTGCACAGAGACCACAAGAACCGCATTGCAGCCAAAAGATGTAAACAAACCAACATTTGAGCAACACAGAACTCTTGCTCTAGGAAAGATAATTTTAAAGGTTGGAAATCACTTTGAATCCTGGCCTGATAGACCTGTGTAGCTGTTCTACAGGGAGGCATTTGTGTAGTAAGTGTCAATACTTTCCTGCGCCCATTCATTCATACGTTCATTTTCCAGTCTTTGGCAAAGGGATCTAAAACTGCTGCATGGCCAGAAGAGCACTTTACATTAAAAAAAAAAAAATAAAAGATTGCAGCTGCTATCCTTTTATTGCTTTTCAGCAGCTATTCCATATTGTTGTTATTCTGCGAGCGGTAAAAATTGCATGTGTTCTCGCACAACCAGCCTACTTCAAAAACAAGCCATAATTTTTTGTGGCAAGTAAAGTGATGAGAAAGCATAGAACTGCAGTTTTTTCAACACAACGTTGTAGAATCCCGCTAGACAAATCAGAATGCTCTATAAATAGCGGCCGTCAAATAACTCGCTGCACACTCACTCAAAGCACATTCTTTCCTTCAAAGAGCTCTGGGAACTGTAGTTGGTTGTTGGGAATTGTAGTTCTGTAAGGCGTAAACTGCAGTGCCCGGAATGCTTAGTGGGCATTCAAATGTGTTTTGCACAGCCCAAATCACACAAATAAATGCTCAATAAGCTGGCCAGCTGGAAGCCAATTCTCTCTTAAGTTTCAGGTGGTAAAGATCCTATTTCCTCCTTGTTTGGGGGCAGAATCCACTTGCTGCTGGCCTGTATTCTGCTTTTCAGCTGCTGCACCAGTCAGTCTCCCTGGCTGCGAAAGGAACATTTTGGTGCCCGCAATCTTATCTCAGCCCAATGATGCCATTTTAAGCAACTAATCTCATTCGGAAGGGGAATTAATCATTTCTGATGATTCATCCAAACCCATTCCAATCTGAAAGGAGCAGGAAGGAAGGCTGAAATGATGGTGGTGGGTCAGAATATGTTATCTCTAGAAGGGCAAGGGAGAGGGCTTCCAGAGAAAGGCCGGCTCCACTGAAACTGTGTCCCAGGGCAGGGCAAGGGAAGGGAAGGGGTGTGGGTGACTAAACTGACCTTTGCATGTTTAACGTGAAGCCGCAGTTTCATTGTAAGGTGCACGTACACTTTGCATTTCTCCAGGAGCACCAGGCAGACGACCTTCCAAGGAGGTGCTTATCTGCTCTTATAGCTCAAGTATTTGGGTGCTGGCTTGGTAGGGGTGGGACAAAGCAAACCTTTTGTTTAATGAGGCCCAACTCAGTGGACCTTTTGGACTGGCAAAACCATCTCCTTCTGCATCTCCGGAACAGACAACATTGTAATAAAAGACAAGGACTGTCAACCAAAGAAATAATCTTTACTTGATTCATTGTCTGCACTTTAACAGACTATCAAAATGTAGATAAAAGGGTACAATGTCAAAATTAACTTACAAGTTAATAAACAAAAGCTACCACTCGTTTTTCAGAGAGGCCTCTAAGGTTTATTGTTTTCTGTTCTCATTCCCAATTGAAGGACCAGTTTGAAATAAAAACAATCTCCCCCGCCCTTTTTAAACTTAGTTGTCTACTACAGCTCTTTTTATGATTTGCTTTCCTAGCTGAAAATGGTTTCCATCAATGAATTCGCCAAGGGTTTGAATGATTTATCAGCCAATTTAAATCTCACAATCAAGACAAGACTGGTCCTAAGCATATGTAGAGGGCCATCTCTTTACAACAGGGGACTCGTATGATGCTACAAGGTTTTTATTTCATACATGAACCCTGGGAAAGAGATGAATCAAGAAACTGATTCTGGCAACTTCTGGGCTATCACTCCATTTCCATGGCCAAGCCCTTTATCTCTCCCCCCCCCACTCCAGTTTCTTTTTTTCCTTTCCCCCCTCTGTGCCCAAGACAAAAGAGCTGTACATCACTACAGAAACAAAAGATGAAGGAATCAGACTGTGGCTTAATTGTTGGGGGAGGTGAACAGAAGACACAATGAAATATGGAAGTATAGCACAGTCCTCCCAGGGATTAAGGGACCTGGCAGTTGGGGGAACTTTTTGAGCAATTTCACTTTGAGGAAAGATTGCAGCATTTGGGACTTTTTGATTTACAGAAAAGGCAAGTAAGAGGGACATGACAGAAGTGTATTCAATTATCCATAGCATGGAGAAGACATGGACAGAGAAAAGCTTTCTACCCTCTCTCTAGAGGGAGAACTAGAACACTAGAACGCCAGTGAAGCTGAATGTTGGGAAATTCAGAACAGATGAAAGAAAGTATTCGTGCAGTGCATTGTTAAAACTATAGAACTTACTCCCAAATGAGGCAATCACAGCCACCAACTCTAAAAGGTAAAGGGACCCCTGACCATTAGGTCCAGTCGTGACCGACTCTAGGGTTGCAGCGCTCATCTCGCTTTATTGGCCGAGGGAGCCGGCATACAGCTTCCGCGTCATGTGGCCAGCATGACTAAGCCGCTTCTGGTGAACCAGAGCAGTGCACGGAAACGCCGTTTACCTTCCCGCCGGAGCGTTACCTATTTATCTACTTGCACTTTGACGTGCTTTCAAACTGCTACGTTGGCAGGAGCAGGGACCGAGCAACAGGAGCTCACTCCGTCGCGGGGATTCGAACCGCCGACCTTCTGATCGGCAAGTCCTAGGCTCTGTGGTTTAACCCACAGCGCCACCCGCGTCCCTACTAGCGATAATGGCTGTGTGCTAATTCCACTGCCAGAGGCATTGTGCCTCTGAGTTCCAGTTACTGGGGATCCTAAGTGCTGCTTCCATGTCTATCTTGCAAGCTTCATAGAGGTATCTGTCTGGCCACTGTGAGAACAGGGTGCTGGACCAGATAGGCTAACATCAAGATTACTTGGCTTCAAACACCAGCAGTGGGAACACACTGGAGTTGGAACAAATAGTAATGTGTTTGCAGCCATATTCATCTAGCTGGAAAAGCTTTCCATAATAACTTAAAAAGACCCTGATGGGTCAGACCAATAGCCCAGGCATAGGCAAACTCCGGGCCCCCCAGATGTTTGGGACTACAATTCCCATCATCCCTGATCACTGTTAGCTAGGGATGATGGGAATTGTAGTCCCAAACAGCTGGAGGGCCGGAGTTTGCCTATGCCTGGAAAAGCCTATCTAGGCCAGCGTCCTCTACTCACACTGACCAACCAGATGCCTGTGAGAAAACCACAAGCAGGACTTGAGCACAAGAGTCCTCTTCCCTTCCTGTGAATTGCAGCAAGTGTTGTTCAGAAGCATTGCTGCCTCCAGCTGTGGAGGCAGAGCACAGCCATCAACAGTTCTCTGTGAATTTGTCCAGTCCTCTTTTAAAGCCATCTAGGATGGTAGCTACCAGGGCTGTGGGTTAAACCACAGAGCCTAGGACTTGCCAATCAGAAGGTTGGCGGTTCGAATCCCTGCAACGAGGTGAGCTCCCGCTGCTCGGTCCCAGCTCCTGCCAACCTAGCAGTTCGAAAGCACGTCAAAGTGCAAGTAGATAAATAGGTACTGCTCTGGCGGGAAGGTAAATGGCATTTCTGTGCGCTGCTCTGGTTCGCCAGAAGCGGCTTAGTCATGCTGGCCACATGACCCGGAAGCTGTACGCCAGCTCCCTCGGCCAATAAAGCGAGATGAGCGCCGCAACCCCAGAGTCGGTCACGACTGGACCTAATGGTCAGGGGTCCCCTTTACCTTTAGGATGGTAGCCATCCCTAAGGGAGATGGGCAACGACAAGGAAAGACGGGCCGCAAGAGATCACGCTGGGCACATTTAGCAGCCACTGGCTGTGACGGGGAGAGAAGTGGCGAGTGTTGATGGAAGGGGCAGAGATTCAGCAGGCTAGTAGGAGAGCCTCTCTATGGTTCTTTTCTTGAGCTCAAGGGCTGCCTCCTTTCCCGGCCGATGTTGTGATAGTCAGCGTGTGATACCCCTGAGAGGTTTGAATGGACTACTCTGGGCCCAGTGCAAACAGGCCAGTCCTGCCCACGCCTGCTTTGAAGGGCTCGCTAAAGAGGCAGGCTCTGAGGGGGCTCCTCCTGGACAGTGGGAGCCTTGTCTAAGCCTCTCAGCGCACGCAAGAGGCTCCCGCCGCCGCCGCTGCCTGGTTTCTGGCCTCCCCCTCTGCCTTACGGGACAGATAACGGCTTTCCCACAGCCGCCACACTAGGCATGACCCGACAGCTGCACAGGCTGGCTAAGGAGTTTGGGGAGGGCCGAGGCTGCCACTTTTGTGCTATGCCTCATTTCACACTGGAAGGACAGGAAGGCGCAAGGCAAACTTTCTCTCCCCTTCCACCCCGCAGAGCTATTGTGCCCACCCGTTTCCAATCTGGAATCTGTGTGTCAGGGGAAGAGAGAGAGAAAGACAAGAGGACCCTTGTCAAGGTGGCATTTTTGCTCTCCAGCTTCTCTGCCCCAGGATCAGAAGCCGCAACGAAGGGCAAAGCCTTGACGTTCGCAGAGCTATTTATTTGCTTGTTCATTTATTTGTTGCCTTTATCCATTGCCCGTGTAGCTGAGTCCTCTGGGCAGTCATAACCATGCCCATGTTTTCTGTACATTTTGCAACTGAAGCAAGTGAATGTAGAGTTAAATATCTGGTGCCCCATTCAGCTTCTTCTCCTTCTTTATAGCAAGTTCCTTTCTGAGCTTACAGATCCCAGGAGCCACAATAAGCCTGAACAAGTGTCACAGAGGTCCAACAGAGGTATACTGCACAGCTGGAAAAGCAGCATAAAAGAAAAATAATCACATACAAACAGGTGTATAGCAATATAATGAGTTTTGCATTGCATATCCAGCTAGCAGGTCTTTTCGGTGCAGAATTTAATTGAGTGGGTATTGCTGTTTAAGTAGGATAAAGGTTTTTTTGTGTGTGTTTTTCCCAAAAAATTTATTGATTTTCCAAAATTTATAAACAAACTAACAAACTATGCTAAGATAATTTAAATAGAAATACTTGCAAATACCAGATAGGCTTAGGATTTAAATATGTGATGTTACAGAATATTATGTTTAAAGTTAAAATGAAAAGAAATAAAGTTGTTAAGTGATTAAGTTAATTTTATGAGAAATTTGTTTTGGAAAACTGTTACAATGATACATATTGAAACTCAGTCAGGGGGATTTGAGGAAGTCACTTAACAATGTTACTAAGATTAGATTATGTACAGTTAGGATTTATGTTTGTTGGCTTTTTTGTGTTTTTTTCACGTTGTGTAGCTTTTCACGTTGTTCTGGGCAATGTGAGGTTACAAGCTAAGCCCCGAAGCTGAAACTCAAGTGATTCTGGATTGATTTGATCCCTTGAGTGGTATTGTGCTACATAAGCAATCTTTGGCTTTTCCAAACCTGGGACCCACCTTTATTGCAAACATGCATTTGGGCAACCATTTTCACCATATATTTGTGTGGTGGTGGGTATTGCTGTTTCAACCCACCTCAGATCATCAGACTGCAACCTTGCTGACCCAACACCTGAAGATCAGTGTGCCACATAAAGGTTGCCCTCACAAACAGTAATACCTGAAGGTGTCAGACTGAACCAATGGTCTTTGTTTACCCAAGGAAGGAATCTCTGGATAATTTAGCTGTAGCCTTTTAGATTACTATCTGACCTTAACTCTCCCAGGCCTTGATATTTGCACTGAATTCACAAAGTCTACTCACCTGAGTGTTTTGAGTAATGTCACTGTTTCCAAGGATCACTTACTGTGTGTCAGAGGGAGGGGGGAGGTATGCTAAGAGTCCCTAATTATTCAGGGCCCCTGTTTCTTGTATTCATCCCCTGAACAGAAATAACGAAGGGGTTTGTTTGTACATTTTGGGATTGTGGTGAATAGTCCAATAAAGATGTTGACCCTGCATGTAGCAGCTGCTGCAAATAATGTGAATTCCACACTAGGGATTATTAGGAGAGGGGTCGAAAATGGAATGGCCAGTATTGTAATGCAATTATAGAAATCAATGGTGAGGCCACCCTTGAGATACTGAGCCTAGTTCTGGTCATCAAGGCCGCATCTCAAGAGAGATGTTATACTGCTGAGAGAAGATGCAGAAAAGGGCAAGCAAAATAACCACTGGGCTGGAAAATACACACACACACCTTTCTCCCTCTCTCATAATAATAATAGAACCCACGGGAATACGGGTGGCGCTGTGGTCTAAACCACTGAGCCTCTTGGGCTTGCTGATCGGAAGGTGGGTGGGTGGTTTGAATCCCCGCGATGGGGTGAGCTCCCGTTGCTCTGTCCCAGCTCCTGCCAACCTAGCAGTTCAAAAGCACACTAGTGCAAGTAGATAAATAGGTACCACTGTGGCAGGAAGGTAAACAGTATTTCCGTGTGCTCTGGTTTCTGTCATGGTGCTCTGCTGTGCCAGAAGCAGTTTAGTCGTGCTGGTCACATGACCCAGAAAGCTGTCTGTGGACAAAGACCAGCTTCCTCAGCCTGAAAGTGAGATGAGTGTCGCAACCCCTTTTCCAGAGGACGGTATAGGCCTGAACACCATTTAGAGTGTTGGACTAGGACCTAGGAAACCAGGGTTAAAATCCTTGCTCATCCATAAAGCCCAACGAGTGACCTTGGACCAGTCGCAGTCTCTCTGTCTAACCTACCTCACAGGGTTGTGAGGATAACACCTGGAGCTCCTTGGAGAAAATGGTGGGGATATAAAGTGAAATAAATAAATAGCAATGATATCCAGTTGGCTTCAGTAAGGAGCAGGATTCTGTACTGGCAAGAGACACCTTGGGTCTGATCCAGACAGGCTCCTGTAATTTATTAATCCTCTGCAATGAGTTGGGGTGAAAAGTGTGGCAGCCCCCAATTGCATAATGCTTTGCTGCCCTACATGTCTGTTCTTGCCTGCTTTCCCCTCCGCTGCTTTGCCTCTTCATTTGTGTAAACAAATTGGGAGCTGAAGCCGGTTAAATGGGTGTTTATGTCAGCTTAGGCGACTGTGTAAACAGGCCAGCGTGAGATAACAGCTTAGTAATATTTATGGGTTAAAGTGTTTTCTCGCTGAAGGAGAAGGTCCCCTTGCCTTGGTGCAAGGAAGGTCCTTTAAAAAAAAAACCCACTCTGATTTTGAGACTGAAATGGAGAAGGAAGACATCAGGGACACTCAGCACGCACACAAAAATACTCTGTGTGCATTTGTAACGCCAAGCTGTCTCAGCTAAATGGGCATTAGAAAGCAATGGCAGAGCTTAAGCAATGAAACAAATTGAATGTTCCGAAACCCTGCCCCGCAGTTCCTCTGGGGTTAGAGTTACAAGGGCTTTTTTATGATGCTAGCGAAGAAACTTGAGGGCATCTCATAGGCATTGCCTGGTGCACCAGCAGGGTGGCTGTGGCAAGAGGGCCGGTTGCTGCAGGAGTTCCAAATCAGGCAAAGCTTTTGAGAGAGCTAAAGTTGCACCGTGCCTAAAAACTGTCAACCAGGTAGCCTGGCCTTTGCCTTGAATTTCTCTTCTACTATTAACCATGGTCAGGTGAGACTTGGGGAAGGTCTGTGGGAAACCTGTCGTCTCCATCTTGAGCATGGCACCACCAGAGGGACAAGGCCTGGCCTCTCCATCACACTCCATGGGCACTGATCCCATTGGTCATTAAAAGAGCTTGGGCCAGTCACCACCTCTCTGCCTAACCTACCTCACAGAGGTGTTGTGAGGAGGGGAGAGAACCATGTAGGCCACTTTGAGCTCCCTGGAGAGGATAAAAGTGGCATATAACTGCAATCAATCAATCAATCAATTTGTGGCCTTTAAAAAAAAACAGAAACCCAAACATTGGTGTCCACTTCCCTCTTTTCCTGCCAACCTCAAGTCCTGCGTTCTTAAAGGTGTACAGAAGCAATCACATGCACAGGGGCTCTTTCTAAAGCTTCTTACGAACATGTGGAGGTTAGGGTTGCATGATCCAGCTAAGTCTCCACTCCACACATTTATATAAAGGTGTCTGAAAGGGTTTTAGGAGCCTTTTGGCAAGTCGCTATGCCTTTATCTTCTTTTGCAGACAAAGCGTGGGGGCTGAGGCTAATACTGGGCTTTTCTGGGCAATCTGTTTGTTCATCCTGATTTGCTTGCAGAAAGCTTACAGTGAGGTTAGACTATGTCCGTTTTTTTACTGAGCATTTGCTCAGATCTGTTTACGCTGCATTTGGATGACAATGAACTTTCATTCCTGCAACCATCTCCATTTACCTGCAGGGTATTTACACATCTTCCTGTTAATCAGAGATTTTAGGGGATACTCAGGGGTACGCAGCACCGGCATCTCTTTCTGTTGTTGTTAAAAAGTGGGACACTAACTGTAACAACTTGTGGTGAGTACCGGCATCTATTTTTCTAGGGGGGGGGGGAAGCATTGTTGTTCACCATTTATTTTATCTCACACTTTTCAATGCATTTCCTCTTCGCTTTCCAAACTGCAAAAGACCTTTTCTGGAAAACAGGCGGGGTGTGTGTGTGTGTTAGGTGTACTGGAAAGTAGTTTTTCCTCTGTACAGAATTGTGTGTGCTTGTCTTCAACATGCTGCTTTCAATTCAGAGTGAGTCTAGATTCTGCAGCCCTCAAGGGTGGCTTGATCCGCACTTGGAACTCCCACCCCCACCACCGTTTTTTGTTGGAAGACATTTGTCTCGAAAACCTTCCCTTTGATTGGGTTACCCATGCCTTTTCCTCCCTGCACATGCGCCAGTGAATAAGGAAGGAAGTGGTAATTGCTTTCTTGATATATGGCTCCCCTCTCCAGAAAATCATTAGGCAGGTGAGGCTACAGCCCACCCCCCCACCATTGCTGGAACCGCCACCATCCTTTTGCAAATGGACACACACAAATGGCTAATGCAAAATCAATTTGACTTGAGCTTTATATTTTGGCAATGAAACTAGCTTGTGAAAAAGTGCTTTTGGGGGCATTAAAAATAAAATGGAAGCAGGTCCAGATTGTGTGTGGACTCGGTAGGAAAAAACAAGATGCCGGTGTGCCTTGAATGTCATGCACACGCCGTCTGAGTGCAACACCTGGATTCTAAATGACAGATACAAACGGTGGGGGAAGGGAATTGCAATATCTGCAAGGCAGGCTGGACAGTAAACTAGGGCAAAGGGTCAGCCAGGTCTCTCGTGCGATCCAGAGTTCCCTGCAGCAATTTGGCAGTTTGCCGGGTGATAGGTCACACCGGCCAGCCCTTCAAGAGACAATGCATGTGCTTTGGTAAACGAAAATCTTTAATAAAAATTATTTAAAATAATAATTTAAAACATCTTTGGATTTCTGCACTTGCACAGCTCCTCTGGAATGTAAATCTGAAAGCTTTGTTGCAGAACGAAGCGCTTACCAAGGCAACAGCCACACACACCTTTTTCCAAAGTGGTTAATGGACTGGCTGCAGGGTGGGGAACCTCAGAACCAGCGACCACATGCTTAAGAGTTACACACCCTGCTCTGCACACCCTTCTGAATGCGTTGGCCTTCAGTTACGAGAATGCCTCTCGCTGACTTGGATGATGGAGAGATGTTGGGGTGGGGGTGGGCAGCAGCTGCAGGCACAGAAACCTCTGGCTCTCGCCTGGCTGAAATGCAGCCAAGTGCACAGAGGCTGGGAGTCACTCCCATCCATTGATCCTCTGGCCCCGTCCAGCACTCGAATGCAGCCCCCAGAAGGTTGCCCACATCATGGGAAAGGTCCCACACCTGGACTAACTGGAGGAAGCGGAGCAGCAAGGATTTGAACCCGGGGAAGAGAATGTGCTCTGATTGGCTGGTCATACCAGATGTGCTGTGATTGATCCCTTCTTTCTGTAAATACAGTAAAAGAAGCTTCACTTCTTAACTCAGCCACGGTGAGATTGTGTTTGGCTGTCCTTTACGTACCTCTTAGAGGTTGTGTTTTCTGCCCCTTTTAGTTCTTGCTGACTATATTTGGAGGGGGTGGAATTGCAATTGTGTAATTACAATTTGAAAGCAACAAACAAATATTAGAAATGCATTAGGTGGCTCAGGATACTGGAGCTTACCAAAGCTTTGATCTTCAGCTGCAATAACCGGTTCATATCAGCTTGGTTTGCACCAAACCTTGGTTTACTGAGACCCCGGGGGAGGAGCCTTCCCTTTCCTTTGTCCTTTTTGTTATTGTGCTGAGTTAAGGTTTGGTTTAATGAATTGTTTGAACAGTTAAGCTCTCTCTCTATCTCCTCATTAACCATGAGCTGTAGCCAGGACCTTACTTCCTGGTATACCTTGGGCAATTCCATCCTGTTGTTATTTCTGAGTGGGATTCAGTCACATCCCAGCAAATTCAAGTTACAGGCAACTCCCCATTTATGTGCATTCAAGGCACATGCGACGCTACAAGGGTGCATCACGTTGAACCTGGAAGTGACCCGAAAACGCGACAAAAAGGGTTGGAACGGGGTGTTTGCAAGCTTTTTCAATGATGTTTCAAATACACCCCCATTTCACTTAAACACCTGGTACCTTGGAACGTAACCCCCATGTAAATTGGGAATTGCCTGTACTAATTGGTTTGGGTGGTGTTGTGCAACCAGCCTGCTTTCCCAAAATATGACTTTATGCACTAAGGAAAATGACCAAAAAACTCACTGGAAAGTGTAGGATAACACTTGCCTTCACGTAACATTGCCTCATCTCCACACAAATCAGGGTGTTCATCAAACAGCCAGCGTTGTCTAATGTCCTTGCAAATAAACCAGGATGAATGCTCAGCTAACAGTCCTCTGGGTTGTCCTGTCACTTGGAAGCAATTTGCTGCTTTCCAGCTCCCTGGGGAAAGAGCCTAGCAAAGTTCCTGTCCCAGTGCACCGGTCAGTAACACAACCATCCATCTTTATTTACTGAGTTATTGTTTGTTTGTTTTTTTAATCCCACCATGTTGCAAACGGAGCCTCAAGGCAGCTTAGAATAAACAGCATAATTTATTTTGCCATAAGCAAAACAGCATGGCAAAAGACAATAGACCCAGCCAACAGGGAGGAAAATGAATGAATATAATAAAAATAGCACGTAAGACATCTTTTCCCGGCAGGTGGAAATAGATGCAGGGTTTTTTTGCAGCTTCGTCAAATGCCAACCCCTGTTTCTCCTCACCCCGCCTTGATCCTGATCGACCCTTTCTGAGCCGGCGGAGGGGGAGAACCAGAGAAATTACAAGAAGAACCTGTTGCCCACGACCAGTTTGTGAGCAACGTGTGTACAGGATTAAACCCGGGTCCGGAAGGAAAAAGCCCCTTGGTCTGTTTTTGCTGCAACGGACTGAGGCTTCCTTGCTTTGCCACGGGCTGAAAAGGTTCGACTCCCCTCCAGGGATTTTTTTGCACCGAAGTCTTGCAAAAGGCGCGGCGAATTAAGAGCAGGGCTCTAGCAAGGAAGGGGGTCTAAGGTAGACGTTCGCCTCGCCCCCTGGCGCTCCGGTTAAGCGCGACTCCTCTCTGCTGTTGCAGGCGAGTCTTCTGTAGAGAGCGTGCGAGGAGGGCTGGGCTCCCGGTGGGTGGGTGTGTATCCCCCCCCTCGGAGCAGTGCAGCCCCCTCCCCCCGTGCATGCAGCTCCCTCCCCCTCGCACCTGACGTCAGCTTTCTGGGCTTCTCCTCCAAGCCCCTCCGATGCATTTGGACTCTCGGCTCTGGCACCGGGAACAATGAGTCGCTGCCGGCTTGCAAGCTTCGCCCGCGCCTGCCTCCTGCTCCTGGCCGGCTGCTGCTGCAGCAGAGGTGAGTGGCGGGCAACAAAGGGAGAGGGAGAGAGGGGCTGAGCGGGCAACTTGCACTGCAGATTTGCAGGGCAGCGCTGTCCCAGGTAAGCCTTGGGCACCGCGGCGCTGCTCCCCTCCGTCTGCAAAGCAAGGCGGCGCGGGGAAACGTGCTTTGTCTTGTTAACTCTTGCCGAACC
This sequence comes from Podarcis raffonei, assembly GCF_027172205.1. Classification (NCBI taxonomy): domain Eukaryota; kingdom Metazoa; phylum Chordata; class Lepidosauria; order Squamata; family Lacertidae; genus Podarcis; species Podarcis raffonei. The sequence continues at coordinate 24,588,860 of NC_070616.1, forward strand.
CCCAACCCCCGATTCCAATTCTGCAAGGATTCCCCGGGTTGCTACGATTAGTTTCTTATGGTGTTAGAACCGAAGGTGTGAATGTTTTCCCCCGGGGGGGTTGCTTCCACCCCCTCCAATGTATTTCTGTCCAAGCCACGAGGAGATGCATATTTCGAGAGCTGAATCTATATGAATATAAATAAACACACACAGGTGGGGAAGGAGACACACACAGTTTGCAGAATGGGTTTTGCAAAAACACACCCACCTTCTCTCACTGCCTCTCCTCCGCGGTGTAACCGCTACTGTAAGTGATTTGCAACTGGTGGCAGAAAAGGGGGCGTGTTGCGTTGCGCTTGTGTGCAAACCGGCCCACCAGGTGGGGGGTGGATTTTGGTTGGATTCCCCCTCCCCCCCATATTTTTGCTAAAAAATATTTTGCTATGGGATTGGGGGGTCCTGATGCATGCAATCCCCACCAGAGTCCACACGACATCGTTGGCATAAAAAATACCAGCTCCCCCCCAAATCACAGATCTATGTGGAAAATAAGCTAAAAAAAATAAGAGAGGAAAACCTGTTGTCAGCGATATCTGAGACCCCCGTTTGAAAATCAAAAGCGCTGTCTAGAAACCCCTCCATGTTCTCCCCTTTTGCAAACCCATTTCTTCTCCCATCTTTGATTTACTGCGGAATATTTGGGTGTCAGAACCTTCTACGTTCTGCGAGTGCCTCTGAGCCTCGTGGGGTGAAGAGAAGTCCCAGAAGGGAAACAGCCTGTCCTTTGTACTGTTAAGGGTTTAGGACGGGGATTTCCCAAATGATCAATCTGCCCACCACCAAGGACTGAGAATGGGGGGGGGGGAGTTTAATTACAGACGTGAGAAGCTGGTTGGTGGAAGGGGGTGTGCATCAGCCCCCGTTCCTATTATAGTACATATTCGTATACGTTTTGAGCCCCTCCGGGCAGGATCTGTACACCTCCTATGCTGTGCACAGCGGGAAGCGTTGATAATCAAGAGTTGTAGATTATGAAGACTGATAATTGTACGTGTATCGCTTTGAACATACTGTAAGCGGGGTGCTGAGTCTTACTATATGGCCACAGTTTATTATCTGGCAGACGCTATTGTTGTGAAATAAAGCACGCTCCTTGCCCCCCTCCCATGGGGTTGAGCTGTCTTAATCAGGTTAAGCACCCCAGATCATGCTTTGTTTTCACTGGGATTGTTTATTGTGAATTTGGCTGCCTCAGGCTCCCCGCTCTACAGGGAAAGGATCTGGGTGAAGCAGAGACTTGGGGTGGGTCGGAACATCCCATCCCTTGATTCTGCAAGACTTGTTCTAAGATGCCTAGAGAGGAAGGTTGAAGCCAGAGGTAGGGTGGTAGGAAGCTATCTCTTATACCAGGTCAGGTCAATGGGACATCTAATTCAGTGCTGCCTACACAGGCTGGCAGCAGCTCTCCAGGGTTTCAGGCAAGGACCTGCTTGGAGATAGATGCTGTTGGGGATTGAACCTGCATCCAAAGCCCATGAGCTGAGTCCCTTCCTCAAAAGTTCCTGTTGGCCATCTATTGAAGAGAAGATTCCCATGTCTCACCCACAAGTTTAGGCAAATGCTAAGTGTGTTCACTGGGATTCGGACAGAGGGAGCATTTATAGATTTTGAGAAGTGAGTGAAGCCAAAGCCCTGTTGAGATGACAGGAGGATCGGCATTGCCTTCTCCCCACCCCCACCCACCAAAAACGAGGGCACAGCGATTCTGGGCACATGCTCTGAGCTCAGCTTCTGTCTGGAACAGACTGCATCATCGGAGCCTGTTTGTCTGAGATTTTAAGGGCGGCATCATCCAGGGTGTAAGTTCTAAGGCTGCTGCTGTGGCACCAGTTTTCCTGTTGGTGTGTCACAGCAAACCTGTAGGCATGCACCCCCAAACTCCAGCATTCCTAAGATGCTGTTCAGTATGAGTCTCCCCTGCCTTCCAAAAATGGGGATCTCAAAATTTGGACTCTGCATGTGACGAATGGTTGTAACGTTTGTACAACAATTTCCTTTCGTTTGTACAAACAAGTCTCCAGTTGTGTGTTTGCAAAGCTTTCTTCTTGCTGCGTGTGTTTTCAGTAAAAGGACGAGCAAACTTCTTCAGATAAGGGAATACAGTTTTCTCCTGTTTTTGTATTGGTTTACTTGCTCATTAAAATATTTATAACCTGCCTTTTCTGCCCAAACGCTCCAGGGCAGTGCTCAGCAATGAAATGAGATGCATAGTCAACACATTAACATTTATGTAAAGTAGCAATTTAAGCTTACAAATATAGTCAGCGGCAATTGGGAGGCGGGAGGCTTATCTGGCGACTCAGAGGGCTTGTGGAGTCCTTTGAAATAACACAGCAAAGCTACAGGAACTCTGTTACAGCAAAGCTAGTAGCAAAAATGGAATGCAGGGCAGAGAAAGGTGCCAACACAAAAAAGGCATTGCTCTGGATAAGCCACACACCCCAGCTGCATTTAAAATAGTGAGGTACCTGAGTAGGGCTGGGCGATATCTGATTTTCAACATCATGATATAGCACCAGTTAAACATCATGATATACTGATATATCACAATGTCTGAAATAAAGGTGGAGCTATGTAAAGGCATTGGCTGGCTTAACAGTTTTTCCCACCTGATGATTTTTGCGTAGCATGAGTACAAACTTATCATCATTCGTGATCTATTGCCAGGACAAAAAATTATGAAACCAATATCACAATATGGACTTCAAACCGCTTTTGGGCGATATATCGCCCAGCCCCCTATCCTTCACCTCTGTGTACTTTATAAGGGAAGAAAAGTAGCCACTCCCATCCCTTTCAAGGGGGCAGTGAGTGTTTGCATGTGTTGGGGTGGGGAAGGCTTAGGGCAGCCTTTCTCAACCTGTGGGTCCCCAGATGTTGTTGAACTACAACTCCCATCACCCCTAGCTAGCAAGGCCAGAGTTCAGGGATGATGGGAGTTGTAGTCCGACAATATATGGGGACCCACAGGTTGAGAACTGCTGGCTTAGGGGCTTTGTGGGCAGCAGGGAAGACCTCCCAGACATAATGGTGCCCATCAGAGCCGCTGCTGGTCAGTTTAGACAATACTGAACTAGATAAACCGCAGGTGTGGTTCATTATAAGGCAGCTTCTTACAGCATTCTGACCTTGCTGTGTGGGGTCATGCACAGCTCCAGCTATGCATTTTAAATTTATTTCCCTGCCCCGCCTTGCATAAAACAAGCGGGTATGCGCTGCACCTTCAGAGTAAGCGGAAGGGTAACATTAGCAAACGGGAAGAATTTGCAGTTGGTGTCCCATGCGGCTCGTGAGATCTCCTCGAGCCCTCATCCCAGAAGCTGAGCCATAAAATATCTGCAAAAAGAGGCTCTGTCGTTTGGACTCCTGCCTGAATTCCACTCCCCGCCCCCTGGCTAATGGGAACGGCCTGCTCAGCACTTCCCACCGCAGCTCGGCTGCCGTCTTTCTTTGTGAAGTCTGCTGCTGCAGTGATGGCTGTGGGAAGGACGGCCTTTCAGTGTGTAGCTGCAGGGCTGGGCACATTCTTAACATCATATTGGTTTATTTTTAGGAGCCCAGAACAAGCTGCTCACCTGGGGCTCTCCTATGTATTTGATACATCCTTGGGATGTGGGGGGGGGTAATAATTTCCTGGTCCCTATGGACTAAGGAGAGCAGTCTCGCTGCTAACCAAACGGCCTCTGGTTTGCTGGTCCCCATGAGAGGCTAACTGGTGTATTAATTCATTATAACATAGCTTTTAGATATCGCTTTAAATAACTGGTGGCTGGTGTCCTTTGGGACTGGGAGGGCAGAGAGGGACCAAGAGAAGGCGGAGCCACAGTCAGAGATTGGCAGAAGTAATTCCACTTTTATTCCTATCCTCCTCCCTGCTGAGTTCAGCAAGGACAGCGCTGAGGCCAAAGAGCATGGGTAGGCAAACTAAGGCCGGGGGGGCTGGATCCGGCCTAATTGCCTTCTAAATCCGGCCCACGGACGGTCTGGGAATCAGCATGTTTTTACATGAGTAGAATGTGTGCTTTTATTTAAAATGCACCTCTGGGTTATTTGTGGGGTATAGGAATTCGTTCAACCCCCCACCCCCCCAAAAAATATAGTCCGCCCCCTCACAAGGTCTGAGGGACAGTGAACCAGCCCCCTGCTGAAAACATTTGCTGACCCCTGCCAAAGAGGAAGAAACTCACAGGCAGTGCCAGTCCCTGCTCTGGTAGTAAGCAAGGAGGCAGGCAGGTGGGGCAATGTTAGAAACTCAGATATACAAGCTAGGCGCCAAATGGCTCCTTAAACCAGGCTTACAGTCGCCAAAACAGAATGCCCAGTTGCCATTTTGGGGGGCCAAGATGGCTTGAAAGTTGCATTTTTCAACACAAGCTTTTGGTTCCTGAAATTCATTCTGATGGTGCAGATAAAATATCGTGGATAGTATTCTACAGGATGTGCTGCTCATGTGTGAAAACAGTGGGGATCCAAAGATCCCCAAGCTTGCGTCTCCAGATGGTGGAGCTGCCAGTCGCCATCCTGGCACCTGGGCATCTTCACTTGGTCGCAAGTGGTCGATAGCCAGGCGCAAAATGCACCTGGCGAATTTCGAACACTGAGGTGGGGGTATTGACTATGGTTGATGGGGCAATGCCCCATCTGCTCAAATGGACCAGCTTCCACTGGTTCAGAGTGTTTGTGGCACCACCCATTAATCTTGCTTTAATACTTATTTTATTAATTATTGGTTCTTAATGTCTGTGTATCACATTTACTCCAAGGAGCTCAGGGTGGTCTACACCGTTTGTTTATTCTCCTCCCCAACCTCTCAATTTCTATCCTCATAACAGCCTGAGAGCATGGGGATTGGGACCCTGGTCTGCCAGCTTCCAGTCCCAACGCTCTCATCTCTACGCTCCTCTGACCTTGTAAAATGGGGCACATTGCTGGGGCAGAGAGAATGTCTATCCCAAGGAGACAGGATCTGAATGCTCTGGCAGCATGAAGAGAACATCAACAGTGTAATTAATGTTTGAGTGATGTAAAAGCAGAGAACAGATTAATATGGTTATAGCAAAATATGCAGGAATGAAAGACTAATAAACCAAGGAAAGAGGAGGAGGGAAGTCGCTGGATATTTAACAGTATGTAAAATGTTTATTTTAAGGTGTAAAATTGAAAACTTAAAAATATATTTTTTAAAAGAGAGAGAGAGGATCTGAATGATGAACCCCCTTATGCTTGATGCTCACAGTCAATCAGGTTCTTGCTCACTCTTCCCCTCTCCCGTTTATAGTTATGTGTAATTTCCTCACACCTTAATGACTGAACTTGTAATTCTTCTGATGGATGAGGTCATAGTTGCTCATCATCCTCTTAACACGGCTTGTTTAATTGGTTTCCTTGAGTCAGAGCCAGTGGGGATCAATGAACAAAGAGCTCACTTAGGATGTGAGGGCCTGATCTCACAGGGACACAGGAAGCTGCCTTGTAACTGAGTCAGACCCTCGGCCCATGTAGCACAGTATTGCTTACACTGGCTGGCAGCAGCTGTCCACAGTTCCAGACATTCCAAGAGAATGAACCTGGGAGCTTCTTGTGCAAAGTAGGTGATCTACCACGGAGCTATGAACTTTTCTCCACATTTCACATCTGCTCTGGCTTCTTTGCACAGAAAGTGACTACGGTGTGCTTTGGTTCTGGAGAAGGGGAACTTAAAATACTGTCCTCCTTCACAGGATTGTCATGGGAGCAAAAGTAACATGAACAACAGCCTAAGTGAGTGTACTTCCTTGCCTCGGAATTGTGTAGGTACGGACTGGACCTTGGCTAGCACTTGCCCCCTTGCGGCCACTAAAAAGGACCCAGCAGAATTGTCTGTGGGTGTCTGCACACTATTGGAACAAGTAGCGTCTTAAAACCGGTGTAACCACTGCAACTTGAAGGTATGCTGGAAATGGTCCTTTGGTGCGGATAACGAGAGTCCAGAAGTTCTGGGAGCAAGGGTGCTAGTCGTGATTTTTAAGGCACTCCTACATTTGCGGTGTTGGCGTGACCTCCTTCAGCTTGGCAAGCAAACCATGAGGACCAGAAACTTAAGGCCCAATTCAGCTACCCTGTTCTGGTAGCAGAAGCCAGTGCAAAGATTCCCATTAGTCCAGTGAGATTTCCCTGCTTCCTACCCCACCCCACCTTCCCGAAATCTGCTCTGGAGGATCAGATGAACCCTCAAAACACCTGTGGGATGGGAGGAGAAGGGAGAGCCTTTCTGCAGGTTAAGCTATGCTGAATTTCCACCCTTTGGGTTGTATTCAACTAAGCTGTACTCAGAGTAGACCCACTAAAATTAATGAACCAAGGTAATCACACCTGTTAACTTCAGTGGGTCTACTCTGAGTAGGCTACAGCTTTGTTTTTGGTGACAAAGTGAGAAATCCAATACTTTTTGGGGGGAGATATGATGATCTGCACTGCAGGGTACATTCTGAGCCCTCCTTGCCTTAAATGCAGCCTTCCAGAGGGGATGGGCAAAGTCAAGCTTAAAAAGGGTGTGAGGAAGAGAAAAGGCGAAAACTTGGAGGAGGATTGCTATGTACAACAAGGGCCAGGAATGTTAAACAGCTTAGGCTTGGGGGTGGGAGAGGCGTGACTCTGGTATGATAGTAACTCCTCACAGCCCCTCCCGAAAACTCTCACTCCTTTTCCCAGTGAGGGACCGATTCCATGGGCTGAGAACACACAAACACTGCCTTCTGCACTGAGTGAGACAGGCCATTGTTCCATTGAGCTCAGTACTGTCCACCTGGACTGCTAGCAGCTTTCTGGGATATTTGAGGTAACCTTGTTGTCGTTTAGCTGGAGGGGCCTGAGATTGGACCTGAGGCCCACTGCGTATACCAGGGGTCAGCAACCTTTTCCAGCTGTGGGCCGGTCCACCGTCCCTCAGACCTTGTGGTGGGCCGGACTATATTTTTTTGGGGGGGGGATGAATGAATTCCTATGCCCCACAAATAACCCAGGGATGCATTTTAACTAAAAACACACATTCCACTCATGTAAAAACACCAAGCAGGCCTCACAAATAACCCAGAGGTGCATTTTAAATAAAAGGACACATTCTACTCATGTGAAAACACGCTGATTCCTGGACCACCCGTGGGCCGGATTTAGAAGGCGATTGGGCCGCATCCGGCCCCCGGGCCTTAGGTTGCCTACCCCGGCATATACGGCAGCCTCTTTGCCTCTGAGCTGTCGCCCCCAAGAAAAGGCTGGAGCCAGGGAGCATTTGACCCAAAGTCGTGCCCCGAACATCCTTCTCCTCCAGTGATTCCAAGCTGATCTGTTTTCTTCCCTGCAAAGGCTGACATTTCTGGTTCCTGTGCGAAGGTACACACTGTGCTTTAAAAGCTTGCTAAATCACATGCAAAGCTTGACAGGTGCTTTTGTAACAAAGAGGTACTTCGCTCTCAGTGAGGTCTCTCCTCCCAACACTCCCTTAACTTTCATGGGAAACGGTGGATTTGAGGTAGGCTCTAAAGCAGGGTTTCCCAGACTTGGGTCTCTGTTTCTTGACTACAATTCCTATCATCCCTAGCTAGCAGGACCAGTAGTCAGGGATGATGGGCATTGTAGTCCAAAAACAGCTGGAGGCCCAAGTTTGGGGAAATTTAGCAATCAACCCCTCTGTCCAGGGAACTCTAGGAATTGTAGCTCTGAGGGTGGAGTAGGGGGTCTCGTGACAACTCTCGACACCCTTAACAAACCGCAGTTCCTGGGATTCTTTCAGGGACCTAAGAACATAAGGACAAGCTTGCTGGGATCAGGCCAGTGCCTCAGCGAGTTCAGCCTCACAACTGTCTAGCAGGCATCCCCAAACCTCCAGCTGTTTTGGGACTACAACTCCCATCATCCCTAGCTAACAGGACCAGTGGTCGGGGATGATGGGAATTGTAGTCCCAAAACAGCTGGAGGGCCGAGTTTGGGGATTCTAAAGTGCTGTGCTGCTGCTTTAAATGTAGGGTGCAGATGGGGTCTTTGTAAAGCATTGTGCGCATGGATGGATTTTTTTAATAGAACACGTAACATCCACAGAGCCTAGGACTTGCCGATCAGAAGGTCGGCGGTTCAAATCTCCATGACAGAGTGAGCTCCCGTTGCTCAGTCCCTGCTCCTGCCAGCCTAGCAGTTTGAAAGCACAAAGTGCAAGTAGATAAATAGGTACCGCTCCGGTGGGAAGGTAAACGGCGTTTCCGTGTGCTGCTCTGGTTCGCCAGAAGCGGCTTAGTCATGCTGGCCACATGACCCCGAAGCTGTACGCCGGCTCCCTTGGCCAATAAAGCGACATGAGCGCTGCAACACCAGAGTCATCCGCGACTGGACCTAATGGTCAGGGGTCCCTTTACCTTTTTAACATCTGTGTAGTGCAGTGGTTAGGATGTTGGACTGAGACCTAGGAGACCAGGGTTCAAATCCCCAGTTCACCTTGAAGCTTATTGGGCCACTTGCTACCTCTCAGCCTAACACACCTTCCAGGGTTGTACTGGGTTTGTACTTCAGGCTCCTTGAAGGAAAGGTGGGGTAGAAATACAGTGAGTAAATAGGAAAAGAAAATGCAGCCTAGTGTTGAGCGATAGTGGAATATAAATAAGGTCCCTCCTGGGCTACTCCTTCGTAATGGGAGGCAGCCTTCGCTTTCCCTTCTATGGAGTTTTCCGCCCTCCCAAGTGCCCTTCCCTGCTCTTCCTTTTTTTATCCCCTCCAGATGCTATTTTCACCCTTCTGGCATGCCTATTATTCTGTGCTTTGTCCGCTTGGAGCTTCCTTCTCTCCCTGCCCATCCAGCCCCTCTTCCGTTCTCAAAGCGAGTTAAATTCCCACTGGGCCAGAGCATCCCGTTTCTTTCCCTTTGTCCCTTCTCCAGGCTGACACGCACAAGACAGGAGCTCTCTCTGCCTGGCTGACTCCCATCCAAACCCTTTTTAAAATTATTTATCTGCCTCGTCTTTTGGAAGCGGCCGGCTGGTGTCCCGTCATTCTTGGCCGGGTTGCAAGTCTTGCGTCCTGATAGTTCCCAGGCAAGCTAAATATGGTTAACTGAAGCAGGGCCCTCCGAAACCTGCCTCCCTGTGAGTCAGGCTGCTGCACGCTTCTCCCATGACCCTCCATCCTCATCCTGGCCCAGCCGTCTCTGTGGGCATGTTGGAGAGAAAAAGCTGTGTGCTGCGCCCAATCTGGAAATCATCTGGGTGGGATAGTGGATCCTCTTGCAACGTTTCTTCTTCTCTTGCTGGCTTCTGCTGAATGAAAGCGCTTCTTTCTGGTGGCAAAGCTGTTGCACCAGCATCATTTGTTGCCTGTAGTGGGGGAGAGCAGTGCAGTTCTGCTTTGGCTGGGGCCCGGGCATTTGGGAATTGTAGGGAGGCAGGAAGACCAACAGTAAAGGTAAAGGGACCCCAGACCATTAGGTCCAGTTGTGGCCGACTCTGGGGTTGCGGCACTCATCTCGCTTTATTGGCCGAGGGAGCCGGCGTACAGCTTCTGGGTCATGTGGCCAGCATGACTGAGCTGCTTCTGGCAAACCAGAGCAGCGCACGGAAACGCCGTTTACCTTCCCGCAGGAGCGGTACCTATTTATCTACTTGCACTTGATGTGCTTTCAAACTGCTAGGTTGGCAAGAGCAGGGACCAAGCAACGGGAGCTCACCCTGTCACGGGGATTCGAACCGCCAACCTAGTGATCGGCAAGCCCTAGGCTCAGTGGTTTAACCCACAGCGCCACCCGCGTCCCAAGACCAACAGTAGGTAGAGTCAAAGCCATTGATGGATAGAGATACCCCTGGCTGGTTGTAAGTAAGAAGACATGGAGATAAGAAGAAAAGGAGAGCCTCCTGGATCAGGCCTGTGGCTCATCTAGTTGGGAATCCTCTTTGCATGGTGGCCGGCCAGAGGAAAACCCCGCAAGCAGCACCTGAGTGCAGCAGTGTGCGTTTTGTTTTACATGTGATTCCACATTTACGTGGGTGTTACATTCCGAACCCCCCTGCACATACAAAAAATTGCGCAAAATGGGGAGCAGAGTCCTCCTGGCTCCTGAGGAGACCTACCCCAGAGCCCAAAGAAGACCTCTTCAGGCTCCAGGGAGGGTCTCCTCGTGAGCCAGAGTGTCAGCAGGGCTTTGCTGAAGCTTCTCAGCATCCTTCCTTCAAACTATTTTTTTAATATTTTATTTTAAATTGATGTGACTCACCCTTGAACCTTAACAGTGAAGGGTAGGTCATAGATTGAATAAATAATAATATTAACGGGACTAAAGTTATCCCGCTGCATGTTTGTGTGTTTGATATGCGTGCTAAGAATGCAAATTCATTTTGGTTGTTGTAGAGAGAAGGGTTTCTGAGGAGTGAGCATGTGTGTTAACTACCCCCTTCCTTTTAACTCTCCATAAATGACATCACAGGGGAAGAATTTGGGCTGTTGGGTCAACCTGGGGGTAGTAGCCAGGTTGATCTTCCTTTTCCTAGCAGCATGGTGACAAATGCCTTTTTATTTTGCTGTCTCACCCATATATTTCCCTTTGGCCATCACCGTACAGGAAAATCAGGTTCTGCAGGCCTCCACATCGCCCTGAAGACTGACAGAACCCTCACCCCTCTCTCTCCAGCAGCTGACAGGTCTTTGGAAACAGATTTTGTAGCACAGGTGACTCTGGCGTTTGAAATGCCAGTAGAAATTAAAAAGGCACCTGTAGCTCGCAGCTAGTTCCAGCCCAAAGGCTGGTGCCTCTGAAGAATTGTGCGGCTGAGCCCTGCTGGATTGGAGCAAAAGCCCACCTAGTCCTCCATCTTGCTTTCTGTAGTGGCCAAGCACATGCCTCCAGGGAGCTCTAACCAATGGAGCTATCTAGGCTGAGAGAGAATCATAGAATTGTAGAGTTGGAAGGGACCCAGTGGATCATCTAGTCCAACCCCCTGCAATGCAGGAATATGCAGCTGTCCCACACGGGGATCAAACCTGCAACCTTGGCATTATCAGCACCACGCAGGGCTTGGAGGCAAGAGCTTTCCCCCTGTTGTCCCCTGAACCTGGGTTTTACTTGGCCTTCATGATGACTAGTGGCCATCGGTAGACCTCTTCGCCTCCATAAATTTGTCTAATTGCCCCCTTTAAAAGCCATTTGAGGTCGTGTGTCCATCAGCACATCTTAGGGCAGTGAATGCTGCTGATTAGCTAGACAGGGTATGAAGAAGTTATGCCGTGGACCCAAGTTCTAGAAGTATGGGAAACTGGGAGGAAAAACTTAATTTTTCTCCATACTGCGAATAAATGTATTGTGCCACTCCTTAGTATTCAATTTTTCTTTTAAAAAAGCCCCCAGCCTTGCTCAAATGCTTTAGCTTTGGAGTTCTGAGTGAAAACTGGTTTCTCCTTGACACTGGCTTTCTCTGGTCAAACCACTCTCTCCACACACCTCTGCTCCATGTCATATAGAAAATGCAGGAAAACAGGTCACCTACATCACAGGGTTCTTGAGCGTGCAAGTGCTTTGTCTCTGTGCTTGTTCGGTTCCTACTAGATCGGCCTGGTCAGCAGAAAATGAAAGATAGCAGTTGAGTGTTGCGCTTCAAAAAAGGAAAAATAAATATTCTTAAAGCCGAGGTTGATGTTTGGGATATTTTAATTTATTTTGCCTTTGGGGGAAGGTTTAGAAACATCCATCCCAAAACAAAGAAAATGTGTTTGTGGGCAAGGACAGGTCCCTCTCCTTCACAGACAGAGTTTTCCTTCCACGATATATGTGTGTAATTGTGTGCACACAAGCACACGCTCCAAGCCAGAAGCATCCTTTGCCCACGTTCACCTGCCAAAGAAATTTCAACAACAAAAGGCCTGCTTCTGACGACTGTACTGTCAGGGCTGCAAGACTTGTCACCTGGGAGGCTGAGCTGCAAACGCCAGACAGATGGGGCCTGGGCTGGGGAAGTGAGCGAAGCTGGAAAGCTGAAACGTCCAGATTGTTCCCATTCCAAATCTGGCACACAGCCCCCCCCAAAGACCCCCCCCCCAGCTCTCGCTCTAACAAGGGCTTTATTCTGCTAGTTATATTTCCACCCGGACTTATTTTGACACATTCATTTCTTTTCTCTCTCTCTTTTCCTGCAGTTGCTTTCCAGGTAGAAAACTGACCGCTTGCCCTCTGCCACTGTTTCCCACGCTTCTGCCAGTTCTTTCATTTGCTAATAGCTTCTTAGACTTTGATTTCATTTCCGCTATGAGTAGGGTCACTGATGTTCCCATTGTATGGACTGGGAAAACTGAGCCAGGGATAGTGATTTGTCCAAGGCAGGGTCCTGGACTTAAGGTGGTTGGGACATGCTAGTAACTGTCACCTCACTCAGCGATGATGGGGGAACTCCTCCAGCGTAGAGAATGCCATTTTTTCTCAGCTTAAAGCCTGGGGTGTGTACTTACAAACACCTAAATGCACACTAACAAAGCCATTTCATGTGCTGCTTTCACTGTAGGAGGTGTTGAAGGCAAAAGGAGCAAGCTACACTTTCCTGTAGGTTTTTGTGAAAGCTTCCTGCCCAAGCTCTTCAAGAGGGGAGATTTAATATACACATTTTTAGTTCACCCTTCACTACGCTGTCCCAGGACGGGCTGTGGTCTAAACCACTGAGCCTCTTGGGCTTGCCGATCAGAAGGTTGGCCGTTTGAATCCCCGTGACAGAGTGAGCTCCCGTTGCTCTGTTCCAGCTCCTGCCAATCTAGCAGTTTGAAAGCACACCAGTGCAAGTAGATAAATAGGTACTGCTGTGGTGGGAAGGTAAACGGCATTTCCGTGCACTCTGGTTTCCTTCACGGTGTCCCGTTGCACCAGAAGCTGTTTAGTCATGCTGGCCACATGACCCGGAAAACTGTCTGTGGACCAGCGCTGGCTCTCTCGGCCTGAAAGTGAGATGAGCGCTGCAACCCCATAGTTGCCTTTGACTGAACTTAACCATCCAGGGTCCTTTACCTTTTTTATTTTTGCATACATCTCAATGCAGCAAGCAATGCATAAACCTTACTAGACCATAAATCGAACCAAATCAGTGGCAGTGAGAAAGAGCAACAGCGCTGCAATGGAAGGGGTTTTCTGATCTCCTCCTTCACCCAAAGCCTGTGCAGAATGGTGGGTCCTCTTGACCCCAGTGTTGAAACGTATACAGTGGTACCTCGGGTTAAGTAATTAATTCGTTTCGGAGGTCCGTTCTTAACCTGAAACTGTTCTTAAGCTGAAGCACCACTTTAGCTTATGGTGCCTCCTGCTGCTGCTGCTGTGCTGCTGGAGCGCAATTTCTGTTCTCATCCTGAAGCAAAGTTCTTAACCCGAGGTACTATTTCTGGGTTAGCAGAGTCTGTAACCTGAAGCGTCTGTAACCTGAAGCGTCTGTAACCTGAGGTACCACTGTACAGTGATGAGACCAGAAGCAGCTCAAAAGGGAGGGCATTTCACAACCGGGAGGCTACTACAGGGAAGTCCCTGTCGGTGCCTTCCCTGCAGATCTCAACACCTGAACATGGGAGGAGTCAATACTTCAGAAATGTGGGGCCCCAAGTCACTTCGGGCTCTGTATGTCAATGTAAGCACCTTCTAGAGGGTTTGAGGTTTTATTAAGCGGCATTTTAATCTCTTGTTTTCTTTTAGATTATAACCTGCACTTTGGGATAGAAATGTGGACTCAATGAATAACCTCGTACAGCATTTGGATTTTTTGTTTTTAAGTTGCCAGAATTTGAAGAATGCTGGCTTCAGAATAAAGCAAATCCCCCTTGGTTAAGAGTAGCCAATCTGCTCTCCAGATGCTGTCGGACTACAACTCCCATCAGCCCCAGGATGATAGTTCAGCTGCATCTGGAAAGCACTACGTTGGCTCCCCTCCATTGCCATAGATGTAGGAGTTGTAAGTTTGTCTCTCAGATTCCCCCCACTCCTTCAGAGGTCTGCCAGTTGCCACTCCATCATAATGTTGCTCTGTGCCTGATTGGCTTAGCTCTTTTTGGCAAAATTAGCTAAAAGCAAGTAAAATATGATCTGCCGGTTTCTCATCTTCCCCTTCTAATCGTAATTCTGTGCTGTTTCCCTACCCTGCTCAGCCCCGCTGTGGCTTCATGCAATTACCTGCCAGTTAATGAGTATTTCTTGGGAATTTAAAAGTCTGGATGCCTGGACTTCGTGGAAGCAGAGATCTCTCTAATAGTGGGCTGTGTGGTTAATACTGGAAATGAATTCCATAAAGGCTTGGCTTGACTATTACACCAACATTTTTTCTATACTCAGTTCCACTTCGGTGCTAAATCAGAGCCTGTACCAATTGTACCCAAACCAGATCTGAAGATGCTGTTCAGTTGGCTCTGATCAGATTGAGCAATGGGTGGTTGGTACTGGCTATTTGGAGATGTTAGGGATTGAATATAGGGCCCTTCTGCATGCAAAGCAATGACCTAGAACCCCTCTTGTGGTCTACCTAAGCAGGCAGCACCTCAATATCTGGTTGTTAACCAGAAGGTTGGTGGTTTGAACCTGCACAAGGATAGCTGTGGGCAGGATTCCTGTATCGCAGGGGGTTGGGCTAGATGATCCTTGGTGTCCCTTCCAACTCTTAGATACTATAATCTATGATCACTTTGATCAGGGTTGAGGAACCTGTGGCTCTCAAGATGTTAATGGACTACAGCTCCCAGCTAGTGAAGCCAGCGATCGGGGGGGGGGGTGATGGGAGTTGTAGTCCAGCAACACCTGAAAGGTCACCCCGTTCCTGAGGTAGAGTGTTGAATTGGTAACAGGGGGAGCCGTGGGCTGCGAGACGCCTGCTCAGCTCTACAGTTCACTGGGTGATGTTGGGCTAACCACGCTCTCGGCCTACCTCACAGGGTCGTTGTGAGGAGGAAAGGGGAGGGACCATGCACCCCACTCCGGGCTCCTTGGTGGACAGGGTGGGAATAATAAATGAAATGGAGGTAGTTGAGAGTGCTCAAAAGGCTGGGTAAATGGCAAAAGGTGTAGTGAATTGTTTTCCAGTGGCAGCCTGGTTGGAAACCTAACTTCAGACGAGCCTTGCCAGAAATGCCCCAACTGTCTTCTCAGAGGGAGAGAGGGAAGGATATTTCAGGAGAAGAAAGGACAAGGCTAAATAGACAGAGTAATGCTAATTTTCTAATCTTGTGTATTCTTAAAGCCGCTTGTTAACAGTGTCATGGTTCCTATATGTCTGTTAAGGATTAATCCTCTTCTCCCCCCAGAATTGGAGTCTTCAGCATATAGTGTCTATACTTCATTTTCACATCCACGGAACCTGTAGTGGGTGTATCTCTTGCTTTAGATGCCCCCAAATGACCTTTTTGGGGGGGGGTTCATTTGAGTAGCTTTTATCTGACAACACAGTTGGACAGGGCTGCCCCCCTACCCATTTGGGACCTGCATAGGACCTTTGCTGCAGATGGATCTTGGCTCGGAAACCTCAGCAGCCCCCTCCTCTGCTTCCCCCACCCCCTCCCTTCGTTCAGGCAGAACTCGGTGGGCGTTTGGAAACTGGAGACGTTTTTCGTGGAGAATCGGGTCTCTGTTTCCAGCCGGTCTCTGCTGTGTCCTTTGCCCCGGCTTGGAAAGTTCCCCAGGGCTCCTTGCGGCCTTCTGCGCCCTGAATAAAGCCATTGTGTTGGCGGGCTCCCACTCGCCTTCCCAAAAAGAGGGAGGAGAGAGGAGGGGTGGATCCCTCTGAACTCTTTCCTCAGGCCTGAGGCCTGCCTGACAGGGGGGAGGGTTGCCTAGTGAGTGAGTTCCCAGTCCAGAAGAAGAGCGAAGTTGGTTGGGACTGTGATTCCTAAACAGAAATGCATGCAGGAGTGAAGAAACCTTTCACAAGTTCATTCCCCCTTGCCGTTTCCATCTGTCTCAACTGCTGGTGGGACCAAGCTCTCACTTTCGCCAACTGGCCTGCGCCCCCTCCCTCACATGCACGACCCCCTCCTTTCCCTGAGAGCGTTGGCAGCAGCTGATCCGACATGCCAGCCACGAGCCGGGTGCCAGCTTTCGGACAGCGGGCTAACAAAAGGCACGTTTTCTGACTTGTGCTGAGTGGCGCACGCTAGGCAATTCTTGGGCCATGAGCTCATGGCACCGGCAGGAAATGGTTGGTGCCAAGGGGGGGGGGGTTGTAGATGGATGAGGAGGGCACATGGGTGGACTGGTATTCTGACATCAACCCTCGCGTGGCTTGACTTGGCTTTGCAGCTTCCTGCCCTCCAGGCAAGGGGGAAGCAAAGTCTAGAAATGGAGGCGGTTTTGCGATGAAGATTTCTGCGAAGCTTGAAAACTTGCCCATTCCTACCTGCACTTTTATCTCAATTGCCCCAATAATGAAGAACCTCTTTTCTTTTTTCTTTTATCTACTTTGGCTCTCTTCATAAATTCCATCCTTCTGACAGTCTGTATAGTCAAAATGTTTCAGCTGTGTCACATTTTCCATCTATTTATCGACCTCTGCAGTGCAGGCTATTTTAGGCTGATTTTTTAAAATATAATTCTTCCTTTCCTTTCCTTGATTCTCTTTCTGTGTTGGAGAGGGGGCAGTCCAAATTTGGAATATTGGGATAAAGGGGTGATGGGTGAAGCACCAGCACCCAGCTCCCAAGAGTTCACCCAGAAGCAGCCTGTGGACCACGGATACATTCCCCCTGTCAAAGGATGTGCATCCCTTTGAGGGGGGTATTTTGGGGGCCAGAGTTGATGGTGGGGAGCGATGTAGCCAGCAGCGGGAGGAACCAGACCCCAAAGTACGGCACCCCTTTCCCCCATCTCTTTCTTTCCTTCTCCCCCTTCTTTCTCTTCCTCTCCACCCAACAGCTGCCAAGGGGTACAGATACCTTGCCAGTGGCGTGAACTGATTGCTTACCTTGCAATCTGCTCTTCTTTCCATTACACCATCTATTTTGTTTTTCCTCTCCCTCCAGAGTCCAGTCTTCCACCTCACATGTCTGAAATTTTGGTTCCTCTTTTTTTTTGCTGTAGACTTCTAGATCCCACAAAGATCAGTTCTTAGAAGTCTTGGGGAAGTCTGCCCAGTCTTATGCCGGCTTCCTGCAAGCTTATGAGGGGGGCTTGACCTTGTTGTATAGAGATATATTTGCTGTGATGGAGGTTATAATAGTCTTTAAGGCTAAATGTAGTGAATATTGATTGCAATTTACAGTAACTGGGCTGCAAGAGAGAGAGGGAGAGAGATTTTCATATTTCCCTCCGTGATGGAGAGCGGGGCTTTCCTGCCAGAGAGAGATGGCTCCATCCTTCCTTGCCCACGGTTTCTACGCCATTAAGGCTTCCTCACTGCAAGCTTATGCTCCAGTTTCCTTTGCAGCTCACTAATGGTTTCCTGCCTTTATTAACCTTTTGCTTAATTGAGTTGGGGGGTGGTTTACATCACCCTGACTCAATGGGATCACACTGGGGTGGGGAACTAGATGCCTGAGGGGCCAAATGTGGCCCTTTAGGCCTCTCTTTATGGCCTCCTCCCTAGGCCAGCCTTTCACCAGCCCTCCTTAGGGGTGTTTGTGCCTGCCTTGAATTCTGATAATTCTTTAATCTAAAGGCAGCCCTATATTGGGAGGTTTTTAATGCCTGATGGTTTTGTTATGTTTTTAGATATGCTGTAAGCTGCCCAGAGTGTGTGGGGTATAAATAATAAATATATTATTATTATTATTATTATTATTATTATTATTATTATTATTATTATTAATTGGGTGCAGACTAGGAAAGGGAGTGTGTAAGAGCTAGCCTACTGTAAAGGGGTAAAAATTATATCCATTGCTCCACCCAATTTTTGTCTCCATCAGTCTTGTCTGTTTGCTAAGCAAACGTCTGTGTTTGCACACCACAAACTTGAGGCCAGTCTCCCCTGCAACTCCTTTGCTTAATAGTCTGGGTCTTTCGCCTCTGGCGCCAAAGTCTTTTGTATTGATCCAAAAGTTCCTTGCTATCTTCTTGGGGGGGGGGGCTTCCTTCCCTTGTCTCTCCCCCCCCCAAATCCCTGGTTTTAATTACCCTGGTTCAGAAGGCAGGCTGTCTTTCCAGGGATCTTGTTCTCTAGCTGGGCATTGTCTTCCATTCATACTTTTGGCTGAGTTCTAGATGGGCCGGATCCAATCTTGGGGGAAAGGGACATGTGTCCTTGAGGGATACAGTCTCTGTGGATCTTTTCTTGGTCATTTGAAATGGATACAGCGAGGGGGCGAGGGGAGCTTCTCCCACAGGTCTGGTTACCACTCTGTTTTATATACTGCAAATTGTTTTACCCTCTCTTCTGTTTTGCCTTCGCTCCCCGGAGCCCCAACCATAGCATCAGATCGATTTGAACTCCTTACTTCTCCCCTGGAGTCCAGCCAGAGGCTCCATTATCTGTGCTGAGCCGGGAATCAGCCCAACCACCGGCCCACCTGCAAGCTTCCGTCTGTTCCTCCCTGACTCCTTGGAGATGCTTTGAGGGTGCATAGAAGAGGCTGGAGGAAGAGGGGGCAGGTTGAGGAGAGAGTCAACTCAGCATGTTTGCTTTCTCTCTTGTGCGGTTCAGTAATGATATCTAGTTTCTTTCAAGCCATTTAAGTGAGCCACCCCTTTCCCTCTATATTTCTCTCTGCCTTTTGTCAGAGAACTCCAAAGTCTTGTCATAAAGCATGTCAGGCCTTGTTCTGAAGGCTGGGTGCTTTCTAACAATGCATCCCTTCCACGTTGAAGCTCCAACCCCTCTCCACCCCTCCCTGCATCTCCTTCCATCAAAGACTGCAGCGCTTAAAACCATCTCCCGTTGTCCTTGGAGTGACTTAGTTCCTGCATCCAGGGCTGGGGACAAGAAGTATGCAGCTAGGAAGGAAGGCAGTCGGAAGGGATAGAGGGATGTGCTCAGGGTTTCTCTTTCCCAGCAGTGGGGAATCTTTTCCAGCCCGAGGGCCACATTCTGTTCTGGGGCAGCTTTCTGGGGGGCGCATTCCAGTGGCGGGCACATCCACGGGCAAAAGTGGGGTGGCTCAATGAATGTGAACACTTTGTTGTAGTTTAGTCGCTTAGTCGTGTCCGACTCTTCGTGACCCCATGGACCAGAGCACGCCAGGCACTCCTGTCTTCCACTGCCTCCCGCAGTTTGGTCAAACTCATGCTGGTAGCTTTGAGAACACTGTCCAACCATCTCATCCTCTGTCGTCCCCTTCTCCTTGTGCCCTCCATCTTTCCCAACATGGTCTTTTCCAGGGAGGCTTCTCTTCTTATGAGGTGGCCAAAGTATTGGAGCCTCAGCTTCAGGATCTATCCTTCCAGTGAGCACTCAGGGCTGATTTCCTTAAGAATGGATAGGTTTGATCTTCTTGCAGTCCGTGGGACTCTCAAGAGTCTCCTCCAGCACCATAATTCAAAAGCATCAATTCTTCGGCGATCAGCCTTCTTTACGGTCCAGCTCTCACTTCCATCCATCACTACTGGAAAAAACATAGCTCTAACTACCGTATTTTTCATTCTATAAGACGCACAGGCCATAACACGCACATAGTTTTTAGAGGAGGAAAACAAGAAAAAAAATATTCTAAACGAAATATGGATATATGATTTTTGTGGTTCATGCTGTGGCCACAGACATGTGATCTGACAGTGAGTTTGGAGTAGCCAAATGCAAAAATCCTGAGGATCCATGTGGATCCATGCTTTGTAACCATGGAGGAGGGAAGGAAGGGGAACCATGGATCCTCTGCTCATGACTGCAGCAGATCCCCCCTGCCACCCGCAGGCATTCGCTCCATAACATGCACAGACATTTCCCTTTACTTTCTAGGAGGAAAAAAGTGAGTGTTATGGTGCAAAAAATACGGTATATGGACCTTTGTTGGCAAGGTGATGTCTCTGCTTTTTAAGATGCTGTCTAGGTTTGTCATTGCTTTTCTCCCAAGAAGCAGGCGTCTTTTAATTTTGTGACTGCAGTCACCATCTGCAGTGATCATGGAGCCCAAGAAAGTAAAATCTCTCACTGCCTCCATTTCTTCCCCATCTATTTGCCAGGAGGTGGTAGGACCAGTGGCCATGATCTTAGTTTTTTTGATGTTGAGCTTCAGACCATATTTTGCGCTCTCCTCTTCCACCCTCATTAAAAGATGTAAACGCTACCTTAGAAGAAGAACGATACTAGTTTTTACACACTCAAACCACCCATCTTTAACCTCCAACCTGGCAAGGGAGAGGCATTATCACAGCTCAGTGACACATTCTGGCCAGGCAAGGAATGGCTGAGGAGGAAGTATCACCTGGAGAAAATCCTGAGGACCAAATACACTAAGGAGCTGATGTTCTCTCTGCCATGCTGCCTGCCCATTAGCTGGTTGAATTTTCATCTCCAGCTGGGCATGGACCCAGGTGTCAATGGTTCTCAATCACCAGCTAGTTAGTAAAAGGCTGGCTGTAGAACGTGACTCTGTGGCCAGCTTGGTGACGCATTACATGACAGGGCAAATGCTCATCCACTGGGCTTATGACCCATCTTTAACTGGATTTTCATAAATGTCCCTGCCTTTTGGATGGACATTTTGCTGGTTCAGCAGTAAAAAGCAAATATGATAGATGGGACCAGGCGACCCATGTCCGCAGTTGTGTGTGACCTAAAGGACGTGGAGAAATTTCATGTAGAACCTTTGCCAACCTGGTGCCCTCCAGATGTTTGAGACTACAGCTCTCACCAGCCTTGGCCAGCACAACTGTGCTGGTTGGCACCTCTCAGACGTTTTGAGTTACAGATCCCAAAGTTACCAGGCTCCCAGTGGCTGTTACAGTAAACTAAAGAAATGGAAGAACCAAATTATAGGTGCTGCTTTCTCAGTCTGTGGAAGAGGAAGTTTAAGAAATGGTGAACGGCACGCACCAGTGAAAGGAGAAGTTTGAATCTTGGCTGGTGTTAATGTAAAAATTGCTCAAGCTGTCAAACAGGGGAGTTGAACAAACAAGAGGGCCCAGCAGTCTTGAAAGCTGCACAAGAGGGTTTTCATCTGTGACCCTTCCTCTACATTTAGAAAAAGCAATAAAAGTGTCCAGTGTTACTTTAAGAGGCAGGAGGAGCTCTGTATTCAGAATAAGCACCCTCCAACTCAAGGAGACGGTGCTATCCTGTTCCTATTGTACTTGTAGGATTTCCATGGAGATTTGGTTGGCCTCTGGGTATTTCCACCTATTTTCAGGTGGGATTAAATTACACACCACAACAAAACGTCTTCCCTTTTTTAAAAAGGACTTTTAGAGGTAAGGAGGTGACAGGAAGATGTGCTGGATAACATTTGCTTGACACAGTGTTGTCTTGCCTCCTAGCAGGCAAGTTGTAGTGAATGCTAAATAAACAGGTTGTCTGGAAGTGACTTGTGGGAAGAGGACTTGGGAACCAGGCTCCCCAATGTTCTTACATTAGCTATGGCTGAGCTTCATAGAACTGTAGTCTCTTAATGGCCACCAATCTTGAGTGACCAATCAGATGCCCATCATGGGTTTCCTTTTCTTATTATTTATTTCTTGCTCACAAGTGGAGAATAGGTGTCCCTTTTTCTTTCTGCTGCCTTGTGAGGGGGGTATTCCAAGAGAAAAAAGCTATGGGCAGAATGTGGGCTTTTGTGGCAGTCTGTCCCTTGCAGCCCACGATACGGGCACTGAACACCAGTCTCAGACATATCAAGGCGCCATTTTGGAAGAACCGCTTCTGCTTCTCTTGTGTGGTTGGTGGCTGTGTGTGTTACTTCTGTGGTGGAGCCTTTCCCTGCTGGTTGTCAGAATTAAATTTCCGACCGCCATACTTGTGGGTCCTTGATTCAGAATTATAATGTTGTCAAAAAACGATGCATGTGATTAACTCTTGTTAAGATGAGGCTATAGGAACTTGGGAAGATAAGCAAGTTGAGAAAGCTGAGATGGTCACTGAAGGCAATGGTGGTCTTCTCCAGCCTTCCCCTTTAGGGGTTCAGATCTTCTCAGAGGGTTCTTGCTGTCATATCCTGCTTCTGGCCTTTCCAGAGGCATCTGAAAAAAAACACACCTCCTTCCCTGCAGACCATCCTGGGCATTAGGATCAGCTATGGGGCCCTATTGGTAGTTCAACCACCCTCAGAGGTTTGGAGGTCGTGGTGGAAGCCTTTGAGAGGCCCTAGGCTGTGGAATTCCCTCTCTAAAGAGGTCCATCTGACATCTTCAACATATAGTTTAAATTCAGTGTTGCAGATGCACCTCTTTACCCTTGGCCTTGACATCTAATGGACGTGTTTTAGGACCAACCCTGCTATTGTGACTGTAAGTTCTTAATGCTGATTTTGCTGTAAGCTGCCCTGGGACCTGGTGGTGGGTAGGTCTCTCGCTGTTTGTGGAAGCAGTGTCTCAGTAGCACATGGAAACAACACCGGCGTCTCTCCCTCCCTCCCCAAATCTGCTTTGTCCAGATAAAGCAAAGAACACCAGCAGAAGTAATTTGGGATTTCCTTGTAGGATGGAGGTGGGGTGGGGGTGGTACTCTAATCCCACCAGCTAAATGCACATGTAATGCCATATATACACGTCCAAGCCTATTCTGTTTGTCTGTTGTCTGGATGAATCAAACCCCAGCAGATGTTCAACAAAAGGGCCATATCCCCCCAGACGGGTCCAGCATCCTGCTTGGGGGGGTCTGTGATGTCATCGCGGAACAAATGGGAGGTGGGGAATGGGCGGGCAGGATATGGCTGGTGGTGAGGAGGAAGAAGAGAAGAGGGTAATTGGAGCAGCCTGGCAGGTCTGCCCGCAGCTGGGGTTGAATAGAAACCTACTTGTGTAGGGGCCTAATCTCCGGATCCTCCACCTGTTCCCTTGCAAACAGCATCTGGAAAGTCACTTTAGTGGGTGCAGCCAATTTCCCTTTCTTGGGCTTGATAGAAACAGCAGCCTCTGTGTGTGCATCTTGGAGGAAACACAGCTGCTGTTTTCCCCTGTCCTTCCAGACTTTAAAAATAAGAATAAAAGCCCCGGGCCAAGATAGGCCTGGGAAAAAGCCAATTATGTGACTCACAGAAAGGATTCCTACCATTCACCTGTGCATTTTTGATAAATTTTATGTCTACTTCTTTTTCGAGTTTGATCTTATCGGCATTTTATTATGAATATTTTATATTGTTCTATGTAAACTGCTTAAAGGTTGTTGTTTTTTTGCTGATTAAGGGGTATATGCATCTTGATGGGAAAATAAAGAAATGCCCTAGCCTCTGGGAAATAGAACAAGGGAGAAGATACTTTTTTTTTTTTTACTGGGGAAACTAGTCTTCAGTATAAAATAGTGGAAGCAGTTGTGTTTTTTTAGTGTAATATAGAATTCCTCACATGGGGATGGTTTGAGGGTGGGATGGGATACAGGGTGTGTGGCTGAGTTAGAAAGTCTTACTGGTTTCTTGCATAAGATGGAAGCCTCTTCCAACTGAAGAGACACACTATCATGAACTGGGAAACATTCATAAAGGAAGTGTACTCTGCACATGCTCTGAGGTACTTTGCTCGTAGGGTTAGGATGGTGATGATTATACACTCTCACTTTTTTCCCTTTCCACACTGGCAGCTCTTTGATGCTCAATAGGTACATTTGTAAGCTGGTTTTATACCAATTTCAACTGTCATGGCTTCCCTCAAAGAATCCTGAGGCTTTCTGTGTAGTCAAGGTGCTGAATATTTGGCAAAGGATCCAGAATAGTTTCCTGGAGAGGCAGAAATGACTATTGAACCAGTTTAAAGACTTTCGGGGGTAAATATGGAATGACCTCTCCAGGAGTCTCCAGGGACCAGCCATCCTCCCTGTTGCCAAGCAACCAGTACAGTCAATGGGAAATTCACATAAACTTATTGATACTTGGAGGGGACTGTGGGGGGTTCTTTTCTAATTTGTTTTAGTGATGTGAAAATGCCTCTTTAAAGATGATGCTTGCTACCTGTAGTTTTTAAAAGCACTTGTATTCTTTTTTAAAAAAAATTAATCCTGTCTGTTTGCGGTTAAATTTTTTTTTAAAGGTTTTTTTTGCTATAATCCAGAACTGTGGGTGCTGTGGACCCCCAAATATTGGTGGAGTTCAATTATCTCTGACCATTGGCCATACTCCTTAGGGCCCTATCTGCATTATCATCATCATCATCAACCTTTTATTCGACCGTCAGTCAGAAAAAAGTACATTTGTATCTGCATTATACATTTAAAACGGTATCGTACCACTTCAAATGGTCGCACCTTTCACACAAGGATATTGGGGAACTATAGTTCGTAGTGCTGAGTGTTGTTAGGGAACCGCTGTTCCTCTCAGAGAGCTACAATTCCCAGAATTCATTGGGAAGATGGATTGATTGTTAAATCACTCTAGAAACTATAGCTTTGTGAGGGGGAAAAGGGATTTTGCCTAACAACTCTCAGCAGCCTTAACGGGATTCTTTGAGGGAAGACATGACCGTTTAAAGTGGTACGATGTTGCTTTAAATATATATTGTAGCCAGTACCTAGGACTGATGGGATTTGGAGTTCAACCACAACTGCAGGACGACAGCATCTCCACCCCTGGATTAATGGGTGTGAACTGTGGTTAAAAGTATGATAACATATTATGGGGAAAAGAACAACTTCTCCTTTGCTTTTAAGTGGGTGTGGTACAGATGTGAAATATTGCAGGGTATGTGAGTTGTACTCTCTTTTTGGGGGGAGGGTAGAATGCTATTGCCAATTTATTATATGGTTAGTATTCAGACAATTAATGGTAGGGGTTTTAATTGTACAGATATTCAGTTCATTAAGTGGTTAGAATTGATGTGTGAGAAAAGCAGTCAACCGTTCTAAAGAGAAAAGCCGTACTTTCTTTTTTAGATCATGTGTGGAAGTGTCACACCTGGTGTCTCAGAAGGGTTAGTCCCTTTTATGTCCCAGGAGGCAAGGCTTCTAAAATGAACCTGTGGGGTCTCCCCCCTTTTTTAAAAAGAAAAGGGCTCAAAAATGGGCAATCAAAATGATTAAGAGGATGGGTGCTTCTGAATAGCAGTTGCTGGGAACCCCAGGAGGGGAGAATGTTGTTACACTCATGTCCTGCTTCTAGCAGCCGGATTATTATATTCTTATAAATACTTGTATTTTATTTTATTTTATTTTTTAAAAAATGTTTCCCAGAAATGTAACCATTTAACCAACTAGATGTTGCAGCCGCTGATGCTTAACATTGGGTGAAGAGCTTGCAAGGAAGGGAGACTAAAATAATCCGTGGAAGAAGTTAGTCTTGCAAATATTATGGGCTTTTGCCTGCTAGGAAATTCACAGCATGGGCATTGCATTCCTTCTTTCACTTCTTTCACTTAATTCTTTCACAACCCAAAAATAATGTAAATAGAGGCATGCTTCTACGCACGCGCACAGCGCGACTGAGCACTTCTGCGCATGCATGTGCGGCAAAACCCAGAAGTATACATTTCCAGGTTTGCCGTGACCGTAACCCAGAGATTCCGTATCCAGAGGGATACGTAAGTAGAGGTACGACTGTATATTTTCCCAGAGAGGATTGGAAAGGGAGGACAAAAATTGCTCTCCCTAGAAAGCAGCTGAGGTGTTGCCTGGAGTTCTTACCTCAAATGTTTTCCCCCCCTCTTTCTCTCAGGAGGAGCGGATAGCAATGTGGCAGTCTATATGCCGGATTTGGTGGAGGCAAAGCTTGGGGATACAGCCATTATCAAATGCGAATTCGCCCTCCCAGAGAATGGCAGCTACGTTTACGTCAACTGGTACTCGGTAAGTCAAAAGAGGGTTTGGGAAAGGTTGCTTTGGGGAGAGGGTTGGGAATGGAGAAACACCATAGTCCCCTCCTTAACTTGTGAAGGCAAGAAGTGCATAGTGGGCCAGGAACATGTTCTCTACCCTTGTTCCCAACTTCCCTATGGGCTCCTCTTCTGACCTTCTCCTGTTGAGTGTGGAAGGTTGAAGAGGGCTTCTAAGTGCATTCTGCTTAGAGAACCTGCTTAGAACCATCCCTGCAGTCTGGAACTCTTCACTATCAGGGTTTAGAATTATGAGGAGGCTTCGAAGTGCGTTCAGTTGAACATGCGTAGAAAGCCCCTTTTGATGCAATGTGTTAAGGTTGGGGATAGGGCAGCTGTCGGACCCATCATGTATTGGGGACATTGTGGTGCCAGTGCATGGGCACCTAGTTCCTTACACACCTTTTTCTTGAGTATTTTAAACTGAACACCTAAAGAGGACTTGTGTCCTTGTGCTTTCATTGGGCTCAACTAGAGATGAAAGTGAATGGAAGCTTTTGAGTGATGCAGAGCTATTTGTCGCTCTGGAGGAACACTCTGAATCATGGAATCATAGGATTATAGAATTGGAAGGGACCACGAGGGTCATCTTGTCCCAACCCCCTGCAGTGCAGGAATCTTTTGCTAAACATGGTGCTTGAACCCACAATCTGCAGTTAGCCCCTTCACATTCCATTGTGCTTGTCCACTTTGTCCAAAGCTTGATCTTGTGCATTAATCATATTCCCTTCTCCCCTGGTCTCCCTTTTAAATCCCGTTTTTCAGCAACCTTTTGTTGTGTCTCACTGAAATCTCTCATTCTCTGCTTCCACCAGGTTCCCCTCTGCCCCCACCCTCACTGCCTTTTTATTAGTTCTTACCTCTCCTGCCAACCCTATGTCTCTAGCCTTACAGCGTAATTCCTTTGGGCTGAGGTCTTTACTGTGTTAAGCTGAATGTGGAAAGACTCAGGATAGACAAAAGGAAGTACTTGACACTGTACATAGTTAAACTATGGAATTTGCTGTGACAGGATGTAGTGATTACTGCCAACTTTGGGCAGTTTTAAAGGGGATTAGAATATTCACAGAAGACAAGAATATCATGACTCCTATATCAGAGGCAGATTGCCCTTTGACTACCACTTGCTGGTGAATACATGTGGGAATGAACTGTTGCATTCATATCTTTCTTGTGGGCTTCCCATAAACATTTGGTTGGCCACAGTGGGAACAGAATGCTGGACTAGGTGGGCCTTTGCTCTGATCCAGGAGGACTGAGTTCTTATAGGCTTTCCCACACTGCCATCGTGTGGCAAATCACCCACTGGGCAGTCCCTCTAGGAGGAAAAAGCTCCTCCACCGTGACCTAACCCTGTTTCAAAGAAAATTCAGTAAACCAAATTTGGGGTTTATTTGAATGAAGGCATTCTATAACTGTAGGCACCAGGAAACATTTCATTCTAACACTTAGACATTTTAAATACTGGTGAATTTTTAAGTAAACTTTCATAATTGGCTAGATTTGCACCACTTGTGTGTTGCATTTATCAAAATTCTTTAATTGAAGGCAAAGCACAAAGCCACCGTGTTGAAGACACAATAATAGTAAAAGCCTATGAATGCCTGTATGGAAGTAAGTCTTGCTCAATGGGACTTAGTCCCATAAGATTGTGGCCTAAAAAATTCCAGGGTTTTTTTAAAAATAGGGGCAGCTGTAAAGCACATCCTAATGAATTTGTGCAATGGAGTGTTGGCAGCTAAAATCAAAAGTGATTTATTGTGAGATTCTTTTCTTTTTAAATAGATGGCACTTTTTGCTCTTCAGTATATCTCTTTTGTTTGTTCTTTCTTTCTTATTTATTATTTCACAAAATTTATGTATCACTTGATTGTAAGAAAACCAAAGTGGTTTACAAAAATATAAAAACATTAAAATTCTCAGTAAAGCACAGTTAAAGGCACTTTAAAATATTCAGAATATCTCTTCTGAACATCAGTGCAAAAGAGAGAGCATGCAGACATTCAGGAAATCGAGATCAAGGGGAGGCTGTTTGTGGCAGGAGCAATCTATGCACTAGGCTTATTGGTTGGAATCTTGTGACATCAGAAACAAACCCACGCTTCCTGGTCCATTCATAAATGGACTGAATGATCTTTTAGATGTGTAAAAGCACAGGCAGCTGTTTAAACAGCAGCAACGGTAGAAGTTGAGCTTCATTCATAGATGAGGGCCAAAACTGGGGGGGGGGGGGGAATGCTTCAAACTCCTCCTGCGTGTTACCAACCTTCCATGCTTCTCCCAGCCATTTGCCAGCTTGTATGTCCGTGTGCTCCTGAACAGCACCTAGACTTCTTTCGGAAGTCAGGACTCTTAACCCTTCCTGGCCTTCTCCACCCATGGACAGCTGTCAAGTCCTGTTGCCACAGGTGCTTTCTCTCTCTTCAAACACTCATCCTCTCCTTACTTGGCCTTGGCCACTGGCAGTAGGGCATGCATGACCTTGGATGGGAGGGTCGGGTTTTGCACTGTGGCATTGTAGTGCATGCTATCTCTCTCTCCCTGATGTTCTAGATGGAGAAGGGCAAAATGGAAAGGAAGAAGCTCATTTACATGGTCCAGGGCAAAGAACACCAAGATGAGCCTCCCAATGACCGGTTAAGCATCACACCTGATTTCTTCCTCAAGATTAACAAGGTGGTCCTGCAGGATGCCAAGAATTACGTGTGCCAGGTGGGGCTCGGCATGCACGGCGTCGCTGAGAACCGGAGTGAACTGCACGTCTCCAGTGAGTGGTACTGGGGGCCCTTATCCTACAACAGGTGCAATACACAGTGTTTTTGCAATCCAGACCTTCCTCGGATTGCATACCTTGCTGGATTGCAAGTGGGGTATGTGCTTAACTGTCCACAGGCAACCACACAGCGCCCCCTTCATCCCAACTAGATTTGTTGTTAATCACTGGGAGGCACATCCTTCACCACTGTGGTCCCCTGAACCTCACAGAATGGCTGTGCGCCTGATGCGTCGTTGTGCCAAGCTTTTCTTCTTCTTTTTAATACCCCCTCTGCCCCTGTTACCATGACACTTTTTCTGCGCTCTTGGCCCTTGTTCGTGCCACAGTCGTGGGTTGGTTTGACATTTGTATCCCACCTTCCTCCCGTAAGGGAACCCAAGGTGTGGTGCACATTTGGTTCCCACATACTGATCAGACTCGGGTCTCCTTACATTTAGAAAGGTGGCTGCTTCAGAACACACCCTGGGACCCAAACTTTGTTCTTCTGCAGTTTGGTGGCAGCCTTTTGCACTGGGGAGGCTGGGTTTTAACCCACTTGTGCTAATATTTATAGAGGTCAGCCTTGTAAATAAGCCCACAACAGTTGCTGGTCCATAATTATTGTTTATTTCATGGTGACCATGGAAGAGGGGAAAGACCCTTCCTTTGCACCTAGCATGGAAATGCAGACCTTAAGCCAGGCTAGTAAAATAATTGCCTTCTGCCAAGCCGCCTAGCAGGAACACAGTGAGCCATCCCTTCTTCCCCCAGACCAGTATGGAAACTGGGTGGGCTAGCAGAAGGGGGACAAACAACCCATCTCTCCTCTACCTCTTGAGTTACTAAATGGAAGGCTCGAGATTGGGCCTTCCATGTGCATGGCACTCTGCCAAGAAGAGGAGAACAGGACTCAAGGAGTTTACACCTCTTAAGTCCAACACTGGGGCAGGGGAGGGAGAAGTGACCAGAGGATGAATATATGGGTATTTCAGTTAACACACTTAAGCTTGGTTACGGTAGAATATGGGGTCCGCCGGTTGGTTTTGAGGAGAGATTTGAAGTAAGAGAGGTGGACTTGTGCAGGTTGTATTGGAGTCTGTTCCAGGCTTATGGTCAAGAAGCGGGGGAAGAGTGAAGCCTTTTGAAGAGGGAAAATACCTTTGAATGGTGGTGTAGCCAGAGGAACGAAGGTCATTGATGGGGGTGAGTTAGGATATGAGAGCAGAGAGTTGATGGGGCACTGAAGGTAAGGGGGCTTATTGTGTGTCCATTTTGCCCATGGGGCTTATTGCACAGTGAGAGGACATGCCCAGCAGAGTCTAGGCTGTGGTTGTTTTATTCCCTTCTGCCTCACCACTTAGCCCTGCCTGGTTACTTTCTTCTTTTAGAAGCTCCAGAAAAACCTGAGATTCAGAAGACTAATCGTGGTATCAGCACAGGAGACCCTCATTTGAGTGAGGTAAGAACTGTGCCGTGTTTAGTGCACCTGCAATTATTATTATTAATTACCTGCCCTTTACCATAAGGTCCCAAATTAATATACAACTTTAAAAACAGTTTAAAACTTGCAAGTAGGGAAGGAGATGGTCTTTCACCTATTTGGGTCCTATGTTGTTTAAAGCTTTATATGTGGCAATTGCACTTCACAAAGTTGGATTTGGTATCTGCCACAGAATTCTCCATCCCTGGCCTTCTCTGCTTATTAATATTTTTTAAAAAATATACACTTTGTAGGTTTGTAGTTATTTTGGTCCAGTGGGCAAGTTTGTAAATGTTGAGATGTCTCCAATACTATATGGGTTCTGAGTAGGATTACCAGTGGTCAGTAAAGGGTTTGGGCTTCCTTGCTCTTGTTTGGGCACAAAGTAGACAGCCTTGGCTATGTGGGGGTCTGCAGACAGTAGAAGTACTCCTTGAATTACACTCAAACCAGGCTAAACCTAGAGTAAGGTTACCAGATTTTTTCAATGAATCCAGGGACACTTTTCAACTTCAACGGATTTTGTATGGGGACTGATTTGTAAATCTGGGGACTGTCCCTGGGAAACGGGGACATCTGGTAACCTTAACCTAGAGGCAAATCCTTTGTCTCATCTAGCAGTGGAATGGAAAGGGAGAGGGAGTGGCAGTGCACTGAGACTCCACACACTGACCACCTAAAGCCCAGGCCAGAGTTCCCTTTACCTGACAGTTTGTATGTCCAAGTTTTTCTCTCCAGCCAGGAGGGCCAAAAGCCTAACATTCTCAAGAGAGCCAAATTTGACTATTGCTAGCAGTAAGGGGAATGTTGCAGTAAAGACTACTTTTTTGCTGAAGCAGCAAGAAGGTAATTTTAGCACTGAAAAATCACTAGGCTTACAACATGAAATGGTACACAGTGGGATGTTAGAGACTTTGCACAGCCCACAGCTATCAAGATATCGTAAAGGAGACTATGAGCCGACTGCCCAGCCTTGATTTATGGAAGTGATGTTTTGTTGCACTAGCCTGAAGCCTTTTTATGTAATCTGGTCTGGATCTCGAATGAAACAAGATAAATCAGTCTGGGATTTGAACCCGTGGACTATAAGCCCTGAAGAGTATGGAGTGTTTGAGTCTGTCTGTCTTTCAGATTGCAACCTGCACCAGCCGCAATGGCTATCCAACACCAACCCTCACTTGGTACAAGGATGGAGTCCCTCTGAAGTTGGATGGGAATGGTGAGTTATTAACAGGTTAAATCTGTAAAAGCAGACTCGGAGGCATAGAAAAGCCGGGTACAGTCCAGAAGCTTATTACAAGGCAAAGGGTTAGCAGGAATTAAGCCCAGTCTAGGCACAAGGGCCCAGGGTTCACAAGTCCAAGATGCATATTAAGAATTCCAATGTGGCGCAGGAGCTGTGATGTTATTCTATCAAGTTTCCCTGCCTACCCAGCATGCTTTTAAGCAGAGGCAAAGATGGCCAGCTACTCCTCATGAGAAGCCCTGTTCCTATGGGGGCTCCAAGCTGCTGCCTTTGGAGGGACGTGCCTCCTCTTTTTTTCTGGAGTTGCCATTGTCATCTTCTTGCTCCAGTGCCTGCAGTTCCTGGTCTGAATCAGAGTCCTTCAAGGGAACTGTGACAATAGGCCATGGTGCCCCAAAAGGCAGAGTCTTGGCTGCAGAACAGTATGAGTAATGATGGGTGAATAGTACAAGTTGGGGCAGCTCAGCAGGGGAAGGAAGGGCTGCTTTCATGGATCGGCATCTCCATCACCCATCCTCTGGTGTCATTGGCAGCTCCCTCCATCCTCGGCCTCTGGAGGAAGTGGCTTAATTATCCTTAATTATATTGGGCGGACTGTAATCGTAAGCTGCCATGGGAGTTGATCTTGCCTGTAAAGTGGGTTATAATATGTTAAATGATACAATATGGGGCATCACAGCTCATGGAAAAAGCAAGACATCAGGGCTACATATCTGTGAATTGTTAGCACAGGGGTCAGCAACATTTTTCACCCGTGGGCCGGTCCACTGTCCCTCAGACCATGTGGTGGACCAGACTAAATTTTGAAAAAAATAATAATGAACGAATTCCTATGGCCCACAAATAACCCAGAGATGCATTTTAAATAAAAGGACACATTCTACTCATGTGAAAACACACTGATTCCTGGACTGTCCATGGGCCGGATTTAGAAGGCAATTAGGCCGCATCCGGTCCCCGGGCCTTAGGTTGCCTACCCCTGCATTAGCACATGCCACTATGTTGAGTTTGCAGTAAGGGTTATCTTAGCTGGAGAAACAAGGCCAGGTGACCTTTGCAGCATAAACTGCTCCTTAGCAGAGTAACATGTAAGGTTTGTAGCTGCTCTTCAGAATAGTCTTCTACTTGACCCTTCCTCCAGCGGGTTTTCACCCATGCACACTTTTCACGAATTAAATGCTCTTCCTAAACCTCTCCTCTCTTCCTCTTTCAATCAGAAATTGAGATCCGTCCCGGGCTCATCAAGGAATCAAGTGGCCTGTGGACTGTCCGCAGCACCCTTTCGGCAAAAGTCACCAAAGAAGACCGCAGTGCTGAGTTCTACTGCCAAGTCAGTTACACCCTGATGGGGAATAACAAGACATCCAAGTCGGACAGCTTCAAAGTCGACGTTCATTGTAAGGCTGGGCTGAGCTCCTTTTAGCAGCACTGAGCACATTTGTTGGGAGGTCTAAGAAAGGAGATTCTGCCTCGCCTGCTGAGAGAAGACTGAGCCTCATGCAGAAGTGCAATTAGGGCTGGACTTTGGGGCCAAAACCCAGGACCCCACAGCCCAAGGGACCTTGAGGACCAACCAGTACATTAAGGGGAGCTACATGGGTGCTGTTATTGGGGGGAAACGCATGACATGTATTGGGCGGTATATAAATTTTAATAATCATAATCATAAAAATTTGGTGTGGCAGTCCCCTCCCCCTTGCCCCTCCCAGCAGTTCGTTATCTCTTTATAAATTATTTGGATTAAGGAATTTAGAGAATGCTCATCTAATTTGCAGATGTCACCAAACTAGGAGGGGTAGCTAATGCCACAGAAGACAGAATTGGGATTCAATATGAACTTGATGGATTGGAGATCTGGGCCAGAACAACAAAATGAATTTCAATAGGGGCAAGTGTAAGATTCTAACTTAGGCAGGAAGAAACAGATGCAGAAATATAGGATGGGGGACACCTGGCTTACGCGCAGCGCATGTGAAAAGGATCTAGGGGTCGACCACAAGCTTAACATGAGTCAGCAGTGTGATGCAGCAGCAAAAAAAAGCTAATGTTATTCTAGGCTTCATCAACAGAAGGAAAGTATCCCAATCAAGGGAAGTAATAGTGCTGCTCTCTTTTGCCTTGGTCAGACCACATCTAGAATACTGTGTCCAGTTCTGGGTGCCACAATATTAAGAAGGATATTGCCAAGCTAGAACATATGCAGAGGTGGGCAACCAAGATGATCAAGGGTCTGGAAACAGAGTGTCTTATGAGGAACAGTTGAGGGAATTGGGCTTGTTTAGCCTGGAAAAGAGGGCTGTCACAAGGAGGAGGAAGCAAGCTTGCTTTCTCCTGCTCCAGAGGCTAGGACCTGAACCAGTAGCTTCAAGTTACAAGAAAGGAGAGTCCCAACTAAACATCAGGAAGAACTTTCTAGGAGTATGAGCTTCTTTAGACAGTGGAACAGATCTCCATGAAAAGTGGTGGACTCTCCGTCCTTGGGAAGCTCTAAAGCAGAGGTTAGGTGGCCATCGGCCACAGACTCTTTAGTTGAGATTCCTGCATTGCAGGGGATTGGATGAGAAGCTCCACTTCCAGCTCTTAGGATTCTTTGATCTGCTGTGTCTCCCAGGTTTCTCTCCCTGCGCTTATTAGGAGAAGCACCAGAAGGTGAATGAAGGTTCTTTTTTTCTCTGTAGATCCCTCTGAGAGTCTCCGCTTTGTGGTTGATGCTCCAGGCCCGGATGTGAAGGAGGGAGATAATGTGACCCTGCGCTGCGAAGCAGATGGGAATCCCCCACCTCTGTATACTTTGTACAGAATGGAGGTGAGCTTTGATTGCGTCTAGGGGGGTTGTGGCCCTACTAAACATCTTCCAAGACAACAATGCCCATTTACACCACAAAGAACTCATAACCCACCTACTTTCAGCAGCCAGAAACATCATAACCAGACACTGTGGAGAGACCTGTCAGGAGTAAGCATGGACCAATGGTACCAAATAGTCTGGGAAACAGCCTTACTAGAAAAATTAACCAATAAACTGAAACTGACACGGGGACAAACAGAAAAAGAAGCCTTTACCCTGCTATGGCTCCCCTTTATCACATACACAGCCCAACAAGACAATGACAATAATCCACCAACAGCATACAAATCAGTATGGCTAACCTGATCCAAAACACCCACCCACCCCACTCACACACGAAACCAAAGACCACCACAGTCAATCACAAACAAACAACCACACCCTAGGCCAACCCCCAACCTCTCTCACCACCAAAGGAACACAAGTGAACAGCACAAGCAACGCTGACACCAAACCCTACATACATTAAGCATAATAGAAACATCGCCACCCAACCCACCCCCCATCTTCCCCCCCTTCCCCCCCCCAATGTCTTAACAAATGAAACGGATTTGTAAAAATGTTACATGGATAAAATACGAGAGACATTACACATACTTCTGTAAAACAAGAAAATATTTCATAATAATAATAATAAAATGGAGGTGAGCTTGCAGCACCGAGGAAGGTGCCGTATACCAAGCCACAGACCCTAGGTCCATCTAGCTTAGTGCTGTCTACCACGCTGGTCTTCAGCTGAGGGGTCATCCCCTGATTCAAGGCGGGTTGCAACAGAAGCACTACCACCATGTAAAAAAGTACAAGATGAAGAGATGGCACCCCAAATGCATGTCTGAGTTAAAAAATCAACACTGGTAAAAAAATAATAAGTGAAAACAAATCAGAAACTTAGAACAGACAGGCCATCAAATATCTGGGAGGGGCAGCAGGAAAATGTAACCCTGCCCTGAAAAGATAGGTAGGATGTTGGTGACTGGGTCTCTTGGCCGGGCAGTATTTCCTCCTTGTCATCAGTGTACAGGTTCAGCCTTTGTCCTTCTTTGTCTTGCACTCTGCTAGAAGGAGGAAGTCTCCGAACAGGGTTCTGAACAGGGGTTCCTGCACCTTTACAACATCAACAAGGAGCGCAGTGGGGTCTACATGTGCAAAGTGCTTGACTTGCAGGATGTTATGCTTGTGGAGCTGACGGCCAACGTGACTCTGCTGGTGAACTGTGAGTAGGACCTGCGGGTTTTATTCAGTACAAAGTGGCCTGTTGGGTTTTCATTAGAGCCGTCATCTGGTTTTGAGAAATCTTAGCCGGCTGTTCTCGGGAGCATCAATTGATTGATTTAAAACTGCATAAATGTGGGGATGGGAAGCTGGCTTCCTTGCTTTTGAATATGGCATTCACAGGAATCTTCTTGGGAGAGGTGGTTTTTGTTTTGACATCTGCCTTACAATACAGGCACAGTGCTAAAATAATTAAGATGTTTTTCACAACATGCCAGCCAATCCATGGACTAAACTTTGCACCCATAGTTGTCAGAGAACCCAGAATTTCATCAGTATGAGGGATGTGTGAGGGCCAAGCAGACACACTGGAGGCAGTGAGAGACAGGCAGTGGATATACTCCTATTTGCCCAGCAAAGCTTCAGCAAAGCCTTCATGGATGTTCTGAGCTGTTCTGTTTATCAGAATGACGTGGCTCTTCAGGTTTTGATTCCCAGGCAGATGTAACTGCCTGAGAGAAATAGGTGCTGCTCCACAGTGCATAAAGATGGGGTGAAGTGAAGGAATCTCATCTGTGTTGCCTCAGGTATATGATTTCTCTCCCTTAGATCTTGATGAGCCTATGATAACCTCTGTGCCTCCAGTGACCTCGCTCAGACAGCTGCAGGAAGGAGAGGATGCGCTCCTTACCTGTAATGCAACAGGCTCCAAGCCCTTGGCATTCCACTGGGAAAAGGTATTCTC
The DNA here is from genome assembly GCF_027172205.1 of Podarcis raffonei. Lineage (NCBI taxonomy): Eukaryota > Metazoa > Chordata > Lepidosauria > Squamata > Lacertidae > Podarcis > Podarcis raffonei. The sequence continues at coordinate 24,625,016 of NC_070616.1, forward strand.
ATTTTAAGGCTGTTGACTTGAGTTAATGGTGTATTAGACTGCAATCCAAAAACACTTACTTTGTGATAAGCCACATTGAAGTCCCACTGCACACAATGTAAACATGCACACAGTTGCTCTGTTAGCTGGTTATCTGTCTGGCTGTTGACCAGTTGGTAAACCAATACAATGGATTCTTGGTTCTCGAACTTAATCTGTTCCAGAAGTCTGTTCGACTCCCGAAATGTTAAAAAATGAAGGAGTGGCTTCCGATTGGCGCAGGTGCCCTGGAAACAATAGCTGACAGCCACATCGGATGTTCGGCTTCTGAAAAGTGTTCGAAAACCAGAACACTTCTGGGTTTTTGGTGTTTGGGAGCCAATTTGTTCGCCAAATAAGCCATTTCAAGAACCAAGGTTCCACTGTATATTTCACATCTGGCAACCAATACACCCCTTGAGGGGCAGATAGTACCTGGGTATACAAGTCTAAAAAGCCCAGGACACAAATTTTCTAGCAGCTATATGGCTCATTTACCAGAAGTACAGTGGTACCTCAGGTTAAGAACTTAATTTGTTCCAGAGGTCCATTCTTAACCTGAAACTGTTCTTAACCTGAAGACCACTTTGGCTAATGGGGCCTCCTGCTGCTGCCGCTGAGCAATTGCTGTTTTCATCCTGAAGCAAAGTTCTTAACCCGAGGTACTATTTCTGGGTTAGCAGAGTCTGTAACCTGAAGCATCTGTAACCCGAGGTACCACTGTAATGTATTTAGCATTAACTCTGAGAGTATCTACTTGATTCTGACCAAACTAAACCGCCCGATGTATATTGTACTTTTCCAGAAAGGGAGGGTGATTGAGAAGGGGAATCTTCTGAACTTGACCAACGTCAGCTTCGACACCTCAGGCAAATACACCTGTGTTGTAGAGATGCCGATGCCAGGCACCCCTGCTGTTTCCCGCTCCAAACAGGTTCAAGTGACCGTCCATGGTAGGCATCGCACAGTGACAGCTCTCTCTAAGTGTCTTTTCCCCCATCCCAGTCCTGGGTGCTGGGGCAGCAACAACAATTAGCCACCTCTTCTCCTTGCAGCAAAACCAGTTCTGGTCGCACGGAAGGAAGTGGTGCATGTGCAATCAGGCGAGATGGTGAACTTAACGTGCACCGGGTACTCGACACCCCCCTTGCTAATCTCATGGAGTGTCAATGGATCGGTAAGATGTGCTCTTCATGGGGTTTATTTCAAAGAAAAAAATGGAGAACTGTGAAGCGAGGAGCCCCCGATTCAAATCTCACCTCATCAACAATTCACTTGGTGCACTTGCTTAAGCCACTGCTGTCTACCTCACTCCCCCCAATAATATAAAATGATATGATAATAGTGGTCAACCTCGCAGGGTTATTTGTAAGACTTTATGGGATGTGAATGCTTTATGAAACATGCTGCAGAAGGCAATAATATTTAACAAATGTTCCATATTTTTCATGTCCAAAGAGTGTTTCAACAAAGTATAATGTGTCTTTCCCCCATTTGATATGCTTTAGTCTGCAGGGATGGGAAACTTGTGTCCTTCCAGATATTGTTGATTTGCGACTCCTCTCATCCCTGACTTTGCCATTCAACTCCCTTCAGCCCCAGCCAGCATGGGCAATGGTCAGAGATGATGAGAGTTGCAGAGCAGCAATATCTGGAGGGACACAGTGCTTGCTGCCCGGTTTTGGGTTGTTTTGTTTTAAATTCTCCTTAGGAGCGTTAATCCCCCCCTTTTCTTTCCACAGGTCTTTACCTCAGTCATGCAGGGTCATCAGCGCAACAGCACAGTCCTGTTCCAAGTCACTGAAGCCCTTCTAGAATCGGGAGTCAATTGCACCGCCAAAAATAGGATGGGCACCACTCAGCACCACTTCATGCTGGCACAGAGTAAGTCCATCCCTTTTGTCTTGAGAAGAGGGCTCAGCCACACTTCCCGCTTGTCCCACTCTTTAGGACTGAATCGGAGCAAACTTCAATCCACGAGAAACCCAATGGACATTTGCTCTGATTCCGCAGTAAAGATCAGATATCTGCAGGGGAAAGCAGCGAGCCAAGCAAAAGCCTGAATGAGCACAGAATGTGTTGGTGGTGACGGGTACATTTGCCCTTCTGGGAAGGGCTGGGGCTGGGAAAATAATGGTACCCTCCAACGTTTTTTCTTCCATCACAGCTGTCCCCAACACCAGAAGCAAGTATGCCAAGGCGCATCAGTCTGTCAGGCCCAGAAAGTGGTTTGAAGTAAAGCTGTGCTGAAAATGTCACTCCACTTTCATGAGCATTGGGAGCTTTCTTATGCTGAGCCAGACTGCTGGTCCATCTAGCTTAGTATTTCCTCTGTACCAGCAGTTCCCAACCTTTTTTTGACCATGCCCCACCTAAACATCTCTAAAATCCGGGTGCCACCCCCTGGTGATATATAACCCTTATTATTCAAAAAGTGAACTATTCACTTGGAGAAAGTCTAAAAGGCCATTAACTGTTAATAAGTCATTCTCGAATTGCCCCCCTTAAAAATCAAATTGCCCCCCTGTGGGGCATGTGCCCCACGTTGGGAACCACGGCTCTACACTGAGTGTCATTTTATGTGACTATTGCTGTTCAGTGAGAGGCTATGGTTATTTCCCATGACCTGGTGTAAAGGGGAATCCTGAGAGGGGGTGTGGACTTGCATCTTACGACACCAACACCCTGAAACTCCTATACAGTGGTACCTCGGGTTACATACACTTCAGGTTACATACGCTTCGGGTTACAGACTCTGCTAACCCAGAAATAGTACCTTGGGTTAAGAGCTTTGCTTCAGGATGAGAACAGAAATCGTGCTCTGGTGGCGCGGTGGCAGCAGGAAGCCCCATTAGCTAAAGTGGTGCTTCAGGTTAAGAACAGTTTCAGGTTAAGAACGGACCTCCGGAACAAATTAAGTACTTAACCCAAGGTACCACTGTAAACCATGCTGAGTTCTCTCTTCGTCTGTTTCAGATTAAGCCAGTGGCTGTGACAGCCCCTTCCTTTCACAGCAAAGCAGGCAGCCTGTGATGAACCAGTCCACTTCCAGCTTGTATTTATTCCTCTTTCTTTTCTTTCTTCAGGGCAAGAAGGAGGAACTCCCAATGCCAAGACTGGTAAGCCCCTCCTTACCGAGCATTTATGACTGTCAAAGGGACATGAATGTGCTGTCAAATGTTCTGGGAGCGAACCCACAGAAGATGACGTGGGCTTTGCAGGAAGGAGGAAGCTGGGGAGGGTGGGAGTGTCCTGAAGGTGAACAAGGAGGGCTACTTGCAGGACCAGGCACCTGACTTCCCATACCCCAACCCATCTAAATAAGAGACCAATGAGACTGGGGTTTTGGCTAAAAACAGGCCACAACTTTATTGAATACAGATGAAAGAGGTTTGGTTTGGGCATGGGGCAATCTAAATACTTCTGGCCCGCCTGCTGGAAGAGACGTGCGGTCAGTCCAGGCTGGGGGTTCCTAAGACTTACATCCAATAGGATGACCCCCACAGGGACTGTCATCTGGAGCAGCGCCTTCGGCCCTGGCCCCTCTGGGCATGTGGACATGGCCACTCCCCCCGAATCCCTTTAACAGCATACCCCAGGGTTTGGAGGGGCAGACAGGGACTACAACCCCCCCTCCATCCAAAACAAGGGATTGTCCCAATGCCCAACCAGTTGTGACGAATTGCTATGAGGTAGGCAAAACCACCGGGTAAGAGCCAATTATCCCAGTGGGCAAATTCCTACCCGGCCCCATAAAGAATGGCGATCACCATAGTCACAGCAAAGTCATTGCCTATCAGCGTAAACCGTGGGTGAGTGGGATGGGGAAACCCGGCGCAGGAACAAACAGGCTGTGTCCCAAGTGTGGGCTGCTTAAATGGGCAGGGGGCGGATCTGAGGGAAGCCCACCGCCGGCTGCAGTGGCTCCGCCCCCTGGCACAGCCCACGTCCCAGCCTGCATTCCCATTGGCCAATACAGGGTGCAGGCTAGGATCCGGCTCCTGGTAGGCGGCAGGGGGTTATGCTCTCACCGCCTATCAGGAAGGGCACTGCCATTTGAATTCTACAGTCGGGGCCCCAAGCTTCTGCACCAAGAGAGGTGACTTTCTGAAACCCACCAAAGATGAGCCTGGTTGGGCAATTTGCTTGAGAACCCCATGTAGCGCCGCCACCATCTCATTTGTTCTATCCTAGAAGAAAGGTGGGATCCGTTTTGAGTAAGTAAAATACATCAAATGTGAGAGGAGAAGAAGAGGGGTGCCTATCTGCTCGGCTCCCTCTGCCCTTGCAGAAGGTTATGCTGGATGTCAGGAGAGGGGTGATAATATTTGGTCACCACCCCCTGAAGGCCTGAGGGATGCTGTACCGGATGCCAACCTTTGCACCTTAGGGCCCTGAACTCCTTAAAAAGATTATTATTGTTTTATTAATTTATGAACTGCCTTTCACATAAGCCCGAAATGACTTGCAGTCATAAAAACAACTAAAATAGGTTTTTTAAAAAACACAAAATCCCAGTAAAGATCAGTTTTAGAATAATGAAAATAACCACCCATCCAGTTGGAAAAACGTATCGAAACGAAAAAATATTCCATCATTTCTGGAAATTGCAAATAGTAGCAGTCTGTCATAACACTCATCCATTGTCTTTATCTCTAGCAAAAAATTTTAAAGAGGTCTACTTTTTCTTTTCTTAAGCAAGTAAGTCTTGTATCCTCTCCTAATCTTGGAGAGAAGAGAATTTGGGGAGGGGGTTTGGTCTTCCTGCCTGCCGTTCTGTTTCTTGGGGCTTTGAGAGGTGTGTGGCAGCGGGAGGTGAATCTGGTTAACCACTTTGGGAAAGGGATGCTGTAGATTGTGAATGTTCGTCTTTTTATTAAATAGAACCACCATGTAAACAGGTACTATAACTTACTTTTTGTCATTTTAGTACATACCGTCGTTGTCTATAGTTGAAGAGCAAGAAAATATGCCTAATTTATATATATAGTTTCCATTCCCCCCCCCCTTTTTTAAATCCAGAACTTCTTCATGCACAGTTTCAATCAATAAGATTAACCGGGGGAAGCTTCTGACTGCGTTATTGAGGGCGGCACCTTTTTAGTTACGTGAAATTTGTTCTAAATTGATGAATCGTCGAAATTCTGCAGACCTAATTTAATGATTGAGCCTCCAATGGGTCATTTAAGCCATTGTCTCCTTTGGAAGCCAAGAGCTTCTCACAATCCCTTTGTGCTAAATTGTTAACATTACCTACATTCTCCGCCTGCTGCTCTCCAGATGGTTTTTCTACCCCCACCTTGCCAGAAAATGAAACTTCAGAGTTTGGGTACAACCAGACACCCACTCCCCAAACTCCTGCAGCAATGCAGCAAGGTACCGCTGGGAATGACACACAAAAAGGTATCTCTTTATAATTCAGCTAGGGCAGCCTCTCCCATTGGTTGCAGAGTGGCACTCTGAGAATCCTCCCCAACCAATCGGATCAATGCATGCTGTTGCCTGTTAGGCTGGTCTTCTGAGTTCAGATCATGTACAGGTATGTGCTTTAAAAAGCAAGCACAATTTTGTGCCAGGATAAAGAAAAGCTAGAAATGTGCATAGTTCTACCTCCCTCCCCTGCCCCTCTAGCAATCTGATTCATTTCCTGAAATTTCAGTAGGTGTTTGCCACATTCTCTTGCATCACGGGCAACAGGCCTAGGCACCTGCTTTTTTTTATAAAAAAGGAACAGGACTTGAATTTGATTTCCATGTTCTCTGGCTTTTCTGTGCTTCCAGGAAATAGCAGGTGACACTCAGTCCAGATACCAGCATGTTTAGTGCCCCCCATATCCAGTGAATTGTGTTTTTTGGGTTAACTATTTCTGAAGGCAGGAAGGGAGAGAGCACTTTGTGACAAAGTCCGGGAGCCTCTCCCCATCCTCCTTCCAGCATCTTCTATGACACCTTTTCTGCGATGTCTCTGAAAGCTCTTGCTACCCAATCCCTCCAGCAGCTGCTTGGGTGCCTTTTCGCTTTGAGGTGGTCCTTGCTAGTCCTGTTCAGAAAGGCCTTCTCTTTCTCTGTCTTCCTCCCAATGGCGGCAGTAGTTCTTCTGAAGTGGTCTCGGTGGGCAAGCAGAAACCGGTCAGCAATTCTATCATGGTGGCGTAATTTTCTTTACAAGACCCATACCTCAAACATACCAGAATTAAGGCCTGTGTGGAAATTGCCTTCATGGCGCTCTGCCCATGCTCAGAGGCCCATCTTTATTTCAGCCTGCAGGGCTGAGCCCTGGTTCAAGCTTTGGGAGGAAGCCTGCGAAATATTGAGAGCTGTTTTCTGGATACTAGAAAGGCTATTATATATTGTAAGTGGGAGGGGTGGGTGTGGGTGTTTGTGTGCGTCCTGTTTGCTGTTCTCGTCTTCAGACTTGGAGAGCCCAGCCTGCTCTTTTGTTTAAAAGCAGGAGGCAAGGTGTGTGGCTGTTGAATCTGGCTTACCACTGCAGTAGATGAGGTATGTTTGGCATGGCCCTGAAAGACTTGCTGTTCTTGTCTGTTGGATTCCTGTATTTTGTATCATTTTAAATGCATTTTAGTCTTAAGTGTTTGTCTCAAGTGCTTACGAGTTGTTGATCTGCTAAAATCTCACAATTCCTAGACTGAAAACTTCATTAACCAAGTTTCGGCGCTGTTTAATTTATTTTTCCAAATATGCTGAGGAATGGCTTTTAATTGCCATATTAAAACATCTTAATTGAGATGCTGCCACCAGCCTCTTGGGTTTATTAACCTTCCATTCCAATGCCTGCGTTTAGGTTCATACTGAAAGCAGAGCCTTGGCTAGGAAGATTTGTATACCTCTGCACATAGACTTTTTCATGCCTGCCATAGCAGGCAGGCAATCCATTATCCTCCTGGTGAGAAGCCCATCAATGATCGCCAAGTGACAGGAGCCCCACAGTCCTTTGCGCTGGACATTAACACTGCCTCCCTTCCCCTTACGCTGCTCTCCAGAGGACTTTCTCTCCCCCACCATGCCAGGGAATGAAACCTCAGGGTTTGGGTACAACCAGACAGCAGAAGGTATGTCGGGAAGTCACCTGCTGAAAGGTATATTTTTCTTCTGCTGCTGAAGCAGCTTCTCCCATTGGTGTGGGGCAACCCCTAGGGGCGGTCCCCATCCACCAATTGGACAGACGCATGCTCTTGCTGCCTGTTAGCATTTATGCAGACCGGCCAAACCCAAAGGCAAACGGTCAGAGCTATGTGAGCTCTTTGAAATGTGAGCAACAAAAAGTGGGATGTGGTTTTTTGCAGGGAGAAGAAAATGCCCTGTGAATGTGCATGATAATTCCTTTTGAGGCTGCATTCCTGGCCATCCCATTCAGCTCCTGAGGTTCCAGCAGGTCTTGGTCAGTTGCTGACACAGAATGCCCACAGTCTTGAGGGCTAAGAACCTGCTTTTCAGTAGAAACAGGAGCTGGATTGGATTTCCATGTTCTGTTGCTTTTCTGTGCTTCTAGGATATTGAAGGCAACACCTCATCCTGATAGGAGCATATCCAGTGAATTGTTTTGTGGGGTAGCCTTTCTGTAGGCCAGGGAGAGAGAGAACACGTTTTGACAAAGTCCAGGCGCCTCTCCCCATCCTCTCTCCAGCATCTTCTCTGATACTGCACTGTTTCCCTGATGTCCCCGAAAGCTCTTGCTGCTTGGATTCCCTTTGAGAAGATCCTTGCTAGTTCTGTTCAGAAAGGTCTTCTCTCTCTCTCTTCCTCCCAATGGCAGCAGCAGTTCTTCTTCTGAATTGGTCTCTGTGGGCAAGCAGAAACAGGCAGCAATGCAATGATGGTAGGGTAATTTTCTTTACAAAATACACAGAATACCAGAATTAAGGTCTGTGTGGCAATTCATGATGCTCTGCCCACGCTCAGAGGCCTATCTTTATTTCAACCTGCAGGGCTCAGCCCTGGTTCAAGCTAAGCTTTGGGAGGAAGCCAGATAAATATTGAGAGCTGTTTTCTGGATATGAGAAAGGTGATTACAGTGGTACCTCAGGTTACATATGCTTCAGGTTACATACGCTTCAGGTTACAGACTCTGCTAACCCAGAAATAGTGCTTCAGGTTAAGAACTTTGCTTCAGGATGAGAACAGAAATCGTGCTCCAGAGGTGCGGCTGCAGCAGGAGGCCCCATTAGCTAAAGTGGCGCTTCAGGTTAAGAACAGTTTCAGGTTAAGAACGGACCTCCAGAATGAATTAAGTACTTAACCTGAGGTACTACTGTATATAGTGAGACTAGGGGGTGGTATATGTACATATGCTTTCTGCTTGCTGTTTTTGTCTTTGGGGCTTGGAGAGCCCAGCCAGTTCCCATGCGCTCCACACATTTCATTTAAAAGCAGGAGGCAAGGTGTGTCTGGCTTACCACTCTGGGAATGGATTGCCATAGATGAGGTATGTTTGGGATTACCCGCAAAACTGTTGTCGTTTATGTCTGTCAGACTGCCATACTTCAAAACAGTTTAAATGCATTTTTGGCCTTTAGTATTTGTCTCTAGCAGTGGCGTAGCGTGGGTTGTTAGCACCCGGGGCAAGGCAAGTAATTTGCGCCCCCTAACCCTAACCCCCAGATGTTGCGCCTGGTGCGGCCGGCCCCCCCTGCACCCCCCACGCTACGCCACTGGTCTCTAGTGCTTATGAATTGCTGATTTGCTAAAAACTCACAATTCCTAGACTGAAAGCTTCATTAGCTTCAGTGCTATTTAATTGATTTTTCAACTGAGCTGAGGAATTGTTTTTCAATGAGAATGGCTTTTAATTGCTGTATTGGTAAAACGTCGCTGGCGTAATTGAGATGCTGCCACCAGCCTCTTGGGTTTATTAACCCTCCATTCCAACATCCTGCAAGAGGTTCATACTAAAAGCAGAGCCTTGGCTAGGAACGTTTGTGTGCTATTGCCTATAGACTCTTTCACGCCTGCCGTAGGGGGTAGGACAATAAATTGTCCTCTGGGTGAGAAGCCCAACATGATCCGGCAAATGACAGGAGTCCCACAGTCCTCTGCGCTGGACATTAACACTGCCTCCCTTCCCCTTACGCTGCTCTCCAGAGGATTTTCTCATCCCCACCATGCCAGGAAATGAAACCTCATGGTTTGGGTACAACCAGACTGCAGAAGGTATGTTGGGAAGTCACCTGCTGAAAGGTATCTTTTTTTCCTTCTGCTGAGGCAGCTTCTCCCATTGGTGTGGGGCAACCCCCAAGGGCGGTCCCCATCCATCAATTGGACAGACGCATGCTCTCGCTGCCTGTTAGCATTTATGCAGACTGGTCAAACTCACAGGGAAACGTCAGAGCTACGTGAACACTTTGAAAAGCAGCAACAAAAAGTGGAATGTGGTTTTTTTGCAGGAAGAGGAACGTTGGTCTGTGAATGTGCTTGATTCTGCTCCTCCACCCCCACCCCCAGCAATCTCATTCAGCTCCTGAGGTTTCAGCAACCAGATGCTCTCTCACAAAATGCCTACAGTCTTGAAGGGCTAGGGAGCTGCTTTTCTAAAGCAACAGGAGCCGAATTGGATTTCTGTGCCCTGCAGCTTTTCTGCGCTTCCAGGAAATCTCAGATGATGCCCAGCCCTGCGTGTAGCACATCATTCCAATCCTGCCCCCCCCCCCAATGTCATACATTATGGGGTAGCTCTGTTGGGAGATGGGGCTGGTTGGAAAAATCAGCTTTGCTACAGCAACTAGGAGCCGCCCCTCACCCTCCAGCACCTTCCGTGATATTGTGCTATTTCTTAGTCTGCATCTGAAAGTTGTTTCCACTACCACCCGTTCAGGTTGCTTTTGCATTTAAGCAGGCCTATGTTGGGCCCCTGAGAAAAGCCCCCTCTCCGTGTCTCTCTTTCTCTCAAAAACAGTGGCAGTTCTTCCACAGCAGCCTGTGGACAGCAAAGGAAATATTAGGGGAGGACACTGGGAGCAGTTTAGCTGGGCAGCTGTGCTTAAATTTCTCTCTCTCTCTCTATCTCTCTCCTCCAAAATGAGATAAGCCAGAACTCAGGCTGGTGTGGAAGTTGCTTGCATAGCCCTCTGCACGTGCTCAGAGCCAAACTTTTCCTTCCGATTTGCAGGGCTCGACCTCTACTGAAACTGAACTTGGAGAGCATGTCAGGGGATGCTTTGGGGATTCAAGAAGGGGGTGTGCTGTGGGGCAGGGCGTGGTGGCAGTGATGGTTTCTGGCTGATGTTCTCTTCTTGGGGAATCCAGCCCTGTCCTGCTTTGGCAGGGGTTGGGGTGGGTTGTAGCTGACTGGTCACTACAGAAGTGGGATGCTGTAGAGGGGAAATGTTTGGCATAAACTTGCAAAACTGATGTTTGTGTCCTTTATCAAATGGACCTCCCATGGATCCAGGTACTATATCTCATTTTTATTTCTTTTAGACTATACTCTTGCTCTATATAGTGAAATAAAATGTGTGTAATTTAATATGTAAATATGTATATAAATTTTCTTTTGAAATCTAGATGTTGCTCAATGTGCGAATTCATTGCCTATTGTGGTGGAGAGTGTTGATACAGATTTTAGATGTTTTAGCGGTTTTTGTTTCTACTGATTGCCCATTGTTATGTTTTCTGATGTTGTAATCTACCCTGTAATCTAAGGTGGGGTGTGTGTTTGAGTAAGTCAATACAATAACTTTAGTCAATAGATCAGTTTGGTGATTCCTAGATTTAAAACTTCATTGATCAGCTTGTCGTACTGTTAACTTTTGGGGGGGCGGGGCGGGGAAGGAATCGGCTTACTGGGGAACTGAATACCTCTTTTTTTTTTCCCACTGAAAATGGGTCTTGGCACAGAACATTTGTATGGACTCATTTTAACACCTGCCGCTCCAGGCAGGGGGAGATGGGTTGGGGGCATGTGAGCCATCCTCTCCTTTGGAAGCCAAGAGCTTCCCAGCATCCTTAGCACTAAATGTTAACATTTGCCTGCATTCTCCACCCGCCGCTGCCCAGATGACTTTTCCAACACCACCTTGCCAGGGAACGAAACTTCCGAGTTTGGGTACAACCAGACATCAACTTCCCAAACTCCTGGAAGGGCTGAGGAAGGTATCCTTTCTACTTCCGCTCTAGCCGCCTCTCCCATTGGTTAGGGGGGCCTCATCCTGAGGGGCTTCCTCAGCCAATCGGACCAACGCTTGCTCTTGCCGCCTGTTAGCATTTTGCTGGCTGGTCTTCTTGACTCCAGACTCAGAGACAGTAGCCAGGGCTGTGCGCGCTTTGAAAAACACAACCAAAAATTAAAAGTTTTGTGCTACCGGCGGGGGCGGGGGAAGAGAAGCTGCGTCAACGTGCATGATTGTCTTATTTGTTTCTTTCTTTACTAGTCTTCAGGAGCTATAAGGCAGCTGCCCTCCTGCCCCTCTGGGAATCTAAGTCAGTTCCTGAGGTTGGAGCAGGTGTTGGCTAAACTCCATTGCCAAGAAGACTAGGAACCTGCTTTTTTTTTTCCTTTAAAAAAAGAAACGAGCTGAATTTGAGTTCCGTGTTGTGCTGTTCCTCTGTGTTTCCAGAAACAGCAACATATGGAGCCTTGCCATGAAGCATTATGGGGCATAGCTTTGCAAGGAAGGAGGGGCAGTCTTGCCATAAGATCCAGGAGCTTTCCACTCCTTCCGTCTCCTTCTGAGATGTATTGGAGACTTCCCCAATTTGGTGCCCTTCAACTGTTTTGGACGCCCAGCAGATTCCCAGCAGCCAGCCTGACCAGCGATCAGGGACGATGGGAATTGTAGTCCCAAAACATCTGCTGCCAGAACCCTCCAGCAACTGCTTGGGTGGCCTTTGCATTTGAGCAGGTCTTTGCTTTAGATCTGCCCAGACATGCCTTTTCCCTCTCTTCCTCCCAATGGCAGTTCTTCCAAAGCGGCGAGCGGAAATAGCAGCAGTGCTGTAATCTTCTTCACAGAACAGTGAAGTGATGCCTGCAGGAATTGTGCCTTCGTGGCCCTCTGCGCATGCTTAGAGAGGCCCCTCTCTATTTCACCCTGCAAGGGCTCAGTCCTGGTTCAAGCTACACTTTGGGAGGAAGCCAGGGAAATACTGAGAGCTGCTTTGTGGCTGCAAGAAGGGTGATTCTGTTTGGATTTTCTTTCCTCCTCCACCCCCCTCCCCGAGCAGAGCAGACAGCACAGGAGAGCAAAGGTGTGATCATTGTGGCCGTCGTCATCTGCATCCTGGCGATTGCTGTCCTGGGCGCCGTCCTTTACTTCCTGCACAAGAAAGGGAAGCTCACCTGTGGCCGCTCAGGCAAACAAGAGATGTAAGCACACACACCTTTCCTTGCAGCCTTTTGGGTGCCTCCCTCCTTCCCTCTCATCCATCTACCAGAGACCACGCTTCTTCCCTTCCTGCCCCCTCCCAGTCTCCTTGCACCAAGCAGCGCGCTTCTTCTGATCGCATGGGAGGGAGGATGTGGGGTGGACCTTGAACTGCTGTTGCCCACTAGGCCCTTTTCAACGTCATTTCCCACTCAGCAGCCTTAGGGGGGAGCAGCTCCTCTGACACACAAAGCTTGATCGGTGATGGCTGCAGGCAGAAGACATTTGCCCTTGGCCATGAGATTACGCCTTTCTGACTTCTGTCCCACCCAAACCACTGGTCAAATAGTGCTTTGCAAGCTTTAGAAAGGTAAAGGGACCCCTGACTATTAGGTCCAGTCATGGCCGACTCGGGTTGCGGTGCTCATCTTGCTTTATTGGCCGAGGGAGCCGGCATACAGCTTCAGAGTCATGTGGCCAGCATGACTAAGCCGCTTCTGGTGAACCAGAGCAGCGCACGGAAATGCCGTTTACCTTCCCGCAGGAGCGGTACCTATTTATCTACTTGCACTTTGACATGCTTTTGAACTGCTAGGTTGGCAGGAGCAGGGACCGAGCAACGGGAGCTCACCCTGTCATGGGGATTCGAACCGCCGACCTTCTGATCGGCAAGTCCTAGGCTCTGTGGTTTAACCCACAGCGCCACCCACGTCCCTTGCAAGCTTTCTAAGCGCCTCCAAAGCTGGGCAGAGACTCCAGCGGGAACAAGGTGGGGTTCCCTTCCACTCCCTTGAAGCATTTGCCTAGCTCAAACCTCTGCTGGACCCAGAGGAGCTGAATGATAAGCCCCCCGGGAACTGCTGTTCTGTCCCAGCCTGCAGCCCACCCACTCTGCAGGGATGCGTCTCAACACTGTTACCCTCCCTCCTCCCTAGCACAAAGCCCGAAGCGCATAAAGACGAGATTGTAGTTGAAGTTAAGTCAGATAAACTTCCTGAAGAGGCGGGGCTCCTGCAGGGCGCCAACGGTGAGAAGAGATCGGCAGGTGACCAGGTACGCCAGTTTGCCATGGCTAGCAGAGGCGATGGTTCAGAGGACCCAGATGTGGTGTATAAAAACATGGTGTATATAAAAACGTTTTTGATACAATGTGTCATCCTTCCCCAAATCCACCTTCTTGGGTTGCACTTTTGGCTGTCGGCCCGTGTGCTATCCATTCCTTTTAAAGAAAAAAATGATGTTGGGGGGGGGAGGTTTGTAACCCCTGGTGTAGATTGGCCCAGCTGCTATGCCCTTCTGCCCCCCACTCCCACACTTGAATGTGCTGCGGTTACGTTAGGAAGCCCACCACTGCTTCATAAACTGTAATAGTGAACTGAACGGGGGAAGCTTAGCATTTTCCACTGCTGAGACATCCAAGCAGGAAGAGCCTGTCTCTCTGCGTAAGGGGTACAGCTCTCGCTTTCCCCCCATGCCTTTTAGCATGGGCCAAAAGTGGGTTTCTTAGTGTCAACAGATGCCCCTCTGCCCCTCCCCTTAGGTCTCCCTGATCCAGCAACTTCAGCCCCTGCTGCTCCCTGCGTTTGGCAGGTGCCCCTCCTGCCAGCTTCCCATCAAGCAGCTTTTCGTGCTCCATGTGGACAGTGTGCATGCAGCCCCATTCTCTCTTCCCCTCAGCTTTTCTCTAGCAACCACCTATGGGAGGGCTTTTCCTGCCTCTCTCCTGCAGTCTAGCCAGAGGAGCTTCTCTATTCCAATACAGAAAAATGGTCCTGCATGTGCTTTTTTTTTCTTTTTACTGTGCCTCCAAGCCAGTCACGCAATCTCATTCAAAACGGCTGCCATCATCTTACCTCGGCTATCTCACACTGCGGGACAACAGAAGTGGGTGTGCTTGTGTTTTACTGGGCCATAATCGCAATGTAACTCTGTTTTTTCTTTTGCTGCTTTAAAAAGGGAGAGAAATACATCGATTTGAGGAACTGAGAAAGGAGAGACAGCTGCGCCCCTTCGAAGATTTCTCCTGTTCCTTCTCGATGCCTCCACCCCTCTTGCTCCCCCGGTCATAGTCTTTCAGAGGCACAGCAGCAGCAAATTAAGGCACAATATGGCTCCACAGCAAATAATACTTTGCAACCTCACCCTCAGGTTTTTGAAGGACAAAGCAGCTGAAGCAAATCAGCAGTTTTCAGACCAAAAAAAAAGGGAGTCTTAGTTTAAAAATTACTCCCTTTAGAGAATCCACGTTAAGGAGGGGTTTTTGAGCGGGGCAGGTAGAGGAACATATAGTCTACCATAATTGTATGGGGCTTCAGTCAGTTTGTAAAAGAAAAAAATATAACAGCGAAGCGCTTGCTGAGCTGAATTGGTTGGAGATTTTTTTTTTTTTGAGACTTTGTAAATTGGAGAAGAAAACTTTAAAATCTTACCTTATAGACAGGATTGGAGAATGGCGAGTGTGTGATGGATTTGGCTCCGTCTGGCATGTAGAATACTTGTGGAAAGCCAGAGTTGCCTCAGCTGTTCTTTGAACTGTTGCTGTTCTTCGCAGCAAGGTGCTGAAGGAATCAGCTGCGCTTCAGAAGCCCTAGCCCTCAAAAGGGCAGAGGGTGGGGTGGGAATGGAGGCAAGAAGTCTTAAGGACACTCACTAGGGACTCAGCTTCATTGAAGTCAGTGCTGCTTACTTCCAATTTAATATAAAGGATAACTGTACAGAGAGGAGGCTCTCTCTGCACTTCAGATGTTATGACAGGAATAAAGTCTCTTTTTTGTACAAACACTGTATAGTCACACTTGTTTTTACCCAAGAACGTAGGTTATTGTCCCTTCTGTCCCCCCCCCCAAACCCCCTTCTGCAGAGCTTCTGGGTTACCTTGCTGCAGGTGACACACTTGCCAGTCTTTGGAAGTCCTGCCTCTCCTTAGGCCACAGGAGCAGAAACAAGGCACTAAAATAGGATGTTAAGCACATGAGGTAGTTTTCTACAATTATTTTGGGTTTTATTTCAGTGTAGCACCAAGGAACCTGCTCTGTTAGCACAAGGATTTATGCTTCCTTCCTGGTGGTTCCCCCCCAAAAAAATCTGTTTTCTCAACCCTCCAGAGCAGGGCAGATGAGGGGGTGAGGAAGAGAGAAGTATAAATTCTTGTGCTAACAGATCGAGTGCATTGAAATTCATCTTGAATTGCTCTGCTCTGATAGCAGCAGCAGCAGGTGACACACAGAGAATGTGAAGGAAGCTGGTGCCTGTACCAAAATGAGATTGTCATGCAGCCTTCAAAGCAGGTGCTGATGACAACTCTCTTCGTCCTTAAACATGCCAGGAAGTATTACAGGATGCCATACTTCACCATGCTGGTCCAGTGCATAAGAAAAGCTTCCTGCTTCTCTGTCCACACCCCAGAATTCTAAATGGACACCAGACAGAAATACTGTAGCTTGCGGCTTCCATACAAAATTACTTCCTGCAGAGTTCGGTTTTCCATTCCCTTCAAAGCAAAGTGAACAGCTTTCAACACAAACTGGGTAAAACAGTTAAGGTTTTGCTTTAGACACTCTTTGTTCTCCGAGTGGTTAAAAAGTGCAAACTCATCAACCAAAAACGGGGGGAGGAAGGGGGTGTTGCGCTTTCCGTGTAAGCTATAAAATTAGCAAACAAACAAAAAATGCTTTTGTTATATATTTTTGTTGATGTGTGTAAATTTAAGAGTGTCTGAGTTGCAGGGTTTATATATATATATATATGAAAAATAAAAAGCTAAAGTCTTCAAGCATTGGCTCTTTCCTAATGAATGGAATGCATGGCAAGGAGAAAATATCAGTCACTGTAAAGCACTTGAAAGTTTAAAAAACCTGTTTCACACAGCATGGATTAGCAGGTAACATGACGTATTGTGTCTAAAAATTCTTGCTGAACATTAGTTCATTTTAAACATACATCTTCCCCTCTCCACTTCTATCAATGTAAGCAATGTTTGCCTGGCGTTTCTGTATAGGTGGGTGGGAGTTCTGTCACAATCGTAAGTGAAACCAGGTTCTGTGGGCAAGGGAAGGAATTGTAATCCTTCTCTCAGGCTGGTGGGGGCAAGAATTCAGATAGGAAAAATTGCAGAAGGCATTAGGCCCTGCCCACAAACACTGTCCCAATGAAAGCCTTATCTTTCATTGACTTAAGGATGCCAGCTTACGGAAAAGGCAAAGGTACTAGAATGCTGGAGTTTAGTCCTCATTTCTGCAGTACTTCATATGCTGTTAAACTTGCAAGGGGGTAGACTAGATTACTCTCAGGGTCCCTTCCAACTCTACAATTCTATGATTCCCAACAGGATGGGAGTCATCGTCCAACATCATCTGGGGAGATCACAGGTTTCCAAACCACATGATAATATTTTTTTGAGCACTTAAAATACACCAAATCATACAACCCACATCTAGAAGCAGAGCTCTGACTTGGATGGAATGTGAGCAGAGATCCTAAGTGAAGAGGATCAGTTCCAGGGAGACAGCCACAGTACACTTTTGTGAAGTTTGAGTACACGTAAAACTTACTGGGATAAGAGGCCCAATTTCACTGGAGTTGCAAATGACACAACAGAAGCAATATGCTACAACAAAGAAATTTATTTAAAAATAAAACTTTGTTTTTTTATTTTACTGACACACATGAAATACCCTAAATCCTCCACAAGCTCTTTCGTGGGCAGCTTACAAGAATGAAAAATAAAAAATAAATAACATTAGTATAACCTCTAAAAACATTAACAATGCATTTTGCAGAACAAAATGAGGACTTGAACCTTAAAGCTCAGCTACTCTGTAAGAATATTTACCTTCTGTTCTTATTCTTTACAGGTCTGAAAGGATTAAATACTGCTAATATATTTTTTATATTAATGACATTATTATAACTTTTAAAATAGTCAGTGAAAATCTGAATTCATTTATTTTTTAACACTGATATTAAAATTGGTTCTCAACCTTCAGGAGAAATAAAGCTACTAATAACCTCTCTCCCCCACTCAAAGGTAATTTATCCATTAAGCATTTCAGCTTTCCTAGCCCCCCCGCCTTGCAGTTTTAGTCACGAGAGCAGCGGTTCTACACCAGTGAGCTAACAGGGCTGCCGATGGCAAGTCGCACTGCTCCGAAATTGGCTACTTGAAGTGACATTCGTAAAGCCGCACACCCATACCCCAAATGCATATGCAGCTCTAAGATGGGGGAGGCAGCATTTGCAAAACGGACGCTGCAAATTGAACAGGCACTGGACATTTAATACTTCAGGGCAAAATCCACAGGAAACTCCTTGCAAAACTATGTGGGGGAATCGACTGGAGCCTCAACAGACGATCCCAGAAGATTGCACTCCATCCCCCCACACAGAGAGTTGACAGGAAACTTGGCACATGTGCCTGGAGGTGCAGCTGTATTTTGCTTCCAGTCTTAAGCCTCATTTGTTTTTAAAAAGAAAAAGGATGGGGACGGGGGGTGACAAACTGGGATATTTTGGGTGACCCACACTGGTTGTGTCAAAATCCTGCGTCGGAGTTGCGCTATTACTGCCTTCAATCCAAGCTTAGGGCAGCCAGCAATACGAACAACTCCCCAACACTAAGGACTAAGGTACAGAAAACCTGCTCAGGCTGAACAACACACACACAGAGACAAAAACAAACACACCACTATGTTAGCTTTGGGGCGACAGCTTTCTCCTTCCAAGGAGCAGCTCCATGGATTTCCCTGGTCAAGTTTTAAATCTGTCTCTTCTTCAGATGCAAAATTGGAGATAGAGCATTTCCCCCATCAAAAGGCACTATACATTTGGCTTTAAGTAAAATAAGTCAACCTTTTTTTCTTTTTTTTTTAAAGATTAAGAGACACGGGGGGGGGGGGGACATAATAAGGTAAAAATTTTAAAAGCAGCAGGGAACACACCCCGGGAAGCGTTTTTCGCTCTGCCTCCCTTGTGCTTGCAAACAAAGACATTCATGTGGTTCAAGGAGAAAGAGCCACTTTAAAAGTTCTCATGTAAATGTAAGACACAAGAAGTGGACAAAAAGGAGACATGCAGTAAAGTCCGGTCAGCTATAGTACGTGGAGTGTTCCTGTCAGGCATAAGGCTTCCCGAAACAAGGATGGCCCTGCTCAGGGCGAGGAGAGCATCTGCAGAGGCCCATCTGCAAAGGCAAGTTGGTGCTGCCGCTTTGCACAAAGGTGGAGATTAAGGCTGACCGCAACCGAGTTTCCAGTGCTACGCCAACAGCTTCTCCAGCGGACTAGGAAATCAGCTTTGCAAAGAGCTAGTCCTCACCAAACTAGCCTCCAAAACTGATGTGGAGTTCGTGGCCCGGATGTGGGAAGAAATATCCAAGAGGAGCGTCCAGTGGTTGCTCCAACATTTCACACTCTGAAATTGCACAGCCCCCTTGGTTCCTAAACTGCCTGGCCACAACTCTCTACTCTGCAGTTGTTGCAAAGGCCCTCTGCTCACCTGCTCCTAAATGCTATCAAGTTATTCAAAATGCACTCTAGCCGAGACCTCCTAGGTAATAATCTTCACAGTGTTTCACATGAAAGCAGCAAGATCAGACCGACATTGCCACTGCCCGTCCCATGTATGCAGGGGGCTTCTGAAGCCTCTGTGAGGTGTTGGCAACTGAAAACTCTTTCTCTGGGCAGCAAGAGAAGGGCCACAGCTGCCAGGTCAACAATTCTGCTTTTGGACCACTGCAGGCAACAGCGAACTCCTGCCAGTCTTCAAATCTTCATAGTGTGTCATTCAAACAGCACTGCTGACAATTAACAAAGTGCCAGCTAGGTGCATTCACGGCACCTGCACAACCAGGTGCCATCTCTGACATCCTTTGCAGTTATTCCCCAGGGATCCAAGTGCTCATGGACAAGCAAGGCTGCCCATTTAGAGAGAAACACAAGATAAGCAGCCTCTTTCTATGCCCCCCCTTCTGGGGAGAAAGTCTTAGTATCCTTATCTGGGGCAGAGGAACCAGGCCTATTTAAACAGGGCAACTGCAGGGAAAACCAAACATGCAACTTGTTTTGAGATATAAATTTTCACATGACTAATGCTGTGATTGGGGAGACTGTAGTGAAGGCTTGAGGAAGAGGATGGAAGAGGGAAGGCGTCCTCTAAATTCAGGTTGCCTGCTGTCCATCAGCCAGACGGTGGCCATCAAGGTCCAAATTCATCTTTCTAAACCTCCATTAGCCTGCCCAAACAAGGGCAACATTCAGAAGCCACACTCTTCTTTTCCTCCCCTCCCGTTACGGTTTCTTTTGACTTGCTTGTCAAAAGAACCTGAACTTTAAAAAGAAAAATGCAACAAGCAGAGCAAAGGAGGCGGGGAGTGGGGAATCACCCCCTTTCACAAAAGCCCTGCAGGGAGTTGTTGCATTTTGACTGCTGAGCTGGTCAAAAATTATTTCCACAGATGCTGGATGCAGCTGCCCACATCAATGCATAAGTAATCCAGCACAGTTAACTCTCATCCACAGGAAGTGAAAGGAAATAATGGATCCATGGCCACGGGACTTGCAGATGCTACGAAGATGGCATGCCACGTTGACCAAGCTGCAGCTCTGGGTGTGTTAAAGGGCAGCTGCTCCAGTCCTCATCAGCCTCGATTACGTAAAAGCAGGACAGCACAGAATGCTTGGAGCTGGGGGGCGCACAGCTACATCCAATCATCGCACCAGCCCGAGCGCAGGCAAGAAGTCTTGCATCTCCAATGCCTTAAAATCCAGTGTGCGTCAGGTTAATGCTGGCAACAGGAGAAGCCTGACTCAGACCAAGGAGGAGCCAGAAATGACTGGAGATGTAGAAAGGGAACAAGGAGAACATTTGGGGGAGGTTGTAGGGTGAGAGAGGGAGGGTGTTGTAGCAGAAGGAAGCTACCAAAACCACTTCCTTAGTCGAGAATCTGTACCCGGTAGCAGGTGGTCTAAAAAGCCTGAGCCAAAACATACAGCAGCAAAGAGGCCCCGATTCAGTACCCTGAACCACAGAAGGGCACGCCACAAGAAAGGTGGAGACGCCATTCGACAGACTGGCATCCCCTTTTAATTCACAGCACGACACAAGACACCCCGGCAAATGCCCTTCCGCTCCCGTCCCCTTGTCCACCAGCACAGGAACCAAGAGGTCTTTCCAAAGCGACACAAACGCCCCCTCCAACGAGGACGTGCGGGAGGGAGGGGCCAAGAGGGGAGGGACTCCAAAAGACACACAGACTGGAGAGGACGCACCTATCTGCTCCGTTTCGTTCCGTTTGCTTGGAAACCTGGAATCGCATGAAACCCTGATGACCGATTACTCTCTGTCGAGGCAAGCCTGCCTTCGCAGGAAGTCTCTCGCGGAGCCCGTTGTCTCCTCTAGGTAGAAGCTGGACAGGAGACTGCCCAGGCAGGTTGGATGCGCAGGGGTGTCCCAGGCAGGGCCAAGGGGATGTGTGCTATGTGGCTAGGTGAGCGGGGGAGGAGACGGAGACAAACTCCCGCAGAATATTTTTGGCCATGTCGATATTGTTATGGGCAATGACGAGGGCTTTCTGGATGTCCTGATATGAGTAGCCTTGGCTCATGAGGTTCTCGATCTCGCTGGAGAGCTGCGGGGAGGGAGCAGGGGCCGGCCCTGCTCCACCAGCTTGCAGGCAGCTGCCTGCTTTGCGTTCAGAGTTTATCCTCCGGGGCAAGGGCTTCGGAGGCCGCTCTGGGACCTGGGAGCCATCAGACAAACCTGGAAGAGAAAGAAGCATATGATTTGGGGAGCGGGGGACAGGGGCAGGAGGACAGGAACTTTTTAACGGTCACACAGCCTCAGCTTCATGCTCTTTGAACATATGGGAATCTGAGGATGAAATTCTTCTCTTTCACAAGACCTAACTCTTCACCATTAAATCCTATGGTTAACCTGAATATAATTGCAACCTTGTATGCAGAAAGATTCACAGATTTCAGATATTCAGCAGCTTGAACACCCAGATAGCCAATTCATTTATTTATAACCTGGTCTCCCTTGTTCAGGAGCATTAATACACAATAAAGCACTATTTTATTTACACACAACCTAAAGAGTAAAAACATGCAAAACGCTAACTTCATCAGCCAAGGCGAGATACACCACTTTAGTCAATTGCTTAGAGGAGCAGCCACATATTTTACCTGGAATCAAAACTCAATTAAATTTGGTGCTACTTGCATCAATGCAATAGTTATCCTCAACAGCTGAAATTGACTATTAATCCTCTCTTATCACCCCGGGGAGGTTGAGAAATGGCAAACTTTGTGGTTTAGGTTGCATCATATCTGGCGTGCTGATGTTAAGCAGAAGTAGCCTTCGTGCTGCAGGCATTCTGAGAAATGCTTGACAAAGCGCAAGAAAAAGGAACGCCTCAGAACCGCATTGCCTGCCAAGTTCCCAGCCTCTCTTACAAACAAAGAGAGGAAAAGCATGCGCAAGTCCCTCTCGGAGCTCACTCCAGAGCACAAAGGGCTACGGATCGGCTCTCTCACAAGTTGGGATGTGGGACCGGTGGGTTTGCAGCATCAAAATCTAGTGCAAAAGATCCCCTTGGCAACAGGCGGAGCGCAGCTTGTCAACCACAGTGGATGCTCCTGCCCAACACTGTGCACGAGCCATGGAATTGCGCAAGAGGGGAGTGCAGGGCTGGCCTGCAAGACCTACCATGCAGCAAAATGGAAAGGGTGCCCTGATGCCGGCCTGCTGGTGGAATGCTTTCCGCACAAAGGCTTACCTGGCGCCTATCTGTGGCTGGGGAAACCCAGCCAGGTGGGCAGGGTATAAATGAATATAAATCATCATCATTATTGTTATTGTTATTCCTCCAGGCATTTTATTCATCTCTTTAAATCTTGAGTGGAGGGAGACTTTTTGCATTTTAAAAAATGTAGTTAAAAATCTTCCACTGCTTATATAGAAAGCTCCCCATTTACGCAGGGGTTATGTTCCAAGGCACCCACACATTTAAGTGAAGTCACATGTACTAGGAACACTTTTGAAAAAGCCTGCAAATGCCCTCCAAACCTCTGTAAGCCCTTGAAAAACCCTTAAAAAAAACCTGCCCTGAGACCTCAGGGTAGAGGGTGGTATATAAATTCAATCAATCAAAATAAAATAAATAGGTGACTTCCGGGTTGGCACCATTGTTTAATGGCGGATTCCCTCCGAGCTCCGGAGGGAATCGGCTTCGTAGCGTCTGGGTCTGGCCGCTGCGGCGAAGCGGAGACCCTTAGAATCACAGGCGCGGATGCCTGTGAACACAGAGGCTCGGCGGGCACCATTTGCGCCCCCCCAATCCGTGACGGAGCCTTTTTAAAGGCTTCGGAACGGGGACAGGGTGAGGCGTGGTGCTGAGAGCTCTTCCTCGTCTACGGAGTGAAGCCGCAAGCCATTGACAGAGAGCGCCAATTTCTTCTTTGGATCGATCGGACTCTAAAACATTAACCCGTGAGTAATACGGAGATTGGAACTTTAAAAAATTCTATTTTGGATCTGGAACGAGCGGGAAGGGGTTAAAAAGGAAGTCCACCCCCCCTCTTTGTAAACAATCTAAAGCAAAGGATCGGGCAGCTAAGGTCGAGAGAATCTGTTTTTTGTTGTTTAATAAAAGATTTTGATTTCACGGTTCTGACATTATAAGAAGATTTACTGGAGGATAAAAAGAATTTTGGGAGCTGAAATTTCACCCCCCCCTAGACCCGGGAACGTCCTGTGAGAAAGCCTGCTGTATGGAAGAGTTTGACAGCTGTCAAGTTAGCTGTTAGTCAGCTAGTTGTCAACTGGAAAAAGAGAACATTGTTTCTGCTGTTTCTGCTGGTTTATTTGTTATAACTTGCTGAAAATAAGGAGGGCTGATACAAAATAACTGGACTTTTGGTTTTGAGCTGAAAGGAATATTAAGGAACTAAAATCCCCCTAGAGGGGTATTAGTGACATTACATGACAAAAATGGCTGGAGCATGGAAAATTCAGGCAGAATTGGACAGAGCATTTGTTCTCCTGGGAAAGTTACAAAATGAGTACAATGCTTTGTCTACAGAGGTTTCAGTACTACGCTTGACAGTAGATAACAGTTTTGAGCCGGATAAGGACTTGAAACAGGAAGCCCATTCAACTGAACAAATAAATGAAACTGAAAGTTTAGACATGATGGAGCAATATGTTGCTTTTGAAGAAAATGAAGGAGGAGCTGGAATTCTGCAGGAGTCAAGGGAGAGGTGCAATATGAGGCCTGACATGATGACAAAAAAGGATAATAAAAATTTGATGCGGAAAGCCTGGCCTGAATGGGAGCCTGAAAAATGGAGAGATCTCCTTTGGAGGAGATCTGAAGACCTGAGGATTACAAATTTGCTGAAGATGAAAGTTGGAGCTTTGGGGACATGTGGATTTGAAAGAAATATGAAACAAGAGTTGGAGTACCCCATAGGCTTTGCTTTTAAGTACGGAGGTCTGGCTGGAAGCAATATGGATCCTGTTGGGCCGGAGCCTCTCCGAGACTTGGGGTTTAACATCAAGGACTATCAAAGAGACCGGCAGAAAGGAACTGAGAGAGATATAAGGGCCTCGGACGTGAGATCTCCAGGCTAAATAACATAAAGACTGATGGATATTGGTTGGGGACTGGAACCGGGAAAAGGGTGGGTGGAGGTTGGGAATCCAAAGGGTCACATAAGTATAATCTGCCTTGTTTTTTATATTTTGTTAGTTGTTTGGAAATTGGGAAAATCGTGGAAGGGAAATTTTGGTCGACTTTAGGAAAAAGGTTTAAGAATAATTAATGAGGTATAAGTATTGATGTGTAAATTTGATAAGGTAAAATTGGTTTTTGAAATTAAATAGAAATAAGGCTGGTAAAAATAAATTGAGGGAATGGAAAAAAGAAGTAAAGTAAAATAACAGTATGTTAGATCAAATGTTCAAGTTAAAGTGAAGAAATAAGTTAAGGACTTGCTGAATTGACAATTTAAATTGGAATACAAGAAGGGGAGGTGTGAGGAGGTCTGAGAAATAAGGTTAAGGAAAATAAGTATCTGAAACTTTATGTGTTTTATTCTTTTCTTTTTTTGTTAAGTCTTGAATTTTATGTATTTTTGTGTTGTTTTTATTTTGTTTATTTTTTGTCTTTGATTGCTATATGTTTGTTGAAAATACCAATAAATATTTAATAAAAAACAAAACAAAATAAAATAAATAATAATAATAAACAACCACCACCAAACATCCACCAAATTCCACCACACACGCTTCCTCCAAACCTCCGTGCTCAAACTCCAATACCTCACAGGCCTCAGAGGTTGGTGCAAAAGTTTGTGGGATTGCTAGACATCATTTCTGCTCCTTTTTGTGCCACTTCTGGGTTCATAGTGATGTGTGTGTGTGGTTGCATGTGCCTTGAACATGCGTAAATGGGGAGTTGCCTGTATTGATTATATGTTCTGCTTCTAAACCTTTATGCTTTCTTTTTGTATTGTGGTCTCAAATCTGTACTTTATTATTTGATTGATGCTTTAAAACACCCAAAGAACTTTTTTTGTTGGGCAGCACAGAAACACTATATGAAACCAACGAACCTGATAAGATTTCCCCATCCAGAGAGGTCCGGCTGAAGGCAGAGGTTGCATTGGAGATATCTGAGAGGGTGCGGCGAGCCAGAGTCAATGGGAGGGCTGGCCTGGGCACGTCATAACCATCTTCCTCGTTCTCTGACTCCTCGGGGCCGTTGCTGGCATTGGCAGTGGCTACATCCCCTCCATCTTAAAAGAAGAAGCAAGAAACTATAAAACAGGGAAGACACCTTTGGCTCCAGCCTCTGTTCCGGCAGACCTTGTCCGAGTGGAAACGTTTCAAAGGGAGACACTCCACAGCCAAAACCCAAAGCAGAGGATGTTGTACAAACATCAGAAAGTGCAACGAACAGAAGGGAAGCAAAACTTGTCCCAATGTCACAGGCTGCAAAACACCATCCACCTTTTTATTTTGTATTAGGCTCTCTTTTACTGACACCCTGATTTCCTTATGTAAAGCAAAAATCCCATCAGTGAAAGTGAGAGGACTCGTCTGTGGTATTTCTCCTGGTTAAATCATGATGTTTCTCCTCTGGGAACTTACCAGGAATATTGGTAGCCTCAGAGACAGAAGGAGCTGCCTGGGAGTGGATGTTGAACATTGCTTCATAGGTGCACCCGTCCATTTCCTGGTCACAGTCCAACATTCTAAGCAGAGAAGAAGAAAAAGAAAGGGCACTGGCTTCAGGAACTCGGCTAGATCCTGCAGAAGGACAGGGCCATCAGCACCCAGAACAGATCTGGGCTACATACTGCCAGCCACCTTGCAAAACTGTGCTCCATTTGTCCCCCACATTGCACAAACCTTGAAGCATCACTCACCACCATATTTTCAAATACATTTCTACACCAAGGCCCCATTCTGTATTTTTCTACTACTACACAGAAACTTTGTGTATCGTGTTGAGTTGTTTTTGGGAAATGGAACATCAATACAGTGGTATCTCGGAAGTCAACGGAATCCATTCCAGAAGTCCGTTCAACTTCCAAAACATTTGGAAGCCAAGGTGTGGCTTCTTGCGGCCAATCGGAAGCTGCATCGGACGTTTGGGTTCCGAAGAATGTTTGCAAACCAGAAAATTCACTTCCAGGTCTGCAGCGTTTGGGAGCCGAAACATTCAACTCGCAAGGCGTTCGGGATCCAAGGTATGACTGTACATTAGATACAAATGCAATACACCCTTTAAAATAGTAAGTGACAAAATGAGGTGAGGAGAGCAAGCATTTGCCACACCAGAATAAGCTTTAGAACCTGTGGACTGCCGTTGTTGCTGAACAACAATTCCCACCATCCCTGATAGTTGGGAGTCCCGTTCTTCTGGAGGACCAGAGGTTTCCCCCATCCCAAAGGATCTGGATCACCCTAGCAGGGCAAGTCTCTGTTTTGGTCGTATTCAAAACTGAATTTCAAACATTTGCCATACAAAACTAAGTCACAGCTTTTTCTTCTTCTTTTTTTTTTGAGTGTAATACATCTTTAATATCATTTTGTATTTATAACTTCCCAAGTGCATCTCAAGATTTCTGAGCAAGGCAAACAAAGGACGCATCCTTATGAGTTGGGGCTGACTGACAGCTGCCTCAAAATATTTTATGAATCTGACTCTGCAGCAGCTGTTTGGGCACATTCAAAAGGAACCCACACCCAGACGCAAAGCAGCTCAACTGCAGATGGCAATACTACATAAATCAAGGGACATAACGAAGAAACTTTTGGATGATGGGCTGTCTTTCAAAGGCTATGCCAAAACTTTCAAAGTGGGACTCAGATGGAGTGTTAATATAAATCCGTAAGTTATCAGTAGTTGCTTTTAAGTATCACAACTTACTCAGAGCCTTTGGAATCTAGAAATGGGAAAATAAATAAACACAATCATAAGCAAGTAAATAATCCAGCCATTGTACTGCCCTGAATGGGCCGCCTCACCGTGAGCTCTGACTCATTTCCAAGGGCAATTTGGCCTCTGGTTTTTGTACAGCAGAGCCAGGGGGCACAAGAGGCAAGGACGAGGGTGACATGTACTCTGTGTCTTCATCATTCTCCGAGTGCTCTCCAGGCGGTAGCTTTGGCACAAGCAACGGTCTAGAGGAGAGAGCGAGAAGGTTCACAGTCAACGGTGACATCTAACGAGGACAAAATAGCAGCAACTGGCTCTCTGAGAACAAAGGGTCAAACAAGGGGCTTCCAGCTCAAAAATCAGATTCTAGGAATGCAACACTGTGCTGTGTTGTGTGTCACACGGGTCGGTTCAAGGTGTGCCATGGTGGCATCTGTCAGGTAGCAGAGGCCTCAGAGCCTCGTGGGTAAATGGGGAAGGAGGGTCAGTTTCAATAAGCTGATTTCTTATACCCTTTTAGGGTTGCGCTGCTCTAACTACTCTCCAGGCAGGTCTATAAATTTACAACTCTGGGAGTCCTCAGGACATTTTGACTGATTTTGGGGCTGGAGGTCTGCATTCATATACAATACAGTGGTACCTCGTGTTACGGACGGGATCCGTTCCGGAGGCCCGTCTGTAACGTGAAATGCCCGCAACTTGAAGCGCTGTGTCTGATTTGGCATTTCTGCACATGCACGAGCAGCGAAACCCGGAAGTAACCCATTCCGGTACTTCTGGGTTGCCGTGGGACGTAATGCGAAAAGACACAACATGAAGCGGACGCAACACAAGGTATGACTGTACAGTAATCCATCTCAGAAATGCACCCACTGATGACCCTTGGTATACATCAATTGTACACTGGCTGCAATTCAAGGAAATTTCTGTCGGCAAAGCCCCCGCTCCAGAGCATACCTTACAGCAAGAGAGTAGATAGCGTTGGCAGAAGAAGAAGGTTTTATTTTAGAATGTTCACTGTCTGAGCCAGTTGGGACCCCGCCAGGTTGATTCTGCAAGACAAATCAAATACCAGCACTGGCAGATGGTCTGAAAGAAAAGGGAGACATCCCCACGAAGCCCACGTTTACCTTTTCATGGTAAGAAGGAATTCCTAGGGGTTGCTTGTTACCCAATCTAAAGGGCCGTATGTCAGAAAGACTTGCTTTGCAATTTCGAAACAGCTACTGTCTGGAAACTTGCTTGAAAAAAATATGACCAAGCAAGCAGGGCAAGGGGGAAAAAACAAGCTTTTTTTCCTTGCCTGCTATTATGGGCTGCTTGCTATTATGGGTAAAGCATACAGTGTTAGGAAGCTGGTTCAGTGAGATTATAAAAAACAGTTCCCTGAGTCGAGTAGGAATGTTCGTGACAATCCAGAAGCTGTTGACTTAGTGGCTAAAATATTGCTCTTGTGTAGTGCCTCCAATGACCCAAGTAGTCATTGTTGGGTGTGTGTACCTGTGGTTTTAGTGGACAAGTACTCTTCACACTGCTTCCTAGCCCACTCCAAGAACTCAACTGCAACTGGCATTACAGGAGTTTTTCCATGTTAAGCTGTTCTGTTTAATATGTAATGCTACAGTCCAGTTCATTCTAGGCCTTCTCTGTGTCTAGGTGGGGTGAGAGACCATAGACACTTGCACACATTCACCTAACACAGGAGATCTGAGAATACCAAGCCAAATGCACGCACCATTTGTGCAACCCTGCCCCTTTCGATTCATGCACAGAATGAGAAAGGTGAGATAAGATCCCAGAGATGTCAGTGTCTGCAGCCTACATCTCTGCTGGTTATGCTGCACACATGGTGGGGAAGGCATAACACTGATACTGATTCACCCCCCCACACACCCTCCAGAGGAGTTCCAGCTAAATGTATGAACCAACTCACAGGCAAACATTGTTCTGTGAGATCTCACTAAGTCAGAGTTGGCGGGAAGGAGCTGGAATCCCTCCTCCAAAATCTTTGATCTAACACTTAATGAATAATAAAGGTAAAGGTACCCCTGACCATTAGGTCCAGTCGCAAACGACTCTGGGGTTGTGCATTCATCTCACTCTATAGGCCGAGGGAGCCGGCGTTTGTCCGCAGACAGACAGCTTCCAGGCCAGCATGACAAAGCCGCTTCTGGTGAACCAGAGCAGTGCACGGAAACACCGTTTACCTTCCCGCTGCAGCAGTACCTATTTATCTACTTGCACTTTGACGTGCTTTTGAACTGCTAGGTGGGCAGGAGCAGGGACCGAAAAACGGGAGCTCACCCCGTCACAGGGATTCGAACCCCCGACCTTCCAATTGGCAAGCCCTAGGCTCTGTGGTTTAAACCACAGCGCCACCCGCATCTGAATAATACAGAGCAGCAATTTTCCACGCAGGGCGTATGAGTGTGCAAAACTAACACAGCCGCTGGCCTGAGATGCACTTACTGCCGGGGTGTCCAGGCTGAGAGTGCTCCCGAGCCTGTGAGTGTCAGCTCTGGAATCCATCTGAGAAGGCAGCGAGAATGGAAGCGAGTGCCGGTTCGTCAACTCCCGACTTGCCCAAGGCTCGTTGGGGCTTAGGGCTGCAGCTGGAGCTTTCGGAATCGGCCGCAACGACCAGAGGTCCCCCTGGCGGTTACAAGGCACAGGGGGTAACTTGTCCCTGGTAGGACAATCTCCTGGAGTGCAGGGCAGAGGCCGCCTCTGAGGCCGACTCTCGGGCCCAAGGGAATGTGGCCTGTCCGGAGGTGGCGGAGGGGGGAGATCTCGATGCGTCGGAGGGATCGGCAAAGGTTTGTCCTTGTGGAGGGAGCCGGGTGCAGCCTAGGAGAAACAAAGACCAGTAAGTAAGATGGGAAAAGCTGGCAAGTGAAGTCCAAGCTTGCAATCAGAATCCCGGTGTCCCACAAAAACTTGATCCAGGTAGCAACTGCAGGGTAATAAGAAACTGAGGCATGTCCTGAGGGCAAGCACCACTAAATGACTGTGCTGAGTAACACAATATCCATCAGTACGGTGGCCAGGAGTGTCAAACGCCAGTCAAGATGGCAAGCCAATGCGTTTGCACCCAAGGAAGAGATGGTCCAGATAGCAAAATAATGAAACACATGAGACAGCTTCCACACAGATCTCCTCGGATAATAGGAAGATTACCCCATTCGGAAAGAGGAAGGTGTCATTCCTACTTTCACCACTACAAAAGAAGACAGGTGGAGTTTGTACCTTACAGGTGGTCCCTGGACTAGAAGCTCCTGGTGGATTGGACACTCGTTGCTGCAGAAGGTCTAATCGGGGAGGTACTGGGGGGAGCGATGCCTGAGGAGCCATTGAAAATGGAGAAGGAGGACGTTCTACCTGCAAATATTTCAAAAGAAGCCCTGGTTAAAGGTGTTGGGGTGTGTGTGTTAATAACAAAGTTCCCACTGCCTGAGGCTGTGAGCTAGCAATTTACCTTGAACACAGTGCTGGGCATATAGAGATATGCCGAATTTTCCCCACAGCCCTGATACTTCATTTCTAAAGGAACATGCTCTGAATATAGACTTGTCACCAACAAGTCTGCACACCACACTGAATGCCCACCATGGGCTGCCCATGAAAAGCACATCTACTGTACAGTGAGAGGCAAGGGTGATGTCCACTGTTTCCAGGAACTCTTCTCATTATGGGAATTTTTTTTTGGGGGGGTGAGCTGAGAGTTTGCTTGGACCCTGGGTGAGAACCTGGAAGCTGAGTGGGAGGTGTGTCAGAAAGAAAATGAATTTGTACAGATTCTTATATATTGGTAATGTTGCATCAGCGTAACATTTTTATTTGTAACCGTGCATTTTTTATAATATTTTATTCATCTGTGGTTGCTTCAGTTTCCTGTACACTGCTTAGAGAGGCTTTCAATATATTAAGTCGTATAGAAATTAAATATCCAAACAACCCAGCCCACAGGCACTGGATTTTCAACCTGGCTATTTTTTTTTATTTAGCCACTAGATGGCGTGCTCTGTCATCATGAGCACAGGCCCAGCTGACACAGAAATAGGAAATACTTGTGTAAATGGTCTCTTGCCATGATTATGTGCACAAAACAAAGAACAACATGGTTCACATACAAGTCAAACCAAATACCAGAAGTCTATATGCAATTATAAAATTGCTTTAAGGTAGGCCAAGGTTAAGAACCTTCTCCAGGTACGGATCCATTTACAGCCAAAAGCAGCTTGACCCACATGTGAGAGAATCACTGGGCTTGGGAGAACCATGGAATTACAAAACAGAACAATGCAAAAGGCTGCTAAAAGGAAGAAGACAAACTATTCCTATTACAGTGGTACCTCAGAACTCGAATGGCTCCGTTCTCAAACATTTCGGCTCCTGAATGCCGAAAACCCAGAAGTGCTCTGGTTTTCGAATGTTTCTCGGAACACGAACGTCCAACGCGGCTTCCACTGTGCAAAAACCTAGCTGTCGGCCAATCGGAAGCAGTGCCTTAGAACTTGAATGTTTCGGAAGTTGAACGGTGTTCTGGAATGGATTATGTTCGAGTTCTGAGGTACCACTGTATCTTATTAATCTTCTTTTTTTCTTTTTTTCTGACAGAGAGAGTTAGAAGCTTGGTGGATCAGGGAAATGCTGTGGATGTACATAGCTTGAATTCACTAAGGCTTTCAAAGTCCCCCATGATATTCTTGCAGAGAAGCTAGTAAAATGCGGGCTAGATGATGTTACTGTTAGGTGGATTTGTAGCAGGTTGACTGACTAAACCCAAAGAGTGCTCACTAATGGTTCCTTGCCATCCTGGAAAACTGGGGGGCGTGGGGTTGTTCAACATATTTATAAATGACTTTGGTGAATCAATCAGAAGATTGATTCAATATTACCTTAACAGATTGAAGAACTGGGCCAAAACTAACAAAACAAATTTCAACAGCGACAAATGTAAGGTTCTACACTTAGGCCAGAAAAGCCAGATGCAGGATAGGGACAACAGACGGCAGCAGTACCTGTGAAAAGGATCTAGGGGTCTCAGTAACCCCAAACTTAATGTGAGTCAACTATGTGATGCAGCAGCCAAAAAACCCTAATGTTCTGTACTGCAACAGAAGTATAGTGTCCAGATCAAGGGAAGTACTGGTATCACTCTATTCTGCCTGAGTCAGATACCACCAGGAGTATACTGCTAGTTCTGGGCACCACAGTTGAAGGAGGATACTGACAAACTGAAAGGTATGCAGAGGAGGGTGACCAAGATGATCAAGGGTCTGCAAACCAAGCCTTATAAGGAACACTTGAAGGAGCTGGGTATATTTAAACTGGAGAGGTGATATGATAAGCTATCTTCAAATATCTGAAGGGCTGTCACATGAGAGATGGAGCAAGCTTGTTTTCTGCTGCTCCAGAGGCCAGGACCAAACCAATGGATGCAAATAACAAGAAAGAAGATTCCAATTAAACATCTGGGAGAACTTTCCAACAGTAAGAGCTGTTCAACTGTGGGATGGTCTCCCTCGGAAGGCAATGGGCTCTCGTTTCATTGGAAGTTTTTAAGCAGAGGTTGGATGGCCATTTGGCAGGGATTCTTTAGGTACGATTCCTCCATTGGAGGCAGTTGGACTAGACGACCCGTGAGGCCTCTTCCAACTCCACAATTCTATGATGGTATGAAAAAACAGCCTCATGAGGACCAAAACACGCTGGGTGCAATGCATGCTCTAAGCGACTGCCGAAAGGGGACAATCAGAACAGAATGGTGTGGAGTAGAATGGGCATGGCTGGCACGCAGGCATCTTGAACAGGAAAGCTCCACACCGTAACATTTTGTTGCAGATCCACATATATATGTGTGATAGAGAGATCTCCTGGCAGCGGTTTGTAGCCAAGGTTTCTCACTCAGTCGTTTCTTTCTACAAAATGAGGAAGGAAGCAAATTTGGTGATTCCTTCTCCCCCTTGCAACCCCCTGCCCCCTCCAAAATCTGCTCCAGAGGATTAAGGCAATCATACCATCACCAGAGCACCACCACTGGATCTACGACTTGCATTTGAATCCAGGAAGTCTTAAGCCACCCAAAAGGACAAGTGAGATGTTAGGCAAGATCAGCACACACAGCTCATACTGGGAGGGAGTCAGGTCCCAGGGCATGATCTGAAGGCAGAGGCAGCTGCGACCTTGCTGAAAGCAAGCAGGTCTGGGGTGAGTCAATGCCTAGATAGGAGACCTCATGGGAGCTACATGCGATACCACCTTGAGCTGAAGACAAGAAAGATCTAAATAAAATAAATTACCTTTGCGCCAGCCAGTTCCTTCATCAGGAAGAGTGATTCATCAGCCCTGTCATCATCGTCGTCATCATAGTTTGGGGAGGGAGCCCCCTCAGCCCCTTGCCGCAGGAGACCTCCCCCTCCTCTGGGATCAAACGGGTCCACTACAATGGGCTCTGTGCCTTTAATTTCACATCGGCAGAACGGACAACCCTGGCCTTCTGATTCCTGCGGAAAAAGAGAAGGAGAGATGATTGGCTATAAGTTTGTTGTTGTTGTTATATTTATTTATACCCTGCCTTTTTCTCTGACAGGCCTCAAGGCAGCCTACAGATAATGGTGTACCCATGGTGAGAAGAAACCTTGTCAGTAAGAACATACTAATGCCAGCTAGAGGAAAGAAAAGGAAAATCGAGGTGCCCCACAACTGCAGCATTTCTGCTAGAACTATTCTTTGTCAATGTCATAAAAAAGTGAGTCAAGGAAAGTGTTTCTCTCTCTCTCTCTCTCTTTAGAATAGAACTTGTAGACATTGAAGGAAACTGAACATCGGGAGAGACAAAAGAAAGTACCTCTTTGCACAGTGCAAAGTTAAACGATAAAATTCATTCCTTGTGAGAGGCAGTGGCGGCCATCAATGTGGATAGTTTTCAAAGAGGATTAGACAACTTCATGGCTACTAAACTATCAGTGGCTACTAAACACAATGGCCATGTTCTACTTCCACTGTTGGGAGTGCTAGTCCTCCTCAGAGTAGATGTGTTAAAATTAATGGTCCTAACTTAATCCATTAACTTAAATGAGTAGAACTAGGGTTGGCTACAACCTAGTACAGCTCTGAATACCAGTTGCTGGGAATCGCAAACTGGGAGAGTGATGTGGTTGTGCTCAGGTCTGGCTTTCAGGTTTCTTCTACGTACCTTAGTTGGCCACAGTGAGAACAGGAACGTGAACTAGATAGGCCATTGGCCTGATCCAGCCACCAGGCTCTTCCTGTGCAACATGGCCTAAAGACAACTCCCAACCCCCACAGAGACATCTTTTGTAGACTTGCCAGTATCTGCTTCATCAATTCATAACATAAGCATAGGCAGGTCATCCTGGCATGAAAGCTGCGGAGGGCCAAGAGCTGCTTTGAAAGGAAGCAAATTCCTTACCTGCCAGGAAGTGAGGCAGGAAGTGCACATGAGGTGGCCACAGGGTTCTATCTTCACATCCTTGTCATTTTCTGCACAAATTTTACAGAGTTGAAAGGTGGAGCCCATCTCACAGTACAATTCATACTGTTCCTAAGAGCAAGAGGGAAAAGAACATGTGAGAGGGTTTAATAATGCCACTCCTTGTAATAACTGCCAGATAACCCAAATGTACGAGGTGGTAACATTTGTGTTCTTTACCATAATCAAGAGCATCACCTAGATGGCTTTCAAAATCCCAGTGTCAATGAAAAATTTAAGGCATGCACTTAAAAAAAAAAAGGCCTAACCTATGGCCACCTATTTTCTCCTCCAAAGAGGTGGCAGTCAAAGGTCACCAAAATGGAATTGGCCTGATTATACCACCCCACCCCTTAAGTACAAAGGTTTCCAGAGTCATGCCCTTGAATAAGAAGAAAAAAATTAACATTACAAGCTCTGCACGCTGAACCATGTTCCTGACTGCCCTGGGATCCAATTGAGATTTAATGGTCTTTCTTCCCAAAGCTGAGCTCTGAGTTATGCTTTGTTTACAAGGCCAAAAATAAGTCTTCCAAGCTTGCTTGCAACAGGACCACTGTAAAGCTGCTGGCCAACATGTAACGAAAGAAAGGAATGAAGTTGTGGCAGTCTCTGCTCACCTGCGTAACTTTAATGTGATCCTGGGGTGTGGGCTCACACAAACCGGTCAGGTCAGGATTCTGATTCCGTCCGTCAGGATATAAGTAACTACAGAGCAGAACATTGTTTGGTTCAATAGAAATAAAAAGTCTACAGTACAACCAGATGAATGTGGCACTATTCAGGAAACTCCTTCAGTTGGGAAATATAATGCTTTGAACAGCGGGGGGTGATTTTGATGAATAATTGTTTTAAAGGCAAGCACCTATAAAATGAAGAATGCTTTTTTTAAAAGCTTGTTTTCTGGTTGCCGTATGTGCTAAAACAAAGGTGCTGATAAATGACAAGTGCTCTTAACTTCAACTTCCTCGCCTAGTCACTCTTGCCACAACTCCTTGGCTGAACAACTGGGCAAGGCCACAACTGCATCACAGTTGTGCTCTTTGTGCTCTGAGCACAATGTCCAACTGAAGAGCCTAAAACTGAAAGGCGAAACTGACACACATTTTAGGACTGCAAGAATAATCTCAAATTCAGAGCCCATTCCAAAATCTGACAATTAAGCATGTGTTTGTGAAAACTGTGAATGTATAAGCCTAAAGGTTGTGCAGTTATGTGGTCAACAGAATGGAAAAATGCCTTAAAAAATCATAGAGAATGGAGTTATCACTGCTTGATGTTTCAAAAGTACTACACCTTTGCCAGGTCCCAGCATAATGAATGCAGCTGTTTCCATCTGCCTTCCAGGGGCAGGAGCCAAGGAGGTAAAACCTGCATCTGAAGGGCATCATCCTACAGACACACTAACAGAAACGGGCAGGAGTCATGACAAACTACATTGATGAGTTACTTACAAGCCTTCCCTGAAACCATCGATCAGTGCTTGAAAAAGGGGTTTGTTGTGGGGGATTGTCTGGAGAATATTTCCATCTGCAGTGACATAACCAATGGCCCACTGGCCAAGCCGCGTGCAGCTCAGACGGAAAATGTAACTGAAAATAAAAGGAACACACAGACTTGAGGGCAGGATAACCTTGCTAGCTGGACAGAGCTCTTTCTTTCAGATGGAACGGCTGAAACAGTTTCACCTGCAGATCAAAGGCAGAACCCTACAGCCAGACAGAAAGGATTCAAATTATCTGAAGACCTCTTTCAACATGAAATTGAGCCTTCTTACTTGCAAGGATGCTCCTGACTTCCTAGAGGCAGTAAATTAGTTTTACATTATATAGCAGCTTTCCATTTCTGAAGGAAATACCTAGAAGGCAGCTCTTCGGCAATGTAAAGCAATAATCTCTTTCCCAGAAAGAGATATATTTGCAGGATTTTAGGCCTGAAGAGCACGTCAAAACTTGCAGCCAGTGTTTTCTAGTCCCTTGGCCAGGTCCAAAGCTACCACGTGGGCTCGGAATATTTTTCCGGACTTCCAGGAGGTTAGACACTTCCGGCACAACTCCTTCACCCACCCCTGGCTTGCCGACAAGAGAGGTGGAGTAGAGACTTGAAGAGACTTGCAAGTGCTGGATTTTGCTTTGGACTACACAACACAGAAGTGATGACTTGGCGGTACATCACTGCCCTAAATGAGCTTTGGGATTTGTTACTCAAGGTGGAGAGCACTCCACACAACACACACACACACACACACACACACACACACACACAACCTGTTATTTGTAAAACTACCCACACCATCAGTGACAGACCTTAAACCCTGTCCTTATTTCTCAAAAATGAAGAGCTTTCCCCACACCTCTTAAAACAACCTGCTCTGCAGCCCTGTTATTTTTACTGCTGAAGTTTAGGGAGACCAATGGGTTAATGCTAAAACCCTTTATGTCTTGCCTTAAGCTTAGATCTCCGGCAGCAATGCCACAGTGCCTTCCAGCGGCCTTGAGTCATGTCAAACTTCCTTTGACAAGAGTGCAGTGTGCAGTAGACAGTAGGATAACAAGAGGCTTCAGAAAGGGATGCTGCCTTCAAGAACTCACCTGCCGGGTTTGTGGATGAACTTCTGAAGCCGTGCTTTGACCTCATCATACGTCAGGAATGCCATGTAACCAGGGTGAGTCACTGCAAGGCTATTCCAGTTCCTGAGCAAAGATGACCATGGCTGAAGGAGAAGAATGCCAACAAAATAGCTTTGCCATTTCAATAGGAAAATCACCGTCCAATTCCACCCACCTCTCCCACTTCCAGCCCAAGATAAATGTAAACACTTTGCTTAATCAGACTGGGCCTCTTCTGCTATTTCTCAGGCAGCCAGATTACCCAGGTTTATTAAATAATAACTATTATTATTGTTATTGTTAACCACTCATCTGGCTGGGTATAACTTGTGTTCAATGGGACTTACTCCCAAGTAAGCATCCAGTGGATTTAAAACTGTGGCACACAATCTTGTAGGATTCCGCAAGATGAATGTTACAATCCTGCTCTCAGTTATCTGATCAACCATCCTGTAGAATGGGCTGCTTAATATTCCAATCAGAGAACAGAGGCTGGAAGCTAATGAAGCTTAATATGAAGTGTGTGATTAAACTATGATTTGAATTCTCAATGAATCCCAACCTTCTGTACTGACACAGAACAAAGTCGGCTGATGCAAGGGAGCTTTCCTGTCAAAGTTGCTGCAATGAACAGTCCCCTTGTGCCAAAAATGATCCTCCTATTTCCAGAAGTCAGAAATGGCGACGGCAGGTCAACAGATCTAGCTCACCACTAACACAAGAGATAACAACACCATAAGCGTACTATAGACCAGGGGAAGCTTGTGAATTGTGAAGCTTCACCTGGTTTTAAGAAAGCCATTCCCTTTTGTTTTACTTACCTGAAAGAGGCGGGTAAAGATATCAAATTCAAACACTGAAATGTAATCATTGCAGGTCAAATCAATAGTAGATTTCAGTGCCATTGCCTCTAGCCCTGAACTTATAGGATGCACTTCATGTAAGGCCTGACGGAAGGTCTTCCATGGAACAATGGTCCTGGAAGTGGGAGAAAAAGAAGACCTCAGAAACTCCCTAACTCCATATGCATATAGATTCACAGCCACAGCGGAAGGGAGGAATGTGAAACGCACACAACAGGATGCCAAGAACAAGACATTTTGCGTAAGAGAAATGATTCACGCTAAAGGACAAATGGACAGCATCATTTCTAATTTTGAATCTGTTCAGTTAACTGATGGAAGTGGCGTCTGAAGCACTTATATTTGTGTAGTTGCAAGAGAAAAAGATGCGACACAATCTCTGTGTAAACAAGGTCTCTCATGTAAACCAGTTTAATTAGCGGCTTTCAGATGTTAAGCTAGTGGCAAGTTAACTGCGGGGAGGAAAGAGGGAAGCCAATCTATGAGCGAGCATCTTGCTAACCAGCACTTTCCAAGTACCTTTCAGGAGACTGGTAATGCATATTTCATAAACAGACACTCTATTAGAAATGAATGTATGGCCCTGCCTCCCCCCCGCCCCGTCCAACCACACTTAAATTAATCTCTGCAGACAACCATCTAGAGTTATGACAGCCTCCATCCCTGCATCCAAGGGACATGTTAATTCCCATTCTGCCTAAAGCAGATACAAAAAGACTAATCCAGTGGTACTGTGTCTTACAGAACTAGTGGGAAGTCATGCAATGCCTGGTTCATTTGAGTGATGGGCCTATTTTGCGACTATTCATCCTTTTCTTCTGTTCCGTTAAGTGTCACCCTAACATCAATGCAACACTGCATAAGAGCCAGGACCAACATACCAATGACACAGTAAGGCTGAAGGCTGAAACAAACTCTCGGGTAGTGACCCTGTGAGTGGATGGTGGCCACAGTGGGAGCTAGGAGAAGTTCAGGTCGTTCCATCTGTTTCTGGCAGAAAGATCCCTGAAGGCGAGGATTGATAGCCACTCCCGTGAAACCTCCTGTGTGGGCTCCCCCTCGCAGTTCCATCCTATGCTGTTTACAGATGCCAACACCAGCAGAAAGGTGTTTTCTGCAGCTGCTCCACGTTTACACGCCCCCATCGCCAACAGATTTGCTGGAGCCAAAGCAGAAACTTATACTGGAAAGAGTACTTACTTTTCCCCAAAAGCTTTTCTCCAGAACTCTGCTGCATCTGCCTTTGTGATCCGGAATGTGTCTCCCTGGAAGAGTCCACTTGGGAAAATGCCTTTCAGTTCTGCTAGCATATGGCTGAAGATCAGGGACAGTTTTGTAAGGTTGCGCCTGCAGGATCACAAACACAGATCTGTCTTGAAACGTGAAACAAACAGCCAGATGGGGGGTAGAAAAAGGAGCAGAAAGCCGGATTACTGAGTCACATTTTGGAATGCTTCTTCCAACAATGATACATTTGTTGCAATACACTGCACAGCAGTTGTGAATCTTAGATTTACCTCTCAAGTCCCTTGCAGAAAAGTATGTTATCTACTTTTAGATATGCAATGGAAAGGTGAGAATGATTTAAGCTACACAGGAGGTTTATTACCAAGCTAGAATTCACAAGCCCTTGCTCAATGCTTCATTGTTGTTGTTTTTGGTTACCTTTCTGTTCCATTTTCCGTTAACCTGGATCAGTTCAAGATTTCACAAGAGGAGGTTTTAATAGAGAAAGCACCTTGTGATCCCCAAATCTGAAGGTGGTGAAAGGGGGGAAAAAACAAGGGCATCTGAGGTGAGAGAAAGAGGCTGGCAGAATCAGAAGCAAGGGGAATGAATGGATTGGCACGTAGGGTCCACAATGTATTCCCTTCATGTTGCAGCCAGGACCAGAATTTTGCCAGCTGACTCCTTTACAAGTAAATTCTCACCAAGTTCTAAATTCCTGCCTTGATACCTGAACACAAAAATCTGTCCCTCAAAGAGCACAATGCAACTGTTCCCTTCTGCATATACACTTTTAAAAATGGCTTTCATAGTTTGAAACTGCATATATAAAATAAATCTTTACAATAAAATTAAGGGCTCAAAGAGGGAAGGTCTTGGTTCATGGCCAAGGTTTTTATTTTTTTTTACACCAGGCCGTTTTTCTAAAGAAAAATAAAACTAAAATGCCCCAGAGAAACATGAGGCTTGCTTCCCTTTGCAATGTTTAAAACACACAGAAAACTGCAATATGCAAAGACTGGTTCTTGCAAATTTAAGGAGAGGTCCCACTTTTTAAAATGGAACAACGATAGGAAGACAACTGGAGTCAGCAGCAGCTGAAGGGACATTGCCGCTGCCCCGTGTCTATCACTGATCTTCAGTGCAGCAGAAGGGGTCTTTCCCTCCCCAACATGCCTAATCTGTTACACCAGACTTCAGCTCACTTCTAATCATATGAGACAGTTTTTTTTCTTAAAGCCGTTAACTCTTTCATTATCTTTTTCTGTATCAAAAAGTGAGACAAGGTCAACTAAGTTGCACTGTGTTTTTAACCGATTAGTGCTACATGGGCTGCTAGGAATGTATATTCTTCTTTTATAAGGGGGGGGGGCAGGGCTCAAACTTGTACTGTGTAACTCCTAAAGTTGCACCCGTTGTCATTATTCACCTAATACTTTTTTGGTGGTGGTTGTTTTTAAAACACCTACTACGTACTTTCAAGGATTACACACACAAAAACTGATGCTGTTTACGACTATTTTCCAGATGTGCAGCTTTGCAAGAGAGAGTTCTCACTCTCTAAATCTGCAATTTTTAAAAATGCCGATCACTACTCACTTCCTCCAAACAAGAAGGTGTTTGTGAATGTTACAAAACAAGAGCAACCATAAGCGACCTTACAAAGCAATCCTAAATATAGGAAGCTGGCATAAATTAAGCCTATTCCAAATTCTGTTCAGGAGGCTCCTAGCTGCCGGCTGAGATGGCCCAAACCAAGAAAAGAGGAAACAGGCCCTTAAAATAAAGTTTCACTTACAACACTCTTTTTGCCCGCATAGGTTCTGCCAGGTTGCCACATTACGTAACTGAGCTGAAAAAAGTTTGGAATAGGTGCAAGTCTCTCCTTGCTCCATCCCTGCCACACCACAGGAAAGCCCCTTTTGAGGGACTTACACCAGTGTAAACTCTGCTAGCTTAGCCCTGTCTCAGTCCGGCTGAGGGAATTTTGCTGGAATATGCACTGCAGTGCCAGATTAAGGGAGTTACACCAGTGTAGCACCAGCTAAGCCCAGCCTGAGGTCTGCCTATTCCAAACTTGTTCATCTTGGCAGATCCTGGTAGTATGCGTTGATTATGTTAGCAGTGACCAGTTAATCTATTGAGCATGCTAGA
Organism: Podarcis raffonei; assembly: GCF_027172205.1. Classification (NCBI taxonomy): domain Eukaryota; kingdom Metazoa; phylum Chordata; class Lepidosauria; order Squamata; family Lacertidae; genus Podarcis; species Podarcis raffonei. The sequence goes on from NC_070616.1 coordinate 24,666,141, forward strand.
AGAAGTTAACGAAGCCAAGCCCAATTTCTTAACAAAAGTACAAAAGAGTACTTCATTCTCAACTATTCACCTTTAATTTATGCTGCCCTGAACATTTCTATGTTGGCATTACACCTTAAATAAAGAGACACCCCAGGTGGCTAACAAAACAAGGAGACAAGAGCAATCACTTAAAAATAGTACAAAAGCCAACCATTTGCAGCATCAGGCAGCTCCCCACTGATTTCTTTCCTTACAAAATCTAGTCAAATCCAGATTTTAAAGATTGGGCTGTACTGGAATTCTTGAGACAGGTACACTGGCAGATTTTCCAGATGAACTGAAGCTTGTGACAACAGAGTCAAGACCCATGGTTCAAGTGTGGAATTAAGTGAGGAGGAAACCTTTTCTAAGGGCTCATGAACCACTGGAACTCAGGCCTCTCTTCACCAGCCTCATTTGTGCACATCTTGACTGGATCAATGCACTAACCCTCACCATGTCAAAATCTGCTCTAACATGGCAGCTGTGTGCACTATGTCTGCCCATCCATTTCTTGGGCCAAGAATACAATACTGGAGTGAATGGGATAGCCACCCTCCTATTTTTAGCATCTTTTTAGCTTCCTTTAGAATGACACTCATTTGAGTCATTACAGGGAAAATGACAGGTCCCCCTCCCCTCCATATCTTGCTCAAGTGAGAATGTGCACTCAAGGACAAGTCAACTATTGTGGCTGCGTTGAACATGCTCCCCATTAGTTTTTCATTAGAATAGCTAGAACAGCTCTCATTTTAAAATGAAAAGGAGGTAAGCATGATTTTAACTTGAACTCTCCTGAGTAGATACTTTTGAGGACGGATGTTTAAACTACTCAAAGGATCACATGTCTCAAAGAACCCACAGACACAAAGATTATTCAGCATCTCAGGCAAATACCGCCTTGCATTAGGATTAGGAAAGAGCACTGCATAGGTGGGCTCAGGGTAATAAACTAACAAGACGCTGCAGGAGCACCACAACTTTATTTTAAATACTCAAACACAACAGCTTTGCAAAGTCATACATATCCAACTGGCAGCTTCTTTAAAGTCTGAATAGGAAACGTGATCTCTTGCCTCACTGGACTTTGCCGATGGAAAATGTTTTTCCAGGAAACTGAAGTTATAACTGAGCAACACAATTAGCCAAGCTAACTTTTTAACAGCTGCTCTCAGGTGCTTAAGCAGCATAAATTTAAAGACTATTTGCAAGTATAAACGAAGACATAAAATTACAACGTTCACAAGCCTGAGGGAAAGCTAAAACCCTGAATGACTATTTTATGTGCCTGTGGTTGGCAGGCAGGGTCTGAACACATTTGCAAAGGGAACCATTCAGGGCTTGAGATCCAGAATCCAGCTGGCAATGAACAAGAGCTGTGGCTTAACTGGGAATATAGTACGCTTGAAAGAAAACAAAAACCCACATCGTTTAATTTTACACATCAAAGTCGGTTAACAAGGTAAACACCATTTGCTCTCCTTCAAGCCATCAGGTGATACACAGGAAGGACACAGAAACTTCAGGCCAGCACCTGCTCCTGAAAAGCACCCACTAAAACCACTTCTGTTTCACTTAGAGGAGATCAAGCAACAGTCATCCAAAATGGTAGCATGGTGGTGGGAACACAGACTTGCTAGTAAACACTAGGAGCATCTGGTTCCTCAAGTCTTATCTTGCAATTTTGGGTAGATCTGGCACAATGTGTGGAAGACCACTGAAAGCAGAAGTTCCCAGCTCTCCCAAGTGACTCACACATGCCACTTTAGTTAGACACCATCCCATGAATGAAGCTTTACAAATGTGCCTGCTTACTAGTTACTAGTTATTATTTACTAAACTTGCTCTTACTGTATGTTTAATAATGCATTTTACTGTTTAGGTTCATATGCTACATTTCTATCCTGAAAGTTGTTACTACTACTACTACCAACAACAACAACAACAACACTCTAATGGAATATCCTCACTTTGAAACAATACCAAATTTGGCCTGATTAATCAGAGGGTCTGACTTAAAATTGTTACTTTAGTTTCTGGAAAAGAAAAGAAAGAACAACTGATCTGGCATCAGCCACCATAATGAGAGCAGCAGCAGCAACAAGTTTGTGGCAGCATTTAATTTGTAAAGATGTTTTAAAGGAAAATCCTGCTTGCAAAGGCATCAGATGCAACAGCATATGGAAGAAGCGCTCAGCACATGCCAGGCATCATCATGCATATTCTACTAAGAAACATTTGTCTAGAATTAATGGTGTGTTGGATGTTGTGGCCACAGCTGTAGCCCAGAAACAGCCGTTCTTTAGCATATATTGGCGTTTACCAGCATTTAACAAGAGTCTCTGTATTTAAATCTACTGTAACACAGGGCTGTGTCAAATGTTTTTCTGTTTCATTTCCATTGTCAGGTTAAAAGCAGTGCTTTCAGGGAACAGAAGTCCTTCCTGAAAGAAGTGTTAATTGTAAGTTAGTTTCCCTTTTTACAAACCTGTGCACCAATATCATTTCTCCCATCTGCTTTTGCTTCTGTACAATTCTCCATTTTGTTATTACTACATCCTCTTCTGGGATCAGTCACACGGGCAACCCCAGCAAATCAGAGATCGTGTCATGTCACTATGCAGCCAATCAGATTTGGCTAAGTGATAACCTTGCTAAAAGCAAATAAAGAATTGAGAGCAAGACCAATGTTTCCTGAACAGGCAATCACTTTGAACGCTGATATAGCTGTTGAAAAATTAATTGCTTAGCGATGGGACAAGTCCTTTTAATTCAATCCTACTATTAAGTGAGTTTCTCAGAACTTTAGAAACTGGAGATGGGATCACCTTTCCACTCCAGCTTTACACAGTTTCCAGTTTCACTAAACATAAGCGTCCACAACCTCTTGTAGCCAAAGTAGTTCCATCAGATAACAGATTTAAAAATTAGACAAGCCATGCAAGATCCAGTTTTGAAGACACTGAACGGATATTGTCCTCGGCTCTCTCCCTCCCCTGGTGCTGTGGTTGTACTACTTCCTTCCCCCCTTCATTACTGTTTTGGCTCCATATGTCTTGCAGGAAGTCAACAGGTCAACCAAGTACTTCCAGTCCTGCCGAAACCTTCACAGCAGCCTCTCAATGGGCCCCCACTTCCCCCAGTTCAGCTTTCTGAACCTGCTCCCCTCTGACCTGCAGTAGGCTGTTCCTTTCCTGTTTCCTGTTTGCTGGATAAAAGCATTCTTCCACAGTAAGCGTTTGTCTTGCAGAAGACAGCAAACCACATTTTAACCCCTTATGACTTTCTTTGCACCAGTAAGATAATCAGACAATTCCACATGCCCAACCAGTACCTGCTGTACTTGGAAAAACCCCTACTGGGGTTGCTAGAATAATTTCAAGAGCAAACTAACAAAACTAGTATAATTCATATTCACTAGAAAGTCTGACTTATGCTGCTACCCATTAGCACAAGACTGACTTTTGATACCTTAAACAAAATTAAGCACCAACCCAACAACTACAATAAAAGCAAGCAGAGGGTAAATGTGGAATTTAGCATTGGGAACAGGATTCAGCATTCTTTGAATCTTGGGTTTCATTTTTAGGGGGGAAGGATCCGAAGAGGCTTAGAAGCACAGGAGTACTGGGAAATGGGAGAGAACTTGATTCCGTTTTCATTTTCATACCAACACAGTATCATCAATTCACCCTTCCCAAACCAAAACACAGAGGATTCTTCAAAATTTGCACTTCTTAGAATTTTGTGATTCAATTCTCCAGCCAAGAAGAATGCATTTAATTCCCTATCAGTGAAAACAATGGGAAAAACTGCACTACATCAGAGGAGATGCTAACAGAAATGTGTATGCTTGGCAAAACTGTATCCAAAAATTCATATATTAGGAGATATGCACATATGAATTTTGTGCAACTTTTAAAAGTTGCAAATTGATGAGGAAATGGAGCAAACTGAAGGTTGGAAAAATGAGGAACTGAGAGAAACCAAAACTGACAGATTCATCCATCCCTTGTGATCAGTAACTTGTGCTTTAATGACCTGCATATCACACTTCATTTCTATGGCAGAAGTAAAAGTATGCAAATGAAAAGTGAAAATTTGCATAATTTGCATAATTTATTCAACCTACAAAATCCACCCCTTCTGGGCATATAGCTATTTTAAGCAGGAAGTATATAAATTCCAATGTAAAAATAAGCTACATACCACACAGATAATTAGAGAGTCCAAAATAAGGTTCTTTATTGTCTACGCATCACTTCCTGATACAGGTTTCTATAATTAATTAGATTTATGATGGTCAGAATCCTACAGTGTTGCTTTAAGCATGCAGAGAAGAGTTAATACACTTTGCACATTTAGCAGAAGCTCCAGCAGGGAGCTCATTTTACACGTAGCAATTTTCAAACTAACATTAGAATTAAGCATGTAATTACTGTTCTAGTCTTGGCCCTAAAATAATGTACTTACAATTTCTTATAATTAGAAAATTCTAGCCAAAAATGTGAATGGTAATGTAATTAAGCAGAAAAACAGTTTGGAGACATATTGATCCTACAATTGACAAGTCTGCAGAAAGGTTACAAAAAGTACACCATCCATTTCCTCTATGCACACATAGTAAGAAGAAATACTGGGAATGCCTAATTTTCTACAAACACTAATTTTATGAGTAGATTTAAAGGCACAAGACACCTGGAAATACAAATATCCCCTATAAAAATAACAACCCTGCTTCCTTATTTACATTTTGTGAGGAAGACTAAAAATGTACCTAGGGACACCTTGTGCAAGCAAGTTGTTCTCTTCAAGCACTGTTTATTCAAAATGTCTAACATTAAAATTGATGGTGGAAAAATCAGAATGTTTCTCCCTTAGAAGATACATATTCTCATTAGAGACCTGCTCTATTACTGTATTAACTTTCAACAAGCATATTGCTTTTCTTAAGTAACTCAGATGTTCTGTATCAGGGAAGCTTTCTTCACAGGTTGATGAAGGGAAGATACAAGATGTTTGCAAGTTAAAACCAACTTTGTCCAACTGAGGAAGAAAACGTATTTTACATCTTACTAGAAAGATTCTGGGTCTCTCAAAGTCATGTGCACTCTGAGACACCCTGAGCCTTACTAGCAAGATGTAAAATTTGTTCTCTCCCCATTTGGAAAATGTAGGTTTTAGGGAAGGAGGTCAGCAGCAAGACGGGATGAAAATCTAGCAATGGACACCATCTCAAGCTGAGCACAGCCGGCTCTTCTGCTGTGGCCAGCCAGGCTTTCATCAAGGATGGGGCAAGAAGCAAGCAGCAACCCAGACACCTTCTCTGAGGCACGAGGAACTGGAGGGCTGCTATAAAACTTCATGGGGAAGGCCTGACTGGCTGCGATGGTGGGGGGCTGGGGGAGCTGGTTTGGTTGGACTCTCAATGTTGGTGGTTGGACTCTCCTCCCCCCTTTCTGGCAGCCCACTTTGCTAAAACCAACTTTTCCCAAAAGAGGACAATAACATATTTTACATCTTACTAGGAAGGCTTGGAGTCTCTCAAAGTGCACATCTCAGGCCTACTAGAATCAATGAAAGCAAAGAGGTTGATAATTATACTAAGACAAGGCAGTGTAGCCATAGCTGTATAGAAATGAGGAGTCCAGAACTGCAGATTGGTTGTCCAGAATCAGTCAAGTTAACTATCATAGTCCTCCCAATTCCCACCTCTGTGTTTTTCCCATCATAACAATTTCTGGCTGAATCTAACAACAACAACAAAAAACACACCTTTAGTTGCAGGGAGAAGAAATGGAAGCCAAATATTGCATTCTCAAGCACTCAAAAAACACAATGCACAAATAATGCTACATATTTATAACTTTGGATAAAGAGAAGCATGCACCTCAAGGTAAGAACAGTTACACTCAGAAAGCACCCTTATACTTCTCTGGGTGCTGTAAATAGTGCTAACATGTGATGTTTCCTCACAATGTCATGTGCTTACTCTCACTGCATCAGTAGCTTAAAGACAGACTGGTACAGTAAACATGGTCCAAAGGTTTAGGTCTGCCTTTGGAAAGAAAACTCGTCTATGCAGAAAAATTAGATTATATGGATATTAGGTCTCATGACAAAGAAGCATTTCAAGAGTCAATTCAGCGAGCTTTGCTCCCTTCACTGGAGACTTCCCTAACAAATGCCACACACTCATCAAGAAACAGAATAGGCTTAGTTTCAGCTGTTCTGTAAAACAAGGCTAGTATTTCACTTCAGAGACGCCCTTAGTCCCCAGACCTTTAGTGGGTGTTGTGTTTGCTTGTTTTTGCACTAGAAGGTTGCAGTAATTTCTGAGTACAGTGATACCTCGGTTTTCGAACGTAATCCGTTCCGGAAGACAGTTTGAGTTCTGAAACGTTCGAAAACCGAAAACTCAATGGCTGACAGCTAGAGCTAGGTCTCAGGATCTTGCACTCAGTGGAAGATGCATGGCATGTTCAACTTCCAAGGCGTATTTGACAACCGAAGCATTTACTTCTGGGTTTACGGCGTTTGAAAACCAAAATGTTCATCAATGGAGACGTTCGAAAACCGAAGTATCACTGTACTGATTCTACTCTAACACAGGAGCAGATGAGTATCAAAACTCAGAGCCAAAAGTGACTGCATGCACATGCACATGGGGGGTTGTGCAGGAAATGCACTCTATATGGGGCTGCTCTGGAAAAAACTTCACATGCTTCTTCTGGTACAGAAGGCAGCAACCCATCTCCCCAAAGAAATGGACCACCACCAAAGCACACTGCTCTGATGTCTCTATTCACTCTCTTTTCTCTGGGCACATATAATAATAATAATAATGATGATGATGATGATGATGATGATGATGTATTATTTATCCCCCGCCCATCTGGCTGGGTTTCCCCAGCCACTCTGGGCAGCTCCCAACCGAATATTAAAAACAGCATTTTAAGATTCTTGTACTAACCCATAAAGCCCTGAAGGGCTTAGGCCAAACATTCTGTAGCAACCACGTCCTCTTGTTACAAGCTCATACATTTTATTCTCCCTTGAGGGAAGAGGTGGCATGGCAGTGCTTCGGATACCAACCCTAAGTGGGATGGGTTAAGTTACAGACCTAACTTACAAAAATGTAAATGAAAAGCAATTAGTTGGAGCTTCTTATTTTCTTGTTATCCTGAGCCACTGCTGCAACTGTGTCTTTGCCATTTTGTTCTCTCTAAAGTCATTAAAGCTCATGTTCAAACAAATGTACGGAGCTTTGGGGCGGGGGGAAGCACTAAAAGAATATCTCTGGCCTCACGAAAGAGCCCAAATGCTGCATGTAGGCCATGTGTTTTCCACCTCTGATCTAACATGTCAGACCCCATTGAGGCCGATGAATGATTGCACCGAGTCCCTGTAACAGGACGATATTCCATGTAAGCAACAACTGCCCTGCTGCTATCAGTTTTTACTCTGACCCTTGCAAAGAAGTGCTGAATAGTCATGCTTAAACATCCTATGTCAACATTTATAAGATTTGTGCAGCTTCAGAGCCTTTCACAGAGTAATCAGTTTTTAAAAATAGATATACAACGGAACTACTTTCAAGTAAACTTTCAACACAGGAAGTGATTGAAATTCCACTTCACTCTCACTGATAGCAGCATAAGTCACCTTCCAGAGAACTGCAGGGCAAACTGATACACAAAATGAAGTGCCCACTGTCTTTTGCTTAGTAGGAGACTCATCCAGACAGATTTTAGAGCCATCAAATTACATGTCCATCATGCCAGTCTGCAGCCAGTCAGCTAGCATTGCATTGATTCTGTGGACTGATTCGCCAAGGAACCAGCATGAAACAGGAAGTCGACATAATTAGATGCTGTAAACCCACTATCAGAAAAAATCAACAGTTGAGCTGGACACAGCCTCTAACATTTTTACCTTAAAAGTCTTTGTGGATCCCTTCAGTGATTCAACTGCAAATATTTTATTTTATTTTTCTAATTTTTAAGAAATAAGAAGCTGGCACTAGAAAAAACATAGAAAGGTACTAGGTAAGCCTCTTTGGAGCAGCTATTCCAAAGCTAAGATCCCACTACCAAAAACTATCCCTAGTAGACATTCACTTCATTTCCCTGGGTGGGGCACCAGGAGCAGGTCCTCTAAACGGGACCTTAAAGTTCAGTTAGAAAGGAAGAAGAGTATCTTTTTTGTGTAACCTGGTCTCAAGCCATTAAGACAGAGGTAGGGAACCATTAACCCTCCTGATGTTGCTTGACTCCAACTCCCACAAGTCCCATGGCCGGGGATGATGGGAGTTGTAGTCCAACAACACCTGGAGGGTCAAAGTTTCCTCACCTGTGTGTTAAGCACTTGAAAGATTAAGACTAGAGTTTTAAAACTAAGTGCCAGAATGGGAGCCAGCACAGAAGACAAAGCACTGGCATAATTTGGTTGAAACACCCAGCCCCAGTTATTAATCTTGTGGCCCTGTTTTGGACCTACTGTAGTTTCCAGACCATTTTTAAAGGCAGGCCCACATACAACATATTGCAGTAACTGAGTCCGTACAACAACTTAGTAAAGTTAGTCAATATTATTATCCCCTATGTTACAAGTGGGGAGGAGCAAGGCTGAGAGAAAGTGGCTTGCCCTAAGGCCATCACATCAGTTCATGGCAGAAACTAAATTCAAACCAGGACCTTTCCTGATCTATCGCTCAGTTTCCTGGTCACTAATGCCAATTAATGATTAATCATCATAATCATATTAGTTGTAAAACTGATTATGAGTTCTGTAATTGGATGGCAGCTGCAGCTATTTAACACACAAAGCATGCTGGAATTTGCCTAGTTACATTTGGATCCTGTTTCAAGTTCACTGGTCTGACATAAAGCAATTGTGCAATCTTTCAACGCCACATCTCCTTAGTGCCTTTCTATCAGACACCAAGATTTAATACAAAAGGCTACAATCTATATTAAATTATACTTCCCGCAAAGCAAAACAAGATTATGGGTTTTCTAATCTTTTGAAACTGTTTGGAAATGCATGAAGCATTAAGTGCTAAAATGAGATTTATGAGGAGAATATTTTAATGAATAAACAGCACTGCAAAACCTGAAATTGTTAATTCATTGAGATGAAGTTCTGATAACAGATGCAAACCAGAATTTGAGACTCTCTTATTCAAATTCTCACATATCCAAACCTAGTTAAGCAAGGAAAAGCAGCTTCTGGATTGGGATCAGTATATTCACACTTGTTATATCAACATTAGAATTACCTTGATATGGGATTCCTATGGGAAAAAATGGAAAGGGGAAAGTGGCTTCCACCACTAGCACTAATGTAGATGAAGGGAGACATATTCAGCACCAAGGACTGTACCATGGACTAGAAGTGGTACCCTCAGAAATGCATACTTTAAATAATCCCTTTAATGACTATTGGAAATTGTGGTAAGCTGAATTTGAGATCCTTTTTACTTGCATGCATTGCTATTTTACCACATTTTCAAACTTTCCATGAAACCATTAGGACTCAGAAGTTTAGAAATGAAAGCTTGGGGTCCCAGGATTTGTTACAGGAACCTGGGTGTGTTTGCCCATCCCAGTGGACCTAATTAAAGATCAACATCTAAGCACATTTTCTTCATGGCAATGGGGTCTCTTTAGGCAGCAAGCAGTTCACGTTCTTATGTAGCAACCTGGCAGTCAAGACTCTTTTTTTTTTATAGGCAGCTTTTGAATTTTCTCTAAGATACTCTAATTGAAATGCAGAAGTAGGCTTCACAAGTTTTCCACATTCTGAAGTGCAAGTTTCATTCGAAGGAAGTGACAGGGGACTCTTTCACAACAGGCTTTGATAGGCTGCCTCAACAATGTGTTCTAGTGTTTTCCTAACACAGCTTCTCACTTTAAGAGACAAAATTATCAGTACAGAATTTGTTTTAGTACTTTGGGGGCTTTGGTGCTGTATAAGCAGTTTATAACTATAGCCAGTTTGATTTCAAAATCAACATTTCAAAAAACAAACCTCTTAGTAGTATCAGTTTCCTTCCTGGGTAAGGCTGTGCACAATTTATACACAGAAGAGATATTAAGTATCTGCAGCTTTTTCCTGTATGGATTTGTTCCTTTATGCCCTAGAGCTGATGACGAACACAAAATCTTGCTGAGACAGCAACCCCACAAGTCTGGCTGCAGAGACAACAAATGTTCCAAGCTCAACACCTTGGCTGCCATTAGAATTTTACTGCAACCTCTCTATATAGGACAGGACATACAATTCCCATAAAGGGGGAAGGGTTGATTTAAGAATTCAGGGATATTATAACATGCTACAGCACTTAAACCACATAACATGTTGTCCTTGACTTCATCTTTGTCAGTCAGTCAGATAATTATATATGAATTTTTGCACCTCAATTCCTCTGGAGCTGACGGTGGACTAAAATGTACAGCACATCTTTTGAGGCAAGCAATACTCAAATATGACGGCTTCCATGAAAGATAACAAATCCAAATGTATTCCAGAAGATAATCTGTGGCTGAAACTGGCAGCTCCATACACACCCAGGTCAATCTTGAGCCACACACAGTAGATGCCCCCCTCCATTCACTTTTCAGTCTTTGGCTTAGTAAGGAAGTGGGAGCTTTGAGGTTGCAGGATACCACTTAAGAAAGCAGACATGGTGAATGTCGCACAGTATTAATTTGATCACACAAATACAGCAACAACAAAGGATTCCCCCCAGTGCCCTCCCACTGTATCTGCTCAGTGCTGTTCAAGGTGGTAAAAAACTCAATGAAACCAAGACCACAGCACCTAGCCCAGTGTGACATGCCTACATAACAGATAAAAGCCATTGGCTCATAATGATGTGAGCTTTAAATAGATGTGTAAATTGGAGTTGTTTTGTATGACATCTCTAAAGGCCTCTAAGCAACACACTGTTGCACATGTGTAAGATATCAAATTTCAGCACAAGTCAACTGCCATTACCACTGAATGTCTTGACATCAGTATTATCACAGCAAGTTAACAGAAAGAGCTACGAGTCTAGAAAAACACACATGATTAACTTGCATGCATAGGAGCATGCAGAGCACCCAAGTCTGTTTTCCGTTTTAACCACAGTAGCGGATGCTTTTTGAACAGTGAATTCTGGGGCAGTAGACAAATGAGAAGTGTAACTTTCACCGTGGCAATAGTTAAGTGCTGACTTTACTGTCTAGAATCCAGAGTTTAACCTATCATCTCTCCCTCCCTCTCACACACAAAACTTCAATAGAGATCTTAAAAATAATTCACAAAGTTTTGACACACTGTTATCCACTAGAAAATTACCAGCTTTCTCTTTGGAACTGGAAGGTGTTTTTAATGATGCACTAATGTCAGGAGGTAATTTTTAGAACACAGCTTGGCCTACCAAATTGCTTTGTACATATACAGACTCTCCTCCTCCCACACACTTTCTAGCCACAATCTGCCTCGACAGGCAGCTCCTACACCTCAAACTCCTCTTCTCCTTTTGAAGCTTGCACCTCCCATAACTCTTAAAGACAGATCTAAGACTGCCCTTCTTCCTCAAAAGGGGAGGAGAGGGGAGAGGAGGGAATCCTTTTTACTTATGTCATGGGGAACTTGCCCTGAAAGGCAGCATATAAATACGGGGGGGGGGGGAGAGAGAATAAAATGAAAGCTTCCAATTATGACACACAAGACACATACACCCTCCCTGAGACACCTACATTAGATGATGGGCCTCATAGGCACAGAGCTCAAGTGCATATTTTCTGCATTTTACTTTTGCTATGCAAACTTGCTTTACTATGGTTTGCTCTCGTTTGCCAATAATGTTTGAACAGAATCAGGTTTACGTTGTCCAGTAAATGCTCACACCACCCACACCAACACTCCCCCAGCCTCCTGAAGTCAGTGTTCATTACACAACCCGTAACATGCAAAACTACTCAGCAAATACACAAGGGGAAATGCAACCCTATCAGTTTGACAAACAAAACAAAATGCTGACCTGAACAGAACCACACATAATTCCAGATGCTCCTATAGTTTTGACACTGCTTATGTCTTTCAGAGATTGGTAAAGGAGCATGATTTGTCCTGGCCTTGACGCAAATGTTAAAGCTAAAACCATAAAGTAAGCATAAAGTAAGGGACAATCACCTCTCTGCTTCTTTAGCTACATGATTGGAGCTGGGGGAATAACAGATTTCAAACAATGTGGAAACAAGCCCTTGCTCCATGCCTGCAACTTGGAGCACTCGGTGCCCAAAACAAAGCCCAGGGTTTCTCCACGCCATGAAGATTGTCTCCTCCTGCTGCTGCAATGTCAAGGTTGGGAAGCAGCTTAGGGTTGGTCACACAGAGATAGTTTGCCACCATGTCACTCAGACCAGAGCACTCATCCACCATGTTGAACAAGTTGTAATAGACCCTTATCTCAAACTGCAAAGCTAAATACTTCTCTTTTCTCCCCCATCCCCTTTTCCCCCAGCTTGTCAAAATTAGCAGTGAAATATCACTGAGGAATCTGTTGGATAGCTAAGCTTAGCAATACAATTCTTATTCTGGTTTGGGACCTGGCTATTTGAAGGATCATCTACACCCATACAAATCTGCCCAGGTCTTAACATCTGCCTGAGTCCCTCCTTGCAGGCTCATCATCAGGATCCATTGACTAATGGGCAACAGCAGCCCTGTATCTTTGGAGTATATATAATTGTTTTTTCACTCAATATTATCCGTATGATAATACCAACATACTTTACTTGGTTTTTGCAAAACTTGCTGATATTATGTGTAAAATACTATGAATGCTAAAGCAAAACATTAGCCATGTATATAACATAAATTCTCCAGCGCGTTAACAGGCTTGTGAGCTACATGCATCTGTCATGAATATTAACTGCATCTCCAGACCTTCTCTACTTCCACCTACAGTTCTTAATAATTATTTGAAATTATACCATCGATTTCACCAACAAGACATCACACAAAATAGCAAGCCCAACTTACAGTCAAGAACTTCCAGAGAAACATTATGTTCTGAAAGAAACCATAAGAATTCACAAGAGCCCAAGAACCACTGAAATAAAAAGAGTTTCAAGAGTGCTCTCCAACGACCCACTTGGATTTTAATACTACAAGCGATTAAGAACACAAAACGTTACCTAGGTTGGGAATTCTCCTCATACATTCTCTCTTTTCCTTCTTTAAAGAGGCTGATGGTCTGTTTTGTCTTTTTCATCAGGTTTTCCATGAACACCCTGAAGTATTCATTCTCTCCTAGAGTATCCATCTTCCCCTCATAGCGTGACAGGATGGTTCGCAGATGCTGATAAGTGTCAGGAAGCAGGTCTAGAATGTAGGGTGGACTGTTTTTTAGTGCCAACTTGGGATTCTGACACAAACGCACAACCTAGAAATAAAGAATGAAGAAGCATAATGAAATGTAAGATTCTAGCTTAACTAGTGCCACCATGTTTGCAAATGCAAGAAATGGATTTACAACCAAGATGTCAACATGCTTAACTGAATTCCCAGAAACTCAATATTCATTATGAAAGCCGCAACCTACAATGTGATTCATTTTTATTTGCAAGTTGCAACACTACAGAGGGTTATATTCAAACCATGCAAAATATTGAGCCTGAAACATGAGGCAAGAAGTAGGTTTAAGAGGTCTAGCTTTAATGTTATTTTCTGCTAATCTAAAAAGATTGTTTAAGCTACAATCAAAACAATGAAATTCAGTGTGAATAAAAATGGACTTTGTTAACTTAAAATATCAGATTAAAATTTAAGATTTCTCTGTTTCATTATAAATACTAATTTTACATTAAAGAACAACTTGGTTACTATTAATCTCAATAAAAGCACGGTAACTACAGTTAATAAACTACTTCACATGAAAAATGTGAGGCTGGGATTTATGGATTTCCCCTCCACTATCATCCTCTGCCAAAGACAGGAGTTGGTTGAAAATGGAAGCAAATGATTCAGATCTCCTAGCAGCAGTGCTGGAGTGGGGAACACAGGCCAACTATGGTTCAGCAATATGTGCAACCTAGACCAATCTCTCAATTGAATCAATATCCTCTACCAGACACAGGAACTTAAGGGAGGCTTTGCTGTGTAAATGAATAATCAATCTGATCATAAACATTTTCATTCTCACCTAATAAAAATAGTTACTGAGCAAACTGAAGCAGTCTATCAGACTTTGTTTTATCTCTCCATCATGGGCATCTCATTTTTGTTTGCTTCTTAAATAGTGATGAAAGAACTACATGATACTCCTGCTTACTGCAGACTTGCTCAATCTAGTGAGCATCTAAATCAATGTATGTTATTGTGCAAAAGGTTTGTGGCTGATATGGTACACACCCAAACTTTTATACTGATTGAGCATTTTAAAAGTTGAGATGATCAACCATAGAGTAGCCATCTATGTCAAATTCTGCAAGGTATGTGAGATTCGCCTATAAGCACTGATGGCACTTGGCACCCAAACTATCAGAAAGGAAATGGACCTGAATATATGATCAATTATTCATATTAAATGCAGCTCTAGAAGACTGACAAACACTATGCTGATCCACATCCCAAATGCAGTACTTTGTTGAGATACCGCAAATAGCTTTATAGTGGGTACAGTATTAAAATGAGCAACTTGCCCAGCTCCCCAAGTCTAAAGAATTTACTATATATTGGAACAACCAAACAGAAGACTTTATTTGGAAAATACTGGATCAGTAATCCAAGCAACCAACAGCAACAAATACCCCCAAAGAGTAAATCTTTTCCTCTCTGCAGATTGTAGATGTTTTACAAGAACAGCAGTTACCATTCTGGACAAGAGTTTCACCTGTTACTATGGATGGGTCCTATCCAGGCTCTAACTATGGGCTTGGCCCAATGTTGGCACACATCATCTTCTACCAGTTTATTTCACAACCAGTGCATCATATCAACCACCATTCACCTTCATGAGATGTGTGTAATCCCTAGCAGTACTTTTTTCTCATTAACCATTACAACCAGGATTCAACAACTGCACAAATTCTGTGCATTCACTGGAACTCTGGACTTCTTGCACAGCATCCTGCCGCACGCTTTCGCAAAATGGCATTCAAAGAAGAACCAACTCAAGTATTTTATCAACTTGTGAGCAGAGCCACACCAACTAGCTCCCCGCTTGATGTTGCACACTCCAAGTAGCTCCCTGCCCAAGAATTTCTGTAAACAGCACAAATGCGTGCAAGGAGAGAACCTTTGAGTGTACAGCTGTGTACAAGTGATGTCCTTCATGGGGTTCATGGGATTGGCAAGCCCAAAAAATTAGGGCTTCCAGACTATGGGTAAGGCTCTACGTACACAGCTGCAGGTGTGAAAGCTCAACTCTGCAGATGTTTTCAATATGTGTATGAATGTCATGGCTACACAGTGTGCAATCCTGGGGTGAGGCTACTTAGCATGGCCCAACTCCCGTGCTCCTATAATTCATGAGTTGTTCTTCTGAAGGAGCTTCTGAAATCCTGAGGAGTTTCAAACCACTTTATGGTGCAGCATAGAAGTCTGTTATTTAAAGTGAGGAACCTTCCCCACATCCCCAAATGTTGAGTGTGGCAATACAATAACTTCATGTTGAAAACCAACACCTTTTTTCTTTTTCTTTTTGCTTTAAAGCACTGCTAAAATGGAAGCGAAAACATCCAAACTGCTCATCACCATGCTGGAAGAGATAGACAAAAGCAAAGGGGAGCCCAAAGTTCCCTGCAGCTTGTTCAATCAATCAATCAATCAATCAATCCTAAACTAAGCCTCAGCATTATGTCTGAACCAGACCAGAATGTATGACTTGATCCTCCTTTGAACAAAACAAAACAAAAACCTGTCTTCAACTTAGCTCCCTTCGTGTGCCCTTGCAGAACACAACTACTGCCAGATGCAATGTTCACATCTCTGAGAAATCAGCAGCGTACCAGCAAATTAGCACACACTGCATTCATTCTCCCTCTTTGGCTCCTTAGCTGTCTTTTGAAGCCATTTGTTCCTTGGCCATAGTCTGCTAACTCTTCACATCAAGTGTGAACATATTTAAAAGAAGCAATTATGGTGTAGGCAAGTACTTTGTGACCATTTCAAGGGGTTTTCCCATGATTATTTGTGAGAATTTATCCTACCTTCCCCCAAATGTCCAAGGAAGGCTTTTAATTGTTCAGCAGGAAGGAAAAGTAACAAATATAGTGGGCTAGATTCCAGCTGAAAATAATAAGTTTAAAAAATTAGGCAATATCAGATTTTGAAAACCTTTCCTAGGCTGACAACATAGCTCTTTTTGTCTGATGAACAAAGATAGAGAGAAGGAGAGAGACAAATACCCACAAGTTCTTACCCAATGGTTTAAGGAAACCAAACAAAAAAGGGGAAACAGCGAAACTAATTTTATGCCTAGTGTGCAGAGCAAAAATACATAAAACGGAAAGGCACTCTGGGTTCCCCACCTCACCCCAGTTTATTTTTACATGACTAAACAACCTCAAGTTGCTAATTTAATGTTTAATAAGGCACAACAAACAGATGAATTACAAGAACTTGTTTACAAACCATAATTTAAAGTTGGGGGTCTATTTTGAAAAGAATAAACCATTATATCTTATATCAGCAAATTGTAACAGAAATTTTACAGCTACTTTGTTTATCTGGAAGGAGCTTTCATAGGTTCATGCTATCAAATGCACTGGTAGAGGGACCTTCTTGTTCCTCAGTTCACATACCTTTCTCACCTATGGCCTTCTTGGTCTAATCGTATGCATCTAATGCATCACATGCATCTAATGAATCAGCCTCTTTGCTATAAATGACCATGCCACATTGAACTAGTTAGTGTCTAAGGGGCAATAAAATAGACCACTTTCCCCCAAACAAAATAAAAATATTCCTTCCAGTAGCACCTTAGAGACCAACTAAGTTGGTCATACCAATAACAAACTTAGTTGGTCTCTAAGGTGCTACTGGAAGGAATGTTTTTATTTTGTTTCGACTACAGCAGACCAACATGGCTACCTACCTGTAACTAGAACACTTTCTCCCAGTTATTGGCTATTATTTTTTAAAAAACACTCTCCACAGAACCAAAAACAGGCAGTTTTGGAATGTTTCCTGCTCAGGAAAAAGGCACCTGCCATTAGGTTTTATCACAATAGGCACACCACTTTGCTGCTTCCCTGTTGGTAACTATTCTTCATTGAATTCTTAGCAAATAAACTACCTGATTATGCCCCCTTCAAGGTATTTAACATGCCAATGGAAATGCTTGCTGCACACCCACGTAAGTATTCATTGTCTAAGCTCAGATCATTCTTCTGCAACAGCTTATTATGTAGTCTTTCCTCCTTTCCAGTTCAAAACCTCCCAGACTTTCTACAGGTTTTCCCCCCAAATACCAACATGTGCTACACTTCTGCTTTATTCTTCTGTAATTTATGTTTCAACTCCTAATTATAAACATCATTAAGTTAAAATATATCACCTGCAGCCAAAATATGGAACTATGTATTTCCTGTTCACATTTTATACTCTAAAAAATGTGCTTTAATCGCCACACATAATGCAGGCAAACTACAAGCATGATCAAGCCAAGGAAAACAGTTCCCCTGACATTATCTTAGGAAAATATATAGGATAGCTACAGGCAGAATAAAGATAATGACTTGTTTACTATTCAGGCAGGAAAAGTACAACAAAGCATTTAATCAAGAGGTTCAGAGTTATGAGAAAATCTGCACCTCACATGGAGGCCTGACCCATGTCAGCATGACACACAGTGGAAACATCTAAAAAACCTTTCACCTCTTGTACTAGCCCCCAAACATAGTGAAAGCTCACCAACATAGAAGTATGCAGGACAGATGTGCAAGGCACTATATGCACAGTGGCTGAAGTGAGAGATTAAGGAGCTTTCCCCATTAATACACATTAATATCAGTGTATCTCACACTTTACAGAGTTTCTTTAGAAAAATGTCTCACTTTGCAGTCTAAAACATGTTATAGCCACCATGCGATGCACAAATACAGGTAAAAATTTTGTCTGCTTCCACATGGATGTTCTAATATTTAAACTGACTACTGGCTGTAGCAAACAATTTTAGTTGATTGCCATCAGTAACTGCTAGACCACATTAAGGAATACCATGTAAAAATGACTAATACATAAAGAAGCAATGTAACTAAAGTGCACTATAAAGTATTGTCTCAATTATCAGCATAATTTGGTCAGATCTCTGATGTTATTTAAGGAATGTAACATGAATATGTTTTCATTTAAGAATGTAGAAATCCACTGGCCTAGCTGCATCTACATTTTCAGAAGGTAAAAAACCTGAAGTACTAGAAAGAATATCACACAATATACAATGGTGTTAAAATACTTGTACCTCATCTTAAACATATTTACAGTACTTGAAGTCCAATGGATACTTTGTCCCTAGCACATATGATTGACATTGTAGCCTTAGGGTTTTTTTAAAAAGACAATTTAACAAGCTTGCCATTCCACTGAGCCTGTGAAATGGATTGTAAAATTAATTATAAAAGGGTTTGTATACGAATTACAGGAAAGAACCCACCCTCCACCAAATTAATCTCAAGCTTAACTAGGGCAAAACAGAGACTGAAAGCTCAGCTGTCACCAGCAACATCTACAGCAGGTTTGGAGGTAAGCAGATCAAAGTAAAGGACAGGAAGTAGGGCTGCAACATCCTTCGAGCTAAACTTCCAATGAAACCAATAGAGAAAAGAAAGAGTATAACATCAACAGTCCTCAGTACTCTAAACTCAAACAAGAGAAACACAAGCATACTGAAAATGACTTGAATGAGTGATGGGTTGGAAGACAAACCCACTGCTAGGAAATACAAGTAGGAAGCTCAAGCATTCTCCTAGCCTCTTGATGTTTAATATGTGGGCTGGTCAGAGCCCAGCACATGTCAGGACTTCTCATAAGGAATCTTCAGAACAGATGTTATGGGAAAAGACTAGGAACTTCTAACAGAATTATCCTTTCTGCCTTCCAGAACTACATTTCCCAAGTTTCCATGAGGAAGCCGCAACAGCTGAACTGGATCAAAATCAGATTACGGCTAATTTATGGCATAAACATAGCCTTCATCTCACTGTTCCCCCTTTTGAAGTTTTTTTCCTAGGGGAATCCTAGAGTCTGCAAGCTACATTTCTCCAACGCATGTGCTTATGAATAACATTCTGAAACATGTCAGCTCTGTGCCATACTTAGGGTTAACCAACAATATCTCTTGGTCACCCCCAGCTTGATGGAAAAACTCAACTAGCAAAAAGGGAATTGTCAATCTGCCAGTCACACTTCCCATTTTTTATTAAGCAATGCAAAGCAGCTGTGGTGACTATCATTTGCACTGCTGAACAAATTCCTCTTCTTTAGTCTAGGTAAGCATTAAGATTTTCATCAGAAAACTGTATTTACTTATGCAGAAATGAAGATAGCATGTATCCCGATTACAGTGTTTGTTAGGAATTAATTTTAAGCATCTGTCACAAGGTGATCAGGATTCTCTATAAGCAGCTAGGTCATCATTTATTACTGTTTTGACAATCATATCAACCAAATAATAATAATAATAATATACACACTAACACAGTATTGAGGAACAATGTTGACCAAAATATGTATTAACATTAATATATACCAAAATACTCCTACTAATAATATGCAATATATAAATGGTTAGAAATGAATAAAACAATATACTGTATATATATTAAAATACAACTGGTTCAAAGTACTGGTACATTTAGGTAGTCAGTTTACATTCACCAAAAGGCATCATTTGAAGTTTTCATCAATATGTTACTGGCCCAGTTCATTTCACCTTTACCTTCATTAGAAGGCAGAATTCCTGCATCAGAGATTCATTGCTCAAAATCTGTTACCAGTGCAGGTCAGTTACCGGTAACTCCCAGATTTCAACACTTAGGCAAATCATAAGCAGCTGATAGTGTCACACATTCTGTAAAGGAAGAAATTTCCTTAAAACTCAATTGTAGACTTTGCAAATCAGTTTTGCCTCTCTGCATTGGGTGCCAAGATCTTGGGCAGGGGGACAGGGACAGGAACTGGGGTGTGCAACTCTTCTTTTCCCATAAGCCGCTGAAATAAATCAAGACAGCAGTTCTAGGCATACTGAGCGCAGTAGGACTGCTACTGGTACAGCAGGCATAGATTGCATCTTGAGATACATCCTATATAACACCATAAAAATGCTTGAGTGGTTGTATTCAGATAGCTTCTGACACATGCCCATTCCTGTTTGAGAATTTTTTAGTTGTCCTCCTGAGCTCCTCCACCTCTAGAATTCTATGCACTGCCCACTTCCTTTTCTAGACCCAAAGAAAGCCATTAACAAGGCTACATATAACTGTTGTGTGGAAAAGAAGAGGTGGTACCTATATGCTTCAAAAGCAGTTGTGATGGGATCTACACAGCAATGAATATCATTTTCCTGGAGGAAAGAGTAAATGACAACATATTCTGAAGTAATTTAAAACAGGCTTCCAAATATATTTATTCTTAGCTCACCAATACAATGTATTGAAAAGTATCTAGTTTTGAATTCATTTATAGCTCAAATTTATATAAACTTAACATTTCCACTCTGGCAGCAAAATAAGCCTTATTTTGCTCAGGCATATCTGTGAGACAGTACCATATTGCAAGAACATAAGAAGAGCCCTTCTAGATCAGACTAATCAAGTCTAGCATCCTATTTCCTAAAGTGGCCAACCAGATGTCTTTATGATAATCAAAATGCAGGTCAAAAGCCCTCTCCTGCGGGTGTTCAACAGCCTCCGATTCTGTTGATGGCATAAAGCCACCATGACCAGCAGCCATTGACAGTCATATCCTCCAGGAATTTGTCTATGAAAAAATACTTGCATTTGTACTTGGACCTCCCGCCATTCATCTTCACTGGATAACCCCAGGTTCTAATATTAAGAAAGAGGGAGCAAACATCACTTTCTCCATGCCAGGCATAATTTTATAAATTTACATCCTCCCCAAAAGACACTAGTGGTTTCATAAAACTTGACTATTTGAGTACTCAGGACCATGCAATATGCTAACTTGTGAGCATGTCCTTTGTGTTAAAACCAATGCAACCTATTAATGCAACTTCCGTTTTATCAGCCATCTTGATCACACGAGCTGGAATACCACATCCACTTGATAAAAAGATTATTAAATATTTAACGTTATTTTTATCTGTATTTTCGATCTACCACAACTTAATGGCACACTTGTCAAACTACACCAGAATCCAGAGTCCAGCAGTAATGACTACCTGACAAATCAATAGAACACAGTCAAATGAATTGATGTATTATACTGGAAAGATCAAGAACACAGAGACTGGTCTAAATCCTACAAAAGCTGGAGCATCTCTTAAAGCTCTAGTTTCCCATAGTTTAGCACAAGTGCATGCTTCCAAAGTAGGATTATGAAGGCTTTCAAGACTGCAAAGCTTTCTTTTGTGCTACTCTACTGCTCTGAGCCATGATATCACAATAAACAACTTCCTGTCTAGCAAACGGTTTGAGCTTTGTAGCACTCTAAACATGCCTTCATGAGGGTTCAGAGCAGGCCTAGAAGCAAATGGGCAAGTCTACCCTTTCACAGCACATTGCCCAAGAACTACGCAGGAAGGTCCTGTTCCTCTACTGCTCCCGTCCTTCACCCTTTAGGCACATTTCTCCTAAAAAAGGACACTAAGGTCAGCAAACATAGTTGCTATCCTGTGAATGTGAACTGTTATTTTGAAACCTTTAATCAGGAAGTCTGAGAAAACTTCTGTGATGGTTTCATTAAAATAGGGGAAATAACATGGAAAAAAGCTATAGAGAGCTAGAACTTGAGCTGCTTTAACGGAGCCAATCATTTTATGCTCCTAAATGATCCATCCTACCTATTCCCCATGGTCCTTCAGCCTTCCAAATCCATTTCCCAGCTCAAGCTCAGCCACTTCCTATTCCATCAATCCTTTGCCTTGAGCATCAATCTAAGCCCTCTACAGCAGGCCCTTCTTCAACTTCTTCCTCCAACTCAGCATGCAATCTCAAAACTACCCTCCAACTCCCTGTCGCTCAATTCAACCACTGGGGCCCTTACAACCCCTTCCACATCACATCTCCCTCTCCACAGGTCAAGCCATGCACTACCTTAGTCTACCCAGCTCCAGTCCTTTTCATCAGCTAGCAGAAAACACCTGCTCCAACTGGATTTGCCCACTTGCTTGCATTCATTCCATGTTAGTTTTGCCTCTCCCTCACCCCTTTCCAATTTCTCCCCCTGCTTTACACTAAATAAAGACTCAACTCCTCAAGGACCACGGCTTGCATCACTTTCTAATGAGCTGAAGTATGCTGATAGCAATACAGTGGTACCTCAGGTTACAGACACTTCAGGTACAGACTCCGCTAACCCAGAAATAGTACCTTGGGTTAAGAACTTAGCTTCAGGATGAGAACAGAAATCGCACGGCGGCAGCACAGCGGTGGCAGAGGGAGGCCCCATTAGCCAAAGTGGTACCTCAGGTTAAGTGGTACAGTTTCAGGTTAAGAATGAACCTCCAGAATGAATTAAGTTCTTAACCCGAGGTACCACTGTACATATGCAATAAGTATGCTGTATGTCACCTCAAACATTTTATCAAATGGCAACTGCTAATTTTACTTCTGATGCCAACACTAAGCCAACACTAAGCACCTCTCTCCAGCCCTACCCGCCTCACTGCTCTCATTCTGGCCCATCACTTCCACTTCTGCCCCTCAGCTCCTAATTTTCCCAGGTCAGCCAGCCTGGATCTATCCAGCCTCACCCTTCTTCTTCAATGGACAGCTGCAAAATAGACTATAAAATCTCTTTGCTCTGGAGTGATTTACAATTATTGTCCCATCTCATCTATTACTTATAAAAAGCCTAATATGACTAAGTGCTGTTAAAAAAATTTTTAACAAGGCAATAACCCACACCGGAAAGCAGTCCCACATTACAAATGGCCAATGAACCTCCCACAAGGCCTTGATGAGGTGAAATGGAGAGATTGTGCCTACAGGAAGGGGCTTGCACTTTATTATTTTTGTATAGGGATCAGCACATATTAGGCCCTTCATAAATGACGCTGACAGTGACGCTAACCCTTTAACTGTTCCTGAACTTTGACTGAGCCATCCCAGTTTTTGCAGCTGAACTCGAATTTATTTAATATTATTATTATTATTATTATGCTAATAAAGCGGCTTTCCCCCCCCCCCCCGACCGAGCTGTTAGCAATCGATTGACTGCCCTCGCAATTCCTCGGGACAGAGTGAAGAAACACACCTACTCTTGCGTAGCACAGGATCGCGTCGCAAGAAAACCTGGAATCCAACGGTACATGGAGAGGAGGAGGATGGCAATGCTACCGTCGTCAGCGGCAACGACCCCTCCCCATGTCCCCGCCCTACCCCCACGACCCCTCTCTGCGCACCCCCTTCCAGCCTCGCCCCACTTTCTGCCCCCTCCGCGGCCACGCCCCAGCCCCCCCGACCTCGCACCTTGTCCATGAGCTTCCAGCACTTCTCGACCATCTTCTTGTCCACGGTGCCGGGCTGGTGGGGGCCGAGGTGGTGGTGGTGCGGCTGGAAGGCGTCCTTCATGAGCCCGATCAGCCCGCCGGGGCCCTTCTTCAGCGGGGCCGACATGGGGGCGGCGGGGGCGGCGAAGAGGGGCAACGGCGGCGGCGGAGGCTCCGGCTGAGGGAGGGACGGAGGGCGGCTAAGGCGTGTCCCTTCCGCCAGGCCGCTCCTTCCCCGGCTTGGCCACCGACTGTCGAGGCGGCGGAGGAGAAGGGGAGGCGGCTCCAGGAGCGCCGGGGACGCGCCCGACTGACGAAGAAAAAGGGAAGCGGGCGGGCAGGAAGGCAGGAGGAGGTTGCGCGCGACGGAGGGGGAGGCGCGCGCGTTAAACTCCCGCCCCCCCGTGACAGGATCGCGAGCCTCCCCCGGCGGGGCGCTCTGATTGGTTGTGGCAGTGGAGAGGGTGGGAGGA
The DNA here is from genome assembly GCF_027172205.1 of Podarcis raffonei. Classification (NCBI taxonomy): domain Eukaryota; kingdom Metazoa; phylum Chordata; class Lepidosauria; order Squamata; family Lacertidae; genus Podarcis; species Podarcis raffonei. The sequence goes on from NC_070616.1 coordinate 24,690,309, forward strand.
AAGCCGAGAGTGTGTGTGTGGAGGAGGGGAGAAACGCTCCCTGAGGGGAGGCGCGTTTTGATTGGGCCGCACGTTTTCAACAGCCCGCCCGCAGGGTTGAGTCGCGTTTTTGATTGGCCAGAGCGCCCCCTCCCAAACAACAAAGGGGGAGGGGCGGGGCGGCGGAGGTCTCGGTATGTTTCGTGAGCGCGCGGTGAGTTAGGCGCGCGACCGAGCAGGCGGCTTTAAAAGTGGTTGGCTCATTCTTAGCGAGTTCTCTTCTTCTTCTTTAGTATCGTGAGCGCACACGCTGAGTGAGACGCGCTCCCGCGCTCCCGACTGTCAACGCTGAAGGGAAGAGGAAAACCGGCCCACTTAGGAAAAAGAGGCCCCGCCCAGCTAGCGCCTTATTAGCATAGTCACGTCTTGATTGGCCTTTCTCTCACTAAGGCGTTTAGTTCAGTGTGCCGGCTGCTGCGCATGGTCAAAGATGGAGCGGGGCCGAGCATGCGCAATAGTGCGAAAAGGCCAACAGGGTGGTCATGATGGATTTGGGCAACGTTGGCCGGAATACTGCAGCAGGCTCCTGGGAACGCGGCGAGCACCATAAAAAAGTTCCGAGACTCGGGAGAAGCACTTCATGGATGCTATACAGGCATATGCAAAGTTATGCAAATTTCATAAAAGTAAGGATTGATGCCTCGGTTCTTGAAGGAAGCCTAGCGGGCGAACCTGAGCCAGCTGGCAGACTACCTCGTGAGGCAGTGAATGCCCAGCATTGGAAAGGAGAGATTTGGACAGGCATGCAAATAAAAGATGCAATGGGTGGTTTGCTGGGACCCCTTTGTTTTTAACTCCTTAAAGATGAATGCAGTTACAACACCATGCATGTGAAATCGATTTCTTTGCAAAGTTGTGAAAACCTAACCAAGAGTATTTGTGCCAAGGAAAGGGAGGGAATTGGGGAGTAGTAAATGGCTCTGTTCCACAGCAGATAAGGCAACTAAATACACTCCTTTAAATAGGAAAGCAGAAATGGAGAGAAGCTTTTTTCTTTTGAAATAAGTGAGTCATTAACGTTACCAACAACTAAGAGGAATCAATCCAACAGAAGATCCTGTTTAGAGACTACCCCACAGGAAGAGGGTGAGGAAGAAGGCTGTTCTGTGGCAAAGGGGGGAAACTCCCACGACTCATAGACTTAAATTGCAGAACCCCAGCATAACCTCAGGGGTCAAAGATCAGCCCTAAAATGCAGCACCCAGCTGTTGGAACATCACAAACTCTGGAAATCGCCTCATGAATTGGAGCTGTAGCACCAAGTGAAGCAGCCTTGCTGGTGTTGCATCTCTCCACTTTAGATCCTGCAACTTTGGCAGGGATCATGCCCTTTCTCACTGAGCCTTTGTGGTCCTCACCCCACATCTGAACTTGAGACCCCACTGGAAGCAAACAACAACAAAACAGCTCCCATGTAGCAAGTTCAAAAGGGAGCAGACAGACAGGCACTTTCCTTTTCTCCTGTAGGATGTGCTGTTTTCGCATAACCATCAGTCCACATTGGCTATGTCATGCTTTCTAGCTGTGATCTCAGCTGCTAAGTGTGTGGACCTAGCCTGGTCTGATCAGGAATTTTGGTGAGTAGAAGATAGCTGCAGAGTGCAGAGTCCTTCCTGAGCCAAACAAGCGGTTCATCTAACCCAGTATTGTCTGCTCTGACTGGCAGCTGCTCTCAAGCATCACAGGATGGATACAGCCATGACATTGGCAACTGTGTGCAGTGTGGGATTGCCTGCAAACCCTACTTGAGCCTCCCTGAACTTTCTAAAGCAGGGATAGGCAATGCAGGGCTCTCCTCATTTACCAGACCGTTAGCCATGAGAGCTGCTGCTGCTAGTGTGAATTGTAGTCCAATATCCAGAGGACACCATGTTGGCTATTCTGAAAGCAGATAGCAGAGAAGTATCATAGATACTAATAGCAAATTCATTTGCTGAGTGGTAAGCTTTGTACATGCATTTATTCATTATATTTATGTAGCCAAATCAACAACAACCACACACAAAAGGAAGTCTCGGAGGAACCTGCAGGTTTGCAGAAAAAATGGGGCAAGTAAAAGGGGAAAGATCCTCCCCACAAAAAAACTAGTCCAATGAAGACTGAATATGATCAGTGGGCATGGGATGCTTGCTGTTAGAGTAGGGAACTGGGAACAGAATAGATGACCATAGAAGAAGATGTGGCTGGCTGCATCTGCTTGAACAGGAGCAAACTACATTGCAACATTAATTGTACTGTTTTATCACAGATGTGTTTGCTTTCATGGGCTCCTTTGGGAGGAAGGGGAGGCTATTAAGTATAATAAATAATAATAACATTTAGTTGCAGGGGCCACTTGGGTGACATATAATAATAAAATGTAGAATTGCAACATGAGGGGATACAACATTTCTCAAAGTAACATAAGAAGCAAAATCATAAGAAACCCACAACCCTCCCCAAATGATCCCTGCCCCAAAGATCCTCCAATTTAAACTTCAGCAGCGGAAGAGGGGAAGTCAGCAATGCACATGTGGAAATCTTGTTCTATGTACTCAGCCTTCAGTTGTAGATGAGGACCTGGGTGTCAAAGCTGAGCCAAATGTTTTATGGCAGAAAATGGGTTTGCTCTAAGAAGCTCTGTGCATAAGAGAATTTGGGGCCTATTTGATTCTTACCCCCTTCCCACCCCTTTCTGTTTCTGCAAAAGAAGTTTTGAACATGGGCCTGAAAATCCTCCAACCTCTCTTTCAGGCCAATTGGATGCAATTTTGCAGACCTCCTTTGCTGGAGCACCGGTGTGTCTGCCAAGCTTCCTTTGGTCACCATGGCAGCGAAGAAGGACGGTTGCCTAGCGACACAAGGAGCCCCAACCTGTGCCAGCTGGGATAGGCTGGCCGAAAAGCCAGTGCCTCTTCCCCCTCCTCGTGCATTGGCTGCTTGGAATGACACTCTTGCAAAGAGTGTTTAGTTAACTGCCCACAGATTAACTTGTGAGAACCTGGGAGAAAGGCAGAAGAAACATTTCACTCCCAGGTATGTTTGCCTCCACCTTTCTCTTCCACCATACAAACAGTTCTTCACTTGCCCACCCAAACAGCAGAGACCACCCTCACTCTGCTGCCAAGCAATGTATGCCTCATGTATAAGGATGGCCCTCCGGAATCTCCCCATCAGTACCAGTTTTAAGATCTTTTTTGAACGTCAGGAGTTGGAATGCACCAAAAATATAATGTTTGTTCATCTTCTCCCTTTTGCAGGCTGTGGAGAACGCGCAAGGATGGCCCCCACCAAAAAAGGGAAGGGGAAAAAATCAGCAAAGCAGAAGAAAAACACTGGGCCAGGTAAGGCTTTGTGCAGCATGCAGGAGATTCCAGCAGCCCCACGCCTTGCAAATTCCCATTTCCATGTGCCTTGCATCTCTTGGGATTTGAGACTGCCTTTACGTACGCCATTGTTTCAACTGTTTTTGTACCTATGCAACTGCTTTTTGTGTTTACCTGCGCAATTGTTTGACGTTTTATATGTGCAATACTTTTATCTGTTATTGTTTTGTGAAAGCGCTTCAGGTTGCTTCATAGGAAACAATTCATAAATTAAATGAATAATAATAATGGCGCATCGATCAGGAGGTCTCGGTATCAGTGGCAATTAGTACCCAGCCAAAGTCTTTCAATTTCTCTTTCTCTCTCTCTTTCCTTCTCTCCGCAGATGAGGAAAAGTACAGAAAAGCAGTGCTGGAGGTTGATACCTTAAAGCAGTACCTTGGTGAGGAGATTTTGTTGATATTGCGCAAGGGCCTTAAAAGGTTACAGTAGAGGCGGCATTTTTGGAAGGGTCAGGTAGAAGGACTGCCAAGCTTTCTATGCTAATCTTATAGGAAGCTGCCTTATACCACTTCAGAAGGTTGATCCATCTTACTGTCTACATGCTAGGACTTGGAGACCAGGGTTCAAATTCTCACTCAGCCTTGAAGCTCACCTTGGGAGCCAGTCACTGCCTCTCAGCCTAGCCTACCTCAAAGGGTTGCTGTGAGGATAAAACAGGGATGGGGAGAACCCTGTACACCACCTCAAGTTCTGTGGAGAAAAATGGTGGGATACAAATACAATACAGTGGTACCTCGGGTTACATACGCTTCAGGTTACATACGCTTCAGGTTACAGACTCCGCTAACCCAGAAATAGTACCTCGGGTTAAGAACTTTGCTTCAGGATGAGAACAGAAATCGTGCTCCGGCAGCAGCAGGAGTGGTGCTTCAGGTTAAGAACAGTTTCAGGTTAAGAACAAATTAAGTACTTAACCCGAGGTACCACTGTATACTGGCTGGCAGTAGCTCTCCAGGGTTTCAGGCAAGGAGTCTCTCCAAGCCCTAACTGGAAATTCCAGGGATTGAACCCGGGACCTTCCACATGCCAAGCAGGTGCTCTTCCACTGAGCTATGACCCTTCCGTGAACAAAGGCACAAAGGGTTTGCCAGCACGGCTGTCTGGACCAGACTAGTAGCAGGACTGCTGTCCCTTTCTGATCCCCCCCCCTTCTCAGTTGACCAATCCAAGCATTTTCATGGAGAAGTGAAAATGGGAAATAGTTTCCGTGTGCATTGTGAAGCAAAGTGATTGCCACGCAGTCCTTTTAATAATGGACTCCAAAATGAGTACTCTGCTGGGAGTAATTTTTAAATACTTTGCATTATAATTGCAGCAGATGCAGCTAAGTAGAGAACATGCAAAACATGGGCAAGCCCCCAGGTTCAATCCTCAGCACAGTGCTTTTCTGGGGGGGGGGGGTACGCAGGGGTATGCATACCCCTAAACATTTCGTGAATCTAAGTTTGGCCTTATTGAGGGGCAGTATTTCAATATGAGTAGGAAAATGAGAGTACCCCTGAACATTTTTTAAAGAAAAAAAATGCACTGCCTCAGCATATCCAGTCAAAGGATCTTGGAAAGTGACAAGCTGGGAAAAGATTTGGGGGCCTCTCCAGACATCCTTTTTTATTATTATTGTAGATTCAGTGATGATTTGTGAGTTCATGGTGCTAACAGGCCGATTGTACACAATCACACTTTCAATAGTGTTTACGCCTGCGAAAGTTTCGGGGTAGGCGTACCACATCGTTTCTAAGGGGCACATGTCCCAGAGCTTCTTGCTTGTTACACTGCAAAATATTCCAAAACGGGAAGGAGGTTTGTCCCACTTTTCATTGCACTATAATGCAAGAGTACATTACAAGGATGCAGCAACATTTGGGAAGTATTGCAGGACAAGCTAATGAAGCAGAGTGATGTTTGGAGAGTCCAGTACAAATTCATCCCAGTGCACTGTCAGTGTTGCCAAATATACCCACCAAAAATAATAATACGAGACTGGGGGAGTGGGGAATCTGCTTGCAGGATGGCAGTGGTTTGGGTAGGCCAGGGTGGTCTGACATCACGTTTGACAGAACTACTTTGGTTTTTTTCCTAGAAACTCAAGATCCAGCAACCGGAGCCAGATGCAAAATCATGGCACTTTTTCTGGAGGGGCTGGGGGCTTCTGTACATTTACAGTTAAGGACCAGTATCCCTCTGAGCACTTGGAATAGTTTTCATTAGCAGAACTGAGCTCACCATCCAGTAACACAAAAATATGAATGCCACCCTAGGCTCTCTTTGTTTGATCAGCCTAATTTAGTAAAATGTGTTTTTTTAGGGGGGGGTGATACTGTTGCTCTATTTATATTATTTTATTATTACATTTATATCCCACTTTTTCCTCCAAAGAGCTCAAGGTTCTTCCGCTCTTCATTTTATCCTCACAACACCCCTGTGAGGTAGGTTAGGCTGAGAGAGAGTGCCTGGTCCAAGGTCACCTAGTGAGTGTCATGGCTGAGTAAGGGACTTGAACTCAGGCCTTCCACATCCTAGTCTAGCACTCTAACCACTACACATACTAAACCACTGGGAGTCAGAAACTCTTGCCTACATCCTGAAAATTACCCAGATATCTGTCAGTGGATCTCAGCATCTGCCCACTCCTGACCAAGGAGTCAGCTTTCTATATTTTACATAGACCCGGGGGTTCCCTATTTGTGAGAGTTCCCTTTTCCCCATTCTATCGCATGAAGAGCTCTGTGTAATGCAAAAGCTTGCATGCTCAAACACTGAGATCATTAGCAGTCCAAGAGGCTCACTTGTCCACAAGAAGAAATGGAGCCTTTAGTGTCACCAGTCAAGTATTTTGGAATAATCAGCCAACAGGTACTTTCAACAGGCACCCTCCTTTTAAAAACCTTTCTATCGTGCCATGCCTATGTAGGCAACTAAGGATGCACCTTTCCACAATAGTTAATTGAGGTGTGATTTTCATTCTGATTTTTTTATTTTTCAAAAAATGGTTTTTATTGCTTAGTTTTATGTACTATTTTAAACCGCTCTATAGTTACTATGAAATAGCAGTATATAAATATTCATACAGACAAATACAGTGGTACCTCTGGTTATGTACTTAATTTGTTCCGGAGGTCCATTCTTAATCTGAAACTGTTCTCAACCTGAAGCACCACTTTAGCTAATGGGGCCTCCCGCTGCGCCGCCGCCGCACAATTTCTGTTCTCATCCTGAAGCAAAGTTCTTAACCCGAGGTACTTTTTCTGGGTTAGCGGAGTCTGTAACCTGAAGCGTATGTAATCTGAAGTGCATGTAACCCAAGGTACCACTCTAAAGCAAGCCAGTCCAGGAAAGGTACCCCTTTTAGCTGTTTTGCCCTCTCCGAAAAGGAGATAATTATTTGTACAAAGGATCTGGGGAGCCAAATGAGAAAATAGGCATTGAGCCTCGATTGGATACATTTGCATGTCTGCTGTGTTTATCCTTCTGACCTGCAGTTCTCCGGAGGGATATGGCCAGGCAGGCGATGGCTGACAGTGAAGGACTCAAGCAGATGCTGCTAGATCTGGAGAAAGAACTGGAGGAGGCTCGAGGGGACAAAAAAGATATTTATGAAGGTGGGGGGCTCTTCCAGATGACCTCTTCATTGAGTATTGTTGTACATGCCCCAATCTCTGAGCAACAAGACACTCCAGGGATGCTTTCACCTTTCCAGAGTTTGGCTGCCTTGGAATGAAGGCCGATGGAAACATTGGTATCTTTAGGACTTATTGTTTTATTTACACATATGTGCAACTTGATCTTTCCTCCCCTTCAGGTTCTCTGGGAGATTCTCCAAGCCGTAACTTTGGGTCTGGCACACAGCAAGACCAGTCTCTTATGTCTCTAGCTTCCAGCATCAGCCAAAATATATGCATACACAGCACCCCTTGGGCTCTTGTTCTCCCTCCTAGGATGATGTGGCATCCAGCCAGGTGAGGTGGGAAAAGGTCCACCCACTCATCTCTATGACAGCGGGCAACCTCTTTGGACATGTAAATGGCAGTACTTAACTGGCCAGCCAAGGCCATTACCTTAACAAAGGAACCAGTTGGTTCCTTTGTATTCTCTGTATCCTTTGTATCCTCTGTATTCTCACAGATACAGGGTCACAGGTCTGGAAGGGACCCACAGGCACCATCTAGACTGAGCCCCTAAACCTATAACAGTACTCACCCTGATTTATTTGCAGGGAGATTAGGTGACGTTGTGTCAAAACAAACATTACCCCACACTACCCAGTGCATCTCCTATCACTTTCCTTATCACAAAACTCTGGTCTTTGGGGGGAAGTGGGTTTCTTGTGCAAGACTTTCCAATCAACCTGAATTGTGCAACTTGCAATATGCTGCTATGTGACTGAATTCTATCCCCAAATAGTAACTTTCTGAAAGTGCAATGTGTCTGTAGTTGAGTGCCGTGCCCAGACCCTGCAATGAAGAGAAGAGCTTCAACAGAAGATTTGAAGCAGCATTCAAGGGTCAATTTTGACCCTTAAGGGGCTCAGTAGTTTTGCCTTATTTTGATTTTCCTCTTTGGGCATCAAACCCTTTACTCAGCGGTTCCCTTTCCACTTGATTGGTGCAGTTTTGAGATTTTCTGCAAATCAGCAGTATTGCCTTTCCAAGGGGGTCTCTGGCATCTACCTGCCACTTTACTCAGTCTCTAAATGCTACATTCACATGGCCTTGGGGTGTGAGGGATGCTTCCTATTAGTAGGGAGAGGATTGTTCATTTTTCGTACCCCAATTATCAGCACATATTCCTGCCCCGCTTAACTCCTTGCTCCATGACTCGTTTTGTTCTCTGTTGCACCTTCACGATGTACAGTGGTACCTTGGTACTCAAACAGCTTGGCTTCTGAACAAATCAGCTCCTGAACGCCGCAAACGGAGAACTGAGCGTTCCAGTTTGCGAACGTTTCTTGGAAGCCAAACATCCAACATGGCTTCTGCGGCTTCCGCTGGAGTGCAGGAAGCTCCTGCAGCCAATTGGAAGCCACACCTTGGTTTTCAAACGGTTTCGGAAGTCAAACGGACTCCCGGAACAGATTACGTTCGAGAACCAAGGTAGTACATGCCTGTATACATCACTTTCTCTGTCCACTTCATTAATCGGATGTGGGCAGAAGTTCATGACGCAGTAAGCCAGTTGGTCTTCGCAAGACACTTCCTCAGGAAAATGCAATCACAGGATGTTGGCTTTGAAAAGTTCAGATGAAGGTAGCGTTTCCCTCCGCAGCTAACACTGTGGTATATAATTCTGCACACAGACCCTTTGCGACTCTTATCTGCTTTCCCCCCCCCCCCTCCTCCCTGCCCGGCAAAACTTCTCTTGTAAGCACTTAGAGGCAAGATATTTTTTTTCCTGTTTACCTTCTGTTACACCAGATAGACTTGATGCTACAAATCAGGGGTGGAGAACCTGCCTCCCCCCCCCCCAGAGGTTTCCCATCACCGCCCATCATCCTTAGCCATTAGCCATATTGACTGGGGCTGATGCAAGTGGGAATCCAACAATGTCTGGAGGTTCCTCCATCCTGGCTGTAAATCTTAGGCCTGTTAATGAAGGGCAAGGGTGTTGGGTGGAGCGATCATTTCCTTCTCCCATCTTGCGTTCCAGAGATGATCCGCAAGTACCAGCAGCTTCAGCACCAGACTGATACCCGGATCCATTGCTTAGAAGCAGAGACGCAGAACTTGCAAGCACAACTTGGTATTTCGCGCACGCCCACACCCACACACCCACCCCCTTGGTCTTGGAGATGATCACACATGGTATGGTTGTAGCAACTGTTCTTTGCCCATGTTCATCTTTCAGTTAAGGACTTTGAGGGGAAACAAGTTAAAAAGTGATACTCTTCTTTTGCAAACACACGCTCTCTCTTTTTGCACCTGGAACCTGGGGTAGGGGGGTGGAGGGAGGATGAATCTTAACCCTCCAAACCTTGAGATGGAAATCAGTTTGCCTAATTCCGTTATAAGCCCTTATAAGCTTGTGTTAAGGGAATACATTCTGGCACATTTTGCTACAGGTGAAGTTGGAGTATAAGGCCACTGAAAAGCAGTAGAAAATAGATGTTCTCAAGCCCCATCACATGCCATCCCCCAAACTTCTGTTCTGAGATATTTGTCGCCTTCCACCTTAGGAACGTAAGGAACGGCCTTATAACAAGTCAGACCCCTGATCCATCGAGCTCAGCATTGCTACACTTACTGGCAGCAGCTCTCCAGAGCTTCAGGCAGGGCTCTCTCCTAGCAAAACCTGGAGATGCCGGGGATTGACTATGGGGGCTTTTGTGTGCGAAGTTGGAGCTCCACCACTTAGCCTTGGAAGGTTCTCTCTGTGCTTTTCGTTCCCATACATATTTGTCTCCTCTTTCTCCTTGCCCAACACTTTCTGCCCTGCAGCTGCCTGCCAAGGTGATCTGCTACAAAGCCAGCTGGACCAGGCAAGGATGCTGGAAGAGAAGGACAAGGCCGTGGCTGAGATGCAGCGCAAGGTTGACGAGATGGAGACAGAATATGAAAAAATCCTGCATGTGAGTTTGGGTGGGTGGCGGGTCACAGATTGCAAAGAAGAGATAATGGGTTCAGCTTGTGGGCCATTATCTAAAGCTCAGGGAGAGAGAGGGAGTGTCTTATTCCCACAGGTGTGAGTCTCTAGGTGCCATGCATCCCTTCTGTGGCTCATGGCCTGCTTTCAAACACAGAGACTGTAGGGTAGTGCCTCTTTGATCTGTTACCAGCTATTGAAACAGAGCCACCTTTTAGAAATAAAATGGTAAAAAATAATAATGGTTTGCTGTGAAACATGCCCGATGAAGTGTTCTGTGCAACTCAGAAGCTTGCTTCCAGCATTCTGAGTGTCGTTGTGTCCAAACATGAAATTCTTGGGTACATATTCTTGCTGTTCTGCAGCAGCAGCAGCTGTTCAGTCATGTGCAGCTACAGAACTGGAAGGATGCCACACTTTTGGTCGCCATCCCTTGGTGCCACACGCACCCCTCACCCTGCCTCTGACTTCCCCTTTCCGCAGGGTAGCCTGGACTGCGTCCTCTCCAAACTGCAAAGTGCCAAGCTCACCTGGGAGAAGGAGGCTACTGTCATCCACATGGACTATAAGCACCAGCTGAAGGACTTTGGTCTTAATCCATTGTACATCTGAAGGGAGGGGTCATCAGAGCATGGGCCACCTACCACCTACCTAATCCTCAACTCGTTTTGATATTGTGACTTAAGCTGCTATCATCCCCCAAATGTGGAGGAATAATAAAGAGTGTGTCTGAGCGCATGCAGCGTGCCTTTCTGTCACTAACCTTTTCTGATGTAGTAGGGGAAGGTCTACCTTTAGCAGCAGTCATTCTGAACAGAGGTTAATTTTAACACGAATCTTCTGTTCACAAAGTCACACCCCAAAGCAGGCAAAAAACACAGTCTCTTGTTTGATTCTTGCAGGGTTCTTCCTCTAATCAGCATGCCTTGCTTCGAGACCGCAGCCCGCTTGTCCAAATCCACAGGAAGCATTTTCAGGGGTTGGAGAGACTGATTGCTCAACAAGGCAGTGGTGCGACAGGGAAAAGCCAGGCCTATGAGGGAGAGAGGCTCAAACTGCAGTGCTAGCATTTGTGCAACTGTGCTCACTTCTGCCACAAACAGGAGTTCAGCTCCCTGCCGAGCTGGGCTGAAGTTGTGCTCGGTGATAATGGCCTGGCAGCTTCTAGAATGCATGGCTCAATGCATCTTGGCCCTGTGTACAAAAGAAAGAGAATGCTGATCAAACCAAACCTATGATTTGAAGGCTGGGATGTGCTTAAAAAGAGTGGTGAGAAATAGCTGGTCCCAGGTGATGAGGCACAAAAAGCTTGGGGGAGACACAAAGTTAATTCCATTTTCAGTCTGACAGTATACACTCCAAACAGCCTGCATAATTGTGTTGTGAGAAGACAAGCTAGCCAGAAATGTTTGTATGGTTATTGCAGGGGTGACATAGGATGCCAATGTACATTTGTGAGAGCCAGCACAGAGACTGGTCTGCCATGAGAAGGGACAGGGAGGGCTACCCCTTTGGCAACAGCTTTTCACTGAGAGATGGGCAGCTCAGAGTGAGGCATGGAGTACCACGGAGGAAGATGTCTTCTGCAAGCTCAAAACAGGCAGGAGCTGTGCAGGAAGCACTGTAGAATGGTAAAGGTAAAGGGACCCCTGACCATTAGGTCCAGTCGTGACCGACTCTGGGGTTGTGGCGCTCAACTCGCTTTATTGGCCGAGGGAGCCGGCGTACAGCTTCCGGGTTATGTGGCTGGCATGACTAAGCCGCGTCTGGCAAACCAGAGCAGCACATGGATATGTACCTTAATTCTTGTAACCTAGGTGGATCATGAGTCCTAAAAGGTAAAGGTACCCCTGACCGTTAGGTCCAGTCGCGGATGACTCTGTGGTTGTGGGCGCTCATCTCGCTGTATAGGCCGAGGGAGCCGGCGTTTGTCCGCAGACAGCTTCCGGCCAGCATGACTAAGCCACTTCAGGCGAACCACAGCAGCACATGGAAACACTGTTTACCTTCCCGCCAGAGTGATGCCTCTTTATCTACTTGCACTTTGACGTGCTTTTGAACTGCTAGGTTGGCAGGAGCAGGGACCGAGCAACGGGAGCTCACCCCGTCGCAGGGATTCGAACCGCTGACCTTCTGATCGGCAAGCCCTAGGCTCAGTGGTTTAGACCTCGAGTCCTAGGGAGTGTCTAATCTGTCGTTTTCCTTTTCTTTCCATTTATCATTTCTCCAAACTTAAGTTTAGTATGCATCATTTTGCAAATTCTCTTTTTAAGAGTCCTCACCAGCATTTCAGTGCAAATTTATCCCAATATACTCAATTCTGTGTGCAAAGTACACATTTCTGAAAGCAAATTTCCTTAATGTGACACGTTTTTGTACATTATGTTTACTAATATAGGCATTTCCAGCCATGTGCACTTTGCCCTAGTATATGCATTTTTGAACACATTACTCGGCTGGAGAGTGACATTGCAAAATTTGGAGAAGCGTGGGTTTCAAAAGATGGCTGTGTTTTCAGTTTCTGTATTGTTTCAGAAAGCGCAAATTAGATTGAATCAAATGCAAACTGAATTGAATTTCTGTCCCCATTCCTAATCATTAATCGAGCAGCACCTCCCATCTCTGCCATGCTTCTCAGACACGTAAGGCCTTTTTTCATCACAGGAGTGTTCCATATTTAAAACCGGTAACCCTGAACTCCAGAACCAGCTTGCATATACAGTCATACCTTAGATCCTGAACGCCTTGCAAGTCGAACCTTTCGGCTCCCAAACGCCGCAGACCTGGAAGTGAGTGTTCTGGTTTGCGAACATTCTTTGGAACCCGAATGTCTCAAGCAGCTTCCGATTGGCTGCAGGAGCTTCCTGCAGCCAATCGGAAGCTGCACCTTGGTTTCCAAACGTCTTGGAAGTTGAACGGACTTTCGGAACAGATTCCCTTCAATTTCCAAGATACGACTGTATATTACTTTAGTTAGACCAAAGTTTGGGGGAAATTATTAAATGCTTTTCCCAACACAAAGATCATTTTTTTTGAAAGCTAGATATTAAAAAGAGGAATTCCACTCTGTCTTTCTTAGAATCATAGAGTTGGAAGGGATCACGAGGTCCAAACCGTTGTGATGCAGGAATCTTTTTGCCCAATATGAGGCGTATACCCATGACCCTGAGATTAAGTGCCTCATGCTCTACTTGACTGAGCTATGGATAAGCTTGTTGTGTGAACAGTGTCATTCCATGGTTTAGCTAGCTTTTGCCGACTTGGTGCCCTCTAGATGATTTTGACCACAGCCCCTGCCCAGTCTGAAGGGCTCTCAATTGGCGAAGGCTGATTTATTCACTAAAAAGCACCAGACATTGTCCTATCTGGGGCAGTCAGGAGTTTCCAGTTGCTGCTGGGAGGGAGGAAGAACAATATTCTAGCTTCCTGACTGGTGTGTCCTTCGAGCTTTCCATGACACTTGTGATGATGATGAGGAGGATCAAAACGATATCTTTAATTATGTGGTCCCCCACTTGAAGCGATAGAGTCCAGAAACAATATTACCACATGATCCATACTCTCTGCAGCGCAAAAGGTGGAAAAGGTTTAACCGAGGTGTTCAAAATGGCTGTAAGCAACCATACAGTGTCCCTGTAGTTAGGCATCGTTACCTCTTTTGCGAAGGCTGGTGAGCTGCTGCCAGACTGCTCCAGATGCAGTCTGTTCTCATGGGGGTCCGTTCTGAGGTGACAGAGGCAGGGTGTGAAGCCAGCGTTGCTATTTGCCTGGGGCATGCTGGGAGAGGGGGAAGCATGGACGATGTGCAAGCCCAATGGGGGCTCATGGTCATCATAGAAAAGGAGAGGTGATAACCCAACCTGGGAAAGCGAAAAGAGAACGCAAACATCACAATTAGGGTTTTGTCAGCAAACCCAACAGAACCCTTCCGATGCATGGAAGATGCTCACATTACCGTCTGACACCCGAAAATGACTTAGGACCCAAGAATGATATGAAACACTTGTCTCCATTCCTACAGACCCCCTCAAGACCTCCAGAAGGGTGGGGTGCTCTCTTGCCAATTCGATTATTGACAGAAGTGCAGGGAGTGGCTGCTCAGGAGAAGGTTTTTACTCCATAGGTAAAGGTAAAGGGACCCCTGACCATTAGGTCCAGTCATGGCCAACCCTGGGGTTTATTGCTTTATTGGCCGAGGGAGCCGGCGTACAGCTTCCAGGTCATGTGGCCAGCATGACTAAGCTGCTTCTGGCAAACCAGCCACATGTGCAATGGCTGTTTCAACGGTACACACGGCAGCTACAAATGTGGTTTGCAGGTTTGAGGGAAAGCACATTGAACATGGAGGACGCGGGTGGCGCTGTGGGTTAAACCACAGAGCCTAGGACTTGCCGATCAGAAGGTTGGCGGTTTGATTCCCCGCGACGGGGTGAGCTCCCATTGCTCGGTCCCTGCTCCTGCCAACCTAGCAGTTCGAAAGCACGTCAAAGTGCAAGTAGATAAATAGGTACCGCTGCGGCGGGAAGCTAAACGGCATTTCCGTGCGCTGCTCTGGTTTGCCAGAAGCGGCTTACGTCATGCTGGCCACATGACCCGGAAGCTGTACGCCGGCTCCCTCGCCAATAAAGCGAGAAGAGCCCAGAGTCGTCCGCGACTGGACCTAATGGTCAGGGGTCCCTTTACCTTTACCTATGAAGTAAGCACCAGGTTGGCAGTGGCTGTGCTAGGTGCTCTGCGATATAAAGTATGTAGGTACACTACTCCATTGTCTTAGTTTTATGCCAGTTGCCATGGCTTCCACCAAAGAATCCTGGGAGATGTAGTTTTTAGCCCAAGTGCAGAGAATTATCTGAGATCCGTCTTCCGGCCTCCAAATCTGTAGATCCCCAAGGGAGATCTATTCAGCTAGTTTCTCTGCAGCGTGCAGGTGCTCAGAGATACGGAAAGGAATCCCACCTCAGAGCATCTTCACCCAATTCAGTAACTTTATTATTGTATGATATCTTTGGCCCATTGTGTAAGTTCATTATAAATGGTTATCTTTGCTCCAAGAAGTTTGAGGGGAAACCTTTCTATAGGATCCCACCGCAATCCCAGAAACTCCAGCGGGTGCAGAATGCTGCAGCGAGGCTCCTCACGGGGTCTCTGCCATGGGAGCATATTCACCCAGTGCTTTTCAAACTGCACTGGCTCCCGGTAGAGTACAGGGTCAGATTTAAGGTGCTGCTTTTGACCTTTAAAGCCCTTCACGGCCTAGGACCCTCGTACCTACGGGACCGCCTCTCCCGGTATGCCCCACGGAGAGCCTCAAGGTCCATAAATAGCAACACCCTAGTGGTCCCGGGCCCTAAGGAAGTTAGATTGGCTTCAACCAGAGCCAGGGCCTTTTCAACTCTGGCTCCGGCCTGGTGGAACACTCTGCCTCATGAGACCAGGGCCCTGCAGGATCTGATTTCTTTCCACAGGGCCTGTAAGACAGAGTTGTTCCGCCTGGCCTTTGGCTTGGAGCCAATTTAATTCCCTCCCTCTCTTTCTTTTTTCCTTTCCTTCTCCTCCTGCGATAAGGCTACATTTTAATATTTTAATGTTTCAATATTTTAATGTTGTATTTTAATTTTGTTTTTAAGTTGTAATCATTCAACTTGTTTTTATTATTGCTTGTAAGCCACTCTGAGCCCGGCCTTGGCTGGGGAGGGCGGGGTATAAATAAATATTATTATTATTATTTATTATTAATCTCCGTGGTGCTCATTCTCAAACTGCTGCATACCGAGTCGTAGAACTTGCTTCCTTCTGCGTCAATAACCAACATGGACACCCGGCTGCTGTCCGCACGTATCCTCAGCACCACCTCCTGGTGGTCCAGGTCCTCAGTGCCCTCGCCATTCACAGCCAGGAGGCGGTCACCATCTCTCATCCCTGCCTTCTCAGCTGGCAACCCGGATTCGACCTCCCTCAGAAACTGACCTGCAAGTCATAGATGGGCAAGACGAAAGCAGCGGCATTGATTATCCCAGTGGTTGCACCTTGCTTCCTTTATGTTTATGAGCATTTTACGTGTGTGCATGTCTTACATGTGCTCCTCTAGTGAAGTCGCCATAGGTGAATAAGCAAAGCTCTCTTCTGTCCTATTTGCTAGGGAACAAGGAGCTGCAGCTCAATGAAAGAGCAAAATGCAGAAGTTCGCAGGTTCATCCCTGCCATCTCCATGTAGGTCTGGGAAAACCTCAGTCTTAAACCCTGGAGAGCTGCCATCTATCAGTGTAGACCAGCATTGGGACTGACCAGGCCAGGGACCTATTTAGTTCCAGCACTGGTCCTAATTTGGCACGTGAGGACATTTTTCCTAAGCCACACAGACCTGGTTTGGCCTCTATTAAGATGGTGCATAAAAAAACTTTACGCAAAATTCCATTAAGTTTGTCCTGAATGGGTGTTTTTTAAAAAAAACAAAACAAAACAAAACCCAAAACCAACAACAACCCAAAGATGCAAAACATCCAAATGATATCTGTGAAGTTAAATAGATGACTGGCAGTGAGAGGAGTTGCTCAACCCTGCCCACCCGCACATTTGAATATTCAAAACATATTTATTTATCAAGGCTTATATACTGCTGAAGCATCAAAATCTTCCAGCAGTTTATATAAAACATACCTTAAAATTACTAATAAAATCAGAAGTTAAAGACAAGCCAGCCTAACATATGTCCAAGAAAACCAGCCGTTTAAAACTAAAATCGCATATTAAAATGCACATCTGATGTACACATCTGGGTGGGCTTGCTTAAACAAAACGAAAAAAGAGTCCATTGGTGGACACTGAAAACAGTGCAGTGAAGGGCCCTGCCAAATATCAAGGGGCAGGGAGTTCCAATGTCTCAGTGCAGCCATGGTGAAATATCGATTCCTTGCAAATGCAGAATGAACATTGCCTGTTTCCTCTCAAATCATCCCTTCAAAGTACAGGGGGGAAGATGTTGGGTCCTCTTTTTTTTTTCTCGGGGAGAAACACAGCTGGGTGGGAGGAAACGTTTTGTCTGGATGAAAGGGGAAAAGCTCGAGCAGTCCTCTGTCTTACCTCAAAGTCACCTACTTTGCTCTCAAATTTAAATACCGTGGAGCGACTCTGGCTCTTTTCCAGGCAAGGGGCCTCACCTCTTTCTCCTGAGCAACGTTTTTCTTCTTTCAGCAAGAATCCATATCCGTCTTGGCCTCTCACCATCTGCAGCTTCCTCACCTCAAAAGGAACCCAGGAAGCGTCAGCCATGGCGGCAGTGACCTTAACGCCGCGTTGCCGGTAAAACTCCTCTGATTTGGCGTCGATCACCAGCAGCCCCATCGGGTTGTTGCTGTGCTTGATCTGGAATCGAAAATTTGGGTACATAAGCCAAACCCAGGGAGGATACAGTGCGCTGCTGGAGAGCTTTCCCTCTAGCTAGGATTGAAATAGGATTTGAATTATGGTGCTGGAGGAGACTCTTGAGAGTCCCATGGACTGCAAGAAGATCAAACCTCTCCATTCTTAAGGAAATCAGCCCTGAGTGCTCACTGGAAGGACAGACCGTGAAGCTGAGGCTCCAGAACTTTGGCCACCTCATGAGAAGAGAAGACTCCCTGGAAAAGACCCTGATGTTGGGAAAGATGGAGGGCACAAGGAGAAGGGGACGACAGAGGACGAGATGGTTGGACAGTGTTCTCGAAGCTACCAGCATGAGTTTGACCAAACTGCGGGAGGCAGTGGAAGACAGGAGTGCCTGGCGTGCTCTGGTCCATGGGGTCACGAAGAGTTGGACACGACAACAACAACAACAACGAAGGATTGAAATTATCAGGTAGGGAGGGACCTTCTATAGAAAGGTGTTCCTAGATGTGACCTGGTCCCCAAGTTGTTCAGTCAGTTGGCTAAAGTCAATATTTCTGTCATCGAGTGACAGCCCTGGTACCTTTTTGTGAAGGTGTGCAAGAGTCCAACTCTCCACACAAGCACCGTTGAGCTCTAGGAGCCATGAACCATCTGGCACCCCTGCCTTGTGAGCTGGCCCATCCTCTGGCACAGATAGTCGGAATGTGCCCTTCACACCTGCAAAACAAAGGATACGAAAACAGGAGCATGAGAGGGGAAAAACTAGCATTTATCGGCCAGAACCCCTGTTTTTGCCTTCACCTACTCCAGTGTTTCCCAAACTTGGGTCCCCAGCTATTTTTGAACTACAACTCCCATCATCCCTAGCTGGCAAGACCAGTGGTCAGGGGTGAAGGTTGGCCAAGACAGAATGTAGCTCTCAAGTTGAAGACATTTGCCACCCTGTTGTCCATGTTGATTTTCACTAGTGAAATCAAAATCCTGCCAATGTTTCCATCTGCTTACAGTGGTCTCTTATATCCTAGTTCTGCTGGATCTCTCAGCGGCCTTTGACACCATCGACCATAACATCCTTCTGGACCGTCTAGAGGGGCTGGGAGCTGGGGGCACTGTCATACAGTGGTTCCGCTCCTTCCTCCTGGGCCGTGTCCAGAAAGTGGTGGTGGGGGATGAGTGTTCAGACCCCTGGGCTCTCACTTGTGGGGTGCCTCAGGGTTCTGTCCTCTCCCCCATGCTTTTTAATATCTATATGAAGCCTCTGGGAGAGATCATCAGGGGGTTTGGACTGGGTGTTCATCAGTATGCAGATGACACCCAGCTCTACCTCTCCTTTAAATCAGAACCAGTGAAGGCAGTGAAGGTCCTGTGTGAGTGCCTGGAGGCGGTTGGAGGATGGATGGCGGCTAACAGATTGAGGTTGAATCCTGACAAGACAGAAGTACTGTTTTTGGGGGACAGGGAGCGGGTTGGTGTGGGGGATTCCCTGGTCTTGAATGGGGTAACTCTGCCCCTGAAGGACCAGGTGCGCAGCCTGGGAGTCATTTTGGACTCACAGCTGTCCATGGAGGCGCAGGTTAACTCTGTGTCCAGGGCAGCTGTCTACCAGCTCCACCTGGTACGCAGGCTAAGACCCTACCTGCCCGCAAACTGTCTCGCCAGAGTGGTGCATGCTCTAGTTATCTCACGCTTGGACTACTGCAACGCGCTCTACGTGGGGCTACCTTTGAAGGTGACCCGGAAACTGCAATTAATCCAGAATGCGGCAGCTAGACTGGTGACTGGGAGTGGCCGCCGGGACCACATAACACCGGTTCTGAGAGATCTGCATTGGCTCCCAGTACGTTTCCGAGCACGATTCAAAGTGTTGGTGTTGACCTTTAAAGCCCTAAACGGCCTCGGTCCTGTATACCTGAAGGAGCGTCTCCACCCCCATCGTTCAGCCCGGACACTGAGATCCAGCGCCGAGGGCCTTCTGGCGGTTCCCTCATTGCGAGAAGTGAGGTTACAGGGAACCAGACAGAGGGCCTTCTCGGTAGTGGCGCCCGCCCTGTGGAACGCCCTCCCATCAGATGTCAAAGAGATAAATAATTACCTGACATTCAGAAGACATCTTAAGGCAGCCCTGTTCAGGGAAGTTTTTAATATGTAATGCTGTACCGTTTTTAACACTGATTGGGAGCCGCCCAGAGTGGCTGGGGAAACTCAGCCAGATGGGCGGGGTATAAATAATAAATTATTATTATTATTATTATTATAACTTACAAATTTTCCCCATCAGTTTGGTTTGCCATTCCTCTCTGGCAGGGACCTTATGGTTTTGATATAAAACTCAGAGGTTGGAAGAAGATGCAGTTTTAAATGTTTAAAATGGGAATCCATGGAAGGGGTAGGTGGAAGTCCTGAGATTTGGAGAAATCTCTGTATATGGGTACATATTTGGTTTTTTTATAACTTTGTCTTGATAAAATCAAATAAAAATTATTTCAAAAAGAAGAAGTTTGCCACCTTGGATTTAGAACAATGAAAGGGGATGAAGTATTCCAAATTTGGGGGGGGCATAATTATGTGTCAAAAATGCTGAGTTCAATTATAAATTGTATTATTCCACCTTTTTGTGATTCTTATAGGGTTTTTAAATAAAAAAATAGTAATAGTTACCGTTGTGGTGGAAAAACAATACATATTGCAACAGTGTGTTGTTTTAAACGTATTTTCAGTGATGTTCCCCTTTTTACTACAGTGGTACCTCGGGATAAGTACTTAATTCGTTCCGGAGGTCTGTTCTTAACCTGAAACTGTTCTTAACCTGAAGCACCACTTTAGCTAATGGGGCCTCCCACTGCTGCCACGCCGCCAGAGCACGATTTCTGTTCTCATCCTGAAGCAAAGTTCTTAACCTGAAGCACTATTTCTGGGTTAGCGGAGTCTGTAACCTGAAGCGTATGTAACCTGAAGCGTATGTAACCCGAGGTACCACTGTATTTTGTACAACTGATGGTCTTTAAATATTAGTCTGTTTGGTGAAGTGTCAACCCTAGAGACTCAAAACTGGTTTTGAAGCCAGGGTGTTCTGGGGGACCAAGAATCTCAAACAGAGATTTCAAAGGAACTTTACAAAAACTACAATTCTCAGGAATCTTTTTTTGGGGGGGGGGACCGCAACCCCCCCCAATTAAATTAATTAAATTGATTTAAACTCTGATGATAAGTTTGTTCTGTAAACATACCCTTAGAATCAAGTTTGGGAACAGTTTCCTGCAGTGGGTATTTATTATCCCCACCCAGTAACAGCAATCTCTTTGTTCTTCCGCTCCCTTCTATTATCCCTTGCAATAAAAAGTAATAACAAATAATATCCCTTGCAATAAATGTCAAATTTCAATCTGGGCAGCAGAATAAACAACGGGGGGGGCAGCGTGTGCAAACTGTCTTGGATTTGCACAGTGTAATCTGATGGTAAAATTCTGGTTTTCCTCATGGCAGAATTTGGTTACTCGTGGTTCAAAACGCAACAAACCGCAGTGTGGGTTTTCACTACCTTCTGGAGCTGAGACGCTGAAGCCGAAGCCACTTTGGTCCTTGTTGATGCAGCACAGCCGTGGCCTGTTGTGATGGGGCAAGAGCTGGCCAAGGTCCCGGTCAAGGGCTTTTGCCAACTCGTAGGCTGTCCCATCCAGGACAGTGAGAGAGACTTGCTTCCCACTGCTCTTGATCTTCCAAACCACCTGCCGAAAAAGAGGGCAAGAGCCTCAAAACAGAGACTCACAACAGCAGAACTCCTGGGCATCCAACAAAGCTGAGTATTGCAAAGACAGATAAAAGGAAGTCCTCCACACAGCGCATAGTTAAACTATGGAACTCACTTCTGCAGGAGGCAGGGATTTGAAAGGTTTAAAAGAGGATCGGACAGATTCATGGAGGCATAGCTGTCAACTTACAGATTTGAAAATAAGGGACCAGCAGCCTCGGAAATAAGGGATCAGCAGCCAAAATAAGGGATCAACAATTACTTTGATAAAATACATATTTTGTTGCGTGCAAATGGCTTTAGATACCTATTAGGTCCATAAATTACCATATAGCATATATTCAACACACAAAAAACAGCAACAATTTGTTGTTGACAAAGGACAGCTGGACATAGAAAGGGCCTCGTTACCTTCAGTAGCTTATTTAAGGGACATCATCAATAAGGGACAGCAGCGGGACATGGCGCTGGGATAAGAGACTGTCCCGCCAAATAAGGGACGCTTGACAGCTATGCATGGAGGAGAGGACTACCAGAATACCTATGCTCTGAACATGCAGTCAGAGGCTTCTGAATGCCAGTTGCTGGAAACCACAGGATGGGACAAGCACTCATGTGCTCTCATCCTTCTTGAGGTTTTCCCATAGGCTGAGAGAACAGGATGCTAGACTAGATTGGCTGTTCTTATGGTCATAAGTTCTTAATGAGTAGCGACCCCCAAATTTCCTCCTACCCCTGGACCACTTGAAAATTGTTAAGGGCCTTGATGGCTCGCATAATGATTTTTCTTCCTGTTGCAGCAATTGCGATGCACTGTGCTAGGTGCTGGATGGTTTTAATTTGCATTTTTATCGCTCCTTTGATTTCTTGCATCACATTCTGTTGTATTGCTATGTGAATTCTATGGGGGGGGGAGCCTACCTCAAATGGGAATCAGGGAGCCACCACTCCCAGCCAAACCTCACCCTGAAGTGCTCCAGGCCTTCGACATAAGCCCCGTTCACCTCTAAGATCCGGTCTCCATCTTGCAGGCCTCTGCGGTGAGCCAGGCCCCCCGGCGTCACCTGTCGCACAATGTGCCCGTTGCTGCCCGCCTCCTGCCGTAGCCAGAACCCAAAGCTCTCCCCGTCCTCTTTCTTCAGAAAGCAGAAGCGCACCTGAGCACCTCCCTCTGGCTCTGTGGAAAACAAGATCAGAGGCCGACCCTGCAGACCCGGGGTCCCCAACGCAGCACTTGTGGGCACTGAAATATCCTCAGACACAGCCTTCTGACATTGCCCGATTTTTAATTTTAATTGGATTTTTTGGCTTGTTGATCTGGAAAGTCACCTGCTGCTGCTGCTGCTGCTGCTGCTGCTGCTGCTCGCTCTCTCTCTCTCTCTCTCTCTCTCTCTCTCTCTCTCTCTCTCTCTGTTTTAGGGTGCAAGTAGATGTTTTGACTTGTGTGCACCAGCTAATGACATCCTTCCCATCCAGGTTGACTCAGGCCTTTAAAAAGGTAAAGGGACCCCTGACCGACTCTGGGGTTGCGGCGCTCATCTCGCTTTATTGGCCGAGGGAGCCGGCGTACAGCTCATGTGGCCAGCATGACTGAGCTACTTCTGGCAAACCAGAGCAGCGCATGGAAACGCCGTTTATCTTCCCACCGGAGTGGTACCTATTTATCTACTTGCACTTTACCGTGCTTTCAAACTGCTAGGTTGGCAGGAGCAGGGACTGAGCAACGGGAGCTCACTCCGTCGCGGAGATTTGAACCACTGACCTTCTGATCGGCAAGTCCTAGGCTCTGTGGTTTAACCCACAGCGCCACCCGCGTCCCTTGACCCAGACCTTTACATCACTTAAATGCAGCCTTCCTGCACCCTAACCCCACCCACTGATCCTGGATGTTTGGATAAAACCCACATATAAACAGGGAAGGCCTGGGACAAGACTGGGACAGAGGTGCCAATTTGAAGAAAATATGGGGGGGCAGCTAAGCCCCACCTCACATAATCAATCACATGACACGGCACACACACACCATTTGAATGGCAATGCCCATCAACTGGGGAGGGGGCTGTCCCCTCTAATATTTTATGGGGGAGGGTGAAGAGACTTCGTCCCCTGTGAGTGGCTCCTATGGATAGGGAAAATATTATGTGGATACATTAATGAGGAGACAGAGCAGTGCGAAGCCACATTTTTTTCAGTGTGGACAAGCCCTGGGTGGTGATACTGTTTCTGAAAAGTTTTTTGGCTGTAGAACAGGCATTTTGTGGTGTGTGTGTGACAGTCCCTTGGTTGTCGAACGTACCAAAGAGCAGGTGTTGCCACACTCAAAGATGCCAATGATGTAGAATTATTGTAAATCATGCTCATTTTCCTCCCACCCCTGAACAGAGATAGTTAAATGTTTTTTGTATTTTGTTTTGTAAATAAATAAACACACTTTGGCTAAGTGCAAATAAAGTAGATTCACATCAAAATGCGTGCCCCACTGAATGTGCTATTTGCAGGGCGAGGTGGTAAACAGCCATCAGGTCCCTGACGTGGAAGGGGAAGCAAGCCTCCCTCTTTGCAAGCACCAAGAGGGAAACAGCTGGTCCTTCCTCTGCCACCCACGCAGCAGCCCCAGATGTCGCTCCCCATTGTTACCAGAATCCTCTGCCAGTGACAGGGCTGGGTTATCGATCCCATCTCTGGGGTTAAATTCAAATTTCCTGTAACACCAAGAAGGAGAAGGAAGTGTCAGCCACAGCTTGGAGGCAATCAAGGGTTCTCAGGCTCCTGAGAACCTATGTCAGGCAAAGGCAATCCAATCAGCCTTGGCAACCCATTCGCAGCCTGCATTTTTAATACGTTTCATGAGTGGGTTAAATTTAAATATGTTTGTGCTTGCCCCAAACCTCAGTACAGGAGCGTTTGGCTTTGTGCTTCCAGTTTCAACCCACCAGGCTAATCTGATTGTGTAAAGTACCCGTGTGTGTGTGTGTGTGTGTGTGTGTGTGCCCTCGACCTGCTGTCCAAGGGATGCCAGGGATGCCCACTCATTTTCAGTGGAGTAGCTCAACTTGGCACTTACATAGTTGGCTCTGCAGTGTCCCTGGGCCCTGCAAAAAAGAAAGATTTGGGGGTTAATGAAATGCATCATACTCACTCCTGAAAGGCAGATACCCTCCTTCATCCCAAAGGCTTGCATATCCTCTTCCCCTTTGATGAAGATACATATGTTTTACTTTTAGGAGTAACTCAGGGTAGCTACATCTTCCCATTTACTCCAGCTCCAGTGCGTTCCAACTATTGGTGAAGCCAAGGACACAACCCATAGGTACCTTGTAGGATCTTGGAAAATGCTAATGTTCAATGTAAAGGTGAAGGTAAAGGGACCCCTGACCATTAGGTCCAGTCGTGACCGACTCTGGGGTTGTGGCACTCATCTGACTTTATCGGCCGAGGGAGCCGGTGTACAGCTTCTGGGTCATGTGGCCAGCATGACTAAGCCGCTTCTGGCGAACCAGAGCAGCGCACGGAAACGCCGTTTACCTTCCCGCCAGAGCGGTACCTATTTATCTACTTGCACTTTGACGTGCTTTCGAACTGCTAGGTTGGCAGGAGCTGGGACTGAGCAAAGGGAACTCACCCCATCGTGGGGATTCGAACCGCCGACCTTCTGATCGGCAAGTCCTAGGCTCTGTGGTTTAACCCACAGCGCCACCCGCGTCCTCCATGTTCAATGTGCTTTCCCTCAAACCTGCAAGCCACATTTGTAGCTGCCGTGTGTACCGTTGAAACAGCCATTGCACATGTGTTCATGAGAGATCATAGCCCCCCACCCCAAATGCACATCTTTTGGGGATGCAATCTTGCAGGAGCCAGGTGACTCGTACAGGAGCATGTCCCCCCTCCCAAAAAAGGGATGTCCTGCTTAAATCAGGACAGTCGAGGGGTATGGACCACTGGTTTAAAGTGACACGATACTGCTTTAAATGTGTAGTGCAGATGGGGCCCATGCTAGAGATGGTGAAGTTGGAGCCTCCAAATGTCATTTGATTCCAACATCCCTGGGAGGGGAGATGGTGTGGCTTTTCCCCTGGCCTGAGCAGTCACATGAAGAAGCCTACGAGCCCAGAAGCCATATTACAAGTGAAAAAGGATATGGTTGCAGTTTCTCCTTACTGGTTTCTCTTCTGCAAGTTCCTCTTTGCTACCCTGCCCCCCGACTTGCCATGAGAGCAAAATGAAATTTCTCCTGCTGGCTCAGCCTTTCACCAACTGGCAGTCCACCAGGCAATTGGGGCTGCAACTCCCACTAACCCCAGGCAGAAACATAGGGCTGTGATGGTGGGGACTGATGGGGGTTGCAGCCCCAGAGGTCTGGTGGGCAACAGGTTGGGGAAAACTCAGCCAGTTTGTGGAGGGACGGAAGGGAAAGAAGTAAAGCTGAGAACTGGCAGCTTGACAGTGACCAATTCTGTGCCTTCCTTTATAGTGCAGACTTGGGAGTTGGCCACCCCTGGTCTACAGTACTGATTTTGCAGTCCTGATTCCCAGTCCTGGAAGAGTCATCCCTCAGAAGATGTGGAAGAATGAGGAAGAAAGAGGAAGGGGGTGTGTGTTTTGAGCATTTGTAGAGTGCTGTTCTTCAGCTGTGGTTAAGCACAGTCAAAGGCAAACTATTTGAATTTTCAATTAACAGGGCATGGGGAGCAATTCCGGCCACACAGTTGCAGCGGATTGGAAGCTCTTGCACAAGCAATCTTCTGCTTCTCCAAAAGGTAAGACTTAGTAAGATAATGAAAGTGATAGGAAAATGCACCGGAAGGTGGGGGGTAGCAATTGTTTCGATGCAACGTCATCTAACCTGTCATCTAACTGCAAACAAATAAGTATGAATCCTCAACCAATAGGTTGTCCTAAAGCAACCTTAAACAGAGAGACAAGATTCCAAGCAAAAGTCCAAAGGTGAGATGTGAGATACGTACGTATCTCCAAACTCAAATGGCAAATCCAAGCAGTGAGTTGTCTTAAGAGCATTTGCCACAGTTAACTTTTGACACTTCAGAGTTAATATAGTAAGACATTCGTCCCCTGCTTTTCAAATACAGTGGTACCTCGGGTTAAGAACTTAATTTGTTCTGGAGGTCTGTTCTTAACCTGAAACTGTACTTAACCTGAAGCACCACTTTAGCTAATGGGGCCTCCTGATGCTGCCGCGCCGCCGCACAATTTCTGTTCTCATCCTGAAGCAAAGTTCTTAACCTGAGGTAATATTTCTGGGTTAGCAGAGTCTGTAACCTAAAGTGTATGTAACCCGAGGTACCACTGTAAAGAGAAAGTGGGTATAAAGGAGGACATTGACCTCTTGTACAGCGGACTTGCCTTCTCTCTCACTCTCTGGCTGTGTACACACCATACTTTTAAAGCACATTTAAAGCACACACATCCCAAGAATCCCAGGAACCGCAGTTTGTTGTTAAGGTTGCTGGGAATTGTAGCTCTGTGAGGGGTAAGCTACAGCTACAAGGATTCCTTCTGGGCTGCGTGTGTGCTTTAAATATATGCATCTTCTCCCCCAACACCTTGCAAAGGCACCCGTGCTTTGCCTTAAAGAAAGTGAGGAGCATCATGACCAATGGAGAAAGCTCCACCTGTGGAACTGCAGTTGCTCAAGGCATAGGAGCCTGCTAGAGCAAAAGGGCAGCACCACGGTGTTTGTTTTTGGGTCTCTCTAACCTGCAAATAGAAGCCAGGGGACCACACACAGTCACAACCCCATCTACCTTTTGAGCTGAGTCGTCGCCGATGCTTCTTCGTAGCCACCAATGCCATCGAAATGCTCCGTCTTAAAGGAGTGTCCCAATTTGCACAATGTGGGTGTAAAGTAGGACATTGATCTCTTGTACAGTGGAAGCAGCTGTTCACACACGGAAGCCTCACTCAAGGGAGAAAGCATTAGTTTATCATGGTGGCCAACAGTCCCATTGGTTAAGATGCTGCCTGCTTACCTCCCTGTTGGGACAACCACCCCCACCCCAGTGCCCATGAAAACTCTACACACCCCTTCCTTGGGGAACCCAAAGCTACCACTTGAAGGGTGCCCCCAGCCAGCCACCTCTCTCAGCTCACCTTCCTTCTGCTTTAGGACTGCTTGAGTGTGTGAAGGTCCAAGGTCCAGCCTGAAGTGGCAAGTGAAACTGGGGACCCCGCCTTTTTAAAGAGATCACCGGAGTTTAATGTTTAAACGGGGCAGGAGTCTTCACTGCAACTGTTGCTTACTTACTTCCACCTCTTCTCAGGAGCTGACCAAGGAGAGGAAAGCTATTCTTTCATTCCTGGGGAGTTGTCGGGGGGGACGACACCCAAACATTTCCAGGCTGTTGCTATTTTCAGGTGTTCTTCAGTGCCACACCGGCAAATCCAGGTTGCACAATTGAAGTTGACCTCACGCTCTTCAACGCAACATACCCACTTCCCTCCAAAATCAGCCTTTTTGCTATAAGGATGGTGGAATGGCCTGGAAAGTGTGGAATAACAATTGCTTGGGGCAATGTGTACTATAGCTTTAAGGCACATCCAGAGTACATCCTTTTCCCTCAAGGAATTCTGGGCACCATAGTTCGCCCTTCACAGAGTTACAATTCCCAGCAACCTGTAACAAACCATAATGCCCAGAATTCTTTGAAGGAAGGAACATGCTTTGAAAGTGCTAGCAATATAGATAGATGATAGATGATAGACGGACAGATAGACAGATAGATAGATGATAGATAGATGATAGATAGATGATAGATAGATAGATAGATGATAGATAGATAGATAGATAGATAGATAGATAGATAGATAGATAGATAGATGATAGATAGATAGGCCACCAACGATGCTTAATTATCTGGGGGATGTCAATAAAGCAAATACCTCTGGTTCTGCAAGCCATATGTGTAGCAAAGGATGAGCACACAGCACATGCTCAGAGGACCTGGTTTTGTTTCTTTGTTTTTACCATTACACATTGATCGTGTGCCACCCTGTCCTTTTGATAGGGCTGTGAATAAGCGTGATTAGTAAAATATATAAGCAACAATCAACAAGTTCCAAGGCGGGTTTCATTTCCCTTACAGATTTCCAGATCTGTGCGCAGCCTGGGAGTCATTCTGGACTCACAGCTGTCCATGGAGGCGCAGGTCAATTCTGTGTCCAGGGCAGCTGTTTATCAGCTGCATCTGGTACGCAGGCTGAGACCCTACCTGCCCGTGGACTGTCTAGCCAGAGTGGTGCATACTCTAGTTATCTCTCACTTGGACTACTGCAATGCGCTCTATGTGGGGCTACCTTTGAAGGTGACCCGGAAACTACAACTAAGCCAGAATGAGGCAGCTAGACTGGTGACTGGGAGTGGCCGCCAAGACCATATAACACTGGTCTTGAAAGACCTACACTGGCTCCCAGTACGTTTCCCAGCACAATTCAAATTGTTGGTGCTGACCTTTAAAGCCCTAAACGGCCTCGGTCCAGTATACCTGAAGGAACGTCTCTACCCCCATCATTCTACCTGGACACTGAGGTCCAGCACCGAGGGCCTTCTGGCGGTTCCCTCAGTGCGAGAAGCCAAGTTACAGGGAACCAGGCAGAGGGCCTTCTCAGTAGTGGCACCCACCCTGTGGAATGCCCTCCCATCAGATGTAAAAGAGACAAACAACTACCAGACTTTTAGAAGACATCTGAAGGCAGCCCTGTTTAGGGAAGCTTTTAATGTTTAATAGGTTTTGTATTTTAATATTCTGTTGGAAGCCACCCAGAGTGGCTGGGGAAACCCAGCCAGTTGGGCGGGGTATAAATAATAATAACAAAATAATAATAATCATCATCATTATCATCATCATCTTTAGCTTACAGTTGCTTTATAGCATAAATTAATATTATAATTTCACATTGTGTTGTTTACTTTTTACAAATCTTTTAACAAGAGGGGATTAAAAGAATTGCAAGAATTGCTTGAATTTTATTTTATTTTAATGAAGAAAGCTTTTAGATCTTTTTACTGCCTGGAGCCCAATAGGATTGGGGTGGGGAACTTAAGTTTAAACAAATGAGGCTACTTTCCTACAGATACTTACATGGGAGTAAACCCCACTGAACAAAGTGGCACTTCTTGAGTGAACGTATGCACAAGAGCAGTCTTGCAGAAGTCCAGCTCAGGGGAACCTTTGGCCCTCCAGATGTTGCTGAACTACAACTCCCAACACCCCTAGTCACTGGCCATGCTTTCTCGGGCTGATGGGAGTTCTAGTTCAGCAACATCTGGTCCCCCACACCTGAACTACCTAATCCAGCATCCCATTTCCTTCAATGCTCAACCAGATGTTTCCTGAAAACTCATAATACAGACATATTTTTTTTAATCCCCAGCCAATTCCAAGGTATATTGCCTCTGGCTTTGGAGGCTCTCTGTCGCTTTCATAGCGAAGAGCTGCTGGTTCCTGTCTGCCATAACCTCACCCCCCTTGAAAGCTGTTCTGGCCACTAGCCATTCCTGCGTCTTGCGGTATTGAGTTCCGCCAGCTCATTATGTGTTGTGAGAAATAGAACTTCCTTTTGTCCGTCTAACCAGCTCTCACCCCATAGCAGCTGGACTCCATACCGGCAGATAAAGCAAACCCCCCCAACCCCCCAAAACCTTTTTAGAATTTTTTGATGACAGTATCAAAAGGAGGCACAGGAACCAGATGTGTTCTGTTGAAACAAAGTGCTTTTATTTTTAAGGAGGCACAATGGCGAAACAACTGTGAATAATAATAATAATAATAATAATAATAATAATAATATACTAGTTGCTTCCTCCACAGGAAAGCGAACTCAAAGCAATTTACAGAAACAAACATAATAAGAGCTCCCCACGCCACAAAAACCCATCTCAGCCTTTTGTCATGTTTGCTGCTTCCACCCCCAAGGACACAATCCGAACCCCAGCCTAGAAGCTTGGCCTGAGATGAACAACAGAGCCAAGGCAATTGCTCCTTTTCTGATTCTTCAAAAGAATCGATCCAATCGCTAGGGAGACAGTGGGTGGGAATGACTCACACGCTGCATAGCTATAGGACAGCCGCAGCAAGCAAAGGGAAGAAGCCCCAGCAGGGCTATGAACTACCAGATTCTGCATGCTGCTAGCCCTCAGTGATAAAAGCGAACCATTTTAGTCCTTGGCCCCAAAAACGACTGGCGGGTTCCATGTGTGAAGTTGTGAATCTTTGAAAAGCTGAGTAGCTGCTCCACTGTGGGGAAGGAAGCATGGCTCATGAGGTATTTGTGTTTAGAATTGATGGTAGAGGTTGGAGAGAAGCAGTGTCACTAGGAAGGCTGTGTTCCTTAAGGCAACACAGAAGCATCCCCTCACTTTGATCACACAAAAGCCAGCTTTGCCAGTGCACAGCTCACTGTGGTCCTCAACCCAGCCTTTCCCTGAAAATCAGCACCTCATATGCATAGCGGGTGGGGATGCTGAGAACGGTTTCATTCAGCATCACCTCCCTTTGCTGGGTAAAAAGCTCTGGGTAAAAATCAGTTCTGCAGCTTTTTAGCAACACTGCACAGAACAGATTGGCGTATGCCTGTGACGTCAACAACACAGCTCCCCACCCACCAGGGAGCAATGTTTTGACTTCTAAATTCTCTTTTGCATTATTGAATTAAAAACGAAACACCAATAAGGTGGCAAATAAAACATTTAAATGAATATGCATAGATGAAATACATATATACCGTATTTTTCTGTATATAAGACATCTTCATGTATAAAACGGCCCCTAATTTTTTTAACCCAAAATTAAGAAATTAAATTGTTTAGCTTTTTTTGGGGGGGGGGTGAGGTCACTTCCGCCAATCGCTCACCTGCCTGCCCACCACTGCTCATCGCTTACAATAGCCATTGCTGATCTCACATGTTGTCACTGCAGCCCCCAATTGTCTGCTTTTCGCCGCTACCAGCAGCCCACCCGTCCACTTGCCATAGCCGCCAATCACCTGCCCGCCTCGCCACAGTCACTAAGCGCCTGCCCAATTGCCACAGCCAATCACCAGCAGGCCTTGCTGCAGCCACCAATCACCTGCCGAATTGCCGCTGTCAATCTCCTGCTTGCTGCACGTCCCCCCTCTGTATTCACTATCCATGTATAAGATGACACCCAATTTTTGCCTCTCTTTTTTCTAGCAAAAAGCGTCATCTTATACACAGAAAAATACGGTACATATTAAGGCACGCAGCTTATCCGAAAAAGAGAGAGATGTGGGAGACGGACCATGGAATCAGAGTTCGAATGGTGGTATTATATCTGCCACATGCATTGTGAAGGTGGAAGGAAGCCAGGCTCCTAAGAATATCAGAAGATCCCTGTCGGAACAGGCCAAAGGTCCATGTAGCCCAGAAACTTCTTCTCACAGTGGCCAGTCAGATGGCTCCAGGAAGCTCCCAGGCAGGGCATGAAGGCAGCAGCCCTGCTTGGTTGTTGCTCATAAGAACATCCGAAGATCCCTGTCGCAACAGACCAAAGGTCTATGTAGTCCCGCATCCTGTATCCTACAGTGGCCAATCAGGCGGCTCCAGGAAGCTCACAAGGCAAGGCATGAAGGCAGTCGCTCAACCCGGATGAATCTGCTGTGTAATGGCTTGTTTGTACCCACTCTGCAGCTCAACACTTTCCCCTGGGGTTTTCCAAACTGGCACAAGCACATGTTTTTTCCAGCAGGAGCCTCCAGCAGGAGTGGAGCACTAGGAAGTGCCCTGCTGAAGGTCTCCCAGCATCCGCTTGACTTCGTTCTCCACGCGGATGAACTTGGCCTTCTTCCAAGGATTGGCAGTCTCCCGGCGGCTGCACCGCAAGTCCTCCAGGAGCAGGCTGAGGTGCTGCCGCACCCGGTCGCGGTCCCAGACGGGCAAGTTCTTCTGTACTACGTTCAGGATGACGGCCCAGTAGTCGGAGATGTCGGCCCCCATCGTCAGGAAGATGAGCACCTTGATGCCGTCGCGTTCCTTGCGCAGAGCATGGAGGGCTTGCTTGCCTTCCTCGCTGATGTCGTTGAAGTACAAGCTGGAGAGAAGGAAAGGGGAAAAGCTGAAGCAGGCGGGAAAGGCTTCTGTGCCCAAGAAGAAACAGCCAATTGGAGGAGCCGCCATGTTGAGGCAGTAACCAACGCCGGCAGCAGAATGTGGTGCTAACAGGGTGGAGTTTTAGAATGGGCTGACCATTTCGGCCCACAAGAGGTAGATGGGTGGGAGGGAGAGAGTCACGCTTCCGAACAACTATTTATGTCGAAACGTCCCTGCAAATAGAAAGCCAGCTCAGCAGGCAAAGGGCTATGACCTCTCACTTTGAGATATTAGCTTTCTATATGCAGGAAAATGGTAAAAAGATACAAAAAACAACAAAAAACCAGAGAAGTATCCAAAAGGTGTGCCCCCTCACCTGCAGTCCAAAGTGGTGCAGTCTCTTCTCCCACCCACATGCATGGACCCAGACTTAGGCAGTTAGCTGGAACGCAGATGTGCATCAATTTCTGACAAATTTGGGAGAGGAAATCCTCACCACCATTTAAAAAGCCACACCCACTTATCCTGTCCCCCCCCCAAAAAAGTTTGGGATTTTTAAAATTGAAAATTCATGGCACATTTTATTGCAAATTTCTCCTAATATAAATGTTCGCATGCACCTTTGTCTAATAAGCACATCTTTGCAAAGCATTTCCCCCTAATATAAAGTGTATCACCATGCTATGTTCATCAGTAGAAATGTTATTTTCAGGCAAACTTTACCCTACAATATTAATTTCTCTACATACTGCTCTGCTAGACAGCCACACTGCAAAATTCAGAGAACTTTGGATTTCAAAGGAAGTTGGACAACATGACCCTTCCAACTCTACAATTCTATAAAGGATGTCTGCCTTTCAGCTCATGTACTGCATCAGAAGGTGCAAATTCAGTTAAGTTCACCATTAAATGAGAACTGAATTGGATGCCTCCCCCATCCCTAGTAATGGACAATGGAACCTAAGATCTTTTGGCCAAGGCATTGGCTGAGCAGACTGTTCAAAGTATGGCCCCTGCGGAAAGTCATCAGCTACCCAGGAGCTTATTCCCTTGCCTCTGTGCCTGCGTACATAAGTATATTAAGCCAGGAGGTGGCAGGAAGGGATGCTGAGACTTACTGGACAGTTTCCAGAGTGGCGTGCCTCTTGGCCTCCTCCACCAGGGCGAGGGCAGTTGCGTCGGACACCGAATTGTAGGCCACGTCGAGTTCCTGCAGGTGCTGGTTTTGCGCCAAGTGCTGGGTGATCACCTCCACGCCCCGGTTCCCCAACGAGGTGTGCAGCAGCGACAGGTGGGTCAAAGAGGTGTTGCCAGCAAGGCCTTCAGCGAGGTACTGGGCACCCTGCTCTGTCAGGGGGTTGTCCGCCAGCCTGCAAGTGGCAAAAATGAAGAAAGTTGGGTTAGCCAAGGTTGTGACCCTACAGATAAGGTCCATCAACAGTGTTCAGCTGTTTGAGGATGAATAATTGTCACATTTCCTAACCGCGGTCTAAAACAGTCCTTTTCAAAGTGGGTTTTCCAGAAGTTTTATTTTTTGCCCTAATTTATTCATCATATATTTATCGTGCAGGCTCTCTGGGCACCTTTGTGACTTTGAAAGGAGCACTCTGGGTATCTCATCTCAAGCACCTTTGACTGGAAATAGTTTCTTCTTAAGTTTCCTAAACCAACAGCAAAACATGCTCCAGTGAAAAGACAGCGGGAAGAGCTGCCCACAGAGGAAGAGCTTGCTGAAGCCACTGCCTCCCCCTACTCAACGATAGGGCCGGGACCCTGTTCATGCAGGTTTGCAATGAAGTCTGACAGGTTTGCCATCCCTCTTGCATGTAATGGGTGGGCTTGCCTTGGAATAAGGCCCAGGACTCGCTGCGTGGGAGACACGCAGGAATTCATGGGAAGGGAAATCAAAGGATGGATGCAAGGCAGTAGACAGTTTGACAAAACAATACTGTGCTGATGAAACTGTCAGAAAACAGCAGTTTGAGATGAGAACGTCAGACCAAGCTAGCTCTGTTAAAGAAGTCTGCGTTCCTCTGCACACTGAGTGGGAAGGCAATCCCAGCGAAAACTCAGTGGCATTTACTCTGCGTAAATGGGTGTAGGGGTTTCATCCTGGATTCAAAGAGACAAAGTTGACTAGACACTTGACTGTAGGAGAACCATACGGAGAACCTACTGCCTTTTCTTTAAAAGTTAGCAAGAGCAGCCGGTTCAGAGCTGTGGTGAGGGGGCAGCAGAATCTGGCTGCTCTACTGATGCCCCACAATGCACTTTGACCCCATGTCCACCTGGGCACTGTGGGAAATTTATTTACTTATTTTATTTAATAAATTTTATTTAATAAATTTTATTTGCGGCTTGATTGCGGGGGCGGGGTGTTATTAAAAAAACCTCCAGACCTCCAAAACCTCAAATTGAAAGGTGTGGTAGTATGCTGACATCCAGAGTTGGACTGTATCTAATTCAGTTCTACTCAAGAGTAGACTCACTGAAATGAATGCACCTCAGTCAGGCCCAGGACAAGCACTGGAGACAACAAAACGCTTTTTTAAAAAAGTGTATTGTTTTATAGGTGTGTTTCCTGCTGCTCTGGGCTTCCTTACTAAAGCTTGGAAATAATAATAATAATAATAATAATAATAATAATAATAATAATAATAATCTGATTCTCCAGCTTTTATTTGGATGAGAATTCCTTTCGTTTTGCTCTACCAAACTGTTGGGGGGGGGGGACTGGGAGAGATTTAGGGACAGAGTGCACCCTCTCCTCTCTGTGGGACTTGCAGTCTCCCTGTTCACACTCACCTTAGGGTACTCACACCACATTTCTCGTGCAACAGCAGGTCCCTGATCTCCTTGCATGCTTCTGGCCCCAGGCTGTTGAGCTGCAAGCTGAGGGAAGACACAAACACAGAAAAATCAGTTTGCTTTTTTCCTTCCTCTTTTCCCTTCCTAATCACAGTTTGCCACCCTCTGGTGAAAGGCAAGAATGCATACCCTCTGACATTTCTCCAATGAAAATAGGGACGTCTCATTCCACAATGATAATTTTACTATTTATACCTTACCCATCTTTCCGGGTTACCCCAGCCACTCTGGGCAGCTTCCAACATATATAAAAGCATAATAAAACATTAAATTTTTAAAAAAATATTCTGTATACAGGATTGCCACCAGATGGCTTGGGGGTTGGATAACTCTATACCATCCAACATTTCTACAATGAAAATAGAGACATCCAAAGGAAAAGTGGGACATTTTGGGATCAAATCAGAAACCGGGACGGCTTCTCTAAATCAGGGACATCCCTGGAAAATAGGGACATTTGGAGGGTCTGTGATTCAAAGCTTGGAGAAACGTCTTTCTTGTGGGCTTCTCCCAGGCGGGCTGATGGAGGAGTAATGGAGCAGTCCATTCCTCCTCTGGCAGCCTGCATGAAATTCCATGCATTCGCCTGCATGAAATTCTTGGTCGCCTGTGGTGACCTTGCGGCGGGAAGACACATTACAACGAACCTGACAAATTGTTAGGACATGGGACTGTATCCAGCTAAGTCTTCCTCAGAGTAGACCCGCTGAAAGCAAGGAGCCATGGCTATTTATTTCTTTAGGTCTACCCAGTGGGTGTTCTTCCTGGTGGAATCTGGGGTGCAAAAGGGGTCCTCCATAGCCCAGAGGCAGAAAATCTGCCATCGCCAATTTCTAAGATGGCAAGAAGTGAGGGTTGGGAAAGACTGTTCTCTGCCTGAAACCCTGGGGAGCTTCTGCAAGTCAGAGTAGAAGATACTGGGCTGGACAGTACAAAGGAGCTTCCTAGGTTTCTACAACCTGAGCTTGTCTTTGAGCAACAGCTTGGTCATGTGAGCTTGTGAACAAAGTGCTAAGTCGCTCTGGAACATTCTGGGCAGTATCTAACTCACTCACTCCATCCATGCAAGGATTTATGCTTGAGCAACATTGGTTTTTTCCCCTCCACCCCCCCCCACTCATGCCCTGCAAAATCAGTTCTAGGGGTCCCTCCAACCCTTCAGAGCATATATAGGGGAGGATACAGGACATGTGTGGGGAGAGAAGGGCAAGTTCCATTGCGCAAACTTAAATCTTCACCCTGACATAACAATTCTCCTTAGGGCAACGTTGGAGAGAATACATAATCCAACCATCTCGGACCCTATGATCAGCAGAGGGGGTCTTCTTTGGTGGTGCCAACACTGGCATGTGTCCAGTTGGTATTGACTCACGGCAGGGCCTTTTTAGTAGTGGTTCCCCAGTTGTGGAATGCCCTCCCTACTGGGACACACCTGCCTCCATTGTTATTAACTATCAGGAGGAATTTGAAAACATTCCTGCTTACCCAGGCATTTGGTTGGCTGAAGAATACTGTTCCTGGGACCTCAATAATATTGGATGAGAAGTAAGTTTCTAACTGTAATTGCTTTAGTAATAATAATTATTATTTATTATTTATACCCTGCCCATCTGGCTGGGTTTCCCCAGCCATCCTGGGCAGCTTCTAACAAAATATTAAAAATACGATAAAACATCAAACATTAAAAACTTCCCTAAACAGGGCTGCCTTCAGATGTCTTCTAAAAGATAGTTGTTTATTTCCTTGACATCTGTTGGGGGGGGGCGTTTCACAGGATGGGTTTCACCACCGAGAAGGCCCTCTGCCTGGTTCCCTGTAACCTCACATCTAGCAGTGAGGGAACTGCCAGAAGGCCCTTGGAGCTGGACCTCAATGTCAGGGCTGAATGATGGGGGCGAAGACCCTCCTTCAGGTATACTGAGCTGAGGCCATTTAGGGCTTTAAAGGTCAGCAAAGTTTAGTTTAGAAAGTTTTAAACTATTTTAGAATGTTTTTGCTGTGCTTTTGTTTCTAAATTGTCTGTTTGGGTTGCTTGGGTAGGAAAGGCAGGATGTAAATTCAATAAACCAACCAACACTCACTGGAGTTTTTTGCACCGCAGCAAGACGGGGAAGAGAATCTTCAGGCTGTTGATGTCGAGGTGGCAAGAGGCCAAGTTCAGCTCCTCCACTTCATGACTGGTGGTGCCCACGACAGATGCCACAACGGAGCACTTGAGAGGGGTCATCTTGACAGAGGAGAGGTTGATGGTCCTCAAGGACTGGACAGCCTCGGCCGTGAAGCGTTCATTCTGGAACTCGTGCAGGAAGAAGAGGTAGTCCATGAGCTCGGACGGCGGCAAGCCCTTGCGGCTGTTGCGGATGACCGTCTTCTTCATGGCCTTGGCGATCTCAAAGGC
The DNA here is from genome assembly GCF_027172205.1 of Podarcis raffonei. Taxonomy (NCBI): domain Eukaryota; kingdom Metazoa; phylum Chordata; class Lepidosauria; order Squamata; family Lacertidae; genus Podarcis; species Podarcis raffonei. Next base: position 24,727,733 of record NC_070616.1, read on the forward strand.
TGCCAGGTTCTTGATGGAGCAGCCCAGCTGGTCCAGGATGGCCCGGTTGCGCCGTGACAGCAGCCCTCCCATGAAGATGGGGAAGAGCTCGAAGACCTCGTCGTCCGAAGCCTCGTCCGGATGGCGCATGGGACCTTCCACCCCAAGGATGCTGAAGTTGATCTGGTCCAACACGTCGTCATTGAAGTAGTCCTCCTCCTTGAACATCTCCACCGCCATGGTGTGGGCGATGGTGTCGCGGTCTTTGCTGGTGAACCGGCCGAAGTAGCGGGGTAAGACCTTGATTAGGCTGAAGAGCACCGGCAGAACGCGCAGAGGCAAGACTTTGGAGACGATGCTGAGGACCACAGTCACATCTTCACTCACCTTGCCAATGATCTCGGAGACCTCCTTGCCCACCCGTTGCCCCAGGGTCTTCTTCTCGCCCAGGACCACGTAGAGGGCCGCCAGGTACTCCTGCATGGCAGGGATGGTGAAGACAAAGGTGTGCTCCTTGCCCGACTGCACGCTGGGCGTCAGGAAGAAGCTGAAGACGTCTCTGCGGAAAACATTCAGGAGGTTGAGCTCACTTTCCGTCTTCATCTCCACCTCAAAGCAGCGGCGCAGGTCCTCTTCCGAGAAGGAGGTCTGCCGGGACATCACCCCCTTGTAGGCCAGCTTGCCCACAGTTTTGGACACGTATTTCATCATGGAGATGTCAGACGGGTCCGTGCTGTCCAGCACCTCCCCGCTGAAGTTGAGCCGCAGGAAGCTGGTGTAGATCCCGGTGAGGGTTTGAGTGGGGGGCACCGACTTGGTGAAGTAAAGGAAGTGCAATGTGGTGCACACTAACCAGCAGTAGGATGGCAGGAAGCAGGCGGCCGCAATCTGGTTGTGCCGCTCCAAGTTCCTGGACAGCATCTCCACCAAGTTGTCCTGCTCGTTTGCTTCCTCCGCCGTTGGAGGGCCAGAGGCCCCGAGGCACTCAGGCCTACGCAGGCGCAAGTGGAAGTAGAGCTTCTGGAGGTTGATGTCGGAGAAGCCACAGACCTCGACGTAGCGGCCCACGAACTTGCTGGGGATGCGGCGCACCGCCGAGGGCCGTGTGGTGACGATGATGCTCGCCTGGAGAGACAGGAGACATGGCTTGGTCAATGAAATCCAAGGTCAGAACACAAGACATAGAACCTAAGGAGCTACCTTATACCAAGGCAGAACACTCTTCCATCTAGCTCAGTATTGTTGACACTGTCAGTTGAGAACATAATGGTAGTTTTCTAGCCCTGGGTTCTGAGTCAGACCATTGGTCTATCCAGCTCAGAATTGTCTATGCCAGAGAATGGGGAACCTCTGGCACTCCAGATGTGTAGGACTTCAACTTCCAGCTGCCTTGGCCACCAGCATGGTCAATGGTCAGGGATGAAGGGAGTTGGACAACATATGGAGGGCCATAGGCTCCTCAGCTGTATTTTAATTTAATGGACCATTAAATGGGTTTTTGTTTGCTGAAGGTGACTGCATTCTGCTGCTGATTCTCTCTCTAAGCATCTACCATTTGTGGATCTCAAGGGAAAGAGGTGAGCCGTCTCACTCAGGGAGCCACCCATTCCACCAGCTTGAAAGATGGGAAGCTGAGCTCAATGCATCAGCTTTGCCGAAGGCATCAAACCCCATCGGATGCCTCCTGCCTCTGAACTGTGCCAGCCAGTCATTATAGGAACAATTGTTTACGTAAGAATTGGTGCCTGAGTTCCGATTTCCCCCCTCTTCCCTCCCTATCCCTTTTCCCGTGTGTGTTGTGTATGTTTTAGATTGTAAGCTCGTGGGCAGGGTCTGTCTTGTTTAATTGACACTCTGGGAAGCTTTTGGGTGGAACAGCGGGTTCAAAGGCTCTAAATACATAAAGAACAATCTCCCCTGAACACAAACCTCTGGCATCATGTATTTCCTCAGCAGGTTGACCACAACGGCAGATGGAGGAATCGGCTCGTTGGGGTCGCAACAGAGTTCTGTGTGCGCCAGGCGGAAGTCTAGATTGAGGCGGTCCAGGCCATTGAGGATGAAGAGCACTTTGAGGTGGCTGGAGCCCAACGTGGGCACCAGCTCCCGGAGATGAAGGTATTTCTTGGTGATCATGCGCCGCAAGGAGATGGGTGCGCTGCCTTGGGAAAGGTCCTCACAGGAGAATGGGATAAGCAGCTCAAAGCGCGGGAGGCGGCCATGACACCAGTCCATCACCATCTTCTTGATAAGGGTGCTCTTCCCGGTGCCCACCGTGCCATAGAGGACCACGTTCTTCACCTGATTCCCGCAGGCGTCCACGTCAAAGAGGTTCTGGAGGCCAATGGTGTGGCTACGGGAGGCCTGCAGCTGGTTCTGGATGGTCATCTCAGGAGAAGGCTTCAGGATCTCCTCCAGGGAGCTCTCCCGGATCACGGGGTCCACGTGGGTGGTGTCTAGTGAGAACGATGGGCCAAACTGACGCTCCTCATTTGGCTGCTGGCGGAACCAGTCAGAGAGGTTTTTGCGGTGTTTCTGGATGGCTTCTGCGGAGGAGAAAAGTGAGAGTTAGGGCTCCTGGGCGACCTATTTATTACACATTGGTTCCGATTTGCTAGCACAACACTTATAGAGAGGTTAGATTAGATCCAGGGTTTATTGAGCATTTGTTTTGATTTGTTTGCAGAGAGGTTGCAAGTCAATGTACATTCCTCCTGCATTCATCCTGACTTGCTTGCGGGATGTTTACACATCCTCCCTGTTAGCCACACACAATGTATGGGTAAGCGCACAGTTTGTTCCTTTGCTGGAGCAAACCACATTCCTATTTGCTCATGCAGGAAAAAGCAGTTTCCACTGTTCAAAGGGCTGTTTGAAAGCCATTTCCCAAACAGCCCTGCACTGTTTTTTAAACCTCCAAATTTCAGGGGATTAAGAAGCAGCACAATGATGTTAGGGGAAAGACTTTCAATCAGCCCTTTGCTAACATTCCTCCACTGCTCTTTTCTGATTTTTGGAGGTTCAAAGAGCAGCACGTGGATGTCTGAAAGTCCTTTGTTGCCCCTTAACTTCAAAGAATCTGCAAACCAAAGGATCACCATGAGATGTTTACAAAAGGCTGTTTGAAAGCCCTGCGCTGTGCTTTGAAGTCCTGACAAGCGGGGCTTCAAAGCACAGCATCACCTGACGTCACTATGGCATCCCTAGTCATTTGTTGGAACCATGCCGTCAGGTGTTGGAGAGATTAAGATCTGCCCCCGCCCCCAGCCAGAAAAGGCTCTCCATCCCAGCTTTCAAGCATTCCTTCTTATTCATCAGAAACAGAAACCTGCTTTTAAAAATTAAAAATAACCAAAGCGAAGGTCCCCAAGCTGCTCATTTCTACACCTCGATATCAAATTGCACGTCTGAATGTAATTGCAGAATTGCATAAATCTCTTGCTAAAAAGAGAAAAACGCGAAGGGTTTTCGCCCAGACCCCAATGGCAGTGGTAGGCATGTCCCACTCCACCCCCGCCAGGCAATCTAGTTGTGTTCCCTGGTCCAGATTAGTGATCAGCAACAGCATCACTCCTTGGAAACATAAAGTAGTGGATTTACCAGAGGTGGGCACATTCTTCAGTGCTGGTTGGCTTGGTCTGGGGGAGGTTGGCTGAGATGGGAACCCTTGGGGTCCTCCCACATGACAGACAAAGTCCCTGTAAGAGAGAGAGGAAAGAAAATGTGAGGTATTATTTTTTTTTAGTGTTTATATTATTAACTTGTAAGATATGGATTTGTTTTTTGTTATTGTTGCTTTTTTAGTTTTTCGAATGTTGGTTTTTGCGTGTTGTGTATTGTTATTTTTCGATATTTTTCGTGTTGTTGTTGTGTGGAAAATACTAATAAAATTTATTTAATACAAATAAATAAATAAATCCTTAAATTATTTAACTGATTATTATCAATAAAAAGTTTGTGAATGTTTATTCAAAAAAAGAAAAGAAAATGTGAGGTATTTGGGCCCCAGGTGGCTAAGGAAAAGAGAACCCCTATAAGGCTGGCAGCTCTGTTTTTTGCAAATACAAATGCATTCCAGAGCTTGAAAACAAACAAACAAAAATGTATTCAGTTGCTTCCAGAAAGAACAGATTGTGGACAGCTTCCTATGTCTGGATAGAGAGACAGACAGGCAGGCAGGCAGGCAGACTCTCTGTCTAAATTTCAACATCAATTTATGGCTAGCAAAGTAGCAAGAGATGATAAAAGTAAATATGGAGGAAGGCAGATACAGTCATACCTTGGAAGTCAAACAGAATCTGTTCCGGAAGTCCGTGTGACTTCCAAAATATTCGGAAACAAAAGTGCAGCTTCTAATTGGCTGCAGGAAGCACCTGCAGCCAATCAGAAGCCCCACTGGACGTTCAGCTTCTGAAAGAACGTTCGAAAACTGGAACACACAGTTCTGGTTTTTGATCGTTCAGGAGCCGGAACGTTCGACTCCCAAGGCATTCGGGAGCCGAGGTATGACTGTATAAAAGTAATAGAACACTTTTGAATGTTCAAAAAGGCTTCCCTTGCATTGTCTCGGTGGTTCCCAATTGGTGGTCCGTGGACTCCAGGGGGTCCACATAACCCATCCAGGGGGTTGGCTGTGTCTTGAACGAGATTCTAGCACCCTAAACTGCACATTTCTTGGGCACCGTGCTCTCAGAAAGGTCACATCACTGGGACATGTTGGAGGGTATGGTGACACCATTCACATAACAAAAACTACCAAAAGTAGGGGGTTCGTGGGTTGGCTTTTGAAAAACAGGGCGTCCACAGTACTTTGCTAATTGGGAACCACTTCTTTATCTAGGGGTGGCTAACCAGGAAGGGGTGGCTAACCAGATGTTGTTGGACTCTAACTCTAATCAGCCCCAGCAGCCAGATTGGCCAATGGTCAAGGACCCTGGGCATTGTAGTCCAACCAAAGACGGCCCCTTTGTACAGCAGGCTAGCTCTCTCTAACCTCCGTCCAGAAAAGCGAGAGGCATTCTCAGAGATCAAGGACACCTTCCAGCCAGTCAAAAACACTTATATACATGGCAGGGCATATAAGGGGCGTGGACTGATTAAAGTTCCAATGGCCAGGTAGAGAAGGCTGGAGGGCTGCATTTGGACCCTGGGCCTGTGGTTCCCCCCTTGTGTTCTAGGTTGCTAAGAGTTCAGTACCGCAGCAGGGCATCCTTACCTGACAGGAGATACTGATCTTAAGAAGAACAAGGTCCGGTCCACATGCAGGATCCTCTTGAGGACCAGGCGGTTCCCAGCGCCTTCAAGGAGAGATTGCAGGACAAAGTTATTACAGCATTGGTTTATGTTATATTATTTACACATTACTACTTATTATTTACCTATTATAAACGTAACTTGAGAAACAAAGCCACAGAACCACGCGTAAGGTAGCTGGATCCAGACTAAATCAGCTGAACTTAGTTCTCTTAGCTGAAATGAGTGGGTTGTTGATTTCAATGGGACCCAAGTTCAGTCCCATCTTATGTGTAAAATCAAAAGCACGTTTCTAGTCCTTAGGAATATGGAAGGAGGAAGGTCTCTGCCCCAAGGAGCATGCACTTGGGCTTAATTTCAGTGGCAGATGAGGTTGAAGGGGACATATCAAGGGTTTCACAGGTGGGTTTTAAGGAAAGCCTTAAAGGAAAAGTAGGGAGAGGGAAGGTTCAAGTTTAGTTTCACTGTTTCTAATTTTTCCAGTCTTAAATTCAGTTCTCTATATTTCCATATCAGTTTGTATTTTTTTTTAAAAAAAAGGTGACATGAAAATTCATCAGCATCTTAGTGTAAATTTTTCTCCTAATATACATATTTCAATGCAATATTACCTAATACATTAATTATTTTTTACAGTTATGCCTCGCTTTTTAAACCTAAGTGTCTCAAAGTGTCTTACAGAATAAAAATAGAAACAACAAAAAATGTTAAAACCAAATATAAAAACAGCAATAAAAGAAGACTCCAAAGTGCAGATCTATCTATCTATCTAATCTATCTATCACAAAAACAAATCCTGCCCAACCCATTTAAAAGGATGAGTGGAATATAAAGATCACAAACATAACCAGCTACCCTCTAAATTAAGGTTCGAAGAAGAGAGCAAATTATTTTTAAAAAAATGTCTGGCAACTAAAACCAGACAACAATGGCGCCAGGTGCGTTTCTCTGGGGAAAGCGTTCCGCAGAAGGGGAGCCATCACCTCTGCACCCCCTGGGCACTGAGAGAGGGGGGTTTTAAGGATAAGGAGCAGGAAGGAAAGACACCCTGCCCAAAGAATAAACGTGCTCAGAGGCACTCTTACTACTTCAACCAGTTCCAGACTCTGAAAGCAGAGCCCTGGAGATTGAACTCTGCCTTACCTAGCGCCGAGTCCAGGTGCATCGCGGAAGCTACAACGCCTCTGCCGGCCTTCTGCTTGGCCTCTATTTGCTTCAGCCTGCTCCAGCTGCTCCCCGCCTGGCACGGCCATCTCCTGAACGGCATGGGGGTGGAAGGAACCTGCCTTTCAACTGGAAGACACACGTAAAAAGGTCAGAAAGCAGAGCTGGAATTTCCACCACCACCACCACCCTGTCCCCCAGAATCTGATAATCAATATCTGCGAAAATCTCGTCACTGAGGCAGACATAGCTTGGAGGCCAGGGGCCTCCTGAGCAAGCCTGCCTCTGTCACTATATCTATTTATACTATATATTTTTCTCTCACTTCTTTCAGGTAATTCCCTTCCTCAAAACAGCTCACATCAATACTGTAGGGTCACTTCAGGACAAGCTGTTTAATGACCATTTAGCATTATTTGATTGCAGTGAGAGCTATTCTTTAATGAGCTTTCATCTTGATTTGATTATGGGGAGATTAGACAGTGTTGCATCAAACAAGCATTATCTCCTAGAGCAAATTACCTGTCACTTTCTTTACAGCAAACAATCTCACCTTTGGGGGATGGGGAGGGGAGCATGCTTGCTGCACAATAGTGCAAAATCAACGTTAACTGAGCAACCTGAATTTGCCGATTCAGAGCCCACCTGCAGATTGGGAATGGTGGGGTGACTGGCAGGGGAACTAATGGCAGGTGGAACCAGAAGTCTCACAGACAGTTCTGATTTTATTATTTAGTTTATTTATTAAATTTATATACCACCCTTCATCTAAGGATTACAGATTCCTCCCCATCCTCCTTGGTAGCCCTGGGTTTTACATGCATACATTCTAGGAGTCTCACAAATTAAGAACTCCAGACAGTGGCAATAGCAGGTTTTATCTAGAAACTTGCACTCACACAGATCTTAGAATGGGGAGAATGTTCACGGCGCACACAGAAAGAATCAAATATACACATTTAACCCTTCAGTGTGGAATAGCTCAGCAAACAGTACATTTCTATTATGGCGAACGACTCAAGAGAATGGTTTGGGAGAATTAGCTAATTCTAAACCACAGGGACATAGGAAGTTGCCTTGTACCGTATCAAACAACCGAGCTACTATATGCCAGAGGTCCCCAAACTGTGGTCCACAGCATGCCTGCATTAAATACTTGTGTTCGTTTCTAACTGTAATTTTATTGCTTCTTTAATATTGCTGTTCATTGCAGGGCTGGGCAATATCTGGTTTTCAGCATCATGATATAATCACCTGCTAAACATCGCAATATACTGATATAGCACAATGTCTGAAATAAGGATGGAGCTATATAGAAGCATTGGCTGGCTCCGGTTTTTCCTGCATTGTGATTTTTGCTGGCGCCTGCTCTTGTGGTTCTCTGCCCCCTGAATGAGGCAGGGGAGAGCTGAGCCAGCAGAGTTATCAGGGGCTGCAGGAATCGAGAGAAGCATTGGCTGGCTTCACGGTTTTCCCCACATTGTGATTTTTTTTTTGCATAGCACACACACAATTTGTGATATATTGCCGGGTCAAATATTATGAAACCGATATCATGATATGGACTGCAAACTGGTTTTGGGTGCTATAGCGATATATCACCCAGCCGTAATTCATTGTATTACAAATAGAATTCTAATTAGAAATTGCACAGCATCCAGCACAGCACATTACAATTGCTACAACAGGTAGAAAAGATCATTAAGTGGTCTGCCAGGATGATTAGAAGAAGAAGAAGAAGAAGAGTTTGGATTTGATATCCCGCCTTTCACTCCCTTTAAGGTGTCTCAAAGCGGCTAACATTCTCCTTTCCCTTCCTCCCCCACAACAAACACTCTGTGAGGTGAGTGGGGCTGAGAGACTTCACAGAAGTGTGACTAGCCCAAGGTCACCCAGCAGCTGCATGTGGAGGAGCGGAGACGCGAACCCGGTTCCCCAGATTACGAGACTACCGCTCTTAACCACTACACCACACTGGCTCTCAGTGGTCGGGAGGGTGAGGGCAAAGTTGGTCTACAATGACTGATAGGGACTCTTTAAGATTTTAGGCAGGTAAGTCTTTCCTCCAGCCCTACCTGGTGATGTTGCCAGGGAATGAATGTGGGGCCTTCTGCATGCAAGGCAGATGACCTACCCCATAGCCCTTCCCTGACTACACATCCCCAAGAAGGAGCAAGTCCACAGAGGCCAAGAGGTGATGCAAGAGGGTGGCTTCCAAAACACACATGCACACTACTGGTAGGAAGCCAAAAACAGATCTAAACACACAGTCACACATTCTCAGAGACAGGAAGGAGGAGCAAGTTTGGAGACTACCATTTGTTGTGGAAACAGAAAACAGGGGAGGAAGCCAAAGGTACCTTTTCAGTCCCTGTGGACAATCGCAAAGAAGGAGTCCTGGAGCTTGTCGAAAGTCCTAAGTCAGGCTGGAAACAGCAAGGGCTGCAGCAAGGACTTCTGCTTCACCAAGTGGAGACCCAGGGAAGCAGGAGACTGGAGGCAGTGGAGGCAAAGCAAGGGTGAGAATGCAGCACTAGACACCGGGGTTTCATCCAGGGAAAAGCGATTCAGCAAGAAGGACTTCAGGCAGCCAGCGGAGCCCAGCAGCAAAGGAGCCAAGAGTGGGATCAGGAGCCTGGTTTTTATACTCTGGGGGACAAAAGCTTCAAAGCGAATTCCAAAGTTGATTGGATCAGTGACGTGTTGCTCCTGGCCAGTCCTTTTGGTCCATGGCAAGGTGGGGTGGGTCCCCGCCTTAATAGGATTATCTTTGGTTATCTTTCCTTGGCATAGTCACACCTTGGCTAGTATGATTGGATTTTAGACTGGGTGGGCTTAGAAGTGCACCTTGTGAGGATGGCTAATTCGGTTGCACTGCCCGAGGTGCAAATGGCTGTGCACGGAACAACATCACCCCAGTCTGGATTATTCCCAAATTTCATTTTAGCAAATTCCCACCTCCCATTCCATGCTTTCTTCAACCCCTCTCTTCCACTTTCTTTAACCTTACAATAATCCATGCAACTGTCTCTTCTCCGCAGCCCTCTGAACACAAGCCCCAAACATGGTTCATTATACTTTCCCACTACGAAGTAAGGAAAAATATAACTTTAAAGAAAAACAGCCAACACATTTAGTCCCAGTAACCTTACGTGCGCTTTCTTGACCGCAAGTCCCACTAAAATGAACTTTTCAGGAAACATGCATCAGACCAAGCTACATATTGTCATTCTGGGAGACCCCCAATTTGATGAGTTTCACCTGTTGACTTCTGCCTGCTGCCTACATGTACGTAAAAGTTGCATGCAGCTGTAGTACACAAGGGGCAACACTAGCTGTGTAAATAAGTAGGGGAGAAGAAAGAGAGAAAGGCCTTTGGAAGGAAGGGGAAAACAGAGGAGAGAAGAGGACCTGGAAATAAGGTGAATAGAAGAGGGGGTCCTTTTTGTAAAATTCACACATGCACCTTGGGGGCGAATTAGCAGGTCTTTCTCGCTTCATTCCCTGCCATCTCCAGTGGCTGCACATCATCACAATGCCAGCCTGTTTGTGGCTCTGCTGTGTGCCTTTCTGCTGTCACTGACAGCCAGCTGAAATAATAATCAGCTGTCCTCCTCTTCCTCCTCCCTCTCCCCTTAAAGCAGCAGGCATCACTAAAGGACTTCACCAAGCTGGCAAAGATGGACACATTTACAGCCGGCTTTGCCGCAGAGGCCTGGCTTGGAACTTGCCAGGCTGGCCACGGAAGGGCTCTTAGCAATTCCTGGTGCAGATGCCAGCTCAGAACATTGTGCCGTTAGAAAGCAGGAAAATAGACAAAATGAAATTTGAGCTCCAAGGCCAGGCAGCTTAAACGTTGCTCTCAGAATTCATGGTACAAATCAGTCGCAAATAAGCAAAAGAGGGAGAGAGAAGGCATGGATTTTCTCCGAGCAAATGCATGCAAAAATGGGCTCAATTTTGCAGAACCTGCCACATCCCCATGTGCATCCAGGGGTTTGCAACTGATCAGGAATAAATCAGCCTTGCCTTCTCTTGCGCTTTTAACGGTAGCTTTTATGTGCAGAAATCGATAGGCAGAAAAAATACCATTGCTGTACAACCACCTCCTGCTAAAGGGAAAACTCCAGTGGACACCTGAGAAGCTAAAACAAAAGCACATGCTGGCAGCCCTGTGGCTATAGCTTAGCTCAGGGATCAGCAACCTTTTTCAGTCCACTGTCCCTCAGACCATGTGGTGGGCTGGACTATATTTTTTTTTGGGGGGGGGGAATGAACGAATTCCTATGCCCCACAAATAACCCAGAGATGCATTTTAAATAAAAGGACACATTCTACTTATGTAAAAACACGCTGATTCCCGGACTGTCTGCAGGCTGGATTGAGAAGGCGATTGGGCCGCATCCAGCCCCAGGGCCTTATGTTTGCCTACCCCTGGCTTAGCTGGTAACAGAATCCTAGAGACTGCAGGGCTCTGCCACTGCATCTTAAGTCGAGCTACAGAGTCTGGAATCTTGGCTAAAGTTGTGCAGCTGAATCCATCATGGCAGGCATCAAAGAGTTAAGATGAGAGGCTTTAAAGCATCAGAGAGTGTGCCTGTTCACACCCGTCATTACCTGTAAATCCAGGCCTGTCTCTAAGGAATTGTATCTGCTGCTGTTCTTTGGTTACCTTGAGATGTGTGTGTTTTCAAATTGAACAAGTGGTGCTGAGCAAGGCAAGGCAAACAGCAAGGGGAGAGGGGAAAATAAGTTGTTGTTCATCAGCCCAGCTGAACAACACACAAGCAAATTGGGATGAATGTTCATTGTTGCACAACCCCTCTGCAAACAAATCAGGATGGATGTGCAATAAAGACCACTGCACATACTTTGTTCAAACAAATGCTGAATGCTGAATAAATGGGTTATCTGGAGGAGCCTCTCATTTTTAATGCTGGGGTATATTGCTACTGCTTCATTTCATCTTTGACGTTCCTTTTTTTGTTCCAAAAAAATTGTTTTATTGTAGATTTGCTTTACTACAAGTGCTTGAAAAGCGGGATATACAAAGCTTTAACATGAAATTAATCTAAAGCTATTGGTTCATTTCTAAAGGAGAGATACTGGGGTTCAGACTTCTGGGAGCTACATTCTTGGCTTAGGTTTTGTTTCTGATGCATGAAGAGAAAAATTAACTCTGTACATGCTCAGGAGCCTTCGGGTATCCTGAACTCTGATCAAACATTTGTTGTAGATATATAGATTTAGGTATTTTATAGTATTGTGAGAACTTTAATAAAAAAATCTGGAACTCTGATCAAACACTGAACTCTGTCATGCTGGATTGAGTCCCAGCTCAGATTCAGCCCAGCTTCCAGCAGTCCCCACCCACCTCAAAGTTAGCAGAGAGATTGACCAAAGAGTGATACATCTGAATGGCAATTAAAAGCAAAACACTGATGCAACACATTTGTAACTCACTTTCCTCGAAATTTCAGTTAGGCAGAACATATTTGTGTTCTTTTGAAATTTTAAAGTTTGGAACTTTTCTGTGCAATTCGTAATCCGTTAACAGTGGAAACAGTTTAATTTGTATCACAAAATGGGGCCGGTGATCCTTAATAACTTGGGATTGCTCTCTAGCCTTGGAAATGAATGAACTCTGGCCATTCAAAGCTAGCACAAACAAGAAGTTATAGCAACACTTTGGCAAGACTCTGGGGGTTCCCCTGTCTCCATGGGGCTGTCACCCACCCCTACATTTCCCCCATAATGATAATGGCCTGAAGAACTTGGGTGCTCAGAGACTATAGCCAAGGTGTTTGAGCTGATATTAAATATCACAATAGGGAGGGATTTGTTAAATCTCCAGGAATATAGAGCAGGGATATAGGGAGCTAACATTTTAGCTACCTTGCACTTTCCTCTACTCTTGGGAGAAAAAACCCTGACAGGATTATACCATATATATTTTTGTTTTGTTGTCTGTGGGCGTTTCCAGGCTCTTGCTATCTTTTGACGAAATTCAATTACATACCGGCAAATTCAGCTTGAGCAATTCAAGATAATTTGGTGCTTTTGTGCAACAAACCTGCTCCCCCCCCCAACCTGCTCCAGACTTTTTGCAATAAGAAAAGTGACAGAGAAATGCAAAGGAAAATGTGGGACAACATTTGCTCAAAGCAACATCCCAGGAAACATAGGAGCCAAGGGCCCTTTGCTTCCCCCTAAAATATTTGAGGGGGCCTGCCCCCAATAGTTGATAGGCATTGCCATTAAAATTGTGTGTGTGTCCCATGTCTTATGATCAGTTAGGTGGGGCAGGGCTTACCCCCAATATTTTATTTAAGTTGGCACCTCTGCCAGGAAACAAATCAGAATGAATAGTGAACGAACAGCTGACACCTAAAACTTTGTGAAACAGATGATGGATTTCTCGGAGCTAGCCAACCTGAGCGGAAGAGTCTGCGACCAGAAGGAGGAAGAGTATCAAGAGGAATGGAAGAAATTCAAAGATTATTCAGTTAAATATGTTAAGATAACTTAAATAGAATTACTTGCAAGTACCAAATTGGCCTAGGATTTAAATATGTGATATTGTAGAATACCATGGATTAAAAGTTAAAATGAAAAGAAAGAAAGGTGTTAACTGGACTAAGTAAATTTTACGTGAAACTAGTTTTGGAAAACTGCTACAATGATTTCTATGGAAACTCAGCTAGGGGGATTCGAGGAAGTCACTTAATGTTAACAAAAGTGGAATTTTTAGAGTTAGGATATATGTTTGTTTTGCTCACTGGAAAGACAGATCGTGAAGCTGAGGCTCCAATACTTTGGCCACCTCATGAGAAGAGAAGACCCTGGAAAAGACCCTGATGTTGGGAAAGATGGAGGGCACAAGGAGAAGGGGACCACAGAGGACGAGATGGTTGGACAGTGTTCTCGAAGCTACAAACATGAGTTTGACCAAACTGCGGGAGGCAGTGGACAACAGGAGTGCCTGGCGTGCTCTGGTCCATGGGGTCACGAAGAGTCGGACACGACTAAACGACTAAACAACAACAAGATATGTTTGTTTGCTTGCTTGTTTTTTGATGTTTTCTTTTTATGTTTGTTGATATATTTGTTTTAAATTTGGAAAACCAATAAATTTTTTTGGAAAACCCCCCAAAAAAAACTTTGTGAAGCAAATCAGAACGCATGATCCCCCCCTGAGCCCCTACCAAGGAAAAATCGAAGGGGATCGGGGCAGCTGGGATGACTTTACTGCTTCCCTTACCAACCCTCCCTTGTCACCAGAGCCCTCCGAGAGAGAAGAGCGGGAAAACGGCTCAGAGTTGGCCCTGCGCTGACGTGACCCCTCTGACCACCCGCGAAATTTTACCTCCGGCGAAGGATCTTCCGAGCGGATGGCCGATGCAGGCGTGCCCTTTGTTCCATCAGGGTCTTTCTGTCGTCTGTCTGTGTTGATCTGCTTTTTCAACAGGCCTCTGGGAGGTTCGCGTTGCATTCAGAACAAGCTTCTCTTCGCCTCCCCGGCGGTTTATTTTTGTCTCTGTGAAGGCTCCTGCCCTCTGTCAGTTTATTTGCAGCCGTAACTTCCTGCAAAGAAAGCCCTTCCCACTTGGCCTTACAAACTGCCTCTCTCGCAGCTGGCAGAGCTTCCAAAAGGGGGGAAAAACACAAAACCAGGGCGGGGAAGATTGAGCAGAGAAGGCGAGCAAGAGAGGAGCTGGATTACCACAGAGTGCATTTGTGTGCGTTTTCTGGCACAGGCAGAACGGCTTGCTTCCTGCCCCACTGGATTTGCTTCAGATGCAGCCGCCTCTATGCAGAATTGCGTAAACGTGGAGATATCCACTCCTGTGACTCTGCATCTCCTTTGCTGGAAACAAGCACCTGTGGGATTTCTGCCTGTCCTAAACCTTCTCGAGATGTGCAAGACATGCTGCTGGGGTCTCGGAAGCCAGTGGCAACCCTCTTCTTATTTCCTGGGTGTTACATGAAGGTTCAGCTGCAAAACCTGTTTGCAAAGAACCCTGGAATGTGAGAAGGAATGCTAAACAAGAGTGGCCCTCTGAGCATGGGCAGAGTGTTTTTGCCCTGAATATGGAGGTTCTGTTCTCTGCACGCTAATACTAAATGGCTGTTGCTCAGTCTGAGTAGCCACCTCTGTCTAGTACAGCTAGAGAGAAGAGTAGAGGCCTTGGGAAAATGGAAAGAACAACAAGGCAGATTTTAATTTCACTTGCATTTGGGGGGGGGAATGGTGATTGAAACAGGAACATAGAAAACTACCTTCTCCCCAGCCAGATCCTTATTATTATTATTATTATTATTATTAATTATTTATTATTATTTATAGCCTGCTTATCTGGCTGGGTTTCCCCAGCCACTCTGGGCAGCTTCCAACAAAACACTAAAATACAATAACCTATTAAACATTAAAAGCTTCCCTAAACAGGGCTGCCTTCAGATGTCTTCTAAAAGTTTGGTAGTTATTTTTCTCTTTGACATCTGGTGGGAGGGCGTTCCACAGGGTGGGTGCCACTACCGAGAAGGCCCTCTGCCTGGTTCCCTGTAACTTGGCTTCTCGCAGCGATGGAACCGCCAGAAGGCCCTCGGCGCTGGACCTCAGTGTCCGGGCAGAATGATGGTGGTGGAGACGCTCCTTCAGGTATACTGGACCGAGGTCAGCACCAACACTTTGAATTGTGCTCGGAAACGTACTGGGAGCCAATGTAGGTCTTTCAAGACCAGTGTTATGTGGTCTTGGCGGCCGCCCCCAGTCACCAGTCTAGCAGCCGCATTCTGGATTAGTTGTAGTTTCCGGGTCACCTTCAAAGGTAGCCCCACGTAGAGCGCATTGCAGTAGTCCTAGCAAGAGATAACTAGAGCATGCACCACTCTGGCGAGACAGTCTGCGGGCAGGTAGGGTCTCAGCCTGTGGACGAGATGGAGCTGATAAACAGCTGCTCTGGACACAGAATTGACCTGCGCCTCCATGGACAGCTATGAGTCCAGAATGACTTGGGTCCATCCAGCTCAGTATTGTCCACGCTGACTGGCAGCAGCTCTCCAGGGCTGCAACCAGGGAAATCTCTCCCAGCCCTATCTGGAGATGTCGGAGATCAAGCCTGGGCCCTTCTGCATACAAGGCAGATATTCAATCCACTGAGCTACATCTCTTCCTAAGAAATCAGAATGTCAGGTCCACGTGTCACGGGAAGCTGAGCAGAACGGTGGCTTCCTGGCATGTTTTAACCACCCGCACAAAAAGGAAGTGCAGGGAGAATGTGGCATTGCTCTGCTCGATCAGGAACCCTTGCCTACTGCGATGTGCAAATGCCACCAGTCTAATCGGCAGCGTTTACCCCTTGATGTGGCTCAGCACATTGGTTTCAGCTCAGCATCCCTCACCACCCACCCATGTGCCTGGCCGGAATTTGCAACACTGGTTTAAGCTGCAGCACCACTCCCTGTGAAACCAGAAATGATGGCGTTCCAGCCCTTCTGGTTTGGCCTCTTAGTCAAGCCGCCTTCATCAGCAGGGTGGTGTTGGCTGCTGGCAGGAAGGGAGTCATTCCAGGTGCTCAGGCTGCCTCCCGAATCCGTGGCAGTGAAAAGCGTCTCGTCTCTCATCCCCCAAGGAAATGCAGGGCATCAAATGAGTTCATCCTTTCTTTGCCTAATATAAAATGGATGCAATTCGATGGGAGTATGCAACCTGAACTAACCTCTGTAGCTGCTTCAATAAGTTGAGCTTGGACCCATTTCTTACACATGGAGGTTTCTGAATGCCAGTTGATGGAAACTGCAGGTGCCCTCAGGTCCTGCTTGTGGGTTTTCCACATGCATCTGGTTGGTCACTGTAAGAACAGGATTCTGGGTGAGACGGGCCACTGGCATGATCCAGCAGGCTCTTCTCATGTCCTTACCTAAATTCAGTGAGATTGAATGGTCTATGGGAGAATTATATATTTAGTCAGCCTCAAGTTTCAGTACCGCATTCCTTTAGAACTGTTGGATAGACTTGGATGGGAGAATTGCACCTGACTGGTGCGTAATTTGCTTCCTCCATTAATACAATATTTGATAGGCAGGTGTCTTGGAACGTATGCAACTTTTTGAGCAAGTTTAAACAAGATTGAGAACTCTCAAAGCCAAGTCTGGTGTAGTGGTGGAGTATTGGACTAAGACCCGGGAGTAAAGGTAAAGGTAAAGGGGACCCCTGACCATTAGGTCCAGTCATGGCCGACTCTGGGGTTGTGGCGCTCATCTTGCTTTATTGGCCGAGGGAGCCGGCGTACAGCTTCCGGGTCATGTGGCCAGCATGACTAAGCTGCTTCTGGCAAACCAGAGCAGCGCACAGAAACGCCGTTTACCTTTATCTACTTTCACTTTGACGTGCTTTCAAACTGCTAGGTTGGCAGGAGCAGGGACGGAGCAACGGGAGCTCATCCCGTCGCGGGGATTCAAACCACCGACCTTCTGATTGGCAAGTCCTAGGCTCTGTGGTTTAAACCACAGCGCCACCCGTGACCCAGGAGACCAGAGTGTTAATCCCCACTCTGCCATGAAGCCTCCTGGGTGACCTTGGGCAAGTTGCCTCCCTCACAGGGTTGTTGTGAGGATAAAATGGGGAGGGAGGAAAACAATATTTGCCACCTTAAGCTCTGTGGAGGAAAGGTGGGATATAAACCAAACAAATAAATCAGTCTCTCTTCACTTTATTTCATGAAAAATCAATGCATTCTAGATATTAACAGGTATAACCATTTTTTTCCTGCAATGTGAACTGGAGGATTAAATTTTATTTAATTTTTTTAAAATTTAAGGTACAGTCTTTGTGAAATAGAATGTTTGTATACAGTTTGTACCTTTTTTGTGTATTTTAATATTGTTTAGAAATGAGAAAAACAGCCCACTTACTACGACCAACATCAAAAGGTGTGTTTGTATGTGTGTTGACCTGATAATGTAAATATCGGCAAGGTGTGCCCTTTGATGACTCATTGCATCCAGGTTCAACGTTTTTCCTGGGATGTGACTAATTGTAATCCAGCATCTCATCTGTGCTTTTTGGTTTGACTCAGTCCTGCAATTTCAGAATAATAAAAATCCCTCTGTATTACCGGTATGTCTCTCACTGCCCACCTCACTTTCCTCATGCTTTGTGTCACTATGGTGATTTTGTAGTACTTTGTTGTCTGTGTTTTTGTGGAAAATGTTCAACAAAAACTTTTTTAAAAAACAACACCCAAATTATCATCCAGGGATAGGTATGATATGTATTTTCAGATAATAAACATTCTAACTGAAGGGCCATAACAACCTGAGGTTTTCAAATATATTTACAGTGTACCTTGGTTCGCATATGCCTTGGTACTCAAACAACTTGGAACCCAAACACTTTAAGCCCGGAAATAAGTGTTCCAGTTTGCGAACTTTTTTTGGAAGTTGAATGTGCTCCGTTTTGAGAGTTACGCTTCCAATTTGAGTGCCACACTTCCGTTTTGAGTGTTATGCTGAGGTCTGTCTGTTTTTGCTATTTATTTTGTGTTTTTGTTTTTGCAGCTCTTTTTGTTTTGTTTTTGTGTCTGTGGGGAACCCAGTTCAGCTACTGATTGATTGATTGTGTGACTGCAGTACATTGTTTTATGGATCAATGTTCTCGTTGGATAGTAAAATTCATGTTAAACTGCTGTTTTATGGGTTTTTTTAAAAGTCTGGAATGAATTGATCCATTTTGCATTACTTGGATTTGATATCCCGCTTTATCACTACCCGAAGGAGTCTCAAAGCGGCTAACATTCTCCTTTCCCTTCCTCCCCCACAACAAACACTCTGTGAGGTGAGTGGGGCTGAGAGACCTCAGAGAAGTGTGACTAGCCCAAGGTCACCCAGCAGCTGCATGTGGAGGAGCAGAGACGCGAACCTGGTTCCCCAGATTACGAATCTACCGCTCTTAACCACTACACTAAACTGGCTCTCATAATCCTCAGATCCCATAAGAAAACATGCCTGGGTTTTGGAATGCTTTGGTTTTGGAAGGGACTTCAGGAATGGACTTCAGGAATGGATTAAATTTGAGAACCAAGGTACCACTGTATATATTTTTACCCGCAGGAGTGTAGGAAGCTGACTTATACTGAATCAGACCACTGGCCCATCAAGTTCAGTATTCTTGACACTGACTGGCAGCAGCTCTCCTCATCTACATTCTCTCTGCCAGTCGCCCAACACCCTTAAGCAGTGTTGGGTCTTGGACCGAGGGGAGGGAATCTTATTGAGAAGTGACTAAGAAGAGTTTTCCAGCTTTTCCAGTTTCCTGGTCTTGCATGAATGACTGAACAGGGCAGAAATACATCATTCCTCCCTCCTTTCATAAATAAGGTTCTTATGCATATCTCCACTACCACACAAACACCCATGGTTCTCTTCTGCTTTAAAATAAAAATCATAAGAATGTAAGGAAAGCAGTAATTAAAGCCTGTCCATCCCATAATGGGAACAGCATCAGACTAATTAAAGGAAATTAAGTGACAATTATTCACTAAATTGTGACCCCCCAGTCCCCAGTTTCTCTTAGTCCTTTAAAGCCACAGTATGCTTTAAGCTTTCTCCCTTATTGTGTTTTCACCTGCTATTTTATTATTTCTGATTCTTATCGATCAGCTTTTTACATTGTTTGTCTCTTGTCATGATGAACTGCCATTAGAACTTCTATCTGGAAGGTTACAAATTACATATTTAAGAGGATGGTCTTAAACAGGAAGCAGTAATAGGGTGGGCAGAAGCTACAAAAAAGGAAGCTTCTACTCAAAGGCACAGTAGCCCTTGGAACCTCAATAGTATCTTGCCTCTGCACATAACACAGAATGGTACCGCGATTGCTATAAGAGGCTGCTTGAAATGCATATCTTTAGAACCCACCTTGTTTCTGTATTGGAAGTTGTTTTTAATGTTGTATTTTATTTGTTGAACATTAGGGTGAAGGGCCAGTAAACAACAAGTTCCTCTCTGTTCCCCATGAAATGCGCAGAAATTGGTATGCCAAAACCGTGCATCATTCTAGGAACACGGAAGCAGACCTCCTTCTACCCTCATGCTATTTTCACAGATCCTCCAGAAACGAGAGAGAACATGACCGTATAAATATAGGTTTTATTAATGTGTGAAATCCAACTGGAGGTCTCCACATGTACACTTGAAACAAACAAGTCATGTCAGCAACTCTTGCAGGCCTCCCTGGCCCTATATTTAAGACTCAGCTTTGGAGATCTGGAGTTCCCTATCTGTTTGCTTTAGTGGCCTTTGAGCTGGCTCTCCACCTTGCGTGAACATGGAGAGCTCTCGGTGCTGTGAGAGACTGGCTTTTCCTCCCAGTGTGGTAGTTTCCTCAAGACAGACACAGTAGCAAGGGAGGGATGCTTAAGAGTCCTTCGACTGAACTCAGCAACCTTCCTTGAACTAGGCTCAAAATGGAAACCAGCAAAAAAACCCGGCACTTTTTGGAAGTGGCTGAGCAATACTAAGAGGGCTGTTGTGTCAAAGCCAACGTTACCCACACTTCCCATTGCTTTGCCCCAAAACCTTTCCTTATCGCAGAAAGGGGGAAGCCGGTTTGTTGCGTAAGACCTCCCAGTCTTTGCCAGCAGGTGACAAATCCCACTGGAAAATAGCAACAGTCCCAATGTTCCCTTACTCAGGAATAAGACCCATTGAACGCAGCAGGACTCAATTCTGAGTCAACATGCCTAAGGTATTGTTCTGTCTTTGAATCTTTTAATCATCAATGGTGGGTGTTTCCAGTTTTGGCGTGAGCTCCTTCAGTTCCCTTAATTATTATTTTTTAATGGCAGAAATCTCTTGCAATCAAGGTCCAGTGGATCCTTCAGTTGCAGGGCTTTTTTTCCCAGCCGGAACTTGCCAGAATTCGGTCCTGGCACCTCTCAAACGGGAGTCATTGCCATTATAAGAGAACAAGGGAGGTGTTTATGGTGGCTTCTGGCACCTCTTTTTCAAGAAAAACAGCACTGTTGCTTTGCTTTAGTGCCATCAAAGCTGTATGTACAAAGTCCCATACAGGATTCCACCCGCAAAAAACACCATCACACTGAAAGGACAGACAAGAAGGGAAAGTAAGGAAGGGAACCACACATTCCCCTGCCACAGATTTCCATGGTTAAGAAAAGGATACTGTGAAGCTCACAGCGATCAAAATATCTAGGAAGACACGCACACCGCTTCCAAGGCTTGTAGCAGAATTGTTCCAAGTCTATGCAGGATGCAGAACAAAACCCCTTTAAAAAATTATTGCCTGACTTCGGAGGAGGGAGGAATGAGTGGGCCACTTGGCTTCCTTCCCCTCTTGCATCTCATCTTCCATCCTCAGTCTCATAGCACCAACGGGTTCGATTGCAAATCTGCTTTCTTCTGAAAGTGTGTGCGCTTTAAACTGCATCACCATGCAGGGACTGCCTTTTGCATTTATTTGCCTGCTCTTTGGGTAGGGGAGGGTCGCAGTGCAAGGGAAGCTTCTTGTAAAGGCTGTCCCCATTCCAGAACTTCTTCCAGTAGCCACAGGCCTTCAGAAGCCCAATATATTTTGCCACCTGAGGCAAAGGACAAGATGACACACCCACCCCTACTCTTCACAATTCCATGTATGAAAGCCGACCAGAAAGACAGCTGGGTTTTTCTTCCACACTGGGAATGAGACAGTGGCCTTCACTGAAACCGAAAGCCACAGGCCGGTTTAGGGGGCACATCTCATGGTATACACAGCACCTGCTGCCCAAAATGGCTGTCTTGCTCTGCCTAATGGTAGGACCAGCCCTACTGCAGGCAGCCTGAGGGCAGGTCTCCAATAAACCATAGATCCCCCAAACAATTCTCTCAGAATAAGGGCACAAGACACCCTTAACAGAGTACTGCTACCACATCAAGGTAAAGGTAAAGGACCCCTAGACGGTTAAGTCCAGTCAAAGGCGACTATGGGGTTGTGGCGCTCATCCCACTTTCAAGCCGAGGGAGCTGGCGTTTGTCCACAGACAGCTTTCCGGGTCCTGTGGCCAGCATGGCTAAACTGCTTCTGGCGCAACGGATCACCATGATGGAAACCAGAGCCATTTACCTTCCCGCCGCAGCGGTACCTATTTTATCTACTTGCACTGGTGTGCTTTAGAACTGCTAGGTTGGCAGGAGCTGGGACTGAGCAACAGGAACTCACCCCGTCGTGGGGATTCGAACTGCTAACCTTCTGATCGGCAAGCCCAAGAGTGGTTTAGACCACAGCGCCACCCGCATCCCTACTGCTATCCCATAGCACCTTTGAACCACAACTTCAGAGCTGGCCAAAGGCCAAGGACAAGATGGTGTCCCTCCTGTTCCACGAACATAAACTGATTAGACTGGCAGTTAAATCTCACTACAACACTGGCAATGGGATTGTATCCTCCGTTGCACCTGAGGGCAGCAGGCTAGCTTACAGGGGTCATGGTTGGTCAAGTGGCACATACACAGCTCTGATCTCCAACAGGGCGATGGACAAGGGGGTGGCTGAAGAGGCACAACAGGGTTCTGTCACTGCCACCCTCCAGCATTTGCTGCTGGAGGCGACTGTCCTACTTTGCCTAATGGCAGGGCTGGCTCTAGGTACAATACATTTCCACTCATTGTCTGTGTACTGTCTTTGGCTCCTGTCCCAGCAGCAATATTTATAAAAGGACATACACTTAATGAAGGAGGAAGTTAAAGGGCAGGCTTTCCCCCTATCCATGCATTCATAAGGTTTGTCTTGCTGGATTAGACCAGGTCTCTAGCACTGGCTGGGAATGCAGGCTTGAAACTGGAAGGGGTAATTTTTCTGGATTTGCTCATGGAGAGCGCAACATTGCACATAGCGCAAAGTTAAAGTCACCTAGCGATCTCCTTGCTTCGCTGGCTAAGTGCCGGCAGAACATTGTTGCACAGCAGAATGCTTAAGCAGGACGCTAGCAACTTTCTCGCACAACAGATTTTGCCATCTGTTGCGCAACGGGTTTCTGCTAGGGCAACTGTTGCGCTGGATTCCTCCATTGTGCAACATTAAAACTCCCTGGTTGGGTAGTGCAAAGAGCCTTTGCACCAGTAGACAGAGAATGCTGGATACAGCCCTCACTTTCAAGATCTGTAAAATAGGAATAATAGTGGCATGCTATTAAAATAATAAATGAGATGAGGAAATGATGCTCACCATCTCAGCGTTTGGGTGAGAGGGTGGGCTATAAGTCTCTGTTAAAAATGGAAAGCTGTATCTCTGCCGATGCAGTGGGCAGCTTAGTTCCTGAAAGGCAGTGTTTAGGACACCACATGATTGCATTAAAGTGCTGCAGCAGATTGCAAAACATCCACCCTAGCTGCCTGCTTTTTTGTTGTTTTTTGTTTAAAAAGAAAGAATCCCCTCCAAAATCTGCTTTACAGATAGAATTTATTCATTTCTAGCAGCTGGAAGTGCAAAGAGATAGGGCTGCACAAGATCAGGATGAAAACCACTGTGATTTCTACCTGCTCTTTCATCACTAGGGACAGAGAAGAAATCCGACTTGGTCCACATTTTAAGGGAAACCTACCTAATTCATACTTCTGGAAACAATTTGTGAATCGAAACACAGCTGCCCTTTGAAATTTACACTTCTCTGAATTTTGCAAAGTAGTTCTCTAACCAAATAATGTATGCAAAATAATAATAATAATAATAATAATAATAATAATAATAATAATAATAATAACCCACCCAGCATACATTGGAGGGAAGTGTGCATTGATATGCATGTACAGTATTTGTGAAAATAACAAATGCATTACAGTTCAGAAATTGTCTTGCAAAATGTGTGCATTAGGAGAAATGTGTACTAAAATGCTGATAAATTTTCATGAACACTTTTGAAAACAAAGAAATTCATAAACTGCTGCAGAAATGTGGTGGACTGAACTTGGAAAAAAGAGAAATGGGGAGAAAACAAAATTGAGCCATCTCTTTCTCCCCTTTCCAAGAACTGGGCTCTCTTAAAAGGCCTCACAACTAACCACCCTGATCTGGAATAAAACACAGCATTGAGATGCCTTGACATAGACATCCTCACTCTTTGGCTCACGTATCACTACCTTATCTTCCTATATAAATAAAAATGTAAGGCTGTCGTCATGCTGCAGTTTGCATGGCTGCTAATAGGTGGCCGCACCAACTCCAGCGTGATGAATGGCAGGCAGGCGAGCACTGTTAGAAGGTGACCACCTGTTTAACAGAGGGGAGAGAGGAGCTTCACACACTGATTAAGCAAGTTAGCAGGGTTTGGCGAGTTGAGTGAGCGAGGGCAGCAGCCCCTGGTAACTATACTCAAAGCCAAAGACTTTGGTGGCCTTTCTCACAGGGGATACACTTCATGGAAAAGATGAACCAAGCTACCCATAAAAAAAGCATAGTAATGGATGTTATTGCTACTACAGATGGCAATGAGCTCTGCACCCCTGCCCCTTCCTCTCCCACGAGGAACGCAGACAAGGTGGGAGAGCTACAGGTTGGGGCTAGACAAGGGACTACCCTCTTCCCAAGTGCAAGAGCTAGTGAAGGAAGAATCGGAGCCCAAAATGGTTCTTTGTCATCCCAGTGGCCCATCGCCACCAAAGGCTCAGAGAAAGGCAAAAGCATCCTGGAGTCTGCCAATTTTTTTGGTAGTGCCTGCTACAGACAAACAACTTCTGCAAATGTAAGATTGCTAGAAAGGTAAACAGGCAGCAGGGACAGAGAGGGAACGGAAAAGAGAGGAAATAACAATTAGGTGATACACTATTGATTGTCTCAATATTTAAGATTGTATTCCAGCAAAGGAATGGCAAAGAACCTCGGCTGCACCTTGGCTTCATCGTGCTTTAGGTGGCAATCCAAGAAGGACTGGGGATATGCAAAAGTCCTAGACCAGCACTTTTCCCTCTATAGCAGCATAAAGATTATGGCTTTATCAGTGAGCTGAAAGTGGCATAACAGAGCTATCGTTTCTCATGGTGTGTAGTCCTTTATTTACCCCAGTTTTCTCTGGTCAAACAGGCCATCTGAGTTTATGTTGTGCTTCAGAAAAAAACCCTCTGAAACCTGCTTGACCAAAGACAACAAGGAAACAAGAGACAAGTGCCCATGCCATGAGCACTGATGGCTCTATGGCACCAGTATTAATTCTCACTTGAGTCTGTCTCCAGCCTACAAGGGCACCAAAGTTTTGTGGAACCCAATCCTATGCATGCCTACTTAGAAGTAAGACCCAATCAGGTCCAATGGAACACTAAGTAAAATTCTGCGCCAAGTAAAAGCTGGGATTCTGCAACCCGCATACCTGAATGCAAAATTGCTCCATTTGCATATTTGATCTCGTGTTGCAGAATTCTTATTCTGCAGTTTTCATTATTCTGTATTGTTTATTCCTCTCTTGACAATCGCAGAGACGGTGGAAGAGCTATGCAGGGCACTGACAGCCCTTTCCCTCCCCCTTTATAACTGGGGTACATCAAGGGGTTGGATTCTGTCAGTGGCGTAGCGTGGGGGGTGCAGGGGGGGCTGGCCGCACCGGGCGCAACATCTGGGGGTTAGGGTTAGGGGGCGCAGATCCACGGGTTAGGGGGCGCAAATCCACAGGTTAGGGGGCGCAAATTACTTGCCTTGCCCCGGGTGCTGACAACCCACGCTACGCCACTGGATTCTGTAGCTAGCACAACATTCCGTGCTCACACGGAATCACGGCATAAACACAGCCCTGACTACAGTCTCCAGTCCAAGAGAGGCTGTGGGTGTTCTGACACGCTACTATGAAGTTTAAGCCTCTCCTCACCCTATGAACGAGGCCCTCTAAAACCTGCAGAATCCTCTCGGAGCCGGTTGCTCTGATCTCCTGTTCTAGGCCTGCCTGCGCCTCTTGCAAAAATTGCTCACGGATTGTAATTTGGTTTTCTTGTAAAGAAAGAAGAAACAGAGATATTGGGATGGGGGAGGAGGAAAATACAAAATAATAATAATCCCCATTGCTACAGTTATGGCAAACATTTAAAGCCTTGTGCGACACACACACATACCCCCCTAGTAGAAGTCTTCCAGTTTCTTAATATTGATACACATGCTACAGTTATGTCCGCAAGCGAGCAAGTCAAAAAACGGCACAAAAACGGCGGCACTACAAAACTGTGCTTTGCAGAGGACGTGGTTGCCTGTAGCAAAACCCTCGTTTTGCCCCTCGCCCACCCCACCCCACCCCTGCTTCCCACCCCTCGTCTCCTTTTCCCAACCCCCCTGGGTCCTGCCCAAATTGATTCCAGCATTTCCCCATCCACCTTCCATTTCCCCTCCCGGTGGAGCAGAAACCAGGTTTCTTCCAAGTGCTTTGCTAGGGAAAGGTTTGGGCATCCTAATGAGGGCAGGTTTCCCCTCCAGCTGATATTGCTCTGGGAAGAGAGTTTTGACACATTCCAGAATTTTACCCAAAGAAAAGGGAGAGGGGGGAAGGAAAGACCATTTTGCCAATGAAGAGAATGCCTGGAAATATTAAAACAGTTCCGAGATGTCTCATCAACTCTTCTCGACTGAGGTGACGTCAGCCACCAGCTACCCAACAACATCAACCCTCTCTGAGTCCATGATGCACAGATTTTCCTCGTGTCCTTTGGAAAGTAGGTTCGTGGGGCAGTCAATAGCATCCGCCAAAGGGCATCGGGGATTTTGCCCAAGTCCCCTTTTTATCTTTCGGACTTCACCTTGTACTTCAGGGTGAGGTAAGCCATGAGCCTGAGGATGACGAAAAAAATCCCTAGGACGATGAAGTCAAGGTAGAGCTTAGCTTCCTCCACGTCCAATTCCTGGAGTATCTTTATCGGGTCTTTGAAAGGACAATCGGGCACCTTACATTCCAATTCTTCCCGCTCCAAGGAGTAGATGGTGAGGATCACACCTTCAAAGCCGTACCTGTACGCCAAGATACAAAACGGTGTTGTAAATAAAATGCCAACACATAATCAGAGATACCTGAACTTTTAGGCTACTTCCAAATGAAAGCTAAAAAACCTGGGGTATTCACAGGGTGGTATTCACTGCTGGTCATACTCAGAGCAGACCGACTGAAGTTTATGGACACTGCTAACTTAGCTCCATTAATTTCAGTGGGTCTACTCTGAGCAGGACTAAGCTGAATGCAACCTGAAGATACTCCCATGACTTGCAATAGTTGAGAATGGGACATATTTTTACACCCCCTTTTTTCAAGAACTGCTGGTTGTAGCCAACCAAATCCTACTCAGAATAGACCCATTTAAACGAATAAGCTTAAATTTGCACTAACTTCAGGGGATCTACTCTGAGTAAGACAAGCATTGATAGGACCCCATGAGTCTTGTGTGACCTGGTGCATTAAATGCTGCTCAAGAAACCTAGAATGTATTTCATATGTTTTGGGAATTTCTAATGGTGGGTTACTGTTGTTTTGTTATTTTGTTAATCTGGATTAAAATAAACTATTTTAAAATGTGTTTGATATTTTGACCTGGTTCGCATGACATAGTAAGGCAAGCCATGGTTTCCTGTTACTGCTCAAATGTGTCCTCCTTTGCTCCTCCCCAGTCCTTTTCACTGCCACACCAGGCTGAGCTAAAACCATGGTTTTTGTATTTCCTTCATAGCCAAAAACAGCACGTTTCTTTAATAAAGTTTATGTCTGGTTGTAACAAAAAACAACAACTCTTGAGGTTGTTTGCAAAAAGAACTGAAATTATCATACTCTAACTCTTAAAAGCAACAACTGAAAACCCGCAAAAAATAATTAAAGCCCAAGATCAGCTAAAAAGCAAATTAAAACGCATGTCAACACTCTACATGTCTGAATAGGCTTGCCTAAAAAAAATGTTTTTAGCAGGAGACAATAACAGAACAGTGAAGGCACCTGCCTGGTGTCAATAAGCAGGTTTGAGGCTGCCACACTGAAAGAATGATTTCTTACAAATGCGGAACGAGTATTATGCAGCACCTATAACATTGCCAGTTCTGCAGATCCTGGCCCCAAGCTTTCAAGAGCTTTATATACCAAGAGTAACACCTTGAACATGGCCCAATAGCGAATGGGCAACTGGTACAAGTATCAGAGCAGAAGTTTCCCTCCTGTCAACAACCCTGGTGCAGCATTTTGCACTAGCTGGATTTTCCGGGTTATGCGCAAGAGATTGAGCCTCGGATTGAGCACATTGCAGCAATCCCATCTTGAAGCAACCGATGCAAAAGCTACTGTGCATGGCACACATCCCTGGCCAGATTGCATTGCAGAGCCTTGGAATGCAGCGAGGTGCGCTTATGTGCGCTAGGAGCCCCACCTGACATAAGAGACATACGAACTCCACTGCAGGTAGGTAGGGATGGTCTTGAAACTCACAAAGAAGCCAGAAAAGAGGAGGACGGGGATGGCTGTGACAGGACCCACAAAGGTGGCCACCTGGAAGACAAAGGAGGGAAGGGAGAAAGAGGCACACAAGTTAAAGAGGACTTCCAGACAAGGACTTTATGCCACCAAATTCAACAGCGTTTTGGTGCAACTGTCTCCATAGTTTTGCACGTGGCTTTGACTAATATTTACACATTTTTGCCAAGCAATTTCTCCCCAATAGAATGCATTGTTGTTTGTTGTTTTCACTCCTATCGGTGGTTTCATGCACACTTTACCTTAGTATACGCATTTTTGCCCACAACACTTGGCTATGATTCCTGCATTGCAGGAGATGGGACTAGATGACCCTGGGGTTCCCTTCCAACTCTACAATTCTGATTATAGGGAGAACTGCATTGCAGGATGGCTGTGTTTCAATTCTCTTATGGTTTCAGAAAGTGTGAATTAAAGAGGTTCACCTTTAAATGACAACGGAATTGAATTTCTCCCCCATCCTTACAATTGGCACTCACACACTCCATCTTTTAATCTTAATTCCCAGCCCCCCAGCCAGATATTCCATGCACTGTTATATATTCAACAGCAGAGGGCAGTTCTTCATGGAAAGTTTCCATGCTGTGTATTCTAGTTCCAGCCCCATAAGCACTATTCCCCTCCCTCCCCTTTTTCCCATTTGGGTAGGGCTGCCATATGGCTGGATTTTCCTGGGATTTCATGTTCAGGAGGGATTTCCGAAAGGAAAAAAGCTCAACAACTTTTGGATTTTCCGAAAAAAACACTCAACAATTTGGGAGTCCTGGGTTTTACTTTTTGAAATATGGCAACTCTACATTTGGCGCATAGCTGTCAACTTTTCCCTTTTCTTGCGAGGAATCCTATGCAGAATAAGGGAATTTCCCTTAAAAAAAGGAAAACGTTGACAGCTATGATTTGGGGTATGTGTGCAGGTATTGGGGCACCTGTGCACATTCACCTTTTGAAAAATTAAACCAAAAATAAATCTCCATATGATGAGCAGGAGAGCACCAAGAGAAAGGTTGCCAACTCCTAGTTATCTCTGCAAGAAGAGCCTGCAGGATCAGACCAATGACAAATCTAGCCCAGCATCCTGTTCTCACAGTGGCCACCCAGACACTTGTGGGAAGCCTGCAAGCAGGAGTCGTGCACAAGAGCCCTCTCCCCTCTTGCGCTTCCCAGAGGACAGCCATGGTGGTGGGTAGCCATAGATAGTCCTCTCCCCCATGCATTTGTCCAATCCTCTCTCAAAGCCCCCAAAGCTGATGGCCATTACTGCCTCATTGCAGGAGCAAGTTGTCGTTGTTGTTTTAAGATAATATTTATTAAGTTTTCATTTTTCAACCAAACATTTATAACATATCTTTTCATCACTTATAATTTGACTCAGCCTCAAACTCCCCTCCATCCCCCCAAACTAACTTTCTATCTTCTTTACATAATTTCCTCGCATTTCCAATTCCCCCTATCTACCTACTTTCATTCCTTAAAATTCCTTCTCATTGTAGGTAAGTTTCTATTTCTAAACTGCAAAAACCTTTAAATCAGTCCTGTTAGTGTCAGAGATTTACAATGTTCTTTCAAATATAAAATAAATTTACTCCAGTCTTTTTCAAACAATTGGTCTCGCTGGTGGCGGATTTTCGCAAGTTGCATCGTTTAACTGAGCACTGCATCAAGTGTTAGAATTCCTGCCCCATGATTGCAGTCATGGGATTGTTGTCTTTCACATGACGGTATATGTTTTGACTCCACAGAGTGGGAAGTGACGGAGACAGGATGTTTGTGTTACTGTGTTCCGTGAAGTGGGACTATTGTCCTTTGTTCTTTTTCTCTTTGCTATCTGATGCTAGAGAGAGAGGGAGCCATGTTGCAATGCTCCGTGTGTGTTTATATGTAAATAAAGTAGATTAGCCAAAATGCTGAGTTGCTGAGGTCTATCACGAGCATGATGCACAAACTCTGCGGATCCCTAAGTGTGCCGGTGTCAGTTGGCATCGGTTGCTGTGATGTTTGGGCTGAAGAAAGCTTGTGAAGCTCCCAAACGATCGACCAGGAGGGAGAGAACATGCCAGTCGGGCATGTGTCTCTGCCAGGGTCCTACTCGAGTGTAGGCTGAACTCCTGACATGAGGAACTGCTTTGTTGGGTCTGAACCTTCCAACATTCAGCTTCCTTGGATGGCCATTGTGGGGAACAGGATGCTGCCTGGACAGATCTTGCTTGGATCCAGTGGGGGGGTAGCCCTTGTCCTCTTACAGGACTTCATCCCTGTGCTGAAAACCCAAAGCACCACCAGCCCCTTTCCTCCCTGGTCTTACTTGTAAGGAGGTGGATGCTGCTCCAATCATGAGCCCCAAGGACTGGGCCACCAGGGCGGTGGAAGTGGCCAGAGCAGAGAAGAGCAGAAATCGGGTGGCTTCCGGAGGCTGGCCCGTCATCCAATACACAATACTGCAGTAAGTAATGGGGCATATTACCTGTAGGGGGCAGCAGGGAGCAGGTTAGCCCTACTTTGTAAGTGTGGGGTTTCTCTCCACAACCCAGGGCCGGCCCACCCATGAGGCAGTCTGAGGCAGCTGCCTTGCTTGGCAGAATCTTTTGGAGCAGTGCTTCCACAGGTGCCTATCTGCCCCTTCCGGCGAGATCTTGCAGGAGTCTTGCGAGATCTCACCGGAAGATGACATTTGTAACCAAACAATTTAACCCCTGTGTTGCAAACAATAGTCAGTGATATCCAAGGCAACACAATGACCAAATACAATGATACAATGTCAATATACACTCTTTATATAATATGAAATATATGAAATCACATAAACAGAAAACCAATGAATTGCTGAAAGTCACAAAATATGCACTCTTAATGGATTGTCTTGAAAATATAAAACCATATAAGACTTATGTTTATTTGGTTTTATATTTTCAAGAGAATCCATTAAGAGTGCATATTAGGTGATGTTTGTAAGCAAGGTTTCAGAGGGAGTGGGGTGGGCAGCTTGTTGTTTCGCCTTGGGTTAGCCACCCCTGGTTTAAATGGCAGCTAGCTGGGGGAGGCAAAAGTCATTGGGAGCAGAAACAGGCATAGTCTAGAATCCCCTGTGGGAGGGAGCTGAACCTGTTGAACTTCTGTCTGCCACGCAGCAATTAGACTCTGGGTGGGTGGGAGATGAAGTCCAACAACCTACAAGTTCCCCATTCTTGGGTTAAAGGCACAGAGCTTCTGTTGGGGGCAGGAAATGTGGCATCCCTGGTCGGGAACACAGGCGTAGGAGAATGACATGAGTACAGAAGATGCTTACCTGAAAAGGAATATCCGCCATCGTTTTAGCTAGAAAATAAGCCTTCAGGCTGTACCAGTAGTTCAGATGCTCTCTCAGAAACACAGACATCTCTAGCGGGACTGGAGGGACAAGGAGACAGAGCAGAGCACAGCGTCACAATTGTGGGTTCAGTGTACTTCCCTACAGAAGGCCCCGGTTCCAGTGCCTGGGCAGCTCAGCTGCTAGGCTTGGAAAATAGTTATCTCCCTGAGAACCTGGTGGTCTTGACCCAGGCACCCAAACTCAGGCTAGATCTAAGTGTCTGACTCTCCATGCCACTGTGGCAATTGCCCCTGGCTTGCTTGGGCACCCTCATGTGTCTGGCCTAAAAATACAGAGGCACCAGTACAGCATGCAGATTCTGCAGCCTGGGGATGTGCCTATGGCGTAAGCAGCTGTCCCTCCAAACTGCCAGCCCAAGAAGGGAGGCTGTTTCTGGGCCAGGGCAGGGCTGGGGAAGAGGATCTGGCTGGGCTGTCAATCACCACGACAATAGGTGGCTTCACTTCAAAGCAAGGAATTGGGAGCACATTGAAAGACCTAATTCTTTCCTTTCTTCCTTTGCAGCCTGGCATGGGCTGAACTGGACTGCAGGGGAAGATCTCTTCCAAAAGTGGAGCCTGTGGGTCGGTGGTTGGGGGCACTTGAAAACCCAACTCCACTCAGGAGCTTCCAAGTGGAGCCACTCTTGGTGGAGCTTGGAGCTGATGCCAAACTTAAAAACCCCACTTGCTGAGAAAAAATCAAGAGTGAGCTTTAAGGCGTCTGATGGTTCCTTTGCAGCTGTGCCTCTACCTGCTCCACATCTGACATTATATATGATGTGAGGTTTGGGGGACGTCAGCGTGGTTTGGGGGAAACTGCCTTACAGGCCAAACAGGGAACCTCCTCAGGCTGTATTAGATCCATGGGCTGGAGGTTCGCCACCTCTGAGTGAGAGGGAGTTACCATATTTTTCGCTCTATAGGACGCACCCGACCATAGGACGCACCTTGTTTTAGAGGGGGAGAAAAAGAATTTTTTTCCCTCCCCCTCTCTGCTCAGCGCCTCTTCAGCAAAGCGGCAGGAGAAACGGAGCCCTTTCCATTTCTCCTCCCGCTTCGCTGAAGGGGCGCTGCGCAGCTTTCCCTCTCTGCTGAAGCCGGGAGAGTCTTGCTCTCCCGGCTTCAGCAAAAGGAACCCGAAGCCTTCGGAGCGCAGTGCGAGTTCCCGCTGCGCTCCAAAGGCTTCAGGCGGCTATCCCTGAAGCCTGGAGAGCGAGAGTGGTCGGTGCGCACCGACCCCTCTCGCTCTCCAGGCTTCAGCGAAAGCAACGCAAAGCCTCCGGAGCGCAGAGGGAGCGCTCCCTCTGCGCTTTGGAGGCTTCGTGTTGCTATTGCTGAAGCCAAGGAGCCTGCATTCGCTCCATAGGACGCACACACATTTCCCCTTAATTTTGTGGGAGAGCATGTGGTGCCAGACAGTGTGAATTAGATGGACCAACAGTCTGGCTCTCTACTTTCTCTGCTTCTTAAGCCAGGAGTTTGGAAGCCACAGCAGAGGATGAGCTGCCGAGAAGGACTTGGGAGCTCCAGCCCTCCCCACACCCGTCTAAATCTGATCACCACAATGCCATCATGTTGGGTATCGCTTCTCTTCCATCTGGGGACAGAGCACTTACAAGTGAGGACTGTGGGCATCAGGGCAGCGAACATGAGGAAGAGCATGGAGAAGAAGAGGAAGCCGGTGTTGTTGAAGACCTTGGCGGCGTCATTGCCAATGTGCAGGTAGAGCAGTCCAATCAGCACACCGATGCAAATGTGAGACATGAACCGCAGGTGGGTTAGCACCTGTGTGCAAAGTGAGATGCGGCAAGTTTAGCACGACCGACCTCGCTCTTTGCGTAAAGCCTTTATAAACATCTGCAAGGTGCTTCACCATCTTAAAGCCATAATAATAATAATAATAATAATAATAATAATAATAATAATAATTTATTATTTGTACCCCGCCCATCTGGCTGGGTATCTCCAGCCATTCTGGGCGGCTTCCAACAGAGATTAAAAATACATTAAAACATCAGTCTTTTAAAACTTCCCTAAACAGGGCTGCCTTCAGATGTCTTCTAAAAGTCTGGTAGTTGTTTTTCTCTTTGACATCTGATGGGAGGGCGTTCCACAGGGTGGGAGCCACTACCAAGAAGGCCCTCTGCCTGGTTCCCTGTAACTTGGCTTCTCGCAGTGAGGGAACCATCAGAAGGCCCTCAGCGCTGGATCTCAGTGTCCAGGCAGAACGATGGGGGTGGAGACGCTCCTTCAGGTATACTTCAGCCATGCTTGTCACTCCTTTTCCCATTTCACAGATGGATCACTGAGGCTGACTGATAGCAAGGTGGCCACACAAGAAGTCCATAGCACTGGCAGGACGTGAGGCCAAGATGCTCCTACCTACATTTCTCACCGTCTGATCAAACCATGACTCGGCTTCGCTGCTGGACTTGGAGTGAGGCCCCTTCATTTCCCAACTGTTGTTGCCCCCTATCAGCACACATTGATGGGGGGAAAGAAGGAAGCAGAAAACTGGAGGGAGTTGCAGGACACTTCCTTCTGCTTCTGATTGGCTGGAGGTAGTCACATGACAACCTCTCACCTGCCTATAAATACTACCTGGGTTGTCCTCTCCTCTTCAGTCTGAGCCACCAGAAGACTCCTGACCACTGTCTGTCACACATCATTCCTGCTGAACCAGCTTCATATTGTCTTGCCTGTTGCCCAGATTCCGTAAGACAGAACTAAAATACCCCATTTTTGTAGCAAAATATCTTGTATCACTCAAGTAAGGGGTAAGGAGAGTTTGGTATGCACATCATGAGTAGAGGTGGGGAAAAGAGTGCAACTCAACTGTTGCCTCTTTGAACCCTGTATTTAGGCTTAAAGATCAGCTTTAAACTTAGTTCCTTGGTTCTGCATTAAGGCTGGGTACACACCATCCTTTTAAAGGGCATTCAAAGCACATTCTTTCCCTCAAAGAATTATGGGAATTATTTTTGCTTCCTATGTTTTAACAGGACATAATAAGGATATAAAGTTTAAGGACTTAACTTCACATTTGCTAATTGCTGCTAGACAAACCATCACCGGATGGTGGGGGCGGAAAAGATAACCCAAACTTACAGCATGATATAGAACGATTCGTGCTTTGGCAATAATTACACGTAGAACCCGGTTTATGCAAGGAAAAGAAAAACTGCAATCATTTTATGCCACCTGGCAGAACTGAATTACATATGCATCCAGAAAATACTCACAAAAATACGCAACCACTGCAGTTATGAACATTTGGCAACATTAATGTATGTAATATGAACTCGGGAACTTTTTATTCTTTGAGGAGGTTGTGATGCGCCTTGCACCAGTCGTTGCCCCCCCTTCCCCTGTGTTTATATTGTATTGTTTTTCTTTTGAATAAATAAACCTTTTAAAAAAGAATTCCAAGCACTGTAGTTTGTTAAGGGTTGCTGGGAATTGTAAGTCTGTGGGGGGTAAACTGCAGCTCCCAGAATTCTTTGTGTTTTGAATGTGCTTCAAAGATATAGGGTATACACAGCCTTAAGTCTGTGATTCTGGCCCTCCTGGTGAGATCTGTCTTGACTTTGGGGGCTATAGCTCAGTGGTAGAGCAGGTGCCTTGCATGCAGAAGGACCCGGGTTCAAAACAAACCATCTCCTCATTGCCCTGATTCTGGAGTACCTAAAATAATGCATCTGTTCCATGTGCAGAGTGCCTCTCTTATCACAGCATGATCCCCAAAACCTGGGAAGGTCTCTCTGCTCCCCGCGCATAGCTCTTAAAACAACAACCCAAAACAAGCCACATCGTCCACCCCATACCCCATGTCCCACCCCACATCCCTCCTCCTCCTCCCACAACTCAAGCTCCTCCCTCTCTCAACTTGCCCCTCCTCCAAGCCTCACCGTGTCTCTCATAATAGACAGGAACGTCCTCTTGAAGAGGATGCAGAATTGGGTCATGGTGCTGGTGGCAAAAGTATGGCTCTCAATATGGTCCAAATCCTGAGAGTGACACAGGGCCAAAACAAGAGAAATGGGGTGGGGTGGGGAAAAGGAGGTTAGTGGAACTGTCATGATTTGGGTGGTGAACATGTGCAATTTTTAGCATTGTTTATTTTATTAGCCTGCCTTTCCACCAAACTGAAATGCAAGGTGGTCCACAAAAACTAAATACTAACACAGAAATAAGTGATATACGTCAGAGTCACCTCTGAGTGTCAAGAGGTGCACACCCATCCTGCACTAGGAACCAGACTTTTAGTGTTGCAGCTCCAGCTCTCTGGAATCAGTTGCAAACCCATATTAAAAAGGTGCCTAGTATCATGATGTCTTAGGTACTTACTGAATTATTTTTATTTTTTATTTTTGCTTAGGACGGCTTTCCCAGTCATTTATGTACAATCCAATTTACATCTGAGGAAATTGCCTGGTGGTTTTTAGAGTTAGCACGGGTGGTTTTATTGTTTTCAAGTTTCTGTTTCCGTGTTTTGTCCTGTTTTTAGCCAAGTGCACTGCTTCAATGGCTTAATGCTTTGAAGCGATCCATAAATTAGTTTACTAAATAAAATAAATAAATAGGAGAGTAAATAAGTAAATAAATAAAAAAGTAAGTAAGTAAATATTAAAAAGGTAAAGGTACCCCTGCCCGTATGGGCCAGTCGTGTCCGACTCTGGGGTTGCGTGCTCATCTCGCTTAAGAGGCCGGGGGCCAGCGCTGTCCAAGGACACTTCCGGGTCACGTGGCCAGCGTGACGAAGCTGCTCTGGCGAGCCTGCACCAGCACAGCACACGGAAACGCCGTTTACCTTCCCACTATAAAGCGGTACCTATTTATCTACTTGCACTTAAGGGTGCTTTCGAACTGCTAGGTGGGCAGGAGCTGGGACCGAACGACGGGAGCTCACCCCGCCGCGGGGATTCGAACCGCTGACCATACGATCGGCAAGTCCTAGGCACTGAGGTTTTACCCACAGCGCCACCCGCGTCCCTACAAGTAAATATTACTAATGGCAAATTCGATTCTCTGTAGATTTTATTGTTATTGTTATTTCAGCTA
This sequence comes from Podarcis raffonei, assembly GCF_027172205.1. Lineage (NCBI taxonomy): Eukaryota > Metazoa > Chordata > Lepidosauria > Squamata > Lacertidae > Podarcis > Podarcis raffonei. The sequence continues at coordinate 24,764,008 of NC_070616.1, forward strand.
CCCGCCCTTCACCAGCATGAGTATTCCTGCTAATAATGTTGCTCTGATGTGGAGAGAGGAATGGGAAAAATAGTCCCTAGGTCTGAGTGTATACACTGGAATTCTTGAGTCATAAAACAAGCAGCCAGAGCCAATCCCTTTCCCCGCCCCGCCCCAGCTTACTGCCACACAGTGTCCTGGGCATGAGGAATCTGCTTTGGTCGGGCTGCTCTTCTTCTCCTCCATGGCACAGAGCCCATTCTGGACTGCTTGGAACAGTAGTGGGTTTAGGTCGCCGTATTCTCCCGAGGCAACTTCGATAACTGTAAAGGAGAAAGCAGCGGCTTTCAGACAACCTTGTTTATCGAGCAGTTTATCCTGATCTGTTTGCACAACCTTTGCAGGGAAGTCAGGCAACTGCCGGCTATTTGCTAAGCAATCATTCCGAATGGCTTGCAGGGAATTTATATGCTGTTGTGTGAAGCAAGCCTTATCACTTACGGTTCATTTTGCGCATCACTTTCCTTACTGCAAGAAGTCAGATTCTGGGTGGAGAGAGGGAAGGAGGTCAGGTGTGTGTGTGTGTGTGTGTGAAGCCAGCCTGCTGCACGAAGGTAAAATGTATGTTCACATTTGCCTCTGGAACTTCCTACCACTGGCTTGTGGCCTTCAGAAGAAAATGCAGCCCTCGGGCTCCATGAATTTGTCTATTTTTTTAAAGCCATCACTTACTGAAATCAGCTGGGTTGTGGTAGGTGGGGCAATGCAAGCCCAGCCCTTTCAGGTATGGGATGAGGTTGGGCACTGCTCCTTTGAAGATACATTGACCTTGGCTCAGGATATAAAGCTGGAAGAAAGAGAGAGAGAGAAGAAAAGAAAAACACTTATGAGGACTAACTTATTGGGACGGCCCTATCGTTGAGCAGAGGGAGGCAGCCACCTCAGACAGCTGATTTTGGGTGTCATGAAAGGGCCGCAAATAGTTAATTCTTTAATTTATTCATATTGCCTTTTTACTCCCAGGGAGAAGCGCTTGTGGGATGTTCGGGATCACATGCCAAAGCGGTTTGGCTGGCCTTGGGTTATGTGCACCTCGAGATGTGGTGTCGGGTGCGCCATTTGCCGTTCTGACTCACACAGCTGGCCAGGCTGTGCGTATGCCACAATTCAGAGAAAGCGAAATGTGGTAGCAGCTTCCTGAACGCCTCAGCTTTCTTTCCTTGTCGTCAACCAGGCGTCTAGCCCTTATGGCTGAGGATATACCCCTGAAATCTAGAAGCCAGTCAGAAGCGGCTCAATGAGATATTCCAGGGTTGGGGACACAGTAACAGTGTCCTCATCTATCCCTCCTGTGACTTGGCAAAAAACAATGCAAAACTGCAGAACAATTCCTGCAACTTTTGGGAAATTATGCTCGACTTGCATCATTTTCCGCAGGGCACACAAATTCCCTTTCTCCCTGGCACCGAATTTTGCTTGGCTGTGCACAGAATTCTGCTCTTTTTAGACTGCATTGCCCTGACTGATGGGGGCACAGAGGATAAAAAAACAAACAAAATGGAGGCAGCTTTGGTGAGAGGATGGACAGGCCGCAAAGGATCCTAAATCCTGCCTCTCCAACCAGGAACAGTGCAGTACAGTATGGGCTCTAAGACCCCCTGCACACACCCCTGGGCCACAATGGTATTAGTAGCGCCACACCAGGCTGCAATCTGGATTCTGCAGAATGACCTGGTTCAGAGGCAGACAGCGCACAGAGACCCTCACCTTATCAAACTTTTCAAAGAGCTTCGCGCTGGGCTGGTGGATGGTGCAGATGATGGTGCGACCGCCCTGGGCCAGCGATTTCAACAGCGAGACCACCTGGAAGCAGGAGGAACTATCCAGTCCGCTGCAGAGCCAGAGAAAGAGAGAAAATGCTGGAGTGAATGACGGCGGAAGGAGGAGAATGGAGAGTAGCCTGGTTTGCACGACACAGTAAGCCAAGCTATGGTTTAACAGCTGTGTGCAAACACATCATGGCACCCGTGAAGGCTTCAAGTGGGGACTCTGGGCAGATGCCCCAAACTCTGAGCTTTCATTTTTTAAAAAGAAAATAAGTCTCCAGCCCTCCTGGAAAGAAAGCTCTCTCTGTGCGTGTAGAAATTTGCAGGTACCTTCTGAGTGGTTTCTGTTAAATGAAGAAGAAGAGTTTGGATTTGATATCCCGCTTTATCACTACCCAAAGGAGTCTCAAAGTGGCTAACATTCTCCTTTCTCTTCTTCCCCCACAACAAACACTCTGTGAGGTGAGTGGGGCTGAGAGACTTCAGAGAAGTGTGACTAGCCCAAGGTCACCCAGCATGTGGAGGAGCGGGGAAGCGAACCCGGTTCACCAGATTACGAGTCCACCGCTCTTAACCACTAGACCACGCTGGCTCTACACCACACTGAGAGTGGTGTGTCTACCTTGTGTGTTTTCCCTGGTACCGAGGAATGCTCCCTGTTGTTATTAGAAGGCAACAGCATCAGTGTGTGTTTTCTCTCCATGATCGGTGTCAGCAGGGCATAGCTGAAGTTGTTTTTCGGGGGACAGTACCCCTATTCCCCTTGCAGAGCTACAATTGGTTTAACAATCAATCCCTCTTCATGGGTAACTCTGGGAATTGTAGCTCTGGGAAAGGAGTCGGGGGTCTCCTAACAACTCTCAGCACCCATAACAAACTACAGCTCCCAGAATTCTTTGGGGGAAGAAGCCATGGCTATTTAAAGGGGCACTGCACTGCTTTAGATGTATGGTGTGAAGGAAGCAGACAGAAATAGTTGAAAGTAAGAAGGCAGATGGGCTTGGAGGAATCAAGACCGAGATTGGGGCCCGAGTGCCATAGTGGGCTAGCCTCCATTTGCCCCATCATGGGCTGTTCTTTGGGTGGCGATTTCTCTCTCCACACCACCTCCTGCCTTCTGGGCTGCAGGGCACCTAGACTTCACCCCCAGGTTCCAGCCTTAAATGCACCATTGCTTGCCCAGTGGGGAGCCTCCTCCTACCATTGCCTCCTGCCCTCTCCCCCAGAATTGACATCGAGGCTGAATGAGGCCCATGGAATCTCTGCAACATCCACTGGATGCTAACAGAGTCCTGCTGCCTTTCCCCAGGTGACGTTCAAGGGATAGGCAAACCTGGAAAGGCCTTGGCATCTTACCTGGTGGGTTCATCGAAAAACATGACCGGGGGATTGTTGACCAGTTCCAGGGCGATGGCAAGGCGCTTGCGCTGCCCTCCGGACAGGGACATCGTGCGGGTGTAAGAACACTCCAGAAGACTCAGAGCTGTCAAGATCTCGTCCACCTGGACCCCACGGAGGGAGTGAGGGGGAAATGGACAGATTAGGTGCCATAGGCAGCCCGAAATATGGGCTCTTGCCATCATTACTTGATGAGGTCCAGCGTGGGGGGAATCACACACACAAATCTTGGCTTTCAAATGTAGGAAATGCGCAAACTCACCAGCTCCTTCTTGACTTCCTGCTTCTCGTTCAACTTCAGGTTGGCAGAAACCTGAGGAGGGAAGCGAAAATGTTCTTCTTAGGAAGTGATCTGAGCTGGTTAATGCGCATCCAGCGGCCTAATGAAGTCTAGTTTGCTGGGGTTCCTGCAAATGGTTGTTGGCATGAGTAAAAACAGGCCATTTGATATCGGGTGATTGAAAACCAGGTGTCCCTGTTCATCTGTGGATGTGAGGGGGGAGGAATCCTTTCTACCACCACCCCAGGAGTTTTACATGCTAGCTTCAGGACAGCAGCTAGCTTCAGGACAGCCGAGGTCAAGGCCGGATTTAGGTTTGATGAGGCCCTAAGCTACTGAAGGTAATGGGACCCTTTATATGTCCAGCTGTCCTTCGTCAACAACAAATTGCTGCTGGTTTTTTGTGTTGAATACATGCTATATGGTAATTTATGGACCTAATAGGTATCTAAAGCCATTTGCACATGCAGAATTTAGGCACCCAATAATAGAAATGAGGAAACCAGTGATATTTTAGGGAGCAGGCTAGCAGGCGGGGCCCATTGCTTACATCATAGGAGCCTACACAACACAAAACACTGTTGCTGTATGTAGGTTTTATTTCATTTGTTTTTTATCTTATATTTTGGATATGTACATCCAGGGTTTTTTTCTTTAGTATTTTGGGGGCCCCCAAGAGAGTGGGGCCCAAGCTATAGCTTGTTTAGCTTACACGTAAATCCAGCACTGGCCCAGGTTTAAAAAAATGAGAACTGCCATAACTGCACCAGAGACAGAGCTGAGCTACACGAGAAATCAAAACCACATGGTGTTCTCCTGAACTGTGGAAGCATCATATCTTTCAGGGATTCTCCCATATGAAGTAAATAAAAAAACCATCTTCCCATACTCAAAGTGGACGGTTCTAAACAGGCTTTCTCCCTGACACAAGAGATGGCCAAACCAGTTTCCAACCCCTGTCAGTCTTGTCTGTGTTAATTCATAAGTTTATTCTGTATTAATTTGCATATTTAAATATTTTGGATGAAAATTCATTTATAAATAAGTATTTTAACTGCAAGAGATACATTTAGAAACATAAAGCATAAGACGTATTTCTTGTTTTCTGTCAAGAACTATATTACTTTTTTTTTATAAAAAAGCAAAACCTGAAGTATAATGGCATTCTGATCTGTAGCTTACCCCAGGAGAAGCACATTAGGCGACTTTGCTTTGAAATTCACAGAAATCAAATTCCTGACAGAGCCTACTCTGAGGCACAGACAGTGACTGTTTGTTTAAATATGGGGCAAAACACTTAAACATTCCACCACAGAACCATGTCCCCGTTTACAAAATACAATGCTTAAAAACAATAAAACTGTAGTCCTCTGCAGTTTGAGGAGGAATGAGTCAGGAGGTGATGTGCCAATAGGATCCTGACAATAATCTTCTCTCAGGCTATAAGCTCCATAATGTGGAATCCATGAGGTGAAGTGGGTTGGGAAGAGAGCCTTTGCTGTTGCCACCAGGGCGTGATTCTCTTCCATCTTGACCTCTGCACATCTCTGGAAATCCAGATTCCTCCTAGGTTTCTCCTGGCACAACCCCCACCCCCCACGCTATCACCCAAATGTTTCCGGGACCCCTGCTCACCATCATAGCCTCGCGCACGGTGAGATGTGGCAAGAGCATGTCGTCCTGCATGATGTAGCAAGACATCTTCCGGAAGGTGCGCAGCTCCCTCTGCCGCCCGTTCACGAGGATCTGCCCCTTCATGCCCGTCTCCCTGTAAACGACAACAGTGACCTGGGATGTTGGGAGTTGTGCTTTGGCAACATCTGGAAAGCCAGAGGCTCACCACCGCTTGAGCTACGTACATGGAGCTGGAAAGCCTGCATTGATCTCAGCGTTCCCAGCTTGAAGGAAGGGAGAGGTCAAGGGCTGGGATAGATCTAGATGGGCTTTCCACAACCTGGAATTCTCTCTTGAGAGCTGGCACCAACAGTCGACGTGGTTGGGCATTTGCCAATGACCCACACTCAAATAGGGGCCACACTGACAAGACCCACCACAGTGAAGATGTGGGGGGGAGGTCAGTGCTGGAGGAGCTCCGTGAAGGGTAAATTGGCCAGGGTCCTTTAAAATGTGGAGCCATCGCCCACTCCACTCACCCCAAACCATTGGCTACGCTGGCTGAGGATCCGCCTACTGGTCAAATTTGGCCCGTGATGGGCGGGTCAGATATAGAAAAAATAGTTCCCCACCCTGTCCTGGAAAAGATGATCCGTGTTCATCACGTGACATCAAACATCATGTGATATATGCTCATTACTGGACATAAATCTGACAGTGCAACAACAGTGAAACCAGGAGCTGTAAAGATCCCAATCCTTTCAGGTAAAAACATGCCTCTCTCTGAGGAAACGGCATTGCCTCACCGGTAACCAGCCAGGAGGTTCATGAGGGTTGATTTCCCAGCTCCGGAAGGGCCCATGATCCCGATAAGCTCGCGGCGGCAAAACTTCCCAGACAGACATTTCAGCAGCGTCTTGTATCCTGGAAAAGAGGGAGGAAGGTGGGCAGATTGCGAGGGCTGCCCCAGAAGTCAGAGAGCAGGAGTGGGGAAGCTGAGGGTCGGCCAGTGCTGTGGGACTCCATCTCTCCCCAGCCCCAGCCAACACGAAGGGAGCTGGTGTTCAACAACATGCAGGGGATACCTCAAATTCCCTACCCATGTCTAAGAGACAGTGGAGGACACACCTGTTAGCATTTGGCACATAATTTGGGATTGAGCAAGTTATGTGGCTTCAAACCTCCTTTATTACAATACTGAGTGGCATCATTACAGTGGTACCTCTGGTTGCGAACGGGATCCATTCTGGAGGCTCGTTCGCAACATGAAAGGAACGCAACCTGCAGCGGCGTGTCTGCACACACGCGGGTTGCAATTCGCCACTTCTGCGCATGTGCAAGCGGCGAAACCCAGAAATAACCCTTTCTGGTAGTTCCGGGTCGCCACGGGACTCAACCTGAAAAAACGTAACATGAAGCAAACGTAACATGACTTATAACTGTACACTCCATGGATGGGACTTGCGTGGCGCTGTGGTCTAAACCACAGAAGGTCGGCAGTTCAAATCCCCACAACAGGGTGAGCTCCCATTGCTCTGTCCCAGCTTCAGCCAACCTGGCAGTTCGAAAGCACACCAGTGCAAGTAGATAGTTACCTCTGTGATCCACATTTAACCCTCACAACAACCTTGTGAGGTAGGTTAGATTGAGAGTGATGGTGACTGATCGCCCAGTGAGCTTTTTGGCTGAGTGGAAATTTGAACCCTGGTTTCCCAGGTCCTCATCTGACATTCTAACTACTGTACTCACAATGGCTAACCCTGGTTGCTAAGAGTGAGCCTTGAGAAAGTGTGAGGCAGCGATAAGCAGGAATACCTTTTAAACTTCCGATTTCCTGCCCAAACTAATGACTAGCAGAAACCATGCCCCAGTTACCACCCCATCCCAGCTCTGCGTAAATGAAGACGTACGATGACATTCTTTGCCAGCGCTATTGAGAAAGAGTTTAAAAAGAGGGAGGGAGCGAGATCTATGTCGCGAGGATCAGCGTCTGCCTCCAGCTTTGTCTGTTCTTGCCAAATTTGCTCATCATTCTCGACTCCTGCAACCCTTCGCCCCACTAATCTCCCGGTATGTGCTTTATCGGAAGATGGACAGGCCATGCACAGATCCCATCAACCAAATAGCTGCTTCCCTGTCAGCAGATGGGGCAAGAGGCAGAATCTATTGGGAAAGCAATCTGGAGGGAACCACAAGGAGTTTTGGGAAAGGGGTGGGGGGTGAGGCAGAGTTTGCAAAAGTTCTGAGTTCAGAAGGCATTTGTGTTGGGGCAACTCTGCGGAAACTTGGGGCCGTCCAAGGAAGCTGAATGTGGGAAGATTTAGGACAGATCAAAAAAAGGACTTCTTCATGCAGCACGGAGTTAAGCTACAGAATTCCCTTACCCACAGGAGGCAGCAATTAGGGCCATGCAATATCTGGTTTTCAACATCACAATATATCACCAGCTAAACATTGTGATATACTGATATATCGCAATATCTGAAATAAGGGTGGAACTATGTAGAGGCATTGGCTGGCTTCACGGTTTTCCCCACATTGTGATTTATGCGTAGCACACAAAAATCATGATTCACAATATTTTGCCAGGTCAAAAATTATAAAACCAATATCATGATATGGACTTGAAACTAGTTTTGGACGATATATCGCCCAGCCCTAACACACACCATGGTTCGCAATATATTGCTAGGTCAAAAACAATGAAACCAATATAACGGTATGGACTTCAAACCGGCTTGGGATGATATATTGATATATCACCCAACCCTAGCAGTGGTTGCCACTAACTTGGATGACTTTAAAAGAGGATGAGACAGATTTGTGGAGAAGAGGGCTGTAGATGGTTTCCTTCTCCTCCTGCGATGAGGCTACATTTTAATATTTTTATGTTCCATTATTTTAATGTTGTATTTTATTTTTGTTTTTAAGTTGTAATCATTCATCTTGTTTTTATTATTGCTTGTAAGCCGCTCTGAGCCCGGCCTTGGCTGGGGAGGGCGGGGTATAAATAAAAAATTATTATTATTATTAATCACCATGGCTATGCTCTGCCTCCATGATCAGAGGCAGTCGTGCTTCTGAATGCCAGTTGCTGGAAACCACAGGAGAGGGAAACACTCTTGTGTTCAAATCCTGCTTGCAGTCTTCCCACAGGTATCTGGGTGGCCCCTGTGAGAACAGGATGCTGGACTAAGATGGGCCACCGGCCAAACCCAGCAGGACTTTTCTTATGTTCTTAGTCCCAAGCAAAGCTCCTTTGCATCACCACCACCAGATTCTTGGGTAGGGGTCATGTCCCTTTGCTCACCCCTCCTCTATTTTAGTCCCTGTGCTTTTAAACACCTGCCTAACAGGGATGCGGGACGTGGGACGTGGGTGGCGCTGTGGGTTAAACCACAGAGCCTAGGACTTGCCGATCAGAAGGTCAGCAGTTTGAATCCCTGCAACGGGGTGAGCTCCCATTGCTCGGTCCCAGCTCCTGCCAACCTAGCAGTTCGAAACCAAGTCAAAGTGCAAGTAGATAAATAGGTGCCGCTCCAGCGGGAAGGTAAACGGCGTTTCCGTGCGCTGCTCTGGTTCGCCAGAAGCGGCTTAGTCATGCTGGCCACATGACCTGGAAGCTGTACACCGGCTCCCTCGGCCAATAAAGTGAGATGAGCACCGCAACCCCAGAGTCGGTCACGACTGGACCTAATGGCCAGGGGTCCCTTTACCTTTAACAGGGATGCAGGAATTCAGCCCATGGTGTCATTCTTCACATATGATAGGAAGCTGCCTTATACCGAGTCAGGCCTTTGGTTCATCTAGCTTAGTATTGGCTGCACTAACAGGCAGCAGCCTCCAGGGTTTCAGGCAAGGCCTTTCCCAGTCCTGCCTGGAGATGCTGAGTGTTATGTACTGAAGTTCTCACCCTGGGCCAGATGGCGAGGCTCCACCTACACCTCTCTCACAAACTGCAGGCGTGGAGCCGAGCGAAGCCTCTTCAGAGGGTCTGCCGGACTTCCCACAGTCTCAGACCACTGCCGTGCCTGACATTCCGCCAACTCCACTTGCGGATGTTCCACCCACAGCAGCGGATCCAGGGGACTTGGTTTCAAGGCCACCTAGGGTCGCACCACAGCCTCAGCAAGAATCGGGCGCCCCCCGGACCTGGATACCGGTCCCCAGCAGTCTGGCAGAGTTTCCAAGCGCCCAACTTATTTAAAGGACTATGTTGTTGGACATGTAATACTGTCGGTCTAATGGAAGTAGGTGAAATGTAACCGATATGCTTTTGTGCCTAACTGAACCATTACGTGTAGTGCTGTATATAAGAAAACCATTACGATTGTAACTAACGCCTTATCTCGGTGGGGAGGGGTGTTATGTACTGAAGTTCTCACCCTGGGCAACAGGGGGATACTGTAGATAGTTTCCACTCAGGTCCACTTTTGCAAATAAGGGATCGAAAGTGACGTTCAGTGATTGGATAGTTACAGAAAGTGGTTACTGTTGCGTTGTAGTGGAGCTCTATATAAGCAGGCTGGCTGAACCCTTCAGTTCAGTTCTGTTCTGGCCTGTGAATAAACAAGAGCTGTTTGAAGAATCGCTGTGTCGTCTGATATGTTCACCCACAAGTTAACACTGAGGATTGAACCCGGGACTTTCTGCATGAGCAAGTGCTTCAGACCTTTCCAACATTGCATCCTCTCCTTACTCTGAGGAAAGCTTTACCTGTTGAACTGCTTTTGGCAAAGCAGCTGTTGCCTGGAAGCATTCTCAGCAAAGGAATTCTTTGGGATTAACAGAGGCTGCATGCACACCACACACCAAATAAATAATAATAATAATAGTTGTTGTTGTTATTATTATTGGTGCACATGGCTTCCCCAAAGACTTCTGGGAGCTGTAGTTTACCCCTCACAGAGCTACAATTCCTAGCACCCTTAGGCTACCGTTTCCCGGCTCCTTTGCGGAAAACCACATGCTTTAAATGAACCCTAGCTTTAAAATTAAATTCAAAACTTAAATGTAGAGTGTGTCCACAGCCTAGCTCAGAAGACAAAGGCGTGATCTTTGGTACAGGGAGTAAGGGAACGCACGTTGGTTCCTGGTCTAGTTCATCAACCGCTCCTTCCTGTCTTGAAGCAGTCCAGACCAGGCCTAGCGAGGAGGTGTGCAGCGCTTCAGGGAATGCCCAGCCCCTAAACAGAGAACTTGAATCAATTTTGGATGCTATGCTGAGTTCCAGGAAGGGAGCCGAGGTCAGCAGGGCCCATCTTCCTCCTGCAGATGGACCGGCAGATTTTGGCAGAATTTCAAGATGACCTGATTCTTACTGGCAACCGCTGTGATACCAACCGCAATATGGAAAGCAAAACAGGGGGATGGAGCAAGCGGCTGGAACACAGGGAAGCTGCCTTGTACTGAGTCAGGCCGCTGGACCATCTACCTTAGTCTTGTCTACACCGACCGGCAGTAGCTGAAATATACTCAGGAGTCGAGAGTGGGTTTCATGCTCTTTATTCAGCTCGTAGTGGTGAGGAGGAATGGAAGTTCCCCCAGAATGTCTGCTTTATATACATTATTTACACAATGGGCCCCACGTGATTGGCTAATTCCGGGATTCTCTTGTAGGACAATCAGGTTGTGGATTCACTTCCACCTGGAGCTGGATTGGGTGGCCCCTGTGGACCAATCAGACTGCTGCATTCTGAATCCTATTGTTCTAGGACCAATCAGACTGCTGCATTTTGGATCCTATTCAACTCAGTACATAACAGTAGCTCTCCAGGATTTCGCATTCACTACTGGGCATGTGGCCTCCTCCCAGAGACTTGGCCAAGGGCAAATATAGCCCCTGGGTCAAAGAGGGTTAGCTGCCCCTGGTGTAAACACTTAGGCTGTGTACCAGCGATGCTTTAAAGCACATTCTTTCCCTCAAAGGACTCTGGGTACTGGAGTTTACCCCTCACAGAGCTCCAGTTCCCAGAAACCCTTAAACCACACTTCCCAGAAACCTTTGAGGGAAATAGCGTCCTTCGAATGTGTTTTAAATGTACACCATGTAGGTTGACTTGATGAGTTTCACCCCATGGCTCACGATTCTTACAGCTTCTGGGAGACGCACCTGGCACCATCGCTGCCAGTCTTGAGGTGCCAGGCTAGGCCTTTTTGCCTGCTCAGGCCTTTGGTTAATTAATATTGCCTCCTATGGTGGGGGCTGTCTTTTAGTGGGCTGGGTAGGAGGAGTTGTCTTCACCGATACGTTACTGGATAAGCTTTTTAGGTCTTTGTTGTTTTCAAACGTTTTCACGTTTTTAAATTGCTTCCGTGTGTTACAGTTTACCTCGTCTAATCACTTGGAGATTTTATTTCATTTCGTACGAGGCAACGGATACGTGTTAATAACAATAATAATTAAAAACACCAGTGCCACACTCCAGAATGAATAAAAGAATATAAATTAAATAAGGACCAAGGAGAGATGGAGGCTGCGTCATTAATACGTCTCCTGTGGGTTTTGTTTTGCTAATTAGCAGGCCCACTGAGCCACTTTGAGGATTGGAGAAGGTTGCTTTGGGAAAAAGTGATTAGTCTTTTATTCTCCTGCCCTTTCCCCTGCGCACATTACCCCTGAACCTGCAACTAGATGTGTGAGGAGGGAGAACATAAGAAGATCACAAGATCCCTGCTGGATCAGACCAATGACCCTTCTAGTCCAGCATCCTCTTCTCACAGCTACCGCCAAGACGCCTTTGACAGGAATTGATAAGGCCATAGCTGTCAACCTTTCCCTTTTCTTGCGAGGAATCCTATTCGGAATAAGAGAATTTCCCTTAAAGAAAGGGAAACGTTGACAGCTATGGATAAGGCACTTGATGAAGGGCCCTTGCAGAATCCAGCCAGGGGGAGCCAGATTTTTTCAGACTCGCCTGATGCAAGATCCACACGGCAAATGTTTTTTAGGATCCTTGCTTAGACTCCTGTCTACTGCAGACGCATGCACAGAGGAAGACATCATTGAACAACTTGGCTACTTTGCAATGTGCTTAAAATAAATAAATAAATCAGCAGCTGTGAAGTTAGTACCACCGCTAGAGGGCTCCACAACACCACAGCTCTATTCAACTTTGGTCTGCCCTCCAGAAGGTTTTCTATTTTGCAGGAGGGATATTGGAACTTCTAAGTTTGCACAGTTAAAGTGGATTGAAATGCTCTGTCCCTCTAGCGCAACAAGCCCACTTAGGAAACGAACAAACGAAAGAATGTGGCAGAGAAATGTATTGGAAAATGTGGGTGGAATGAATGATTAAAGGAGGATACATTAACACCCTGCAAGCAAACCAGAATATATCATTATTGTCATATAACCACCCTGTAAACAAATCAGAACAAACGCTCAATGAAGAATGGACACAATCTAACCCTTGCATGAACTTTGTGCAAGTGAATAAGAATGAAGGCTCAATAAATCGGACATCTGAAGGGACCCTCAAAAGGGTTAGGGCAGATCCGCAACATTCATTCGAAGCACATTCAAAGCATCCTCACATTAATACTGTTCACCTGGGTGAAAACTATCTGGTCAGCCTTTTCTTTGTTTAAGAAATTATTTGAAACTTCTGTTTTTCTCTCCTAATCCTATTTGGCTTTGTGGGTTTGCCTTCCCTTCCTAGACAATTACAGGTAAAGTGTTAAGCTTTCCCTTCTCCTTTTGTCTCACACTGATGCGTCTTCTCAATTCCTGTACAGCGCCTGGCACATGTGATGTGAGGTGTTTTACAAATAATACGTGAGCTCAGTTGGGCTCTACCTCTGAGCCATCAAACCTACCCCTGCTCTGTCTGCTGGCCCACCAAGGCTTCCTGCCTTCACTAAGCTCCACCCACACACTGAGACTCCACCCACTTCTCCCCAGGCTCCTCCCCTGAGCCTCAGAAGACCTGGCAAAGTCACTCCTACTTGCACCCACCAGATCAATGTCCGACAGTGACCTGCTTAGTATACACCCAGCAACATGCAGAGAGCATCTGCTAATCGTGCTTAGCATTACTAAGGGCTTAAGTGTCCAATTAGCGTTAGCTTTTTTTCTTTTTCTTTTTTGCTTGCTGGAGAAGTTTAATGACATGTGACTAGCAGCAGGTTGTCACTCTAGAAAAGTCATTGGTAGAAGTCAATATTTGTTTTCCTTTTTAGTGTTTATATTATTAATTTGTAAGATTTGGATTTTTTTATATGCTTGTTTTTGTGTTTGGTGTATTGTTATTTTTTGTTGTTGTTGTTGTGTGGAAAATACTAATAAAATTTACTATTTAATAAATAAATAAATAAAAAGAAAAGTCATCCCTTTAGAGAGAGAGAGTCTGTAGCATGAAGGAACTGGGAAAGAGACATAGGTCAGTGGTACAACATGCGCCCAGCATGCAGAAGGTCCCAGGTTCAATCCCTGGCCTCATTCCCAGCAAGGGCAGGGAAGGTACCCACTCTGAAGCCTTAAGAGAGCCAGTGTGGTGTAGTGGTTAAGAGCAGTGGACTCGTAATCTGGTGAACCGGGTTCAATTCCCTGCTCCTCCACATGCAGCTGCTGGGTGACCTTGGGCTAGTCACACTTCTCTGAAGTCTCTCAGCCCCACTCACCTCACAGAGTGTTTGTTGAGGGAGAGGAAGGGAAAGGAGATTGTTAGCCGCTTTGATACTCCTTAGGGTAGCGATAAAGCGGGATATCAAATCCAAACTCTTCTTCTTAAGAGACCTGCTGCCAGTCAGTGTAGACAATATTGAGCTTGGTGGACAATATTGAGCTCGGTTTGATTTGGTATACAGCAGCTTTCTATGTTCCAAACTCATACACCTGTAGTTTTGGAGGGAGGTGAATGCTTATTGAGAAGACAGAGGTTTAGGGAACAGTACAAACCATTGCATTGTTACTCAGAATATTCCATAGTAAATGTGTTTAGGACTCTCTATTAAAGAGAGTGACAGGCAGACATTCCTATCATGGGTGTGGCCAGGATATCTGATGTTGGGGGCAGGCTTTTGTTAGGGGGACTGAACCTCAGATTTGTATTGATTTGGGTGGGGGGCAGCTGCCCCCCTGCCCCCCTTGGCTACACCCATGATTCCTATCAATCCTGTTGCTATTACAATGAATATACCTGTGAATTAAGGACCTCCAATGAGTCATTCCAGCTCACGAGTCCCTGCTGCCCAAGACTGCTAAGCAGGTGCCTTACTGTGCTAGGCCGACATTTTGCCAGCGCAAAGGGCATTGAAGCTACGCAGAGCTCTTCCACAAGCCTACCATGTTCCTGCCCAACAAAGAGTTCTGTTGGATTCCAAAGCTTTTGTCTTCTCCTTTCTCAACTCCCGATGGATTGTCAAAGGTTAGGGCCAAGAAGGTAGCAACAGTGTCTATTCTCAACAAATATTGCCTTCATTGATCAAACAACAGTTCCTTCCACACTTGGCATTTTGTCTGGAATTGCCATCCTGAACTTACTGACTTTTTATTAACAACCAGACGGCTTAAAGACTTAACTTGCAAACAGGCCATTTGCAACAATTTATTTGTCAGATTTCACCAGGAAAGGGTAAATCTGGATTAGAAGGGGATATGTGTGAAATACAGACAAGTGTTTTTATGCCAAACATGCCATAAGGATGATGCAAAAAATAAATGCACATCTGAGGAGCAGCCATCCCATAATAGAGCCCCTCGGTTGTTGCCAGTCTGTTGTATTTCATGTTCTTCTTGTGTGGCTCCCTTCTCCCCAACCCCACGACTTGATTTGTGGCAATTAATTCGCAATAAAGCACAACTGCAGCATCAGCTTGTCCACTGTGGTCAGGCAAAACTCTACTGAGGTTTCAAAGGTCCTAGTGTAGTAATGTCCTGATTGCCCCTTCTGCCTGTTGATTGCTTCCTTTCAGGGTGGCTGGGGATTAATCAATTGCCCCTTAATTAATCAGTTCTTGTTCCCTGTGGGGAGGAAACTTTAATTACTGATGTCATCCTCCCCACCCCACCCTCTTTCAATGGCAAAGTTGACAAATGAAATAGCAGGATTTTACAATCAAAGGGGGAGGAATGAAAAAAGAGAGGAAATCAGAAATTAACGCTCCCCCAATGGTGAACAGAAACTGACTAATTATGTGGCAATTAAGGAGCATTAAGATGCAATCAATCATTTATCCCATCCCTGCATGGAAGGGAAGCTGATAAAAGTAACAGAAGCTGAAAAGAGGAAGCTTCTAATTAAGTTCTTTGGAGACTTTGCTGAACGCAACTTATTTCTGAGCAAACATTAGAGATGGGCTTTGGCAGAAGCACTGCTGTAGAAAATAGCGCTATATTAAGTGCATTGCAAACCAGCCATTTAATTCCACTTCCAGTCGATGGTGGAAATGCAGTGTATCAGCAGCACCAAAGTATGTAACGTGGAAGCCACCAACTAACTGCGCCAGGGGACAAGAAGGAAATTTGTGCCTTTTCCTCCCTTTATGTGACTTGGCTCACTGCCGCGAGTTAGCTCAAGTTATTTCCTATGGAAGCAACTTTCTGCAGTGCGCCAGCTCTCGGTGGCGTGCTGTGGTCCAGGCTGTGTTATGCGGCCCTACGGTTGCCTAGCAACTGGGATGTGCTTTCCCACAACCCCTTGCAAGTGGCAAAATGGCTGCCCAGGGAAAGCACAAGGGGAAGACGTGTGGGGAGGAAAGAGGATGATACAGGCAGAGGGGCCCGAGTATAAGGGGTGAGGGAGTAAGAGCACAATTGCAGGATGAGGTACACAGCTGCAAGGCAGGTGAATGAAGAAACGGCAAACTCAGACTCCATCTAGGTTGTTCTGGTGGCTGAGGCCGGCCCTGACATTTGGAAATATTTGCCCCAGCGCTTTTGTTGTCTTGCAAAACGAACCCCAAACCACAAGCATCACTGGGAATAAAGAATAAGTTTGCCAATTCCAGCAAATACCAAGCATGGTTTTCCTGCCTTTGACCTATTTCGAAAAGATGATGCTCACTACGGCAGGGCTGAATTAAAAAATAACACGAAATTTAGGGTTTCCACCCATCCAACCAAAATGCTATAAAGAGAGACCCTTAACCCCCACCTGAGGCATTTAAAGGGTATGGAATGCTGAAACCCAGGACTGGAGGGAAACATTATCAAAGACACAATCCCAAATATTTTCATGTTTTCACAATAATTGTTATATCAGGTTTATTAACAGTCACCCAACTGGTCACCTGGGGCGAGTAAAGCTTATTGCAGGGGACCAGGCTGGAAAGGGATCTATTACTATTCTAGGAGTTTGCCTAGGAAAGCTTTCCTTGCCAGAGCCTGTTCCATGTTTGAAATGGTATCTGGAATTTTAACAGCTGAAACCCAGGACTGCCTTTCAATGACAAACTGTATCAGTGGTGGGTTGGGCACCTCTGCGCAAGGAACTGTACTCAGTGAGAAGTCATGCCACGTAACAGGAAGGAAAGGGCATTTGAGCACAAATATCCCTGCCAGCATTTTGCTAGGGAAGTCCAGTAGGTTAGGAGGATGGCAGATTTATAATCCACCTAATCTGATCTCTCTTTTGCAGATCCCATCCCCTGCATTCTAAAACCTCTTTCTCTGCCTCGCTAATCTTGACTTCTGAAGGGATCCTGGCACAGTAACCCTGCGAAAACAAGCTGGGGAAATTTCCACCCAAGCCATTCTCATATGCTGAGAATGTAGAGGTGAAAAACAGATAATAACAATAATAAAAAAAATCAGTGAAATTGGATTTGAAGTGTGTGTGTGTGTGTGACTGGAAATCTGGATCCGTATTTATTTCCATTCTGAATCAAGGCACTTCAAGGGGAGGTAAGAAATTCACTTCATTATCACTTCATTTCACAGTAACTCCACAATACAATAAAAAATCTTTTTCTTTCTTTCTTTCTTTCTTTCTTTCTTTCTTTCTTTCTTTCTCTCTCTCTCTCTCTCTCTCTCTCTCTCTCTCTCTCTCTCTGTGTGTGTGTGTGTGTGTGTGTGTGTGTGTGTGTGTGTGTAACTGCTTGCTGCATATATTGCACCCATGAACCTCCTAAACAGATTTGTCACCTGGGCAAAAGCCTGCCCCAAATCCTCTTTTCTAACAACCCCCCAGATGTCTGTCGCTATGCGGTGCCATAAGGAAACCGCTCTGCACATCCTCGAAGAAAGCTCTTCCTTCCTCCCAGCCCCCATTCCTCGGCAAAGCTGAGCCCCAACACTGAAAACAGGTTCTGGGGCAAACCCCTATACTTCAGACTAAGCCCCAGAGCTTAGACACAGAACCACTGAGCTACACGCATGCAGGCAATGCCTCTTTGAAGAGGGGGAAGGGGGAAAGAGGTGGACTGGGGGGGAAGGGAAAACAACAAACCAGTAGATTTTAATCTGCGAGCGATTGCAAGAAAACCCAGGGAAAAAATAGGAAGGACTCTCTCCCCCCGCAGCATGAGAGAGATGCCGCTGGCCTGCCACTCAGATACGATTGCGGCGCAGAGCAGTGTGGTTACTCAAGTTCATTGACTGCCAGTAACCTCCGCCTGCCTTGAGCTCAGCTGCTGCAAATCTAACTCAGCTCAGGCAATGCCAGTGAGGGCATTCTTCTCTGCAAGGTTTGCTTTCTCTTCTTCGTTTCAGCCAAGACCAGAGTCTGGTTGATGGTGCCTGATCCCCCAGAAAGAAAGAGCACCTCCCCCAAACCTTTCACAGATGGGTTTCCTCTACCCCCTCCTTCCCCAGGGGGCTCTGCACTAATCCAGACAAGGGTCTTTGCTTGCAGCTGGGGGAGTCTGCCATCAGTGCAACTCAGACGTTCCTCTGCACGCATACTGCAGTGTGCAGGAATCGCAATCTCGGGTGAAGGGTTGAAGCTCAGTGGTTTTGCATGCAAAAAATTCCAGGTCCAGTCCTCAGCATCTCCAGAGACGGTCAGGAATTCTCCCTGCCTGAGAACATGGGTAGGCAAACTAAGGCCCAGGGGCCGGATCCGGCCCAATCGCCTTCTAAATCTAGCCCACGGACGGTCCAGGAATGAGCGTGTTTTTACATGAGTAGAATGTGTCCTTTTATTTAAAATGCATCTCTGGGTTATTTGTGGTGCGTAGGAATTCGTTCTCCCCCCCCAAAAAAAATACAGTCCGGCCCCCCACAAGGTCTGAGGGACAGTGGACCGGCCCCCTGCTGAAAAAGTTTGCTGACCCCTGCCCTAGAAAGCCACTGCTGGTCAGTGCAAACACTACTGAGCCAGATGGAGCAATGGTCTGAGTCGAGATATAAGGCAGCTTCCTAAGTGCTTGAGGAGAATGTGTTGCAGCAGTGCTTGAATCAGGGGTCAGCAACCTTTTTCAGCCGTGGGCCGGTCCACCGTCCCTGATTCCTGAACCACCCGCGGGCCAGATTTAGAAGGCGATTGGGCCGCATCCGGCTCACGGGCCTTAGGTTGCCTACCCCTGGCTTGAATCATAGAATTGTAGAGTTGGAAAGGACCACAAGGGTCATCTAGTCCATCCCCTGCAATGCAGGAATCCTTTGCCCAACATGGGGCTCGAACCCAATGGTTAAGAGCGGTGGACTCGTAATCTGGGGAACCGGGTTCGCATCTCTGCTCCTCCACATGCAGCTGCTGGGTGACCTTGGGCCAGTCACACTTCTCTGAAGTCTCTCAGCCCCACTCACCTCACAGAGTGTTTGTTGTGGGGGAGGAGGAGAAAGGAGATTGTTAGCCGCTTTGAGACTCCTTCGGGTAGTGATAAAGCGGGATATCAAATCCAATCCCTGAGATTGAGAGTCTTCTGCTCTACTGACTGAGCTGCCAGGGTGCAGTCAGTGGACTTCTTCCAGGAACGCAGGAACTTGTCCCGATTCGAACCCATTGGCCCACCAAGTTCAGTATTGCCTGCACTAACCGGCAGCACCTCTCTAGGGTTTCAGACCAGGGAGTCTCTCCCAGCCCTAACCTGGAGTTGCCAGGGGTTGAACCTGCGACCTTCTCCTTGCAAACCAGATGCTCTACCGCTGAGCTATGGCCTTTGCCCTAAAAAGCAACACAGCACAGCATGGACAAGGGGGGTCATACAACCGTCAAGGCAAGCACAGGCAAGCTTTTTACGCAAAACGCAAATTATTCCCACCAGCCTTCTCGCCTTAGGGATGGAGTGCAGCAAGGGGTCAAATCTCCCCCAGATATCTTGACCCGGGCTAGGTGGAGAGAGGGGACCCAGCTGACACTCAGCGTTTATCAGGGACAGTGGAGGAAGCTGCTTCTTCAAGGGCTCCACAAAGTCAATCCCAAGTAGGATTAACCTGGATCTTACTGGCTTAAGGCAGAGCCAAACTCCTTTGGGCTCAGCAGATAGAGAACTGGCCGCTGTCTATCAAGCCATCCCTTCCCTCTTCCCTAAAGCTGAAGCAATGGGATAAACATTCGGGGACGGGAGGGGGGAACCGTTGAGTGCAGGATTGCGCAAGCTGTGACCTGCCAAGCGAAAGGCAGCCTGTCACTGTCAGCCACTGGGGCAACTTCCTTACTGCTCTATTGTCTGCAGTCCTGGATGAGTGGCCAAGCCAGGAGGGCGATCAAAGCCCTTGTTGGGGTACCGTGCGTGGTTAGGAAGCGCATTTGACGGGGTCGCCTACGCAAGTTGCACTAGTGGATAAGGATTAACAGGTGGTTCCCCAGAACAACATGCTTCTGAATAGAGTGTGCGCGCACATGCACACTTTGGGTGCTTCCCTGGTGGTGCTACCCTGCTCTTTAGCATTGAATTGAAGTAAATGGCAACCAGGTTTCCCATGGATTGCTGTGTGCTCTGATTAAGCACTATATAGAGCAGGCTTTCGGGGGGGGGGGAGAGAACAGCGTGGAAAAGACAAAACCGCTTGGACCTGTGCTTTTTAAGCATGGGACAAGCAGAAGTGTTGACGAATCCTCAGTGGCAGACCATCTGCTTGGCATTCAGAAGACGCCAGCATGGCTGAAACCCTGGAAAGTAACTGTCTGGTCTGCATAGACAATACCGAGCTATATGAAACAATGGTCTGACTCTGGTTGCATTTGCCCCATACATTCAAAGCACAAGGCTTCACCCCTCCCCCCCAAAAAATAGAATCATGGGAACTACAGTTTGCCCCATGGAGCTTTGATTCCCACCCCCTGGCAAACTACAGTTCCCAGGATTCTTTGAGAGAAATCATACACTTTTAATGTACAGTGTGGATGTGACCTCCGTATAAGTCAGCTTTCTGTGCTCCCAATGCTCCCTTCCTTGAGCTCAGCACCCTTTGGCGCTGCCCCATGCTGGCGTGCTCTTGACCTTATGCTTTCCAAAGAAAATGCCTTCTTTTGGGGGCTTTGCTATGGGGGGGGACCTGGTGATTGGCATTCCATGCAGAGGAGCTAATTAAGGCAAGCCACCACCTCCCACCTGCCATAACCCTCCCCCGGCTTTCTGCAGCACTGATTTATATGCGCGGAGCAACGGTGCCGCCTACGCAGGAGCAGGCTCCCCAGAGAGCTCAGAGAAAGAGAGGGAAAGATGCCCGTGGCTGGGGCAGGAAACAGATGCTAAATTTATCTCCTTATCGTCACGTGTTCTTGCCTGGCATCAAGGCCTCCGATCTTCGGGGAGACGGAGCAGAACAAGGCATGCCTTCAGGTGGGGAGTCCCCATCCCAGAGGCAGAAATCCTGACTCTGGAACTTCATGGGATGTGGGGCCTCTCTCGCCATTGTGGGTTGTGCAAAAATGCCCTGTGTGGGAACAGGGGTCAGGTGGATCAAGGGCTGGGGACCTGTAGCACTCCATCTCTGTTCATGGAGGAGAAGGCTATCGGTGGCTGCTAGCCGGGATGGCGATACTCTGCCTCCGTGGCCACTGGCAGAAATGCTTCTGAATACCAGTCAATGGGATGCTCAGGTCCTGCTTGCGGGTTTCCCAGCACCCTTAACAGACTACAGCTCCCAGGATCCTTTGGGCAAAAGCCATAGCTTTTGAAGTGGCATTATGGTTCTTTAAATCTGTAATGTACATGGAGCGTAGCTTCTTTTAACAAGGCACACCAAGGATTGAATTGGGGGACCTCCTGTATGCAAAACAAGGGTCTCTGCTCCCCAAACGGTTGGCTAAATGGCAAAGGAGGAACAATCTGACAGTTTTGGACTAATAAATAATAATAATAATAATAATAATAATAATAATAATAATAATAATAATAATATTTATTATTTATACCCCGCCCATCTGGCTGAGTTTCCCCAGCCACTCTGGGCGGCTTCCAATCAAGTGTTAAAAACAATACACATGAGAACATTAGAAGAGACCTGTAGCAGGATAAAACCAAAGGGGCCGTTTAGGGGAAGGGGGATGGCTCAATGGTAGACCACCTGCCTTCTGCACAGAAGGTGTCAGGTTCAATCCTCTGCATCTCCAGGCAGGTATGGGAAAGACCCTTGTCTAAATGCCTGGAGAGCTGCTGCCAGTCAGTGCAGGCAACACTGAGGTAGATGGATCAATGGTCTGATAGGCAGTGTCCTATGTTCCTCATAGAGCATCCTCCCCACCCCAATGGCCAACCATTGTGGCAAGCCCATAAGCAGAATATGAGCTTAACTGCCCTCTCCAACAGTTGCTGATCATAGAATTGTAGCGTTAGAAGGGACCCCGAGGATCATCTAATCCAACCCCTGCAAGGCAGGAAACCGGTCCACAGCCATCCCTGGCTGGGCTCAAACCACCAACCTTCCAGTTGACAGCCAGATATTGTGACCCATTGTGCCACAGGAGGGCATGGTGCTTCTAATACTAGAGGTGATGCAGCCGCCGTTGGTCATTACTGATAGCCTTACTCTCCATGAATTTGTCTAATTCCCCTTTAAAGTGATCTAATCCCCCTTAAAAGCTATCCCACATTGACAGCCATTACTACATCTTGGGGTAGCAAATTCTACAGCTTCCCTATGCGCTGAGAGAAGAAGGCCTTCCTTTAGTCTGTCCTGAGTCTCCCATCCTTCAGTTTCATTGGATGGATCCCATTGGATTTTATCATCATCATCATCATCATCATCTCACCCTTCACCCTGAGGTCCCGGGGTAGGTTACAAGATGAAAAGTGCTATGCACTGAACCAGCCATTTCAGCTACTGGTTAGGTTACAGTCCAACCCTATGATTTGATTTACTTAATAGTAAGTCTCACTGAGTTCAGTGGGATTTATTCCCAAGTTAAATGTGCACAAGATGGCAGCTTTAATTGCCAACAACCTTGTTTACAAAAGCTAATATATCCACTGGCGTTGGCAGGTAGGTGATAGCTAAGGTCTTGTAAGGCTTGCTTGCAAGACCTTAGATTCAAGCTATCAAGCAAATCCATCAAAGTGTCTAAATTCTCTCATCACCTACGTTGCTGTCTCCTTTCCCAGAAAACTGGGCAAGAGACGAGCGGGTTTTACAAGGGAGCATAATGCCTCTAATTGCTGTTGAACCTTCACAAAGATCTTCTTTCTTGAAGGGTTCCAAAAGTGAGCAGCTGTGCTTTTGCCAATTCCCCCCCCCCTTCACCATCCTCAGTTTCTAGTCCCTTCTCTTTCCATTGCACATAAGGAACCATCCCTCGATTTCAGAAGTTCAGGTGAAAGTGCTGATGCTTATGTAGCCAAAAATGGCGCCACCCATGCTCAACTGGTTTAAAGAAAAACCAAGGTTTGAAAAAAAGCAAACCCGCAATAAAACTATAGGGCAGGCATGTCCAAATCCGGCCCACCAATCAGTTTAATCTGGCCCCTGTGGCAGTTTATTCCCTGGGGTAAAATCCTAAACAATCCCCAAACAACCTCAAAAAGGTCAACAACTTTGGTCAGCCCCCACAGCCCTTCACTTCATCAAATCTGGCCCTCTTTGAAAAAAGTTTGGACAGGGAGAAAACCTCAAGGCGGGAACCCCAAAACAGCAGTCTAATGAGGACTTAGCATGCTTGGTGGGCATGCAATGGTGGCTGACTTATGGGGCAGGGGTGGTGGTGGAAGGGAGTGTCCCAACTAATGAGAACACTCCATGCTGCAACATTTTGTTGCAGGTCTTCTTTCCTATATCACTTAAGCAAACACTGACGCCTCCCAGTTCGCATTCAGGAAGAAAGAGAAGACAAGAAATATGTCCTAACTAGCCAGTAAGCAGGCCAGGCTGTTCCTGTGACTCAGAGGCAGATGTAGCTTAGTTTGGTACATTAGTCACAATTCTCCACACGCTTCTTCCCATTATATTCCTGCTTAAGAGGGACGCCAGCACATCACATCTATGCACACACATGCACACGTGTGCATGCGTGTGCATAGATGTTTGCACACGCAGAGCCACGAGGGGCCATGGAAGGAAAGACTTAGAGGAAAAGCAGTGGGCCCCGATTCACACGTGTGCACAAAAGCCAGGAGTGCATCCTACCTCTCTTCCGCCACCAGGAGCCCTCCCGGACGGAATACGACAGGTCGACAAACTCAATGTCCACAGCCGAGCGCTTGGGCAAGTGGGAGAACCGCTGGGCTTCCGTGATGTGGTTCTCCACCTTCTTCAGGTGGGTGGTCAGGAGGGGAGCATCCTGCGAGCCGGAATTGCACACCGTGTCCTCCAGGGCGATGGAGACGCATGCGGGGTCAAGGCTCTTCTCGGCCATCGCCACTGAACTGCAGAAAAAGGGATGGAGGCATCAGGAAGCTGTTGGGCTAGAAGTGTCTCACTTACTCACTCTCTTACGAAATCCAGAACATGAGCCCATAAGAGGGGCCTGGCTGCTGGATCAGGCCAATGGCCCATCTAGTCCAGCATCCTGTTCTCACAGTGGCCACTCAGATGCCCATGGGAAGCCCTGAGTGCAACAGCGCTCTCCCCTAGCCAGCTACAAATATTTCACAGTAACAGCAAGGTAATGAATAAGTCTCTTGTGTTCCCACCTCCTGTTCTTAGATAGATGATCTAACTCTTGACAGCTCTTCATCCCTGGATTCTACATCTACATAAGAAGAATGTAGAAAAGAGGAAACTGAGAGGAGACACGATAGCCACCTTCAAATATCTCACATGGAAGAGGGAGTGAGCTTGTTTTCTCCTGCTCTGGAGGGTAGGACCCAAACTATTGGATTCAAGTTGCAAGAACGGAGATTCTGATTTTTTCTTCAAAGTTGCCCAAGTTAGTGACCATTGCTGCCCCTTGTGGAAGCGACTTCCATAGTTTAAGCGTGGACAAAGGCTTCCTCCTGTCAGTCCAGCGTTCAGCTTCGCTGGATGTTCCCGATATCTTTGTGACCAGAGATGGCGAAGACTGATTGCCTTGCACCCCTGAGCTATGGGCCATCTTTCCTCCCTGCACAGAGAGACACCTGCTTGCTCCTATGGCCTCCCCCGGCCCCCATCCCTTGGAGCACCAGAGGTCTGAAAGCCAGCAGTCACTTACTTCGTGTTTCAATAATGCATAGGCCTCCTGTTATTATTCTTTCTACTGCCTCCTGGGCCCAGCTCCTAGGCTGAGGCAGCAGAACAGAAATGGTCTCCTGCTTCCCATTGTGTCCCCAATTCCCCCCCTGACCCTGCCTCCAGGTATCATAATCTCCTCTCTGCCAACTAGGGAAAAGAACAAGAGGAGAGCGTCGGCCATTTTTTTTGCAGAGAAATAACCAAGAGGGTATGCTGTGACCTACCAAAGGTCCCAAGGAAGTCCATAGCTCCCCCTTATCGCTTTGAAAACATCTTGCCCACGACACAGAGGCAGGGCTTCTCCTAAATCAGGGTGGAAAACCTGAGACCCGAATGCAGCTATCCAGGCCTTTTTGCCTGGCCCTTGGAGTATTCTCCTTTTCCCAGGCACAGCCCATCTTGACCTGACTTCACAGAACCCAGATAACAAACTGGCAAAGGGCAGGGCAAAAACTAGACAGCAGGCATTAAAAATATTCCAGTGATTCCATACCCTCCAACATTTCTCTGATGAAAATAGGGATGTCCCATTCCATACTGATAATTTTTACTATATTTATACCCCACACATCTTACTGGGTTGCGCCAGCTACTCTGGGCAGCTTCCAACATATATAAAAACATAATGAAACATTAAACATTTTAAAAAAAACTTCCCTATACAGGACTGCAGTCAGATAACTCCATACCCTCCAAAATTTATCCAATGAAAATAGGAACATCCTACCATACCCTCTAACATTTCTCCAGTGAAAAGAGGGACATCCTAAGGGAAAGTGGGACATTCCAGGATCAAATCAGAAACCGGGATGACTTTTCTAAATCAGGGACGTCCCTGGAAAATAGGGACACTTGGAGAGTGTGCGATGCAAAGCTTGGGGAAACCTTCTTCTTGTGGGCTTCTCCCAAGTGGAAGAGTAATGGAGCAGTCCATTCTTCCTCTGGCAGCCTGCATGAAATACCATGTGTTCACCTACATGCAATTTCTGGTCGCCTGTGGTGACCAAGTGAGCTGTTAGATATAAGGCTGGCATAAGGTGAAGAGCACAGCGATCATTCGTATTAGAAGCGGAGTGTTACAAAGGTGCACCTATTTTTTATTCTTCAAAATTGATATACCGCTTAACCGGGGGCGGGGCGGGGAATCTATAAGTGGTTTACAGAAAACGGCATAAAATATTCATTAAAACAGACTTTAAAGCAGCAAACACAATAAAATGATCAATATATAGATTAAAATCGACATTAGCAAAATAAACAAACATAGGTAATAGTTACATGTCTGGGTAGGCTTGCCTAAACCAAAAAGGGTTTTAGCAGGTGTCAAAATCAATGAACAAAGGCACTTGCCTAATATCAATCGGCAGGGAGTTCCAAAGAACTGGTGCTGCCACATTAAAGTACTGATTTGATGTTGGTTGGCATCTGAGAACCACTGAGTGGAGGAGCCCCAGTCAACGCCCAGCTGCACAAGAGCAATTTGAATGTGCGAATGGACCCAGGTGCCTGAAAAATTATTCCATTGCCGGGCTGTTGTGCAAGCGTCTGCAAGCGTATGACCAAAAGGCTCCCCAGCCTTCGCCCTTCGTTCCCACCACCCTTTCTGTTCCCTCCAGCACCCGAGAGAGATTTTGTAGATAAAGAAGAGACAAAACCAGCCTCAAACTGTTGAACAATTCCCATAGATTGCAGCCACAGCAGAAAATCTAGCCTAGCCTGCGCCAACAGCCAGCCTCCATCCTTGCTATGAATTGAATGCAGCGATGGCCACTCAAATCCAGGGGCAAAGCAAGAAAGAAAAGGTGCCACAATGGAAGAAGCTGTAGCGCAGGAACAGGGTGCACTGTGCAGCGGAGAAGGTGTGCAGGCAAGGCAGGGTAGGGTGGTACAGTCAGCTCTTACCATCAGCTCTCAAGGCAAAGCATCAAAAATGCTTGGCTGCAGGTAGACAGGCCACAAGAACTGGCCTCCTCTCCCTGTTCTGGAAGCTTGGATTTTGAAACGGACCCTACGGGGTAAACCTGGACAGGTATCTGGGGAAGTGTGTACCCGTGGGTGGGCAGAAGAATGCCGGTGGGACCCTCCTCTTCCCCCTCCCCTCCCCTCTGGGCTCAGCCCACTCTGCTCCCTTGCAATTCTTTAACCCACATTTCTGATCACTGCGGTTTCCTGTGCAATACAGAGGCACAGAGAAGTAAGCAGCCTCCTTTTTTGGGCTGTGCTGGCACCTGTCCTTGACATCAGAAGCACCACAAGGCGCTGTCTATTTCTCCCAGTGTCCTTTTCCTTCCCTCCCCCACCAATAAATAAATAAAACATAATCAAGATCTACCCCCGCCCCCGGCCTCAACACAAAAGCACCCATACCACAAACACACATTTTTCTTAGTCTAAATGTTCCTTAGAGGAGGGCGGAAATGCCACTGAAAGGGGGTGAGAGGTGTGGGTTGGTCTCCTAAAGACCCTCTCTCCCCACAGGTTTCAAACCACATGTGATCATGTTTCAGGGATTTCTTTTATTTCTGGTTAAGCCAGCAAATGGTGTTAAGATGCACTGCTTATTTGCAATCTGATCTCGGATCTATTCAAGAACAGGCCTTTTCCTGTAAATCTTGCCTGCTCTTTACTGAAAACTCATCAATTTCCCCACCCTGTGGAATCTCAAAACAGTGCCCCTAGAGGAGGGGCAGCTGTGGATTTTGGACACCTCTTCCGAATTTTTCCTCTGCATTTGAGATATTTAACAAGTGAAGCCTGGCTCTTTGCATGTTTCCTGGGAAGACAAGTTCCACCAAGATCAGTGGGGACTTCCAAAAACATGCAAATGATCCGGTAGCAATAATATTTAGATAATCCAAATGTTGAAATCTCTGAAATACCCCCTCCATTTGGATGAAGTGGTAGTTGGGAGTTGCAAGCCTCATTCCTCTAGTCAAATTTTCTTTTTAATGGCTTCTAGTTGAGGCAATTATTTGAAAACAAAACAAATGAAGTTCTGAAGGCATTTTTAGGGCATCAGAATTGCTTGTCCTGGGTCTGGGTGGGATATTTTATATGTGCTAATAAATAATACTAATAATAATAATAACCCTTTTAAACCAGCATAATGCAGCCATCATAATCACACATTTCCACCATCCCTCCCCACAATCTTCCAAAACTACAGGATGGGAAGCTGATGTTTGTGTGTGTTAGAGAGAGAGAGAAAGAAATTCTGGCAAATTAAAACACACTCCCACCCCTGAAGCTCATCTCAGTCTTTCATGATGCTACCAGAATGAATTCCCTTTCCAGAACTGAGAATTCCACCCTCATTCTCTTCTCTCCACCTGTCTCCCCAAATTTGCTGCATCCCAAAAGAGCATCCTGCAGAGAGGGCAACTCTTAGACCAACTCAGACCATAAATCCTCTCCCCCCTGCCCCGCCCCCCACATCAAACACACAAGGACCTTCTAATAGGAATGCCAAAAAGTTTGCTGCACTAGAGATGGGGGGGTGGCGGGGGGGGAGCAGTCTCTCCACCTGCGCTATCCAGGAAGGACAGGCAGGCTGGTCCTCGATTTCACCTAGATTTCAAAATTTATTATTATTATTAATCTTCCCCCCCTAAAACACCCTTCTTCCTTGCCCCACACCCCCCCTATAAGTGAGGGGGAGGGCTTCTAGTGACCCCCCCAGTGCCACTGATCTCAGTGCCACACCAACATCAGCCTCAGTTCAAGCAATGCATGGGGGGGGGACGGACACCCCCAATAATAAAAGGGCTCGATTTTCAGCAGGGAAGAGGGAGGGGAGGGTGTCAAAAAATGCTGCCTACTTCATCCCCCCCAATACCTTAGTTCAGACTCACCTCGCTCTCTTCTCTTCCTTTTTATTGCTGGCTCAGCTCCCTCGCGTCTGGATGTGATGGACAGCAGGCTCCCCTTTTCTGCTGGGGTGCTCGGGGCTTTTGGGTCCTGCCTGCCGCCACCCCCCAAGCTGCAGACATGTGGGGTGGGTGGGTGGGTGCTGGCGTCTTCTTCTTCTTCTTCTCTCTTCCCCCCTCCCTCTTCTCTTTGCAGCAGCAGCGGTTTTTCCCCCTCCTTTTGTAGACAAAAGGGAAAGGATGCTGAGGGATGGACGGAGGTCCTGGGCTCTCCTCTCTCTCTCTCTTCCCAAAGGATGCTCTGCTGCGATGGGCTGGGCAGGGCAAGGACCAGCCCGGCTGCCAAGAAGTGACTGCAGAGCAGACCGAGAGAGGGCAGCTCTCAGCTCCTGCAGCCGTTCTTCTCCATCCTCTCAGAGGAAGGTGGTGGTGGGGCTTGGGCTGGGGGGGGGGAGACGCCAGCAAGCCAGCCAGCCCCCCCTGCTCCCCACTTCTCCTCAGCCAAGCAGCAGCCCCCTAGCAGCCCCCCTGCCCTGGCTGGTGGTGGGGAAAGCTCCTCTCTGCTCCATCAGCCCGACGCCTTGGCTCCTCCGTCTCTCCAGGTTCATCCCCTCCTTGCTGAATGTCACAAGCACCAGCTAGCAGGGCGGGCCGGAGGTGGGGGGGGGGAGAGGGAGGGATTGCTGGGCCGGGCTTTCCAGGCAGGTTTCTGCTTTCCCAGCCAGCATAACAGCTTCCCTTAAAGGGACCAGCCGGCTGTGCTCTTAAAAGTGGAGGGCTGGTGGAGGAAGAGGAGGAGGAGGAAGGAAAAAAGCATCATGCCAAGAACTGCAGCCCGGCAGGCCCCCGGGACACGCTTCCTCCTCGAGGGGGCGCTCCTGCCGCCCCCACAAAAACCCCAGCAAGCTCCTAGTCCTCTGCAGAGAGGGCTAGAACGTTTCCCCTGGCCTCCACTTTTAAAATAAGATAACAGCTTTTTTTTTTTTAGCTTGTCATTGATTTAAATTATTTTCTGAATGTTTTTAACAGGTGGTTGGGGAAACCCAGCCAGATGGGTGGTATAAATAATAAAATTAATATTGTTGTTGTTATTATTCTTACTGATGGTTATATTGTTATACTGGTGATTATATTGTTGGATGGCGTCTTGTGTTTCTCCCCCGGCAACTCCTGCAGCCAAGCTGATATCAAGTGTATTGCTTTCCTTTCCTTTGGACCACATCCGTCTTATCGTCTTATCATCTTGGTCATACATACTGCCCAGGCTTGCCCCGGAAAGGTCAACTTTGATGCTGCTAATGCTGCAAAAACAATGCAGGAGCGAGTTACCAGTCTCTGCAGCCACAGCAGCCGCTGTGATTCTCCAAAAGTTTGACTTCATTGTCTTAAGAAAGAGAGAGGAGGATGCCCATTCTTTTTGTAAACTGCTTTGAGATTTGGGTCTTTTTTTTTTCTTTTTCAAGACTCAGTATATACATTTTGTGAAATTAAATGAAATAAATGTTATATTATTTCTTACCCTCCCTTCACCATGAGGCGCCAGTGTGGATTAGAACCATTTAAAAATAAAATAAAATACAATATTAAAAACAGCAGTCAGCCCTAAAAGCTCCTAAAAGCAAGAAAAAAACTCTCCAGTTGGCTGCAGTGATAGGGAGAATGTGGTTGGAATCCCAGCAGCCCTTGCAGCTAGCATGGCCAAGGGGGTGCTGGGAGTTGTAGTCCCACAACATTCTAGAGGAGGCATGTCCAAAGTCTGGCTCCTATTGCTGAAAGCAGGTAACCAGCAGGAAATGCTTCAGCTCAGCCTTTGCACTGTTGACTGAACACCCCCTGCTGTGTAGATAATGGAGAAAGCTCGTAAATTGTATCCCTTCTGGCATCCTGGCCAACTCTATCGTAAACCCTGGTGCACCAGAAGCCCAGAATAGCAGCAAATAAAATCCACTCATACAGTACGTCAGCAACTGATAAGACTTGTCAACCAGTTCTTCCAAAGTCTTCCTAAATTATAAAGCTCCAAAAGACAGCAGGTCTGGAAAGACCGAGGCATACAATGGGCACCACCAGTGAAAAGGCCCTGCTCCGTGTAGCTCCTGCCCTGTCATTTGATAGGGTGCCCACCTGCCCTCCTTCCTGACATGGAAGTTCCCAACAGCTGTTAATCAAGCAAGCAAGCACGCACACAGGTCACCTTTCTCACAGTCAGGTTGCCTATGTCCTGGCCAGGCCTGCACCCAATCTTGTTTTTGTACGATCTTGTTTGTCCTCAGTAACCAAAATTATATTATCAACATATGCAAGCAAAAAAGTTGTTTTCCTTCATTTGCAAGGAATCATACAAAACAAAGTGGCACTAATAAAGAAAAGTTCCAGGGTGGCAACAGAAGGCAAACCAAAAATGCTTTTGCAGTTCATCAAAACTGTCCAGGAATATCAAGTTATAGGAAAACTGGTGCTATTAACAGTAATCCTTCTTGCTGGTTAATTGGTTCGGCAACTTCCATGCATATGATGTGTGACGCTAATTATTTCCCCCAAGAGTTAAATGATAACTAATCAGAGGCAGCTACAGTTGCAAATGGCAACAAAATATCTGTGAAAGGAAGAGGAGCAGGTTTGCTCAGGTGTGTTGCAGGTAGAAATACTGTTTGTAATGAAGTGAGAGCAGTAGTTTACTTGCTCGAATCAACAAATAAGAAAGTTTTGAGAATTTAAATTCTAGATTAAAATTTATTACTTAATTGAGAAGGGGATGGTAACAAAAACACTGGGGCCTAATTTGAATAGTAGCGTGTCTGGTATCTGGTGGGCAGACTCTCGTTAGGAGAGCTATGAGATTCAGGTGAGGGTCAGATGCCCTGCCAATCCTAGCAGGTATATAACAGGAAGACCTGGCCTGCCCAGCATTATAAAAAGCTCAACAACTTTGGGGCAAAATCCTAAAAAAGGCTCAACAACTTCAATCCTAAAAAACTTCATCAAATCTAGCCCTCTTTGAAAAAAGTTTGGACACCAGTGTTCTGGAGGAAGGCTGAACCATATGGGCCTTCAGTCAGATCCAATAAGGCAGGTATAAGGAACCCTCCAGATGTTGCTGGACTACAGTTCCCATCAGCCTTTGCAGTCAGCATGGCCAGTGCTTAGAGATGATGAGAACTGGACGCCAACATCTGGAGGGGTCACAGGCCTCCTGTACCTGAACCTTAGGGGACACCACAAAACCACTGAAACAGGAGGAAGTGCATCAGAGCATGCACAGAGTTTGCCAAGCAACCACACATTTTGAATTAGAAGGGGCTTCTAAGCATTCATAGAAAAGTGGCCATTTCCTTCTACTAGTCTGCAGACTTGATCTTCAATGCATTTCCGTCTTAAGGGTGGGAGAAATGTCTGCACTGGATTTCTGCCTCTTCCTAGGGGTGGGTGGTGGGTGGGGGAAAGAAGCCCTTGCTAACACGTTATCAGGACTTCCCCCTTCTTCAAACCAAGTCTTCCTAAGGCAAAGATAAAGGGACCCCTGACCATTAGGTTCAGTCGTGGCCGACTCTGGGGTTGCAGCGCTCATCTCGCTTTATTGGCCAAAGGAGCCGGCGTACAGCTTCCTGGTCATGTGGCCAGCATGACTAAGCCGCTTCTGGTGAACCAGAGCAGTGCACGGAAACGCCGTTTACCTTCCCGCCAGAGCGGTACCTATTAATTTACTTGCACTTTTGATGTGCTTTCGAACTGCTAGGTTGGCAGGAGCAGGGACCGAGCAACGGGAGCTCACCCCGTCGTGGGGATTCGAACCACTGACCTTCTGATCAGCAAGTCCTAGGCACTGTGGTTTAACCCACAGCACCACCTGCATCCCGCAAGTCTTCCTAAACCAGCCTTAAACTGAGGTGTCACTTCACATTGTTTTTTTAGCTTCAAGTGAACAGTTGTGACTTCTCTCAAACACACGCTTCTCATGGGACTGACAGCATCTCTCCAGGGTTTCAGTCAGGAGCCTCTTCAAAGCCCTACCTGGCGATGCCAAGAGTTGAACCTGCGGCCTTCTGCATGCAACGCAGATGCTCCCCCACTGACCTATGGCCCTTCCCTTAAGTTTGTTCCTATGGGCAGGTGGCTGGGCCACCTGTCATTTCCTGACTCCACCTGCAGCTCTATGAGTTTCTCATCTTAATGGAGTGTTTCCACACAGGGCCATTATGCTAGGAGCATAAAAGACCCAATGCACAAATTTGCATCACATTTCCACTTGCTAATTTACATAGTAACTGAGCAAATTAAGACAATGCATTTTGGAGGTCTAACTGTAACTGCGCTTTCCAGAATATCTAGTGCTTACAATTTCCCCCGTAAGTTTTATTTTTAATGGGGTGGCAAATTTAAGCTGCACAGTTAAAGCTGGTTTGGCGTTCCTGCTTAACAAATCCACTCGCACCTCGCACCCCAAATTCAACTTTTTGCAAGAAGGAAGATGACAGGAAAATGCCCTGGGAAACATGGGATACAGTTACAGTGGTATCTCAGGTTAAGTACTTTATTCGTTCCGGAGGTCCGTATTTAACCTGAAACTGTTCTTAACTTGAAGCATCACTTTAGCTAATGGGGCCTCCTGCTGCCACTGCACCGCCAGAGCACAATTTCTGTTCTCATCCTGAAGCAAAGTTCTTAACTCGAGGTACTATTTCTGGGTTAGCGGAGTCTGTAACTTGAAGCGTATGTAACCTGAAGCGTATGTAACCTGAGGTACCACTGTACTTGATGCAACATCATCTAACTTTCTCAAAAACAAATCAGTGGTGGTGGACTTTGGGGGCTCAGATTTTGGCAGGGCCCTGTGTGACACCAAAGTTCACCATCCCCCTGCCCCTCGCCTTCCAGTCTACATCACAGCTGAGATGTCCTCCTGCGGCACCACTGCTCCGCGCCCCCTAAATCCACCTCTGAAATCAGGATGAATGCTCAATAATTAGCTGGCGGTCGCCTAACCCCCTTTGCAGACTTGCTCAACAAACAGGTCGCTTGAAAGCAACCTTAGTGTTCACTCCCAAATAGTCATGTTTCCCTTACTCCCGTTTTACAGAACATCTGCATGATGCAAATTGTTGTCCTCCTGTTTTCTCAGGCTGCAGACGATATGACTTTGGGGAGAATCAGGAGTGCTACCTGTGCAGGTGAAGTTTGCCTTAGCGCAACTTTCCCACCTTTCTGAAGAGGAATGGCTTTGAATGTATGCAGTGACATATTATGAATGTTAATCCACCACAACACCTTCAGGACTATATTACCATGCTGGTCACAGCCATTTCCACTGCATGTTTGCTCTTCTTTTAATTTTCACTTTCTCGTGTGATACTTTTGCAATAGTCTTTAACAGGGCATCCCTGAAGGGGTGAAATCAAAGGGCAGCAGCGGGAGGTGGGGGGAGAGAGCCAGTGTGGTGTAGTGGTTAAGAGCGGTAGTCATGTAATCTGGGTAACTGGGTTCGCGTCTCCGCTCCTCCACATGCAGCTGCTGGGTGACCTTGGGCCAGTCACACTTCTTTGAAGTCTCTCAGCCCCACTCACCTCACAGAGTGTTTGTTGTGGGGGAGGAAGGGAAAGGAGATTGTTAGCCGCTTTGAGACTCCTGAAGGGGAGTGAAAGGCGGGATATCAAATCCAAACTCTTCTTCTTCTTCTTCTAGTCCAGCCCCCTGCAATGCAAGGCAGGAATGTGCACCTGTGCCATACGGGGATCGAACCTGCAAGCTTGGTGTCATCAGCACCACGCTCTAACCAACTGAGCTGTGGGGAGTGTGTCCTTTTGTTCCATCTTTTGGTGTAAACTTAAGATGGGGAGACGGAAGCAGAAGTGAGAGTTCCACATGCGTGTCTATTTTCTGGGTGAAGCTAATTGTTTCTGTTGCATTGCTGTATTTTGGATCTGCTAGTAGTTATTATGGGTCCCCATATGTTAGTTGTTCCAGCTTCTATTTATGTTTAGGAGGAAATCTTATCTAAGTGTTATCTGCACTGCACTAAAATGTGGATTCCCCTCCCCCCCACGTTCTTTGTATTTGGCATTTATTTGTGGTATTTTTAAGATGCTGTGAACCGCTTAGAGGTTTTCTTTGGAATATGGAACAGTCTATGACTTACTTAAGGAAGCAAATATAATTTTAGAGCAGATAAAAAAAATGACTGCCACCTCAGTCTTTCTAATCAACATCTTCGTTTTATTTTGCTTTATGCCTTCTTCTTTTTAACACTGAAGGGATTCTCCATTTTCTGCACCTGTCCCTGGTTTGGAACTCCTTCCCCAAAGGCCGCTCTCACGGGACTCAGCTACGTTAGGAAAAAAACCCCCAGCACTTTGAATGTATTCTAAACATGCAACACCAGATGGCGCTGGAGAGCAAAGAAAATTTCTTTGCGATTTCCCTTAGCGCTTTCCCCCTGTTTCGTTTTAACGTTTTAATTTCTGACTTATTTATAGCGGGGGTTTCCCCCTGTGCGTAGATCCACTCCGTGAGCTGCAATTCTCAGAGCGGTTTAACAACAGATCCTCTTTCCAGGGAACTCTGGGAACCGTAGCTCTGTGAGGGGTATAGGGGCCTTCTCACAACTCTCTGTACCCTTAACAAACTACAAGCCCCAGGAGTCTTAGGGGAAAGCTATGACTGTTTAAAGTGGTATGTATGGTGCAAATGTGGTCTAACTCTATATGTTAAGGACGTTACTTGAGGAGGAGAATCCGAGGTCTGGTTTTCCTCCATGGGCAGAATGCCGCCATCCCCTTGTGAGTCATCTGCTTCACCCAACATCACCACCTTGCCTGGAAGACAAAAGGCATATGGAAAAATGAGTGGCATTAATTTATCACCATCTGCTGCCAATCTTTCCCTGTGCCATGAAAAAAAAAACAAAAAACAGGTGGGGGGAGGTTGGGAGGAAACTGAGTGACGTGAGCGTAGAGATTGGGTGAGTAAACTTGGAAACACATAAAGAGAAGCAAAGATCTCACACTGAGTCAGACCTCCAGTCCCTCAGGTTCAGGATCGGCTCCTCTGACTGACGTCATCCCTGACTGACATCATCAGCATCAGGATACCAGCCATGGCTACCCCCAAAGATTCCCAGGAGCTGTAGTTTGTTAAGGGCACTTAGAGTTGTGAATAGGCCCCCTATTCCTCTCACAGAGCTACCATTCTCGGAACGGTTTAACAACCAATCAAAGGGTACTCTGGGAATGGTAGTTCTGTGTGGGAATAGGGGGCATCCTACCAGCACCCTGAACTGCAGTTCCCAGAATGCTTTGGGGAAGCCATGCCTATTTAAAGCAGCAGCATAGAGTTGGAATGGATCCCATGGATCATCTCTTCTCGTTCAACCCCCTGCAATGCAGGAATATTGTCAGGATGCTGTCAGAAGCTCCTGGCTGGTTGTCCAGGAAAGTATAAGGACAAGGGAAAGTTTCTTACAGTCCTTTTTTATTTCAGACTTTACAGAGAGAGGCTATAGAACCCAGCTTCTTGGATAATGGTGTTGTCCCGAGTTAATCTCCACCTCCCGTCTCTCTCACCTCCTCGTTTGTCACTTCTACCGGTGCTGCTATGTGCCCTTTGAGCTCTTCACTCTCCTACTTTTAAGGCTCGCCGGGTTCTGGGAGATGGAGGGTCTGGAATGCTTTCTAACGACAACGTATCAGCCAGGTGTTGTTCTGGCTCTCCCATGATTTCCCAACTTCCCCCCTCATCTGCCTCTGAGCTGTGACTTCCCTCAAACCCCTGTTGTAAATCTATACTGTCTTCCTCTTTCTTCTCCCTGGAAGGGTCAGGATGGGGAGGCGATCTCCACCATTCCTCCTCTGCCCAGTCCTTGAGAAATATGCACCCATACGGGGATCAAATCTGTGACTTTTGTGTTATCAGCACCATGCTCTAACCAACTGAGCTAATCGGCCATCATAGTGCTTTATGTGGCCTAGAATGAGTTGGCTCTGCTTGTCATTCGCTGTCTCTTGTCTGTCATTAACTCTGCAGTGGCAGACTTTGGGCTCTCAAATTGTTTTTGCACCCCTCCCCACCCCACCTCTTGTACTCCATTCTACAGCATTCTGCGGAGCGGCACCCAGTGTGATGGCACCCATTGCGCTACCTTAAAACCACCTCTGAACTTTGGCTCCACCTACTGTCAGTTTCCTGCCTTCCAGCCCAATAATCCCAAAGAACACCAGCCACCACTGGCCTCAGAGAGAGAAGGGTCTTTGCCACACCCCATGGGCTGATTTTTCTACTTTACGGGTGGGAAACCTTTGACCCTCCAGATATGAGATGTTGCTCAGACCAGCCCAAGCCAGCAATCAGGACTGATGGGAGTCGTGGTCCAACAATATCTGGAGGGCCATAGATTTCTTATTGCCACTGTTCTGGCGGGAATTGCCAGGGATTGCAACTTCCTGCCTGTGAAGAAGGCATTCTGAGCAGCAGGGAAAGGAAAGCCAGCCCTAGAATGGTGCTTGACAAGGGACATAAATAATAATAATAATAATAATAATAATAATAATAATAATAATAATAATAATGTATTATTTATACCCCGCCCATCTGGCTGGGCTTCCCCAGCCACTCTGGGTGGCTTCCAACAAAATATTTAAATACAGTAATGCATCAAACATTAGAAGCTTCCCTAATCAGGGCTGCCTTCAGATGTCTTCTAAAAGTCTGGTAGTTGTTGTTCTCTTTGACATATGGTGGGAGGGTGTTCCACAGGGTGGGTGCCACTACTGAGAAGGCCTCTGCCTGGTTCCCTGTAACTTGGCTTCTCGCAGTGAGGGAACCGCCAGAAGGCCCTCAGCGCTGGATCTCAGTGTCCAGGCAGAATGATGGAGGTGGAGACGCTCCTTCAGGTATACTGGACCGAGGCCGTTTAGGGCTTTAAAGGTCAGCACCAACACCTTGAATCTAGAAAACTTGCCCATTTTCGAAACACTCTTAGCCCCGTTCTCTGCCACAAGGCAATTTCCATCTTAGCTTGAATGCGCCCTCTTGTGGCAAGAGCAAAGATTTGACAAGCTACAGGTACTGGCAATCTGGAACTCACAGCAGCTGTCTCCAGACTGCCCGTATTTTGCAGAGAAAATTCAGTCACATAACAGAACTGTAAGGTTTGTGCAGTACAAACGGATTGAAAGCACTCTGTCGCCCCGGTGCAACAAAGTCACTTTAAAAAAAAGAACCAGACTTTTTTTGCAGTTGAAAAGTGTGAGATAAACCATTTATTTACTGGAAAACGTAGAACCTTCCTGCAAACAAATCAGGATGAATACAGGCTGAATGTGCGATAATGACTGGGCATCATCTAACCTCCACCTAAGGTGCACCTGGTGGGACGTGGGTGGCGCTGTGGGTTAAACCACAGAGCCTAGGACTTGCTGATCAGAAGGTCGGCGGTTCCAATCCCCGCGACGGGGTGAGCTCCTGTTACCCGTTCCCTGCTCCTGCCAATGTAGCAGTTCGAAAGCACATCAAAGTGCAAGTAGATAAATAGGTACCACTCCGGCGGGAAGGTAAACAGTGTTTCCGTGCGTTGCTCTGGTTTGCCAGAAGCAGCTTAGTATGCTGGCCACATGACCCGGAAGCTGTACGCCGGCTCCCTCGGCCAATAAAGCGAGATGAGCGCCACAACCCCAGAGTCGGTCACGACTGGACCTAATGGTCAGGGGTCCCTTTACCTTTACCTTTAAGGTGCACCTGCAAACAAATCAGGATGCGTGTTCCAGAAATAGGTCGCCTGCAGGAGCCCGTAGATGCATTTTTACAAATCTAACCCTGTTGGGATTGGGCTCTCCATGCCCTCTTTCTGGCCAGCACTGTTTCGGATGCAATTCAGTACAGTATGTCTTTAACATGCAGCAACTGTACAAACTGGGGCAGGTTGTGGACAAGTTCCTTCTGGGGTCTTTGAAAAGGTGACCCCTCCCCCATGGCACCATAGCATTAGACATGCTTTGCAGCGGCAGCATACAAGCATCGTTTCAGTCCCCTCCCCCCTTCATATCTTCTTTACTTCCCTCCACTCTGTTCCTTTTGGTTATATCCCCCCCCCACCCCCATAAAGGCAGGAACACTGTTTCCTCTTCCTGTTCAAAAGCCAGCACAAAATCCTCCCAGGAATCTTCATGAAAACTCCCCCTTCGGGAGCCAAGCTACTGCTGGAGTAAGCATTGAATGTCCAAGAGAGAGAGAGAGAGAGAGGGAGGCCATGGGGAGTTTGCTTATTGCCAGCTTTGTCCCTGGTGGTTTATTCACAGGGGAGAATCCAGTGGGTAATTAATATTGCTTCTTGCGTGAAAACAAAGTACAGTGCAGTGGTACCTTAGGTTACATATGCTTCAGGTTACATACGCTTCAGGTTACAGACTCCATTAACCCAGAAATATTACCTCAGGTTAAGAACTTTGCTTCAGGATGAGAACAGAAATCGTGCTCCAGCGGCACGGTGGCAGCAGGAGGCCCCATTAGCTAAAGTGGTGCTTCAGGTTAAGAACATTTTCAGGTTAAGAACAG
Organism: Podarcis raffonei; assembly: GCF_027172205.1. Lineage (NCBI taxonomy): Eukaryota > Metazoa > Chordata > Lepidosauria > Squamata > Lacertidae > Podarcis > Podarcis raffonei. Next base: position 24,802,987 of record NC_070616.1, read on the forward strand.
ACCTCTGGAACGAATTAAGTACTTAACCCGAGGTACCACTGTAGTTCAAATGTAAGCTTCTTTTTTTTCACTTTCCCCATTACTCTTCCTAAGTTTAACCGCAAAAACAGAGGAAGGAGGTGGGTGACTTGCTTATTTTGTTATTATTATTTATTATTTGTTATCATTTGGAGGTACCGCTCAGCTTTGGAATCTGCGCTGCATAAACCTTCAAAGCACATCTGAAGCACACACTCTCCCTTGGGGAATTCTGGGCACTGTAGTTTACCCCTCACAGAGTTAAAATCCCCAGCAAGCTTGAGGAAACTACAGGGCCCAGAATTCTTTGAGGTGGGGAAGGTATAGCATTGACATAGCCCTAATGTGAGGCCTGCCCTACAATTAGGCAGAGCAGGGATGGGGAGCGTTTCTCATCCTGAGGAATGCATTCCCTCATGGGCAACTTTCTGGGGGATGTGCACCAATGGTGGATGGGGCCAAAGATATTTGTTTAAGCTCTCTACAATTTTTAGTAGGGGCAGCAGATCTGGCCACCAACGAATGCATCCCCTGCTGCCACAGTAGCAGCAACAGTTATGGTCCACTCCTTGGAGGCTGGATCTGCCATATCTTTTCACATCTGGCCCCCAGTGGTGCCTCTACAGCTGCCTCTACGTCTCCTCTCCCACCCTTGTTCCTTGACACCACCCTTCTGTATTCTACATAGGACAGACAGGTTGTCTCTCTCTACATGCACAAACACACACACAGAGGCGGATTAAATGGACACAAATCTGGCATCCGAAATGGGAATTTCAAAAATCCATTGGGAGATTTCAGCTTCTCCAGATACTCTTGTCACTGACTTTACATACCCTCCAACACAATCTTCCATTGGGTTACTGTTTAGGGGCATTTTATTGCTGTTATTTATATTACTTTTTTTTGTATCTTTATTTTTAGATCCTATTGTGATTTATGTGGCAATTATTCCATTTGGCTGTGTACTTTTTGATGCGTTTCATCTATTGTTTGTGACTACTTTTGTTATATTTGTAATTATGGTTTTTTTCATGTTGTAAGCCGCCTGGAGTGTTTTGTTAACTATGCAAAGGTGGCCTACAAATAAAATGATATACCGCATTTTTCGTCCCATAGGGTGCACCGGCCCATAGGAGGCACCTAGTTTTTTGGGGGGAAATAAGGGGAAAAAATTATTTTCCCCCCAGGTGCGGGGCTGGGGCGGGGGAAGCCCGAGCTTCCCCCGACCCCAGCCCCCAGAACAGGCAGCTCTCCGCAAGCGGTGGGAGAGCTGCACGGAGCCCAAAGCCTGGGGGGCGCTGAGCTCAGCGGCCCCCAGGCTTCTGGGTCCAGGCAGCTCTCCGCAAAGTGGTGGGAGAGCTGCGCGACTTTGTGCAGCTCTCCCACGGCTTGCGGATAGCTTCCTGAAGCCTGGAGAGCGAGAGGGGTCGGTGCGCACTGACCCCTCTCGCTCTCCAGGCTTCAGTGAAAGCCTGCATTCGCCCCATAGGACGCACACACATTTCCCCTTCATTTTTGGAGGGGGAAAAGTGCGTCCTATAGGGCGAAAAATACGGTATGTATGTAATCAAAGCCAGCTGCCTACTTTTAGGACCTGGGCTGGGGCACTGCTGGGTAAGTTTAAAAGATTCAAATCTGCATATATCAATTTCTATGGATAGATGCAAAATTTAGAATTTAAGTGTCAAAAGCCACAAGCCTACTAATTTCTCATCCAGATCATCCCAGATAAATTCTTCAGTTAATTTTCACTCCTCCTGAATCACTCCAAATCAGTTCCTCTTTGATTCATTAACCCCTAATTAATTTCCCAGTGGATCCCATTCCAAATCAATTAAATCCCCCTTCAATTACTGCCCGTTCATTAACACACACATCCCGGGTCTAAAGAAAATCTTAACATTAAATTCTTCTCCAAAATTGAAATGCTACCCAGTGGCATAGATCTCCCCACTCAATCTGATTTCTGCCAAATCCATTAGCCACCCAGAAAGACCTGGGGGGCACTTTGGGAAATGTAGGTGTGGGCAGAGATAACCCTGGATCAGTACAATGGTACCTCGGGTTAAGTACTTAATTTGTTCCAGGGGCCTCCTGCTGCTGCTGTGCTGCCGGAGCACAATTTCTGTTCTCATCCTGAAGCAAAGTTCTTAACCTGAAGCACTATTTCTGGGTTAGCGGAGTCTGTAACCTGAAGCGTATGTAACCCAAGGTACCACAGTAGTAGCATGCAGTGGAGGATTCCCAGGTCATGGGGCTGTGTTTTCTCGGAAGGGTTAAGGTCCTCCAACTCGAGGTGTCCACCTACCCCTTAGCTGCTCCACAAAATTCCTCACCCACCTAAGGCCCTTTGCCTTACGACCTGGTCAGTCTGCAGCACATCCCACCAAGAAGTCTGTTTAGGGAAGGAAGGCATGTCTGCAGCATTGGGGGCGAGTAGAGAGGTGAAGAGAAAATGCAGTTTGAGGAAGCTGCCTGCCTTTGCATTCTCAGCCTGTCCTTGGTGCGTCTCTCTGGGCCTCCGCTCTCTCCTGGAGGGAAGGGAAGCTCTGGGCAGCACTGCTGCACTGAGAACATTTGCATTGAAAACCCAGCGTTTTCCCCCTCTTTCATCCTCTGCTTTTATCCTCTCTCTCTCTCCCGGTTAACCTTGGAAGGAGGATCTGCTCCCATCCTCCCCAGATCCCTCTTGTCACCAGCCAGACTGCAGGCAGCTGGCGGCAGGGAGAAAAGGCTTCATCATACAATGCAGAACGCATAGAAGGAGAAGGGAGATTTTCCACATTGCAGGGCTTTGTTTTCTTTTTGCCAGGGACACTTTGAGATGCTAAAGCAAGCTGAGAAGTTTATCAAGTCTTTTTAATGAAGAAGGTGAGACCTATGCACTCAACTGCAATTAAGGCAGCTTCTCAAATTTGGGGAAATACTAAATTACTGTCAGAGGTGAATGCACAAACTTTTAAGGTAGGAAAGTCTGAGGTGCAAGGTTTGAGGAAAATACAAGGGAGAGGAAGATTGGTCTATAACAGGCTTCCTTGACCTTGGCTCTCCAGATGTTTCAAGACTACAATTCCCATCATCTCTGACCACTGGTCCTGTCGGCTGGGGATCATAGGCCAAAAACATCTGGAAGGCCGAGGTTGAGGAAACCCGGTCTATAACAAAAATGATACCTCATGTGAACTGATATGGGAGGCCTATGACTTGGCCCAAGATAAAAAAATGATACCCTGTGTGAACTGATCTGAAAGCTTTGATGGAGATGAAACAGGAAGGGCGAGTAAAGGGTGTGAGAGGCTGCCATATGTGGTGGCAATGTAAAATTATTAAGGAAGCCTGGGCGGTGATATATAAAGATTTGAAGAAAATGTTGAAAATCACTTTGGTTAATAAAATTGAAGCACTGATCCCGGAAGGTACAGAACTTAATGGATTTACCATGCATTGATATCTTAAGGATGTAAAATGAGAATCTGAAATTCTAATGAGGCATCTGATCAAGGCCTGTATTTTAAAATGAGCTTAAAGATTTGCAAATGTATCATGCCAGGCAGAAAACCAGCTGGCTAAGGACTTTGGCAGTTGTTTATCCTCCTGGACAAGGGCCCCCCTGATTTATAGTAGTAGCAGGAGACAGGTTTCTCAAGGTTGTAAAAGGGAAATACAGGCTGGGAGCAAAGGTTACACTGACCCTACATATTACAGAATACAATCAAGCTGCAAAAACACTAATTAAGAGTTGGTAAATAGTAAGATCTCTGTTTAGATAAAACTTAATACCACGAGCCATCTGTTTTAGCCATTTGTTTTGGAATGCAGGGGCAACAGGGGCAAAAGGTGATCTGGTAATTAAGGTGCCTTGTCGAGGCAAATGTAAGATATATGGCTACTTGTCTGCCATTTATGGATAGAGGGAAATATAGCTCTTTGTCTCCCATAAAAGATAATAGGAAATGGGTGTATCTTTTATGATTGGTTCTAGCAAACAGCCAATAGGAATTTCAACCAGGCTGATTGGACAGAGGCAGCCAAAGGAGGAGCAAGGGGGCTGGGCTGAGGGAATATAAGTGCTGGCCATCAGGGCTGGAGGGCAGGCAGAGCTTTGGTAACCATATACCACTGTGCCTATCATTTATTTGTCTGACAAATAAATTATTATTTTAATTTCTCTATTGCTGCGTTGAATATTTCATTCCAGCTAAGCATTAACTACAAGCAGGGTGCTACAGTAAAACAGAAATACACACACACACACACACACACAAACACACACATATACATATATACAGGGACACATCTTCTGGGGCCGAGCTCGCATGTGCTTTTGGGTGCCGTGCTCTCTTGTGAGATTGCAGCCCTGAAAAAAAGTGTGACTTTCAGGGCTGCGCTCTTGCACATTTTGGAGCACTGTGCTCTTGCACGAGAGCACAGGGCCCCTCCATGGGATGTCCCATTTTAATCAGGACATTTGAGGGGTCTGTCCCTGCCTTCCGCTCCACCAGTATCAAAGAACACCAGCGCTCCAAGATCTCAGAGTGAGGTTCTCTCTCAGCACTGCTACCAGGTGGTATTGAACCGGCCTTGCCAGGGATCAATTCTGGAGACTTCTGCATGTCAAGCAGGTTTCCTGCCACCAACCTGTGTGTCTTGACAACTAACGATGCCAGTCCTCTGGGAACCTCCCCACCCTAAAAGAACATGGCTGCTTACAGGGAGAGTCAGAACGCATGCGTTCTTTGCAACAGGTTTATTTGCACACAATTAAAAAATGTCGAGTCGCCATTCCAGAAACTGGTTAGGAAGAGGAGATGAATCCAGCGGGGATTATTTCATCAGTGAGCCACATTCCCCAGAAAACAAGGGCTGCTTAAGACCTGCTGAAATCAATAGAAAAGATTATCCATTGGTGTATGAAGGAAACCTTAGCTAATTAGACAACTTAACACGAATGCATTCATCAGTCATATATGCATACAAATGAATTAGTCATTTTGAATAAATAAGAGATTTTCAATGGTGCTTGTGTAGCAGGGATGGAGAATCTGGGTAAACCTGTGTCCTGATTTACAGCCTTTTATGTGGAGACACCCTCTGTTTCAGGAGTGGGGAACCTGTAGCCCCCAAGATATTGCTGGACTACAGCTGCCATCAACCCTAGCAAGCCCGGTCTATGGTGGGTGATGCTGGGAGTTGTAGTTCAGCAACCTCTGGGAGGCCACAGGTTCCCCGTACCTGCTCTGTTTGAAGGGCTCTCTGGTCCAAGTTGGGTTTAAAAGACAAAGAACAGCTGGGAAATAGACCAGGCAGGGGCCCATCAATAGTTGCATTGAACAGGCACACAGGTAGCATCATTGCAATCTCTTTCATCATAGTGGGGAAGACTGTATCTCTTACTTCAAATTATGGTAACTTTTTTCAACGTTTTGATTTTTTTTTTACATATAAATAAGCATGTGCAAATTTAATTTGTTTGTTTGTTGCATTTATAACCGACCTTTCCCCCTAATAGTTCTCCCATTCCTCATTTGATCCCCACAACAACCCATGATGCAGTTGGGCTGAGAGGTAGTGACTGGCCCAAGATCACCCAGTGAGCTTCATGGCTGAGTGGGAAATCGAACCCTGGTCTCCCAGGTCCTAGTCCAGCAGCCTAACCACTGCACCACCACTGGCTCTCTATTTTAGGGGATGCGCAAGCAGCCACCATATGGGGAACCTGTGGCCCTGCAAGTGTCACTGGACTCCAGCTCCCATCATTCCCCACCACTGGCCACGCCAGTTGCAAGGCCTGTTGGGAGTTTGAGTCCAACAGCACAGAGAGGGCCAAGGGCGTCTCCCCCCTCCCCCCACCTTGCAGCAGGTACCATCTTCGATGAGGTCTTCCCTCCTGTGTGAGGCGAATGACTTGCTAAGGCAAGTTAAATAGATTAAATAAGTTAAATAGATTAAATGTCACAGCTCTAGGTGTGAAGGGTGCCTGAAACTTACATAAAAGTCAGGTGTTGCAGCGTGCAGAGCAGCCCCTCCACAGGGGTTGGGTTTTTTATCCTGAGGAAGCTGTGGAAGAGAAGAAATTGGGTGGTAGCCTTCAGGTTCTCACCAGTACAACTACTGGGGACCCCCTGTGGTAAATACCAGGGCCCCTATCTACTCCACAAGCTCATATCGGCTTTGTATCACTTTCCCCCCAAAGGATGCTAGGAAAGCATACTTTGCTGAGGAGACTCTTCCGAGAGAGATTCCTATTGCCCTCCTAGAACTTCAGCTCCCAGGATTCCTTGGAAAGCCTGTGTGATGGTTAAGAACATCTGGGGCTGGCCAAGATATTTGGCAGCCTGAGGTTAAAAAAAAGGACAAGATGGCAGCCCTTGGACTCCATGCTACAAAGCCAACTAGACTGATTAGCTGAATCTTACTTCAGCACTGCTCAATATTTTTTACCTCACCTTGAGGAAACAAGGCTATCTTAAGGGGCGCAGAACAGGCCACATACCAGAGACAGCTGTTCCCTATCCTTATCCCCCACCTGAGGGAGGTGCTTGACTCTGTCTAATGGTAAGGCCAGAAACTGAGAATATCCTAAGTAAAGGTAAAGGACCCCTGGATGGTTAAGTCCAGTCAAAGGCAACTATGGGGTTGTGGCACTCATTTCGCTTCAGGCTGAGGGAGCCAGCGTTTATCCAAAGACAGCTTTCCAAGTCGTGGCCAGCATGACTAAACTGCTTCTGGTGCAACGGAACACTGTGATGTAAGCCAGAATGCACAGAAATGCCATTTACATTCCCGTCACAGTGGTACCTATTTATCTACCTACACTGGCGTGCTTTCAAACTGCTAGGTTGGCAGGAGGTGACAGAGCAATGGGAGCTCACTCCGTTGTGGGTATTTGAACCGCCAACCTTCCAATCGGCAAGCCCAAGAGGCTCAGTGGTTCAAACCATAGCACCACCTGCGTTTTACCTCTAATATCCTAAGTACCCTGGCAGGATCAGAGCAAAGTTTCATCTAACCCAGCATCCTGCTTTCCACACCAGCCAATCAGATGCCATCATCCCCTCCAAAATTTCTCCGATGAAAACAGGGACATCCTAAGGAAAAGCAAGACATTCTGGGATGAAATCAGAAACCGGGACGGCTTCTGTAAATCCAGGAGTGTCCCTCGAAAATAGGGACACTCGGAGGGTGTGTACTCACCGCAGGGGACGTAGCAATCGCACTCACAAAAGTCACAGCGAGAGAACCATCGGGTCCAGCCAGATTGCTTAGTGACGCAGGAGGAGATCTTGATGCAGCCATGATTGAGAAAGGCCCCTGGGTACACCTTATGGGGACAGGTGGAGGAGCAGCTCCCATCGATGTCTCGCTCATTTATGTCAATCCGACCCCGGAGGCAGATCCCTTCGCAGAAAGACACAAAGCAATAAAAGCAGGCATGACGCCAGAATGACTCGTTCAAGAATATGCAGAAATGGCGAAACTTACCAGAAAAATAAGAAATCAAGATAACAAACTTTTTAATAGAAGAATGGAAATGGTTTATTGAATATTTACAAATAAACTGTAAACAGATAAGAACATTGGCAGGATTATTGTAATAACCTCCAGTATATATTTACAGTGTATATCTATAGTAGATAATTAAATGAGCAAGTTAAATGAATTTGGATATGCAGAAGATATTTAAAATAAATTTAAGGAACAGCAAAAAGAGGGGGAAGGAAGTCAAATTTTGAAATGTTATATTGATTGTAAAACTAAGTAAATGCATAAACATGAAAAGTATAAATAAAAACTTTTTTTAAAAGAGAGAAAGATTGGCAATGGTGCCTATCTGAGAGGTGCCGGAACTGAGTTGCAGCAAGTTCCCACTGAAAAAAAAAAGCTCTGGATACATGCATGGAAGGCACACAATTATACTTACTGAGGCAAGTAGGTTTGGGGGTCCAGCGGCCACTCGATTGGCAGGCGCTAGCAGGATCCCCCACCAGCAGGTACCCAGGCCGGCAGCTGTAGCGCACCACCGACCCGACCCACCAGTCGTTCCCATAGACCACCGAATTGAACTCTGTTTCTGGTCGTCCGCAGTTCACTATGAAAGAAATAAGACACACTCAGGGACCCTCCAGGTGGTTGCTTTGTGGCAACTGTGTTCCGCAACATGCCATTGACGAAATAATTGTGCTTTAGCAGTGGGTTTATAATGGACCGTCTGCACGCCATTCTGCTTGACTGGCCGTTCAGCTATGTTTTCTCCTTTCGCCTTTGAGAGGGACACTTTTGCACAGCAGTGTAATGCTGGCAGGACGGTTGGAGGATGGATGGTGGCTAACAGATTGAGGTTGAATCCTGACAAGACAGAAGTACTGTTTTGGGGGAACAGGGGGCAGGCTGGTGTGGAGGACTCCCTGGTCCTGAATGGGGTAACTGTGCCCCTGAAGGACCAGGTGCACAGCCTGGGGGTCATTTTGGATTCATAGCTGTCCATGGAGGCACAGCTCAAATCCGTGTCCAGGGCAGCGGTTTATCAGCTCCATCTGGTACGCAGGCTTAGACCCTACCTGCCCACAGACTGTCTCGCCAGAGTGGTGCATGCTCTAGTTATCTCTCACTTGGACTACTGCAATGCGCTCTATATGGGGCTACCTTTGAAGGTGACCCAGAAACTACAACTAATCCAGAATGCGGCAGCTAGACTGGTGACTGGGAGCGGCCACCGAGACCATATAACACCAGTCTTGAAAGACCTACACTGGCTTCCAGTAGGTTTCCGAGCACAATTCAAAGTGTTGGTGCTGACCTTTAAACCCTAAACGGCCTCGGTCCAGTATATCTGAAGGAGCGTCTCCACCACCATCGTTCTGCTCGGACACTGAGGTCCAGCACCAAGGGCCTTCTGGCGGTTCCCTCGCTGCGAGAAGCCAAGTTACAGGGAACCAGGCAGAGGGCCTTCTCAGCAGTGGCACCCGCCCTGTGGAATGCCGTCCCACCAGATGTCAAAGAGAAAAATAACTACCAAACTTTTAGAAGACATCTGAAGGCAGCCCTATTTAGGGAAGCTTTTAATGTTTAATAGGTTATTGTATTTTAGTGTTCTGTTGGAAGCCACCCAGAGTGGCTGGGGAAACCCAGCCAGATGGGTGGGGTATAAATAATGAATTATTATTATTATTATTATAGGACAAAATCAAAACAAACGCAGAACGTCTGCGGTCGAAAAAGTTGTAGGATTTAGCAGGAAGTTACGGGACATGCACTGGTTGGAAATGAGGTGGTATGCCTGGCCCAAAACTTTTCCAGGTATATCCAGTATTGAAGATTAAGTGTAACTCCCCAGATGCCATCATGAGAACAAATGCAGAAAAAAATGTGATTTTGTTGGTTTCTGGTGCAGAAACTCTTACATAATCCTCAGAGTCTGAATTTCAGTTGGCCTCATTCCATTTTCAGTTCATGTTCCCCCCAAGGGAACCCCTCAACCCCAAACATTGGGCCCTGCTTCCAATCCCAGGCCAGCATGCTGCTGGAGTATTGTCCCACTGGATCAGAGCAAAGGTCCACCTGGTCTAGCATTCTGCTCCCAACCAAGGCCAACCAGACGTCTCTGGGAGCTTCATCCACCAGTATATCAAGGTAGACTATCCAGTCACACGGAAGTTCTGTTTAACTAGGATGACAGCCTGCCTGATCAGCCTCTCCTCCACCGTGAACCTGAGTAATCCTTTAAAAAAAGAGAAGTTTAATCCTCTTTAAATCCTCCACATTGCCCCTTTCCCCTCCCAGTTACTACTATACGATTAGCTAAACGCTTTACAATCTCCATTCTGTTTTGCCCTCATTAGCAACACAATCATTTCCAAGAGCGGTGATGACATGTGATTGCAGGAGCTGTGTGTGCTAAATTATTAATGTTTTTTTTTCTAAAATAAAAATCCTAAAAAAATCACAACCCCATATTCCTCATCAGCTACAAATGATATTGCTACATTTTTTGGGGTTTTTTTTTGGGGGGGGGGAGTTAGTTGCATCCAGTAATGCCGTGGCCAATTCAGAAGTACAGGGTCCCTTCATGACTCACAAACTCTCCAAAATTATTGTATAATCTTATAATTATACAATAATCTTATACAACAACTAGGGATGCAATGCAACAATCAGTTCAGATCTCCGATGTGTTGCCTTTCAGCTAGATTTCTAGGCACCAACGTGGGCATATGAATTCGATTGCTCCAACATTTTATTTTAAAGTGACTTAAAATTTTTGTTTTCCATGATGTTCCATTGCAGACCATTCTCTTTTCAGCACTTGGGTGTTCCTAAATGTGTGTTCCCCCTGCCCCCACTTCCCCCAAACTTGCAGAAAATATGGAGGGCGACCCCCTAAATATTTTATCGGGGGGACAAAAAGACCAGGGCCCCATAGAGCTTTGGAACATACAGAACTCCTCCTCAGTGTTCTTCCCAAGTGCCTTCTCCAGACTGACCCTAGGAGCCAATCCTCAATGGCTGACTCACCTCCCTTCACTCTGATTGGTTCCAATCAGCATCAAGGATGAGAAGAATTATTCTCAGTGGCTAAACCCCCCCCCTCCCCTTTCAGGATATTGGCGACAGGGACCCTGTGGCAGAATTAGTAATGGCCTTTGACCTCTCATGACCCCAGACCACTACAGCGCCAGTTGCAGCTTGCAGCATAATTGGGATTTGAATCTACGTAGTCTGGATTTGCACATACCCCGGCAAAATGATTTGTACCCCAACCAGCAGCAGCTTCCATTCCCACACGTGCTTTTCTTCAGTTCTTTGTGCTTTCCTTTACAGCCCCCCATGCAGATGGGGGCAGTTCCAGACCAGTAAGTGTCCGAGTTTTCTGGAAAAAGAATTTTTTTTAAAAAAAACCAACAACAACCCAAAGTGTAATAATTTGTTATATCCTAAAAATAAATTATAGTACAGTGGACGCTTGGGTTGTGAACGTAATCCGTGCGGGATGCACGTTTGCAACCTGCAGTGGTGCGTCTGCGCACGCGTCGGTTGCGATTCAGCATATCTGCGCATGTGCAAAGCACGATTTAGCGCATCTGCGACCGCCGAAACCCAGAAGTAACCCGTTCCGGTACTTCTGGATTTCGGTGGTCCGTAACCCAAAAAAACTCAACCTGAAGCGTCTGTAACCCAAGGTATGACTGTATGTGATTGTTATACAGTGGTACCTCAGGTTACATACACTTCAGGTTACAGACTCCGCTAACCCAGAAATATTACCTTGGGTTAAGAACTTTGCTTCAGGATGAGAACAGAAATTGTGCAGCAGCGGCGCAGCAGCAGAAGGCCTCATTAGCTAAAGCTTCAAGTTAAGAACAGTTTCAGGTTAAGAACACACCTCCGGAACGAATTAAGTACGTAACCAGAGGTACCACTGTATCCATTTATGACATGCAGAGCTCTAAACTGTAGCCCCAACCATGTCTATTCAGAAGGAAATCCTGCTGAATGCAATGGAGCTGACTCCTAGGTGAGGTTAGGATCGCGGCCTCTTTCTGTCAGCCAGATGGATATAACTGAATGAAAACGTTACAACATTTGGTAAACCCCAGCATTTAAGTGACAGAAATAAAACTAGGTAGTGTACATACTAAGTGTCAGTGTCTGAAGAAGTGTGCATGCACACAAAAGCTCATACCAATAACAAACTTAGAGACTTAGGTCTCTAAGGTGCTACTGGAAGGAATTTTTTTATTTAGTGTCATAACATTTCATTTATTTATCTCTTTAAATGGGAGTTTGCTACTTTCCTACTTCAGAGTCTGCAAAGTGCCCCACAACAATGCTGGCAGAGGCTGATGGGAATTGTAGCCCAAAACACCTGGAGGACACTAGATTTAAGAAGGCTGCCTTGAAGTTTGCCCAAGAGGTCTTTAAAAAGAAAGAAAAAATCTCTCAAGATTTAAATTTGACATCAGAAAAATTTAAAGTTCCAAATTTTTCAAATTTCAAATTTGTGAACTATTTAATCTAAATTTAAGTTCCTGGAATTACACAGCACAATAAACAACAATGGCTTTTAGCATCAAAACATGCAGAGCAATTAAGTTATTATCTTGATAATCCTTTTTTATAGGACAAGCCTATCCATGTCCCAGAGTTCAATGAGGCTTGCTCCCAAGTAATCAGATAAGACTGCAAACTTAGCCACGCTATAAAAATGTCAGTATTTTGTCTTTTTTTTAAAAAATTTGCTATATAGTAGGATTTCGTGTGTGTAAACTTTTATCATCATCTTTCCCTTGAACTACAATTAAAAGGTCAGTATTCTTTCCCCCATTTTACAGATGTGTAACTGAGGCTCAGATAGATTGTAGTTTGTCCAAGGTCAGCCAAGTAGTTTCTGGCAGAGTGAAATATAAACCAGGGGCTACCTGGATCATTTAACTATGCACCATGAGTTGGAAACTTTATTTGCGCAACTGACTTGTAGGACTCGCCACTCCTTCTGCAGCTGCTGACCCAGAAATCAGTGCCTCTTAACCTCAAGATCTACTTTAGCATGGATGAAGCTTCCAATACCAAGAAGGACGCTCAGCCCTTACCTTGTACCTTGGCTCCCTGTGACTTACCTTCCAACTCCTCGCCCGAGAGGAACTCGCAGAAGGAAAGGAGGAAGAAGAGAATAATCAGCGCCATGGTGGATATAGCAGGGCTGGCACCCCGCCAGGGGACAGCTTTTCAGTGGCTTCAAAGGGAGAGGTGGAATTTGGGGAATAGGCTTTTTCACCTGCCCCCGTGGGCATGGCAAAGTTGAACTGATCGCCAGAGGGCCTTGCAGCAGCCCAGATCCATTCAAACTGCAGAGAAAATCACCCTCGCTTCTTTTTTTCCAAGATACTGTGCAGCACAGGGGGAGGTTAGGAAGCTTCCACAAATCCCTCCACAAACCCTCCCCGCCTCTCCATGCCACAGATAATCCCACAGCAGCAAGAGCGATTATTTTTTCTCTCTCTTCCGAAAACCTTATACTACAAGTCCTGGAATCTCACACAGGAGCACCAAACATAGATGCTTTCCTAAACCAGTCATTTTCAAGTAGTTAGTGTGGGGAAGTGGGAAAGGACCACAGAGAATAGTGAGACACACTGGATAGAATTTGGGGTATGGAGAACTAGGACTGGGTGGCTTTTGAGCAAACCATGTCCTATCAGCTGCCTTAAACCTACCTTACAGGGCTGTTGCGTGTGAAAATGTCACAAGACACCACAGAGAGAGAGCATTTCAAAGAAAGAAACCTGGGATAACCTCTGGAACAGAAGGCAGCTTCTTTGCAAGACAAGCTCCGTAAAGGGATGGGTAAGGAGATTACAGGAGGGTCTCCTAAGGATATTGGCTGTGTGTGTCTCTCTCTGTGTAATGGACTGTTTTTAAAAGGGGGAACCCAGGAAAGCATGTAAATGCTGCCCCAGTCTGTCATTTCCAGGTGACAATCTTAAAGCGAAGGGAGGGAGAGAGAGTCAACTTTCCAAGTGCGAGTTATATTGTAGGAACCTTGATCCAGAGTTTCCTGGGACAAAACCTAGAATGCTAAGCTCTGGATTAAGAGCCTGTACTGGGAATGTGCAGCAAACAGAACCAGCTGTTCAAGATATATCCCAGATTAAGGCTGAGGTGGAATAGCAAGCAGATGCAAAATACATTTTACAAATTTCCAGCCCTTTCTTTACCAGGCTTCAGGTACCCAACATGAGGCTAAAGCAGAGGGACCTTTTTAGTCCAGTGAACCACTTCCCCCCTTGGGAAACCTCCCAGAGACATCAGTGGGTGGGGTCAGCACCAATGATGGGTGTGGCCCAAGGCAAAAGCAACAGATATGACTCTTGCCTTTGTGTAGCCCGCTGTGTTTCAACCACACAAGTGTCAGATTCGTGTGCACACATCTGTCATCCTCCATCCAGGCAAGCAATAGGTTTCATCACAGGTCAGGAACATATTCCAGTCAGGCAAAAGCACAGAGGGCCAGGTCTGTTGCAGGCATGGCCTGAGCAGAGTCCCAAGGCCTGGAGCACAGTATTTGGCTCCCAAATCAGAGGTTCCCAACCCCTGCATAGAGGATCTCTGGCGTCATCATATGGGTATCTCGGGGGTAGTGGAAAATCACCTGCCAGCACTTTGGGACCCCATTTACAAGGCAGGAGCCTGCTTCTCCCCTCTCAACAAAGAAATAATCCAGGCTGCAAAGTATAGATACAAGGAATTTGTCTTTGACCTCATGCTGGGTCAGAGGAGTGAGGACAAGTCTTGCTGCTGCCAGTCCAACGCCAGAGACAAGTTGCCATTTCTCACACAATCACTCTGTGTGGAGGGGTCTGGTAGCTACAACAAAAATGGTTGGCTACTGAACCCAGCCAAAATTTGTGGACCCCTGACCAGGTGACACCATGGCAGGTGTTGGCAGAGAAAATGAATCCAGATGAGGCAGGAAGTGAACCCAGCTGCATGCAGCAGAGGAAGGCAACCTCCCCATTTCCCACTTTTAGAGAAGCCATCCCTACTGGAGCAGAAACTTTTTACTGGCTGCAATACGGCCACTTGTTTTAAACTGTTTTTAATGTTGCATTTTAAATTGATGTGGCCTGCCCCTGGGACCTTACGGTGAAGAGTAGGAAAAAATATATATTAATGGGCGGTATTCAACAAACTTGTTACGCCAGCGCAAGGATTTATATTTGCACAGTGAAACCTTCCTCCCCCTGTACAGTCCCTAGATCTGTTCTGGGGTTTTCCCCAACCCTCCAGAGCAGATGGTGGGAGGGCACTGGAAGACGAGAGCAGGGGGAAGTTCCATTACATGAGCTGGAATGCTTGCATTAACAGAATGACCATATAGTGCTACATTTGATACCACGTAATAATGAATCACGATGCCAAGCATGACCATCAAACCCATCTCCAAGTCTTCATGCAGCTCCACGCCGTTCATCAGTTGTGGCGGCCACCCCACCCTGGCCACTGACTCAAGGATTTGGGCTCTTGAACTGCCACCTGTCTCAAATCTGACCCAATCACGTGCACCTCCAGGACAGATTACAGCAAACATCATGTCTACCACAAGACCTGGTAGTGTTCTTGTTCTTTAATTATTAATTTTTTGTAACACAAACCTTGCAAGCCAGGAGCAGGAACCCCAATGTGGGGGAAGGACCTCAGGGCAAGAATTAGCACCCTGTTTTGTTCTGCTCTGCCTCTCTGTGCTGTGGGAGCCACTGCATCACACTGCTTCCTGCACTGCTCAGGTAACATGAAAGCCTGCAGCTTTCTACGTTACCCAAGTGGCTCCCATGCTACAAAGATAATGCAAGCGGAGGTCATGCCAATGACAAAAAAGGCAGTAAGCAACTAACTGTGGAGTAGCAGCTGGGAATAACAGGTTCTCACAATCTCATACTCCAGAGCAAACAGATAACAGTGCTGGAACTCTCTTGGAACAGTCAAATGCAGAACAGTCTGGAAGGGACGGAGACTGCATCAGGTATTACTGTCTATGCTGGGCAAATGGGATAACAGAAAGCATCTCAAAAGGCAGGGGTACCAACAGTAGAGAGGCAAGAGGCATACGAAAGAACTACAAAGTCCGAATGTGGGGCTCACAGTAAGAAACGAGGCTGGCCAGGATGCAGCCAAAGGAAAAGTAAACACTTTGGCAGGAGCACTGGTAACTGTCAAGGCAAGGAGCGGGAGTCTTGGAAAACCCACTGCTTTGACTCAGCCCTGATATTTTGCATTCCCAGGATGGTCTCCACAGCACAGGGTACACCAGAGGCAGCAGCTGTCCTTGCCTTCCTAAGTATCTGACAGGTGAACCAGCCCCTGCCTTCTGTCCTGACCATCTCAGAAGCTGGCTTCCTTCTTCCTTTTGCCAGACCACCCACCAGATCCCCATGGCAGGAGAGGAAGCATCTGTTGGGTCTGGAGCCTATGGAGTACTGCTTGAAGGGTGGGGAGAAACAAACAGGCCCCTTCTCCCCTCTCCAGGTAGCATCATCTGGTTCTCACAATGTGCATTAGAGGAGCACAGGGAGCCAAAGCAGGGCATTCATGACTCCAGGCCACCTACTGGGATTGGTGGAAAGCACCTGATACTCTATCCAGGAGCCTCACACAATCTGGATGCCCAGTTCCTCAGCTGTCTTCTGAAGCCTGTCCATGACGTTCTCCTCCAGGTCTGTGGCAAACCCACTAGGCGCAGCTGCCCGGCTCTGAGAAGGTGCATTGGCCATGACGTAGTATACAGTCTCGCTCTCCCCACGCTCGTTGGTCCTGTTCACAACGCGGATGATGGGGCTGGATGGCGCACTTGGTTCTTGGTCTGGCGACGCATCAGCTTCTGGCTGAGCAGGCCCCTGGGGGGGCGTGGCAGCTTGCAAGTCCACATCAGCATCTTCCTCCATTGACGGTTCCAGTATGATGCCCTGCAGGCTGCCCTCAGCCCCCGCCAGCACCACACACTGGGCTGTATCATCCAGGACCTCACCCTGCTTCTCCCGGTCCTTCAGCAGCTGCTCTGTCAGTTCCACGCTTTCATAACGCACCAGCTGCAGCCTCATGTAGCCGTCCTCGTGTTCCTTGTACCTGGGGGAGGAGTGTTGTGGGTTGGTGGGGGGGAGGAATAAGCGAGGTGTAAGCCATTATGGAACGCTGCATTCTAAGCTGTTTGTGCGCAGTATCTACTAGGGCTGAAATCACAACCAGACCAGGTGGAGATGGCTGATATAAGAGATGGGCAATTTCTAAAGATCCAAGGGACACGCTGGAAAGGTGTCATGCCACCTATGGGGCAAATTCACATGATAATTCTTTATACGGAAATCTCACCTCAAGGTGAGACAATGCTTTAAGGGCATAATAATCCCAGAGAAAAATATTCCATCCCACCTGGCTATTAAAGTAACGGGAAATGAGTCAAAGTTCTGTAAAAGGCAGAATATGAATGTTTTTGCAATGCAAAGGCTAATTGGTGAGTTTTGCAATGCCAACTGCCCCACCTAGTGGCTCTTGCAAAGAGCACAAGAACTGGTGATTTTATAGAGACTGCTTCAGCCTGTTTTTGCAGATCACAAGCCACTGTACTGTGGTAACCATAGCCATTGTCGTTTGTGGCCTTGGATCCAACTAGATGGCAACATGCGTAGCCTTAGGGATGTGAATTGAGGAGGAGCAATCCTGCTCTCCAATTAGTCTCCTTGCTTGTTCTGTGCAGTCTGAAGGAAAAGGCCAGCAAGGCCATGTAGGTTGGGGGAGGGAGAGAGGTTGGAAGCAAAATAAAGGTATAAACACCCACACCCAGCTTTGTTTGCCTTTTTTGGGGAGGGGGCACATGATTTAAGAGGGGACTGGCTAGAGCTCCTGGAAGGCTGGCAGCTCTGATTTAGCTTTCCCCCAGAATGCCATTGGGTATAAGATGGCAGCCAACAGCCCACTGCAATAGCAAGTTGATTTCCCCCCTCAAAATCTTGCAAACCCCGCCCCCCAAATCATTCAGGCTATCATTGCCTGCAAATGAGGGCCATAAAAAAGAGGAGGGAAGGATGAAATCCCATCCCTAAGCCTATGTACCTGAAGCGAGGATGACCCGAAGGCCACTTGAATTGGTGTTTTTTCCTGAGGTGCACAGTAAGGTTGTTCCCACGAGTGAAGCACTTGTCACAGACGTGGCACTTGTAGCGGGGCTCCGAGTCACCCTGAGTGGGTGCGGAAAAAGAGAAAACAAAGGTATGCATCTTTTGGTTTGCTGGAAACTTCCTATACACCACCTGCATCGAGCGTGCTTTCTGGTCAGCACAGCAGTGGTGAGGCACAAATATCTTCTACCAGCGCATCATTCGAGAGCACACGGTTTAAGTCCTGGATGAGAAATTCAGCATGCTGCAAACCTCAGCTTTCATTGTTGTTTTAAAAAGCAAGTTTCTAGACTAGGGTAGACAGTGTGGTTCACTTGAGATACTGTTGGGCTATTTCTCCCATCATTCCTGACCACTGGCCATGTTGGATGGGAATGATGAGAGCTGTAGTTCAACAACAACCTGCAGGCTTCACATTGGCTACTAGCCCTCTACCCAAAAAGTCAGGCTGGTAAAATCTTTAAATAAGGGACTGAGCTGAATTTCCAGTACTGAAGGGGGAGAATCCCAGTTATTCTTCACCCCTCCCCATGGCTGCAGTATTTTCAGGGAGATAATAACACAAAATTTGCTGGTGCAAATATTATTATTATTATTATTTATTAAATTTGTATACCTATACATGCAGGTCTTAGGGTGCTTCACAGGATAAAATCAGAATATAAAACCTCAAAATAAAAACAAAAACAGCCCAATAACCCTCTCCCAACACATTTTAAAAGGGCATAGGATGTCAATCGACCAAAGGCCTAGTTTAAGAGGAATGTTCTTGCCTGGCGCCTAAAGGTGTATAATGAAGGTGCCATATGTCCATATGCCCTTTTGCTGGAAAACTGAATTTCACTTTAGCTCTAGCCAACGGCATTGTCAAATCTCAACCATATCCTTCATGGACGCCGCAAAGATTTTTATTGTCCCCTGGGCCTCGATGCTTTTTTTTTAAATCTAAGAGTAAACAGCCCCAGGCTCTGTGACTCCATCTCACCTCATGAACCTTCTTGTAGTGCAGCTTGATGGAGCAGAGGGACCGGGCGCTGAAATTGCAGGACTCGAACTCGCAGCGGTAGGCCGGCTCTTTGCTGTGCGTATCCAAGTGCTTCCGTAGATCAATGAGATTCTTACAGCTGGAAGGAATAGGCAAAAGGAAGGATCTCAACCTCTGGCACACTAGGACCGCAGCTGGCAGTCTGCAGAGGCTCCAAGCCAGAAGGTGCACAAGTTGTACCTGCGCTGCTCGTGAAAACAGCTCTACTATTTTCAAGTGCAGGAGAGTTCCCAGGAAGAATGGCTTGGTTTTGCAAGAGTGAAAAATGTCAAGAAGTGACTCAATAAAAGCACCAAGGCTGAATTTTCCTGCCACTTTTGGACCCAAGTACAAGAGGGACTTCCTTCCACCAAACAACCCCCTGCTCCACATTCTATGATTATCCTCAGAAGCCACCCTCTGTTCACCCTGCTACCTGCAGATTGTGACCAGGAAGAGGGTCTTCTCAGTTGTGGTATCCCATTTATGGAATGCCCTCCCCAGGGAAGCTCATCCAGTGTCAATTCTGATGTCAATCAAGCATCAAACAAGGACGCTTCTATTTACCCAGGCACTCCAACATTTAACATGTGCTAGTTTTCAGAAGGCTTTTCCTGCTGAGCATTTTTTGTTTTGACTGTTGCTGACCTGCCAGCTTTATGTTTGTAGTGACAGACATATATTTGTTTTTACCCCTTTAATGTACGCAGCCCTGAGAGTTTTATACTGAAGGGTGGCATAGAAATTTTAAAAATGAAAATAAATAAATACATTTCCCCCCGAGGACGGGACAATAGAAGCCTGACAGATCAATCCTTGAATCCACAGATATTTGAATATCATTTGAATTAAGTATGGTGGCTTCTTTTATTAAAGTTAACAACCCCTGTGTTGGGAAGGTGGGTAGATTAGGAATTTTAGGCCACAATAGCAATAATACAATTTAAGGCCAAACAATGGGACACAGTTGTCTGTATGTTTCCATCCCACTTACGCAACAGCTCTTTTTTGTCGCAATTCAGGCCTCTGTAATTCCCAAAATCTTAAGACAGTGAAAAAGAGCCAGTTGCCAAAAATGCTGCTTCCTTCCTTAATGTCCAGCCTCCCTCTCTTCCTTGCTCTGCGATTCTGTGCCCACCCTCCCCCTGCTTCCCTCTCCCAGGACCAGCCTCAGTTTACCTGTGGTCACAATAATTGCACTTGAAGGGCCGCTCCTCGCTGTGCCGGAAGCGGATGTGGTTGCGCAGGGAGGAGGGCAGAGGGCAGGTCATGTCACACAGAGGGCACTTGTAGTGGTTGACTGCCGAAGAGGAAGAAGAGGAGAGGTTAGCACAGGGAGGGGAGGTGGGATGGAGGAGGGAAGAGAAGGAAAAGCTCCTGCCACCACCTACCATGATTCCTCATATGATCACGCAACAACCTCTCTGTGGCGAACCTCTTGGAGCAGTGGGAGCACTGGAATCGCTGCTCTGTAAAGAGGAGGGAGGAGGTGAAGATGAATCAGATACAGAACAGAGAGGGGCAAGACAAGTGGAGAGTGTTTCTCCCTCTTGGTGCCTGTTGGCAGCAACTGGCCTCTTTTACCTGGGTGTAAAGCCTTTCTAGTTTCTCACCGCAAAACCCACAGAGGGTATCCTGCACACACACCCTGGAACATCCTCCCATGTGCAGTTCATGAAGTGGAAACAGTAGCAAGCTTCAAATGCTTCTTGAAGACCCATCTATCTATGCAGTCTCCCCTCTCACAAGATTCACCACACCGCTTTGTTTTACTGATGCAGACTTCCTATTCACTGGAATTTGTTTTAACTTTGCTTATAAACGCTGTGATGTGGATTTTTTTTTAAAGAAATGATCTCATTGTGCTTTATGTAAACCACTTAGGGATCTCACACAGTAAGAAGAATAGTTCTTATCAAGACGGTGGAACCTAGGTATTGACAAGTTCTCAAAAATGGTATATGAATATTGTAAATAAACCATCCAAGTCAGGCATCATGGAACTGCCCTGTCTGTGGGCATGTCTAACAATTTCTGTTGCTTCTGGAAAGACATCTCAGGAGTTCCAGCATCAGCTTAATTGTTTCTTTAAAAGGACTGATTTTAGACCTCATTGTGATGCCTGTCAGAGGACATTTTCACAAGGGGCACAACTAATGCGCTTTCATTCCCAGTATGGTATTACATAACGTGTAAATGTAGCTGACCTGTTATATGGAGTGATGAAAAGTCTTTTTTGTGTGTGTCCAAATGATTCCATATATGAGACTATTTAAACTTGTATATTGTGGACAATCTTTTTTTCTGGCTCTGGTAACTAGAAGAAGCTTTAAAGTTCCTAAAATACCATCATCAAGTGTCACTTTTGCCAGAAAGAAACTGTGTCTAGGCCCTCTGCCTGCTTGGCTGCTCAGATACTCACGTTCTAAAGCTGTCTGCCGGCGGATGTGGTCAAAGAACTTGGTGTTGTTGGAGAACATCCCGCCGCAGGTGGGACATGCCACCACCTTCTCCTGTGTGTGGCTGCGCAGGTGTTCACGCAACTTACACCGGCCTTTGAAGGCGCAGTCACAATCTAGACCCGAGAGGAAAAATGATTAGAATCGTATTTGTTCTGAGCAGGTCTAAGGATGCTAGTTAAGTATGGTCCATTATGAAATCATCCAGAGGTGCCCTCTGGGTTGTCTCCTGTGTTACAGAGGCATGACTGACCTCATCTAGAAGCTGGGCATTTAGTGTTGCCCACCCCATGCTGAGGAACAGTCTTCCAGCAGAGATTCCACAGGCACCCCCTGCCCTGTTTGACTTTCTGGTGTCTCTTGAAAACTTATTTATGCCAAGAGCTTAATGATTATGTTTATTGTTTTTCAATAGTGTGTTTTATTACTGCACGCTGCCCTGAGATTTTACCATATTGCAGTATAAACAAATAAACAACAAACATACTCAGCAGAACTGTGAAAAAAGATTTTCTAAATCCCACAGTATTTTAGATATTTTGTTCTGGCTCAAAGCAACAGGAAAACCTGGAGTTGCCAAGATGCTCTGAATGCCACTGTGCAGATCCACTTCACCTCAAACCCCAAAGACTCTCATGCAAGGTGAACTCCTACCTTTCCAGCCACAGAAGAACATGTGGTTCTCCTTCCCAATTGCTTTGTACTCTGTGCAGAAACTGTGATCTTCCACATGCCTGTAGAACCACTCAGGGTTATCAAACCCTCTCTGATGAGAAGACAGGGAAAGGAAGATAATTTCCTAATGAGCTGCAAGTCGGGCAGCGGAGAAATAGTCACATCTTGTAAGCCAGCCAGAGAATACGTGGCAGACCAGCTTATCAAAATTAAAAACCAATAGGATTTATATACATGTCAATCTCAATTTCAATCCCCAGATGTTTTTGGCCTACAACTCCCATGATCCCTAGATAGCAGGACCAGTGGTCAGGGATGATGGGAATTGTAGTCTCAAAACATCTGGAGGGCCGAGTTTGAGGAAGCCTGTTCTAGAACTTTAGGGGTGTTTACTCAGTAGTGAGAAGAATTTGTACAAATTGATGGTTTTGTTTTAGAAAAAGAAAAGTGCAGTTTAGTTACAGTTCATGAACAAACTCCATTGCCTTCCTCATTGAATCTGGCTGTTCTCCAGCTTCATACATTGAACAGTCCACCCCCATCACCCTGATGCTTCCCCTGGAAATACTTCAACACCCATCCTGTCTCTCACCTCACAGTACTCCCAGAGGCAGAGGAAGTTCTCTTGGATCTCGGGGATAATGTTGCGACTCTGGAAGTCCAGCTGACAAGGGGTTAGGTCCGACTGGCTCTGTAAGGCGTGTAGTCCCCACTGCTTTAGCTTGGTGTGGTAACAATGGAAGTAAACATGGCGGGCCAGCTCTGTAGGGCTCTCGGGAGAACAGAATCCACACTCCTGCCAGAGGCAGGAGTATTTTTCTAAAATGCAAGAATACAGGAATTCATACTTGCCGGTAGATGAGGGCCTGCAGGTCCAAGGAACTAATATGCATGGAACCAGAAGACCTTTCAAAGGCAGTTCTCCTCCATAAGTATGGGAATGACAAGCTTTTTTCATAAAGCAAACAACAAAGAGTCTTGCTCACAGTGTATCTGATCTGTGGCAAGTGCTAGTTTTAGAGTCTTCCCTTCCCTTCTCTTTTGGGAAATACCACCCTAACTTATGTGTAGGGCTGCTAACACTACTTCTTTTTTTTTAAAAAGGGAAAGTTTATGTTTCCCAGATTTCATCAAGCTGTGTTCCCTACTTTCTAAGCCTATTGGGATGCCCACATTTTCACTAGTCACATCGAAACTATACTGTGTGTTACCTGCTTGGTTCTTGCACTCCTGATCTGCCGCTCCATGCTACTTAAATTCTACACACAGAGAACTGAGGGCACAGCAGAGAAGGGCTTGCAGATTCACTTCATACAACCCTAGTGTGATCTTGACCACACTTTTGCATATCCCAAGCATTAAGTCTTTACAGCTATCATTTTCCCACTACTAGTGTCCACCACTAACCCTGGATACTGCTCTTCAGTTTATCAAACCATTGACGATCCCACTCCCATTCAATAAAATCAAGCAAGTCAATGCAATTGTTATGGCAGGGCTGGGGAAAGAGATCTATCTCATGGGGGACCACAGAAGTAGCAGTTTTCAGAGAGTAACACTGTAACTTACACTAAAGACTAATTCAGGGTCAGTCTCATTTTATACTGCACCCCTTACCGAGAGAATCCACTTCATCATCCTCATCTTTGTCATGGAGATGCTGCTGCAAGTGCTTTGACACATGTTCACAGAACTCCTCCATCTTTGAGGCCACAAAGCTGCAAATGTCCCACTCACACTGCAGGACCAAGGCTTGCTTGTGGCTCACCTTCCCAGGAGGCATGTTAAGAGCACTAGAGAAAGACAAAGAAGAGATTCTCTAGAGAAATACAATCTCTCTTAGATTCTGAGATAGAGACTGGCAGCCTTCCTCTCATTCTCTACCACAATACAAATTACCTCAACAAAAGCATATATATACAGTGTGTGTGTGTGTCAGATAGATAGGAGTATCATCTTCTCCTATATGCCTCCCTTAGCCTAACATTATTTAGTGGAATTTTACTGGAAGGCTTTTGACTTTTTGTTTTTTGAAAAGTATCCAGCTTCCACAATTAGAAGAACCTTGGCTCTCTTATATTTCCTCACCTGCAAAACACACACACACACACTTCATTACACTAAAATTATATTTGAACTTCTAAATGTGAACTTTTACAGGTTTTGCAGTAACGGTTTTGAGGCTGTGACTACTATATAGAATCTCAAACTAAAGTCATTTTTAAAATTAAGATTTTCCATTTTTTAATCTGATAGTTGAATTAACTGTGTAAGTTTTAAGCACCAGACAGAACAGAAATCCACACTTGGAAATTTACAGTTCAAGTGCTTTTTACATTATTGCAATCTGATGCACAGTTACCTGGGAGTAAGTTCCACTGAACTCAACAGTACTCACTTTCACATAGATATGCATATGATTACACGGCAAAGAAGGGGTTCGTCTAAAATGGGATAGTAAGCAAGAATGCAATGAACTATTTTCTAATTTAAGGTATCTATACACTGTTTTGTAGGTTAGCTTCGCATAAAAAAATAAACCAGCCTGTAGAAATAAGTGTGATAAAATAATACAGAAATCTCTACATTGCGCTTTTCAAGTACTTCAGATACATTACAGTACCTTGGTCACCCTTGGAACCACCCTTTAAAAGTGGCAGATTTTGTTATCTGACCCACTCTGCCAATGGGCAAGGATGGCTCAGGTGTGGGGAACCTTTGGCCCTCCAGATGTTGCTGAACTACAATTCCCATCTGCGCAAGCAAGGAATAATGGGAGTTCAACAACATCTGGAAGGGAAAGGTTCCCCACACTTGCAGGAAAGCAGATTGACCTGAGGCTAGCTTGAAAAATTGGACCACAAACCTTTCAACTTCCCCAGTCCTTTTACTTATTATTTTTAGACCACACATAAAGCCCTGACAGTCCTAAGTTTTTCGTTTAGAGTTCCTGGCAGGGAAGCTGCAGCCTCTCCCAAAGCGAAAGGACAGTTGCTGGAGCGATAGATAAGAGATATATTTTGTTTTTCGGCTAGAGAAGTGGAAGTTGGTTATGTTTCATGGCGCTGCCCTTACCTTCCTCAGATCAAGCTGTCCCCAAAGAAGGCCAAGGCAATCTCTCGATATACTGAATCTTATCTCCCCTCCTTCAATTCGGAAGCCACCCCCCACGAACGTCCCATTCTCCCCCCTCCCAGGCTACTCCACCCTGCCCGATTTTCTAGGGCTCTGAGCAAGACCAAGCAGGACAAGGCAAGGGGCTTCCCAGTCCCTCCCCACTCAGGAGCCCAATTGCCGAAGAAGCAAAAGCTCAGGGAACGAAAAAGATCTTCGGGCCTTGAACCCAGGGCTTAGAGGCCGGCACTAGGCCCCGTTTCCATAGTTACCGTCAGTTTTCCGCCCTTCCAACTTCCAGCGCGCGGTCGCCTTCCCCTCCCACCCCCGCCACCTGTGCGCCGACGAACGGCCCGGATGAACCCTCTCGGCCAATGAGACCGCCAGGAGCAGCTGAGGTAGCCAATGGCGTCGCATGAAGGGCGGGCCCCAGCCGGGCTGTCAAAACATAAAGTGGGTATCGGGCTGCGGAGTCCGGCTGGGAACAAGCGGCTCCAATGTTTTGGTTCCGGGTGGTTTGAAAGCCTCGCGGGTTTTTAAAAGGGGACATTTGTATGGAGAAAAACATAAACAAATCAAAGGATAGAAAAAGACGCTGTGCGCGCGTGTGTAGTAACTAGTACTTAGACTTAGACGTTGTTTCCAGTTATTATGGATTGGAACTAAGACTTCACCCTTCAGCTCGATCTTGTGGGTGCTTTTATTTTTCTATGTAGTTGTGTGTTAGCCTGCTCATCAATAAACAGCCTCTTGTTTGGGGCTTCCAAAATGATTAAACTTGCCTTGCATTAAATAAGCACTGTACTATAAACGCCCAGAACCATCTCATGCCCCCACCCACAATGTAAACTTCTGGTGAAACACTCCCTTGGAGCCTCTCCCAGGGGATCTTGGGAATTGTAGGGAGCCTTCATAAAAGTTAGGGTCTGGCAGACTGCCACTCTAATTTGAGCCCTGCATATGAATTCAGTTAGCTTCTTAGCAAGACAATGCGCTGAACTGGGTGATCGCTAAGATCCCTTTCTACAATTCTGTATTCCATGGTTTCCACCAGCTGTACCAGACATTATACTGCTCCTGTTCAAAAGGAATAGAGTGTGCCTATGGCAATCTATGCCAGCATGGTGATCTCCCCATATTTTGGTTGGGCTGCCATATGCTCAACAGTGTTGGTGGTTTGCTTAAAAAACAAACAAACTCAACAACTGTTATGTACTGAGTTGAATAAGATCCAAAATGCAGCAGTCTGATTGGTCCTAGAACAATAGGATTCAGAATGCAGCAGGAGCCACCCAATCCAGCTCCAGGTGGAAGTGAATCCGCAACCTGATTGGCCTACAGGAGAATCCCGGCATTAGCCAATCATGTGGGGCCCATTGTGTAAATAATGTATATAAAGCAGACATTCTGGGGAAAATTCCATTCCTCCTCACCACTATGAGCTGAATAAAGAGCATGAAATCCACTCTTGACTCTGAGTATATTTCAACAACTTTTGGGGTGTCCTGGTTTTTACTTTTTGAAATATGGCAACCCTATTTTTGGGTTGGGGCTGATGAAAGTTGTAGCCCAAAACATCTGGCGATCACCAGGTTGGTGAAGCCTGGCTTTTGGAACAGGGTGGCCCTGGCTAAAAATATGGCATAACCTTCTGTTCATGTCACTCCTCCGGTGGGGTGTTTAGTACCCTTTTATGGTTTGCCTCGGGCAAAAATGTATTGTGCCGTCCCTGTGTGAAACATTATATGGTACATCACTTTGAATGTTGTGTATAGTTTTGGTTACTGCATTTTAAAAAGGGTATTGGTAGGCTGTAAAGGTGCAGAAATGTGCATGCAAAATGGAGTCATTTCCCTTTGGGGAACAGCAGTCACGAAATTAAAAGATGCCTGCTTCTTGGGAGAAAAGCAATGACAAACCTAGACAGCATCTTAAAAAGCAGAGACATCACCTTGCCAACAAAGGTCTGTATAGTTAAAGCTATGGTTTTCCCAGTAGTGATGTATGGAGAAGGCTGATCGCTGAAGAATTGATGCTTTTGAATTATGGTGTTGGAGGAGACTCTTGAGAGTCCCATGGACTGCAAGAAGATCAAACCTCTCCATTCTTAAGGAAACCAGGCCTGAGTGCTCACTGGAAGGACAGATCGTGAAGCTGAGGCTCCAATACTTTGGCCACCTCATGAGAAGAGAAGACTCCCTGGAAAAGACCCTGATGTTGGGAAAGACTGAGGGCACAAGGAGAAGGGGACGACAGAGGACGAGATGGTTGGACAGTGTTCTCGAAGCTACGAACACAAGTTTGACCAAACTGCGGGAGGCAGTGGAAGACAGAAATGCCTGGCATGCTCTGGTCCATGGGGTCACGAAGAGTCGGACACGACTAAACGACTAAACTACAACAAAAAACAATGTTTGGCGCTTTTTAGTTTAGAAAAATGTCAAGTATGTGGGGGACATTATTCAGGTTTATAAAACAATGCATGATGAGCAGAAAGTGGACAGAGATATTTTTCTTCTCTCATAATGTTAGTACCCAATGGGGTCACCCAATGAAGCTGAATGGTGGGAGACTCAAGGCAGCACCAAAGTGGGGCAACAGATGCCAGGGACATCAACAGAAGGTGAACATTGTAAGATTCAGGATGGACAGAAGGGAGTCTTTGTTCACACAGCAGCACAAAGTTAAACTATGGAATTTGCTTCTGCAAGTTGCAGTGATGGCCACAAACTTGGATGGCTTTACAGAAGTTGAGACAATTTTGTGTAGGATAAGTCTGTCCCTGGCAACTAGCCACAATGACTATGTTTTGCCTCCACTGTTGGAGTCAGCATGCCTCTGCACACCAGTTGCTGGGAATTCCAAGAGGTATCTTGTTGGCCATGGTGGAAAACTGGATGAGTAGGTTTTTGTCTGATCCACCCAGGCTTAATCCAGGGATTAAGAGCAGTCAAGAGTTAGGCAATCGATCTAAGAACAGGAGGTGGGAACAAGAATTAACCAACTGGGCATGGAGATACACAGCCAAATAGACCTATCCCATAATCAGCCATTACTGTGAAATATTTATACCTAGCCAGGATAATCAAGGGCAAATCAGTACCGAATGGTGGCAGCAAGCAGTGGAGGAAGATGGAACAAAGGTTATGTACACAGCATTATATTTAAAGCACACTTCTTCCCCTAAAGAATCCTGGGTGTTTTCCCCTCATGGAGCTACAATTTCAAGCACCTTAAACTACAGTTCTCAATATTCTTTGGGGGGAAGTAATGTGTTTTATACATGCACGGTGTGCACACAGCCAAAGATACCTGCAGGCTCATAGAGGGGCATCTTCGTGGCAATGGCATCCTAGCCCTCTGAATGTCAGGGTCTAGGTTTTGAGAAGCACCACCTCTCACACTTCCTGCATTCAGAGAAAATAAATTGGGTATTATTCAACAAGAATGGTTAAGCCTCATGTTCATATTCATCACATCCCCGATTACTAAACTCTGATCTTGCAAAGCTTATCTTGGGTTGCTGATTGCTAAGAATTCTGGTTTGATCAAGCAGCTAAGCTTTGTGAAGCTTCAGATGCTCACTGCTCATGCAGCTGGTTATCATGAGCTTTAGGGATTTCAGATACAGCAGAATCCACGTTGCTTTTCCACTGAAATTTGACAAAGTGTTAACAAAACAAAAAGCTATTTCCTGCAACATGATATGCCATGTGTTGTGCTGCATTCGATCAGAACATGAAAAAGACGCTGGACTTGTGTAAACAACTTGCTCTTTACACCACCATCCCATAATATAATCCAGCTCCTGACAGCTGCAGTTCGCTACCAAAGCAGAGTAAACATGAACCATTTGACTATTCATCAAGTAGATGGTTTCAGCTGAAAGATAATGTTATTGAGCACAAATTGGCAAATACCCCCCTTTACTTATAGATCTGAAATTCTGCATAGGTGAATTTGAATTCTGAGATGCTGTCAAATTTTGAAGTGTACATTTCATTTCAGCTCTTTTTTTTAGAGAGAGAGAGAATAAGGCAAGGAGCACTTTCCTATGCAAAATTTATTAAGATTTAAAAATATATATAACAATAAATTATACTAGAAATGAAAGAGAAGAAACCTAACTAAAATTAGAACAAAAATTAAAAGTTTTGAAAAACTCCCTTTGGAAGAGGCTTCTAAAAATTGAATGATGTTGTTAATTGTTAAAGGTAAGGACTCAGGTAACCAGGCTTCTATGCTATAGTGTACTTAGCAGAATGGTTCAACTAGCCCTTACAGGGGGGTCTCTTGGCTAGCCAATCCTCTGTGGAACATTTAGTTCAAAAAGGGTCTCTGTAAGCAATTGAGTTACAAATGCTGAATAGAAATTCTAAGAATAATCTAAGCAAACAGTTTTGAACAGTTAAGCACTTGAGGAATTTTATGTTAAAACACTCTACTGCAAAAGCATTTAATTTTTTATCAGTAAAAGAACACCCCATTTATTTTATTTTTATTTTGCCCTCCCCTGCTTCTTTCTTCTGAAGTATCCTTTTGGTCCAGTGAAAGAGCCTTTTCATGGTGTTCCTCGCCGGCCATGCAAATTGCATCTAAACAGACATCAAAGGATTTGCATGTACGCAAATCCCAGGCAAGCCATTTCAGAGGCATTGCCCCAAATTGTGGAGAAGGCCATTTCCGTCTGGCTCAGAATCAAGCTTGACCAGGAACAGCCCTTTGCAGTGGCTTCATTTGCAGATCGGAGCTCATGAAGGTTGATCATCCCGCCGTAAAGTCCTGTCGAATACAGAGGTGGAAGTGATCACTCTTCGCCATGGAAACGGGTAGGTGTCATCGATGGCACACTCTCTTGATGAAAGTTGTGTGATGATTGTTACACAAAAGATCAATTATTGACAATTGAAAACATACATATTTATGTACTTATTCCTATAGACACAAGACAGAAAATGGGGCCCCAGACTGGGGTGATGCCTTTGAAGGATAGGTCCATGGTGAAGTTAAGAGCCTGATCATTTCATTCTTAATAGGGTAGCCTCAGGAAAGAAACTAGCCCTCAGGCTTAGTCCTTTAAGAGCAGTATGGTAATGATGTCACTCTTTCGAACAGGGTTGTTATAGGGATTACTAAGATAATGGTACATTTTGGACAAATGTACTGTGGCTTAATAAGCTGAGATGTCCACTTTTGCCTATGCATGTAGCCCTTTTTCTTCTGCCTCTGCAGCCTGAACCAAACGTGGACATCTTCAATTAAACATAGTTTCCTCTTTTGTCCAAACTAGGAAACTGTGATTACTAACTTCAAGATTTTAAACCATGGTTTGAGATCCTTTCTTGTCCTAACCATAGTTTCTTTATCTGGACAAAATGAGAAACTGTGGTTAGCTATAAATTTCTGCAGTTCATTCAGGTACAACACAAAGAGAGGAGAGGAGAGGCCATGTATGTAAGCAAAAGGTTCCTGTCTGCACATTTCAGCCTATTAATCCAATGTATGGTTGTTGAAATGCAGCCAATGTGTGAAGCATCTGAAAATGTGTTATGTAAATTCTACCTAGTATTTATTTAGCAAAATTTATATGCTGCTTGATTGTAACAAAATTTTTTCTGAGTGATTTAGAAGAATAAAACATTATCATTATCAAGAAAAGGCAATCACTGAACATTTGGCAGACTGGAACCCACTAACTATGCACACAGGTTTATGACAAAATCTGACACATTAATCTTCTGGTTCGGGGGGATGAGATGGAAATGGGGGAAACTTAATGTTTTGTTCATATTTTGTTGAAAATCAGTAAAAAAAAATCAATAAAAAATTTTATAAGAGAAAATTAAAAGACAACCAAAACTAGGTATTAAAAATATTCAAAATTACAGTCAACACCAATATAAAGATAGATTAAAGCATATGTGATTTTTTTCTACATGTCTCTGGATAGGTTGCCTAGATAAAAATGTTTTAAGCACGTGCCAAAAAGAAGAAAGCGAAGGTGCCTGATTTCAATAGGCAGGGAGTTTCAGAGTGTAGCTGTTGCCACACTAAAAGATCAATTTCTTACAAGTGTGGAACAAATATTATTTGGCACCAGTAACAGTCCCAGTTCAGCGGATCAAAGTGGTTGAGTGGGCATATATGGAGTAAGGCAATCCTGCAAATAAATGGTCATCTTCTTGATAGCTCAATTGGTTAGAGCATGGTGCTGATAACACCAAGGTCACAGGTTCGATCCCCATATGGGACAGCTGAATATTCTTGCTTTGAACTAGATGATCCTTGGGGGTCCCTTCCAATTCTACAGTTCTGTGGTCTTTTGTGCCAACTAGGAGTGGGTGGCGGCGATTACCTGGCCTCCTATTACCAACAATGCCATGGCTTATCAGGAGGGGAAGGGATGAGTTTGCAGTGGTCCTAATGCACCCACAGAGGCACTGGATTGACTCTGCTGTGTGTTTGCACTGTGCCAATTTCGGTAAACTCAGCTCCGCCACTGACTGCTACTGGTACTGACCTTGTACATATTACAAGAATCTTATTAGATTACTCTGGGCTCTCACTGGGCACTCAACACAACAACAAGGTGCTTCCGGGTGCGTGTTTATTGTGAGATTGGCACTCCTCGTGCACGCAAGTTTTTTGCAATGATGTAATTGGCATCAAAACACCAGTCAATTAAAAATAAATAAAATCCTTATGTAATCCTGATTTACTCTTTCTGGGAGATATCCAAGAATTAAAAAAACAACAACTCTGTTGCCAAAAACCTGACTGAAACATTTCAGTGACTCATTTACAAATCAAACCCTCATCTGGAAGCATCCTTTGACTCCGGTTATTAGCTTAGGGTGGCAGCAGCGTTGACCAAGTCTGCAGAGGTTCAGGGCATTTGATGTCTACAAATATATGCTTGCCTTTCCTAGGTATTGGTGCCAGAAGCTACCTGTGCTATAAAAGAAAAAGTAACATTTATTCCCAGTTTTTAAATATAACCAGGGCTTTTTCTTCAGCCAGAGCTCAGCTCTGGCACCTCTTTTTCTAGAAAAATAGCACTGAATATAACATATAATAAAGAAAAAAGCAGAGCAATTCAAACATACCTTTTTCAAATCCATAAGCCTGCCTTTGCCAACTTGGGATCTTGAGATATTTTGGACTATGACTCCCATCAGCCCCAGGCAGCATGGTCATTCTAGCTAGGGCTGATGGGAATTGTAGTTCAAGATGGCTGAAGAGTACCATGTTGAGGAAGGCTGCTTTAGCTTAAAGAACAAACCATTTAAATCTCTGAATAGTATTGGTGGTAGTAGGGTAGATGAACCTTGTGCCTAAGGCTGTGTGCAGTGCACAGACTGCTATTATTATTATTATTATTATTATTATTATTATTATTATTATTCCCCTTTCAACATATATAAACACATAATGGAACATTAAACATTAAAAAAACCTCTCAATGCAGGGCTGCCTTCAGACATCTTCTAAAGGTTGTGTAGTTACTTATCTCCTTGGCTCAGGGGTCACAGTACTCCATAGCCTCCCAACATTTCTCTGGTGAAAATAGGGATGTCATAAGTAAAAGCGGGACATTCCAGGACCAAATCAGAAACCAGGACAGCTTCTGTAAATCCGGGACTGTCCCTGGAAAAGAGGGACACTTGAAAGGTCTGACAGCCTAAGCGGGAAATTGGAGAAAGCTAGAAACAAGATGGTCAGCTACTTTTTTTCTTGTAGATGATCTCGGGGCTCGTCCAGACCTCCGCCTAATGTGAGCTTTGAACCCCTGGTACCTCCTTTAATTTACCCTCATCTGTGTGATGTTCTCCTCTAAATACTTCTGTCCCACACTTTGTCCTGTTTAAAGCTGTAGACTCCCTATATGCAATCCACATAGCTCTCCTGTTTGGATTTTCAAAGTATGGGGAGACCCTGGATTTAAGGAGGAGAAAGAGCAGGGCAAAAGTAGTTGGAGGAGACTGCCACATGGATGATGAAGAGGAATTAAACGAGGCCCAAGGGGTTCACAATCCACATTCAGCCAAGGTATTTTATAGGCCCCCATTCTTGGGGGGTGGGGTGGGGTGGAGGAGCTTCTGTTGAAGCTCCATCCCTTCCTAGCAAAACTAATCTGGCTGCCGCAATACAGGTGAAACAAAAGCTCCAAATGCAAACCCACAAAAGGTCCGAATTTTGGAACAGCAAACCAGCACTGGAAAAGATCAAACAATTCCTCCCTTGGGCCTGAATGTTTGTTTTAGCTCAGGAAATGCTCATCTTTGTTGTTTTCTAAAGGATTAAGCAGAGCACCACGCTCCCACCTGTAACATTTGACTAAAAGCTCTCCCCAGCCTGATGCGGGCTTCCATCACAGGTGCAGGCTCTTTCCATGGGCAGATCCCAATGGGGCAAATGGAAGAAAAGAGATCCTGCCTCATTATCCTGGGCTGGCTGGCACAGGGATGGGCACTCTGAAAAAGGTCAAAAACATACAAACAAATAGCCGGTTTAAAGGCACGACTCAAGAGACATAATGAAGTGAACAATGGGCATTTTTGCGAGTGTGAAACAAAATCCTTTGTTGCAAAGGGCTGGCACACGGTTCTCTGCACAAGGGGCAGTTGTTTGTAGGAAGAGGCTGCACCACTTAGCCAAGCTGAATGTTTTATTCATAGCACTAGAAATCACGGAC
Source organism: Podarcis raffonei (assembly GCF_027172205.1). NCBI lineage: Eukaryota > Metazoa > Chordata > Lepidosauria > Squamata > Lacertidae > Podarcis > Podarcis raffonei. The sequence goes on from NC_070616.1 coordinate 24,836,641, forward strand.
ATCCAATGAAGCCGAATGTTAGAGGATTTAGAACAGACAAAAGAAAACCCTTCTTCACACAGTGGAACTCACTCCCACAAGAGGGTACCGACAGCCACCAGACTGGAGGGCTTTATTTGTTTTAATTTTTTCCCCAATTTTTTAATTAGTTTTCCAAATTTATAACAAACAAAAAACATCAAAAACAAACATACAAACATTTACCCTAGCTATAACAGTTCCACTTTTGTTAACATTATTGGGTGACTTCCTCGAATCCCCCTGGCTGAGTTTCCATATAAATCCTTGTAGCAGTTTTCCAAAACTATTTTCACATAAAATTTACTTAGTCAATTAACATCTTTCTTTCTTTTCATTTCAGCTTTTAACATAGTATTCTACACCATCACATATTTAAATCCTAGGCCTATCTGGTACTCGCAAGTAATTCTATTTAAGTTATCTTAAAATATTTAGCCAAGTAATCTTTGAATTTCTTCCATTCCTCTTGATACTCCTCCTCCTTCTGGTCGCGGACTCTTCCGGTCAGGTCGGCTAACTGGAGGGCTTTAAAAGAGTGTTAGACGAATTCAATGGCTACTAGACACAATCAGAGGTGGCTGGAAACTGCAGGAGGGGTGTATGCTCTTGTGCTCAGGGATGCTTAAAGGTTTCCCATGGGCATCTGGTTGGCCACTGTGAGAACACGATGCTGAACTAAAAGAGCTCTGGCCTGCTCCAGTGGGCTCTTTTGTAATTATTACTATTGTTGTTGTTTAGTTGTTTAGTCGTGTCTGACTCTTCATGACCCCATGGACCAGAGCACGCCAGGCACTCCTGGCTTCCACTGCCTCCCACAGTTTGGTCTAACTCATGCTGGTAGCTTCAACAACACTGTCCAACCATCTTGTCTTCTGTCGTCCCCTTCTCCTTGTGCCCTCCATCTTTCCCAGCATCAGGGTCTTTTCCAGGGAGTCTTCTCTTCTCATGAGATGGCCAAAGTATTGGAACCTCAGCTTCAGGATCTGTCCTTCCAGTGAGCACTCAGGGCTGATTTCCTTCAGAATAGATAGGTTTGATCTTCTTGCAGTCCATGGGACTCTCAAGAGTCTCCTCCAGCACCAGAATTCAAAAGCATCAATTCTTTGGCCTTCAGCCTTCTTTATGGTCCAGCTCTCACTTCCATACATCACTACTGGGAAAACCATTATTACTATTATTACTATTAGTATTTTTATTAAATTTGTATACTGCCCTATAACCGTCAGTCTCAGGGTGGTTCACAACACAATTGTTACAGTATACAAAGCACAAAATACATAATAAAAATAATCAAAACACAAAATACATAATAAAAATAATCAAAACAAAAAGGCAGGCTCTTATCATGTTCATATTAGTTTCTGACTCCCACAGTTTTAACAATAGCTACAAGAAAAGGCACCCCATCTAAATTAGATTGCTGAAGCAAAGAAAGTTTGTGGGGAAACTAGAACTGAATTTGTGTGTGAAAGGACCATGAGATGAGTTCTGGTCCTGAAAGCAAATTGCTGGGCTAAGTATGTGCACAGAGTATGGATGGGGGAGAAATCCAATATTGTTTGCATTTTAAAGAGACCCTACTAATTTAATCTCAGATCAATACATGAACTGAAACACAGCTATCCTCTGAAATTTGCAGTTGTCCAACCATTGTGTGCAAAAATGCATATAGGAAGGGAACCGTATGCATAAAAATATGTGCATTTGTGAAAACAATGTACCGAAGTACATTATATTAGGGGAAATAGTTGTAAAATGTGTATATTAGCCAAAATCGCACACAGGATGTTTATCGGAGAAAATTCAAACTAAAATGCTGACAAATTTTCAGGAGGACTTTAAAAAAACAAAAATGCAAATTGCTGCAGAAATGTAAAGAACCAAATTTAAGAATGCAAAAAAGAGAAACCAAAACTAATGGACTCCTCCATCCCTAAATGTGCTTTCTTTGGGGAAAAGGCTGTGCTGGCTGCAGCTTTTGGAAGCTGTAGTGCAAAACATCTGTAGGGCATCAGTTTGTTGGAGGCTGCATTGATCTCTGCCCTTCAGTCCACCAAAATCCATCAGGCTTCACCCCCTATGTTACCAAAACTGCCCAGGCTTTGTCCCTGTCCCTGCCCATTGATCAGGGAGTGGCGTCAATAGCATTGCCTTGTTTTATCCTCACAACGACCCTGCAAAGTAGACTGGACTACCTAGTGAATAACCTGGCTGAGTGGAGAACGTGTGGGCCTCCTCAATGATTAAGCATTGGGCTCAGAATGAAGTCCCTTTTGGGTGTCCTCCTCCCCGCTCATGGTTCTTTCTTTGGTTCAGTCCCTGCAGACTACGGCAAGCGGGTTTACCAAGGAGTCCGAGTCAAGCACACGGTGAAGGACTTGCTGGCTGAAAAGCGTTCAAGGCAGACCAGCAGCTCACGGCTGAACGTAAGTGCATGTTGAAGAGTGCAGTGTGATCTGGAGCAAGGATGCTGAACTGTAGGCTTGGGAGCCAAATGCGGCCTCTCTATCCGGCCCTCAGGACTCTCCCCAGGCTTCTAGGCCATGCCCCACACTGGCCCTGTGCCCTTCTTGAGTGCATTTGCTTGGATGAAGGATGGGGAGATGGAGGTGTGCATGTCTTGCATGGTTGCAGAAACCTCTGGCTTGCGTGTGGCTGGAATGCAACCAGCCACTGCACAGAGGTAAAAGTCACATCCATTGCTGCGACTCTGGCCTCACCCATGTCAAGGCTCTTCCCAGACAAAGGAATGCATGCACACAGCAGACAGTTAAGTATTTATTGTCAAATATAACACTTCTGCAGCTCTGCAGACCTACGTACACCAATCTAACAGCTAGGCAGCTATTTCCAGGTCCATGCTCCATGGAGCGATTGCATCAACAGGAGACCACTCCCCCTTAACCAGTTTATGCATCTTCCCCTGATGGGCTGCACATACACAAGCAGAGACTGTGCCTGCGTGGAAACTTCCTCTGCTCATCCCTTTTCATTTCCCTGCTGGTTCTGGAAGGCAGGGGTGCAGGAGGTGGGGAAGCACCTGGCCTTTCATTTGCCTGACCTGCCTCTTCCTCCGACCCATCCCGTGCTTCACCCTCCAGCTCTGAAGCTTTCCCTGCCTCTGATTCTTGCCTCCTGGCTAGTACAGGTCCCCACAAACCATTGCATCCCTCTTTTGAGTCTAGGCTCCAGCTAGCCCTGTCCTTGGTGTGCACTCATCAGCGTCTTGCTGGTCCCTGATATCTTTGGAAGTCTGAAAGAGGTACATACTGAAAGCAGATCTCAAAAAGCGCACTAATGCCAAAAGCTGGGTAATGATCAGTGCTGGTCTGCCTGCAAACCAGCAAAGCCACAGAACAAAGCTGAAACCTCTTTGGCTCTTTAGAATTGCCCTTTGCAGACTCTGGATCACACGTGTTCCCCAGATGTTCTCCAAATGCTCAGAGATTCCCCAAATATCTGAAATCTGTATTTGATGTTCAATGGTATTTGATGTCAGCATTTGACAGTTGAAGTACGGCAGCATTTGACAGCCGACATGCAGTGGCATTTCATACTTTACATTGATGGATGTCTCATACTTGATGTTGATGTTTCATACTTGATACTGATAGCACAAACAGCATTTAGTCATCTGGCATCATGCAATGACATACAGAATGTGACAGGGTGTGATAGCTAACATGCAGCGGCATTTAGTATATGACCACTTCTTAGGCGATTTCATATTTGAGGGCTGACAAAACAATGATGAGTTGCCAGCAAAGCCACATGTCTTTCAAGTCTTGGGTAAAAATTCACCTTCGAAAATGTGAAGAGGATTTAAAGATAGAGATACAGAGTCACAATCTGAATGACAAAATCAAGCTTAGAAGTTAGAACTATCCTGCAAGGTAGGTCTCCACATTTTGCAGATGTGGAGCTGAGGTTAGGAATGTCAGAGAATTTGGAAGGAAATGGGAGTATACCTGTATACATTGTTCAGCCTGGCCACTGAGGTCCAGCTCCGAGGGCCTTCTGGCAGTTCCCTCACTGTGAGAAGTGAGGTTACAGGGAAACCAGGCAGAAGGCCTTCTCGGTAGTAGTGCCTGCCCTGTGGAACGCCCTCTCATCAGATGTCGAGGAAATAAACAACTCTCTGACTTTTATAAGACATCTGAAGGCAGCCCTGTATAGGGAAGTTTTTAACGTATGATGTTTTACTGTGTTTGATTTTTTAATTTGCTGGAAGCTGCTCAAAGTGGCTGGGGCAACCCAGTCAGATGGGCAGCATATAAATAATAAATTGTTGTTGTTGTTGTTGTTATTAATAGAGGAAATTGCCAAAGTTTGCTTATTTGGCGCATGTCTGGAGCAGAAATAAATCCATAATGTTATGAGTATTACTGTTGCTGTTGATTTCAGTTTGATAAAATACGTAATTGATTATATACCCCATTTGCATTATGCTTCCTTCGCACAGGAATGAACGGGGTGGAATAATGTTAATGGAAACATACTTTACGCAGTTAATCATCTCAGTTATGTATATTCGCTACAGGGGGCAGTGAGGTGAATAGGGTGGTTCTTGGTGGCAGGTGAATCGTGGCTGAAGGGAAACAGTGCTGCATATGATGGATACAGGGCAAGACAGAAAACAATGCCTTCTTGCATCCCTAGCTGAGGCTGAGAGAATAACAGCTCGCCTAAGGATGCTGAGTGGGTGGCTGTAGGGCATCAGCAAACAGCGAACCAAAGACCTCTTGGTTCACAGCCAGATCTGCCTCTCAGAGTCAATACACTCCAGCAGCTATCAATGGGCCCATTCAACCCAATCCAAAAGCTACAGTGTGGGAACAAACTTCCTTGTTTGCACAGAGCCCAGGCGGCACTCTGGTCAGTCTCGCAACTGTGTTGTCACAGTTGTCACAAAACAGATACTATAACTCTGAAAGCAAACAGCAGGTGAGTGGGGGTGATTCGGCCAGCTGATGAGGAAGGAGCTTGCCTTTCCTTGGAACTGATATTTAGTGCACCCAAAACTCTGATTTGCCAAAGCAAAACAAAAACAAAACTTTTCATGGGCAGATGATTCTAGACCTGTCTGTGGAGAAAGAGGGTGGGGTTCAGCAGATGGCCTCTTGTCTAAATGAACCATCAACACTGTTGGGATTTGGAAGGCCTGGCTCTCACCTGACACTCACGAGAGGCACAATTTGCATGGTGATGATATATGCGCTGTTTGCATTTTTTATTTCCCAGGAGGGTAGACTTGGGCTTCATGTGTGCCATGGATCAACAGGGGTTAGCCAGGGGCAGTGGCGTAGCGTGTGTTGCCAGCACCCGGGGCAAGGCAAGTATCCTTGGCTCCACCTGCCAATAGGCTGCAACGGATGGGCAATGGCTTGGCGACCTACCTGAGTGGCAGCCACAGCACCCCATGAGTGTTGAGTACGGCAGAGAGCGGGATGGGGGATTGGTCGGGAGCGGGTATCTTTCTAAAGCACCATAGCAACCAGCCTTTTCCCAGGTCCTCTCCTCTGTCCGCCGGGAGATTTTCTGTGTGATGGGGAGGGCACGCTATTTTTAAATTTTTCATTACTTCTTTCTTCTGAAATTTTGCACCTCTAGTAATTTTGTGCCCAGGGCAACTGCCCCTGTGGCCTTACCTATGGTATGCCAGTGGACAGGGGATTCATTTAGGAAAAGCAGTCCCTTACAAAACGCCACTCACATTTCAGGCCAATACATTCTTCTCCTCCTCCTCCATATCTGGCCCGTTCTGCACATCTCTGGCTCTGTGCATCTTTTTCTTTTGGAAATGGGACTTGATAGTATAAAACTATCAACTAAAAAGGGTTTTCCCACTGTAAACCCTTCAGGACAGGCACCTGTTGCCCCTTCATAGTTTGTAAAGTATCATGTGCTGCTATATAAAGCAGCAGCAATGACAATATCTTATCGTCTCCTTCCAACTGTAAACTCAGTGGGTGAGTGCCAACTGCCGTATAGTTAGGCATGGGTGAACCTGTCAAATACGGTTTCTCATTTTTCCAAATTTAAGTTCGGTTTTCCACATCTCTGCGTTACTTTGAGAATCTTTTTTACAAGGTCTTCATGAAAATTCATCAGCATTTCGGTGCAAAAATTCTCCTAATACGTACACAAACACCCCCCTCTTTGTATGCAATTTTGCTGAATACAGTGGTACCTCAGGTTAAGTACTTAATTTGTTCTGGAGGTCCGTTCTTAACCTGAAACTGTTCTTAACCTGAAGCACCACTTTAGCTAATGGGGCCTCCCGCTGCTGCCGCGCAATTTCTGTTCTCATCCTGAAGCAAAGTTCTTAACCCGAGGTACTATTTCTGGGTTAGCAGAGTCTGTAACCTGAAGCATCTGTAACCTGAAGCGTATGTAACCTGAGGTACCACTGTACACACATTTTTGCAAAGTGATGTCCCCAAATATACAGCATTTTGGTATGTTATCTGCACCAGCATATGTATTTTTTGGCACACACCCCTCCCCAATAGAGACATTACTAGGCTGGAGAACAGCATTGCGACATTCGGAGAATTGTGAATTCTCAAGGATGGCTGCGTTTCTGTTCACCTATTGATTTAGGAAGTGCAAATTTGGAGGATTTGCCTCAAAATGCAAACTTGATTGAATTTCCCATCTTTCTCCACTTGTAGCCAAAACAGGGAAAAGCAAGAGGAATGTACCAGCATGTTCAGGAGAACCCAGAAATTTGCAGTTCTAAAAATAAAAGAAGGGGAAACCTAAAGGTCAAACAAACAAACAAGCCCCAAAAGGAGAGGGCATGGCCAGTGGCCACGGAATGCTGTCTGTCTGTTTGGGGAATGAATGAGAAAAATGGGGGGTGGAAATGAAGTTTCCTGAAAGGGGATATGGTTTCCCAGCTGGAATCCTGAACAGCAGCATTCAAGTCAGCAACATTCTGTTGCAGACCTCTACCTGTTGATTCTTTTATAATTTTACATTCTTATGATGTTTTAAGATTTTAACTGTACATTGCCATGATATTTTTCTTATGAGTAGGGCTTTTTTCCAGGCAGAACTCACTGGAACTGAGTTCTGTCACAACTTTTTTGGTGCATTCTGGCACCTCTGTAGCGTTTTTTAAAAAGGTCCTCTCTCTAAAAGCTCAACAACTTGTGTTGTTACCCTGTTCCACCTCTTTTTCTAAGAAAAAAGCCCTGCTTATACGTTAAAAGTAAAGGTAAAGGGACCCCTGACTGTTAGGTCCAGTCGTGGTTAACTCTGCGGTTGCGGCACTCATCTCGCTTTATTGGGTGAGGGAGCCGGCGTACAGCTTCTGGGTCATGTGGCCAGCATGACTAAGCCGCTTCTGGTGAACCAGAGCAGTGCACGGAAACGCCGTTTACCTTCCCGCCAGAGCAGTACCTATTTATCTACTTGCACTTTGACATGCTTTCGAACTGCTAGGTTGGCAGGAGCAGGGACCAAGCAACGGGAGCTCACCCCGTCGCGGGGATTTGAACTGCCAACCTTCTGATCAGCAAAGTCCTAGGCTCTGTGGTTTAACCCACAGTGCCACAAAATAAACAATACTTATTGTGCAGCCATTTGTGCTAGAATATCCCAGACATCACTAAATGCAAACCAGCAAGAATAATAACTATTTCTAGAATTTGCAAATGCTCCTTTTTAAACACTCAGGGTGATTCCAGACTCTCAATATTTTCAAATGGGATTCAATCACACACCAGCAAATGGAGGTTGTGCAGTTTTACCTTATAGGGAGGTTTTGTGCAACAAACCCACTTCCCCAAAGGATTGGACTTGTTCTGCAAAAAGGTGATACAACGAGGCACTGGAAAGTGTGGAAGAACACTTGCCTTGACACAACTGCAGATGATCTTTAAGAATTATTGGAGAACAGGTGGGGTCCCTGCAGACTGCAGGTGGGCAAATGTTGTCCACATCTTCAAAAGGGAGGGGGGAAACCCAGGTAACTACCAACTGGTGAGCTTGGCATTGATACTGGGAAAGGTCCTAGAATAGATAATTCAATAGTCGGTCTGTGAGCACTTAGAAAAGGATGCTGTGATTACGAAGATGCAGAATGGGTTTCTCAAAAACAAGTCACACCCAATGAATTTCATTTTTAAAAAATGGAGTTACAAGCTTGGTGGATCAGAGGAATACTGTGATTGTAGTGTATCTTGGCATCAAAGCATCTTGATTTCAGTAAGGCTTTTGACAAAGTCCCCCTTGGTATTCTTGCAGAGAAGCTGGTAAAATGTAGATTGGATGAGATAATTGTTAGGTGGATTTGTAGCTGGTTGAATGACTGGACCCACCAGGTGGCTCCACACTGCCAGTGATTTTGAGGAGTCATTGGCTCCAGACATCCCTGCCCCAGTACTGAAGGTCCCTATCTTAGGGAGCTTGTATTGCTGGAGAGCTCCTGCCAGCCAGAGCCAATAATACTCAGCTTGGTGGACCAGTGTTTTGAGTCAGTGGAAGGCGGCTTGGTAGGTAACCTAACAAGCCCCCCGGAGCGATGACGTGAATCGGTTTTTCCAAAACAATCCCTGGGAAGGTGTCAGTTTCGAGTTGCTGATGGAATATTGCATCGCTTCCCCCCTGCCCTGTGGTTTGTAACTACGGCAAGATCCAATGAGCTCATTTCCATGGAAGAGCACATGGCCAGGTGGGAAGCTGAGCGTTGTTAAGCCGAAGGAAGTCTTGACACTGGCAAATTTTAATTCAAATCCAAACCTCTAAATTTGGTTGCTTGCCATGTCAGGAACTTCCTATTTGCACTATGCAAACTGGAAGGCGGTTCAAGGCCAATGGGAGCACTTCCTACTCACTGCAGTAGTCTTGTTTTTAGTGGAGAATGGAGGTTTGGGTGAGAATGAAGTGGCCCAGTTTGTACTGAGAGAAGGGAGCTCTCTCACACATCAGCCTTTGCAAACCTAGTGGTGCCTTCCAGATGTTTTTGGACTGCAACTCCCACCAGCTCCAGCTACCTGGGGACCAGGTTGGCATAGTTTGTCCTGCATCGTTGCCTTGTCACTAAGTTTATGCTAGCACTTCAAGCTTGCTTCACTGGCCCCAGAATTTCACTGGGATTCCCAAGGTATTACCCAGTCAAACCGGGTAAACTTGAGAGGGAAATGATTAAGATTTCAACACCTTGTTCTTTTTCCTTTCAGGGAAGTCTTGCCACAACACAGTCGTCATTTGTCCCACTGGCAGGTGAGTATATTCCTTCCTCCAAAGAGCCCATGGGGACATAGATGGGTTGTGCTGATTTGTCTTTCTTGAAACAACTCAGTGAGCATGAGATGCCATAGATGTGTGTGTGTGTGTGTATGTGTGTGTGTGTGTGTGTGTGTGTGTGTGTGAGAGAGAGAGAGAGAGAGAGAGAGAGAGAGAGAGAGAGACTGAGTGACTGAGGGATGGTTAAATATCTCCAAAAAAAATCTCCTGGTCACGATTAGTGGGAGAGAAATAATTTTAAAGGCAATGCTAAGGAAGGGAAAGAGAAGGGTTAAAGTGATAGAGTTGATTTCTAAAGAAGCAAGATGGACCGTAGAGAAATCTGTGGCTTGCGCAATTTAGGAACTGACTATAGGGTATTCAACTAAGTTTTACTCAGAGTAAAAAGATAAAGGTAAAGGTACCCCTGACCATTAGGTCCAGTCATGGACGACTCTGGGGTTGCGTGCTCATCTCGCTCTATAGGCTGAGGGAGCCGGCGTTTGTCCACAGACAGCCTCCGGGTCATGTGGCCAGCATGACTAAGCCACTTCTGGTGAACCAGAGCAGTGCACGGAAACGCCGTTTACCTTTCCGCCAGAGCGGTACCTATTTATCTACTTGCACTTTGACGTGCTTTCGAACTGCTAGGTGGGCAGGAGCAGGGACAGAGCAACGGGAGCTCACCCCGTCACAGGGATTCGAACCACCAACTTTCTGATCAGCAAGCCCTAGGCTCAGTGGTTTAGACCACAGCACCACCCGCGTCCCCTTTACTCAGAGTAGATCTATTTAAATTAATGGACCGAACTTACTCATGCTCATTAATGGCAACTCTGAGTAAAACATAGCTGAATGCTGCTCAGAGCAATACAGGCAAGAACTGGCCACAACAGCTGTGCAATAGGCCATTGACTAGGGGATAATTGTATGGCTATTCAACTGAGTTTAGGGAGTCTAAAGCAAACTGGAAATTCTGAACTATGGGCAGGGTGGGAAACCATTAAAGCTGAAAGCTTTAGATGGGGGATGTTTTGAGCAGACGCCCTGTGAAAAACGAGTGAACAAAGTGTGGCTAATTCATAATAAATGTGCAATGTGGAAGCAGCCCGAGCATTTCTTCATTCACAATGACTGTTTTTACCTCTATGCAAATGCAATCAGTTGTTCACCTCAACCTTAATACAATTAATCAGCTGTGATTACTTTAATGGGATGGCAGCTCAAACGTTAGTGTGTGTATTGATATGCTGTGTCTATCCCCACGTCAACTCACTCCCTGTTGGCTTCCGGTGCTATGGTAACTGATTTCTCCACTGCCAATAGGTTCTTCTGCTATGTCTGGTTACTATGGCATCCGAAGATCCCTAATGGCAGATGTGGATTTACAAAACAATAAGCAGATCTCAAGTGACATCTACACTTCCTCCCTCATAGCAAAGCCATTTGCGTATGAATCACCAGCAGTTCAGGGATATCCTTCGCTTCTAGACACCCATTTCATTGACCAATATGCTGACCACCGAACTGCATCCGTCACCTCTGGAGCCTCGTCCCTCTTTAGTGCCTCATCGCCACTGACGTCAGTCATGCCATCCTTCCCAAGCGACTCGGCACATTTTTTAAGTGTAAGTACATAAGATAGAACACACTAGGCCCATTAAGATGGATCAAGCCCAAAGGCCCATCTAGTCCAGCCTCCTGTTCTCACAGTGGCCAACCTGGAGCCTGGGTGGTGTAGTAGTTAAGAGTGGTGGACTTGTAATCTGGTGAACTGGGTTCGCTTCCCCGCTCCTCCACATGCAGCCGCTGGGTGCCTTGGGCTAGTCACACTTCTTTGAAGTCTCTCAGCCCCACTCACCTCACAGAGTGTTTGTTGTGGGGAAGGAAGGGAAAGGAGAATGTTAGCCGCTTTGAGACTCCTTCGGGTAGTGATAAAGCGGGATATCAAATCCAAACTACTACTACTTTTCTCCTCCTTCCTCCTCCTCCTCTTCTTCTTCTTCTTCTTCTTCTTCTTCTTCTTCTTCTTCTTCTTCTTCCTCTGGGGAACCCCCAAGCAGGACTTGAGTGCAACAGTTTGCTCCCCACTTGAGATTCCCAGCAATTGATCTCCAGAGGCATACTGCCTCAGACAGTGCAGGTAGAAAAGAACCATCATGGCTAGTAGCCATTGACCTACCTAGCAGAATCTTCTATCCAAGAGCTTAAGAAGAACCCTGGTGGATCAGGCCAAAAGCCAATCAATCAATCAATCAATAAAATTTATACTCTGCCCATCTGGCTGAGCCTCCCCAGCCATTCTGGGTGGCTCCCAACAGAATATTAAAAACACAACAAAACATCAAACATTAAAAACTTCCCTAAACAGGGCTGCCTTCAGATGTCTTCGAAAAGTCTGGTAGTTGTTTATTTCCTTGACATCTGGTGGTAGGGCACCAATACTGAGAAGGTCCTCTGCCTGGTTCCCTGTAACCTCACTTCTTGCAGTGAGGGAACCGCCAGAAGGCCCTCGGAGCTGGACCTCAGTGTACAGGCTGAACAATGGGGATGGAGACGCTCCTTCACGTATACTGGACTGAGGCCGTGTAGGGCTTTAAAGGTCACACCAACACATTGAATTTTGTGCTTGGAAACATACTGGGGGCTAATGTAGGTCTTTCGGGACTCGTCTTATATGGTCTCAGCAGCCACTCCCAGTCACCAGTCTAGCTGCCGCATTCTGGATTAGTTGTAGTTTCTGGGTCACCTTCAAAGGTAGCCCCACGTAGAGCGCATTGCAGTAGTCTATCTAGTCACCATTCTGTTCTCACAGGGGCCAACCATATTCCCGTTATGGGAAGCCCTCGTGCAGGACCCTGATGTGTCCCTGCAACAGTAACTCTCTCATGTATGCACACACAAAGAAATAAACGGAGACTATCTAGGGAAGGCCTTATCATGCCTCCCTGCCCAAGCGGCTACCTGTAACTCTGTAGGGAGGTTTGCTTCTTGACCCCCTTTCTAAGCTGTGGGCCGTTTTCTTCCTTGCAGAGAGACTCCTGGGAACAAGCCATGCCCGACAGCCTTGGCCAATCGGATGTGTGTCCTCCCGACTCCCTTCAAGCACCTTCCATCACTGCTGGCTGCCTCTCCTCTCATGAGCCGGGAGTTTCCTCCCAGTACAGAAATCCCAGCTGGAATTCGCCCATCTCTGGGACTCAGTCCTACTCTTTCCATGCTCTGGACGACGTCCACTACGCAGCTGGCTACTCTGCTGCGTCTCCCTACCCATTCTCATCTTTTATGTCCAGTGTGGCCAGTGACCTGACTCCCAAGATGCTCCAGACCTCTTCAGAGGAGTCTTCAGACACAGCCCCTCTCCCTGACAACAGCTCCCTGTGGCCAAAGGAAGATGGGAGCCCCCTTTGGGGGTCGTACGAATGTCGAAGGACTTACTAAACCAAAGAGACTCGTGACAGAGGGGCAATCATAAGCCCCTCTGGTTTTATTTAAAGAACTGCTTAAAGGGTTGTGACCATCTTGAGAGAGCCTTTGTGGTGTAGTGGTTGGAGTGTTGGCCTATGAACTGAGAGGTTCAAATCCCCACTCAGCCATGAAGCTTGTGGGGTGACCTTTGGCTCGTCACAATCTCTCAGCCCAACCTACCTCACAGGGTTGTTGTGGGGATAAAATGGAAGAGAACTATTCATGTCTCATTGAGTACCTTGGAGGAACGGTGGGATATAAATGTAATCAATCTAAGAGGTGGGTGGACTTTAGGCTTACGGGATCTGTTTTGGTTTTTGCTGCCAATATGCCAACTGGGGCCCAGTGCAAAATTGTGGCTCAACTGAGTGAGTATTCTTGAATAAAAAAAATTCCTTCCAGTAGCACCTTAGAGACCAACTAAGTTTGTTATTGGTATGAGCTTTCGTGTGCATGCACACTTCTTCAGATACCGAAAGCTCATACCAATAACAAACTTACTTGGTCTCTAAGGTGCTACTGGAATGAATTTTTTAAAAAATTAGTTTCGACTACGGCAGACCAACACGGCTACCTACCTGTAACTATTCTTGAATAATTGAGGAACATGGTGCCCCTGGGCACATCCTGAAGCCAAGAATGCGTGATCAGTACTAGAGCCAAGCCTGCACAAAAATCCACTCCTTGTTTACCCCCAAGCATTCTTTTCAGCAACCTGGGGACATTTTAAAAATGTTGCTGCTCTTAAGACAGCTGGCCATCAGAAGGCCTTGCCAATCTACTGCAGGTTTCCCAGAGACCTACCTTCTGCTCATCCCTAGACTAAAGCTGCACACACAGAAAAACTCCACACTTATCAACAACCAGCCAATATCATCCAGATTGCAAGGCCCCATCTGCACCACACATTTACAGCAGTATCATAACCATTTTAAACAAGCTTCCCCTAAAGAATCTTGGGAAGTGTGCAGTAGTTTGTTAAGGGCGCCGAAAGCAATTGGGAGACCTCTGTTCCCCTCAGAGAGCTCCAATTCCCAGAGTTCCCTGGAAAGTGGGATTAGTTGTTGCAGCACAATTCTATGAAGGCTAGCAAACCAAGATATTCAGGAGAGCTCACCCATACATGCCAGTCTTCCCTTGATGGTGCAAGAGTCTCTGTTCATCATAGGCCTGTTAGCTAGGGTTGTGCAGAAGCAAAAATAAAAATCCAAGAAACTGGAATTATTCTCCACATCTGCCTTCTCCAATCTATTCTGCCCACCACACACGTTTGGGATCTGTTTGGTATGATTCTGATATGGAGCTGGCATGACTGAGATCATGCAGGGATGGTTTTTGACTCTGCTTGAAGGAAAAGAAAGGGGAAATGCAAGATTCAATCATATGCTGACAGATTCAGGTTGCACAATAATAGTTCATTGAGAGGTCTTCTGCAAACATACCCACGTCTGCCCAGAAACAGACTTTTCGCAATCAGGAAAGTGTTGGGGGAAAGCACAGCAAAGTGTGGGGCGGTACTTCCTTGATGCTATCTGAAAACAAAGCAGAATAATGTTCAATAAATAGCTCCCTTCCTGCAAACAAATCAGGGCAAATACTCAAGGAGCGATGCTGCAGGAGAAACTGTGGACTTCTTCTGAAAATATTTCCTAGCCGCCAGGGGGTGCTGTGCACACGCCATGAAACCTCTGCCTGCATTTTGCCATCATTCAAAGCATGAAAAGAGCACCAACCATGCATTGCAGCACTAGTGTAACGACAGCTGCTTTGCTCTGCTCTGCTCTGCTATAAAAAATCATTTGCATGCCAAAAACCATTTTCTCCTTTTTGGTCATAGAATTCGGAGAAAACCAATAGGTTGCCTTCTGGTCCAGTTCCCTGGGTTTCAGGCCACACTCATAAATCCCCCCAACTTGAACCCTTTGAATCCCCCCAACTTGAACCCTTTGAATGGATGAATTTTTCAATTTTGGTTTCTCATTTTTCCAGTTTTAAGTTCAGACCTTCATGTTCCTTCATCAGTTTGTGAGTAGTTTTGTTTTTTTAAGTCCTCATTAAAACCCACCAACATTTTAGTGCAATTTTCTCCTAATACGCCGTTTTTCCTGACATGCACATTTTTGCAAACAATTTCCCACAATGTAAAGCTTTTAAATGTTATTTTCACTAACATATAGGCATTTTAATGTACATTTCCCCCTAATAGAGGCACTTTTGTACACATTACTGGGTTGGATAACTGTTTTACAAAATTCAGAGAAGAAAAGCTGTGTTTCAGTTTGCAAAAGGTTTCGGAAAATGCTAATTAAGGAGGGTCACATTAATTCAGAGCCAAACCAAATTTCTTCCCTTTTTTACCCAAGAATTATTAATTAATTAAATTATTGCTTTCATTCTTAGATTTGTTAATCGCTTGCTACCAGAAGTTCTCCAAATGACTTACAATACTGTTGAAAACACAAATATATTGATAATACAGTGGTACCTCGGGTTAAGTACTTAATTCGTTCTGGAGGTCCATACTTAACCTGAAACTGTTCTTAACCTGAAGCACCACTTTAGCTAATGGGGCCTCCCGCTGCTGCCGCGCCGGAGCACGATTTCTGTTCTCATCCTGAAGCAAAGTTCTTAACCTGAAGCACTATTTCTGGGTTAGCGGAGTCTGTAACCTGAAGCGTATGTAACCTGAAGCATATGTAACCTGAGGTACCACTGTACCAGAAAACAAAAAAGTGTGTGTGGGGGGGAACAAACCCCATAATCATCACAACAGGTTTTGGCAGCACAGACTAACAAGCAGGATCATCCTAACTCTATCAAAAGCTTGGAGAAAAAATGCAAGTATTTACCAGGCACTGATAAAATGTAGTTAAAGCCAGGCAGACCTCACTAGGGGGAGCATTCCACAAATGAGGAGCCAACACTGAAAAGGCCTTATCAACAGCCTCTGATTCTCCCTCGGATGTGGTAGGGCATGAGATGATGATCTAAGGGCCTGCGTGGGTTCATATCAGGAGAGGCATTCTAGAAAATATTGGTGTCCCACGCAATGAGTAGCTTTAAATCTCAAAACAAGCACTTTGAATGGGGCTCAGAAGAGGCAGCCAGTATAGCTGGAGCAGAGAATTGATGTTATATTATCTGTTCATCTGAAACCTGTCAACAGGCAACCACATTCTGCATGAGCTTCCAAGCTTGTTTTTCTATCACATTCACATTCTGTCGCACTGACCAAACAAATGCATGGCATTCCCAAATATGATCACCAGGTGGTGGTGTTTGCGCATATACACACCCACCCACCTACCCACCCCTGGCTTTCCTTGGAAACTTGCCAATGATGGTGGGGCTCTCAATATATAAGGACCCCACATGAACGATGCATTCTGGGATATATCCCAGAATCCTCTGCTGACAGTGGTTCTGTGGCAAATGCAAGAGACTGCTCCTCAGTGGATAAAGCCAATGTGAGAATATTTCTCTGAGGGTAGAAAGTTTTAATTCAGAAATTTAAACTCACACAATAGGCATTTTTGATCTATTTTTCATAGCCCAGCTGTAAAATCCTATACACACAAACACACACACACACATATATGTCCCCCTGAGTGCTCACTGGAAGGACAGATCCTGAAGCTGAGGCTCCAATACTTTGGCCACCTCATGAGAAGAGAAGACTCCCTGGAAAAGACCCTGATGCTGGGAAAGCATCAAGGAGAAGGGGACGACAGAGGACGAGATGGTTGGACAGTGTTCTCGAAGCTACCAGCATGAGTTTGACCAAACTGCGGGAGGCAGTGGAAAACAGGAGTGCCTGGTGTGCTCAGGTCCATGGGGTCACGAAGAGTTGGACACGACTAAACGACTAAACAACATCTATCTATCTATCATCTATCTATATATGAGAAAATAACTCTTTTCTGCTGTCAAACATCCACACACTGTCACAAGAGAGGCTCAAAAGCTGGGGGAATGTTTCCTTTCACCAAAATATCAACTAAGAGAGAGAGATTGTCATAAGGCAGGCAGAGAAACCATTGAGTTTAGAGCCAGCCTGACTTCTGGGCTGGTTGGGCAATGGTTCCCGGCTCGCAAGATTCCTGCTGCATTCCCTGGAGGTTGAAAATACTTCGGATCACTCGCTCTGCTATCTCCATCAAGCTGATCTACCCATGATACAAACTGAGGTGGTAGAATTTTGGACTGGACTGTTTTATATTACACAGCTTGGAATGATCTTCCCATTTAGCAACAGCAGCAATTCTGCCATGCAGTAAGGTAGTTCACCAGAGAGAAGGTTTGAGCAAAGTATTTTGAGGTACTTTGCTTCACACAGGGACTTGTGGTGGATCTCTCTCTCTCTCTCTCTCTCTCTCTCTCTCTCTCTCACACACACACACACACACACACACACACACACACCTACAGTCTCAAGTGCAGTTGGAATTCCTGTGTACAGTTCTGGTTGCTTCACCTCTACAATAATATTTCAAAGTTGCAAAAGGTTCAGAAAAGGGCAATCCAAATGATCAAAAGCAGGCATAGGCAACCTTTGGCCCTCCAGATGTTTTGGCCTACAACTCCCATGATCCCTAGCTAACAGGACCAGTGGTGAGGGATGATGGGAATTGTAGTCCAAAACACCTGGAGGGTCGAAGGTTGCCTGTGCCTGATCAAGAGGATGGAGAGGCTCCCTATGAGGAATGGTTGCAGCATTTGGGGCTTTTTAGAGGAAAAGTGAGTTAGAGGGGACATGATAAGAGGTGTACAAAACAGAGAAAAGTTATTTCACCCCTTTCATAGCACTAGAACCCAATGAGATAATCCAGTGAAGCTGAATGTTGGGAGATTCAGGCCAGACGAAAGAAAAGACATCTATGGAACTCACTTCCACAGGAGGAAGTTATGGCCACTGACTTTGGATGGCTTTAAAATACGATTAGGCAAAGACATAGAGGATAAGGTTATCAGTGGCTATTTAAGCCATGACAGCTATACTCTGCCTCCATGGATGGAGGCAATAAATGCTTCTGGAAACCAGTTCCTGGAAACTGTAGGAGGGGAGGGTGCTGTTGCATTCAAGTTCTGCTTGTGGGCTTCCAAAAATGGGCACCTGGGTGGCCGCTGTTAGAGCACGATGCTGGACAAGGTAGGCCACTGGCCTGATCCAGGTGGCCCAGCCCAGAATTATTAGGCCTTATTCCTGCTGGCTAAGTGAAGAAGACATCTGAAGGGGGTCCCACAGGTTTATGAGAGAAGGGTCGTATGGTTTGAGGAAGAAGAAGGCTGGATTTATTATGGAAAACGGGTTCTCTTATTGCATTGCTTTCAGTTTTTAAAAATCGTGACCAATTTTAAAAACCAGGAGAATATTGTGTTGCCGTTGTTTTGAACATACGGTGCCTACAGTTTTAAGGAATTTAGGAGCTTTTTTGTTGTTGTTGCAAAGGGAGGAACCCCCATTTGTTTTCCTCGTGTAAGACCAGGCGTTTTCACCTTCCTTAAAAACAACTTTCACCAGCCATGGTGCTCTCCAGATGAGCACCAGGCTAGGCCTGATGATCTCTACCTGACCTTGAAGCTCAATGGGTGACCTTGCATCACTCACCATCTCTCAGCCTGTAACCTACCTCACAAGGTTGCTGTGAGGAGGCAGAGAATCGTGCATGCCACGTTGAGCTCCTTGGAGGAAAAGGTGGGATATAAATACGGTAAATTAATTAATGGGACCTGTAGCCCAAGACCTCTGGAGGACCTCTGGAGATATCTGCTTTAAGATATCTGAGCAAATAACAGAAAGCCTGACCCCTTGGACTTGTCGGGTGCCGAAGTTTGGAGCTTTGGATCCCAGCACCTGTCGGTTGCTTAACATTCCGTTCCATTTTGGAATTCCTGGTCGTTTTTCTTTTCTTTCTCAAAACCCTGTTTTGACTTGTTAGGATGGAAACCCAATCGCTGCAGGTTATGTGCACAGCTGACCCAACCTCCTCAGGGTTACTTTGGGCTGTTGCCACATCGCTTAGGAGGCTTGAACCAAGCGAGACCCAGAGAGGAAAATTACACTATTATACACATGTGGTATATATTCAAGCAATCCTGGACTTCGCCCCCGAGACAAAGCAGGATGTTGAGGAAGGCAGGTGCCACGCGACAGCTATGGCCCAGACTTGTGAGATGCAGATTATAGCCCGGTAAACGAAAAGGGCCTCTCATTTTCAGACCTTGCTTGCAACATGCAGTTCAAGGGCGAACTCTGCAGCATAGCTAGAGGCTGGGTTCAGCCCAGTGATAAGAAAACAAGAGGAGGAGCCCTTTTGGATCGAATCAAAGATAGTTCGGCATTCTGCTTCCAGTTGTAGAAACCAGACTTCCCTCCCCACTTTTAATTCTTCTTAATTAGCTGTGTTTATATTCTGCCCTTCCTGAAATATGCCCTCAGACCTGGTACAGAGAGAGCACCTTAGAGCATGTACAGAGTGCATCTCTCACCACCCCCAGAACAGCAACCTTTTAAGGAACTGAATCCTGGAAGTTTGCTCACCAGTGCCTCATTTGTGATCCTGAAAAAACAACATATTTTGGATGTTATGATGCAGTTCTGTCTAGTATCTGTTGTTGGGGTTTTTGGTGGGTAACCTCTGGTACTTGCTTTGAAACTCCCCCATTTGGAGGTGGATAAAGAAGTACCTTGAACATATACAGAGTGCACATTTCTGTCATGCTGCATGAGAGGGATACTCAGAAGAAACAGGGCTGGCTCTTAGGAGCCCTGCTCTGGTCGTGAGGCCTGACAGGCTGGTAGTAGAAGGGCTCTGCTCCAAGTGTCCTAAATAGTGGAAGGCTGAGCTAAGCACCATTTAAATTTCCCACAATTCCTTGGTGGAAACTAAGGAACCCTGTGCATCTTTCTTTGCTCTTCGGCATTCCAGGTAGGCCAGATTTAATCCCAACCAAGGAAGATGTAATGGTGGGGAAGTCTGTTGATTTCAAACTCTCATTATTCAAGACTTCAGATCATCTCTCCATATTTCCACATCAGTTCGCCATTTTTTAAAATAATAAAAAGTAATTGTGAAAATTTACTGGCATTTCCCCCCCAATTTTTTAAATTAAGTTTCGCAAAATTATACACAAACAAAACACACAAACAAACAAACAAAAACACAACCTTATTAAAATTACACTTATTAACATTGTTAAGTGACTTCCTCGCTTCCCCTTGGTTGAATTTCTATGCATATCCTTATAACGGCTTTCCAAATCATAATTCTTATAAACTTAACTTAGTCTATTAACATCCTTATATCTTTTCAGTTCAAAATTGTACATGTTAAACATCACTTAACTTATATAAATTCCTAAGCCAATCTGTTGCTTGCAAGCTATTTCCAATTAGTTTAACTTAACAGAAAATTCACTGGCATTTTAGTGCGAATTTCTCCAAATAGAAAACCTTTGTTTCACAGTTAGGAACATGAAGAAGAAATGCATTCAGAGTGTGGAATAAGTGACTGACTAACAGCAAGACACGTATCCTCTACACAAGCAAAGTCAAATGAATGTTCAGTAAAGACCAGACATAATCTAGCCTCTGTATAAACTTTGTGCAAACGAATCAGAATGAATATACAGGTTATCTGGAGAAGCCCTCTGTCCTTTTTTTAATGGTTAACTGAAAACTGAGATGTGGCAGCTGAGAAGCTTCTCCCAAGTCTCAAGTGACTTCATAATTCCTATAATCTGCCTCTTGATTTTAACAGATTCCAAAACCACATGGGCTCCAACCTGGTCCATGATGGAGAGAAGGAAGCCCTTCTATCGGCACTGCTGACATGCTAGCCACCATTGGTCCCTCCCTCCATGGTTGCCTAGCAACAACCATTCCATCAGGCTACCCGAATGGTTTCCATTTCAGGGGGTCCTTGTCAGAACTGCGGGCTGTACCAATTAGCACCCTTATGGGGAGCACAAGGACCTTTGATCTGGTGGAGCTATCTGCTAGCAGAAGGGGATCCCTCTCCCCCTGACAGTGCCCAGCATCCCCCCCCAACTGCTCCGGACAGTTGGGGGATCCCCTCTGAGTACGGGGTGAGACAGCACGATCATGGAAGGGGTGTTTCCCCTCTTTTACCAGAGGTCTCTGCTGCAGAAAAAAACACAAGATGTTCCAATTGGATTTCCACCCTTCCAACTTTAAAAAAACGGTGCCTGAGCTTGTATTTTTTCTCTTCCCTCCCTCTACCCTTTTCCATGCGTGCCACGTCTTTTACATTGTAATCCCGATGGTAGCGATGATCTTACCACCTATCTTGTAAGCTGCCCCAGGAACCTCCCTGGCCAAAGAGGGCTTTAAATGTTCATTTTAGATTGTGCAACTTCTGGTGGACTCAACAATATCTGGGGCGGGGCGGGTATTGACAATGGTGTCTTCCTGGACTAGTTCTGTGGAATGGGAATTGGGAGGCCCTGTGCTAGAGTCTCTCACACAGACATTTTCCCAGCAGTTTTTACAGCCTGGCACTGGGGGTTTTTTGAGCAGGAGCTGCTGGAACTGCACCCCAACGGCAGCTGCCTTGTATCAACTCCCTTCTCTCCAGTGGTCTCCTTGAGAGGAGGGGATTTCCCCAAGACTTTTGCTCCAGAGGAGTCCTTGCCTATAGTCAGGCACTTCTCTAGATAGAGCTTGGTTACCATCTGTTTTGAGACTCATCCTCATTGCAGAATTCTGGCTCCTTCCCCAAGATGGAGGCTGAGCCACAGAGCGCTGTAAGGCCAGGGTGTTCTGGGCCTCCTCTGATGAGGACTCCCCTTGCTGGGGAACGACACCTACAATCTTCCAATGACAAAACAGCCCCCAAGAACTTTCATCAGCTAGTAAAGGATGCATTTCGTCAGGAGTGTTGTGTTATCAATCTTCTCAAGGATGCTAGTTCAACCGGATGGGATTAAGCAAGACTAATGAGTTGAGATGGTCTTTCAACTGGTATCCCATCTTCTGACAGACATTTACCCTGTTGTTTAATTGTTTTGGTATTGATGCATATGTTCTTCAGCTCAATCACAGTACCATTTTCAAATTTTGCATCTTGTTGTTTATGTACTGCTTCCCTGATCTTTTAATGCTAAACAAACAGCACTGCATTTTGCAATTCATAACCAGATTCCCCCAAGCAAATACTGAGCCAGTGGAGAATTTGAGGGGTGATTTTTGCACTTGCAGGATGGGAAGTATGCCCTGACGCATTCAGTGGAACTTAGTATCCCCCCCAAAAGATGCATAGGATTGTAGACTGACAGTGCAGGATCTGAGTGTCAGGACTGGACCACCTGGATCCTTAACTGACACCAGACAGCAGTTGGAGCATCTGGCCAGGACCAGGGAGCTGGGTTCGAATTTACACTCAGCCATGAAACTTCATGGGTGACCTTGGTCCTGTTGTCAGATACCTCCTTGATGTGATTCCTACCCTCAAAATGGATTTACCACAGATAAATCTACCAGCCTAGCCTACCTCCAAGGACTGTTGTAAAATAGGGAGGATGGGAACCTTTGGCCCCACCAGATGTTGTCGGACTCTTAGCTCTCATCATCCCTGACCATTGGCCATGCTGGCTGAGGCTGATGAAAGATGGCACCCAACATCTGGATGGCCGCAGGTTCCCCATCCCTCAATAAAACTGTGCTTTGTAAATGGATAAAACTCTGGTAATACAGCGTCGCCACGACAACCTCCAAATGCACTTGCCTCATGAACAGACTAATAGGAAGCTGTTTGTCCAGATAGCATGGGGCTGCAATGATGATGAATTAACGTGGCCAGCTTCAACTCAAGTTACCGCAGAGTGTCCTCGCTTATTTTATTGCAAATGGTTTGAGATACTTGAAGAATGTCATTTTTCATTTCAGCCACATCAAAGCTGGTCTCAGTCTGGGCACAAGCCAGAACTGGGCTGTCCACACCCCACCCCGATCCTGGGATTAGCAGCGACCACAGCTTTTCCCTTTTGTTTGTTTTTTTAATTAAAGAGAATAAGGGGGAGAAAGGGAAAAGAGACAAGATTCACATAATATAAAAAATAAAAAATAAATGTAACTCCCCAAGTGCATATTGGGGTTAAAAACTAGAGTTTATTTCTCTGAAATACAGTCTTACTCATGTTTACTCCAATGCTTGACAGAACTTCAGAGGCCCTTACTCTCTGGTAAGTGCTCATTTTACGCAGATATTTTTATCACATAAAAGTTGTTTATATATTAAAAAAAACCACAACTTTTTTTAAAATGACATGTTGAGGTGAGGGGTGGAGGAGAAATTCAATTCAGTTTGCCTTTAAAGGCAAACCCACCTAATTTGCACCTTCCAAGACACACACAAAAAAGTGAACTGAAACATAGACATCCTTCAAAATTTGCTGAGAATTGTTAAGAGACCCCTTTCTCCCTCACAAAGCTACAATTCTCAGTGGTTTAGCAACCGATCTCTCTTCAGAAGCTCTGGAGATTGTAGCTGTGTGAGAGGAATAGGGGCCTCCTAACATCTCTCAGCACCCTTAAGAAATGACAGCTCCCAGAATTCTTTGGGGGGAAGCCATGACAGTATAAATGGATGGCGTGAATGTGGCCATTATCTAACCTCCCCCCAAGCTCTGTGCAAACGAATCGGGTTGAATGCTCAATAACCAGGTCATCTAGAAGCAACCTTAGAATATGGCCAACTCAGAAAATGGCGCTTTATGTGGCTGTTTTTTTTTTAATGGTTGTGTCCAGTCCATTCACATCTACCGCTTTCTGTCTTCAGTTGATTCCTGCGTTAGAGGCTACCATGTAGATTCTAAATTGTAGCATCAATGGCCAAATAAATGTTCGAGCTAGAGCTCTTAAGGCCTCTGCATCATCTCGCGAGATATTCGATTATGTTTCTAAAACTGGAGATCAAAACATATCTGTGTTTCAACCCACCCCAGTGGGTTGGTTTCGTTTCTCATCTCTGAAGCCCATAAATTAATTAGCATTCAAACTCAGAAAACTATCCCAAGTAATCTGCCACACCTTTTACTTAAACAAAAATTCAGCTATATTTTCCCATCTCCCTCTACCTGTCAAGCGTTGAACTTTTTGAAAATATGAATTTGGAATACATACATCAAGGCAGCGTCATGGTACCCTGGCTGGAATTTTTAATTTCCCCAATGTAAAAAGAAGCGGTTTGAAAAAAATGACTATGAATATTAAATCAACAAGAGAAAGCACAGCATATCACATATATAGACCAATCAACTCAACTTGCAGCTATCCAATTTAAACAGGTGATTTATGAGAGGAGGGGAAGAAAGAAGTCTCCGCTTCTTTTAACATTAGACAGATCTGTCATGATCCGAACAAAACACTCGCTTCCTTTGACAGAACTCAAGCTCCTTTTGTTTTCTGTTTTTTCTTTCTTTCAAATGTTATTCCTTTGTTTAAAAATCCAAGAGTTCAGAGTACCCAAGTTTTGGCACAGAAGGTTAACAGTATTGCTATCAGGCCTTAATATGGGTCTGTGTTCTGCCTTAGATGGCAGAATAGAGCCCTGGAAGAATCCAAGTAACAGCAACAAGGGTGTCCCTGAGCACGTGCAGAATGCCTCTCTCCCCAGAGCAATCACAGCCTACTCTCGGCACACCTGGAATCGAGAAGCAAGGCTTCTGGGCAGTTGTCTTGAGATCTGGCATCCTTTCTGTTAAAAATTAACACACTAGCTGTTGCCACGGGTCAGCGATGTGTTCATGATTGAGCAGTAATCCAAAAGTGTCTGTTTAATAAATGCAAACTTCAGAAGGTGAGGCAGCTTCTCAGTCAAGTCCTCCACTCCAAGCAAATGTTCTGAACGTTCTTAATTGTCGCTTTTAACTTTAAAAAACAACAACCTGGTAATTTAATTGTTTTGTCCTCTTTGTAAACCACTTTCAGGTTTTACTGTGATCAAGCTGTATATAAATCTTGTGAAATAAATATGCAATTTCTGCCTCTCGTGAGCAAAGTGTTTTTATCACTATTGACATGGTTTTTTGGGTGGGAAGCACAAGCCACCTCCTCTTGAACAGATATCCAGTGATTTTTCCTGCATCTCTCAGAAGTCTTTTCATCCCCTCTAGCGTACTTTTAAGGAGATTTGCATATATATGTATATATGCAATTTATGTATATATGTGCATATATATGTATTTATTTATTTTTTAAAAAAGGATTACAGGTTACATGTGCCAGAGTCTATGGAATGATGAAAAGCCAGTAGAAAAGAAGTATTTCTAAACCCATACCACTCCCTAACTCAAATCAAGTTATATTTGTTGAACTTTTGTAATAAAAAAAAATGAACTGGAACAATGGCCAAATTATAACCATGGTAGATGATTAACAGCTTCGCCTACACGCTGGTTGACCCAGCTGTCCCTGCCTGAGGCCTTCTGCTACCCCGTGAAGGGGGGGGGGGCAGGATTATGAAAATGCAATGTGGAATTTTTGGGAAATTTCATCCAAGGGCAACATTATCTCACAACACCCAGTGCCGCTGCAAGAGAACTGGGGCCGGGCGTGGGGGTGGGCAGCGATGCCAATGCATTTCTTTCCCAGAATGCAAACCAGAACAGCTGTATTGCGAGGGAGGGACACATCTGTCTACATGAAGCAAAACTTTGGTGGGGTGGACGAGCGACACGCAATGGGGAACACGAATAGGAAATGCCAGTGGAAGTGACTGTAGCTCTGTTGCCATCAGCAAGCATTCCTTGCAGGCCTCGACAGCCTTTCCTGGCCCTGCCACGCCCCCCGAGGGCCATATTCGCTCCCGGAAATCTCACATGTGGCCCCCCAAAGCACACCCCGAACCCCACGGCCCCCCACCTGTTGCAGGAGCCCCCCCGACAGCTGGCAGGGGACATTAGAGGTCCGCAGGAGAGCCTGCCTTCCTCTCCCGTGAAAATACCACCCATCCCCAGGGATATCTGGGTTGTTTGTGGCAAGAATGGTAAAAGGTGGGCGATGTCCCCCAAGCAGGGGTCCCAGGGAGGCATCAGTGATGGATTTTATTCCCTCAGACCCTCTGCTATGTGGGGAGATGCTCCTTTTCACTCAAAGGTAGGCCATTTTGTGGAGCCTTTGAATATTCAAATTGAAACTATCGCGCAATCATTGATTGTCAAATCATTGGATTCTTGAGGTTTTAAATACTTGGCTTGCGGGGAGAAAAATTCAAACTTATATCTGTAGGTATAAAACATTAATATTGTTTGTCTCCCACTCAAGATCTCCACAAAGGGTTTGGAATGATTTTTTAACTGAAAAAACCTTGTTTTCTTCTCTGTTTTCCTCTTGAATTAGGAAGCCCAGCTGAGGATCCCTTTTTTTGTCCACAGAAGATCCCTGGGTGTAAAGGGGGAAAAAAACACAGCCCAGAATAAAGACTTTTTCTTCTTCTTCTTGCTCTGGAAAATGTCAGGTAAGTTTGATTTCATTCTCTCTCTTTGTGGGGTTTTGGTGGGGAGGGTGGATTAATTCTCACCCGTGTAGTTTGTTGGGACAGTTTGCTTTCAAATAAAACAGGGTGTAAGAGGAAAGGGTGGGGAGAGTTAAGAACAGGAGGGCACCAGTGGCTCCAAAATGCAGTGAAATCAATGTTTCTTTAAGTGCATGCAAGTTAAATCTAACCAGATGCAAACTCATATACATAATAAATATATAAATATATATGCACAGGCGCACACAACACATCAGAGCAACAGGGCTACAGGAAAAAGAAGCGTCTCAGCTGGGAATGTTCTGGAGTGCAGCTGCTCCAAACTTCACTGTGAAAGGCAGCATTTAAATATATATATGTATATGTATAAGTATATATTTAAAACACATATTGCTTATGTGGAATTTTCACCTCCAAAGCCAGCCTCTCTGCCCAGGCAACCAGGGGCTACGGATCTCCAAATTAGAAACATTTCTCCCCCTCCATCCCCGGGGTGCAATTTAAGACTTCAGCCACGTAACTTGCCAGGTGATTAGTTGTGGATTTTAATATTCAGGGAACGATCAGAGCCCACCCACCACGACAGCGGGGCTTAGCCTGCCACCTGGCTCTCCCCACTTCCCGGGAGGAAGAGGAGAGGCTAAATGAATGCACCCCTAATACAGTAGGGTGGGGTGCGGTAGTTGGTGGGGGGGGAGAGATGGGACTTTTTTTTTAATGGAGTGCGGCGCTCAATAAGGGTCGCTTGTGCCCAGATGTCCCCCGTGCTATTCCTTTTGCGTCCAGCGGCGGCGCTGCCGCGCAAGAAAATCCACGCGGGGAAAAAAAACCCCGCTGCGCTCCCCACGCGCGATTGCTTTCCATTCTTCCCACGCGCAATATACGCTTTCCGTGCACGGCTTGGGAAGGCAGGCAGATATGCGAGGTGGAAGGAAATGGGTATCTCAGGTGGGTCTCTTGCGGGTGGGGTGTAAAGTAGGGGCAGGGAGATTGTCGGTTGGGAAGAGTAGCTGGGAAGAGAAGCCGGATACTTCCGAGTAAACAGGCATAGGATTGCGCTGCACGCGAGTCCCATGCATTGCGACGGCTCTTTCTCCGGAGCCAACGTGCACAAGGTTGCAATTATTATTTTTTGGCGGGGGGAAATAAATGCAAGCGATCAAAAACCGTGTATAGAGTTTGCAATTGCTGTGCACGTTGACTTCGGAGTCCCGAAGCCGGATCCGGGCCACGTTTTACTCGGAAGTAAGCCCCACCCCCGTGCTCCACGGCGCTTCCTTCTTTCCAGGTAAGTAAGGGCAGCTTGGCAGGCGAGGAGTCGCCCGCCGCCTTGGCAAGGAGCCTGGCTGGAGACGGCACGGCGCCTCTACTCCCGAGCAAGAGGGCTGCGGTCCCTCCTAACCCGACCTCGGGAGCCACCCGCAGCGAGATTTCTTGGAGCGGATCCGGCCTGCCCCCGCCCGCTTTCCCGTTCCCACGTGCGGGTCGTGCAGGCCTCGGAGCGGGGGTCTGGCGGCGCGGATAGAAGGCAGGCGCGGAAGGGAGCGCGGCGGCCCGCAGTTACTCACGGCGCTTACGAGGGAAGCACCGACCAGGCTCCCTCCGGCGCAGCCAGCCTAGCGCAGGGCTCCGATCCGTGGCGCGCTTACTCCGGAGTAAGCCCCGTCGAACTGGCGTGCCGTGGAATCGGTTTGCAAACGGCTTGCAGCAGCCCGCTCCCCGTCTGTCCCCCCTGCTCTTCTTTTTCTTATTTTTGAGGAGCGGGGAGGGATCAGAGCCCCCCTCTCCAAATTTCACCGCTTCTTCTCTCCCCCCCCCCCCGTTCCCAGTCCTCAGATGCCTCTGCAAAGCTCTCTCACACACACCCTCCCAAAGCAAACGCGGGATTTACTCACGAAAGCAAGGGTTCTTGGGCGAGATGTTTGCACCACCCAGAGACATGAAATGGCAGGATTCTGAGCTGCGGAGAGTGAATAGGCTTTTCCTGCAAAACTACCCTTCCCAGGCGGCCCCGCAAGCCCTGACATTTAAACCGGATTGGGGATAACCGCATTTGTGACCTAGGCGCGCCTTGTGCAAAAGGGACAGTTCAGGGAGCTGGCCAGACACCAGTTGTTCCTCTCCCTCGTGGGAATCGGCTCTAGTGTAGGTGGTTGGTGAGTGGCAGATACGGAGTAGCGGGAAAACATCATAAAGTTGGGCAGAAGAACCCATTTCATCCATACTTACCGCTGAGTTCAGAGGCCCACTACAAGTTACAGAGTTGGTTTGCAAAGAATTACATAGGGTTGTACCCAGTGCTGGTCTTAAGAGTAGACCCATTGCCGTTATTGGACCTGACATTATTGGTTCTTTTATTCTACTGGGTCAGCTCTAGCATTGAATCCAGCCCACGATAGGAACCAAGGAAGCTGCCTTATATTCAGTCAGACCAATTGTGTGCTGTTGTCTAGACACTGGCAGGCAGCAGCTTTCCAAGGTTGCAGGCAGAGAGTCTCCCCCAGGGCATGCAATGCTCTAAGTTGCAGCTGCTCAAAAGCTCTTCTGAGTGCTTGCCTTGCATACCCATCTGGGTGGCTTTTAAAAAAAAACAAGGGATGAACTTATTTACTGATTGCATTTATATCCAACCCTCTCTCCTGGTAGCACCAGGTGGCTGGCACGATTCTCCGCCTCCTCCTTTAACCCCCACAGCAACCCTAAGCTAAGAAGCAGCGACTAGCCCAAGGTGAACTTCATGGCTGAACGAGGATTTGAACCCAGGTCTCCCGGGTCCAAGTCCAACCCTCTAACAACTACTGTATACCACACTGGCTTCTGGGTATTGCTGGGCTCTCATCAGCCTCAGCAGCAGGGCCAGTGGTAAGGGGTGATGTACATTGGAGGTCCCAGAGCATTTGGATGGACACAGGTTCTTCACTCCTCCTTTAGACAGTGACGCTTGATTCCGGAATTCCGTTCTGCATGTTTGCAACACTTTGAGCCGGCCAATCATCTAGAAGCCATATAAGTTTTTGGTTTTTCAGAAAGGGGCGTCACGCCCAGTGGTTGTGGGACGGGTACCACCAGCGTAAGTGGGGGCTAGGCTACACCAGGATTCAAATCCCCTCTCCACCATGAAGCCCACTGAGCCAGTCTTCTGTCTCTTAGCCGAACCTACCTCGCAGGGTGGTTGTTGTGAAGCTAAAATGGAGAAGAAATGTGTACTTTTTGAGCTCAGAGGAAAGGTGGGACATAAATGTCGCTGTAACCAAATTACTACTGCTCTGTGGTGCAGCTGGGTAATTTTATACTGTACTTTGGACTTACACAGGGGCTCACCTCTTTAGATAAAATGTATAAATTTACTGAGTCTTAATGCGCCATCGCATGTAATGCACACCTCAATTTTCAGAACCTTTGAAACCAAAAAAGGTATTTGCTGTCGAATGTAAATGTTCTGTCGAATGTAATGCGCACCTTAATTTTCGCAACGTAATTTGGCCAAAAAGGTGAGCATTAGATTCGAGTGAATACGGTACTACTCCACCAAAATGTGGTAAAGCAACCTTGCTGTGTGTGTGTGTGCAAATTTCCTAAAATCCTAGCCTGATGGCAACATTCCCGCATCATGACTGCACTCAATATAAGCAAGGCTGCACAGAATCTTGAAGCAAGACAGTCTGGGGTTTTTTGGGGTGGGGGGGTGGTACTTCCACCCAATAAGTCCAGCTAGCACTGAAAATAGTAGTGAGTTCCAGTAAAAGAAAGGCCTCTCGGTTTCCTTTTCCCATGACACAAGACACCTTCCTTAAAATAAAAAATACTGCCGCTGATTATATACATTTAGGCATTTTGCAGCGGAATGGCACGGTCTCAGATGGTGCCAGATGCACAAGAATTACCCAGGTTTCTCCCCCTGCTCTGTTTCCCAAACCTCTGCGGGGGAATAAAATTGTTGCAGCTTCTCATCTGGCAAACTCATTCTAGGAGTCGTCAGTGGTGGTTGTCAGGCCAGGACACTGGGTGGGCAGATGCCTGTGGTCCCCTAAGCAGAATGAGCAGGTGCCCCCCACCGCAAAATGAAAAATAAAAATTGGGGGCTCACTGACCATCCCTGGAAATCAATCTGTAACACATTACCACCTAAGGACCTCTCCGTTTCCTGCAAACTGCCCTGCCCAGTTAAGACCATTAAATCAAGACTCTAACATTATGTAGCTGCAGCACTGTATGTTGTTGGCTGAAACTTGATGCTTCTGTTTTCTCAGGACAGGTATCACTTGTTTGGCTGTTTAATACGTAGCACTTGCACAGCACATTTTGAGCTATGTGGAAGACCTTCACATTTGCTCTCCTAGGCAAGCTTCACAACAGCCCTGTAATGTAGACTGGTATCATTCTTCCCATCCCGTAAATGGGAATGATAAAGACAGACTAACGCTGTGTACACACCGTACGTTTAAAGCACATCTCCCACCGCCCAAGAATCCTGGGAACTGTAGATTGTTAAGGGTGCTAGGAATTGTATCTCTCTGAGGGGTAAGCCATAGTTCCCAGGGTTCCTGGTGTGTGCTTTCAATGTGCTTACACAGCCTCTAAGCATGAGCTAGAGTAAGCAGGTGGAACCATGGCAAAGGCGAGGTTTGAATTAAGGACACCCCAGTTGCAAGGAATTCACAGCCAGACAGCATAAGCACATGCCACTGGGATAGCTCAGTCAATAGAGCACGCTACTCTTAATTTCAAGGTTGTGGGTTTGAGCCCCACATTGGGCAAAAGATTCTTGCATTGCAGGGGGTTGCAGTAGATAACCCTTGTTGTCCCTTCCAGGACTCCAGGATTCTGTCATTCTATGCATGTCTGCTAGGGACGCGGGTGGTGCTGTGGGTTAAACCACAGAGCCTAGGACTTGCTGATCAGAAGGTTGGCGGTTCGAATCCCCACGACAGGGTGAGCTCCCGTTGCTTGGTCACTGCTCCTGCCAACCTAGCAGTTCGTAAGCACGTCAAAGTGCAAGTAGATAAATAGGTACTTCTTCGGCGGGAAGGTAAACGGCATTTCTGTGCGCTGCTCTGGTTTGCCAGAAGCGGCTTAGTCATGCTGGCCACATGACCCGAGATGAGCGTCGCAACCCCAGAGTTGGCCACGACTGGACCTAATGGTCAGGGGTCCCTTTACCTTTACCTATGCATGTCTGCTAGGAAGTAGGTCTCACTTTGCTCAGTGGGGCTGACTCCAAGGTAAGCCCGCACAGGATTGCACCATTAATAACGACTGTCTACTGTTTGGACGAGTGCTAGTTGTATCTGTATAAGTGCAGCGCTCACTTCCTGCTGTTTAATGACCAGCTGTATTTTGTTGTTTAATGACTTTGGGTATTTATTTATCAAGACAAATACACCGCTTAACTTTTAAAAAAAAAATCTCTTGAGAAGTTCACATAAAATGATATAAATATTAGTTTAAAGTAGCAATAGAAACAGATAGTGTATTAGTAGTGGATTTATACTGGGCTGTCCGCACATCATTCTGCTTGGGGGAAGAACCACAAGTAGCAATGGGACATGCACCGATCTGAAATGAAGCAGTGCGCCCTGAAAGCAGGATTGCGCATAACTGCCCCATATTGAGCACAAAGTGTTATGAATGCAGAATTAAATAGACGTGCCCATGAAGCCTTGGATCACAGTATAACCAAGGCTCTTGGTTACTATAAGAAAAAATAGGGTGCAAAATATCGGGGTGTAGCCCATGGCTGTAGCCAGGATTTTTGTTGGGGGGGCCAGGACTTTTGTTGTGGGGGGAGGGGCAGAACCAATGTAATTGGTCAGTTATGTATTTCTATTGTTTTACTTGATTGGGGGGGTAGCTGCCCCCCTGCCCCCTCTTGGCTACGCCAATGGTGTAGCCAACACCGGTCCCTATTCAGACTGTAAGTCAACCCATTGACATTAACGGACATGGCGCAACTCATTTAGGGTTATTGATTTTAGGAGGCCCACTCGGAGCAGAACTTTGTTGGAGACACCCCATTAGTTCTGCAGTAAGCTTCTAGGATAATCTCCCAGCCTTAAAATTCTCCTTGCGTCTCCCCAGTCGTGCTGAAATGTGTTCTCCTCTCTGCCACCGCCCTCCCCGTGAGAATCAAATGGGAGGGTGCCCAAAACTGAGTTGCTGTTATGTGAACGGGAACTCATACTGGGTCACGACAGGGCCATCAGGTATGACAAAAAGATACTGAGCGCCCTCCCTGCGGTGGGGGCAGATTCCTCAGACTTACTGACCAGAATGGAATGAGACCTCCTTGAGTGTAATCTGGATTTAATCGGTTTATCAAACTCTAAACTCTTGGTGGGGGAAGCTTTATTTGACAAATGTTTGACAACATGCGTTCTATCAGGAAATGTTTACAAATTAAGGAATGGTCGCAAGGCCATCAACAATATATTCAAAGAGATATACTGACATCAAGTTTTCCTTTTTTAAAAAAATGCTTTCTATCATTCCACTCATCCAACAGTCTGCCATTGACCCCCTCTTTCTAAAGTATTTATATATTATCCATGAAAGTCTGATAAATGTTCACACAAATACAGTTTTTAGTATAAGGGAATGATGGTGAACATTTAACAGTGCAGTCCTAACTACATATACTCAGAAACAAGCCCCAATGAGGTTAGTGGAGCTTACTCCCAGGTAAGTAGAGTTGGAATTGCAGCCAAGACAGTAAGCACCAAAGTGGCGTTGCAAACTGAGTGGGATTTACTTCAGAGTATTATTATTCTTAATAATAAATTGCTATTCTTTATATACTGCTTAATGGCAAAGTAGGCGCCTAGGTAGTTTGATGATAAAAGCCAATTACACTAACTTAAAATTGCAGGTATAAAAACCAATAATGCAAACATTAAAATGTAAACATACACAATGTGTTTCTAATGTACACCACATTACATGTGATCTTTTGATAAAGGGTGCTATGTAAAGTGTAATAAGAATAAGAATAAAGGCTCAAACCACATTTTAAGGCTTTTCCCCTTACAAGTTTATTTTGACTTCCTGTTTTGTAATTCAGCATGACTTTCAGCTCCCTGCTACCCAGAAGTAAGTAAACCCTCTAAAGGAGGAAATATTTAAGGTAGTGTGGTCAGAATTAGAACCCAAGTCCCCGAATTCCTAAAGGGTAGAATCACTTGCTTAAGCAGTTTATGACTCCGAGCTGGTAAACCCTAAACTCACTTTTTACTTTTCAGAATATAAAATCCTATTGTTAAATTGATTCTTTTAGGAAAACCAAAGGTCTATCAAGGTGTCCGAGTCAAGATTACAGTGAAGGAGCTTCTGCAGCAGAGAAGAGCCAAGCAGGCTGTGGCAGATGAAGCCGTAAGCACCTCCTCCTCTTCCCACAGTTGTGGCTAATTGCATCATCATAATAATAAACAACTTGTTATTTTCTTCCTTTCAATTAGTGACGTGGCCTGCACCATGCCACTTGGTTGTGCAACACTTGAACGTGTGTGAACTAGAACCTGGGATCTTGAAACAGCTGTTCCCAGATAGCACCACTTCAGATTGAAGGGGCGATGCATTTGAATCCTTTCCTACCAAACACCAAACCCTGCATGTAGAAAACTAGCTTGTCAGTGAGAAATGTGGGGCTCAGAACCCTTCTCCCTAGCATATTAGCTTTCTATTGCAAGGATTAAAATATATGCAAGAGCATTCACCATTGTCACCCTCCACTTGCGATCTGAAGCGGTGCAGCCCAGGAACGGTTTATTGCTCGTTTAGACTGGGTCTGACTATAGAAGAAACATTGTACTGGAGCTGACGCAAAGCCATATGAAAGTCTTCCTGCAGTAGTTCATTCATACATACAGTGGTACCTCGGGTTACATACGCTTCAAGTTACATACGCTTCAGGTTACAGACTCTGCTAACCCAGAAATAGTGCTTCAGGTTAAGAACTTTGCTTCAGGATGAGAACAGAAATCGTGCTTCGGCGGCGCAGCAGCAGCGGGAGGCCCCATTAGCTAAAGTGGTGCTTCAGGTTAAGAACAGTTTCAGGTTAAGAATGGACTTCCGGAACGAATTAAGTACTTAACCCGAGGTACCACTGTATTGGTGAAAATAACATACAAAATGCATTCTGTTAGGAAGAAAATGCCTTGCAAAAAATGTGGCTATTAGGCAGAACTGCTTCTGCCAACCTAGCAGTTCGAAAGCACGTCAAAGTGCAAGTAGATAAATAGGTACCACTCCGGCGGGAAGGTAAACAGCGTTTCCGTGCGCTGCTCTGGTTCGCCAGAAGCGGCTTAGCCATCCCGGCCACATGACCCGGAAGCTGTACGCCGGCTCCCTCGGCCAATAAAGCGAGATGAGCGCTGCAACCCTAGAGTTGGTCACGACTGGACCTAACGGTCAGGGGTCCCTTTACCTTTACCTTTAGGCAGAACTGCATGCAAACATTAATAGGAGAAATTCATGCTCATATGTCGACGAATTAAGTACTTAACCCGAGGTACCACTGTACTACCAATCACCCCTCAGGCATTGAACATCTATCTGTAAACCAGCCATAAGGTGCCCTCTATTTTTGACCAGTATTTTCTGACCAACCAAGTGTCAAAGTGCAATCATCTGGGGACCTTCTTTGTGTGCCTCCTCTACGAGAGGTCTGGAAGGTGGCAACATGAGAACCAGCCTTCTCTGTGGTGGCTCCCTGTCTGTGGAATGCTCTCCCCGGGGAGGCTCACCTGGTGCCTTCATTAGACACCTTTAGGCACCAGGCGAAAATGTTCCTCTTCAATTGACATTAGCATTCTATGGCCTTTAAAATGTGTTTGTGGGAGGAGGGTTATTGGTTGGTTTTTGTTTTCTTACGCCTTTTGAGTTCGCCTTTTGTATTTTTATTTTGTGACCTGCTTGTGATCTTCAGAGGACAGGCGGCATGCAGATTTAACAAATGATAAGAATGAAACCCTATTCTGCTAATTTTAGCATAAGAACATAGGAAGGCATATTATGCAGAGGCCATTAGTCCATCTGACTTAGCACTGTCTACAATAAATGGCAGTGGTCCTCCAGGTTCGCAGCTGTATCTGGAGATACAGGGAGACTTCTGCATGCAAAACTTGGGCTCTAACATCTCAACCAGAGGACCTTCCCTTTCTGTGGGTGGGTTGCAGAAAGTGGAAGTTTTTGGTCCAGAAGAAAGAGGCAGAAGGGGGTGAATTCAATGCTGAAGGACTGCTCCAGACACACCAGTCTGGATGTGGCACCACAAGTCAGCTTTTGCAATGCATAAACTGTGAAGGTGGAATTTTTCGGGACTGTGCTTGAATTTCTGCGGGAGTTGCTGCTCCAAAGCATCAGGGAGGGTTATGACACAGAGACCTGGGTGTTTCTGTCACCCTCTGATGCCTCCACTCTGGATGTTAGGCCAACGCAAGATTCCAGGTTACACCCATCCCTGTTTCGCAATTTAAACCATGGGTAGTCTTACATGGTCTCTTTCTTTTTTTAAAAAGCTACAATTCCCATTTTCCATTTTCTAATGGTGCGGGTAGGGTGGGGAGGCTATAGCTCAGTGCTGCAACACCTCCTTCACATGCAGAAGGACCCAGGTTCCAATCCCTGGCATCACGATCCGAAAGAATCAGGCAGCAGCTGATGTGAAAAGCTTTGTGTCCGAGACTCTGGAGAGGCGCTGCCAGTCAGAGTGAGCAATAGTGAGCTAGATAGGCAAATAGTTTGACCTTACATAATGTAGTTTCCTGTGTTATCATTTGTTAAATTTACAAAGCAAGAGTGCGTAGACTTTTGAGTTTCCAACATTTGTCATCTTTGGAGTAGACCCATTGAAATTAATGAACGTGGGTCGTTTAGATCTGTTCATCTGATGAGAGGAATTTATTAGGGTGCAGCCTGTAATCTCTTAAGAGTTAAGGTGTAGCTAAAAAAGGTAAAGGGACCCCTGACCATTAGGTCCAGTCGTGGAAGACTATGGTTGCGGCGCTCATCTCGCTTTATTGGCCGAGGGAGCTGGCATACAGTTTCCGGGTCATGTGGCCAGCATGACTAAGCTGCTTCTGGCGAACCAGAGCAGTGCACGGAAATGCCGTTTACCTTCCCGCCGGAGCGGTACCTATTTACTTTCACTTTGACGTGCTTTCGAACTGCTAGGTTGGCAGGAGCAGGGACTGAGCAACGGGAGCTCACCCCGTCGCGGGGATTCAAACTGCCGACCTTCTGATCAGCAAGCTCTAGGCTCTGTGGTTTAGACCACAGCACCACCCATGTCCCATAAGGTGTAGCTAATCGGGCTCAAATGCTGATGATGGTAACACAGAGCATCCTATAGCTCAGGAATGGGGAACCTGAGGACCTCCAGATGATATTGGACTACGCGGCCTATCATCCCTGATCAATGGCTGCACCGGCTGAGCCCCGGTTCCCCGCCCCTGCCATTGCAGGAAGGTGGGAAAGTGTTAACTGCTCTTTGAGAGGAGGAGTGATCAAGAAGTCACACATAGCACATTGCACTATGTGCAAAGAGCTCCCCTGGCTTATGTTGCTTTAGTGATTTGCATAAAGAAAAAGCCAGCCAAATACTGCTTCCGGGTTCACATCACTGGAGGGCTGTTTTCCACCTTC
This sequence comes from Podarcis raffonei, assembly GCF_027172205.1. Classification (NCBI taxonomy): domain Eukaryota; kingdom Metazoa; phylum Chordata; class Lepidosauria; order Squamata; family Lacertidae; genus Podarcis; species Podarcis raffonei. The sequence goes on from NC_070616.1 coordinate 24,873,498, forward strand.
ACAGATTAACTCTAGTACCCACCTGTTGCTATTCCTTGGAAAAGACATTTGCCCTTTGTCTAAGAAACTGGGCAATCTGGAAAGTATGTGTGTGTGAGAGAGAGCATCAATCCCTTCAGCACTGAAATGACCCTAGTTGAAGATACGTCTTCTGATGACATAAAAATCTGTGAATGTAGTTTAGTTTTCTAGCTGTGCTGTAAGAAAACAACAATCACTTTCTTATCTAAGCAGGAGGTTTTAGAACACAAGCAAGGCAGCCGTTAAGATGATCCTGCGGGCAGCCTGCAAGGGAAGGGGAGAGAAGAGATGGCAAAAGAGATTTTTTTAATGTATTGGGGCAGAAACAATATGCAAACTGAAACACAAAATCACCATTGGAAATTTGCACTTCTCCAAATTTGGCAGTGCATTTCTTCTATCGAGTAATGTGTGTGCGATAAAGTGTGCATAGAAATGCTTATATTACGTTAAAAGAGCATACAAAAATGCTTTATGTTAGGGGAAATTGTTTGCAAAAATGTGTATATTAGAAGAAATTAGCAGTAAAATGCAGACAAATTTTCACACAGACTTTTAAAAAAAGAATCTGCTTGCTGATGTGCAAATTTGTGTTTAAGAGTGGAAAAATGAGAGCCCAAGAGAAATCAAAATTGATAGATTTGCTCACCTGTCATATCATATCATATCCTTCCTCATGCAGGGAAGAATTTAAGCTTTTCTCAGTTTCTACTGACAATGGCTCGTGATGCTGGCTCATGTCTGCTCCTGAGACTTTAATGCCATTTCACATTCCTGTTTCTGCTTTTTATTTTTTTAAATGTTTCTTTGCTGCCATGGGAGTGTCCTAAGCATTGTGTGTCAAAAATGGAATATTATAAATAGTTAAATTATTTTTAGTGTAAATACACAGATTAACAGCAATCTCAGAGGGACCTCTCCCCAATATTTAAAACCAGAGGCTAGAGGGTTCTTGTAACATGCAATATCTCATCTGAGAAATTTCACTAGCTTTCTTTGTGACTCAGATGGCTTTCCTCAACATAGTTTTGGGTGTTTGAAACTGCCTTCGGATTTCGCTTGAGTCGAAACCTGGCAAGGAGTGGAGGGACTGTGAAACACCCCTCCCCCTTGGGGGGAAATTTCGTTCATCTTATGGAGAACCCCTCTGTTTGTGGAAGAGCCATCCCATTTGCTTTGAGCTCCCTTCAAATTCCTTTTTAGGTGAACTCTGTGTCTAGGCTCTAGACTGGAGTTCAGTTGGAACAGCTGCTGTTACAGAGCCTGCCTTTATGGATTTAACTGTGATCAAACAAAGCAAGGTTGTAAATTCCAGCAGGGGAATGCTTTGCAAATAGGGGTGACCTTCCAGTAACTTTTAAAAAATATTTCCTGCTCTCGGTGGCGCTTCACCCTAAACACAGGCATGTTGATAGCAGGTTATTTTTTTTTAAAAAAAATGCTGAGAGCCTGTCCCATGGCAAAATAGTGCGTTCTTAACAGATTTCAGGAATTGCATGTTCTATGGGAGCATGCATCTTATGAGTTAGGTAACAGACTAACTAACATCTAACATGGCCACAACTTCAACCTACACAGATAACAGCAGAATCAACCTGCATTGCTAACTCCCTGCGTGCTCCTCATGGAGATAAAGCCTGGACTTACCTCCACCGTGTTAAGGGGATGAAGGAAGGGGGGAGGGAAGGAGGCAAGGAATTTCTTCTGCTTTATAAATGGAGAACCACCCAGCTGTGCTTTGCTTTATTCCTTGTGTTCTCAGGTTTCCGGAGAAGGCAGTGGCAACAATGTCCAGTTCACGGAGTCTTTCTCCCCTCCCTGTGCAGGTTGGTACAAGAGCACCTTTTTTTCTCTGCCCCCCCACCTTTCCCCTCTCTCCCAAAACACATCCCACTTCTTTTCCGGACTTCCTAAACCTGGCATTTAATTAGGAACCTAGCCAATCAGAACTTTGCTAAATGCAGAGGAGGACACACAGAGGGGGAAGCCAGCAAGGATGTCCTCGCCCCACCTGGCAGCCTCTTCATCTCAGTTTGGGGCTGACCTATAGACCCATCCTGTTCCCAAAAGGAACTAATGGACCAAGTTTAGTGGCTTGCTTTCTCTCCCATCCATTTCTCTCTCTCTCTCTCTCTCTCTCTCTCTCTCTCTCTCTCTCTCTCTTCCTGTTAATCCAGCGGGTGGTGGGGGGTTAATCTTTTCACATCTTACATCAGCTCCTTCCTGCTGTGCAAGAACTCATACTGTCAGAAAGTCCTTCCTGATATTTAGTCCTTTCTTGTAACTTGAATCCATTGGTTCGGAGCAGGAGAAAACAAGTTTGATCCATCCTCCATGTGGCAGCCCTTGAATATGGTGGTCATATCTTTTCTCAGTCTCCTCTTTACCCTAAGGCTACCAGATTCCCCCCCCCCCCATGAATCCACTTTTCAACTTCAGTAGGAATGATAGGATTTTGTCAGGGGACTGATTTGTAAATCCGGGGACTGTCCCCAGGAAACAGGGACATCTGGTAACCTTACTTTACCCGGCTAAATATACCCAGGTCCTTCAACTGTTCCTCATAAGACTTGGTTTCCAGACCCTTGAACATCTTGGTTGCCCTCCTCTGCACACCTTCCAGCTTGTCAGTATCCTTAAATTGTGGCGCCCAGAATTGGGCACAGTAGTCCAGGTGTGCTCTGACCAAGGCAGACTAGAGCGGTACTATTACTTCCTTTGATCTGGGCACTATACTTCTGTTGATGCAGCCTAGAATAGCATCAGCTTTTTGCTTTTTGCTTTTTTTTTCTGCCACTGCTGCATTGCATTGTTGACTCATGTAAAGCTTGCGATCTGCTAAGACCCCTATATCCTTTTCACATGTACTATTGACAATCCTGGTGTCCCCCATCTCCTATTTGTGCAGCTGATTCCTCCTGCCTAGTGTCGAACCTTACACTTGTCATGCGTTCTTCAAGAATTGTGTTCTTTTTATGGATTTTTTCTTTTCTTGTTTGCTTGTTTTCGGCTGCCTTTTGGCTTGTGCAAAAGGGAGCATATACCGTATTTTTCGCTCTATAAGACGCACCAGACCACAAGACGCACCTAGCTTTTGGAGGAGAAAAACAAGAAAAAAAATATTCTGAATCTCAGAAGCCAGAACAGCAAGAGGGATCGCTGTGCAGTGAAAGCAGCAATCCCTCTTGCTGTTCTGGCTTCTGTGATAGCTGCACAGCCTGCACTCGCTCCATAAGACACACACACATTTCCCCTTACTTTTTAGGAGGGGAAAAGTGAGTCTTATAGAGCAAAAAATACAGTAAATCATCTAAATGATGTAACTAACTAAAATGACAGCTGTTTGTCCTTGCGTCCTTGCGTCCTACTGTCTTGTTCTCTCCTCTCCTTCCTCTCTTAGCCTCTTACGTAGACACAGAACTTGCCTCTTCTTCGTCTGGCTGCGTGCAACCCTGGCAGTTCCAAAACTGCACTGCCTGCGAGGAGCTCCCCAGTTACTTGGAGCAGCTGGTTGATTCCTGCCTTCAAACTGAGCTACCTTTGGATGCTACTATGGGGACTACCCAGAGCAACATGCCTTGCTCGCCTGACAGCTTCCAACTAGGCCCTCCCTACCTCAACCAAAGCCTGGTAATTGCGCTTCAGTTTTTATGGAGTTGGGGTTCAGGATTCTACAAAGCACCCGTATGCTTGGGGGATTCATACAGCAGGAAAGTAAGAGCACGACTGCAGGATAGACATAATTGAAAGCTGTAAATAGCTTTGGGAGAAGCACAGCTGCTCTGATGGAGCCCTGCTCTGGGGCCTCTGTTAAAGCAATTAAAGAAAGCCAGTGTGATAGTGTGGTTAGATCATGGGTAGGCAAACTAAGGCCCAGGGGCTGGATCCGGCCCAATCGCCTTCTAAATCCGGCCCGCAGACAGTCTGGGAATCAGTGTGTTTTTACATGAGTAGAATGTGTCCTTTTATTTAAAATGCATTTCTGGGTTATTTGGGTAGGAATTTGTTCATTCCCCCCCCAAAAAATGTAGTCCAGCCCCCCACAAGGTCTGAGGGACAGTGGATCAGCCCCCTGCTGAAAAAGTTTGCTGACTCCTGGGTTAGATTGTGTGACTAGGGCTTGGGAGACATGGGTTCGAATCCCCACTCAGCCGTGAACCTCACGTACACCAGTCACTCTCTCTCAGCCTAACCAACATCACAAGGTTGTTGTGAAGATAAAACGGAGAGGGGGAGAACCTTGTTTGCCACCTTGGGCCCCTTGGAGAAGAAGAAGAAGAGTTTGGATTTGATATCCCGCTTTATCATACCTGAAGGAGTCTCAAAGTGGCTAACATTCTCCTTTCACTTCCTCCCCCACAACAAACACTCTGTGAGGTGAGTGGGGCTGAGAGACTTCAGAGAAGTGTGACTAGCCCAAGGTCACCCAGCAGCTGCATGTGGAGGAGCGGGGAAGCGAACCCGGTTCACCAGATTACGAGTCTACCACTCTTAACCACTACACCACACTGGCTCTCTGGTGGAATATAAAGAGAATCAATAAATGAAGCCTGGAGCCTAAATTATTATTGACTTCTTTTCCTTAGATGCCTCCTTTTCTCTCTCCTCTCCCTTCTCCGTAGGGTCCTGGATCCCCGGATTCCTCTGACCCCTCCAGCTCATTTGACTACAGCTACTCTCCACCGCAGCCTCCTCCTTTCACCCCACTCTCTTACAGCTCCCCTTCCCCTCTGGATGCCAAGAGCTGCATGTATCCATCGTCGGAAGGAAGCCCCTATCACCAGCAGTCCCAGTTACAGTACAGCCACGCCCCTTCTGCGTGCTGCTGTACCTCTTGCGGCTCCCAGCACTTGGACGCTTTCAGAGTACCAGAATATTTCCCCTACGCAAACACGGACTGCAGGGACTATGCCCCTTCCGTCTCCGTAGCAGATGACTTCTTCCGGAGAGATCGGAGTTGGGATACATGCTACAGCTAATGGGGGAGCGTCCGGTGGGCCGCCGCTGTCCTAAACGCAGGAGATCAGCATAGACTCTGGTTGCCATTCTGGTTGGAGGAGGGTGCAAGCATCCCAGCTTCACAGAGTTCTTCATCGGGCGTAATGGAAAGGGGGGTGACATTATTAGACCGTTGGTTCTCTGCGCTATAACACACACCGGGGAATCCACATTCTGCATGGAGAAAAGCTGAATCCTGCAAGCGACTTAATTGATGTGGATGTCATTTGTTTTGCCTAATTTGCTTTGCCTCTGCTGGTTGTGGGGCGGATCAAAGGGGCTAGGCAGGGCGCTGCCATGGTACTCCTGGCCCACTGGGTATCTTATTCACCATATCTTATTTCATCAAGCACTGCCTGTATACTTGCAAGCACATCTCTGTAATCATAAGTACTAGAAACTTCTTTTTTTTAAAAAAGGCTTGAGCTAAATTGTGCATCTAGCAACACATTTTGCAATTCTTCTGTACCCAATTGGAATTGCGGCATGCGCACAGCCCATTGTTTAACACCCTGGATTAGTGGCATGTTTTACCCTAGCAACCTGGCGTGCTCAATATATTTAAAACTTTGGTCCCCTCCAGATGAAGGGTTCTGTGAAACGCAAAAGCTTGCATACGCCTATCCATAGAATATATATTCTGTTTCCTTCATCTCTTTCATAAATACAGCATGCATATATGTTTGTGCTCAGATCAGATAAGCCAGTATATTGCCTCCACGAACATAACCCAACCTTTACCTTCTTCTGGTGGTGTTTTCTCTGGGGTTCATTTAAGGGTGCGCACAACGTTTTAAACCACATCACAGCATTTCTTTCGCCATCCTGTCATTCTTGTATCTTTGATTCCATTAAACAAACGTCAGCCAATTTGCCGTAGATGGGTGTGTTTTCCCCCTTTCATTCTCGCAGTACAAACTGATAGCTGGAGGTGTATTTCGATGCATTGCGTTCACACAGAATGAAATAATTGTAGAGTGGGCTGGGACCTCGGTGGCTATCTAGTCTGACCCACTCTTCAGTGCAGAATATGCAATTATAGCACCCCTGACAGCTGCTTAAATGCCTCCAGTGAAGGAGAGAGCCCAGCATTTCCACTGTTGAACAGCTCTTGCCATTAGGAAATCCCTCCTAACACTTAGTTGAAATCTACTTCCCTGTAGTTTCCAGGTTCTAGATTTTTGTCCTGATAAAATTTTGATTTTTGTCGTGGGAGAGATACTTTCCATTTCCATTAAAGGCTGAGTGGGGAGGTTTATTGGGTATTCCAGGGTAGTCCTATAGACTTTGTCAGTATATGGGTGTAATCTACCATTGGGGGTCATTTAGTCAAACCACCCCATCTTTCCTCACTTATGGCTAGCAGCATGCATAGCCTGCAGAAAATTCACCAATAAACCAGAACTTGTGTTTTTTTTAAAGAAATATTTATTAAAGTTTTACAAAAGCATGAATACAAAAATACATGAAAGAAAAAATAAAAATAAAAAATATACAACATACAAAAGACAAAAAAAATAAGAAAAATTTAAAAACAAATCCATTTTTCATAACTTTAAACTCCTTTGCTTGTTTCTTTGACCTCCTCACACCTCCCCTTTTTGTATTCCCATTTACATAATCAAGTCAGCAAATCCTTACCCTCTTTCATTTATCTTAACTATATCTTAACATTTTTAAACTCTATATTTTCATCCATTATCAATTCATTTTTGCATATTCTTATTAACTTCGTTGCTAATGCCACTTATTTTCAATCCAACATCATTTTAACATTCATTGATTTTACAGTATTTCTGCAGATAGTCTTTAAATTTCTTCCAATCTTCTTCCACCAACTCTTCTCCCAGGTCTCGGATTCTGCCAGTCATTTCTGCCAATTCCATATAGTCCATTACCTTCATCTGCCACTCTTCCAGGGTGGGTAAATCTTGTGTCTTCCAATACTTTGCAATAAGTATTCTTGCTGCTGTTGTTGCATACATGAAGAAAGTTCTATCCTTCTTTGGCACCAATTGGCCGACTATGCCCAGGAGAAAGGCCTCTGGTTTCTTCAATAAACCAGAGCTTGAAGTCCCAAGTAATTATTCTGCCTTTGCTCATCAACATGAAGCACTTTGAACATCGGAAGTGTGGCTCAGTCTTCTGAGATCTGAACCACACATTTTGAAGCCTATGTCTACAAGGATTGTAAGAGGCAGACCCACATATAATGCATTACAGTAATCAAATCTAAAGGTTACCAGAACATAGATGGCAGAAGTTAGGCTATCCCTGTCCAGATAGGGGCACAGCTGGGCCACCAGCCAAAACTAATAGAACAATAAAACAACAGGGTGGCGATACAATGACTACTGCAGTCGACGCAAGCTAATATCACCAACTGTCTGTAAACAAACAATAAACATCCATAAAAATGGCAAAAGTAGTTTCTTTCCCAAATAGATTTTATCTTTATCAGCAAATAAAGAGTTCACTTGTATTATATCAGTGGTTCAGTGCTCATTTCTTCTCTTTCCAAAATAGATTTTATCTTGAACAATTGCAAACACAGTAATAAAGAGTCCACTTGTGCTTTGGTGTTCGTCAGACGTTTCGTCACTAAAGAGCTTAGTCATCGAGCTGTCAGAATCAATTGTATCAGAATTGCACTGAATTAACAAGTAGAATAAGGAAAATTAAAAATACGCTGAGAATGCATAAGTAAGACATACCTTTGTAGTAAATAATATACAAGGTAAGACAGTATGTATACAACTTAAAGCAGGGGTATATCTACAAGAATAAAGGCGAGACAATAACTAGTCCATTCACACATACATAGTTAATACCCTTAGTCTCACTAATACAAAAATTCTCTATGGAAACTTACCTGTCCCCATCTGTATGTTTCCATAGGGAGGAAATGTATTTAAATTTGTGAGCCCTACCCATGTTTCCGAAGGGGGTTTAACAAACTGAAGGACATCATCCTCTTTCTATGCTCCTCCTGATACAATTGATTTTGACAGCTCGATAACTAATCTCTTTAACGATGAAACGTCTGGTTACCGGAACTCTTTATTTACTGCGTTCACAATTGTTTAAGATAAAAGCTGATGGAAGGCACTCCTCATCGCTGAGGCCGCCTGAGCCTCAAAGTGATGGCAAGGGATCCAAAAGTACCACCAAGCTACGTACCCGCTCCTCCAGAGGAAGTGTAATCCCATCAAGAGCAGGCAACCTCCCAGCCCTCCGGTCTAGGGAACCATTCACTAACAGTGCCTTTATCTGGATTGAGTTTCAGTTTGTTAGCTCTCATCCAGTCCATTACCAAGGCAAGGCTGGTCCAGTGCTTCCACTTCTGCACCTGCAGTTGTAAAGGAGAAGTAGAGCTTTGTGTCATCAGCATATTGCTGACGCCATACTGCAAAACTCTGGATAACGCCAGTAAGCAGTTCATGTACATGTTAAACGGCACAGAGGATAAAATTGAACCCCAAGGAACTCCACATTAAAGGTTCCACAGGTCTGAAGAGCACTCCTCAAGCATCATCCTCTGGAAACGACCATCCAAGTAGGACCAGAACCACTGCAATGTAGTGCCACCCACCCCTAACTCGGACAGCTGCTCCAGAAGGATACCATGACCAATGGTACTGAAAGCCACTGAGAGGTCGAGGAGAATTAACAGGGACACGCTTCCCCTGTCTCTCTCCCAACAGAGGTGACCAAAGCAATTTCTGTTCCAAAACTGCACCTAAACCCTGATTGAAACAGTTCTGGAAAATTCATTTCCTCCAAGAGTGCCTGGATCTAGTCTGCACTCACCCGCTCCAGAACCTTGCTCAAGGAAGGGAGATTAGCAGCAGGTTGGTAGTTACTTAGATTTTCTGAATTCAGGGAGGGTTTATTAAGAATGGTGTGGTTTACCGCTGCCTCCTTCAAGCAGGCAGGGACCATCCCCTCTCAAAAGGAGGCATGAATCGCCTCCCCGGCCCAGCCAGCTGTTCCCTCCCTACTAGTTTTTGTCAGCCAAGAGGGCCAAGGGTCCAGAGCACAAGTGGTGGCCCTAACCAGTCCAAGCAGCTTGTCCACATAATTAATCCTTACTAACTAAAACTCATCCAACACAACAGGACTAGACAGTGCTCTGAACACCCCTTGAGAGTCATCTGCTGTAATAGTGGAGTCAAGATCCCAGGGGATGCAAGAGATTTTGTCCTCAAAATGCTTTGCAACAAAGCACAGCGAGCTACTGTTGGTTCTTTGGGGCAGCCTGTAAGAGGCCCCACACTACCCAGAAAAGCTCTGGCACAATGAAGATGCAATGGAGGCAGCAAAGTACAGTGGTATACCTTGGTTTACGAACTTAATCTGTTCCAGAAGTCCGTTCTTAAACCAAAACTGAGGAACGCTTTTCCTAATGAGGCCTCCCGCCACCGGTGCCTTTCCACCATTTGACTTCTTAGACTGAGGTAAAGTTCGCAAACCGGGACACTACTTCTGGTTTTGCAGAGTTCATAAACTGAATAGTTTGTAAACAGGGCTGTTCTTAAACTGAGGTACCACTGTGTGCCTTCATTACTGCCTTCGCTGCCACATGGTAGACTTGATGATAAGCCCTCTCCAGGGTTTGATTGCATCCAACTGGACCCAGCTGTCTCCCAGCTTGTTTCCTTGCCCTAAGCTCTGGAGTATACCAGGGTTGAGAAGACGTGGGCTCCACAAAGTGGGAGAGGCCGCTCAGGGGCGCTCATGTCAACGGCCCAAGCCATTTGGATGTTCCAGAGGTGGGTCAAGGCAGACACGCCAGTCAAATCAGCCAGAAAATACCCCAGAGTCATCTGAAAACCCATCAAGGTGGATCATCCCACTTGGTTCTTTACCTCTGTAGAGGGGGGAAAGTGCTGAAAGCCTAAGTCTCAGGAGGAAGTGATCTGACCATGACAAGTGACCAATGTCAATATTGCACACTTTTCCTGCCCTGTTGAGAAAACAAGGCCCAGAAAGTGGCCTGCCACATGTGTCATGTATTTGCATATTAACATCTGGATTTGGAGGAATCTTGTATCTCCACTTCTAGAAGCCCATAGTGACCCTTGCTGGACGTTTGTAAAATGTTCCATTTCCCCCCATGGCCTAATAGGAAAAAAATGCAATGCCTTTGAGGATATATTCCTGTTATTCCATTTAACAGAACATGTGTTTGGGTCAAAAAAGAGCTTTTTCCTTAGGTGAACGGCATGGTGTGATTTTTGTTCAGATTGTGGCTGCGGGCAGGGGGAGGCTAACCCTACAACTACTGCTATTGATGTCATTACAGTGGCACCTCGGGTTACAGACGCTTCAGGTTACAGACTCTGCTAACCCAGAAATAGTACCTCGGGTTAAGAACTTTGCTTCAGGATGAGAACAGAAATCGTGCAGCAGCGGCGCAGCGGCAGCAGGAGGCCCCATTAGCTAAAGTGGTGCTTCAGGTTAAGAACGGACCTCCAGAACGAATTAAGTTCTTAACCTGAGGTACCACTGTATTTAAAAATTGTCCTGCTTAGTTTGCTTCTGACAAACAAGCTTCCAAAAGGAAGTCTGTCTTTTCACAATGCAAAGAAACTTAATTCTGCGCCTGCGCTATGCATTCAGAGCTACTAAAAACAGCCATGGCTTCTTCCCCCCAAAGAATTCTGGGAGCTGAAGTTTGTTAAGGGTGCTGAGAGTTGCTAGGAGGCTCATATTCCTCTCACGGAGCTGCAGTTCTCAGAGTGGTTTAGCAGTCAATCCCTCTTGACATCAGTCTCTGGGAGTTGTAGGGAATTGGTAATTACAGAGTTAAACATTGTTTCCGGTTACTATGGGTTGGAGCTTAGGTGCCATGCTTTAGATTTTTAAAATTGTGGTTACTTTCATTTTCCTGTGCAGTTGTGCCTTAGCCTGTTCCTCAATAAGAGCTTCTTTTGTCCTGGGTCTCCAAAGTGAATGATCTTGCTTTATATTCGCAACACATTTCCACTGAAAAGTATTCTGGGCAGCAGGCGATGGGCAAGATCCTCTTTACCTGAGGCTCTTCAGGAACCCCGCACTGTCTGAACAGACCAGAGGTAGTCAGTGTGGCACTCTCTGGATATGGTGAGATGACAGCTCCCACCATCCCTGTCCACTTGCCATGCTGTCTGGAGCGGATGGGAGTTGTAGTCCACTAACACCAACACCGCTGGAGGAGACAGTACTTGGCAAGAGGGATGAATAGTCTGACCTTGGGGAAGGGTCGTAGCTCTGTGGTGAAACATCCACCTTGCATGCAGAAGGTCTCGGGTTCAATACCCAGTTGCACCTTCAGGTGGGGTTGGGAGAGACTGACTGCCCAAACCCCTGGAGAGCTGCTGCCAGTCTGTGCAGACAATACTGAGTGGACCAAAGCTCTGACTCTGTGAAAGGCAGCTTCCTGTGGACCTGAGACCTGGAAGGAGGTTGCTTTCTCATGTATGGCCCGAAAGAAAGCAGGATTTGTGTTGCCTTCTGTGCTCCCTGCAAACACTGGCGGAGGAAGGGGTGGGTGGTGGATGCGGCCCACCCCGGGTGTCATCCCTGAGAGGGGTGACATCGCTGCGTGGCCCCCCTGGGATGCTTGCCCCGCCCCCGTGGGTGGCTAACCCCACCCCCAGGTGCACAACATGTGTGCCGCTCCGGGTGCCAGAGCAGCTAGCTCTGCCTCTGCCTGCAAACAGTGCGCCTGCCAAAAGTTCCTTTTGCAGCACAAGAAGCCATGATTTATAGACCCAGATAGAAGAAGCCTCATTCCTCGGCTGTTGTTCCAAGGCCAAGCCTTAACAGACGGAAATGAGATTAATCTTTATGGGTGTTTTGTCTTTACGTACCTGCAATCAGTTGGCCGCATAAAGCAGTTGCCTCACCATAACAACTTGCCATAATTTCTCTGATTCCACCGCTAGCAATATGGTTTTCAGAAGAGCTGTTGTACATGGGAATTCTTTTTCTGTGTTGTTGTTTTTTTAAAGTCCTCATGAAAAATCCCTCAGCATTTTACTGGAAATTTCTCCCAAGATTCATATTTATTTATTTTTTGCAAGCAAGTTCCTCTGAGAGAAGGCATTTTATATTTTCACCAATTGCACCACCCAACTCGGCGAGGTGCAAATTTTGAGGGACAGCTGTGCTGAGATTGGTGTGTTGTTTTCAGAAAGTGTGAACTGGATGGGGAGGGTCCTGGATTAAAATCCTAACTGGATTTATCCTCCATTCCTAATTCAAACTCAGCACTATGTGTTAAGGAAACAGGAATTAAATGTGTGGAAACTCTAAACCTCCCCTCCAACTCCCTGCCCCACAAAAGCTGGACCAAATAAGGAGAGCCAGATGCTGGTTCAGAAATTATTCAAATTCTTCTACTAGAAAAGAAAGATTGTATTTTCCTTGAGGGGGGCAGGGGTGGCAGGAAGGATAGTCCAGAGACACTTCAGAGATAAACTAATAATTTGCAGGTGACTCTATCAATGTCAACGGTGAACTTATGGAATTATCAGGAGGCAGTGGCAGGAATGCTTTTTTTAAAATGGAAGACTATTGCCCCATACAGTGGCTCCGGAAAGATAAAGGAAAAATTACAGGGTGGACGTGGCAGATGAGATTCAAGACTGAGCTATCTTGGACGAGTGATGTGAAGTGAAGATAACTGTTTTTGGCCCATTTTTGCAAAGCGCAAAGCACAGACGCTGTCCACAATCAACCTGACTTCGGAAGAAAATGCCTTTTAGAATTTCTGGCTCACATACCTGCGGTTTTGGGAAAGACGGATGGCCAGAGAGATGTTCAGATTACTATTTTCCAAAGATTGTGGCAACATGTTTTACACAGAGAGGCAAAAGAAAGAGAGAGGGCTGAAGCTTGAAATGTTGACCGTGTGCACTGAATTTTAAAAATTCCGAGCATGATAATTTGGGAGAGAGCAGATTATTTGTGATAAAGATGTTGAAAGTTTTGTGGCATCCAGAGGTCACAAAGTATAACTTGGATTGTAGGGTAGTGCAAGTACATGCATTGATTTCAAAAATCCTTTGGTGGACTCAGCTTTTGGACCCAAAGGAAGCAGCAGTTTGCTGTTTAAGCTTGCTCACTTTCAAAACATGGACGTAATTTTAGTAGAAACATTACATTTACCTGTGAAATTTAAATAGAAGAGTCACTCATCAGTTTTGGGCCCATGGGCTCATTTGTGAGCATTTTATGCACACTGTCACAGCACACAGACTGCAGTCACAGATGTGCATGTACACCTCAACCAGGCATACTAACTCTTCCTTGCCCCCACCAACAATTAGGCATGAAAATGGCCCTTCTCCTGGCAGCAATAGGCTTCTTTCAAACCTAATTTCAGTAGGGGAGGAATATGAGTTCAAGGGCTGCTTGTGTCTTTAGGGACATAGGCCACCTTCCCTCGCTTTACAAGATGCATCTTCCTGGGTCAGACCCAAAAAAAGGACCCCTGGACGGTTAAGTCCAGTCAAAAGGCGACTATGGGGTTGCAGCACTCATCTTGCTTTCAGGCCAAGGAAGCCGGTGTTTGTCCACAGGCAGCTTTCCAGGTCATGTGGACAGCAGAATTAAACTACTTCTGACCCAATGGTACACCGTGATGAAAACCAGAGCGCACAGAAACGCTGCTTATCTTCCCGCTGCAGCGGTACCTATTTATCTACTTGCGCTAGTGTGCTTTTGAACTGCTAGGTTGGCAGGAGCTGGAACAGAGCAGCGGGAGCTCACCCCATTGCGGGGATTCAAACCACCAACCTTCTGATTGGCAAGCCCAAAAAGCTCAGTGGTTTAGACCACAGCGCCACCAGCCCATCTGGTCCAGCATCCTGTTATCAGAAGCAATCAGCAGGAAGCAACACCTTCCACCATGGTTTGCCCTCAACACCTGTCACTCAGAATCTCTGTACACTGAAGTTATTGGTTCAGTATTGCAGCTCATGTCATCACCATCATTTTATTTGTATGTCCATTCATAGCCGTGTCCTTCATGAATTTGTCTTCTTTATTTATTTTTAAAATCTAAGCCAGCCCGTCCATCGCTGCTTCAGTATAGTGTTAGTTCAACAACCAAGCCCCAACCAAACAAGTTCACGGCTGCTTCGCAGACCTGCTGTCTCCATGGTCAGGAACCAGGTGTTATCCCTATCAACAGCTGCAAGGGCTGGTAGGTAACCATCTGCTAAACCATTTTTTCAAAAAAGAAAACTGGGGGGAGAGACAAGAATCTTGCCTCTAGCCTGGTGATTTTCTTGTACCTCTTGTAAAATGTGACTTGAGGCCACACGTTGCTTTCAACCGCTCACCTCCCTATCTTACTCTTTTCCTACTTAAACTGCTTGTCTTTATAGCTCTCAGGTTCCGGAGCAATTCAGTAAATATTTGTATGCTCCGGGTCCACGGATCTAACACTTTGATTAGCAGTGGCATTTACTGGGGGACAGAATACACACACCTGGCTTTTCTTGAGTGGAAGAGAGAATCTGCAGTAAGGGTAAGGACGCGGCTAAACCCACAGATCTTGGAATGAGCCCTGATTTCTGGTTTTACACAGAGCAATAACTAGTGATATAGGAAGCTGCCTTATCCTTGGGCCAGGTAGCTCAATACTGTCTACATTGGCTGGAATTCCAGGATTTTCAGCAAGGGACATTCCCAGCACTCTGGAGTTGCCGGGGATTGAACTTTCGACTGTCTGTCTGCATGCAAAGCAGGTACTCTGCCACTGAGCTACAGCCCTTCCCTTAATACACAGGAACATAGAAAGATGCCTTTTACTGAGCCAGACCATTGGTCCATCTAGCTCAATATTCTTTACGTAGAGTTTTCTCCCAGCCCTGTCTGGAGACACCTGGGATTGAGTGTGGCACCTTCTGCATGCAAAACAGAAGCTGTTGACCATTGTTGATAGACTTCTCCTCCATAGTCCAGTCACAGCAGAATGAAAGTCTATCTAGCCCAGCATCCTGCTTTTGACAGTGGCCAGCCAAATGCCTTCAGGAAGCCTATATTCCCATGCAGCGCTATTTTTCTAGAAAAAGAGGTGCCGGAACTCACAACGAACACCTCCTTCATTCTCTTACAATAGCAATGATGCCCACCTGAGAAGGGCTGGAACTGAGTTCCTCCTGAAGAAAAAGCTCTGTTTGCATGGCATGTCTGTACTGCATTGTTTTCCTCCATACATTAATTGATGAAATTTTATATTTGATGCCTACCCAGATCAAACCTGCCAAGACATGGCAACAAGTCTAAAACACTTATACCAAGTTAAATCCTACATTAAGAGTTCATGCTCCAAAATAGAAAAAAACCCAAATGTGAAAGATCTGCATTCACCATTGGCAGGGCAAAATTGGAACGTTTGCCAGGTGTGGGATATTTAATTTTTACTGTGATGAAAGTGAATTCTACCATCCTGTAGGCAACCCAACACCCCCTGCAATCTTCAGGAACCTGAAAGCTCTGCATTGCACTCTAAGTATGGGGTGAAAAAGAGGCTCCCATCCTGTAGGGCAAAGCTCAACATCGCTTTGCTGCTCTTTCACATCCTGTTAATACAGACATCAAAGCTTTTGCAGCACAGCTCTCCTGGTACGAGTGTGCACAAAGGCACATGCCCAGAGTTGTAACACCGGTTTACTTGTGAACAGCTCTACTAGCTTCAGCCAGTTGCAGGAAGAAGAAAAAACAGCATTTTCCCTCTGTTTGAAGTCCATGTTCAGAGTTCAGCAGATATGAATTTTACTTTACAGTGGTGGTGGGAAACCTGGCAATAGAAACAGATGCCATTGGACTCCATTTCCCATCAGCCCCAGTCAGCACAGCTAATTGTCATGGGATCATGGGAGTTGTAGTCCAGCCATATCTGGAAGGCCATAGGCCCTCCACTCCTGCATTACAACGTAGGACCAAGGTAGCTGGAGGATTGCCTTTCATATTGCTTGTGGATAAAGCTTGAGGCAGAGGAAGGAAGGAAGGAAGGAAGGAAGGAAGGAAGGAAGGAAGGAAACACACAGAGAAGAAAACTGGTAAACACAATCGCTGAAAATAGCATGATGCTTTCACTGGTAGGGTAGAAGGCAGGGAGGCCAACAGTAGGTGGCGCCAGAGTTAACAGCAGGCAGAGGCAACTAATTCTAGTTTTGTCTCCATCCTCCTCCCTACTGAGTGCCACAAGGGCAACTCTAGGAGGATGGTGACAGGTACTACCACTCCCTGGACTAATTGTTAAGTAAGAAGGCAAACGGGTGGGGGCTGGCTTTTGCTGAATAATGTTGGTGAGGCAGTGCTCTGTTCCCCCCAATAAAGTGGCCTTCACTGTGTAAGGGGTGCCAAAAGAGAGTAGGTTTGAGAGGGCAGAAAAAGATTTGGGCAGGTGAGGGTGTCAGGCTTGAAGGAGCATAGGCCATAGGGTTATGCCTGCATGAGCATGCTGGATAATTCAGGTTCTACCCTACAGAACTAGACCCAACTGCTTCCATTTAGTCTCCCAGGCTTTGTTGATCTTTTAGATGAAGAATTGCTACACAGAGCATTCAGTTAAAGCAACGTTTTCCCCATTCCTAGACAAAGAGTCAGTTGTTTCTCTGGCAGTCGAAATCCAAGCCAAAAGAAGGGGAAAGGTGCAGAGGTGTGTGTATGGGGGGGGGGGAGGGAGAGAGTCTTAAATTGCCTTTTTTTTTTTAACTGCTCCGCTTGGCCCTCGGATCCTGCAGACAATATTTGTCCCCAGATTGTTATACTGTACACACGATAAAAACTTTACAGCACTGAGTGCTCAGAATGTCGACAGTCCTTTCGGAAATGAAGCAATGCCGTTTGCCAAGATAATGTTGAGTGTACATTGGAAAAGTGTCCTTTCTTTAAGAGGGTTTGGCTTTAAAAGGTGCTCTCTGTAGCATCCTTCACAGGAGGAATAGTCCTTGCATGGGAAATCATTCTTAGGAAAATGCGTATGCAAGCAGAACCATTGGACCACTGGGAATGTGCTACATCAATGCTAAGTTTTATTATGATTTTTGCCTAAAGAAATAACAGCACCCAGCACGAATCCCTTCTTTAAAATATAACAACAAGCCAGATTTCAAAAACAGCAGAGACCCAGCTTGCCTTTCCATCATCATCCTTGGTTTATCCTGACTATTATATACAAAGAACTGGGAGAGCTCCTCCAGACAACTCTGTGCATACTTTACTGAGCATACTTTCTGATTTGTTTACAGGGTGGCTATACGGCAGTAAACTTTCATCCTGCATTCATCCTTATTTGCTTGTGGGCTGTTTACTGTGAGTCAGCCACCCATCCCACATTTGCCTGTCACTTTTCAAGCTGCAAAAAGTCTTTTTAAAAAATGTGGGTTTGGGGTGCTAGGACAACACTTTTAATTACACAAACCTATGTGCTTAAATCTCTCCTGGAAAATAGTGACATTCTGGAGGGCACTCTGAGTATCTTGGTGCAATAAAACACAGAAGGTGTACTCTACA
The DNA here is from genome assembly GCF_027172205.1 of Podarcis raffonei. Taxonomy (NCBI): domain Eukaryota; kingdom Metazoa; phylum Chordata; class Lepidosauria; order Squamata; family Lacertidae; genus Podarcis; species Podarcis raffonei. Next base: position 24,891,033 of record NC_070616.1, read on the forward strand.
TTCAAACATTTCTTTTTTTTTAAAGTGTATCCAATGCTACTCCTACTCAGAGTAGGCCTATTGAAGTTAATGGACATGCCTAACTTGAGTTTGTAATTTTTTATTGGCTCTACCCTGAATAGCTTGTGATAATCCAGTGTTTCAAGAGACAAAAGACACTTGATATGACAGGATAATTCTAAATATGTTTTGTAAGGGCTGAGTGAATCTCAGAAGAATGTGCGTCTTTAACAGATTGAGAGAAAGGAATGTAATGAGCCTTTCCCAACGTGGCACCCTCTACATGTTTTGGACTACAACTCCCATCATCCTGAGTCAACACATCCCAATGGTCACAGCTGATGGGAGTTATAGAGGAGGGTGCCAGGTTGTGAATGGCTGGTGTGAGCACTTGGGGCTCTGTTTGTGCCATGATTTCTAGGCACAGGTCTGAACAGTTTTGGGGGTTTATTATCTTGCTGCTTTCCCCTGGAAAACCAATGCTTTACTGCTGAATTGGAACAAACATCAGGTTTTCCATGAACTTCTGTTTGTTCTGATCCAGTGATAAACAGTGGGTTTGCTTGGGGAATGCACCAGTGTGACCAAAACAAAAAACCACCCATGCCTACAAATCATGGACCTATAGAAATTGCAACACAGATGAAAGTGTGGATAAGCCCTTGATCTACAGGTGAGGGACTTCCATCCCAGGAGTGGCCTTCTTCTTAGAGTGTGACAACTGTCACTTGCTTGCCTGGAGGGAGAGGGGTGTGAGTGGGAATGGGCACAGAAACCCCCAGTTGAATTCAGCCTACGGTACAAAGCCAAGAGCCACACCTTGCAAGGGAAACGTGTCCCCGTCTGCTCCTTGCCCCCTTGAAAGATTTTTCTAGAGGAGCCCATAAGAAGCACCTATTCAATTCCAGAATTCCAGGCGGCCTCCTGAGCCACCCATGGAACTGGGTGGGTGCTTAGCCATACGAATTAAGGTGCTGTGGGGTTCCCTGGGTTGTACTTAAGCTGAAATAGGGTTGCTGTGGCCTGCCTTACCACTGTTTCCCTGTTTCTGCGAAGGAAAGAGCCTATTCACAGTGTGGTATTCCTACTTGTGGAGCTGGGCTGCTGTATTTCTTTTGCCAAAACACGGGTGCTGAAGAACCGCCCCGATAAACCGCTATTTCTCTGCATGTGCAATATGGAAAGGGGCTCAGCACACAGAAGACAAACCGGGTTTTCACACCCTAAGGAGAGACGCAGAGAGAGAGAGCTGGCTTGTCCTTGAGCCACAAAGACTTGAGACGTTTCAAGCTATCCCGGTATGCCGAAACTCTGGCTTTAAAGACCTTCGACTGGGAGGCTGTTGCTCAGATCGTATGTGCTGTTGTTTTCATCCTGCAGAAGAAGCTTCTCGATGGTCAGGGGGCCCATTTCCTTCCTTGAGTCCTCCAGCTCCTCGGGGACCGGATCTGGGATTGAAACGGGAAGAGGCAGAAACTGGGGTGCAGGGAGGGTGGTTGAAGCCGGTTGGTACTGCAGGGACGGCGCTGGTAATGTTGAAATAGGCTGAGTCCATGGGAAGTAGCTCAGAGGAGCTTGCTGGTCCATGACATCCAAGTGAGGCACAACAGCTGGTGTGGAAGTGGGTCTTGCCTGTTTGATTAAAAGGAAAAAACAGATTGACCCATCACTTGTGCTTCTCTGCAGCAGGAGAGGCTAAACATTGGGGGGGGGGCAGATGTTGTTGGTCTCCAGATCTTACCAGCCCCAGACATGATGCCTCCATTCATTTATTAAAAATAAATAAGTCAAAAACAATGGTTAAGATTAAAATCCTCCAGACAAAAAACTGCAAAACTAGCAATGAACCATTACAAATAATGAAGGATACAGTATGGAAGTGAGAGCTGGACCATAAAGAAGGCTGATCGCCGAAGAATCGATGCTTTTGAATTATGGTGTTGGAGGAGACTCTTGAGAGTCCCATGGACTGCAAGAAGATCAAATGTATCCATTCTTAAGGAAATCAGCCCTGAATGCTCACTGGAAGGACAGATCCTGAAGCTGAGGCTCCAATACTTTGGCCACCACATGAGAAGAGAAGACTCCCTGGAAAAGACCCTGATGTTGGGAAAGATTGAGGGCACAAGGAGAAGGGAACGACAGAGGACGAGATGGTTGGACAGTGTTGTTGAAGCTACCAGCATGAGTTTGACCAAACTGCGGGAGGCAGTGGAAGACAGGAGTGCCTGGCGTGCTCTGGTCCATGAGGTCATGAAGAGTCGGACACGACTAAACGACTAAACAACAACAGTGCGGTTGAGTAACTAGGCCACAGATGGGGAACGTGGGTGTTGTTGAGCTCCAACTCCCTTAGGCCCATCCAGGAGGGCCAGTAGTCAAGGTTGATGTGAGTTCTAACATCTGGAGGCCCTTGGGTTTTGCACCCCTGCAGTAGAGTGTTGGCCTAGGATTGGGAAGACCCAGGTTCAAATCTCCAATCAGCCATTAAGCTCCCTAGGCGACCTTTGGCTAGGAATCTGGGAGGATACTGTAATGGCTTTAGGGGATGCTTGTGCGTAAATAGCCGCCGCTCTGGGCTAGGTTGGCTAGTTAAACCATTTCTTGCTGGACAGCCATCCACTCCGTGGCTGTTCAGTCGCTGGCAGAATCCATCAGTGGGCGTTTCTTAAACCTTTTCCAACATAAAAGTTGTTTGACGCCCAGTCTCCTCCTACTCTCCCTGCGCGGAAGTCTTCTGCGCAGGGAGGGCGTGGGTAGCGGAGGACCTGTGCTCTCCCCGCTGGTGTCCAGTGAAGAGTCCCGGAGCCTGCTCTCTGCTTCCCCCATTGGCCCCCCTCTATCCCTGGTGTAGCGCTGATTTTCTTCCCCAACAGGAGACTTGCCTCTCTCCCTGCTTGGCCCCTCTCCAGCATCGTTGTGGGTCCTCGCCTCCTCCTCTAGTTCCGATGGCAGTTCCCTGACATCCATCTCCCCCCCAGAACCCCCTCCACCCCCGGCCCAACCTTTGGATCCAACTTCGTCCCTGTCCTCGGCCGACGATGCGGGAAATCCTCGGAAGGAGCTGTCGCCATCCTCAGAGGATTCAAAACCCGCTTCCCACCCGCTCTGATCTCTCCCCGCGGGGTGGGCCTCCCAGTCTGAATCCTCCCTCTCCGACGCTTCTCCTCCCTCCTCTTCGGAGTCAGGAAAATCCTCAAACTCCTCGTCGTCGGTGATGCCAAATTGCTCCTCCCAGAATCTCGCTGGTGGTTTTGGTTTGCGTGGGAACCGACTGTGGAACTCTTCCACTAGATACCCGTCATTGATTGCCTCCGCGGGAACCCACGTGTCTTCGGACCGGGGTTCTCCCTCCCAAGCGACCAAGTACTCTACCTTGCGCCCCCGCCACCTGGAATCAAGTATTTCCGTGGCTTGGTTGTGGTGTTCCCTCTCCTCTACTTGCAGGTGTGTGGTGACTTCTCCCTCCCGTCCCGGGAATTCCCGCCCCTCCCTGTACGGAGAGAGTAGGGACCTATGGAACACCGGGTATAACTTCATGCTGTCAGGCAGCTTGAGCCTAAATGCCGCGGGGTTCACCTGCTGTGTTACCTCAAAAGGTCCCAGTCGCCTCGGCTGCAACTTCTTGCACCCTCCCTTAAAGGGTAACCCTCGGGTTGACAACCACACCCGGTCCCCCACCCGTATGGTCTCCCCTTCCCGACGGTGTTTGTCTGCCTGCCTCTTGTAAATTTCTTTGGCCCTCTCCAAATTCATCTGGAGTTGCTGGTGCAAGGCCTCCATTGCTTCCACAAACTGCTCTGCTGCAGGTACGCTCCACCATTCCTCCCCCCTCCCCGGGAAGGCCCTGGGGTGACACCCATAATTGGCCATGAACGGGCTCATTCCCGTGGACACGTGTTCAGCGTTATTGTATGCAAATTCAGCCAGCGCTAGTTTCTCTACCCAATCGTTCTGTCTCTCGCTGATGTAGCAGTGTAGGTATTGCTTGAGTATACTGTTCGCTCGTTCCGCTTGTCCGTTGGTTTCCGGGTGTCTCGCCGTCGAGAACCCCACCTCGACCTGCAGCAAGCTCATGAGCTTCCTCCAGAACCTTGAAGTAAATTGTTTCCCGTGATCTGAGATGACCCTCGAGGGAGCCCCATGCAACCTGAAGATGTGATCCACAAACAATCTGGCTGTTTCCTCTGCTGTCACCGCATGCGAGCAAGCTATGAAATGGCACATTTTTGTCAGTAGATCGACTACTACCATGACTGCTGTCTTCCCTCTTGATTTGGGCAAATCAGTCATAAAATCTATGGACACCACCTCCCAGGGTCTTCCCGGCGTGGGTAAGGGTTCCAGTAACCCTGCAGGGGCCGCCCTCTCCCCCTTTGCCCTCTGGCAGCAGTCGCACCCCCGTACGTACTCCCGTACATCTTCCCTTACCCTTGGCCACCAGAACTGCCTGGTGACAAGCAGCATGGTCTTGTGCTGACCAAAGTGCCCCGCTGTTGGGTTGTTGTGGAGTTGTTTGAGTACACTTCCCCTCAAGGTCTCCCCCGGTACGTACAGCGCTCCCTTATAGTGCAGTACCCTTTCCTTTTCTTCAAACTCTCCATGGTTTTCCCTTCCTTCCTGTAGTTCCCTGATTTTAGTTTGGGCGAACTCGTCGTCCCTGGTGAGACCGGCTAGTTCTCGTTTCCCAACCAACACTCCCCCACACACCCATTTGTCCTCGGGGAACACGTGTAGGGCTTCCGGCGGTCCCTCTCCTTCCATGTACTCCGGCTTCCGGGAGAGAGCATCGGTTCTAACATTCTCCTCTCCCGGCACATACCGGATCTCGAAGGAAAACTTGGAGAACTCTTGTGCCCATCGAATCTGTCTCTGGTTGAGTACTCGCGCAGTCCTCCAGTACTCCAAGTTCTTGTGATCCGTGCAAACCTGGATCTTGTGCCGCGCCCCTATTAACAAATGTCTCCATTGGCGAAACGCTGCATAGATAGCTAGCAGTTCGCGGTCATACACCGTGTAGTTCTGCTCCGACTTGTTCAGCTTCCTCGAGAAAAAGGCGCACAGCCTCCAGTCTTGCTGGGTTCCTGGCTGCAAAAGTACGGCTCCTATGGCCCGGTCTGACGCGTCGGTCTCTAGCCTCATGGGCTTCTCCAGATCCACGTGCAGGAGCTGCTCTTCCGACGCGAACGCTTTCTTCAGGCTTTCAAAGGATTGCTGGGCCCCTTCCGTCCAGACGAACTTCTTTTTGCTACTGAGACAGTCTGTGATGGGTGCTGTTAAATGGGCGAAGTTCTTGATGAACTTCCTGTAGAAGTTGCTGAACCCTAGGAACCTCTGCACGTCCTTCCAGGTTTGGGGGCCTTCCATTCCAGTACCGCCTGCACCTTGCTAGGGTCCATAGCTAGGCCCTTGTCTGACAACTTGTACCCCAGAAACTCGACCTCCCTTGTGTGAAATTGGCATTTTTCCAGCTTGACCCACAACTGGTGCTTCTGCAGTCTCTTTAGCACTTCCCTGACGTCTTTGACATGTTGCTTCTCATTGTCAGAATAGATTAAGACGTCATCCAAGAAGGCTACGCAGTTTTTGTACAGCAAGGACCCCAACACGTGGTGCATGAAAGCTTGAAAGCAGGCGGAGCCCGACTGCAATCCGAAGGGCATAACTAAGTACTCGAAGGCTCCTAGGGGGGTGAACATGGTGGTTTTCCATTCGTCCCCCTCCCTCATCCTGATCAAATTGTATGCCCCCCTGAGGTCCAGCTTGGTAAAAATTTTCCCCTGCCTCACCCGTGTTAAAATGTCATCAATCCTGGGCATTGGGAAGGTCACTGGTTCTGACACCAGATTGATGCCCCGGTAGTCCACAACGAGCCTGGGCTTATTAGTATCCTTTTTGTGCACAAAGAACACCAGACTGCCCCCCACCGCCTTTGATTCTCTTATGAAACTTCTTTTCAGGTTCTTGTCAATAAATTGCCACAACTCCTGCATCTCCCTGTCCGACATGGCATACAGTTTACCCACTGGCAGCTGAGCCCCTGGGAGTAAGTTGATTTGGCAGTCAAAGGGCCTATGGGGGGTAGTCTATCTGCCTCCTTCTCGCTGAAGACCTCCTGCAGGTCAGCATATTGGGGTGGCACCTTCCCTTTTGGCTCCACCGCCATTCCCGCCACCCTGGCCACTGTCATCCTTGGGGTTCCCCCCCCATGCAGTGTTCCAAGCAGTAAGCTGACCCAAAGGTGACTGTCCGCTGATGCCATGCCACTACTGGATCATGCAGTGACAGCCAGCTCATTCCCAGTATTATTGGGGGTCCTGACAGTGTGGCTACGTGAAAGGCAATAGTCTCTGTGTGCCTGGAAACCCTCATTCTCATTGGTGGGGTCTGGTGCGTCACCTCCCCTCCCAGAAGTTCCCGGCCGTCGATGGTGGTCACTTGCAAGGGAAAATCCAGAGGCAGCAGGTGGAGTTGGTGTTCTAGAGCGAAGCTCTTGCTGAAGAAATTGCAGGAACTGCCTGAATCCAGCAGCCCCTTCACCTTGACTGGGTGCCCATTTGGGAGTTCTAGCACCACTTCTATGGCTATCGCTGCCCTGGGAGGGTCTGGTTGGGGCACTTCTATTGGTTGTTGGCTTGGCTGCCGCCCCCGCTGATTGGCAGCCAAGCTTGGCCGTTTCCCTGGTCCTGATCCGTTTCCTCCTTCCCCTCACAGCCCACAGCTCCCACCATCCCTTGCCAGGCCTTTCTTTGAGGGCAGACCCTGGCAAAATGTCCTGGCCGTTGGCAGAGGAAACACTTCTTGTGGGTTTTCCAATCCTTTCCCTCCCTCTTGCGCCCTTCAGTGGTGTTTGAAACCTCGCGCGCGCGCGCCATCTATTTCCATTGGCTCAGCCGGCTGGGGAGGCTGCCGCGGTATTTCAGGAATGCGGTAGTCATGGTAACGTTCCCCTCTCCCTTCGCTCTTCTCCTGCACCCGCGCTTCCTGTCTCGCTCAAATCGCAAGCACAGCCTTGGTCAGCTGGTCCATCGACTGCGGGCGGGGCGCGCGGGAAAGCTCATCCTTGACCGTTGGGGACAACCCCTCCTCAAATAACATCTGAATGGGTTCCGCGTCCAGATCCCACCCAAGCCGGTGGATTAACATCGCAAAGCGCGACCAGTACTCTCTAACAGATTGGCTCCCCTGCTTGCACCCCATCAATTGCCGCCGAACCACATTTTGCTCCACTTCGCTTGAAAACATTGCATTCATTGCCTGAAAAAATTTCCTGACGTCTTTCAAGGCGGCATTTTGCGTTGCCATTAGGGGCCTGATCCATTCCCGCGCCCCATCCTCCAGATGCCCCACAATGTAGGCCACCCTCTCACCATCATCCGCAAAGTCATCATGCTGCAGTTCCAAAGCATACTCTATTTCCGTTCGGAATGCGTTGTAGTCCTGGGGCTTTCCCCCAAACTTGTGCACCAGCCCCGGTACCTTCCTTGCGATGGGGGTGGGTCTGACCTTGGCATCCTGAGCCCTCCGTTCTTCCAGCCTCGCCGTCAGCAGAGCCACATGCTGTTCTAAATCTCGGTTCCTCTCCACCAGATTCTGCACTCCAGCTGCTCGCTCCGTGGCGCCGGCTTCTCCTGTTTGACTCATTATGCTCCCCTGCCTGTCGCTGCACACAAGCAACTTTCAGCCACTGACGGATTGCTGTAATGGCTTTAGGGGTTGCTTGTGTGTAAATAGCCGCCACTCTGGGCTAGGTTGGCTGGTTAAACCATTTCTCGCTGGACAGCCATCCACTCCGTGGCTGTTCAGTCGCTGGCAGAATCCGTCAGTGGGCGTTTCTTAAACCTTTTCCAACATAAAAGTTGTTTGACGCCCAGTCTCCTCCCACTCTCCCTGCGCGGAAGTCTTCTGCGCAGGGAGGGCGTGGGTAGCGGAGGACCTGTGCTCTCCCCACTGGTGTCCAGTGAAGAGTCCCGGAGCCTGCTCTCTGCTTCCCCCATTGGCCCCCCGCTATCCCTGGTGTAGCGCTGATTTTCTTCCCCAACAGGAGACTTGCCTCTCTCCCTGCTTAGCCCCTCTCCAGCATCGTTGTGGGGCCTCGCCTCCTCCTCTAGTTCCGATGGCAGTTCCCTGACAGATACCATCAGAAATGGAAATTGCCACAATTTGCTTGCTCACCCACAGGTCAGGAGAAGAAATTGCACAAGCGAATAAGAGCAGAATCTGCTATCACTGGATTTTTTTTTTAGTCTGCAAAGGTCATATAGATAATTCTGTCATGCCAATGTGTCCACATGGCTCCAACCTCATTGCCCCTCTGCTAAAGAAGCAGCAGCCTGCCTGAGCCCCATCCATATAAACAGTAATGCCACTTGCGTCAGGGGGGGCTCTTTGACTTTGCCCCACACCCCACCAACTGCTGCTGGGCCAATTACTCACTCTCAACCTCACCTGCTTCATGGGGGGCATTGCCGGAGGATAAAATGGGAGTTGGCAAAAAACCATGGCAGCTGCCCAGGGCTAATGAATAAATAAATTCTGCTAACTGATGCCATGAAATACCTGGGAGGAGAGGGAAACAACAACAATGGCAGAGGACTTGCTTTGCATGCAGAAGGTTTCACATTCAATCCCTGGTAGCTCCAGTTTTAGAAAAGGTCAAGTAAGTGTTGACAGGGAAGATCTCTGCCAGAGTGTCACTGCCAGCCAGTGTGGTTGACTCTGGGCTGGAAGGACAAAGAGTCTGACCTTGGTATGAAAAAGCTTCCTTTGAGCCTACAGCCTACTCCCAATTAACTCTCCTTGCATTACTTTCTTAGGCTCTCAACTTCTGGACCTGCCAAGAGAGATGGCAGAGAAATCCAAGGATTTCCAAACTGTACCAGAAACCACCTCAGTTTGTGTGTTCATTCCCAACCCAGAACAGAAAACCTTCCTCTTCCCCATGCATACGAGAGAGTTATGTATTTGTTAACTTGCATGGTGGGAAATAGGCTGGATTCCTTAACATGGCTGATGGGTCGAGAAGCCCACCTGCTACTAGGCACCCTTGGAATAACAGGGTCCTTAAAGGTAAAGGTAAAGGTAAAGGGATCCCTGACCATTAGGTCCAGTCGTGACCGAATCTGGGGTTGTGGCACTCATCTCGCTTTATTGGCCGAGGGAGCCGGCGTACAGCTTCCGGGTCATGTGGCCAGCATGACGAAGCCGCTTCTGGCAAACCAGAGCAGCGCACGGAAACGCCGTTTACCTTCCCGCTGGAGTGGTACCTATTTATCTACTTGCACTTTGACAACTGCTAGGTTAGCAGGAGCAGGGACCAAGTAACGGGAGCTCACCCGGTCACTGGGATTTGAACCGCCAACCTTCCAATCCGATCGGCAAGCCCAAGGCTCAGTGGTTTAGACCTCAGCGCCACCAGTGTCCCTAACAGGGTCCTTGCTGTGGTGCAACAAGATTCCTCCCTCCCCTCTGCTGTTTCTAGGGATGCTGCCTCTTCCTTCCCCATATAGAAATTAATGGAGGCATCGTGGCATTAACTTGGATCAATCACTTGCGGAGGTGTGCATACCCGTAGCTGAGTAACACAACTACAAGAGAAGAACAGAACATGTGATCTAAGTTCCTCCCACCTTCGATGGCACTTTGCTGTGGCACATAGCATGAGGCAGTGTTGATCTCTGACAGCAACAACTACATTTGCAAGAAATTCCAGCCCCGTGGGCTTCAGTGTGGAAGACAGCCCAGTATCTGCAGACTGTCCCTCTTGATCATGTCTGAAATCAATGGGTGATCAGGTCTTTGGTTGGGAAATAGGCCTCACTGCTGCTTTTGCTATATACAGTTGGTCTTGTGCAAAGTGATGTTTTTTAAAAAACAAACATAAAGCACCCTGAAAGCCATCAAATAAAATAATTATTCATAGCATTTGAAATGCAGCCGAAAACAATGTTGTAAAAAATATCATGTGGAAACAGACCAGGAAGAAAAGGACCCAGGTGCTCCCTGCGAATATTCAGATCCGATATTTGATATTTTGGGTAGCAAGACAGAACAATGCAATTTATGGCACTCTTCAGTTACAGCAATTCAGAGGCTGCCAGTCGGAGCGATGAGATTCCTTGCTAGTCAAAGCCAATACTAAGCTGATGACTATACTCTCACTTTCTCTCTCATTCCCCCCCCCCCCGAGGTGCACACAATGATCTTAATTTTTTACTTCTCACATGAGGAAGCTTAATTCTATAACAGCCTGTGCTTAAATAAGAGTCGAAGAGGATTTGCATCAGGAAAATAATCCCTTTGTGATGGCCTCTGAGAATTGTGATGTCCAACATTCACTGTATATTTAAATATCTGATGAATGCTTACTGGATATTGCATACAATGTGTATTTGTCACCCAGTGATACTTGATTTCAACAATACTTAATGTGCAATCTTGAGGGAAATATTTCACCAAGCCCTCAGGAGCCTGACACCAGCTTGCTTAAAGGACCACCTTATCCCACTTGACCACTCTGATCTATGAAACTGGCATTCTTGCAACTGCCACACACTGTTTGCGCTGCACTTGTAAAAATAGAATTGCACCTTCAAAGTAGCAGCATCTTCTCTTTGGAACTCCCTGAAGCAGGTGCCTTCGTTGCACCCTTTTCTACAACTGCTAAAAGCTTCATTGCTTAGCCTAACCAAAAACGTAATTTTACTATGTGTATTTGTATTTAAAACTGTTGCTTTTCATCAATATTTTGATCAAGTTATCGTCTCAGTGTTTTTAAAGTTTGCTGATTTTATCTGCGACATCTTATAAATGGCTGATATAGTTTTAAGTTAAACCACCTAGAGGCTGCTGTTGTTGTTAAAGGTAAAGGTAAAGGGACCCCTGACCATTAGGTCTGGGGTTGCGGTGCTCAGTTCGCTTTATTGGCTGAGGGAGCTGGCACACACCTTCCGGGTCATGTGGCCAGCATGACTAAGCCGCTTCTGGAGAACCAGAGCAGTGCACGGAAACGCCGTTTACCTTCCCGCCAGAGCGGTACCTATTTATCTACTTGCACTTTGACGTGCTTTCGAACTGCTAGGTTGGCAGGAGCAGGGACCGAGCAATGGGAGCTCACCCCGTCGCGGGGATTCGAACCGCGACCTTCTGATCAGCAAGCCCTAGGCTCTGTGGTTTAACCCACAGCGCCACCCACGTCCCAGTGCTGTTAGGAGGCATATAAATCATGTTCAATAAAAATGTAAGAAATTAGTAGAACTGGTCCACTGCAGTGACCCAGCCAGACTCACCGCAAAGTTTGTGATCAGTGGCTGAGATGCATAAGTGAGCACCGAAGACGTTCCGACGAGTGTGTAACTTGGGCACATGGGCTGGACATACATGTCCGCTGAATAAGGACAGCTGACAGCTTCATGTGAGACATAATCTGGGTAGGTGGTCCACTGGGTCAAAGGCTGCAGAGAGGCTGGAGAAGGTTGTGTTAACCAACCGGAATACAGCGACCCATCATCCATCACTGGCAGTGCAGAAGTGACAAAATCCGAATCTGTGCAGACTTGGCCTGTGAAGAGAGGAGAGTCTTGAAGGTAGGGAGAGGTAAATCTGTGAGTTTCAGCTTCTCATTTTTTCCAATCTTAAGTCATTTCCACTTTGGGTTGTTGTTTTTTAAGGTCCTCAGAATTCATCAGCATTTTAGTGCAAAGTTTTAACATACATATTTTCCTATGCAATTTTGCCTGATAGACACATTTATTTATTTTTGCAAACCGTTTGTTTCCCCTGCATATATTTTGCACACTGTTTTCGCTAAAATATTCAATTTTAGAAACACATTACTTGAATGGGAGATCTGCACAGCACAAAGCGGAAAGGTGCAAATTTCAAAGTATGGTTGTGTTTCGGCTCACAGCTAGCTTTGGGAAAAGGCCAGTTAGGAAGGTTCCCTTCTAAATACGAACTGAATTTCTCCCCCAGCTGTACTTGAGAGTTAAGCTGTGAGAAGGTCAGAAACAAACCGATGAGCAAAGAAGTAGAAACAAAAGCAAAAACTAGAATAGACTAGAATACTGAGACACTTACCAGTGGGTGAATAGGAAGGGACAGGCTGATGGGGAAAAAATACCTAAAGGAAAATAATAGTTTGACATCAGCTATTTAAGAAAACGAAATACCAGAGAAAATATTACTCAGAGGCCAACTAGGAAACTCATTTCAGTGATATTTAAACTGTGATCAAACTTCAAGGCCAGCTAATGAGCTTTCAGGTCCAGCATATGGACAGGGCAGTAAGGAAGCTCTCTTAGGCCGCCCATACACCTTACATTTAAAGCACCATTATGTCACTTCCCCCAAAGAATCCTGGTAGCTGTAGTTTGTTAAGGGTGCTGAGAGTTGTTAGAAAGCCATCTCTCCCCCCCACCCCATTCCCCAGAGCTCCTTGTGAAGAGGAGTTGATTATTAAACCACTCTGAGAATTGTAACTGCTCTTAACAAGATGCATCTGCCAGAATTCTTTGTGGGAAGCCATGGCTGCTCAAAGTGGTACCACGACGCTTTAAATGCAGGGCATGAATGTGGCCTTGGTCATTCTGCTACCCTCAGAAGAGCAGGGAATGACAACCTGGGAGAAGGCTTTCTCTGTGGCAGCACCTCAGTTGTGGAACTCCTCCTGACAGAGGTTTGCCTAGAATCTTTGTTGTATAAAAAGGTAAAGGTAAAGGTACCCCTGCCCGTACGGGCCAGTCTTGACAGACTCTGGGGTTGTGCGCCCATCTCACTTAAGAGGCCAGGGGCCAGCGCTGTCTGCAGACACTTCCGGGTCACGTGGCCAGCGTGACAAAGCTGCATCTGGCGAGCCAGCGCAGCACACGGAAATGCCGTTTACCTTCCCGCCAGTAAGCGGTCCCTATTTATCTACTTGCACCCGGGGGTGCTTTCGAACTGCTAGGTTGGCAGGCGCTGGGACCGAGCAGCGGTCGTATAGCTTACCACAAATGCTGAAGATCCACCTCTTTACCCTGGCCTCTGACAGTTAAGGTGTTTTGTTTTGCGGGACCCACCTCATCAGTTTTGAATAATAATAATAATAATAATAATAATAATAATAATAATAATAATGGTTTTACTTGGTCTTGTAACAGTGTTATATTGTGAGAACCTGTCCCGGGTCCTGATGGCGAAGGGTGGGTAAGAAATCTTATGACCAAACCAAATAAAGGCTTTTGATTGGAGAACGAAAGGGCAGAAGGAGTGGGGTGGGGATTCCTCAAGCCACGCTGCCCCACAACAGGCCACCTTTCATTTCAGCTGTTTGCAAGTGCTGCTTCTCCTGGCTCAGTTTTTAAAATCAGATTTTTGCCACCTGAGCTTTGTACAAAGCTCGATTTCAGGTCTGCTTAGCCTGCCAGCTCTGAGCATAAGACACCAAGCTTGGCGTAGGTGACATCATGATGGAAACCCATATGAATCAACAAGGAGATTCAGAGAGGAAGAGGATCTTGCCCACAAATTGTGGTTTTGCCCACAGCTCTTCTTACCGTCGTCGCTGCCCCAGCTGTGGCCACGTTTGCATTCTGAACACTGCCACGCTTTCGCTTTAGGAGTTCCTTTACGGGCTCTTTGACACGGACGCCTTGATAGGGGCGGGTTGGGGGTGGGGGCTGCTCGGGTGCAGAACCTGGGAGGGGAAAATGATAATTATTTTTCTCTCTCAGTGCTTCAAATACTGGATGAGTGGAACACCTTCCACTTGTGCAATAGAATTTCCCCTTGCTCCCTTCCACACGCCCCCCCTACACCCAATTTGAAGCTGGATTAAATGTGCAGTGTAGACATACCCTGACCATTCTTTCCTCTCTCTTTTCTAGCGAATTAAAACAATTGCAAATCATGAGGTCTGAGCCCCATGGCTTGCTATAAAACCTCCACTGAATAATCAGCCCGGCAGTCAGCCAAGAAGCCACTCTGAAGCCTTGCGATAGTGTGAGTCACAAGGAAACACAACTCACTTCTGTATCTGAAACAGGTAAGCTTTATCACATGCAAAGTATTTGGCGGCGATGACTTGACACCGTATCCAAAGCTTACGGGCGTAAGGAAATATTGATAAATCCATTGACGGCAGCAATTTCCGCGGCACAGGGCTTTGACTGCAATCGGTAGGCATACCTGAGCTGATAACCAGTGCTTCCTTCCCAACCAAGTTCTAACTAATCAAACAGGTAAGAGTCCCGTTCCTTTTCAGAGGAGTCCAGCTTCACCCTCTCTCATTAAAGCCATATCAAAACATAAACAACTTGAATGGTTGGATGCAGGAAGCAAGCTGATTTATACAGATTCTGGCCCATCTAGTTCAATACTGTCCATACTGACTGGCAGCTGCTCTCCAGGGTTTCAAGCAGGGGTCTCGCCCAGGTCTTCCTGGAGATGCTGGGGATGGAACCAGGAACCTTTTGCATGGAAAGCAGGTGCTCTACCACCGAGCCACAGACCCAGAAGGTAGTGAGCAGAAATGGGGAAACACAGATATGTGCCATTCCACATAAAAACGCTGCTTATTGCCTTTTAACAGAATATGTGCAGCTTGCAGACAACATATAGAATAAGAGAATAAGAAGAACATACATTTAGAGAAGATTGGAAAACGTTTATTGAATATATGGGAAATTACTGTGTACAGCTGAAAACGTTGGCAGCATTAAGATAAATTCAACAGTGTAAGTTTTGATGGATGTAATGATGGAATGCTGAACAGTATAGTTTTTGTAAAATATGCAGGGATTTATGATATGTAAAATGAACCTTGGAAAAAGCAGAAGGGAAGTCCTTGATATCTTAAGGATGCACTTTAAATTGTAAAACAGAAAACTGAATAAAAATTATATCAAAAAACAAACAAACAAAAGGATCTTTGCCTTTAGCAGGTATAAGCAAGATCTCTAATGGTAGCTAATTTTTAACAGAGGCCTCCACTGCCAGAGGTGGCACCTTGTTTATGAATTGTCCTCTTCAGAGAGTTCCACCCGGCACCTTCAATCCTGAGGGGAGGGTATGTCACACACAGAAGGGCTTGGGTTCAATTCATGGCATCTCCAGTTTAAAGGGCCTCAGGTACCAGGCAACAAGAAAGAGCTGGGATGGCTGGGGTTGATGGCTATGCTGCAGAATATCTGGAGGGTACCAGGTTGCTGGTGGCTGATAGAAGGCAACATATGAGTTTAAGGTATTGGGTTAAGACCTTTCCACCTGCCAGTTGTATGGCAAGAGAGGCCAATTTAATAGGCTGTTTAATTTTAACTTTTTATTATAGTACCTTTATGTACCGTTTGCCACAAAATATCTGTCTACAGTACAGCCCCTCAAATATCAATGAGAATTAGTGAGCTGACCAGAGACAGAGACCTCTTTAGAGAAGTAATTGTGTGTGGTCTGAAACATGAGAATGGTCCAAGGATGCATTGAACTCCCATAATGGCATCTCTGCTGGATAGTCCCGACTTTACAGCAGGGCTGGAGAGCTATTTTCAACCCAAAGACTCCATTCCCTCATGGGAAACCTTCCCATGGGGCTAAATGCCAGCTGTGGGTGTGGCCAGAGGCAACACTAGGCACAGCAAGAGCCACAGATCTGACTCTTAAAAAGGTAAAGGTAAAGGGACCCCTGACCATTACGTCCAGTCGTGGCCGACTCTGGGGTTGCGGCGCTCATCTCGCTTTATTGGCCGAGGGAGCCGGCACACAGTTTCTGGGTCATGTGGCCAGTATGACTAAGCCGCTTCTGGTGAACCAGAGCAGTGCATGGAAACGCCATTTACCTTCCCGCCGGAGCGGTACCTATTTATCTACTTGCACTTTGACATACTTTTGAACTGCTAGGTTGGCAGGAGCAGGGACCAAGCAACGGGAGCTCACCCTGTCACGGGGATTCGAACTGCCGACCTTCTGATTGGCAAGTCCTAGGCTCTGTGGTTTAACCCACAGCGCCACCCTTACTTTTGTACAATAGACTACTATCTGCCAACTGCACAAGATCAGATGGTTCTACATCGAGCAGCCCCACCCACCCACCTGTCCATCTTCTATCCAGGCAAGTGAAAAGCACGATCACAGCCGGAGGACAGTTTCCAGCCAGGCAAAGCACTCAAAGAGTAAGGAACAGGGCCAGGGAGAGGTGTAGCTTCAGGAGAAATGGGGCCTGGAAAGGAGGCTATAGACTGGGGAGTGTCCTGAGGACTAGGCAGAAGTCTTTGGAGAGCACACTCAACCCCAAGGCATGTGGTCTTCCAATTCCTGCTTTATAGCCTCAATTCAAAGCCCATTTGAGTCGAAAGCGGCGTTTCAAGTCATAACTTTGAATCTGGACCACCAGTAAAAGTTTTGCAAAACACTAATCTACCAATCTGCTACACATTGTTACCTTTCACCCTCATCTCACCTCTGTTCTAAACCCAAGCACCAGGAAACCGCCTTGTCTTTGCCAGAGATTGTTCTGTAAATATTTCTACTGACCCACACATATTTTAAACATTTTGCAACTGACGACAAATACCTGGCTGGAGGAAATAAAACCATCTGCCAGTTTCAAAGCCATCCAGCGAAAAGCCTGTTAAGGCAATGTGGTTGGCTCACTAATCCTTGGACAAAAATTATATCCAATTAACATTATTTTATACTAGTCTGAAGATTCATTCCCCTGAGGTTTGGGTGCAGTTTTACAAGGTGCTGCTGTGGTCTGTCATCCAGTCCTTGATGGAGCTGCCCACGGGCTTGTGCCCAAGTCCATATTAACCCCATGCATTTCACCACATCAGATAATAATAATAATAATAATAATAATTTATTATTTATAAATTATTTCCCCAGCCACTCTGGGCGGCTTCCAACAAAACACTAAAATACAATAATCTATTAAACATTAAAAGCTTCCCTAAACAGGGCTGCCTTTAGATGTCTTCTAAAAGTTTGGTAGTTGTTTTTCTCTTTGACATCTGGTGGGAGGGCGTTCCACAGGGCGGGTGCCACTACCAAGAAGGCCCTCTGCCTGGTTCCCTGTAACTCTCGTGTTGCTGGCCAATTCCAGACAGATGGAGTTTTGATAAAGATATATTGTTTTAAGCTGTTTCTGTCCAGCAATGTGTTCATTGTAACCCATGCCAAGCTGTGGGGACTGGGAAGACTAGCAACACAAGGAAATAGCCAGTGCCTCCTCCCCCCAATGAATGGAGTAAATAATTCAGGAGTAAACAAAGTGTGCATCCAGACAACCCACCAGAGATATATGAAGCTTTTGGACCAGCACTTACTCCACATCCCCAACAAAAACATAGGATAAGTATATATGACTCTACTTGCTCACAAATATTCCGTCTCTCAACCCACCCCATATCTTCTATTGACCATCAACTTCCCTGTGTCCCCTAATGATCCTCAGTTTTCCCGTGTCTCGCCATTGACCCTCTACTTTCCCACAGCCTCTCATCTCTCTCCCTCCTCTTCACACCTTTGTCAAAAATCACATTGTAAGCTCTTTAGGGCAAGAAACTGTTGCTTTATCTTATGTTCTTCTGCAAAATGCTGTAAACATTGATGCCTGACTGCACAAATAGTGTGATCTTCTGATAGATAAACAGACAAGCACTGCCAGAGAATGAATGAATCACACTCTTGCACGCCACAAAACAGAAGCTTGGCTGGCAGGTAGGAGAGGCCAGCTTCTTAGTTCCTGCGGTCACCATTCGTGACTAGAATTCATTTATATGGGGAAGGCTAAAGTCTGGCCAGGGCAAATTGTGTCCTACACCTCTGTCATTGACAGGATCCCATAAAAGGGATCCTCGGGGAGGCTGTACACCCAGGAAACCATGTAAAACACAAGCCCCATCACTACAAAACACCTCAACTATCAAAATTACGGGCCGTTTGATAAGTCTGTGATGACAACTTTAGGAACTGGGTCCCATCATCAGAAAAAAATTGAGACAGAGAGGAAGGGGTTGTATTCATATTAGTGCTGAGTAACACATCAGTACAAGGATTTCCACTTGTGCAATGGGACTTCCCCACTCTCCTCCCCCACCCCCATAAATCTGCTGCAGG
Source organism: Podarcis raffonei (assembly GCF_027172205.1). Taxonomy (NCBI): domain Eukaryota; kingdom Metazoa; phylum Chordata; class Lepidosauria; order Squamata; family Lacertidae; genus Podarcis; species Podarcis raffonei. The sequence goes on from NC_070616.1 coordinate 24,909,126, forward strand.
GATTCCTCCAATTCTCCAGAGCAGATCTGGGGACAGTGCAGGGCACATGGCAGGGAGGAGAGTGCAGGAAGACCCATTGCACAAGTGGAAATTCTTGCACTAATGGGATGCATTAGTTGCATACCACCCATAGCCCCCCAAAATATGGAAAAACAACAACAGACAAAGTCACATTAAAAAAACACCCTGGTGAAATTGGTATAAAAGAAATTTATTAATTGACAAAACAAGACTGCATGTAAAATGAAAATATATGCACATATCTGGTAGCTACTGTTGGGAAACAATTACAACAATTTCTCCAAACACAGCAAATGATCTCCTGGGTTGCACCTCTTTTCATGCTCCATCAGAACAAGTAGAGAGTTTCTCACAGATGGCCGCTGAAGACCACTCCCTTAAAATGTCTGGTTGATCTTTTCAAAACTATGTTGATCTTTGTGCTTTTCAAAACTAAATTCATCTGAGCCAGGGGTCAGCAAACCTTTTCAGCAGGGGGCCAGTCCACTGTCCCTTAGACCTTGTGGGGGGCTGGACTGAAAATAAAATAAAAAAACGAAGTCCTATGCCCCACAAATTACCCAGAGATGCATTTTAAATAAAAGCACACATTCTACTCATGTAAAAACACCAGGCAGGCCCCACAAATAACCCAGAGATGCATTTTAAATAAAAGGACACATTCTACTCATGTAAAAACATGCTGATTCCCGGACTGTCTGCGGGCCAGATTTAGAAGGTGATTGGGCCGCATCCGGCCCCTGGGCCTTAGGTTGCCTACCCATGCTCTGAGCTAAGCTCTTCCTCAAGAACTTCATAGATGGAGCTACTAGCAATGGATGTATTGTTCTCCAAAACTGTAGTTTGTGGGGACTTGGGGAGAGAGTGCCAGCCTATATTGTCTCCTTAGGGAAAGATGAAAATCAGTGAACAACCACATGCCCAATTATTGACTAGAATGTCATCACAGAAAATGGCAAAGCTTATGTAAGCAAGAAAGGGTAGACACAGATAAAGAGCGAGAAACAAAAGCAGAATTGCAATTCAGGATTTTAAAAAAGACAGAAATAAAAACAGGGGGTTGTGTTTTGCTGAAAAAGGAAAAAAGAAACAAGTTGGACGATTACTGGGAGAAAGATATTTAAAAAGTTGTTAAGGCAACATTTGAAAACTCGCCAGTCTTTGTAATGACAAATGTTTCTGGGGAAATGAGCAAGACAGGACACCGAAACATACTAAAGCTGCTGGTGGTGTGAAGGAAGAGAGAGGAGGAAACCAAAAAGGCTCCTCAGATGATGATGTTGCAAAGAATGTAGCAGAGTTCAGTGCAGATAACGAAAAAGAATAAAGAACCAGGAAATTCTCAAAGGTGGTGGAAAATGCTGCCCAGATGTATGGATGGTGGTGTTTGAACGGGTTGGAGAAAGACTGAACGTGCACCACAGGAAGATGTGTGAGATCAGTTTCAGGAGCTATTATAAGATGCACAGGTTGGGAAGCCGAGAGGGGGAATCCTCAGCAACCTCACAAGCTTATTTTTTTTAACTTAGTACCAACTTCATGGGCACAGAAAATTTCCCAAAGATGAAACAAAGCTATGACACCACAGAGATGGATATAGGCATGTTGGAATGTCAGTAATTCAGGGGCATTGTGGAAAGGGGAAATACTCTTGCAGGAAATGTTGGCAGACTAAGGAATTTGGAGTTTATGGGAGAGGGCCACATGGAACCATAATTAAGACATTTGTGGGGAACTGTAAGTAAGAGGTGAGAATGTTCTTACTCAAGGAAGTATCTGAGAATGTAATCTGGGAGCGTAACACGATAGATAATGTATCTATTCAACTTGTTTTGTTATGTTGTTTAATGCTCTTTTGCTTCAGTATGTTTCATAAGGCCAATTGTTTGGGGAAACAGGGAAGAAATTGAATCGTAACAAGTGGGGTAGTGGGTAGGGATGCAGGAGAAGTTGAATTCAGTTTGCATTTAAAGGCAAATCTAATTCTCACAATATACAAATGGAAACACCCACCTTTTGAAATTTGCACTCCTCCGAATTTTGCAATGCAAGTGATTTGTACACAAATTATTATATTAAACAGTGCATATGATGTATATATTATAAGAAATAACATACAAGCATGCATTATCTTAGGGGAAAACTAAGTATTAAGGAAAATATACTTTCAAGAAATCGTGTATTAGGCAAAAATGAATACAAAAATCTGTATATTAGGAGAAATTAGCACTAACACACTGGATAATTTTCGTGAGGATTTTGCTTAAAACAAACCAACCACAAACTGCTGCAGAAATGTGGAAAAGCTGGATTTAAAATTGGAAAAATGAGAGAACCAAGGTTGACAAATCCTTCCACGGCTCCTCACAACAGTTTCACACATGAGCTCATAGGTCCCAAAACATGGGTGGCCCATGTCTTGGCATTTCACAGATAATAAAAAAGGTTTCTATTAAAACAGCATGACTGTTATGGCAGCAAATAAGCTTCACCAGCAAGCTCTCTGTCTGATGCTCTAGCCCACCAAATAATTTTTGAAATCAATGCTTGCGCTCTCATCACTCTGCAATCCAAGCATTCTCACAACTGGATGTCACAAATTGTCCAACACCTTTATCACAAATAATTTCCTCTGCCTATTCTCTCTCTCTGCCTCTCTATTTCACTTCTGTCTCTGTATATGTAAAACATGTTGCCACAATCTTGTGAAATAGTAATCTGTGCCTCTCTCTGGCCAGCCACCTTTCCCCAGCCTGCAGATATGTGAAGCAGAAATTTTAAAAGGTATTCTCTTACAGAGTCCTGTTGATCACAGATGGCGTCTGTACCTTTCACCTTGCAGAAATGGGCCAGAAGCATTTATCTTCACTTAACATCACTTGCTCATCCTCACACAGTCTCCCGCCACAGCCCCCCCCCCCTATTCTTCATTTATCTTTCTGGAGCCACTGTATGAGGCAATAGCCTCTTCTGTTAAAGAATTCGTGTCTGTCACCGTCTCCAGAGAATTAAGTAAGTTCACAGTTGACATTGACAGAATCACCTGCAAATTGTGCATTTATCTCTGAACCGTCTTTGGAACATCGGGGAGTAGCATGGGATGTAGGGATGGGGGGGGAGAGAAATATGATTCAGACCACATTTAAAAGTGAATCTATCTAATTTGTAGTTTCTGAAACAATATGAGACTAAGACACAGCCATCCTTCAAAACCCCCTCTTCTCTTAATTTTCCAGTGCAGTTTTTCAGCCAAGCACAAAAGTGCATATGCTAGGGTACAGTATGCATGCAATTGCATATATTGGTGAAAATAACATACAAAATGCATTCTATTAGGAAGAAAATGCTTTGCAAAAAATGTGTATATTAGGCAGAACTGCATGCAAGCATTAATATTAGGAGAAATTCACACTCCTATGTTGACGAATGTTCATGAGGACTTAGAAGAAAGTGCAAGCTGGTGTTTAAACATGAGCTGAACTTTTTTTGGGGGGGGGGAAATGGGGAGAAGCAAAAACTGTCAGATTTGGCCATCCTTGCTCAGAAGAACACTTAGGCAACTCCGTATTATCAGCAGGGACAAGGAAAAAGAGACAGCAGTGTTGATTCATCTCTCCAGAAAAGAATACTGCTTTGTAGAGGAGAGGGTTATATTCTGGGGAAATGGATCCTTACCTCAATTTATAATAAACACCATTTAACCAAACGGTTGTGTAGTCGGCTCTTCCCAGATGGCGTACTGGGAGTGTAGCTTTCCACCTGGCACAGACTCAAGGGACCCCTGATGTCTTACTTGAAAGCGCAATTGCAGAGGGGAAATGCATTTAAATCTTACAAGGAAAATCAGCATGCCCTAGAGGATTTGAGATTATGAGAGCCTTAAGAACAGACAAGGGAAATTAATGCCAAGCAGATTGATGGCACAACCAGAGGACATTCTCTCTCTCTCTCTCTCTCTCTCTCTCTCTCTCTCTCTCTCTCTCTCTGCAAAACCTTGGCTCCTGAAGCAACTGAGATGCAACTCCTTCCAGCTCTATTGGCTTCCTCCACCACAGAAACATGCTTATCGCTGTTCTGTGTGTTGCACCAAGCACCACGGCAGTCATAGGAATGATAGACAGCCAGGAGGAATCTTGCTTTGGGAGGTTCAAATTGGTGTGAGGTCTTTCTCCTCCCTGCTCTGCATCTTGTCAGGGGCTGATTCTTATCATGAGATAAGAAATGTTGGCACATGCCTTCCAGAACTGAGGAAGGGAGCATGTATTATTATTATTATTATTAGTTTGTTTTTAAAGAGAAGTGATTTAAACACAAGCCAGATTTCATTCTTCACCTCCAGCGCATTCATGGTCTCACCTGCCGACAAGCTTCAAGGGCAATTAATGGTTATTGAGGAAAGATAATGGGCCCAGTAATTTTAATGTCCACAATTGTCAGAAGTCTTCATAAACACGCCTGCCCGATTTTAACCTGTTATTTCATGTCTCTCTCCCTGGGACTGATGCTGAAAACTGATTGCAAATATGACCTCTGACTCTGGCCTGGTCTATCCTTGCGACAGAATGAGGTGGTGTTGTCAGAATGGCTCTGCCTGCTTGAGAATGTATTCAGAAATGTGATACCTGTGGGATGTTAGCATCCAGAATGCATATGCAAAGAATTGATTGCAAGAGCTGTAGAACTCTATGATGTCAAAGACTCTGTGGCAGTTATTTTCAGTTGGTACAGTTATGGCAGTTAATAGAACAGTCTTAACAGTTGTGTTGTGCTGCTTCCATCTGCCTCAGAGTTAGTCTGCAACAGTTTAATCCAGGCATAGGCAAACTCCAGCCCTCCAGGTGTTTGGGACTACAATTCCCATCATCCCTAGCTAACAGGACCAGTGGTCAGGGATGATGGGAATTGTAGTCCCAAACATCTGGAGGGCTGGAGTTTGCCTATGGCTGGTAATCTATGTAAGACGTATTAGCATCTTAAGAAACATCCACCTGCATTGTATATATTTTATCTGCCACTGAAAGTACAGTGAGTAAAAACTATATGTTATTTAAACTTTAGAAGAGAGGGTCTTGCGTAGTTTTTATAAGATGAAAAAAAGAGAACTAATTAGAGAGTCAAACAACCCAGGGCTGTCTTCCGCATACTCTGCAAATGGGAACTAGAGTCTAATTCCCACCATTCTACTTAAAAATAATAACAACTTTACTTAAAGCTAGGAAACGGCCTCCCACTAGGTCAGAATATTGGTTTATCCAACCCAGTATTGGACTTCCCAGTTGACAGTCTCTGAGGCACAGCAAGATCCACCTGATCCCTTTAACTATAAACACCAAGGACTGAATTTGGGGTCCCCTGCATGCAAATTACATGCCCTGACACTGAGCTATGGCCCCTACCCTGTTGTTCACCTTTACTTATTTCCTTACATTTCTATTGTGCTTTTCTTCTTTCATGGGACACAAGGCAGAAGACATGTGGTTCTGTCAGGGACTGGACAGAGGAGAAGAAGACAGTTCAGAATTACAAGAGGGGTTTGAGGGAGATCACAGCTCAGAGGAAGATGAGGGGGAAAGCTTGGAAATAATGGGAGAAGAGGAGGCGGCAGAGCCGGAGCAGCTGGCTGACATGTTATCACTATTTTATTTTATTTTAGTAATAATATTTATTAAATTTTCCATTTTAACAATCCAATAAAAACCACATTAAAAACATTCCAAATTATAAAATAATCAAACTATCCAAATTTAATGCCAAATTATAAGTCTTGGTTGGCTTTCCATGCTCTGAGGTTGAGGCTGACATGTTATCACTAGAAAGCATTCCAGACCCACCAGCTCCCAGAACCTGGCAAACCTTAAAAGTAGGAGACGAAAGGACTCAGAGACAGATGACCCTAAGTGGCAACCGTAGAGGTGGTGGTGCTGTTGATGAAAGGAGAAGTGGAAGAGAAGCGTGTGTGTGGAGATTACTTGGGACAACGCCATTATTCCAAGTGGCTGCATTCCCAAGGCTCTCTCTATAAATACTGAATAAATAAAGTAAGGCAGCTGCCTCCTGTACCATCTTCAGACCAGCCTTCCCCAAGCTGGTGCCCTCCAGGATGTTGCTGGGCTCCAACTCCCATCAGATGCCCCCAGCTGGAACTGCCAATGCTTAGAGGATGGTGGGAATTGTAGTCCAGTGACATCTCATGGGCACGACGTTGAAGGAAGTGGCTACTTCAGACCTTGGATAAACTTCAGAGGCACCCAAGGTTTCTTCAAAAGCCACAGTGAAAGGCAACGTTAACCAAGGAGAAATGTCCAAGGGCCCCTGAGGGTTTGCTGAGGGATTTTGAAAGGGTTTATTGGCAACAGCCCGTCACGGATATTCAGATCACAAAGGAGCTGAGCCCTCTTTTGAGAGCCTGCCAAGCTTCACTCACACTACCTCTCCTAGTTAGCTGGAAAGGACTTTTTTTAGATGAGTCACTAGGACTGTCCACTGAGCCAACTTTCCACTGAAAAGAGTTTGTCACCCTGCAAGGGTTTGCATGGCTGACTGGTTGCCTTTCAACCCCCAAAGTGCACACTTTCCGCTAGGCCTTTCCCCACCCCCTCCGACACTCTGGCAGGTGAGAAATCTATCAATTCAGAGGCGCAAACCAGAACACACAACTGTTTTCATTCCCCACCTCCCACCCCGCTTGCATTTCTGGTATAATCACAAACACACACACACACACACACACACACACACACTAAAATAATAAGCTCTTGAGGAGATACAATGGAAATCCTTTTCTGTTTGCAGAAGTATGGAAAGCAAACATTCGCTTGATAACACAAACCCCAAGGAGCATAATTGTTATGATTCAGAAAGTGTTTCCTTCTCAAGGCAGTTGGGGATCTTGGCTTGGATCTCAAAAAATGAATTACACAAAATATTTTCTCACACTTTGGCACACACTGTGCGCATAATTTTTTTAAGAAAAGAAACCATTCTAAACTTTGTACTCATGCAGGCCTGATTCCTTGTGCACTACAATAATGTACAGTGGTACCTCAGGTTAAGTACTTAATTTGTTCCGGAGGTCCGTTCTTAACCTGAAACTGTTCTTAACCTGAAGCACCACTTTAGCTAATGGGGCCTCCTGCTGCCGCTGCGCTGCCAGAGCACGATTTCTGTTCTCATCCTGAAGCAAAGTTCTTAACCTGAGGTAATATTTCTGGGTTAGGGAATCTGTAACCTGAAGTGTATGTAACCCGAGGTACCACTGTACACTGTGCATACAATAGGACAGCAGGGGCTTTCTTGAATAGCACTCACAGGCATGCTCACATTACAGACCACCACCTCCTCTTCCCAGAGAACCATAGGAACTTAAGAGCCCTGGTGGATCAGGCCAACGGTTCATTTAGTTAAGCGTCCTGTTCTCACAATGGACAACAAGATGCCTATGGAATGCCTATGGAAAGCAGGACCCTGGGAGTTGTAGGTCTGTGGAAAACACTTCACCAAACTACAGCTCCCAGGATGCCTTGCAGGAAGCCAAACTGCTTAAAGTGGTATAAAACCACTGTGCATTTGTAATTTAGACGAAATCTTAGCATAGGCAGTGATTGTGCTATGCCCTCTGTACAGTCAAAAGAGGAAGTATCAGAAGGCGAAATCGTTTGCATGTGTGATTTGAGGCCAGAGCACAGACTACCCTGTGGCGTGGTAAACGGAAGCCCCTTAGCATTCGACAAGCACAGAAGCAAAACTGAGACCCTGTTTAGACAATCATGTATATTATTTCAGTTGTGACACACAGTTCACACTTATTCTGCCTTCTCTCGCCGCCATTCCAGCTTGCTTCTACGTTCTTCCCTTTTTAAACCCACTTAAATCAGAGCACCATCACGACTACAGGAATAAAACAGAGTTTGCACCTGCTGCCCCGACGCTGAGCACATTTACTCCAGAATAAGCGGCAGTTTGCTGTCGAAAATGGTGTTTCAAAAGTAATAAAAGGAGCACCTGTCACCAAACCTGAGTTTCAGGTGAAGCATCCTTTTGCGGTCAGGTTCATTTACATGCGGGGGGGGGGTCCCAATACATCTGGCTGCAAGAAGTCAAGGACAAAAATGGTGTCTTCCTCCAGTGCATTCAGAAGCAAATTGGACCAGCAGCTGAATCTTAACATCAGCAGGGACAGTGGGACAATGCGTCGCCTCCAGACTTCCTTTGGTGCTGAATTTCTAGCCACAGGCTGGCACTTGAAAACTCCTTGTCCTCTTTTTCTTCTTTTTCTTTTTGCCCTGGTACTTTCCCCATAAAAACTCACTCTCTGCCACTGAATCAGACCAAACTCAAATTGCTGTTTGTTCCAATTCAGAATGGGTTTTCATGGGGGAAATGCCAGAAGAAGAAGAGTTTGGATTTGATATCCCACTTTATCATTACCTGAAGGAGTCTCAAAGCGGCTAACAATCTCCTTTCCCTTCCTCCCCCACAACAAACACTCTGTGAGGTGTGTGAGGCTGAGAGACTTCAGAGAAGTGTGACTGGCCCAAGGTCACCCAGCAGCTGCATGTGGAGGAGCAGGGAAGCGAACCCGGTTCACCAGATTACGAGTCCACTGCTCTTAACCACTACACCACAGGGACTTGGCACCAGGAACAGAAAGTAAAAGAGGCAAGCAGGCTGGGATCAGGAGGACCACAGGATGGAAAGAAATTGGGAGCCAGAAGAAACCAGTTCTAGGAATCAAGACGTCCAGCTGAACCATACATGCTGGAAGCAAGTGCAAGAGGAAGCAATGAGGGGAAAAAAGGGGAATATCTGGTAGACATGAATTCAAGGAGGAAACCATAAAGCTAGCAGTTTGAGGAAGAAGCTGTTGAGCTGCTCTATCTGCCTTCCTCTTGGAGAGACTAACTGGAAGCCGGAGCTGATCAGACAAGATCACAGCTGGGACTATTTTGGGTAGGTAATCTCAGAGCAGGTGGCTGGGTTGAGTAGGTGCAGAAGGACATCTGGAGGCAGAACAACCTCTGCTTTGAAATGCTATTTTAGATGGTTTTGAGTGTGGGAGGGAAATGGTAATATATTTCATATTAGCAAGGGGGGGAAATAACTAATTGCCAGTCTGCATGGCAGGTTATTTACCCATCGAGCCCAGTACTCTGACTGGTAGCAGCTTTCCGGGCTCTCAGGCAGGGGCTCTTTCCAATTCCCTGTTCAGTTCATCTTCTCTCAGCTTTCCAGTTTTCCAGTCTTCAGTCACACCCATAGCATACTTTTAAAGTGCTCCCTTGAATCCTGGGAACTAGAGTTTACCCCATCACAGGGCTATAATTGCCAGCACTTTTAACAAACTACAGTTTCCAGGATTTTTTTTTTTGGGGGGGGAGCAATGTGCTTTACATGTACTTACAGTGTGGATGAAGCCTGCATTGGGTTTGTGGTTTATTTATTTTTTAAATTTGTAAGCATTTTAGTGCAAATCTCTCCTAATACACACATCTTCATATGTAACATTACCTACTAGAAACATTTTTGCTAGCCGTTTCCGTAATATGCGTTCTGTGTGTTATATTTTCACTAATTAAATGCATTAATAAGCACACATTACTCTGGTATATGCATTTTTGTACACATTACTTGGCTCCAGAACTGCGGTGCAAATTTTGGAGAAGCGTGAATTTCAAAGAATGACTGCTTTTCTTCACTTATTCTTTCAGAAAGTGTGCGTTAAGCATGCGTGCATTAAAATGTGAACCAAACTTAATTGCTCCCCCATGTCCACCTGCTGCCCCCAACCCTTTTAACTTGTAATGCAGGGCCTTTAACACCTAAAGTGTGTCACTGAAAGATAGCCCATTCGCATCAAGGAGGGCCCTGCCAAGCAGAATTGCCTGGGATCAAATCAGGGGACATTCAGATTTCTAGTCTAATGCTCTCGCAGCTGAGCTACTTTGACTCCTGTGTTCACAAGGACGTTGCCACATCCATGCCCTCTCCACACCTTCCTGTGCCATCAGGGTAAGACTTGGGGGCAGACATTCAGGGCCCTACTCATCATAATGAGCAGAGATGAGGGGCCCAAATGCAGTATGGTGGGCTCTGCTGCTTGTTGAACTAGGTGAATTAATATTACACATTACCATCGAGAGAGAGAGAGAGAGAGAGAGAGAGAGAGAGATGCCACACAAAAACTCTTCAGCCTAGGACTCTGCAGTCCCAGAGGATGTCTTTGACTCTAGTAAGTACCGTATTTTTCCGTGTATAAGAGGACCCCATGTATAAGATGCCCCCTATTTTGGAGGACTCAGATTTAAGAAAATGGGGGGATGCATCAGTGTATAAGATGCCCTTTAATTTTTGACATTATTTTTTAGGAAAAAAACTTAAGTCTTATACACAGAAAAATACGGTATATGCTTCCTATGACTTCATGCTCTGTGATTCTCCTGAGTTGGTGGGAAAGTGGGGACACAAGAAGAGCCAGGTGCATCCTGGGACTCGAAGTCAACAGCCCTCTTCCATTGCTTGCATCCCCCCCCCAGCAACCAGTGGTGCAGGCTGCCCCTGAACATGAAGGTTCTACTTTGCCATCATCGTGAATTTGACAATTTGTATGGACAATAATATGGAAGCCACACAGCCGTGCCCCCCCCCAGCTATGCTGCCATGTTTGTCCCTGCAGCCCTCAGAATCTCAAGAGGAGCGCCAAAAAACGACACTACCTTGGAAGGGGTCCTGAAAAGGGATCTCTCTGTGACCTCAAGAGTACCTTTTTTCCTCCTTGGCTGCTGTGCAGCTGTGTAAGAGGTAGCTGGCCTGTGGGAATGTCTTCTGCTTCCTACTGCGGTTGTCAACTCAGTGCTGGGTCAACACGCAGAAGACAACCCTTGTTTTCCTGACTGTCAATTGCTCCCATCGCCCTTTCAGTGAGCTCGTGGCCTCAATTTGATGCTGTGTGTGTCACCACGATCCCCCAACAGTGTCAATTATCCAGCAACGCTCACCCACCCACCCTTGGTGCATGTTGAGGCCTGTTTGTTGGAGAGACTCCTGCAGGCTCCCTTCTGAAATTGACACGGGTCTAGCTTTTTCCCAGGGTGGCATTTGATTTTCTGGAGCAAAGCTGTCACTTAAAGCTGGCAAGGAATGGATCCAACCCCCCGCACCCTCCCCATCTCTGGTCACATCTGGGTCAGGATGTTTCAATAAACATTTAACCCTGCGCAAAGATATTAAGCAAACACCAGGCTGGGAGTGTTTACTCAGTGATCAAAAGCCCTTGAGCAAAAGCAGAGCTGGTTATAGCACAGGAGAATTCTGAGTATATGGCTGACAGAGCACGTGGAAAAGCATTTTGCACGGGCCTTATTGGCTCATGTGGCAGAAGAGAAAAACCCCACGAAGACAAAGCAGTAGTGGCCTATGTCCAGTGCTTAGCTCTGAGTGCTAGAATGGTTAGGTTGCAACAACCGGAAAGGCTGCAGACTCCTGGATACTGAGGAGTCCAGCCATCATGGTGCTTGCACAGAGGGAATGATAGCTCTGTCAGTGGTAAGGGAAGGGCGAATCCTGTCAATTTTTGTTTCTTCCAGTCTTCAGTTCTTCACATTTCCACATCAGTTGTGATTCATTTCTATGCAATGTTTTAATAATAGACACTTTCTTTTCTGTGCAATTATGCCTGATACGCATATTTTTTGCAAAACAGCTTCCTCTAACATACTGCATTTATGGATGCTATTTTCATTTACGCACCTTTTTAGGCATGCAGTTCCTTAGCTTGTGTGTTTTTGTACACATCGCTTGGTTAGAGAACTGCACTGCAAAATCTGGTGTGCAAATGGAGGTGTGCAAAATGCTGAAAGGTATTTCAGAAAGTGCAAATTAAATATTAACTGAATCGGATTTGTCTGTCAGAAGGTCCCAGATTCAGTCCCTGGCATCTCCAGTCATAAGGACCAGGTAACAGATAATGGGAAAGCCCTCTGCTGTAGATCCTAGAGAGCCTTTGTCTGGCTGAGTATGCAAAGATACTTGCCTTTGTAGAAGGCTAATACCTCAATGGCAGAAGTCCCCGCTTCAGTCCCTGACATCTCCAGGTAGGGCTGGGAGAGATTCCCTGTCTGAAACCTTAGAGAACTGCTGCCAGTCAGTGTAAGCAACACTGAGCTAGATGGACAGGTGAACTGCCTCAATAGATTGCAGCTTCTGGTTTTGTGACAAGATTGGCCTAAACAGGAAAGGTGTCTCTTAAAGCAGGGTCTTTGCTTATATGTATATCCTAGACATGTTAAGACAGCATCACAGTTCCTGGACTTGAGGTTCCTGGCCATGGAATTGATGAAGAGGCAGGTTTGGGAGGCAACAAGGGGTTGGGTGGCAGCCAAGATGTATAGCTGTGTCCCTCTCCAACAAATATATGCCACTCTGAGGGAGTGTGAGTCACTGATGCAATATAGTGGGCCGTGACCTGGGATTGGCTCTCCAGGATCACATGACATACTCCCAGGACCAAGAGGTCTCTGGTCCATGATATGATTCTATCCTGGTTTAAGCTACAGTTTTAAAAATAAGGAGAAGGAAGTTGGGATCCAGAGGATGCCAAACTCCGCTCCAGGCATCACATGGTTTGCTCACTCTGCCATGATGGCAAATACACATGAAGTGAGAAAATGTCACGCTTCATGCTGGGCTCTCTTTGCTACCAATCATAACAGTGTATGAAGAGCCTACTGGATCAGGCCAATGGCCCATCTAGCCCAGCATCCTGTTCTCACAATGGCCAACCTGTGGGGAAATTGCAAGCAGGAACTGAGCACAAGAGAACTCTCTCTAGAACAACAACAACAACAATTTATTATTTATACCCCGCCCATCTGGCTGGGTTTCCCCAGCCACTCTGGGTGGCTTCCAGCAAAATATTAAAATGCAATAATTCATCAAATATTAAAAGCTTCCCTAAACAGGGATGCCTTCAGATGTCTTCTAAAAGTCAGGTAGTTGTTTATTTCCTTGACATCTGATGGGAGGGCGTTCCACAGGGCAGGCACCACTACCGAGAAGGCCCTCTGCCTGGTTCCCTGTAAGTTCACTTCTCACTGTGAGGGAGCTGCCAGAAGGCCCTCAGAGCTGGACCTCAGCGTCCAGGCAGAACGATGGGAGTGGAGACGCTCCTTCTAGCAGATGGTATTCAGAAGCATTACTGGATCTGACCATGAAGGCAGAGCATAGCCCCCGCCCCCTGTGCTACAGTTAGATATGGGGCAGAAATTTGATTCAGTTCACAATTTAAAGACAAACATACCAAATCTACGCTTTCTGAAGCGGTACGTGAATCGAAACACAGCTGTCTTTCGAAATTCAAACGTCTCTGAATTTTGCAGTGCGGTTCTCCAGCCAAGCTACGTGTTCAAAAATGCACGTACTAGAATAAAGTCTGCATATATTAGTGAAAAGAACATGCAAAGATTCCTTATATTAGGGGAAATTGATTTGCAAAACTGTGCATGGTAGGCAATATTGCATATAAACTGGGAGAAGCCGAAATTGACAGATTTGCCCATCCTTAGCTGCATTTTACATTTCAGGAAACAAAAAAATCTACTAAGAACCTGCTGATGTTGTTGGCAGTCAAGCAGCTGTCTTACGAAGCCTCAATGAAGTTCGTTCCCCCCACCAACTTTTCCCAAGGTGGCTTCGCCTGAACGGAGGCGCACATGATGGAACACATCACACATGGCGGTTTCATCTTTCGGTCTCACTTCTCAAGAACTCTCAGAGCTGGGTTCTTAACCCTCACCTGCTGCAGAATCAGTGAAGGATAAACATTTGACATCCACCTTTTCATTTCAACTGGCTGTGCTCGGGATGTCCAAATATTTGATGTCCTGAATTTCCAAGGGGACTCATTTGCACAGTGACAGTTTAAGAACTGCGCTAAATGGATCCGTGGTCCTGCATCCTTTCCCCATCAGTCACCAACAAGATGTTTCTGGGAAAACCCCAAACCAGGGTGTGAAGGAAAGAACCCCCCCTCCCACTGTTTGTGCCCAGCACATGGTACTCAGAGTGTTAAGTTGTGGGTGAACATATCAGACGACACAGTGATTCTTCAAACAGCTCTTGTTTATTCACAGGCCAGAACAGAACTGAACTGAAGGGTTCAGCCACCCAGCTTATATAGAGCTCCACTACAATGCAACAGTAACCACTTTCTGTAACTATCCAATCACTGATCGCAACTTTCAATCCCTTATTTGCATATGTGGACCTGAGTGAAAACTATCTACAGTATCCCCCTGCTGGCCCAGGGTGAGAACTTCAGTACATAACACAGAGGGACACTGCCTTTGAACCTGGGGTTCTATTTTGTGTCCTTTGATAGGACCATTTACTCCATGAATTTGTTTAATTCTTTTTAAAATCTCCCTAAGCCAGTGGCCATCTTATGGCAGCATATTCCATAAATTAACTGTTGGAAATGCCCAAAATAAGAAAGCACTTCAAAATATGTGCTGGTTCACAGTCAGAATGTGGTTGGTTAAAAGTTCATTTTTTTAAAAAAAGCATTCGCAGTAATGGCGAACCAAATGGAGTAGCAGCCTCCAGTTCCAATTGGGATGGAGGAGAAATTCAGATAGCCTAATTCACACTTTTCAAAACAACGCATGGACCAAAACACCACTATCCTTTGAAATTCACACTTCTCCGAATTTTGCAGTGAAGTTCTCCAGCTAAACAAGGCATACAGAAATGCATGGATTTGTATAAGATAGGGTTGCCATGCATCTGGAATTTCCAGGACATAGCCGGGATTCGGCCGTTGGAAACTGTGTCCGGGCAGAAATTGCTGAAATATATGGGAAAATTCAGACGTATGGCAACCCATGTCAGAAGTGTAGATTTTGGCGAATTTCCTTAAAAATAGCTCAAAAACTTCATTATTATTTTTAAAGATTTTGCCATAAAAGGCTAAACAACTTTTGCATCTGGATTTTCACTTTTAGAAATATGGCATCCCTAATATAAAACGTGCCTATAAAGGCATATATTAGTGAAAAATAACAAAAGTAACATTTGTTAAACGAGAATTGCATACAAACATGAGTTTAATAGGCAAAATGTGCGCTTAAATGGCACTTAAAGTTCATGAGAACTTTAAAAGTAAATAAACATAATAAACGAACAGAAATGAGGAGAACTGTGCTTAAGATTTGGAAAACTAAGAAACGGAGAGAACCGAAGCTGAAAGCTTCATCCATCCCTGTTGATGGATGTACATACTGTACTTTTACCTGCTTTTTCTGATTTGTCAGCCACTTTGAATCTATGCTATATAGAAAAGAAGGAGTGAAAGAAATAAAGGTGGTTGGGTACCCTGTAGTTACTCTGTGTTAACAGGCATTCTGCACATACTCAAATGCAATAGCCCAACAGCATCTGCCAGTGGCCTGATTGATGCCATTCCCCTTAACTCTTTGCTGATTATTTGACATTTTTTGAAGGCAGATGCAAAAGATGAGATTCACTTTCTAAAATGGAAATTGTTTGGTTGGCAACCACTGCTGTCATTAAAAAAAAAAAAGCATCGCTGCGCTTGTGAATCATTCAGTGACATTTGATTCATGGTGACTAATCTGACAAAAGCATTGGAAATATTCTCTCTGCATTATACATGCTGGAAATTTGCTTGCCCCACAGAAAGTAAATCGGCTCGCCAAAAAAGGTGACTAAGAAAGGGACATGACAAGAGGTAAATGATATTATGCATTGTCTAGAGAAAGCGGACAGTCTTTATCCCTCTCTCAAAGAAGCTGAATGTTGGAAGGTTCAGGACAGACCATAGCAGGTGCTATTTCACATAGTGCATAGTTAACCTTATGACATTTGCTCCCACTGCCTGAAGTTACAGCCACCAACTTGGATGAGGGTTTAAAAGAGGGTTGCATAAACTCCTGGTGGAGAAGGCTACTCCTGGCTACTAGCCTGCTGCCTATACTCTACAGTGGTACCTCGGGTTACATATGCTTCAGGTTACATATGCTTCAGGTTACAGACTCCGCTAACCCAGAAATAGTACCTCGGGTTAAGAACTTTGCTTCAGGACAAGAACAGAAATCGTGCTCCAGCGGCACGGCAGCAGCAGCAGGCCCCATAAGCTAAAGTGGTGCTTCAGGTTAAGAACAGTTTCAGGTTAAGAACGGACCTCCGGAACGAATTAAGTACTTAACCCCAGGTACAACTGTACTTGCACTGTCAGAGGCAACGTGTCTCTGAATAGCAGTTGGTGGGATTCACAGTTGGGGGGTGTTGCTGTTGTACTCAGGTCTTGCTTTCAGGGCTTCACAATTGACTACTCTGAACTAGAGGGGACTTTGGTCTGATCCAACAGGGCTCTTCCTAGATCATTACGTTCTTAACATTCTTTCATCCTCTATCTCTGTAAAATGGTGCTTTAACTTCACCACTATCCTTGAAAACCTTAGGTAAGTTACAGTGGTACCTCGGGTTACATACGCTTCAGGTTACAGACTCCGCTAACCCAGAAATAATACTTCGGGTTAAAGAACTTTGCTTCAGGATTAGAACAGAAATCGTGCTCCGGTGGCGCGGCAGCAGCGGGAGGCCCCATTAGCTAAAGTGGTGCTTCAGGTTAAGAACAGTTTCAGGTTAAGAACGGACCTCCGGAACGAATTAAGTACTTAACCCGAGGTACCACTGTATTTAGTCTTAGCCTCAGTTCCTCATATGAGAAATGGGAACCCTCTGTACACTCCTAATGGCAAGCTTGCTCGGCTGCGGGCTGATAACACAATGCTGTGACATTTCCTGGGATTCCACGTACCTTGGTTTTTAGAGAATAACAGTGCCATCCTTTACTGCAGGGGTTGGCAGGCTTCAGGCTTGCAAGACCTGCCATATTTACGCAAATCTAATGTGCCATCGAATTTAATGTGCACCCTAATTCTCTTCGATGTAATTTGACCCAAAAAGGTGTGCATTACTTTCAAGTAAATGTGGCACATTGTTTTTCAGTAGAACTCCAGGACTCAATCAGAGTGAGGTCAATTATCTATTGCTCCTCACAGATGCAAATCGATATCTAAGTTATGATTGATCAGGGATCCTGTCACAAAATTCCCTGATCAGTAGTAAAGCAGCACAAAGACCTGATCAAAGGCAGGCAGTTAATACTCATAGTATACAGGTGAGGATCACTGAGGCTAAGAGGAAAGAGGTTTGCACAAGATCATCCATAGCAGATTTTTTAAAAATCCATTTTACTTGCTATTGTTGAAGTATTGGGAATCAGAAATCCTCACCAAACTACTGCACATGACACAGCTATCAACTAGGGGATTCTGCTCTCTCTTCTGCACACCTCACATGCTTACTTGGAAGCAAGTCCCATTGTATTCACTGGGGTTTACTCCCTAGTAAGTGTGCTTAGGATTACCGCCTAAAACTGCTGAGCTATACCCACTTACCTTGGAGAATCCTCCATTGAAGGTCAATGGTCTCTATCCACCTAAGTTATACTCAGAGTAGACCCATTGAAATGAACAAACCTATGTTAGTCATGTCCATTAATTTCAATAAGTCCACGCTCAGTAGAATTAGCATTGGATACAACTCAGCAGGAAGGACAGATCCTGAAGCTGACACTCCAATACTTTGGCCACCTCATGAGAAGAGAAGACTCCCTGGAAAAGACCCTGATGTTGGGAAAGATGGAGGGCACAAGGAGAAGGGGACGACAGAGGACGAGATGGTTGGATAGTGTTCTTGAAGCTACCAGCATAAGTTTGACCAAACTGCGGGAGGCAGTGGAAGACAGGAGTGCCTGGCGTGCTCTGGTCCATAGGGTCATGAAGAGTCGGACACAACTGAATGACTAAACAACAACAACAACTCAGCAGGACTGGCTTCTAAGTAAACCTATGCAGGATTGTGCTTTAAATCGCCCTGTGAATTTGTATGTGTGCCAGAAAACAAGTGATGGTTCAGATAATTTGCCTTTCCAGTACACAAAAGCCAAATGTCTTCTCTGAAGGCATTGCCACAGATCTGTCAGCCTCAGATCTGTGGATTCTTAGTAGGCAAACTTGAAGCAAAGCTGAACGGTACCAAGGTGAGAGTTAAAAGAGTAAGAAGAGTTAATTCTATTCTGTTGGTTGCCGGCCAGGATTCAGTGACAAAACGTTGCAAGGTAGGTCTAGAGAGCAGTGTTCATCTGAGCATATGCAAAGTGCTCACCATTTATCACCCGGTAAGCACTGCTTGTTCCAAATATGCCAGAGAGTAAGAGGAAAAGGCTTCAGCCTGACAGCTTCTCCTTTTTATGCTGTGAATGATTTAATCTGGAAGAGCTCCAGGGCCATCTCTGCTTAAGTCACAAACTCTCAGCCTCAGCCCCCCCCCCAGCTTCAAAGTGTGAATAAGAATAAAGATCTACCTCAGAGTGGTTCCAATACAATAAAAACTGAGAAGCACTTTGGAAAACCCAAAAGGATAATAAAAAAATAGCAGTTCTTCCTCTACAGTTTTGCTACAGTACTGTTCAACAGTGCAATCTTAACAATGTCTACTCAGCAATGCATCCTATTGAATTCAGTAGGGCTTACTCCCAGAGCCTATCTTTGCATTCTAATTATTATTATTATTTTTAAAAAAGAAGAGTCCAGAACTCACATTTTTGCCAGTGCATATTCTGGGGCAGGAGGGGGTCCTTTCCACCCCTCTTGGGCTTATTAGTTGCTCTTTGCACCTTGAGTGATAACAGGCCGTCAAGATGTTCCTTTCAGCTTTTTTTTTTAAAGACCAGGTTCCCGCTGAACGGCGTGACGATGTCACATCCTCTAACCACAAGCACTAAAAAAAAAATTCCCTCCCTTTTGCACAGTGCTGTTCTTCACCACAACATACAGTTCCTCCAAAGTTACTGTAATGTGAAAGATGTTGGGCACAAACGGCACAAATTCCTTATCTGAGCGTTAAAAACAACAACAATCACCCCACAAAGAACATCGCATATTTTCAGCCTAATAAAGTAAGCTGTTATTTATGGGAGGAAGGCACTGTTGTAGGATTTTTAAGGCCAGTAGACCTTTTATTAGGGGAACTTCAGACCCAGGAACTAAATGTGGCCCTCTGGACCTCTCTGCCTGGCCCTCGGAATGCTCCCTGGCCACACCCACTTTCCCTAGGCAAGGTCCTGCTGTACAGTCTGAGTGCTTTTTGCCTGACTGGAGAGTATCCTTGAACTCTGATAAAGCATTTTGCTTGTCTGAATGGAGGATAGTGTCGAAACTAGTCTGTAGTACAAGACTAAAATTTACATAGGTCGCTCGACCCACTTTTGCCTCTGGCTCCACCCACCAGTCAGATGTGGCCCTTGGAAGCTTGCCCAGAAGGGAATGTGGCCCTCTGACTGAACCCATCACTTAGATAACCTTGTGAGTGCCTGCTCACAACCAGTGGAAATTAGCCAGGTGAGTCATGAGGAGCCCTTCTGCTCATATTCTGATGTGAGCTAGAGGATTTGGGTGAAGAGCGGCAACTCAGAAGTCGCTGCTCCTTTGAGTGCATCAGTTCAAACCTTGGTGATTCCAGTCAAAAAGGACCAGGCAACAGGACCTTGCCTGAGACCCTGCCAGGCAGAGGACAAAATCTGACCCTGGAGATTGAGTCTGTTTTAAGGTAGCTTCCAGGGTACTTTAAATTCTCTGCTAAAACCAGTTGGCGGTTCTCCTCATTTATTTACACCAAATGAAGGACTTGTCTCAGTACTGATTCTCAAGAAAGGTGGCTGGTGCTCATGTGTGCACCCCCACTCCAGTTTCTTTACAAGAATCTGAAGTCCCTGGGGTCCCTATGTCAGAAATTGGGAGGAAGCACCTGTAAGAATGTCATGCCTCATCGGACAAAGACGACCGATTCCTTTCGGGTTCATGCATGTGAAAATATAACATTTCCTATAAGGGTCAGAGCACGGTTAGTCATTTTAAAATAAAAAATGCCGCTTTAAAGTGGAGAAAGACTGACAGATGAAACAGCCCCAGCCGTTTCAGTGAAGTCTTGTTTTTAGAACATCAGGGCAGCCTGGCTGCTGGAGCAGACCAAAGGCCTATCTAGACCAGCAGCCTGTTTTTGACAGCGGCTGACCAGATGCCCGATATACAAAGCCCATGGGCAGGAGATGAGCATAAGAGCCCCTTCTTTCTGGAGGTGGTCTAGAGGAGAAATTCAATTCAGTTCGCATTTAAAAGTGAACCTACCAAATTCTCACTTTCCGAACCAAAACACAGCCGTCTTTCAAAATCTGTGCTTCTCTGAATTCTGCAGCGCAGTTCTCCAGCTACATTACCTGTACAGAAATTAATATATTGAGGTAAAAAAGAGTACATAAAATGTGCATATTAGTGAAATATAAGCCTTGGGGTTGTAAGTTCTGCTCAGAGTAAACCCACCTAAATTAATGAGCTTAAATTAGTCATGACCACGAATGTCTATGAGTCTCCTTAGAGTAGGAGTATGATTTGAAAGAGGCCCTGGGAGTGTTGACACTGGGCATTCCATGTTTGTTGTTGCAAAATGGTGGTTGACAGCCATTGACGGGGTCCATTCCAAAGTGCCACCAGTGAGAAGACATGCCCAGGGAGGGGAGGTGGGTGACTGGTGGCAGTAGACACATTCTTCAGTAGATGCAACACAAGGTGTGTTGGGGTGAAGCAATGCCAAGCAATGGTTCAGGTTGTTGCAGCTCCAAGCTGTGAGTCCACTCAGGGAACAATTCAAAGTGTTGGTGCTGACCTTGAAAGCCCTAAACGGCCTTGGTCCTGTATACCTGAAGGAGCGTCTCCATCCCCATCGTTCAGCCCAGACACTGAGGTTCAGCTCCGAGGGCCTTCTGGTGGTTCCCTCACTGTGAGAAGTGAAGTTACAGGGAACCAGGCAGAGGGCCTTCTTGGTAGTGGCGCCTGCCCTGTGGAACGCCTCCCATCAGATGTCAAGGAAATAAGCAACTATCCTACTTTTAGAAGACATCTGAAGGCAGCCCTGTTTAGGGAAGTTTTTAATGTTTAATTCTGTATTTATTTTTAATATTTAATTGGGAGCCGCCCAGAGTGGCTGGGGCAGCCCAGTCAGATGGGCGGGGTATAAATAAATTATTATTATTATTATTATTATTATTATTATTATTATTATTATTAAACACTGGATTTAGGATGGCAGAGGCGGTTCCTTCACACAGGGTACCAATCCGAGAGGGCCAATAATAATAATAATAATAATAATAATAATAATAATAATAATATCTTTATTTATACAGTACCTATTGAGAAGATTCATAAAAAAGCAACTGAACAAAAATGAATTACTGTAAAAACAAGAAATATTGGAGACCCCCCCAAATTTTGTCCTCGCTCAAGGTGCCATATTACCAAAGTCCCCCCCCCCGACTCAGGTCTGGCACTGGCACCATTTTCTGTAGTGAAGCAAATCTTTTAATTGGTCAGTCTCCGGATGGGATATTGGTGGGGAACCAGCCCTGAGTTCCATACAGCAGAGGATATACAAATGTAATGAAATAAATGACTAGTCATGCAGCAGAAACCTACGCCTGCTTCCTTAGAAACCAGCCCCTCCCCCCGTGTTCGGTGGGTGTCACTCGCAGGAAAGTGTGCATAGGGATTGCAGTCTTGGTCTGTTCATTGGTGCCCTTGACTGAAGTGATGGCTTTCACCGCAGCTTGAGAGAGTCTTACAACTGACAAATGTAAATAATGCCAAACTCCTCGTGGTATTTCATTAACAAGTCTGAGTGCATTTGAAGATGAATGGGAAGACATCAGTTTGACTAACAAAATAGTATTGTTTTTATAAAGAACGCTTCGTTACTGGGTTATGACCAATTTGAATGTTAAATCTCATATAGAAGCTAATATTCCGGCTTCTGCACACGTATGCGTGCCTTTATTTAATAATACCTTTTTCTCCAAGGAGCTTTTTCTCACAACCCTGTGAGGTAAGTTAGGCTGAGAGGACAGTGACTGGCTCAAGGTCACCCAAAAAGCTTCATGGCTGAGTAGGAATTTGAATCCTGGACTCTCAGGTCCTTTTCAGACACTGTAACTGCTACACTAACACACTGACCCTACACTATGTGTGCTTTTAACTCTTGTGTGTCTATTGATGATTTCAATTTATTAAGATTTGTATACTGCTTAGTTAAAAAAAATGAAGTTTACATAAAATAAACAATTACATAAATTGGTATAAAAATCAGAGATAAAACAATAATAAAATGACCAAAATATAGATAAAATCTATCATCTATCTATCTATCTATCTGTCTGTCTATCTATCTATCTGCCTAATGTTGTTGTTGTTTAGTCATTTAGTCGTGTCCGACTCTTCGTGACCCCATGGACCAGAGCACGCCAGGCACTCCTGTCTTCCACTGCCTCCCGCAGTTTGGTCAAACTTATGCTGGTAGCTTCAAGAACACTATCCAACCATCTCGTCCTCTGTCGTCCCCTTCTCCTTGTGCCCTCCATCTTTCCCAACATCAGGGTCTTTTCCAGGGAGTCTTCTCTTCTCATGAGGTGGCCAAAGTATTGGAGCCTCAGCTTCACAATCTGTCCTTCCAGTGAGCACTCAGGGCTGATTTCCTTCAGAATGGAGAGGTTTGATCTTCTTGCAGTCCATGGCACTCTCAAGAGTCTCCTCCAGCATCAGAATTCAAAATATCTATCTAATACCAAGCACCAAATTTCATATCCCAAACAGATCAGAGATGGATGAAAAGGAATTTTTGTGCATGTGAGGCTACTCTCCCAAACTGGGACATTTTCTTAGAGATGGTGTATGGGTTTTTTCCTTTGTGCCCCCACAAAAAGCCACTTTAGAAAGTCAGAGGAATAGAATAGAATAGACTTTATTTGCATAGCCAACAGGCCATAGCATCAAAGGGCAGACAAAAACAAAAATACATTACAGAAATAGTTATCATAAAATAATCTCAGTACTTAAAACTTGGCAGAGGTAATGATAATAATAATAAGATCCTAGGCGAGGAATCCAGGTGACGACACTGATGTCATTCAGATAGCAGCTCTCAGTCTCATTGCTCTCTCGATAAATTTGGCAACCTTCTCTGTTGTCGAGCTGTTCTGGTCGGCTAGGAGTGAGAACAATTTGGCTTCACAAGAGCGGCCCGGGATGGCAGATAGTAGCGGCGTGATGGTCTCGTCCCTGAGATCTTTATATAGGGAGCAGGACAAGAGAACGTGTGACACAGTCTCTACGTAGCCAGCTCCACAGGGGCAGAGCCAGTTCTCGAATGAAATTTTTTGATATCTACCTTCAAGAACAGCTGAGGGTAACATATTTAGTCTGGCCAGTGTAAAGGCCCGCCTAAGTTTTGGAATGGTTAAGGTAGACAAATAAGGTGCCCGAAAATCAAAGTGGGAGGGGGGCAGATAAGCGTACCAAGCACTAAATTTCTTAATATAGGCCAGATTATTCTGTTGCTCAATATCCTTCATGCGCTGGTCAATAACGGTTTTTGCCTTGGGTAGACCCATTTTCAGGAGATGCTGTGCTTGGAGGCCACATGTAAGTAGTTTTTGATGCACCACTTTGGACCACCGACTTCTATGAGCATGTCGAGCTACTAGAGGTAGTAGTCCGGATGGGTTTAAGTTTAAGCGAAGCCAATAGTTGAGTGTTCTTAGCCAGGTCCGGGTTTCGACGGAGAGGAGGCCAGTCTCCAGCCGTAGGGCCGCATTTGGTACGCATGGTGGAACGGCTAGAATCTGTCTTAAAAATTTAGACTGGACCATTTCAAGTGTGCGGCAATGATTTCCCGCCCAGATTTGGGCCCCGTAGAGTAATTGCGCCAAGGGTTTTGCTTGAAAGACCTCCAGAGCTGCTGGGATATGTCTGTCCCCCTTCGTAAAGTAAAAGCAAGACAGTATTTTGGTGCTTTGAGATGCTTTTTCCCTAGCATATTTATGATGGGCCTCCCAGGCCCCTGTTGACTGGAAAACTACTCCAAGGTATTTGAAAATTTTGACCTGTTCTATTGGCTGATTGTCCATCTCCCATCTGTGATGTCTGTGTCTCCTAGCGAAGACCATGACTTTGGTTTTTTGGTGATTAACCACCAGTTGATCTCTCCTGCAGTAGGCTGAGAATTCTCTTAGTAGCCTTTTGAGGCCTACTTTAGTTCGTGATAAGAGAACTGCGTTGTCCGCATAGAGGAGTACTGAAATTGGTTTTTCGGCCAGTTTGGGGGCATGAAACTCCGGGGATGTTAGGTATTTGACCATGTCATTTATATATAAGTTGAATAGGGCCGGGGCTAAAATACAGCCCTGCTTGACTCCTTTGGTGGCTGGTACAGGGCCAATTAGTTGCCCATTTACTGAGGTTCTTACATATAACTTGGAGTCTTTATATAGGCTTTTTATCAAGAATAGTAATCTTTTGTCAATGTTGGTAGCATTGAGTTTAGCCCAAAGTTTGACTCGTGAGATCGAGTCAAAGGCCGCCTTCAGGTCAATAAATGCTTCGTATAGAATCCCACGTGGTTTATTGACGTATTTGTCAATGAGGTGTGCTAATACGAAGCAATGGTCTATTGTTGTTCTGCCCTGTCTGAAGCCGGCTTGCTCCTCTGCCAGAACTGCCTCAGTTTCCATCCAGTCAATTAGTTTGATGTGGAGGTGTTTGGCATACAGTTTGCTGGGGATAGTAAGGAGGCTAATGGGTCTATAGCTCGCTGGATCTGCCATAGGACCCTTTTTATAGATTAGAATAATTACTGCCTCTGTCCAGCAACCAGGTATTATGCCTGTTGAATCGATGTATGTAAATATTGACGCCATTATAGGAGCCCACCAACTGATATTGTTCTTCATGAGCTCTGCTGGAATGTGGTCTATGCCCGGGGCTTTGTTGTTTTTCAGTTGGGCAATTAGTTTCCCCACCTCCTCTATGGAGACAGGAGGCCAATATGGTAAATTCTCGGGGTAGGCACTTGGATCATTGTGCTGAGCTTTGTCGTCATAGAAGAGGGTTTGAAAATATTTCATCCACTCCTGGGGTTCTACAGTACATGTGGGACCAATCCGCTCCTGGCCCAGGAGGCCCATAATGGTACGCCAGAAGGAGGTTGAGTCTTTCTCATTTGAGGCCTTCACTAAATTATACCAGGCCAATCTCTCAGCTTTTTGTTTTTTTACCTTTAATAGCTGTTTGTAATTTCGTCTTAAATAGATGTAAGCCATAAATAGCGAGGGTGCTCCGGTGGTTCTATAATTCCGATAGGTTGATCTCAGACGTTTCCTTGCTTGTCTACACTCCAAATCAAACCATCTCTCTTGATCCTTTGCCCGCTTTGTAACAGAATTAAGTATCTCAGTTGTTATGAAGGTCTTTAGTCTTGCTAATAACTCGTTGAACGAGTCCATGGCCTTTTCCCTGGTATTAGCTGATACAATGGCTGAGTAGATGGTCTTCACGTCTTCCGAATGGAGGAGATAAGTTAGCTCTGTATTGAGCATGGGGGTCCATTTAATTCTTCTGGGGGCCAGTGATCCCAGATTAACGATGGGGGTGTAGTAAAGGTTAGCCGTGTTAAACGATGGGCCATTGAGCGCTAAAATTAGTGGGAGGTGGTCGCTTTCGGTGTTGTGTCCCACTTGAAACTTCGACACAGAGTTATAGGCGAATCTTGATATCAGTATATAGTCTATCACATTTCCTCCCATTTTTGAAAAATGGGTATACTCCCCTGGGCGATCCTCTTTCTTACTACCGTTTAATATCATCAGCTCCCTTCTTTTTGCGACCTGGGCTAGACATAGCCCCGAGAAGTTGCATTTATTATCTTTAGAAAGTCGTGAAACGCCTGCTTCGGTTGGACTTTCAGGGTCCTGAATCTGATTATATTGGCTGTAAAGATTGTTATCATCAATTCCCATACGGGCGTTGAAGATTCTATGGACTCTAGGAATGCCTCTAACTCTGCCCAGTTAGCTTTCACTATAGATTTCTTTTGGCAGGGGGGCAGATAGACATTGACCACTACCAGTGCATCTCTCTTAAATTTGAGTAGGACTGCCGTGGCTAGTGAATTGCAGTTTGGGAGGGCTTTTAAGGAATGTTCAAGCTCTGTGGAGATAAGGCTAGCTAAACCTCCACTAGGCCTACCTCCCCTCGCAGATGGAGTAGCAAATAGGGAGTGACTAGAATACCCATTGAACAGAATGGGGTCGCTGTGCCAGGTCTCCTGCAGGAGGATGATATCGAATCGCTTAAGAAACATTGCAAGTTGTTGATTGTTTTTCTTAGCGCGCCATCCTGCAATGTTCCAGGACAGCAGCTTTAATTCTTTGTCCCTCCATGGTGTAGATTTGTTGGGTCCACGGTGTCCAGTGACCCCTTTACATCTAAAAAAACACTCCCATTAAGTTTGTCAATAGGCATCTGCTGCATAAGGGAATGATTATCCATAACTCTTGGGGACTTAAGGGGGTGGTTTGGACTTGGGGGAGCAGCTATTTCATTTGGGGAGAGTTTTAGATAGTTGAACCAGGTACTCGGAGATGTGACAGTCTGTTTTAGTTTTGCCTTACCATACACCAGCGGGGGCTGCGATTGGTCTTCCGAATCTACACATTTAAAGGCGCCTCCCACCGTCCTCTTGTCCACTAGGCACTTGGGGGATATAGGCCGTGTGTGTGAGCCTTCCGTAGTCTCAACATGGATCTCCTTTTTGGTCAGTCTGCTTCTCAGGGTGTCCAGTCTAACCAAGATTTCCTTTTGGGCTGGCATCTGCAGTGACCAGAACCGATTTATTAGGGCATGTTCTTCTATGGAGAAAAAGTCCTCTCTGTCGTTCACATGAAGTTGAGTCTCAATGGGGGCTATGTTTTCCTGCTGGTGCACTAGGCTCTGGTTTTGCTGGTTTTGTTGCATATGCACTCTATCATTTTGTTCCTCTGTTCCTGGTCTCCCTTCCCCCTTGACCGCCAGTAGGGAGGTTAGTGGGGCTCTGTTTTCAAAGATTCTTAATAAATCTATTCCTTTCTTTAAAAATAGATTTCTTGTTCTAAAGATGAAGTTGACCAGATTATGATCTGTGAAAGTGATCAGGGCACGGACTGAATGACCATCTTGATATAGGTAGTCTATACTGTCTATGTCGGTTGCTTTAACTGCCCCAGGTAGAATGTTGTTTATAATAGTCAGCAGGTGCCTCACGCGGTCTGTCCCTGTGCGAGGACCCAGTGGTTTTGGATAGTTTGTGAATACCATCTTTTCCGGGCTTAGGACCAGGATCCATTCTTTCTTTCTACTGGGGGCTTGGAGTTCCTGCGGGTTCCCGTCTATATTGGAGATCCCCGACTTCTGTTTGCAGTTGCTACTGGGGTCCTAGGTGGGTTCAAGACAGGAGCATCCAGCTGTGGTTTGGTTGCTTTTGTCAGGCTGGGCGAACATAGGGGGAGAACAGCCGTGGGGGGGCTTATTTCTTGGAATGTACTTGGGGAATTATTTTCACATATGGGGAGGGGTTTGGTCTTTGACGAGTCTCCCTTGTTGATCTCTTTGGTGCCTTGAGCTTTGATTTTTTTTGTGGATATAGGAGGTGATGATAATAAGTTGAAGAGTTTCTGCCACTGTTTTTTGCTGATATGTTGGGTTTTTCTAGACGGCTTAAAGTTTTTGATGTTTTTAGTTTTCTTCGTCTTGGGTTCTGGTTTTCTTTTGCGTGAGTTCTTTTTGGGTGGTATGTGGATTCTAGCAACTGTGTCCAGGGTCTGATCTGTGGCTCTTTTTGCTTGTTTGAAATTCTCCACAAGCGTCAGGAGTAGGCCATTTGTTACTGCTAGGAAGTTTTTTCTATTGTAGAGGTCTGTGCGTATCTGATCTCTTTGATTGTGTAACTGGTCACCCCTCTCTTCTATACTGTTGGCATTCGCTGAGGGCTGAGGGTCTTGCTGGTTTTCCCTGAGATTCTGGGGGTCTTGCTGGTTTTCCCTGAGATTCTGAGTTGATTTTTGGTGCTCGAGGTCATTGGGGTTGGGAGAATTGGTTATCAAGGCGTTCTCAGCTAGGTCCAGTTCCTGCGCCCAGCTCATGGAATAATTTGGTCTTTCATGCTTAGTTTGTAAGTCTTTGCGTTGTAATGACCAATCCAGCACAGTAGGGGCAATTTCTTTTGGAGTGCTCTCGTGCTGTGGATTCTTATTCCCTTCTTTATGGGGGAAGTAATTGGTGATTTTACTTTGCTTCCTTCGGGGCTCCCTCTCCCCCTGAGGTGATATTGGTGCAATTCCCAGGTCCATATAGTTCTTTCTTGTGAGGACCATGTTGAGCGTGGAAAAAGGTAATTGGGAGCAGTTTGTTGGGATCTCTTAGTCCTGGGTTTTTTGGCTTCACTTGGCTCAATCACAAGACGGATTATGTTTATCTTCCAGTTTCCCACCTTCGAAAGGTGGGGAGGGTTGTTTTACAAGCAAGGATTCATGCTTGTCCCTTATCTTGGTGGGCCTCTAGGGTTTCTGCTCCTTTTCCATCTTTAGTTCTCAGCTTTAGGGCTTTTAACGCTTCTGTCCTGTGGTGCCTTCCCCCTTATATTTGCGAGCAGAAATACCGAGGCTGTCTCCAGTACCCTCGTCACCCTCAAAGAAGTTATAAATGACTAATAAATCAGAATGGTTTACTGCAGCAAAGTAATAGGGCTTGTTTACTGCAGCAAAGTAATAGGGCTTGTGCCAGGGGATAAAATGAAGCAGAACTTGCCTTCAGTTTCAGCCGCCGAAGGAGAGGGGAAACAGCAAGGCTCAGCTGTGCTGAGACCAACGGCAGTTGGTTTTCCAGAGAGAGAGAGATTCAAGCCACTTTAAATCAGAGCAGCTTTTGCTGTAAATCAGGAAGCTCGGCGTCTACCCACAATAGGGCGTCTGATCTCCGCTCCTGCTGAGCCGGAGCTAATTAGGGCCTTTCCCCGGCGCTTTCCAGACTTCCAGACTCAGGCCCTTGACCTAGGCTTTGTAAATTAATAGCTGCCAACTAACAAAGATAATACTGAGGCTGATAAAAGCTAACAAAAACTGATAAAAAGCAAATAAAAACTGATAAAAATAATAAAAACAGCATCAACTGATGCGGAGCTCAAGTCGACGCTACTACTAACGACGACGCCATCTTGGATCCCTTTTGGTCCAAAGTCAGAGGAAATGCAAAATCTGTGTGTGTTATGGTGCGTGGGAGGTCCTGTTCAAAGAGAAAACTCAAAAGCTCATCCCAGGCACCCTTTAGGGTTTGGGGTGGATAAATTTGTCTGCTTCCATTTCTCCTTTGCCAATCTTAAACTCAGTTTGCCCCAATTTGCCAACTTTCTTCTCTTGCACATTAAAATTCACGTGCACTTTGACATACTTCCCCCCTGAATATGTGCATTTTCACAAGCTAAATTCCCATATAGAATCTGTACGTTATTTTCAGAAATACACACCTGTTTGTGTACCACCTTTATTCCCTGTCTGCATCTTTATTGGATTTGAAATCTTTTGTTAAAATATGAAATTGCTTTAGTATATATGGAATTTATATATGGAATTGTCATAGCAGCTTTTAATAACATCAGCATATTTTATAGGAAATAATTTCAAGTGGAATGAAAATAGATTATATATGCCTGTTTTGTACATGGTTTGGGCTTGGAGAACTGGCACCACAACCCCACACCCCAAGAAGGGTGACTTCCCATCAGGCCAAAAAGAAGACTCGAGACAAATAATATCATGCACCAAATCATATGCACAATATTTTATTCAAGTTGGCACCCCTGGCCAATAGCTCCATTTTGGTTCTGGAATTAAACTGCTGGTCAGGTTTGTATTAAAATGCCAAATCGACAAATTTCGCCCCATTCCTGCTTTAGGGAGGCCTTTGAATCCTGGATGAGATACTGTATATATCATCAATAGTGTTGAAATGATGGCTGTAGTTCAGTTTGGACTCTTCTAGCGCGCTTTGGAAAGGAGGAAGTTTGCAAAGGGCATGTTATCTGCAGCGGCACAAAGCAGACCATGCTCCTTCTTCATCTTTTTTGGCAGCTGACGGTCAGTCATCCATTTCTGTGCTGTAAACACAGCGATAAGATAAGCCCTGAGGTAGAATGCTAAACAGAACGTCTCCCCGCCCCACAAACACAGGCCTGTAACCTCTCTGCAATGCTCATTTAAAAAAGAAAAGGGAAAAAATGTTTGATGGAACAGGAACTAAGTTTGCTCTTGTCTCCCATGAAAGGAACACTGGCTCCCCTCAAATGCATCAGGGGTTTATCCGATGTTTGGCAGAGAATACAGTGCAAGAGATGAGACAGGCTGGTACACCTTGGGGTTGGCTAGGCTGCTGCTCACATTGTGCGTTTGGAGCCAATGGTTCGTTGTCCACTTGACATCACACAAAACAGCCGCTGGCCAGAAGAAGCTTGAAGTGGCAACGTGCCCTGGCTTACTCATGCTGGTAAGGCACTGTGTGCAACGCACTGTGTCGTCTCCTGAACCTCAAATACTGTTTCATGTTTCACACAGGTGCTGGGAGCACATACAACATTGAACAGGGCTTTATACCACTCCCAGGCAGGGCTCTGTAGCAGGCCAAGAGCAGGCTGTCTCCTGGTGCTCCATTTACAGGGGGGCAGAGGGGGTCTAACCGCACCCATTAGCTTTTCAGGCATCCCCTTTGGCGACTGCAAGATGATGATGATGATCCGCTGCTCTGCCTTCAAACTCTTTTGGATTTTTACTTCCCAGTTTTGTCCCACCGGCCTACGTTTGTGTGCAGAGAGAAAACACACCTCCAGATACATATTTAGAGAGAAAATGTGCACTTACATGCACACAGATATTCTCTTATTAAAGGAATTTTAAAATGTGAAATAAATTTGGAAACGATACAGAATTATGGGTTTAAAACAAACATTGTCCAGGCCAGAAATATTCATTCATCCTTCATACAAGGCCAGCCTATTTGTCCTTCGAACCTAGTACTGTTGACTCTGAATGACAACAGTCTTCTCAGGATCTTTCCCATCACTTGCTGCCTGGTTCATTTAGTGCTGATGCTAGAATTTGAACCTGAGACCATCTGTGTGCGGCAGGGCAGGTGCCTTGCCGTTGAGTTGTGGTCTCATCCAGAAGCAGTCAACGTGGTGAAATAGTGCCACAAAACCACTCTCCCAACACTATTATTGCTGCCACGTATGCTATTTGGATAATGCGGTGTTGACATAAAGCAGCAACAAGGTCAGGGCTACGCAGGTACCACATTTTGTTTTGTTTTAATTCAATTTTAATGTGTGATATTTTAGTGTATTTTTGGTTTCTATGGAAGCAGCCCAGAGTGGCTGGGGAAACCCAGCCAGATGGGCGGGGTACAAATAATAAATTATTATTATTATTATTATTATTATTATTATTATTATTATTATTATTTTGACCATTGTAACCCACCTTTCCGGCAACAATGTTGAGCTCAAAGCCTTTCACAGTTTTTCAGCTTGACTTCTTTTTCGCCCTCAGAAAGGGAAAGTGATCACTTCTATGTTGTTTTCGGAGGGATGGGGAAACAGTCTCCACAGAAGATCCAGATTGGCGCCATCAGAGTCCTTACACAGCCCTGACTTTGGTTGTCCCCTCCCTAGGGTAGCTCTGCAACGTTGTCCCACCTCATCAGGTGCCCCTCATCCCTTCTGCTCAATATGTGCTGTTTATCAGTTAAATATCCCCTTTACTCTGAGGAGGGTTGAAAACATTATGTTGAACTTAAAACTGGTAACGGTCTGAGATGTGTCTTTGTGTGAGGAGCACAGAATGTGTTTTGGTGGGAAAGGGAGAAGAAGGCTTCTGTTTTATTTCCACACCAGCACTAAACTTTGGAATCTTCCCTCCCTCCGAATTAGGAATGAAACAGCCAAAGTCAATTTGTAGCTTTGGTGAAAATTCAATTTCTGGCCACTCCCTCAGCGGGAGGAGAGGTGCAGACAGCTGAGAATTTATGTCTCCTGTTGGAATGGGATTTCTCTCCCTCATGAAAATGAAGTCACTTATCGGGCCAGCTGGTTCAAAAAATAGTATGCAAACCTCTGTGTTACACAGAACTCTTCATCAGGATAGATGGGAAAGCTGAAAATTGAAAATTAAAAGCTGCACAATCCAATGCAAGTCTCTCTGCTTTCAATGGTGCTTACAGTTCCTGGTAAGTGTGTTTTGCACAGCGGCCTCCAGCTCTCCATTGCATGTGGAAAAAGTCAGGTACAGTATTCAAACATCCCAGCTGTCATTTACTGTTCATTGTAATAGCTTTGGAGGTTCATTGTATTCTTATTACAAGTTAGCAAAGACATCGGTTAAGAGCTGAGATAATAAGCAATGTCTTTCTAAAAAAAGGAGCAATGCTGTGGACAGGTGTCTATTTCTACAACAAGCACATGTCCAAATATGGAAAAACATTACTCTCATTTTTTTGATGATGTTACTCTCTGTACAGCAATGGTGCCTTAGGAAGAGGAGGAGGAGGAGGAGGAAGAGGAGGAGGAGGAAGAGGAGGAATACTGTAGTGTTTAGTTAATTAAGGCTGTAATCCCATACTCCCCTACCTGGGAGCAAGTCCCTTCAAACTACGTCTGGCTTACTTATGAGTAGACGTGGATTATGTCAAAGCTCCAGCCTATGAACTTGATGGACCACTGATCTGATTTGGTGCAAGGCAAAGCAGCTTCCTATGCTCTTATTCTGTCTCTATAACCAAATTTATGCAGATGCAATTAACTGGCCCCTTAATCATCTCGATGTTGGGAATCTGAAGTGTGATACCCATGTAAGTGGACGTTCCAGTCACCACACAGAGGCATCAAAATAAGGTCCAAAGTAGTTTATTGCTGCAGAAGATCAGGCTTCAGTAATACCATTCCAGATGTTGATATACACATACAGCTTGTAGGCTTTGCAGATAGAGATACGGATATATGCAAGTAGAAAGTATTTCTGTTCCTTCCAGCAATTCAAGACATAACACAGACTCCGACTCACAGACAGACTCGCTGACTGACTAATAAGCCGACATGCCTTAATCATTTATATAGGCCGTTGCCATAGCAACTTGCTTGGCTGACCTTATACCTGTTTGCCTTGTCTCATAAATGGGGTGATTTGTGCCCATGAAAGAAATTAACCCCTCTCTCCATGTCCAGCTCCTCCAACAACCAACACATATGATCAATCAAAGAAGATTTCTTTAACCGGATGACTGGCACCCGTTATAACAACAGCAACAAATGAGTAATCATTTTTACCGCCCAAAGTCTTTGCAAGTCTTAAGAAATCTTGTTCCTTATGTTGCTATGAAACTACCATTTTCTCACACCATCTCCAGGTTTATGTAGGGGACAGAAAAAGCTGTTCTTCCTTTCTTTCTTTTAGTTTTCTAGAGTAATATGCTCCTCCCCTGCCCCCAATCATGGTTAATGCTATGGCACATTAGGGATTTGCCACCTTAACCATTCAATGACTGTCTGTTAGCAAAGCGAGGGAAGTCAAGAATTTTACGTCAACGTATCTCAGTTTGTTTCAAAACACATCCTTCCCCCCCACATGTTTCTACAGGAGCAAGGGATTTACTTTGTTTCCATGGCAGGGAACAATTTTTTATAGAAAGAAAGAAAAGAAATATACATCTCCTTTCTGGAAATAGATAGTCTTTAAATGCACAGAAGCGAATATACAGAAGCAAGACGCATTACTGAAGGCCATGTAGGGAAGTTTTTAATGTTTGATGTTTTATTGTGCTTTTATATTTGTTGGAAGCTGCCCAGGGTGGCTGAGGCAATCAATCAATCAATCAATCAATCAATAATAATAAATTTAGCTGCTGCACATAGCCAACCTAAGACATTTGCTGTTTGCAGCAAAAGAAAACATGGAAGCTCTATTCCGCGGATGAGACTGGAAGTTGAATCTGATGTTAATACTGGCGATTAGACACTGCCCTCCACTGCTCCTGTTGGTATTAGGCTAGCTTAGGAAATTCAGGATAGGCTCTATGCCATATACAGCTCTGACCTCCAGCACCTTGCCATCACTCCAGCATCTGCTACCTCACTCTGCCTAACGGTAGGGTCGGCCCCACTGCTGATTTTGTACCACCTGAAATTTCTGAGTAGTCTTCCTAGTGTGTGCATGAGACTTTTCCACACATCCTTCTAAACTGCACATTCATGGTGATTTGTGCTTGTGATACTATCGGAGCATTAACACCTGATTGTGCTTGTGAAAGTTTGGGTGCTGTCACACTGTTCAGTTCCAATAAGTGCATATCCTGTAATCCGTTGAAATCCCATAATTTTTTATACTGCAACTTTTCTGGTTTGTTGGGTTTTTTGTGTCCTGCTTTTCATTTGTGCTATAACCTCTCTGGACAGCAATAAAGCAGTAATGTCAGGGAATCAAAACAACCTGAAGCAGAATAAATCCATCGCTAATGCACTCTTACTGTTGTTAAGAGCATGTTGCAGAATCTGACTGTGAGAAAACACCAGGTTGGAGGGGCCCTATGTGTCTAGAAAGCTGCTTTCCTTCATCCGGCCCACTTACCTGGCTTCCATACAAACTTCCTCCTGTCCTCTCCCCAGAAAGTGATGGATGATTCACCTCTTCAAATGGAGGGAGCGCAGAAGAATGCATTGCGTGAGAAACTTTGCATAATGCTCTGGCATCTTTGGCAAGAGGAAGCAGCATCCAGGGCTCACACCAATTCGTCAGCAGTAATAATCATGCTTTTTTTTTAAAAAAAGGAGCAAACCCATTGTGAGGGTCAGAACGCCAAGGTGTTCCCACAGGGCGAATAAATACCTAGTAGAGATTGCAATTATTTGCTCTTTGAATTGCAGCAGATCTGCATACCATAATAAGACAAGGTTCATAAAGCCTTCGGCAGTTTCAGAAGTGGCGTTTCATGCAGCATCGAGAAGGAGCTGTTAAAGAAAGAAAAGTCCTCCTCTGCTTGGGCACACACAGAATGAATTGTTTGGGTTCTGAGCATCCTTGCCTTGCCTAAGCTGCTTTGGTTTGGGGGGGGGGGAAGATTTTTGCCATCTTTGTTTCTATTTCTTCGGTGATTTTTCTTGAGTTACAAACGTATCCATGCAGTGCTGAGGGCCAGAATCCTTCTGGTGGCAGGATGACCTCAGGATCACACCAAACCTCTCTTCTTAGCTTTTGCCTTCCACCCCAAGAGAGCTCAGGGCTGCAAGAACTCAAGGACCAGCTCTCCCTATATGAACCAACCCAGATTCTGCAACCGTCATCTGAAGCCCTTCTTCCTGTGCCCCCTCTGCGAGAGGCTTGGAGGGTGGCAACACGAGGGTGGCAACACGAGAACAGGCCTTTTCTGTGGTGGCTCCCCAATTGTGGACTGATCTCCCCAGGGACCTGGCACCTTTGTAACATATCTTTAGGTTCCAGGGGAAAACATCTCTCTTCTTATTAGCCTTTGGCTAATAAACAACCTATGGACTTTTTAACTGTTTGGGGCAGGGGCAGGGGGGATATCGTTTTCGTTTGTTACCATGTTACGCATTTTTGTGTTTTTTATATTGTAAATCCCCCTGTGATCCTCAGTATAGAAAGATAATAAATAAATAATTTAAATGCTAAAGTATTTGGCAAAATACAAAGGCTGCACTGTTTCTTGGGATGAATCTGCCACCTGCTGGCCGTCTCTTCCCTTGACTTATCAGTCAGGAATGTGAGGCTGGCTGGTTGGCCTGACTGCACAGGGTGTAGTTCTTGGTGGCACCGAACTCAAGAAACCCCTGGCCACTGGATCAGGCCCAAGGTCCATCTAGTCCAGCATCCTGTTTTCACAGTAGCCAACCAGATGCCTCGGGGAAGTCTGGCAGCAGGATTCCTGAGCACGATAACCATCTCTTTGCTTGCAATTCTTCGTTTCTGGTATTCAGAGGCCATTGAGGAAGATCGCCATTGGGACTAGTAGCCGATGATAGGCTTTGATTGACCATCTGGTTGGCTAGATGGTCCATTGGCCTGATCCATCAGCGGATGCCGGTGCCTTTTCGCTGGCGGAAGAGGTGGTGGGCCCCCCGGGGGAAAAACCACCTTGGGGTCTTCCTCTGTCCAAGGTGGCTATTTCACCCTGCCTCATGGATGAGCGGACCCACCTCCCTTCGTGAAGTTGCTGTTCCCCTGCAGGGCGCCATTGAGAAATCTTGACTGTGCTTTCTAGGGTCAATATTTGACTGAGCCGATTCTGCAAGGTTGCCTCCCAGGATTAATACCAAACTGAGCAGCTTTTGGGAATGTCTCAGTGGTGCCTCCTTTGAGACTTTTGGGCTACTCAGTCCCCATCTGCAGTTGCCAGCTTCAGATACAGCTCCTCTAACCTGTTATGCAGACTTTAACGGGTGGTGATGTTCAAAAGGTTTCTGCAGATCATGTTGCCATGTTTAAGAAGTCAATAAGAATGATTGGAAGACTTGTTTTGTCAGAAGTCTTTTTTATTTGTGTTTATTTAAGTATTAATTAGGAAGATTAAGTTTTTTTATGCACGTAAATCTGCTTTTTCTTCTTACTTTTTTCTGTGTTTTCTTCTTTTCTTCTTAATTGTTTTTTCTTTAATTTTCTTTTTGTAGTATGAGATTGTAAATTCTTTGTATATGTGTGTAATTTAAATTAATACATATTATTTTCTAAAAAAGAAGAAGAAGAAGAAGTCACAGAAGCCGTGTCCAGGCCAGTTTCCCCCCCTGTTAAGCTGGCTGCCTTATCTATTGCTTCCAGGCCATTCTTTCTGGTTTCTTTCTGTCTGATTTTGCTGCTGCTGCTGTTTCTATCTCTGTCTGCCGAGAAGGCTTTACTGGCAATGTGGAGCCCAAGTTCTGATTTCAGTAGTGAAAACTTGGGGGCGGGGGCGGTGGGGGAAGAGAGAAAGATATTTTAGCAGAAAGGGTACGTCTTTCAGTACGACCCAAAAGACCTCTGGAATCATTCAAGGTTAAATTGCAAATGAACAAAAAAGAGCAACAACAAAAAAAGGAGTGCATTTTTTAAGAAGTCTCAATATAAGGCAGGGTTTTGTTTTGTTTTGTTTATACTTGAATAACTCAGCCTTTCATTCAGAACCATGAAGATTGGAATTCTTTATTTTTAGATGTAAGACAATGGCCTAACAGCAGAGGACAAGCCTTGCAAGCAGATGGTCAGATTCATTCCTTGGAGTCTCCAGGTATGGCTGATAGAGAGCCTTTTCTGAAACCCTGGAAAACCTCTGCCAGTCAGTTTAGATGATGCAGACCTAGATAGACCAGTGCTTTGACTCAGGGTAAGTCCGTTTCCTAAGAATCTCCAAAATATTGGGGTGTTTGCTTATGATACCACCACAGAAGAAACACACCTCTTTTCTTTCATACGGAGGAGGAAATGCCTCTGCTATGACATGGGAACGTATCTAAAAACAAATAGTCTATTGTTTTCATGGACATGTAAATTTATGCAGGGTTAATCGATCTATTTATCAATTAATCAAATGCAATTTATATGATGCATCCGTTATAGAATTCACCTGGCTGAGTGCAGAACAAGAAATCACCCCACGGAATTTTGAATGAAATGGGTGAAATTGGATGTGCGTGGGAACGATGATGTTGCAATTCATTAGGATTCTGTCCATTAAAAAAAACCCGCACCAACCTTGTAAAATGAATTTGCCAGCCTTCTCAGCCTCGCAGGAAACCTGTGAGAAAGTTTTTTTTTTTTACATATTATAGTTTGATGTGGGTACGCATGCTGGGAACCGCGCGGACAGAGAATTCACAAAAGCATCCAGCCTTCTCTTGTGGAAGACCTCAGACCACAACTCTTCCAACTCACCCCGTCCCTCCAGGCACTAAAGTGCTTTTCATTAAGTCTTGGTACTGTGTCTGCCAAAAAACCTTCAGGGGAAACAGTGATTCTTCATGCCCTCTCTGAAATACCAAAAGTCTTGGAATGACCCCAAAGTATGAATCTGTTGAGGGTAAACTTTTAAAAAAAGAAAAGGTGCTATCCCAGGGACAGAGTGCTGTGCCTGTTAAAGATTTAGAGCTGCCCTGCCTGTTTAGGAGGAAGATTTGCAACAAAGGCTGTCATTGAATGTTTTGTAGAATCTGAGCCCTCGGAGAAACCTTCACTGACTGGGTGTCTCGTTCAGCATAGCTGTGTGTAGCTGTGTGGAGGGCACCAGGTTGGCAACGTCTGTCTTAAACTTTCTCCAGATTTGAATGTTGGCAATTCAGACAGTGGTGTAGCATGGTATGAGGGGGCCACCGGGGCAAAATTCTGAAGGGGTGCAACCAAGCACCCTCCCCCACAGGTCTGGCTTCCGCAGGGATCCCCACTCCAGTAAAGGTGGCAAAACAGCCCAGGCCCATGGTGAACAGGCACAGATGGAGGGAGGTGGTCAAGGGGCGCCCCCAGTGCAACCCAGCCCAGTGCTCCTTTCTGCAGGCATCAGTAGGATTCGGCCATTAAGGGCCTCATCAGGTGGCTGAGCTCCCCCCATGAGAGTGGGCAGATGGTGCAGTGTGGACTTGCTTGGCTCCAGTGGAGGGAGAACTCTGGTGGCATTGGCAACTTGCTTGTCCCGGGCTCCGGCAACCCACGCTATGAACTCAGGGTCCTGCCAAAGGGGATGGGAACATGGCTGTGAGCAGAGTGGCCAGCTTCCAACAACCCACAGAACAACCTGTTGACACACCTGCGAAGCAGAAGATGAGGTAGCTGTGGCTGTTCCTTTCTCCAGAGGGCAGCAAGGTCCAAGCATCTCCTCAGTCCCCCAAGATCAGCAAATAGCCTGTTTGCCTCAGAAGTGCCACCATGCCCACATTGCATGAGGAATTATAGGAAGGGACGTAGCAAAAGGATAGAGCATTTTCTTTTTGTGTAGGTTCAATCCCTGGTAGACCCCAGCCTGAAACCCTGGAGAGCTACTGCCAGTCAGTGCAGACAGTACTTAACTAGATGGACCATTGGCCTGATGCAGTATAATGCAGCTTCCTCTGTTTCTATTTAAACCGGTTCTTTATTCGGGGTCATGAGGACTAGCATCTTACTTCACATTTAGGAGAAGGACCATCTGCTTTGAAGGCACAAGGTCCCAGCTTCAATTCATGACATCTCCAGGTAGGGCTGGGAGGAAACCCGGCCTGAAACCTTGGACAGCTGCTGCCAGTCAGAGTAGACATTACTGCACCAGATGGATCATTGGTCTGGCTCAGTGTCAGACAGCTTCCTATGTTCCTATGAGGTGTGCGTGTTTCTTCCCCAGCATTAGGGCAGACCAGGTGATTTTCGAAGGAAGAACGTTTTTTAAGCAGCTCTGATGTTTACCCAAAGGCAGGATTTCCATACTGGGCACTGCCCAGCACGGTTTGGATTACACGTTAAACAGTGTCACAATAATTCATGCTCCACAATCCAAAGTGTGGAAGTTTTCGCCGCACCCGGGTTCCCAGGAAGGTCAGATATGCCTGTTCAGAAATGTGAAATTAGCAAGTGGAGGAAAACTCATGCAGGCTGTGGGGGAAAAGATGCAAGATTTCCTTCTCCTGAGCACTGCTCTCAGCCAATCGAGTAGAGAGCTGGTGAAGTAGCATCATTTCTAACCACGGCTGCGAGTAATTTGGGTTTCTGCACATGTGCAGAATTCAGGGGCGCATTTCAGTGATGCCGAAGAATTGATGCTTTTGAATTATGGTGCTGGAGGAGACTCTTGAGAGTGCCATGGACTGCAAGAAGATCAAACCTATCCATTCTGAAGGAAATCAGCCCTGAGTGCTCACTGGAAGGACAGATTGTGAAGCTGAGGCTCCAATACTTTGGCCACCTCATGAGAAGAGAAGACTCCCTGGAAAAGACCCTGATGTTGGGAAAGCTTGAGGGCACAAGGAGAAGGGGACGACAGAGGACGAGATGGTTGGACAGTGTTCTCGAAGCTACCAGCATGAGTTTAACCAAACTGCGGGAGGCAGTGGAAGACAGGAGTGCCTGGCGTGCTCTGGTCCATGGGGTCACGAAGAGTCGGACATGACTAAACGACTAAGCAACAACAAAAAGGAGTTGGTGTCCTGTGAATGGCTGCCTTCATTTGTCTTAAAAAGCCAGTGATTAAGGCTTTGGAGTTTGGCAGTGCGTGGGGCTCTGCCCATGGCCATCTCAGGAGCTAGGAAATAGTGGCAGACTGTGAGGTAGAGCCAGGTTTAAATTCCCATGCAGTCTTGAAGCTCAGAGGGCAGCTTTCTGCCAGTTCTCAGCCTAACCTACCTCTGGTGATGGGGTGGAAAGATGATGTATTTGGCGTGCCTTTTACGACCAGCCTACCAAATCCACACTTTCTGAACCAGTGCTCATTGAGGCACACGGCTCGTCTCCTTTGAAATGCGTACTTCTGCTAATTTTGGAATGCAGCTGTTCAGCCAAGGAATGTGTAGAAAAAATATAATAAATGCACACATTATTGAAAAGTATGCATGCAAAAACACATATATTCATGAAAACAGCACCCCAAAATGCATTCTATTAGGAGGAAATTGCTTGAAAAATGGACATGCACTCAGCAAAATTGTATGATACACTCATATTATGAATGTTCACATGGACTTAAAACTTGTTTGTTTGTTTGTTTGTTTGTTTGTCAATTTTACACAGCAATAGAACAAGCTAAACTTAGCACTGGTAAAATATGAGAAAGTGAGAGAAACTGAAGTTGGCACATCTGCTCATCCATTTCCCCCTCACAGTGTTCTTGCGATTGCCACACCCACATGTATATTTAAAGCATTTTTATGCCGCGGGTGGCGCTGTGGGTTAAACCACAGAGCCTAGGACTTGCCTAGGATCAGAAGGCTGGCAGTTCAAATCCCTGCGACGGGGTGAGCTCCTGTTGCTCGGTCCCTGCTCCTGCCAACCTAGCAGTTCGAAAGCATGTCAAAGTGCAAGTAGATAAATAGGTACCACTCCGGCGGGAAGGTAAACGGCATTTCCGTGCGTTGCTCTGGTTCGCCAGAAGCGGCTTAGTCATGCTGGCCACATGACCCGGAAGCTGTACACCGGCTCCCTCGGCCACTAAAGCGAGATGAGCACCGCAACCCCAGAGTCGGCCACGACTGGACCTAATGGTCAGGGGTCCCTTTACCTTTAAGAGCCACGGAGAATCCTGGGAACTGTAGTTTGTTAAGAGTGTTGGGAATTGTGCCTCTGTGGGGTCAGCTCTCCTAACAAGCTACAGTTCCCAGAATTCTTGCAGGCAGGGATGCCATGACTATTGAGTGTGTGGGTTGTGGTGGATGTGACCGGAAATGGGGAAGGCGAACCATCAAGCTCTTTGGAGGAAAAGTAGGATAATATCAGTAACAATAGCAACAATATTTTTGTTGTAATAATAAAAAAAGTACAGTGGTACCTCGGGTTAAGTACTTAATTCATTCCGGAGGTCCGTTCTTAACCTGAAACTGTTCTTAACCTGAAGCACCACTTTAGCTAATTGGGCCTCCTGCTGCTGCCGCATATGTAACCTGAGGTACCACTGTACTGAGACAGGATCCCTTCCAAGGATATGGAGCCCTTTGCTGCTGCCTCATATTCAGCTAAGGGCTGCGTTAAGCAAGCCGAACATTTTGCTAGCTCCTAGACAGGATGGGACATGTTTTATGGGGGCACCAAAGGTACTGTGTCCCGGTTGCTTTATCTGCCAGCTGCTCCCAAGGCATGAAAGGCGCCCAGCAATGAGCGCTCCTCGCCATAGCTCTCTGTTGACTTATGATTGGAATGTGATTCTCCAAGCCCTCAAAAGGCGGCTGTGGGTTCATAACTCCATTTGCAAATTCCAACCTCCCTCCTGCACTGTAAAAAAACTTTTTGTGTCTCATTTAAAACACAACCAGTTAAATATTTGAGTTCCAAAACACCACTTTGACTGGGGCCAGTTCAAGACAGCTTGCTGTGCCTGCATGAGGCTAGGCAGCAAACCGCGCCCCGTCCTCTAAAGCACCCAAGGGCGTAGCATAGCACCCAAGGGTAGTCAATTTTCATTTTGTACCTGTGAGCCAGAATATCTCACAAGCTCCTCTTCCCACCCCCCATTGTAAAATACATTGATAACTTAAATAATCAATAGTTATTTTCACTAGTGCGTGCATTTTTATGTTCATTTTACCCAAGTGTGTGCATTTTTGTACAATTTGCTTGGGTGGGGAATTGCATTGCAAAATTCAGATACATGTGAATTCCTAAGGGTAGCTGTGTTTCCATT
This sequence comes from Podarcis raffonei, assembly GCF_027172205.1. Classification (NCBI taxonomy): domain Eukaryota; kingdom Metazoa; phylum Chordata; class Lepidosauria; order Squamata; family Lacertidae; genus Podarcis; species Podarcis raffonei. Next base: position 24,951,521 of record NC_070616.1, read on the forward strand.
CATGCATTGTTTTAGAAAGTGAAAATTGGATAGGTGCACCCTTAAATGGAAACTGAATTGAATATCTCTCCATCCCTAGTAGAGGCTCACATTCCATTTGGCTGACCACTGTGAGAACAGGATGCTGGAGTGGGTGGACTATTGGAGTGAGCCAGTGGCTCTTGCTCTCTCTGTGTGTGTGTGTTTATGTTCTTAAATTCACACCTACCCTGCATGAACACACCTGGGGAGAGTCAGCACCAGCTGCTTCAAGAATGGATGAAAACCTTTAAGTGTGGTTTTGCAAAAACCTTGAGTCCTGCCTGCTCAGCTACATAGCTGGCAAAGAAGAGACTGAGAGGAGATATGACAGCCATCTTCAAATATCTAAAGGGCTGTCCCTATGAGGGGTGCAGCAAACTTGTTTTCTCCTGCTCCGGAAACTAGGACCCAGACCAATGGATCCAAGTTGGAAGAAAGGAGATTCCAACTAAATAGGAGGAGGAACTTTCTGATTGTAAGAACTGTTTGACAGTGGAACAGTCTCCCACGAGAGCTGGTGGACTCTCCTTCCTTGGAGGTTTTTAAGCTGAGGTTGGAAGGGCGTTTGCCATGTATCATCTAGCTGTGATTCCTGCATAGCAGGGGGTTTGTTTGGATGACCCTTGGGGTCCCTTTCACCTCTACAATTCTATGATTCTGCGAATCCTGCTTGAAGCTATTGTGTGAAAAACCAGATTTCTATGCAATCACAAATCATGCCTTTGGTTGCATTCTTCCCCCTCCACCATATATTTCATGGCCAAATGCAGTTGGCTGTGTTAGGCTGCTGACACAGGGCAAAAGGGAACCTGCCCCCATGCTCCCCTGCCCAGCCAGCTGCCCCTAGCAAGCCTCTGATACCTGCCTTTCCATCTACTGCACTGAAAATATGGTAGATGTAAGGAAAAGAGGCCTTAATTGAGAGTGTTTTCATAGCTGTGATCTAGTATCTCTCGGATGCCCATTTTCTGCTCCTCTCTAGGTTGTGTTTAGGGATGGTGCCTTGCCACCCCACCCAAAAAAGGCACTCCTGTCCCGTGGTTTGCACTTTCTTCCTTTTCTTTTATAGCAGTACAAACAAACTGCAGGTGCTGTGCATCTCCCTATAAACCGCAAAAGCCAGAGTCCTGCCCTCGATACAAAAGGCCTTCATTGCAGACACTGGGTGACCCTGTTGTGTTTTTTCAGCCCATGATTAAAAGGGCAATTATTCACCCAGTGTTGATAGTTGGGGCAGCTTATTGATCAAATGCAAGAGACAACTTTGATGGAGGGAAGACTGAACTTCAAACTTGACCGCAGAATCTCCCTGGATTCAATGCGCCTTCATTTTTCTTTAGAATTGGGTGGACTCACATGCAAATCAGACCCTCCACGCTGAAATGACAAGGGGAGGGAGGCTGCTGCTGGGGGGCTCTTGAACTGGAGCCAGTTGGTGGTATGGAGGCGGGTAAAACTGAGCAAAGTAAAGCACGATGCAGAACAAGATGGAGATACTGTGTGTGGAAAACATAGCTGCCTTGGGTCCATCCAGGCCAGTGTTGTTTACACTTAACTGGCAGCAGGTCTCCAAGGTTTCAGGCAAAGGTCACTCTCAGCTGTAACTGGGAGACACCAGGGACTGAACCTGGGACCATCTGCATCCAAAGCACATGCTGTACCACTGAGCTACAGCCCTTAAGATCCAGGATTGGACCATTGGTCCATCCAGGTCAGCACTGTCTACACTAACCACAAGTGGCTGTCCAGGCTTACAGGAAGGGTACATCATCAGCTTTACCTGGGAGATGCCAAGGACTGGAGCTGGGATCTAAAGCAGATGATCTCCACTGAACTAGAGTCCTTCTCTCAAGGCACAGGAACATAGGGAAGCTGTCAGACCATTGGTCCGTCTCACTCGGTATTGTCTACTGTGATGGACAGTGGCTCTCCCAGATTTCAGGCGGAGACCTCTCCCTTCCCTGCCATTGCCATTGGGGATGGAACCTGTGATCTTCTTGAGAGAAAGCAGATGCTGTACCACTGAGATGTGACCTTACCAACCACTGTAGACTGAAGTCTACAGTGAAGAATTATTATTATTTAATTTTTATTGGAATTTTATTTACAACATAACATAAACCCCCCACCCTCCCAATACACGAATCCACCCTCATTAAATGTGAACATAACATACAGTGAGCATAACATACAACAATACAAACAACCAAATAAAAGACTTCCTTTATCCTGTATCTGGCCTCCTTATTTACTTCTTATAAACTGTTTCCTTTATGAATAATTATTAAGATTTTTCTAATTATAACTTAAATATCCACAAAGTCTCCTGCAGACATTAATCAAAACAAGTCCAGGTATGTATTTTAGGGCACTGTTTTGTGAATGTAGACTGAAGTTTTGAAACCATTCAGGATGAAGGGCACTGGGAGTTCTTCTGGACTCTGCGCTGTGTGGGGAAACTCAGGTGGCTGTGGTGGTGCTTTTTAACAGCATAAGATGATATGTCAACTGTTGACCCATTCTGTAGAGTGTAGACCTTTCCTCAGTTCTCAAGACTCTAGTGTAGGGGGTGGGGAACTTGTGGCCTTCCAGATGTTGGTGGACTGCAACACCCATCTTTCCAAACCACTGACCATACTGGCTGAGGCTAATAGGTGCTGTTAATAAAGATAGCTCCATGAAACCCTCCCAAATCTCTGAGCATCAGTTTCTCAGAAGGACAAACCAATAAGGGAGGGCTGTTTTTCAGACTCTCCAAGGTACGTACAGTGGTACCTCGGGTTACAGACGCTTCAGGTTACAGACTCTGCTAACCCAGGAATAGTACCTCGGGTTAAGAACTTTGCTTCAGGGTGAGAACAGAAATTGTGCAGTGGCAGCAGGAGGCCCCATTAGCTAAAGTGGTACCTCAGGTTAAGAACAGACTTCCAGAACGAATTAAGTTCTTCACCCGAGGTACCACTGTAGCTAGTCGCTGTATAAAGTGGGATTCTTGAAGCAGCTTGCCAGGTCAGAGAAGCCTCCCACACCCTGAGAGTGCAGGACCCAGACCTGAGACCTAGGGGCAGCTCCTGGTGATGTCACAGGGGCGGGCCTGAGTGATGTCACAGGGGGCAGGCCACAATAAGGTTATTACGCATGACACATCACACATTAACGACAGTCACTGAGAGCATGTTGTTCAAATACATAACAGGAAGACTAACAAATGAGCAAATGTGTTACTGGTTGGAAATCAAGGCAGAAGCCTTAAGCTAAATGGATGTTCCCAGGTCCAGCTGAAGTGATTCCTTCTCACCTGCTTAGGGAGCCTGGGTAGGGAAGGCACTCTCAACCACCTGGAAAGTCAATACTTTTCTCTGCCATCTGGGGGGCAGCAGGCAAACCTGGAGACTTCAAGTCAGCCCTGGTGGTCTGGCAACCTTAGAAGAGAGAGACCTTTGGTCTGATTCTGCAGGGCTCTTGTTTATGTTCTAGAGGGAGATTTCACCTGCAGCATTCTGTCTGGCCAGGCAAATCTGTACCCTGCCTGCCACCTCGTGTTTTGGAAACAGAGCAACGGGGTTGAGGAACCCCATTTGTAAGTGGTCAGCCAGGGCTTCACTGGAACCCAGTTCAGGAACCCCTGGCACCTGCTCTTAATGCCTGGGCTCAGCAATGGTGAAACACATGAACGATAAATAAGGAACAGCCAAGGAAACGATTCAGCCAGCATTCCATCTTCCTGTAAAGGATCGGTGTGCCAGACGGTTCACGCGTGTGGCATGCCTGCCAGGATGGACTCTTTCCCCCCCGGGAATAAAATGGCTTTTGTTCCAGGCAGCTGATACAATCGCCCCAGGCTGGGTGCGATAACTCCACACAGCCTCCGCCGGCTGCCTTGTTTGTTCTTCCCATGGAGGGAACGGCTCATTTCACGGGGACAGAAGTGGGCCGCAATTGTGCAGCTTAATAAGAGGCTCTCGCTCGTTCTCAGTTTACAAATAAAAACAAAAGCCACATGCAATGCGATCAGAGGCATCGCTCCAATCAACACACAAACACACACACCTTCTTTCTTTCTCGCTTTCTTTCTTTCTTTTCTTTCTCTCTTTCTTTCTCAGATGTCAGTGCAATGCAGCCACTTCCTTTAGAAATCGCCATGGGCATTTTAGTGTGTGCTTACCTCTCCAAAGTGCTTGTGCCTTTTTAGGCTTCTGCAAGTGAAGAACTGCACTGCAAAATTTGGAGACCTTTAAAAGTGAATTTAATCATATCCCCCCCCCCCATCCTTATCTGTGGCTAAGCTGATCTTTCCTCTTCTTGTTCAATTTCTAACTACAAAATGTTAGCTTTCTCTGATCACAAAGTTCCCTCCCAGAGAATAAATGTTGCAGGTGTGCTTTTAGCGCATGCTTGGTGTGCATTATTTTGCTTTCACTTAATGTCACACAGAGCTGATTCCTGCATCCCAGTCTGCTAAGGTAGGCACAGAACAGAGGTGTGTTTTTTCTCCTGGTTAGTTGGCAACACCATTTCCATACAGTTGCCCTTTCTTGCTCCATTCCTGATTTTCCCCCTACTCAGATGGCAAGGAGCCATACCTGGGTTATGAAAATCACTTCAGCTCTCTTCAAAAAGAAAGTCCTCCATGCATTGGCAAACATGTGGACAATGCCTTGTTGTATGTCAGACCAGCTTTATTCTTCCAATATCCATATGTTGAGTGTAAGTAAAAGGACCCCTGACCATTAGGTCCAGTCGTGGCCGACTCTGGGGTTGCGGCGCTCATCTCAATTTATTGGCCGAGGGAGCAAGGCGTACAGCTTCTGGGTCATGTGGCCAGCATGACAGAGCCACTCACGGAAACACTGTTTACCTTCCCTCCAGAGCGGTACCTATTTATCTACTTGCACTTTGACGTGCTTTCGAACTGCTAGGTGGGCAGGAGCAGGGACCGAGCAACGGGAGCTCACCCCGTCGTGGGGATTCGAACTGCCGACCTTCTGATCGGCAAGTCCTAGGCTCTGTGGTTTAACCCACAGCGCCACCCGCGTCCCCATGTTGAGTGCAGATGTCTGCAAAAGAGTGGCCGTGTATGAACATCTGCCCTGGGCTAGTACTTCATATGTCTTGGACCCCTGTATGATTTAGTGGGATTGAGAAATAGCTTGCTTGCTTCGAACCCCTATATATTTTATTGATGCGTTTCCTGAGTTATCATATCATTGTTGTTTATCGAATTGTAAACCGCTTTGATGAAAGGCACTATAGATATGAGTTTATAAATAAATGCACTGAGAAACCCACAACCTTCATTGTGTGTGTGTGTGTGTGTGTGTGTGTGTGTGTGTGTTATGGTTCATATGCCCACTTTGCACAGGTGTGGAGCTGCAACCAGATTTTGAGTGCCCCTTCTGGCTGGGGCGATAAGGAAAGACAAATGGTATGTTGACTCTGCAGTCCTGCATTTCTTTGGCTGAGTAAATATTTGATGGTACAGCGGTCGGGAGGGGACCTCCCCCCTACACTGCCAACTTTTTTGCTCTGAGCTGAACTGCAATGAGCCACTTAGGCCTGAGTAAAAAAGGAGCAGGCTGAGTAAAAAAGGAACACCTGTGCATGCCACCGGCTCTCATTTCCCTATGCAAACTCAGCTCTGGTAAAGTTAAATAGTCTAGCGCTGGTGGTGGCGGCAGCAGCAGCATCCTTAAGCCACAGACACACTTGTGAAAGGGCAGAGCATCCAAAATCCTCCAGGGGCAACTGTGGAGAATGCAGATATGGGAAAACCCAGACTATGGTGGGGAAGGTTGGGGTGTGAATTAAGGCTATGGGAGAAAAATAGGGACGTGGGTCTAAACCACTGAGCCTCTTGGGCTTGCCGATCAGAAGGTTGGCAGTTTGAATCCCTGTGACGGGGTGAGCTCCCGTTGCTCAGTCCCAGCTCCTGCCAACCTAGCAGTTCAAAAGCACGTCAAAGTGCAAGTAGATAAATAGGTACTGCTGTGGTGGGAAGGTAAATGGCGTTTCTGTGTGCTCTGGTTTCTGTCACAGTGTTTCATTGTGCCAGAAGCAGTCTAGTCCTGCTGGCCACAGGACCCGAAAAGTTGTCTGTGGACAAACGCTGGCTCCCTTGGCCTGAAAGCGAGATGAGCGCCGCAACCCCATAGTCACCTTTGACTGGATTTAACCGTCCAGGGGTCCTTGACCTTACCTTTTTCTTTCTTTTTACCTATGGGAGGAATGCTCTTCTTAGGTTCCTTGAAATTAGTCTCCCACGCAAGGAGCTTCAAATTTCAGTTTAGACCAAACTTGGCAGCAGAGATGTGCAGATCCCTCTTCCAAATATCTCTCCCGCACGCCCAATAAACTGCAAAACTTCTGCCTGAAATTTGTTTTGCTTCATTCATAATTCATCAGATGTTTAGCTGTCGCAACACTTTTCTTTTGGCAAAACCTGTGGATGGCTGTGGACATGATTTAGCATCAGTTGTGGGACTGTGGTGGAGACAAGATGTATGGAAAGTTCGGCTCAATAGGGTCTGTGTGATATAGCAGTTATTAGCATGTCAGAGTAGGACCTGCGAGACTCAAGTTCAAATCCTCACTCAGCCATGAAGCTCACTGGATGACCTTGGGCCAGTCACTGACTCTCAGACTAGCCTGCCTCACAGGGTTGTTGTATGGCTAACACGATAAGTAGGAGAACTACGTCTGCCACCTTGAGATCTCCTCAGAGGAAATATGCATTATAAATCCAGCAAACAGATAACTAAATAGGATGGTTGGTGAGGGGTGCAGAAAGTGAAACTGGATCTTGGAGCACTTCCAGGTGGGTACTTATTATTATGGGATGGGGGGCTTCTCATGCATGTAATTCTTACCAGCCCATTTTTAAAAACTTGTTTTTCCATTTCTCGGGTAAATCCAATGAATGGGGGGGGGGGACTGTTGCAATGGCCCATTTGTGATCTCTGGGTGAGTTCACCCACTGGCAATATTAAGGCCTCATCTGAAATCCCCCTTAGGTAGGAGCCAAGATTATATCAGAGACAGGAGGGCTTGAGATTTCACAGCAGCACAAGCTGGCCCTGAACTGAGCACATGGGACATGTATGAAACAATCAGCTCACCTCAGATAAAATGTGTGAAATACTGTAAAAATGTATGTTTTACAGTTGCCACTTGTTATAATGTTCTTCTTTCTTTGTAAATGAGAGAGAACATCCAGGCAGAGGGCCTTCTCGGTAGTGGCCCCCGCCCTGTGGAATGCCCTCCCATCAGCTGTCAAGGAAATAAACATCTACAGTGGTACCTCGGGTTAAGTACTTAATTCGTTCTGGAGGTCCATTCTTAACCTGAAACTGTTCTTAACCTGAAGCACCACTTTAGCTAATGGGGCCTCCTGCTGCTGCCACGCCGCCAGAGCACAATTTCTGTTCTCATCCTGAAGCAAAGTTCTTAACCCGAGGTACTATTTCTGGGTTAGCGGAGTCTGTAACCTGAAGCGAATGTAACCTGAAGCATATGTAACCCGAGGTACCACTGTATCTGACTTTTAGAAGACATCTGAAGGCAGCCCTGTTTAGGGAAGTTTTTAATGTTTGATGTTTTATTCAATTTTTAATATTCTGTTGGGAGCCGCCCAGAGTAGCTGGGGAAACCCTGCCAGATGGGTGGTAAATTATTAGTAAATTATTATTAAATAAATAGTATTTAAAAATTATTAAATAAATAGTAAATTATTATTATTATTATTATTATTGCAATTTGAGGGTGATCCACAACTTTGGGCTTTGCATCTTTTAAATTTGGCCATTTGAAATTGGGGAGTGCAAAATGCTCTGCCATAAGTAACAAATAAAACCCCACCTTGATATCAGAGTGAAGACTTCAGCAGGTGCTCTGAATCATTTAGGATAATGAATTTTCCCATTTATCTCAGCTGAGTTGGGATTTTCTCGTGTGAACTCATTGTTTAAGACAAAGCCATGTGGCAGGAAGCCAGTTCCAGAAGTTACCAGGAGAAACTGGTTCCAACTTGGAATCTGCTCTCCTGAAGTCATAGATCAGCTTCTTATCAATGCATCTAGCCAATGGTATGACTAGGAGAGAGAGAGAGAGAGAGGGAGAGGGAGAGAGAGAATGAAAGATCTAGGTGAAACGGCAAGTCTGCAAGTGTTGACAAGCAATGAATCAATACACAGTGCAAGAAGAAGAGGAACAACGTTCAGATTCGACCCAGGGAATCAAAGTACTTGCATTCAGGTTGCTTAAACCGAAAGTGACAGATATGACCATCGCCGCCTCACCCATCCACCCAATGTGGTTTTTCACACAGTCCGCTGTTAGTCTTCAAGTCATTGTGAAAAATCAAAGGAAGCAAATTTACCGTATTTTTTGCTCTATAAGACTCACTTTTTCCCTCCTAAAAAGTAAGGGGAAATGTGTCTTATGGAGCGAATGCAGGCTGCGCAGCTATCCCAGAAGCCAGAACAGCAAGAGGGATTGCAGCTTTCACTGAGCAGCAATCCCTCTTGCTGTTCTGGCTTCTGAGATTCAGAATATATTTTTTTTCTTGTTTTCCTCCTCCAAAAACTAGGTGCATCTTGTGGTCTGGTGCGTCTTATAGAGCGAAAAATACGGTATATATGAACAGAAACAGCCCTTTCCCAGTACAGTCTATCCTAAAAAAAAAACCCATTTCAGGCAAGTCTCCTTCGGAATGCTGAAGAAACCAAAGTCTGTGGTTTACCCCTGCGGTTGCCATCTTCTTTGCCTGGAACAGCTCTTGTGCCTTTTGGCAGCTGGCATGACAGACAGGAAATATGCACAGCAACTTTTCTCATTGGGGGAAGTCATACCACTTGTGGAACTTCTGCCTAACTTGTAGCTGCTAAAGGCACAGGAGCTCCCTGCCTTACAAAAGGAGTGGGTATTACTTTTCCAGCTCGCTGCAATTTCACGTTTTGGAATTTTCTTACCCAATCCTCCTTCTCTGATTCCACCTCCCCCTATCAACCAACCACCTCCTTAGGGAAATCTACAGTGGAATCAGCCAGCTTCTGTGTGTTCTCTGGTGTTTTCACCAGAGAAAGGAATCGCATGCCTCTAGCACAAGACGAGGGCCACCTTCTGTTCTGCACAAGCTTCCAGGGGCCACATGCTGTTGGTGGGCAGGGCCAGAGACAAAAATGGGTGGAGCAACAAATGTAAATTTTACCTTTGTGCAGTGGGCTAGTTTCTATACACACTCTCACACACCCCTTCCTCCTCCCCCATTCTCATGCCATCCAAAAATTTTCCCATTGAAACCGGGATGCCCCATTTTTGGTCCCAAGCTTCCACACAAGAGCATGAGACCAAAAAAATGCTCGTTCTTTGGTCTTGCGAAACCATTTGTATATGTTGGAAGCCACCCAGAGTGTCTGGGGTACAAATAAATAAATAAATAATATATTATTATTATTATTATTATTATTATTATTATTATTATTATTATTATTATTATTTTCACACTCTGGTGAAAATCAGGAGGATCACACCAGATTGTTGAGCTGCAAGATGCTCCCTTCTCAGTCTGATGCTCTGGCGCAGCCCTGCTGATTCACAGCAGAGCACCGGACTGGGGAAAAACCCGGCCCGCACTCTGGCACACCGCTGCACACCCTCCCCTCGCTGTCACCCACCACGCATGAAACCCGGGACGAAGGCAGAGCTTGGAACATCCTCAGAGAAAGTGGTATCATCCTACTGAAAACGGGGTGCTCGGCAGATATGCATTCTCCGTGTTTGAGGGCACATTCCAGCCATTATTTGAGGAGGCTGTGAAGGAAGGGGTGAGTTTCAGCAAGCTAGATTTGGCCGCTGGGCCTGAAGCTCCCCACCTTTGCTCTGATATGTTTGTAACCGCTGCTAGCACTAGATAGTGGGAAGCCATTTCTGTTTCTGCAGCTTAAACAGGTTGTCTTAAAGTAAAGGTAAAGGGACCCCTGACCATTAGGTCCAGTCGTGGCCGACTCTGGGGTTGCGGTGCTCATTTCGCTTTATTGGCCGAGGGAGCCGGCGTACAGCTTCCGGGTCATGTGGCCAGCATGACTAAGCTGCTTCTGGCGAACCAGAGCCGCGCACGGAAACGCTGTTTACCTTCCCTCCAGAGCGGTACCTATTTATCTACTTGCACTTTGACGTGCTTTCGAACTGCTAGGTGGGCAGGAGCAGGGACCGAGCAATGGGAGCTCACCCCGGTGCGGGGATTCGAACCGCCAACCTTCTGATCGGCAAGCCCTAGACTCTGTGGTTTAACCCTCAGCGCCACCCGCGTCCCTTCAAACAGGTTGTCTTATTTATGTGTTTATTTGCTTTCATTTTTTGTATTATAGTGCTGGTGGGCATTGCTCTGAAGCTGAGTTGCTGTACGCCACGCGGGAATCCCTTGCAACGAAAGGGTGGGCTAAAGATACTCAAAATAAATCAAGAAGATGCTTCAATGATGTGGCAGAAGCGAGCGTGAAATACGCGGCGTCTCAGCCAAGCTTTGCATACTTGGTGCGCTTGGGAATGGGTTTAATCGGCTGTAAAAAGAACGAAAGGCAGCTGGACACATTTCTCAACCTTGCCAATTAATTAGGCTTTAACAATACCCCCACTTTTTTTTTAGATAAATAGCAGATGTCACAATTATTTGGGACTGTACCACAGCCTTAAGTAAAGAAAGAACTTGGCATCCCTCCACGAAATCTTATGCAGATGGCTTTTCAGGGCGGTGCTGGTAGCCTTTCTCTATTAGAAGACAAAGGAAATGTTGGCAACCTGTCATGTGCTCATGACTCAGTCTCAAGCTAAATGGGCAAGGAGTCTCTCAACCCCTCACTCCCAGCTGCAGTACCTCTGGGAACAAACTTTGTTCATAATGACTGCATTTCGCTTGCAGCTTCTGCTTTTGAATCTTGGGGGAACATTATTCTGCAGGCTAAGACTGCCAGCTCATTGACCTCTGCTTTTTTGAGTAGCTGTTAGCAGGTAACACACACACACACAGAGAGAGAGAGAGAGAGAGAGAGAGAGAGAGAGAGAGCAACACAGCACAGCACAGCACAGCACAGCACAGCACACTTTCTCCTGTCCCAGATACCTACCTCAGTTTTCTCCTGTGGGGGTGCGGTGGGGTGAAGCACAATCTAGTTTCAAAACAGGTGAGGGGTGCGTGACTTGCCTTTTAAACCTAATTATCTAGCTAGGATACCCAAAGCAAGAATCGCTGCCCGTTTTGAGAATAAAATGGTAATCTCCACTGGTGGGAACCAAGCTGTGAAATCGAACCCTGGATTACGAGCCATTGTGTCTGAGTATTTCCTGCACAGCCTTTAACACATGCATTGTTGATGGGCTTGTTGTCGCTAACATTACGGATGGATTTCTTTCCTGATTATTCTCAAATAGGCACCAGCTTATTTAAGAGCATCCCACACACACACACCCCTAGAAGCTCATTTTGTTTTGTTGCATTCGTTGGAATGTTTTTGTAGTTCTTTGCAGCAAAGATGAAGTGGTAAGGAAATAAAGGGGATTAACTATTCCTGGTTGCGGGATGGGCCAGCATTGTTCCACCGAATGCAATACACACAAGGTTGGTGCAGATGCATTAGATGTAGTTTAGATTACCAAGCACAAGTGGGGGCTGGTCCATTATTTGGACAAGTGGGGCACTGCCCCACCAACCTCCACTTGCCCTGATCCAACTCTCTTCCTTCTTATGTACAACCAGTCCAGGGTGGGTTGGGTAAAGGGACCCCTGACCATTAGGTCCAGTCGTGGCCGACTCTGGGGTTGCGGCGCTCATCTCGCTTTATTGGCCGAGGGAGCCAGAGTAGAGCTTCCGGGTCATGTGGCCAGCATGACTAAGCCGCTTCTGGCAAACCAGAGCAGCACACGGAAACGTCGTTTACCTTCCCACCAGAGTGGTACCTATTTATCTACTTGCACTTTGATGTGCTTTCGAACTGCTAGGTTGGCAGGAGCTGGGACCGAGCAACGGGAGCTCACCCCGTCATGGGGATTCGAACCACCGACCTTCTGATCGACAAGTCCTAGGCTCTGTGGTTTAACCCACAGTAGAAAGTACGAGTTTTCATCTTCCTCTTCCTTAGTCTTGACCCTTGTAGAACTCAGTAGGGAGGATGGCGAGGGGGCAAGACCAGAAATCTTTCACTCTACCTGCCATTGCCCTGGACTGTTCACCTCTTGTTTCAGTTACCTGAATTCCTCCCACCAGTCTCTATGGGGTACCAGCCACCACTACCAAGCATGATTTGTGCTCCAGACATCCAAGCCAGCCATGTTTTGTGTGATTATCTTCCTGCCTCCATGGGAATCACCAGGTGCCACCCCCAAACAGTGGCCTCCAAGGATGGAGCAACACTAGCAAACGGTGCATTGCTAGCTTGCATGTCATGCTGAATGATAGGTTGCTGGATCCGTCCAAAGACTCATCTGATTCAGCATCCTTTTCTCACAGTGGCCAGTCAGATGTCTCATCTGGGAAGCCCACAAGCAGAAACTGAGTGCAACAGCGCTCACATCACCTGCCACTTCCAGCAACCAGTATTCAGAAGCATGATGTTTCAAGCTACAGTGGAAGTAAAGCATAGTCCATTGTGACTGGTAGCTTTATTCTCCATGTTGTCCAACCCATTTTTATAGCCATCCAAGTTGGTGTCCATCATTACTCCTCTGCTTCATAACTACTGCATCTCTGAACTGTACAGACGTTGCAATAATCTGCTTTTCTTTCCGTTGAAATAAATTTAGAAGATATTTCCTGCTTGATTTTAGATCCTAGCATTCATGCTTGGCTTGACACAACTGGTCAATAATTTCTGTGCCAAATTGTAAAGGGATGAGAGATGCCGTTAGAAGCTCAGCGGGTTCATCTGGCCTTTTTAAAGGGCTTTGCTAAACATGGACAGAGCGCATTTTGCTCCAACTTGTTCTAAAGATTCCTTGGCTCCTAAATCCTGTTTCTGCTGCCATATATTCAAGTCTCGGAATTAACTCCACTTGAGGGAGAAAAACATGTCCCCTGCCAACTGAAGCTGGCAGGAAGCCTCTGAACACAAGTTGCTGGAAATTGCAGGTGTTGCCCTCAGGTCCAGCTTACTGGCTTCCCACAGGCATCTGGTCAGCCATGGCGAGAGCACATGCCCTCCAAACAAAATAGGGATGTCCATTATTATTATTATTATTATTATTATTATTATTATTATTATTATCCTACCCATCTGACTGAGTTACTCCAGCCACTCTGGGCAGCTTCCAACGTTTATAAAACATTAAACATTAAAAAGTCCCTATAGATGGTCTTCTAAAGCTTGTACAGTGGTACCTCGGGTTAAGTACTTAATTCCTTCCAGAGGTCCATTCTTAACCTGAAACTGTTCTTAACCTGAAGCACCACTTTAGCTAATGGGGCCTCCTGCTGCTTCCGCACTGCTGGAGCACAATTTCTGTTCTCATCCTGAAGCAAAGTTCTTAACCTGAAGCACTATTTCTGGGTAAGTGGAGTGTGTAACCTGAAGTGTGTGTAACCTGAAGCATATGTAACCCGAGGTACCACTGTATAGTTATTGATCTCCTTATCTTGGGGGGGGGGTCACATAACTCCATACTCTCCAACATTTCTCCAATGAAAAAAAGAGACGTCCTAAGGAAAAGCAGGACATTCCAGGATCAAATCAGAAACCAGGATGGCTTCTGTAAATCCAGGGCTGTCTGTGGAAAATAGGGACCCTTGGAGGGTCTGAGAGCAGGACGCGGGAATAGATGGGCCACCAGAAGGCTTCTCCTTGTGCTCTTATGAGTAACAGTAAAGGAGGGTTATTGCATTCATGCCTAGCCTGGGAGCTCACCAGAGCCACCTGCTAGGCAGACCAGATGGGCCTTTGGCAGGGGCTTTGCACCCCATTTCAGCACTTTTATTTTTTAAAATCGTTTTTATTGATTTTCCAATAAAAAACATCCAATAAAATATCCAATCATAATACTTCAATTAAAATTAAAAACTAAAATAAAAAAAGATCAAATTATAGTCCAAATTATATTTATTAATTTCTTGGGGCTCCCCACGGTCTGGATCTCTGGAGCATATCTCCACATCTTAGTCCTGCTTCTCTTGTTGTTTCCATATTTTCCACATCTCGATTTTAACGCTTCATAATTCTTTGTCCCTTGGTCCAGGATTCTCATCCATGTCAGACGTCATATACTTTCATCCGCCGAATACAGCTTTGTTAATATATATTTTTCCAACTGCCTTTTTATCAGCTCAGCTGAGCACCCCATTTCAGCACTTGAGGTGAAACAGGAAGTGTCCCCTCAAACTGCCCCATGGCTGCTGTGCCGCTGCCTAAGTGCTGCCGACACTTGCTCTTCATACGATTTTGTGAGATCTTGGCAAGTTCTCACTGGAAATCTGAATCAGTGCTGACCCTGTACCGCTGCTGGTAGCAGAGACTTCTGCTGCGTGAGGTGGCTGCTTCACCCCACCTCATGGAGTGGCGTGACTCTTTGGCTTGACCCAACAGGGCTCTCTACCTCTGCCTTTAAGTTCTTTTTTTTATTACATCAGTCTATTAGAGGGGAACTTCTGGCCAAGATTTGAGTCTGAAGGGACCCACTGACCCTCTAAAAGTGCCTGTTGTTTCCCTGCCTGCTAGCTCTCCGCTGCAGAATGCAATAACACCGCAGAATGTTAATAATAAATAATAATAAATAATAAAATTTTATTTATATCCCGCCCTCCCCAGCCAAAGCCGAGCTCAGAGCGGCTAACAACAGTAAATTAATACAGCATTCTAAAATCAATTCATTCTAAAATCAGTTCAAATCAAATTAATGGCAAATTAATGTTCACAAGCATTCCAACTTTGGGGGCGAGGAGGGAAACATGTCAACAAAAGAACAAGGGCAAATAGTGTGGCTTCTGGGAGGGAAGTGAAAGGCCAGGTTTGAAAGAAGAGAGAGAAAATGCATAAAGGGAACATAGACAAGATACGGCGTTGGCAGGATCTGGGGTTAAGAGAGGCACTGGAAAGAGGCCTGAGGCCTGGAAAACCGTGTGGGAAGAGGACCCAAGTATTAAATAGCTTAAGGATGGGGCTGCAATAGGCAGCAGTCATGGAAGGAAAAGGAGGGCATCCTAGTTCATCTTGCTGCAAGAGGAGCAGAAAACCTTGATGTCCCCACATGGAAAAGTAGACCTTAAAATGAAGGGTGAGCCTATTTAAAAGTAAGTAACATGGGGACTTGCCGATCGAAAGGTCGGCGGTTCGAATCCCCGCCGCGGGGTGCGCTCCTGTCGCTCGGTCCCAGCGCCTGCCAACCTAGCAGTTCGAAAGCACCCTCGGGTGCAAGTAGATAAATAGGGACCGCTTACCAGCGGGAAGGTAAACGGCGTTCCGTGTGCTGCGCTGGCTCGCCAGATGCAGCTTGTCACGCTGGCCACGTGACCCGGAAGTGTCTGCGGACAGCGCTGGCTCCCGGCCTATAGAGTGAGATGAGCGCACAACCCTAGAGTCTGGCAAGACTGGCCCGTACGAGCAGGGGTACCTTTACCTTTACCTTTAACATGGGGTACCGGTAGGTAACAGAACTACTCCAAAATATATTATGTTAAGATTCTGAGCATAGCTGTCAACTTTTCCCTTTTCTTGCGAGGAATCCTATTCGGAGGGAATTTCCCTTTAAAAAAGGGAAATGTTGACAGCTATGATTCTGAGCTGTATGTTTTCTAATGTAGAGCAAATATTTCTCCAAACCTATTCTGCAAATATATATATATATATGCACAGTGCTTTTTTCTGGGGGTACGCATATCCCTAAACATTTCGTGAATCTAAGTTTGGCCTCATTGAGAGGCAGTATTTCAATATGAATAGGAAAATGAGAGTACCCCCTAAACATTTTTTTTACAGAAAAAAAGCACTGTATATACCCCCCCAGCATCTTGTACAGTATATATAGGTTTCCTTGATTCCACAGCACCATCTTGTGGTTGGTGTGAATAGGACATCCTCCTTTGGCACCAGCCCCATAGCTCTGCTCAGCAAAAAGGTGCTTCACTTGGGGAAAGGAGTGGGTTTGTAACCCCGTGCTGCCCAAGCTCCATGGAATGTTTGCCTGATACAAGCCCTGTGCCATAGAATTGAGTGGCAAAGGACAAAAACAACTGCAATGACATGGAATGTTCATAAATATTCTAACTTCTGAAGGAGAGGGGTCAAGAGCAGAATATCCATAAGAAGCACAACTACTGTGAGGGGAGAGGTCAGCTTGGAGAGAGGGGGGAAAACACACAGGGCCTGGGAATTGGAGATATGATGTACTGTTGGCAGGATGGAGGGACACAAGCAGGACTTTGGTCCATCATAGCAGCAGTGGGCTGGAGAGGTGATAGGACAGCCATTGTGTGTGTGAATCTCTTTACATACTTACTGGACTGAAATATAAATGTGAATTCCTGGGGCTGGGGTGGAGAGGGAGTTTAAAAAATGGAGGGGGGAACAGTCCCCCCTTAGGACTCCCCTGCCCTTTCCATTGGAAAAATTGGAAAGATTTGGGAACACTGAAAAACTTCTTCCATGAAATATTTTCCTTTACGGAATGAGTATAATGCTTTGGAAAACGAGGCCTTGCATACTCAAAATGTAATATGGATAACTTTATACAAAACAATCTGCAGCATTGGCAAACAACACCGTATTTTTCTGTGTATAAGACTAGGGGTTTTTTTAACCAAAATATTAGGTTTAAAATTGGGGTTCATCTTATACACGGGTAGTGCTGAGGGGTGTTTTCTTAATTTGGAGTCCCCAAAAATAGGGGGTGTCTTATACATGGGGGCATCTTATACACAGAACAATACGGCAATTCCTGTGTGTACTGCAGCCATATATTACATGCATATTTTCATTGTGGTTATAAAGTTTGCTTCCATGTCCAAATATGCTGCCACTCCTTAATACTGTTTCTGTGCAAATAATGCATTTCCCCCCTTGCATATTATAAAAGTTGCTGTTTTATATTTTCAACTTTTATTTTTCCTGCTTCTCAGGGAACAAAACCTAAAATGCAGCTACTTAAAAGTGGCCCTTTTTTGCAGTAGTTTGCATCTCTCTAGAAGTGGGTTGTTTTTTTTTTACAGCTTTGATTATACAAAACTATTGTGCCCTAAGTTGTGAATGTTATTATATGTTGCTAAAGTAGAAAAACAAGTTGGATAAGCAAGCTAGCACTGCACAGATTTTCTCCAGAATCTCCATTTCCTACCAATTCACACTTAAAAAGATCTCCCCACCATCTCTCTGGGATAGCGCAGTCAGTCAGTCCCATGTCAGGCAAAAGATCCCTGCATTGTAGGGGGCTGGAATGAATGACCCTCATGGCCCCTCCCAACTCTGCAATTCTATGAATCCCAGCTTCCAGGAATCCAGGCCCTCCAAAGTGTCCTAACTTTCCAGGGACATCCCTGATTTAGAGAAGCCGTCCCGGTTTCTGATTTGATCCTGGAATGTCTCACTTTTCCTTTGTTGTTGTTGTTTAGTCGTTTAGTTGTGTCCGACTCTTCATGACCCCATGGACCAGAGCACGCCAGGCACTCCTGTCTTCCACTGCCTCCCGCAGTTTGGTCAAACTCACGCTGGTAGCTTCGAGAACACTGTCCAACCATCTCATCCTCTGTCGTCCCCTTCTCCTTGTGCCCTCAATCATTCCCAACATCAGGGTCTTTTCCAGGGAGTCTTCTCATGAGGTGGCCAAAGTATTGGAGTCTCAGCTTCAGGATCTGTCCTTCCAGTGAGCACACAGGGCTGATTTCCTTCAGAATGAAGAGGTTTGATCTTCTTGGAGTCCATGGGACTCTCAAGAGTCTCCTCCAGCACCATAATTCAAAAGTATCAATTCTTTGGCGATCAGCCTTCTTTATGGTCCAGCTCTCACTTCCATACATCCACTTTTCCTTTTCCTTAGGATGTCCTTATTTTCACTGGAGAAATGTTGGAGGGTATGGAAATGTTACGCCTCTAGTATGAAATTGCCAATTCATCAGTTGAAAAGTCATTAAATGGTGGGAACTCTGCTAAGCCGCTGGGTGTCAGTAGAGAATCTTACAAGAACAGTATCAGCCTCTTGACTTCTTATGGAAGGCTTTACAGCTGCTAAATGGAGAAGTACAAGACAGACAAGCTCATTGCCTGGCGATTGACTGACACACAAAAATGCAGCTGAGGAAGCTTCTTCCATCACTTTCTCTTCATGCATGCCATGAAAATCTCCACCTGCTTAATTTCTGCCTCTTGGGCTGCTGTGAAAGGCACATAAACAAGGCCAATCATAATAAGAGATTGCAATCCTAATATATGGTGCCCTGAAGGCACACTCAGACCTTTTTGAAAACATTGGCTTCATTAGGCTTATGCTGCACCAATTACAAATGTGTGTGTGTGTGTGTGTGTGTGTAAGATTTTCTACCCAGTTCTTCCTCCAATCTCCCTTGTTCTCTGTGCTTGTCTTTGCCCATTGTTATCCCTGAGGAATGTGAAATAGCTGCTCTGGAGAGGATGAACGTGCGCATAAAAATTAGTAGAGGTTTGCCTGACCTTAGCAAATAGACCAGGCACCCCCAAACTCAGCCCTCCAGATGTTTTGGGACTGCAACTCCCATCATCCCTGACCACTGGTCCTGTTGGCTAGGGATGATGGGAGTTGTAGTCCCAAAACATCTGGAGGGGCGAGTTTGGGGATGCCTGAAATAGACCTTCCCTGAGTGTTCCTGACTGGCCAGAATATTTCCTGGAGCTCTGATGATACTTTTTTCTCGCCTGGACGGAGGGAAGAGAGGAATGTGTGAGTTGCTGGTGGTCCTGCCCAGCACTGGCAGAGTGGCCCTCGGAATGTTGCCTAGAAGGGAATGTGGCCCTTAGGTATATCCTGAGAAATATGCACTGAAATACTGATGAATTTTCATAAGGACTTTAAAAAAAATGCAAAGGGGTGCAGAAATTTCAGGGAAAACAAAAGAAGACACCGATCTGCATGGAATGCCCATGTATGAATATGCTAATTTATGCATACAGGTGCAGATTTAGAAGTAACGATTAGAATGCAAATATAAATCTCTATATCCTTCCAGTGTCTTTGTGTTCTCCCCCCTCCCCCACCCCGCAAACTTGGTTCATCAGAGCTCTGGCTTCTTGTATTTAAACAGTTGCTGTTAAGAAAGGATCCTGATGTTGGCTAAATGGCTGAGATGGATTTAGAGGGGCCCTAGTGCAGAATTCAGCAGTCAGGTTGCTCACTAGGGCAAGATGGTTTGAGCATATTGCACCGATCCTGCTCTGACTGCATTGGCTACAAATTAGTTTCTGGGCCCATTCAGAATGTTGTTTTTCACCTATAAAGCCTTCAATAGGACCGCGATACATCAAGAACCGCCTTTCTCCATATAAACCTGCCTGGTTCCTTTGAGGCCTTTCTTTGTGTACCTCCTCCACGAGAGGTCCGAAAGGTGGCAACACGAGAAAGGGCCTTTTCTGCAGTGGTTCCTGTTTGTGGAATGCTCTCCCCAGGGAGGTTCAACAGGCGACTTCATTGTACGCCTTTAGGCACCAGGTGAAAACATTCCTGTTTAGACAGGCCTTTGGCTGATTGACATCTGGTGCCCTTTTAAATGTGTTGTGGAAAGGGGGATTATTTGTTTGTCTTTGCTTTTATTGTGTATTCTGTGTTTTTATATTGTAATGTTACATTGTGAACGCCCTGAGATCTACAAGTAAATGTAACATCGATGATGATCATGATGGTGATGATTAAACAAATCTGGTTGCATTTAAAGAGAGGTTTTCTACATCTCTTGATCTTCCATTTCATTGGACCTCTGACACAGACCTTGGTTTTTCACTAGGGCTTACCTTTAGCTGGTACAAAAACAATTAGTGAATGCCTCTTGAACTCTAGCTTGAAGTCAACTCACTATACCCAGAAAGGTTCGAACATGTTTCTGTTGATGAGACCTGACTCTTCGCCTCTGGGCAAAATGGGTGCCGCTGTCTTTCCCGAAAGAAGCCAAGTGTGTCTTACTTTCGTGCCTGATGAAAGCCAGGGAAAACATTTAGGATTTTCCCAGTGAGTCATTCATACTCCCACAAATCTTTTTCTCCTGGCGCTTGAGCTGGAGTTTGTAAAAATCATAGTGTTTTTCTGGGCCGGAGAGAGGAGCAGGGGAAAGATGCTGTCCAGTGTAGAGGGAGCATACATTTATGAACTGGAAGACTTGGTGGGTTGAGATTCTAATCATTAAAATGGTCTCATTCCTGTTATTTTACCTTTCTCTTGGATTATATCCTGTGACTGTTGTTTTTCTGCAGATGACTAGCACAGCTGCCCATCTGCAGATTCACACAACCCGGCCACAAAGGGTTTCTTCCAGATGTTGTAGGATGCCAGCTCCCATCAGGTGACTGGTCCGGGGTGATGGGTGTTGTAATGCCTGCAACATTATCAACATAATTCATGGTTTGTCGCATAGGAGTCAACTCTTGGGGTTGAAGTCCCTTCAGCACCCAATAAAATATTTCACACACACACCCCCAGTTGATAGGCATTGCCATTCAAATGGGGTGTGTGCATTGTATCTTGTGATTGATTGTGTGGGGCAGGGCTTACCTGTCGCCCACCCCAATATTTTGGCCAGAGCCAGTGTGGTGTAGTGGTTAAGAGCGGTAGTCTCGTAAGCTGGGGAACCGGGTTCACGTCTCCGCTCCTCCACATGCAGCTGCTGGGTGACCTTGGGACAGTCACACTTCTTTGAAGTCTCTCAGCCTCACTCACCTCACAGAGTGTTTGTTGTGGCGGTGGAAGGGAAAGGAGAATGTTAGCCACTTTGAGACTCCTTAAAGGGAGTGAAAGGCGGGATATCAAATCCAAACTCTTCTTCTTCTTTATTCAAGTTGGCACCCCTGCTTTGTTGTAACCAGTTGCAATCAGGTACCCATGCCCTGATCATATGCAATTTTTCACCCATAAGAATAGCAGCAGCACATCATTTCAGAGATATAAATCAGGGGCCACTGTTACATGGGATGTTTAGAAAATATTAGGATCTGCCAATATCGGTTCTCTCTGTTTCTCATTTTTCCAATCTTAAACCTAGTTCCCCATATTTTGCAGTAATTTGCCAAAAAAAGAGCCTCATGAAAATTAATCAGCATTTTAGTGCAACGTTCTAACAAACAGATTTGTATATGCAATTTTGACTAATGTACACCTTTTTGCAAGCAATTTCCCACAATATTATGCGTTAATTTCACTCAGAGCTTCATTTTTATGCAGACTTTCCCCTAAAATACATGCGTTTGTAAGCATAGTTTGGTTGGAGAACTCTAACAGAAAACTGTTTTGGAATATGTGAATTTGATCAATTTGGATTTGAATGCATGTGGAATCAAATTTCTCCCCCATCCTTATTACACATAGGACTTTCTCCAAATCCTCTTTCCCACGTTACTTGTTCTGGATCATAGCTGAGTGTGGGATGAGTGGAGCAATATTTCCTGGCAATATTTGCCGGCAGAAACAGTTTCATTGTGCAAAGGCTGCACATATGTCTAAATAAAGATTTTTTTGCTCAGAGAACTGGTGCTCCCATTCCTAGCCTTTGCTGTAGGCAGTATTTAAAAAACAAACATCCAAGTTAGGCATGCAGGACAAGTCCTGGAAAGTCTGAGTGGTTTGAAATGCTGAGGCATTAAAATGCTCTATCTGTGCTGCTAATCTTGTGTGAAGAGCACAGAGTTGATACCAATATGATTCCTAGAAGGAGTCTGGACCATAAAGAAGGCTGATCGCCGAAGAATTGATGCTTTTGAATTATGGTGCTGGAGGAGACTCTTGAGAGTCCCATGGACTGCAAGAACATCAAACCTATCCATTCTGAAGGAAATCAGCCCTGAGTGCTCACTGGAAGGACAGATCCTGAAGCTGAGGCTCCAATACTTTGGCCACCTCATCAGAAGAGAAGACTCCCTGGAAAAGACCCTGATGTTGGGAAAGATTGAGGGCACAAGGAGAAGGGGACGACAGAGGACGAGATGGTTGGACAGTGTTCTCAAAGCTACAAACATGAGTCTGACCAAACTGCGGGAGGCAGTGGAAGACGAGAGTGTCTGGCGTGCTCTGGTTCATGGGGTCACGAAGAGTTGGACACGACTAAACAACAACAGAAGGAGCCAGTCAGCCACACTTGCATTTTGATGCTTGCTTTCCTGCACCCTCCCCTAGGAGATAATTGATCTCAACTGCCACACTGGTTTAAATTAAAAATGTTTGCAATCAGTTGGGCAGTTATCTTAGCCAAGGGGAAAAACACACCTGTCTTTTGTTCTCATACTGCCACCAAATCTATCTGTGGACAGATCAATTTAAAGCAGATCCAACACAAATTTAAAATACACAACTTCCCTCAAAGACTCATGGCAACTGTAGTTTGTTAATGGTTCTGGGGAAACTACAGTTCCCAAGATTCTTTGGGAGATGTCATATGCTTTAAATGTGTGTTAGATGTGCTTTAAATAGATGGTGCGGATGTGCACTGAGCACCTTACAGTTCTTTGAAAACACTAATGCCATACAGCACCTCAGGGCCCTGGGAGTGTTTCCTGCCAGAAACCTTGGAGGGTTGCAGCCAGTAGTCAGTGGTAGACCTTTTTGGAGGTCCTGTTTATTCTGCCAAATCGGCATGACTATGACAGAAACTATGACAGAGTTAAATGCACGAGTTAATTAATAACAGGGGTTATCCTTTTTATTATTTTATTATTAAACAGTACTTCCTTCATGTGTGTATACACGCAGAGAGAGAGAAGGGGAAAAAAGGGGGGGGGAGAGAGAGGCACTTAAATGAGACCAGCGTGAGCAAGTGAAATGTTGAGGATTAGTTATTTGTGGTCTTACTTGCAAAGATACAGTAAGGCGTATGGCATTTTCAAGACAGTGGCTCAATTTGTGATCTGTAACCACAATGCTCAATAATTTAGTAGAGTCCCAGCTGCTAGAACTTTGGTCCCCTTACACCCTTGGAGGCATTTGCTAAAGCAAAGATATGTGAGATTGCACTGTTGTTTCATAAGAAGAAGAAATGATAATGTTTTGTTGGGGTTGTGTCCCGATACAATGGGGGGAAATTGTTCTGGGGTTCAGCCTGCACACTTGTTCCCTGCTGCTGGCCCTCAGCTGTGTCCTAAGTACAAATGCAATCCTGGCCGTGTTTTTTTCCCCACTTTCCAAGGAATATGGGGGAGAGGGGGCACATTAAAAGGGGAAAAGATTCAGGGCCACATTGGGATGGAGAGGACCTCATGTCCCATAATCCAGACTCTCTGGTCCTCCAGACGTTGCTGAACTTCACCTCCCATCATCCCTGCCCACTGGCTGGCACTGGTGGGTAATGGATCCAGCTATTTCTGCAGGACCACTGGGTTACTACCACTGGTGCGGGCAATGACCAGTTGCCTGGTAGTATAAGGCACCTTCCTATATTCACACAACTGGAACTGTAGGCAGAATGTTTTATTAAACGGAGGGCAGGCTTGAGGCCTAGTTCCTTCCCTTGAGGCAGTAGTGACTGAATAGTTACCATGGTAACCCTAGGGGACTCCTGATAGCTGTGAATCTCTCTGTGCTTTTGAATGGGAAGGTTGTTCCCCTCTAGTGGAAACACTAGACTGCGGAGGGGAAGCAGTCAGAGCACGTAGTTTTTGAGGACCTTGAGCAAACTGTGAGCAGTACCTTAGACTGCAAGGTTTCAGTCTGGGGTGAACGAGTTGTATAACAGAGTGCAAGATGTTTGCTTCCCCCTGCAATCTGCTAACAGGATCATTCTGTGCAGCTGTTTAATATTAGCTACCTGCCGCTGCCAATTACGTTTTTTGCATTGTTTTTCTGCCTTTCGCCGCCTACGTTATCTGTCAGTCAGCTGCTTCTACAGCTTAATTGGGAAACAGGGTGTGGTTTCTTACTGACAACTGACGTCTGTCCGGAGTTACCTGGGTATAAATTATCTTTTTCTTTTTCTTTTTTTAAAAGTAGGCAGGGAACCGGCTTTGAAACACCCAGAAACGGCTTCCAGAACCTGACAGGTTACAACCCAGATTGATTTTATCCTGTAAATATTTTCCCTCTTGCTTTCATGAGCAAGTAAAGTCAGAGGATGCTGCCTCCATCTTCTACCATGGGGGAACAGACGACCTAAGCTTGGTCGCCACCCAGAATTCCTCCCAGTAGGTGGGAGTTTAGTTTGGACAGTGATGGCGCTGACATGCGGAATCAAGCACCCTTGGCAATGAGTAGGAAAGTGAGCCTCATCGAGGGAATGTAATCTTTCTGCAGGATGGAAGCACTGGTGAAAGTAGTTCAATCGGATACCCAGCCATTGACAGCCAGCCCAGATATCTGTGCCAAGGAAGGTTACGGCTATGCAGAGGACCAGGGGTCTCCTATGCCAGGGGAAACAGCCAGTCCCAAAAGCTATTTTCAACAGAGCCCATCTTTACCAGCTTCTGGATTAACCGAACTCAGCAGTGTGGAATCCAGCACCTGGGATACATCTCCAGCTAAGGTTCAGGAGCTGCCTGCCAGGAAAGGTAAGATGAAACCTTTCTGTGCATAATTGAATACTGTCGTGCAACATGATTTGTGGTCATTTCATCAGGCAAGAAAACGGACTGGTTTCTGACCTGCTTCTTGTGATATATGTTAGTGTGCAAGAGAAATTCCCTGGGGATAGTGACCTGAGTACAGTCCTACCTCAGGTTACAGACGCTTCAGGTTGCGTTTTTTTTCGGGTTACAGACCTGCTGAAACCCAGAAGTACCAGAATGAGTTACTTCCGGGTTTCAGCGGTCATGCATGTGCAGAAGTGCTAAATTGCGCTTTGCGCAGACGCACCGCTACGGGTTGCGAACGTGCGCCCCGCACGGATCATGTTTGCAACCTGAGTGTCCACTGTATATAGGAAGTGCCCTTGGTATATAAGGGAAGGGCCGTAGCTTAGGGGTTGTGCATGCAAAAGGTCCTTGGCTCAATCCCTGGCAAATCCAGGGAGAGTTTAGAGAGATTCTGTGCCAGAAATCCTTGAGAGCCACTGCAAGTCTGTGCAAACAGTACTGAGCTAGGCAGGCCGATGGTTTTATGGAGTGTAAAGCAGCTTCCTATATAAGTGTGTTGCAATCTCTATTGGCCTGCACTGTGAAGGGGATTTCCTGCAGTGTTTTTGGAAGAACACAGAAATGAATTGTGCACATCTGCATTCTGCATTAGACGGATGGGGCAAGCAAATTGACTGCGGCTTTGGTTTGCATTCTGCCCCGTGTTAATTTAATGGTGTCCACATGCGTCACAAATGACGGGAAAGAGGCTCAAAGTGGATTTTGATTGTGAAAGCACCATTATCCTAATACGTTATGTAAGCCCAGTGTTCAAAGCACTTCAGATGCACTGTATCAGTATTATTTTCAACCCTCTGGAAAGGTTTGGTCAGCCTTGGTTGCCCATATTTCTGGCAGAGGACATGAGAATGGGAGTGAGTAGCTTGCTTACGGACACCCACGGTGTTTCTGCATTTTCAAACTTATATCTGTTTTATACCACTTTAACCATTATGGATTCCCTCAAAGAATCTTGAGAACTGTAGTTTGACATGAGGGACTGAGAATGCTCTGTTAGATATTCCTATCTCTCTGCAACTAAAATTCCTAGCACTCTAATACAGTATGAGGATACAGAAGTTAAACCAGTTTAATTCTGTGGTGTTCATATGTCTTGTAGAGAGCTGGATAGCGGAGGTGAAGTTTGAAAGAACTCCCAGCCCAGGCTCCTGACCAATATGCTACCCCTCTTCATAAAACATTTTCACTTCAGATGTCACTGGATAACTTTTGGTGTCACTTCCAAATTTACTGATTTGCTGAGCCTTTCAAGGCTATAACAAGAATTGAATCCCTTATAGACAAGTGCAGCTAATAACTGTGAAATGAGGACCCAAACATCAAAAGAAAGCCTTAGTATTGCAATTGAGACATCTGGAGAGGAAAGTTGCACCTCAACCTCATGCGTCTTTACTGAGAGAAACCTCAGAACCTCCACCACAAGGTCAACAGAGCTTGGTCCCAGATCCTAGGATAGAAATGAGGGAGAGAGATTCCATTTAGTTCACATTTCAAGGTTGACTTACCTAATTTACACTTTCCTAAGCAATACCTAGGGACGCGGGTGGCGCTGTGGGTAAAAGCCTCAGCGCCTAGGGCTTGCCGATCGAAAGGTCAGCGGTTCGAATCCCCGCGGCGGGGTGCGCTCCCGTTGCTCGGTCCCAGCGCCTGCCAACCTAGCAGTTCGAAAGCACCCCCGGGTGCAAGTAGATAAATAGGGACCGCTTACTGGCGGGAAGGTAAACGGCGTTTCCGTGTGCTGCGCTGGCTCGCCAGATGCAGCTTTGTCACGCTGGCCACGTGACCCAGAAGTGTCTCCGGACAGCGCTGGCCCCCGGCCTCTTGAGTGAGATGGGCGCACAACCCCAGAGTCTGTCAAGACTGGCCCGTACGGGCAGGGGTACCTTGACCTTGACCTTGAAGCAATACCTACACTGAAGCACAGGCATCAAAATCTGCACTACCCCAATTTTTTGCAGTGCGTTTCTCCAGCCAGGTAATATGTACGGAAATGGATATTCTAGGGTACTGGAGGCATAAAAATGCATCAGTTCGTGAGGATAAAATTCAGGAATGTCTTCTATTAGGTTTGATTTGCAAAAATGTGTATTCGGGAAAGATTATGTATTTAAAAAGTGTGTATTAAGAAAAATACACCTTAAAATAGTGATGAATTTCCATTATAACTTTTTTTTTAATGCAAACTGATGTGAAAATGTGGAGAACTGAATTTAAGATTGGGAAAAAATGAGAAACCCACATTGACAGATTTGCCCATCCCCAAACTGGGATTGCAATGTTCTCTGTTTTCCAGGCAGGCTCTGGGCCCAAACATTGTTCTCCATGACCAGTTTCTAGAAGTGTTGATGGTAGTGATAGGAAGACTTGATTAATAAGATGCTTATCATTATTCATGGGGAGTCTTTTGAGTGCCAAGCATTTTGAAATTGGCAGGACTTCAAGGAATTTCCTGTTGTCAGTGAATATGCAAAGGCTGGTGGAATCCACTAGGGTAGCAAAAGTATTTCAATCACCCACTCAAGTGAGAGAAATAAAAGCATATTGCAGGGCCAGTATGCTGAAATACACGGCTCCTAAACAAAACCTTCCTCCAAACAAGCGCACAAGAGTAGAAATGATTGCATTACCTGCCAAAGGGCATAGCTGGGCAGCACTGAGGTCTTCTCTATACTGAAAAACCTGAATTGCTTTCATGCCCCTTTTACCATCATGGCTTCCGTCCAAAGCATCCTGGGAATTGTACTTTAGCAAGGAGGAAAAGAACACTGCTAAAGATTCCCAGCTTCACAGAACATCAGATGCCATTGTTTATGTTCTGGGTTTTTGTTTTGTTTTTTAAAAACCATTTTTTAATTATTTAAATTTTGATATATATATATATTTAATTATTGGTTTAACCAGTGGTGTTTATATACTGCTTTGGGAACACCAGCTGAGAAGCATGGAACAGGCCGTCTGTAAATGCATGTCACCACCTTTTGATTTATTTATTTTTCCAGGTTCAGCATTGACTGTGGGTGCCCCTCAGAAGCAGTATGTGGGCGTGAGGGTAAAAATGCCGGTGTGTGAACTGCTGAGAAAAATCCGTCTCTCCAAAGGGACAGAGTCCAGTGACGTCAGGGTAAGATACCCACCCCATTTCCTGAGCATGAGGATAATGAAGATCGGGCTGTTCCCAATGTGAGATGCCCCTTGCACCTTCCCTGGTTTTGCTAGGCTATGGGGCCAACCCAAATTATTATGATTCCCAAGATGGAGATGCACACTTCCTTTCGTTAATTAACTCCATGTTCTTCCTGCCCCATTTCCTTTCATCATAGTCTTTCATTTATTAAAAACAGTGGATACCTTTAAAATTAAAATAAAACAATCCTGTGGAGGTGGAGACCATTTTAGGCATGTGCAGTTGATGCATGACGTGTGGATCCTTTTGGCCCTGGAAGAGGCAGGGGTAGGAGCTGAGCGGGCTTATGTGTGCTCTGCCAACGCACGTGGGGGCCATGAATGGAACCCCCCCCCCATGCAAATGGATGCTGCCTGTACAAAATAGACACTTGTGGCAAAGACTCATTTATTCAGCCTGTTGGAACAAAGAAAACGTTTTCAGTTTCTTCAGGAAAGTGCAGATAGTGGGGTCCCTCTTGCCATTCCATAGAACAGGGGTAAAGGTAAAGGGACCCCTGACCATTAGGTTCAGTTGCGAACGACTCTAGGGTTGCGGCGTTCATCTCGTTTTATTGGCCGAGGGAGCCGGCGTACAGCTTCTGGGTCATGTGGCCAGCATGACTAAGCCGCTTCTGGTGAACCAGAGCAGCGCATGGAAATGCCATTTACCTTCCCGCTGGAGTGGTACCTATTTATCTCCTTGCACTTTGACGTACTTTTGAACTGCTAGGCTGGCAGGAGCAGATCTTTGCAACTTGCAGGAGATGTTCTCCCACAGGCTACAGCAATCTTCCGGGGGTACAATTGTGAAGGCAGCTTTTCCTTTATATGGCTTCATCTGCTGTCACGTTACATATAAGCCCTTTGTCAAGCACTACATTGTCAAGAGTGCTTAATAAAGAGCATTAGTAGCTGCAGACACAGTGCAAAGGGAAGATCTCCTGCACAAGCATCATTGGAGGAAAGGCCTACAGTGCCTGCTCATCTCAGTGGTGTCTGCACAAGAGAATTTCCCCTTGGGTTCTGTTGCATCTCTAGGTCATTCCTGTCTGTCTCCCACTCTTCCATACTTGCAAATAATCAACCACATTCTCCACTAAGAGTGCTCCAAATGCTATACAGTAATAATTTTTCCTAAAAAGTGACTAATTCCTACCCTTTTATTCCTATTTCTTCCTGGTGGTATCACCTCTGATAGGATTCCATGCCAGTAATATTTCCTTTATGCTCTTGCTCATTTTGCTAAATTATTTCTTGTTGCTGTTTTTTGTAGTATTAGCTTTCAGTTAATTTATACACCACTTAATGTCAAAACTCGTTTACCAATTATGACCCCGTCTGAAAGCACCCTAGTTCACTTTTCTAGTACTGGTGGGATGGTGGTGAGGGAATCAAACTTTGTGTTCGGTATTGACATCTATCCTTCCACTAAGAGTCACACACTAAAAGTGTGAGTTTCTGGTCTACTTCTCTGGAAGAGAAAAGTTGGCTACAACTGAAGCTTGATTTGTAGAAGGGATCACTTTGAGATCACAGGGGTTCCCCTGCTTGTGTCACTGCCATTTTTTCCAGCTTTTGCCCCAGTCAATGATACGTCCCAGGCAGTCTGTCTACAACTCTGCTGGCTGGGACTGATGGGAGTTATAGTCCAAAACCTCTGGAGGGCACTAGGTTGAGGCTAATCTATCTAATCAAGGTTGATAATTTCCCAAATACATTTTTTTTCTTTCCATAGGAAACACCTGCAAAAGCAAATACCAAAAGATCTTCAGGAAGAGCAGGTAAAAAAAGGAAAATAAACTTGTGTGCGTAGGTATGGGGCAACCCTACATGCAAAAACATGCAAAAACCCTTGCTTTAATTGTTTTGGTAAGTGAATACCTATAGATATTTATATATTTCTTTCTTCCTGTACAGGGAAAAAAAGAGCTCGCTCAGAAAGGCATGACAAGCAAGTATGTGGGACACTTTCTCTCTTCCGTAGCCAGCATTTCCCAAGCAAATCAGACCGCAGACCTCACACATTCATTTCTTTCTCTTCTTTTTAAAGAACTGCTGTCAGGCTCAGACAGCCTTAAAAAGCACGGAGGACTTGGACATCCTAGTCGAAGTACTTCAGGAAGACCTGAACAAGAGCCACTCCAAACTAGAGCCTCAGTTGCCTATGCAGTTCCCACATGGCACAACCCAAGGATTTCAGTCTCCCTGGTGGGAAACCAACGGCAACTCGCAACCAGATGGCAACTGGCTGACAAGCAGCTGGGAGCCTGTTGGATTTCAGCCATTGTCTGCTTCAGGCACATTGCCTCACCCACGTGCTGAAATTTCCTATGGATTTGATTGCAGAAAGACGCAACAACGCCTGGATCTTATCGACACGTTCCAGAATACCTGCGTGGAAGAAAGATGCTGGCTGGGGAATGGGTCTGGTGAACATCCTGGGGAGAGTTCCCAAGGCTTTGCCAAGGAGATTAGGCCTCACTGCCACGACCCACTGGGGCAGGCTTTGCCAGAGACTTGGGAAGAGGACACTGCTGCCTTGCATGGCAGGGGATGTCTGAAGGCAAGTGCGTGGTCTTCCATGGGGCAGGAGGCTCCTGCCATTTCTTTCTTCCAATTCCAGCTCTGCCGCGAGGAGAGTCGGCTCAGGGGCATCTCGGTGGACAAGTTGCTCATGCCGGATAGAAATGGGAACAGGTTGGTCAGTGGTTTGGTTTTGTACCTGACAATACTTTATTTTTTAATTATTTATCAAAAAAAATTATTGGTTTTCACAGTATTATAAACAAACAAACACATAAGACAAACATAAATCATAGTCTTATTGAAAATTACACTTATTAACTTTGTTAAGTGACTTCCCCGCTCCCCCTTGGTTGAATTTCATTGCATATCCTTTTAATGGTTTCCCAAATCATAATTCTTATAAAATTTAACTTAAACATTAACATCCTTAAATCTTAACTTTATGAAATTAAACATATTAATTCATCACTTAACATAAATAATATCCTAAACCAATTAAGTATCTGCAAGCTATTTTCAGTTAATTTAACTTAACATATTTAACTAAATAATCATTAAATTTAATCCACTCTTCCTGATACTCCTCCTCCTTCTGGTGACAATACTTTAAAAAGTTAAAACATCTTTTAACAAAACCCTTTGTAACTTGGGTGATGGAATGATTATACGCCCCATGATTCTTGCTACCTTTCCCCCGTGGCCTTTGTTTCATTTCATTGCGGTTCACAGATGTATCCTGAGAGCTGCTGTGAGTCTATGTTTACTTTCTGACCAGTGTCCATTGCAATGTTCAGAGTAACATATGCAAAACAAAAGTGAGGAGGGGCAGTTCCCTGCCCCAACAAACTTGAAGCCAAATACCAATAACTAGGGAGAAAGGGAAGGGAAGAATTTGGTAATGAATTTTAGTAAATGCTGTGGCTTAAAAACTCAAGTTTTAAACCATCCAAGGAAGGGATCCTGGATCTGGAGGACAATGGCTTTCTTATGTGTATATCATAGTAAAGGTAAAGGTAAAGGGACCCCTGACCATTAAGTCCAGTCGTGGCCGACTCTGGGGTTGCGGCGCTCATCTCGCTTTATTGGCTGAGGGAGCCAGCGTACAGCTTCTGGGTCATGTGGCCAGCATGACTAAGCCGCTTCTGGCGAACCAGAGCAGCGCACGGAAATGCCATTTCCCTTCCCGCCAGAGCGGTACCTATTTATCTATTTGCACTTTGACGTGCTTTTGAACTGCTAGGTTGGCAGGAGCTGGGACCGAGCAACGGGAGCTCACCCCGTTGCAGGGATTCGAACCGCCGACCTTCTGACTGGCAAGTCCTAGGCTCTGTGGTTTAACCCACAGTGCCACCCGTGTCCCAGGTATATCATAGGAAACTTCTAAGTCCATAGGTCCATCTAGCTCAGCGTTGTCTACACTGACTGGCAGTGACTCTCTATTATTATCCCCATATTATAGATGTGTCGGGGATTAAGCCTTCCGCTTATCCTCACAGCCACTAGCTTTACTATTCCTCTTATTGCCAACTTACCAATATGTCATTATCATTGTTCTTAGAGTGGCAGAAGCCGATGGTGCTTCTCTGTCATCAATTTTCTTTCCTTCCTTATTTTCAAACATGATGGCCATAACTCTGAATGGGGAGGTTATCCAGCAGCGTCAGGTCACTGATAAGGGAACAGGGAGGAGACTTCCAGAGAACTTAGAGGGCCTATTCACTGGAACCGGAACAAAACAAAGCAACGTTTTATGAGCCATTTCAGTAGAACTGTGTATGTTTCTATTTCAAATATTTGCTTCTAAATCTTAGATCTAAAATAAAGGGAAATCCCTTTCCCCTTTCAGAGCTGAGTCAAAGCGAGGCAGTGCCCTTTATTTTGAAACTGAATAACTTTGAACCAGCATACCGCTGCGATGTATAGAATCTATGATTCTATGTATCATAGGATCATAGAATTGTAGAGTTGGAAGGGACCCTGAGGGTAATCTAGTCCAACCCCCTGCAATGCAGGAATCTCAACTAAAGCAGCCATGACAAATGACCAAACCAACCTCTGCCTTAAAAACCTCCAAGGAAGAAAGTATTGGGGCTTGGATAGATATCTGGGGGAAACCCCATTTTGGTTTCATGTTTTGCTAGTCTTAAATCCAGTTCCCCACAAGATTAATCTCCATGTGGAGGAAGGAGTTTTCTCACCTGCAATCCTTGAGATATGTTGCCAGTCAGTGTAGACAGTATTGAACTAGATTGACCAATGGCCTGACTCAGCATAAAGCCACTTCCTATGTTACCTTTTGTTAAATTCGCACATAGTAGGGGTGGGGATCGTATCTGAGGAAGGGCCATAGTTCAGTGGAAGAGCATCTGCTTTGCATGCAGAAGGTTCTAGGTTTAATCCCCGGCGTCTCAGTGGGAGGCAACTTCCTATGAGCCTGTGAAAATATCCTTTTGACATTTGCCCAGCAGCAGAAGCTCTCATTTGATTTCAAGCTGCCTCTCCTCCCTTGCTGTTTCTTTCTGTTTTGCAAAACCACATACTTCCCAACATTTCTCTGATGAAAATAGGGCATCTTATTCAACAACAACAACAACTTTATTATTTATGCCCCACTTATATGACAGCGTTGCCTCAGCCACTTTCGGCAGCTTCCAACATACAGTGGTACGTCAGGTTAAGTATTTAATTCGTTCCGGAGGTCCGTTCTTAACCTGAAACTGTTCTTAACCTGAAGCACCACTTTAGCTAATGGGCCCTCCTGCTGCTGCCGCACTGCCGGAGCACGATTTCTGTTCTCATCCTGAAGCAAAGTTCTTAACCCAAGGTACTATTTCTGGGTTAGCGGAGTTTGTAACCTGAAGCGTATGTAACCTGAAGCATATGTAACTTGAGGTACCACTGTATATAAAAACATAATAAAACATTAAACATTAAAAAAAATTCCTATACAGCTTCCTTCGGATGTCTTCCAAAGGTTGCATAGTTACTTGTCTCCTTGTCTCTGGGGTTGCATATCTCCATATCCTCCAACATTTCTTCAATGAAAATAGGGACTTCCTAAGGAAAAGAGGGACATTCCAGGATCAAATCAGAAACTGGGACAGCTTCTGTATATCCAGAACTGTCCTTGGAAAACAGGGACACTTGGAGGGCCTGAAACCGCCTGTGGCATTTCTGAAACCAAACCAAAACTCCTCTCTTTTTCTCTCCCCTTCTGCCCAGGCTTCTTCACAATGCTGTTTCTCAGGGGAGAAGGGCGCTGGCATATGCACTGGCAAGGAGGTTTGCACATCTCAACAGACTTGATGGGAAGAACGCAGCGAAACAGGTATGAGCTGTTTTTTAGCAGAAGGCTGTTTGCAGGGCAGCTGTCGGTAATTTTGTAGAAATGGACCACATGAAATAGAGCAAAAAAGGGGAGGTTTAGTGAAAAGTTGCAAGCTGCATTTTTTAAAAATGCAGAAACCATTTGTCCACTAATCCCCAAAAGGTCAACAGAAAAAGAGTGTTTTCACTGGTCTGTGAATGATAAGTATCTTAAGGTGCAAGGGGAGGGAGCCCATAAGGGGAAATGGAATGGCGGATCTTACTTTATTCTAGGTCATGCTCCCTAACGCTAATTCACGTTAACTGAAAGCCAGCTTTTGATACTGCTCTTGCACTTGTTCCTCTACCAGTGGTAGAAACTCATACAGCCTCGAGCAGAGAGGAGGAATCTGTGGCTGTCAAAATATGCTAGGACTTCAACTCCAGTCAGCCCCAGTCAGCGTGGCCAGTGATCAGGAGATGGGATGGGAATTGTAGTCTAGCAGTGAAATATACTCAGTCGAGAGTGGATTTCATGCTCTTTATTCAGCTCATAGTGGGAGGAGGAATGAAAGCTCCCCCAAAGTATCTGCTTTATATACATTATTTACACAATGGGCTGCAGGTGATTGGCTAATTCCGGAATTCTCCTGTAAGCCAATCAGGTTGTGGATTCACTTCCATCTGGAGCTGGATTGGGTGGCTCCTGCAGACCAATCATACTGCTGCATTGTTCTAGGACCAATCAGACTGCTGCATTTTGGATCCTATTCAACTCAGTACATAACAAGCAGCATCCTAGAAGAGCAGGGGGGCACGTGTTCTCTTCCCTTTGAATGGATGTAAAGATTATTGCTTGCTAAATTGCAGCAGTTGCGATATTAACAACACAGTGACAAGGTGCCACTCTCATTTGTGAATAGCTCAAAATTTCTATCTCTCCTTCCCCATCTTTTTTTTTTTAATCCTTCAAAGACTGCGTTGCACATAGCAGCTCAAAAGAACCACCATCTTATTGCCAGCGACCTGCTGTCTCTGGGGGCTGATGTAAACGCGAGGGACAGCTCAGAGAAGACTCCCTTGCACCTCTGTGCTGAGAAGGGTTATCTGAGAGTCTTGGAAGTAAGTAGAGTTTGAAAGTGGTGTCTGGCTGGGGTTAAAGGGTAAAGGGACCCCTGACCATTAGGTCCAGTCACGGCCGACTCTGGGGTTGCGGCGCTCATCTCGCTTTATTGGCTGAGGGAGCCGCCGTACAGCTTCCGGGTCATGTGGCCAGCATGATTAAGCCGCTTCTGGCTAACCAGAGCAGCACACGGAAACGCCGTTTACCTTTCTGCCGGAGTGGTGCCTATTTATCTACTTGCACTTTGATGTGCTTTCGAACTTCTAGGTTGGCAGGAGCAGGGACTGAGCAACGGGAGCTCACCCCGTCGCGGGGATTCGAACCGCCGACCTTCTGATCAGCAAGGCTCTGTGGTTTAACCCGCAGCACCACCCGCATCCCCCTGGCTGGGTTATATGTCTATTAATTTGAGGTAGGGATGGGGGAGAAATTTAATCCAGGTCACCTTTAAACCCAAACCTACCTAAACTGTACTTCCTGAAACAATATGCAGACTAAAGCATAGCCATGCTTCAAAATTACCACCACTCTGAATTTTGCAATGAAGTTCTCCAGCCAAGGACTGTGTACAAAATTGTGTGTGTGTGTTTGTGTGTGTGTGAAAGTAAAGTGTGCATAAATGCATATATTAATAAAAATATTGTTGGAAATGTATGGTATCTGGGGAAACCGCTTGCAGAAATATACATGTATATATGTCAAAACTGTTGGGATACTGCCAGGGAGGCAAAGTCCATCATAGCCCCCAAGCCGGCTGCCGGACGATCCATAGACTTCCCGTAGACAGGCAGTATCAGCAATTAGCGACACGAAGCCTCAAGAATAGATTGCCACATTCTTAGGCTGGTGCACACTCTATCAGCAGAATTCACACAGCAAAAGATGCACAGCAGGAGAGCATTTTTCCAAGTTTATTCAGCGTTGATCAGAACAAAGAAAAACATGACCGCCTGCATCGGTATGCTTAGGCAACAAAAAGGAAGAAACGAAAGCAACTGACAACATAAACATCCTGTGAACAGGAAACACGCAGACTCTGTGACTCACAAAGCCTGCTCCCTTTTAAGGTGGAACGGAAATATCCTAACAAAAACTGCATACAAATATGTGTTTATTATGAGAGCTTTGCACTAAATACTGGTGAATTTGTACATTTTTTTATTATTATAAAAAACCGCAACTTTCTGCAGAAATGTGACCTAAATTTAAGATTAGAAAAATGAGAAATGGAGAGAAACCAACACTTGAGGGATGTGTCCATGCCTATCCTTTTGCAGCTGTTTGGTCCACTCTTACTGCGGCCTGAAGTCAGGATATTTAAAGTAGCCTCGTCTCTTTTTCCATGGCAGGTCTTGAGAAGCTGTCAGGAAGTTGGCATCCACGTTGAAGTAGACGCAACCGACAATCAGGGTATGTGGAGAAGTTTGGAGAGGATAGGGAACTCTCTTCCTGCCTCTTAGGATACAATCTGTCAATCAAGGCATGCACCTAATACAGCGGTTCTCAACCTGTGGGTCCCCAGATGTTGTTGGACCACAACTCCCATCATCCCTGGGCTCTGGCCTTGCTAGCTGGGGGTGATTGGAGTTGTAGTTCAACAACATCTGGGGACCCACAGGTTGAGAAAGGCTGACCTAATACATAGAAATCAACCACATATCTTGCTTTTCCTCAATTAACTGCAGACATGGGGGAGCTCAATGTTTACTGGGAAGGCAGTGTGTGTGATGGGGGGGGGCATATCTATTCCCTCCCCCCCAATGATATTCCCTCCCTCAGTCTCCTAGTAGCACATAGGGAAAGAGATGGGATCTCTGTTCCAACCACAGTGAGAAAGTGACGATACGAGCCTCCACTCTGTTGTTTTCCGCACTGTGAATTGGGTTTGCACATGCCTATAATTACTGAATAAAGAGCAAAATGCATGCTACATGCTAATCACACGTCTGGTTTGGCCTGCAGTGTCTAATGCTCCTTCTGCTCCTCTCTAAACAGGCTTAACGCCAATACAGTGCGCTGGTTTGGCTCACTGCACTCTCGCGATGGACTCGGACAGCCGCCATCTCTTGGCTGAGACATGGAAGCTTCTGAACCTCCGTAAGGATCAGATACTGAGTGGTATCAAGTGCTTGATACAAATGGGAGCCAACCCATGGGAGCAAGTAAGTGCTTTGGTCTCAAACGGAAATGTAGCTTGATTTTATGAAGGGTTTTGGAGTGGGTGTAGGGTCTTTTTCTTTCCAGGTCTTTCCCCTTCTGCTCACTCGTATCCTTTCTCCTATCAGAAAAGAGAGTTTTGCCAACTGTCAGAGGCTTTCCACACTTTTTTTTTAAAAAAAGGGGATTTGTGGTACAGTCGTACCTTGGTTTTCGAACAGCTTAGTTCTTGAAACTTTCTGCTCCCGAACGCCGCAAACCCAGAAGTGACTGTTCCGGTTTGCGAACTATTTTTGGAAGCTGAACGTCCGACAGGGCTTCCACAGCTTCTGATTGGCTGCAGGAGCTTCCTGCAGCCAATCAGAAGCTGCACTTTGGTTTCCAAACATTTTGGAAGTCGAACGGACTTCTGGAATGGATTCCGTTCAACTTCCAAGGTATGATTGTACTACAAAAGAGAGTGCCAACTGGCATAAAATTGGTGTCGGTAAATCATGTGCATAGATACAAATTTGGAAATAGTGGATGGTAGCTAACTACCGTATTTTTCGCCCCATAGGGCGCACCGGCCCATAGGACGCACCTAGTTTTTTGGGGGGGAAGTCAAGGAAAAAATTTTGTTTCCCCCCCAGCCGTGGGCTTCGGGATCAGCAAAAGGGGACCTTCAGGGACAGCCTCTCTAGCCTCCGTGGGGCAGCGCACTCCGCTGCCCTGCAGAGGCTTTGCACAGCCATCCCCAAGCTAGAAGAGGGAGACAGAGCGCTCCGTCTCCCTCTTCTGCCTTCAGGAACAGCCTCCCTAGCCTCCATGGGGCAGTGGATTGCCCCGCTGTCCCCCGTGCTTTTGGGGCTGGCGGTGGGGAGAAGCTTGCTTCTCCCCACCGCCAGCCTCCAAACCAGGTCGGGGAATAGCGGGATGGCGGAGCGCCTCCCTGCTGTCCCCCGAGCTTGTGGGGCTGCCCGATATCTGCCCGAAGCCCGGGATGCGCTCCGGAGCGTGCCTCGTGCTTCGGGCTGCAGGCTGCCGCCCGCAAGCCTTGCAAGCCCGGCGGCAACTCCTGCCGGGCTCACAAGGCTTGCGGACATCTGCGCAAAGCACGGGGCGCCCTCCGGAGGGCGCCCCGACCTTCAGGCTGCAGGCTGCTGCCTGCAAGCCTTGCGAGCCCAGCAGGCACTCCCGCGAGCTCCCAAGGCTTGCGGATAGCTTTCTGAAGCCTGGAGAGCGAGAGGGGTCAGTGC
Organism: Podarcis raffonei; assembly: GCF_027172205.1. NCBI lineage: Eukaryota > Metazoa > Chordata > Lepidosauria > Squamata > Lacertidae > Podarcis > Podarcis raffonei. The sequence goes on from NC_070616.1 coordinate 24,989,815, forward strand.
GCACTGATGCCTCTCACTCTCCAGGCTTCAGTGAAAGCCTGCATTCGCCCCATAGGATGCACACACATTTCCCCTTCATTTTTGGAGGGGAAATAGTGCGTCCTATAGGGCGAAAAATACGGTAACTTCTACTCAGATCAAACCCATTAAAATTAGTGGACCTAAGTTGTTTTTATTATTATTCCTTTCATTTCTATATTGCTTTATATTTTTAAGAAATCTGAAAGCAGTTTACAACACATTAAAGCATCAAATGAAACCCTCTGGAATAAAACACTGCTGAAGGAAGTCAAACATAAAATATACATTCAAAGCAGCATAATTTAAGGAAACTTAAAATAGTAGCTTAAAGATTTCAAAATAAAACATTGCAAAGTAAATCAAGTACAGAACGAACATTTAACACAGAAAAGTTGACAAAGCAAATTATATTAAACCTTTCAAAAGAAAGCATTACTAGAGAAAGTCAGATGTAAAATGTGCATTTAAACCAGCTATTCTCCTAAAATAGGACACACTGCGACTCTGCTAGGAACCCATGTATTAAATTGCTCTTAGTTCCGGAGATAGTCTTCTTGATACACGTATGTTATTTCGTTGACATGTTTTGCTGGGATCTCTTCTAAGCATAATGTCTACGCAAAAGCTGTATCCAAACCAGGGGACTATGACTATCCTCTTATTCTTTTCCTAGGGAACAAACTCATCAAGTCGAGTTTCAAATTATTTTGCAAAAGTCCAGCAAAATAGTGAACTGATGCGTTTTTTCCAAACTCACAGGCCCCAAAGGCAGCAGGTAATTCTATTGGGTTGGTGAAAAGGGTGGCAGGTAGACTGCAAGAGGATTGGTTGCTTTGCCAGTTTTTGTGTGTGTGGTCCTTAAGTATTATGGATGACAGACAGAAAGGAAAGAGAATGAAGCTTTCAGTCATAAAACCAGCCAGATGGGTGGGGCATAAATAATCAGTTGTTGTTGTTGTTACTTGGGAGTAGGAATGTGGGAGAAACTCAGTTCCAGTTTGCATCATTTAAAGGAGAACGTAATTCTTTATTACAGTGGATGCTCGGGTTGCGAACGTGATCTGTGCGGGAGGCACGTTTGCAACCCGCAGCACCACGTCTGTGCATGTGCGGGTTGCGCTTCGGCGCGTCTGTGCATGTGCAAAGTGTGATTTAGTGCTTCTGCGCATGCGCAACCGCTGAAACCCATTCCGGTACTTCCGGGGTTTGGCGCATCCGTAACCCAAAAAAACACAACCTGAAGCGTCTGTAACCCGAGGTATGACTGTATTATTACTATTATTATTATTACTACTACTACTACTACAATGGTACCTCGGGTTACAGACACTTCAGGTTACATATGCTTCAGGTTACAGACTCCACTAACCCAGAAATAGTACCTCGGGTTAAGAACTTTGCTTCAGGGTGAGAACAGAAATCGTGCTCTGGCAGCGCGGCGGCAGCAGCGGGAGGCCCCATTAGCTAAAGTGGTACCTCAGGTTAAGAACAGTTTCAGGTTAAGAACAGACCTCCGGAACGAATTGAGTTCTTAACCCAACGTACCACTGTATCTAAATTCCCATGCTTGGTTGCAACAGTTTAAAAAACAACTTTAGACAGAGCTTAAAAACTTACACTTACAAAAAAAATGCAAAAATTTGTATCCTTTAATTAAATGAAACATACACACATTGCCTCACTGTTATTTTTTTCTAAGCCCAGATCACACTAATGAAGTTGCAAAATAACTCTAGGGATTGAGGGCAGGAGAGAAGGTGAATACATGGCGTCACAAAGCACCAGGCAATCTGTACTTGGCACAGCCAGCTACTGTTGCAAACTTGCAGAACCCAGCCTTGGCAGTAGGCTGTAGGGTCCCACCTTTGGCCCTTGAGAGTCTTCTTCAGCAGCCCCTGGGGCTTTGGGGTTTTCATTAGTCAGTACCCGCCCCCTGCCTCATATATCATTGCAACCTTCAAAAGTAGAAATGCCCTTCCTTTTTGTTTTGCTTTTAAATTAAAGCTGAGATCCTTAGGAAATGCAGATTCTTCCGTCAATACAGCTTTGCTGAGATTCTGTGGAAGCCTGGCTTATGCATAGCTCTTGTCCGTGTTAGGAAATGAGACTGATTGAATACTTTCACTTTGTCCAGGATTACAGCTTGCTCTCTGGACTAGATGAAATCGCCCTTCTGTATTTGCAAGGAGAAGATGTGGAGCCACCAATGGTTTCTTTTCCAAGTTTCCTCGACCATTCCCATGAAGGTGCAATGTAAACAGGACACCTAAGCACACCAGGAAGCAATGGACTTCCTAGAACACTGGTTGCTGATACATCAGATGTGTTTCAGGCTTTGTATACTTGATGATCTGAAGCCTGCGGAATGCCTCGATGGACTTCAAGAAACCTGGAGTGCCATTTCTGCCAGGCTGTTGGCGGAAGAACAGCTTGAGAATAGACAGTAAAAGTCTTTGAACCTGTGAAGGCTTGGGCTTTGCTGGATTCATGTCCTCAGAAAAATTGTAGTGGAGGAGCACTGAAGATTATAGATGGCAAAGGCTGGCTCTATTTCCTCAAGCCGTATGTGTCAAGATAGAGAAGCTCTGAGGTCTTCTCCCCTGCCTTAAATGACCTTGCTCTCAAAATATCGAGTGCAAGAGAAGATGCTCCTTAATGGATGGTGGTCCATGGAGCAGGCACAGATTATTGCCATGCAAAAATTCAAACTGATCCCCTACAGAGGGAGGGCTTCTGTATCTCATCGGCAGAGCACCTGCGTTTTATCGCTGGCGTGAACCTGGGGAAAACGAAGCCACCCTTGATCTGAGGATGTATTTTCAGCAAAGCCACAATGCTTTGTTTATCGATGCAATCAAAGTTTATGGAGGTTGTTTTGAGCGTGTATAAGAAATGCACAGACGAATCTGGAACCGGACAAATGGAGCTGGGCATTTCACCAGGGCTGAGTGAAAACTGCTCCCCTATAATTCTGTACACTGAATTTTAGGTGAAAGCTCTCAGTACAGTTATGTAAACAAACAAACACGCATACAAACCTCTTGTACCATCTCCAAGATGAAGACATTTAATACGGCACAAGCTTTTGTAGACTGCAGTTCAATTCAACAGGTGCAATTTCCTTTGCACCATGAATCTTTCCTTCCTTCCTTCCTTCCTTCCTTCCTTCCTTCCTTCCTTCCTCTTTAATCAGTGAAATCTAAAATCTACCTAGCATCTGCCACAATCCAGTCCAAAGTGCATTGTGCTGAAATCCTTTGAGGTTGGAGCTGAATTGCAGCCATTGTTCTGACATCCTATATTTATGGATCTTTTTGATTGGACCCAGCACAGGGATGGGAAACCTCCAACCCTATGGGCCAATCTTGGTCTGCCTGTCAATCAGCTGGTATCACTTTTTCCTGCTGTGTGTGAGAGAGAGGGAGAGAGGGGGGGAGGAAGAAGTTTCAAGAAGACTCCTGTTGGGCAATAATTTTTTAAGAGAGCTCATTTCCCATGTAGTGGAAACAGCTTTCTTTGGTTTTCTGCAAGTCAAACAGGTTTTTTGGGGGGCGAGGGAATACAAACACCTGCCAGATCTGTTTAATGATAGACAAAAGTTAGCTGGAAGATACTGTGTACAGTGATTCCACTTTGAGATTTCCCCTTCTCTCCCTCTCTGCACACCAAGACCTGCACTGTACCTCTTTGTTCAACAACTTGCTCATAGCTCTACGTCCGGTTCCAAATGTTGCCCTTTCTTTTGGTAAGCTTTGGTTCTTAAGTTAGTGGTTTCTGTGAAACTTCATTAGTTGCTACACATGGAGCAATACGGTACTAATAATTTTTGTAATTAAAACAAAAAGCAAATTGAATATATCCAGCAATTGGTAAACATGGAGTATTCCCACTGATTTCAATGGGAAATGTATTTTTTCAAACAAAAGATTGCGTATAATAAGATGAACCTCATAAATGGTAAATATTTGTAAATGCACTTCGATTATAGTGCTGAGAAAGTTTGGGGTTTTTTCCATGTACAGTAGTTTATTTTTCTTTGAACTGTTTTGTTGACTGAAATTGAAGATTGCTGCTGTTTTAATGACTCCAGATGATTTTTTACTTAAAAGTACACGCTCTACCATAAAATGTACAACCTACTATAAGAGAAAACATGCAAATCAATCCAATAAGTTTATGGAAAGATGGGCATTTTTTGGTAATGTTCTGGAATAATAAGCTTAATGTACTACCCTATGCTGTCTTTAATTTGCTGTAATGTTAATAGTTACTTTTTATGTCAGTAGTTGGAATTTTGGTTGTCAGTGCTTTAATGATCTAATAAAGAATATATCTATTTTTAAAAGGTCACATTCTTCCAAATGCAGTGAAATAATAATCTTGCACATATGGCTGTGTAGTTCCTCCAGAATCAGCAACTAAAAATGGTCCATCAGGATTCCAAGACTGCAGTCCTAGGGTGCACTTGTACATAAAACTGTACATAAAACGGCTAGTACATTTGCAAAGCTAAGCATTGGATAGGGGACCACATGTTGAGATTCCTGCATTGCAGGGGGTTGGACTAGATGACCCTTGGGATCCCTTCCAACTCTTCAATTTTATGATTCTATGTGTGCACAGTGAGGTTGTATTAGTGATTTTGAATTTGTAGGCTGGCTGTGGATGATATGTATAAAAGTCAAAAATCATCTTGGCAATGAATTCACAAAATAACTTGTACAAAATAGGCCTAGTGATACACAGTGAGAAACATTTTTTTGCTCTAGTGGATTATGAAAGTTAGACTTTGAATCATTGTGTGTGTGTGTGTGTGTGTGTGTGTGTGTGTTTGTGTGCATTATTTAATCATTGTGAAATCCATAACAAACAGACTTTTTTCTGAGAATATCTGGGAGCTTAATCCATTTCCTCCATCCCTCACCTTCAATAAATATTTATAATTTCCAGCACTTGGCAGGCCTGTTGTTTAACTGCAAAGAATGTGAAAGATGGCTGTTAGGCATTGCCAAATGGCTCTACTCACAACTCACTGGTATGTGTGTGTGTGTCTGTAACATCACTTCTGTAAAGTCAGGTTTACAGCCTAGATGAAAAATCAGCTGTTATGGGTGCTGTTATGTTGGTTCTGCACTGGACCTCTTTAGCACAGCAAAGGCATTTCCTTTCCTGCTAGATGTGGAATTAACTAGAAGAAGAAGTGTGGTGAAGTGGTTAGAGTGTTGGACTAGGAACTGGGCAGTCCTGGGTTCAAATTTGGATCAATCATTGCCTCTTAGCCTAAGCTACGTCAAGGTGTTGTCGTGGGGATAACATGGGGAGAAGACTTGTGTTTCCATGCCACTTGGAGCTGCTTGAAGGCAAGGCGGGATATAAACGCAACAATAATCTTAACTAAGAATACTGTTCCTCATAGACAAGTTCTTATTATAATACCTAGTCAAAAGTAAGTTCCTTTCAATAACGGTGCCTTATAATGCTAATCGAAAGCCACCTGTTTGCAAGTTGTGCTGTTGTGGTTTGTTTGCTTTTTAGCTTCCTGAGTCTGTACAGCTAAGAGATTGCTCCTTATTTAATTTCGCTTTACTAATTTTTTTTCATCTCTCTCTCTCTTTCTCTCGCTCTGTCTCCCTTTCCTTTCCATTGGAGGTAAATAGTGTAATTTTGCTATCATGAAAAGAATGAAACAAGCATTATTATATATATATTTTAAAAGAACCCCATAATTTTATTAATCTAGATTTCCAAGATAGCGTACAAAAGAGATCCATAAAACAAATATAAAAACAGATCAGAAACATCAGAAAGAAGTGTGCATGCACATGAAAGCTCATACAAATAACAAACTTACTTAGTCTCTAAGGAGCTACTGGAAGGGGAAAAATTTTTTATCAGAAACAAAAGCAGTTATCGTAGCAACAGTAAAAATACAAAAAGCGGTAGATATAAAATCAGTTAAAATCCTGGGCAATCCCCCCCCCCCGAAAATGTCTAAATTTGTGGGTCTCCGGGCAGCCCAATCAGGTGGTGGCATATAAATAATAATAATAATTATTATTATTATTAAGAAAGTCTACAGAGTGGCAGGGATATTTAGAGAATTACCGGTACCTCTAGTGCTAGGGTTAACAAACAGATAGGTTCCTTTTTTAAAAAAAAGATAAGAAAAGCTAACATTTACAATGAATATATCCCCCCCCCCCGCCGACACCTCTGTGATGATGATGGCATTAAAATATATTGTTCTTCAATAAAAGAGAAAAGGGGATACCAGATTGTATCAAAGGTATCTTTTTTTGAGATGCCCTTGATTAGTCACCGATGGTATGTGAGACGTTCTGATAGAGTAATACTCCAGATATTGTTAACCCAAGCCTCTATTGGTATATTAGATGTTTCCTTCCATCGTTGGGCAATAACTAGTCTAGCTGCTGTGAACAGGAAGGATGGAGTTTGGGGCCAAATCTTGTGATAATAAAGCAAGTGCTGAATTAGGAGGGATATATTGTAAAACAAGCAATTTGACAACTCACTTGCAAGAGACAAAAGCTCAATAAATAAGGAGCAATTCAGGGGCAATTCACATATTTTTAGTACCATTTTGAGGCTTGCCTCTGTTATGTGTTTTCCCAGAGGAGGGATCAGGCTGGTTTTGTGTGAACAGGATGTTGGACTAGATGGGCCACTGGGCTGATCTAGCAGCCAGGCTCCTCTTCTTATTGAATACAAGAAACAGAACACAACACAAAGAAAGGCCTATCTTCCTGTTGATTAGAATCTGGGCACAAAAACATCAGCCAGGATTGATGGGAGAGGCTGTTTCAAATTACACTTGAAAGGCTGTGGCTCAAACACCTTGCTGGGATTAGCATTGCCTCTCCCAAGAACAAAAGAAGATGTCATGGGACTGGGGGAGACTGGCATATGTGGGAAGTAATCTCAGGAGTACAGACTCACCTTTATACTGGGAGCAGTTTCACTGAAAATAATGAGAGGGCAAGTTCACAAGAAAGCCACAAGGACCATAGGCTAAGGTTACCAGATTTTTTTCAAAGAATCCGGGGACACTTTTTTTTTTTTTTTTTGAATACTGAAAAAGAGAAACCTACTGGTTTGTGGCCTTCCAGCAATAGATGTGTGTGTGCTTTTAAAAACTTTTTATTGATCTTTTGCAAAACCGGGTAATCATGGGATCATTAAGAAACACACCAAGATAGAACAAGAACCCCATATTAATTATTGTATGTTGATACATTTTTAGGAATAAGTACAAGTGATTGGGAGAGCAAAATCTGCAAAAAGATCGTCCTCTTACGTTTCCTTTCCAAAACCCAAGTTGAGTACCAGACAGTGGCATAACTGAATTATTAAATCGGGGGTTGTGCCGTTTCAGATACATCAGATTTGACTTGACCCTTAGCCCTGCGTAGATCATGAGTTAACCTTTCCATAAGATTCCCCCCCATACACCAATATCTAAATTGTGCTTTATTTTATGTACATTCCTTTTTAAAACCCTTTTGAGAATTTAAGAAGATAGGAAGAGGCATGAAAAAATTATTACAATTCTGTGAGTATATCACACACATACACAAAACGTGTCCCAGCAATACAAAGTGCAAACAGTAGTAGCTCGGATTGCCTTGATAACCTCAAATGACTGAATACCACATTCATTAGTTTCCATGCTTGGTAAGCTTCTTTTGCAATAGAGTGCCCAATTTTAGTACAGTGGTACCTCTGGTTAAGTACTTAATTCATTCCGGAGGTCTGTTCTTAACCTGAAACTGTTCTTCACCTGAAGCACCACTTTAGCTAATGGGGCCTCCTGCTGCCGCCGGGCCGCCGGAGCACAATTTCTGTTCTCATCCTGAAGCAAAGTTCTTAACCTGAAGCACTATTTCTGGGTTAATGGAGTCTGTAACCTGAAGTGTATGTAACCTGAAGCGTTTGTAACCTGAGGTACCACTGTATTTTTAACAACACTGCTGCCCATACAGGTTTAGCACATTTCCTTTCTCTGTTCCTGCTCAGTATGGTAGGCTTGGTTTTATATGTTATTATTATTATTATTATTATTATTATTATTATTATTATTATTTATATCCCACCCTCCCCAGCCGAAGCCGGGCTCAGGGCGGCTAACAGCAATAAAATAGTACAACATTCTAAAATCATTCCATTATAAAATTAATTCAACTCAAAATTATGGCAACCATTAGGCTAAAGTTCTGTGAAGATTGCCAAAGGAGGGAGTCAGGCTGTGCCCTGACCAAAGGCCTGGAGGAACAGCTCTGTCTTGCAGGCCCTGCGGAAAGATGTCAAGTCTACAAATGTTTCATCTACAGAGATTCCTGAGCAATTCTTTTATATGATAGGATTGGCTCTACATCTTAATTTCTCCTAGACAAAAATGGACAGCGATGGTAGGGTTGACATATGAATTGAATTTCTTTTCTTTTTTAATATACTCTTTCTTCGCCACGTTGTTGCCTACGAGGTCCATTCATTTCTGAACACAGGATTATAGTGGAATTTTCTGGGTGGTGCTCAAGTTGTAAAACTCAGGTGCAAAACGGTGAGGGAAACCAAGCATAGAAGGATCTTTGACTTCATTAAAAACAAAACTGCTAGAGACAGGGTGCTTTGAATTTATATGTAAAATTCATCCTGCATTTTGCACACAAAAATATTTGCCCTACTGTGTATTTAGCCAGAACTTCTCTGTTACAACTGCTGCCTGTGACAATGGTGAGGAACCTGTGGCCCTCTATATATTGGGCTCCAACTTACAGCTGGGGTGGTCAGTGGTCAGGAACTATGGGAGCTGTAATCCAACATCAAGTTCTTCACTACCTGCTTATAACATGCAGAGCTGAACTTCTTCACACCTATGTCCTTTGATATCCATAAGATCTAAGTGCCAAACATCCCCATGCCAATTGGTACATGAGCAGTCAGATTACATTTCCCAGCCTCCTGCTAAGGTGGACCAAGTGTTTGTGTGCCAGGTGAGGCACCAGGTGATAGACTAACCTTTGCATTAGGATGACTCACCTGTAAAGGCAGTCATGACTCTGATGTAAGTTCAGATAAAGGGATTTCTCTGGAACCCAGCAATTCCTAGTAATGTGGCTTAAGGCATGTTGCATCCTGAGCTCTTGGACAACACCCACGCAGGTAGAAAGTTCATGAGGCATAGGCAGTGCCCGCTGTTTAATGGCATACTTCTTTTTCCCCCATTTCATGAGCATGCAATGTTTACTGACCTGAAAGAGAAGGAGAAGAATTCCTAGTCTCTTCTTTGGCAGGCATATTTTTGCAAAAAAAAAAAAAGTCTTGTCGGGGAAAGCCTGCAGAGTCAGTGATGCAGCAGACACTTTGCATTGTAACAACACCTCTAGGCAACACACAGTGTGAATAGGTGTTACACACACCTGAATCATCATTTACAACCCCTTCTGGAATTTGGCAATATGCCCAAGATGGTGGGTTTCTGACATGTTTAAGCCAGGATGCAAGCCTCAGTACCAGAGCTGCATTACCCAAAGTCTTTGTTCATTCTGTGTGTGTTTGTGTCAGTCACTGCAGCACAAAACAGCTTTCAAGCACGCACACAGTTATCTTTTTTTTAAAAAATATAATTATTGGTTTTTCACAATTTTATACATTTTAACTTTAACCATTTCAAACATGAAAATAAAAGGTTCTTTCGAACCTTCAGACCTCCTTCCCTCCCTCCATGAGTTCCATAATTAAGATAAAGTTTTCTGCATCTTTTACCATTGTCCATCTGTTGTACGTCCATAGTTACCATAGTTAATCCCACATTACAAGTGTCACCACATCCCTGCCAATGATTTTAACCTTTTACAGTGGTCTTTTAAATAAATTAGAAATTCACTCCAGTCTTTAAAAAATACTTGATCTTCCTGTTTTCGGATCTTTCCCGTCAGTTTCGCCATCTCTGCATACTCCAACAGTTTCGTCTGCCGTTTTTCTTTCGTTGGCTCAAGCACGCACACAGTTATCAGAACAATTCCTAAAAATCTTCAAACATGCAAAATACACAAATTAACAGCATTCCAAAAAGCAATGATGAAACTTTCAAGAAGAATCTGTACAGTAAATCAGTAAACGGTCCCCAAAAGCATAAACCTCTACCCCACACCTTGAGGGTGGTTTCCTGCATGACTCTTTGTTTAACAAAGTTCTCAGTCCAAGTTGGTTAACAGTTGCTTTGGGGCTCAAATCACACACACAAAAAATTGCTTACAAAAATGTGTATATTGGGAGAAATTTGCACTAAAATGCTGGTGAGATTTTATTTTTTAAACAACAACAACAATCACAAACTGATGTGGAAATCTGAAGAACTGAACTTAAGATTGGGGAAATGAGGAAAAATAGAAAAATAGAAATTGACATATTAACTCATCACTACTGCACGCCAAACTGAGTGGGGAAAGGGTCGGTTTGGATACCTGTTTCTCAGCCTGCATAATCCACAGCTCATCTCCCACAGCCAATGTTTTTAAAAGGGAGCTGGATTTAAAGCAATTTTGCACTATGGCATGCGAGGCAGGGAGTCCAAAACCTACTGGAAGTTTAAAAAAGTAAAGGGACCCCTGACCATTAGGTCCAGTTGTGACCGACTCTGGGGTTGCGGCACTCATCTCGCTTTATTGGCCGAGGGAGCTGGCGTACAGCTTCCGGGTCATGTGGCCAGCATGACTAAGCCGCTTCTGGCGAACCAGAACAGAGCACAGAAACGCCGTTTACCTTCCCACCAGAGCAGTACCTATTTATCTACTTGCACTTCAACGTGCTTTCAAAGTGTTAGGTTGGCAGGAGCAGGGACCGAGCAATGGGAGCTCACCCCGTTGCAGGGATTCGAACCACCAACCTTCTGATTGGCAAGTCCTAGGCTCTGTGGTTTAACCCACAGAGCCACCCGCATCCCTTAAACTTAAACCTGCGTCCCTTAAACTTCCAGTTTAGGTGTGCCTAAATATCACTTTTTGGATTGCATTCAGTGTGCATAGAAAGAGAGAGGGAGGCTACAGATTACTCACTCTATGAAACATCACAGAAATCAGAGGTAGAGAAGTGCATCTTCTTATCATGCTGTTTACTTCTATGGTTGCCAGGACAGTTTTGCTTCACCTCGGCCTCAGCCCTGAAAAGCAAAGTCCCTGCCAACACCTTAAAGCCACAATGTCTAAAAATAGCCAAGAGCCATTTCTCTGGAAGAAGCAGGTGGGAGGAACCTTCACAACACAGTGGGATTCTAGGGACAATAAACTTCTTTATGAGCCACTCCTGTATATAGATTGCCTGGATAACGGCAACATTTCTTTGGAAAAGCAATTACGAAGAAAGCAGGTCAAAGGCAGGTGTGAGCATGTGCTGGATTAGTCCCACCCCTACGTCTATGGGTTCTTTGTTTTGCCCTACTCCCATTGCTGGACTTTTAGCAGCTATGCAACAGATAAAGTCAGCAAGCAAGCCTTCCTCCTAACTTTATAGAATAAGGACCCAATACAAAATACTGCAAGTAACAAAAATTCTGGCATTGTTTAGTAGCAAGGAGCAAAGGTTCACCGGTTGATTTCCCCCCTCCTCATTCCTGCCTCTGTTGAAAGCTCAGTGTCTCTGTCATGGGAAAACATGAGCAACTTCTCCCTGACTGTGGGAACATCTGAGAAGGAGGTTTTTTCTCCCCACCAATTCAAACCCTTGCACTGCCTTTGGTTCATTGCTGCAACACCTAATTCACAGCACGAACCTCTGCGCTATGAATGTGCATTGAGCCATTCAAAGAAATTGCCCAGTGTCCCAAGCTTCTCTTTGGAACCAAAGGACTAGAAATTTGATTTCAAAAAAAAGGAGGAGGAGGAAGAAAAGCTTCTCAAAACACCCGGGGGTTTTTTTGGGGGGGGACTTCACAGTACAGTGGTACCTCGGGTTAAGAACTTAATTCATTCCGGAGGTCCGTTCTTAAGCTGAAACTGTTCTTAACCTGAAGCACCACTTTAGCTAATGGGGCCTCCCGCTGCCGCCACGCTGCCACTGCACGATTTCTGTTCTCATCCTGAAGCAAAGTTCTTAACCCAAGGTACTATTTCTGGGTTAGCGGAGTCTGTAACCTGAAGCGTATGTAACCTGAGGTACCACTGTAATGCTCGTCCCTCAGTCTGTTGAATGAATCATTGATCTACAGCGGGTGTGGTAGTTCTGAAGAAAAGGGCCTTGGTATATTAGGTTAGTTACCACTGTCTGCTACTAACAGTCAAATCCATTTTATAACCATTATATCTTATCTTTATGGCCAAATGCCATTTGTCAACAGATCACAGTATGCAAAACAAACACCTGCAGGGAATATAATTGCCAAGGAGTTTAATTAGATAGGGAGCGCACCGCAGACCACAGCAGGCAAAAATAGATCTCTAGGCAGTGCATGAGGGAATCGACTGTCACAAGACACAGTAAGGATGAGTGCCGGATGGCACCACAAGTCTGCACCTCTGACCTGACCTCCCTCCAGCTGAGTTGCTGCTGCATTCAGGGGTGGCGTATGGACAGGAGTCAGGGTGAAAATGTTCCACTGGAGCCAATCCAGTGCTTTTGCCAGCATGCTTCCACCATGCCAATCTCTCTGCTTCTCTTCTCCATGCCAGCATGCAGCAGCGACTCAGCCCGCAGGAGGGCAAGTAAGCAGCGCACAGCCCCACCATGCGCTCTCTTGCTGGTGGTGACCAGTAGTTCAGATGGCTTTGAAAGGGGAATTGATAAATGCACAGGGATTAAAGCTCCATCACTGGGTATTAACAACAGCACATAACTGGCATTCCATGTTCAGAGGCAGTGTTGGGGGGGCAGTGGTAGCATAGGGCTCTTAGCTTTAGGGTTGCCATGCAACTGGAATACCCCACAGTCGAAAGGAGTGTCTGGGCAGAAATCACACAAAAAAGTCTTGGAAACTCCGGACATACGGCAACACATGTCAGCAGTGTTGTTTTTGGCGACGACAGCTCAACAAATTTGGCCAAAAGTAAAAGTTCAACAACTTTTCTGTCTGGATTTTCACTTTTTGAAATATGGCAACCCTAGTTATCTTCATACTCTGTTTGTGGTCTAACTGGGAAGCAGGAATGCTGGGAGTTGCCAAGCTTTTGGGGGCCCATGACCATATTTGGAATTTTGAGAGGAAGAAGAAAAGAAGTGTTTGGATTTGATATCCCGCTTTATCACTACCCTAAGGAGTCTCAAAACGGCTAACATTCTCCTTTCCCTTCCTCCCCCACAACAAACACTCTGTGAGGTGAGTGAGGCTGAGAGACTTCAGAGAAGTGTGACTGGCCCAAGGTCACCCAGCAGCTGCATGTGGAGGAGCAGAGACGCGAACCCAGTTCCCCAGATTACGAGTCCACCGCTCTTAACCACTACACCACACTGGCTCCTTCTCACCCTTTCTGGCTGCTTCTCGCCAGCCTCTCCTGGAGCACCTCCACCACGACCCTGAGACAGGCAAAAAGTAAGAAAGTGAAAACACGCTCACATAGGCACTCTTTGCCATTTTGGGGTGTAGGTAAAAGTTAGATCCAGTGGAATGAAAACAGATTCTCTTGAATTTGCATGATTTTACATGGATCCCAAACACTATCAAATCAAAGCTTATCGTGGTACACTGTGCTGTTATACTGAGTCAGTATAATGGTCCATCTAGCTCAGTACTGTCTGCTCTGACTGGTAGAGAATCTGCAGGATTTCAGTCAGGGGTGTCTCCCAGCCCTACTGGGAAATGCCAAGGATTGAAACTGGGACTTTCTGCATGCAAGGGCTGTGCTCAGCCCCTGTACTCTACAATTCTTCCCCTAAAAATGAAACACAATTCTAGTCCTCATGCTTCTCAATTAAAGGCTGATGTAGGGACGCGGGTGGTGCTGTGGGTTAAACCACAGAGCCTAGGACTTACCGATCAGAAGGTCGGTGGTTCGAATCCCCGCAATGGGGTGAGCTCCCGTTGCTCAGTCTCTGCTCCTGCCAACCTAGCAGTTCGAAAGCATGTCAAAGTGCAAGTAGATAAATAGGTACCGCTCCGGCGGGAAGGTAAACGCCATTTCTGTGCGCTGCTCTGGTTTGCCAGAAGCGGCTTAGTCATGCTGGCCACATGACCCAGAAGCTGTACGCCGGCTCCCTCGGCCAATAAAGCGAGATGAGTGCCGCAACCCCAGAATCGGCCACGCCTGGACCTAATGGTCAAGGGTCCCTTTACCTTTTTAATGCAGCTATGAGAAATTGCCTTATACCAAGTCAGACCGTGGCTGAATGTAGCTGAGTATTTTCCATGCTTCCTGGCAGCAGCTTTTCATGATTTAGGACAGGGGACGTCCCCAACTCTACCCAGAGATGCCAACCTGCGTGCGAAATAGAGGCTCCATCACTGAGCTACATCTCTTCCCATGCACATCTTAGCTACACAGTTGGAATAAGTAAAGGTAAAGGGACCCCTGACCATTAGGTCCAGTCACGGACGACTCTGGGGTTGCGGCGCTCATCTCGCTTTATTGGCCGAGGGAGCTGCAGTACAGCTTCTGGGTCATGTGGCCAGCATGACTAAGCCGCTTCTGGCAAACCAGAGCAGCGCACAGAAATGGCGTTTACCTTCCCGCCGGAGCGGTACCTATTTATCTACTTGCACTTTGACATGCTTTCGAACTGCTAGGTTGGCAGGAGCAGAGACTGAGCAACGGGAGCTCACCCCATTGCGGGGATTCGAACCACCGACCTTCCGATCGGCAAGCCCTAGGCTCTCTGGTTTAGACTACAGCGCCACCCGTGACAGTTGGAATAGAAAGCATTAAAAACCAAAGGCAAGCATGTGATCCCAGGATGCTATGCTTATGTATATTCAAACACATGTAGGAATTTAATTAGGAAGACTCAGCCTTAAACTGTAGCCCCGGCTCAGAAACTGTGACCTTTTTGCACGGCACGAGAAGCATTGCTGCCACCTATTGGGAGTAGAGTGCACTTTCCAAACTGAATTGACAACGCAGCAAGGGTGAATTCGCTTACCACCACAGAGATGAGCTTTCCTGCTTTTGCAGTGGGCTAATGAATCAGTTTCCCAGCCAGACAATGTTCAGTTGTAGCTGCACATAAGAGAGAATTCCAGTTTGCAGCACTTCTCCTATCATAGCATAGGTCCAGTGACTCAGCAGCTCTTCAGCAGCAAATACAATGTTTTAAGTGCCTTATACAAATGTGGCACTAGATGGCAATGGTGAGCTTATGGCAAATTCAATATATTTTTCAAAACGTTTTTTAAAAAAGTGTTTTCACAGCGTTTTTTAATATATGTCTAGATTCCACCCAGGAATCAGAACAAGAAAGCATGGGAGCTTAAGACACAATGTTATAGACAGTTCTCATCCTACTCAGAGTAGACCCATTGGAGCCTAAGTTACTCTGCACTGGAAACCTGCATATGTGAATTTCACAAACTGATTGGAAGTCAATTAGTGAGATTGCTACACCTGTCCTTTCCCAATCTGACGCTCTCCAGAAATTTTGGACTTCAATTGGGTTTTGAAACATAGCTGCCTGGAGCTAATGGCACCAGGTTTGTGAAAGCTGTTCTAGTGCAACTCAGCTATGTCATCTGATCCTGAGGGATCCATTTCCACCTTGTTTAATTTACACACTCTTACTATACTGAAATATTTAAAAGTGGAAGCCCATCAAGGCTGAAACAACTGAAGGTTTTGAATCCACGAAATATGCTTGACCTTATCTTTATTTTGTTTGCTTTCATTTCTTGCCACACTGGAAATTTGCAACTACAAGGAGAAGATTGTGAGAATGAGTTTAATTGCACAAGAAGACAAAGAAACCCTTCGACATGCCCAGCAGGTATAAAGTAGCCTAATAATGATTTGTCGGTTTGCTTTTTAAGCTGCACTTGTTTGTTGTGTTTGCTAGATTTTTCTTCAGCGATGCCCAACATGGTGATAACAGAATGAATGATGTAAGGAGGGGGCTGCAGCCCAAGATAGGAAAAGAGGTAGTAAGGGAACACCTAGCTCCTTTAAATGAATTCAAATCTCCAGGGCCTGATGAGCTGCATCCAAGGGTAATAAAGGAACTTGCAGGTGTAATTCAGAGCCTTTGTCTAATATCTTTAAGAATTATTGGAGAACAGGTGAGGTCCCTACAGACTGGAGGCAGGCAAATGTTGTCCCCATCTTCAAAAAGGAGAGAAAGAAAGAAAGAGCCAGGTAACTACCAACCAGTGAGCTTATCGATACTAGGGAAGGTTCTAGAACAGATAATGCAACAATCGATCTGTGAGCATTTAGAAAAGAATGCTGTGATTACTAAGACCCAACATGGGATTCTCAAAAATAAGTCATGCCAGACCAATCTGATTCCTCTTCTTGATAAAATTACTGCATCTTGATTTCAGTAAGGCTTTTGACAAAGTCCCCCACTATATTCTTGAAAGGAAGCTGGTAAAATGTGGGTTGAACGAGGTAACTGTTAGGTGGATTTGTAGCTGGTTGACTGACCGAACCTAAAAAGTACTCATTAATGGTTCCTCGTCATGCTGGGGAAAAGTGACAAGTGGGGTGCCGCAGGGTTCTGTCCTGGGCCAGTTGTTGTTCAACGTCTTTATAAATGACTTGGATAAAGGAACTGAGGGAGTGCTCATCAAATTTGCAGATAACACCAAACTGGGAGGGGTAGCTAATACCATAGAAGACAGAATCAGAATTCAAAATGACCTTAACAGATTGGAGAACTGGGGGCAAGCTAACAAAATGAATTTCAGTAGGGACAAACGAAAGATTCTGCACTTAGGCAGGAAGAACCAGATGAACAAATATAAGATGGGGGACACCTGGCTTACTAGCAGTACATGTGAAAAGGATCTAGGGGTCTTGGTGGACCACAAGCTTAACATGAATCAACAGTGTGATGCAGCAGCAACAAAAGGCTAATGCTATTCTAGGCCGCATCAACAGAAGCATAGTGTCCAGATCAAGGGAAGTAATAGTACCACTCTATTCTGCCTTGGTCAGAGCACACCTGGAATACTGTGTCCAGTTCTGGGTGCCACAATTTAAGATGGATGTTGACAAGCTGGAACGTGTGCTGAGGAGGAGGGCAACCAAGATGGTCAAAGGTGTGGAAACTAAGCCTTATGAGGAGCGCTTGAAGGACCTGGGTATGTTTAGCCTGGAAAAGAGGAGATTGAGAGGAGATACGATAGGTAAAGGGACCCCTGACCATTAGGTCCAGTCGTGACCGACACTGGGGTTGCGGCGCTCATCTTGTTTTACTGGCCGAGGGAGCCGGCGTACAGCTTCCAGGTCATGTGGCCAGCATGACTAAGCCGCTTCTGGCGAACCAGAGCAGCGCACGGAAACGCCGTTTACCTTTCCGCCAGAGCGGTACCTATTTATCTACTTGCACTTTGACATGCTTTCGAACTGCTAGGTTGGCAGGAGCAGGGACTGAGCAACAGGAGCTCACCCTATTGCCGGGATCTGAACCACCAACCTTCTGATCGGCAAGTCCTAGGCTCTGTGGTTTAACCCACAGCGCCACCCACATCCCATGGAGATAGGATAGTCATCTTCAAATATCTTAAGAGCTGTCACATGGAGGAGGGAGCATGCTTGTTTTCTCCTGCTCTGGAGGGTAAGACTCGAACCAATGGCTTCAAGTTGCAAGAAAGGAGATTCCAACTAAACATTTGGAAAAACCTTCTGACAGTAAGAACTGTTCAGCAGTGCAACAGTCTCTCACGAGAGGTGGGGGACTTTCCTTCCTTGGAGGTTTTTAAATAGAGGTTGGGTGGCCATCTGTCAAAGATGCTGCAGCTGATATTCCTGCAGTGCAGGGGGTTGGACTTGCAGCTCTAAGATTCTATAACTCTGTGAAATACTTGCTTGGCTGAACTGCATAATTTAAAAACCAATAAAACAAAAAACCTCACCATGCCTTTAACATCCTAGTAACAACACAGATTTCTCATTACCCATGTAGGTTAAGAGCCAAACAGAAAATTTCAGATAAATTACATATTGCATTTATGGCCTTGAGGAGTTGAAGGGTCTTTGTTTTGCTGCTGAGTGATTGATGTGCTGTTAACCTTATAAAGCAAGGGTGATATCCAATGCATCACAGGCAACTGAAAGTTTCCAGCTGCAATCCTCATCCAGAGTCCATCCTTTGAAGGTAAGTGCTCCATAGCATTACCTGTCAACATCCCTGTATTCATCCCGATTTCATGTCATGCATTTTGCTTTCAGGTTTTTTCTGCCTGGGTAGCGATTCATCCCCTCTCCCATGCCCAGAAGGCACCTTTCGCTCAACAGGAAGGTCTCCCTCCCATTCGTGTGTGGCCTGCCCTGTGAACTTCTTCAATGCTAAGCTGGGCCAAGCAGCTTGCTTCCCATGTGGTTCGGAGGCTGTGCAGCCCAAGGAAGGTCAAAGAACATGTGTCTGCCTTCAGGAAGGCCGAGTGTTCCAGGTAACTGCAGGCTGAATAGGTGGGTCAGCTGGAAGCACCCCCATCCTCTATGTATTTGTCCAATCACCTTCCAAAGTCAAGTAAAAGAGTAGCCATGACTGCATCTAAAGGGACCCCTGACCATTAGGCCCAGTCGTGACTGACTCTGGGGTTGCGGCACTCATCTCGCTTTATTGGCTGAGGGAGCTGGCGTACAGGTCATGTGGCCAGCATGACTAGGCCACTTCTGGCGAACCAGAGCAGCACACGGAAACGCAGTTTACCTTCCCGCCGGAGTGGTACGTATTTATCTACTTGCACTTTGACGTGCTTTCAAACTGCTAGGTTGGCTGGAGCAGGGACTGAGCAATGGGAGCTCACCCCGTTGTGGGGATTTGAACCGCTGACCTTCTGATCAGCAAGTCCTAGGCTCTGTGGTTTAACCCACAGCGCCACCCGCGTCCCCTATATGACTGCATCTAGTGGAATTAAATTTCATAAACCATTTAAAAGGATGTCCTGCATTTTGCCCATCCTTGAACTTCCCACCAAATGCTTCCTGGTGGAAAAAGTTCCTTTTCAAGCCAGAATACTGCTCCATAGATCATAGAATCATAGAGCTGGAACAGAACACAAGGATCATCTAGTCCAACCCCCTGCAATGCAGGAATCTTTCACCCAATGTGACGCTTGAACCCACGGCCCTGAGATAGGGGGTGGATCTACACACGGGGGGGGGGGATGCTATAAATAAATCAGAAATTAGATTGTTATAACAAAAGGGGGGAAATCTATGGAAAATCATGTATCAAAATTTCTTGCTCTTTGATGCCATCTGGTGTTGCATGTTTATAGTGCATTCAAATCGTTGCTTCTCTGCCTATGTAGCTGAGTCCTAAAAGTCTCATGCTCTACCAACTGTGCTCCATCTAACTCACTATTATCTACACTGACAGCAGCTCTATGGGGTTTCAGGCAGAGGATATTCCTAGCCCTCCCTGGAGGTGCTGGGGATTGAACCTGGGACACCTTCTACATGCAAAACAGATGCCCTTCCACTGAACTATAGTCCTTCCCTTAAGCTATAGGAACATAGTAAGCTTCTTTATACCAACTCAGACCATTGGTCCATCCAGCTCAATATTGATGATGCTGACTAACAGGCAATTCCCAGCACTTCCTGGAGATGCCATAGATTGCACTTTCCTCTAAAATAAAATGCCGCAAACCTTGTAGCCTTTCCCCAAAGGGAAAGATGCCCTGTGGTTTGGGTCATTTTGGTTACCTTTTTTTAATTCTAGAGGAACACTGCTTCCTTCCTTCCTTCCTTCCTTCCTTCCTTCCTTCCTTCCTTCCTCTTTCTTTCTTTCTTTCTTTCTTTCTTTCTTTCTTTCTTATTAAGAATAAATCAAGAAAAGTGGTGTGAATCACTGAGCTAACAAAAATAAATAAATGCAAAACACAGGCATCGTATTCTCGTTGCAGCCTAGTGATGCCCAATGCCCGTGTGCCCCTGGGTATAAAAGCCCTATAGAAGACCAAAGATGGGACTGTGTCAAGCAGATGTATGACATCTGTAAAGATGGTGCTGTCCGGAACGAAGAGGGGCAATGCTTAACTCAGGAAGGATGGCGCCACTACTGCTCAGACAAGGTACTGCAAGTTATGTCTTAACACAAGTCAGCCAGTTCCCACTGAATGGCTGTGAGTAATGCTTGGGGTTGGTTTTTTTAAGTCTAAATTCTCTTGCTTCATTTTGGGTAACTGATCTTTCCAGCTTTGCCCATTTCCAGTCAGCTTCCCTTCATCTGAAGTTTCTTAAGCAACCGTGCCCTCAGTTTCGGTAGATTTCCCAAGCGCCAAGCTTGCCAACTGCCAAAGGACATAGCCATTGCTCATGGTAAATTCTGCTGGTGCTGCAGCTTCTCAGTCACAACAATATTACAAAACCTGAAGTGCCAAACAGCTTGGATCTAAGGTCTAGCAAGGCTTTAGATTTCAGCTAGGTCGCTGCTCAGGTTTTTCAGGATTTCCTTAGCTCCTAATGAGCACCTTTGACAGCAAGCGGAGCTGTACAAAAGAGGAGAGTGTTTCAACTTCCCACCTAAAGATGAATTCAAAGCCGAAGCAGCTACTCCCACACTCATTGTCCTCTGCTCTGAGCACATCTGTCAAGCAGCAGCTCATTTTTCAGAATCCTGATTTGTGGGTGACATTTTTCCTCATGTTTGCAGTGATGTTTACAGTCATTTTTCAGAGGACTGACCGGCAGATCATCGTTCCAAGTCCTAACCCGTGGGTCATGTTTTCAGTCCTTTTTAGCCTTCCTGACCCACAGGGGGGGAAAACCACATTTCCAGTCCTTTTTTGGAGTCATGGGTCACCTTTTTGGCCAGTTTCCAGAGTCCTGACAACCAGGTGCCCATTACTGAAACTCCACAAGCAGGACTTCAGCACAACAGCCCTCTCCCAGCTTGTGATTCTGAGCAGCAGGTACAGTGGTACCTCTGGTTACGTACTTAATTCGTTCCAGAGGTCCATTCTTAACCTGAAACTGTTCTTAACCTGAAGCACCACTTTAGCTAATGGGGCCTCCTGCTGCCGCCGTGCTATTTCTGTTCTCATCCTGAAGCAAAGTTCTTAACCTGAGGTATTGTTTCTGGGTTAGCGGAGTCTGTAACCTGAAGCGTATGTAACCCGAGGTACCACTGTGTTCTTCTCAGTGAAGGTAGAATGTAGCCTTCCAAAGTCATCTAAGTTGGTGGTCACTATGACTGCCTCCTGTGGAAGTGAATTCTGTCATTTAATTTTGCATAGTGTAAAGATGCCCTTTCTTTTGTCTCCCCCGAATCTTCCAGCATTCAGCTTCATTGGATCAGCCCCACTGAGTGCCAGCCCTTACGTTCATCTCACTTTCTCTGCTAGGTTTGTGCTCTCCCCAAAGATTATCAGGGATATGACAAAGTTCTTGGCCTCTGCCTTTGCCAAGCGGACAACCTGGACAGTCTGTGCAACCGCCTGTGCCGAAGACGACAAAGGAGAATTTTCCAATTTGTCAGTGAAAAAGAATCAGCCCGATTTTCTTTGGCCTTCAGAAACGGGAGCCAGGTAAAAAAACAAAAACAACCAGAACTCATCAGCAGAAGTGTAACAGGCTGGGCTCACGCGGGGTTAACGACCCTTGGCTATTTCTGCTAACAGGTTGCCAGCAGGGTCTCCGTCTCTGGTGAAATAGAGCTGCCCAGTCAGCATGAAAGGGGAGAGTTTTTAGCCACTGAGAATACTAATAATAATAAATAATACATTTTTATTTATACCCCGCCCTTCCCGGTTCAGAAAACTGGGCTCAGGGCGGCTAACAACAAATTTAAAACACTTACCGGTAATTGCTGCAACAAAAAAAACAGCATAAAATACAGTATAAAATGTGAATAACAATAAATTCAGAATTCAAAAATCAATTTACGGGGGAAATCCATCCAATAAACATTAGATGATCACCAGGGCTAGCTGGCTAAATTAGTCCTATTTGGGCCAGCGAGGAGACCAGGGGAGAATTAGCTGTGGGATCCAGAGCAGGTAATCTTCATAAAAAGGGGAGGGGGAGGGAAGGAAGGGGAATAAAAGATCAGGCTAAATTCAAATTGAAAGCCAGGCGGAACAGCTCTGTCTTACAGGCCCTGTGGAAGGAAGTTAAATCCTGCAGGGCCCTGGTCTCATGGGACAGAGCATTCCACCAGGTCGGAGCCATCACTGAAAAGGCCCTGGTGGAGGATAATCTGACTTCCTTAGGGCCCGGGAAGAGGGCATCCCTCCCTTTGTGCTTATTGGAGCCAATCAGAGCGAAAGGCAGTGAGTCAGCCACTGAGGATTGGCTCCTAGGGTCACTCTGGAGAAGGCACTCAGGAAGAACAACGAGGAGGAATTGTTCTTTATGCTCCAAAGCTCAGCATTTGGGAACATGGAAAACACAAGATGCTACAGTTTCAAGAGAATGGTGTGCAAGTTTTGTTTCATACAATGGAACTTGGAGGAAAATACAGTTTAAGTCACTCCCAAAAAAAAGGATACTGGAGCATTCTGAAGCATGCACACAGAAAATAATAGAAGTAGCTGAAAGGCAACACGTGAAGATCTGTATTGATTGTTGCAATGCATCCCTCATTATTATTATTGCATTAGGTTATTGCATAACCTAAGGGGGTGTGGCTGCAAGGAAGCATAGCCATGACTATTATGGAGTGATCCTGCACTTCTGAATTTGTCAGTACACTGCTGATCATATGCAACTTGTTTTGTTGGCAAGCTGCATTGACAAGGCAGGTGTGGGGTGGGCTAGTAGGCCCCATACCTGCCTTCCCAATGGTCTTGTTGCTAAGGCTATGTGCGGACTCTTGTTTGCACTGCACCTAATGCGCTTTCTCTCAAACCAACGTCAACGTGAACTGAGAAAAAGAGTGACCTAGTTGTGGTTTTATGGCAGTAATGTGCAAACAGCCTTTGTCTCTCTGCCACTGATGCTGCTTGGTTGCAACCCTGCTTTTCATTGGGGTGAAGCGTCAACGCACCAAGGCCAGATCAAGGCTTCCCACTGCCTGAAGTCAACAACAAGATAGCACCCCATCCCACATCCAGCAAAGTCCAATAGCAACCAGAGGACCACAACTTATGCAGCTCTAATGTAGAGGTTCCTTTTGGCACCCCTGCATATCGTTGCAAAATGTACTGAGAGCTGCGGTGCTTTAGCCAGTTCTGTTGCGTACATCCAAACTGATGGCCCATCAGTGCAAATACTGCCAAGATGTGAAGCCTGGGCTCTCAAGACTTCTCCTTTCAATTCTTTATAGCTTGACGTTTTATTGGAAGAGATAAGAGCGTCGCTGCAGCTGTTAGATTTCCACACACTAAATGGGTGCACCTCAGAGGAGAACAAGAAATCGTGTCCTGTATATGTGGTAAAAACAAGTGGTAAGGAACAAGTTCTGTCCTTTTGATTTATGGACTGCATTTATAATGCCTTTTCCCTCCAAATAGCTCAAGGTAGAGTACAGTGGTACCTCAGGTTACATACGCTTCAGGTTACATATGCTTCAGGTTACACACTCCGCTAACCCAGAAATAGTGCTTCAGGTTAAGAACTTTGCTTCAGGATGAGAACAGAAATCGTGCTCCAGCTGTGCAACGGCAGCAGGAGGCCCCATTAGCTAAAGTGGTGCTTCAGGTTAAGAACAGTTTCAGGTAAAGTACAGACGTCTGGAAAGAATTAAGTACTTAACCTGAGGTACCACTGTACCTGGCTCCATCCACCCTCTCCATTTTATCTTCAGAACAACCCTGTGAGTTAGGCTGTACTGAGAGAGACCAGCTCAAGGTCACCTAGTGATCTTTATGACAGGGGAAATTTGAACTCAGGTCTCCCAAATTCTAGTTGGATGCTGGAATGACAGCATCACACCCAATCTCTCTTTTTCTTACAGTTTTCCACTCTTAATCCTGTTTGATTAAAATTCTGCCTTCCCTATGATTACTCTTTGTGTGTGTGTTGTGCATTTTCCTGTTTCCTCTGTTTCCTGACAGCATAGTAGAAGACTTATTTAAGTGCACAATTTAGATATATCTGTCATTACCTAAAGAAACTCCACTGCTGTTTTTGGCTTGTACAAATAACCGTATTTGGCTTGGTGTTTGATTTCTACAGACAAATGTGGTAAATCAAAAGCAATTCATTTGCCAGTTGGCCTCGAAGCTCCAGAGATAAAGTGATTGTGTTTTATTTATTTAAAAACATTTTTAGACTGCTCGTCTTGCAAAGCAGATCTAGAGAGTGGGTTCGAAGTAAAGTGTAGTAAGAACAAACATAGACAGCAAAAAAGAAAAGAAAAAGATGAACCACAATTACTTAGGGGAGAAACTTGATTCAGTTCTCATTTAAAGCCGAACTGAAAGTAATGCAAAACGGATTAATCCATTCCAGACTTTTAAAAACAACCCCTAAAACAGCAATTTAACATGGATTTTACTATCTGATGAGACCATTGGTCCATAAAATGAAAGCAATAATCAATGTACTGTACTATAAAATAAATAAGACAGTATTGTAGATGATAAAAATTAAAATTAATTACCTGCACTGATGATAGTCATTGTTTGGCTTTTATCCATTTCCACAGTAGCACAATCAATCAATCAATCAGTAGCTGAACTGGGTTCCACACAGTCACAAAAACAAATTAACTGAAAAAGCCGCAAAAACAAAAATGCAAAATAAACCGCAAAAACAAAAGCACCAAACTTAATCCGTTCCGGAAGTCCGTTTGACTTCCAAAATGTTGAAAAACCAAGGCACAGCTTCTGATTGTTGCAGGCACCCTGGAAACAATAGCCGACAGCCGCATCAGATGTTTGGCTTCCAAAAAATGTTCGAAAACCGGAACACTTACTTCTGGGTTTTCAGCATTTGAGAACCAAGGAGTTTGGGTACCAAGGCATTTGAGAACCAAGGTACCACTGTATTCAATGAAGTTGTGGCCTGTTTTGACCCAAAACCCAGTCTTATTGGTCTCTTATTTATATGGGTTGGGGTGTGGGAAGTCTGATGCCTGGTCCTGCAAGTAAATATGCAAAGCAGTTTGTTGCTGCATTGGAAAGTGTGGATAACACTTGGCTGATGTGACCTCCCTGCAAACAAACCTGGATGAATGCAGGTCACCTAGAAGAAGTCTAGGCAGAGAGAGCAGGCTTATGACCTTTGGTTTATTTGGTTTTTTCCAATGTCATTACAGGAAGAGGATTCCTGGGGGTGTACGATCCTGAACCAGAGCTCCTACACTACTTCCTTACTTCAAATGCGGTTCTATTAGACTCCCAGAATAGATTGCGCTCCATGACATCTACAGGTATTATATACTGTGTTTTTTTTCTGGCAGTACTCAACAGTATGCTTGTACACCACCCAGCTGGAATTGGCTGTTGACACAAGCATGAGCCTACACAAGCGCTGAGCAGATTCCTAAATAATAATAATAATTTATTATTTGTACCCCAGCCACTCTGGGCAGCTTCCAACAAAGATTGAAAATACATTAAAATGTCACACATTAAAAACTTCCCTGAACAGGTGTCTTCTAAATGTCAGGTAGTTGTTTATCTCTTTGACATCTGATGGGAGGGCATTCCAAAGGGCAGGTGCCACTACTGAAAAGGCCCTCTGCCTGGTTCTTTGTAGCTTTGCTTCTCGCAGTGAGGGAACCGCCAGAAGGCCCTCGGCGCTGGACCTCAGTGTCTGGGCAGAACGATGGGAGTGGAGATGCTCCTTCAGGTATACTGGGCCGAGGCTGTTTAGGTCTTTAAAGGTCAACACCAACACCAACACAACTCTTTTCATGTGCAAATCCTCAGTTGTATGCAGATCCTGCTTCACTTGGTTTTTATGTTCACACAGGGCCATCTAGAGAAGAAGATTTTGCGTTCTACAAGTCCTGGCCCCAGCAACCTTCTGATTCTACACTGAAAATGACGTTCAGTGGCATCCTCAACCCTACTGCATGCCTCAAGATTCACGACATTGTCATGTTCATTGTTTCTAAGGATCATTATCCGGTTTATGATGTGTAAGTAATCATTGCGGTGGGGGGGGGGGGTGTTGTTACATTCAGTTCACACTGAATTCCAAGCTGGCCTCGTCCGTCCGTTCTGAACAACGCGCAAACCGAAACACAGCCATTCTTTGAAATTCACATTGAATTTTGCAATGCAATTCTCCAGTCAAATAATGTGTACAAAAATGGGTCTTCTAGCATAAAAGGTGCATACAAATACATATTACTAGTGAAAGAAACATATAAAAATTGCCTCAAAATGTATTTATTTCATAAAATTTATATACAGCTGGATTGTAAAAAAACAACAACAACTCAAAACAGAAGAACAAAACAATGCAATTATCAGTTAAAAACAACTATATAAAACATTCGAAAAACAATTAAAATAAATGATAAGCTAAAAACCAGATCAGTGTGTGATGCTGATAATGCCAAGGTTGCAGGTTCGATCCCCGTGTGAGAAAACTTCATATTCCTGTATTGCAGGGGGTTGGACTAGATGATCCTAAGGGTCCCTTCTAATTCTATCCCTCTACAATTCTATGATCATCATTCTACAGGTCTGAACAGGCTTGACTAAACAAATATATTTTTATTGGATGCCTGCCTCATGTCAATAAGGGAGTTCCCTAAGTATGGGTGCTCCCACATTCTTAAGAGTTAGCCATGGGGAAACTTACTTGCACAGTTCAATATACTCCCAGGGAGAATTTAAACCAGATTTTTGCTGAGATGGCGCTTGGATGATAAATGTACATTTTCCATCAGAAGATCCCTGCTGGATTACATCAAAGGCCTATCTAGCTCAGCATCCTGTTTCACAATCTCTCACCAATCAGCTTCATCGTATGACCCCTAGTTCCACGATTATCCATGACAAATAAATACGGCTACCCACTTTCTCAACTCCATGCATCATTTTTAATGGCACCCTCACCCCTAAACTAGAAAGTCCCAGAAATTTTAACTATTACTCCTATGGAAGTTTTTCCACACACCTGATCATTTTGGTTGCCATTTTCTGAGCAGGTAATTATAAACACAAATATTGTCAACACAGAATGTCCTTCTGTTTCCTGTGATCAGTAAAACTGCTATAAATGGATAGCAGCTTCCCTAATACGTAAATTCTGTTTCATCTTGCATCGCTGTCCTGTCTGTTGCGCTGAGGACGGAATCAGAGTTAAAACTGCAAGTACCATTTTTGGAATCGAGATAATTTGGGCAGCCAACATGTTTGTCTTGTGTCTTTCCTTAGCAACAGCCTGTACAATACAAACCACGAGTTTGACTGGGGAGGTTTCCGCAGCCTAGCAGAAGAAGCTAAGTTGGCCTCAGGCTCCGACAACTTCCTGCTCTTCTTTTACCAGTTCCATGATCCCGGAACTTATGTCTTGAGGCTAAGTAGCAACCAGCACAAAAGAATGGTTTGTTTCAGGTCCTGGCATGTTTGCTTACAAAAGAGAGTTTCCAGTGAGGTGCATTCATTAGTCTGATAAACATTTGCAATGGGTGGTGTGTCTCATCTGTGGGAGGGATGGGCCATTAGTTCAGCAGCTTAATCCTTGGTTTACATAACTTTTGGGCCAGCTTTCAATATAAAACTCGTGGCACAGATCATAAAAGAAAACAGCAGAACTACAAAAGCAAATATCAGAGCACAGAAACAGCGGCCCATCAAACTAACAAAGTCTAGCCAAACTCCGCCATAAAACTAAAAAGGAGCTCTAGAACAGGCTGAAACACATGGGTAAATTTTTAAAAGGATCGGCTTGGCACCAAAACAATAGGATGAGCACTAGGGAAACTTCCTGAGGGGCTACAACCAAAAAGGTCCTTTCTGCCATCATCACCCTCCTAACGGCCTCAGTCCAGTATACCTGGAAGAGCGTCTCCACCCCCATCGTTCAGCCCGGACACTGAGGTTCAGCGCCGAGGGCCTTCTGGCGGTTCCCTTGCTGTGAGAAGCCAAGTTACAGGGAACCAGGCAGAGGGCCTTCTCGGTAGTGGCACCCGCCCTGTGGAACGCCCTTCCACCAGATGTCAAAGAGAAAAATAACTACCAAACTTTTAGAAAACATCTGAAGGCAGCCCTGTTTAGGGAAGCTTTTAATGTTTAACAGACTATTGTATTTTAATATTCTGTTGAAAGCCGCCCAGAGTGGCTGGGGAAACCCAGCCAGATAGGTGGGGTATAAATAAAATAATAATAATAATAATAATAATAATAATAATAATAATAATAATAATAATAATTTACATCAGATGAAGGGGAGCGACCCAGAAGACTATCCTCATATGAGGATCCAGGCTGCTTTGCAAAGAAGGAGGCAACCCTCCAAGTAGCCAGGTCTGTATTTTAGTGATTCCATTCTCCACCTTCCATGGAGCTGGGGAAATCATTTTTCAGGCCAAGGGCGAGATTCCAGAGGTGGGGCAACATGCCAGTAATAGGAAAGGCTAGAGGCAAAATAGGTGTGGCTAGAAGCAAAATGTGGGCAAGGCCTGCGACTCTTGCTTTTGCACAGCAGGCCACATTCCAGCAACCCTTGTGCTGTGTTTTGATCAATGGCCTCAGCAGTTGATGAGAGGTCAGTAATACCATGGACAGCTCCATGCATGACTTGGGCTGGAGACTCCAACAGAGCATAGCTCAGATGTTGCTTCAGCACCAGCCAACCAACCAGACAAGTAGGAGCTGCAGCTCTTGTCAGTTGTTATGCCTGTCTTTGGTGAGAGACGCATACTCATTTAAAGGGGTACAGCCTGGCTCCGAATGAGTGGCACTAGGGCAGGCATGAGGAACCTTTTTCGGACTGAGGGTCATCTACCCTTCTGTGCAACCTCCCAGGGGCCACATGCATATACAATGTGTGGGTTTGTGAACATGTATGTAAGAAGTAGGGATGCGTGTGGGTTAAACCACAGAGCCTAGGACTTGCCGATCAGCAGGTTGGCGGTTTGAATCCCCGCTACGGGGTGAGCTCCCGCTGCTCGGTCCCTGCTCCTGCACACCTAGCAGTTCAAAAGCATGTCAAAGTGCAAGTAGATAAATAGGTACCGCTCCGGCGGGAAGGTAAATGGCGTTTCCGTGTGCTGCTCTGGTTCGCCAGAAGCGGCTTAGTCATGCTGGCCACATGACCCGGAAGCTGTACGCCGGCTCCCTCAGCCAATAAAGCGGGATGAGCACCGCAACCCCAGAGTCGGTCACGACTGGACCTAATGGTCAGGGGTCCCTTTACCTTTACCTTTATGTAAGTAGTGCGTTGAAGTGGGGATCCAGCTATGGAACTGGTCATCTCATCTTAGGACCAAACAAGATGTGCTGTTAAATACATATTTGCATTTATTGTGCAGCGTTCTTGGCCATTTGTTTGTTTCATTTTAAGAGGAAATTATATCATGCCCAATAATTACTGGAATCCCAGCAGGTGTGGAAGGGGGAAATTAACCCCTTCTCTCCCCTGCTGAGGTCCTGAAGAAAATAATTCCTTTAAAACCGGTAACTGAATTGGGAAGAAATCCCCCAGTTTGTGCTGCCCTTCCCCTCCATACAAAATAAATTCCAGCTTGGGGGGGGGAGTATTTTCCTCAGCATCCTAGCAGGGAGGAAAGGTTAAGTTTCCACTTCAGACTTGGTGGGATCTGAAATAATTATTGCACAGACCCAGTTTATTAAGTTTCCATTTAATAATAATATTTTTTCTAAAACTCTGCCTAGTAAATGCGAGTATGTGGAGAGGGAGGGAACAGGATTTATATGATGTTTAAAAATCAAAACCTCTAAGAGGTTTGCATTAAAATTACCCATGATAAATCAGATATTAAAGCAAGCAAGCTGAAAAAAATTCACAATGAAATCAGCAGTCTTGAAGCTAAATGTTGCAAAACACAGTTACATGATGTATACATCTCATCTGGTCCTTACAGACTTCCCTTTCTGTGTTTGTGGCTATGTGTGAATCTTCCTCCTTTGTGCCTCTGACCTGGGTTCCCTGTGTCTGTCTGTTCCTTTCCCGAAGTATGTCAGAATCATGCCATATGGTGGGCAGTGTTACGATGAGGGTCCCTTCTTCCCAACGACTCCCAGACACATGGTGCAAGTGGGGGTTGCCAGGATCCCAGACCTCATTCTGAAACCTGACTGGCGAGCAATTATTGGGATTATATTTGGAGTCGTCTTTCTCCTCATTGTTTGCCTGCTACTGATTGTGAGTAAATGAAAGACAAGGGGAGGCAACTACCCCCTAAATTTGTGCATTTGTAGGCCTTATTCACACATTACACTGACCACAGGTGCAAGCTGTCTCTACACATGTACAAGTCTTTGTGAGAAAGAGTGAACATTTGCTGATTTGTACAGCACAGTTATTGTATACACAGGTACACAGATTGTACACTTGTTGAATGTAATGTGTGAACAGTGTGTGTGTGTGTAGATTTTCCTGGGAATGTGGAAATGTCCCTGCTCCTGTAAGTACTTTTCTCATGAATTTTTCAGACTTTTTGCCAAACCTTTGGCCTGTCCAGGAAAGGAAGCCCTTCCCCACGGTTCCGAAAGTTACAGCTGAAATATAATATAGACAAATATTCCTCCAGAGAATCCACGGTCCTTACCCTCAGAAAATATCATCCTGGAATGCAGCAAGCAGGCAGTTTGGAAAAGAACTTCAGCCACATGGAGAAAAGGGAAGGTATGAATTATCTTTTACAGCATATGATACAGACACGGCACATAAATAAAGAACCAAATCGCATTTGATGGGTGCATCCATGGAGGACTCCTTCTTCATGAGAGGTAGCATAAAATCCTTTCCTTACTGCCAACTAACCTTTGAATTAATTTAGATTTGGGGTCTGTGGGGCTCTGGCCCTCCAGATGCACTACAGAGCCCATCATCCCTTACTATTGACCATGGTGGTTGGAGTCCTCCAACAACAACTGGAGGGTCACAGGTTACTTACCCTGCCTTGATAAATATTGGTTTGCACTTGGAGGGGTGGGATATTGTGTCACGGCATGGAGGATGCTGTTGCAAATGCTACCCCAGAATCCCTGTGATTTTCTTTTTAACGAAATAGTCCTTAAATTTCTTCCATTCTTCTTGATACTCCTCCTCTTTCTGTTCACGGATTCTTCCAGTCAGGTCGGCCAGCTCCAAAAAGCCCTTCATCTTCATCTGCCATTCCTCCACTGTTAGTATTTTTTGTAGTTTCCAGTTTTTAGCTAACAAAATTCTCAGTGGTTTTTTTTAAACACAAGTCACTATGCTTCAGCCTCCGTTTTCTGTCTGTAGAATGGGAATACAGTAGTACTCTACCTTACAGCCCAGTCTAACAATACTTACCAGTAGATGGAACTTATCCAAGCAAGTATGTTAGCAATAATTAGTATATATTATGAATGTATTGTGCAGGATATTGTTGCTGTGCTCCTCTACCCTCCTTAACACACACCCCACCTTCACATTCCTCTGTTATTATTTCTGTAGCCATTATTATTACTATTACTATTGCTGTTTGTGCTAATATTGCAGCACTCATTTTACCTCTCTTCCTAGGCAAGTGTGAAATATGGGACACGGAAGAACAAATAGATCTGGACTCATTCAATACCAACGCCTTCTTTGAAATTCTGGTCGCGCAGTCTCTGGCAGTTACAGCCAAACTGAGCCAGTTTAAGGAAGAGGTGCCTAGTGGTTGTTTCCTCTGTTTGGATTTTCACCAGCTAAGCTGGTTTTAGAAGTCATTGTCGCGGGTTGGCATCGTGGAAGCAGGAGGGTGGCTCTGCAAGGGAAGCAAGAACAGGCAGTGTGTGAAGAGCTCAGCCTTCACCTGAGGGACTGAGAAGAGCAAGCAGCTTTATAAAGCCAAGTGGAATGTGATTGGCTCCTTTAGTCACCTGACCTGGGCAGGGAGTTGTGGCAGCAGACCACTGGGCATCTGCGGTGCTGGGACAACTGGTTGGCCCCTGTGAGAATAGGGTGTTGGACTAGAAGGGTCTTTGGCCTGATCCAGCAGGTCTCTTCTGATATTCTTATGTTCCTAACAACAGTACGATTGTACCAAGACTAGAATCGCATCTTGATGTCTTCAGTATGCTATAGTACTCGGGTGGTGCTGTGGTCTAAACCACTGAGCCTCTTGGGCTTGCCAATCAGAAGGTCAGCGGTTCGAATCCCCGTGACAGAGTGAGTTCCCGTTGTTTTGTCCCAGCTCCTGCCAACCTAGCAGTTCAAAAGCATGTCAGTGCAAGTAGATAAATAGGTACCACAGCGGCAGGAAGGTAAACGGCGTTTCCGTGCGCTCTGGCTTCTGTCACGGTGTTCCATTGCACCAGAAGTGGTTTAGTCATGCTGGCTACATGACCCTCAGCCTGAAAGCGAGATGAGCACCGCAACTCCATAGTTGCCTTTGACTGGACTTAACCGTCCAGGGGTCCTTTACCTTTTACCTTTTTACCTAAGACTCAGAGAGAAAAGGCTGACCTTTACTCACTGACATCGTTGTTCTGTAGCAAGGTCGGTCACCAGGTTAGTGACAGGCCTATGCCCGAATTCCAGTGGACTTTTGGAAAACTGGGGGAGGCCAAGTGCTGGTTAAAGTGACTAAGACAGTTTCAAGGAAAGAGATTTGTAAGTAAAAATGAGTCACACAACAACATTGCATTGTTTTCTCCTTTGCAAAAAATTAAAAATCCAAAACAACAAAAACAGTACAATTGCGATCAGGACAGCAATATTTGCCAATTGCAAGCTGCCACAGAAAAGGGCCATACCTCAGCATCGGTTTTGCTTGCAGTTGGTGCCAGGTTTAATCCCCAGCACCACCAGGTTTGAGAGATCCCTGTCTGAAATCATGTAGAGCTGCTGACAGTATAAACAGTCCTATGCAAGCTAGACCGGGCTGCATCTACACATGGGAAA
This sequence comes from Podarcis raffonei, assembly GCF_027172205.1. Lineage (NCBI taxonomy): Eukaryota > Metazoa > Chordata > Lepidosauria > Squamata > Lacertidae > Podarcis > Podarcis raffonei. The sequence continues at coordinate 25,022,889 of NC_070616.1, forward strand.
AAACACTATAAATAAGTCAGAAATTAAATCGTTATAAGAAAAGGAAAAAATCCATAGAATGATGTTGTTGTTGTTGTTGTTGTTGTTGTTGTTGTTGTTGTTGTTGTTGTTGCTATCCAGCGACTTCTGGTGTCGCATGTTTATAATGCATTCAAAACACTGGGTTTTTTTTTACTAATGTAGCTGAGTTCCAGGAGTATTAAAGTTCTAGCACCCTTTAGATATCCCTTCTTTGGGATCTAAGGAGCCAAAGGGTCCTTCCCTTATTTTAGCACAGGAATAAGGTAACAACATATCCAGATGTTGATGGACTCCAACTCCCATTAGCCCCACACTGCATATTCTATGGGTGTTGTAGTCCCTCTACATCTGGAGGGGCCCTGGTTTAGCATAGCACCTGAGCCATTTTTAAGAGTGCTGTTCTCTCTTCCTCGGTTCTTCCTGCTTTAGACTATATTCCAATAGATTGCTATAACAATTGCATATGTCTTATAGTTGCATGCACAGAGAATATGGGAGCATAAAATGGGAGCCAAGCCCAGCACAACTGCAACCTGCTCATTTTGCATGCCTCCTTTCCCTTTGCAGCTGAAAATCTTGTACCATAAACTTGTGGATGAAGCAGCCATGCTCAGAGATCTTTGGCTAGCCAAGCTGTGCATCCCTGACAGAGCTGATCCTTGTGATGATGTACTGATGGGGAACTATGTCAAAGCAAAACAGAAGGTAGAAGACTGGATAAATCGAATACCTCGCCAGATGATCGGTTATTTCTGATTAATGCAGGGGTGGCTAATCTTTCTTGGATCAAGGGCTGCATTGAGTCATGGTCAGGAAACATTTTGTGGGGTTTCTGGGGGGTTGCAAAAAAAAAATCTTGTCATTGCCCACAGAAGTTATTAGCAATTTATTTATTTTTTTAAAGCATGCTCTTTGGGCCCCTCCAGACCGGTGATTTTCAACATGCCATTGATGCAACTATAGTGCATTACTAGTGGATTTATAATCGTAGGTATAAAGGTAAAGGACCCCTGGATGGTTAAGCCCAGTCAAAGGCAACTATGGGGTTGCGGCGCTCATCTCACTTTCAGGCCAAGGTAGCTGGCATTTGTCCACAGACAGCTTTCCATGTCATGTGGCCAGCATGATCTAAACCGCTTCTGGTGCAATGGAAGACTGCGACAGAAGCCAGAGTGCACGGAAACGCCATTTACGTTCCCACCACAGCGGTACATATTTATGTACTTGCACTGGTGTGTTTTTGAACTGCTAGGTTGGCAGGAGCTGGGACTGAGCAACAGGAGCTCACTCTGTCACGGGGATTTGAACTGCCAACCTTCTGATTGGCAAGCCCAAGAGGCTCAGTGGTTTAGACCACAGCGCCACCTCTTTATAATGGACCATCCATATATCACTCCACTTTATTCATTACTTTGTGATACTTCCCCAGTGTTACCACATTATTGCTGTCTGGAGGCCTGTTCTTGTGCAATAATCCACCAGTAATACACTATAGTTGCATCAGCTTAAGTGGGACAGCAATAATAGAGTAAAGAACCTCATCAGGACCTAGGGAGGATGGCAGAAGCTACTGGGAAAGGCTGAGCTTGAATCAGAAGGGAAGGTTACAGGTGAGGTGAGATGGGACATCTTCATCTGGTCCCGAACTTCTTGACCAGCTCCTGAAGTTTTGATTCCTACAGCCATGTTTGCTACTGAACCTATACTGAATAAAGCTGTCTGTCTTACAAGTAAGAGCCTCTGCCATCATGCTATGCCAGGACAGTGTGAAACAAAAGGAACCGATTTTGTGGATGATGGAATCCATGCCATGAGGGAGAAATTATCTGGTTTCATTTTAATGGGAACCTACGAAATTTGTTCTTCCCAACCTACTTGCAAACTGAAATGCAGGTATACTTGAAAACATTCTGTCCTCTAAAGTTTGTGATGCAGTTCCCCCACCAAAAAAAATGTTTATTAAAAAGCACATACATTATAGTAGGGAAATTTGCTTGCTGAAATGCATGAACCAGGAGAAATGCATACAAAATATAGCCCTGCTTTCATCTGAATTTTTTTTAAAGAAAAAAGAAAAACACACAAACACAAGAGATGGAAGGAAGAGATAACCCCAACCAGAGAAGAATGGCAAATCAAGTTGATGGACTATGCTGAAATGGCAAAACTAACTGGGAAGCTCAGGAATCAAGAAGACAAGAAATTTTAAAAAGAATTGGAAATGTTTATAATGTATATGAAAAATCATTGTAAACAGGTCAAAACACCAGCAGGATTTTAAACATACTTGTAATGTAACAGAATGTATAGATAATTTAGGAAGATGAAAAACTGGAGAAGTACTGATATGCAGTTAAAAATAGAATCAATAGGACCCATGGAAGGGATGGGGGAAAGTCAGGAGATTCAGAGTAATCTCAATAATTAGACTGGGAATTGTTTTTGTTGTATGTTTATATTTTGGGAAATAAATTTCAAAAAAAAAGAGAAGAAAAAATGGGGTAAACTGAAGCCTGGAGAAACAAGAAGAAACTGGGAGAAACTGAATTTGCCTGATTTGGCCATCCCAATTGTGAATGTGTGGATTTAATATTTCATTAGGCGGAGGAGGAGATTCTGCTCCGAAAGCACCTGGCCACAGAATATGAAGAAAGCGTGAGCAGGCAGCTCCACTTACTGAGCCAGGACATGAAACAACGTGAGGAGCACTGGGTGGCATTTAATTCTGCGCTGCGGGAAGCCATAAGGTTGACAGAGGCCCTGGCGGAGGCCCTGTCTTCTGAGGAAGGTCAAGTCTCAGGCTCTAAATCAGCCCATCACAGGTAAGGGCCATTCTTTGCGACATGTAAAAGCTGACATTATGACCTGGCTGTGCATTAAGACTTTATTTCAGTGTGTACTTAATGTGATCTGAGGCAGGGATGTTGAATCCTCAGGCCTGCCCCTCCCAGGACCCCCAACTCCTGGCCTCACATCTCATGGGCCCTGATTCACACCCTCCTTGAGTGTTTTTGACTGGCTAGGATGTACCCTTGAACCCTGATAATACCTCTTGCCAGCTTTTCTTATTTATGGGGAACTGTTTATATGCAGACCTGACTTTCCTACCTCAGAGTGGATACCCTGAGACCATTTTATTTCTGCTTTTTGCTTCTTATCATGGTGGCTTCAGGTTATTAAGCCTCATCGATGCTGCAAGCAACCAGGTGTCCAGCACTGTCATACAGGAGACTCGTAGGCTCATGGCATGGGGCATCCTGGGAGAAGGAACGGGAGCTCACCTTGTTAACAGAGAGAGAACCAGACTACTCACCAAGGCGGAGCTTGTAGGTAAATGTAAACTCTTAGCTTCCCAGAGGGGTTTTTCTTCATTGTGCACATCTGCACAATATGTATGCATGATTGAAATTTGTTTAATTGTGATGGCTCCCTCCCCTCCACACGCACACAAAAAAGATTCATGGGAAGAGTTGTTCTGTGCAGGTAGAGAATTTGTTGTCAGATATCCCAGCCCAACGATGGGGAACTTGTGGCTATGCATCTGTGGACTCCAACTCAACCAGCCCAAGCCAGCATGGCCAATGGTCAGGAATGGTGGGAGGTGGAGTCCAACAAAATCCAGAAGGTTATCCATCCCTTGGATCAGGCACCCCCAAACTCGGCCCTCCAGCTGTTTTGGGACTACAACTCCCATCATCCCTAGCTAACAGGACCAGTGGTCAGGGATGATGGGAATTGTAGTCCAGAAAACAGCTGGAGGGCTGAGTTTCGGGTGCCTGCCTCGGATGAACTACAGTTCCCAAGAATGCCTGAGGGGCAGCCCGTCTCTTAAGCAAGCATCCTTTGCAGAAAGTTACTCAGCTGTACCATTGAGTCTGTGTGTATCTTTCCATTGCTCTTCCCAGGATCAGATGGCTCTGTGAAGGCACACGATGTCCTGTACCAGGATGCTACCACTGGACTGATAATGCCCAGCCATGGTGCTATCATGCTGCTGGCCAATCAGTCCATGGAGCCTGTATCTGCCCACCATTTCCTGCACCCCGTCACAGGAAGATTGCTCCCGATAGCTGGGAATGTTGGCTTCGACCCAGTCAACTCTAAGCTGATCCCTGTGGTTGATTTAGCACCTGGTAAGAGCCATGGTTCTTCTATAACTCCATTAATCCGCCCTATCTGGAGGTGCTAGCTTGCATACTGTTGTTGAACCATCATCACATTGTAACCTGTAACCAATCATGAACTGGTGGTTGCCCAACCCATGCACCTACAGCTGCCATATGTAGAGGAAGACCACTGGACCATCTGCTCTGACTGACACCATTTCCCCAAAGATTTAGATGGGGATCTTTCCACCCAAGGTCCTGTCCTGTCTCCAGCTGGGGGCACAGAGTCCAGGGACACCAAGCCACATACTGCCAGCATCAGCCTGAGATCTAGGAAGCAAAGTCAGCTCAAACAAAGGGCATGTTGCAGCAATGGCAGGTCAGGCAAAGCAGAGAGTAAGTTCAGATCAGCAATGGCAGGCAAAGCAGAGGTCAGCATCCACATGTAGCTGCTTGGGGAGGTTCTGCCTACTTTTGCCTCTGACTCCACCCACCAGTGGCACGTGGCCCCCTAAAAGGTTGCCCAGAGGGAAATGAGAAATGTTACTCCCCATCCCCCAGTCTAGACTGTGGAAATGTTAAGGAGTGTAGGAAAGGATACATTGAATAAATATTATCCTTCCTTGTCTCGCATTAGTGAGTGATGTAGCAAAGCAAATTCCCCTTTATATAGCTGGAAGCTAATTTGCAGATTCGTTTCAATCTCTTAGTTAAGATTATTTCCTGGTGTCCCCTTTTATCCCTCCTGAAAGAATAAAGACACGAAAGTCTTTCTGAGTAAAGTAACAAAAAGTTTACTCACATTTCAGTTCACGTTATGATCCCTGAAAGGCAGGCTTTTCTTAGTACAGTGGTACCTCAGGTTACATATGCTTCAGGTTACATACGCTTCAGGTTACAGACTCCACTAACCCAAAAATAGTGCTTCAGGTTAAGAACTTTGCTTCAGGATGAGAACAGAAATCGTGCTCCGGCAGTGCGGCAGCAACAGGAGGCCCCATTAGCTAAAGTGGTGCTTCAGGTTAAGAACAGTTTCAGGTTAAGAACGGATCTCCAGAACGAATTAAGTACTTAACCCGAGGTACCACTGTAGTTACATAAGAGACGGTGAGTTCATCTCAAATGGAGACTGAACTCATGTGCTGCTGGCTGAGAGCCAGCAGACAGCAAAATTACATTAAGAGAACAAAATGGCTGCAGGAGAGCAGCATGGCAGCAAAAGATAGAACAAGACAACATTGGAACAAGACAACTTCAAGACTAGACTGCGACTGAGAAAATGGCTGCGTGAATCAGTTCTTTTATGGAGTCAACCAGGGCCATGCCCATCTCCCAGGTCACATGCAGGGGGAGGACGCTCCAGACCAGTGGAACAGAAAGCTACACTGACTGGATGTCCCCTGCCTGTGCCCACTCTAGGGAAATAAGGAATGTTGCATTTGACTGCATCAATGGATTATATCCCACATAGACTGTAACCACCTTTGGTTTCTCTGCTTAGGGGAGATTCGTCACTCGGAAGTTCCCATCTTGCCCTATGTCCCGTATCCTGTGTGTCTCCACTCTGGCCTACCAGTGAAGACTCGCCTGCCAGTCCTACAGCCTGAGAAAGTGTTTAAATTGGGAGGCCTCATGCAAGACCCAGTGACGGGGATCGAGGTGCCAATACTCGCCATTACCATTCACCCCCAAACTGGCCAGAAGCTGTCTTTGGGTGGGACATACCTGAATCCTCTAACAGGAACGGTGACGCCCCTTGAATTGGGGGGGCCTATGAGGTTCCCAGAAGGAGGGAGAATTGTTCCAATCCTTGGAGTCAGTTTGGATAATAACACAGGTAAGTGTTTGGGTTCTGTTCTCTTGGTTTCATCTACCTGGCTTGCTTCTGGAAGAAAGAGAAACAGCGGGGAGGATAGGTCAATGGCAGGACTCCTGCTTGGCATGCAGAAGGTCACCGGTTCCATTCCCAGCATCTCAAGGTAGGGCTGGGAGAGATGCCTGCCTGAAACCGTGGGGAGCCACAGCCAGGCAGTGTAGACCAGAGGTGTCAAACTCAAATTCATCGGGGGGCCGCATCAGCAGTTTGGTCACCCTCAAAGGGCCGGTTGTTCAGGCAGCCGTTGGATCTGTCACATCACAGGATGGCATGCGCTCAATATAAAAACAAGTGGAGGTTTCCTGAATGCATGTAAAGTGGAGGTTTCCTGTGTAGAATGGCCGGCACCGCTAGAGGGCAGACGTTCTCTGGCTTGTAGGCTGCCGCGCATGCGCTGAAGAGGCGGCTTTCTTGTGTCAAAAAAAAAAAGCGAGAATAAAAGGTGAAGGCTGGCGGCCGGCGGCGGCTACACGGGCCACATGACGAGGTCTGGCGGGCCGGATTCGGCCCGCGGACCTTGTGTTTCACACCCGTGGTGTAGACCATACTGAGTCAGATGGATCAATGGTCTTGATGCAGTTTGAGGAAACATCCTATGCCTTAAAGGATGGATCTTAGGTCAGTGGGAGAGAATCTACTTTCCATGTGGAAGGTCACAGATCCCCAGCATTTCCTCCTAGGGGTGGGAATGTCCTGCCGGGAAACTCGGAGACCCACTGCCAGTCAGAATAGCCAGCATTAGGCTAGATGGCCATCAGTCTGACTCAGTATAAGGCAGGTTCATCTGTAAGATTTGGATGTCTGCAGTGCAGGCAGAAGGTCACTATGCTGGGCTATGTCTCAACCACAGATGGTCATCTGGCAACCAGCAGGCAAGACCCAGCTCCCCAAAATCCCCATCCAGCCCCTAGTAGTTTTGCCTGCATTGTCCTTGTACCAACCTTCAGGTTTATCCTACTGGCAGGTTCCATTCACCGGAACATAGGAAGCTGCCTTATACCAAGTCAAGTCCATCTAGCACCCTACTGTCTTCACTGCCTGGCAGTAGTTCTCCTGAGTTTCGGGTACGAAGTCCTTCTCAGCCCTACCTAGAGAGGTCATTTGGGCTTGAACTCAGGATCTTCTGCAGGCAAGGTAGATGCTTTGCTTCTGAGCTACAGCACCATAAAACACCAGTCCTGAAAAACCTACATTGGCTCCCACTACATTTCCGAGCACAACTCAAAGTGTTGGCACTGAGCTTTAAAGCCCTAAATGGCCTCAGCCCAGTATACCTGAAGGAGCAACTCCTCCCCTATCATTCAGCCAGGACACTGAGGTCCTCCTTTGAGGGTCTTCTGCTGGTTCCTTCACCACAAGAAGTGAGGTTACAGGGAACCAGGCAGAGGGCCTTCTCGATAGTGGCGCCCTCCCTGTGGAACATCCTCCCTTCGGATGTCAAGGAAATAAACAACTATCTGACTTTTAGAAGACATCTGAAGGCAGCCCTGTATCGGGAAGTTTTAAATGTTTGATGTTTTAGTATGTTCTGATATATGCTGTGAGCCGCCCAGAGTGGTTGGGGAAACCCCGCCAGATGGGTGGGGTATAAATAATGAATTATTATTGTTGTTGTTGTTTAGTCGTTTAGTCGTGTCCGACTCTTCGTGACCCCATGGACCAGAGCACGCCAGGCACTTCTGTCCTCCACTACCTCCCGCAGTTTGGTCAGACTCATGTTTATGGCTTCGAGAACACTATCCAACCATCTCATCCTCTGTCGCCCCCTTCTCCTTGTGCCCTCCATCTTTCCCAGCATCAGTGTCTTCTCCAGGGAGTCTTCTCTTCTCATGAGGTGGCCAAAGTACTGGAGCCTCAGCTTCACGATCTGTCCTTCCAGTGAGCACTCAGGGCTGATTTCATTAAGAATGGATGCGTTTGATCTTCTTGCAGTCCATGGGACTCTCAAGAGTCTTCTCCAGCACCATAATTCAAAAGCATCAATTCTTCGGCGATCAGCCTTCTTTATGGTCCAGCTCTCACTTCCATACATCACTACTGGGAAAACCATGGCTTTAACTATACGGACCTTTGTTGGCAAGGTGACGTCTCTACTTCTCAAGATGCTGTCTAGGCCTGTCATTGCCCTTCTCCCAAGAAGCAGGCGTCTTTTAATTTCGTGGCTGCTGTCACCATCTGCAGTGATCATGGAGCCCAAGAAAGTAAAATCTCTCACTGCCTCCATTTCTTCCCCTTCTATTTGCCAGGAGGTGATGGGCCCAGTGGCCATGATCTTCGTTTTTTTGATGTTAAGCCTCAGACCATATTTTGCGCTCTCCTCTTTCACCCTCATTAAAAGGTTCTTTAATTCCTCCTCACTTTCTGCCATCAAGGTTGTGTCATCTGCATATCTGAGGTTGTTGATATTTCTTCCGGCAATCTTAATTCCAGCTTGGGATTCATCCAGCCCAGCCTTTCGCATGATGTATTCTGCGTATAAATTAAATAAGCAGGGAGACAAAATACAGCCTTGTCGTACGCCTTTCCCAATTTTGAACCAATCAGTTGTTCCATATCCAGTTCTAACTGTAGCTTCTTGTCCCACATAGAGATTTCTCAGGAGACAGATGAGGTGATCAGGCACTCCCATTTCTTTAAGAACTTGCCATAGTTTGCTGTGGTCGACACAGTCAAAGGCTTTTGCATAGTCAATGAAGCAGAAGTAGATGTCTTTCTGGAACTCTCTAGCTTTCTCCATACTCCAGCGCATGTTTGCAATTTGGTCTCTGGTTCCTCTGCCTCTTCTAAATCCAGCTTGCACTTCTGGGAGTTCTCGATCCACATACTGTTTGAGCCTTCCTTGTAGAATTTTAAGCATAACCTTGCTAGCGTGTGAAATGAGTGCAATTGTGCGGTAGTTGGAGCATTCTTTGGCACTGCCCTTCTTTGGGATTGGGATGTAGACTGATCTTCTCCAATCTTCTGGCCACTGCTGAGTTTTCCAAATTTGCTGGCATATTGAGTGTAGCACCTTAACAGCATCATCATTTAAAATTTTAAATAGTTCAGCTGGAATACCATCACTTCCACTGGCCTTGTTATTTGCAGTGCTTTCTAAGGCCCATTTGACTTCACTTTCCAGGATGTCTGGCTCAAGGTCAGCAACCACACTACCTGGGGTGTACGAGACATCCATATCTTTCTGGTATAATTCCTCTGTGTATTCTTGCCACCTCTTCTTGATGTCTTCTGCTTCTGTTAGGTCCTTACCACTTTTGTCCTTTATTATGGTAATCTTTGTACGAAATGTTCCTTTCATATCTCCAATTTTCTTGAACAGATCTCTGGTTCTTCCTATTCTGTTGTTTTCCTCTATTTGTTTGCATTGCTCGTTTAAGAAGGCCTTCTTGTCTCTCCTTGCTATTCTTTGGAAATCTGCATTCAATTTCCTGTATCTTTCACTATCTCCCTCGCATTTTGCTTGCCTTCTCTCCTCCGCTATTTGTAAGGCCTCGTTGGACAGCCACTTTGCTTTCTTGCATTTCCTTTTCATTGGGATGGTTTTCGTTGCTGCCTCCTGTACAATGTTACGAGCCTCCATCCATAGTTCTTCAGGCACTCTGTCCACCAAATCTAAATCCTTAAACCTGTTCGTCACTTCCACTGTGTATTCATAAGGGATTTGACTTAGATTGTATCTTACCGGCCCAGTGGTTTTTCCTACTTTCTTCAGTTTAAGCTTGAATTTTGCTATAAGAAGCTGATGATCTGAGCCACAGTCAGCTCCAGGTCTTGTTTTTGCTGACTGTATAGAGCTTCTCCATCTTTGGCTGCAGAGAATATAATCAATCTGATTTCGATACTGCCCATCTGGTGATGTCCATGTGTAGAGTCGTCTCTTGTGTTGTTGGAAAAGCGTGTTTGTGATGACCAGCTTGTTCTCTTGACAGAACTCTATTAGCCTTTGCCCTGCTTCGTTTTGATCTCCAAGGCCAAACTTGCCAGTTGTTCCTTTTATCTCTTGATTCCCTACTTTAGCATTCCAATCCCCTATAATGAGAAGAACATCCTTCTTTGGTGTCACTTCTATAAGGTCTTGTAAGTCTTCATAGAATTGGTCTATTTCAGTTTCTTCAGCACCAGTGGTTGGTGCATAAACTTGGATTACTGTGATGTTAAAAGGTCTGCCTTGGATTCGTATCGAGATCATTCTATCATTTTTGAGATTGCATCCCAGTACAGCTTTCGCCACTCTTTTGTTGACTATGAGGGCCACTCCATTTCTTTTACGGGTTTCTTGCCCACAGTAGTAGATAATAATAATAATTCTTACTGTGGGCAAGAATTATTATTATTATTATTATTATTATTATTATTATTATTATTATTATTATTATTTCCCCTTCTGCTTCCTCTTCTGTCTGTGGTCAGGCCAAGACATTTTGCTGCCTGAGGCAAAGGTCAAGATAGCACCTTCCCCAATGCCATGTAGAGAAACCAAGTAGACAGGCAGCAGTGGTTGAAGGTCACATGACAGCATCCTCCACAACACTTGAAAGCATCATGGTACCTTAGTGGGCACTTAGCAATCCATAAGGCACACATAACTCTGCCCTCCTACACTTTGATGCCACCCCAGCATCTGCCACCTGAGGCAGCTGGTTGTTTTATGGTAGGGCAAGCCCTGCCTGTGTGCTGGTGATGGTGGGTGGGCCGTTAGCCATTCAAGGTGCTGAATGTTAGTGACTCTCTCAAACGCCTTAGTTTCTACCACTGCCATCTTGATGTTGAATGATAAGCCACAGGTGATGGGCATGAAAACTTAATAGGTGACACTCTCCAAATCAAAAGGTCTCTGAGAGAAACCATTAATTTAGAAGTATTATTTTAGAAGCTAAAAAATAAAATCAATAACCACCCCAGCCTTTTCGTGAAGATATTCTAGAAAGAGTGAGAGAGATGAAATTAAAGCTATGATTGATTACTCTTAAGAGGTGCTGCCTTCATTAATTGAACAGCTGAGGCAAATTTGACTTTCTTGGAAGTAGTTCAGTTGATCGATTAATGTAATAAACAGCGCATTAAAATGGGTCTGTTAGATTCTTCCAGCTCAGCTTAGTAAGCATTTTTCACTCTGTTCAGTTTTGTATCAGTGATGTTAGAAAATGAGATGAACAGATTCCTCATTTTCCTCCGGTCTCTGTCAACTCCATGGTAATGACAGGATGAATACACCCAGAAATTGGGGAGAAGGCAGACTGAGGGCCTCCTAAGCTCCAGCTCCAACTCAGTTTATCCTAACTTCTTTGTCTAACTAGGCTCCAGGCTCAAAGAGCTTTTTCTTCCTGGTTTGTATATGATCCACTTTGTGTCTCCCGCTTGTGTTAGTAAATAGAGCTGGTCTTTCTCTTTGACCAACCGATGTGGAGTGTTAAAATTAGGTCATGATTCTTCATTCCCTCAACTTTGGGTAACTTTTTCTGGTTCAGACAAAAAAAGCAGAAAGAAACTGCGGGCGCTAGAAATGAGATTTATTCCAGGCCTGACATGTTTGAAGCAAATCCTTCCTTGGGGCACTATAAATATACAAACCGCATACAAAGCAAATGGGATATCGAGTGCATAAGATAATAACTCAGTTCTGTGGTTGGTTGATCCTGGCTCAGAAACAAGAGTGAAGCATCACTCCAAGGCTTACTCATTTCCTGATTTGTCTCAGTTCTGCTCCATGGGCAACCAAATATTCTTTTCTGTGACTGAGGGGAAGCCTCACGAACCTGAACCTGCCTAATCTGTATTTTCTCAAACAATACGTGATTCAAAAGACAGCCATCCTTTGAAATACTCACTTCTCATAATTTGTTATTGCAATTCTTCAGCCAAGTAATTTGTAGAAAAATGCATATACTAGGGCTAAAGTGAACATTTGTAAGTTAAAATAGTACACAAAAATGCATAAGAAAAAAATCACAAATTGATGTGGAAATGTTGAACTTCCACATCACATTTAACTGTAACTTCCTGTTCCCCTCTTCCCACTTCCTTCCTTCCTTCCTTCCTTCCTTCCTTCCTTCCTTCCTTCCCAACTGTTTAAACCAATTCATGAACCAAGAACCTATACATTGACCACTAATAATGAAACTTAGGTTGTAGATATTTTTCCACATTTGCTATGCTATTTTTGTGATATACAAATGACATGAGAAAACTTGATATAACTTGTTTGTATAACATTATTCTTGTTTATAAAACCCAATAAAAAATAAAAATAAAAACTGTAACTTCCTGTGACAAATCTTATTGTTTACTGTGTAAGGGAGTTGAATTGAAAACTAGTTGTGTGGTAAATATCAGGCCTCTGAGTGAAAGGCCCTATTGAAATAATGCATTGAAATGGAACATGAACATGAACCTTGTGTGGGAAGATGAATATCCAGATTAACTCTTTTTTCTTTCTTTGCTCTTCTCTTAAATGCAGGAGACCTCATTCCAGTGGGAGGCCTCCATGGGCCCTCAGAGAGCCTCCTCCTTATAGGGGATTCCTTTAAGGAGCCACTGAGCGGGAAGGTTGCCCGTGTCCAAGGCATTTGCCTTCAGCAAGACAAGATGGCCGCTCACGCAGGGGGCTATCAGGCGGTATTGGACGCCAACCTCCTTGTAGCTCAGATCCACGTGGCTCAATCTCTAAGAGAGTATAAGGACTCCATTTGTGAGGACCTGTGCTCTGCTGGAGATAGGCAGAAAGCCCTCAAAGCCGCAGAAGAAGACATGAAAAGAGTACTGTCCGAGGTGCTGGATTATTTGTTATACCAGCTAAGAACCCTTGAGAAGCAACGGGGCCATGCGTCAGTTCTCAAGAGCACCGGCGGCAAGCTAGGTAGGTGCTTTGAACTACAACTGTGTTGTTCTACATCCTTCTGTAGAAATTAATCCCTGCCAGGTACTGTTCCGTGCAAATCAGTTAAGCACAGTCTGTTCTTGAAGTTCCACAGGTGCAGCCTTTGCTCAAAGCAATCCTGTGGGGCAGTGGTTTTCAACCCTGGGGTGCCTTGAATGATGGTCAGGGGATGGTGCGGGCAACACTGGCCTCTGTCCTTCTTTCTTCCCCTCCCTTGTCTGATGCCCTTTCTTGTCTCTGCCTCCCCAAAGCTTGCACAGTTGTTTGTTGCAGTAGCCCTGGCTACAAACTCCCCAGATGGATGGTGCCACTGGGAGGCACCTCTCTTTGGGGTGGGGTGCAGCTCAGGTAACAGGACAGTAGCAGTGGCTGCCCGGAGGACTCCCAAGGAGAAAGGAGAAGAGAGGAGGCTGAAGGAACCCTCCACAAGGGAGGATGTTCGAAAAAGGGTGAGAGGCTGCCAGCTCTGCAGGCATGGGGTAACACAACTGGGCTCCTGAGCCCCACAGGGGTGCTGCAGAAAGAATGTAGTTGGTCAAGGAAGCCGTGGACCCCAAAAGTTTGAAAACCTCTGCTGTGGGGGATGTGGTGCAATGTGAGTTGTATCTACACACTGCACAACATGCTGATAGTTGGCCCACTGAAATTAGCAGACATAGCTAACTTCCACTGGGTCTACTGTACATAAGTACAAGCCTGTGTCTATATATGGGACACAATAAAATGCAACACGGTGCAGTGGTTAGAGTGTTGGATTAAGGATGGAAAAATCTGTCCATTTTGAGTTTCTTATTTTTCCAATCTTAAAGTCAGTTCTCCAGACATCTGCATCAATTTGTGTGACTTTTTTCCTAAACAATTTCATTAAAGTTCATCATAATTTTTAGGGTGTGTGTCCCCTAACATACACATTTTTGCAAGCAATTTTCCATAAGAACATGCATTTTTAGGTGCTCTTTCTTCAAATATACATAGTACAATAACACATTGTTGGGTCAGAGAACTGCATTGCAAAATGTGGAGGTGGGCAAATTTGGAAGAAAAGTTTCAATTTGCACATTGTTTTGGGAAGGGTAGATAAGGTAAGTTTGCGATAAAATACGTACCGAAAGAAATTTCACTCCCCAGGCTCCAATCCCTGCTCAATTGACAACCTCACTGATGACCATGTACTAATAGCTCTCTCTGAGCCTAGCCAACCACACATGGTTGTTGTGTGGGGATAAAAGGATGAGGAGGAAGAAAAGAAACATGCACACTGCCCCTTTAAGGAGTTGTAAAATAAACGGGTAACAGAGAAATAAGCAACATACAAGTTATCCTTCTTTTCATATACATACACCCAAATTCACCTGTTGTCATGATGATGGGCGTTTGATAGTACAGTATTCATACTGACTAGGCTATCCTTTCACTTTTTCAACCAAATTAGGGATGATCAAATATCCCAGCACAGAACTCTGGATCCCTGCCGTCTTTGGGATGAAAATCCCGGATCCAGGAGGTTCTGATTTGATGGTGCCCATCCTTGGAGTTGAATGTGATTGGAAGACAGGGCAGCCAATGCCGTTAGCTGGGACCATGGAAGATGCAGATGGGAAAGGTGAGGCCTAACACTTTGGACTGGAAGCTCCCCGCAGCAGGAAGGAAAGTGAGCAGGTGATGCACAGTCAGCTACAGGGCGGTGGTGTCATGCGTAGCAGCGGTACAAGAAGACGATCTCTGATTGGTTGCTCTGAATGCTGTATTATTTTATTGTGTTCTTGGATGGCTGCAAGTTGGGGGCGGTGCTTGATATTTCAGAGGATGGGTGCCATGGTGTTACTGTTAGTATAGGTAAAGGTAAAGGGACCCCTGACCATTAGGTCCAGTCGTAGACAATTCTAGGGTTGCAGCACTCATCTCGCTTTATTAGCCGAGGGAGCCAGCGTACAGCTTCCGGGTCATGTGGCCAGCATGACTAAGCCGCTTCTGGTGAACGAGAGCAGCGCACGGAAATGCCATTTACCTTCCCACAGAAGCGGTACCTATTTATCTACTTGCACTTTGACGTGCTTTCGAACTGCTAGGTTGGCAGGAGCTGGGACCGAGTAACGGGAGCTCACCCTGTCGCGGGGATTCGAACTGCCAACCTTCTGATCGGCAAGTCCTAGGCTCTGTGGTTTAACCCACAGCGCCACCGGCGTCCCTTACTGTTATCATACAAAGCCATTTAACAGATTGGGACCAGTTTACTTAAGGGATTTCCTTAGCCCACTTCATTCTGTGGAACTGCCACTATTACAGGTGCCACATAAAATTTGTTCCACTCTTGCAAGAAATCAATCTTTTAGTGTGGTGACACCTACACTTTGGGCCTCTTCCTCTCTCATAATACTAGAACTCAGGGCCATTCAATGAAGGTGAATATGGGGAGATTCAGGACAGACAAAAGGAAATGCTTTTTTCCCATGCATTGTAGAAGTAGACTATGGAATTCCACAAGATGTACCCATGGCCACCAAACTGGAAGGCTTTAAAAGAGGATTTGACAAATGCATGCCAGATATGGTTGTCAGTGGCTACTAGCCCCAATGGCTATGTTCAACCTCCACTGTTTGAGGCAGAAAGCTGGGAATCCCAAGTTTGGACACCGCTGTTGAATTTGGGTCCTATTTGCAGGCTTTCAAGAAGCTTCTTTGGGACGCGGGTGGCGCTGTGGGTTAAACCACAGAGCCTAGGACTTGCCGATCAGAAGGTCGCGGTTCGAATCCCCGCGACGGGGTGAGCTCCCGTTGCTCGGTCCCAGCTCCTGCCAACCTAGCAGTTCGAAAGCACGTCAAAGTGCAAGTAGATAAATAGATACCGCTCTGGCGGGAAGGTAAACGACGTTTCCATGCGCTGCTCTGGTTCGCCAGAAGCGGCTTAGTCATGCTGGCCACATGACCCGGAAGCTGTACGCCGGCTCCCTCGGCCAATAAAGCGAGATGAGCGCCGCAACCCCAGAGTCGGCCATGACTGGACCTAATGGTCAGGGGTCCCTTTACCTTTACCTTTTAAGAAGCTTCTGGGAAGGATAGGATGCTGGATTTAGATGGGTCTTTGGCCTGATGAAGCAGGACTCTTACGTACTTCTGTTAAGTAGGCAGTTGTCTAGTGGGGAAGGTGGAATGAGTGGAGACTGTGGTCCCATAGTGAAGCCCTTTGTGGTTCAAATCACAGCCTAGAAAGAATGAGATAGAATCCAGAAACACTAAGGATGTAGCAGCCCGCTGCAAAAAGCAACAACACAAAAATATGCTTCTCACAATGGTATGGGTTTAATCATGCTTCAGAGATTTCTGACTTCATGCTCATAAAAACTCACATTAATACCCACTTAGGCTTGGTGGTTTGGCTCTGACTCCTTGCAGGTCTTGTTCCACTCGCTGTTGGCTTCAGAACCGTGGATCCCATAACAGACGAGACTGGTCCAGTCATTGGGGCTCAAATTAACCCTTGGACAAATGCCGTCATTCCTGTGGTCCAGTCCCTGGGAAACTTACCAAGAGGAAATCCAGACCCGGAACTGGTAACTCCCATTCCAAGTTATTATTATTATTAAGGGGAGGAGGAAGGGGGTTTGTTATTTGTCAAACTCCTTTCTGATTCTTGCAGCCTGTTATGGGAAGTCATTGTTTTTACAGCTGGCTGCTTTGGAGAAGGAAAGAAATGCCAAGCAAGCATACTGGCACTGCCAGCGGGCAAAAGAAGAGGAGCTCTTTAAAGAGCTGGATTTTATATGTCTGGATGTCTTGGATGCAGCCAAGGAGGGGAAAATGAAAAAGGTGCACGTTGGTTTTGCCTGCAACACCTGCTGCGAAATTAGAAGAGTGCACTGGCCCTCTCCCCTGTATGCATGCTGGGCTTATTCCCCTGGGCTGGGGTAGCAGCACTTCAACAGACCATCATGTCCTTGTTAAAGACAGATTCTCCCCACCTATAGATAGGAAGCTGCCTTAGAGCAACTCAGGCCACTAATCGCATTATTGTCATGGGCTGGTTGGACACAGAGGAATGTAGGAAGAAACGAGCTGGGAAATCCCCAAGGGAGGAAGGCTCAGAGCCCAGGGAGTAGCGGTGGGACAACAATGAGTGGTCAGAGGGAGAAGACTGGGAAGAGCAAGTATCGGAAACTAAAGGGGTAACAGGGTTTAGTGAGCAGGGAGAGTCAGTGATAGAGTGAAGTCCAGAATCAGAGGCAGAAGCTGAAGCAGGAGAGTAGAGAGGCCAAGGGGCAGAGATGAGTCAGGCTGGTGAAGAGTCACAGATATCTCCCCCTCCTGCTGTGACAAGCTCCCTTCCCTCCCTTGTCTCCCAGAACTAGAAGAGGCATGAAAAGGGCACAGAAGAGATTAGTGACTCACAGTCACAGTCTCCGATTGCTTGGGGGAAACCCAGGACATGAGGGAACTTAGGCTTTTGTGGGTGTTAGAACAACCAAGAGGACCTCTTCAACTAAAAATAAAATAAGATCCCAGTCCTTATGATTCTGCATAAAGGGCTGAATGAAACACAAATATAGGAAACCACCTTATACTGAGTCCAATAACAGTTACATCCAGTCCAGTATTTCCTGCACTGACTGGCAGTGGCTCTGGAGGAGGCGGTCTTTCCCAGCCCTACCTGGAGATGCTGGGGAGTGAATTGGGAAGACTTTCTGCATGCAAAGCATATTTTAGCTTAATTCTCGTTATCTCCCCTCCCCCTTGCAGTTAAGGTATAGGATCAAATTAAGACCTGCTGATGAAATCTATCACCTACTGGAAGAATTCTCTGCCCAGGAAACTCAAAGGAGAGCTAGCAGAGATCAGAACATGCTGTGGGACACAGAACAGTCTCTGAGGATGAGAGGTATGGAGGCACAGCTTCTGCCTGTTGCGTTTGTGTGGCTGTCTTGAACTACAGCTGAGCTGAAGTTTCTCACAAGACAGTTTCCTTGGAAAATATCTGAGATGTTTCCTTTCCTCGCCCCCTTAGAAAAAGACACATTTGCAGAATGTTCTCCACTGTTTGTTGTTGGTTGGTTGGTTGCAATGGGCCCTCTCCCACCCCACTCACACACCCCACCCCACAATCCCCTGGGCCTCAATTTCCCCAGCTGTGCCCTAGAGCAGCGCTGTTGCATCAAGCTCTTCTGTAAAATGTCCTCGCTGAGCTTCTAACGGTGTTACTCATTGAGACGATTGTGTTTTGGTGACTCCAGTTGACAAGGACGAGAGAGACCAGGAAGGCAGAGTTCGGCTTTTGCTCAGGAAGATGCTGGAGAAACTGGTCCAGTTCGTCCGGAGGATGCAGCTAGAAGAAGGACGGATCCAGATGCAGTTGAAGGAGGCAGAACGGCAGTGGAGCAGAGGCTTGCGCATGGAAGATGCCATCAGAGAGAAATCCAGAAAGGTGAGGTCACCACCAGTTCCCCAACATGATCTGCCATGATCTGGCTTTGATGTACTGTACATTAAAAACCCTGATTTATGTGTCTCCGGTGGTATAGTGCGGGGAGGAATGCAGGTGGGTACAACTCCAGTACTTTTCTTAGAGAAGAGGTGATCACAGCATCTGTTAGAGTGCCAGGGGAATTTACAAAGTCTTCTTGCTCTAGCAAGTGAATGAGCAGATAATGTGGCCTTCAAGTTGGCTTGCGGTGATGAGAGATTAGCATAAGGCAAGTCAGAAAATGAAGCAAATCATCAAGTACTTCTCTGGGTACTTCTTTCCTTTTCTTTGATGGGGTCCCTTCTTCACATACCCTCAAAGATTTCTGGGAACCATGGTTGGCTAAAGGTGCTGGAATTGCAGGTGTCAGATGGTGGTGTGGTTGCTCAAAAGTAAACAGGCAAGACTCCGACCTGTCTTTCCCAGGCTTTATTCTTGGTGCAAACTACTTACAGTGAAGAGCGTTGTAAGTTCATGTCTGGCTCAATCACTAGCGGAATCTGGGAGTGGTCGGTCTTTGTACCTCCCCCAGCATAAAAGTCGCGTCACCACCAGCCTTTTCCGCCCCTCCCTGCACCGAAGCCTACTGCGCAGAATGGACGCTGGCAGGGGCATACTTCCCGCCTCTCCGGTTTGCTCAGGTTTGGTGTTGAGGCTCTCCCTAGCACCCCCTGGTCCCTGTGCCTCTTCTCCACTGGAGGTGGGGCTTTCCTCCTCACCAGAGGAGGACGTGCTTCTCAAGATTTTCGGAGGCTCGCTATAACACAACTGCCCTTCCACCTCTTGCCTCTGAGTTGATGGCAGTTCCCTGACACCCGGTCTGTAGTGAGTAAACTCCAGTTCCCAGAATTCTTTGAGGGAAGCAATTTATTTGAATGTGCTTTAAATGTATGGTATATATGGATAACACTTTTTTGCCTGTCCTTTGCATTTCTGTTTGAAACTCTGAATTATCATAATAGCGTTATAGGTTTTGTGTGCCAGAGTGTATGGGCGCTAGCTAGGGATAAGCCATTAAGAAACAAAGGCTGGATTGACCAGTCATTAACCCATCAATGCAAGTCACTGATAAAACAGAAGACTCTTCTGGGCACAGAGAGGGAGGTTGCCAGGGTTACAGTGGCAGATAATGGAGGCAGAAGGAGAAGTTGTGTTTTGGCAAGGGTTTTTTTGGGAAGAAGCAGCAGGAAGTAGGGAGAACCGGGTTGTACCCAGAGACCAGGGAGCATGGCTTTCCTCTGTTCAGGACCCAAGCTTGATGAAGTTATGGAGAAGAAACAGGAGGCACTCTTGAGGTGTGATATTCTGCACTCTCTCCATCAGTGTCTATATGTGTAAATAAAACCATACATCTCAAAGACACTACAGACTCTACTGTGCCTAATTTTCAAGAAGGAAACACAACTCTGGGTAAGTGCCTGGAACCTCCTGGAATCTTGCTAACACTCAGCAGAGATTGGGGGTGGCACA
The DNA here is from genome assembly GCF_027172205.1 of Podarcis raffonei. Taxonomy (NCBI): domain Eukaryota; kingdom Metazoa; phylum Chordata; class Lepidosauria; order Squamata; family Lacertidae; genus Podarcis; species Podarcis raffonei. The sequence goes on from NC_070616.1 coordinate 25,042,693, forward strand.
TAACAATAATGTCTAAAGTAGCACATGATAAGAAAGCAGGTAATGAACAACCAAGCATGGGATTGTCCCCAACTAAGTTCTACTCAGAGCAGACACAGCGAAAGCAATGGACTGGAGTTAGCCATGTTCAAGCTCAAAAAACAACAAAAAAAAAACAACAACAAATGGTTGTGCATCATATCTGTGGCCACCAAAAGATGGGTCCCAAATTTTCTGGGAACATTTTGCCGCATGCTTCATGTTAACATTTTGCAACACAAAAATCTCGGCAGTCACATTTCTTGATGTTTAATGCTGCTCTTAAGCAAGATGGTGGGAATGGGAAGAAGGGGTTGAGATCATCCCTGCTTCTCTGCCTTCTTCCAGATCACACTGCATCTTGTGGCTGGGTTCCAGGAACACATTGCAAAGCAGCAGACCAGTGTGGAGAGTGCCCACTGCAGGCTGGAATATTTCCGAATATTATCAGATACGTTGGCCCTACAGACAAAGGTATGCCTTTCTTGTGAACATAGGTAGCAAATTGAAAACCAACTTACTACCAGGTGTGTCTATGGGCTCTGCTGGACTGTCACCATTTGGGGGTGGGATTCAATCATAGGTTGCACAGCTTAGGTCCAAGCTATCTGAAAGACCTTATTCCCTCATATGCACCTGCCAGGGTTATGAGATCTTCAGGGGAAGCCCTTCTCTTGGTCCTGACTCCCTCACAGGCACTCTTGGGCCTTCTCAGTGGCTGCTGTGACTTTGGAATCCCTCCCTATAGAGGCTAGACTGGCTCCCTTCTTGTTGTCATTCCACTGGCAGGTCAAGACTTTTTTGTTCCAGTAGGTTTTTGGGAACTGACTGCTTTTAATGAAAGGGCTGATGCCATGCTGTTTTTATTGTAATTATTGGTATGGTTTTAATAGATTTTGTGTGTGTGTGTGTGTGTGTGTGTGTGTGTGTGTAATTCTATCAATGTTTAATTGATTTTTAATGGTTGATTGTCTATGTTTTAAGCAGTACTTATTTTTATTTGTAAGCTGCATTGAGTTTTATCCAGTGAAAAGGTGGGATATAAATAAATATAGTAGTAGTAGTAGTAGTAGTAGTAACAAGGGACACGGGTGGCGCTGTGGGTTAAACCACAGAGCCTAGAACTTGCCGATCAGAAGGTCGGCAGTTCGAATCCCTGTGACGAGGTGAGCTCCCGTTGCTCGGTCCCTGCTCCTGCCAACCTAGCAGTTCGAAAGCACGTCAAAGTGCAAGTAGATAAATAGGTATTGCTCCGGCAGGAAGGTAAACAGCATTTCCATGTGCTGCTCTGGTTCGCCAGAAGCAGCTTAGTCATGCTGGCCACATGGCTGTACGCCGGCTCCCTCGGCCAATAAAGTGACCCCAGAGTCAGTCACGACTGGACCTAATGGTCAGGGGTCCCTTTACCTTTACCTAGTAGTAATAAAAACAACAGTAGAAATAACAACAACGTGCATCGGGAGTTCTTGCACAACAAACCTGATTCCCCGAAAGATCAAACTTTTTGCAATAAGAAAAGTGATGGGGAAATAAACTGGAAAGTGTGGGATAAACTTTGCTTGATGAAACGTCTTCTAATCTGTAGTGCAACCACACCTGAATACTGCACAAAGTTCAGGTTGCCTCACCCTGAAAAAAGGATACTGTAAAGCTATTTTTTTTTAAAAAAAAAAGCTTCAGGGAGGGGCAACCAAGAAGATCAAGGGATGGAACAACTCCTGTATCAGGAAAGATTACAGCACTGAGGGCTTTTTAGTTCAGAGAAAAGGCAAGTAAGAGGCAACACGATAGGAATGTATACAGTTACATACCCTCTAACATTTCTCTGGTGAAAATAGGGACATCCTATTTAAATTGTTGTTGTTGTTGTTGTTGTACCCCATCTATCTGACTGGGTTGCCCCAGCCACACTCTGGGCAGCTTCCAACATAAACAGTGGCACCTCAGGTTAAGAACTTAATTCGTTCCGGAGGTCCATTCTTAACCTGAAACTGTTCTTAACCTGAAGCACCACTTTAGCTAATCGGGCCTCCTGCTGCTGCCGTGCCGCCAGAGCACGATTTCTGTTCTCATCCTGAAGCAAAGTTCTTAACCCGAGGTAATATTTCTGGGTTAGCAGAGTCTGCAACCTGAAGTGTCTGTAACCTGAAGCATCTGTAACCCGAGGTACCACTGTATAATAAAACATTAAACATTTAAAAAACTTCCCTATACAGGGCTGCCTTCAGATGGCTTGGGGGTCACATAACTCCATACTCTCCAAAATTTCTCTGATGAGAAATTTCTCTAATGAAAATAGGGACATCCTAAGGAAAAGTGGGACATTCCGGGATCAAACTGGGACAGATTCTGTAAATTCAGGACTGTCCCTGGAAAATAGGGACACTTGAAGGATCTGCAGTTATGCACGGTGTGGATGAAGTTGAATGCTAGAAGATTCAGTACAGAGAAAAGGAAATACTTCTTTACACAGTGCATACTGTAGATAATGATGGAATCTGCTCCTACAGGAGGAAGTGATGGCCACCAACTTGGATGACTTTAAAAGAGGATTAGGTGAAATTATGTGAGCCTAAGGCTCTCAGTGGCTATTTTCTGCTTCACTGTTGGAGGCAATATGTGTCTGAATACCAGTTGCTACATTTGGGTCCGGCTTGTGGGTTTCTCACAGGCATCTGGTTGGCTGCAGTGAGAACAGGATGCTAGATGAGATGCCCTGATGGCCCTGCCAGCACCTTTCTTCATATGTTCTTAGCCTCCTTGCAAACAAATCAGAATGAATGCTCATTAAACAGCTAATATTGTCTGATCTTCCTGCAAACAAATTAGGATGAATGCTCAGTCATCTAGAAGCTTCCTAAAAGCTTAACCCAAGGATGATCACATGCTGCAAAAATAAAGGTTTTCCCTGGATTGGGTTTATTCATATTATTCACCACTCGAAGAGTTGCTTCTTTTACTGGTTCCTATAGCGGGGTTTAACCCTGTGAAAAATACAAGTGGCAAATGTTTGCTGAGAGTTAATCTTCTTCTCTGTCTCAGGACCTTCTCTCCGGTTCATCCCAGTGCTTTCTGAACTACCCGGGCGCAAAATTCTACAGCGCGGCTGGCACTGCCCATGGAAGTTGGGAAGTCATCAATCGGAAACTGATCCCGCTCCTCAAGTCTGTGGTTCAGACTCTGGAGGAGAACAAAAGGGGTCCCTTGTCTCCTGAGATGCTTCTGGGTCTGGGATCAGGAGAAGGTGTGGTCTGCTGTTTCCATGGTCTTTGCAATGCTTTTCTTTCAACCGAGCAAGAGATGAAACCGTATTCTGGGCTGCGAATTAAGTGCAGTTGAGTTGCAAGGCCAGCCCTACCATTAGGTATAATGAGGCAGACGCCTCAGGTGTCAGATACTAGGAGGAACTTGTGGCAGCCACCCAAGCTTTTTGTGCTGGTCCCGTGGGTTACCTGAGAGGCAAGGTCCAAGTCCGGTCCATGGTCAAAGGTGCAACGAGGAGACAGTCCATAGTAGCTGAAGCTGGGTGCAGGGCAGGGAGTCGGGTGAAGTCAGGAACAGGCTTGCAAGCAGGGAGCCAGGGCAGGTCAGGAGCTCCGGCAGGAAAGCAGGACAGGGTTCAGGCAGGAACTAGCAACCAACAATGTTGCTCCCACAACTTGGGACTGGGGCTGGCCGGCTTTTATCTGCCCCGAGGCATAGGGCGGCCCCGATCCTCTGGTGACTTGCCTCTTCTGGCCTGGAGGCGAGCACTTTTTGTTTCCTCCGCCTCTCTGCCCTGAGCCTCTGCTGCTCAGGAGAGGCTGGAGGGTTACCGGACCCAGAGGCAACCTCAGCTTTCTCTGACGGGGCTGAGAGTGGAGCACCTGCAGGCAATGGGTCCTCCATCACCTCAGGAGTCAGAGCAGACTCAGCTGGTGCCTGCACCTGAGGATCCAGCACAGGTGAGGACCCTTCAGGCTCATGCCCCAGCCCCGGCTCAGCTGGTTCTGGAGGTGGGGAATCCTGTGTAGGCTGGGATCCCTCAGGTTCAGCATCTGAGTCCGAATCCCAGGCCATCACACTTTTGCTCTTGAGCCATTCCCCACCATCACTTAAAAAGCCACTTTCATTCTTCTGAGATGGCGCCCCAGTGGGGATGTCTGCTTGTTGCTGGTCTGGGACTGCTGAAGAAAGCTTCTCAGTGAGTGTGCAAAGTTCAGGCCACAAATTTCAGCAGGCATTCTGCTTGTGCATGCATTGCTCCACTAATTCTGCATGTGTTGTTGGAACTACCCACTCCATTGTAGATTTTTTTTATTTTATTTTTTTGCAATGTGGGTCTCCAGCCAAGAAACATGTAAAAAAATGAGCATACTAGTGCAAAATGTGCATTGAAATGCATACACTGGTACAAAAATGCTTTCTGGAAAAAGACTTTGCAAAAAAAGAGAGAGTGCATTAGAAGAAATTAACACTAAAATGCTGGTGCTTTTTGTGAGGATTTTTTTTATTTAAAATATAAATCACAAACTGATGAGGAAATGTGGAGAACTGAAGAATGGGGAAATAACAAACTGGGACAAACTGAAATGGACATATTTTCCCATCCCTAGGCAGCACAGCCCCATAGCCAGTGTTGCAGTAACGTTCAGTCTTGTTGCCCCTGATGAATGGAAAAGGCATATTATATCTCCTGTAGAAGCCCAAGGAAAGCTATACGAGTACAGTGGTACCTCGGGTTAAGTACTTAATTCATTTCGGAGGTCCGTTCTTAACCTGAAACTATTCTTAACCTGAAGCACCACTTTAGCTAATGGGGCCTCCTGCTGCCGCCGTGCCATCGGAGCCCAATTTCTGTTCTTATCCTGAAGCAAAGTTCTGTAACCTGAAGCGCATGTAACCTGAAGCGTATGTAACCCGAGGTACCACTGTGTATAATACAGTACTCATGCCTGCTTATAAAGTCTTTGCCTATTAAGCATTCAACAGTGGAATCGTAAACCCATTTCATGAAGATTTAGTTTCTTTATTTGTTTACTGTTCCCATTTCTAGCCTCATTTTCCCCTCCAAAATGAAAATGCCTGACAATTCTCAATGAAAAACAACCACCTGATGGTGAAACATCAAAACAGGAGAGAATCAGGAACATCTCTAAGAGCTCGAAGAAAAGCACTAGCTGACAGAGAAGCAGACTAAATTTAAAAATCTAACCAAAAATCTAAGCAGCAAGGAGATCAAAGTCTTATCCGAAAAATTAAACTTTTCAAACTGCTTGTAACACAGTAATTCAGCTGCAAGACACATTAGGATGAATGTGCCAAGCACCCTGCTGTTGAGGGTGGGCATTAATGCTGTGGGGATGCTGTTGTTCCTTTGAGGAACCTGTGAGTACCTCCAGATGTGGCTGGACTACAACTCCCATCATCCCCCTGACCATCAGCTACATTAGCAGGAGTTGAAGTCTGACCAACTGTGCTTGGAGGCTTGCAGGTTCCCCACCGGCTGGACCTACAGAGCAGAATGAAATGAAGTGGCAGCACCACCCACTGGCAGCTAAAGGAATGACTGAGCAGTGCAATGGAGTCATCAAAGGGGTTTCTGCAGTCGCTTCACATAACATTGTGCCTTTTGGGCCTGCTAGAAAACAACCCTACAAAGTTTGGGCTGAGGATGAATGCTGTTGCACACAGGGTCTGCTTTGGGGCTTCCCATAATGGGAATCTAGTTGGCCACTGTGACAAGGTAAAGGTAAAGGACCCCTGGATTGTTAAGCCCAGTCAAAGGCGACTAAGGGGTTGTGGTGCTCATCTCACTTTCAGGCCAAGGGAGCCAGTGTTTGTTTGCAGACAGCTTTCTGAGTCATGTGGCTAGCAGGACTAAACTGCTTCTGGCACAACAGAACACCATGACGGAAGCCAGAGTGCACGGAAACGCCGTTTACCTTCCTGCCACAGCTGTACCTATTTATCTACTTGCACTGGAGTGCTTTAGAACTGCTAGGTTGGCAGGAGCAGGGACGGAGCAAAAGGAGCTCACTCCATTGCAGGGATTCAAACCGCCGACCTTCTGATCGGCAAGCCCAAGAGGCTCAGTGGTTTAGACCACAGTGCCACCCGTGTCCACTGTGACAACTGGATGCTAGACCAGATGGACCACTGGCCTGTCTCCTCCTGATGTGCTTATGTCTCTATGCTGCGCAGACTCCCAATTATTTGTTTTGTCTAGGAGAACTATTTTTATACACCACTTTTCAGGGGGAACCTCGCAAAGTGGTTTCCATAAAATTATCAAAACAATGAGCATCAATAATTAAAAAAGAGACAATTGCTCGGAAAAGAGCAAAAACTCTCTGCATTGAAGATGCCATTTCTGATTTTATTCCCTTTTAATTTCCAGGTTTGGGCAGGCTCAGAATCTGTGCGGATGTGCCCTTGCATTATTCAAACCCTGACCACAAGATTTTAATGTGGAGGCATTATAAACACTCTGCATCTAAACTGCTTCCCTCTGCAGTTTAATTCCCCCCTCAATTAATTCAGCAGCATACCCGGAGTCTGTTAGCACAGGATTCCTTCTGTCCTCAACTTGGCAGCAAGTGGATGAAGTACAGAAAATCGATGGCATCCCTTTTACTCCCCACCCCCCACCCCACTCTCCTGGGAATTCAGATCTATCAATTGTGATGCAACCAGACTCTTAGTTACACAATAGATCTAAATGGGGGGGTTGTTGGCAGACAGTGCTAGGCTAGAGCTGGGAATATGGAGAACAGGATGGGGAAGATGTGCAGGCAGGCAGGCATTAGGGTTCTGCTGACAGGGCCAAAATGGGAGCTGAGCTGCACTCAGAAAATGCTAAAGATTTTTATTTTCATCCAGTCCTTCCTCAAGCAACTGTTGATTGTGCACAGGCCTTTTACCATATCTTATGTAGACGAATTTGATTCACTTTGCATGCATTTGTTTATTATTTAAGCTACTTAGAGGGGGAACCTACCCGATTTGCACTTTAGAAGCCAACACACAGCCATCCTTTGAAATGCTCACAACTCCAAATTTTGCAAGGCAGTTCTCCAGCCAAGTAAAGTTTGCGAATGCCCATGCTAGGCTGAAGTGTTTCCCACATAAAATGTGATATGTTAAAAATCCATTTCCAACACATTGATTAGCTCAGTTAGCAGAGCATTAAACTATTGATCTCAGGGTTGTAGGTTTGAGCCCCACATTGGGCAAAAGATTCCTGCATTGCAGGAAGTTGAACTTGATTATCCTAGCGGTCCTTTCCAACTCTATGATGCTATGATGCTAAGATCCCATTTGTGATACCAAGCTCCCATCTAAAAGCAACTCCAGAAGTGTCTGGGATGCAATATCAGTTTGGTCAGGAAGGCAACCACACCCATGGGTCATGGCAGGTCCACAAGTTACTTCAGACATTGCAGATGCGCCTTGAATTCTGCCCACTAAGTGACTACTTGGTATGAACAGAGAAATCTGTCAATTTCAGTTCCTTCTATTTCTCACTTAGTGACGCGGGTGGCGCTGTGGGTTAAACCACAGAGCCTAGGACTTGCCGATCGGAAGGTTGGCGGTTCGAATCCCCGTGACGGGGTGAGCTCCCATTGCTCGGTTGCTGCTCCTGCCAACCTAGCAGTTCAAAAGCATGCCAGTGCAAGTAGATAAATAGGTACCACTCCGGCGGGAAGGTAAACGGTGTTTCCGTGCCCTGCTCTGGTTCGCCAGAAGCGGCTTAGTCATGCTGGCCACATGACTCGGAAGCTGTACGTCGGCCTCCCCAGCCAATAAAGTGAGATGAGTGCCGTAACCCCAGAGTCAGTCACGACTGGACCTAATGGTCAGGGGTTCCTTTACTTTATTTCTCACTTTCCTAAATCCAGATCTCCACATATCCACAGCAATATGTGGGTTGTTGTTTTGTCAAAGCTCATGGAAATTTGTCAGCATTTTAGTATGAGTCTCTCTTAAAATACTTTTTCATATATAATTTTAAGTAACAGACACATTTTTGCAAGTAATTCCCCTTTGCAAAGGCATTTTAATGTTGTTTTCATTGTGGTGCATTTTTATGCACTCTTCCCCCTAATATATGCATCAGGGTTATTTTTTAGAACTGCATTGCAACATTTGAAGAAGTGGGCATTTTGAAGCTGAATTCTCCTGCAGTGCACAGATTGGTTAAAAATGTGCATATTAGGTCATTTCCCATTAACGTGCAAACAAAACACAACTTCTCCCCAGTCCAGACTGCCTGCTGCACCTTCTGGCTTCTGTTAAGCAGCAGTGATCTGGCTTCAGCCTTAAATGTCCTACCATTAAAAATAAATAAAATAGAACCCCCATAGTTTCTCAAACTTTCTTTTAAATGTACAAAGTCTTGTCACTTGTCCGTATCTTTGGACTGAAGACTAGGGGGTGGGGGGGATCCAGTTCAAGCTGGGAAGAATCCCAAAAGCCTTTAAGATTTGTCAGCAAATAGTTGGTGGTTATTTAAAAACTACCAGAACTGCATTAACGTAATTAATAGCAGGCAGGGTAAAAACCACACATTTCCTCTCGCATGTTGTTCCTTTTTGCCCCCTCCACTGGTTCCACATACAGAACCCAACACAGCTGGCTGTTAAATCTTGCATCTGCACTGGCAATGGAAAAAACATACCCTATCTCTTCTTAGGGGCCCCAGAGCGGTTTAGTTCCAGGGACTGAGGGGCAGCTACCACCGTGGCATTGGCTATCTGAGGCAGCTCTCCCTCTCTCTACCTAATAGTAGGGCCGGCCCTGTTTGGAAGGGAGGGTTATTTAACCCTTTGTCCCCACCACGGTTGCAATTTGCAGAAACAACCATTGGTACTAGTGGCTTATTTTTCAAGATGGCAGCTATGCAAAGGTAGAAATGCCACCTCAGATTGGGCCCTCAGCCTCTCAGCTAATTCACCAGCTGATCTAATTAACCCTCAGCCCATGCCATGGACTACTTCATCGGTTGCCTTTTCCATCCCCATTATCCAATTTTAGACCAGGGATAAAATATAGGTCCTCAGGCCCGGGGACCCTAGGTGGCCCTCTGGGGCTCTCTATGTGGCCCTTGGGGCTTTCCTTCCCAGGCCACACTCCTTCCTGGCCCTGCTTTTCTTCCTCCTTGCCCAGCTGGAATGTGTCTTGCTTGAACTCTTGCTTGCCTTGACAGAGGATAGAGAGGAATGTTTGAGTGTAAGTGGAAACCAGCCTACTGTTCCAAGGTCAAATTCACCCTTATTGGTCTGCTCAATTTACCTCTGGCCCTCACCACCAGTGGCCCTCAGAAGGAAATGTGGCCCTCAGGTTGGAAAAGGTCCTCACTGGTGCTTTAGAATATCAGCTTTTTGGACCTGAAAGCCGTCGCTTGTTTGGCTTAGGGCAGCTGTCTCACTTAATGCCACTACCAAGCTGCTCCACGTTTGTTTGCAGACACCCTGCTCTACGCAGTGCTTCCCCTCCCAGAGAAACGGTGAATTTGATAAGCCTTCAAAAGAAGCATCCCTTTGACACCTCTCATTCCTCCTATAGGCTACTCATCCAGAAGCACTCTGAAGGTGTCTGAAGCTGCCGGCGAAGCGTTCCGGACCGAAACGAGGCAGGAAATGGCTCTTGCTGCGGCAAGCCTCTCGCCTGCGCCACCTTCTTGGTCCACACCAGACAGATCCCAGTTGTTGCAAGAAATCCAGACCAGGTGAGATGCATGGGTTTTCCTCAAGCTCCAAGGCCCAGCACAAAACACCCAGGGGCTGGGGGCCTTGGGCTACCCTCTAATGACACCCTTGCCATTGGCATCACCCTAAGATTTCCCCTCTTCTGCACAAGCACGATGCAGAACAGTTGTGCAAAACAGGGAGAGCTCATCCCTGAAAGGCCATTGGATAGGCAGTTTCTTTTAGGGAGGAGCCAACACACTGCTCAAGCCAATGGGAAGGCTGGGAAGGAGCTTACGGGTTACTACAGCTCTGTGCTGTCTTAATTCTTCATGGGATTGTGGTTATGATGCTTTTTCTTCTTGGCATTCACAGTGTTTAGAATCATGGGGCTCTTAAGCTCTGGGACAGCTCAATTGGTAGAGCATGAGACTTAATATCAGGGATGTGGGTTCAAGCCCTGCATTGGGCAAAAGATTCCTGCATTGCAGGGGGTTGGACTAGATGATCCTTGTGGTCTCTTCCAACTCTGCGATTCTATGATCAGATGAGATTCTGCTTCCCCACCTTGGCAAGTTCCAAGTCCTCCCCAGCCTCCACTGAGGCTCTTTTCTCTGCAGAAAATTGGGGGGAGAACCAGCACCCATGCTCCCTCTTCCAAAGTGGCTGAAGTCAGGGAAGATAGGGAAGATCCATTCCTCCTCCAGTCCACATTCCCACCATTCAGTCTCTTCCTTTTGCTCCTTCCTCCTCCTGCATCAGTGCCTTTCAATCAACATCTGATCCCAGCAGCCCTTGGGGCTCATGACAGCTCCCGCCTCTTCCTGCCATTCTTTCAGCAACGGGAGAATCAATTCATCTCTTTCTGACAACAGCAGCTTATAAATCTGCCAGCACCTCCTGACATTACCTGTGATGTTGTTTGGGCAGGATTTTCTTGGAGAAGCACGCCAGCGAGATGGTGCACCTTGAGCTGTCCTTGATGGCTGAGGAAATCAACATGATCTCTTGCTTTTGCGACTCCTCCAAGCTGAGAAAGGACCTGGTGAGAGAGCTGTCTGTCACAGAGAGGGGCGATGGGCAAGAGACAGAATTTGCTTTATGGAGTGTCCTCCAATAAATGAGATCTTTAAAGGTGGATGATTGGTCTTGATGCTCAGCATCCAATTATCTGAAACGGTTGCATGAATCAAAAATGGTGCTATGGTTCCCAGGTAGATTTGGAAAAGAACCCTGGAGAACAACTGTCAATCAGTGTAAAGTCTGGAAAAGAGATTGGGAGTTTGTGGCCTTCTAAATGTTGTAGGACTCCACCTTCTATTATCCTTGATCAAGGGCCATGCTGATGGGAGCTGGAGTCCAACAAGATCTGGAGAGACAAAGCTTCATTTCCGAGCACAATTCAAAGTGTTGGTGCTGCCTTTAAAGCCCTAAACGGCCTCAGCCTGAAGGAGTGTCTCCATCCCCATCGTTCAGCCCGGACACTGAGGTCCAGCGCCGAGGGCCTTCTGGCAGTTCCCTCCCCGCAAGAAGTGAGGTTACAGGGAACCAGGCAAAGGGCCTTCTTGGTAGTGGCACCCTCCCATCAGATGTCAAGGAAAAAAACAATTACCTGACTTTTAGAGGACATCTGAAGGCAGCCCTTAGGGAAATTTTTAATGTTTGATGTTTTATTGTATTTCTAATATTCTGTTAGGAGCCGCTCAGAGTGGCTGGAGAAACCCAGGCAGATGGGTGGGGTATAAATAAATTATTATCATTATTAGCATCATTATTATCATTATTCCCCACCCCTGGTGGTTCCCCCACCCCAATAGCCTGACCCTGAATAAGGCATCTCCCTACACCCTGATGTATTTACTGAAACCTAAAAGCATGAAATCCAATTTCCTGATAAAGTCTAATTTACCAGTTCACACTGGAGTCTTGTTGAGCGATAGTGACTTCTCCAGGTTAGCAGCAAAGGCTGAGGAAGGTTCTTCCACTGCCACCCGAATGTTGACATTTTTAATATCCGTTTTGTGTTCATTGATACCTTTGCATCAAGAAATTGACCTTATTGCCCTGTGCTTCCCATATCCCTATATTTCCAGGGAACAACACGAAGGCATAACTTGGGAGCGGCCAACGACTGGGACAGCCTCCTGAAGGAGCTGGCTGAGTATCACCAGCATGCTGAAGAAGAGCTTAGACAGCAGCACTGGGAAGAAATTAAATGTGCCGGGCTCAGCCCCGAGGAAAGAACCCTCAAAGACGGAGCTTTATTCTCTCTGGAAGAAATCCTCCAGAATCTTGTGTCACTGGGTGCCGACCTGCAAAAAGCAGGGGGCCCTTCTAGATTAGGCCTTGCAAAAGCAAACAGTGTGAGTTGCAACTCCCGGAGTCCTGTGCTTTGCAGACTCCTGTCTTAATTCCCTCTCTCTGTAACCTGTGTTATGCAATGACAGGGTGGTGTGGATGCATTTGGCAGAGAGGTGGGTAAGGTTCGATCGGTGCGTGGGTATTATGGGGAGAGGGAAAGGTAAAGAGACTTTGGGGAAAGGGCCATAGCTTAGCTGTAGAGCACATGTTGTTTGTTGTTGTTGTTTAGTCGTTTAGTCGTGTCCGACTCTTCGTGACCCCATGGACCAGAGCATGCCAGGCACTCCTGTCTTCCACTGACTCCCACAGTCTGGTCAGACTCATGTTTGTAGCTTTGAGAACACTGTCCAACCATCTTGTCCTCTGTCGTCTCCTTCTCCTTGTGCCCTCCATCTTTCCCAGCATCAGGGTCTTTTCCAGGGAGTCTTCTCTTCTCATGAGGTGACCAAAGTATTGGAGCCTCAGCTTCAGGATCTGTCCTTCCAGTGAGCACTCAGGGCTGATTTCCTTAAGAATGGATAGGTTTGATCTTCTTGCAGTCCATGGGACTCTCAAGAGTCTCCTCCAGCACCATAATTCAAAAGCATCAATTCTTCGGCGATCAGCCTTCTTTATGGTCCAGCTCTACTTCCATACATCACTACTGGGAAAACCATGGCTTTAACTATACGGCTCTTTGTTGGCAAGTTGATGTCTCTGCTTTTTAAGATGCTGTCTAGGTTTGCCATCGCCTTTCTCCCAAGGAGCAGGCGTCTTTTAATTTCGTGGCTGCTGTCATCATCATGGAGCCCAAGAAAGTAAAATCTCTCACTGCCTCCATTTCTTCCCCTACTATTTACCAGGAGATGATGGGCCCAGTGGCCATGATCTTCGTTTTTTTGATGTTGAGCTTCAGACTGTATTTTGCGCTCTCCTCTTTCACCCTCATTAAAAGGTTCTTTAATTCCTCTTCACTTTCTGCCATCAAGGTTGTGTCATCTGCATATCTGAGGTGCTTGATATTTCTTCCGGCGATTTTAATTCCGGCTTGGGATTCATCCAGCCCAGCCTTTCGCATGATGAATTCTGCATATAAGTTAAATAAGCAGGGAGACAATATACAGCCTTGCCGTACTCCTTTCCCAATTTTGAACCAATCAGTTGTTCCATATCCAGTTCTAACTGTAGCTTCTTGTTCCACATAGAGATTTCTCAGGAGACAGATGAGGTGATCAGGCACTCCCATTTCTTTAAGAACTTGCCATAGTTTGCTGTGGTCGACACAGTCAAAGGCTTTTGCATAGTCAATGAAGCAGAAGTAGATGTCTTTCTGGAACTCTCTAGCTTTCTCCATAATCCAGCGCATGTTTGCAATTTGGTCTCTGGTTCCTCTGAAGAGCACATATATAAACAAATGCTCATCCCTACTGGGTTTCCCATTGTTGTAGCTCTAGATCCAGCACAGAGAGGAAGACAAGCCTCAGTGCCTCTTCTTCTCAACCCAATGTTCTAACCTGCTAGCTCTTTGTTCTCCTTCACTGGCCCACAAAGCTTGATAACACCACCTCGTGTCAACAGTAGGGGAAAGGTCCAATTTGGACCACACTTCACAAAACAAGGCAGATCCCTTACAGACTTGACAGGAATCATCAACTTAGCAAAGAGATTGGTTTGACCACTTCAGCAGCCCTTTATTCTTTGCAGAAGAGGGACGCAGGTGGCTCTGTGGGTTAAACCACAGAGCCTAGGACTTGCCGATCAGAAGGTTGGCGGTTCGAATCCCCATGACGGGGTGAGCTCCCGTTGCTCGGTCCCTGCTCCTGCCAACCTAGCAGTTCGAAAGCACATCAAAGTGCAAGTAGATAAATAGGTACCGCTCTGGTGGGAAGGTAAACGGCATTTCCGTGCGCTGCTCTGGTTCGCCAGAAACGGCTTAGTCATGCTGGCCACATGACCCGGAAGCTGTATGCCAGCTCCCTCGGCCAGTAAAGCGAGATGAGTGCCGCAACCCCAGAGTTGGCCACGACTGGACCTAATGGTCAGGAGTCCCTTTACCTTTACTTTATTCTTTGCAGAAACCCCATTCCAGGGAGACAAAAGCATAGGTTTGGTGGGGACCCCAAGGATGACATCTAAACTAAAAAATATGTTTTTATATATACTGGAAGCCACCCAGAGTGGCTGCCGAAGGCCAGCCAGATGGGCAGGGTCTAAATTATTATTATTATTATTATTATTATTATTATTATTATCATCATCATCATCATCATCATCATCATCATCCCTCCTGGCAAAAAAACAACGAACTTACAGCAACGTTATCTTTTGGTCTGCAGGAAACTCAAACTTTGGAGAGCAAGCTGGGCAGAGGCTCAGTGGCTCAGAAACTGCGAGCCACGGCAAGCAAAATAGTGAAGCAAGAAGCTATGAAGCAATGGTGGATACACAGAGTTCTGGATTGTTACAACCATCTCCAGGTACAGCCCAGCCTCTTGTTTCAGAGGAAGGGCCATAGCTCAGTGACAGAGCACCTGCCTTGCATGCAGAAGGTCCCAGGTTCAATGGTCGACATCACCAAGTAGGGCTGGGAGGGAACCTTCTCTGAAAATCTGACTGCCTGCCAGTGTAGAGAATACTGAGCTAGATGGACCAAGTGTCTGACTCACAGCTTCCTCCACCTCAGTTCTCCTACTTTTAATGGGTAACTATATCCTGCATAGGGACGCAGGTGGCGCTGTGGGTTAAGCTCCTGTTGCTTGGTCCCTGGTCCTGCCAACCTAGCAGTTCAAAAGCACATCAAAGTGCAAGTAGATAAACAGGTACCACTCCGGTGGGAAGGTAAACGGCATTTCCGTGCGCTGCTCTGGTTCACCAGAAGCGGCTTAGTCATGCTGGCCACAGCATGCTGGAAGCTGTACACTGGCTCCCTCGGCCAATAAAGCAAGATGAGCGCCGCAACCCCAGAGTCGGTCACGATTGGACCTAATGGTCAGGGGTCCCTTTACCTTTACCTTTACATCCTGCATGCACTATCTTCATGAGTTGTTCTAACTTTGCTCGGTTGCAGCTCCTCCCATGGTGACGCCACTGCTAACATTGGTGTGAATTTCTCTACTTTCTGCCCTAAGAGATGGAGCTGTCCGGAAGACGTATTACAGGTTCTGGACAACTTATGCTACACAGCTGCAGGGGAAACGGTAGCCCGTGAGGTGTCCCAGTCAGCTGAGCAACATCAGGTGGAGAGAGTGATGGCCTTTCTCCAAAAGTCCTCTAAGGAAGGCGAAATACTTGTCTCTTTCAAAGAAATGGATGAAGCTGAGCTGAGGAAGCTACAGGCACTGATCCAAACGGAACTGCAGGCACAGATAGAGGAAAAGGTACAGAAACTGCGCTCCATTGGCCTGGCTGCATCTAGATGTGCCTGTCAGGCTTTGGGGAAACAGCTTCCTGCCTCCCTTTGGCTGTGGATAAGCAGAACAAAGCAAAAATAGTCTCTTGCCGTTTAAAGAGATTTTAATGATCACAGCAAAAGAACAGAGTCCATTCTTGGAGTGAAGGTGCTCCCAATTAAGGTTTCCACCCACTCCACCCCAAGTCACCCAAGTCACTTCCTCGTCTTGCAATCTGATCTCACAACCACTGTGCCTTCTGTGCAGCTACCTTATCTAATCTCCTTGACCTTGGACTGATCAGCTGGACACTTTCCACCAAACTGGAGTCTGTTCTTCTCCCTCCCCCCCCCCCTCTCTCTCTCTCTCTCTCTCTCTCTCTCCCAGTTCTTTTTCTCCCAGCTATTCACTAAGTTCTTCCTAACTTTTGTCTTCTGAACTCTGTCCCTCTGCAAACCACTGCTCCAAATCTATACTGTCCCACTGCTCCTGAGAAGATTCAGGATCCTGATCCGTAGCAGGGGGGAGGGGGGAGGCTCTATCCATTCCTCATCTGTGCAGCCTTCCTCAGCATGGTCCCTGACAGTGCCCCAAACTCAGGATTCATCTGTAACATATCAGGAAAAGGCAACAGCTAGAGGTAGAACACCAACTCTGCATGCATAAGGTCTGCATGCAATGATCTGACTCTATGATTATCCACACTTGCCTTTCATCCACTCTTCCCTTCATCCTTTTAAAAATGGTTCTTCAAGGCTTTCTCAATGTTTCCTCCAGCTGGAAGCCAAAGAAATGGACGTGATTCAGGAGGTGGCCAAGCAGACCCCAGGCTCCGCTGCTGCTGAACAATTGGCGTATTTTCTCCTGACTCAGAGGCATCTACGGCAAACAGTCCTGGTATCAGAAGGTATCTCAAGGCTTCAAAAAGCAGTCCCCAGAACACCAGGCGATCAGAGCTCCACAGAAGACCTTGCTCAGGAGGTAGGAACATGTGTTCCTGCCAATAGATGTCTCTAAGATATTTTTGAGAGCGGAGAAGAATGGCTGTCAAAATTGCAGCATTGTGCAGATACTACAGGTCAGCTACTCTGAGTGCTGGAAGATTGACAGGATGTAAAGCTGTCTTATATTTAGCCTCAGCCAGCCTTCAGCCACCTTTTGCTCTCCAATTGTTTTGGACTGTAGCTCCCATACATTTCAGCCAGGGGGCAGCCACTGGGAAGGCCCTGTCCCTCACTTGATTCAGCGGGGGGCACCCAGAGCAGGGCCTCCAAAGGGGATCTTAAGGTTCAGGTAGGTATGTATGGGAGAAGGTGAAGGTAGCCTGGCTCCAAGCAGGTACCTTTGAATGCAGGGCAGCAGAAAGCAGGGGAGGTCTGTTTGCTTGTCAGCTTCCCAGAGGCTGAGCACAGCTGAAGGCAAAATTCTATGCTAGATAGAATGCATGCAGCAAAGCTCTTCTATTGCTCTCTCTAAACAAAATAAAAGAGGGTGGTCTTCATCATATTGAATCTGGGCCTTTCTGTGTTTCAGGAGCTGCTTGTGGATGAAGAGATGAAGGGTGTTGCTCAGCTGCTGAAGGGGAAAAAGGAGTATGAGGACTCCATGTTGGAGCTGCAACACACAGCACGGATGCTGCAGTTGAGGGAGAGGCAATTTCAAGAGACGGTCCAAATGCTGAAGGCTCACTCCTCAGACAAGGTGACAATGAACTGACATTATTATGATGCATTGAAATTACATCCTGCTCTTCCTCCCCAAGCAGCCCAGGGTAGCAAACAGACACTTTAGAAACAAAAAAGAAAGCAAAAACAGTAAAAAATATATATATCTAAAAACCATTACAGTGGTACCTCAGGTTAAGAACTTAATTCGTTCTGGAGGTCCGTTCTTAACCTGAAACTGTTCTTAACCTGAGGTACCACTTTAGCTAATGGGGCCTCCCGCTGCCGCGCAATTTCTGTTCTCATCCTGAAGCAAAGTTCTTAACACAAGGTACTATTTCTGGGTTAGCGGAGTCTGTAACCTGAAGCGTCTGTAACCCGAAGTACCACTGTAGAAGGTTTGCTGTTGCAGCTCAATTCCTGTTTGCACTGGCTTGTCCTCTGCTACCTCCCATAGCAGCCAATTTGTGTTATGCCTCATGGTAGCCATTTTGAATGCTGCTCACAGCCTTTCCTCAAAATTCCAAGTGTGCCCACTAACCTGCAAAGACTCACAAGCCCTACATTAACAGTGACTATTTTTGCTGACTCCTCTGCTGTTGTGCAACCTAACCACTGCCTGTATTTCCTATCTTTCTCTCTCGCTGTTTCAATGTGGCCTTCAAACAGCAGCGCCTGGAGGATGCTCGCCAGATAGCCAGTGGACTGCAGGACTTCAGGAAGCAGAAAACCAGAGAGCTGGCAGAGCAGCTGAGAACTTACCTGCTGGGCAGCCAGAAGGCAAAAGAGGGAACCTCAAGCAATCCCAGTCCACCCCAGGTAGGATTTGCCAATAGAAGCCATTGGTTTTCTGCAGGGAAGATTCAAAGGAGGTTGCCAAATGAGAAGAAGTAAATCACTTCTTGTTTCTTTAAAAAAATTAATTGAAAGTCATGGTTTCTTTCTGCCCTGCAGAGTGAAAGTCCTCCTCTAGAAAAAAAAGGTAAAGGAGGAAAAGGAAAAGAGAAATGGGTGGATTCCCAAGAAGCTAGGTTGGTGGAGCTGGAGGAATCTTACCAGGAGCAAATATTGGAAGAGAAAGCAAAACTGGAGGATCAGCTGGAAAGAGGGGAAATGAAGAAGTGGTCAAAGCAGGTGGGAGCAGGAGGGCTGGCCCTTCTCCAAAGGGAATGAACATTGCCATTCAAATGGTGTTCATGCACCACGTCATGTGATCGATTATGTGGGGCGGGGCTTACCTGGGCACTCCAATATTTTTTTCAAGTTGGCACCCCTGCATGACTTCTACGCACACAAAATGTAGCTCTGTGTCACTGAAGGAGAAACTGTAGTTCCTGGCTCCTGCAGTTTCCAGTATTGTGAGGTCTATTAAAGAGGCTCAGAGCATTATGCAGAAATGCCCATAGTCTGTCCCAGCTGGACTCCAGGAGGTGGAGGGTCAGGACTTACGGATATTTAGAGGGAATGCAGACAGCAACTCAGGGCTTAACCCTTATTCTTGTTAGAAACTGATCAGAGAACATGATGAGACGGTGACCTTCTTGGACAAGGCGTTTCGCCAAGATGTGCACAAGCTCAGAGGGAGGATGGAGAAAGATCAAAGGAGAAAATACTCAGGTCAAGAAGATGGAAATTCGCTGACTTCTGAAGCCGCCTCTTTGCCAGGACAAAACCAACCCAGCCTGGCTGAAGACAGAGTTCTCTCCCTCTTGGCAGAAAGTAAGTCTCCTTGGCTGCTAACAGAAAGTTAAGCCAGCCTTGTCACTCATCCATGGCTCAGTGAGCACTTTTAAAATAAAGAGAGTGACACTCAGTGATGGAAGCTGAGGCTTCAATCACATAAATGGAGAGACCTTCATTGGTTGCTAGCAAAGCTGATGGTTTCGGAGTTGCTGTCTCAAACCAATAGCCCCATCTGAGGTTTGTTTACTTGGGCCATGTTAATGCCATATATTTTAAACACTATTATACCACTTTAACAGCCATGGCTGTTTAAAGAGAATTATGGGAGCTGTAGTTTGCTAAGGGTGCTGAGAGTTGCTAAGAGGTATCTAGTTGTCATCGCCGTCCCAGCTACAATTTCCAGAGAGATTTAAAAAGAATCCCTCAGGGATCTCTGGAAATTGCAGCTCTCTGAAAGGACTAGGTTGTTGTTGTTGTTTAGTTGTTTAGTCGTGTCTGACTCTTCGTGACCCCATGGACCAGAGCATGCCAAGCACTCCTACCTTCCACTGCCTCCCGCAGTTTGGTCAAACTCATGCTGGTAGCTTCGAGAAGACTGTCCAACCATCTCGTCCTCTGTCGTCCCCTTCTCCTTGTGCCCTCAATCTTTCCCAACATCAGGGTCTTTTCCAGGGAGTCTTCTCTTCTCATGAGGTGGCCAAAGTATTGGAGCCTCAGCTTCAGGATCTGTCCTTCCAGTGAGCACTCAGGGCTGATTTCCTTAAGAATGGATAGGTTTGATCTTCTTGCAGTCCATGGGACTCTCAAGAGTCTCCTCCAGCACCATAATTCAAAAGCATCAATTCTTTGGCGATCAGCCTTCTTTATGGTCCAGCTCTCACTTCCATACATCACTACTGGGAAAACCATCGCTAGGCACCAAAAGCCTAGGTACCTCCTAGCAACTCTCGGCACCCTTAGCAAACTACGGCTCCCATAATTCTTTGGGGAAGTCATGTCTATTTGAATGTATGGTGTAAATGTGGTGTTGGTCAACAAATCCCATGGGGTCATAGCCATTTCCAGAGCAGCATGCTGAGCCGTATCCAGAACTACTTTCTCTCACTCTCAATTTCGGTTTCTCCCAGTTTTTCCTTTCTTAAGTTCAGTTCACCTCGTTTATGCATCAGTATGCAAATTATCCAGCAAAAAATCTGTACGAAAATACAAGTGCATTTTTGGCCACATTTTTTAGCAACATAAGAAGTTGTTTAGCTCAGTATTACTTACACTGACAGGCAGCAGCCATCCAGGATTTCAGGCAAGAAGCATTTCCAGCAATACATGGAGATGCTGGGATTGAATTTGGGATTTTCTGTATGCAAAACCAGTGCTCTTTACTAAGCTACAGCCCTTCCCCTGATAGTTTTTTCCTAATATATATGTACATGCTTTTCCCGTGATATCAGCCTTACACACACTTTTTTGATGCTGTTTTTGATTGGGAAATGGCATCATCAAGTTTGGAGGAGTGTGAATCTCAAGAATAGCTGCATTAAGAAGAGAAATGAACAATTTCCTCCCCCACCCCACAGGCAGGAGGGGTGGCAGGGATGTGAATGTGTCTACACCATTCTTTGTCTTAGATCACACTAACTAGATTAATAAATAATAATAATAATAAAATTTTATTTATATCTCGCCCTTCTCAGCTGAAGCCGGGTTCAGAGTGGCTAACAACAGTAAAATAATGCAGCATTCTAAAATCAATGCTCCTCCCTTGCAGATATCAAGGTCTTGAAGCAAACTGAACTCCTAGTGAGTTTACGAACCACCCTGCTGAATCCTCGGTTCACAGCTCTTCTGTCTGGTAAGGCTTCCAAAGTGATTGTTGTCACATCATCTGATGCTCCGTCTTACTTTTGCAAAGAATTGAAGGCTCCTGTGCACACCGGAACGAGCTATATTGCATGTTAGTTATGAAATGCGCCCTGTGAGTAGCCAAACTTGGCCAAAAAAACACCTGCCAACAAGCAATGTGTATTCTCTTCCTGTTTGTGTAGATAGCAATGGATCTGGTGGTGTGACATCTTCCAAGCTCCTTGCTCTTCTGAAGGATGTGAATTGCCAAATCCAAAAGTGTGCAGCGGCAGTTGGACTGCTGGACGTCCATCGTCCGGAATATGGTAATTCCTTTGCATTGCACTCTCTGTTCTGCTTTCAGTAGACAAAGGTTTCAGCACCATGGACAGGTTCTTTTCTGGAGGGAGGCTACTGGATCAACAGCTTGATTGGGGCCTTGGTTCATTGCCTTTGAAGATATAACAGCTGTTCTTGCTCTCTGCCCCACCCGACCCTCTGTCCATCTCTCTCTCTCTCTCTCTCTCTCTCTCTCTCTCTCTCACACACACACACACACAATATAGCTATGCCCCATTTACTCTTGTGTCTTATCTCTATGACCTTCTTCTTCTCCTCTCTGCTGCCCGCTTCCTTCTCAAACCATCCCAAATTCTTTTAAGAATTGACACATCAGTACAAATCAAGTAATTCATGAACACTTGATATGCATCCTTTTATCCTTAAAAGCAGTATTTTATTTTTGTCTCTGTTGCTTTAATTGAGGGACTTTGAAATGCATCAGCCTATATTGTACAAACAAGCAAAAGTAATTAAAATGAAATACCCAAGAGAACAAATGTATTTTGGTTCATGTTTATTTTTGCTTGCAGATAAAGTAAATTCTTTTCAGGATATAATGGACACTCAGATGGTCCCTAAATCCAGAGATCTTGTCCCTCTGCTCACATCAACCCTTTCTGCGAGGGAATTTGTCGTGTACCAATACGGAATGGTGATCCTGAAATTCCTCAGGCCTCATATTGGCGTAAGTGTTCACAAGGTTTTTCAGGGCAACAGTCCCATGGAGTGCACAATGGTACGCTTTGCATGGAACCCAGCAATCTGAGCAGAATCTTGAAAAAAAGATTGACTTTTAATGGCTCTGGACTGAAACATATGCAGAGGAATACAGTGGTACCTCGGGTTAAGAACTTAATTCGTTCTGGAGGTCCGTTCTTAACCTGAAACGGTTCTTAACCTGAGGTACCACTTTAGCTAATGGGGCCTCCTGCTGCTGCCGTGCAATTTCTATTCTCATCCTGAAGCAAAGTTCTTAACCTGAGGTACTATTTCTGGGTTAGCAGAGTCTGTAACCTGAAGTGTCTGTAACCTGAGGTACCACTGTAATGCCATCTTCTACTCATGCTACTTTTGTGCCACCCCACCCCAAGAATTTCAAAAGCAAGAATAGAGCAACAATGGTGCTATTCATTCAAAGCACTGAGAGACAGTATTTCTTCTCTTAACACAGCCTTCACAAACATGGTGCCCTCCAGGTGTTGTTTGACTACAATGCCCTTCACCCCTGACCATTGGCCATGCTGGCTGCTGGTTCTGCTGAGCACTGGAGTCCAACAACATCTGTAGCACCGGGAAGACGAAGGCTGTCTTAGCTGTCCATCACTCCATGTGGCTCCCAGTTCACATCACTCTCTCCCTAAAGTCTTTATCCTTTTTGTCTGCAAGTTCTTTGAGCTTCAGCCCCTCTGTGATGTATTGCAACCATGGAAAACCTCCCACAAAGAAATGGCCAAGTTAGCCCTCCAAAACATTGAGCAAAGTGGTTTGATTTCATGTCTGTAATTAAAGAACAGGCAGATTGAATGTGAAGGATGTTTTGTATTTGAGAAAGTGGCAGTCTTATTCTAAATTCTGGTCAGATATGGCTTGTGCTTTGGATGTACAGTGCACCAAAGAGGCAAAGCATATCCATAACAGATTGTTTTCTTTCAATGTTAGGCACCAGAGATTGATCTGTGTGTTGCTTCCAGCATTCCCTCCAGCAACACACCAGGAAACGCCTTCCGGAACTCTTTCTATTATCAGGTACGTCCTTGTGACAGAGGGAATCTTCCCCAAAACAAAATGAAGAACAAATGTCCCACACAAATGAATGTATGGACCTTCCTTACATCGTGTCAGGCCACTGGTCCATCTAGAGCAGCTGTGAGGAACCTCAGACCCAAAGGATAAGTGTCCAAGACTCTCTATCTGGCCATGGGACTCTAGCTGCCAGGCACTTGGAAGCATCCCACAATGAATTTTGACATGTGGGAAGGACAACTGGCCTGTCAGTCATGTGGTGTCACATTATTGATATACTGTAGTTGACATGTCGGTTGTTCTGCCCACCTGTCAAAGGTGGCCCTTAGGATGGGACCAAATACAGGGTGCAGGTCCCAGCAAAAATTCACTCCCACTAGAGGTAATGTTAGCCAGCAACTTAGAAAGCTTTAAAAGGGTATTAGAAAATCGCTGGGTGATATCACTGGTTGCTAGTTGTAGTGGTAGTGTCCTCCTGTCAGGCTTTGGGAAATCGGATCCTTCTCCTGGTGGCAGTAAATAAGCAGATCAAACGAACGGAGCGTTCTTACCAGGTAAGTTTTGTAATAATCACAGCGAGAGACAAAGGGATGCATCTCTCTCTAAAAAAGGGCATTGCTCCCAGTAAAGGTTCACCCTCTCCATCCCCATTAATCTACGTCACTCCTATGTTGTGTAATCTGAGCTTGTTGGCACTGTGCTTTCTGCTCTATCACTGTCATAGCCCATCTAGTTTTAGGCAAAGGGAGGTCAGGAATGCTTTCTAAAGATAGTGCATCTGCCAGCTGTCTCTCTCCTGGTGTTTCCTCTTCTAGCTGTTCTTCACCCAGTATTTCCCAGCTTTCCCCTCTGGACTATGCCCCTCTACAAACCACTGTTCAAAATCAATACCGTCCTCCTGCCATTGGGAAGGTTCAGAAAAGGGGGAGGGCGGCTCCCACCATTCCTCCTCAGTCCAGTCCCTGACACCTCCTCCGCTATTGGAGACAGTGTTCCTCTGAAAACCAGTCACACAGGTGAGACAGTGCAATTGTGGCCACCTGCTGATTGCAGGCTTCCCATAATGGGTACCTGGTTGGCCACTGGGAGGACAGAGCACTGAGGCAGATGGGTCTTTGAGTCAGGCTCTTCTTATGAATTCTGAGAAAGGAGAGAGAGAGAGAGAGAGAGAGAGAGAGAGAGAGAGAGAGAAGATTGAAGAACTTTATAAGTATCAAAAGCCTGAAGACGAAGGACCTGGAGCTAAAAGCATCAGTCCTCAGTCTCTCTCATGTGTTCAGTATTTATCTATTTATTTAAATGTTGCCTTTTCTCCTTCCTTAGACCTCTGGCAACAAACTGTTCGTTCTAAGGGAGTGCCTGAGTTGCGTGGGCAGTTTTATCCTGCTTCTCGTTCACTGCCTGGCCCACATCGCTGCCGAAGACCTCAGCCAGGATTCCAGTCCAGCTTTTCGGAGGCTCTTTTACCAGGTACAAAGCAGTCACAACCGTGTAAATCCGTGGACCCTTAAAGGGCATGGTAGTTAAAGGTTGGGACACGGGTGGCGCTGTGGGTTAAACCACAGAGCCTAGGACTTGGGTCGCGGTTCGAATCCCCGCGACGGGGTGAGCTCCCATTGCTCGGTCCCTGCTCCTGCCAACCTAGCAGTTCGAAAGCACGTCAAAGTGCAAGTAGATAAATAAGTACCGCTCCAGCGGGAAGGTAAACAGTGTTTCCGTGCGCTGCTCTGGTTCACCAGAAGCGGCTTAGTCATGCTGGCCACATGACCCGGAAGCTGTACGTCGGCTCCCTCGGCCAATAAAGTGAGATGAGCGCCGCAACCTCAGAGTTGGCCACGACTGGACCTAATGGTCAGGGGCCCCTTTACCTTTGCTAGTTAAAGGTTGGCGGCCTCTTGGGTGAGACTCCGGGTGTGAGCAGACTGGGAAAGAGCAATGTGGTATCCATCTGTGAATTCCTGTCATGGAGAAGCTAGTAAGAGTGTTCCCTGGTCCCACACAAAGAAAACAGGGACCAGAACCTCGACAGAACTATACCACTAAGCTGCTTTGCCTAGGCTCAGTGTGTCATTTCTGTTAATAGATAGAGTTTATATGCAGCAGCAGCAGTTAATATTAGTTAAATGAATCCTTTACTTGGAGCACATGCTCGGTTGAACAGTATTCAGACTGACACTTTGTATAAAATAAGGAAGTTTGTGTTTATTAAAGGAAGTACATTCTGGATAGGAAAGAATTCTATAGCCCTAGCTAGCTGTCTGTTTGGAGAAGCAAAGCAGCCATGCTTGCCCCTTTGTTCTCAGAAGATAGATCCAAGATGACCTCTTGTCTTGAGGTCCAGAGAAAGAATGGGAGGAGGAGCAGGAAGCTATAAACAGGATGCAACCTAAGACATATCAGTCTAAACATCGGAGAGATAAAGAAAAGTCAGTGCGGGGATAGTCACAGGGATGGTTTGGGATCTTCACCCATGCAAACCCCTCCCAGCAAGCTGAATTGCACCCAAAGTTCCAACAATTTCTATGTGCATCTGTATGAAAATCAGCAAGGATTTCGGTGTGCTGCTTCCTTCCTAGCCCTTCTCTGTGGTTCATTAAACAAGTAGAGATAGGAATTTAGAAAACCAAGCAGGGTTGCTGTTAATCTGGGCTCTGCCAGGCCTGTACAAGCACACCTCATTTTGTTGTGTTTTGCTTGATTGTAGTTTGCAGCTTACAAGGACATGGGTGCAGCTCCAGGTTGCCTGCCCTGTCGTGTGTCCACCCACCTCCACTACTCCTCTTCTCCAGTGGATCTGGAGCCAGGTTTTTCCCTTTCCACCCCTATAGACTACAGTATAGCGTAAACATAACTTTTATATGCACTGAGTAACACAAAAATGTGTGTGAGACTCACTCTGTTGCAATATTCAGTTCATTACGGCGGAACCGAACCCGCAATATCTCTGAGGTATAAGCATCATACCCAGGGGTTATGGTGTGCTTTGTGCACACAGTAGAACAGCCATGATGGGTGAAAATGGATTGTGTGTGTCTGTTCTGCAGAAGCTGCTTGGATCTTTATGCACCTATTATGCCCAGCAGTGGAAGTTGTAGGGGCTGCTTTTACATACTCTGTTGTGCACATTCCCTTTAGCTTGCACCACAATTCACAGTGCCTTTCAGCGCCAGCCACCTGAAAATTTTTTAACACTTTAAAATATCTGCACTTCCTCTGCCACTGTCCTCTGGTCCCTGACCTGGACCAGGTTCCAGCCCAGCTCAGCCAAGGAGCAAAATGTTTGAAATCCACAAGCCCACTACTGAGATTGGTCACGTTGATGATGTGCCATTGATTCAGCAGAATTTAAGTGCCGTAATCAACCTGGACCCAATGAGGTGTCTTGGTTAATTTTCCAGGCAACTAGAAGTCCATCCAGGAATTTGCTTCCAGCTCTGTTATGCTCCAATGAGTGACTTGCCTGCACCATGAAAATAGCTCCAAGGGATTCTTTGAGACCAACAGATTCAGCTTGCCGTGAACTCATCTGAAAAGTTATTCTGATAATTTTTCTTTCTTTCCCCCTACCCTTCCTTCATATTTCTCTTAATTTTTGCTACCTTGAAATAATGTGCATTAAGCATACTTAAGGAGAAGGTGCAATATATATATAATTAACTATATTATTTATCATTGCATCGAAGGCACTCAAGGCTTGCCTGGGTGAAATGTTCTCTCTCAGGCTTCAGACGTCAGCAGTTCTGGAGGACAGTAAATCCGCTGCAATGATGATTAACGAGGCTTTTCTGAAGGGAGAGGGGCTCGCAGATGAGAAAATCAATCTCCTCTCAGGGCTCTTGGATGCCAAAGTGAAGCCTTCTGAAGACTTAGAGGAGGAGGTAACTCTTCACACACACACACACACACACACACACACACACACACACCAATCCACTCTCCACCCCTTCCCAGGGTCCCTTGTGCCACCCTAGAGAGAAAGACTGGTTGCTTCTCAGTCAAGATTGAAGAAGGCTGGGATAGCCCTGGACAGCTTCACTATATGTTTATGAATTTGCAGGGGGGGGGGTTGCAAAAAATATATATACCATATTTTTTTGTGTATAAGACTATGTTTTTTTCTCCTAAACAGTAATGTCAAAACTTAGGGGGCGTCTTATACACGGATACATCTCCCCCCATTTTCTTAAATCTGAGTCCCCAAATATAGGGGGCGTCTTTTACATGGGGATGTCTTATAGATGGAAAAATACGGTATGTTGCAGCATGGAGCAATTCCTGTTCAAGCTTCCAGCTAGCTGTATCCTTTTCCAGGATATTCCATTCCCCCTTTTCCCCGCCCCAGTTTTCTGTGCCATCCCCAAAGCAGCAGGTCAGCATACTACTTTTAAATGATCACAAAGTATTAACAAGCAAAAGTCACATACAAAGCCACTAATAGCTAGCAAAGCTACAAAACAGAAGGTGGGAGACTTATTGCCCTGCAGTTGCTGTAGTTGAACTCCAACTCCCATCAGTATCCGACAGGTCAGTCAGGGATGATGGAGGTTGTAGTTCAACAATAGTTGGCCATGGCTCTCTGTCCTTGACATGCAACCAGCACAGAAGTTCCCACCTGCCTGCATAACCCCTGCAGATGTACCCAATAGCACCTGCTGCTTTGTCGAATTCTAGGGTTGGAAGGTCCACCAAAGGTCACCTAACCCCCTGGATGCAACGCTAGAGAAGCAAATTCATTAATGGTCACCTTGCCTTTCTTTGCAAGCATGAGAGCCTCTTGCTCGACGTGGATTTTGATGACTCGCTCAGAAGCAAACTGCCTGGAAAGAAGAAGGAATGTTATTCCCACATCTTGCCCAGCGGCGAGGAGATTCTCCCATTGACAAGGTGAGAGTGGTCCAAGTCACAAGTGGTGGTTAATGACAATGTACTGAAAACAGGTGGGTAGTCAGCCTGGGGCCCTCCAGACATTGCTGGGTTGCAAACCCCATCATCCAGGACCATTGGGCATGCTGGCTAAAGCTGATGGGTGATGGAAGCCAGTGCAGTGCAGTGTATACACTTAAGGTCTAGTTTGTTCAGCGAAACTGGGTTTTGTGAAGTTGTCCAAACCCAGCCCTTGTGAAACGGTTGTTGTTGCCATTTTAGCTATAGTTTGGTATTATGTCTTACCACGACTTCCTTGCATAGCCATAGTTCGTTTGTCCACTCCATCTCCAATGCTCACCAAGTTGCTTGTCTATGAGACAAGCCATAGATCATTGAACAAAATGCTTAAAGCAAACCATGGCTTAGTGTTATGTGTCAGTGCATTCATTGTCTCAGTCATCTGTACAACAACCTTCGAAAGTAGGCGAATATTGCAGGTAATGAGGGCTGGAAGAGAGCAGTTTAGCATTGGCAACCAGAAGGCTAATGGAAAGTGTGAAGTCGGGAAGCTAAGTTTCCAAAGTCACACCCACAACATACATTTATATCTTGTGGCTTCCCATAAGGACTCCTGGGAACTGTAGTTTGTGAATGATGTTGGAAACTGTAGCTCTGCGAGATGTGGACAATTCCCAGGGTCCTTTAGAGGACAACCATGACTGTAAAATTATTGTAAATGTGCTTTAAATGTATGGGTGTTGATATGGGCTCAATTACTACACAGCATGCACCAAGGCGTGTCAGGAACGTGCCCCCCCAGCACACCGGGAGAGTCAGCCTCGGAAATTGAGCTGAGCGAGGAAGAGGCTGACTCTGTAGATGAGAGTTGTTTGTCTGATTTTAGAGAGAACAGCCTGGGGCCCCTCCTCTCCAGGGAAGAAGTGGTTAGTTCCCAAGGGAAGGAGGAGTTGGACGTCGGCCAAGGCATTGCCAGGCAACCAGCAGATAAGACGGTGTTAGAGACTGAGTCTTCTGAGGAAGAGGTAGCTCCGCCCTGCGGTCCTAAAATGAGGAGATTAGAGAGGCTGTGAGAGCAACGGAAGGGAAGGAGATGAAAGGCGGGATTTTGGCGTTCTTCCTGTTGGGGATGGAATGATGAGTCAGACTGAGCAACTAGATTAATGAGAGCAGGCAGATTGCCATGCTCTGAATGTGTTTTTCTTTCAAATAAACTTGTATAAAACTGATGGAGAGTCTTCACTGCTTTATCGGGCTGCTCGCTTGGCCAGAGATCATTGTAAGGCCTGATCTGACCCTTCCTCCCTTTCCTTAGCTCACTGGCCAGCAGTTACCCCCACACCACCCCCGAAGCAGCAGCAGACAAGCTGGATGTGCTCAACGAGAAGCTGGTGACACTCCTACAAGAGGAGGAAGAGTGCATCTCCAGGAGCGGAGATGATGGAGCTTCACTGTTTGATGAGCTCAAGGCCATCGGCTTGGAGAAAGACTCTCTGCTGAAGGAAATAAAAGCCCTGGAAAGGAAAGTGGCAGAAGCCAAAAAGGGGAGGCCGGAATGAATGGGGGCAGGAGTGAAAGAGGCAACAAGTTAGGATTGTGCCTCTCAGGTGGGCACCATTGCCATTTTTAGAGAGCGAGGTTCATGGTGAGTTCCAGCATCTCTTTTTTTCTAGAAAAATAGCATTGGAGACGCCTAATCGCCCCCAAATGCTTGACTTGACATAGCTGCCTGTTTTCTCTCCCTCTGCCCCAATGTACATCTGCAACGAGTCGTGTAATGTCAGCTTGCAGCTTAAGCCAAGGATGGCAAGAGTCCGTCGCCAGGACATGATTAGCAAAGGATTCCAGTTCTCAGTACAACTGGTTAGTTATGGTGAGGCCCACACGAACACAGCAAGGCTGGTAAAGACCATTCCCAAGGCAATGCGTACATGTTGTTGTTGTTGTTGTTGTTGTTTAGTCGTTTAGTCGTGTCTGACTCTTTGTGACCCCATGGACCAGAGCACGCCAGGCACTCCTGTCTTCCACTGCCTCCCGCAGTTTGGTCAAAATCATGCTGGTAGCCTCGAGAACACTGTCCAACCATCTCGTCCTCCGTCGTCCCCTTCTCCTTGTGCCCTCAGTCTTTCCCAACATCAGGGTCTTTTCCAGGGAGTCTTCTCTTCTCATGAGGTGGCCAAAGTATTGGAGCCTCAGCTTCACGATCTGTCCTTCCAGTGAGCACTCAGGGCTAATTTCCTTAAGAATGGATACATTTGATCTTCTTGCAGTCCATGGGACTCTCAAGAGTCTCCTCCAGCACCATAATTCAAAAGCATCAATTCTTCGGCGATCAGCCTTCTTTATGGTCCAGCTCTACTTCCATACATCACTACTGGGAAAACCATGGCTTTAACTATACAGACCTTTGTTGGCAAGGTGATGTCTCTGCTTTTTAAGATGCTGTCTAGGTTTGCCATCGCCTTTCTCCCAAGAAGCAGTTGTCTTTTAATTTCGTGACTGCTTTCACCATCTGCAGTGATCAATGCGTACATACCCTACAATATTTCTCCAATGAAAATAGGGGCATCCTAAATAATAAATAAATAATAATAATAATAATACCCTGCACATTTCACTGGGTTGCCCCAGCCACTCTGGGTGGCTTCCAACACATATAAAAACGTAACAAAAGATTGAACATTTTTTTAAAAAACTTCCCTATATAGGGCTGCCTTCAGAGGTCTTCTAAAAGTTGTATAGTTACTCCTTGGCTCACAAGGTTGCACAGCTCCATGCTCTCCAACATTTGTCTGATGAAAATAGGGACGTCCTAAGGAAAAGCAGGGCATTCCAGGATCAAATCATGAAACCAGGGTGGCTTCTGTAAATTCGGGACTGTCCCTGGAAAATAGGGCCACTTGGAGGATCTGTGCTTAGTGGGAATCTGAGATTAAAAGGGAGATCAGAGGGAGGCCCCATCCTTTGCCATTTGCAGGTAAAAACACTGAGCACGGGAAACTGCCTTATAGCTAGTGAGGCCATCGGTACACCTAGCTCAGTATTGGTAAGACTGATCGCACCAGCCCAGCTCTCCAAGTATAGAGTATGGAGAATTCTCAGCCCTACCTGCAGATGCTGAGGATTGAACCTGTGACCTTTCGCATGCAAGGAAGATGCTCTGCCATTGAGCAATTCCCCCTGCAATACAAGCTGAAGAGTCTCCGATTACATCATGCCAGATACTTCCTTCCCTAGCCCATCTTCCTGTTGCTTCCACTTGAAAATGCTATCAACATTAAGCTAGAAGGAAATGCCAAATATATATTTAGTGGCTGACCTCAACTCTGAGGGTTTATTCACGTTAGCTTTGGGGAAAAGTAACATTTGCCACAGCTTGGCATTCGGATCGTTGCATTTTTAGAACAAGGGAGCGAGGAGGATGGGGGGGGAACCTTATTGATGGGGTAGGGGGGCAGAGATCATTTGTCCTCATGTCTGCCTATGGAGACAGGCAACCTATGAAGATAAGTAGAGATAAACTGGGGAGTTGCAAATGAAATTAGTACATGGCTTACCTTGGGCAAAGGGCCTCAAAGCCCACTGCAAAAACTTTGTTCTCCTAAACTTTGTGTTCCGTTACTACTTCGCCACCACTTGTTCAGACATGTCCCTGCCACAGTAACGGTGGCAGGCATTTTGCTCCCCACCTGCCCCACACTTTCCTTTATCAGCAGGTTTTTTTGGGGGGGTTGTCCATTAGGCACTAATGGCCCACTCCCAAACCCTCACTTTAAACATCTATTGCAAATCAAGTAAACATATCTAGCATTGTGCAACAGCAGAATTCATACCGAGCCAACAAACAGATAAAGCTTTCCTTCTCGCTGAGAGTAAGCCGTGTTTATATTCCCTGCATGGGAGGAACGATTTACATCGGCCTTTTAACTTGGCAAGGGATGGGCACTTTCCAAGAAAGCATTTCTCATGTTAATAGCCTCAAGAGTACAGTTATGGGCAGCTGTGGTGCCAGGCCAAGAAATTTTGCTGCTGAGTCAAGAAGCAAGACTCTGTACGTGTGCCCCACGCAGCAGGAGTCACCAACCTTTTTAGACTTGTGGGCACATTTGGATTCTTGAGAGAGTGCTGTGGGAACCACCCCCTCTGGTCATTCCCCCCCCTGTGCCCCCCTGCATCAGCTAGAGACAGGGGTCTACGCAGTGTTTTTCTGGTGGTGGTAATCACCAGTATGGTACACCATCCCGTCTAATTTTTTTTGCTGTGAATGGCAGCCATTTTGTCCCAGCCTCCACAGCACTTTTATGAAGATATGAGTACTAGCACCTCATTTTTTTTAACAAACAAACAAAAAAGCACTGAGTATATATGAGTACACAAACTTCTGTTTCACAAGAGATCTGTGTAAACATCAAGGGCCAACAGAAATAATCTGAGCTTTACAAAGCATATACAGCTTAGGCCCAGGCTATCTGCAGGACTGCAGTGCAATGCCATTCTCTGGCCAAGTTATGTGTACAAAAATGCACATACAGTTTTCAAACGTAATCTGTTCCGGAAAACAGTTCGACTTCGAAAACCAAAAACTGAAAGCAGAAGCCTCAGTACAATAGGGAAACTCAAAACTGAAGCCACATGGCATGTTTGGCTTCCGAAAATGGTTCGAAAACCAAAGCAGTTACTTCCGGATTTTTGGCATTCGGAAGTTGAAATGTTCGACTTCCAAGACGTTCAAAAACCAAGGTTCCACTGTACTGTAAACTGTACATAAAATGCATTGTTTTAGGGGAAATTGCCTTGCAGAAGTATGTATCATAATCAACATTGCATAAAAACACATGCATATTAAGGAAATTTGCTTTAAAATGCTAATGAATTATCATAAGGCCTTTAAAAAGCAATAATAACTGCAAACCAGCTTGGAAACATGGAAAGCTGGAACTTAAAAAGAGTGGGGGGCGGGGAATGAGAAACCAAAATTGACAGATTCATCCACTCTTAGTCTTGAGCCAACCTAAGCAAAACAAAAACAAAAGCAGGTGTTTGGGTTTTTTTTAATAAAACAAGCACATTTTATTAGTAATGAATTTCCTTTTTAAGATTTCCACAAAGTTGTCATTAGGCAGTTCCATTTTCAGTCTTGCCATAAAAATACATTAAAAGCATTCAATTAAAAGTTATCTTTAGCCTTCAGGTGTATCAGTTTAAAAGGTTTTACAAACACAAACGAAATAAGAAAAGAAGAAGCTGGTGACAGTAACAGGCAAGAGTTGAAATAAATGCTTCGAAAGAAGACCTTTATTTGAACATCCTGATATAGCTTCCAGCTTCCTCCCACATATTGTCCAAAGAGTTATTCTTCCCCAGTGCCTTAGTGGGGAGGTGCTGTCCATCATTATCGATTGGAGTTGACCCAGTGGTATCTGTCTACTCGTGGACCAGTGAAGGTGGATGACGGCCGACAGACTTTGTAGCCCTTGCACTGAAGGCAGCATGTACTGGTGGGATGCTGGTGGGATCCATCAGGTACATGAAGCTTTCGCCGAGGATACTGGGACCATAGCTGAAATGGCTCATGGCACTGAGATTAAATCAAGAGGGAGGGCCAGGAGTGGGGAGGGGTTTTGGAGAGAGAAGGTATATTTTGTGCTTGTATATAGTCTGAAATAGCACAACAACTCAATCCAGCCTTACTGTGAAGTTCAACTGAATCAAGAAATTCAATCCTACTACAGCAGGCACCCCCAAACTCGGCCCTCCATATGTTTTTGGACTACAACTCCCATCATCCCTAGCTAACAGGACCAGTGGTCAGGGATGATGGGAATTGTAGTCCCAAAACATTTGGAGGGCCGAGTTTGGGGATGCCTGTACTACAGTATTCCCTTTCTCTCTATGTGTGCAATTCCTTCAGCATCCTGAAGACCTAGTGACATGGCAACTAGGCAAGTTGTTAAATACAAGACTATCCTTGTCTCATTTTATCCCATTCCTGCAGCAGTCTTAAGCTCTTTTGCCAGACATAATTTCTTTTCCATCAACAACCTCCTTCCCCAGGCTGCTAGATGGGAACCTGGTCATCAGCTCTGCAGAGACCAGCTGTTCCCAAACACTTTCCATTCAAGCTGGTCATCCTAAGAACTTTGTAGCTGTAAGAACTGGTGCCCACACTTGTTTGTTTTCTTCCTCCATTCCCATCCCCCTTCCCTCCTACAGTGGTACCTTGGGTTACAAACACCTTGGGTTACAAATACTTCTGGTTACAGACTCTGCTAACCCGGACGTAGTACCTCGGGTTGAGAATTTTACCTCAGGATGAGAACAGAAATCGTGGTTTTAGGTTAAGAACGGACCTCCGGAACAAATTAGGTTTGTAACCAGAGGTACCACTGTATGTTAGTCCCCTGCAAGAACCATCTTGTTTAATCATCATCATCATTTGTGGGCCATGGCACACAACAGCTGGGATCATTCAATTTGAACCTTGAGGGTTAATTCTGTTAGGGTTAGGTTAACTACCCAAGGTGGGGGTGTTCCTTAGCAACCAAAATGGATGGCAAGATATTTAGTGGCATAGGCCATGCTCTGATTGGCTGTGTAGTTCCAAGGTAGTTTCCTCTGCATGTTTTGTTTAGTGTCTCCCTACTATGTACAAGACCTGAACTAAGAAAGACAAAACGTATGTTTAATGCAGTTTTCCTCAGTAAATTGTTATCGGGATTTCTTTCATCTCTGGGTTTCGCCTGTGTTGTTTAAGTTACTTTGCTAACTTGGTTTGCATGCGAAAAGTCCTACGTTTAATCCCTGCCATCTCTAGGTAGCCCTGAGACACACCTGCCTGAAACCCTGGAGAGCAGCTACCAGTCAGTGTAGGCATTACTGAGCTAGATGGGCCAAGGGCCTGATTCGGTATAAGACAGTTTCGTATGGAAACCATTCTAAGAGCCCATTGGTTCCAGGAACATCTATATTTTAAAATGGTCTCAGTCTGGCCGCTTCCCTGCTATTCCCCCTTTAATATGCGTTTAACAGGTTTGTTCCCTTCCATATACAGTGGTACCTCGGGTTAAGAACTTAATTCGTTCTGGGGGTCCGTTCTTAACTTGAAACTCTTCTTAACCTGAAGCACCACTTTAGCTAATGGGGCCTCCCGCTGCTGCCGCACCGCCAGAGCACAATTTCTGTTCTCATCCTGAAGCAAAGTTCTTAACCTGAAGCACTATTTATGGGTTAGCGGAGTGTGTAACCTGAAGCATCTGTAACCCGAGGTACCACTGTATATGTTCTTTAAAACTGTAGGGCAGGGATGGGAAACCTTTTTCAGCCTAAGGTCTGGATCAAGAACTGGCCTACAGGTGAGCAGAACAGCTTGTCTTGAAAGGGGCTCACTGTGCATGCTAATCAGCTGACAGCAAGCCCCGCCTTCTCTGTCTGCAGGTACCCTTTGAATTCAAATGGGTGTATCCTTGCAAGCTCTGCTCACCAAAATTAATGGGTGCAGCTGATTTAGGTGCATTACTTCCAGCAGGTCTACTCTGAGCGGAACTTGGTTGGAAAGAACCCAAACAGCACCTTAAAAGGCACATGTCCCCCTCTGCAGTCCCACAAAGGTGTCTGCCAAGAAACAGCACCCGCTTGCGGGTCAGGATTATTTCAAAGGGCATTCAGCGCTGGCGCATGCCGCGAGTGAAGCCCCTTGCCAAGGAACCACCGTAAGCACCCTTTCAGCTGCCAGCTGTTCCTTTGCAGTTGCATCTTTACCCACCCTCTACCCCTGATGTCGCACGTGGTGGTAAGTGGATATGGCTTGCAGGCAGGGAAACAGCCTCACAGGCCAAATGAGGCTGCCTCAGTGGAAGAGATGGGAAGCTGAGGATATTCCATCAGCTCTGCTGTGACAGGTCCATCAGGCCTCCTCTCTCCCCTCCATCACCTGGGGGCAGCTAGTCCATCACACCGCCATACTGGGAGAGATGAGAAGCTCATTCCATCAGCTTTGCTGAAGGACCAGCTTCACCAGGAAAAAAAACCCGAGCTGGTCGTTATGATAACAACTGCTTAAGAATTGGTGTCAGAGTTTGATTTCCCCCCTCTCTTTGCTTGCCATGTTTTATTTTACAGTATTTTAGAATGTCACCCTGCAGGCAGGGATTGTCTTGTTTCAATTGTACGTTGTCACTCTGAAGGCCTTTTTGGCAGAAGAGCAGGGCACAAACACTCTAAATCAGTGTTCCAGCTGTTGTTGGACTACAGCTCCCATCATCCCTAGCTAGCAGGACCAGTGGTCAGGAATGATGGGAATCGTAGTCCAAAAACAACTAGCTTGGGAAATCCTGCTCTAAAAAAGAAATAAACAAGGACCTCCGCTGAGACTAATTAAGCTTGCAGGATGGAGGTTCCCCCTAGACAGGCACGCCAGGAAACCCAGCCAGATGGGTAAGGTATACATAATAAAATTATTATTATCATTATTATCCACTGTGCCCCAGTCAGTCCTAGCAGCAAAAGCATTGAGAGAAAGCAGACGAAAGCTACTCACTACTCATCCATGGTGAGGTGCTCTCTCACCTGGTAGACGCTGTTTGGGTTGCTCACAGTGGGGATGTTTTGGGGCTCGACAGTGGCTCCCTCCTCATCAGAGCAGATGCTGGAGGGGCAGTCCAGGGCCTCTGCCTTATCCACAGCCTGCCTGATTTGCTGAGGGACATCGTGGTCCTTTTTGTCCTCTTCAAAGTGAGCCACTGTAAAAGGCTGGTTATTCTCCCCATATCTAGACATAGAGAAGGACAGAGAGAAGGTTGAGGCTCACCGGGCAGTTCTAGGCAGAGAAGCCAAAACATCTTCCTTATGGGATTCATCCAGTCCAAGTTTGGATTCAAACACACCAAGAGCTCACCTGCAGCATACATCAAATGGATCGACCCAAATGGTCATCTCCTTTGGTAATCCAAGGCTGCTGAAGTCGACGTTGCTCTCCAAACATGCCCGCTCTAGCAGAGGGTCTCTTGGGTTGAACTGGTTTATCCTTATACACCTGGACAAGCAGAAGAGAATAGAAGAGGTACCCTGGGTGGCCCATTGTACCTCCTCTTCTATAGTCCACACACTACAATAATATCAACTTAGCACTGAGGACACAAGTGCTGTGCAATCCACCCTCATCCCAAATTAGCCCCACCTGAACTAGGGAAGGACGCAGTGGCTCATGATTCCCATTATGCAACGGGAACAGGCTGCACATCCATCCCTTGGCACCTGCTGTGCATATTTTACATGGGAGAAGATGACACAACTGTTTTGGTGCAAAAGAGCCATGACCCAAGGCTTATATGCTCCCAGCTCATACACCAGACAAAAGCAGGATGGCACCAATTCAGTACATAAAATGCTAATGATTATCTGCTTGTGATGGCATAGAGGTGATCTCTTTCATGGTGGCATCCGTGTTACAGGATGCACACCCTGCTGAAATACAAGGTGCCTCATCTGTATTGGCATGCCGTGGGCTTTCAAAGACACCTGTTTACACACGCATCCCCTGAGTCTCTGAACCCAAGTCTTAATTACTATGATGTTTTCATTGGGTTATTTTACTGTGCATTTATGGATCATTGTATTTTAATGCTTGTGTGATTGGTTTTTATACCTGTAAATGGCTTGGAAGACTATTTCAGCATTGAGCAGCACATAAATTGAAAATAGCAATAATGCTAGCGCCGTTGTAAAGCCAGAATAATATACACCTAGGCATTCTTTGTTGAGAGTTTCAATGCAAACAAGTTGACACATCCCTGAATATTCAGTTACTTGACACCAGGTGCTTGGGTTTGTGATTTGGCACCTGCTTTTGACTGCCAAACATTTCATATTTGACAGCTTGTAAGACTTCCTCTCTCTTGACACCTGGCAGGCATCAAATATCATCAAAGTCCAATACACAGGTTTAGAGGCAGAATTTCATATTTGAGGTGTTGCATGTCTAAGTGTGAAAATTTCAGGATGTTTTGACTACACACAGTGGCGTAGCGTGGGGGGTGCAGGGGGGCCGGCCGCACCGGGCACAACATCTGGGGCTTAGGGTTAGGGGGCGCAAATCCACGGGTTAGGGGGCGCAAATTACTTGCCTTGCCCCGGGTGCTGACAACCCACGCTACGCCACTGACTACACACACACACACCCTAACCGTACAATTTTCAGGCAGTATTCAATCACATACTGGCAAATTCAGGTTGTGCAGTTATAGCTGATTTGGAGGTCTTGCACAACAAACCCACCTCCCCTAAAAGATCAAGGGGTTTATTCCCCATAAAGAAATTGATGGGGGAAATGCAGTCAGAAGTGTGGGGTAATATTTGCTTGGTGTGATGTCATCTAACTTCCCCTCAAACAAATTATTTATTCCTATTCTTATTTATTAAACTTGTATACTGCTCTACATCCATAGATCTCAGGACGGTTCACAAAATTGAATGAATGCTCAGCAGGTTGTCTGGAAGCACCCCTGGTATTGTGTCTCATTTGAACACCATCTCAGAGAGACCCCCAAAGCAACACACACAGAGTGCAAAAGCCATTGAAGACACTGCTGGAGTTATTAAGCCCTAGAGAAATTGCGTAGGCTGGTCCATTAGGGCAGACAGGACACTGCCCCACCAATCTCAGTTTCCCTCAGCCAGCCTCCACATGCTTGCCTTCTCACTTACAGCTCATCCAGGGAATGGCACTGTTTGTCAGCTTCCTCCTCCCTGAGTTTCAGCATTGCCCTTGCAGGACTTAGCAGAGAGAGGGAGGATGGGGACAAAACCTGAAATTAGGGGCTCTGCTTGTCATGGGCTCTAGTGCCACCTACTGTTGGGCTCCCTGCCTTCTGCCCTACCAATCACAATGAGCACCAGCCACCATTGGAGACATGCAAGCCCCCTCATTTTGCACAAGAGCTAGGAAAGGGATGCTTGGAGGTCGCATAGGGGTTACTCACCTAAAGGCTTGCCCTTTTGAAGGCTTGTCAGGGTACCAGTGGCTCTTGTACATCTCAAACATAGCTGCCATCAACTTGGACGCAAACCTCTCCATTTGCTGCTTAGTCAGCACGTTGTGCTTCTTCACTAAGCGTGTGATGAAGAAGACCGTGGCAGCTATTTCATCCTTCATGTCTAGATAAGCCTCTGGGTTGAAAGTACAGCTGGAGAAAAAGGAAATGGGGGAGACGTGAGTTCTGATGACACATTTAAGGGTCCCCTTGTCAACAGTCATTATTTCCTTGCCATCATACAAGGCTTCCACCTTTTTGAAGAAGCCCTTTCATCAACCAGGTTGTGGCTTCTTCCACTGAAAAATGGGTGCTCTGGCCCTGCTACAAGTTCATACAATATACAATGCAAGTGTTCATACAATGCAAGTGTGTCCCACTTTGCTTGCAATCTCTTTGTTTTCTCCCCCGCAGTGCCACACCCCATTAAATTTAGACACTTTGACAGCATTTTGTACAGTGGGCCAATTCTCTTTCCTGGGAGATGTGGGTAACGGTTTACTCCTCACTATAGTGTGATCATTATACAGAGTAACAGTACTTCAACCCTGGGTGCATGGGAAAGAGTAACACACAAAATAAAACCTTCAGGAACAGATGCTGTCAGAGGAGAACAGCCAAACCTCTAGCTATATTTGGTATTGATTCATCATTATTTATATAATAATAATAATAATTTTTATTTATACCCCGCCCTACCCAGCCTAGGCCAGGCTCAGGGCAGCTAACAAGCAATAATAAAAACAAGTTGAATGAATAAAACTTAAAAACAAGATACAACATTAAAATATTGAAACATTAAAACATCATTAAAATGCAGCCTCATCACAGGAGGAGAAAGGAAAAAGAAAGAGGGGGAGGGAGGGAATCAAATTGGCTCCAAGCCAAAGGCCAGGCGGAACAACTCTGTCTTACAGGCCCTGCAGAAAGAAATCAGATGCTGCAGGGCCCTGGTCTCATGAGACAGAGCGTTCCACCAAGCCGGAGCCAGTGTTGAAAAGGCCCTGGCTTTGGTTGAAGCTAATCTAACTTCCTTAGGGCCCGGGACCACTAGGGTG
The DNA here is from genome assembly GCF_027172205.1 of Podarcis raffonei. Taxonomy (NCBI): domain Eukaryota; kingdom Metazoa; phylum Chordata; class Lepidosauria; order Squamata; family Lacertidae; genus Podarcis; species Podarcis raffonei. The sequence continues at coordinate 25,082,348 of NC_070616.1, forward strand.
TTGCTACGTATGGACCTTAAGGTCCTCCGTGGGGCATACCGGGAGAGGCGGTCCCGTAGGTACGAGGGTCCTAAGTCTTTATCCCACCTTTTCCCTCCAAGAAGCTCAAGACGGCATGCATAGGTGTCCCTGCCCCAGGGACCTTCACAGGTAAGCAGGGGTTTGAACCATGCTCTCACAGGTGCTAGTCTGACACTTTAAGCCAAACTTTTCGTATTGGGGATACACTTTTTCAACATGCATCATTTCGTGACACGGTAATTCAGATTTATTAGCAAACTGGAGATTAAACTAACCCCTTTCCAGCCCCAGGAGGAGCATGGGGAGCATTCACTCAACACACCTACCCCCTGCTGCCAACACACTAATGTGTCACAACACACAGTTTTCTTTAAGCACTGTCCTGCTCTAGCCAAATGTAATTCTAATGCAAGCCTCAATACTCACCAACTTCACTCTCAAAGGAAAGAGACTCCAGTAAGAAAGAAGGGGAGAAGCTATTAAACTTTGAGGCCAGTTCAATAGCTGTAGTGCTTTTCCTTTTTGCTCTTACAGCTACCCCTCTTAACCACCTGCACCTCTTTTGCTAACTACACAACTACTGCTACCTTCCTTCTGGCTTATATAAGCAGGACTTAGAGTAGCTAAGGTCGGCTTTCCAAGGAGGTGTGTGTGCATAAAGCAAGGATAGGGCCTGTTTCTGAAGAAATCTCCATCTCAGGTCCTGATACCTCAAAACCCTCTCTCTTGAGAGGCTTGAAGGCAGTGAGGAAGCAGAATTATTTCCCCACATGCAACCCAATCATATTGTGTGCATTGACTCAGAAGCAAGCCCAGCTGAATCCAGGAGGACTTGCTCCCAAGTTAAGTGCACATTGGATTGCAGTTTTTAGGATTCTGCACACACACACCCCACACACTGATCATGTTCCTGTGACTTTAACAGCAGCCTGACATGCAGAAATTAAAGAGGCAATTCTCTTCCTGGTATGGATATATCAGCATTGGGAAAAGCTTCCAGCCTCAGCTTCTGCGTGTTCAGGGCCTCTCCAGAGATTTTATATTCTGCTTTCTGCTCATGATCTCACTGTTTGCACTTGGATGTGTTTCAGGGAAGACATACTACCTTTTAATTTTTGCTATTAGTGCATGTGCTGCAACTTCCTGCTGAAATCCTGTACCTTCTCATGAGGCAAATGTTCCAGGTCCCCCTTCCACTCCCGCTTTTGTTGAGCTGCAGCTCAGGAGCGCCCCTCTGAATGGCAATAATGCAGTAATAACAGGGAAGCATCACAGAACACAAAATAAAGCAGGGTGATGTGTGCAGATGGTCCAGTATAAATCTACCAGCCATGCTCTATAACTGTGTCAATGGCATGTTGCAGAAATATACCTGCAAAGAACCTCACCTATCCGGTGGGTCCCTCTGACAAGTCACCCCCACCGTGTTCAAGGGAACTTTTTTATTTTCCTTCTTTTTATTTAACCCATGAGATATATACACCATACCACTTGACTGTAATAAAACCTAAGCCCTAGGATCTCAGCCTTCTTCAGATGCTCCTTTCATTCAGTATACCTGAAGGAGCGTCTCCACCCCATCACTCTGCCTGGACACTGAGATCCAGCTCCGAGGGCCTTCTGGCGGTTCCCTCACTGTGAGAAGCCAAGTTACAGGGAACCAGGCAGAGGGCCTTTTCGGTAGTGGTGCCCGCCCTGTGGAACGCCCTCCCATCAGATGTCAAAGAAATAAACAACAATCTAACGTTTAGACGACATCTGAAGGCAGCCCTGTTTAGGGAGGTTTTTAATGACTGATGTTTTATTGTATTTTTAATCTTAGTTGGAAGCTGCCCAGAGTGGCTGAGGAAACCCAGCCAGATGGGCGAGGTATAAATAATAAATTTATTATTATTATTACAGTGGTACCTCTGGTTGAGTACTTAATTTGTTCCGGAGGTCCGTTCTTAACCTGAAACTGTTCTTAACCTGAAGCACCACTTTAGCTAATGGGGCCTCCTGCTGCTGCCATGCCGCCGGAGCATGATTTCTGTTCTCATCCTGAAGGAAAGTTCTTAACCCGAGGTAATATTTCTGGGTTAGCAGAGTCTGCAACCTGAAGTGTCTGTAACCTGAAGCGTCTGTAACCCGAGGTACCACTGTATAATAAAACATTAAGCATTAAAAAAACTTCCCTATACAGGGCTGCCTTCAGATGGCTTCAGTGGAGTCTGTAACCTGAAGCGTATGTAACCCGAGGTACCACTGTATTATTATTATTATTATTATTATTATTATTATTATTATTACTATTATGCATGTTAGGCTTACAGGATCAGAGGCAATTAAAAAAAAACCATGGAAATCCTTCTACAGCAACGTTTCTCTAGAAAGATGCCCCGAGTTGGACATTTGCATGTGTTACAGTGCTCAAGAAGAGAGAAAGAGACAGGGCTCCTGTCCTTTTAATATTTGTGCAGGATAGGCCATTTCAGCAGGTGTAGCTCTGGTCGTGCAATTCACACCTGTTGAAATCTCCTTGCCTGCACACCTATTAAAGGGGCAGGAGGGCCTTGTCTTCTTTTGGGGGAGTCAAAGAGTTGTGGCCAGTGCTATATAGCTGCCCTCCCAGGACCGGATTGGTGCCACTGATCCATGTGTCTATTAAGGCAAATGGAACACTGCCCCATCAGCTTGGCCAGCCTGCACTTAAAAGTGCACTGCCAGTTGGCTTCCCCCGCCATGGTCTCTGTGTTGCTGTTTGTAGAACCCAGCAGAGAAGAGGTTGGCCCCAGCACTAGGCTGAGTTGACTCTGCATGTCATTGGTTCTGGAACCACCTGGCGTGGGTCTCCCTGGCATTGGCCCTGCCAGGACCCATCTGCACCAGCAGCAACTGCTGTCAGCACAACCCTGGTCTCACCATTGCTTGGCCCGTTTCTGGTAAGTTTCAGCAACATCAGTGTTGGGAAGCTGGTGATGAGTAGACCCACTGAAATTAATGTCATTCATATATATATAGTTTTCATTTTTCTACATTTCAAAATACAGTGGTACCTCGGTTTACATACGCTTCAGGTTACAGACGTTTCAGGTTACAGACTCCGCTAACCCAGAAATAGTACCTCAGGTTAAGAACTTTGCTTCAGGATGAGAACAGAAATCGTGCTCCGGTGGCGCAGCTGCAACAGGAGGCCCCATTAGCTAAAGTGGTGCTTCAGGTTAAGAACAGTTTCAGGTTAAGAACGGACCTCCGGAACGAATTAAGTACTTAACCCGAGGTACCACTGTAAACATTTTACAAACTTTAAAATATCCAGTGACTTCCCCCCTTCTCCTTCCATGGTTCATATTACTTACCATACTTTCCTGCATATTTTGCTATAACCATTCAAATCAATTTCCCACTTTTACATCAATCGAATATTGTTTACTCTGTTGAATTTATCTGCTATTATCATCAAGATGGCATTGTGATCGGATAATGTCTTTGGTTGTATCTCAACCTTTTTTTACCATAGTTATTAGTTCTTTTGAGGCCCAAAGAAGATCTTTTATACTTGAAGAATTATTAGCGTTTGAGAAAAAAGTGGATTTGCATTCTAATGGAGGCTTAACACGCCATAAATCAATTAAATCAAAATTGGACACCATGTCAAAAAAAACACAAAAAAAAATTGGTAATTTCCCTTCTTTTGAATCTGTTTTCCACCAGGTCGGAGCTAAACAATACAAATTGAGAGCATTTGCAGATGACCTAGTACTTACATTACAAGAGCCAGAAGCTAGTACGAAAAGAGTTTTGGAAATAATTCAAGAGTTTGGTCAAATGGCAGGATTTAAATTGAATAAGTTAAAGACCAAGGTATTGGAGAAAAATTTAACACAGGTTGAAAAAGAAAGGTTTCAGAATGAGACGGGGTTGACTGTGGTTAAAAAAGTGAAATACCTGGGTATAAATATGACAGCTAAGAATGTGAACCTATTTAAAGACAATTATGAAAAAACTTGGACAGAAGTGAAAAAAGATTTGGAGATTTGGTCAAATTTGAAGCTTTCCTTGTTAGGTCGAATTGCAGTTATAAAAATGAATGTATTGCCAAGAATGTTGTTCTTGTTTCAAGCATTACAAATAATGGATAAAATGGATTGTTTCAAGAAGTGGCAGAAAGACATATCTAAATTTGTCTGGCAGGGCAAAAAGCCCAGAATAAAATTTAAGATATTAACGGATTCAAAGGAAAGAGGGGGGTTTGCCCTGCCAGACTTTAAACTGTACTATGAAGCGGCAGCTTTCTGCTGGCTAAAAGATTGGCTGCTTCTTGAAAACACAGACATTTTGGATTTGGAAGGTTTTAACAATATTTTTGGGTGGCATGCATATTTGTGGTATGACAAGGTTAAAGCACATAAAAGTTTTAAAAACCATATTGTCAGAAAAGCACTATTAAATGTCTGGGTCAGATATAAAGATTTGCTGGAAAACAAAACCCCAAGGTGGCTGTCGCCAATGGAAGCTAAGGCAGTTAAAAAGTTAAATATGGAGTCGAAGTGGCCAAGATATTGGGAAATTCTGGAAAAGGAAGGGGACAAACTGAGATTGCAGAGTTTTGAGAAATTAAAAGAGAAGGTGAGAGATTGGTTGCACTATCACCAAATAAATGAAGTGTTTAAATTGGACAGTAAAATTGGCTTCCAGGTGGAAAAATCAAAATTGGAGACTGAATTGTTAGAATCCAGTACTAAGAATCTGTCAAAAATGTACAATTTGCTGCTGAAATGGAATACACAAGATGAAACGGTTAAATCAACTATGATTAAATGGGCTCAGGACATTGGTCATAATATTTTGTTTGCTGACTGGGAAAAGTTGTGGACCACCGGGATGAAATTCACGGCATGTAATGCCTTAAGAGAAAATATTATGAAAATGATTTATAGGTGGTACATAACCCCAGTCAAGCTTGCAAAGATTTACCATTTGCCTGATAATAAATGTTGGAAATGTAAAGAAAAGGAAGGTACATTTTTTCACCTTTGGTGGACGTGCCCGAAGATTAAGGCATTCTGGGAAATGATCTATAATGAACTTAAAAAGGTATTTAAATATACCTTCACTAAGAAACCAGAGGCCTTTCTCTTGGGCATTGTCGGCCAAGGGGTGTTAAAGACGGATATAACTTTATGTATGCTACAACAGCAGCTAGAATACTCATTGCAAAGTACTGGAAGACACAGGATCTACCCACACTGGAAGAATGGCAGATGAAGGTGATGGACTACATGGGATTAGCAGAAATGACGAGCAGAATCCGAAACCAGGGAAGAGAAGCAGCGGAAGAAGAATGGAAAAAGTTTAAGGACTATTTAAAGAAATACTATAAAATTAATGAAAGTTAGAATGATGTTGGACCGGAAAGTAAATGGTTACTATTAGCAATGGTTAAGACAAGGAGAATAAGGAAGATTAGCTTAAATTTAAAGTAAAATAAGGGAAGATTTGCTGAGTAATTGATTAGAATTTGGAATACAGAAAAGGGAGGCATGAGGAAGTCGAGGAAGAAAGGTTTAAGAAATTAGGATATGAAATGATACTTGTTTTTTTGTTTTGTTTTTGTTATTGTTTGTTTATGTATTTGTCGTTGTTATGTTTTGTTTGTGTGGCTATAAAAACTGTTTAATAAAAATATTTAAAAAAAAAAAGAATCTGTTTTCCAAATAGTTCTGTCTAGATCGAGGGAAACAACCCCATTAAAGGGCCCTGAGCTAATTACGCCTGTTAGTTTCAATGAGTCTACTCTGCTGCTGTTTCTGAGTCACTTTTTTCTTAGTGATGATCCTAAGGGGTTTTAACATTGGTGGGGGAGACAGAAGTTAAAAGGAAGAAATCTAATGGAGGGGCAACAGGAGGGACGCTTCACCTGTTGCACGTCTGCCTGCCAACGCTGGCAAATCCTGTATAATGGTGTCTCTTCCACACAGCTAAATTTCAGCACAGAAAAGTCAGGGGCAGAGTGAACTAAGAAAGCTCCACCTCCTGAGGATGGTGTTTTCTCTGTATTTATTTCCTTCTTCAATCTCCGGGTGAGGAGACAGGAGAGGGAACAGCATAGGTTTGAGGACAGCATAGTTTCTTCAGCTGTCAGGAGCTTTTGCCCAAGCCTGACTGTCATTGCAAGAAGCTATAATCAAATGTATTTTGTATCCCACAGAAGGGGCATCAAGCTGCTTGCTGAAACAGGTTCACCTTTTCCTGCTCTGCACTTTGGAGAACTACCCTGGGCTGCTGGCTAGCGAAGCCGCAAATAAACCGTTCGGAGTCTCCCTGGTGACGAAGGACACACAGTGCTGCTGGAGACTCATGGGGCATTCCTTGAATCCAGAGAGGCGTGGAGGATAAGGCTTTCAATGGCTGCTACCCCCAATAGCTGCGTGCTTCCTCCTGAATTGGAGGAGGCATGCTTCCGAATGCCCTCCTTGGTGGGGACCACAAGTGGGAGGGGTCATTGTGCTCAGGTCCTCTTTGTCAGCTTCCCATTCTGAGACCAGGGCGGTTCTAGCAGAACAAGCCCTGCTCCGTTTTGTCCAATCCAAAAGAGCATCAGACCGATTCATGGGAGATAAGGCTGTCAATAGCTATGCTTTGCTTCCACAGTCACAGACAGCAATGCTTCTGTGCTGGAAGCCCCAGGAAGGGAGAGGGGACTTGTGTCCAGGTCCTGCTTTGGGGTTTTCTATGGACATTTGGTTGACCACTGTGAGAACAGGATGCTGGACTAGATGGGCCATTGGCCTGATCCGCTCTTCTGGTGTCCTTAGGCTAACCATGTTCTTTGTAGCCCACAAGGCATACTACTTGCCCTGGATGTCAAATGCTGTTTTTGTTTAATTTGCAATTTATTTGGGCACTTTTGTACAATGACGTGGTTCAGGTGGTTCCTCTCTCTACTGACCCCTTAAGCCTATTTTGCACCCGTCTTTCAATTTCTCTCATCTAGACACTGGTCTCTTTGCATAGTTGTTGGCTATGTGCTAAGTCTCTAAGGACTTGCTTTCTAGTGACATTAGAGTTGATGGAGAGTTCTTTCACAACAACAAACCTGCTTTCCAGAAAAGGTCAGACATTTGCTCCTAATGAAAGTGACCGGAAAATGCCCTGGGAAGTGCGGGATAGTACTTGCTTTGCTGCAGCAGTTTCTAACCTTTCCACAAACAAATCAGAAAGAATGCTCAAGAAGTAGCTGGTGTCAGGCACTTCCAGACTGGTGCTGCTTTCGGGTAGTGTTCAATCATAACCTGGCAAATTTGGGCTGTGTGATTAAATTTGGTGCTCTTGCAAATGCAAACCTGCTTCCCTTGAAGACTAGACATTATGTGTTAAACATTTCAGGGTTTGATGCATCAATGTCTAACCTCCCCAAAACCAATCAGGCTGATTGATCAATAAACAGGCCTTCCAGGGTGAGAGAACTTGCATTGCAGTACAGTGGTACCTTGGTTCTCAAACATAATCCATTCCAGGAGTCTTTTCGACTCCCAAAACCATTCGAAAACCAAGGCGCGGCTTCCAATTGGCTGCAGGAGCTTCCTGCACTCAAGCGGAAGCCACACTGGACGTTTGGCTTCTAAGAAATGTTCGCAAACCAGAATGCTTACTTCCGGGTTTGCAGTGTTTGGGAGCCGATTTGTTTGGCAACTAAGCCGTTCAGAAACCAAGATTTTGACTGTATTGAGTTGAACTGTGGGGTAGAGGTAAGCTGCAGACATAAATGTTTTTACACTGTGCATCCCTTTTCTCATGGCTTTGGAGGTTACTCAGTGAAGAACCCCAGGGAGTCACTTCCAGATCTTCTGGAAGTTTGTGGGTTTTTTGCAGTTTCCCATACAGGATTCTCATGACATTCCTATGTGTGCTCTTTCTAAACATCAGCCAACCTTATGTAAAATCCAAGTAAAGGTCTCCATCCTTATCCAAAGGTTTTGGATGGGGTCCCAACCTCAGCCCATGCATTCCTACTTGAATTAAATAATGGGTCTCCCTGCTCTCTGGGCAAGCCCAGGCATGCCGAAAGGGGGGAAAAAGTCGTCCATCAGTTCTCTAGCAACTGCAGGCCTAATCTGGAGCAAACATTGCTCTCCTAAATGCATTCTGAAGATGGTGGTTGCAAATTCTGCAGGGACTTCTTGGAGTAAAAGCATCTGGAGCTCTCCTGCACACCCTATGGAAAAGACCCCTTGTCGAAATCTTATTTCTGTCTGGCCTGAGATGTTCCAGAAACCTGAAAGGTGCATCACTTTTGTATGGAAGAAAAATCCTCATGTGTGTGTAGATGAAGATGAGGCAGAGCGTGAGAGACTGATTCATTCCTGGAGGTAAGTTGGGGGTGTACGGGACAGGAAGGGCTTTTCAGAGAATTGCGTTCAGGGGAGTGAGGTGCCACAAGCACTAAGTTTTCATTCTGAACCCAAGTAGCACCCGCCTTCTGTGGAGTCATGGCTATCCAAATGAATGAACAACTCTTAATTTATTGCACCTTTTCTCCAAGGAGCCCGAGGTGGCATGCTTGGTTCGCCTCCTCCCCGTTTTATCCTCACAACAATCTTGCGAGGTAGGTTAGGCTGAAAGACAGTGAGAGGGCCGAAGTTGCCTAGTGAACCTCATGACTGACTATGTCTCCCACTTTTGAGCATGGGCCACAACCTGTGCCAATGTCCCAGTCCCCCCTGCAGTACAAATAATGTACTGTTTATCAAATTTGATATGGGGGTGGGGCTTGGGGCAATTCCTGTCATCCCCCTCCCAACCCTTCATGAAAGGGTCTGGTACTCAGCTCTGCAGAGCAAGGCCTATATCTTCACGGAAGAGTCCTTTGCTGAAGAGGCTCGCCGATCTTTCAGACAAGTCTAAACTTAATTCTCTCCTCTTAGGCAAAGATCACAAGACGACCTGGCTGGTAGCCAGATTCTGCGCCCAGATTTTTAGGCATAGGTCATCCTCTAGAATAAAATAACTTACTAGGGAAATGCTGAAGTCGCCCTTTGGGGAGCCTCAGGGTCAATTTTTATGGTAGCCCAAATCTCAGTTGTACGGGTGTATGTATATATCTCAATTTTAACTCATGAGCTATTGCTGCAATCTGCTCTGGTTGTAGATTTTATCTCTATGAACGCTGTTTTTATTGTGTTATGCGAGCTGGTCTTTGACCATAATAAATGATCTTTATCTTCATGGAAGAGACAACCTGAGGCATTTTCCTGTCTATGGCAATGGACCTCCCCATTCCATGTTTAAAAAACTGACCAGCCTTGCAGTTGATTCTGTCTTCAACACTGACTCCCACTGCACCTGAGGGAACCAGGCTAGTGCAAAGGATGCACACAGAGTGCTGTCTTCCAATATACTTCAATGATGATCCCTGCCCACCCCGCTGTGCCTGCCACCAAAGTCCATGCCCAATGATAGGGCCAGCTCTGTTTTAAAGGCATAGGTGCTGATGCTGCTTCCTGGTCTGGCCACGTTCTTTGTAAATGACTTGAATGAAGGAACTGTGGGGATGCTCATCAAACTTGCAGATGACACCAAACTGGGAGGGGTAGCTAATCCTGCAGAAGACAGAATCAAAATTCAAAATGACCTTAACAGAACTGGGCCCAAGCTAATGAAATGAGTTTCAACAGGGACAAATGTAAGGTTCTGTACTTAGGCAGGAAGAACCAGATGCACAAATATAGGATGGGAGACACCTGGCTTACTAGCAGTACTTGTGAAAAGGATCTAGGGGTCTTGGTGGACCACGGGCTTAACATGAGTCAACAGTGTGATGCAGCAGAAAAAAGCTAATGCCATTCTAGGCTGCATCAACAGAAGTATAGTGTCCAGATCAAGGGAAGGAATAGTACCACTCTATTCTACCTTGGTCAGAGCACACCTGGAATACTGTGCCCACTTCTGGGCGCCACAATTTAAGAAGGATGTTGACAAGCTGGAATGTGTGCAGAGGAGGGCGACCAAGATGATCAAGGGTCTGGAAACCAAGCCTTACGAGGAGTGCTTGAAGGAGCTGAGTATGTTTAGCCTGGAAAAGAGGAAATTGAGAGGAGATAGGATAGCCATCTTCAAATATCTTAAGAGCTGTCACATGGAAGAGGAAACAAACTTGTTTTCTCCTGTTCTGGAGAGTAGAACTCAAACCAATGGCTTCAAGTTACAAGAAATAAGATTCTGACTAAACATACAGAAAAACTTTCTGACAGTAAGAGCTGTTCGACAGTGGAACAGACTCCCACGAGAGATGGGGGACTCTCCTTCCTTGGAGGTTTTTAAGCAGAGGTTGGGTGGCCATCTGTCAGGGATGCTATAGCTGAGATTCCTTCATTGCAGGGGGTGGACTAGATGCCCCTTGGGTTCCTTCCAACTCTTATAATTCTATGACCCATGGAAACGTTGCACAATGCAACCACCACAATAGCGAAGTCAATCCACCCCCTTCAGAGAGCTGATTTGTAGTCACACCTGCGCCACACCTGAGCATCCATGACTACAGAGTATACACAAACGTTGGGTCTGGGACTGCCCCATGTCTTGTTTGAGGCCAGTCTGGTGCAAAGGCTGTTGAGAGAGCAGGGACGAAACAGGTGGGATCTATTTCTTATGGGGCATTTTATTTCGATCACAATCAAACTTTGCCCTCTTGTGCAAAAGATTCCTGAATTGCAGGGGGTTGGACTAGATGGCCCTCGTGGTCCCTTCCAACTTTTCAATTCTGTGATACAGGTTTAGAAATTGATAGATTGAGGTGGGCAGGTTAGTTTTTCAGGCTGATCTTTCCTTTCTTTTTTTTCCACCAAAAGAAGTCCCTCTTTCATCAACAGGATTTGCAGCTTTAAGAAACTAAAATGCAGGTTAAGGAGGAGATTATCCATTAGGGGAAAGAAATTCAAAGGCGTTGTTGATTTCCCCCGCTTCCTAGCTCAAGTTTTGAACCGATTCCAGGCTGTTGTAATTAATTATAAAGTTGGCGGGATTACTGCAAGGTAAGCTTCTTACAGGCAAATGCTACAGTTTCTTTTATGTAACTTGTACCAGAGGAGGTGTATTGGATATACTATGTTCAGAGGCAAATGAGACTTTTGAGATGTATGAGGAATGTTTGATTTCCCACCCACCCGGCCTTATTCCTGATGCTGATGCTGCTAATTTGTCTCTGGTAGAGGTCTACAAGGGATTGGACTACGGCCAGTATGTGGTGGTACAGAGGATCAGGTGCAGGATCATAGCTCAGTGGTACAGCAGCTGCCCTGTCTGCAGTGAGGTTCCAGGTTCAGTTCCTGGCATCTCCAAGTAGGGCTGGGGAAGATTCCTGCTTGAAACCCCAGAGAGCCACTGCCAGTCAGAGTAGACAATATTGAGCTACATGGACCAATGGTCTGATTTGGCATAAGGCAGCTCTCTGTGTTCTCGTGTTCCTTGTTTGGGCAAGCAACACTCAGCAGTGCTGAGCCCCCTGATAACCTTGCATGCTCGGAGGGGAGAGGTGCTTATTTCCTGAGGGTGGAAAAAAGTAGAAGCTAGGCTTTTCCCCCACCCATTACAACACTGCCAACAAATGATGGGTCTCTTTTACCCATCTCTATCAGGAGAAGTTTAAGGGCACCATTGGGCTGGGGCTAGATTTGCCCCCTGCAAATCTCCAAGATTGTGGGCCCATAAGAGTGAATGGGAGCCAAGGAAAAATCCTGTTTCTCTCCATAGACCCCCACCACATTCTTCAGGTTTGTTTCTCAGCCACACTAAAGCATGAGGGAACTCTGGGGACTGCTACAGTGAGCGGTCACAACCAGGTGTACTCCATGCTGAGAAAAAGACCCGTGCCTATAGTATATATATATTGGTAGTCATGCAAAAAGAGCAAAATAAAAATAAAAATTGTGAAGGGCACTGCAGCGTTCTCTCTGACCACCACACTATCCAGTCACCTCTAGCTTTTGAGAGTTTACCAGGTATTGCTTTCAGACTATCAAGGCTCTTTGTGGCCATCTTAGACTAGAAACTTGCTTTTTTAAAAATATATATGGAAAATGAGGATTCACAGCAGAATGAATTCTGCTTTCATTACCTAACTTTTTGCCAGCAGCTGGAAAATGAGAACACACACAGCCCTGGCACAGCATGCAAAATACAGTGCATTTTATTATTTCAAAGCAAGGGAACGAGCAAATGGGAGGTGTAATTTCTGGAAACGTTTTGTCTTTTTCAGGCTCGGATGCTGCAGAAGTAGCATTTGGTTTGTAGGCAGTGTAGTTAGCTGATTGTATCCGTTTTCCCGAGCAATCACTAGCTTCACTGTTATCAAAACAAGGCGCAGAATTCCCCCAATGGCAGACCTCACCAGCGCTGCAGAAAACATCCGGAAAGCTGGTTCTCGGCTTGAACCCAAAGAATTGCTATCTGTCTCTGTTCATAATATCCTGTTTCTTCGTAGAAGCCACCAGCTCACCAGCAAGCAAGACAAAGGGGCTTTTAAGAGATGGTGCTGACTCAAGGAAGTACGCTGGATGGTTGCCAAGAATCTGTGTTGCTCCGTGACCCGCAACATTAGGAACACACTGGCAGCCTTGTTACTATTTTAGCACTGGTTGGGCATGATCCTGTCACAGCAGAATTTGGCCAGGGTTGAATGGGATGGGGCGGAAGGATCAGAGCCCTGGGATCAGGAAGAAGCAAAGCACCAGAGGTGAAGTGGGAGAGAGAAGCAGACAGAGGCCAAGTGCCAGTCTAAGGCAGGCAAAAAAGGCTAGCTTCCCAAAGCAGCCGTGTGCCTGAGGAAGCGGAACCTGCCAAATAATTCTCCACAGGAAGGAAGAGCATATGGGACATGCCATTTATAGAGCATGGTGGAGCTACATTGGTTCTCTGGGTCACCTGACTGGGTACTGATGGAGTCAGTGGGTGAAGTTTCGTAAGGCTGCTCAGGGGTCACCACTGGATAACACAGACGCTCCTTCTGCCTAAATAGGAAGCAAGGCCCTGGCACCTGGCATCCTAGTTTGAGGGGCCTAGCCTTTCACAGCCTTCGCCAACCTGGTGCCCTCCTGGGTTGCAACCCCCGGAAGCCCCAGCCAGCATACTGGCACCAGGTTAATAATAATAATAATAATAATAATTTATAATTTATACCCCGCCCATCTGGCTGGGTTTCCCCAGCCACTCTGGGCGGCTTCCAACAAAACACTAAAATACAATAACCTATTAAACATTAAAAGCTTTCCTAAACAGGGCTGCCTTCAGATGTCTTCTAAAAGTTTGGTAGTTGGCAAAGACTGTCTTACAAATCCAGTGTTAGTGGTCACCTGGCCTGAATTTGCTGCTGGAGGACAGCTATCCTCCAACCGTAGTATTTTTAAGGGCTCATTTTCCTATTATGCTACATAAACCACAGAATAGGGGAGCTCACTCTGCATACGCAACTCCTTTTAATATTCCCCACTTCTTGTGTCTTTCCCCTTTATCACATGAGGAGAGAGCAGTAATCACAGGAACCTGGTTAGCAGGGGATGCTCTCTTTGCAATCAAGAGTTGACAGAAGTGAAGCAAGTTGTACGTGGTTGCATCTATCTGATTCTAGCTTTTGTCCATATGCAATGCTCAAAGTCATTATCGATCACACATTTGGGAACACTGAAGGCTCCTCCATCCTTTCAGCCAGCCCTGATTTTTTTCCACCATCAAAACCAATGTATTGGTTTTGAAATGGAGCATGAATTCCTATGCTTTGGGGGCAGAAAGAGTAGGCCAGAGTGGCCTTTTTCAAAAATAGTGCTCGTTTTCTTCCTTACGCCATGTGAGGGAATAGGAGACAAGGTGACGTTTCTTCTCTTCGACATGCCTGGGGGGCAGAGCAAAAAGGAGCATCAGCAGTTTGATCCCTGCTGAAAGAACTATGTGCAAACAGTAGATAGAAGTGAAATACTGATGAAATTTTTGGGGGAGTAAATGGTGGCTGCCTGGAAAAGTATTGCTATTTTATGCACTCTTCACCCTAAGGAAGTGCAAACATATCCAGAAGCTAAAGGAGGGATAGGGAACCTGCCATCCTCCAGAAGTTGTTGGACTCAACTACCTTCAGCCTCAGCCAGCATGGCCAATAGGCAGGAATGATAGGAACTGTAGTCCAATGAAGCCTGGAGGGCCACAGGTTGAAGAACACTTAACTAGATTTATATGGGTCCTTTCCAACTCTGTGATTCTATAATAGCAATTGCAAGACCACCATCACTTTTTTCCACTTTTTTAATGTAAAGGGTATTGTGCCCTATTTAATGTAAAGGGTATTGTGTATTCTGTTAAAACACAGGTGTAACATACATAATGCAGAGGAAGCATCCTGCCCCATTCTGTGCAAACGTACCATTTTGTCTTCAGCGCAGGGTTCAGACTGAGCCCTCTTTTTGAAAATTAACCGTTGAGTTGGATGTATTTTCTTTAAGATCTAACTACAAAATGTAGGCTTCAATCCAATTGCTGTCACTTAAGATAATGTGGGAGGCTCGCAGAGTTGAGGAGGAAATTAAGCTGCTGGAAAGAGTCTAAACACCAGCCTTGTTACCAGGCAGTGTAGTTAGCTGACTGACGAAGGCAACAGTCACTAACAACACGGCCAGGTAAAATGGCCTGTCTCACCTCTGGCTAGGAAACACGACTGTTTGCATGGAAGCTTTGGCAGCTGAGGCCTGGAAGTAGCATTCTTTGAAAGAAAAATCAATACAGAAGGTAAAGAGCTGAAGAGGTCCCCTCCAGAAGATGGCACCTATGTACCTAATATGTACCTGCTAAGACCACATAGATCTGGGAACTGGCACTTGTAAGCGCCAGTTTGTTCCACACTTGCAAGGAATCAATTCTTCAGTGTGGCAGCCTTTGGAACACCCTGCCCCACTGATACTAACTTTGCTGCATTGTTATCAGTGCCTGCTAAAAATGTCTATCTTCCAGCACACCTAATGAGACATGTAATTTTAGCATACAATTGTCATATGATTTTCTGTGTAATGTGATTTTAGTAAGCATAATTGCTTTTAAATTACTGGTTTTATCACACACAGAGAGACACGCATATATATGTAAACACTTTTAAAATGTTTTTATTGGTATTTTTAATTAATATTTCAGATTGTCTTTTGCAAATCGCTTGGAGGTTTTTTGAATCCGTGTTGCATACATTTTGTTAAATAAAAAGTTAAACCTGCCTGCCATTCTGCTAAACTATCAAGATGGTTATTCTGACTCTCCGTTATGATTTATTAGCCTATTGTTAATTTACAGGGCCCCATTTATGTGTTGCCCAGCCTATACTCATATTATGCGCAGGCCAGAGATGCACTGCCCCTATCCCTGCAGAACGGCTGCTGTATCCAATGCATACTCAGCTCACATGGGAGGAAAGACACTACACCAGAAAACAGCAGGAAAATGACAGACACCTCCCCCCCCCCAGCATTCCTGAAAACTCTACAAATACCCACCAATTGGGCATCCTGTCAACAGTGGCCCTCACGAGCTGCCCACCTACAAATGCAGGAAATGAGTTCAGTGATGGTGATACAGCCTCACTGAATCAGTGAGCCCTAGCTCAGTGGTACGATCATCTGCTCTGAATGCAAAAAGGCTCAACCTCCAGCCTCTCCAGGTAGGGCTGGGTGAGAACTCTGCTTGAAACCCTGCAGAGCTGCCACCAGGTTAGTGTCAACAACACTGTGATTGAGACAGAGATAGCCAATTTGATACAAAGCAGTCAGCATCCTATGTTCCCCTGAACACAGACAACGCGCAAGATGATGCCACATTGTGGACTACAATTCCCACCAGCCCCTGCCAGTATGGTCAATGGTGAGGGATTACAGTACTTGGAATCCAACGTTTAGAGAGCATCATGTTGGTTCCACTTTTTCTGGAGCAACCTTTGCCAGCCTGGTGCCCTTGAGATGTTGTTGGACTACAACTCCCATCAGTCCCAGGTAGCATATTGTGCTGGCTGGGACTGATGGGAGTTGTTTTCCTACAACATCTCAATGATGCCCAGCGCTATTCTGCTACAAAAAAATGGTGTTGTTACAGTAAGTGCCACATTTTTAACCAGTACTTTTCTTCCAGAAAAAGGTACCCTGTGTACCTGATGATGCCCATTAAAAGTGGGCTCTTTTTTGGGGGGGAGGTTGCAATCTTTTTGTTGTGAACCACCCTGAGATCTGTGGATGAAGTGCCCCTCCAAGTGTCCCTATTTTCCATGGACAGCCCTGATTTTACAAGCAGCAGTCTCGGTTTCTGATTTGATTCCAGAATGTCCCGCTTTTCCTTAGGACGCCCGTATTTTTATCAGAGAAATGTTGGGAGGATGTGGAGTTATCTGACCCCTGAGCCATCTGAAAGGCAGCCCTGTATAGGAAACATTTTAAATCATGTTTTTATATGTGTTGGAAGCCACCCAGAGTGGCTGGGGCAACATGGTCCGATGGGAGGAGTACAAATGGTAAAATTATTATGGAATGGGACATCCCTATTTTCATCAGAGAAACATTGGAAGGGTATAGAATTTAATACAAATTTAATAAATGGGAAACAATGAAATAATTACAGACTCTGAGGGGTTTTCCTTACAGTGGAGGCAGTACAGAAATGAATGTTATGAAATATTATGTCTCTCTTTTCCCGGTTGTTGCTGCTGTTATCTAAATATTTTACAAGGACAGGAAGAAACATCACAGACAGAATTGCCACACACAGGAAGAACAAAGATATATAGTTTGAGAAGCCAAGTTACAGGAAACCAGGCAGAGGGCCTTCTCGGTAGTGGCACCCACCCTGTGGAACACCCTCCCATCAGATGTCAAAGAGACAAACAACTACCAGACTTTTAGAAGACATCTGAAGGCAGCCCTGTTTAGGGAAGCTTTTAATGTTTAATAGGTTATTGTATTTTAGTGTTTTGTTGGAAGCCGCCCAGAGTGGCTGGGGAAACCCAGCCAGATGGGCGGGGTATAAATAATAAATTATTATTATTATTATTATTATTATTATTATTATTATTATGAGTGCCTCACCTGTAGTTTTATCAATCATTTAATGTGTCAATACGAATGGAAGTTGTTAATATTGCAGTTGTTGTATAAGGGATTGTTATTTTGACTGGAGTGTAATTGAAATTAATAATATTTTGGAACGCAGAAATAAAGTAAATCATCAATTCTAGCATCCGGGGAGAGGGCACTTATATAATTTAGAATATGAATGATTGGTATTAGTAAATGTATTACAATTTGGCGTTGTTATAATGAGGCTATTACTGGATTGCAATGGAAAACTAATACAAATTATGATATATATAAAAGAAATGAAAGTTATGAAACGAATAGGAGACACATAGTAATATCCCAAGGCCCAGGCCACGCCACCTTTCCTCGGCCACCCCGCTTTCTGCCTCTACTCCGAATCCCCCTTCATCCGGGGTAGAGGGAGGCCCAGAGCGACGGTTGCCAGCGGGAGGCAGGTGAGCCTCCGGAGCGCAAGGGCGGGAAGGAGAGCGCGAGGCCTCCTCCTCCTCCGGGTGCCATGGAGACGCCGAGGCCGGAGACGCCGAGGCCTGAGGCCCCTCCGACGACGGCAGACGCGGCCGCCATGGCTTCTCCGACGCCGCTGCCTTCTCCCGCCTTCCTGGCCTTCACGGGCTCCTGCGAGCAGGACGTGACGCTGGCCAAGTCCTTCTGGAACTCCGTCACCCTCCAGCCGCCGCTCGAGTCCCGCCTGGGGCCGCGAAGGGACTCGGCCAGCTGCTCCAGCTCCAGGAAGGGCTCCCGGTCGGAGGCGTCGAGCGGTACCAGCCTGCAAATCCCCCGCACCCCCGACAACAGTGAGGAGGGAGAAGAAGCAGCGCCCCTTGGGCTTCCCTTCCTCCCTCCCCTCGCCCCCCTTCTTTTCCCCTGGCAGGGCTTCCTCCTCCCCGCTGGCTCCGAGCGAGGGGAAAGTCAGGGTGCCCCGGGGCACGCGCAGAGTGCATGTCCTTTTTCCCCTCGGGAAAAAGGGGCGTGGCCTGCGTGCGCATCCTCAGCCCTGGGCCTGTTTTGTTGTGTTGTACTGTACAGGGACGTGGGTGGCGCTCTGGGTTAAACCACAGAGCGGGTCGGTGGTTCAGATCCCAGGGACGGGGTGAGCTCCCCTTGCTCGGTCCCAGCTCCTGCCAACTTAGCAGTTCGAAAGCACGTCAAAGTGCAAGTAGATAAATAGGTACCGCGCCGGTGGGAAGGTAAATGGCATTTCCGTGCGCTGCTCTGGTTCACCAGAAGCGGCTTAGTCATGCTGGCCACATGACCTGGAAGCTGTATGCCAGCTCCCTCAGCCAATAAAGCGAGATGAGCACCGCAACCCCAAAGTCAGCCACGACTGGACCTAATGGTCAGGGGTCCCTTTACCTTTTACTGTACAGTGGTACCTTGGTTCTCAAACTTAATCCGTTCCTGAAGTCCGTTCCAAAACCAAGTGAACAAAGTAATGCAAAATAGATTAATCCATTCCAGACTCTTAAAACTAACCCCTAAAACAGCAATTTAACATGAATTTTACTATCTAACGAAACCATTTTGATCCATAAAATGAAAGAGATTAACAATGTACTGCAGTCACACAGTCAATCAATCAGTAGCTGAACTGGGTTCCACGCAGTCACAGAAACGAAACAAAAAGCCGCAAAATAGCAAAAATGGACAGACCTCTGCCTAACACTCAAATCAGAAGTGCAGTACTCAAATCAGAAACAATGCTCAAAACGGAGCACATTTGGCTTCTGAAAAATGTTCACAAACCGGAACACTTACTTCCGGGTTTGCAGTGTTTGGGTTCCAAGTTGTTTGAATACCAAGGCGTTTGAGAACCAAGGTACCACTGTATTGTTTTATTGCACTTCCCTCCAAGGAGCTCAATGTGGCCTACACGGTTCTCTCCATCTTACCCTCTCAGCAGCCCTGTGGGGTAGGGTTAGGCTGAGAGAGGCTTGAGTGGGGATTCGAACCCTGGCCTCGCAGGTCCTAAGTCCAGCAAACTGCTACTAGGAGTGTATATTTAAGTGGTTCTCACAACAGCCCTGCAGGGTAGGATAGGATGAGAGAGGGACAGATTCCCATAAGTCACCCAGGGAGCTTTGTGGCTATGTGGGCCTCGCAGGTCCTCATCCAACATTTTAACCACACTTGTTCAACAGTCTCCTCTTCTATTAGTCAAAGTTACTACCATGCACCACCATCTCCCCATCTTCTGGGGTGTTACTGTTCTATTCATGGGGTCTGGGTATAGCTGTCAACCTTCCCGTTTTTTGCGGGAAATTCCCTTATTCCAGTGCCGTTTCCCGCTGCTATCCTGGATTGTTAGATATCCCGTAGACTGTCCCTAGGACAGGTGAGGCTGCTGATCCCTTATTTTCAAATCTGAAAGTTGACAGCTGTGGGTCTGGGTGAGCATCCTCTGTTACATCTAAGACCATCCCTTCAAGCTTATCTACTTTTTTATCATTAGGAGCCCCCATCTGCCTGCAGAGTAATCAGGCGGGATACCAGAGGCATCCCTTTGTTAAACTGGAGGAGACACTGTGCCGGGAGGGGGGGTGCAGGAAGGAATCACTGTTTTTCTCCTCTTACTGATAATTGCCCGTGGGTTGCCACCCCAGTTTCCTGAGGGCAGCAGATAGCCCCCTTTGCCTATAAATCCTGACACCAGCCCACATATTCTCCAGTCAACCCGCAGTTCACTTCGCAGGATTGATTTGAAATGAGTCTCTTTGCCCTAGGAAATGATTTTCCATTTCTTCTCCAGATCACCCCACTATTTAATGTGCCTCCTCTTGGCCACAGGAGTACCCAAAATTTTCATTTCTTTAAAAAAGAAAATCACTTTTCAGCAGATTTAGAAGTAGCTCCTTTTAGGTTTGCCTGCAGTGGGTAGGAATTGTCTGCAGGTGACTAGACGAGAGATCTTTGGGGAAATTGGCTTTATTCTGACTAAAAATAGACAGCTGTTCCTTTTTTGGGGAGTCTACCTTAACCATTCACCCTCCTCATCTGCCTTCATTCTATCTTATCATTGTTTGCTTAGGTATTAGTGGCTATTGCTCCATACAGTTTTGAATTATTCCGTAAATGGGGCTTATTCCCAGGTAAATGGAATTAGGACTGCAACCTCACTGTTTTACTTTCGTTTGTTTTATTTGGAAAAAGAAGATGACAAAAGCACGGACAATAGTGTTGCTGGGGAAATTGATTTGAAGGAACAGCATATTAAGAAGGTAAGATTCCTTCCTTCTCAGAATAATAATAATAATAATAATAGTAACATGTTTGTGTTTTATATTATTTTTCAGTGTCTTTCCTGAAAAATGATTAGAATTCAAGTAGATAATTATATATATGTAGATATTTCTATATTGTTTGTACAGGTTAGCCCCCCCCCCCACTCCAGAAGCCTTTCTATCTGATTATCTCTTTCACTGAAGAAATTGAGATAATTAAATTGCATTGTAAATCTGAGAGAGAGGAAGACATGCAAGCACATTGGATTAGAAACATAAATTTGAAAAGATTGAAATGGCCTTTCTTCAAGATTTGCACTGCACCAGTGATTGGGCAGAAAAATAAGCAAGCTTTTATTGCTGCATCAGAGAGAGAGAGAGAGAGAGAGAACGAGAACTGTATTCTTGGGCACCCCCTGTTCTCCAGTCAATAGTTTGAGCCCAGAAATGCATTTTACCAGACAAACCCAATGCCACTTAGCAACAGGTTCTTAATTATGGACAGGGCTGTATTAAAATAATCATAAATTCTGTATCCACGTCTAGAAAAGCTGGCTTTGGTAGCCTGTATAATTTATGTGCAGATCTTACTCAGCTGCTTCTCTGGCTTTGGAGATTTTAGCAGCCATAGCCAGTGCATGTTCAAGCATATCTTTGCAGTCGTGAGGGATACAAACTTGATTTCAAAAGAAATGAAAGCTAAGATTCTCAGCTGGATTCTTTGCTCACTAAAGCACCTTGTTTTTGTGGCTGTTCAATTTAGTGTGCTCCTGGCCCTGTATATGGAAAAGGTGTGTTTGGGTATGGGTACATGACAGGGGCATTGCATAGAAATCTTCTTTTTTTCCCTTTTTGCACTCAATTCTTGAAAGCATTTTGTATTCCTAGTGAGTGAAATGGAGGGCAAACCATTTCCAACCCTTGATTAAAGTTTGGGTGGCCTGCCTTGGGCCATACAAAATTGCTTTGTGAGACAGATTCTGCCCACCAGCTGTAAGTTTGCCATTCCTGCTGCACACTGGGTATATCCTGACTGCAACACAACCTTGGTATGGGCCAGTGGATATTGATTTGGATTTAGGTGTAAGGAAAGGGCAGTGGTTCAGTGGCAGAGGGACATCTACTTTGTGTGCAGAAGCTCCCAGTTTCAATCTCCAGGTAGGGCTGAGAAGGATTCCTGCCTGAAACCCTGGAGAGCTACTGCCAGTCAGTGCAGACAGTACTGAACTAGATGAACCTGTGGTCCAATTCGTGGGGATGCCAGGGAATTCTGACAGGAGCAGAAATTGCTGGTGTTCGCTTATTCATCTCATGTCTGGAATAGAAAACAGGGTTTGCTGCTGTTGTTGCTTTCAGTCCACAATGATACACTATTTGCATTCAACTTCCTCTGCACTGAAATGGGTGGGGTGAAATAATGTTAAGACAGCATAAATTACTGTATTTCTCGCTCTATAAGACGCACCAGACCATAAGATGCACCTAGTTTTTGGAGGAGGAAAACAAGAAAAAAAAATTTCTGAATCTCAGAAGCCACACCAGAACAACAAGAGAGATCGCTGCGCAGCGAAAGCAGCGATACCTCTTGCTGTTCTGGCTTCTGGGATAGCTGCGCAGCCTGCATTCGCTCCATAAGACGCACACACATTTCCCCTTACTTTTTAGGAGGGAAAAAGTGAGTCTTATAGAGCAAAAAATACAGTACGTTACTAATTACAGCAGGACGAAAACAGGGCTGCATGCTGCAAATACAGAATAGAATGGGAAAGTGATGCCTTCTTACAGCTATACTGATTCAGTTTAAAGCAGATTCCTTGTGGGATACCTGCATTCCAAAACCCATCTTCGTCCCCAAATTACTGAAATTTATGTAGACTTAACTTGAGAATAACGGTGATTTTCCTCACAGAGCTTTGGAAGAGATAAAAAAAAAGGATTATAAGGCTTTCAAACACAGTAAGGTTTAACCCTAAGCACATTTGTTAGAAAGTCCCACTTACATCTAAGTAAATATGAAGGATTCTGGTGAACAAACGTTGCTTTCAAACCCAAAAAAGTTGTTTCTTTAGCCATGAATCCTTAGGTCAGGATCACTGTGTCCATTGTGGACTGTGGGCTGTCCTCTAAGAAGAAGGATGCTGTTGGTCTAATTCAAGTTTTGGTTCTGGAAATCAAGTTCAAACATAGAAACAAAGCCAGGCTGAACAGAGAAAAGCAACCAGAAGTTCTTAGTGACAATAGTGACTACTCTGTGGCTGTCAGGGGAGGCATTCATAGCCAGCATTGTAGAATATGGGGAACCAGTCTGGCAGTACAGCCTATTAGACTCCATCAATCAAGGAAAATTCCAGGTAAGTTGCTGTCAGAGTATGTAGGAAGCGCAGGCTCCAGGAGCAACAGTTATGTCAGTTCTAGACTTGTTGGGACCACATCATTTATGATGCTGCAGCAGATGTAACGGGAAATTGACCACTGTTCTATATATCTTGATGGGGAAACACCATGCTGGCGCTTTACTAATTAACTCCTGAAGCACACTGTGGAACTAAGCATCTTTTGTCTCCTGGCTCACTGCGCACATTTATCATTAAGCTAATTGAAAGTGTAAGTAACATTACTGTAAACCATCTAATGTTACAGTATTGTGCTATGGCTGCTAGTGCTAGCCTGTAATTTGAGGATATTTCCCTAATTTAAGTCAAATTTTAGAGGGCTTCCCTCCCCCTCTTCTTATATTAAATGAAAAGCTTTATATCTCAGGGCTGGGAAGGAAGCCAGATTCAAGCAGTCGTTAGGAGGAGCTGAAAAGTGCTGAGGTCTGCAGCTGCTTCTTGCAAGCCTGCATTCCTACTTATTGCAATTAATAACCATATAATGGATTTCATCTAGCAACATCCATTAAACCTACCTAGTAGAAATTGGATTAAGAGGAGAAGCGAGCCTGTTCAACGTTCCCCCGTCACCCGTTATTTTGTTAAATATTTTAGCCACAGAAAGATGTGAGCTCAAGATTGCTCAATTTTGCGTATCATAAGTCATCAGCAAGTCTGGTTGATTTTGGCTAGAAAATTATTCTGTAGAGCCATATGGTTTTATTTTTTCAGTTTATTAGTCACTTGCTACAGAAAGTCTCTAAATTACTTTTAAAAATTTAAGAACATAATGCAAATCAGAAGGTAGGGGAAACAATACGTTACAATTAAAAACCATAAATTCCATAAAAGAGACTCAGTAAAGCAGCAGCAAGAACTGTATAATCCAGCAACATCTTCTTAACCAATCAACTTCTCAAGGTTGTTGCACTGAAAATGCATCATAAGCTACCCAGAAGCTCAGATAGGGTGGTTGTAATTCTTATATAATATGTATGTAGTATGTAACTTTTGATAGTTTGATGCATATATGCTTTTAAATGGTTTGTGAACTTTACCCATGTTTTATTTGTGTTTGTGCACTGCTAGGATAATTTTTTGATGAAGCAGTTTATACATTTTCTAAATAAATCAATAATCTTTACAAGTCTTGATTAAACCAGAGAAATTAAATATAGTAAAGGGCCAAACTAACTCCGATGTGTAACCATCTCATTTGGAAGCGACTTTTTCAAAAGCAGAAGTTTCACAAGAGCTGTGACTGATTGAAAGCCTAAGAATCTAAATTTGTTGACAAAACGTAACAAGAATGAATTCACATCCCCTTTTCTTGCACTTGAGAATTTTCCAGGCTATTTTGTTTTATCCAAGCAACTCCCACAACAAAAGATGCAACATTCTGACTCACTGTATCCCTCTTTTCTGCTTTTGAAACACAACTGCGAGAACTATTAAGTCCACGTGCATCCTGCAAAATATAGATCATCAGGCCAGAATAGCGCTCCAGGAGACGTCTAAATTCCATCTCATCAAGAGCAAAACTAATTTGTTGTCTTGCAGGAGGAATGGAGATTTTTCAGAGTAGCAAATCACATTCTGTTTTCCTTTGCTTGAACTTGAGGTTTGCTCTTTAGGGTGTGGTAGCTTACAGAGCAAGTGTTTGGCATCAGCCTCTCCTTCTGATGTGCTTAGCATTTCAACCCATTGGTTTGGATCCAGAGTGAGTTAGTTGCCCTTCATTTCCAATTAAATCAGTGGGACTTAAGTCATGCCTAGGGATGCACAGAAGCATTGATTTCCATCATGTCCCGTGTACATCACAATCAGCACTGTTTCCATTCTGCTACAGTTTAGCTTCTTCTGGAAGCTATGTTATTCTCACTAGCTGCTATGGCTAATACTGACATAATTAATTACTGTACATGATTAATTTCAGTGGAAGGGAAACCTCAAGTAATGCAGAAAATAACATAATTATTTATGTAATGTTTGCAGACTAAAACACACACACAAGAAAGTGAATACCGTTCATAATTGCTTACATTCCTGATTAATTGCTGCTCCTCTTTCCATTTCCGATGGAATTCTCTGATATCTCTAGTCATGGCTGACTTGTCCTGTTGAATTTAATGAGACTTCAGTTCAGCTAAGTTCGCCTGAAACTGATCCATTATCTTGTGAACTGCCAGATTGAGGGCAGTATATAAATTCAATAAATAAAATTTAAAAATAATCCTTAAGAGCAACTCTATAAGTGTACAAGCTGACGTGGAGAGAGTGTGTGACTTGTGAGTTCGTAGCAGAGGATGAGACTTGAACAAAGTAGTCGTGATTTATAGCTGATTGTGTAAGCCAGTACATGGTTGAAGTTCTCTATCAGCTGGGTGAGCTTGAGTCAGGTGGATCTCCAAAATTAATTTGGCTCCTCCGTTAGCATACGACGTGTAGAATTGCAAGGTTGGCTATACAAACATTTCTTCTCTACAGGGTCACTTTGCTGTTCACCCAGGTTGAACAAATTTGTGTGAAGAGTCCCAGATTCATTTCTCTGCACTTAATTATTGCAAGTATATTTTCTTTCAGAGCAAGAAGAGAGAAGAAATAATAGCATTACTGAAGAAACAAAGGGAAGAGAGGATTGCGGTAAAGTGGAGTATTATTCTTTTCTTAATGCGGGCCAAAACTTTGGGAGGTTGGATTTTTGTATTTATGTTTTGCATGCCATAGTAACAAGAAATGGTACATATTTGATGTGCCAGTAGAGATAATGATACTTAGTTTTGTTGGTGCCTACAGTGTGACTATAAACCTTTTTAAAGTAAACTATATTTATTTCTCAGAAAGAAATGGTATCTGATCCACATAAGCCGAAGACCAGACCTCGTGAAAGGTAATATTGCTTTATTTCTTGTTTGTCTCTAATCACTTTTATAATTTTTGAAATGTGAAACCTCCAGTTTTCTTTGCACCCTTGCAACTTATCACACATTTTTAAAGGATACTAACGATGAAAAAGCCAGAGTTTGGGTGGTGTGCACTCATAATTGTCAGTAGGAATTTCTCTAGGCCAGGGGTGGGAAGTAAATACTCAAAAGAAATAAGCATAATTAGCACAAGAGAGCAGGCTTTTCATTTCTGGTAGGTCTGGTGACTAAATGATGGCAAGTTCTTGGTAGACCGGGCCTCTGAGAAACCTGTATTCCAAGTCTCTCCACTTAAAGTTGAAACCCTCTATTTCCCCCCCGGCTCTCTTTACACCCTCCAACCCTCAGGTTATTGTACTGCTTCTACAGCCAATTCCCCACACAGTCTTCATTTCCTTGGGAAGAAACCAAACATGCCAGAAAAACAACTATGGACTACACTTCAGGGTTGCCATATACTACTTTAATTCCCTGCTTCCTCCAGCAAAATGAATAAAACAACACTGGCTTACTTTGCAGGGCTGGGTTAACCCGCACTTTCTCAGGCACATCCCTGCAACGTGATGGAGTAGATCTGCATTGGCAAAGTAATTTCATTTTACTATGAAGATCTTTACTATTTTTTTCTTTTAGTCTTAAAATGACGGGTTGGGGGAAGGATTATTTATGTGCCCAATGGGCAGACCGAATAGGATTGGGGAGATCATTGTGGCACACACTTCATAGTAAAACGAAATTATTTTCTCCAACACTGACTAAAACATGTAAAACCTGGCAGCATAAAGTAGCAGGTCTTATTAATTATTATTGGCAGGGTTTAGATTCAGCAATGGGGGGGGGGGTGGAGAATAAAGCCATAAGAAATTAAAAGCCACATCTTTTAAAAAAACTACCCCTCTGGAAGAGCTGACTTGGCATCTCACACACTCCTTCACTCAGCAAATTCTTCCCTTTTAATGTGTTAATTGATAGAATTTTTCTCAGCCAGGGCAGCTTATGACCCACAAGAAAGTAGAATTCAAACCCCCAGCTTGTTACAGTTTTGTAATGAGCTTGGGGGTTAGACTAAATGGGTTTCCGGGGTCCCGTCCAATTCTAAGATTTCCTGTGGATTCTGAAAAGAAAGAAAGAAAGAAAGAAAGAAAGAAAGAAAGAGAAAAAAGAGGCTGCTAAAAGCCTCCTGCCGCTACATGGGAGACAGACTGAAGAAAGGGAAATACAAATTGGCTCCGCCCCATAGGGCTTTAAGCTTTCCAGCCATGGTGTTTCATGCGTTTGAACAAGGGCCTTTCCGAGCTGCCCTGGCCATCCGCCTGAATCCAAGAGAATGAGGGAGGCTTGGGCACATTTATTTGACCTGCACCAAAACCAGGAGCGACCCTCAAACCAGCTAGAAGGGCAGCTTGCCATAGCTTTTAGCACCTCCACGGGCAGTGAACACAGCTGTTGTCAAACAGGCTGCTCCGAGTTCAGGGCTGCCCTGAGTCGCTTGGTGACTTACTGTAACAGCTTCATGGTGAGTTCCAGAACACATTTTTCATGGAGGGCGGGGAGCAATTCATTAGATTGGCTGCAGGTTCCTGGTACCTTTCCCCGAGAAATCCCACGGCAACTTCAGTTTCTGAAAAGCCTCTTGATAAGTGCTTCTTCTATTGACACTTCATCTTTCTGATATAATTTTTTATAATATTTTTCAAATTCTTTAATTTCTGTAATGTCCCTTATTGTCCTCTCTTCTAATTTTATCTTATTTATTAATTTTTCATTTCTTTGTTTCTTTAATTGCCAGGCAAGGATCTTGCCTGGTTTATTTGCCCATTCAAAATTTTTATATTTCCAAAATTTTAATTGTTGTTCTACCTCCTGTTCTATAATTTTATTGTATTCTACTCTCAGTAATTTAATTTCTTGATTTAATCTCTCTTTATTTTTGCTTGCATAGGCCAATTTTTCCTTCCTTTTAATTTCTTCTGAAAGCTCCCTTTTCTTTTTTTTCTTTATTCTTATATATGCTGTTGAGTTTTGTTGTATGAAATATCCTCTAACAACTGCCTTCCCAGCATCCCACACTGTTTTTACATCTGTCCCTTTCCTCCAATTGTTTTCAAAATATTCCTTCATCAACTTTCTGGCTCCTAGTTTTACTTTTTGGTTTTTTAATAGGAAAACATTCATTCTCCACCTTTTTCCCCCTTTCTCCTCTTTTCCTTTAAGAGTTGGTTGTTCTGGCTGCAGCAGTTCCTACTAGAAATGACAGCTAAGATGGATGGTGGAGAATGCCTTATTTGTTCCAGCTGACTTTTTTGGAGTTCATCGAGGCTTTACCGTGCTGTCTTTCTGCAAAACATTCTTCTAAGATCAATCTCCTCCTCTCCCTGCCTGCACATGCTGCATCCATTTCAGTGGTGCTTTTGCTGGGAATCCCAAGCTGCTCCCATTAAATGATCTGAAACAATTCCTTCTACTTGCTTGTTCTTACTCCTGGGTCCTCTCTGCCCACCCCCAGTCCGGTTTTTCATCCAGTGTGGTTTCCTTACTATGTGTCAAGAGATCTGCCTCTTATTGGATCAATGAATTGCCAGGTAGGAGTTCCAGGCCCATCAATGTGCCATAGGAGGTCTGCTAGCATGGTCAGCACAGTGGTTAAAGGCACACAATTCCTGAACAAAGACACCATTCTTTGGGTCCATCCTCTTACTAAAGTATTTGGGGGCTACTCTCGTGTATCTCACTGGGAGAAAGTGAGAATGGATGTTCTTGTTCAAAAACCTTGGCAGTTTTCAACGATTCATAGACTGATGACTCCCCTCTTTCTTCTTTCTGTCTCACTGATTAGTCTTCATACTCATTTAGCCACGTCCTCAAACTAAATATAGCAGAGAGGTTGAAAAATTCACTTCCTGTAAAGCCCTTTCCCTCCCTTTCACCACTCACAGAAACAGGTTCCACTTCTCTTTATCGTTCCAACTCCATAGCAAGGCAAAATTTAAGTGTGTTGCATGAGGTAGGAATGGGAGAATCTGTCAGTTTCAGCTTCCCTCGGTTTCTCGTTTTTCTGGTCAAGTTCAGTTCTTCACATTTCCACACCATTTGCAATTTTTTAAAAAATATAAAGTTCTCATGAAATTCATCAGCACTTGCGTGCAGAATTCAGCTACTATACACATTTCTATACAATTTTGTCTAATATAATGCATTTTGTATGCTATTTTCACTAATATATGCAGTTACTTTCACACTTTGATATACAGTGGTACCTTGGTACTCGAATGGCTTGGCTCCCAAATGACGGAAACCCATAATAACTGTTCCAGTTTGCAAACGTTTTTCGGAAGCCAAACATCCGCTGCAGCTTTCACTTGAGTGGAGGAAACTCCTGCAGCCAATCGGAAGCCACACCTTGATTTTCGAACGGTTTCGGGTGTCGAACGGACTCTGAGAGCCAGTGTGGTGTAGTGGTTAAGAGCGGTAGACGCGTAATCTGGTGAACCGGGTTCGTGTCTCCACTCCACCACATGCAGTTGCTGGGTGACCTTGGGCTAGTCACACTTCTTTGAAGTCTCTCAGCCCCACTCACCTCACAGAGTGTTTGTTGTGGGGGAGGAAGGGAAAGGAGATTGTTAGCCGCCTTGAGATTCCTTAGGGTAGTGATAAAGTGGGATATCAAATCCAAACTCCTCCTCCTCCTCCTCTTCTTCTTCTCCTTCTTCTTCTTCAGAACAGATTAAGTTTGAGAACCAAGGTACCACGCAATACTTGGCTGGAAAACTGAATTGCAAAATTTGTATGAGTGAGATTTTCAAATAATAGTTGTGTTTCAGTTCATATATCGTTTCAAAAAGTGTGGCAGCTACTAACTTGTATTCTTAGTGCATTTTCTTGATTGGTTTCAGCGAAATTAAAAAAAAGGTACCAGATTCCGACCTTGAGGATAAAGAAAGTGTAAGTGCTTTACCTTGAGCATTTTGGTCAACGTGAACAACTTGGAGAGTGATGTCTTTGTCCATTCAGAAATCCTGCCCTGTTCTTCATCGTATTCTGCCTTGGGCTGTTCGGATGCTGAGCCGTTGTGGGATTCCCTGGCTAACTTTCTTCCTGAAGAGTTTGAGAAGAGTGCCCTATGTCAAAAGCTAATAGATTCTTCAATCGGGCTAGTAAATTTATTAGTTTGTCATGCCAAGGAACAAGGCATGTTTAGAAATGCTGAATACAATAAACTGGCTTTGAAACACCACCTTGTATTATGCATGTTGAAAAGTTAATATTTTAGTGGTCTTAGGAGTGATATTCCATTTTCTGGTTTGGCCATCCCCCCAGAGATTCACACCCCCAGATATTATGTTTCTCTGTGACAAAAATGGTGATCAGGATCATGTAATGTACATTTTTAAGAAAATTTCTCTCCACAGAAACATGTCCACTGAAATAAAATACTCTAGTTTTCAGGGTTTTGTTGATGTCCTATTGTATTACGTCTCTAAGGCTGCAATTCTGTGCATACTTCCTGGGGAATAAGCTCCATTGGGACTTAACTTCAGAGTAAACCTACATAGGATTTCACTGCATAGTAACTACTTTTCTCTGGCAGAAAATTGTCTAGTGAATTTTGCCTACAATCCCCACTTCAGTACTGTCTTTTCCATGGTCTTTGGCATTAATGCATGGAGATAAATTAGCAAGAGCTAAATCTACCACCTTGTTTTCAGCGTGCACAAATTGACGCTGTTGAGTTGTGGGGACAATAATTTTTGTTCTATTATATGACTAACAATACTTTACACTCTTAAAACTATGAAGAAAATAGTTGGGATGGGTACAGCTGTGTCAATATTAAAGAAACCTTTTTTGTCCACCCGTATAGAGCTTTGCAAAATAAAAATGTATTTTTTATAAATGTATGTATTTCAGATCATTCAGAGACTTGCCTTTATTCTTTCCAGTTCATAGATAGGCAACTGAGTCTGAGAGCATGCATTGCAGAGGATGCTTAGAAGATTACATTCTCCACATTCGTTAAAAGGATGTAATGCAGAATGCTTTTTCCTCCCTACCCTGATCTGCTAAGATCTATTACAAGGTCTGTGTTAATGTAATAATAATAATAATAATAATAATAATTTTTTATTTATACCCCGCCCTCCCCAGCCAAGGCCGGGCTCAGAGCGGCTTACAAGCAATAATAAAAACAAGATGAATGATTATAACTTAAAAACAAAAATAAAAAAACATTAAAATAATGGAACATTAAAATATTAAAATGTAGCCTCATCGCAGGAGGAGAAGGAAAAGAAAAAAGAAAGAGAGGGAGGGAATCAAATTGGCTCCAAGCCAAAGGCCAGGCGGAACAACTCTGTCTTACAGGCCCTGTGGAAAGAAATCAGATCCTGCAGGGCCCTGGTCTCATGAGGCAGAGCGTTCCACCAGGCCGGAGCCAGAGTTGAAAAGGCCCTGGCTCTGGTTGAGGCCAATCTAACTTCCTTAGGGCCTGGGACCACAAGGGTGTTTTGTTATTTATGGACCTTGAGGCTCTCCGTGGGGCATACCAGGAGAGGCAGTCCCGTAGGTACGAGGGTCCTAGGCCATGAAGGGCTTTAAGGGTCAAAAGCGGCACCTTAAATCTGACCCTGTACTCCACCGGGAGCCAGTGCAGCTTGAAAAGCACTGGGTGAATATGCTCCCATGGCAGAGACCCCGTGAGGAGCCTCGCTGCAGCATTTCTGGGACAGCTTCAAGGGCAGCCCTGCGTAGAGCGAATTACAGTAGTCAAGCCTGGAGATGACCGTTGCATGGATCACTGTGGCCAGGTCAGGGCGGGAAAGGTAAGGGACCAACTGCTTGATGCGGTGAAGGTGGAAAAATGTCGCCGTTGTAATAATAATAATAATAATAAGAAGAAGTTTACATTTTTCTATGTCATTCTTGATTTTTATATATATATAAAAGCCTGATGGCCTTGCAACACATACTCTTTTTGCTTTGTCAAAATCAGCAGAAATTTAATTAACATTTCTTTGCGTCAGCTTCTGCAGCAAGATTTCAGGTCAGGTTCACACATGGTTTAGCAGGGGCTCATTATGAGTGAGTGGCATAGATATCCTGCTAATAATTCAGGATCCTACTTAGAAAATCGCTGACACTTCTTCCAGAGAATGTGTAGCAGTGTGTTAATGTTAGCTCTTTGAGCCATTGCAATGCAGCTTTCTAGAAATGTCTTGAATGCAATTAGGGAGATGATCAGAATGACTAGTATTCATCTACGGAATTGCTAAGAGCAAAGCTGCATCATTTGCCAGAAACAAAACTTTTAGATCACCTGAGTTCATAAATACAGCTGACAGTCTTCTAGCATTGATTACAAATCATAAGTGATCAAGTGGTATACATGTTTGAATTGGCCCCGAAAACACTTTTGTTTTTCATGACAATTGGGTAAAAAACTTGGAAAAATCGCAGAAGGTGTTTTATCAGGTTCCACACACACCTCAAAATTGGAGCAATTTAGATTTCTGCATCCTACCGTGGGTTTGCTACTGGAGCTACCACTGCTATTAGCTTACTTGCTTTCTGCTTCTCCAGAGCAAAGGATCTGAAGCAGTGGGTTCAAATTACAAGAAATGAGATTATGACTAAACATTCGACAGAACTTTCTGACAGCAAGAGCTGTTTGACAGCGCAACGGACTACCTTGCAAGATGTTGGAGTCAACACCATTGGAGTGGATGATCAGGGATTCTTTAGCTGTGATTCCTTCATTGCTAGAGCTTGGACTAAAGGTAAAGGGACCCCTGACCATTAGGTCCAGTCGTGGCCGACTCTGGGGTTGCGGCGCTCATCTTGCTTTATTGGTCGAGGGAGCCGGCATACAGCTTCCGGGTCATGTGGCCAGCATGACTAAGCCACTTCTGGCGAACCAGAGCAGTGCACGGAAACGCCGTTTACCTTCCCGCCAAAGTGGTACCTATTTATCTACTTGCACTTTGACGTGCTTTCGAACTGCTAGGTTGGCAGGAGCAGGGACTGAGCAACAGGAGCTCACCCCGTTGCGGGGATTCGAACCGCCGACCTTCTGATCATCAAGTCCTAGGCTCTGTGGTTTAACCCACAGCGCCACCTGCGTCCCGAAGCTTGGACTAGGTGACCCTTAAACTCCCTTCCAACTCTACAGTTCTATGATGTTGTGATTATTATAAAGTGCTCACAAACAGCACTTGCTGAGTGTTTAGACCAACAGTTTAAACCCGAGAAAAGGTTCCCTTTGCAAACAGGAAGAGCCCTGCTGGATCAGGCCCATGGTTCATCTAGTCCAGCCTTCTGTTTTCACAGTGGCCAACTAGGTGCCTTTGGGAAACCTGCAAGAACAGCCTGGGTGCAATAGAGCTCTCTCCTCACTTGCAACTCCCAGCAACTGTTATTCAGAAGCATGCTGACAAAACTTTGTTAGAAAGAGGTTCCCTGTCCCACAATGTACGTCTTTATTTTAAGCCATGATGCAAGTAGCACCTTGAGTCTACTTTATCTTCACTTTGGCAGCTAGAAACTGTTTCCAAGCCTGGATGAGCAGAAACATGGCTGGGAAGCCAGGAAGCAGGTGCAGTCCAGCTCTCCAACCCTCCGGAAACAAGCGGGAGAAATGCAGGGTCAGCATTCGGACACTGGAAGTGGTGCAAAGGAAACTTTCCACTCAGTCTGCTTTCTTCCCTTCTGCTTCCAAAGCACAAGCCAATACCAGATCTCTTGCTCTGGAGTGACAGGCTCCATTTAACCTGGATTCAGCCCACTGGCTGCCAGAAATGAAATAAGAAACCATACAGCTGAGAAACCTGGCGGCCTGGGCAAATAATGAAGGCGGGTTGTGTGAATGAGGTGTTGAGTTCCTCCAAGTACTGCAGAGAGTTCACTAGCACCCATAGTGTTTCAGTGCCTTGGGCCACTCTGGTCTCCAGCACAGACTGATCCCCCAAGCTTTGTGGGGTGTGTCAAATCACAGTCTGAACCATCTGTTTCCTTGTCACATGACCCCTTGACCATCCAGCTAGAGAAGACAAACCTCAAGACTTTGGGAAAGATGTAACTGCTGTGGACCAGCTGCTTTGCATGCGTGCAGAAAGTCCAAGTTTTAATCCTTTGTAGTATTTCCAAGTTGCAATGAGAGGGACTCCCTTTTTGATACAGTGTGGAGAATACCATGCTAGATGGACCAGTGAGTCATTACTTGGCACAAGGCAGCATTCTATATTCCTAAAGCACGTTGGCTGAGCCCACGTATCTGTGAGTAAATGGTGAACGGCTGGGGTTGTTTGGGTGGTTGTGAGTTGTTTGGTGAGGCCTTATGAGGAAAGGTTGAAGGAGCTAGGTATGTTTAGCCTGGAAAAGAGGAGACTGAGATGAGCTATGATGATAGCCATCTTCACATATTTCAAGGGCTGCAGGGGGTTGGACTGGATGACCCTTAGGGTCCCTTCCAACTACAGTGGTACCTCGGGTTAAGAACTTAATTCGTTCTGGAGGTCCATTCTTAACCTGAGGTACCACTTTAGCTAATGGGGCCTCCTGCTGCTGCCGCACCGCTGCCGCACGATTTCTGTTCTCATCCTGAAGCCAAGTTCTTAACCCGAGGTACTATTTCTGGGTTAGTGGAGCCTGTAACCTGAAGCATCTGTAACCCGAGGTACCACTGTATACAATTCTATGATTCTATTGTCAGGGCATCCTTGCCACCGCTTGCTGGGGGGCAGGTAGCATTGTTCACGCCAGACCTGCAGCGTTTCACATCTAAGGCAACTCTTGGATCTGCACGGGAACATTCCGCATGCAAAACCCACGCGGCCTAACTTCGCATTCTGTGTCTCTTATGAATGCTCCCCCCACCTCCCCCCAAAACCCACAACTTCCGCAGCTTCTTCCCATGCATCCGTTTGGCACCGAGCTCCGCTTTGGCTACCGAAGCATCTCTCGACCCCTCTCGGCAGGCATGTCGAGAGAGTTATGCCAGTGTCCGCGCAGAGCCTCCCCACCCCACCCGCGGGGCTCTCCAGCGTCCCTCCCCTCGGCTGGCCCCTGGCCCGGAGGCGGAGCTGGCTCTGCTGCTGCCGCCGCCGCCGCCGCCTTGGCTGCTGCCAGAAGCTCGCCCGGAGCTCGCGCTGCTGCCCTTGCGTTGCTGCTGCTGCTGCTGCCAGTGCAGCCGCGCGACATGCGGCTCCGGGGACGCGGCGGAGGAGCCGCCGCGGGGAGCGACTTGCAGCTGCTGCTGTTGCTACTGGCTGCCTTCTGCGGGGCGGCGGGCGGGCAGGGGACGCGGCTGCTCAGCGGTGAGTGCCTCCAGGGCTGGGCTGGGCTGGGCAAGCGGATGCATCAGTCCCGGTCCCGAGTTGGTTGGGGAGAGAGGCAATCTTAGGGGTCTCGGGCTGGTCCCCTCCTGTTTTGCAGCGGGTGGGGGGGGGGGGAAGCACCCACACCCGGGAACTGGAAGCAAATGCAAAAGTTAAGGGGGGACGATCTGGAGCTGCGTCTCCGCTTTCTGGAATGGGGAGCGCTTTGGGCATGGGGTTGGGTACTTATCCCTGGGTTGGGGGGGCATTAAATCATTGCAATGAGCCCCGACTGAGAAACCTGCCTATGGATGAGGAAAGTGATGCTATAACTGGGGTGGGTAGGGACAAGATTCTGTGTTGGAGAGAGAACAGTGGGTGAAAGAGCAGCTTTAGCGGTGACCAAGGTGGGGGCTAACCCCCCCCCCTCCTGATGGCACTTTTATTAATGCGCACACAAAAATGCTACTGCTGCTGCAACAAGGAGAAGCAGGCCGGTTGTGAAGGTGCAGAGCTTTCCCCTCCCAGAAATGGAGGGTGGTGGGGGGTCCTTCTGCATGAGAAAAGCGGGACCAGCGGCCGGCCAGTTTTAGTATCTGTTTCTAGAGGCAGGGAGGCAACCAAAGTATGCAGTCCTGGCTGTGTGGTTTGGCAGTCTCCATCCCATCGAAAGCCAGGGGCTATGCGCTGCCAAAGTTGTGTGCAGGACTGCGCCCAGAAAAATGTTGATGGCACCCCAGAGACGACCCAGCCTCATCTTCAGCAGCTTACTGCTTACTCTACAGTGGATTGTAGAGTAAGGACTACAGGACTAAACGAGACAGGGGTTTTCTTTCGCGGAAGGGGGGGCGATGGTAGAGCTTTCTGCAAAAAGTTGTGTGCGTTTCAACACCCAAGTGGAGCGGAGACCCTGTGTGTCTCTGCAGCGGAGAAGCTGGGATCCCTTCCAGGCTCTGCTCTGGGCTGCCAAAACTCTGGACAGAGCAGAAGTGGGGGTGCAGAATGGGGCTGCCCCAACCGGGAAGGCACTATGGCAGATGCTTTGCTGCCTTGGCATGGTGGGAGGGGGGCAAGAGATGGGCTGCCAACTTCACATTCTGCAGATCTCTCTCAACCGGGCACCCTTAAATCTTAGGGAGACTTAACATGCGTCAGATGCCCAGGACCCTGGTTTCAGTTCTGGGGATCAGTGCTGGAAGTTGCTTTCACTGTATCAAGCTGGGTAGCTCAGTTGGTTATACTACGATGGTGATAATGCCAAGGTTGCAGGTTCGATCCCCGTACGGGACAGCTGCATATTCCTGCATTGCAGGGGGTTGAACTACAATGATCCTCAGAGTCCTTTCCAACTCTACAATTCTATGAAATAAGCTGGCCCCGTGGTGTCTATTTTAGCTGGTGGTCTGCTCCTGAGAATCTTTGTGAGCTGCAGGGGGTGGTGTTGTACGTTCTTCTTCATCTGCACTCCCGTCCAAAAGCAGTGGTTAAGTTCAGTCATTTTAAACTGGGCAGAATAGACTTATGGGGCATCTCTCTTTAGATGGCATTACTTTGCTTACTTCAAAAGGTGGCTTCAGCTGGGGCATTTCCTGATCATTCTGCTGATCTGCCCCAGCTTCCTGCCCTGATGGTGCCATTGTGCAAAATGGATATTGTTTATATGATGCTGCCTTCTAGTGAGTCAGGCTATCGGTCCATCTAGCCTATATTGTTTGCTCCGACTGGTAGCAGATTTCCACAGTTGCAGGAAGGTGTTGTCCTTGTTTAAAACTGGCCCTGTGAACTGGAGATGCTGGTGACTGAACCTGGGACCTGCAAACCAGGCAGTGTACCACTGAGCTCCGGCCGTTCCCATGAAGTGCCGTTGAGGAGAAATGCTTCTGAGCTCGCATAGAATGCTTATCTATCGCTACTGAGTCACTATAGCCCCCCCCCCCAAAAAAACCTTACTACTAAAGCTGGCATAGGAAGCTGCCCTATACTGAGTCTGACCATCCAGTTCAGTAATTTCTATACAGTGACTGGCAGTGGTTCTCCAGGGTTTCAGACAGAGGGCTCTCTAAGCCCTGCTGGGGGGTGCCAGGGCTTGAACTAGGGACCTGCATGCAGAGCAAATGAGCTATCGCTAAGCTACAGCCTATACTGGGCTTTAAGCTGGAGGTTTAAGAGCTCCAGTGCCATTCAGAAACCAAGACATCTTTTGGCAACAACCATAGCGGTTCCACAGGCAAGGCCAGCTAGAAATATTGTGCAGTGGGCTGCCCACTTCACATCACAACAGTATTTTAAGCATCATATATATGATATATATAATATATGATACCATATATATATTCTAAGCATCCTATCTATCTATCTATCTATCTATTCTAAGAGGATGCTTAAAATACTGTTGTGATGTGAAGTGGGCAGCCCACTGCACAATATTTCTAGCTGGCCTATAAATGTATAAATACACACACACACACATTGTGTGTGTTTCTCCCCTTCCCCCTTCTTAAGACCCTTTAAATAAACTCTTTCCCCACTCTAAGTGTGGAGACTGTCTGAAAATAAATACTGCCAAAGAATTTCTATTTCTTCTGTACTAGTCAGGCCTGCTTTGTCTGGATTTGCTTGTTCCTTCACCCCCACAGCTATAAGTGCTCCTATCTGTTCTAGGCTGCTGCAGAATCATGTAAGCAATGTAAAACAAAAACAAAATACACATCTCAGTCGTACAATAAAGCATAATAAAATTACTCAATTATCTGAACAAGTATTTGTATTTTAAAAGGTACCTGTTTTTCTTTTTCTTTTATTAATCCTACAGGCATTTCCAACCATTCTTTTCTTTTGCATTAATGGGGGCCAGATACATAGCCAGTTCATATTACCATTGGGGACACACTTTATGGTTTTGGCATGTAGAATCAGCCCCACACGTGCTCCAATTTAATGTGTCTTGGAAAACTCATAAAGCAACTTCTGCCAGGGTGTTGTGTGTGTAACTGAAGGTGTGCAACTTTGTGCATGGCATGCTGTTGTCCCCCACCCCAATTGACATGTTATGATTTCACTGTGAAACTAATACGTTAATATACTGCCATGTGATTGATGGTTACCACATGTTTGCTATTCTACCACTAATTACTTTTCACATGCAAAACAACTTGCAGGCCTTAGCCTCATCAAAAACGTAGATGATACAACATTATTGTTCCCATTTTACAGAAGATAAGGGGGGGAGAGGGAGCTATGCAAGGCCTTGGTTACAATGGGATTCGAACTCAGGCCTCTCATCACTGTATTAAACTATGCTGCTGTTTTGCAGAACTATTTCATATTATTTGTCTGAGTCATTAATAAGGTGTTTGCTAGTGTGTTTTGCAGCAGATATGAACCACCTGATGAGCAGACATGCTTTCCTAAACGTTCAGGGACTTGCTGAAAGAGCTATGATTGGCCATGGATCTCTGGTGCATATCCACTATAGTCATACTGTAGCCTTTTAAGGCTTTGCCCTTGGGTAAGAAGAGCTTTGCGCCTGGGACGGGGAAATGGGAGTCAACAGACACTCAAGGAATAGTTTCGGAAAAAAAGATTTATTTCTACCATCCGGGCTGGTAGAAGGAGCAAGTGTGATAGATTCACAAAACAAGCACAAGTTCACAGCCATTTGCACAGAGCATTTATTCCCCTCCAGTTCCCTCCCCTTTCTCCTCCTCCCCAGGAGCCCTGCCCCATGATGAGTTTCCTGAGCATGAACAGAAAGCTCCTGTCTTTGGGACTCGGGACTCTTGGCACCCTTCCCAGGAAAGGGGGATGAGAAGCCAAGGGGGTCGAGGAGCCTTGCGGTTCAGCGTGTCCAAGATGTGTTGGAACTGACTCTTATCTCACTCTAATACCTTGGGTTGAATGTGCTTCGGGATGAGCGCGTTCGAACGCGTTACTTCCGGGTTTCGCAGACGCTCAAAATGACGTCATGCGCATGTGCAGAAGGACCAAAATGTGACACGCGCAGACGTGCGGACGCGGGTTACGTTTGCTTCTAGATGCAAACTGGGCTCCGGAACGGATCCCGTTCACATCTACAGGTACCACTGTACTTGTTTTGGAGCACCCATCTGCCCTCCACACTTGCAGTTTGCGTTGCACTGAACACCAGTGTGATCTAGTCGCTGTGCAAGAAGTGAAGCAGCTCTAAGGAGGAATTTGAACTTTGGCTTCTGCATCTACCTCTTTGCACTAAAAATGCCTAACATATTGATGCAGCAGAGAAATTGGTTAGGATCTTAGCTATATTTATTAAGGGCTAATCAGACTGAAATCAACACCTTACTTAAGAACTAAGCACCTTTAGTTTCATGGACTCATCTCTAGTATGCAATAGAGTGAGATCACTGGTTGGACAAGTTGACTTGTAGCAGTGCCCGGCCTGCAATCAACTGCATTGCATTCCTGCCTTGGCTAAAAATAACTTCAAATTTTGCTGATAAAATGCAGGAAATTGCCAGGTTGTTGCAAAAACTTTAGCCACTTCAAAGCAGCCCACTCTTAAGGGCTGGATATTCTGCAGTCCTGGTCATTGCCAATTTTATAAGTGATGTGCTTTTTCTCTTCTTCCCATTGCCTCCCAGCTGCGGATCTGATTCTTCAGAGAGGTAATTTATTTTGTGTTTCATCAGAGATGCATGTTGGTCAGATTATCGATGGTGACTAGACTGTTTTTGCTGTGCTCAGCATTTTAACTTGTATGCCATCTGCAGTCAAGACATTGGAATCCCACGCAGTCCAATTACTGTGCTGTATTAAGATCCTTGGAATGGAGTACTGTAGACTTTTGTTTTGTACATTTAAGGACGAATAGAAACACAAGGATCTCTCTCAAAATGTGTTTTAGAAACACCACTTTGCATCGTAGGGGTTTATAACATCCTGTCCTGAAATACATGTTCCATGGTTGGCTTCGTAAAAGAGAACACTTGACTCTGCACTGGATAAATGTGGACATAAAAATACTAATTAAAATGATTTACTCAGATGTGGTCCTTGTGTTCCCTATCTTTTTATATAAAAGTCACATTGTGAAATTCACGAGGCAGAGATTGGCTGATGATATAGGTTTATAAGGAAGCAGCTTTATAAGGAGCCAGACCATCGGTTCGTCTCGCTCAGTATTGTCCACATACTTTGCCGATGGCACTTCAGGGTTTCAATCAAGAGTCTTTTGCAGTCCTACCTGGAGATGCTGGGAATTGAACCTTCTGCATGAATTCTTGTCAGGGTGGTTTTCAGGAGCAGGTCCGCAATAACTCACATGGTGTCAGTGAAGTCATAGAATCATAGAATCATAGAAACATAGAATCATAGAGTTGGAAGAGACCACTAGGGCCATCGAGTCCAACCCCCTGCCAAGCAGGAAACACCATCAGAGCACTCCTGACATATGGTTGTCAAGCCTCTGCTTAAAGACCTCCAAAGAAGGAGACTCCACCACACTCCTTGGCAGCAAATTCCACTGTCGAACAGCTCTTACTGTCAGGAAGTTCTTCCTAATGTTTAGGTGGAATCTTCTTTCTTTTAGTTTGGATCCATTGCTCCGTGTCCGCTTCTCTGGAGCAGCAGAAAACAACCTTTCTCCCTCCTCTATGTGACACCCTTTTATATATTTGAACATGGCTATCATATCACCCCTTAACCTCCTCTTCTCCAGGCTAAACATGCCCAGCTCCCTTAGCCATTCCTCTTAAGGCATCATTTCCAGACCTTTGACCATTTTGGTTGCCCTCCTCTGGACACGTTCCAGTTTCTCAGTCAACTCTCTTTATTCAAAGAAACAAAACAACTCAGGAGGCCAGGCCTAGTGAGCATTGCAACTCTCCCCAGTAGATCTTGCCCAAGTAAGGCAGTTCCAAACATCTCCCTAAGTCTCCTCCTGCCCCGGGTCATCCCCCAAATGATCTGAGACTTCAATGCCTTGTGTGTATTTGCTCCTCTCACTTCATACCTCTTCTGGTTCTGGAAGACCGGGGATGGGGGGGAACTGGTCACAGGAGGAAGGAGACCCCCTGGCTTCTTCAGCAGCTAGCTTAATCTCTGCATCTTGGTCCCCTTCCTCTTCAGCCTCCTCTTCTGCCTCTGATTCTGGACTGCTCTCTGCCCCAGCCTCTTCCTGCTCACTAAACCCTGTTGCCCCTTCACTAAACCTCCTCCTCCCAGTCGGCTCCCTCTTCTCCCTCTGATCACTCAGCATCGTCTCACCGCCAATCCCCAGGCTCTGAGCCTTCTTCACTTGAGGGTTCCCCAGCTGGTGCCTCCCACCCCTCAGCATCCTGCCAGACCATGACAATTCTACTATTGAGCTACAGCCTGGATGAAAAGTTCATAACACAAATTCTGAGATTGAATGAGCCTTAATATGAACTAGTTTAGTTAATATTTTTGTGTGATAAGAAGCTTTCACCTAATACAAAATTTGGGTTCTTTCTGAGCACGCATACCAACAGAATTATGGCTGGCACTCTTTTTTGTATCTGGCCAAAATGTGACAGCAATGCTTTCCTCAACTTCAGTCAAAGGAAATGTGGCTAGACTGGCCATAATATGCAAGTAGGTGTTCTTAATTCCACTTCATGTTAGTTTTATGAGTGCTAATGTGAGTTAATGGAGAGAAATTTCATGCAGCACAAAACTCATCGTGGGAGAAGTCTTGGCTACCTTTTCCTGCTGGTTTGCTAATGGTTTTTCTTTTTCCTTTTGGTCTTCCTCAGGACATGCCATTTGCCGTGGAGGAACCCAACGCCCATGCTACAAGATCGTTTACTTACATAATGTTGTACGCAGGGTTGGCTTTAAAGAAGCTCTTCAGGCCTGTAGGAGAGATGGAGGAGACCTAGTCAGTATAGAAACACAGTCAGAACAGAAACTGATTGAGAAGATGATTGGGAGCTTTTCAGCATCAGATGGCGACTTCTGGATAGGGCTTAGGAGAGAATCAGATCCTGACAACAGCACTGAATGCCCAAACTTGTACTCTTGGTCAGATGGAAGTTTGTCCACGTTTCGGTAAGTCCACATGTTCAGAACAGAAGTATGAGTTCCTTCATGAAGTTAGCAAGTCAAACAAAATTATTAAGTGTTCTGAATAGAGATTCCTACCCATTTATATATTTTTTTCAAAAAAAAATTATTGGTTTTCACAATATTATAAACAAACACATAAGACAAACAAACATAAATCATAGCCTTATTGAAAATTACACTTATTAACTTTGTTAAGTGACTTCCCCGCTTCCCCTTAGTTGAATTTCATTGCATATCCTTTTAACGGTTTCCCAAATCACAATTCTTATAAAATTTAACTTAAACATTAACATCCTTAAATCTTCACTTTATGAAATTAAACATATTAATTCATCAGATTCCTACCCATTTATAAATAAGTTCTACCTTTTGAAAAAGCATTGGCATTTCAATCCAAAGCCCCAGATAATTTCTTTAGGCCATAATTGTGTTTTGCTTTCCTGGCTTAGGTACATCTGTGTGTCAAGGATGTCAAGAACTCAACCTATTATTGCATAACAGGTTTCCTGGTAGGAATGGTGCTAACCCTTCCAGAAAACCTTCCCACAGCTCACAGTACCAAACTGGGACATCAGGCCCATGCTAGGAGTGCAAGCAGCTGCCACACCCTTTACTTTCTGGCATAGTTGTGGCTTTATCCTATGTGACCAACATCAACCAATAAAATTTGTGTACCAGAACATCAGTGACCAAACAGGGCCCCATCCAGATTTGTATCCTGCTGATATAACCAATAACAAGAATTATGGCAAGGAAAAAATTGCACAAATATTCTTTCTTTCGACTGTGAAAGGGGGTAAATATCACATTTGTGTATCCTCTGTTAGCACCATACAGCATCTGGGTTCAGCCAGGGAAGGCTTATGGCTGAGACAGATCCCATGGGCTGTAGTTCAGGGGTATTATTTATGTATTGCTTCATAAAATGTATATACCATTTGATAATAAAAGACCTCAAAGTGGCTTACAGAAAGAATAAAATAATAACATTGTCAGTGAAAAAAACAGTTATTTAAAACATACAAATAACAATTAACATCAGTAGTAAGCTTAAAACCTTGTAAACATTCTACATAACTGGATAAGTTTGTCTAAACAAAAATGTTTTTAACGGATGCCAAAAATAATACAGCAAAGCTGTCTGCCTGAATGACAATCAGGTAGAGGGATAGATGATTTGGTTTGCATGAAGAAGGTCCCTGGTTTTATCCCTAGCATTTCCAGGTAGGACTCGGAACATCCCATTTGAAAAACCTTGGAGAGCCACTGCGAATCACTGTGTAGACAACACAGAGCTAGATGAACCATTGTTCTGGGGAAGGGCATAGCCCACTAGTAGAGCATCTGCTTTGCTTGCAGAAGGTCCCAGATTCAATTCCTGGCAACTCCAGGTGGAGCTCAGAGCATCCCCTGCCTGCAAACTTGGGAAGCTGCTGCCAGTCAGTGTAGACAATACTGAGCAAGATAGACTAAAAGCCTGACCAAAAGTCAGCTTCCTATTTTGCCAGCCTAAACAGGAAACCTCCATAGCACTTCCTGTTGAGGACAGCCAGTGGCTTGCCTGGGTCAGTGGAGTTCCTCCAGCACCTAGGATCCCTCTTCTGTTTAGGGATATGCTCCAACCTGTAAACGTCCTCAGCCCAGTATACCTGAAGGAACATCTCCACTCCCATCGTTCTGCCCGGACGCTGAGGTCCAGTGATTAGGGCCTTCTGGCGGTTCCCTCATTGCAAGAAGCAAAGCTACAGGGAACAAGGCAGAGGGCCTTCTCGGTAGTGGCCCCTGCCCTGTGGAATGCCCTCCCATCAGACGTCAAAGAGATAAACAACTACAGTGGTACCTCGGGTTACATATGCTTCAGGTTACATACACTTCAGGTTACAGACTCCACTAACCCAGAAATAGT
Source organism: Podarcis raffonei (assembly GCF_027172205.1). Lineage (NCBI taxonomy): Eukaryota > Metazoa > Chordata > Lepidosauria > Squamata > Lacertidae > Podarcis > Podarcis raffonei. The sequence goes on from NC_070616.1 coordinate 25,126,249, forward strand.
GCTTCAGGTTAAGAACTTTGCTTCAGGATGAGAACATAAATCATGCTCCCGCAGCAGCAGGAGGCCCCATTAGCTAAAGTGGTGCTTCAGGTTAAGAACAGACCTCCGGAACGAATTAAGTACTTAACCCGAGGTACCACTGTACCTGACATTTAGAAGACATCTGAAGGCAGCCCTGTTCAGGGAAGTTTTTAATGTGTGACATTTTAATGTACTTTTAATCTTTGTTGGAAGCCGCCCAGAGTGGCTGGGGAAACCTAGCCAGATGGGCGGGGTACAAATAAATTGTTGTTGTTGCTGTTGTTATTTAGCTCCCCTGGCTCATCATGGGGGGGGGGGCAGCTGTGCACAGAGCTATGGATTCCTGCTTCTAGCCTTGCTGTCCCTGACATCTGCCCCCTCCACATTCACGTGAATAGCTAGAGCAGCAGGTACAAAGTTAAAAGGTGCTGTAAGTGAATTTGTTTCCTTCCATGTATTTCTCTGCTCTGCGAAATGCCCTTCATGGGGAGAACTCCTGGCAAGGAGAAACAATTCACCTGATGTTTTGCTTTGATTCCACAGAAACTGGTACGCAGACGAGCCCTCCTGTGGAAGTGAAGTCTGTGTTGTGATGTACCACCAGCCCTCAGCACCTGCAGGCGATGGGGGACCATATATGTTTCAGTGGAATGATGACAGCTGCAGCATGAAAAACAACTTCATCTGCAAATATCCCCAGGGTAACGGAGTCCATATCCTGCAATGTGCAATTCGGCTCAGGGGCTGGTCATTTGTGGTGTGGGAGATTTCTAGTAATGAAGGGTGTGGTGATCACACAGGGTCCCCGGACATTTAACAGTCTATTGATCCCTGTGCCACCACTGTGATCGCTTCCCCACTGCCACCAACCAGTTACTCTCTGGTAAAACACTGGGTCCAGTCAGTTGTTAAAAGTGAACCAAAAAAACAAGTTTATTTTACAAACAGTAACAAGTTTATGGTTTATCAGATAATATTCCTGTCAGTATCCTGTCAGAAGGTATAGCCCAGTTCTTTACTGGGCTATACCTTCCTAATACCTTCTGACGGATTATCTCAACTGTTTGACTAACTCCTCTTAACAAATTCTCTCACTCTCTCACACCAGACTAGCCCAACCCACAGACTTATCTTCCCTCTCTTGTCTAACTCCAGACTGTCTTCTCAACCACTCTAACTCTAACTCCTCTTAACAAATTCTCTCTTTGCTTAAACCTTATACAGTTAACTTTGCCCCTTGGGTTCCCATTAGTTAGTCATTTTACAGTTACTTAACCCTTTCCCTATGAACCCATATGATGTCACACACATGGGAGGGCAAACGCCACAAAGGGATACATGAATGCCTGGGAATGTGTCGTTAAACGCAATGTCTACTTGTGTTATGGAGTCTTAAGAGTTAACTTGCTTATTATGGACTTTATCTTTTTTGCGGTTGTGGAATGAACATCCTATGTCATTTGGCCTTAACTGAAAGAACTGGAACCAAGAATGATTAATAACATATATCTGATATATCTGTATATTGTGATGTCTTTCCAGTTTTGAAGAAATCCAGCATCCTTCCATATAGTCAGTTTTCTCAGCACTGCAATAGGCATTAAAAGGGAAATGCTACTGGGGCAGTCTCTGAACTCAATGTATATTTGGTTATTGCTTGAATGGTTATTCAATTTCTATACTGCTTAATATATTAAAAAATATCTCTAGGCAGCATACAAAAAAGAAGCAACAACAGAAAAGTTAAACAAAAATTACTAAAATTACTAAAATTCAGAGTTACTGTACATATAAAAATGTTACATTAATAGAGAGTTACTAATATATATAAATCAATATCAGGTTCCCCCCCCCCTTCTGATACACCCTCCCTCTCAGGCTCAGGGTTCTCACCCAGGGTCCAAACAAACTCTCAGCTCCCCACAAAAGTCTCACAAGAAAACGAGTTCCTGGAAACAGAAGACATCACCCTGGGCTCTCATTCTAGACTTGCTTTTTATGGGCAGGCCCAAAGTGGATGGCACTTCCTCAGGCTGCCCACAGCTGTGTGCCATTCAGCTGTACTCTCCACACTCAGTTCCAGGTACAGCAGGTTTGATGCATTTCCCAGGTGGTCTAAAGGAGGGGGAAAGGCCCCCCTCCACTCACAGCTCTTTCTTCATGCTCTGTGCCCCCTTCCTCTTCCAGTTGGTTTTTTTTAACAGTTTCCAACTCAGAAGAAGATACAGTGGTACCTCGGGTTAAGTACTTAATTCATTCCAGAGGTCCGTTCTTAACCTGAAACTGTTCTTAACCTGAAGCACCACTTTAGCTTATGGGGCCTCCCACTGCCACTGCGCCTCTGGAGCACGATTTCTGTTCTCATCCTGAAGCTAAGTTCTTAACCCGAGATACTATTTCTGGGTTAGCGGAGTCTGTAACCTGAAGCGTATGTAACCCAAGGTACCACTGTACTGTATTGTGAGGCTTAGTTCTCACAGCTTTGATGGAGTTTGCAATGTGCAGTACAATAATGTGCCTCTAGCATTCACTGGCAACATACTTAAAGATGTTGCTCATAGGAACATCAAGAAACCTAGAAGGGAATCGTATGGAATCATAGCTTCTTAAGAGCCACCCTTAGAGAGGATGGAGGTTAAGACTTTTAAGTATCACCATTGGGCACCGAAAAAATCTGAAGGCGATGAAATGACAAGGGAAATGGGAAAATGGTTTCAGTGACAAGTTGCAAGCCGTTTTCAAAAATGGTCTCCTTAACTAAACTGCTGGGACACAATATCAAATGTGCCAAGAACTTCCATGGATAAGCCAAAACATTGGGGGTGTGGGATTACGTTTCTCCTGGTGACCAAATGCAGAAGAAAATGTATGTCTGTATGTTTCTTCCCTTGCAGAAAAGCCAACAGCTGCCTCTGAAATTAATACCTCTCAAGCAGGTAAATTTTCACATCAGTAAAAGTTGAGTGCATGGTATAGATTCTGTTCCAAATAACAGCTACAGTTCCCAGAGTGTTTTAACAGTCAACTCCTAACAACTGTCTGCAACTCCCTTAACAAACTACAGTTCCCAGGATTCTCTGGGAGAAGCTGACTGCTTAAAGTGGCATGATACTGCTTTAAAATGTACAGTGCAATGAAGCCATTCTCCTGTAAAGTTGCATAGCTGTCAACCTTCCCTTTTTTTGCGGGAAATTCCTTTATTCCAGCGCTGTTTCCCCCTGCTTCCCGCTGCTATCCCGGATTGTTAGATATCCCGTAGACTGTCCCCGGGACAGGTGAAGCTGCTGATCTCTTATTTTTGAGGCTGCTGATCCCTTATTTTCAAATCTGAAAGTTGACAGCTATGAGAGTTGTAATAGCCAGATTCCTTTCCTAGGAGCTGCAACAGAGACCTTTACACCCACATCCCCAGAAGAACCCATTCCTGAAGTTGCAACCAATAAAACTTTCAAAGAAGCTAAAGGTAAGCACTGTCATTCATTACCACAGACTGTAATACAGCATTTGATTTCCTGGAGAACAGCAGAGGTAGTTAAAACATCCTGAGACTTGTGCTAATTATATCCTCTCTTCCTGCCCCCATTGCTAAAGTTAAAATGAAAAAGGGAAAATTATGCACAGAGAACCTGGAGCATAATAACTGCATGAAAAAGTAATGCCTGTTCATTTTTCCACTGAAAGTTAGAGTATCTTTCCCCCCTCAACAGAGCCTGTTTGGAGCCTTGCCTACTTCTTAATCCCCAGCATTCCTGTTCTGCTTCTCCTCGTGGTCATCACAGCCATTTTCAGCTTTTGGCTTTATGCAAAGAGGCAAGTCACAATATGGGGCAAAGCATGAGGCTTTATGATACGCTGTCATAGATAGCATCTGGTCAGGACCAAGGGGCAGTGTGAATGAATGTAGAACAAAACTGGGAGTGGGGTTGTAATAGAAGAGGAGGGATGTGAACAGACTGTAAGAAGCTCAATGAAATTACTATTACACACATCTGGAATGAAATGTTTTTGGTGGCTTTCAAGCTATTTTAAAATGCTTTAAATATGTTCATTTTTATTCTGGTTCAAATTGTATTGTTTTAAGGTGTTGATGTTTGCTGCCCTGGGCTCCTCTGGGAGGAAGGGTGGGATATAGATTTAATTAATGAATAAATATTATTTTGAGAAGGGGGCATGTTAAGTTAACAAATGTGCGCATACATAAACATCTGCTGCTATCACTTTTAGGTGTCCATCCTGTTGTTAGCTTGTATGCGCTTCCAGGGTAAAATTCTACTTTTGGATAAAAGAAGTTAATTTCTTGCCTGCAGTTATTATTACCTTTCTTTTCCCTGCTACTGCTAAGTTCAGATTGGATTGTGCCACTACATACTAAAACAAAGCTGACCATATCTGAATTATTCTCTTCCTTTATTTGGCCACAGACTCTGTGTGTGTGTGTGTGTGTGTGTGTGTGCACACTTTCTCTGCACTAACACCACTAGATTAGTTTCTTAGTAAGTGTTTTGTGGTCCAGTGGAAGATAAAGGGAAGCTAATACCTTTTTATTTATTTTCCTTCTAAGGAGACGGGAGCAAACGGAGATGAATGCAAAGGAACAGGATACCTGGCTGTCCCCCAAGAGACAGAACAGCCCCAGTTTGGAGATATACAATGTAATCAGAAAACAGTCAGAAACAGATCTCGCTCGGACCAGACCAGACATTAAGAACTCTTCTTTCCGGGCCCGTCCTGGAGAAGATACTCCTGATGACCTCTCTGGGGACTATGACAATATGGCTGTCAACACCTCAGAGAGCGGCTTTGTGACTTTGGCCAGCACTGAAAGTGGATTTGTCACCAATGACATATACGAACTGTGCAATGACCGAGTGGGGCGAAGCAAAGAATCAGCCTGGGTAGAAAATGAGATCTATGGCTATTAATGAAGACAGTGCTTTGATATTGAGCTAAGTGGACACCGGAACTAGCTCTGGCACACAGGGACGCGCACCTTGTAGGCAAAGGAATGTGATTTCTGCATTTGGCAGTGTTTGTGTTTTTACGATAAAGGTTTTCCTTTTTCTGAAAGTGGAATGTGAGGGAATTTATATATGTAGAGCTCTTACTCAGCTAAGGAAAATGGCCTTGTGCAATCTTGCTTCCACTCCTTGACAGACAGACATCATTCCCTAATAATCTACAGTTTGACAGTATTTCTGTCTTGTGACAACATGCACTTAAATCAAAACTCCTGTCTTTTAAGCTAATTGCCTAAGCCCAGATGGAGCTTGTGAGTTATTCAGTGATGGTTTTTCCAGCTCCAGGCTAAAAATACTACAGGTGTCACAGGTGACCATCAGTACCTAGTTTTCACCAGCTGCCTAGTATCCATCTTTTTTCATCCTGAAAGCCATCAGTTTTCCAGCAAGGAGGGGGCTGTTCCTCTATTGTGCTTTGCTCTTATCCACCCAGCCTACTTTTGCAACAACTGATTAGCTTTCTTATACCCAAGGCCTCCCAACACAGGACATGGACATCAAATGACATCAAAAACCAACAAAGCAATATGTTTCGGATGTTGGATGTAACACGTTAAGCAAAAAGACTCATTCTAAGAACCTAAATATAAAGAACTTGCAGTATCTGTGCAGGCAATGCATTCACCATAGGAATGGCTACAATCCCTAACCCCTCTTTTTGGAAAGATTGCTAAAGCAAAAATTTATAGACACATCTGCATCTGTAGAGCCAAGAATGCATTTTTATGCTGCTGTACAATAGACCTCTGTGCCAGGTTTGCTCATATGCCTTGAGGGAAAGATTAAACACTGGTCACTTAATTTTGGAGGAAATAGGTGACCAGCTACTGTTACGTTATTACCTCTTTTATGCTTTCTGCTGCCGGCAAGGGTGTTGAAGACCAGCACAGCTGCACTCCTAGAAGTCCTGATGCAGATGAGATTACTGTGCAAGGTTAGTGAATGTAATGGGGAGTAGAAAAATACCACCAGTCTGAAACACATAATAACACATTCTGTATAAATCTGTTACGATAGATGCCAATGCATAAATCTGTTACGATAGATGCCAATGCACATTTGAGAGGCTAGTAGTGACACCTGGAGATCTGTGGTTGGATATCCTAATGGTTTTGTGTTGTTGTTGTTTTTAGGAAGGGGGAGGGATTCAGATCAGGGTGGTGGCACTGGGAGATGAAGACTTAACCCTTCCCCTGCCACTATTTTCTTAATCCAAATTTGCCCACCCCAACAGCTGCTATTTTCCTCCCAGGAGCAAACATACATGTATCCATTTCAAACTAATATGGAATGTCCCCTCCCCAACATTATGGTTTTTGTTGTTGTTCATACTGCTGCAAATCTCAGGACTCCCCCAAACTTTGTGCCAGGATTATGCCATTTGGCTACATCAGTGCAGACTCTTCCACCTGAAGAGTTGAAATAGGACTTAAGGTAAAATGTGATAGTGCCTCTGAACATTAATTCTATATAGCCAACTTCAGTAATGGGCATTTTTAGACCTTTTTGATGAATTTGATTAATCCCATTTTAAGGCCCTTTTTAAAAAGAGTCTAACTCAGTGGACATCACTAGATATTATCGCAGCAAATCTAGTGAAGTTAGCAATTATGTATTATGCAAAGCAGCACTTTCTCTTTTCAGTCCTGAACTGACAGCTAATCAGTTTAATAATTAGATGACCCTGAGTTCTAGTATAATGGAAGAGACAGAAGAACTGCTGTGCCCACTTTCTCTGCTACATGGGTGATTAATGTCATGTACGGTTTGAGCCTGATAGCATTAACTCTTATATTCTACCCAGCCTTGTGAATGTCCACAAAAAGTACCAAAGCACACAAAAAATTGCTAGCTCACCTATCCATGCATGCAACATGATTTGGCCAAGGCACATTTTTGAACCCATTCATATCCATGGGAGGATGCTTATCCCATTTATATACTTTTTCTGGTTTATCTGTTACATATTTATAAATTTGTTGAATGCACAATTGCAATGTAAGCGTGACATGAACTTGACAAGAACTTCCAAATGCAATTTTTGTGTGTGCAGAATGTGATTTCCTGAGCAGGGAAGATAGAAAGTAAGTCTCTGCATGCCTTTAGCCTCTTTTTCATATTACTATTTCTTGTTCCTTTTGTGTTTTACAGTACAATTTTGAAAAGATTTTTAAGTCTAGCAACAGGACATACACAAGTGATGGAAATAACTAAAGGCAAATCTTCATGAGCAACAGTCTTCTGGAAGCAGCATCTAATCCTGTTTTTCTACCACCGGTCCTAAGACAGAGGGAAACAAATGAAATTCCTCCTTTGTCATCGGATATCAAATACATTATACTTTGATTTTGATTTTTTTTTTAAAAAAAACCATCGATCCTTAAGTGGAATTTTTAAACTTTGACCTCTAAATGAGCCAAGACTGACAAGACTTCCTCCAGTGTCAAGAAAGGGCCTGATATCTGTTTCTGGAAGCACAATACTAAATGAGGGACTGAAGAAGATGTTGGTTTCAGGAAATGTAATAAAGTTCCCTGAGATCCTTTCCTCCATGTTTCAGTGAGTTTCTGCCTCAGGTGATGAGAGACCCACACTGGAAAAAGTAAAAAAGTGACTGTGGCTATGTTTGTACAGTGGTGTCAAAAGTAGTCTTATTGAATTCCATGCTGTAATTTCTGGAAATGTCCAAACCAAACAATCAATGCGTTATTTGTTGACATGTTTAGTTGAGGCCTGCAGTTTTTAACCTGAGTGCTACAACTTCTCCGGTTTTCTGCTCCAAGGAAGAAGCTGTGAATTGGAATAAGACCGGGAAATTTTTTGTTTCGTTTTGTTCTGTTATTTGACATGTGACAGGAAAGATACTTAGTAATAGCAGCAGTCTGTTATCATGTACTGAGTGGAACAGTGTTACCATATGGGGCCACAAATGTTTTTTTATTATATTGTAAGGTGATAAGAGATTTTGTGGTGGTGTTGGGTTGTATGCATGTGGATGTCTGAAGCCTCTGGCTGTGGGTGGCTGAGTTGCTGTGATGTCATGGAATGTCTGTGAACATTCTAACTTGGAAGGAATGGCACTGAAGACAATAGAATCCCCACTGAAGACAATAGAATCCCCACAAACAGACCAACTTTTGTGATGAAAATAAAGATCAGTTTTGATGGGACTCTTCTCTTCAAGAGGCAGAGAACACAAGGGGTGGAGGAAAGAAAGGGCAGAGAGAAGGGGCTAAAAAGCAGAGACCAACAGAGCTTTTTCTTCTTCTAATCTAGCACACAGGGATTTGGGGGAATTACGTGGAAGGGTTAAACCTCACTTCCCACATTTCATATCCAGTTATAAGAAAAAGGGGTTTGTGCCAAGTATTATTTTTTTTTAACCTAAAAATGATGTGGATGCTAACCGCGGGGAAAAAGTAACATCAAATTTGACACTGAGGCAAAGATTAGCCAAAAAGACATGAGGTCTTGCTTGGGTAGCTAGAAAGCAGGCTAGGCCACTTGGAACCTTGTGGTCAGGGTGTAAGAAAATGGGTGTTTATACAGACTCCTTACCAGAGTGTATTACTTTGTGTGACATGCAGGGTGTTCAGAGCATAGTTTTTCCTATATGTGCAATTCAGCACAAAAAAGCTGTCATGGAATCTGATGACAGCAATTCTCACTGCGTGATTTTCAGACATGTGAGAACTGGCAACCATGTTATGTGAATGGCTCAAACAGAGAAGTTGCTTCCTGCACTTAATAGAAAAGGAGCAATTGAATACGCACAATCCATTAACCCACATATGAATGAGAATTCCCTATAAGGGAAATTCCCTCTCCAGATGATTCCAGTTGGAATGTAGGGTAGTAGGATCCTGGAATTGGTATCAAGATAGCCTTGGGCACCTTTCAACAAAACTAGAGTTTTGTCAGTCTCTAGTAACTTTTAGTATACAAACCTTGGTGTACAAACAGCCACAAACCTTCATTGTATTTTCAGTTACTTTTCCTGTTATCCTGGACATGGGTATTATTGCACTGCTGTCAAGTTTCTCTTGTGCATGTCTGAATGCAACCTTATATGTTGTTTATCAAGGAATACACATCTTTTGCTGGTGAACTGTTTGCTGGACCATAACTCCATGCTATTAAGATGGCCAGGGTTACTAAACATGTGCACAGCATCTACTTCGGTGGGCTGAGTCCCCCCTGACCACCTTTGAATTAGTCAGCACACATTGCTGAATGTGTGAAATTCCTCTACTTAAGTGCACTGTGTTTGATCTGTGATGATTCAGTCCCACATGCAAGTCGCGCCTTGATGAGCAAGGGATGAGCATGCATGTGTGAATCAGCCATGTGTTGCTTAAAAGCAAAGGCAACAATAATGCCCAAGATTGCTGCCCATGAGCAACAGTCAAAACAGTGCTAGGCAACAGTTGCCAAGTTGCACCAAGGAAGTGGTAGTTACTTGAGTGATGCCTCTTGCTTGGTTTCCCAATTGCTGTGCTAAAGGTACCTTTTTCATTAAGTAGTTAGATGCATTTCAATTTCTATTGCTATTTTTAAAAAGTTAATCAATCTCACTAGCATTTCTTTATTTGCAAGTTATGGCATTGGGGATGCCAAGGTTAGTTTCTCATATCACAGGAAATTTCTACATTGCAATGTAAACAGGCCATAGCTGTCAACTTTCCCCTTTTCTTGCAAGGAATCCTATTTGGAATAAGGGATTTTCCCTTTAAAAAAGGGGAAAGTTGACAGCTGTGAAACAGGCATCAAAACATGCCTGAGGGTGGATATAGGAAATGCACAGTGCACATCTGTGGAGCTATAGCAGACCTAAGATCACAGTCTGCTATTTAGTTTGGATAGGGTGTCCCCCCATGTCGTCGTCCCCGCTTCTCTGAAGATAAATCATTGCCCACCTCCCATCTTATTTCATGAAATCGGCAGACATGTAATGCTTACAAAGTGACTGTACCCTCATTAGAAACTGGCATTGTTAATATGATGCTTGGGGTTCTACTTATTTTGCATCAAAAGTAGCTAAACCACAATATAAAATTAAAATCAATACCCAGAAGCTACCAGGAAGTTAAAGAATGAAAAGAACCCTTGAGAAGAATGTGTGTGGCATGGGAATGAAACAACCATAAAAGTGAATACTGCTATGATTTTGCTTTGCCAGTATAAACACTTCAGGCAGCCAGTTTTCTGGAAAGGAATCCTAGCATTTTTCAACCATTGTAGTCCTTTTTACGTTTCTACTGGCCTTTCACTGTCAGTTGGTCAGCATTATTCTGTGACTCCTTCCTTCCTAGCTAGCAGTCTTTGAGAAATGCCTGCTGGCTAAGTCCTGCAAGGCTCAAAATTCTCTGGAAAACTATGGCCATTTGCATAGGGAGTTCAATGCCAGATAAATAACTACAAGCAGCCTGAACAAAGCTAAGCAGTGTCTGCCAGGAAGTGTTAGCCGGTAGAGTGATAGCCGTTGGCTGTTCCCCCAATTTTTAACTACATTTCATGAAGCAGTCAGATGCATTTGCTTTTTTGCTTTTTTAAAAAGGTTTTAATCATTCTCAACTTTTCTTTTTTAGCTGGTCCAGCATCATCTGTTACTGGTTTAGGAAAACAGGAAACGAGAGCTGTGTTGGGGAAAGCCATGGCCCCAACCTTTGTGTGTCTTATTCACTCTCAAAGTGGGATGGCAGCATTTTTAGACGGCTTGGGTCACATGCTGCCTGTGCACAAGGGTCAAATTAGCTATTTCACACACAGATTCTTTGGTGGCTTCACCACAAGTTGCTTTTCCAGAGATTTTTTTGGCACAGATGAGCAGCCTTGCAAATGCTATTACCATGGGCATAGCCAGAATTTATGTTGGGGGGGGATAGGCTTTATGTTAGGAGGGGCAGAACCTCGGTTAGTTTAGTATTTTTATTGATTTACTTGATTATGGGTGAGGGCAAGTGCCCCCTGCCCCCCCATTGTCTACATCCATGGCTATTCCTGAATTTCATAGTTACGCTAATTAAATGCCCAACTGTGTATCAGGCTGCTACCCACTTATGTTGCCCATATAACTCTGTGTGAAGCAAGGAAGTCTGTCCTCATAGCCCTGCCCTGAGTTCCATTTCATACATCAGTTGATAAAATTGTTGATTAAATCTACATAGGGGAAAGTCAATATTTCTGAAGCAAGAAGCATAATTTGTTTTCAGATATTGCACGCATAGAAAGCATGCGAGAGAAAAGGGGGGGTGCCTCTTTTAAGGTAGTGCTTGCCACCTGTAGTTTTTATAAGCACTTGTATTTTTTTAAAAAAAAACCAACAACAACAACCTGTTACATTAACCACTTTCTTGAATATCAAAGACCTACTGTAGAATGACAGAATGGTGATCTATGGTAGTGATGGTGGACAGTTTTATACTGTTTGGATAGGCTTGGGAGAACCCAGTAGCTATAGAGTAGTTAAGGGTAGGATAGTCTAGGAAAGGATCCAAGGGGGGAAAGTAGGTACTGAAAGCAGATAGGAAGAGGGAGATTGCAGAGGAGGCAAGACTAGTCTGGGCATAAGGAACAGCAGGGCTAGAAGCATGGAGATGGGAGCAAGAGAGGGAGAGGAACTGGGCTCTGCAACAGATAGCATTTTAGAAGCCAGGTGCAGATGGCATGTATGCTTCAAATGCAAATACAGTATATATCAGAAACCTGCAAGTATAGCAGCTGCAGTGTCTGTTTTTTTAAAATCTGTGTAGGAATTGTTGGGTACTCAAGGCTTCTTTTAAAACAACTTTTTCATGCTTGTATTGTTTTTGTTATTTGAAGGCTGCATGTGCACACAGAAATATTCCACAAAATGCCTCCCAGTCCCAAGTCTGCTGCCTGCAAATAAGAGTAGAGAATTATGGGAGGTCATTTATGCTCAGCCCTAAGAACTAGAAAAATAATGTATGAAGAGGAAAAAATGTGCACCACTAGAGGGCACCTTTGTTTCAGATTTGGCAGATGAGACTAATGTCCTGAGCATTCTGTAGTGTAGGCCACACACTTGACTGGTGAAGGGTTCTGAGCAGAACTGTGTTTGCAAAATGTAAATTCTATGTGGGATTAAAAACACCCGTGGAAAGGAGGCCCTTTTCTGTCTCCCATGAAGAAGTTGTTGCAAGTATCATTTGATCTTTCCTGTTTCCTCAGCTGTGGCTCCCCACTGTCACGAAAGGGCACACCCATTAAGAACATTTCATCCAGCCTGCTAAAGTTGGCTCCGCTATTTTTATTGCTGATTTAGCTGCCAATAAAAGGACATCAGTTTCTAAAAATGTGCACCGAAGGTTTCCCCAACCTGGTGCCCTCCGGCTCTGGCTGTTTGAGATTATAACTCCCATCGGAGCCAGCTAGCTAGGTCTACCACATCTACAGGAGATGTTTGGGGAAGGTGGTTGTGCATGTATCACAATTGCATAAAAAGCTGAGTTTGGGGACAATCTACTAAAGGAACTTTTCTGTCACTTTCATAGCATGAAAGAATAATTACAGGTGAATGAATGAAACACTATAGCAAGGAGGGATAATGAATGGGTTTAAGAACAGAGTACAGCATCTGGTACCATATCATACCATGAGAGGCACTATTCTTAGCTTGCTCTTGCTTAGATCAGCCATCTCTGAAGGTGGATGGCTGACTAATTCCATTCAGCAGCTTCCATTCATCCACCGGAACTTTTCAGAAAGGATATATCTAGAAGGCAGTAAAGCAAATGTTAGCCATATAAAATAAGTACTGACAGAAATGCCCAGATGAAAAATTATCTGAGCCCACATGTTTAAGGGAAGAGTGGGCAGAAGACAGCTCCACTTTGATTCCATTACAACATGGGCATCATGTACAAAAACTCCCTGAAATGACTGTCTGCCTTTTTGTTTGTTGCTTCCCATGAAACATCCTGAAGCGATTAACAATAAAACAGTTTGAAATCCAATACAGGTACAGACTCAAAAGGCTTGTTGAAAATGGAAGTTCTTCAATATGTAAAACAAAACAAAAAAACCCAACAGAGACAATAGGCATCCAGCTGTAACATTATTTGAGTTGTATGGTGGAATTTAGGAGATGGCTGAGGCATATCAGTTCTGGTTTCTTTCACCTGTACAGTATGTGCATTTTTTTATCTTGCATTTTTCAACCCTGAGAAGAAAACCAAAGAGGAGCTATTCTGGTAAAGTCTTGGCAATCCATGGGAGACAGTGGTGGTTTGGAATCTGTCATTGGCCAATTGTATAGTACAACTAACACATCAGAACTGGTTGTGGCACCATACTTGCTTCCAAACCTTTGGACTGGATGGCTACCGAGCACCAGAGTCCAGAAAGTGGTTAATTTGACTGTATTCAGAAGCAGACTAGCTTGGGAGCACATCTTTTGCTGGGGTTAAAACAGTTGTCAGTTTAATCATCAGGGAAACTTGAAGTTAAGCAGAGAAGCAAGAAGCTCTGGCAAATATCACAGGTCACAAGAATTGCCAAAACTGGGAGCACTGAACCAAGGGTGGGAGGAGTACCCAGAAGGCAAGGAGAAGAGCAAAACCAAAAAACAGGGCAATGTTCAGCTTAAAATTTGATGTAGAGGGACTTATTTTACAACTAGATCCATAAATCCTTTCACCTGCTCAGTTTTGTGATGCCTTAGAATGTCACACTAAATTTATAATTCATTCAGATTTTTATAATGTATAATCATATATCCATATGGTGTAAGAACAGCTTGCTGGATCAAACTTACGGCTTAGCATTGTGTTCTCAGTGGCCAACCATATACTCATGGGAAACCCGCAAGAAGGACCTCAGTACAACAGCGCTTTCCCCATAACAACTGACTTTCATAGGCATACTGCCTCCAGCTGTGGAGGTAGACCATAGGCATCGCGGTGTACAGAACAGAGAATCTTGGGTGCCAAGTCCCCTCTGAAATAGCCCTTTACAGAAGGGTTAATTGTAGCACGAAGGTTGCAGAGGTGGACATCACCTGAAGTTTGCCCCACATAAAACTTCCAGCTGCTATCTGACTGGTTGGTTTTTGTTGTTGCTCTTAGTGTCCAGGACTCATAGTTGTAGATATGTAAACAAATCGACACTTGCAAATTAATTATAGGCTTTTAACATCCTGCAGTAATGACTGTGGACAGATTAAATAAGAATTTGAAGTCAGATATGGGTAAAAACATGAGAACTAAAGCTGTTGAAAGTAGCTATTAGTTATTTAGATTTTCTCCTCACAACAGTCACACAAGATAGACCACTATGATTTCTACTATGGAAACTAAGGCTAAAAAAATCAGCTACACAAACTGTAGCCTGGTTCTGTACATAATTAGGCATCCCAAAGCATGTTAAAACCAAGTAACTTAAATTTATTGTTGTAGGATCCACAAAAAATATAGTCTGCCCTCTGGCTCATACTAGTTCTATCTCCAGAAACAGGATTATGCCATAATCTGTCTTTTCTCCATATTAACTTAAAAAACTCAGGCTCAAAAATACCCTTCAACTCTTTCTGTTTGGGTGGCACTGGCTAGCAGCTACCATACCATTGTTCATCTACCACCCTCCCATCTAGTTCAACAATTATGGGTATGATAAATCAATAATTAAAGTAAGTGCTGCACAGTTATTAAGATTTAAAACAAAGCAGGATCAAAATAAGTATCTTTTTAGCTACTTATTTTGGATCAAAAGGCAGAAATATCTCCATTACTCAATATCCTCTCATGCCCAGACTGTCCTAATCGCTTCCAAACCAGCGCTAGCTCAGTTTTGCCTTATAATTAGGAATGGTTTTGCAATCATCCAAGTACGGTAAGTCCCCATAGGCTGCCAGGAGTAAATTGGGGGAATTATAGGATCAAGACAGAAGATAAAAGACACTATGGCACCTTGGAGACTGGTTTTGTTAGGCAATCATCTCTTTGACCTATGTCAGCGATATCACAAGAGTTATTTATTTCAGCGTCACAAGCAGACAACCCCTCTTCTGCTCCTTCTCCTTTTCTATAATGCCATGGCCCCACTGATTGGTATTTATGTTGTAGTATAAATACAATATAGATGCAGGAAGCATTTCCTAAGGTGTAACTATTCTCCCTCAAGTCTGCAATTTTGCTTTAGATTAGGATGTTGGTCTGTGGTTTTGTTGCAGAGTTGTGAAGAAGATTCTAGGGCACGCACAGTATATGGGGCACTGGTCCTCAGCCTGTTGGGCTTTACCATTACCCCCCCCCCAACTTCAGCAACTGGGAAAGGTTGTCTTCCATGAGTGATCTTATTAAGAGGGGGGAAATCTAAAATTCATTCTTAGGGCAGCACCTTTATCAAGTCAACTAAAATATCACAAAATGCAAGTTTTGAGTTCACAATAAGAATCTATGTTTCCAAGGAAACCCAGGATTACCCAGCACCTAGTTTGCAAAAAAACCCCCACCTAAATAAAACAGCTCACTGTGTGTGCATTATTTATTATTCCCATTTAATGGAAGCAGACAGATCACTTCCAAACAACCTGTCTAATGAGTATTTGTGCAGTTTTGTTTGCACTAAGTTTGCAAGATTATATACAATACCCTACCCAATTTATTGGGCATCCATTCCTATGTTTGCAAGGTTACATGGCATCAACGTCTAGTACCGGTAATTAGTGTCCCACTTTCCAGTTTTAACATCACTTTCCTTGCTGCAAAAAGGCTGATGGGTGTGTGTGTGCAGTTTACTTAATCACTTTCACTGTACAATCTGAATTTGCCAGTATGCAGTTGAATCCCATTCACAAGCTTTCCTGATGACCCGAAAATCTTAACCAGGACAAAACAAAGTTTCCAACTTCATTAGGGTACACTGAAGCATCTCACTGTGAGGGAAACAGTAGAAGAGAAAGAATCTTCTCCCTCTGTAGAATGGATATGCACCAAAATGTGTCCATAAAAGTACATTGGGCACATTTATCAGGCAGGCCATTAGCTTGATCCAGTGAGGTTCTTCTGATGTTATGAAGCTCACCAGATTCGAACATTTCGGTATTGAAAGGGAACAACGAAACTAATCTTTCACGTCACAAAATTGGCCCTCCCATTGTGCCAAGCGGCGAGGGAGATGGTGACCACACGCATCAGGTGCAAAATGCGTGCAGCAAAATTATGTCACAGAACGTGAGGTAAAACGCGAGGCAAACCGCGTTTTCTGTGGCAGAAAGTGAACGTGTGGTAAAATGACGTGGCTGGCGAAGCAAAACGGTCCCTCGCAGGACGGACTCGATAGGGAACTGGGGAGAGAGGTTATGAATGTCAAAAAAAGAGCGCCTCCCCCCCCCCCCATTTTTAAAGCCAGAGCCGCTTCTCCTGATACCGAGGGGTGCTCGGTGCTAAAGCACAGTTTGAGAGAGGCGATAACACCTCGCGCAGCCCCACAAACGGGAAGGCAAAAAGAGGTGGAGGTGGAAGGAAAGCCCCTCAAGTGTCGCGCGGGGGTTGATGGGGATTTTCCCCCTCCCCCTCCAATTGGCGGGAACGGCCCCCTGAACTGGGAAGTGGCGCGCGCGCGCGGCGGGAGGATAGAGAGCGATGGCGGGTGGGAGAGGAGATGGCCGTTGGAACATTCGCCCGCGGTTGGCTCCGGTTGCCGCGGCGACGCGCGCCCCCTCCCTCTCCGATGACGCGCGCCGTGACGCGCGGAGCCTGGGAGGAGCCAGGGGGAGGAGCCGAGCGCGGCGGCGGCGGCAGCGGCTGGGAGGGCGCCGGGCTTCAGTGGCGGCTGCTCAGTCCTTCGTGAGGGAAAGAGCGAGAGGGAGAGGCGGAGGGGAAGGAGCGGGGAAGCAGCCCCGGCGGCGGCGGCAGGAGGTGGAGGAGGAGGTGGCGGCGGCGAGGAGGAGCGGGGAGCCGCCCGGGCAGCATGGTGATGGCCGAGCCCCGGCGGCTTCCCCCTGCTGCCGCGGCGCTGCTCTTGCAGCCGCCCCGCGGAGGGTCGGGCCCCGTCCGCGTCGGCTTCTACGAGATCGAGGGCACCCTGGGCAAGGGCAACTTCGCCGTGGTCAAGCTGGGCCGGCACCGCATCACGCGGAGCGAGGTGGGGAGAGGCGCCTGAGAGGAAAAGGGGAGCGCGGTCGTGGGGGGGGGGGTTGAGACAGAAGGGAGGTGGGCTTGGCGAGCCCCCCACCCTCACCTTTCTCTGGCAACGTTGAGAAGGGGGAGGGGATTTTCCCCCCTGAACAACACGCGTGTTGGGTGAGGATAACGTGTGAACGCGGGCGCCCCATTCTTCTTCCAACCAAGGGGGCGTTTCTCTATTTTTCCCCTTGGTGGAGGTTATGTTTGAAGGGGATCGAGCTGTGTGCCGCCTTATTTTCTTCCTTCTCTCCAACCACGGGTGGAGGGGGGGAGCATTTCTATCAATCTCCTTCCTTCTCTCTTCCCCACCCCCTTCTCCTTGAGGTGTGCTGATGAAAGAAAGGTAAATGCTCCTTTCTCTCCCCCATTCTTTCTGCATCCATGTGTCTTTTCTCCTTGGGAAACTATAATAATGTGGATTCCGGGAAAGGGGAAGGGATTGTGGTGGGTCCTTTTTTGGGGGGTGACCCATAATACAAATATTAAGAGGAAGAAGGTGGTATTTTTCCTTCCCCCACCCCCATTCCTTTTTCTAAAAGTACTAAAGTCTTTGGGTGGCTGGGTGCTCTGGGAGCTTCTTTTCCACTTCATGGCCTTGCCCTTTGGGGTGCCTCAAGGTTGTGTCCTGTTTCTCTGTCATCTTTAACATCTGCAAGAAACCATTGGAGGGGGGAGTCATCGTGAGGTTCAGGCTAAATGTCATTCCTATGCAGATGACACACAGCCTTACCCCTCTTCTCTACCTGCAAGCCCTAGGGGGAGGCTGACTTGGAATGGATGCAGGTGGCCTAGTTGAAGCTGAATTAGGATAAAGAGAGAGGCAGTGTGCGGTGGGAAATCTGCTGATCTGGATGGAGATATGCAGCCAGTTTGGGATGGGGCTGCATTCCCCCTGAAACATCAAGTATGTGGTTTTGGGGTTCTCTTGTACTTGGTGCTGTAACTGGGAGCTTGGATCCTGCCAGTGACTAGGGGTGCCTTTTTAGCAGCTTAGGCTGGCTTCCAGTTGCAGCCATGCCTGGAGCAAGCAAACCTTAACAGTTACACGTGTTTTGGCTGTATCCCGACTAATGCACAATTTTTAGGGCTGTGTTTAAAGACACTCAGAAACTTCAACAAGTACAGAATGCAGCTGCAAGAATTTTGGGGTGGGTGGGAGGGATGGCAGTCCAAGCATACTAGATTGATACTATACCAGTTGTCTTGGGTTACTTATTTATGGGCTCTAAAGTGCTGCATTTTACATTTAAAGCCATAACCTAGTCCCAAGCCTGCTCCTATATTAGCTGCTTGGGCTTTAAGGTTGCTCACAGGCCCGTCATCAAGGTCCATCAGCTAGTGATGGGGCACTTGTAGTGGTGGCCCAAAATGTCTGGAGCTTGCTTGTGAAAGAAATATGTGTGTTAGCTTTTAACATACCTTTAAAACTTTTTTAGTTTCATTCTTCATTTTTCTAAATATGTGACGAGATTCTAAACTGCTGCTGCTTTTAGTTTTGTAATTGAATCATTTTGTATGTACAGTAGTTTAAAATTTGTTTCATACTGCATTAATTATAATTTGTTAGCTGCCTTGGGAGGGCTTTACCTTAAAAGGTAGTGTATACATTTTTCAAGTAAATAATAAAAAGCGAGCAGCAGGGTTCTCCCTCCTTCCCATCTCACCACTTTAGAAAGTATTACGTGAAAATGATGCTAGAAATGTTGCAAGGGAAGGGGGCAGTTTAGTAACGAAATGAGAGCCAGCCTAATAAAAGGCAGTCTTGGGTTTCCTAAAAGGAACATTGCTTTCACTAGAAAAGGTGCGTCCCCACAAGGATACTTCCCACCTCCCCCTTCCAAAATGCACTCCTTCCAGGTTACGCACATGAGAAGGATGCTGGCTTCATTAATGCTGCAGGACATAGTTATGAGAAGGTGTGTGTGGTGGTGATCCAAAAGGGGTATCTTCATATAAAGCCCCCCATTAAAATCAAGAGGTGTTCGCTTGTTATGACTTGCCCCTCCAGAAAGAAGAACCGCACCCTGGAAAAGAGGTTTTTGTGATAAAACAAGATTTTCACTAGGAGGACGATCTTTGCTTTCCTCTCACCTTGGAGAATGGAGCATTATATCAAAGGAAGTGCTTGTAGTGAACACAGATTATTGATGTTTTCTTGAAACATAGTGTCCATGGGTGGTCTTTAAGAGGAAGTTGTGGTAGGGGTGTCACACCCCGCCCCCCCTCCAAAGCTTTCTTCGGACCTTGATCATTTTGTCCAGGAAATGAGCCTCGGCAGAAGGGAAAGGGTGGTGGAGTCAGCTTAAGTCTATGACACTCTGAAATATCCTCCCACAGGAGACCTGATCCTCAAAAGTAGGTGATAAAGGTTGTTCATAGCAGGGTGATAAGTGGAGGGTGCTTCCTCAAAGTAAAAACAAAACAAAATGTATCCAGAGAAAAAGGCTAATGAGCAATAATGGAGCATGGCATCAAGCATATGGATGGGTTTAGAGCAGGAGTCAGCAAACTTTTCCAGCAGGGGGCTGGTCCACTGCCCCTCAGACCTTGTGGAGGGGGCGGACTATATTTTTTTGGGTGGGAATGAACAAATTCCTATGCCCCACAAATAACCCAGAAATGCATTTTAAATAAAAGCACACATTCTACTCATGTAAAAACACGCTGATTACCAGACTGTCCGTGGGCCGGATTTAGAAGGTGATTGGGCCGGATCCAGCCCCCGGGCCTTAGTTTGCCTACCCATTCAGCAGTTCTCAACCTGTGGGTCCACAGATGTTGTTGGACTACAACTCCCATCATCCCTGAGCTCTGGCCTTGCTAGCTAGGGATGATGGGAGTTGTAGTTCAACAACATCTGAGCCCCCAAGAAAGTGTGATTAGAGAGAGAAAGAAAGATGCCAGTCTTCTTTGTTGTGCAGGGTGGGTTGGAGTATTCTGAAAATGGTTGACACGTCTAAAAGGGGCTTTGTCTCAGAAGTACATGGCTCTGCTAATTTTGTGGTGGTTCTTTGCAAATGGGCAGTGGCTTCAGTGACTGGAGTTGGGGGAAAGAGTCAAATAAGGCCATTGGGAAGCAGGAACTGGCATTTAGGCATCGCATGGTGAA
Organism: Podarcis raffonei; assembly: GCF_027172205.1. Lineage (NCBI taxonomy): Eukaryota > Metazoa > Chordata > Lepidosauria > Squamata > Lacertidae > Podarcis > Podarcis raffonei. The sequence continues at coordinate 25,146,543 of NC_070616.1, forward strand.
CATGATTATATTTTTCCTTCATGAAATTTGGGATTAGAAGGGAGGCTGCACCTAAGGAAAAGGCAGTTTTATGATAATTGTAGGCATAAATATGGGGAGGAAGAAGAGGGGACATAGAAGTTTACCTGAGAAGTGAGTTGGGGGGTTGTAGCAGGGAAAGGGTGTTGTAATTCAAAACAAGGGGGATTAGTATGTAGGATATGGTATGAAAAAATGGCTTTTTAAAAAAGGGAGTTCCTGAGCACAATGAGGTAACAAGGTCAGTCGTGTGCCTAAGCAAACTGATCAGAATGATTCCTGGCACTCAGGAAGATTTCCTAGCAGGGTATCTTGTCCCTTGCTCTCAGCTGATTTTGATCTTCAGTGGTATAACTGAACTCTGCTATTGTCCTTGTAGCCTCAACCACAGTCATTTCCTTTCCAGTAACTGGGAATGTGATGGGGAAGCGTAACTTCCTTTGTCCCTTTTTTTTTCATTCCAGCAGCATATGAGGTTAAGAAGCTAGCCCAGGCCTGGCATAATGTTGGCACCTGTCAGTTTTTCTGCAACCAGAAGAATGAATGAGAGTTTATTTTTCTACTTCTCAGAAGAACTCTCAAAGCAAAACATGCTGGGATACCTTATCAAACTTTACTGCTTTTGCTCTTAGTCCATTTTTCATGCAGACATCCCTGGCAGCATGCCCTTGGCTCATTCCATGACTGCATCTTGGAAGTGGGGAGGTGGTACATGCTGCCCATTTTGTTGTCTCAACTCTTTGGTAGTTATACCTTGGATGAGAATGATAGCAATTCTGGACGCTGGGTTTGTTATTTATCTTTTTGCAAATCACAAAAGTCAAACCTCAGAGTGCTAAGCTCCCATCTATTTTGGAAAGATCACAAAACTTAGTTCCCTTGACCTGGAGTCAGTTTAAAGAAGGATGGTTCTATTTTACCTCCCAATCATATGAATCATTCTGTCTGTGTACTAAATTAAGGCCATGAGAATCTTTTTGAATGCAAACTACACATTAAAGAAGATGCAAGTCTCAAGGGGGGAAAGCAGAGGGTACACGTAATTACAGTTTATTGGATAAATAGGTAGCTTGGTTAAGTATTAAATGAATGACTGAAGTAGTTTTTGTGGGATTTTATTAAAGTATCTAAAACATGCTAGATTTTATTTAAGCAACTGAAAAGTTTGTTCCTAATAGAGGTTAGTACCTTAGCTGATTTTATGCATCTTTATAGTTGTTTGTGTTCCTGGCATTTTAGCTCATGTTTTCTGAAGTTGAGAAACTACTTACATTTTTAAAGTAAAGTTGGTGGGAAGGCTAACTTAATTACAGCATTATGTTGTGTAGGTAGAAACAGATGAAAACTAGCGAGTTTTTAATGCCTTTAATACATAATGCTTTATTCACTTAATTCATTCACTTTGGGTTGCACTTTCCATATTACATTGTAGTGACTGTTAGGTAATTTTGTACAAATTATTCCCTGCTTGATTTTTTTAGTTAGTCTAGTGTACCAATGTAATGTTGTTAGGGGAGGTTTCAACGTTTGCTGAAAATAATGAAAAACGTTACATTGTAAATAACTTTACTTGGAGACTTCAAGATCCATTAATAAAAACACCTCTCTGAGCACTTGCAATTTTTATGTAAATACCTGGCATTATTTTTAATATCTGTCAATAATAAGATTGGATTTGGCAGTAACCTACAGGACATTTCACAGAAAGTGTCAGATACAGCAAGGATGCATGAGTAGCCAGAGATTGATGTATGAACGGAAAGAACCAATTTTGGCTTCTGTAGTTGTAGTTGTTGGACACAACAGGGCTCAGAGTGTAAAACGTGTAAAAATAGATGTTTGTAAAGAAGCTTTCTGTTGCTAAAGGGGATCATAAATTGAAATGGCATTCCTTCATGGTGACAGCCATGCACCTTGTTCAAATTTCAAATAAGAAATTCACCTCTGTTTCTGATGTTAAGTCAAGAGATTACAATGTTACGCCATCCTGGTGGTAGTTTTTGAAAGTATTTTCTTGTTCTGCACTCAGCTTTCATTTTTATAATTCCATACTTTAAAATTCTGCTAAAATGGAACATGATCACCTTGTCTCATGACTTTTCTTGATAACTTGATATACACGGGGGTGTCTTATACACAGAAAAGTACAGTAAGCAATTTGAGGGATTCATGAGCTCTGCTGGATTGGTGAGAGAGGATTGTACAAAACCATGCATGGCTCCACTTTATCTCCCCACTCCCAGTTCTGCTTTCCGCAATGCAGGAAGCCCCTTTGAGATGTTTCTGTTTCAAGTATTTAGTGCATACTGTATTATTATTAAGAACATAGAAATTGCCTGATAAATCAGTGTTGGTTTCATCTATCCAGTATCTTGATGGATGGTGGTCACTACTTTAATGTTTTGCAGTGGGTTGCAGTTTTTTTCTTCCTATCTGTATGTTACCATTTGCAGCTGTCACAGCATCTCTAGAAAGAGGCCCATTTTGGTTATGTCACAGAGGTGTGTGGCAATTAGGGCTGCAAAGATTCAGAAGCAATATGCTTTGGTTTGCCTCTGCAAGGGAGAGGAACTTAAAACAAGAGAAAGAAATAGATTTGGGCAAAACCCCTATGATAATCATGTTGATAAACTTCTGTGAGCAAAGATTTAGAATGCATATTCAAAAGAAGTATTAACAGTGGTGAATTGTATTTAGATTGGGTGGACTAGACTGCTATGGTTCAAGCATCTGGTACTGTGTTTCTCATAACTGGCATAAGTTTTGCTTCCTAACTTTTGCTGCTTTATTAAGGCTGAAAAATTCTTATATTCAAGGATATCTTAAAATCATTCTCAAAAGAAATCAGAAGTGGACCAAAACACTATTAACTTTTGAAATGTAGCATTAACAATCCACAGCTATAAGTGTTGGTGACAAAGTGTTCTGTAAAAAGGATTTGACAGTGAAGACTAGAACTACAACAGAATGTATGCAGTTTTCCCCTCCCTTCTCATGTTTCATAATTAGAGGAAATAAGGGGAAGTTAGGGAAGTAACTTGGTTGACTTACTGAAAACTAAATTTCTTGGAACTGTATAGCTTCCAGACCTTCAAATGAAATAATTTATTTCATCATTGTTTGGAAAGGTTATATTGCTAGCAGATATCCATAGCATGGAGAGAATGGGGGAGTAGCAGCAAGATGGATTAGCACTGTGAATCTGGAACCAAGTTTACAGGAAAATTGCAAGTATTTCCACACTTTTGAAAATGTGGTCTCTATTCTGGAGGTTCTTCCTGGAGTTTCATTGTGCTCTTGGCCACAAATAAATGCAAGGAAAAGGAAGATCTTCCTTTTTATTAAATTGAAATAAAGAACAATTGAAATACAACTCAAATGCATTTGGACAGATCAGCTATGATTGCCAAGTCACCATATGTTCTTCTTTTTCAGCAATTTTGATCCTTGCTGAGCTGCCTGACCACTTTTTAAACTGAATTTCAGTTTTGTAGTGCCCCCCCCAACCTGAACTTCTCCTTTGTACTTAATCAGCTTTCTAAATTGTGGCCTAAACTTGTGGTCACATCTTTGGGAGTTAACCTGATTTGAAGTTTCTGCCATCAGCTAGTTATTTTGTACTGTTTCAAGCTAGATGGGCTCTTGGAGAAATGTTCTGAAGACACCACATCTTCTTTGAGTTTGATTCTTAAACATTATAGAAAACATAGACATATCCTTTTCCCACTTCAGGAAATACTGGGCTGTAGCAAAAGAAACTGTTGTGCCAAACATTTATAAATAATTAAGCTTTTTGCTCAATCAGGATTTGTTTTCCTTGTGGCCAGGAGCTGCTTCCAAAGTTACAATAAGAAATGGTTGTGTTTGCCTTCTGAGTCCCTCCTTGGCTTGTAACCACTTTGAAGTCAATGCTGCTGCATGGTTTTATGCATGATAAAGAGGGTGAGCTGTCGTGATTATCAATGAATACCCTTGACTTGCAAGACAGATGCACCTGCAATCTCAAAATCTCTTGCAGTGTCTTAGCATGGCTGGGGTGGGATAAGAAGAATTTCTGCTTTCTGAATGAGTGAGCAAAAAGGAGAGTGGTGTATGGGTGAGAGATGAGGATGCCCCCAGATTTTAGTTTAACCAAAATGTTCTTTAGTAGCACAATAGGAGCAGGACTGGAAAAGATCTCTACTTGAGATCCCAGAGACGGTCACTGCCTTGCCTGACTATTGACAATATCTGACTCCATATTGTTTTTAATAGGACTATGTAGCTTAATGTACCTTTATACACTTGCATGGCAGCTGAGGTGTCTAGGAAGGATAAAAATTCTACTAGCTTCTGTTTCTAGTAAGTTTTTATGTTTCAATGATTCATCAGTCGTTCACCCTTCTTTAAAAGCATTGCTAATCTTAATGATACTTTGTGACATTTTCACAGGTTAGTTATCTATTGGGTAAACAAAGGAAGTGTGGGTTTAATTCCTCTTCAAAAGAGTGTTGACATTCACTTTTCCTGAATGCCTGTTTGGTCTTAAACAAAGAAAATAGAAGCTTTAAGCAGCTTGTTGCAGGATTGGAGCTTTAAGCTCTGGTTACATGGTCACTTAAGTCATTTATTAGTAGTTGTAGCACTTCACATATATATCGGAGGATATAGGTCTCTATATAGGACCAGATAGTGGTCTAAATTCAGTGAGTGAAGTCTTCTTAATTTGCTGTGGGTATGCAACTAAATTTGCTGTGATTATACTGCTAAAGGGAAGTTGATCTCTCCATGCTGGATCGGTTCTCATGGAGATCTTGGATCAAGAAAATTTCATAGTAGATTTGTAAGAGACCTGAAGATCCATTTCTAGATCAAGTCCTGCACTGAATCAGGATCCTGCTTGCTCCTTAAAACAAAATGTATTATTTAATATAGCAGTTTGAGATCAATCCAAATGATATGGTATATCATAATAGCAAGGGCCACACAGCAATAAAATAGATGTCCACTGGAGAAGAAACAACTTAATACAAACACAGAACATTCAAGCAATCAAGAATCATTCCTTTTTCTTCAGTCTTCTGCCCTGCACCATCTCAAATGTTTGGGGCATATAATGGAAAAAAAATAGACATATAGGAATAAATGGAAAAAGTAGAAACACAAAATACAAATTAACACACACCCCACAACCCAGTAGGTTCTTAATATTTAAACATCATAACAAATGGCAGTGATTCTGAAAGATCCTGGGGCTTGGGTGAATCCTGCCAGAAGAAGGATTTCTGCTGTTGAAGGGGCTGCTGAGAATACATCTTTGTCCAATTTTGTAGTCTCCATGCTTTCCATATCAAACCAATTCCATGTCACAAAGATTTTGTGCCATGCTTGTATATGATGTTGGTAACCATTGCTACAGTTTTTCAGAGGTCATTCAGCTCAGGCACTTAAGCAAGATTGTCCACTGATCCATGTAGTATTTTCAGTTGCACATTCACACATTCATTTTCATTTTCATTTGAAATGTATCTGTGAACTCATTACTGCATTTCTTTATAACTCCTTCCACACCATTGCCTGAGAATTGGGGGTTTTCAAGCCCAAAACTAGAGTGTATTTTTTCATCATCATCATTATTAATTAAATTTCTATACTTCCCTTCATCCAAAGATCACAGGGCAGTTTACAATAGAAAAACTCAAAAATATGTGCAATAATAACAACCAAAAACAACAACCTGCCCACACTGTAGATAAGCTGAGCTGTATTTAAGTGGGGTGAGTTTCCCTAAGGAGAGCTTATTCTCAAGTCCTAACATTGTGATTATAAATTACTTTATGTATGAGACATTAATCACAGTTAAAATAAAGTGTATGTAATAATTCAAACTACGTTGATTTTGTTTTTGTACTAAATATGAAATACTATGCAAATTTCTGCTTAAATTGTATTTTTGTATTCAACAACTTCTATGGGGGGGTTAGTACATGGGGGTTCTTATTAATAGAGTAGGCACATGAGATTTTTTTAAAAAATCAAGTTGTCTATTACTAGTGGGAACAAGCTTCTAAGCAATTGGCTGGGATGCAGAAAGCTACTTTAGGAAAACTTGCATGTGCCAAGTAGCTTTTGGTTTGTTGATTGCGATCCCCCCAAAAAAACTGCAACATCCCCCAGTAAGTAATGATTTCTTATTTAGCCTGTGGACTGCTACTAAAGGATCACTAATTCAAAGCGGCCTTGAGGTTGCAGAATGAGTTGCAATATCTATTATTCACTTGTGAATGATCATATATTGCCTTCAGCCAAAATGTGTGCAAGTCTTTTTGCCTTTGCAAAGGCACATGCCTTTCTTAACTACAGTTTCCTGGTTTGTCTGAACTGGGCCACAATAGATATCTGCTTTGGAACAAGCCAGGATGATGGAACCATGGTTTGAGGTTGTTTTAAGATTATGAGTTTTTGCAAAGTTGGTTCAGACAACATCAAGATAAAGTGCAAAATTCTGTTCATATCTATTACTAGAAAGCAACAGATAGAATGGAATGGCACAGGGAAAATGCTATAGAGATCTTCATTTCCATGGCATGCTGGCCCTCAGGACTTTCCTATTGGGGTCCTGTTTGTTTTGAAACACCTTGTTCCTCATTAGCATAAAATGTGAAAGTAGACTCCCCTGTGTATAATAAAATGTAATCATGTTTTACTAAAGTTCTGGCCAAGTGTCTGAACTTGTTCTTTCTGTTACAAAGGAAGTGTTGAGCACCTGCGTGCTAACATGTTAAGTGTATTTTCAAATTCCCTCCAAAATACTTTGTTTTGTGAGTATAAGACTGTAGTTCTCTTAGAAAAAATACAGAAAAAATTGGGTCATAACCTATATACTACCTTTTTGACCTGGTTTGGCAAAGCCGACTTTAAAAATTCTTCTTGTAATTGGTTCTAGGTGGCAATAAAAATCATTGACAAATCCCAGCTAGATTCGGTGAACCTGGAGAAAATTTATCGTGAAGTGCAGATAATGAAAATGTTGGACCACCCACACATTATCAAGCTTTATCAGGTACGTAGCTGTATTCCCTGCCAAATCTTCATGTTAAGGGTTTGAGTTTGTGAGAATTAAGCCCTGTGTCCCATGAAGTCCTGTATTGTAAGCTTTTTCTGGTTGCTGTTGGTTGGAGTTTTTATGTGGCAGTTTTATAAATCTGGCAGGTTTATAAATCTGGAAATAATTAAAAATCGGTATATATCAGAGGAGGTTTTTACTTGGTTGTTTGTGAACAAATGACATCAGAATGGTTTTGAATAATTCATCAATTCACGGGGACTGAGCTCCCATTAACTTGAACAGCCACAGACAAGGAAAGCTAAACATCTGACAGATTCCCCAGTCAGCCCAAGACCCTCGTTGACAGGAACAGACACCCAGTAGGTTTTAGGTTAGAGTGCAGGGAATCTGCTTAGTGTGGAAGTTCAGTCACTTGATGATATTGCCTCTCTCATAGCCACCATAAGGCCAGGTCCATATGGGTCAGAATTATTTCATCTTTTATAGCATCCTGTTTGTTATGAAATATGCAATTTGACCTGAATGCTTCTGTGACAATGGTCAGGTTTGCCCATCGCAATCAGGAGCTCCAAGTGAATCTGATGTCAAGCCAAAGTGAAACAGTGTGAATGCAAGCTGTACTTGCAAAGGAACAATTAAGAATGTACCCTACAGTTACTGATTGTTCCTTTCTGAGCTCAGCTTGCAGTCAGTGCTGTTTAACTTTGGTGCCAAAGGGAAGCCACCCTGTTTTTGCCTGGGGGTCAGAGTCACCTGATGATGTCAAAAGGGTGACCTCACCCATTCATCAGACGTGGCCCATGGAGGGTTGGCCGCAATGTGATCTGGCAGAAAATAGTTGCCTATGCCTATGTCAAACCATAGTTATATTTACTGAGAATAAGTAGCATGCTTCTGCACACTGCTTAAAAGTGCCCTCTTCACACTATTCCTATTCCTGGCCATGCTTCACAGGGAGCATCAGACCACAAGCTATGGCTTGTTGTGTCACCTAACCCAGGCTTGTGGTTTGTTTCTCTCCAAACAAACTGCAAGCTGTAAGCCAAGGTTTATCCAGGAGTAGGGGAAGAGTGAAGCAGGAATTTTGAGCAGCGTGTACAAACCCACCGCTTGCTTGCATCTGCTTTTACAGTCATACCTTGGGATGAATACGCTTCGGGTCAGGCAAATTTGGGTTGCGCTCCGCGGCAACCCGGAAGTAACGGAGTGCGTTAATTCCGGGTTTCGCCGTGCGCACATGCACAGACCGTCAAAATGACATCATGCGCAGAAGCGCCGAAACGTGGCACGTGTGGACGCGGGTTACATTCGCTTCGGGATACGAACGGGGCTCCGGAACGGATCCTATTCGCATCCTGAGGTACCACTGTATTTAATGTGATGTGTGATCACAGCCAATGAGAATTCAATACAGTAGTACAATCTACAAAATAAATTTCCTAGAGTGGAAAAGAGAACTGTCTAAAACTGAGCTAAAGCTTTGGATGTGGATTTTGCTAATGTGTGTTTTAACTGGAGAACTTTTTTTAGAAATCTGCTTGGTTTAACCTGATTTTCTTTCTCCCATTGTGGTACTTGATTTGCTCTAAACCTTGATTGTGTGAAGGTGGGAAATCATTCTTTCAGGCATGACTCCATCGCTTTGTTTTAATGTGTTAGCCTGATGCTGCTAGAGTGTTTGGGTTGCTAATGCTTAAATCTGAACCCAAGGGCCCATTTATGCTACAGATGTGACTAGTATAGATTTGTTTTTTAATGTCATTGCTTCCCCCAAAGTTTCCAGGAAGTGTTGTTTGTCAAGGTTCTGAGAACTATTTTGTAGGCTTCCCTAGTTCTCAGCTTCCTTATGGGGAGCCATTAATTTTGCTTAAAATGTTTACATGCCCTAAACTGTTTGTTCTTCTTTGCGCGCGCACACACACACACACACACACACGCACACCCAATCCAGTGTCACAGGCAAGATTTTCATCGTAAGCACAAGTTAAGCATAAATTAAGTCTCCATCAAAGCTTTTCAAAGGCCACATGCCCTCCATTAAACCTCACATGTCTGATGGCAGGGCACATGCAGGAATCGGTCCAAATTATTATGTGATCAAGCATTCATCTCTATATCAAAGTTAAAGCAGTGTTGTTTGTTTGGTGAACTTAGCTTTTATTTTGAGTAGGTAGCGGTTTGAAATGCGAAAAAAAATATTAAACTGAAGCTGAGAGTGGGTATTCAGATTTTGCCGTTCTATTTTGCATTTGGTGCCTTACATGAGCTGAACATCATAATAGAGCAGGGGTAGCCAATGTAGTGCCAGATGTTGTTGGTTTTAAACTCTCATCACCACTAGCCATTAGCCATGCTGGCTGGGACTTATGGAGTCCAATGATATTTGGAGGGCATCTTGTTGGCTGACCCTGCCATACAGTAAACGCGTAATCAAATATAGATGCTGAATATGTGGATAAAGGATACAGTTCAAGAATGCTTCCCAAACTATGCCTAATGAATTGAACAGAACTTATTCCAGAACACATCTGCGTGGAATAAAATGCCAGTAGATTATATCCAATGTAAATTTAAACAGGAGTTTTAGTTCTGAGCCATCTTGTATGCTCTGTGTCCCAGTGACATTAATGGATTGTTCCCATTAAGTGTTGATGCCTCAAGCAAAATAGGAACCTTCCTGCTGTTTAAGAGGGAAGATTTGATTTAATGAGGTCTGTCTTGTTAGTTTTAATTTTACCATCAGAAATAGTCTAGTGGTTCAGCTTTATTAAATCAAGTCTTAATCTTGACAGCAACCTATAAATCAAGGGATACAATTCTAATAGTATGAAACAAACGTGTTACTTTGGGTTGTTGTTTTTTAAATTAACCTGGAGTTCACAAAGGAGAGTTGTTCCAGTACTCAAGAGAATATAACAACTGTCTTGTGGTCTGCAATCTTGATGTAAAAGTGGCTAGTTACCACCACTCAATACTTCCCCACCCCAAAACAATCACCACTTTTCAAGAATTTGCAGTTTTTATTAATAAGCAACCTCCTTTTAAAACTCCCATGCATGTTGGGATTGCAGGTAGACGTTACTGCTCACAGGTCAGCTAGGAGCCAAATGTGCATGCAAACAAGAAATGTATGGTGACTAATCTCATATTGAGCAATAATGAGAGGGTATCACACTCATTCCTATTATATACTTATATAATGATTTCATATTTAAAAAAGGGAAGGGAGAATAGGCTAGGTTAATGGCAAGGTTAATGTGACCTTTTCCATTTGCTTTGGACACCATAGCAGATAGATCCTACCGCTTTGGGTTCCCTTTTTGTTTCTATCTGCCTGTGAATCATTCCCCTCCAAGGTAGCCACCATTAGCCTTTTCTGCAGGAAAGGAAGGCAGAAAACATACAGACCTGCCCCTCTGTTGGACGGAGGAACCTGGTGCATCTCCTAGCACTGCCCAAGAAAACCTGCAAGAGAGACCAGCAGGAGCTAAGTTAGTGGGGAAACTTAGCAGCTTGGGCACCACACCACCTCACTTTTCTCCTGAGAAAGGCCACTGGGGAGCTTTCAGGTATAACCTTACCACCAAGCAGCCAAGAAACCTTCCTGCAAGAAGGGTGGGGAGTTTGCTACCTTGACTTCTTTGAAGTATCTCTCCTCCAGCAACCAAACCCTCCCAGTCTTGGAACTGGGGAGAGGGCAGAGATAGCTGCTTAAGCATTAGGATGATCCCTGCCCACCTCTGCAGCTTCAGATTTGGGGGAGTGACTGATTGCTTGTCACCCTTACCAGAGGGTGGCTGCACAGTTACCTTGGCAATAGAAAAGGTTGCCACCTGAATTCTGATACCAAAACTGTTCACTTGGGCAGGACATGAAACTTGATTACGGAATCCAGGTTAAATTCTGGTCATGCTTTGTTGATGGTGGTACAAAATAATGTTATGACTTCTGGTAATTCACTAATACGATTTATTACAATTATTAAAAGCATTTCTATCTTGACTTTTATTGGTAAGCCCATTGGATATTTTAACATTAAATGAACTTAACATTCATTTAGTGCCAGCAGTGCACTCTCTGTCATGATGGTTTGCAATCTGTATTAGATTGAGCAGAGGCAGAGGCCAGATTTGGAAAAAGTATTTGAAATTCTCAGGAGATGATACAATTCCACAGCATTAGCCCTGCACAGAGCTGAAAAATAGTTTGCGTTCCTAGGTGCCAACATCACATTTTTTTGTATTCAGTTAGGGTCACTGGTAAAAGAAGCTTCATAAAAGAGTAGAGAGGATGTATTAACTGAAAATACAAAAAGCTAAAATCTATTGTAGCATCAGAGCTCGTAGACTAGCTTTTTGCTTAGGTTTATGTGGATGCCTAAGAATATGTATTGTAAAATAACCAATTTAAAAAGGAATCTTAGTTTCAAGACTGAAAAATCCTGATCAGCAGTTCAGAGCTTAAGGAGAGTTTATTCTGCAATCTCATTCTATGAGCTGTTAAAAAAGTTACCAGCCAGATAACCTATTCGGTGAGAACTTTGAGGCTCACTTTGTGTTTTGTCTCGTTGCTCACAACAACCAGTGACAAAGCAAGGCTTAAAAGAAAGTGTCCAGGAAAAAGACAACAATGTAATGAGAGGATAATCAGGGGTCAACATACCTTGGATATGTATGTAAAGATATTTGAGTTCCTTTTTTTAATTAACAAAAATAATAAAAATAAAATAAAAATAAATAAACTTAAGTAGGAAAAAATGCACAAGGAAGACTTAGCATGCCGTGTGTGAATGAATGAATGAATGAATGAAGAGTAGAATGCACCATTTGAACTTCCAATCATTTATTTGTTTTTGCTTTCTTATGTTAATGTCCTTTGTCATGGAACCCAAGATGGTGTATGTGTGGTTTCCAGGTGGCCACCCATCCAGGTGCTGATTTGACCCAGACCTGCCTTGCAGACCTGCTTAGCTTCAGCAGTGCAGCGATCTCATGTCACATCATCTCACATCATACTCATGTAGCAAGGGTAGCCAATGAGGTGTCCTCCAAATGCTGTTGAATGACAACTCCCATTATCTCTCACCATTGGTCATACTGGATGGGGCCAATGGGAATTGTCCATTAGCATCTGGAGGAGTACCACATTGACTGTTGTATAATACTAAGGAGGAGAACATGGCTGTCAGACAGGAGCATTCCCATTACTAAGGGATGCGTATACACCACTGTACATTGTTATTAAGGTCCCATTTCTTAGATATAGCTTTTGATTTACATTCATGTTGCTGTTTTATAAGAGTACTTACTCAACTTGACCTTTCCGGAGAGAAGGCCTGAATAACAATGATTCTGATATTGTATAAGTGGATTCTCATGATTCATCAAACTCTTGAGACCCTGTCTCCAAGATTAAGAACACATTGCATTGTGGTTGTTTTTTCTCTTTTTCCCTCCCACAGTATCTGTTAGTTACCTTAGAGGATCATGAACACCGATGCTAAGACCCCAGATGCTATCTAGTCTCCTGGTAATTTAGGAGTTGAGCAAAGCAATTGCTTGGGTGTATTGGCTGAAGTCCTACTGCCTTTAGACTAAGTCTTAAAATTGGTCCTGGGAAATCTCAACATCCTCTTAGCGAACTTCATGGCCAGGAAACAAAGACACTGTCTAGGCACTAATTTAAGGAGCTGCTTAATCATACTTTTAAATTAGAATATTTGTAGCATGAGAATATTAGGCTTTTAAAGGCCACCTGTGATGTGTTTTGGGAGGCAGGGGTGTTGTTGAGAAATTTCTAGGATTTTGTTTTTAAAAATCTTTTCGCCTATTAAACTAATGTGTGATTTTTCCATCAATAGGTAATGGAGACCAAAAGCATGTTGTACCTTGTGACAGAATATGCCAAAAATGGAGAAATATTTGGTAAGTCTTTTCACTTAAAAATAGCTTGATAGTTTATTTCAGCAACTAAATACTGTGAGTTGTGGGAGGATTGTTTTCATTCTAAAAATAGAAGCTTTAGATCAACTTTTTACTGCACTCACTTCTCTTTTAAAGGAGGTTTTCATATAAAACTAATTCATGAGCATTACGTCATCTCTTGCTCAGTAGGTTAGTAAATAAAACGTGTTGTAGGCCAGTTTGTCATTTCACAATAGTGTTGACTCTTGGCAGTTGAAAGTTGTTAAAATATTAGTATATTTCCAATCAGAAAACTGGTTTTCTTGTCTTTCCACTTATCTATTATTGTTCTTATATGGAGTTCTTATCATTTAGCCTTGCCACTGAACAAATAGAAGTTCCCTGTCAGGGAACTGACATCGGAGCCAGGAGTGGAGGCAAGGCTCCCAAGTGATGCTGGAGAAGGGCCCAGCAGGGAGAGAGGGGACTCATCGGCTGGGGAAGGAAATCAGCGTAACACCAGGGATAAAGGGGGGCGGATGGGGGAATCGGAGAGGGGGCTCCAGGACTCTTCGCCGGAGACCAGTGGAGAGAGCACAGGTCCTCCGCTACCCACACCCACCCTGCGCAGAAGACTTCCGCGCAGGGAAAGTAGGCGTAGACTTGGCGTCAAAGAACTTCTTTGCTGGAAGAAGTTCAAGAAACGCCCACTGACAGATTCTGCTAGCGACTGAAACAGCCACGAAGTGAAGGGCTGTCCAGCCAGGAAAAGGTTTAACCAGGCAACCTCGCCAAGAGTGGCGGCAACTTACGCACGAGCAACCCCATATAACCATTACATTCCCCATTTGTACAAACTGACCTGTGCTTTTGATAAATTTGTAAGACACTGTGTAGTGGCAGGATTGTCTGGTCGCAATCCAGAAACTAGCCATGCAGCTTGTCAGGGAAATGCTGTGGAGCCTTTAGAGACAGGGCTATTCTCAAGATGGCAACTTAACATCCATAAGTGAAAGTGGTAGCTTTGAAAATAAATTGTCCTGAATACGTATTGCATATAAATATTTAAATCAAACACTTTTCAACAACAACAAATTCAGAGCAGTTTACATAATAAAATAGGGCAACAATTTCATTTGTCCTGTTCCTTCAGCAGCTCCTGACTTTCAGAACCTGTGGAGGAACCTGTTGGAGATGAGGAAGGGTTTCCATAGGGAAGAAAATAGCCCCATACCTTAGAAGGTTGTTGCTAAGCAGCAGGCCTGTAGGTGTCCAAAGAGGGCAGGGGCTTCTGCTTTCCTGCACAGATGTTATCATTGGCCCCTGGCTCCCAGAACTCTTGGTGGAATAAGTTTCTGGAAGTGCTGGGAGAACAGTGGTGTAAAAAGAAGTCCTCTTCTTTCCCCTACCTGCTTCCAGCAGTACCCCAAGGCTTTTTTTGAATAATGATACATAATTTTGGTCCAGGAGCAGAGTTCAGGAACCTGGTATATTGGGATAAAGAACCTGTTGACATCTCTGGGGAATCAATAGCTTTTTGTTACCTTTCCTTTGGATACTTCATTGATTTTATTCTGCATTTTAGTCAGGGAGGCAATTGTACATTCCCAGTACTTAATTACTGTTGGGTCCCAGTATCATTATACACAGTGATTCTGCGGAGTCTGCCCCTTTTGCAGTTTATACTTTGACAATATTTTCTCTGATGTACAATGACACCACCCCCAGTGTGCCCTTCCCTGTTCTTTCTGTAGAGTTTGTATCCAGAGATAACTGTGTCTCACTAGTTCTTTCTTATGTCACCAAATTTCCATTAATTCCCCCCATATCCGTGCTCTTTCTTAGTACCAAGTACTTCAGCTGGCCAGTCTTGGCTTTGGCATTGTGTTTACCCTATGGTCCTTTGGGATCTTTGAATTGCTATCATGTTCCTTGCACTTGAAATGCCTAGTTCTTCTCTCTCCTTTGAGCAATCATGAACATTTTCACCTTCATCCCTGGAGGATAATTTGTTCTGAACTGGATGTTCCTCAGCTGCTGTTGGCTTTCCAATCAGTTTAAAAGATGCCCTGCCACCTTTTCAATTCAAAGCACCAACAGTCTGGTTCCATCCTGGTTCAAGTGGAGTCCTTCCATTTTGTACAAGCCAGCACCTAACAAATCAATAACCTTTTCCTAACACCACCATCCCACCCATGAATTGAGATTGCACCGCTGTGTATCTTGCTCTCTGCATGGAACAGTTTGCTTTTCTGAGAAAGCTGCCTTGAAGCTCCTGGCTTTCATCCTCCTATCTAGTAACCTAGATTTGTTTTTCTAAACACCAGGACAGCATGATTACAGTTCCCCACATCACTGGTGCCAAGAGGCACCATAAGCACTGACTCCTCCCCAACACTTTCTAACAGGCCATCAAAACAACTCATAACATATGCAGCCTTCACACCAGCCAGGCAAGTCACTATGCATTGACCCCCTTTGCTTATCTAATTATGTCCCCAATGTTCAAATCACCCACTAACAAGAAGGTTATCATCGGTGTGAGAGGATAGCTGCTTAGACTATCCCCCAATTCCCGGGATTATTTCCTGAGAGTGACATCTTCCTCCCAGAGACCATTATTCACGGTAACAGCAGAGAAGCTTTCGCCTTGCGAATTGAGTTCAGGTATCACAACCCTGAAGGCCTTGGCTACTAACCTCTGGCTTTATCAGCTTCTTCAGGTCAACCACCTTGGCCTCAAGGGAACAAACTCATTCCCTGTGGGCCAGGAGCTTATTGCACTGAACACCTACCCACAACTGCATCCAGCAGGCAGATAGTCTTATAGTCCCCACACTTGATCTTGCATGTATAGCAAGCTTAGTTATTGAAGTCTATCCATGTCTTAGTGACAGGATCTCCTCCTAGGGAGCAGTGGGCCAGAAATAGTTCCACCAAAGAATCAGAGCTCATGTTCTAGTAAGTAAGTTGTGGTCATTGATGACTCACACCATGGTAGAAAACATGGTCCATGTGAATTTTCAGGATTGGTGCTGAATAAGATTGTTCAACCTCTGTAACAAGATGGCTGTCTCTTTGCTCCATGGTTTATATTCTGTTGCTGTTTGCAAGTTTTTGTGGGGTTCTTTAAAACCTGATAAAACAAAAACCTGTGAGATAGATGTTCTGTTGTGAGCACACATTTGAGTCAGGGTCTCTGTTATCACCAACTGAAACTCAGAAAACTCTGGTCATTATTCAGTACTGATTTAAACTCAAAAACAAGCTCTCTGGAAACCAAATGTTCTGGCAGTGGTGGCCTTAGAAGAGACTAGGTGAATTTGAAACCATGCTTATTTAATTTCTAAGGTGCTTATTTAATTTCTAAAATGATGATTATGTCTCTATGTGATTTCTGCCTATCTGACCTAGAAACACTTTCCCATCATTGCCTTATTCCAGATGTATAAGGGCAGATTGTTGTTAGTGGTAAGAGAAAAGCACTGCATATGTTCAGGAATACTGTATTTATTATTTTGCTGGATTTTTATTGCAGCAGTATAGGCTTAAATGGAGCACTAGTTGTACAAGAAAGTTATGGAAGCTCTTAGGGGAAAGATGTTGAAGCATTATTTTGAGCTGGCTTTAATCTACTTAATCCACCTTCGTGTGTGGTGGCGGGATAGGATAACCCTTTGGGTGCCTTCCAGACTTCCATTTGGTTTGGGCAAAAATATGGCAGATGATGGATGATACAGCTAAATGAAACTTCCTCATATACCATGTATCTCAGGCATGCGTTACAGTATAATGCTTCCAAGCCCATGGTTTGAATAATGAATAATTGTGCGTTAAAAATTGCTGCAGATGGAATGTTCTGGGTAGCTTCAACTTCAGAGCAGCATTTTTGGTTTACTAGAGCCAGTGTGGAGTATAGCTGCTAGAATGTTGGATGAAGATCTGGGAGACACTAATTCCAAGTCCTCACACAGACATGAAGGTCACTGGGTAATCTTGGGCCAGTTGCCATCTCTCAGCCTAGCCTATCTCCCAGGATTGTTGGGATAAAATGGTGGTTGTTGGAAAACCCATGTATGCCACCTTGAGTTCTTTGCAAGTACAGATAAAATACAAGAAATACAAGAAGCAGAGATAAAATACAATAAGGAAATAAATGAGAGTTCTTCTGGGAAAGCACAATGATATGTGGCGGTTTTATTTATAGTCTATTGTCATAATGTTCTCCCTGTTAGATGTAACCATGTACAGTGGTACCTCAGGTTACAAACACCTTGGGTTAAGAACTTTATCTCAGGATGAGAACAGAAATCACACGGCAGCAGCGGGAGGCCCCATTAGCTAAAGTGGTACCTCAGGTTAAGAACGGTTTCAGTTTCAGAAATGACCTCCAGAACGAATTAAGTTTGTAACCAGATTTACCACTGTAAATCGTTCACACCAGTTTCTGTGTAGCCTAAATTGGGACAATTTCAGTTATAACTTTCATACCTCGACAGCAGGATGGGGTAAAGTCCCTTGCTGGTTTTGAGGATGTTGTGTGTTGTGGTATTGTACTCCTTTAATATCCTCCAATATGGCAGTGTGGCCCTCTAGATCCTATCCCTGACCATTGGCAGTGCTGGCTGGGGCAGATGGGAGTTGGAATCCAACAATGTATAGAGGGCCAAAGATTCCCCACTCCTTTAAAGGTCAAATCTTACTGTGCATACTTGTGTTAAGTATATATCACATGCTTCTCTGGCAATGGTATGGAAGGCAGAATTCCTTGGTTCTGGCTCACTACAAGGAAGGTAGCCTGATGTGTAGTACTCCTTGCTTTCTGTGCCCTGAAGTGTGAAATGTGAGCAAGTCCCTGCTGTCCTTTCTTTGCAGTCTGTATTGTCACTGCTTAGCAGAAAATCCCATGGGAGGAAATTCCAGTTTGCGAGGACAAAGCCCATGTTCTTTTATTTTTGATCAGTTTCTCTTTCTGCAGTGGTGGTAGTTAGATTATATCTGTGTAGTGTAAATGAGATTTCCTGTAATTCAAGGGTGCGGAACCTTTTTCACTCAAAGGCTGCATTCCCTTGTAACCAGCCTTCTAGGGGGAGCGTGCCGATGGGGGTGGACCCCAAAGTGGTGTTGCCAAAGTGGGCAGGGCTAACTCACACATCCACAAAGCCTGCACCCCTCATTAATTTTTTTCCTCACCCACACTTCCATTCATTAGGTGTACAACTTCCCACCACCACAAATATGGTTGGAAGTCCCCCCCCCCAAGTCTAATTGTAATGTGGGTGCATTTTCAGTGTAAAAGTCATAGGCCAACCTTTCCCTCCCCGATTGCAGCCCATCAAATGTCTTTCACACCAAATATAGGTTTCAAGAAGCCCTCCTGTTGGGTTCAGTTGGTGGTGGGGCAAGGAGAGGACGCTCTGGACCAAGTCTGGAGTCTCTGTGGGCCAGTGGTTCCTCATCTCTTCTGTAACACAGTGGCAATTATATTTAGTGAGGTTAAGTACCAATAATATAGGGACACAGATGGCACTGTGGTCTAAACCACAGAGCCTAGGGCTTGCCGATCGGAAGGTCTGCAGTTCGAATCCCCGTAATGGAGTGAGCTCCTGTTGTTCGGTCCCAGCTCCTGCCCACCTAGCAGTTCAAAAGCACGTCAGGTGCAAGTAGATAAATAGGTACTGCTCCAGTAACGACATTTCCGTGCACTGCTCTGGTTCGCCAAAAGCGGCTTAGTCATGCTGGCCACATCACCCGAAAGCTGTCTGCAGACAAACGCCGGCTCCCTCAGCCTATAGAGCGAGATGAGTGTGCAACCCTAGAGTCGTCTGAGGCTGGACTTAACGGTCAGGGGTACCTTTACCTTTATATTTACCAATAATATTGTATTTCTATAATTGCTGAACATTGTGTGAATGTTCTTAGCCAGCTGCATGTATACAAGTAGAAAGGGGCAAGGCAATCAGTGTGAAGGGATATAATGCCTTTGTGTTTTCATTTTGTCCCCCAATGTTTCAATCATGGAGGTGTTGGAATGGTATCTTTATGAAGTCCAGTGAAATAAACACTCTTGACTAAGGTAACAAACTTGAACCCTTTTGATTTAAAACATTTCAGATAGATTCTAAACTAATAACCATGCAACCAATTCCTCATAAAATACGACTTTAGACTTAAACATAAGACTTTTTGTACAACAGCACCCCAATCAAAAATGTCACATGCAGGCCCTTTGGCACATCTGAAATTGTTATTTGGATCATGATACTTACCTCTCAATTTTATTATAACTCGGCTTTAAAAATCTATGAAAAAACGCACTTTCAATACCATATCCAAGGAATGGCTTAATAAGCTGTATATGCTGGCAGTTGTATCATATCAAATTAAATACACTCCCACACACACACACACATACACACACACAAATTCTCTTTACACACAGGTGTAAATTTTTAAATTAAAAAGCTGTTGGTAGGGTTTATTTTTTCATTAGGCAAAGAACTGGATGCTGTGGAGGTGACTAACAAAAAGCTGTTCATCTTTTTAAGAATAAGTTATTCTTTATGTATCTCCTGCAGATCAAGAATGTAGTTACATCATCCAGGAACTGGATAGAATCAGAATTCATTCCAGAAATCGTGACTCAAAATTGGCTTCATGTCTAGAACTATTTGCTTGCTGATCTACGTTAGACATTTTAGAAAGGGCAAAGTGACACTGCAGCAGTAAGGAGATAAAATCATTGTTAACTTACTGTCACTATTATAATTTGTAGGCACTTGGTGGTGATTCAAGTTGTCAAGGGTGAGGAAGGGCCTAGCTCGGTAGAAAGGGAGCCCGTTGGTTGCCAAGAAGAGGAGCTAGAATAAAGTTCACTGGCTTGTGGTAATGAGACCTCCAATGATTGGAGAACAGAGGAGGTGGTGGCTGGCTGATGATGCCATCTTGTTTGTTTAGTGGCTTGGCTTTTAAGCGAGTCTGAACTTGCAGCAGTTTGGTTTTTTTAAAGTCTGTTTTAGTCTGTCTGTATTTTCTCTAAAACTTTTATCGTTGAGCTGTGCTTGTCAGTGCCCTGGGTGTGGGTCAGTCAAGTGTCTACTAAAACTTTGTGTAAGAGCCAAAAAGGAAAACTGGTGTTGATAACAAGACAGCAAATAAAAATGAAATTGCCTTTTGCAGGCAAAAGACTTCCTTGTTTTCTGCCATGTATTTAATTGGGTGATTTAAAAGAAAATAAATTTGCCATATATAACCATTGAAATGCAGGCTACTTCATGTCGTGTATTAAGTACAGTACTCAAAACTGCTGCTTAGCTTTCTGGCTTTTGCCATTGCAACTGGGCACTTAGACATTTGTATAGTCAATAATCTTTGTACATTTGCAAAGGGTCTTTTAAACAGCATCTTCTGTTTCTTAAGTTGACCTCTATGTCTTTCTCTCCAGCTCTTCTACCTGAAACTTTAAAAAATCATTTAAATCTCTTCCTTTGCTGCCAGCCTTCAGTCATCTGATAATTATAAGGAGTCTGTTCTGCAGTAATGTATCATCAGATCTATCCATCAGTGTTTGGCTATTTCACTTGGGAGAAGAAACCTACAAATTGCCGTATTCTAAATACACCTTCTGCGAAACATAAGAAGATAGGAATCAGACCAAAGGCATTCTTTCCTCACAGTTGCCAAACAGATGCCAATGGGAAACCTGCAAATAGGGCATGAGCATTATAGCATTCTCCTGCATATGATCCTCAGCAACTGGTATTCAAAGCAGTGTTAGAAACTCAGATATATACCGTATTTTTCGCCCTATAGGACGCACTTTTTCCCCTCCAAAAATGAAGGGGAAATCTGGGTGCGTCCTATGGGGCGAATGCAGGCTTTCGCTGAACCTTGGAGAGCGAGAGGGGTTGGTGCGCACCGACCCCTCTCACTCTCCAGGCTTCAGGAAGACATCCGCAGCCTAGGCAGCCCTGCGGGAGTTCCCGCAGGGCTGTCTAGGCTGCGGATAGCAGCCTGCTTCCTGGAGCGCAGGGCGCGCTGAAAGCAGAGCGCCCGGCGCTTCGGGAACGCATCCGCAGCCTAGGCAGCCCTGCGGAAGTTCCCGCAGGGATGTCCAGGCTGCGGATAGCAGCCTGCTTCCCGGAGTGTCGGGCGCCCTGAAAGCAGAGCGCCCGGCGCGTCGGGAACACATCCGCAGCCTAGGCAGCCCTGCGGGAGGTCCCGCAGGGATGTCCAGGCTGCGGATAGCAGCCTGCTTCCCGGAGCGTCGGGCGCTCTGCTTTCAGGGCACCCGGCGCTTCGGGAACACATCCGCAGCGTGGGGAGCCCTGCAGGAGTTCCCCGCAGGGCTCCCCATGCTGCAGATAGCAGCCTGCTGCCCGGCGGGCGGGGCGCCCTGAAGCAGAGCGCTTCGCGTGCCGGACAGACATCCGCAGCGTGGGGAGCCCTGCAGGAGTTCCCCGCAGGGCTCCCCACGCTGCGGATAGCAGCCTGCCGCCCAGCGGGCGGGGCGCCCTGAATCAGAGCACCCCTCGCGCTGGGCAGACATCGGGCAGCCCCACAAGCTCGGGGGACAGCAAGGAGGCGCAGCGCCGCCATCCCTCTGTTCCTCGACCTGGTTTGGTTTCTCTGACCTGCTTTGGGGGGGGGGAATAAAGGGGAAAAAATTTCCTTTATTTCCCCCCAAAAAAACTAGGTGCGTCCTATGGGACGGGGCGTCCTATTGGACGAAAAATACGGTAAGTTAGGCACCAAATGGCTCCTTAAACCAAGGTTACAGTTTCCAAAACAGAAAGTCTACTTGCCATTTTGGGGCAAGATGGCTCTTAAGTCTTCTTTTTCAAATGATGGACTGGATGTGATTGATTATCAGTTAAACATCTGGCTGGTTCAGATGATAATCTTGAGGTAGTTTAAGGACTTTGAGAACTGAAAGAAGAAAAGTCACATTATCTAGGGACAGTCCACATATATATTGGCCTATTCCTACCTCTTTTTCTTAATGATGACACACACCATTCATAATGTAAGAATATCCTTCACAACTGTGAGCACGGCAGTGCGGTGGGGTAAGTGAAGATAAGCTACAACAGTTAACTAGAATGTCGTTCGCTGCTGCTCCGCAGGCTGCACAGAAAAGCATTTTGGTTCCTGAAATTCATTCTGATCATGCACATAAAATATAATTGATAGAATTCTACAGGATGGGGTATTAGTGTTTGAAAACAGTCAAGATCCAATGATCTCCAGGCATGCCCCTCCAGATGGTGGAGCCATACAGGTGCCATATGTCAGGTGCCATACAGGTGCCCAGGCATCTTCACTTGGTTGCAAGTGGTCAATATCCAGGTGTAAAATGCACCTGGCTAATTTTGGACACTAATTCAAAGGCATGTTGCCTCTGACAGTGGAAGTAGAGAACATAGCTATCATGGCTGGTAGTCTTTGACTGCTTCTCTGTGATTTGTTTAATTCCCTTTTAAAGCTCTCCAAGCTGGTGGCTAGCACTATATTTTGTGGTGGCAAATTCCATAATTATTCAATAGCTTGGTTATTTGGTCATAGAAATGAGGGAACCATAAGAGGGGTGTACATGAAGCAAATGGGCAAGGAATATATGAGGTCCCATTTATGTGGTTTCCCCCATTACTCCAAATGAAATTTAACCAATACTTGTTTGCTATGGTTATGCTGTTTTTATACAATGCCCTCAGGGTCAGAATGGTCAACTTCTTTCCCCGTCAGAAATCCTAAGCATGTCAGTCTCATAAGACATTGAATTGTGCTTTTGTGGACTTAAAACTTATTTTACAGTGTGAATCCCTGTTGACAGCGGAACATGTTGCTTTTGGCCAAGATTCAGAGCAGAGAATTTCTGTCCTCAGCTTTGCTTTTACAAGTGGTCTGTAGTTGGACTGTGCACAGCGCTTTAAAAAAAAAAAAAGAACTAGCAACATGCCCCGCTGCCACCAAGACTT
Organism: Podarcis raffonei; assembly: GCF_027172205.1. Lineage (NCBI taxonomy): Eukaryota > Metazoa > Chordata > Lepidosauria > Squamata > Lacertidae > Podarcis > Podarcis raffonei. The sequence continues at coordinate 25,169,489 of NC_070616.1, forward strand.
CATTGAAATAGGGATATTTCTTAGGTGCATAGTTATCTGAAAAGACGTTAATTGCAACTATGAAACTGTCCAGTTTAACTGCTTATTGTATCCATTAATCATAGTGCTAATTACTTTTATTGCTTCCCACAACTGAGTGACCTGAAGTTATTTCTAAGAATAAAATACAGTAACACAGTAACACAGTAAAAAAAGGAATAAACGTAATCAGAGTAAAAACATCAGATCAGATATATTGAGTTAAACCAGCCTGCCTTGAATATTTAAATATGTCATTCCTACTCCACATTAACATAATCAGAATGAAAACTGGTATCTTCGTGGTCCAGAAATTTATGTAAGAGAACATAGCTTGCAGTGTTTTTCAGTTTTAGGGATACCACCACCAAACATTCCCAGACCTTCAGATTGTCATTCAGTAGCTGGGAATTTTGTTCTGGGGTTCCTGAGTCAACCTCCCATTTTATGTACAGTATGTATTATGTATGTATTTCCCACCTTCACCCTAATGTCCCAGGGCAGGTTGTAGCATTAAAACGCAATATTAAAAACAATTTAAAACAACATGCAACCAAAAACATATACCCCAAGTATTAAAAGCCAGGGTAAAGAGCTGCATCTTCAGCATTCTTCAAAAGCTGTATAAGGAAGGTGCCAGAAACAGCTTTGTGGGGAGAGCGTTCCACAGCTTAGCAGCCACCAGTATAGAAAATAGATAGATAGATAGATAGATAGATAGATAGAGAGAGATAGATAGAGAGATAGAGAGATAGAGAGATAGATAGATAGATAGATAGATAGATAGATAGATAGATGAATAAATAAATAAAAACAACTTTCCTCTTCTTCCCAGGTGATGGTTATTCTTTTATCTCACTTCCTAATTCCAGGTCCCCAAAAATTCTAATTAGTGAAACTAGAAGATACTTGACTTCCCAAATGCCATACGTAGCTAATCTTGAAATACCAAAACAGCGAAGGTCTTTCACCTTGGCCCATTGTCAGGCCCTCCCTTCAGCAATTCAGGAAGGCCATTATAGGAAGATAGCATATGAGAAAAGGAAATGCCCATGTGGCTCTGGGCAACAGGAAACAACGGAGCATGCCCTTCTTCAATGCCAGTATTATATAGACATTCGAGCCAGGTTTATCCAGCCCATCCTATATAGATTCCCAGGGCGATCAGAACAACACAACATCTCCCTATTACTACAAGACAAAAGCCCACAAGTCACATATTCAGTCCCCAGATTCTGTATAGCTGTTTTAACTGGTCTTTTAAAATTCTTCTTATTAGTTTTTATTCACCCATTATTTATGCTTAATCAAGTATTCTATGTATATGTTCTGATTCATGGTTGGTTTTTGCTCTCATTTATTTAATAATTATTCGCTTAGATTCATACTATTTATTTAGATGCTTTGCTTATGCTGGTCTGTGACCAAATAAAGTAAATTCAATCATTCACTTCCTAATTCCTTCCATCTTACCCTACTATCCTCCCCCACCAAGTTTTTGGTGCTTGCATTGACCCAGCCAGAAGGCTATGGCATGACCAGGAAATGGGGCAGGCACATGAGGAGGTACTCGACAGGCAGTAGCACTGAGGCCCACCTGAAAATCTTGGCCCACTATTTGAAAAACACTTTTGTCAGTTGATGTGCTTTGCAATATTGGCTTATTCCAAATTCTTCCACATGTTTGACTACTCCACATAGGAGCGTGCTGCTGATACAGGAAACTGTCTTGCTTCCAAGTGAAAGGCCTCTTTGTTCCAGCTATTGTTCTCTCTAAGGTCTGAGGAGATTTCTAGTTTCTGCTGAATTACCCTAAATAAAACTACATAAGGAAGGTGAAATGTGCCTGTAATATAAGTGTAAAGCAGCAGTATTGAGGCTTCTCAGAATAAAATATTAAGGAAAAGAAGTTTAGATGCAACAAACCAACTAGCTGGTTTATACATAACAGGATGTTATGGTTTGTTTAAGCCACCATTTATTTACATACCACAAGTTAACCACAAACAAACAAATAAACAGTGGCTTGATTCTCCAGACTTTACTTTCTAGCTGCTATTGCTTCATGCCTTTGTAGTTTATTAAGTGTCATCGGTGGTCACAGGGCACTGGGTTCAAACACAGTGCCAAACCATAGTTAAAATTGATCAGGCCCTGTTTTGGCACAGAAGCTGCTTTGGTTGCCCTGTATGTTGGGAAAGAGATAGGGGAAATTTGTCCTTGCTAGTTCTCCTCAACAAGATACTATGGCTTCAGATTGCGGTTTGCTGGCTGTAAACAAACCATGGTTAAGCTGCTGGGCAGGGTTCGTACATAACATTTGTTGTAACTTGTTGGCATCCATCTGTCTTGAGAAACAATGGAAGAGTGCTAATAAGGCCAAAGGAAGGCGCAGTCACTGATTTTCGAGTGTAAAGTTGGAAAACGTATATATCAAGTACAGTATTTCCTCTTTGTACTGAATTTGTTTATTATTATTTTTTTAACCTTGCTTACCATCCATCAGAAGGCTGCAGGTTAAGTGTATGACTAAACATGGTTGCTAGAGGTTTGCTTCGTGTTTCCCCCTTAAGATGTCTTCCCCGCCTGCATATATTGGTAAATCGGCTCTTTCACTTGGTCTTACAATATCCCTAATAAGCAAGCCGTCATCCTTGGAGAAAAGCTGCAGCTTAAATTATCTTGCAGTCGGCTCTTCCAAATCTCCTTAAGAGCAAGGTCCAGCTGGTATGTAAAAATGCCTGTGGTGAGCAGTAGCTGCTTGTCATCATCACCTTCTAGTTGGCTTCTGTCTAGAATCCTGTTCAATTGTACTTGTAATACAAGTTAACACCCAACAGTTCTATCCCAGCTGGAAATTTTATATATACTACTGAAAGCTGAAAAGCACCAACAGCATTTGGAAACTTGGTTTCCTAAAGCAAATGGTCAGGCTAGGTTTTAATTGCCTTGCAACCTCCTTTAGCAGCAATCTTTGCTATGCCTTCATCACAGCCTAACCTATAGTTCTGCCTTTGTCCCTGTCTGTATTTTAATGTTTCTGTTTCTGGTGTAGCATCTAATGCATTATAGATGCTAAATAAATGTATATTGATGATTTTAGGCAGGAACCATAGCCCGAAACAGAACAATTCTGATACAGGAACATGATGTAAAGTTGGAGTGTCAAACATCAGCCTGTTTATCTGGCTCTTTAGTGTCCCCAGTATTTATTTCCTTTTAAAATATTTCAACTCTGCCTTTTGGCCCAAAGACCTACAAGGCAGCTCACAACGCCAATAAAAGCAGTCTGCAATAATAAAACATAAAGGATAAAATGAGAACTGGAACAGAATTTCGCAGGACAGAGTCATGACATAAAAGACAAGGGAAACTAATGAATTGCAGTGGAGTAAAAAGGTCTTAAAAGCTTATCTGAATACCAATAATAAGATGACTAATTAGACTCCTGGTGGAAGAGAATTCCACAACCTGTGGGCAGTGTACAAAATTTGACCAGGCGCCAGGCACATTTTGCACTTGGCTAATGGCCACTTGTGACCAAATGAAGATGCCCTGGAGCCAGGAGGCATATGCTTGGGATCCTTGGATCTTGAATGTTTTCACACTAACAAGACATTCTGTAGAATTCTACCCCTGATATTTTATCTGCATAATCAGAAATAATTTCAGGAACCAAAAAGTTGTCTGGCCCCAAAATGGCAACTAGAAATTTGTTCGGCAACTGTAGCCCTGTTTTAAGGAGCCATTTGGTGCCTAGCTTATATATATGAGTTTCCAACACTACAGCAAAAGTGCTGGTCCTGCATCCTGGCCAGTTCAGCAGCATGTGGAGGAAGATGACAAACTCAAAGAGTGGGCTGGTCCAGGTGGGAAAAGACAGCCATTTAACATTGTCTATGTAATCATGTAGCACACCAATGGAAAAGCTTTTTCAGCTCAAGGGCTACATTCTCTTCTGGGAGCCCCATGTCAGTAGGGGCAAAAGTGGACACAGCAACTTATATACATTTTACCTTTGTACAGTACGTTAACATGTGCCTCTCTTTGCTCCATTCGGACAAGCAGGAGGCATCATCAGAATGCAAGGACACATTCCAGGCAGGCAAAAATATTTCAGTTGAAAGTAAGGAAAATATATTTGTACAGGCTCCGCAGCAGCAAGTACAAGGTCCAGAAATCAAGATTCTAAGATACATGAGCAAGGCAAGAGTTTCATAACTGAATGGAAGCTATGGAGATACCCTGACAGTTGACACTCCCCACCCAGCATGCAGGACTCTCCTGCCCTATGAGCATAGCTGTCAACTTTCAGATTTGAAAATAAGGGATCAGCTGCCTCAAAAATAAGGGATCAGCAGCCTCACCTGTCCCGGGGACAGTCTACGGGATATCTAACAATCCGGGATAGCAGCGGGAAGCAACGGGAAACGGCGCTGGAATAAGGGAATTTCCCGCAAAAAAAGGGAAGGTTGACAGCTATGCCTATGAGTCTGCTACTTGCAAGCACACACACTCGCTCTGGGTGTGTGCTTCTGATGTCACCTGAGCGTGGCAGCTGGTTCTTGATGCCCCTCTGCCCCCAGCTCTTGCCACCTCCTGTTCAGCACCACTCCAATTAGTCTCAGTGCTTGGCAGGAGGGGCGGGGGAGAGAGCTGGCAGATATGCTTCCTCCTCCGACATCTATAGACACAAGGGGAGGAACTCGGCTCCTTCCTCCTGCGTCTCTGACTGCCAAATCATGCCAGGAACTGCTGGAACCAAGAGGCTCATGCCATGCCTAATAATGACCTGATTTGACCTGGCTTCTCCAGGAAATCGCACAGCTGATGCACAAGCTAAAGCGGTGCGAAGGGACTCTTAATACTGGCTGTGACATCCCTGCTACACACTACATATTTCAAGCGCTTCCAGGGCCAAGAAGCCACAAAGAGCAAGCCTGAGTGCTTCATCACAGGTATAGAAAATACAACAGTGTATTGTGGAACCTTAAAGACTAACAATTTTGTTGCATAGGTTCTAACCCAGAGAAGCTTAGGCTATAATAAAAATTGTTAACTTTTAAAGTGCCACAAGACTGTGTTGTTTTTATTGCTACAGACTACACAGCTACCTGTATGGAAAATGTAGAAATGGCCCTAGCACAACTGTTTGAACTGCCATATGTACTTATTGGAAGCTCGCCAGGGTGCTCGCGTAGAGACAGGCAGATAGTGGCCTAGCAGTGGATCCTCTTTCAAAGACGCTCTTTTTTCCCTAACTTGGCAATGTTTTTACTGCTTGGGGTATAGGCGAGGAAGTAAACATTGGCAGGGGGGCAGTTGGTGGTATCAAGAAGAGGAATTTGAAGAGCTGAGGTTCATCTAATCGAGTCAAAATTGATATTTTTGGCGAAAAAGTACAGATGCAACACTTAGACATTTGCTTGATGGGAAAATGGACATTTCCTATCTTTCGCATCCCCTAATGCAAAGTTTGTGTCTGATAATGTGGTCTTCATAGCTCATCTGGTGAATGGAAAAGGACACAATAAGCAAAAAATGTGAGGGTGCAAGGAAAGATGATTTCTGACAGCATGTCAATGAACTAATCCTGTCAAAATTGCCCTGCTTAGTTTGAGGCTTCCCAAACCTGTCGCTATTGAGAAATTAAATTTTCTAGGCCAGCTCCGTTTGGCCCACTGCAATTACATAACCTGTTTGACTAAAATCTGTAAGTAAAACCATTAATCAGATCTTACGATGAGATTATTACAAACAGAAGCAGGGCTTGCAGCCATCATTACATCATCTCCCTTCATTTACATTAAAAGCAAATGCTTTTTGTGTGAATTCATCTGAGCTTTTGTGCAGGGAAATTCCTATCTTGGTATTAGTATCAGAGCCCTATGTTTATACAATACTGCTTATAAAAGTGTATTTTTCAAGCTAGAATACCCATGTCTAGTTAATTAAGTATATTTTAAAAGGAAAAGAGAATTTCTGTTCCCAAAGTATGTGGCAGATATATTTTTCCAAAATGCTTTCAAAGGCAATTTTAAATAATTAGCATTAAAAAAAACACCTTGTTAAATTCAAAGTGTACTTCACTGTGTATATAGATAAACATCATTAATTCAAATTAATTCAAGTCACCATTATGTTAATCATCACAACCTGTACCATAATGCTAGGAGTTTGTTGCATAGACTTCATCAATGAAGAACCCCTGACTTGCTTCCTCTTTGTAGAAGGCTCTCTGATCATGTCAGTTCAATAAAATATTTCTGGCAATCTGTACAAATAAGCAAAACACAAGCAATAAGCTTCTCTGTTAATATACAATATGAGCATCAATGATGGAGAGGTGTATAGAGTTTGATGTTTTATTTATCTTCTCTGTCCACTGTTGTAGATTGGTATTAAGCAACAGTTCGTGGGTTTTTTAAAATGCTAATCAGAAATAGTACATCAATAAAGCTAATGTAGTTCCCGTAACTTCCTGGCTCCTTCTCAGTGAAAGAAATATTTGTTTACTAAAATGTAAAGGTAAAGGACCCCTGACAATTAAGTCCAGTCGCAGACGACTCTGGGGTTGTAGCGCTCATCTTGATTTACAGGCCGAGGGAGCCGACGTTTGTCTGCAGACAGTTTTTCCGGGTCATGTGGCCAGCATGACTAAGCCGCTTCTGGTGCAACCAAACATTGGAACCAGAGCAGCACACGGAAACGCCATTTACCTTCCTGCCACAGCGATACCTATTTATCTACTTGTACTTCTTGGCGTGCTTTTGAACTACTAGGTTGGCAGGAGCTGGGACCGAGCAAGGCTCAGTGGTTTAGACCACAGTGCCACCCACGTCCCACTTGTTTACTAACGTGTGAAAATAGTATGCCCATTTTGGGTATTCCAGTCGTAGGTATACTAAACTGTAGTTGAAACACAGATTTATTTCCTTTTTAATCTTCTTGAAAAACAAGCTTTGGTCTGCTGCAGATTAATCTTTTCAAATATTTCAAGTGGGGAAGAGCTGTGATGGAGCATCTGCTTTGCATGCAAAAGACCTCAGCTTCAAGTCCCTGGCATCTGCAGGGATGGATGAGAGAGACCCTTGTCAGAAACCCAGGAGTGCTGCTGCCTGTCAGTGTAGTAGACAATCCTGAGGTAGATGGACTGATGGTCTGACTGGATAAGGCAGATTCCTGTGCTCCTGTGTGTTTATTAGTTGCTGCTTAAAACCCCTAAAGGAGATCTTTGTCTTTCTATGTATATATACATACACATGCATGCGTTTTTTTCACTCTGCTTGACCTTGGTTCTCTGCCTGTTCTTATGACGAGGGGATGGGGTGGAGAAGCAATTGGTTTGAGCGTTGCAGGCTTGTACTAGGTCTAAGCCTCTGCAGAGAACCTTGACCTCAGGAGAACCTGCTCCTTAGAGCAATGCTTCCTTCACTTCTAGGTTATTGCCGAAGTGCTGAACCAGGAATACAAGAAGCTGCTACACAACCACACCTTTGCTCCCTTAAAAAAAAAATCTGCACAGGATATCAGAGTAGGCAATGGTTATTTAGCAAAGATGTGTCACATGGCTGGTGTGTATGTGTGCTCTCTGTGTATGTTATTTCTTGGGAAAGAGCAGGATTTAGTGCCTGCCACCACATAGGTTGACTTAGGTAATTTGTCTTTACACTTTGCAAAATAACACCTCGTTGCAAAGAAAATAAGAACTTGAAGTTGTTCGAAAGAAACAACAAATGAATCTTCTTTCAGTTGTTGAAAGCTGAAGGCAGCGATGAGTAGTGCTGTTGACAAAGCTCTTTGTCGTGTCTTACAGAGTGAGCAGAGAGAGAATTAAGGAAACTTTCTGAAGTAGTCAGCAAATTATTGCTGCAAAGCTTGAGATGTGTTCATGGCGATGCAAACAATTTATTCAGCATAATGCTGCACATGTTGGCCTTGGTTTTGCTTTGAAATTACACTCTACAAGTAGAATACTTTTAGTTGTCATTTATTGTGTAGGTCCTATTATTAAGAGAAAGTTGGTTAAGATGATTCATTAAGGAAACTTTAGGTATTTGAAAGATGTATAAGCTTTATACTTGTGGTTGGCAAAACAGGTGAGCAACTTGCATAACACAACTAGATACCCCACTTCAAAAGGACTAGCCCACAATCCACTTTTCTTTTTCAGTATATGTGATACTGTTTCTTGTAGGACTAATGTAACTTACCAGCGTCTCACATCACATTAAACCAGCACTTTTATAGTGTAAACCATTGTTTGCTTTAAACTGTGGTTTTAGTGTGACATGGAAGCCAGGTCAGTGTTTTCACTTGCTGTGTGTGTTTTATGTCAGAGTGGCTTCAGTTCCTTCTACCCACAGGAGCATAAATAAGGGTGGCTCTATCAAAAATATCTATATAATGGGGGAAGACAGCACTTTGTGTATGGTCACACGTACAGCATATTTATCGGGTTGGAAGTTCAGCTCAATTCAGTGGGATTCATAGGTTTTGCATCCGTTTAGTGTCTGTAATACAGCCACTCTGTTTAGAGAATAATTGGGCATATATGTCCAACACAAGACTTATTATAGTTCTTTTGAAGCCTTCCTTTTCTCATGCACTTGCAGTAGTCACCATCTACCCTGTTGACCAAGCAGAAACCCTTGGCTCCTTCCTTTAAATCCCCTCTCTTTTTTGCTCTCCATATCTAGTCTCTTACGTTGTGTTGCTTCTCTTTGCACAGCCTTCCAAAACTACTACTGCCCTTTCCTCTCCTTCCTCTTCAGGGAAAACTCTGGCTCACACTTCATTCATATCCCACCTGGTCAACTGCAGCCTTCTCTTTTTTTTTTTAAAGAATATTTATTAGATTTTCCAATTTTTTAAACAAACAACAACAGAGCAAACAAAAACATTAAAAAAGACATAAAGTTAATAAACCATACTTTTAAATAACAAATTTCTCAGACCTCCTCATACTTCTCCTCCTTGTATCCCAATTAAGGTTATTTGTTCAGCAAATCCTTCATTTAAAGCATTACAGCTTATAACATTACCTTATTTTTCAAACCCTTTCCCCCCCCCATCTATGTTCCTTTCAACTGCAGCCTTCTCTTTGCCCTTCACTTGTCATGTCTCAGCCCTATCCAGAGCTCTACCGCCAAAATAATATCTCTTGTCAATCAAACCATGTGACACCCCTCCCTCAATCTGAATGCTGGCTTGCTAACGCTTCTGGCACAAACTCCTCATACATACTTACAGCCCCCTGTGGCCTTGACCCTCCTCTCTCTCTGCCCTTGGGTCCAAGTGTATATCTGCCATTGTCTATGACCCACCTTTCCTGGGAAGCCATTGGGGGTTGTCCTGAGCCCCTGCTAATCTAAGTCCAAATACATGTAACCAAATGACATGCATCCTTCCCTTGTTTACACTCACCTCCATTATCCACCCCTTGATATATTGTCTCTCCTATGTTGAACTTCCAGATTGCCAGCCCTTTTAGATTGCCAGGGAGCTGCCTTTTTGATAACCTGCAAAACACCGTGGCATTATCGTTTCACCTCAAATACTGAGCACTAAGCAGAGGGGAACATCCGTAGATACCATTTTCTTCCAGTCCATCACATTAACAGTAAACTGATGAACAGACGTTTTAAAAAACTAATGCCCTGTGGGATATCTTGTGCTTTCAGCATTTCATCCCTTCTCTTCTCCCCCACTCCTTCTTTAAGACTAATGTTGTTTTTGAATGGGCGCTGACACTAACTGAGAGTTCTCACTGCAGCCTCTTAGAACTGCCCTAATTTTAAGATGTTTATAAAATCTTCTTACGTAATTGTTACCCAAGTCTCCCTCCCTCATGCACATGCACCATAAACACATCCCCATCTTCTGGATTGATTATTGTAATGTATATTGTATTCTAACATGTCAAGACGATGGCGGAAACTGTCTTATTCATTAAGTGCTTATACTAATGGGATTCTAAATGGGGATCCACATCTCTTGTAATCTATTGAAATATTATTTGTTACTGTAGCTGAATCCTTTTTGATGTAGATGTTATTTTTCTAAAAATTCCACTACTGTGGCTGATACTTGGATGAAATATTATGTTAGGGTTGTCACCAATGACATTTTACTCGGGGTAGACCCATTGAAATGAGTGGATCTGAATCATGTCCTTTCATTTCAATGGGTCTATTCCCTGAGTATGACTTACACTGCATACAACTCAGTGTGTTCCACTTGAATAAATATGCATATTTATCTGCAAAAATGTGCAAGGAAGGACTGTGATGGGGAATGACATGGGAATGCAGTAAACATGAGAAAGATGGGGCAGGGGGAGAATGTTTGCGTAAAAAGTTCAAATGAATTAATTGGCCTGTTGTTGCTGGAAGGCAACCACTCTCTGCATAGCCTTCCTCCAGGACCAACAGAGTAAAGGTACTGTGAGCAAAAGGGCTGCTTTGGCTTGAGAAACACTTTGTAAAGAGGAATACTGAAAGTCTGACATTCAGGGAAATCCCTGATAGATTTTCTCTAGTGAGATTCCAATCTAGTGTAGTTGTGGTTATTCTTATTACTAAATATATGCTTATGAGAAATCTAAATGTCCACCAGAAAAATACTCTTGGGATTTGTGCTGAAAGATCAGAATTCTGCTTTTGTGTATGCTGATAACAGGTTAGAAGAATGACCACATGTTCAGTAAAGATTATTTATTTTCAAGCAACATATAATGGACTCTCTGTTTCCTCCTAATTTATAGCAACCTGCTCTGGGATAGATGCAGTAAAGTCCAGTGCAATTATTCTATAGCAAGCAGATTTCATAGTTTTTTCCTTGAGGTTCTTTGCCAACTCTGTTCTGTACCATAAACAGACAGCTTAGCTTACTGTAAATTAGACTTGTTCTTTGACTTTTTTTGAATTTGAAATATTGCTGGAGGAAAATATTTGTTCCTACTCCCTGTGTATTAAGTTTCATTGTGCAAGTTGCAAGATGTAGAATGCTGTTTTTCTTTGCTGCTAAATTTCCCCTCCAGCAATGTGTGGATTGCAGCCCTTGTCCATTATCTATCTGTAGCATCTTAAAAGTATTTCAGTCATCAGTTAGTAATTGTTAAGGCTTCATTCATCACTTGCGGGTGAATGGAAAAGCAAGAACAGCTAACACCCTCTCTCATAATACAGTACTAGAACCCAGGGTCATCTGAAGAAGCTGCATGGTGGGAGATTCAGGGCAGAGAAAAAGAAGTACAGTGGTACCTCAGGTTAAGAACTTAATTCGTTCCGGAGGTCTGTTCTTAACCTGAAACTGTTCTTAACCTGAAGCACCACTTTAGCTAATGGGGCCTCCCGCTGCCACCGTGCTACCGCCGCATGATTTCTGTTCTCATTCTGAAGCAAAGTTCTTAACCCGAGGTACTATTTCTGGGTTAGCGGAGTCTGTAACCTGAGGTACCACTGTACTTTGCTCAGTTGAGTGTTCATTACCACAAATTCCCTAACAAGACATGCTTATAGTGACCAGCTTGAGCAACTTTAAAAGGGGATTAGATAGTTTTGTGGAGGAAAGACTGTCAATGGCTATTAGTCATGATGGGCATGCATTACCCTCTATCAGAGGCCGTATGCCTCTGAATACCAGTTGCTGGAGAACATGAATTTGAGTGCATCCTGCATATGAGTATAGGTATCTGATTGGCCACTGTGAGAACATGATGCTGGACTGGGTGTGCCTTACGCTCTTGAGCTCGTTGAGAGTAACAGGCAAAATGTAATGCAGAATGATTTAGGTCTGTCATCTGAATAAGAAAGACATTTTCATTTGATTTTTATATTTGCATAGATTTTGATATGGCTAGAGTAAGGCTAAATTCTAACTTGTTGTGCTTTTTATCACATCTGAAGCTTTTTTAAAAAATCACATATAGTGCTTCTGCACTTGGAGGTTCTATATGATATCCCACGAAGGTCAGAACAGCTCTCTTGATCAGTCACCCCAGACATTATCTTTCTATGTAGCATGCTTTTCTTAGTGGGAGCCAGCCAGATGGCTTCAACTTTGCCACCCAAAGAAAGGACATAATGATTAATGTTTTGTTAGGTCTTCATTAGACTTCGTATGTCAAGCTGGCTGATTATTCCTTTGATGGGAATGTTTTTGCTGTTGTAGGTTTGTTTGTTTATGGGTCTGTTTATGGGTTATTAAAATGGTTTTATGGAAATGTGTTGTTTTATGTTGCACCCTTTTGACTTTTGACATTTTATAAATCGCTTAGAGCCTTTTTTGTACTAAGCAACTAATAAGTCAAATAATAATTAATAATGGCAACTTGTTACTGGAGACCTAATTAATTTTAAGTTTTCTCGATCAATTTAATTGACATCACAGCCCCAGCATTAAGAACACTAAGGATAGTTTCCATCTGTCTCTCCATACAGGTAGGCAGCTATCTAACATGGGATTGAAAATTGCAGCTGGATACCTTTCAGAAAAATAAAGTTTAAAAGATTTGTTGCAAGTGAAGTGTTGCTGACTTGGGTGGTAAACTGGAGCTTTAGTGAATTACACTAGGATAGCATGAGGTTGGCTGTTTTGTTTCAGAATTTTTCAAAGTGTGCATTGCTGCATTGGAGTATATGACAGATCTAAAAGAGTTTTGTCATAGTAATGCAAAGGGAAAATAAAGCAATTAAACATGCATAAGTTGTTTATTAGTCAAACATACATAAGTAGATGTGGACATCAAGCCCTCCTTGAACAGAAATATGCCCTTTATTTCAGAATACAGAAATTGGAATTAAAATATACTACATTGCTATCTTTATTATTTTGCTATTTTCCTTTCAACCTATAAGTGTGCACACTTTTTGCAAGGAACAAAGATGTTTTCTGCTTCGTGACCAAATTTGCTGTAGTTGCTAAATAAAGGCATAACTATTATCGTAGTGAATGTATTGGCTGGTCTGTTAGCAAACTGACTTGGTTACTTCTCATTTTTGTCTTGTTCCAATTCACTTGTCCTGCTAAGTATGTTGTTGAGGTGATGATACCATTTGGGGATGTAAGAGGTGTAAATGAAATATTTCATGTTCTTTCTTGAAAAATGTATCTATGCAGAGCAGCTTGCATATCCACAGTAGAGTAGATGGTCAGCATTACTTCCATAAAAGGTGCACTTGGGTGAAATCAGTTTTGATCAGTAGTTGTTGATTACTATTGATTAATACAGTTCACATAGGTAAGTTCTCTAAGGAAATTAATTGTGTTAAACTCTAAGAAGAATGCTGTATTACTATATGCTTTAATCTGTATCTGTCACGTCCAGATCGATTGAGCAGGTTTGTTTGTTTCAATAATGTGTATGTGCTTCCTTTCAGAGCAAAACTCTCCCAAGGTAGCTTGCATCAAAAACATACTGCACCATTTCAATAAAACTGCAATATAAAACTAAAACTTTATAACCTGAAAACAGAGGCAGTTAAAACAATACCGACTGCCACATATTAAAAAGAAATGTGATTTAAAAAAAATCAAGCTCAGTTTATAAACCAATAGAATAGGAGTCATTCACAATCGAGAAAGAGAATTCTACCAAGAAGTCTCTTTTACCCTTGTCTCACAAACCTAAGAGTTCTTGATGGCAGGGCATCTGAGGCAAACCTCAAGGTCCAGGCAGGTTAAGATGGATGCAGCCATCCTGCAAATAACTGGTCCAAAACTGTGAGTCTATAGTTCATTAATATGTGTCCCTACTTTTTTTTTTTTTAAAGACCAAAAATCACTTCTCATAATAAGCCACCTAATCAACAAATCAGTGCCATATTCCAGGTTCTTGACAGTCTACTTCCTGATTCTTTGCAACTGTGTTTTATATGTCAGTTTGCCAGGATGGAATGTGTGGTTGGGGCTGGGGTCAGGAGACAGAGTGATGGACAAGAAGAATAATTTTGGGGAGAAAACTTTTCTGGGCCTAGTATAGCCACAGACTTTGCATTGCCAACTCCTCCTTTAAGAAGCAAGACATTTGGTTCTGGAAGTAGCACGTTACCGTTTCCTTTCTGAAAGGGGATAGGGAGAGATGCATCTGTCTTCATGTCGCAGTGAGAGCACTCAGCATTTGTTGAATGGGCTTCTCTTTTCTGCACTCGACGGGAAGAACACTGTCCTCAGCCATGTTTCATGCTCAAAACCCTTCTTCGGGACTTGCTTTTTATGTGGATATCATTTTTCCAGTTAAGATACATCCTTAATGTTCATGCTTTTGGCTTGGTCAACTGGCCTTTATACAATTTACTGCTCCCCATTACTGCGCTGCCACCATAAATTTATGTTAACATTTACTTATTACTTGCAAACTAAATAAAAAGTCCCACTCTATAGCAGTGTAAATCAAAGGAGAGTGGAGGGTCACCCAAATGCCTCTGAAATACTGACTCCTGGAAATGGTTTGCACCATTACAGATGTCCTTTACTTCAGAATCCTTAACTAGAAAGAAAACATACCAGATTGCTGTCTTTATTATTTTTCTTGGAACCTATAAGGCTGTATATTTTTGCTTTCCATTTTTGTGAGGAAATGACTAGTTCAGTCTACTTCCCCTCTCTTTACCTGCTCTGTTTCGCCTCTTTGTGCCACATATAGGAAACTTAAGGCAAGCCCCAAGCAAAGACATCACCTCTGGTTACTCTAGTAAACAGTCAGGACAGAATGTACTATGAAGGAAGAGTGAAACATCCAGTCTCTGGTGGATGAGGAGGTTACTGTTTTTTGTTCTTGTCAAAACAAGAATGTGCAAAGCTTTCTCCTAGTGACTAAACTTTGGAGCAGAAAAGTTAACCTCACATAATGGGCAACTATCACAATGCAGTTTGCTAGTGAACTTGGGAAGAGCATAACATACTATCTCTGATGTCTACCTGTGGGGCATGTTGGAGAGCCTGAAGATGATTTTTTCAATGTGATTAACTCATTGAATCCCATATTTCTTTCTACAGATTACCTTGCTAACCATGGCCGTCTGAGTGAGTCGGAGGCCAGGCGCAAATTCTGGCAGATTCTCTCCGCTGTTGAATACTGTCACAGCCGTAAGATTGTGCACCGTGACCTCAAAGCTGAAAACCTCCTGCTTGACAACAACATGAATATTAAAATAGCAGGTACCTCAGTACTTCTTTTCCTTTTGTCCTAGTGCCTGGGGAATAACTTCCTCTTTCCTCCAAGTGACTTTGGCAAACTTCCTATAGCAGCCCTAGAGAAAGTGGAAAGACAGAGAGGATTTCCTGATATGCCCCCTTTGCATTATGGGTGGTGTAGGCTTTTGACATTAAGTTCTTACTAAAAATAGCTGCTGCTTGTATTTCTTTCTTGGGGGAAAATGGCAGTAATTTTGTAGGGTTTTATGAATTTTTGTAGTGTCATGACAACTTGTTAGCGTTGCCAGATGTGCTGGTTACAATCAAATTTAATCAAATAATTCTTGAGTATAAAAAAGCTCAAAATGGAAACTCTCTGGATTATTTTAGCATGCTTGATTTAATTTTAATTACAAATTTAGACACAGCAGATGTTCCTTGCAATAGATAATTTTCTTTTGCCTCAGTATAATACCAAGGATCCTTGGATTGCCAGACCAGAATTTCAAAAATGAGGGACACTCATTTTTAAGCTGCTGAGAGTTCTATAGAGCAGTAGAGTTCTTGGAATAAAAGATGTCTGGCAAGTTCTCCAGATGGTGTTTAGCTTCAAGGAGGAGGGAATAATGACTGTTTAAGGCTTCTTAGCATTTTCTTACGTAGGGATAGATGACAGAGAAAGAAGAGCAGCTGCACCAAGGAAAAAAAGTTGGCAGTAAAGTTAGCTTGTTAAAAACAAATCCCCATGAAATTAAAAATCACTCTGAAAGACACACAGTGCTGGTATCAAACAGTAGCACTGCATACAGGAGGGAAAGATACAGGAGGCCAGCCTTTCCCAACCTGGTGCTCTCCAGATGTGATAGCTGGGGCTGGTGGGCATTGTGCTCCAAACCATCTGGAGGGCACCTGGTTGGGGAAGACTACAATAGCTGAGGTGAATCCAACCCCCACACAACACACATATCCTACCCAAGCCTGGCTTGATGGGTGTTACAGAAGACTTACTCCTTCCATTGAAATTAGTGAAATTCAGTGGACCATAAAGCACTGGCCTTAATGCATGAAAAGAAAACAGGATATTAAGAAGATATTGGAATGCAATTTTCTTTTGCAGGGAAGGCAGAGAAGTAAGTAGTTTGCCCCTATAACAAATGGACCACTTGCATACAAATAAGCCTGCAAACTTTTTTTTTCTAATTTTTTCACTTAAAACATCTCCAATAGACACATTTTAAACGGGAAGTTGGGAAATGGGGAAGTGTTCAGTTCCTCACACTATGTAGTTTGCTGTGCTAAGAAAAATGGGGGTCCTCTTGGGGCAGCAAATAAAGGGTTGAAGGACAGAAAAACAACACAGCAAAAGATCTGTGTGTAACTTGTTTGCATTGATGAACTTTGATGACAAGAATCCTTCATATGCTGTTGTGTGGCGGCAGCAGCAGCATTTTATTTATCAATTTGGGCTGCACCATTGTCCCTTTTTAAAGACACACCTGTGTGCCTTAAGGATAGTTCTGGCAGTCTGGGACATCTGCATGTGGCAATCGAGTGTCTTGGTTTTTCATACCTCTGTCAGCATGGGTGATGCTTTTTTTGTTTTGTTTTGTTCTGTTGCAACCCATGTTCTTTGGAATTCTGGCACTTGTCAGAGTCTGTATCCTCTATGACGATTTCAGCACTGTAAAAATGAACACTAAAATTGAAATATTTGGACACTGTGACCTAAAGGCTCAAAGTTTGTGCTGAGTTTCCACTCCATGGGTTCTTGACATACTTACTACATATTTATTCTGCCCTTTTCCCAAGAAATGCATGACAGCCACACATAGCCTTGCTTCCTCCTCACCAACACACATTTTATTTTCACAGTGATATTGGGAGGTACCTAAGTTGGGCTGGCAGTAACTGGTCCAAGGTAGCAGAGCAAGGATTTGATTCTGTGTAGCTCCTATCTTTAATCCAGCATGAAATTTACTATACTGCATTGAAATCTAAATTATATTTCAAATAAATCCTGGGATCAGAACAAGTGCCCATCTAAACCAGCTGACTAGCCAGATGATTCCTGAAAGATCACATCAAAGATATGAAGGCTCTAGCCCTCCCATATTAATTCCCCAACTACTAGTAATCGCAGGAACATTGCCTCTGAAAGTGCAGGTTCGACTCGGCTATCCTTTTCAGTTTTCATTGACCTGCCTATACCCCCCAGGAATTTGTCTCTTTTTAAAACTGCTTTAGCCATCGTCAATCACTACATCATTTCATACTATTTTTGCTCAGTATATGAGCTATGTATTTTTCAATGGCTTTGGGCACTCCCTTTTGAAATTCATATGACTGTCTGTGATACTGTTTCTGTCTTGCTGCTTGAAGATCTCTGTACTTCCTTTAATTACCCAAATTAATACTGACCTTATTTTTAAATACTTTAAATATGAAAATTTACCATATGGTAACGTATGACGTTGGGTCATGTAGCCACTTCCTGCAATGATATCTCTGTGGTGAATTTTACACTCCTGGTTCTTACCCAGATTTCTGAATAGTTTGCTAAAATTCTGTTAATGCTAGGATGGATGGTTTGGATGACTGATCTAAGCAAGTTCTAATATATATGTGTTGGAAGCCACCCAGAGTGACTGGGGCAACCCAGCCAGATGTGTGGGGTATTATTGTTGTTGTTGTCATTGTTATTGTTATTGTCATTGTTATTGATAAATGGTTGCATGGACTCTATGTGAATTTTCCTATGGAGAGGGGCATGGTTTGGTGCAAGCCTGGCAATTTTTCTCCCAGACTTCTTGGGAGAAAACACAGTTCTGTTGGCTATTCTGAGAAAATATTTGTCCTTCTGATTAGCTTTTGAGGGGCTTGTGAAGACTGTTAGGCGCATCAATCTTCCAGGTGCTGTGAAAGTGATGACACAGAATTGTTTCAGTGGGGCCTCTTTGTAAAAAAGGAAGCAACTGTCTGGGCCTGACATTGTAATTGCAGCACTTCAGAGCTGGCAGAGATGCTGTTGTCTTGCATGTTCTTGACCCACTCCTTAAAGTCCACATTAGCCTCTTTAAAGGCCAGGAGGGTTAAATCCAGCAAAGCAGTTTGAGCATCAGCGTGATGCTGTACAGAAGAGAGAACTCCATGATTTGAATGCAGTTAGGTCATTTGAAGGAAAGCAGGGACGGGAGACTGTTATTTTGAAAGGGCTCACAGCAGCCTTTTCTGCTGGTGGACTGTGTAACATGCATTGACGTCAGAACTGGGTGATCAGTGATCAGTATTCAGTTCCTGCAGTGGGTCAGGTTTATGCCTCTCACTCATTCCTTTCCTTTTATCAGCACCTCTCTTTGCAATTACTGCCTTGCTCACATTACCAAATAACAAAAGATCCACACATCTCCCTCCTGAAGCTGAGGAGAGATGCCTTCTGCTAGCAAACAAACCCAATTTCTTAAAATTACTCCCCTTTAAAACTCATCTGCTCTTTTCAGACAAAAGAGTTTTCAAATTCTTCAAACTGTAGGGGAAGGGAGCTTCTTTTGCTCTGGAGCCCTTTGCTCTGGATTGCTATATCTCGTACATTAGTATTAAATAATAAACATCACAGAAAACTGGTGTGTGTGTGAATTTGACATGCAGTATTGCCCAACAGGTGTTCCCTGGTTGTACAAGGCTCTATAATTTTACCTTATCAAAAGTATTGCATAATCTGGTTTGGAAATTTCCCAAGTAAGATGCTTTTTAAAAAGCTTTAATTCATATGGAAATATTGTTGTTTTCCTGTCTGTCTCAGTGTTGTTGTTTTTTAAATCTCAGCTCAGTATCGCAGATTTGAGAATTGTGGGGAAAGGGTCTTTACACCTGCATAGGAAGCAAGGTGGGAAGAATTTGCTTCAACTCTTTTCAAGGTTTGCTAGGGTGGATTTTTGAAAAGTTTACAACAAAGTCGGTAATAGAAACTGACTAACAGAGGGCATTAGTTATCATAGATTAATTCTCCAGCTCCTAGAGTGAGGGAAGATAGAATGAATGGGGAAATGTGACATGAACAGCCATCTGGGTTTCCCAGCAGTGTTCAAATAAAAGCAGAACAAGTTTCTTCCTTACTATAAGATTATCACTTCACGGCTGGGAGGGACCTCAAAGTAAATTAGCCAGTCCCCTGCCATTAAAAAGATCAATACCTTTACAGCCCTCAGCAAGTATTTAATTTATTTCTATTCTATTAGTGACTTCATAAGATCCCTTTTGCAATTAATTCTGTGGCTCTTCTTCCTTTCTTGACATCCCTTTTTATTATAGCCATCCTTAAAGCAGCCATTATGTGTGTGAATATTTAGCAGATTGCCCCTTCAGCCACCCACTTCTTTAAGGCTAAAACAGTTTCAATGCGTTTTGTTCAATCCCTCTTAGGTTTTGCGTTGGATTTATCTATATCTAACATTCTTAAATAACTCAAACTTAAGGCTCTAGGTGGGCCACAAAATTTATAACACATAATCTCAGCAGTCACCATCCAAAGTAAAACAAGCAATTACATACCCTGGAAAAATAGTGAAGCAAAAACCACTCTTGCTTGGCACTGACTGTGTGAGCAGGCAAAAACCTGTAAGCAAAACCTTCCAGTCTCCTTTTCGCAACCATGCCCAAGGAGGAGACAAGCCTGAGGTTCACTGTGTGTGGCTCATTCTTGTAATGCTAAACTTTGGTCTAGCATTACATGCACACCAGGCCACTATCTGCTTATCTGGTCAAAGAGTAGCAAAATCAGATGATTTTTCTTGTGCCACTGGCATTTTTCTTCTGACATATCAAATTTGAAAATAGTGGTGTGTACTGTACTCTTGGAATGGTTTTTAAAATGGCTGTTTTTAAGTGGACAGTCGGTTAGGTCTGTATTCCTATATTTGAGGTGCAGGTGCAGAACTGCTTGGAAATCAGTTCCTCATTTGTATATTGTTTCCAGTGTTGGACACGTTGGACCCTGAGGTGTGTGATTAGGGCCGTCTGAAGGCCCCTACCTTTGAATGAAATAGGGAGGCAGAGTTTGCCCGTATCACACTAGGAGTCCATGTTAGCACAGGTCATGCAAGGTAAACTGGGAGCTCACTCTCCAGCCTAATGCAACGTGTTCACCACTGGACCAAAGTCTCTATGATGCCTGTACAACTGCAGCATTTATCCAGTCATGCTGTCTGCTGACCAATGCCACATGGCACTTGCATGCCTTGGCTTAGAACTATGCATTTGGGAGATAAGACTAAACAAACAGCTCTGTTACCAAACTTTCTTTGAGTTTTGCTTCAAAGTTTATGGAACTTCACAAGTAAACAATTATGCTCAAAAATATATGAGGCTTGTTAGTCTGAGGTGTGATTCTTTGCAACGACACAGTTGGAAACCTAGCTTGTGTGCCTCTGCGCTCCATGGAAAAGTAGTAAGAGCAGCTCTTTTAGAGAGGCCATTTTGAAGTAATAGTCCATGCACCTTGCTATGCTAATAGCAAGTGTGCATGAAGTCATGCTGTACAAATCTTGCATTAGAAACATTATGCAAACGTTGTATGTTATACTTTTGACAGCAGTATTTGACGGAATAAAGTGTTGAGAGAACTGGAAACATACACTAGCATGTCTCCTGGAGGCTTTTAAACCAAGAATACTATACTGGTTCACATTGGCACCCTTAGGATCCTTTGTTTTTGCTATCATGCCAGCTTTGCAGGTGACATTAAAATGTACAAGGGCACGAATGGGCTCTTGCATTCGCTCCGTTGTGTCCTCTTCACCTCTGCGTTTGCTCTTCAGCTGTGAGTTCTGCCCTTGAAGCTGTTCTTACTATGCAGGTTATCTTTTGGCTCATTTTAAGGCTCTCACAGTCAGGGTTCTTGGGAATGGATCTGCAATGCATATAGGTGGGCTGGTAGTAGTTAACACAGTTGCAACTTCCTGCTGAGAGTTTTCATCACATGGCAGAGACCCCATGCTGAGCAGAACTTGGAGTACCCAGAGAAGAGTGACAAGAAGGGGGTAGGAAAACAGGAATCCAGACCCCACCCGCATTGTCAGGATCAAGGCTAAAAACTGCTTTCAGATTCCTAACACCATCATCACAGACACCTGTGATTGTTCCAGCCATGTCTTCCAGAAAAAAAATCTTTTTCATAGGATCAAACAAAATGAGTGACCATGAACAACACCATTGTGTAAAATTGTACCCTGTTTCTACAGTGTCTTTATAGCTTTAGGCTAATTGTCTTAGCTGTGTGCGAGTTACACATCTCTGATTGATATATAAACATAATTGGGGCTATACGTAGTACCCGCACAGTGAAGTCACAGTACTTAATTGTACTCAGGAGCACCAACAGCACAAGCAGCCTTTAATGGAAACTCATAAACTGAAGGCCTGGAAGAACCAAAAGCTGCTATTGTTCTACAAATGTTCAATGCAGCTCCTAACGTTAGTTCGTAATAGGAAGGGAAGGAGATGTCTTTCCTGTACTACTCGGTGTCTAACCTTTGATGATGCTTGGTATGAACCAGGCCTGGCCCACTGATAAGGCAGAGCAGGGTGAGGCACCCGCCCCAGGCAGTGGAAGCCCAAGAGGCGGTGCCCACCTCTCCTCTGCTACCCGTCCTACCACTTCCAGAGGGCATGAGATCTCATGAGATACCAGCAAGATCACAGTGGAAGGCACCACCGCCGCTGCTAAGAGAAGTGTGGCAGCAGGGGCATGTTGCCATTTCGCCTCAAGTGGCAAAACGGGGCACGGTGCATCTGGTATGAAGTTAATATGACTTGCCTTGATGGTGTGGGGTCTGGTTAAAATGCCATGATGGGAGAAGTCTGCTCCTGGATTTTCTTCCTCGGGATTTGAATGTTTTGCTGGAGCCCAAACTCTTATAGAGGCGTTAGAGAAAATATCTTGAGCTGCTAAGACGTGAGCAAGGATATAGTGTTTTTGTATATCGTTTGGGCTCAAACCAGGGCCCCCACAAGTGCAAAGAGCTCACAGGGATTTGGGGGCTTAATATACATTAGGTTCCATTTTGTTTTGTTGAGCATACCAGATAAATACATTCAGCCTGCACTAAAAAATATAGCTAAATTATCAATTACCCTTTCTTTCTTTCTTGCTTGCTCTCTCTCTCTGCCTCTCTCTCCAGATTTTGGATTTGGCAACTTCTACAAAAGTGGTGAGCCTCTGACAACATGGTGTGGAAGCCCCCCATATGCAGCCCCTGAGGTGTTCGAAGGCCAGCAGTACGAGGGTCCGCAGCTGGATATATGGGTATCTTAATTGTATTAAATTGAGCGTCCCTTTAAATAAACTGCTAAATTTTAGTTAACGTGTTATATTGCTCTTCCTAGTTGGTAGATAAGTTGGTCTTGCTTTTAAAGACAAGTCATAAAGGCCCCGGTAGCTTTGAGAATGGGAAGCAAGAGTTCCTTTGAAACTTGTCTTTATTGTATTAGAGGAAACAATTTGGCCAATGCGGAAATCTGGTCCTCACTTACTGAATCTATGCACTTATGTCTATGCTGCAGTTTAGCTTGCTAATTCCTCCTTCTTGGGAGTTCAAACCAAAGTTAAGATTCTAAATTCTCTGTACGGCCAGAGGGATTGTCTGAGTCATTTGCACATGGCTGCTATCCATCCTCTCTTTCAGTTGAGAGGACAAGACAGTTTGCTTTGAACAATTCTGCTGCAGGCAGGTGCCCGTGGCTGAACCAAAAACTGTGTGTGTGTGTGTGTGTGTGTGTGTGTGTGTGTGTGTGTTTGCTTCATGCTACTCTAATGGGAAAGGACACATAGAGGTGACAAGAAAATCTTGCAAAGCACATACAGGAGAGAGGATGTGCTGATCCAGGTTCCTTTAATGCAGTGCCAGGCTTGCTGCTCTCCAGTTTTTTGGGTGTGGGGGGGAGGTAATTGGGTCTTAGTGTCTCCTGGTATTAGCAATGTTTCCAGAGCATGGTTTTGCTGTCTATTGCGTTGCCAGAGTTTAGGGGCTAAAACTTGTCAGTGTGAATGTCCCACAATATTTATGGCACGAGTTTTCAGTTATGGGATTGAGCCTACAAGTCACTTCAGTGAGGAAAACAGTAACATCAGAAGGTCTATGCGGCCCACGGCTGAAAAAAGGTTGCTGACCCCTGGTCTATAGTAGGGTTTCCATCCGTCCAGAATTTCCTGGTGGAAATCGCTTTAATGTCCAGGAAAATCTGAATGTATGGTAACCCAAGCTCAACAATTTTTGTGTCCAGATTTTCACTTTTTGAACTATGGCAACCCTAGTCTATACCTTCAGACTGTTTATGGCAAGCATATTTTGCTATATTTATATTTTTGTTATCATTCGCACTATGGATGCAGTGAAAATTGCCATATTGGAACTGGCCCTCAGTCTTGGTTTTCTTTGGAAAGGAGGCAGGGTGCAGACATTAGTGCTGCGTTCTTCTCTGTGAAGACACCCACGTTGTTTTACAAATAAACACATCTCAACAAGAGTTCCCCTTTAATGAGGAAACTGTTACCGCCTCATTGCGCCCGCTGTCCTCTAACTTCCAGATGAACTCGGTACACACCTCAAACACACCCAAGGATTTACAGCACCTAATGCTGTGTGGGGATGTGCCAGATCAACAGGAGTTTTGAAAAATATTTGTGGAAGCTATTGACTTTGTTAGGTTGCTAACAAAAATACCTTTCAAAACCAGATGAAAAGCACTGGCTGTACAATGCAAATGTTCTTTTGAAAAATAAATTTGTGCCTCTTACAAAATTGGTCAGTGATTCTCACAATTATGGTGAGAATGGTGCCTTTTCTCCTCTCCCTCAAAATCTAGCGGCAAAAACAGCTCAGAAAAGTGCTCTGCCTAGGCTCCCAAAATTTGCCATTGGGAAACAGATTCTCTCCATTTAAAGGAGAAAAGATAAGTCTTTTGTTGTTGTTGTGTTACCCCAGTCTCTGTGTGGCATTGCATTGTTCCGCAGATTTAATGCTACCAAATATTGTGCATACTTTCCAGCAGGCTCAGTCATTATTAGCACATTGCTGCTACTTTGACTTTGTCTCTTCCCTTGTTCTTTCCCCTCCCCCGTCTTACATAATAAATCTTAACAGGCTTTGCATAGAATCAGGATCTGAGGCTCTTATCCTGACCTTCACAGGGATTTCTTCTCATAAGCTTTTGCAAGTTGGGAACTAGGGAGAATCACACTTTTGTGCTCTGAGCAGAGAGAATTCAAGCAAACTTCAGGGTGGGATTCAGATTTTATTTTTTAAAAGTAATTTCTATTCAAGATTTTCTTGGTATGTGCATTTTTTAAGGTTGTAGTCCATTCTACAAATCAGTTACATTTGATACAAGACATTAGTGTTGCATGCAGTATAGAGTCGGGGCAGAAGAGGGGGGAGAGGAGGGGTTTTTATTAAGAATATTGGTGCATCTGCTGAAGGTCGTTTATATTTTATTGAGTAAAGCTAGCTTGTCGATCCCACACTCCCTTATCAGTCTCACTCAGGGTCCTGTCTTGTTTGCAGTTCCAGAGTTGCAGATAGAACTTCTGTCCTTTAAAGTGATCTAAGCAAGGTGCGGGTTCCAGAGGTGCGCAGTTTACTGCCCATAAGTTCAGTTGGATGTTGCCCAACTGAAGAACTTGAAGGCAAATAATAATAATTCCAAATAAAATCATAACTCTGCAATTGAGAACTAGTATCGAGAAGTCATTTCTAAATGGATTCAGGTGATAAAATGGAACCCACAGTTGGCTTGCTCGAACACAAGCGTGCAGACGATGGGGAAGTCACTACACTAGGTTCTGAGTTGGTTTGCAGTTCAGCCGTAGTGACTTAGAATGGATTCCTTCCTCTCTTATCTGCTTGGTGTCAAAAACTGGCTTCCTGTTTCCCTAGTAGGCATGCTTGAAGCAGGGATGCTTCACCAATCCTGTCCTGGCCAAATTATTTTGATTCCTCGACAAGTCAGCATATCAACTTTTGCAGCCAAGTTATAGAAATGTGTTTCATTGGTACAATGTATGGAAAGGCTTTTTGCAGAATTCTGGAAGACAAAAAAAATAAAATAGTTTGACACGTACAGATGATACATGTGTTTTATCCTTTTCTTAAAGCTACTGTTGATTTTAATGATCTGTTGAATGTTTTAAAATACCTCTTAACTGTTTATCAATAATTTTAAAGTTTGTTTTTTTTAAAATATGCTTTTCTAAACCACATAAGAGGTTCTCTTACAATCAAGTGTTAAATAAATCTGATGAAAAATTAGACATGGGCTTCTAAAGGTTAATGGTGTTATTGCTACCAGCAGCTTGTAGGCCTTGCTAGTCTGTGTTATATATATGGGATAAATTCTGGATATACCTTGCTTACATACTGAAACATTCAGATGTAGTGAAAAGCCACCGGAAAGAAAACATTAGTATATAAGGGTTTTACCAGCACACTATGGAGCAAGGTACAGTTGTCCGCATGTTTTGAAAGTCAAATCTAAAACTCCTCTTTCTCTTTCAGAGCATGGGTGTAGTTCTGTACGTCTTAGTATGTGGAGCACTGCCTTTTGATGGCCCTACACTGCCCATCCTGAGGCAACGGGTTCTGGAAGGGAGGTTCCGGATCCCTTATTTCATGTCTGAAGGTAACTTCATCATCATTTATTATTATTTATACCCTGCCCATCTGGCTTGGTTTCCCCAGCCACTCTGGGCGGCTTCCAGCAGGGTATTAAAAACATAGTAAAAGATCAAACATTAAAAACTTCCCTAAACAGTTTTGTGTAAGGCTTTTTGCCTTAATTTTTCCTATTGTTTATAATACAGGCAATGACCGATTGATGCACAATTACATGTACACACGATGCTGAACCTGAAAGTGACCCGAAAATGTCACTAAAGCATCACTAAAAGGGCGGAACGCTTTATGTGGACCCCACCAATGTGGTGTGTGTGTGTGAGTGTGTGTGAGTGGAGAGTTCAGAACGTCAGAAATACTATAAAGATACGGACTCAATAGCAGGGTTTGATTAAACACTTACAAGTCAGAAAATAAGATCAAAGGTTAAGTAAGGATAACATGGAATGAAATTGACTGCAGCATGTAAACATGAAGGAAAATTTGGTATAAAACTGATAAGAAAAGAAGAGCATTAAAGTATAAGATTATAAAAATAAGATAATAATTAAGCAGAAGTAGTAAATATTTCAAGAATCAGAAGGGGAAGTTGAGGGAAGTCAACTTTTTCTTTTATATGCCCCTTTTTCTTTTATATGACAAATGTTATATTGTGTTTTTGATTGAATATAAATTGTAAAAATCCAATAAAACTTTTAAAAAGAGAGAGAGTTCAGAACGTAACCACCATGCAAAGCAAGGATTGCCTGTATTCTGCTGGTGATGAAGGTGATAGAAGTCCTGAAGAAATATTCGTTTCAGTCCTATGGCAAAAAAGTGCAGAGATTTAGACTAAAACAGCAAGTTATTTCTAATTTCACAGTTACTATGGCTTAATTTGCCTGAAAACCATCTTTGAGTATACAATAATAGTACATAATATAGCTGCTTGCACATGGGGGAAGTTGTTATCCAATTGCTTAGTGATGCAGCCATATTAACACATGATAGCCTGATGATGCCTAAACATAAGTATGTAAGACAACGCTATTGGATGGCCGCATCACCAGCTGTAATGTGTGTTTAATAGGCTATGAGGATGTTTGTCCTGTGATTTCAGCATTGACCAGAGCAGCATCCTAAAGCAGCAGTGCTCTAGCTACTGCTAAGTCTTCTAGGCTGGTATATGATAGCTGCTTGATATGACATGGAATGCAGCTAGGATGTCATGATGCTAAGCAGGAATGAATGGACCCATCTAACTCACTTCAAAATGACATGCACATCCCTTTATTTGCATGTCCATTGTGTGCTTAATCTTAATCACTTGTAGTCTTTCCAGTAGTGTGGCTTTTAAAAACAAAAAACAACAACACTTATTTGCATGAAAAACTCCTGTTTGCACTACCAATGCAATGTGATCAACACCTTGTTATGTTTCCCTTCTGGCATTTCTCCCTCTCCTCACTTCATGTTTTCCATTTCTTCTTCGTTTATCTATGCTTCTGCTCATCTTGAGCTGAAAAGTGTGGAGGTGTCTTCATATTTTGTTTCTGGAAAAACCCAAAATCTGCCTCCTATCAGAATCTTTGTTTCAGGCTTGGTGTGAAACCATCAAGGGGTATTCCAGATAGGGGATTAATGTTGCCAATAGATTGTTCAGATCTGATTTTTCTGTGTGTGTGTGATTAGTACATGACCATCCACACAATATTTTTAGTTTTAGCTTTTTCATAGGCATTCCACTGTTTCCTGTTCACACGACTGAGCAGTTCTTGATGGAATGTTTCTGTGCTATGTTTTCTGACCCCCTCAGTCACTTCTCCCCTGACCTTCACTACCTCTTCCCCTTGTGGGCATGGACAGGTATTTCTGTACATTTGCGTACAGATCTTAAATGCTTTTACTCCAAAGGAGGTGTGCAAGTGCCAGCCTCTAGTTGTCATGTTTCATTATGGACAAATTGGATACTTCTGCTTTGTGGAAGGGGATCCGTTGCCATTTGGTGGCTTTTAAAAAAGAGTCATATAGAGACGTCTTGTGCAAGACAGATATGTAGCTATACTGCAATCCTGGCAAAGTGGTCTTGCACATGACTTCGGTTAAAAATAGAAAGAAGTCCTATTGGGGACTGTGAATAGTCTCCAAGGTAATCTTCTACATGCATCAAGACCTTGAAAGAATAGTTGATGAAATTTTGATGTGACTACACATGCAGCTATTAGTGGAAGCAGGCACAGTTGTGCTATTTGTGCTGCTGGAAACAGAATGGCTAGGTTTTGCTCAGGTGAAGAGCAAACAGAAATAGGGGTGCAGTGGTAGGAGCCACAGCCAGGAACATCACCATACAAACCAGTCACCCCCTGTCAGAAAAATGCTCAAAGGAGCTTCTTTACCAGCAGGGATAATGGGTTGTTTTTACTTAAGAGGAAATCTGGGTTACATGGGGAGTACAAAGGTGACATTTTGATGAGGAAGACATTGTTTAAACAATGCAAAAACTCTTAAACGTGAGCAGCAATGATAGCACAATAAACTTCCATTTGGGAGCATCCTAGTCCCCTACACGGTCTACTCGTTCTACAACCTCCACAATGTCAGTGTTAACTTTGCTATATATTAGTGTACTGTGAATGCAGAAATAAAATCTCAGTGCAGTAACAGCCTTTTTGGATGTGTAGGTGTAGACATGGCATTGTCAGGTATCCAAGGGATATAACTTTGGAGAACCTAAAGACCAAGCCACTGCTTAAATGCTTACCAGCTGGTGTTGTAGGACTCCCCAACTTTCTGTCGTTTCTGACCATGCAGTTAGTCAATTAAGCACAGCTTCACCAGCCCTCCACTGTCACTCAGAAATCCTGGGAAGCAGTAAATGTCGGGCTTAACTGTGTGGCCAAGACCCTAGGTCAGTGCCACTTGTTGTGCCAAGTGAACAGACAGCTTCCATGTCGTTCCCAGCCATCCAAATTCATCATTAAACATGGGGTGGTTGATAGGATGGGTGGCAAACAACATGAGTGAGATAAAGCAGAACATCAAATGTCATATAACAATGAGATGCCTTGTGAAAAACAACATACCGTATTTTTCGCTCTATAAGACGCACTTTTCCCCTCCTAAAAAGTAAGGGGAAATGTGTGTGCGTCTTATGGGGTGAATGCAGGCGGGAGGCTCTGCTCAGCACTCCCTTTAAAGAGCCGCGTGGAGCATGTTGCGGCTCTTGGGGCTTTTCCCCAAGGAGGGAGAAGGGCAGCCCTTCTCCAAAGAGCTGCACACACACTCCGCACGCTCTTTAAATGGAGCACGGCTCTTGGGGGAGCCTTAGTCGCACGCAGCCTCTCCCGGGCAGGGGGATGAAGGCTCTCCCTGCCCGGAAGAGGCTGCGCATGGCTACCCCACAAGCCAGGACAGCCAGTAGGATTGCTGTGCAGCAATCCCGCTTGCTGTCCTGGCTTCTGGGATTCAGAAGTTATTTTTCTTGTTTTCCTCTTCCAAAAACTAGGTGTGTCTTATGGTCTGGTGCATCTTATAGAGCGAAAAATACAGTATATGGTATTTGACTTCCTCTGAAGGATCAGGCTTGCAGTTCGGGAGTACCCTGGTTCCACTGCTGGTCCTTGGATGCACAGGTGACTGCAATGTTCAGGAGTGCTTTTTCTCAGCTGTGACTGCAGTGCGAGCTGTGAAAAGGCAGAACTTGCCGTAGTGATGCATGTCTTTGCTCACCTGATCAGATTAGCGGAACATGCTCTACGTGGGGAGCATGTTGGACATTTGAATGATGCTCAGAAACTACAGCTAGCACAAAATGCAATAGCCATTCTAGTGTTCATATTTTAAAGATCATATTACACTAGTCTTAGGTAGATTGTACAGCCTTCTAATTTGTTTCCAGGCCTAATTCAAGATACTAGGTTAGGTATAAAGCTCTTAACAGGACCAGGACCAGGATATTTGAAGGACCGCCTCTTTTCCTTACGTACCTCTCCATTCATTGAGCTCATCTTCCTATACTCTGTTGAATGTACTGCTACCAAAAAGAGATTCAGTATTCAGTAAGTGGGGTTGCAGGACCGTAATTTTTTCTATTGCAACCACCCCAGTTATGGAATCCCTTCAGGAGATCAGAGTGGTCCCATCCCTGGACTTTAGACAGTTGACAGAGACATACAGATTGGTTTTTAATTGGAGACCGTAGGTTTTCCTTCTACTCATCTTGGTTTTTAATACTCTTGTTTTTAATTCTGCTATTGTTTCAACTGGTTTGTGGGTATTTCATTTTCTTTTTAACTGCCTTGGTGGCCTGCAGTACAAAAATGTTTAAAATAAAATATTGCGCTACGATGCCATGATGGTGCTCCTTTCCACAATTTCCATAACAACTGGGCAGGGGGCAATGATTTCTTGCAGCTGTAGTAGGCACTGCAGCAAGCAAGTCAGAACTGCAAGAACACATACTTGGAATGGGGAGCTTAAAAAACAAAACAGTTTTTTTCTGTTCTGAAACTTCATTGGTTAATGCAAACATAGCCCTTTTGTGCAATTCAGTCAGTCCCATGGGTATGAAGAATTACTATTATTCCTTTTATTGTGCCTGCAGTTAGAAATAATTGTGCTGTTTCCCCTAATTGCTCACCTGTAGGAGAAATGGGTTTTGTTCTTTATACAAATTAAAGACCTCTTTCAAGATTATTTTTATTTTTAGCAGTAGTATTTGGCATCTGAATTAAGCAGTTTCCTATTGCTAATAGTCACCCAGCTTACATTGACACAGGCTAACAATGCAGATAGATCCCATACTAGCTGTATCAGTCTGAACTTTTCACCCCTATTCTGTCCATGTAGAGTGTGAGCATCTTATCCGGAGGATGCTGGTCCTGGATCCATCCAAGAGGCTGACAATTGCTCAGATCAAAGAGCACAAGTGGATGCTGGTGGAGGTTCCTGTTCAGAGACCTATTCTCTATCCCCAAGGACAAGAGAATGAGCCATCAATTGGAGAATACAATGAACAAGTTCTGCGGCTGATGCACAGCTTGGGAATAGACCAACAAAAAACCATTGAGGTAGCACAGTCTTTTGTTGTTCGGGTGGAAGCTCATTTACAGTCCCTACCTTACAGGTCTGTCTGGTATCTTCCAAGTTTTTCACCTTTGCTGGAGCTATTGTGGGAAGGTCAAACTAGTAACATAATGGTGCAAGAGACTAAATGAGCCTAATGCCTTTGGGAAATGAATTTGTAGGGTAGAGGGAGTGAGGAGTGGGAAACCACCTGGTGGAGTTTAATGGGTATATTCTAGCATGCACATCTCAAAGCATCAGGAAAGGGACACTTTGCCAGTAATTCCCACAGCTGATTTTGCCAAGGTACACTCAGCTTTGATTGTACTGTGGAATATTGTAGCCCCTTCTTTTTTTAAAGTGAGAAATATAATTCATATTTTTCTGGAGATAATGTTTTATTTTCTTAAACTTTCACTGCCAAGTCTTCCTGTCTTTTATAGCCTAGAGTGGTGAAAATGTTCACATATGCCTATTCTTCATTATATATTTACAGGGCAAGTTTTGGGAAATTAGAGGATAACTAGGGGAGCAAAACAGGAAACGGACCTCACTTTGCTTTATGCTTCTAAAATGTGGGATCTGACAAAGTAAAAACAAAACAAAAAAACCCTTAGAAAAGCAGCCAGTTGTCTTTATTTTTGGTGTCTCAGCTAGGATTCCAAATCAAGCCTCTTACCAGAAATAAACGCTGAAAAGCTCCCTGAGGAGTCTGTGTGATCACTTCCTTCAAAATGGTTGATATTTTTAGCCAGTGTGGAGTCTGCAGTATTAATGCTTCCTGCCAGAAAGTTGGCAGGAGGGAGGGCAGGGGGCAATGAAGCCTTGAGCCTCTTTGCTCAGGGCTCCATTTCCCATTGTGGCTCAAAATGTGGAATAGCCTAGGTTAAGGAACCTGTGGCCCTCCAAATGTTGTTGGAGTTCAGCTCCCATCAAGCAGGGCCCAGTGGTCAGGGGCAATGGGAACTGTAGTCCAGCAGTATCCGGAGGGCCACAATGTTCTCCATCTCTGGGCTAGGTGGTACTGTTTTGTGTTTGTTTTTTAAGGGTTAATAAACAGGCGCAGACACACACATTGCTGACAGTTCATTTGTGCAACTGACACTTTTGTAAAACTGCACTAAAGCCAATATGGGGTCCCAGGGCCCAATTAGCATTGTCATTTTGGGCTGGGAACAGAATTTGGAGCTAGAAGGGATTAAAACGTGTCTTGTTCCGCCACCCAGCCGCCCGAATAGCACTGTAGGATGTGCTTATGAAAAACATATTTATGCAGCCCCATCAAAGAGCTGATCAACACACAGCAGGCATCTCCCCTCCCTCCTTCACCAGCTTATCTCAACTAGGTGAAAACTCCCTCCCAGTCCCAAACATGCAGCCCAGTTAGACTTTAAGGAAAGAAAGACTCGCACTCCTCCCAAGGAAATGTTGTTCAGTGGAACACCGCACCTCTCTGTACACATATAGCTGTGGCAGTCTCTCACGCACTGGAGAAAGGTGAAAGATATTATTCGTCCTGATTTAACCTTTGGGTGCCTGTTCTCTTCTCAGTCCTTGCAGGACAAGAGCTACAACCACTTTGCTGCTATCTATTACTTGCTCATAGAGAGGCTCAAGTCACATCGCAGTAGCTTCCCTGTGGAGCAGCGGCTCGATTCCCGCCAGCGACGACCGAGCACCATCGCTGAGCAAACAGTCGCCAAGGTAACTCCCTGTTCTAGGCACAGTTGTTACCACACAAGCCAGTCAGTGTTCAGTCACAGAGCTCTTCTTCCTACCGAGACAGACACACACCCCCACCAGTGACCTGTATTTTTAGACCTGGAACCTAGTTGAATATATAAAGGACCTGCATATCATGGAAGTCTCCTTTGACTGTGTTTCTTTTTTAAGAAGGGTGTAAAGTCAATCACCACAGTCCAGTACTAGAAGGTAGTTCAGTTTGCTGCAGCAATAGGAAAATCAGTAAGAAGGGGACCTAGGCAGTTATTTTCCTTGGTGATTTTGCCTGAAGCTGATCAGATGCACCAAAATTTGAGCAAAGGCAAGAAAGTGTTGTGTTTCATTCCTCTGTAATGAGCGCTGGTATTTTGGCTAAGAGAAAGTCTTCCATTCAAATCTTGCTATGCTGTGAACTCACTAAACTTAGGCTGGCCAATATCTCTCTCAGCCTCACCCAACCAACCTTCTCCATAATCTGCAATATGGGAATGGCGGTGCTGTCCTTCCATACAGGCTCATTCTAAGCATGACTGTGATGTATGTGAATCTGAGCACATAGTATTCATTTGGCGTTATTTAGCTGATGGCTTTCCCCATGCCAATGCTCAGCTTTGGGCAGGTGTTGTGATTCTCCTGACCGGCAAGTCACAGGCAATGTTAGATCTTGAAGCCACAGACCAAGCACTGACCCACATTAACACGCTCATGAACCAGCTGGTGGTCTGGAAAGCAATCAAGCCATTAAATTGCTTTCAAAACTCATTGGTAAAACAAGTTGACTTCATGGCACTGCAGAACTTTTATCACAGTGTTCCTGCAGGCTCTGCCTTGGCTTCAGAAGCCCTGGTAAGATTGCAGCTGAATGTTACTCAGACATTTAAGGAGCAAAACATTGGGTGGCATCAGAGCTTCTTTCACTCACTCACTCACTCACACAAATATGCTATTTTGAAGTTTGTCCTTTGTAGAATATGATAAATGGCAGTAGTTTGAAGTTCCCAACAGATCCCCAAATATTCTCTTATTTTGCAAACTCCCATGTTTTGTTTTGTGTTTAAATGTATAGAAACCAAGTATGTTGTTCTTAGCATTGGCAGTTTGAGATGTTTAATATACACTGACGGTTAATGTTGTGGATGTTGCAATCCCCTTGCTGGCAGGCATTTCACAGCCTCTGACTCTTTATTTAATCAGCATGACGCCAATAAAGTGAGCATTAAACCAGCACACGCTTAAAATAACAGTGAAGGCACAATCTAGCTTTTAGCCCTTGGAGAAGCCCTCATTCTTCCTTATGGCCTCCGCACAGTCCCACAAGTGTGACTAGGCATTCACAGTCTGAAGTGCAGAACCTTCTGTAGCTCTAGGCAGGGCAAGAAGGTCTTGCTAAAAGCATTCTGGCTCTAAAACGCAAGACCAGCACTTCCCTTCTTTGTTCTTCTCTGAGAAACGTTTGGTGTGAGCAGTTCAGTCTTGTGTATTGGTCATTCTCCTTTCCCCGCCTATGTTAGGCTAGTTTTGCCTCACAGGTTGAGATCCCACCACTTCTATTATTCTCCAGGGGTTGTTATTGTTGTGCTCCATCCCATGTCCGATACTTCCTGGTTTCATTTCTTGTTTTCTTTGCATGCCTTCTAACAAACTGTTCTTTATTTTTCTTACTCTTTGTAGGCCCAGGCTTCCATAGCTCCCGTCAACCTGCGCCCCCAGAATGTCAGGCTGCTAAGGTCTCCTGGCCTCCCACCAACTTCCACTGCTGAAGCTTTCTCTTTTCCCCCTTCCGCCTGCCAGGCAGAATCGGCTTTCATGGAGGAAGAGAGAATCGACACACCAAAGGTAAGCTCTGCAATTCTCACGTGCCATATTTAAGTCTCCTAGAATTTTGGAATTGTCCGCAATCAGTGCTTGGAGGAGGAGTTAGATTCACAGCTGAGCCAAGTAATGCTGAAGCAACTGAGGTAAGCATTAAGGAGCTTAATAGTGAGCTGTTTGTTAGCAGACAAGCGTCTACAAAAGACTGAGAGGCTTATATTGGGGATGGAGAACCTTTTTCAGCCCAAGGGCCAAATCCGCTCGTGGGCATCCTTCCAGGGACCATGTGCCAGTGAGGCCCATCACCTGAGGCCTTTCATTGTGTCCCTCCTCCACGAGAGGTCCCAAGGGTGGCAACACGAGAATGGGCCTTTTCTGCAGCCCTGACCTTGGTGGATGCAGAGAAAGCATTTGATAACGTTTCATGGGTATTCATGCAAAAAACTTTGGAAATTATGAGTTTGGGCAAGAAAATATGTAGTAGTATAAAAGTGATTTATAATTCCCAAAAGGCCAGACTATCAGTGGTGAAACATCAGAAGCTTTTAGTATCTCTAAGGGAACAAGACAGGGCTGCCCTCTTTCTCCTCTCCTCTTTTTTACTGGAAGTATATTTGAAAGCAATAAGAGAAGACCCTAGAATAGAAGGAATTAAATTGGGACAAAGGGCCTCTAAGGTAAGAGCCTTTGCAGACAATCTAATAATTACAACAAAAAACCAGAGAGTATTGTAGCAATATTGGAAAAAACAAAGGAATTTGGACAATTATCAGGATTTAAAATTAATAAAGGAAAAACAAAACTCTTGGTAAAAAAAATTAGATATACAAGAACAAGTAAAGTTAGAAATAGAAACAGGACTTAAAATCACCAACAGAGCAAAGTATTTAGGATTTTGGATAACCATGAAAAACATTAATTTATACAAAGACCATTATGTTACAGTATACAGTATAGTATATACAGTTAGAAATCTGGAGTAAATTAAAACTCAAGTTGTGGGAAGAATTTCTACAATCAAGGTGGTAGTTTTACCAAAAATGCTGTTCCTTTTTCAATCAATTCCAGTTCGTAATGGCTTAAATTATTTTAAGGAATGGCACAGGTATTTGGTGAAATACATTTTGCAGAGCAAAAAACCTAGAATTAAATTTAAATTATTAACAGAAACTAAAGACAGAGGAGGGTTTTGAATGCCAAATTTTAAGATCTACTACGAAGCTGCCTGCCTGGTCTGGCTCAAGGAATGGATGATCTTGAAGAATACCAAATTATTGGAAATTGAGGGCTGGGATAATATAGTGGGGTGGCACAGCTACCTGGGTTATAATAAAGTAAAAATTCACAAGGGATTCCTAAATCACATTATTAGGAAAACCTTATATGAAGTTTGGGAAAGGAACAAAAAATTATTAGAACCAAAAACCCCATTATGGTTGTAACCAATGGAGGTGGAAGCAGTAAAAAGAAAAAATACGGATTCAAATTGGTTGACATATAAATATATTTTAGAGGAAGTAAATAATAGATTACAAATGAAAAAAATATGAAACAAGACATGCAGGAATAGGCTGGTTACAATACCATCAATTAAATGCAGTTTTTGAGGATTTGATGTAAGTGGATTTGATAAGAAGGATTTGATAAGAAGGAATATTTTTGTGTGCAGTAACGGCGGCCAGGATAGTAATTGCTAAACACTGGAAAAGTAACATAACAATGACAAAAGAAGAATGGGTTCTTAAGCTGTCAGAATATCTTGAACTGGCCAAACTTCCAGGTTTAATAGGAAATTATTCTAATGAGAAAATAAGGAGAGAGTAGGAAGTCTTTATAAATTATATGAAGAGAACTGATTCCCAGATTCATACTTGGTTTAGCTTAGAATAAAAATCTCACAGGTACCGATAATTAGAATATTTCTCCAAAAATTTAATCATTACAGACAACCAGTGATTTGAGAAATAAAGATCCACATGGAGTTAGTTGGAAGTCAATTTTTCTTCTTCTTTTTGTATTATTTTTCGTTCTTCTTTTTTCCTTTTTTAGGAAAATATAATGTTTTATATTTTTGATTGTAGTTTATGTTATTATGTTTACATCCTTATAATTTTGTTTTTGTATCTTCTGTTTTTGTATTATTTGTTCATTTTATTCAATGACTGTATGATGTATAAATATAAATAAAAAAATTAATGTTTTTTTTTTAAAAAAAGAGAATGGGCCTTTTCTGCAGTGGCTCCTCATTTATGGAATACTCTCGCCAGGAAGGTTAGCCTGGTCCCTTCATTATACACCTTTAGGCACCTGGCGAAAACGTTCCTCTGCAACCAGGCCTTTGATTGACCAGCATTCTATGTCCTATTAAATGCGTTTGTAGGAGAGATAGTTTAGGCACTTAAACTCTTGCAGAATATAGCAACTAATACTGTGAACTTGTATGACTTAAAGATCTTCACTGGCTACTACTTTTGAGCAAAGTTCTGTCTGAGCATTCAGATCTTCATCAGAGCCCCTGCTCTGCCTGCCCCACTTTTAAAAATTGGTGAGTGCCTTTTCTGTGGTGGCCCCTCATTTGAGGAAATCCCTATATCTACCTGCTAGGCACCGACTTCGTATTGCTTTTTTCACCCAGGAATTTAGTGGTATTTAAAGGTTTTGACTACACTTCCTGTTAGGTTTAGTAGTGTTTATATGTTTTATTATTTTCTGTTGATACGGTGTTAATTGATCCCATGAGCTGCTTTGACGAAATCTTCCTAGAAATTTTCAGGGCAAAAAGTCAGCTCTTGGTTTTTGTGTTTTGGAGGGATGGGGGGCTGTATTTGCCTTTGCCTTTCATAGTCTGCTTGTGGTGGTGCATGAAGGCTCCCCATTTATTGACAGCGGTTGTGTGGGTGTCTCCTCACTGTGGTTTCCCACCAGAGGTGTCTCCACTTATCAGAAGTGGGTAGCTAATAGAGGCCTGTGTGAACTGGGCTTATTGGCTACTTCACAGCAGCAGGAAGTGTGGGAGACCTGCAGGCATTTTCCTGGGGTGGACAGTGCAGAAAGGCCCTTGCTTTTCACAGTGGTGTGGTTTCCTATGCCACAAGATAAACAGGGTGCCTGAAGCAGCTGACTGTGTGTTCACAACTCAGCTGACTTGAGGGCAGCTGCAGCACCGGTTTTCACTGGCTAAAAAACAGCTTCTTAAGAAGTCAGGCCTGTTGCAAACTGCTTCCTCTCCCAAGTGGACAGCTCTACCTTTTACGCACAGTGAGATGAGGATACTAAGCTGGGCCAGGAGGGAGTTTGCCATACTTTTTTTGGTTACAGCATCTGATACCCGGTCAGCCTTGTTACTTAGTAGAAATTAACCAGTGCTTCTCACATAGAGGCTTCTTCAGTCCTTGCAGATATGAAACCTTCTGCTGAAAAGTTTCCAGCGGGGTAGCTGTGCGGAGTCTCTGTTGCAGCATAAACAACCAAGAGGCTTGTGGCACCGTAAGGGCTAACAGATTTATTATGGCATAAGCGAAATCTGTTAGTCTTTAAGGTGCTGCAAGGCTCGTTGCTGTTTATGCTGACAAGGACCCTTATGAGTTTTAGTTTACACTCACAGTGTTGAGGCTGCTTATTTTGCAGCCAGCCTTAGACTTCTTTATGTAAACTTGCAGGTATGCTTGACTGCAGATGCAAAATGAGTCCCCCTCCCCCAAATTTCCTTGTGAGCAGAGAATTTCCATGTTAATTTTCAGCTGTAATTGCAGTTTTCCTGCCTGTTTACATTATGAGATATTGGAAACTTGGCAGGCAGCAAGATGCTTTAATTGAAATGGTGTTATTAATGTTTGCTTTTAGTTCACTTCATGAGCAGTAACAAGCTTGCTGGGACCTTCAAGTTGTCAAAAAATATTAGAGACCTTCTGTCTCTAAAGCCTTTGTTTTTTTTTGTTTTTTATTCTCCCACTTTGTAAGTCGAAATTCACAATCTGCTCCGGAGAATCACTAGTTCAGCTGCAGTCCCTTTAGATTTTGGCTCCTGTCGTTAATGCAAGAAAACTTGTATAAACTTCGTGCTCCTCTGCCGCTAACAGGCTGGCACTAAACCTGACTAATCGGATGTGACAGATCCACAATTGTGCAAAGGTACAGTTGCTCCAGTGAGCTTTGCACATTCACACATCAAGCTGAGAGGTCTGTGGTGATGGGTCTTGAAGGGAAGTGGGAATTAACCAGAATGGATGTGAGCTGGCAGGAGAAAAATATTCTGGAGCCTTTGTGACGACAAGAGCACAAAATAGGCCAGAAACACGTTTCTGTGGTGTGTGTATACCTACGTAATGACACGTTCTGTTCTTGCACAGTCATTGCCTCATTAATATTGGTGTGTTTTATGCTGTCAGATTCAAATGACACCCTTGATTTAGGGCTTGCCAAGATGGGAGACTTCTATATATAAGAGCAGTATGTACTTGGCCTGTCTAGCCTAGTGTCGTCCACCAGATGACACAAAGGAGGCTTATAATTATTAGTTCGGTTTCTTTCATCATTCATAAATACGTGTCTGTGCTTTTTATATGACAGCTTATGAATGTGGCTGCTTCCCGCACAGCTAGCTTCATGCTGCGGTGCTAAAATAAGAGGAGCAGGCATCAGAAGTAACCCCACCCTCCAAAAATGTATCTTGGGGTCAGTTACCTCTCTTTCAGAGGGTCTGCCCTAAGGTGATCTGGCAGTCCATAGTCTTCCATTGGGACCAGGAGGGATCGACACCTGAATACCCTTTCTAATCAGCATGCCTGACACTAAAATAATTCTCCTCGGATGCGATATTTAGAGTGCTTCAGTCTTACCACCATTTCTAAATACATGGATCAAGAGATCTGTAAGCAGTTAGTTTTAGTGAGGTGTAGTATAGCTTTCTGCCTCTGATAAGGCTGGATAAATGTGAACAGGGCTGTTACTATACAGTACCCTGATTCTTGGCAAACACTAGTCTAATCCCATGTACTGTTTGGAGTGACAAAAGCATTCAGGCATATTGTGGAACCCCTCCCTCTTTAATCCAGGAGATTTCTCTTATAGCAGCTATTAAGGTTGTTGTTTTTTACTTGCTCCAAGCAACCTGAACAGTAAAATCTAGGAAACCTGCCTTAACACTGGCACTTACTTCTGCTGAATTGTTTGTCCTGTGTCGTGTCTGCTGACTGAATTAAGTTGTCTGTGCCTTTGGCTGCTGCTTAACCAGCCCGGCTGTTAACGGATAACTTGATTCTTGTTGTGATGCGGGTGGTAGCGTGGTGCCAGCCACAAAACTTTTGTTGCTGGCTTGGTGTTCCAGGAAACAGCCTGCCCAGCATAACACAGCTCCATTGCTGAGTTAGCAGCTATAGGGCTTAAGAGAAATCATTGCCTCAGAGGAGCAGGGAAACATGGAAGCTCACACTCTCATTTTACAGCTGTGCTTCTTAAAATACTAAGACCTGCTTATGCAGGAGGTGCTGTCCTGAACCTGTTTTTCTTCTGTGCTTGATTGTCAAATCCAATCTAGCAAGCGGGGCTTGACACGGTTTACCGTATTTGTTGCAGTCATCACCATGGGGCTGGTGTATCTTGGCTTCGTTCCCTGGTCTGATGACAGCAGCGCAAGGAGCTTTCCCCCAGAGATGTCTCCACAAGTACAGGCTTGCAACTCTTAATCCAGATGAAGGCAGAGGCCACCTTTCATATCTTAAGGGGGGGGGGGAGAGACGCCTGTCATGCATGTTCTTCCCAGCACAGGTCCTCCCTGTGTCCTAAATGTAGTTGTAGCTGGAAGTGTCAGCTAGACGTCCTGTGGTAAAACAAACAGCGGCGCTCCCGTCACCCGGCTGTGGGATCAGGGTTGCCTCTGAAATGCTCTTGTCTCCTGCAGTTGGCAAATTGCAAAACTGCCTTCTGTTAGACATGGAAGTTGCTTTGGTTAGTCTTTCAGTGTCTCAGTATAGGAAACAAACAAAAGTCATTTCTGGGTCCAAGGCAAGTCATGGAATGGACGTTATTGTGCTATCTGGCCGAGACACCAGTGTCTTTAATCTACTGTTGTTAGCTGGGTCCTTTTTTAAGCAGAGATGGGGAAGATGTGGTCTTCCAGTGATGTTGTGAGACTGTGCCTCCTCTCACCCCTGAGTGTTTGCTGGTGCTGATGGAGATGGCATGTGGAGATGAGCAGGTTCCCTGCATATGTTTCAAAGGGAGTTGTGGCACTGCCCGTCCTAGGGAGGTAACCACCAGCTATAGGAGCCTGAACAGATGCAAGGAGGTCTTCTGCAAGTTGATTTTCAAAACCCCTTTAAACCTGGGTGGGTTTTTAAGCAACCGCAACGAGAAGAAATCTGATTTACCATATTAAAATCAGTAACGATATCGAAGCATTTAACATCCTGCACGTAAGCAAGGATGAAAGTAGCTCCATCATAAGGCAGAATCTGAAGTACTTTCACTTGCATTAAAATCAGTTGCCAGAGCAGCCCAACAGGTATTTCTGGGGTTGACGCAACACACAAATGTCTGGGTAAAACACATAGAGTTTCATTTTACCTGAGAAAGTTCCCTTCAACCAGGTGCAGAGTTGCCCTGGATTTTTGCTTCCACACCTTGCAGAATCAGCCTTCAGTGCTGCCTTGTGGAGCCAATTTGTCATCAGGTTCATATGTGAAATCTTGGGGGGGGGGCAGATGCACAAAGTTGATGCAAATTATTTTTTCCTCTTTATTTTTTTGCTGACATCATTTAAGATGTTTTTGGGTGTCATTTAAAAAAAACAAAAACCAAGGCTTCATTTTAGAGGTCGCCGAATGTGTTTCTCCACGGGGGGGGGGGGGAGTCACAGGGAACATGCTCTCCTCACCCCAGAATTGGAGCCCTATCCAAGATACGTTCCCATGTGTGATAGACTGCAGTCAAACTCGACTATATTTTTTAGGTATCAGTGCAATCTCCTAGAGAAACGGGAACTTGGCCCACCCTCAGCAGTTCAGCAATTAGCTAATTTTGAAGCTGATCCCCTGAGACAGATTTCTTGATGGAATTCAGGAACAGCTGCCTAAATGTCTGGGAATTAGTCAAGAGCAGCAAGGTCACTCATCAGCTGGCTGGGAGGCCTCTTTATTGGAAGAGCAGGGCACCTGGGGCACAGCATTCTGGGAACATCTCTGCAAGGCCTAAATGGGCAAGAGCACCTAAGCCTGTTCATGGGGGTTGCACAGGAGAGTTCCTAGTCAATTGTGCCCTAGTCCGTAGCCCCTGAGAGGAAGCAGCGCAGCTCTCTAGCTAGTAATCCTGAGCTGGTATGAAGTTGCTGGACCTTTTCATTGCTGTGACAAATGCTCATGGAAGGTGGTTGCTTTCTGGAAGGTAGCTGCCTCACAGAAGCCCCAGAGAATGGAGAGAGAGGGTTGCCTGTCAGTAGTTTAACTTGTGCTACCTAGGAGTGGGGTGGGGGATTTCTCCTGAGTTAGTGTGCCTATTTTCACCAGGAAAAGATGGCTCTGTAAGAAAAGACCAACTCTCACTGTTCGTGCGCTCTCTCTCTCTCTCTCTCTCTCTCTCTCTCTCTCTCTCTGGTGTGTCTTGCCAGCTCTGCTCTTGACATTTTATCAAGCAGCATCATGGTTTGTAGCACTCTGGTTGTATTCAATCAACAGATTGCCTCTACTGTGTTTTCAGATGCTGCTCAGTATCATAATTGTCTCTCACTTGACAGAGATTTCAAATGTCATGGAGTCTCTGCATACAAGTGCCACTAAGTAGATATTGTGTGTTTGTGGTTCTCCTCACCCTCCTTTTCTTAATGCATTAGGTGAATGGCTGCCTGTTGGATCCCATTCCCCCAATGATGGGGAGGAAAGG
The DNA here is from genome assembly GCF_027172205.1 of Podarcis raffonei. Taxonomy (NCBI): domain Eukaryota; kingdom Metazoa; phylum Chordata; class Lepidosauria; order Squamata; family Lacertidae; genus Podarcis; species Podarcis raffonei. The sequence continues at coordinate 25,211,761 of NC_070616.1, forward strand.
ATGCCAGTCCCTACCAAGCAGTATGATGGAGACTTCCATTGATGAAGGGATAGAGACAGAGGGAGAGTCTGAAGAGGATCCTGCTCAAGCGTTTGCAGCCCTGCAAGCCACTCGCTGTGGGAAGAGGCGTCACACTCTGGCAGAAGTAACCAATCAGCTGGTTGTCATGCCGGGCACAGGTAAGTAAGTGGTCCAGGCTGGAGCCTAGGAAGTTGGAGTGGTGCCACAGCTCAGCTGGTTCATCCTTCCCCACCCTGGTCCCCTCCAGATGTTTTGGGCTTCAGCTCCCATCCAAACAAGTCCCGTGGTGCCTGGGGCTAATGGGAGTTGTAGTCAAAAATATCTGAAGGGCACCAAGTTGGCTGACTGGTTGCGCTAGTCCAGTCCTGCCCTAGGTCAGGATAGTATTCCTTATGTGAATCCACCTAATTCCAACTGTGGTATGTTGTAGACTGAGAGCAGGTCACATGGAAGAGGGGAAAAGCTTGTTTTCTCCTGCTCTGGAGGGTAGGACTCAAACCAATGGCTTCATGTTGCAAAAAATGAGATTCTGGCTAAACATCGGAAAGAACTTTCTGACAGTAAGAGCTGTTTGACAGTGGAACAGCTTCCCCCCGGGAGGTGGTGGACTCTTCGTTCCTTGGAGGTTTTTAAGCAGAGGTTGGATGGTCATCTGTTATGGATGCTTTAGCTGAGATTCCAGCATTGCAGGAGGTTGGACTAGATGACCCTCAGGGTCCCTTCCAACTCTGATTCTATGATTTTAAAGGGCCTGTGGTGGACTTCCAGGAAGAGAGAAGTTTGGTTATACACTGAAGGCAACTTGAGGCAGAGGGTGGGGGGATTTTGAGGTCTTGGCCTAATTTTCATACCTCACTGAATTTAGCAGCCAACAAAGACAAGCCCTGTGTGCACGGGGGGTGCAGCTATTACCTTGGAGCCAACAATGAATTTGCTTTGTAGGAAGATAAGAATGATAAATGTACAGATGGTTTCTGCTTGTTTTGCCAAGCAATCTCATGACAGTGTTCAAAGGCTGGGAAGAGCAAACAGTGTCAGCTAAGGAGCCACCAGTTAGTGAATGTTTCATAGCACTGGGAGCCAGTGGTATAGCCCCCAGGAGAACATCTCTCCATCATTCCTGTGCAAATGGGAGGAGGCTGCTGTTCCACCATCACTTGAGAACTTATTGGTGCTTGTTCAGTAACTGCGGTGTGTGTGTGTGTGTGGAATTCCTCCACCCTCAAATCTGCTTTAAAAAATCACAGTGGTGACGCAGCAAGAATCATTCTGCCAAAATTGCTGTTGAGCAAACAGCGTCTGTGGAGACACCAAGAGGGTCATAATGTAAACCAGTATACAGGAGAGTTTCATTGTAATGCTTAGAGCATCGACCTTCAGATGCCCTTGCTACGTTCCAGCCTCGCCACGTACACAGTGTGTGTATATATTGCGATAAGCAAGGCTGGAATCGCAGAGAAGCAACTGCCTGGCAAATGCCTCTTGTGACTTCATGCGAAAGTGTTTGCATGATTTTCCCCCTCTAAACGTGAGAAGGTTGTGTGTGCTCCTTTCCAAATATGTGTCATATCTGTTCACAATTGCTGTGGTAGAAAAGCAGTATTCAGCTCCCAGTGCGTTTTGGGCAATTTTAAGAAGAAAACCAAAATGACTTGTCCTTAAAAGGCAGCTTTTTCACTTTTCAAATGTGAAAATAAAAAATTCCAGGTGGTAGCATATTTTGTCTGACTGTGCCAATTCACACGGCCATCTGCCATCATAGTTTGAACCTGTCTGCTTCTGCAGTGTTGGAAAAGGGCTAAAGCAATGCAGCCTTGCTCATTTGGAGGCTATCTTAACATGTTCCAGCTAGCCACTAGAGACATGGCTTTCGACACAGCTGCTTAGTTTGCTTTGGTAGGTAATTGCTCATTCCACTTACTATGGATTTTCCTGTGTTCTAAAGGGAAAGTCTTTTCCATGGATGAGAACCAGTCCTTGAGCAGCGTCGACTCTGAATATGACATGGGATCCATCCAGAGAGACCTCAACTTTCTAGAAGACACTCCTTCCCTGAAGGAAATGGTACTTGCCAATCAGCCAGCCCCTAGGATGACGCCTCCTTTCATAGGCCTGAGACCCGCTAATCCCGCCATGCAGGCTCTGGCCTCCCACAAACGAGAGGCCCACAACCGTTCCCCTGTCAGCTTCCGAGAGGGGCGCAGAGCGTCAGACACATCCCTAACGCAAGGTACTTTCTATTAAGAAATCAAGGTGTACGGGCTGCAGCTGTTGGGGCAGGCAGTCTGGGTGGGGTGTGCCCTGCTACCTGGGTTAGGCCAATGGCTTTTGGGGTGGCCCCATGGTTGTCCTGGCAGCCAGGAAGTCCTGAACTGCCCCAGTTCTAAACTGACAGTTAAGATAGGACTTCAGCATGTGGCAAGAGCTATACAACAAAGATGCTAGACGTATGGACAATAAAGGTATCAATGACGACTAGCCATGATGTCTAGGCTCTGCCTCCACATTCAGAGGCAGCAGAACTTCTGAATACCAGTTGCTGGAAACCACAGAAGGGGAAAGCGTCCTTGTGTTCAGGTCCTGCTTGTAGTTTTTCTGTGAACATCTGGCTGGACGCTGTGAAAGCAGGATGCTGTACTAAATGGGCCACAGTCCTGGTCCAGCAAGCTCTTCTTATGCTCTTATTTACCGCCATATTTCTTTCTGGGTGGTGGGAAGGAGAGGAGGGGATTGTGGGGCTGTCTCACAGTGCAACCTACTAACAAGTAAGCCCTATTGAGTTCAATTGGAGCTATTCCTAGGGTGTTTAGGATTGCAGCCTACATATTCAACTGTTTTGTGCAACCTGTTGGTGTTCCCTAGTGCACATGGGCCTCTATATCAGGGTTTCTCAAACTTGGGTCTCTAGCTGTTTTTTAGACTACAACTCCCATCATCCCTCGCTAGCAGGACCATTAGTCAGGGATGGTGGGAATTGTAGTCCAAAAACAGCTGGAGACCCAAGGTTAGGAAACCCTGCTCTATATATACCTTCAGCTTTTTAGAAATTGTATGTGGATGTCCTGGAAATACATGTACATCACAGGTGCAATGAGCAAAACCCAAAAATAAACTAACAATTCAAAGCAGAGGGCTGCTCACAATCTTAACATCCAGGGATTGCTTTCCTTCTAAAAACTGCTCTGCCTTGTCCTCAATCCAGGAATTGTGGCATTTAGGCAGCACCTTCAGAATCTAGCCCGAACCAAAGGAATCCTGGAGCTTAACAAAGTCCAGCTGTTCTATGAACAGATGAGGTCGGAAGATGAGCCTGCCCTGGCCTCCACGTCTCCCCATCTGCAAGACCTCAGGAGTGGTCCCCAGCAGGTACGCCATTTCTGGGGCATGTTTGCCATATCTCTTGTGAGCCATGGAGTCCTTAAGCTACTCCAGCTGAAGCAGCACAGAGAAGTCAGGATGTGTTGGTAGGCAGAGAGAGCAAACTTAACTGGGGCACCTGCCACACAAGAAGCCAACAAATCTGAGCTGGGTGTAATTTCTTAGCTTTCATCTGGGCTTTGTTACCATCTCCATTTCTAAATCTGAAACCTCTTGGTGCCGGGGTGGGTTTGATTGGCGTTCGGAGTACAGTGGTACCTCGGGTTTGGAACTTAATTCTTTCTGGAGGTCCATACTTAACCTGAAACTGTTCTTAACCTGAAGCACCACTTTAGCTAATGGGGCCTCCTGCTGCCGCTGCACCACCGCTGTACGATTTCTGTTCTCATCCTGAAGCAAAGTTCTTAACCCGAGGTACTATTTCTGGGTTAGCAGAGTCTGTAACCTGAAGCATATGTAACCTGAGGTACCACTGTATAGGAAAAGGAGGTTGTGGACCTCAGGTCTGTGTGGGAGGGGTTGGGAGCTCTGCGGGCCAGACATATGCAACGCATGAGCCACTAAAAGACTCCTACTCAGAGGAGACCCGCTCAAATTAATAGATGTGGCTGACAGGCTCGTTAAGTTCAGTGGAGCTACGCTAAGTAGAAGTTAGTTGGATAACACCAGCAACCTGTGATTTCTCTAGGAAGCAGGCTTCACTCACAAACATGCAGGCTTGCTAACCACACTTGGAGATTTTGAAATTTCTTTCCAGCCTGGCTGAATGGCAGAGGGTTGGACCTGGCTTCAGGTCATTTGCCCGGCTCCCGATCTGGCTCTTGTTTCAATGGACTTTGCTACTTGTCAGAGTTTTAAGTGGGAAATGTGGCCTCTGGATCAGCAGAAGGTCTCTACAGCACGTTCATCCTTTCCCTCTTTCTCTCTTTCTCTCTGTCTGTCTCTCTCTCTCCCCCAAGGAGGAAACACCCCAACAGCAGGAAGCTGCCTCTGCTTTTGCTAACGGCATCCATCCCCAGTTGCTCTCCAGGCGGCAGAGCTTAGAAACGCAGTACTTGCAGCACAGACTCCAGGTATGGTGCCTCCTTTGGAAGAATTAGGCCGCTTCAAACAACACAGAAGTTTATAGGGAGTGCTGCTGCCTCTCCTTCTCTCTCGTCTCCCCACTAAAATGGGTCGAGATATAAGACACACTACTCTCCCCTCCTCCAGGGTTTCAAATAACAAAGCCATGGGGCTCTCATGGCCGGCTGCACATATCATGGCAAAACTAGTTGTGATGGGGAGCAGTGGGCTTACCAGCAAGCTCAGTCCCTACATTATTTCAGTTGCCGGCTAAAGTATTATAGCAGGACTATAAAGTGTTGTGTATATGATGATACAGCGAGTCTTCCTTGTTTCAGAAGCCCAGTCTGCTTTCAAAAGCTCAAAACGCCTGCCAGGTTTTTTGCAAGGAATTACCCCGGAGCCTGGAGCAGCAGTTACAGGAACACAGGTGAGCCAGAAGGCAGCAGCGCCCACTGGTTTGGACCTGCTTGTATATATAAGCTTGCTTTAAGAGTTAGAGGGAGCTTAATTAGGATGCTTTTCCACCCACCTCCAGATTTATGTGTTTTTGGATGATGGCTCACAAGATTGCAATTCTTTATAGCATAAGATGGGTGGATGGTTCCCAGGTGATCTCCAACAGTGTATGCGGGCAGCACTGAATTGTCATGGGTGTGCTGCCCCGTTCTCTTTGTCAGCAGTGTTTCTCTCCAGATTGAATTGTTAGCCAGTCCCAAAAGCGGGGAGGAATTCACATATTTGCTTTTTGCTGCTGGCTTCAGGCTGAGATGGCTCTGCCTTGTAGACCTGGAAACTTCCAATGCAAAATTTGTCACCCCAAGGTTCGCCCAAAGCCTCCCTCAGCTCATTTTGTATATTTTCCTGCTTTTAAAATCTATGCTTAAAAGTGTGTACTGCATAGAAATTAGAGCAGTGGTGTTCGTTCGTTTGTCTATCTTGGTTTCCTCGATCCTTAAAGAAAATAATTCAAAAACTGAATTACGTTTTTAAAAAGACTTAGTTTGAATTAATTTGGGGGCAGTGCAGCTGATAGGTTTTCTGATCCTTGCTCCAAGTGGAGGTTTAGACTAGATGTCATTTTTTAATGTCTGATGCTAGCTTGGCAATCCAAAATCCTTGCCTCTAGAGGAGAATAAAGCGGCATGGCTTTTAAGAAACTGGCTGAACCAACTTTTCTCGCTCTCTCTCAATCCAGGTTGCACCAGAAGCGGCTGTTTCTCCAGAAGCAATCCCAGCTGCAGGCGTATTTCAACCAGATGCAAATAGCGGAGAGTACCTACCCCAGACCAAGCCAGCTGTCCCTCACATGCCACGAGGAGCAGCAGCCGCCACCCCCTCCCCAGTTCAGTCTGGTGCAGCCCCTGAGCCCCGTCTTGGAGCCTTCTGCAGAACAAATGCAATACGACCCTTTCCTTAGCCAATACCAGAAGCTTCAACTTGACCAGCCACCCTCACCCCCGATCCACGGTTCCTCTCGACTGCCCTCGCAGATCCCCCTGCAACAGCAGCAGTATCCCTATCAGACTTGCGAATTGCCCGTTGGCACCTCGTCTGAACCAGACTATGCCAGCCAGCATCCATATCCCCTGGGCCCGACCCAGCAGAGCAGTGTAGCAATGACCGACAGCCGGCGGAGTTCAGACCCTCCTGGATCCCAGTCTAGCTACGAGGCGTTAGGCCTGGTGGAGCTGCCGGGGCTCTTTGATTGTGAAATGATGGAGACTGTTGACCCCCAACATGGTGGCTACGTCTTGGTGAACTAGCAAGTGTTGGAGTGTTGTGGATAGAAGGTGGATTGTTTGAAGTGAAGGACAGAAATGCATGTGGATTTCCATGTACGTCCCATCCCTAAAATTCATGGTTTGTGACCCAACCCTTGACCTTAACAGATGATTATACAAACCCTCCTAAATTGGTACTAGCAGGGAAATGACTGAGCGTCACTCGCTCTGCAAGGAAACTCGATGGCAGGGGTTGTGGAGGCAAGGTACTGCACTTTTGATAGGGGACTACTTTGAAAGGAAAGAGGCAAGACACTTGCAGGGAAGAAGGAGATCTGCAAACCATGCAGCCCCTGTCAGAGGAAGCCTGGAAGGGATCAAGAAGAGTAGCGAACATGGGACGACACCATGCTACTTGGCAATAAAAGCAATACATTTTTCATTGGAACGCTGCAAAGTTGAGCGCTGATATTGAAGCAAATCAGGAACGTCGTGTGCTGGGGATTGAACAACCTTTCTCTGAGCTGCCGGTGTGGAATTTGACTGCAGCCGATCTTCAGAGGACTCACGTGGCTCCTCTCACAATCTCCACTTCCTTCTGTTGACTCTCGCCAGGAAATTCCTGATCTTTATGAACCCTGACAAGCCCCTGGATCTTGTGACGAAAGGGTCCATATACCGTTGTCAAAAGAAGGCTGGAGTTGGACGTCCAGGATTTTCATAGAACTTAAGTGTGTGTTGGAAGCCCCTCCAGAGATCAATGGACAAGAATTGGGAGGTGGAGGTGGGGGGTGGGGAAGACCCAGGGGTGTGTGGGGAGGCTGTACAATGTTGCCCCTTGGGGGAGCATGGGGGGAGCTGTGATCACTGGAGAAGTAGTTATAAGCTGCCCTTTGTTGCTTTTCTGTTTTAAAAGAAGAAGCAACTTTACTTTGGACTAAGCAGTGTGTATTCCTTTTGGTTTCTTAGGCTTTGTATATTTCGACAGTTATTTAGGGAATTAGCATTTTAAGGACGAAACAAAATGAGCTTATCAGAAAACCCATGTGAAGTGATAGTGCTGTGCCTTTTTGGGTTCATTTTGAGACTCTTACGCTTTTTCTTTTTTTTTTTTCTGAAGTAGAAAATACCCCCCCATTTATGTCCATGCTGACGCCAAAGTCCCTTCAGAGCTCAAATTCCACCATGTGGAATGCAGGTTTAACGTTCTCCTTAAGTGTTTCTGACTTGTTCATCATTAGTATATCTGAAATGTTAAAATGTATTACAGCAATATTTAGGATCAATAACTGTTGACTTGTTAACCACTTCAACAGGCAATCTGCTCTATCAAGCGTTTGGCCGAGACCTTTTGCGATGCATGACACGCTGGCCACAAAACCATAGGAAAGAATACAGAGGATCCCTTGAATTTGTCACGTAAGAGGATTTAGATAATAATAAATGCCGTGACAGTGTTAGGAAAGGCACTACGGGTTACTGAGCATCCTGCTGGGAGCAGATGAAGATTTAAGCACAACACAGATTTGTTTTAAGCACAAAGAACAATGGATTAGCAAAGTCGATCTGGCTGAAGACAAATGTAGGCCTGGTTCTCAACTGCAGGGCTCAACTGGCACCTGAGCTGCACCACTTTGGGCTGCAGGTGTGGCAGTGCCCCATCTGGGCCCTTCTGGGTGTGGGGCAGCAGAGGGAAGGCAGCTGGCAGGAAGCAGCTGGCAATAGGACCTCTGCAGCAGCTACCACCTGTTTTCAAGAAATTCAGATGCTTTAAAGAAAAGAAGCACAAACCTCAAGCCCTCTCACTCCCCAAGTTGCTGAAATGGTGCCTTGTCAGGCTTCCCAGTTTTCTAAACAAAAGGTTCTCAACGGAGAACTTCCAGTTCAGCCCTAATTTGGGGGCTTGTAAGGGGGAACATTCCATCCTGTGAGCCCCCCTCCAGCCCCCCCCCACCTACAGTCTGAAATGGTGCAGCCCAGCTTGGTGGTGAGAACTGTGCCTCTCTTCTTCAACTTTACCCCTCCCCTCCCGACCCATTTTCGTCCATGTGCCGCATTCACACTGTGCGATGCTTAAACTTCCCGTTTTAATTGCCACACCAACTGTTTGCTCCTAGCTGCTATCTTTGCCATTAATTCCCCCCCGCCTCAGCCAACTTTTGAACTCTCAGAGAAATGAGTGACTTGGAGACAGGCTTTGATTCAGCAAGGAGCTGTGTCCTGAAGAGACCTCTTGCCTTGCGGAATTCCTTCCTGTGGACGATCCTTGCCCTTAGGAACCAGGACCTTTGGGTTCTTGAGAGACGAGCCAGGAATTAATAACCTTCCGTTGACTTGTAAACTGCTGAAGCACGTTGACTAAGGTGCTTTTCCCGCAAGGAAATCCTTTCCTGCTGTATCCTATGCACTTTGGGTGGGGAGGAGAGGTCAGCCAAGCTGACGCCAACTGCCTTATTTCCTTGTAAGCAGTGAGAGGAACTCCCACTGGCCCTTGAGACCTGCCCACCCAGCTGCTAACCTCTTACTTTATTCAGTTTGCATATGGTGGTGGTGCTGTGAGCAAGCTTAGGTCAGCCATTCCTCTCCCCTTTGCTCTGTGGAGAAGGCAACCTCAGCCTTTGGACCCTGTCCAACCCACAGAAGTTTTTCAACGGGGGGCATTGCAGCAACGGTCTATGTTAGCCAAAACCTTGATGGGCTGGACGCCACGTTCAGACCTTGAGTTGTCTACTCTACACCCCCCCCCCCAATGTTCTTAGTCTCCGGAGCTGTTTCCCACAATAGGAGGAGGCTTTCATTGTGCGTGGAAGATCTAAGCGCTGGTATGTTGGTGGTCCTTGACTTAACGCCCAGGGAAGATTCGTGAGCTGGCGTCTCCTTTGCAAGACGTTACTCCGTGGCGACTGGGGAGTAAGGTTTGTTAGGATCCCAGCTCACGTCCTTGCAGAGGGCAGCCGAAGAGCAGAGATCCACCAAGGAATAACGCAGCTTTGGCTTGCACAGCTTTTCCTTCCCCTGGGTGGGGCGGGGGCACCCAGAGTACAACCTGTAGCCAGCCAGCCTCAGGAGGTGGCTGTAGCTCCAGATCCAGGTGCAGAGAAGTGATAAGCATCACTTTCCTTGGCAGTCGCTTTGTACCTCAGCAGATGGGGCAGAAGTTCTGAATGTTGAACTATATCAGGCATAGCTAACCCCTTCTGCTTAACAGCTTGTGTTTCGGAACATTTGTTGTCATTTATATTACAACAGAGGAAACCATTTTTCTTAACTCTACGTATCCTTAGCGCACTTGCCTGCCTTCTCTCTCTCTCTCTCTCTCTCTCTCTCTTTCTCTCTCTTAACTGCTCCTTCAGAATAGCCGCTTCTGTCGAGTCTGCTGTTATGTCGTTAGAGGATTTGTGTATACTACTGTATAACAATTACTAGCTTTATTAGTTTTAATACAGGTTCCTTTGAAGAGACTTTGGTGAGATGTACATGGGGCGGGGGGGTTAAACAAATTTTTCATATGGAGACAAGTGCAATATGTGTGTGTGGTACGTTCTTTAATGTATTTTTTTAAGAAGAGTTAAAAGGGTTTTTAGTCTTCGCTTTGGGAGAAATGCACTAGTTTGGTCAGCGCCGGTTTTTGGCGCATCCATCTGTAGAATCAACACGCAGTTGGTATGCTGGACTCTGTAAAAGCAATTACCGTGTATTAATGCAAAATAAAGAACATGGACCTTCTGGTTTTTTTATATATATACACATATAAAAAAAAAATGGTGAGCTGCAGTGGCCTTCTCTGTTCCTTTGCACTCCATGTTTGGTAGCCTTTCCCCTGGAGGAGATTCTGCATGCAAAAGGCACCTGTAGGCAACAAACTGTAAACCCAGATTCTCAAAAGGCTTCCTTCCCAAGTCCCGTTCCTGAGAATAGTCAGCCACCTTTGGAAACAAATAGTGGGAAGAGTTTTTACTTTGCAGGCAGCCTGCCAGAAAGAGACTGAGCAAGGAGTGATGTCCTGGACTGCAGAAGCACCTACTGCATAGGCATTTTCTCTCTTGGGACTCCACACCTTCACCCCTGGAAATGAACCAGGCTTTTAATGTTGCAATAGACTTTGAGCGGTCTTTGTGGAATTGTCAAGTTGCCGGGGTACAGCAAAGCTAGGAGACGGCTGAATGCATAGGCAGCACTGGGGCAGGAGGGAGTGCCTCTGCCCCTTTACCTTTAGGATCAAACCATTCATGGGAAATATATTGTTTCCCTTTCAGAAATCTAATGTGTGGAGCAAATCTCGCCCATTTCTCTCCCTTTGCCATGCCCTGACCTTCCCTCCCAATATATTTTTGGTGCCACCACTGGCAGGGACATGCAGACATATACTCTGCAGAATATATAATATGTAACATGAAAAGCAAACCACCTTCTTGCCAGAGTAGTTTCTTCAGCAAGGTGTCAAGCGGCCCTGTTCAATTCACGCTCTGTTGTTGACATCGGGAGAAGGATATTATGGTGATGAAAAACAGGAGCAACATTACAAGATGTCATTGCAACGATTCTCCTTTTCTTGTACTTTCTCTCCATTAGGATATGAATAATTCTGTTTGCCAGATACGATGGGAGTTGCAAATGGATTCCATAGATTAATTGGGGAACTTAAAAAATAATAATACTATATTCAGACTTGTTTTTCAGTGCAAGGCAGAGCCAGGCTTTGCAGAGAAGTCATACGCTAATCAGAAGCTACGTCTAGCAAATCTGAGACATTTGATAAGCAACAACATCTGTGTGTAGTTATATAAAATCTTAAGGTCTCTCTACTCAGTAATGTGTGTGATGGAAGAAACTGATTTGAGAAGTTGAAGGAAGAAAATATTAACCATTTGTAATCTGCACAGGAACATACCTTTATAGCAGGCTAAACCGATCGTGAGTTCAACTGTGTACTTGGCGGCTCCTTTAGCCCCACAGCAATGGCAGGCATGACCTGAGGAGGCTACTAATTGCAAAGCAATGCCCCTGTCCCATTTCTGTCCTACTTTATCACTGGTATCCATTGTCTCCTACGGCAGGGAGTTCCACCATTCATTGGCTGCAGTGGGCGATGGGTTTTTTTAAGATGGCTGTGTGTGAATCACTGTGTATACCTCCCACCAATATAATTGCCTATGGGGAAATATTTGCAATACATTACGGGTTTTCAGTTGTAAAGCATAGGCTCCCATTTTACTAACAAGCCAGCCAAGCAGAGGTTTTCCAGAACACCTTAGAGCAGGCTTCACCAACCTTGCAGATAAATATGGCATGATGAGCACAGGCTTTATCTACACATTCCTAGTCAGAACTTACTTGCGAGAAAAAGACAAACCAGTCATGTTCATACCGTTTGGCTTTGTAAATGCACTTGCTATCTTGACAGACTGCTCTTTTGGAAGGTTGCTCTTAAGATAAAATGATGAAGCAGACTTTTTTTCTGAAACGTGAGTACCGTATTTTTCCGTGTATAAGACTATTCCCTAAAAAATAAAGTCAAAAATTAGGGGGCGTCTTATACACGGATACCCCCCTCTTTTCTTAAATCTGAGTCCCCAAAGATAGGGGGTGTCTTATACATGGAAAAATACGGTATGTAGACTTGAGCTCTTTCTCTGAACACATCATTGTTAATGGCCATATCATGTGAGTTTTTTTTAAATCCTCCATGTGTTAAAAAAGCGATTTAATGTCTACATTTGAAGGGGACAGACATGCCAGTTGTTTGAAACCTTTCCCTCAGATTTTGGAACATAAATAGTAGCAACCTGTCTTTTTTTGCAATAATCCATCTAGAGTTTTGGGGAGAGGGAGAATTGGCAACAAGGAGCATAGAAGGAAGCAAATTAAACCAGGACGGCTATTTACTCTCCTAAATAGTCCAAGATGACGCGCTCTCTCTCTCTCTTTCCTCTGCTTCATGCACTGTGCTCTATATAAAGGGCTAGCCAGCATTTTCAAGCCAGTAAAATGATCAGGTGCCTTATATCCTGGAGGCTTCTAGAGAGAATGGAAGCGGAGAATGTGCTCTGAATGACGTCAGCTGGGTAAATAATACCCTGCATTGAAATTGCCAGAGTATGCATTACCCTTTCAGCGAGGCCCTGCTGAGGCCATCCTCCTGCAAAGAAAACTGCACAGGCCAGATGCCTTTTTCTGCAGTATATTTCTTTTCTCTCTCTTTTTTGTACAAAGCCGGAGTAGGAATTCAAGGGAGCGGAAAAGAGGGGGAAGGTGCCTGGAGAAACAAAATCTGCCCGTGCTCAGCGTGGAAACACCTTGGGCAAGAGACATTTTCACTGGCTGCTTTCTGTTTATCTCAGGACTGGCCATGCAAAATCAGAATCAGCCGGTCACCCATTTCCAAATTCAGCACCCTGAAGACAGCACATCTCTGTTCCTCGCTTCTTTCTTGTTTAAACCCAGAGAATAACATGGAAACATCTCTGTCGCTCACCTGTTTCTAGCCTCAAAAGTTTCCAGATAACTTCCAAGTTATTAGTTAACCTAGATTGTGGAAGCAGAATAAATTGAAGCAATATTAAATATTACCTAACAAATTTGGATCTCGAAATTTGTACTTCCTGGGGACAGAATCCATAGAGCTCAGTGTTTGACTGCTACTGCTTTATACCTGCTTTGGGGGAGCAAGTAATTATTGACACACACACCCCAGGCCTCTCTTCTTTTAGTGGCTGATGGCTCTCTGGATAGAAGGTAAAGGTAAAGGGACCCCTGACCATTAGGTCCAGTCGTGGCCAACTCTGGGGTTGCAGCGCTCATCTCGCTTTATTGGCCGAGGGAGCCGGCGTACAGCTTCCGGGTCATGTGGCCAGCATGATTAAGCCGCTTCTGGCGAACGAGCAGTGCACGGAAACACTATTTACCTTCCTGTCAGAGCAGTACCTATTTATCTACTTGTACTTTTGACGTGCTTTCGAACTGCTAGGTTGGCAGGAGCAGGGACCGAGCAACGGGAGCTCACCCTGTCGTGGGGATTCGAACCACCAACCTTCTGATCGGCAAGCCCTAGGCTCTGTGGTTTAACCCACAGCACCACCCGCGTCCCTACCAATCTGTTTATACAGCACTTTAATTTGCACCTACCAGGCAGTGTAGAAGTTTGAGAGAAAGGGCCCCTGCTCCTTTAGAGTGCACCTTTTAGCAAGAGAAATTGGGTGTCAAACCCTTTGGCTGGAGAGTGTTAAACCCTCCAGCTCTCTCATTCCCCCTTGCCATTTCCTCCAGCTGCTAATTCATCTCCGACCTTCAACAAGTGGCAATCACCTAGGCAGATGTGTTGGCATGGCAACAGCTCCAAGGAGACGCTCTGCTCGCACTTGCCAGTGCCTGACCCACAGTCACCTTGTGCAGGAAGAGAAGCTGCGGCCCCCTCTCCCCCCACCCCAGGTTACGGTTACAGCCACACTTGGATTAGTGTGCATAATGCATAAATCTCTATCTCTGCAGCCTTGCATGCAGCAGCCGCAACACACCTGGGGAGTGGATGCAGCGGGGATTGTTCCCAGAAGAAGCAAAGAAAGCAGTTGATATTCAGTCTGGACATGTATCGAGATTCTTGTTCTGGCTGAATCAACCCGTCACAATTAACGCTGGTATCTCTGTGTTGTTGATGTAACTGGGAAGTGTTAGGAGAGCCTTTCAACCCAGCACTTCTTAGCGTATATGTGTTGGCTCAGTAAACCTTACAAGAACCCTGTAAGGTAGACCAGAGTCATCCCTGTCGTGGGGGGGGGGGGTTACTTAATTGACACAGAAATTCCCACTGGTGAGCTCACAGCAGACACAAGGTTTGAAGTGCAGACGTATCGACTCATACATAACTTGCCCTCTTAGCTGTGACGCTGAACCAGCTCCCAAATCTGACAGCTGAGACTTGAAACATGTGGAGTTCAAGAGATCAATTTTCCAGATACCAGCTGTGAACCTTGATGGAGATTATACGCCTGCAAGCCAATAATGAGTAAGCAGAGGAGGTGAACTTAGAAAGAAGACTAGAAAAGGCCACATGCCCACATCTGTCCTGAGTTGTTCTTAAGTCTGGGGTCTTGGCCACTGACCTGTTTGCTGTCTCTTGGCCTCAATGCTGCTTCTGTAAAATGGGTATATATGACCTCTCTTTCACATTGCTGTTGTGATTGCAAAGACAAGAAACACCTTACAACTACTAAACCTTTTACCTCAAGTGAGCCTCCTTGGATGGGCAGAGGGGTCTGACTTCAAGACCACTGAATGGCCAGGAAGTGTTTTGTGACTTGCCGATTGAGGTGGGTTATTTATTGACACTTGCCTTTCTCTCTCTCTCTCTTCCAGTTAGCCTCAAGCTCTGAGGGGTCTGCACAGCCGACACTCCTTGCCAGAGCAAGCCTGACATCAGCAGTTGCCAAGGAAACGGGTTTATTATTATATTTATTATTATCAAAACCACGTTCTTTGGAAATTTAACGAAGTGCCCATCCGTCATTCCCTTTCTTGCCACTGTGGGGGCTGGTATCTTGGACAACACCTGGCTGGTATCCTAACCTTTCCAAACAACAACATAACATGTTTGTCCTTAGAGTCAGTGGCTGCCTCTGCAGGCTTGCTGTGAGCAAAGGGAGGGGCGGCATTTGGCATATTGAGTAAGTAGGCTTCCGCCTTGGCTGTCCCTGGTGGATGGGTAGGGGCAGCCATGTCACCTGTCACTGAATCGTAGAAAGGTAGAGTCAACTACCTGAAGGAGCAGCCTTTCAGATTGGAAGGACAATGCAGACTTTCTCCCAGGTTACAATGGCAGACTAAACGTTCCGAGTCAAAACAGCCTTATCTAGAAACAAATACTGGATCCATTAATCCATTAATAACATTAAGTCATTTCAAGCATGTTGGAAACCCGATATATTTCTGTTCTCACCCTTCCGTTTGGGAGTTCCAAGGCTGTTGCTATTTTTGTGTGGGTTTCCATCACAAACTGGCCAAATCCCGGCTGTACAATTACGGTTGATGGTTGATGATCAGACTTTGACCGTAAGGGATGTGACTGGGAAACGTCTTGGAAAGTGCAGTCCTACACTTGCTTTGACGCAACCTCATCTAATCTCCCCGCAAATTGGGATGAGTACTCAGCCAGCAAGTTGTGCAGAAGCATCTATGATTCCCACTGTCTTACCACAGAAATTTTGGGTATGGGTCTGCCCAGTAGTACTCTGGCTGGTTATCCAGATTTAAAAAACAAAACAAAACCACCCTGCAAAGCAATTTACACACACTTTGTGGTAAGAGGTTGTCTGTAGGATTCAGCCACTGTTTTTTGTGACTTGACTCCTGGACTTGATGAATGCAATCCCTCGTTTTCTGAAGGCCATTCGTACATTATGTGTGTCCGACACATATATTCCTCTCTGTGCCAGTATGCTTTTATTTTCTCTTTCTTGTTTTCCAAAGGGCTTATATCAGTGTTTGATTTTTCAAATCAGAACCCTGTGGGAACTGCAGCTGCTTAGAAAATGCCAAGCACCTCTGCTAACAAGAGTTCTCACAATAACCCTCCCTTTTATACCAAAATTCCCAGGGATGCTTTGGAAGCCAGTATCCTTCCAAGTCATCTTAGTGTTGTAAGCTTTCAGGGATCCACCTCTACAAAGCAAGGAATTATGTGGATATGGGGGGGGGGGTTCTTCGTACCACCAGTTACAAAATATTATGATCATTCCTGTCTCTGCATGTTCTCCGGCTCTCGGCCTGCAATTCTTGCCTCATGCCCCCGATGCACTTCAAAGCCCACTGGCTCCTGTCCCTGCCTCTCTTTTATCAGCTATTTATTTATCCTTGTTCCAGTTCAAAGTCCAAAACCTTCCAGTCTTGTTTTGTTAACATTTTCCCCCCTCAAAAACAAGCGCATTTTTGATAAACAGCCAGCAGGGCTGGGCTGAGCGTTCTCTTTGTGGTGGTACCAAGGGGAATTTATTCTGGCACTGCGAGGATCCCATCACAGTTGCTCGTGAGGAGCAGCGAAGGTTGAGCAGCAACCCTTCCCCCTATTTGTTCCCTACTTAACATGCATGCCAGACCTCTTTATTACTTGCTGTGTTTTGAAAAACGGGTCAGATAAATGGCAAGCCCTTATTGGGGAGCACAGTACAATCCCCAAACACCCCATGTCTTCACATTATTAAAAAACGAAACGAAAAGTGAGTCTGGTATTCTTGATGCCACGAATAAACTATTAAAGGTATAATAAAACACCAAGTGCCGTTCAGTGAAATTAGCAACCGAAAGCCTCTGCCTCAAGAAATTTCCAAACGTTTGGCAGTCAGGGAAGTAGACATGGGCAAATACCCTTATACCAATTTGCGCCAGGAATGAGGGATTTTATGCAAGGGGCTCCCCTCATAAAGGGACATTTGAGCAATGTTTTAAAGGAAGGAGAGGTGATGGCCCCCTGGCAGAGCAACAGAGAGGCAAGGAAGGGGCCACCGATGCTTTTGCTTCTCCCCAATTCAATCCCTGGGACGCGGCTGGCGCTGTGGGTTAAACCACAGAGCCTAGGACTTGCCGATCAGAAGGTCGGCGGTTCGAATCCCCACGACAGGGTGAGCTCCTGTTGCTCGGTCCCAGCTCCTGCCAACCTAGCAGTTCGAAAGCACGTCAAAGTGCAAGTAGATAAATAGGTACTGCTCCGGCGGGAAGGTAAACGGCGTTTCCGTGCGCTGCTCCGGTTCGCCAGAAGTGGCTTAGTCATACTGGCCACATGACCCAGAAGATGTACGCCGGCTCCCTCGGCCAATAAAGCGAGATGAGCGCCGCAACCCTAGAGTCGGCCACGACTGGACCTAATGGTAGGGGTCCCTTTACCCTTTATTCAACCCCTGGTGTCACCTGGTAGGGCTGGGAATGCCCCATCTGAAACCTTGGAGAGCCACTGCCAGTCAGTGCTGGTGAGGCTGAGCTAGATGCATCTCTGGTCTGGCTTGGTAAATGGCAGCTTCCTGCGTCTTAAGGGCCATATATCTCAGCAATGGGGGATTTGCTTGCCCACAGAAGGCCCCGCTTTCAAATCCCAGCAACTCCTGTTAGGACTGGGGAATCCTCCAGTCCAAAACTCTGTGGAGAGCTGCTGCCAGCCAGTGCAGGCAATGCTGAGCTGGAGGGACCGATTCTCTGACTCGGCATATATAAGGCAGCTTCCTCCCTTTGTCATTTATGCGAGAGAGCAGGCGAGTTGCACGCTGCGAGCTGTTTCCAGCTGGCAAGCTGCTGCAGCCCCGAGCCCAGCGCGAACTCATTCTTTCAGTCAACAGCGAGGCTTCGCAACAGCAGGGGGATTAATGCAAAGAGGCAGCTTGCTCGGCTCCCTCCGTGCTTCACCACCAGCTCATCGCCCCCATAAAGAGGGAGGGGAGGTCGTCACTGGAAAGTCAACGTTAGTGCTTCAGACAGAGAGAGGTAGCCGGGCAGGGTGACCTGTGGACAGAGAGCAGGACTGTCTGTTTTTCTCCTGCCGAGTGAGCGGGCCGAAGTTGTCACAGCGCTCTCTCGGATGCGAATCCAGAGGGAAACAAGAGCTCTTCTGAACGCAGATTGAGGCAGCAACTGGGAGGCAGCCAAAACCAACGCCAAGGCCTCAGGCTCCCTGGAGAAAGGGTCGCTGCATTCCTGGCGGCTGCCTGGTCACAAGGCGAGCCCGATGGTGACGCAACGCTGTCTGTTTACTGCCAGGAGCGAGCCCAGGAAAGAGCCTGCCCTGAGCAGACCCTTGCGGTGCCAAGG
This sequence comes from Podarcis raffonei, assembly GCF_027172205.1. Taxonomy (NCBI): domain Eukaryota; kingdom Metazoa; phylum Chordata; class Lepidosauria; order Squamata; family Lacertidae; genus Podarcis; species Podarcis raffonei. The sequence continues at coordinate 25,229,736 of NC_070616.1, forward strand.
CGAACTGAGGTCAAGGCTCCTCCTTCTGGAAGCCAGGCAGGGGGTGACGAAAGACCGTGCTAAGGAGGCAAGGCCTCTCAAGTGCTGTGAAGGTGGATTTGGTGGGAAGTGAAGGGGGATTTCCCCCTTTTATTCCAATGGCCTAGTGTGTTTTGAGCATAGGGTGTTTTCCAAAGGGGACAAGTGCTGGCTGGTTCTCAGGACCGGCCCGAGAACTTCTCCTACCTGAGAGGGGGAAGGACAAATTGCATATTTCACGCCTGTAGGGTGGAAGGCAGGGAGACCAACAGTAGGTGGCGCCAGAGCCAATGAAAGTGGAGCCACCCTGAGCTCTTGTAGGTTGAAGGCAGACAGGTTGGTGGGGCAGTGCCCCCTTTCCACTAATGCAGCAGCCTCCACTGCTCACACCCCCTTCCATGCACAGACTGGCAGGTGGCTTTTCAATGTTGACAACGTCCTCTGCTGTACCTGAAGGCAGGATGAAGAGCACCTGTCACACCTCATGGTCCACATAGCTCTGTCCTCCAGTACCACCACCACCACTCCCTTCCCTTCCCTTCCCACCCCACATTTGCTTCCTCCCTCTACCCAATATTAGGGCTGGCCCTTCTAGTTCCCCAACTCCAGATTACTTCTGTCCCCTAGTGAGCCCAATGAGAGGAGGGACGGGATGGGAGTGATTTGACCTCTGCAAATCAACAGACATAGTGGCTCTTGGAAAGTGTCAGGCAGTGGGGTTAAGGGGAAAGGATTATCCATAGATAACACATTTTTCAGCAGCTATGAGATTTTATCGCGTGTTATTTTGCTGCCTTCGCCTTTTCTTCTTTGAGATTAAGAAATCCACAGGGCGAACCTCTGGATCCAATGCTTTCTCTGGAAGAATTAGTTTTCTATGCAGTTGGGAGTGTTTCCCCACAAGGGACATTAAAACCTGGACACACACCCTTGGCCTCAGGTGGTATATGCAACCCAGCAAAAGCTTCCCCATTGATTTTATATATATATATAGTGGTCTGAAGAGGGTGACTCTTTGGTAAGTTATCTTGATACTTTTTTGAGAGATTGAAAAGTTGTATTGCAAGGAGAGAGAACATTATCCTGCAACCATAGAACAGCAGAGGGTAAGTATTTTGGGGGAGGCAACAGCTCTGCTGAGCGATATAATGCCTGCACCACAAGCTGATGCCTGCCATGCTGACTCACAAGCTTAGTGGGCACAATAGATTGTAACTGGTGTGTGAACTGCTGTAGAGACAACCTGGAACCTCCTCAGAATTTGGTGCTGGTCCAGAAACCCCACCCTGCTTGTGTTCCAGGGTCTGTCAGTTCGATTCGTAATCCAGATGCAGCTGCTTTGTTGTTATGCTTAATAATGTTAGGCAGCCCCAAGGGAATGCACAATGTTTCACCCATTAGGCTGAATACACCCTGTTGTAAAACACACTTCTGATTCTCTTAGTAAGATCTCCTTCGGGCAGCCCTGCAGTGACCAGGTTTCTCTCACTGAGAAAAAGGTGTAGAAAATTTGGTCATAGATCATTGGTAGAGCCTCTGCTTTGGATGCAGAAGGCCCTGGTTCATTCCCTCCCAACTCTAGATAGGGTCAGGAGAGAACCAGTTCTGGTTGATGCCCATTGAGACCATTAGGGCAGAAACAAAGCTAACAGGCAGCACAGCCAGAGCCAATGGCAGGTAGAGACATCTCTTGATTGGTTGCAAGCAAAAAGGTAGGCAGGTGCAGACTAGCTGAGGTCAGAGCTTGGTAAGGCTGTGCCCTGTTAGCCCTAACAGAGTAGCCTCCACTGGAGGTAACGCTGCCTGAAACCCTCAAGAACTGCTGCTAGCCAGTGTAGACAATGCTAAACTAGATGGGTCAATGGCAGCTTCATATCAGTGGACCTGGGTCACTAGCAGGAAGGAAATACTGGTTCCAGGTCTTAGCTGCAAAAGGATTCTTTGGTCATTAATGTGATCGCTCAGAAGTCGGGGAGGGGGTGTGCCCAAGCTTTAATTGAAGCATGCAAAGTCAGCTTTTTATTGCAAGTTCCTGATAGTGACAAATATTAAAACTTGGGCAACAACAAAGTTCTGTACTGGATGTCAAAGGTTAGTTGAGCTGCAGGAGAAGAGGAATTCCTAAGAAGCAAAGAGCCTCTTATTTTCTCTGGCCAGCATCCTCTAGTTGAGAACTGTGGCAAAAAATAACTGATCTTTATGAGCAGATCTTGCATTGAGGCAGCAGTTTCCTAATCTAATAATAGGCCCCGAGCTTGTTGATGGCATGATTCATGCTGCATTGCATAAACCAGCTGGAAGGGTCGCTCCAGTCTCCAGAACATCAGCTCGAGACTAACAAAACTCCCAGCTGCTCTCTGCCTTTCTGTACATAGCAAGGCACACGTGAGCCTCTTCTTTGCCCTACTGAGCAAATGGGGACGGAGGCCACGCATGCACGGTTGCACCAATGTGCAAAAGCTCTTGTGGTGAGGACAATATGCCTTCATGCAGCCTGCTTTGTGTAGCAAGATATTCCTAGCTGTTAAGGAGGGTTGAATTTTTTTGCCTTTTGCAAAGCTGTTACAAGGCACAGGAGAGCACAGCTTCGGGGTGTGGGCAGGAGAGAAGCCAGTGCTGTTTAGAAGGACTAAAAGGGCAATCAGCAAGTACAGTGTTTAAATGGGACCAGCACTCTCCTATTTCTTCTCTAAAGTATGTTAAAAGGGGGGGGGGGGAAATCACCAGATTCTGAATCAGGCCACACTGGAGATCCCAGGCAGCCTCTGCTGTTTCCAAATAGGGACCAACTCAGCTGTGGAGGGAGAGGCTAGCAGCTCTCCTTAAGTCTGTTTCTGACTCAACCCTTTCTCTTCTCCTCTTCACAGCTTTGCCCAGCCACATCTCCTGCCCTTCCTGTGAGGATGATGCGCCGGTTTTCCAGATTCGCAACCTCTGTGTGTTGTTCCGGTGTTGGGGTGGAGATGTTCATTCAATCCCACTTCTGGCCACCCTGGTGGCAATGAATCTTCAGCCTGCAGCCCTGCTCCCATGTGAAATATTTAGTTACGTTATCTTTTGTGGGAAAACTTAGCGGCTGCATTTTCTTCCTTACAATTCAGGTGAACAAGGTCAAGTGACCAAAATCAACTCATTTGCTTCTGGGACTGGCTTCCTCAAACATTTCTTCAGAATAACATGTTTTGTGATTTTTTTTAACATGCGTAAGTTTAGGGTGAAAAATCATCTGCTGCCTCCCACTTCTTCAGGGCCCCCGGCTAGATGCATTAGCTGTACATGGTGAAGGATAGTCTCATTGGATGCTTAAAATGTCAGCTCTAGCCTCAGAAGGGAGACCTTGGCCTTCCCGTCATGAAATAAATCACCTGTTGCTCTCACATGTTGTCAGCACTTTTCTCATCTACTTTTGAGGCTGTGGATGATGCAGTTAGAGCTTTGGGTGCATGAAAGACAGAGAGAGACCAACACACGCACTTTCCTTCCACACCTAAAACTGCATTTGGGGGGATACAAGCCTAATATTTAATCACTAATGACACAGTTTCATAGTACATACAGTGCAGACTGAATGAGAAGCCACTGTATTTCACAGCGACAGGTGTGCAGTGAGGAGGAGAGCTCCCTTCAACACTTTAGTAAATTTGGAAACATTACAAAGCCAGACATTTCACAAAGAAGCTAGAATGTAGACGGGGGGTGGAAGGAAACTTAAAACAAAAAAACACCCTACACAAACTCGTGTTTTGGCAGCAGCTGACAAGACAGACAATGGAGGTTTTTAAAATAAAAACCCACTCACGCACAAGTCAATGTTTCACTAAATTATGTAATTAACAGAGTCACAGTTCTTGAAAGTGCAAGTTATTTCTGCTCCATCTGAGTCAAGGAGGGCCTTTTCCCCTGAAGACCCACCAGGAAGCGTTGTGCATTCCTGCTGGTGAGGCTGTTTTCTCTCTCCAAAAGGCCTCTTAAAACACACACATACACCCCCCCCAAAAAAAAACTTCCCTCCGGGGTTGGCGAGATGTTCTGTGGTGGAGGGGAAATACTGAAAGACCCACAGCAGCCCCAGGCTACCTTTCAGCCAGAAACTTAGTAAACGTTCGCACAAACCAAGATTTTTGCTCCTGTTGACTCCTCAGCAAGATGACGCCTTGCTCATACTTTCCAGGAGTTTCTGAAAGCGAAGCAGAGCCCCCAAACAATGGCAGATCAGGTGGTCAGTAATATTGCAGCACAGCCAGCCAAAAAAGGGAAACCTTCCCAAGCATTTCCCTACCCACCCACCACAGCCACTGCCACTCTTACAAAAAAGGGGAGTGGGCAGGTGGGATGGAGACCCCTGAAGAAGAAGCTGGCATCTTCGGCCGGTTCTTGTTGGATCCCCAGAGGCTCGAGCTAGCCTCCAGCTTTCTTCCTGGCTTGCTTGAAGCGCCGAGGCTTCAGGATGGTATAGTTCATGTATGTCGTGTGCTGGTGGGACAGGAAGGGGATGTAGAACGCCCGAAAGAACTTTGAGGACCTGGAAAACCAAGGAAGCTTTTGAAAATAAAATGTATGACACACACATTGCTAGCTATTAATAGCAAACTTGGTGGTGGGAAGGCACCAAAACAGGCCTACCCACAGAGAAAGTGGGGGTTTCTAAGACTCCCTAGATGTGCAGGGGAAAATTAGAACATTAAGGGCAGTTGAACATCACTTATAGGGAAAGGGGAACAAAAAAGAATTTGACAGGGAGGGCTGGCCTGCTTAAAGACCCTCGTCGCTTATTGTATGCTTGAGGGGGTGGGGAAGTGCTAAGGCAGCTGGTGGGGAATGGGGAGGGTCTCCTTGGTTTAAAAGTGCTGGCACATGCCTTTGCTGCCTCAGCTGGGATCCCTAATCCATCCTGCCCTTTCCTCCCCCAGAACTGGAGCGCTCAGCCAATGCAGAATTAAATGGACCCAGACAAAGCTGCTGCCTGAGTAGCATAATTAGTCGATGGCTCTGAGTGCTCTCTAATTCAATTAGCAGCACCATTTATCAAAGCCAACTGAGAGTTACCACGGCACTGGCTGACGTCAATGGGGGACTCTTTGTGTCCCAGAAGCCTCTGGTTCAGCAAGCATGAATCGAGCAGCCAGGGTCATTCAGTTTCCCAGAGAAGAGGAACAGTAGTTGTGAGAAAGATAAAACGCACTCGTCAGGCAGCAGGCGCAGAGTGGCAGCCCAGTGCAGCAGCCCCCACTGGCTCTCCTGTGTTTGTGCACTGGTCCCTCCTACCCGAGCCTCCAAGCCCAAAATGTTACTTGAAAACCCATATCTCAGCTACAGCCCTGCTATATCACTACATTTACACAAATAGTTTCAAGAGCAGAATTGTGGCACTCAAGTACAGAATGCAGCAGGAGCAGCTAAACTTAAGGCCCACCCATGTAGAAATTCCCTGAGAACACTGAGCAGTGGTCATGGTCAGGCCGGTGGTTTTTGATTTACACAGTGCCTGGAGACCACAAAGGGGGGGGCAGAGAAACAGACAGTTGTTAGTCTGCATTCTCCCCTTGAGGGTTCAGGAGTTAGGCAGCTGGCTGCGCTGCATTGGAGGTCAGCCGGGCTGAGAGAGGGGCAGCCAGCCAGAGGTTCGAGTCCGTTTGCAAGCAGCCACGTGACCTCCCCTCTCCCTCCATCTCCTCGGTCAAATTCCAGTCTCTGAAAACAGCCAATAGCTATTAACAGATCCATTCCCCTGCACACACCCGCCACTCTCTCTTTTTGGAACCGCTATGTTTGGATCGACGGAGCAGCTGCCAGATCTAGAGGCTGCCAAAATCCAGCATGCCCCCGGCTCTCGCTCTTCCTCCCTCTGAACCAGGAGCAAGCAGTAACCAGCTGTCACTGCTACAGGCAAGTCAACGGAGGGTCTTCCACCAGGTTCCCATAAAAAGGAAGGCGTGGAAAGGGCTCAGGGCTTCAATTCATGCTTGCTGCTTAGAATATTTAGGGATTAAACATATGCCAGGACTGAGCCCCAGTAACTTTTCCATTTTTAAGCCCCCTTTTCCCTTTGGAACATATAAAATAATGAAAGTGACACTTCCTCTGTGCGTGTGCAGAACACGTACTGCAGAACAAACACATCTGACATTTGAGGGAAGGATTTCCCCAAGGTGAGGAAGGGCAGACTGAAGGTCAGATGTCTTCCTTTTCAGAAACTAAAGCACTGGAGATATTTGTCTCACTGTCAATGCATTTCTATATGTTTTGCGAGTGCATAAGCCAAACCACAGTGAAAAATACCACTTCATCACACACAGAATTATTGCCAGGCTGCACAAGCTATGGAATATTTAACACCATGTAATTTCTTCAGATTCAGTATTGGCAGAAGTGGCCAAGGATGGAAGCAGCTGCTTCGGATGCTGCCTCTCTGGGTCGCCAGCACAGTCAGCTGCACCTCCTCCTGCCACCCCACCCCCCCGAGCTGCCAATTGAGATACTCCAGCAAGCTGGTAACCTATTAACACATCTCCCACTGCCACCTTCCTTGGGGAAATTCTCGCAGAGCTGGCTTCCCATCCACCCACTCATCAAGCTTTTTATTTATTTTTTTAAAATAACAATTCTCGATCATGCTCTTATCTTTTAAAATATATAAAGAGAAAAGCGTGGGGAGTGCTGGGGAAGCCAGACAGCTGGTGAACACTTCTGAGGAGCCAGACATGTCGCAGCCGTCAACGTGAGGCTGGAAGGGGAAGAGGAAGTGGATTGCATGGGACCCGAAATCCCACCCTCAGTGTCTCATGAGGCTGACAGATCTTTCCTGAAAGGTGAGCCCCCCTGGGACCAGTAGACTTGGGAGCAAAACTTCAGCCAGAACAGTTGCCGAGAGGAAGAGGATGACACAGGGGAAATGCAAATTTAGAAGTGAGGGGATGTGATTAACTTCACACCTCAGTAATCTTTTTAGCAGTCTACAACTCACTTGCAAGGGAAAGGGGGGGGGGTAGGAAGAAGAGTGCTGCTGGCTGCCAACAGTCCTCCCTGCTGGGGGGGGGGGAATTCCTTCCTTCTCGACCTCTAGCATGACTCAAACCCTGGGCCAAGTCATCCCAAAAGGAAACTTTATTGAAAATCCACCAGCAGTGCAGGCTGTTGCCATTCCAAACATCACTGTCATAAGGAGTAGACATAGCAGGTGCAGTTTGCCTGTGCACATTAAGAGCGCGCACACATGCACACACACACGACTACTGCTCCCTTTTTCAGGTAACGACTTTTCCATCCCTCCCTCCCTCCCCAAAAGATGCAAGTTCCCGAATTGAGTTTTGCAGAGATCCCTAACTAGGCAGAATGCGCCCCCTATAGCCCTCCTTTTCCCCTTGTGCTTTTCAGCATCTTACCTTGAACTATCCAGGAAAGGCTTGTAAGCGATACTGATCCATTCTTCCCTGTTGGCTGCATACCGTGGCTCCCTGGGTGCTTCGGTTGCAGTGTCTAAATCCACCAGGTAATGGCATTTGGAAATGTCAAACTGGAAGGGAGAGAGGACATTTTGGGTTGGTTCCCATCTCCTACAGGGATGCAGCTCACACAGCATTAGGACTCCTACTCTTTGCAGGGACAACATCTCCTTGCCTGTCTCATCAGTAGAAGAACAACAATTGGGATGCTTTTCTGCATTACAGCTGTCTCACATATGCACATTTGGGCCACAAGTTGTACTGTGCATAAGAGTTTATGTTTTTAGGACCTGGGTGTGTCTATTCTGCTTGCATCCTGTGACAACTTGGTGACTGAAGTTACGTTTTGTTTTTTTAAAATACTTGAGTGTCCAGGCACTTATCACGGAAACAGCTTTATCCAAATGCAGTGACGTCCCCCGGCTATGGCCACTTATGTTTAAACAAGTACGTAGGAATCCCCCACATGCCAAAGAGAAGTTCTGCCCTGAAATAAATCAAGAGTGCTGTTTCCCGTTGGGCACAGCAAGCGTGTCCTGTCCAAGGTACCAGAGAGAGGGGGGGGGAAGATGCCACTTACGTATCTGGAGGGCTCTTCCTGGTTTTGGTCGTTCATGTCTGTTGGAATGATGCGAGTGGCCATTGGTCCCTTGGCAAATGGTTTTGGCAACTGGCCCCTGAACTCTGATGGAATGAACTGAAGCTGCCAACTGCAGGGAGTAAGAGGGAGGGGGGGTGATATTAAACCCTGTGGGCTTTTAACTTGCAAGCAAAACGCCACAGCAATAACCCAGCAAGGCAAAGGCTGTGAACACAGCTTGGGTTTGCCAGCTGTCCGCTACAGAACAGCTCACCGTAATCTGCAGGCCACAGGATGAGGATGTGCCTGTGATTCCTTCGTGGGTGAATCAGGATTTGGGAGTGGGGTATGTGTGTGCACATGTTCACAGTCCCATTATCATTAACTGCTCTTCATGTTACATATTCTAGGGGCTTCCCTCATCAGAGGGCTGCAGACCATGGGGAAATGGAATGCTACAGTTGTGACAGGCCATTGGAGGGGGGCACGTGCAGCACTCCTGAGAGTGCAAAGAGAACAAAGGCCAGAGTCAGGAAAAGAGGAAAACAAACAGGCTCCTGTAGGTACAAAGCCTTGCTAAATTCACATTTTGCCTACAAGCGCCAAGAAAGTTTGCAGCTCAGGTGTCATTCGGAGCCCGTCTGCTGCAACAGGGTCAGAGCAACCCTGGCAGAAGGTGCTTCAGTGGGGCAGGAGATCTAGAAAGCCTTTTTGTCCTTGATGCTCCTTAACTCATGCTCCAGTGACTCCAAGAACACAGCCCTCGGCTGCTGCCTGAGCCCTAATCACTGGCAAGGCCAGAACTAATCCCAGCTCTTGCAACGCTGCAGCAGTTTTGACGTAGTCTTGGGCGAGTTTTGTTCCTCTTAATCATCAATCCCTTGTGACGGTGTTGGGATTTAATGCCTCATTCTCTTTCTCTCTTTTTTTAAAGGTGTGGGGGGGGAGAGATATCCATCTGGCGCATTATGGTCTAGGTACCGTTAGGTTATTAAAGCCTTGAATTTACAGCTACAGTAACGTCTGTGCAGGCAAAGCTGCCTCGGTTTGAAGCTGAAGGGGCAGGCATAAGCACAGCCTGACGTGAGCATCAGTGTCACCATGAAAAGCTAAACGCAAAGCTGTGCTAATCAGTAGCACACACAACACACCCAGCCAAAAAAATCCCACTTAAAATTCTGTCTTCAGCCAAACCAAAGTATATTACTGTAGGAGCTGGATTTGGCCATCTGCACTACCTGAGCAAATCTGAATCATGTCTCATCTTTTGAAAAGTCATTTTCTGCAATTATTTGCATAATGGATGCAGATGAGGGGAGGAGCAAGGAGCTCACAGAAGCTCCTGTCCCCTTTGTATTAGCCATGAGGCCTAGAAACCTTGCTTTGTGGGGGTTTTTTAATCCTGAAGTGGGTTTTATAGGAAACTGAATTCTGCTCCTAATTCCACATTTTGCATTATTATTTTTTTGCTGCAGTCCTGCAAAATTACTTGTTTCATAAATTTATTTACTGCTTGATTGTAAAAAACAAACAAACATTCTCAAAGCGGTTTACAAAAAGAATTGAGCAATAAATATATTAGTAAAAAGAAAAATGAAACCTGGCAATAAACCAAAAACACATCAAAATTGCAACCTCAACACAACACAACACTGCCCAGTGTTTAGGTCACAATGTCCAGGTCCTCTATCCATCTCACTGGCCTCAACACCTTCCTTTGATTCCTGCAGTGGCCAAAAGCAACCCAGTTCTCATCACCATCGGTGAGCCTGGGGGAACTTGGCCATTGCAGCTGCTAATGAGGTTCTCTCTCAAACTATGGAAAACAGCTGCAGATCCTGGTTTCAAATCTTGGTTAAGAGGCAACCTTAGTTAAAAGCTGGCAAACCTGGGAGCCAGAGGAGGACATTGTTCCATGGTCCTCAGTCTTCTGTTGCTGTGTGATCTACTTTGAAAACTGAGAATGTACAAAGAGCTCTGCTGGATTAGGACAAAGATGTAGTCCAGTGACCAGCCAGATCCCCATGGGAAGCTCTCAAGCAAGACATGAGCATAGCAGCAGCATTCTTCCCTCCTGCAATTCCCAGCACCTGGTATTCAGAGGGGAAACTGCTGCTTGTGTTTTTAACTGCTGCTGGTTTGGCTAGTTTGTTTTTGTTTCTAGGCAGCATTTTCTCTTGTTTTTAGGTTTTACTTTTATCTTGTGCTACAGTAATTTTGTATAAGCCACCTCATGCGCTTTTGGAGGACGATGGGGCATAAATGACCTGGAAGGCTGACCATGTGAGCAGCTGGCATGGATACCGGTCCACCCAAGTATTTACTCCTGGTCTATGCACAAATTGGTTATCTATGGTGATGAACAGCACCTGCATCCTTGTGGGATAAACCCTGTTTGTGTCTTGACTTACTTATCTGGCAGGAGGAAGCTGCTGGGGAAACGGTGCCATTCCTTCCCCACACAAACGTGAACCGGCCTCCCCTCTGGCACAGTGTGGATTGTGGGATCAGTGGCAATTCTGTGGAATTCAGGGTACAGGTCAAGGGGCCCATGGTAACCTAAGAGGAAGAGACACTGCAAGTGAAAAAAAAGGAAGAAGATTTGGCTGTGCCTTTGTGCCTAAACAATTTTAGGAACCCCTTCAAGTCAGTATGAGCTTCCCTGAGCTTTGATGAACTGCGAAAATGCCCTTCCCTTGCACTCACCAAAGAGTACCAGAAATTTACACTTTAGAAACTGCCTTGTAAGGAGCCAAGCCACCAGCCCATATAGCTCAGCATCTTACCTACTAGGGATAGAAAACCCCTGAAACTCCAAATATTGGACTACACCGCCCAGCATCTCTGACCATTAGTAATGATGACTGGGGCTGATGGGAGTCGGAGTCCAACAGGCTCCGACCAGCAGTGGCTCTCCAACATTCAGTCAGAAGTCAAGACTCTCCCAGTCTTACTTGAAATGCCAGAGACAATATCTAAACCAGAGACTTCCTCAGTTTCTTAGCCACTATGCCACACCAGCTCTCATAAGGCCTCTTAACTTCAAAAGGGGCTCCAGAATGTGCTTTGCTAAGCATCCTAGGTTAGCTACCCAATTTCAGAACACATCTGAAGGATTTTACATTAAATCCCAAAGGCTCTGGGTAGCTACACAGTATCCTTAAATCAGGAGAGAAGCAAAAGGGGCAGGAGAGAAAGAATCAAAAGAGTTGTTAAAATCCCATGGCTACCACCAATATTAACCACCAGCACAGACCAAAAGGCCTGAAAGACTCCCACAAGATGTCTAGGCTCAGACTTTGGCAAATGGGAATTCCAAAGTTGTGATTCAGCTGCCAAGAATGCTATTCTCTGCAGATGGCATGCTGATGGTCAGGTGTCTCCTGCTCCATGGTTTCTGGATAAGGGAGGAGTAAGCTACCCCTGAAATGCATTACGATGTTTGTTTGTCCACCTGGGATTAATAAGTAGCAGGGCAGCCTCTTCAGAACCCACCTCTGAACAAAGCTACGGAGCGCGACAAGGAGAGGAGCCCAAAGACAAAGATGGTCCCCAGGGCCAGCCAGTTTGAAGAGACCGTGTAGTGCTCCAGGCGGTAACGTTGAAATATGAAGTGGTAACATTTCTGAGGAAGGGGAGAGAGAAAAGCAAAATATGAATGTCATTTAGACTACAACAAGGGGAGGGGGGAATAGAGCTCATTTCAATAACCCAGTGGTGGAAGATGGTGGCTGCTGCAAAGAAGCCTCAAACAGCCTTTCCATAAGATTATATTTCTGCACAAGTTCGGGAAATACAAAGCGGAATGGGATGGTGCAGCTGGCACTCTCCAGATGCTGCCATCATCCCTGGCCACTGGGGCTGAAGGAGTTGTGGCTCAAAACATCTGGAGGGTACTGGGTTGGCAAAGGCTGCACTGTAGCATCACTGGGAGACAACAGTGTGGACTTCTTTTGGTGCCAGCTGCCCACTTTTATACTTTTTTTTGGCACAACCCAGACCAATTTTGAGAGCTCCCAGCCCAAGACTCCTGTGTGCAGCTGGGACCACAGGAAGAAAAAGCTCCTTGTGTGTTCCTGGATAGCACAGATTCCTGCAAACCTCTCTCTCTCTTTTACTATTGCTTCATGCCAGCTCTCGAGGCTACATGGAAAGCTCATGCGTCAAGTTGGGAACTCAAAGTAATGCAGTGAAGGGGGAACCATCTAGTATGTACATGGCCTTGCTTAGGTGTGGGCCCTCTCCACCTGCACCCACACTCAGCCATCGCCACCCCCAAACGCACCTGAAGGGCAGAGAGTCCTACAGCACCACATAGGCAAATGAGGGGGTAGATGGGATACAGAAACCTCTCTTCTTTGTGAGGCTGGCTGAAGAAAATCAGGATCCAGATGTACATGGGAGAAAGCGTCAGCCAGTAAGGCCGTCCCAGATTCTGAACTGGAACAAAAAAAGAAGAAGGGGGGGTTAGCTCCAGGAAGGGAGAGGCTCAAGGACAACCAAGGCATTTGGATCAGGACCCCACCACACCCTTATCTTGGAATGCAGCACTTTGCTGTTTATTTCAGCTCTCTGTTGGGCTTTTGGGTGGGGAAATCTGATGCGGGCTTTATAGGCTGTGTACACACTATGCCTTTAAAGCCCATTTGATGAATGTTTTCTTCCTCAAAGAATTCTGGGAAATGTAATTTGTTAAGGGTTGCTGGGAATTGTAACTCTGGGAGGGTGACCATAATTCTTTTAGGGAAATAATGAGTGTGCTTTAGCGGTATACACAGTCAGACATGAAGGCACTGTAACTCTGAAGACCACCACTGGCAGGGGAGAATCACTCCTTCATGCTCTGTTTGTGAGCATCCATCTGGCTGCTGCTAGAAACAGAAAACTGGGCTAAGGAAACCCTTGGCCTAATCCAGCAATGCCCCTCTTGCATCATCATCAGGCATGAACCAGCTTTTTATGGAGCTTGCTTTATGGAGCTCCGATGTGAACCCTGAGCTACATAGGTACAGGGGCTTCTGCCATTTCTCCTCAGTGCCACTGAAAGTGCCTGGGACACAGCTACTAAATGCATCTAAAAGCCACCCGATCTTGGGCAAAGGTATATGATAAATGCATATACCTCAAATTTCACAAATAAATACTTTCCCCCAGGCTTATAAGCAGAGCGATAGGAAAAACGAGAACAGTCTTTGATTTACCAGCTACCTGGTAGGTGTTGTAGAAGTTCATCCAAGGGGGAATTCTAAGGAGCCTAAGATGTTGAAAGAAAAATGTGCTTGCTTAGGGGCGGGCACTTCTAAAACCTCCAATGCTTTGTTACGGCAGCAACAGAGTACACCGAGAACTCTGAACGCACATTCTCTCTCTTGAAGGAAAACAAAACCAAGGCACCACCTCCCTTGTCTCCCCTCGAATGAAGCAGGAAGTCATTTATTTGGAAGTAACAGCAATTACTTCAATTTGCAAGGGCTGCAGAGGCAGCTCAATATATGTCAAAATCCTGAATTGCCCCCAAAAGGAAAAGCTTGGGGTGTTAAAGCAAATCAGGATTGCACAGCGCTTCACAAAGCCCGTGAGAACAAGGCGTGCAACTGAAGGGACCCCCCCTGCCGCCGCTTCGGGACACAATCTGCTAAGCAGAAAGGCATGAAATGGGTAGTTACAGCAGCCTCCACTACTGGGCTTGGCTGGCAAGAGGCCTTTATGTTTCCCACAGTGCATGCGGCGCCCTTTGCAAAATGTGAGCGCTTAGTGCACTCTAGTGGACATCCCTGGAAGTACAAGCCTTCATTTCAGAGATGGGCAAGACAGAAAGACAAACATGGTCCACCAGTAGACCACTGGTCAGTATCTGGCAAACACCCCCATCCTCAGTGCCCCACTGGTTTCTGGGATTTTGTTTGTTTGTTTGTTTCAAAACAAAGAATGCTGGAGTTTTTCAGAGCTTGGTCTGATCCAGAATAGCACTCCTTGTGCTGTTAAGCAGGTGAGCCTTCTCAGGAACACCTAGCAGGAACAAGTTACGCCTTAATCATTTAGAGATCCGGAGTATATGCTACCACCTTTAAAAATTCACTCACATCAGTGACCTCCAGGGATGCTAGTAACAAATAAATACATTGGTCCACAGCAGAGTGAAGCCAGCCCACCCTTGTGCAGAACTTGTGTGTCTGCCCTGTGGCAAAGCTGGGCTGCTGCCATTAGCAAGTTGTTTAACTTCTATAAATACTGGATAAGCAAGCCTGCAGCTAGCAAAGAAATTATTTTTTTAAAAAAGTAAAATAAACATTTCTGAGGCGTCAGGGCAGTAGGGGACCAGGCAGGGGTTGTGGAGGCAGGCTTGATGCTTTTTTTAAAAAAGCAGTCCTGATTGGAGAACTGGTGCCCTTTGATTGCACACAGCCACTGACATACAGAACAAGAATTTCAGAATAGGGGGAGAAGAAAACAGAAAGCAGCGAGGTTGCATAAGCAAGGCACACTTCATTCATGTTAAGTACTTATACTCTGCTTTTAAATTTAACAAAAAGCTTCCAAGGTGAGTAACAGCCACCAGCACTAGCCAGAGAAGAAGATACAAGGAGTTGCAGGCAGACATCAAAGTTCCTGCTCCCCAGCCTTTGGAAAGTCCTGCTCAAGCTCCACTTGGACTTCCAGGATTCCAGCAAAAGCCACCTCAAACTTCTAATGCTTTTCTGGCGGTCATAAGGGCTAGAATCCTACTTCAATTTTTTGTGGCGGGTAATAGCAGGTTCTCGGCACACGAAATTCCGCCTGAGGTTCCCTGACTGCCCTGTCCTTCTGTGGCTGCTCTGAACACTTGCAGTCAGGAAGGATTTGGCCAATTCCACCAAATGAAGTTGCACTTGCAAGCAAGCTGTCGCCTGACAGTCATACCATAGCTTCTAGCTGAGCTCCCAAAAACACACCGCAGCACTCACCATGAAATTTCTGCAGCAGACTTTCCATGAGAGAGGTCAGGGGTAAGGCCAGGAGTGCCAGCACAAAGGCCACGTTGAAGTTCAGAAAGCCATTTATGAAGTAGAAAGACCAGGGCTCTGTACCTAAGGGAGGCAAAGAGAGAAGAGAAAATTGGGAGGGGGGGAATGTTGCAAAGGTGTAATATTTCCATACAGAGTCCTGGAGAAGGCTCGTGGTGCCCTTCTGCAATCAGGGCCTATCACTTGAGACAGAGACTCTGCAGGGCAATAGCAATGTTCTGGACCCAGCAATTCCTCAGGCCTCCCCAGAACATAAAGAGCAGCCCTCTAGCCAAAAGGTCCAGCAGATGCCTCTGGGAATCCCACATGCTGGGCCTGAATGCCACAACTTTCCCCCATGGTTCCTCCCCAGCACCCGTTATTTCAAGATATACTGCCTCTAGTATTGGTGGCTTCCTATAGCCATCAAAACCAATAGCCATTATATCCTCCTCACACATTACTTTTTATTTTTTAAGCTTCTTGCTTATTTGCTTGTTTTAAGTGTTCACCTAAGATGTAAATGTGACGTTCAGATGTGAACATTCATATCGGACAAGAGATGTTTGTCAAGAGAGCAGGGATGAACTGCAGCTCAATTTTAAAGGGGGGCAAAACAACCCATAGTAAACACAGGCTCCTTGCTCGGCAACACCTGAAATGACAACTGGCAGTCTGCAAATTTCAACCAGGTATAGTATCTAGCAAGAGTCCAATTATTATTTTCCCCTCAGACCAGGTTAATACGTCCTGTAACATGCTGGCCGTAATTATTTATCATTGCTCCTTTTTCTTCACATATCAGCCTTCCCCAACATGGTACCCTCCAGATGCTTCAAACTGCAACAGCCATGCCGGTTGGGTCTGATGGGAGTTGTTCTTCAAAACATCTGGAGGGCATTAGTTTGGGGAAGGCTGTTTGGGGAAGGGAAAAGGGTGCCTTGCTCTTGGGGCCCTCAGCGATTCCAAGGCAGCTGACCTTCCCTCCACCCGCCATGGCAAAGAACAAACGGTTCTTCTTTCTCCTCCTCCACCCCTTTAATTCTTTAGCAAAGGTGCTTTCCCAATTTAGAAGGCTTGGCAGAGGCACAAGAGATTCAAGGGATTAGAATAGTTCTGGGGTAACGCTGCATTGCGTAGTGGAGCTATAAAAAGCACGCAAGGAACAAAAGACATCGCGGTTCCACCTCAATTTAGAACGATTCATCCAGCAGCTGGCTGCAGACAGCCCTGTGAAGCAGGCAACCTTCCCAAATTGCTTCAGCTGAACTCTTCTTCTCCTTTAAGACCCATGGCTCTCTCAAGAACAAGGGCAGCCACCCCCTTTCAAGAGGTGCAGAAGGTTGCTGGAGGGAAAATGGGGTTTTCTTCACCCTTCCTAGGCCAATGTGTATTTGGGGAAGTCATGATCCCCAACAGAGCAAAGTCAACAGCCCAAAGGCCAGCGAGACAATCATCTATTTGTGGGGGTTTCTGAACTTGCAGGTGAACCTTCTCTAGGAACAGAGGCCTGTACTGCCTGCCACCTAGCAGAGACAAAAGTAAAAAGGATGACATTGCGTGTCTTTGCCTTACTTTCATCTCCTGGGGGGCTTCTTCAGTAGCAAATTGCTATGAGCTTTTGTATCTTTAGAGTGGGGCTTGTTAAGTTTTGGGCCAATATGGCCACCACGTTACCCAATACTGTTCTAGCACAAGGTAAGAGCATTGTCACTGCTATGTGCATTATCAAGCAGCATCAAAACATGGAAGCTAAGAAGCACTCCAGTAATGTCAAGAGCCAAGGTCACACTCACTTTAGTCCTCATTGCTTCCTGAAACTAAACCCAAGATTACATTCTTATCTTACTTCCTTGTCTCCATTTTCCTCTCCTCTGTCAATTGCTATGTTTCCGCTTCTCTTCAAAATTTATATCTGATCCACATTGGGCCTATGTTAGCCATGTCTACTCTGAGTAGGACTAAGGTAAAGGTACAGGGACCCCTGACCATTAGGTCCAGTCGTGGCCGACTCTGGGATTGCAGCGCTCATCTCACTTTATTGGCCGAGGGAGCCGGCGTACAGCTTCCGGGTCATGTGGCCAGCATGACTAAGCCGCTTCTGGCAAACCAGAGCAGCACACGGAAACGCCGTTTACCTTCCTGCTGGAACGGTACCTATTTATCTACTTGCACTACCTATTTATCTACTTGCACTTTGATGTGCTTTCGAACTGCTAGGTTGGCAGGAGCAGGGACTGAGCAACGGGAGCTCACCCCGTCACGGGCACTGGCTAAAACCCTTTAATCTTATCTTGGAAGTAGAAAGTATGATGCATTAAACCAGTTCAGGATTCTGCAAGGTGACAGTGGATAATAAGGGGTTGCATGTACTGGATCAAAACAAGAGCATGGTGGTTAGGTTTATGGGCAGCCAGAACAGATGACAGCAGCATATCCCAAATTCCAAGGTGCTGGTGTCACATTTTTCACAGCCTGGGTGACAAATATAAATTCCAGCCCTGAGGAATAATTACAGGAAAAGGAAAAGGGTGTTCTTTTTCTGACCATCAGAAGTCCTCTTTCAAGCCTTGTTTTGTTTCCCCTTGCAAACATTTAGCAGCAGCCATGAGATCTAGAAATTTGCTTTTTAAAAACAAAAATTAAAATGCCAGATTCCATGCCTGAGCATTGAACCCAGATGGATGAGGCAAACACGGAATCTTACTTCAAAGTCAGAACAAACAAACAAAATCCATCCAGACACATCCGACCTTGAGTCATCCTTGAGTGTGTGCCTCGGTGACACTGTCTAAACGCACATGGCATTCTGCTCTTCATCGTGTTTCCAGGCGAGACAGTATTAAAGCAGCTCTCTCATTAGCATGAAGATGTTACATAAGCGTCATTCTGAGTAAGACACTTCAGAATTCACTGGTCCCCCGAGGACAGCAGAGCCAGCTCATGCTCATGCATGAAATGTGTAAAGGTCAGGCTCAATACAGTGACAGAGAGAAGAGGCTCCGAGGTCCAACAGTGATGTGTGTCTGGAATCATTGTGCAGAGATGAAGGACTCACAGAAGGACAAAGATCAAGCTGCTGTTACAGCCACAGCCACAGAGCCAGAAGCTGCAGTCTTACATACATCATTGCCTCCCACTCAGAGTCTGGGGAACACCTCCAAGACCTGGGATAACCACTGTCTGAACCCAAAAAGTATGACCCCAATGTAAGACAGGTCCTTATAAAGGAATAAATGAAGGCAGTAACCAACTCAGCCGAAACATTTCACAGGAAACTAAATTTACTTCCCAACCCACTGCATAAATGTCCTCATTTTGGACTTACTCACCAGCAGTTTCAGAGAAGGTTAGACTCACCAAAACCCCTATAGTCCACAAATTCCCATAACTACATACTGCCTGCCTGCTTCCTGCTGTACATTTCAATGAGACCAGCTGTCTGCATGGCAGAAATCCCATTTCAAGTCTGCAGGTGGTGCATCTCTTTACCAAGGTAAAGCATCTCTTCTTATGCTTCAGATTAAGTTAAGAAGTGCCAAACTAAGAGCAAGTTCAGGTGTCCCTTGATCCCTCAGAGGCCGCAAGACTGTATCAGCGACTCATGCAGTCTGCTTGAAGTAGCTGCGATTTTAAGGACTTGAGTTGAATTCTAAGAGGTTTGCTCCTGGATTCCTTCGGAGAGGCTGCTGGGGCTTGCACAACCCAAGTGTTTCACGGTATGGCTGCTAGAGGAAGCTCTGCAAACAGGGCCAGCTCTGGGAACAACCCATAAAACTGTGCACCATTATCACATCTTAGCTTTTGTGGTCCCTACCCAGCGCCCCAAAACATTTACGTATGTCCTATAGGTGTGGACTCACCGTAAAGATCCGGTCCGTGTGGCGTGAAGACGTTGTACAAGACAATGTTGAGAGGAGTAATCACAAGCTTCCCATAGTGATAACTGTCAACAGCCACCAGGGGCACCTTCATTCAACAAGAAGAACACAGCTGTTTCTAGATTATCTCAATTCCAGGACAGCACTTGCGTTTCCCACATTTGGAAACCAAATGTGACCAGAATTTAGGGCACAAGAATTACAGGCTGATGCAGATGCAAGGCTGACACTGAACATAGCATCCTCCCATCAAGTGTGTGTGCACATATACAGCACCCCCCCCCCAAAAAAACGATGTAGTTATCACTTCTACCATGAAGGGCATTGCAGTGTATGTTGCCCTCCCACAGCCAACACATTATCTACTGCTGTCAAGGGAGACTTGTTGGAAACACACACTGTGAAGATGCCACAATATGGGAGGAGACATGAACATTACTGCTCCTTCCCAGGGTGCCTATTTTAGCCATAGAGAAAATACCTTCCTGTCCAGAAAGCCATGCAGAAAACAATGGGATATGCCCACATGACTTCACTGAGCAGAATACTCCTTTAGAAGGAAGAGTGGGGGGTCAGAAGTGCAAGAACTGTGGAAAGAGACCCCTCCTCCTCAGTAACCCCTTTGGAAGAACCTGGCACTCAGTTCCCATTATAAAACACTCCCCTCTGAGTTATTTCTCCACAAATAACTTGGAAAACTCACCAGAAACACCACTAGTGCGACCAGAAACCACCTCAGAAAGCTTCTCCACCTTCTTTTCAGGATGAGGAAGTCCAGGGCAATAGGAAGCCTGGCAAAAGGAGATGCCAAAAATATTCCCTTCTCAACTTGGATGCTTAAAAACATTTATCACTTGACCCTTGCACACTCACTCTAGCCTTCCCCCCCTCCAAGCCCCCCAAAACCAATCATGTGGAGCCTCACCCACCTACCCTTGAATATAATCCTGTTTCTAAATTAATCAAGGATGCGAAGGAATTCTTTTTTTTCCCCTAAGAACAGCAGAGGGAGTAGGGAGTGACATTTATGAATCATGGGAATAGATAAATAGCACTGGAACACAGAGCAGCAAAAGGAACAGAGATAGAAAAAGCATAGTTTGGAACAATTTGGCTGGATAACTTTGGAAATACAGGACAAAAAAGGGAGGGGTGCAAAGAGCGGAGTAACTCTGGAGTACTCTGGAGTAACAGGGAATCCCCTTTTCATGGTGAACATAGCAGGATAAGAGCTACCTGTTATCCCTCCTCTCTCTTTTCTAGGGAAGCACTACTGCTACAGAAACCTACTTAGTGCCTACAAAGCAGTGTCTTAAGGTATCACTTATGATGGCAGTATGCAAAGTTCTCTGCTCAGAATTTTATAAATCACATGGTGATATAATTTCTTAACTTGAACAATTCCAGTTGCAATAATAGCTGAATGCTTCCAGTTTTACTCTTAACTAATGAAAGCTCTGGCTAATTTTGATGGTATCTCCCACATATTTCTGAAACTTTCCTCTAGCCACCATGAGGCCTAGGAAGTTAATTAAAGAGTTTTCAATGGCTGAGTGTCACAGCACCTGAATGGAATGCGAAACAACCAGGTTCCAAAACACAACATTTACACTTCTTCAAGGAACAACAATTGCACAGCTACAATCCCAAGCAAGTCAAACATTGCAGCCATGCGCACAGAGCTATAATAACCTGAGGACAATAGTAAAACTGATCAGTCTTGGAGAGACAGCGTTGCCCTTGCAGCTGGCTAGTGCCCACCTCGAGCTACCTGTCCCTGAATGCGTCCACGTTCCCCACTCCCTTTTGCTTACCCAAGTGCTGCACTGAAAGGCCAGCCCACAATGGCTCCTGCAGCCACGCCCAGGACCGCCAGAGAGATTTTATCCATGTACCACCCCGTCATTGCTATTACTGTGCTGTACATGCAGAAGCTGCTGGGGAGAAAGGCTGAAAAGCAAAAGAAGCAAAAAGGAATCAGGGTCTGGGAGAAAGCAGAAAGCATTCAGAGCCCCACAGATGACTTGGGGTCATTTTGGACTCCTTGTCAGCAGGAGATTTTCTCAGCACAAACCTAAGAACACGTGACATAGGAAAGGAACTGTAGCTCAATGGGAGAGCATCTGCTTTGAATGCAGAAGGTTCCAGGTTCAGTCTCCAGTTAAAACTATCAGATTGAAAAGAGGGGAAAGAACCCTCTCTGCCCAGGTTGCTGCAAGTCAGAGTAGACAGTACTAGGCTAGATGGATCAGGGGCTGTACACAATGTAAAGCAGATTGGCAGGGGTGGGGGTGCTTGAGGTTACATATGAACCAACACAACCCTTGGAATCTTTCTGCTGGAAAAGGTGGTTCTTAAGCAACCTCTTGCTAACTGGAGGCTCATTCTTCATCTCTGGAAATATTCTGCAACAGATGGTCTCTTTTTATGCCAAGACGCAGGGGGCTCAGGGAGCAAGGCAAGTCCCTTACTCCAGTTACACCTGAGAATCCAGGCTAAGTTCTCCAACAAATAGTGAGGACTCTTGCAGTAAGCAAAGTGAATGCCTTTCATGTTCTGATTCTACTGATCAGAAAACCAGAAACAGTCCTTATGCATTGCTAATTCCACAGAATCTGGATGCACAAAAGTTTGCACTGACTACCTAGTGCAAAATCCAATGTCCTTTTCAGAATCCTGAACATCTCAGTATTTATTTTTGTTACAAGTTTCTAGCCCCCATTGGTATGAAGAAAATATTGAAAAGTATATGCCAGAGCTTTCCAAACTTTTCACGTTGGGGAAAAAATAGAAATAAATAAATAAATATCCAGTAGCACCTTATAAGACCAACTAAGCTTTCGTGTGCCTGCACACTTCTTCAGAAGTGTGTCTGAAGTCTAAAGTGTGTGTCTGTGTATCTGAAGAAGAGTGCATGCACACGAAAGCTTATACCAGAACAAACTTAGTTGGTCTATAAGGTGCTACTGGACAATTATTTATTTATTTAATTATTATTTTTTACTTTGACTGCGTCAGACCAACACGGCTACCTACCTGAATCTTTTCATGTTGGTGACACACTTTTTAGACATGTATCATTTCGCAACACAGTAATTCAGTTTTACTAGAAAACCAGAGGTTAAACTATCCCTAGCCAGGCCTGGGAGGAGTGCAGGAAGTGTTCACACAACACACCTACACACTATAGCCGACACACTAAGGTGTTGCAAGACACAGTTTTGAAAGCTCTGGTATATGTGAATGTTAGGTGAATCATTCAAACGGCATATAGGAAGCTGGAAAGAGAGAGGAGGAAAGATTTGCCGATACAGACCATATAATTTCCACCTCTCATGCAACCTCTTACCCATCTCTACCCAAAAATGCAAATTCTGCAGGAGAATATCCTTGCCCATCAAAAGTCAATATGAAATCGGTTCCTAACCCTCAAGCAATTCACTTCTTAACTCACCAGCCGCTGAGCAGAACATCCCAGTGCTGAGTACCAAGAAAGCCAGCATGAGACGACTCACATGCAACCCAAATTTCTTGCACACGGCCCTGGGGAAGTAGAAGGTAAAATAAGCACAGTTCCAGTGCACAGAAGTCCCATGACCTGCAAAAGCCAAGAACTTGCGAGCACAGCAGACAACAATATGGACCAAAGGCATGGCTCAGAATCAGGCAGCTATGTTTTCAGACGGATCACGTAACTTAGTGACAAAGCAGAGGTGTGTTTTATGCAGCTAAAAGAGGGGCTTCGGAGTCTGAGCTGGGAAAGACCCAGGAGTGGGCTAAACAGGCCAAAGACTAGCTCCAGACGAGGTAGCAACTCCCTCAACTAAAGCAGCCACCTTGCTCTGAAAGAAAATATATTTTGCAGAAAGCTTCTCCACCCTTTGTAGCTTGTCTTGGCTGTTTAATTATGTAGTTTTAATTTATGCATACTGCTTTAACATTTTTATGTTAACCACTTGGTGAGGTTTGCCAGAAAAGTAGTATATAAATATCTTACAATAAATAAATAAATGATGAATACAACACAGCTTTACATGTTAACACCTTATGGGCACCCCTAAGGTACTAACATGACCTCTGGCCAGTTCTGAACTATGAATCCAGCTACCAGCATACATAGTACCAGGTTTTATATTTCCTTCTCAATAGGTTTTCTGAACTTCTCCATTCAACCCCTACCACCTCTGCCCCCTTATGACTTTTTGCTGGAGTCTCCCAACTACATGCCAGTTGAGACTGGTGTGCTGAGGGATACCAGAAGCAGCAGGTTTTGTACAGATAACAATGCTGAATGGCAGCTCAATGGTAAGACTGTCTCATCTGACAGTTTAATACTGATTTATATCCTAGGCCAACCTACAAAATTGCTCCAGCTCTTAGGATTTCTAACTGAATCAGATCCTTAAGGTGGCTTACAATGTAAGATATGCACATAGAAAACAAGACCAAGATCTCTAGAAATGTACTTGCCCAGTAGTTTATCAAGGCACATTTCTTATATGATGAACTGGCAAATTCCCATTCAGTGACAGCTGTGTCAATGGTCATAGCATTCACAATGGTAATAGAGGAAGCACTTTCTGTACTCACTTATAAAAGTAAAGCTCGCAAACACAACTCAGGAAGGCCAGAAGACAGCGCAAGAAGTAGAAGATGAGAACCTAGGATGAAGAATTACAATTATAATGCTTGCAGACATAGAGTCAAACCCACACACCCCTGCCCAGGACTCAGAAAGCCAGAGCTTTCACCAAGATGGACTTGCCCAGACTTAAAAAGAAAGCAAGGGATATTTGATTAACAAATAGAATGTTAGGCTGTTTTCGACTCCAGGAAACTGTGGGCAGACCCTTTACAATGTGCAAACTGGGTGTCCCACACTGCACCAAGGATACAGGAGTCCATGTTAGCAGTGTTACGATATAGAAGCAATGCACACGCGAGCTGCTGGTAGTTTGAAAGCAAAACATAATGGGAATGTTGGGACTGTTCCGTGGGAAACAAAGGGACAGTCTATGCACAGTGTGAAGGACTGGAATTAGCTCAGAGTGTAATATGAGCTGTACAGGAAGTACAGGAGGAGTCTTACTCGACTGCCGGAATTTGAAGAGAGCAGTCATGTTTTTTGTAACGCTGCAAAGACAGAAATAAAGGCATGTAAATACGTTTCTGTCTATCTCTTTCCCCTGCCAGGGGGGGCAGGAAAGAGTGTGTGTGTCCTTCTCACACTGAGAAGGATCGCCTATCGCGACCTCTGCCTGAATCTTGCCGGGAAAGCAGACAGGGAGGTCAACAGGAGATCAAGCCGGGTGCATGGGAGAGTTGCCAGTTTCTCCTGATAAAGGCTTGATTCCCGACAAGCAGAAGGGAGGGAAGAAGGTTGGGGAGAGGGGAAGCTTGGGTGAGCCATGGATAGAGCACCCAACACATAGATGAAGTCAAGGTATGTCATGGGGGGAGGGGAATATCTTTCAGACTGAGGGCTACCCAACCATCTGAGCAACTTTCTAGGCATCACATACTAGTGGTAGGTGATGGCAGAGGCGGACAGAGCAATGTCTTTGTATTCTAAGCTAGTTTCCTCACAATCAAGAGGCATTAGTTAAGTTCAGTGACACATTCCAGGCAGGCAAAAACATTCAAAGAGCGTATGACATAGGGCTGGTGAGGGTGTGTGGCCTTGGGTGATAGCAAGGGCCAGACAGAGAGGGCTGCATTTGGCCCTGGGCCTGGGATTCCTGACCCCTGAAGTATGCACATTACCTTGTTTGTTTGCAGAACTCTGGCGTGGAACAAAGCTGGTAAGGCATGGAGCCACAGGTATGCGTAGGAGCGGATGGCATAGACAGGAGAGTATTCCCATGTCTGGAAGCCTTTACCATAAACGAGGTAGTGCATCTGTAGGACGTGTTACAAAATCAAGTCAGAAGGTGTTCCAATTCTCGCTTTAGTAAGATGCACGCACACACACACAATGCTAAAAGCTAAGCCAGTTATGGGCAAAAGATTAAGAGGAAGAGCAAAGGATTTGCAGTGTCACCCCTAGGAAACATGAACCTGCAGGATCGTGATCCTGCATCACAACAAACCACAGGGTATACCCTGGATACCACTGCTACTCAATTCAGGAGTGATTAAGGATTTGGGTTGAACATGTACCCCCTTCACACCCCAACAAGGTATTTCACAGACACGAACGCCACTCACAGGTTCCCAGTAGTTAAATGTCTCATCGCAGTCAGCGATGTTACTCAACAGTGCAGCACAGAACCTGGCTGAGATTAGACACTTGAAAGCTGTAGATCCTTCAGGGGCCCAGACATGTCCTGCTTTGCTCCCAGACGACCTAGGGGAGAGCCAAAAAAAGACAGGTGTTAGCCCCATGAGTGGATGATAAGGTGAGGGGATTAGACCGAAGTGGCAAGGTGATTGAAGCTGAGAAAAGGGAAGAGTGCTCAGGGAATCATTCCAGATTTTAAAATGAAGCATTTTTAAACACCCAGAAATACTGCATACATCTAAAAATTCTCACTGTGGAGACAATCGCTGATCAATTCTCACTGATTTGCACATTGATCAGTGAGTGCAGATTCTTCTTCTGACAAAATACTGATCGGCCCAAACTTTGGTTGGCCTATAATCAAGAAGGGATGTCATGTCCACCCCACGGGTTGCTAAAGGTTCCTTTCTAAATACCTTCTTGCATTGCTGCTGGCAGGAACAAGAACTGCGTTAGTTTCTTGCTTTGGGGCAGTATCCTGCCTTCAGTTCAAGAAACTATGCACAAGAATGCAAAGCTACACACACCCAAATGGGAGCCTGTGGCATGAGAGAGAAAGAAGCGTGTCTCTCTGCTTCAGAATCCCCCATGAAACATCCCATTTATATGTGGGGAGAACAGCAACACATCCTATTGGTCTTGATGCAATCTCCATAGAATTGGGGAGAGTCCCACAAAGCTCTTCCTCTGTGTGTGTGTGTGTGTGTGAGAGAGAGAGAGAGGGGGGGGGGGAGAGAATACTACTGACCCTGTCTATTTATATGATGCTGTTATGGGACATGTGTGGTTCTGTTTTGTTTTTGCAGTGCGGGGAGGCAGTTGAATAGGGTGAGGAAGTTAAAATAATAGGGAGACTCTATCCTCTGGACAATGTCCTCAAGTCTGCTTCATGTCTCCTACAGGATTGAGGGATGTGTTTGTTTATGTGTGTGCAATATGACAGTGGTGGACAGAGATTCAAGGGAGGGCGTTACACGTTTCTGAGAGGTGCATTTTTGTGTGGGAGTCCTTCTACTTCCAAGCAACAATCTGTATCTCAACATGGCTTATATCCATGATGAAACACAGTATTTTACAAAGCCTAAAACCAGTCTCCCACCCCCTGCTCCACATCCTTTTTTTCTTCTTCAAATTTTCAAATTTATTTAATTTTTCGATTTTTTTTTGAAATTTACAAGCAATCATCTAACAACCAAAACAAAATGAGAATTCCATAAATTCCACTTGCAAAGCCCCCACAGCTCATGACCCTTCGAGCCCGACTCTTAAGGAAGCTTTCCTCAGCCCAATGCCCCCCATAAAATAAAAATTAAAAAGTCAGGAAGGCCCTAATAATTCAGGCGCCACAGGACCCACCCCCACGAGTTCACCTCGAAATGAGACTTCCCTATCTGACCCTCCCTCAAATTCCTCGAGGGGACCCCATTTACCTCAGGCAACCCTCCCCCCTATAAAGTGTCTCCGTGCCTCCAAGTCACCCCCTAATGGCAGCCCCCACCCATATCCTCCTAGCTCACCCCACCCCATTATCTGCCACCTACTCGGCTTTGGTCTCCTCAGTGGCCGGCGGGGGCGCTTCTTCTCGCTGGCGGGAAACGGCAGCCGCCGCTGCCGCATCCCCACCTCCCCCTCGAGGCCGCTGCCGGGGCCCCTTGGCCGCCATGCCGAGTGTGGGCACGAGAACGGCCTCGACGGCAGGCTCCTCCCGGCAGTCAAGAGAGGGACACGTCAGAGCTGAAGGTGGCGGCCGCCATGATGGGTCCGGGCAAACAGACACGCGCAAGCGCAGTCTCTTTCCCTGCTGGG
The DNA here is from genome assembly GCF_027172205.1 of Podarcis raffonei. Lineage (NCBI taxonomy): Eukaryota > Metazoa > Chordata > Lepidosauria > Squamata > Lacertidae > Podarcis > Podarcis raffonei. The sequence goes on from NC_070616.1 coordinate 25,256,726, forward strand.
GCGCCGGTGGCCGCTAGGAAAACGTGTCTCTCCCTCTCGCAGGGCGAGAAGAGTCTACAGAAGGGAGCCGCAGCTGTTACCTTATGCATTCTCAGACTCTACCACTTCACTTTCCAAGTGGGAGGGTCGCTTTTGAACGTTCCCTTTCATGTTGTTTATTATCCCTTGTATGTCATCAGTTAGCAGTGAAATGTTGAGCCTCTCGCTGATGCGCTAGTTTTCTCCTTGCAGGGATGCGGGCTTTTTATATACATATATAAATGTGAACGGGAAGAAGTGTTCAAAAATATGACCCCTTCTGTCTTTAGCAGCAAAATGCAGAATTCTAACTCACCAAGTAGGGCACTGCTGTGGGTGGCTGCTCAGGTTTTCCACGTGGTGCATGCCATGGCTTGCTCCCTTCCCTCTCAGGCCACTTACAGCTGTACCTTTGAAGCACATTCAAAGCACAGCTTCACCCTCAAAGAATTATGGACACTGTAGTTGGTTATGGATTGATGGAAATGGCAATTCAGGGAGTGGTAAACTACAGTGCCCAGAATTCTTTGAGGGGAAAACGTGCTTTGGATGTGCTTTAAAGGTATGGGGTCTCCTCAGCCTCACACCCTCAATGCCTGCAAGCGAAATGCCTCACCTTTAGGGTGCCCTTGCTATCCTGTACATGTTTACTCAGAAGTATGTATTTATTGAAGTAAAATCTGCTTCCAGGTAAGTAATTGAAGATTGCAGATGTGCGCACACAGCTGGCAACTTGAGCACAAGATGGTAGTTTTACAGTGTGCTCCAGTTGCACAAATACACTCATTATCTCTCCCCACTCAGCCCTGGCAGATAAATCCTAGAATTGCATGCCCAAAATATGTAGGATTTACTGCTGAGTAAAATGTGTTCAGGATTAATACTTAGCTCACTAACCTCCCTACCCGTGTGGTGTAGTGGTTAAGAGCGGTAGTCTCGTAATCTGGGGAACCGGGTTCGCGTCTCCGCTCCTCCACATGCAGCTGCTGGGTGACCTTGGGCCAGTCACACTTCTTTGAAGTCTCTCAGCCCCACTCACCTCACAGAGTGTTTGTTGTGGGAGAGGAAGGGAAAGGAGAATGTTAGCCGCTTTGAGACTCCTTCGGGTAGTGATAAAGCGGGATATCAAATCCAAACTCTTCTTCTTCTTCCTGTGCCTTTTTTAAATTAACACCCAGTGTGCGCCTTACAATTTATTTTGTGCCAAGAGTGAGTCTGTGGCTGAGATTCTACGTACATGTAAGCAAGACCCATTTATTGCAACGGGACTTGCTTTTCAGTAGATTACCACGACTCAGGGTGGTTTGCGTTGCCTAAATTTTATCTGGATCTTGCATACCAGCCATTGTTACATGATTTTGCTCTTACTGCATTCAAAAGTTTTCCACGCTCCACTTGACACAAACCAATGAACAAGGGGGGAAAATAGTATTTGTCTCCATCTTTCATGCATGTTTGCTGAAAACTGCATCACCCTGTTCCTATGTATTTATTCACAAGCCCCTCTGAATTTAATGGAGCTTACGAGTCTTTATAAGATTGCAACAACGCTATGCCTGTTTACTTGGTCGCATTCAGTGGGGCATATTATCTGTTTAGTATTACAACATTGGCAGTAAGTATCACTGTTATGTGCATCTTGAATTCACCAACAAGTACATCACTGTGCACGGCGTGTGCCAGTATGAAGCAGGGTAGCAGAGAAGTGACTGCATTGGTTTTAAATAAGACCTGAGCTCATCCAAGCTTGTGAGCGTCCAGACTGATTGGATTAGTTAGGGCTTGGCTGGCATAAGACCCATTCTCCATTCTTCCAGCTATCCTGCACAAGCTTAGCAGACTCAAAAGGCTCAGGATTCTGTAACAGTCTCTTATTTTAACCAAAGAAACAACTGTGACAATCCTCTCTAAAAATAAGAAACAGCACTTGCTGATTTAGGTCTTTGCCAGACCTGATTATAAATATGTTGGCATTTTGTTACTCATACTCTTTGCATTCCACCACCTAAAGATGTGGGCATGGCCGAGTCAACATGGTGACATTGCACAGCAAGGTTGGGAAACCTCAGGCCTTTGGACCAAATGTGCCCCTCCAGGCCTCTCTACCTGGCCCATGAGACCCTCCCTAGTCCACACCCCTCTCCACTCCTGCTTTGCACCCTTCTTGAGTGTTTTTGCCTGGGTGAAATGTGCCCTTGAACTCTAATCCTGCTTCTTGCTGGCCTGGATTGTGGACAGGGCAGGGCATGTGTGAGAGAAGAAAGTAGTTGATTGTACAAAGGTAAAATTCACCTTTGTTGCTATACTCACTTTTGCATCTGCCCCCCCCCACACCACTAGCATGTGGCCCCTGAAAGGCTGTCCAGAAAGCAAAGTGGCCCTTCAGCTGAAAAAGTTCCCCCACTCCTTCTGTAGTAGAATTTCCTGTATAGAAGCCGCTGTTAATGTAGCAGTCGGCACTTTGGACTTGGATGAGGGAGGCCAAGGTAAAGTCCCTGGCTCAGCCACAAGCCTTGCTAAGTGAAATTAGGCCAGTTACCATCTCTCAGCCTAGCCAGGTTGTTGTGATGGTTGAATTGTGTGCATTGCCATGAGCCTGTCTGCAGGCTAGCAGAACTGAACTGTAACTTCTTTTTTAAATTGCATAGTTTATCCTAAAGACTTTGCAGGAATTCCACTTCAGAAATATTATATCTTTGGATACGCAAACTGAACAGCTTAACCAGGGGTCAGCAAACTTTTTCAGTAAGGGGCTGGTTCACTGTCCCTCAGACCTTGGGGGGAAGGACTATATTTTGGGGGGAAATAATAAAAATGAACGAATTCCTATGCCCCACAAATAACCCAGAGATGCATTTTAAATAAAAGGACACATTCTACCCATGTAAAAACACGCTGATTCCTAGACTGTCTGAGGGCCGGATTTAGAAGAAGATTGGGCCGGATCCGGCCCCCATAGCTTAACCCTATGTACCTTGCAGTTACATCTCCAGAGTTTCCATTTATGCCATTCCAAATAAGCAGAAGAAGAGTTGATGGGACTCAATTAAACTGCCTTGTATTATTTTCTCTGACCAGCCTTCATAAGCTTTTGAACAGGAGCTAGATACAATTACATCGGCCTGCAATGAATAACCTCTTCCAAAAAGAACTCACTGAGAGTGACAAGAGTTAAACAAGGTTTATAAAGTGTTTGACTTTATTGCCTTAAATAGGAAAATAGAAAAAGGTGGTGTATGCACCACCTTCAAGCCCATCCAGCCTTTATAAAAGGCTTGCTACGGTTGGCCTGATGTTAACACTCACAGTTAATTTGAATTATGGAGTCCAACAAAACCTGTCTGCACAGAATGATAAAGAACTACCTAAGTGTCACGTGCAGACAGCGCTGTATTTCTTTCCTAAGGTTCATCTGCATCGTTGCCACCTGCTGGCGACTGAGTGCTTTGTCACAAGACTGGTAAGTGATCCTGTAGCAGAGGCTGGTTTGCCCTGTGCCTGGGTGCCGAAAGCTGTCAAGCAGTTGGATAGACACCACTGATTCAGAAGACACACACCTGGCAATGGCATGGAGCTGGGTCTCGTTAAACTTTTCTGGTTTTGGAACCCAGAAGCTGACGTCATGAACGTAGGAGACTGGGTAGAGGGAAAAGCTCTTGAACGGACCTAAATGCCCTCCTGCAAACTGATTTAGGAAGCGCTCGTCAGAAGTCCAGAGCATGCGCCAGTCAAAGATTTCACATACATGCATGGCCAGAAGGTCAAGGTTCAGCGAAGCACAAACAATTTCTCGATCAATGCTTGTAGGCTGCCACGGCGTTGTACTTAGGGTCCCTACACAAAGTTTATTTGGGTCTGGGTCAGAAGTGTCAGGGGTCACACTGAAAAAGTACTTTGATTTAAGGAGCTGAAGTTCAGGATTCGCAAAAGTATTTCGCTGTGTCTTTGGCTTGTCCGCTGTACAATCTAGCTTGAAGCCTGAAGGCTGGAGCAGAGCACATAAAGTACTTGTAAGGTTTTCTGCAAGGAGCTGGCTACACGCTTCTTCTGTGCCCTTATTAACCACGCAGATAAAAACGGACTCGTGAAAAATGGGCAGAGCATGAGCAGAGAGCTTGCATTTCCTAAATGCCAGCCCGCTGAGGACCAGGAAAGTCCCCAGAGGAAGCTCTCTGTCTCGTACAGTTCTGTGAAGAGAAACAAGAAGGGAAGGTCGGAGACAATAATGTCCAAAGATCCAATCTCTTTCCCAGCTGATCAAGCTGCCACCCAGATCTGTATCATCCCAGGCAGGAAAGCCAGAAGGAAAGGCAAAGGCCTCTGTATCCGCTGCAGTTTTATTAACCACAGACTTGGCTTTTGGGTTACTTTGGGCAGCAGGAACCATCCAAGTGGCATCCAGAGTAGAAGAAGAGCTGTGACAATCTTGGAACATCAAGGAAAGAGAAGCACTCACTTTCTGAACTGGGAAAGACTTGCCAAGCTCATCAGTGAGCTTTTCGTTTATTGTTCTTATAGGATGTTCCGAATTTGTATCCAGGAAACCCCTATTTAAAAACAGGGGAAAAACAACAGAAAGCAATATTCTTAGGCAAGCCATTAAAATCGGATTTTGTATTTTAAAGAACAGCACTCTGTTCATGTAGCGCCAAAGTGTGCAAAGGAGCTATATGATCCTTAGTGAGTTTTGCAGGTGGGAAGACCATCTGGCAGCAAATATTTCTTCCAGATGATCCAAGACAGACAGGACTATTTGTCTTTTGACAGGTGGAGCCCCCTTCCAGCAGTAACGGCAGCAGGATATCGTGTCTCTAGTAACTCAAAGCTACAAAGAGATCCCATGAAGCAGAATTTGAATGCAGCTTTCCCCAGGATTTGAATTCAGCAAACATCCATTAAACCACAATATATTTTATACATTACAAACTTTAGATGAAGATTAGACTGTAATGCCAACCATACCTACTCAGAAGTAAATTCTAGTCAATGGAACTTGTATCAAAATTAACATTGTGAGGACTGGTCTAAAGATCACCCCAGGGCTAAGAAAATAAGATGCCTACTGAATTTTCCACAGTCCTCAACTGAGTGACTATGCTGTATATTTATTAACTTCAAATGGGTGCTGAAACTCAGTTACATACCTGTTAATCTTATCTAGAAATATCTCTGGAACAGGGAAGGAAACCAACTTTCCTTCCAGTTCTGTTTGAAAGATCATAGGTTTGGGATGCTGAAAAGGCACACTCTGTGTGAATATGTGATTCAAAGCTCCTTCTACATGAAAAGGTTTGTCCTGACTCCTGCAAACAAATAAGCCAAGAATGGTTAAATAGACACTCTTATTTGCACAAGCATAAAACCAAACAAACTATGCTGAGTTACATGATCAACAGTAAACCAATTACAGTGGTACCTCTGGATACGGATGGGATCCGTTCCGGAGGCCCGGCCGTATCCTGAAAAGTCTGTAACCGGAGGCGCCCTTCTGTGCACGCACATGGCGTGATTGAGCGCTTCTGCGCATGCGTGTGGTGTGCAGAGCACTTTTGCCGCGTTCGCAACCCGAAGTTTACATATCCAGAGGGATATAAGCAGAGGTACGACTATAGATTCAGGGCCTTGGTATAAGTGCCAGGCTGGCTGAAAGTAAATGGTGGAAGGAAGGCAGGGAATCTACTGGAGTGCTGACTCTTTTCCCCAGCATCTCTGTAGCACTTAACTGGAGATTGAGATCCAATCCATTCCCTCTATCAACTAACCTGATAAAGTTCTGAGAACCAAAGACAGTTAAAATGCAGCCTTCCCCATCCTGGTGTCCTCCATTAATTTTTAACTTCACTCCCATTACCCCAACCAGCAAGGTCAGTGAGTCAGAGCTGGTGGGAGTCAGCAGTCAAAAACATCTGGAGGGCACCAGACTGGAAAAGGCTGGTATAAAATATAGCACTCTTGCTGCTAGAGGCAGGAATCTTATACAGCAACATACAGCAAAGAAACTTCCTTGCTGTTTCTTAAAACACGGAGGCAGCTTCAGAAGCAAGAGCAGATGCTAATATGCTGGTTACCATGGCAACACCCACAATGACATCTGGAATGCCACCATCTGCTGTGCTGTGCTGCAACTTACCTGTAACCTGTACATTTATATCTGCAAGCATCCCCGATGTTAAATGGATGAATGTCGCTCAAAATAAATCCTGCCTCCGCTGCCATAGCCACTACTTGCCAGCTGTTATGCCATTCTCTCACAGGCTGGTCTGCAGGGGTACCACCCTGCCCTCTGCAAAGTGCCACATGGACCTCGCCTTTCTCTGCCAGGACCTCTGCACAGCTGGAAAAGGAACAGAGGAGTGATGAGTAACATTCTTTTGTGCCTGAGGCAACACTCTGCTGCCTTCTTGAGCTGTTTCCAAGAAGTCCTTGGATTGTGTTGCTTTTAGCAATATTTTAGGGGGTGGGGGAAGGATTGTGAGAGTTGCACTTTGAGAGGGGAAAGAGTGTGTTATATGCTTGGTTACTGTGCTTGGGCAGGTATGACAAGAAACTTTCAGCAAAAGAAAGATTACAAAGAGAGGAAAACACATAGTGCTTATATTTTCTCACTGGACCTTATCAGCTCCAAATAGGATCTTTATAGTTCCTCTAACTGGAGGTACTGGAAAACTTGCAAAAATGAATAGGAACTCCAAGGCGCAGAATTTTTAGTTCTCTGCCCATCACCTCTTGCATTAAAACCCTAGTGCATTTCCCTTACTTATACAGACCATCTGCTACCACACTGCCTCATTGCACAAAACAGCCAATTGCAACAAAGGATTTATTTGTATATAGTGTTTAAAAGAAAGTGCATCAACTAAATATGCCTGCCTGTATAAAACCAGAACATCTGAACTTAGCTGGCTCACATTTATAGCCATTTTATAATGAGGAGACAGTTTTGGTGTAAGGTAGCAACATCAACTGAAATTAACACACACCACCTTCCCGGTAACAAGAGTACATTGACATGGTTCATTTTGGCCTCACCTAAAGAAAAACCTGGCAAGAAGCTCCCTGTTCTTTTTCACTCCAGCTTTTCTCCCACAGTGGGGGAAGTTGAAATAAATGCAATCAAATTTCCAATCAGCTGGCAAAAAATGCTCCTTCAGTTTTGTGCAGTCAACACAAAAGAGAACTTTAGCACCTGGAATGGTAAAAGAAAAATGATATGTAAGATACTAGGAGATAATGCAATACACACTTTAATGGGCACTTGAAAAAGGCAGAATCTTTATTATTATCATTATCTTAACGAGACACTGCCTGGAAGGGTATTCCCAATGCAACAAAGGTAACAACTGAAAGCAAATTTATATATTCTTTAGGCTTGAATTTGCAGGGTCCTCAACCAATACCCACATCACAGTTCCTTGCTTCAGGACAAGGTCTTCCACAAATTAATTCACCTAAACCTGATTTTGTGCCCACAAGTACAAAGTAGATACAATAAATAGCTTCAAGTGACTCATGAAGCAAGTCAAGCTAGACTGAAACAAGATCCTTTCCAGCTCTCTAAATGTGCCAAGAATGTAGATGACAATGCTGTAACTGATTCCTTTTGACTGTGAGACTGTGGCCTGGCTATGGTGGAGCCATGATTTGTTTTCATTTAACTGCTCTGGGAAGTCACTGAACAAGTGGAACAAATTCCACAAGCACAATCCAATTTTTCCTCTCCCTCCTACAGTTACTAATAATGTTTTTATTTTCAATTTTCTTCACCTTGCTCTAATCAAATATTGTGAAAATGCAACCGTGGCTTCTGCACACCATTCATTTCCCTGGTCCCTTAATTCTGCTTCTTCCATCTCACCTACTGCAGGGCAAGTCCAACTTGCTATAAAGAGGAGGACAGGTGGACCTCCAGTTACTTATTTAGAAGGTTTACATGTCTAGGAAGGATCCTAGCAACCCCATTTATCCAGTGGCATCCCAGCAAACCCTATTATCAGAGTCCCAAGAAGCCAATTTGCTCTGGTGAAAATAGTTCAACAACAGCCATCAGAAATTATGCAACAAACAAGTTTTCTTTTTCGATTGTTCTTCTTCCTTTTACCTCTGTCCCTCAGATATTGTATGTTGGACTTGGCAACAGCTTGTCTAGTTGCAGTAGCTTCACTCTCATAGCAGGTAGCAACAATGTGAGCATCACAGCTCCTTGCTTCACACAAACTGGCAGAGAAGGAAAAGTTTCCTTCTCCAACTAGGAGGAGACAGGGCTGATGATGCAGAAGCCTCATGGTGGCAAAACCTTAAGTGGAGTGAAATGTAATAAAAATAATAATTATTATTTATATCCCGTCCATCTGGCTGTGTTGCCCCAGCCACTCTGGGTGGCTTCCAACACATAGAAAAACATAATAAAATGTCAGGCATTAGAAACAAAAAATATAGGAATCAGGCTGGTTTCAAAAACATCTAGAGTTGTCTCCAGTCAGAAAAAGCAGCATTTGCTAATAATATCCACCAGGCCAGCCTAGCTGCCATGACAGCAATGTAGAAAATCCTTTGTGCAGGTCAAAAATTCAAGTTGATAAGCAAGTATTCTAATCTTACTTTAACATACACAAATACATGCTGAAAAAAGGTGTATGGTGACAGGAAGCTGGAGACAAAGCCAAGATGTGAATCAAACTAGCAGCAAGCAGTTTATATTGTTTCATTAATCATGTTAATTCAATGCCGTCGTTTACCACACCTTCATTCCTTATACTCCCAACACTGCAAATATTCTATACAATTATTTTTTAATACCAAATAATGAAGAGTACAGTAAAGATTGAGCATTTAAAAATTAGTAAATTTAGAAAAGCGAGTCCTCCTGGCTCTCTAAAGGTTGGATATACAGGTGAGTAGATCCCCCCTCCTTGAAGCAATGGTGAGTCGGTATGAGACTGTAGTCACTCAGTACCTCACACTGAGATTAGGGGAGAGAGAGATCCAGGGTCAGTACCCTGAAGCCATGAGGTGACCTTTCTTCAGCTAGTCCACTCCACTCTGCTGCCCTTCAGACGCTGCTGGGACTACAAAGCCCCTTCATTCCTGACCTGTCCTTGAAAGCTTGTTGTGAGAGAACAAGCCGGAGGAGGTTGAGCTGGGAGAGAATTGCATATACACCGCCTTGGAGCTCCTTCACGGACGGGCAGGATATACTGTATGCAGTGCTTTTTTTCCTAAAAAAAATGTTTAGGGTTATCACCACTTTATAGTTCAAATCGGGGGAAATAAAAACAGTAAACGGACAAAAGTACAAAGATTCACAAAATATTTAGGTGTATGCGTGCCCCTGCGAACCCCCAGGAAAAAAGCACTGACTGTACATAGCTGTCAAAATTCCCTTTTTTTGCGGGAAATCCCCTTATTCCAGCTCCGTTTCCCGCTGCTTCCCCGGATTGTTAGATATCCAGTAGACTGTCCCTTGGACAGGTGAGGCTGCTGATCCCTTATTTTCGAGGCTGCTGATCCCTTATTTTCGAGGCTGCTGATCCCTTATTTTGAAATCTGAAAGTTGACAGCTATGTGACTGTATGTAAACAAAGAAATAGGGGATTCCTAGGGGGCGTGGCATAGGACCCTCCCTCCCGCAGAGGGCATAAAAGAGGCAAATGACTGTTGCCCCCCCCCCACGCCTTTTCCTTTCTTCATCGGGTCTTTTAACCCACTTAGGTCTCCCCGCAAACACACCTTTTCACCCTCCCGAAGCCTGCGTCGCGGTATGTTTACGTCACTTCCGCCAGCGTGCGCCCTTCGCTTCCGGCGCGCGCCGTTTGGGCGGTTGCCTTGGAAACGGCTTCCTGCTTTTCCTTCCCCTTACTCCGCCTTCTTATCAGGTGGGCATAGGGAAAGGGTCGGGTTCTTCTGAGACCGAGGGGAGGATGGAGCGGGGAGGGGGGGCGGAAGGCGAGGGGCCACATGGCGAAGGGAGCTGAGGAGAGAAGGAGTCTGTAGGAGATGGCTGCTGAAATGGAGCCACCATATTCAGATGCAGCCTACCATCCTTTCCTGTTCTTAACCTTCCTTCCTCCGGTTTTTTTTTTTTTTTTTTGACAATTTACAAAATAATTTTTATTAATTTTCAGTTACATTCCAATAACAGCCACATTATAACAATACCAATTTATAATGTAATTACTAATACAAGTCGTTCAGATACCGAATTATATAATTTAGGTGGCCCCCCACATGCTAGAATGGATGCTTTGATGATTTTCTTTATTTCTGCGTTCCAAAATCTTATTAATTTCAATTACATTCCGATCATGATAATCCTTTATACAACAATTGCAATATTAAAAATAACATTCAATGATTTATGCCATCATCATCATTTTTTGGACAATATTATTGAGGCCATCACAGCTGACACGAAAGCCTCGGAAGCTGCAAAATTAAATAACAAAATGAGGGAACTTTTTAATATATCCAAAACACATGTCCATATCACACATGGGGACATAGGTCTCCACAGCAACTATGTTAGGAAGATTAGTCTGAGAGTGACTGGCCAAAGTTCTTCCACTAGACAGACCCTTCCATCTGATCCAGCAAGGTGATTCTTTGGTTGAGTTCAATGATGCTCGTAGGGGTGTGCAGCACTGTTCAATGCACATTTATTAGAAGTGTGTCCTAATATCCTCCATGGTGCTTACAAGTGTGCATAGGCTTGTACAAAAAAAGTTAAATGATCCCTGGACGGTTAAGTCTAGTCAAAGGCGACTATGGGGTTGTGGTGTTCATCTTGCTTCAGGCCAAGGGAGCCGGCGTTTGTGCATAGACAGCTTTCTGGGTCATGTGGCCAGCATAACTAAACTGCTTCTGGCACAACGGAACACCATGACGGAAACCAGAGCTCATGGAAACGCCGTTTACCTTCCCATCTCAGCGGTACCTATTTATCTACTTGTACTGACGTGCTTTTGAACTGCTAGGTTGGCAGGAGCTGGGACAGAGCAACGGGAGCTCACCCCATTGTGGGGTTTCGAACCGTTGACCTTCTGATCGGCAAGCCCAAGAGGCTCAGTGGTTTAGACCACAGCGCTACCCGCTGTAGGCTGTTTTCAAATCAGGTAACTTGCTCATCCCTAAAAGCTTCTTCAAAAGAGCAATAAGGGAGTTAAACCTGCCTTTAAGCATGCACAGATTGCCTTCCATTTTGTTTCTGAGCCATCAGAACCAGCGTTATCAGAAGGGAGGGGAGAGCTTTCAGGTACACACCCTGAGTGTATGGCAGGATTGTGTTCCAGTATGCCATATGCACACCTTTGTGCTAATAATGTTTCTGGGAAATTAAATATATCAGGCAATATTTAATTTTAAGATATTAAGATACAAGGCTTGTAGCATTGGGGTGGTATTCAACTAAGTTTTATTCAGAGCAGTTCCATTGAAATTAGGGGATGTAACTTAGACATGTATGTTAATTTCAGTGGGGCCACTGAATACTACCCTTAATTAAAAAGATGGTTCTAGGGAACTCGAGCGGTGAGTTGTACAAATCATTTTTTAAATAATTCTAGGTCTCAAATCTCATCAATATGCAATTGACGTGGCTGCTTCAAACATTTGGTAGTATTTCTGCCTGCATATTATTATGCAGTGCAACCTTTTGAATGTGTTTACGCAGATCTAAATGCTGCTTATTTCAATGGGCCTTACTCACTAGTGAGGCTGTATAGGAATACAGCTGTATCTTAGTGCTTGACCTCCTTGATGACAAGGTCCGGTCATACTGATTTTTGGATAAAAGTCTCTCACCTCATGGATGCTCAGAAACCAGTGACATCAGGACTAGCTGATGATCAGGAAGTTGCATCACAAACAAAAGCAATCAGTTTTTCTGGTTGCCTGCTCCAGTTCCTCCTGCCACCTTCCTTTGTAAGGGCTGCCAAAAAAAACTTCAGCACTTTTTAACATCAGCTACAGCCTTGAACTTCACTCTACTGAGGCTGCCCATTTTGGCTGAGATCCTGAGGCAAAATTACAATTAAAACCAAGACAAATAAGCAAGAAAATGTGGGGAAATGTGGATCAGCTCAGTTCTTCAGTTTTATCAGCTACAACCTCTTCTGATTCAGAGGTATTCCCCTACTGAACTCCAGTTCCAAATTTCAGCACAATCCATCCTTCTAACCTATCCAAATGATAAAACCATCCCCATATGTTTTGGTTAAAATAAGATCTTTCAGCAGTTAATATCACTGTCCAGTGTCAGGGAATCAGACTGATTTTGGTGTGGGAAAAGAACTGGAGAAGCATAGGGCTGAAAAACAAATTTTAAAAGAATGTAAAGTTATGTTCTAAAATGTAGAAATAGTTAAATCCCAAGTGTGATGCGGAAGTAAGTCCCACTAAAGGTGGGTTTTCAGGAGTACACAAGTTTATAATTAGATTGCAAGAGGTGTAGTAAAGGAGCATGTACCATATTAGTGACATAAAATAAATATTAAAAAGTAGTATTAAAGGAGAAACATAATTTTAGGAACAGTGATTAATACTGTCTTGTTTTTCTGAGACATACCTACACAACAGACAAGGAGTATGTGCCTGTGCAGGTTTATTCAAAAGTAAGTTGTACTGATTTCAACTGAACTTTGTCTAGTAAGTCAGTGTGTATGGGTTTGCAGTGTTAAAAGGTCATCTTGAACATGTTTGCTCTGATGTAAACCACTATATTGGGGCATACAGTTTGTGTGATTAGGATTATAGCCTTAACCTTCTTTAATAGTTAATTCCTGGACTTCCGGGTTGGCGCCATTGTTTAATGGCGGATTCCCTCCGAGCTCCGGAGGGAATCAGCTCCGTAGCGTCTGGGTCTGTCCGCTGCGGCGAAGCGGAGACCCTTAAAATCACAGGCGCGGATGCCTGTGAACACAGAGACTCGGCGGGCACCATTTGCGCCCCCCCAATCCGCGACGGAGCCTTTTTAAAGGCTTCGGAACGGAGGCAGGGTGAGGCGTGGTGCTGAGAGTACTCCCTCGCCTACGGAGTGAAGCCGCAAGCCATTGACAGAGAGCGCCAACTTCTTCCAAGACCGATTGGACTCCAAAACATAAACCCGTGAGTAATACGGAGATTGGAACTTTAAAAATTTCTAATTCTGGATTTGGAACGAGCGGGAAGGGGCTAAAAAGGAAGTCCACCCCCCCCTCTTTGTAAACAATTTAAAGCAAAGGACTGGGCAGCTAAGGTCGAGAGAATCTGTTTCTTGTTTTTCAATGAAAGATCCTGACTTCACGGTTTTGACACTATAAGAAGATTTACTGGAGGATAAAAAGAATTTTGGGAGCTGAAATTTCACCCCCCCCCCCCGAGACCCGGGAACGTCCTATGAGAAAGCCTGTTGCATTGAAGATTTTGACAGCTGTCAAGTGAGCTGTTAGTCAGCTAGTTGTCAGCTGGAAAAAGAGAACATTGTTTCTACCGTTTTTGCTGGTTTACTTGGTATAACTTGTTGAAAATAAGGAGGGCTGATACAAAATAACTGGACTTTTGGTTTTGAGTTGAAAGGAACATTAAGGATCTAAAATCCCCCTAGAGGGGTAATAGGGACATTACATCACAAAAATGGTTGGAGTATGTAAATTCCAAGCAGAATTGGACAGAGCACTCGTTCTCTTGGGAAACTTGCAAGATGAATACAATGCTTTGTCTACAAAGGTATCACTACTATACTGGACAGTAAACAACAGTTTAGAGCCTGATAAGGACTTGAAACAGGAAGCTTGTTCAACTGAACAAATAAATGAAACTGAAAGTGTAGATATGATGGAGCAATATGCTGTTTTTGAAGAAAATGAAGGAGGAGCAGGAGATTTGCAGGAGTTAAAGGAGAGTTACAATATGAGGCCTGACATGGTGATAAAAAAGGACAATAAAAACTGGATGTGGAAAGCCTGGTCTGAATGGGAGTTTGGAAAATGGAGAGATCCCCTTTGGAGGAGATCTGAAGACCTGAGGATTACAAATTTGTTGAAGGTGAAAGCTGGAGCTTTGGGGACATTTGGATTTGAAAGAAATTTGAAACAAGAGTTGGAGCACCCCATAGGCTTTGCTTTTAAGTATGGAGGACTGGCTGGAAGCAACATGGACTCTGTTGGGCCGGAGCCCCTCCGAGACTTGGGGCTTAACATCAAGGACTATCAAAGAGACCGGCAGAAAGGAACTGAGAGAGATACAAGGGCCTCGGACGTGAGATCTCCAGGCTAAATTAATAACATAAAGACTGATGGATATTGGTTGGGGACTGGAACCGGGAAAAGGGTGGGTGGAGGTTGGGAATCCAAAGGGTACATAAGGATAATTTGCTTTTTATATTTTGTTAATGGTAAGGAAATTGGGTAAATCGTGGAAGGGAAATTTTGGTCGACTTTAGGAAAAAGGTTTAAGAATAATTAATGGGGTATAAGTATTGATGTGTGATATTAATAGGGTAAAATTGGTTTTTTTTTTCTCTTTTTAAATTAATTGAAAATAAGGCTGTTAAAAATAAATTGAGGAAATGGAAAAAAGAAGTAAAGCAAAACAATAGTATGTTAGAACAAATGTTTAAGTTAAGGTAAAGAAATAAGTTAAGGACTTGCTGAACTGACAATTTAAATTGGAATACAAGAAGGGGAGGTGTGAGGAGGTCTGAGAAATAAGGTTAAGAATAATAAGTATCAGAAACTTTATGTGTTTTTTCTATTTTTTGTTTAGTTTTGAATACTATGTACTTTTGTGTTTTTGTTTTTTTTTGGTTCGTTTATTTCTTGTTTTTGTCTGTTGTGTGTTTCTTGAAAATGCTAATAAATATTCTAAAAAAAAAAAAATAGTTACTTCCTTAGGGGGTATTAGGAGTTTTCTGAGAAGGCAGCTCAGGACATCTTCAAATACGGTTCCCAGAATTTGCTGAGAGAAGACATGGCACTTGATAGGTTTGTAGTGTAGTTGTGCCTTCCCTAATACAAGTTGTTTCCTGTCCTCATTTGACTTTTCTGTCTCTTCCTAGGCCATGTCCCTGTCTTGCTTCTTTAACCCCCATCATGGCTGTTTATTACGTGCCAATGGTCATGGAGAAGTGTGGACAGATTGGAACAGCTCTGCCAAGTTCTTCCAGTATGGCTGGAGGTGCACCACCAACGAAGACTCCTACACCAACAAAACCCTCTTGGGGAACTGGAACGAAGAGCGCTATGACATTCGGAAAATACTGCAGCCCAAGCCTCTCCCTTCCCAGGTCAGAGTACCATATTCACATTGCCCTGTTTGTTAGCTTGTTAACGTAAAGTGAAATATTCAACCCTCTGGCACAGGGGCGACTAACCTGCGGCCCTCTGGATGTTCTTGGACTTCCATTCCCATCAACACCAGCATCCAGTTAGGGATTAGGGGAGATGTCCATGGGGTCATGAAGAGTCGGACACGACTAAATGACTAAACAACAACAACAACAACAATTCAGCAGCATCTGGCGGCCAAAGGTCTTCCACCCATGCTCTAGTACAGGGGAAAGCAAGGTTTATCTTGCCTGGGCCGGATTGCACGCCCGCGTGAGCACACGCCTCCGTGATTTTTGGCGTCTGCGTCTGCACAGACGCGATTTTCGGCACCACGGAAGCGAGTCGCTGTGCTGTGCCAGTTTAGTGCAGCACGCGAGCAGGCAACTCAGTTCAGGGGCGGCTCGTGGGCCAGTCAAATGACCTCCACGGGCCACTTCCGGCCCATGCGCCTTAGGTTGCTGACCCCTGCTCTAGTACTCTGTGTTTAATTTATCTTATAACCTGTTGAATGATTCCAGCCCAGCCATAGAAGAGCAAGTGTGAAGATAAGATACTTGAACTGCTTTACTTCCCTGTTTGGCCACGGAGGTTACTGGCCTCTGGAGTCCATCATTCTCTTTCAGGCTAATCTATGTCACAGTGTTGTGATGAGGATTTAAAAGGCGGGGGCACCATGTAGGCCCCTTGGGGGAAAGGTGGGATATAAATGTTCTGTTGTATTTTATATTTGAAGGGGAGCTTGGCTGACCTAAATCAGGCATCACCTAGGAGTTCATGTCTGTTGCTCCAAGGAAGAAGCAGAAATGTAATAGTAGGCGGCATTCCTGTTTATGATGTTGTCCTTCCTTGCTTTCCGTCTGTGCAGTTCCAGTTTATTTTCTTTGGCTGCAATCCTATGTACACTTCCCTGGGAAAGAGTCCCACTGAACACTTTTTATGAGTAAACTTGCATAGGATTGCAGTATTAGCCATTTCATCCCACCAAACCCTCCACCACCACGCAATACCTAATTATACCCAGCCCTTCTGCCTCGCTAAGCCAAGCCAAGCCAAGCTGGTGTTGCTTTGGTGATAAGACTCATCCTCTTAAAAGTTCTACATAATTTTTTGTCTAGAAAAAAAAAGGCAAGTAAAGGGGGGGCATGATAGAGATGTACAAAATTATGCAGAATACAAGTATATGAAGTTGCATGTGGTGTGAATTAAAGGGTAAAGAGGCATTTATTTCCCATGATACTGGAACCCAGTTTGGTCATCCAATTAATCTGAATGTTACAAAACTCGTGGGAGACAGAAGGAAATTCTTCTTCACAGTTAAGCTATGGAATTCACTCCCACAATATGTTGGGATTGCCACCAACTTAGGCCTTATCTACACTTAGCTTTTGCCTGGTCTTTCCAGGCATAGATCCATGTTCAAGAGATTTTTATGTTTTTTAACTTGCGAAAACCCGCTCTTAAAAGCTGAAGCACAATAAATGGCAAATCGGGTTTCCTGCAGATTGCTGCGAAGCAAAAAATAATAATAATAGGTGCTTGAACACGGAGGTTTAAAGCGTGGACCATGCCTGAAAAGTGTGGAGAAGAGGTAACTGTGGATAAGCCCTCAGAGGAATTTAAAAGAGGATTAGACAAATTCGTGGAGGTTAAGGCTGCTAGTCATACTAGATATATTCTACCTCCAGGATCAGAGGCAATATGCCTCTGCCTGAGTACCAGAACGTGAGCAAGAGAGTGCTGTTACCTTCATGCCCTGTTTGTGGACTTCCCAGAAATATCTGGTTAGCCACTATGGGAATTGGGATTCTGGACTTGATGGGCATTTGGTCTGATTCAGCAGCCAGTCTCTTCTTAATGTTCTTATGGTTTCTCAGTTACCGTAAACATGCACTCAATCTGGGTTTTCCTTTTCAGTTTGCTCACTATTTTGAGTCCACCTACACATCGGACTACTCCAAGGATATGCCCCACAGTACAAGAAGTAGGTACATAAAACTGAAATGCAGGCACTTAATTTAAAAGCTGCAAGAGAACTTTGGGAAGATTGAGTTCTTCCCCCAGTTCTGAATCCTCTATTCTCAAATATTCCCAACAGAGCAGTCCAAATAAGAGGAATACTGAAGTGATAATGTATAATGTGTCTTGAGGGACCAAGTGCAGCTTAGAACAACAATAAGTAAATGAATGTCATGAGTCAAGTGTCAGTGGACTCTGGAGGTGACAGCAAGGGACCTGTAGGAACACAAAGAAATCCATTGCAATATGTCCTGAAGTACTAGCAGTCTGGATGCACAATTGAATGGTGCCACCCCCATCTCCCCTGAAGTTGTCAGCTATCCGTGGGAACTGTTTCTACTTAGAAAGTGGCAGGCACCATCATCATTATTATTCATATGATTTCTTACCCATTCTTTCACCATAATGTCCCCAGGGCAAGTAACAGCAACATAAAAAGGTAGAGTTAGTTCATGATTTAGAAAGCAACAAAGACTTGCACCCTGATAGTGCAAGAATGCAAATTTGGGATATATACATGATTGCATATGCTGAAATTTGCTGGTATGCAAATTGGAAACTGCACCCATAGAAATGGGTGGATTCAGGTGCAGAATCTTCCGTACTGCACTTGTGATAAAGCAGCATGTCCCGTATGACTTTCCTAATGTGCCATCTCAGGTATTCAGCTCCCTTTTAGATTGGCAGAAGCTAAGACTGCCTTTGGCTGCTGTCGAGTTTGTTCAGTGCAATGTGTTCATTCTGCTTTACTGGCTTGCAACTGCCCTGCCTTCTTTTGAGCTCCTCAGCCTTGTCCTCTCTCTGCTCTTAGGAGTTATGCGAGATGTTCACTGGTTCCCTGGACACCAGCCAGAGCTGGAGCCTCCTCCAATCAAGCCAACTGCCCGGTCATGCTACATGATAGATTATGAGCCTCCACAGAAGAAGGGAGCCTGCTGCTTGGTTGACACAAAGCCCAAAGAACAGCAAGGGACTCCGCTAAAGCAGTAGGACTAGAGTAGGGCTCTCTTCCGCTTCAGGACAGCCTGGGTTGCTTGAGAGGCCCTGCCTGTGTGACCCAGTTGCTCCCTCTCTTCCCCACCCACTTAAAAGCTAGGCTGCCATGCAGCAACTCACAAACCATGTCTGTGAATAAAAGAGTCTGCGTCAGAGTGAGAAGGAGATTCTTCTTACTTCTCGTGGCTTGGTGTGTATGTGTGTGTACAGTTTTTACTGTACTTTCCCTCTGACGTTTTGTGAAACACCGCCGAATTTTTGTTTGTGGCTGTTACATTTGTTTTTCTGTGTAGCCAAAGCTAGAAGAGCCAGTAAAATTATTTCCCCCCAACACTGTTTGTGGTTGCTCAGCCGGAGCAGAAGGGAACTCTGCATGTGCTCAGAACTATTCTCCCTCTCTTTTTTTTTTACCACAAGTTCGCATGCTATAGGGCTGAGCCCTGTCTGAAATTGACCCTGCCCCGAAGATTGAGAAAAGAAGCCGCCAGATGCTTACTCATCGGTTTATTTGTTAGTAAACAAGCTCATTTGCTTAGCACAAATAAATAAGAACAGCCAGCCAGTGACACCACCTGCTGTTTGCATCCAATGGAAAGGCTTTCTTGGGTATAAAAGAGTAGGTCTCAAAGGGCATGTTTACTTCCTTTGCGCTGCTGGTACGGCAGATTTCTCCTCCCTGGCAATGGGGATGGTGCGCTCTGGGACTTCCATGGCTTTTCTTGGTCCATTCACTGTCAGAACACCATCCGAAGAGAGGGAGGAGGTGATGGAGAGGGGATCCACATCAGCTGGGATCCTGTACTTCCTGTTGAACTCCCTGGCAATGAAGCCGTGTTCATCCTTTTCAAAAGAGAAGGGGGCGAGGGGAAGAAGAACATAACCATATATGCCTGGTTGCAAATGGTTTACTATAAGGGGAGCTCATAGTTTATTGTTAAGACGCACTCTTCCCATTCAGAAAATTCAGTCCCCTGGGGTACCCCAGTTTAGGGGCATCAGGGCCTGGAAAGACCACTGCCAGAGACCTGGGAAAGCTGCTGCCAATCAGAGTGGCCAGTACTAAATGAGCTGGGCCAATGGTCCTTTGCTGTGGTCCAGCTTTGGCTTTCTCAGATTTAAAATCAAACGAATAAATGAATGAAGGACCATTTCTATTTCCTCTGCCCAAGGCAGTAACATGGCACTGTCAACGTCTCCTTCCTTGGTGGGCAACCTTGTTTAGAATGGGTCAGTTTCTCCTTCCTTCCACCCTGCCTCCCATCGCCCTGCCAGCTGCGCTCATGCCAAGACCAGACCAACCTGGCGCTCCTCATGTTTTCCGTGAACTTCAATCACGTCTCCCAAAACCTTGACTTTTAGCTCCTCAGGTGAGAAATGCTTCACATCGAGGTTTACAGAGAACTTGTCCTTATCCAGTCGCATCTGCTAACAAAAATGTCTAGTTAGGGCAGTTACAATATTTAATGTTTACTAATGGTTAGGTCCTGTATGTGAAGCAGATAATTAGACACAAGGCCTTGCCTGTAGCCTTATGATCAGTGTGGTAGATCATTTGCTATTCCACATCCCCAAAGTGCAAGACTGTTCTGTATGCTACTTTTGTGGTAGCATGTGGGTTAAGGTCAGGCAACATTTCTTCATGTTGAGGACTGCAGTCCTCCAGAGGAAATCTCTTGGAACCAGTACTGGCAGTGAGCCACACCCCCTTTCTTCCCTCTTTCTGTCTCAAACACACCCACCACATAGAAACAGGAAGAGAGTTGGCTGTTGAGTGAAATCTATAAGCCTTCCTCACATGGCAATTGTGCTTAGGAAAAGAAAGTTCCCATTGATGTAAATGAGGTTTTTTTTGTTCAAAGTCTAATTTCAGGGGGTAGGTGGGGCTGCTGCCCATCTCCACAGCTGACTGGGAGTGGGGTGGTGAGATAGAGATCATGCATGTTGATAATGATGATGATGATGATACTACTACTACTAATTTATTTATACCCTGCCCATCTGCTTGGGTTTCCTCAGCCACTCTGGGTGGCTCCCAATAGAATATTAAAAACACGATAAATACATACATAAATATGAGGGTTTGTTCCCCCTTGTAACATTGACTGGCAGTAGACTCAGGACAGACAAAAGAAAGGACTTCCCCACACATTGCATAATTAACTTATGAAATTCACCCCCATGGGATGGGATGATGGCCAGTATATTTGCTTGCTTTACAAAGGGATTAGACAAGACTGTGGGGGAGAAAAGTTCATGTCAACCAGTGTTCAAATCCTCACTGGACCGATCACTGCATCTCAGCCTAACCTACTGCGCAGGGTCGTTTTGAGGACCGGAGGGAGGCAGCTTTGAGCTTTTCGGAGCAAAGGTGGGATATAAATATAATAAAAATACTAGTCATGGGGGCTATATAGAACCTCTTCAGTGTATCACTGAATGCCAGTTGCTTAGGTAGCATCAGTGAGGGATGCTTATTGCCTTCAGGCCCTGCTTGTGGGCCTTGCAGAGGCATCTGATTGGCTGCTGTGAGAAACAGGTTGCCGGGTTTAGATGGTCCTATCCAACCAGGTTCTTGTGTTCTTAATACAGAGAAAACTATGGCTTTGATGTGATGGATTCTCAAAGCCATAATGCTAGAAATGAGCTGTGCTGGCATGGAAACTCTACCATACAAAGGCAGAAGAGATCCACCAGTGTAGCTACCAGAACTGTTCCCCACGGTGTCTCCTTTTCCCTTGCAACTCGCTACCACTGGAAAGTCGTCCCCCCCCCACCTGGCAGCCAATTCTCTTCCTGTTTTCAGATCCAGGTTCTTTGAAAACAGATCTGTTCGACTTACCACAATTTACCCTTCTTAGCTTTTATTCTCCCTCACCTACTTCCCCATTGTGTCTTGTCCTTTAGGTTGTAAGAGCCTGTGTTGCTGGTTTTTAATTTTTGTACAGCATCTAGCAATTTTAGGGTGTAATAGTAATGTGAAAATGCATATTGCATGGTACAGTTGCGTCCTAATGAAAAAAATATAATGAAAGAAATTCCATGCGTGGAATGATTAACAACTGCAGTAAGGCAATATCAATGCTAACTGTCAGCCATAAAATACAGGGTGGCTAATCCAATAGGGCCTAAACCTCAAAGTCACACAGAGTTGGGAAGGACCTTGGAGGTCATCTGGTGCAGGATCAAGCTGTAGCTACAGGATGTCTTGACAGGTAGACATCCAGCTTCTGCTTAAGTGGAGGATGCCCACCACCTCCCGAGGCTGTTTGTTCCATTTTTGATCACTTCTTACCCCTTAGGAAGCTTCTTCTAACATTCCCCATTACAATTCCTAGTCCTTCACAGACATCTTGCCCTTGTTGACTACCATATTCACAGTGTGAGTGCATTCTACGCAGCAGCCTCCCAGGCTACAGAACTTTGCTCCCTTTTTTGACTCTGTATTGCACAAATCCATCAGGAACTGCTCCTGTGTGCGTCCCATGGAAATGGATACTCTTACACAGCTTTGATTATGACCTACGCAGAAGAACTCCCTTTTGTCTTTCCGCCTCCCCCCTGCAAGCAATCCTTAAGCCTGAGGTTTCTGTTTCCAGAGTTTATCATTCAAATGAAGTCTACTTTTAGATCTAAATCTGGCTGTTTTCTGTGGGCTTTCCTGTGTGAATAATCTTCACAGATGACTCATTCCAGTTTCAAAGGTATTCTTAGCATCACAGGAGGAAACAACAGGTTTTCGTGGCGTGGTACGTTAAGGGGCAGATATCGATTTTCTTCGCCTTCATTCTTGGCGAGTCTTTATGTTCCCTTTGTCAAGGATTTTCACGTCACCAGTTTTAATGCTAATGTCTCTTGATTTGTATTTTAAGCTCATAGTAAGTATGCAGTTAAATAAATTAACTGATGAAGGGCACGAACTGCAAAGGGGACAGGTGTCCCTCTACCTGGTTCAAGGACTGCATGGGAGCTGGGGGAAGTTTAGCAAGAGAAAATATTTTTACCTCTGAGAGTCGGCTCTCAAGCCAGCTGGGGTTCCTTAGGATGGAGGGTCTCAAAAAGAAAGAGCTGAAAGCTGAGGAACTGGGGAGCAGTTCAGATTCCACAAGGTGCTCCCCAAAAGTCTGGTTGAAGATGCGGCTGGGCAACAGGCTTGATAGCAGGGGTCTGCGGAAGAAGGGGTGGTGAACGGTGATATCCATCTGAGTTGGTCCCGGAGGAGACAGTGGGCAGCAGTGCACTCCAGCAAGCCAAGAGCCAGGGCTTTATATGCTCCCTGGTGCCAGGCTGTGCCCAGGCTGAATTCTCTGGAACGGTGATGTCAGGCATTTCATTATCCCTGTTCTCCCATCTGCACCATTCAGCGCTGGCTGGCAGATTAGCTGGAGATTTGTACACCCCACTCAGCACCCACATTGCCAAGGAAAAAGAACACAGCTAAATTCTAGCAGGTCAGCATGAAATCTCCTCTCGCCCCCTCCCTTCTTATTATATATTTTTTATAGTAAAAAAAAGCCCAGCCAGGCTGATCTGGTATTCTCCCCTACTTCAGATGCCAGCGCCACTCACACAGTTACTATCTTTGTCTCACACACAGAGAAACAAGGCACTGTTGTATCTCTGTCGCTTGGAATCTTCCGATTTCCATTGCAGCCTGGCTGCGTCCTTCCTCTCCACTCTGGCTGTGTTGAAACAGAAAGGTTACTCAATGAGACATCTTGGTCCCCGTGATGTAAAACTGATGCTCAAAGAGTTGCCCAAGAAAGTTGATTTGTGGCAGAATCTGCACAGGCAAAAAGGAAGTCCCATTCCACTCTGTGCGACCAGTGCTTAGAAAACTCACTGCCACAAGATGTGGTGGTGTCAGCAACTCCTTTGGGTGGCTTCTGTTGTTTTTAAGGGTGAGATAGATCCGTGGAAGAGATGCCCACTGCTAATAGCCAGGATATCTGAACACAAAGCATCCACGTGCCTCTGGTTACAAGATGGTGGAGGCAAACAGGATATACCTACTGCCTTAATGCCCTGCTTGTCATCTTCCAGAGGTCTTCAGGCGGCTGCTGTTAGAAACATCATACTAGTGCAGAGGGACCTGGCAAGGTTTTTTCCTCTTTCATAGAACCATAGTGCTGGAAGGTGCTTTAGAGGTCATCTAGAATGTAAGAATAGCCTGCTGGATCAGGCCAAAGGTTCACCTAGTCCAGCATCCTGTTCTCACAGTGGCCAACCAATCTAGCTTAACCCAGTGCTCAGTGTAGCATCAGCAATGGCAAGATCCATGACAGATGAATTAAATCTTTCACTGAGAGAGATCCCAGAGTTGAACCATTGGGGAGTTTCTTTAATACTCAACCGAAATCTGCTCTACATTTACTTTCCAGTGATCTGTTTTAGTCCTGTCCTTTGGAGTAACACAGAAAAAGTCTTTCTTTCTTTCTTATCATTTGACCTTATTGATCTGGAAGCCTTTGCTTGCTTGAATTCCATTTCTGTTCACGTGCTCAAGAGGTTATATTGAAAGAAAGTACCTTGTTATCTGTTTGGCCTCCTTGTCATGTTTGGATCTGAACTTCTGAGCGTTTGTTTACTTCCTCATATCTTTCCCTTCAAGCCAAACACTTCCCACCCCCTTTCCCTCCGATTCAGCTGCTAAGAATAAGAGCTGACTAATCTAGCCTTACTGGGTTAAATTTAAAACTGGGAGTGTTAAGTCTGATTGCTCAGGCTCCTGAAAGGAGATGCAAGGCTGCAGCCAGCCATTACACCACCTCCAGCTGAGCATGACATGAATGCTGCCTGACCTGTTTCCACTCTCTCTGTTCCTCTTTCTTCGCCCCCATCCCTCCAAGGGTGTAACCCATGCTGTGCGTTGGTGGTACCCATAGCTGGGAGTTGCCTTTTGTCAGATCTGTAGTTGTGATTGCACCTGAGCTGGGGCCTCTTGGGGAACTTGCAGGCAACAAGAAGCACCCCTCCAATAGAGCTGGCCAAGCTGAGCTATGATTGCTAAATTTACGGAAGGATTGGACATGTGTTGCCATATGCTGGCAATCTTTCCCATGCCCTCCTTGAGAGCTTCTCAGAGGCATCTGGCTGGCAGCTATTGGGAACTGTCTTTGCCACAATGGCTTATGTTTCGTTAGCCCCAAAATGGAAAACGAACAAGGTCCCAGCCAAACAAGATGGCAACTTAAACTGATGGAAGATGCGCAGCTTGTGGATTTAACTTATAGAATAAGAGAAGAACATTCGTTTAAGGAAGATTGGAAAATGTTTATTGAATATGGGGAGGGGGAAATTGTGTACACTTGAAAACACTGGCAGCATAAAGATAAATTTAACAGTGTAAATAAGTTTTGATGGAAGTAATAATGGAATGTTGAATGGTTTAGTTTATATAAAATATGCAGGGATTTTTGCTCTGTAAAATGAAGCATGGAAAGAGAAGAAGGGAAGTCATTGATATTTTAAGGTTGTTTAAATAAATATTCTAAATTGTGAAACAGAAAATGTAATAAAAATTATATATATATACACTAGGGATGGATGAATCAGTCAATTTCTGCATCTCTGTATTTCCCAAACTTCAGTCCAGTTCACTAAATTTCCACATTAGTTTGCAGGGTTTTTTGAAGTCCTTGCAAAAATTCACCAGCATTTTAGTCTGCATTTCCCTTAAACCATTTTGGCAAGCAATTTCACCTAATACAATGCACTTGTGTGTCATATTTGCACTAATATTTGCATTTCTAGGAGTAATTTTCCATTGGAGAGCCGCACAAAATTTGCAGGATAGCGAATTTCAAAGGAGAGAAAAATTGATGAGAGAGGCTGGTATGCTTTTATACTTTCCATTTAAAAGGGCACGGGTTCTCCCTTGAGCCATCCTGTGACAGCCAGGACCAGATGCTACTGAAGTAGGATGGAGCTGTAAGGTGGGGGGTTGCCGGGTGGGGGCAACATTTTGCCTGGCTGTAGCCAGCTATGGTCTCTGAGATGGCTTCCTTCTCCAGTTTCGCCTCATGTAAATAACAAGGGAGACAAGAAGTCTGTGCACCTGTTGCCCCAAAGGGTCTTCAATAAGTCTCTGGTTTCACATCACATCACAAATGAATAAGGGATGATGATTGCGATGGTGATGCTTCTTGCACTCTGTGAATCATTTCTACTGAGGAAAGATTGCAGTCCTCTGCCTGCTTTCCTGAGGGTAAGAACTGAAGGGCTGGGCCTAATGGAGGGCATTCGGTTGTGGGAAAAGTCCTTAACACCTTTGTGTCTTGTCTTTCCTCTTTGGCAGGACATTTTACAAGGGACGGCACAGTTTGTTATTCACAGTACCCCAGGGAGGTAGATTAGCATTTGAGAGACTGGCCCAACGTCACACAGTATGTTTGACAAAGCTAAGAGGGGGGGGGGGATCTGCACGCATTGGGAATCTTTGTGGATGCTGGACCCATTCAGACAGGTTGAGGCAGATTGAAGCAGCTGCCTCAGGGGGCAAATTCTGGTGTGGGGGCAGAAAAGGGCAGCTTCTCCAGATGTTCCTCTCGAGGCCTCTGGCTGTACGCTTCTGTTGAGGGACACATCTTGTCCTGCCCCTTCTAAGCCTCACAACTAGCCTGCTTCCTTCATGTACAGACAGTTAGTTCAGAACTCTATCCCATCACCAGTAACGAAGTAAGATTCATCTTTCAGTCCAGTTGGTTTATCTACAGTGCAGTGCAGGGTTTAGGGTTAGTGGTTAGGGTGCTGGACTGGGGTTCAAATCCCCACTCAGCCATAAAGCTCACTGGATGGGCGACCTTGGGCTAGTCATCATCTCTCGGCCTGAACTACCCCACAGGGTTGTTGCGAGGATAAAATGGGAAGGTGGGGGGAACCTTGGACGGCCCCTTGTGCTCCTTGCAGTGCCAGATTTATGTATAAGCTAAACATGCTATAGCTTAGGGCCCCACTCTCTTGGGGGCCCCAAAAAAATTAAAGGAAGAAAACACTGGGTGTACATTTCCAAAATATAAGATGAAAAACAAATAAAATAAAACCTACATACAGCAACAGTGTTTTGTGTTGTGTAGGCTCCTATGATGTAAGTAATGGGCCCCGCCTGCTAGCCTGCTCCCTGAAATATCACTGGCTTGTTCATTTCTATATATAGAGGGCCTACATTCTGCATGGCAACATGGGCAAATGGCTTTAGATACCTATTAGGTCCATAAATTACCATATAGCATATATTCAACACAAAAAACAGTGATAATTTGTTGTTGACAAAGGACAGCTGGACATGTAAAGGGCCCCATTACCTTCAGTAGCTTAGGGCCTCATCAAACCTGAATCTGGCCCTGGTTCCTTGGAGGAAAGGTGAAGTGTGAATGCATTGACTATATAAATAAATAGGTGGCAAGGTGGGGAGAGCACCTGTTTTGTTTTGTGTTGTGTTGTTTTTGCATCAGGTAGCAACTGGTCCTGGTAGAGAGAGGAACCTTTCTTTCACTACCAGGCAAGCACAGTCAGAAGTCCACAGGGAAGGAAATAGGGGGTAACTTTAGATGTCTTTTTTCCCTACCACTTTATCCAGTGCACAGTGTCTCCCTCTCTGCCTCTTTCTGGATGCAGATGACCATTTGCCAAACCATGTGGGTTTTGTTTTTTTACTACTGTGGCAGAACAGCCCCTTTGCACATTTGCGTAGCATACGAATCACTTCTTTTGAGCCAAACGAAATGATACAGTGTGAGCTCAGAACAAAACAACATACCTATAGTGGTTCCAGGCTCCAACTGATTCCTCGTTGCCAACCTTTTCCCTATTCAGCTCCAGGCCAGCCTTCCTCAAGCTGGTGCCCTCGAGATGTTTGGGAGCATAGGACCCAACCGTTAGCCATGCTTTTCTTTTCTGCCTTGTTCCCTGTAACTTGGCTTCTCGCAATGAGGGAACCGCCAGAAGGCCCTTGGCACTAGACCTCAGTATCCGGGCAGAACGATGGGGGTGGAGACACTCCTTCAGGTATACTGGGCCAAGGCCGTTTAGGGCTTTAAAGGTCAACACTAACACTTTGAATTGTGCTTGGAAACGTACTGGTCTGTAAAAGATACTCAGGTACTCCCTCCATAGTACGTAGTTGTGGAGCAGCCACGCAGAATGCCTCTGGTCTAGTCATCCTGGGAGTTGACTAGGGCTGATGAGACTTTAGTCCAAAACTGCTGGAGGGCACTAGGTTGGGGAAGGCTGGTGGATGGACTCCATAAGGGAGTCATGGAGAACACAGTGGGACTGGAGGAGAGGACACTGCCTGTGGCTACAGCCAGCTCTTCATTTCATACATGTGGCTTCCCATCCAGTTGTCCCACAACACAGCCGGCTTGGGAGAATCACAAATTTCTGACATTTCTAACAGCTGCAACTGCGTTGTCAGAGGGCTGCACAGCGAAAAGATGCCTCTCGGGTGGAATGCAGCAAGGAGCTCTTTGGTCATCATTGGGGGCTTGGCGTTCCAGGGCCTATCTATTTTGGTCCATATTTTATCACTTGCTCCCCCACCCCATGGAATTTGCCCCAGGAAAACGTCGCAATCGGACTGCAGCCTTCACAAGGAGACACAGAAACAGGTAGTCAAAGAGGTCCATTCCCCCAGCAAAGACCATGGCAGAGCGCACTGTCCCTCACGCCTATCCCATGAGTGCGGAGTACGAGTTTGCCAACCCCAGCAAGATTTACGACCAGAACTTTGGAGAAGGTAAGAAAAATGACTGGCCGGTAGTGTTTCCCTTTGATTTTCACACAGTAGATTGCAGACAATTCAAGGCTGGTGATTCTAAGTCAGCGTTTGAGGGAATCCTATGGAATAGTGATTATGAAACAAAGAATAACACACACACATTTTGCAATTGTAGAAATGTTCTCGTGAGCTTGCATGGAAAGAGTGTTTGAAGCCTCTTTTTTAACCACACTTTTGCTTCCCTGAACACATGAAGAAAGGCACAGTGGGGCACCAGTGTGTGGCAGTGACTACCTTCTTCATGGGTCTGATGAGACTGAAGGTGCATCCAATTGTGTGTGTATTGTAGGATTGCTGTTCTTCATGCATGTGAGATTTCTTGCAGCATCCACACAGCATCGTTGCATGAAAATGCCACCCCATATTTCCTGCTGTTTAATCCAAATTTCCTCTTTCTTAGGAAAAACCTGTTTGTGATATCCCAGTGACCCATTTATAATATTAAAAACCCCATCTGGAAACAACCTCTCTATTGGAAACCTTTTAGTTTTTGGGGTTTTTTTAGATTATTCCTACAATCAGAACTGTGTCTCAGTGTGTTACCCCAAGTGCTGATAATCTGATTCTGTGCTTGTTTACCCAGAAATAAGCTTTTCTGGGTTCAGTGGGGCAGTGGATTGCTGTCTGAGATTATAGAAATGCAAATCAATTCTCTAAAAAGTGAGTTCATTCAATTCTTAATGTATAATGCAGTCAGATTGCAACTAAAGGCATTGCTATGCATTCACTGTGCTAAATAGAATTATAGAGGCATCGCTATAGACACACACTCTCTCTGTATCGCCTGGGATGATGAAAATATATATCGATATCCCCTGGGATGGGGAAACATATCTTGAAGCACATCTCCGAATCCTTAATATTTTTTAATCCATTAATATTGTGGTCATTAAAATCAGTATGTGTGCCCAACAGTCAGCAACAGAATCGACCAACATAAAGGGATGCATGGGTTTGTTATACAGTGGTACCTCGGGTTAAGTACTTAATTCGTTCCGGAGGTCCGTACTTAACCTGAAACTGTTCTTAACCTGAAGCACCACTTTAGCTAATGGGGCCTCCTGCTGCTGCCGCGCTGCCGGAGCACGATTTCGGTTCTCATCCTGAAGCAAAGTTCTTAACCTGAAGCACTATTTCTGGGTTAGCGGAGTCTGTAACCTGAAGCGTATGTAACCCGAGGTACCACTGTACTGTAAGGCAAGGTTTTTGGGGCGTTTTTAAAAGAAAAAACAAGCCAATACAGTATGTTACAACCAAGCTATCTGTAACCACACACAATGCAAAAGAGAGAGACAGCATCCCAGGTGTAAGGGAGGTACAACCCATGAAGATGAGACCATATGGGTCAATTGGCTTTACTTCTGTTTTGCAAGAAGTTAAAAAGACTTCCAGCTGGCGAGGGAGCCCTCTCAAAGCTGCTGGCAGCCGGGAATGAGATCCTTCTCTTTCTCCACACGGATCCAGGACACTTTATGGAATGTGTCTGGCACAGAGCAGCATGGAGGGGAACGATGCCAGCCAGAGATTATTTTTATTTTTTTGCAAACTCCGTTAAAACTGGTGAAAAGCTGAGCTGGTGGGTTGTGCACAAAGCCCGGCTGGAGTTGCAGTGGCTGTTAGAGGAGAAAGAATGCAGAAGGCAGCAGTAAACCATTCAGCGCTGAACAGAGTGAAAAGCTGCAAGCCCCCAGAGAGAAGCCGGTGGGATGACTGTGTTGCATAAAAGGGCTTTTGTTGTCTGTTCCAGTCTGCAGTCGGCTGCCATGTGCTTCTCTTGCTTCTGGGCCTGGCAAAATGGCTGGGCAGGACCAGGCCTAGGGCAATGGTAGGTGATACCTTTGGGTGGGGAAGAGAAGGCAAAGCAGGAGAGGAAGGCTCCAGTGTAAGGAGAGTGAGAATGCATAGAATCTGGGAAATAAATGAACCCTCCAAAAGCAATACATCAGGAACTCCAAAATGCTGAGTTTGCCAAGTTTCCTTAGCATGGCAGCTTATTGAACATATGGCTGGTTTATATGAGGCAAGCCTGCTCTTTTGCCACTCTTTGACCTGGATACTATGGACCTTTCTCAAAAAAGACCTTATTCTCCATCTCATGATGGCGGCACAGCTCACCATTGCAAGCTATCAGGGGACTCTGGAGAGCAACCTTTATCATAAAGTTTGGTTGACGAAACTTTAGGGCCTGATTCTGATGGATAGGTTGGCACTACAGCTATGTGTATGCAGGGGCAGTCAATGGACTGACCCTTTTACTTCTACATAAGTAAACAATGCACTAAGAACAGATACCTTGCTTTGGCACTAAACCTAAATCCCCTTTAATTATTCTTATTATTTTAATTGTACTCAAGTGTGGCATAATCTATAATTGTCCATTCTCCCTTTTAGGTGTTTCCCCAGGGGAAATCCTGTCCCCCACATTGTACCATGGCTACTACATTAGACCTCGGATTAATAAGCAGCTGGACCGAGGGATCTCAGAGGTCAACCTCAACGACCACAAATTCCAAGTGTTCCTCGACGTTTGTCAGTTCACGCCAGATGAGATTGCTGTCCGCACAGTGGACAATCTCCTGGAGGTGACAGCTCAGCACCCACAGAAGGCAGATCGGCATGGTTTCATATCCCGGGAGTTCACCAGGACCTATATCCTCCCTCTTGATGTTGACCCTCTGTTGGTCAAAGCCACCGTGACCCATGATGGCATCCTGAGTATAGAAGCTCCGCGGACAGGAAAGGAGGTGAAGGCCAAAATCAATGAGGTGAAAATAACACACCAAGAATAGCCAGCAGCGGAAGGAAAGGGCTGTGAGGAGAAGCCACAGCCCTAAAACATCCCTCACCAATGTCCTCTCCCACATTGAACACGCCCCCTTCAACATGCACACATTTCACTGGATGTCAGGATTGGACAGCTGATTTGGGGAAGGGGGCTTTGTTGGGTCCTGTCTCTTTTTCTCATCCTTTAGATGTGGCAGCCATTTTGTGTTATGCCACGCACCCGTGGCAGCCATTTTTTTATGCCACGCACCCACGGCAGCCATTTTTTTATGCCATGCCCCCAAGGCAGCCATTTTGTGGCTGGTGTCCATGGCACTTGCTCAAAATATTCCAAACATGCCCACTGGCAGAAAAAAATTGGCAAAAGCCCCTGTCCTATTGTATGCCTACTGACTTGGATCAACATTTTTACTCTCTGTGTGTGTTTGAACTGTTAAGCCTCATGCTCTGAATGTATAAATTGGTTTTTAAAAAAATAAATAATCCTGAGAATTATATGCTTGTGGACCTCTGTACCTCACTAATACTCTTTCAAGACTCTGAGAGGCAAGGAGATAGGATGTTCATTTGACCAATCAGAAGGGAGCAGAGCGCCTGGCGGGCATTCTGGTCAATCTGATTGGGCTGAGCTGCTCCCATTGGTTCTGCCAGCAGCAGCAGCCATCAATTGCTCAAGTTGTCATGGCAACAAGGGTACTGCCACTCATCGCAATGGGTTAGTTTTGCCTATTTGGTCCATGGAGCTCAAGTTAGTGGGATTCTGAAAAAAGAAGCTGGCGACAGTGCAGCAGTGCCAATGTTGATACAGCCCCCTTCATGTGTGTGAGCTCCCACTATGCCCCAAATTATGAGGCTTATGTCGGCAGACTGGGCATGCACAGAAGCCACCTCAGCCTCTTCCTGCTATGGTGAGATGTATCGTGTTCCTGTTTCAATGGAAGCACCGTAATTATTCCTGAGTTTTAGGAATAGAAGCAAGGGCCCGTCCATACCTCGACTTGATGTGGATTGTGAACCCCTTGCGCATCCTTTAATTCTCATGCAGCATTCTCTTCTAACTCCTGCTGTCCCAGACTTTCTCCTCCCTAAATCCAGAGATTCCCTATGCAATCAATATAGCTATTTTGGATTTTCAAATCACAGGGATTTAGGGAAGAGAAAGTGTGGGACAGCAGTAGTTGGAGGAAAACACTGCACAAACGAGGGGGAATTAAAAGAAGCACAAGGGGTTCACAGTCCACATTAAGACAAGGTATGGACTACCTCTAAGTTACCATATGCAAATTGGCACCCTCTTTTTTTGGAGATTCGTATCCCCTTTTCTGATGGTGCATTAACTGGCTGCTCCAGCTGGGTGTGTTGGCTACTGAACTCATATGTTTGCTTTTTTTGTGCCGTGAGAATAAGGCATTAATAAAACCACAACTGAAAGGAGGCACATGTGTGCTTTATCCAGTGAAGCATGCCATTCTGAAAGCTCATAAAAATAAACAAAGGGGGGGGGGAGAACCGAAGTTTGTAATGCTTACTATTCCTCATGACTAAAACATTTCTCCTGCGCAAACAAGCTTACCAGCTCTATTGACTTTTACTTCCACAACACACCTTGGAGGCAGCTGATTGTTAACTGAGGGCCGTAAGCAGGTGTTTTGCAATGCAGGTGACCTCAGGGTACACATTGGGAGTAGGCCCATCGTGTTGATGTGAAACAGCAGGAACATGAATATAAGAAGCTTGATAAGTTAACAGGGTTTAGACTGCAGTCCTGTACCCGCTTATCAGGGAGTATGTCTCACTGAACTGAGCGATACTTCCGAGTAATTATGTAGAATGTTATAATGACTGCTTACAGAGCACCAGCATTTTATGGCATGACGTCAGCAGTGTAGTGGCAAATTCAGAAGTGCAGAGTCCCTTCTTAGTAGTCACAGCCATGGCCACTCTCAGTCACACCCTCCTAAAATTATGCAGCATTCTAAGATTATGCAATCTTATAATGACGCAATAATGATAAATCGGGTCCTCCCTTAAAGAGGGCATGTATTGCGGTGAGACCTGGAAACTGACACCCTGTGTTGTGGGTGGGTACAAATGGTCAGCCACAACACCCGATTGGTAGGTCCCTCGTAGCTGGGTGCAATCTGGCCAATGGGACGCAGTCCAAATGGTTTGAGGGACCGATTTATACCCATGCACGTGACCCAGAGCTTCCTCTTTCGGCGTGTGCATTCGGAGCACCCGCCCACCTCTCCCTACTTTTAGAGCTTTGCGCTTGACCTTGCTATGCCGTCATGTGTCGTCTGTCATTGGGACAGGGGCACGGCAGGGATTTTCCCCACTTGGCTGATGGGCTGTTGCCATTTGGGTTTCACCTGCCGCGTAGCAAATCGTCACAACTTGTAAGGTTGCAGAAAGGCTCTGGTTCAGGTGGTAGGGATGGGAGAACGCTCTCACCATCCCTATGTGAAGGGTATTCCGTTAAAGGAATCCAGGGACTCAATGGTTTGGTCAGCCCCTGAGAGGGGGACACTTGGGTGGCGGAGAAAGCCTGTTCCCGGCTTTCCAGGTGTTCACCCTTGGCTGACCTATGTTGGTGCCCTGGGTCAATGCTACCTGCAACGGTGCAGGGAGCTAGTCAAACCAGAGCCTATGCAACCAGTCACTTTCTGTAATCAATAAAGTTGTGGCCTAAATTCTGCCAAAAACCAAAACTAAAATTTGAGACAAGTGTGAATTTATTTAGGGGGGAGGTTTCTGGGTCTGAACACACAAACAGGGATGCATTGCAATGGCCAGTGGCAATCTTCTTTCGGAGTATCTTAATTTGTGTTTTCCTTGAAGTTCTTTTGCATGTAACAGAACTTGCACACCAGTCTCTTCAAATGGAGGTACCTTGTGTGTTCAGTGTGTCTAAATGCTTAGGTTTGGAGCATTCTAAACAACTCCCCTTGGTGTTTTCCTCATGCGCCTTTTTCAGAGTGACCCTAGCAGCCAGTCCTCAGTGGCTGACTCTTCTCCTTTCACTCTGACTGACTCCAATCAGCACTAAAGGTGAGAAGGCTTCTTAGTGGTTAAAAAACCCTTTCTTTTCATGCTGAGTGTGGGGCTCTAGGATGCTGGAGACAGAGACCTACTGCATATACAAAAAGGTGTGGTTTTTTGGCGCCTTGTGATCCCAAATCATCACATGTTTTGTGTGATGTAAAAAAAAACCACACAGATCCCTGCCCAAGAAAACTTAGTTTTCTATATTTCAGCAGAAGGGACGACTGCAAAAGATGGAGAGAGGAGAAGGTATCAGGGAAGCAAATGAATCTTCATGCAAATTTGGCTACAATATCTCAAGATAGTGAACATACATACTTCCTAAAATATATAGTTGAGGGGTTATCATTTAAATTGTAATGACCCTGAAAAAATGCCAAGTGCTTGTCTGCCATCCCCAGGGTTCCTTGGCAAGAAGAGGAAAAACTATTCAGGATAAAGTTTCCTTCTTCTTGAGCATCCCATTAGGCAGAGGGAGGCAGCTGGCTTGAGCAGCTGATTGTGGGTGCTGCCAAAGGACAACAAATCGTTACTTATTTTATTCTTGTAGGGGTTTTTTAATGCCCAGTGAAAGAGAGAGGGCTTTGAGGATCCCAAATTAACTTGGGTGCTATGCACCTTCCCAGAGGTGTGGAAGATAAACCTTTTTTTTTTTTTTTGGTACCTTCTCAGCAAAGACGGGAGAGAAATTCAATCCAATTCACATTTAACAACCCTACCAAATGCGCACTTTCCGAAATAATATGTGAACCGAAACACAGGCATCTAAGATCTAGAGGTCTTAGTAGAGCAAAATATTAATATGAGTCAACAGTGTGATGCAGCGGCAAAAAAAGCAAATGTTATTCCATGCTGCATTAACAGAAATTTGGTGTCTAAATCCAGGGAAGCCATAGCACCACTCTATTCTGCCTTGGTCAGACCACACCTGGGGTACTGTCTCCAGTTCTGGGCACCACAATTTAAGAAGGTTGTTGACAAGCTGGAACGTGTGCAGAGGAGACCAAGCAATATGATCAAGGGTCTGGAAAGCCTTATGGTGCACCGTAAATTATTCAATTTGTATACTGCTTTTCATCTAAACATCACAGGATGGTTCACAACATAAAAAGTTATGTTCAGCTTGGAAAAGAGGAGACTGAGAGGAGATATAATAGCCATCTTCACATATCTCAAGGGCTGTCACCTGAAAGATGGAGCAAGATTGTTTTCTGCTGCTCTGGAGGGTAGGACCCGAACCAATGGATTCATGTTACAAGAAAGGAGATTCTGACTAAACATCAGGGAGAACTTTCTGACGGTAAGAGCCATTCAACAGTGGAACGGACTCCCTCAGAAGGTGGTGGACTCTCCTTCATTGGAAGTTTTTACACAGAGGTTGGATGGCCATCTGTCATGGATACTTAGTTGAGATTCTTGTAGTGGGTTGGACTAGATGACCCTTGGGGTCCTTCCAAGTCTACAATTCTGCGATTCTATGATGTTTAGAAAGTCATGCTTCTCCAGATTTTGCAATGCAGTTCCCTGGCCAAGTAAGGTGTACAAAAATGCATATACTAGGGTAATTTTTGCATTAAAATGCATATATTAAACAACATGCAAGAATGCATGATATTAGGCAAATTTGCTTTGGAAGAATATCTATGGTAAATTAGGCTAAGAAACAGGAACTGGCCTCTGATCATCCAGTGAGTTTGGCAGCAGCCAAGCTCTTGTACTGGAGTCCTACTTGTGGCTTTCTCATACGCATCCAGTTAATCATGGAGAGAAACGGATGCCAAATGTGCCCTTGGTCTGATCCAGCAGGCCTCTTCTTACATTTGCAAAACTCAATAATTCTAACTTTTCATCCTCTTTTTCTCTGCCCCGTGCTGGTCTGGTGGACTTCAGGATGCCACTCTGCAGAGCTGGGCAGTATTCCCTTCTTCCAGCCAGTGCTCAGTTCCTTTGTTTCAGAAACAGATTATTGATCATGTCAGTAGCGGTGGAGGAGAAATTTGACTTTGTTTACATTTCAATGAGAAACTTCCTAATTCCACACCTCTTGAGCCAATGTGGGAACCAAAACACAACCATCCTTCAATATCTGCAGTTCTCTGTATTTTGCAACACAGCTATCCAACCAAACAGTGCATAAAAATGCATATAATGGGGGAGGGGGAGGGATGCACCTTAAAAATGTATACATTAGTCACAAAATAGCATGCAAAATGAGTATATTGCTAAACAAGACACTACAAAAATATGTTTAGTGGGAGAAAATTGCACTAAAATGCTGATGAATTTTCATGAGGATTTTTAAAAACAAATTGCAGCAGAAATGTGGAGAGCAGAGTTTAAGATTGGAATAATAACATTCTGGTTTGTCCGCCCCTACATTTCAGGCCCCAGTGAAGTGGGTCTTGGTTTTGGCCCATCTACTGCAGGGAATTACAGGCCCAGATTTTTGCCAGCAAAGCATAATCCACCCCCACCCCACTGCCCCGCATTGCATTGTTAAGCCTGGGCGCTGAGACCCAGACTCCCTTTTGTGCCCGCAGACACGTTATGAAAAGGGAATGTGGACTGGCAGCCAAAGATTGGCTGGCAGGGGTGGTGTTTTTGATGCTTCTCTGTTTCCCCAGAGGAGCTAAAAAAAAACCCTGAGCAAACTGAGCACATGTCCAGAGAGGGGCTTAAAGGAGCAGGCGTGCAAACCCAGAGTTTGTGTTATTTTTGGGTCTCAGCACAGGGCTAAGAAAACTCAATAGACAGTCTGGAAATCAAAACAGATTCAGGGACTGTGCTCGTATTAGCAAAAGCCTAGTGCTTCTGGGGAGGGGTTTGTTCAGGGCTACTGTACTTGTTTGCACTATGAATATAGTCGTGGAAGCCACTAAAACGATCAGACCCTCTGGATGCTTCTAGATGAGCTGCTTACTGAAGATTCATTCTGATTGGCTCACAGAGAGATTAGACAATGTTGTTTATTTAATGAGCATTCATTCTAATTTGTTTGTGAGGGGTTAGATGATGATGCGCCAAAGCAAGTGTTACTGCCTCTCCTGGTATGCCCCGCAGAGGACCTTAAGGTCCACAAATGACAACATTTTGGAGGTCCCAGGTCGCAAGGTGGTTAGATTGGTCTCCACTAGGGCCAGGGCCTTTTCAGTACTGGCCCCGACTTGGTGGAATGCTCTGTCACAAGAGACTAGGGCCCTGCGGGACTTGACATCTTTCCGCAGGGCCTGCAAGACAGAGCTGTTCTGCCTCACCTTTGGTTTGGACTTAGTCTGACCCTTATGTTTCCCTCCCCTTATGGTCTTGATTTATCGGCTACTTTTAAAACAAGGCTGCATTTCAAATTGCATTTTAACCTGTATTTTAAATTGCCCCCCCCCATTATGTTTTTACTGTGATTTTACTGGTGTTAGCTGCCCTGGGCAGGGTATAAATAAAAATTATTATGATTATTATTATTCACACTTTCCACAATCAGCATCTGGTTGGTGACTGTGAAAACAGGATATTGAAGGAGGCAGGCCTTTGGACTGATCCTGTAGGGCTCTTATGATTCCCATCACCTGTCACCTGATCTTTTCAAATGGAGGTTGACCTTTGGCCCTTCTACATGCCAAGCATGAGCTCTCTCACTCCGCTATGGTCCACTTCTTGGCCACAGGCTTTCCACCTAACCCCAATTCTGCTGGGGATCTCAATGAGCAGAATATCTCCTCTTCCTTTATCCCTTGCAGTCTCCTACAGATGCAAGGTGACTGGTGATAGAGAAGAGCAGAGAGAGCTACATATACCCTGTTTTTGTTTCAAAACTTCCTGAGTCTAGTTTTTGGAATTCCCTTGCCAAAAAGCTGCAGATAGCATGTTCAGGGATGGCAAAGGCCACCTATAGAACTACTGTCTCTTTTGCAGTTGCGGAGGGCTCAGGAGGCCTCTCAGGAACATAAAAGTAAAGAATACACACTAGCCCCCCTCCTATAAATTAACCATACACTCACCATCATATCATGGTTTGGTGGGAAAGAAGGGAGGATGTTGGCAGGGGTGGATTTAGGGGAGCATGACTGGTTCACCCACACTGGGCACCGTACAACAGAATGCGAGAAATGGGGGCTCTGAATTTTGGTGTTGCACCAATTTTGCTGCTGAAATTTTAAAGCCTAAAGTCTGCCACTGATGGCGGGCCAGTAAGTCGGGCTCATGATCTTCGGGTGGGTATTTTTTGGAGCAAAATGTTGCATGAGAATAAGACAAGCCTGCAACCATGGGCAAGCTGGCTCCTCACCCCACTGGAAGTTTGGAAATATTTTTCAAAATTAAAATCTGCGCATCCGCCCATATGGATGTGATTCCTTCTGCGTGCGCCTGCCAGATTCCTCACCCATTTCAGCTCTTGTGGCGGAGAGCTGAATGTCCTGGGCACGATGCTCCGAGCGGATGTGAGGAGCCCAAAAGCCATTGTGCATCTAACTCCTATAACTCAAGCTGCCACACACTCCAAAGCCAGCAAGGCAGAGAGTCAAGGGGGAGAAGCAGACCAGCTGGGAGAGGAGCAGCGACAGCAGCAGACGCTGCCTTCGGGAGATCTTCTGTCCAGTAGATGGCACACACAGCTTTGCCTTCCTTGATGGAGGGAGAAACCTGACACGTCCATGATCCAGACACTCCCTTGGATTGGATCTGCCAGGGGCTGAACAGGGAACCAGGAAATGCGGGCGCCCTGTGCTCCAGTGAGGTTCTCCTCTCCCCAAAGGCACGATTTCTCCCTCCAGAGAGCGAAATGGGCAACCGGTGCTGCTGCTGCGTCTGGTGAGTTAGCTGGGGCCGACTTGCGGCTTGGGAGCTGGGCAAAGAGGGAGGGAGCGCTTCTTGGGGGCAGCCCAGGGCTACGAAGAAGACCAGCTTTGCCAGCTGTGTCGTGTTAAAGAGAGGGAGAGGTGGTGTTTCCCTGCCGGGTCTGGAGAGCTTGGCTGGTTCTTCTAGCTGGTGCCACCACCAGCCTCTTCAGCCCCGTGGCTGGGAGCAGAGCCACCCGGGCAGCACCTGGTATCGACTAGGGGAAGGATGGAAGCGTTCCAGGTTTCACATTCACAGGAGGAGCCTGCCCGTCTCATGATCTGCCTTAAATGCTTTTGCAGGCAAGATACAGAGAGATCCTCCTGGAGCGGCTTCCACTTCTCCAAAGGAGGCAGAGCTTAACTGGAGACAGGTGTCAATGGGGCTCAGCCCTACGCAGAAGCTAATTCATTGTCAAAACCCTGAGACTTATTTGCTGAGCATGTACAGGGTGTGCTGCCTGTCCCAATGAGAGCTGCCACTAGCCCATACATACCAGGTTGGCTGGGGGGTGGGCGGGCACCTGTGCTTCTCCAGATGTTGGTGGACTACAACTCCCATCATCCCCAGCCATTGGCCCTGCTAGCTGATGCGGCTGATGGGCGGCTGCAGGTTCCCCATCCCTGTACTAGATAATAGGAGGTCAATGTGTATAAGTTTGATGGGCAGGCTGGAGTGCTAGCACCGCCCCTTTTAGAGATTAACCACTCAGAGGAGGGCTAGCAGGCTGCCAACTTTTCCCTCCTGTTGCCGCTCCTGTTCCCTTAGCAGCAGTTTTGTCTTGCCTTTAACAGGCAGTTGTGTTTATTATCTCCATGCTGAGAAGAAACTTTACTCTCTGGTTTCTATATATCAGGCAACAGTTAAAAACGTATGAGCTGACCAAGGGTGGGGGTCAGTTGGCAATCCTTGTTGGATCGACGGCCACTTGAGAATCCAGTGCGTTAATCTGCACTGGGGACTCCTTGGAGAAAGTATGGAACAACAACCAGAAAACCGCCAACAGTTAATTATTGAAAAGAAATCCATTCTTTTCCATATATTGCAGATGAGGTGCTGAGGCTAGGAAAGAGTGCTGTGTCTATTGCCACTGACTTTGGGCGACTTTCGAACTAGGAACATCCCGGTTGTCACTCAGCCATTCTCTTTTAGGGGGTTCCAACCACTATTTATGGGGTGGCGCTGTGGGTTAAACCACAGAGCCTAGGACTTGCCGATCAGAAGGTCGGCAGTTCGAATCCTCACCACGGGGTGAGCTCCCGTTGCTCCGTCCCTGCTCCTGCCCACCTAGCAGTTCGAAAGCATGTCAAAGTGCAAGTAGATAAATAGGTACCACTCTGGCGGGAAGGTAAACAGTGTTTCCGTGCGCTGCTCTGGTTCACCAGAAGCAGCTTAGTCATGCTGGCCACATGACCTGGAAGCTGTACGCCAGCTCCCTCAGCCAATAAAGCAAGATGAGCGCCACAACCCCAGAGTCGGTCACGACTGGACCTAATGGTCAGGGGTCCCTTTACCTTTACCTTTTAACCACTATTTGGGCATTTGAGAACCTAAGCTCAGGGTGGCAAAAATTCCTTCAACCTACATTTGGAGTCCCAAATGAGAGTAGTTTGGTGTGATCTAGCAACATATGAAGCTGCCTATTGGTCCATCTAATTCAGTATTGTCTACACTGACTGGCAGCAGCTCTCCAGTGCTTCAAGCAGGGGGTCTCTCCCAGCCCTACTTGGACATGCCGCTGGGGATTGAAACTAGGACCTTTGACATGCAAAGCAGATGCTGTTCTACTGAGCTATAGTCCTTCCATTCTGGGGAGGAATCTCCCTAGGATTCCCCATTTATTTTGCCTCCTATATACCGTGCTTACTTGAGTCTAATGCACCATCAAATCTAATGCGCACCTCAATTTTCAGAACCTTGAAACAAAAAAAGTATTTGCTGGCAAATGTAAATGTGCCATTGAATCTAATGCGCATCTCAATTTTCGCAACTTAATTTGGGCAAAAAAAAAAGGTGAGCATTTGATACGGGTAAATGCAGTAATAGAAGCAGCAGCAGAAAGAAGCAGATTCCTTTTATGGCAGGTGGAAGGATCTCCTACGTTGGGAGTGTGGGTGGGGAGAGCCCAGTCTGCGGTGTGGCCGCTGTCTGAAAGACTGCTTTGAGCAAGAGGAGAGAAGGCTCACTGTGAAACAGAAGTCCTGATTTTTGGTTTTGCTGTGATGCTAATAGTTTGTGGTCGAACAGAGAAATAGCATCATCTAGTGGAGAGAGAACTACAGGGTTATTTCCTGGTGAAAAGTTGTCTAGATTTGTTGGTGGATTTTCAACTTGGTCCTTAATTTCTAAAAAATCACACACACAAACACTCAATGTTCTCACCTCGGATATCTGGTCTGACACATGCAACTCCCAGTGTTATTTTCACGACAAGCACACATACAAGCAAACAGGGAGCCTTTCAGAATTTTATTACCACCAAACCACTGGTCTGCGGGCACCTATCAAATGTGAAGAAGAAGAAGAAGAAGAAGAAGAAGAAGAAGAAGAAGAAGAAGAAGAAGAAGAGGAGTTTGGATTTGATATCCCGCTTTATCACTACCCGAAGGAGTCTCAAAGTGACTAACATTCTCCTTTCCCTTCCTCCCCCACAACAAACACTCTGTGAGGTGAGTGGGGCTGAGAGACTTCAAAGAAGTGTGACTGGCCCAAGGTCACCCAGCAGCTACATGTCGAGGAGCAGAGACGCGAACCTGGTTCCCCAGATTACGAGTCTATGGCTCTTAACCACTACACCACACTGGCTCCCTGAGCCTCTGCTGTGAGGAGTCCAACTTCTCACAGACGCTTGTAGAGCCATCCCCGCCACAAATTTAAAGGAGGTGGCTTCTCCCCAAGAATCCTGGGAACCATGATTTGTTCAGCATGCTGGGGAATCATTGCTTCGTGGGTGTAGGTGTTAAGCTACAGTTCCCAGGACTATTTGGCAGAAGCCATATGTGCTTTAAATGTATGGCGTAGCTGTGACCTCTGTGCAGGGCTTTTCAAAGCCAGTTTGGGGCAACAGGGGAAAATTAAAGGGGGAAAAACCCAGATCAGATTCAGCCCTCCCATCCGTGAATGTGAATATGAAATCAACACCACAAAGAGAAAGGGCTTCTCTTGACTGCAAGTGGGAAATGAAATGGTGATGGGTGGGTCAGCAAAAGCACATGGTGGATAACTGCAGAGCAGATAATAATAATAATAATAATAATAATAATAATAATAATAATAATTGTACTCCACCCATCTGGCTGGTTTGCCCCAGCCACTCTGGGCAGCTTCCAACATATATAAAAATGTAATGAAACATTACACCTTAGAAAGCTTCCCTATACAGGGCTGCTAGCAATCTGGGAATCCCCCTTGGGCAAGGCTGGGGAACCTCTGTGTGTTAAGTTGTGGAAACATATCAGATGACACAGCGATTCTTCGAACAGCTCTTGTTTATTCACAGGCCAGAACAGAACTGAACTGAAGGGTTCAGCCAGCCTGTTTATATAGAGCTCCACTAGAACGCAACAGTAACCATTTTCTGTAACTATCCAATCACTGAACGTCACTTTTGATCCCTTATTTGCATATGTGGACCTGAGTGAAAACTATCTACAGTATCCCCCTGCTGGCCCAGGGTGAGAACTTCAGTACATAACACTGTGAATGGTGCTTTGTTTCCCATCAGCCCCAGCCAATATAGCCAATGGTCAGGGATGTTGAGACTTGGGAGTCCAACAGCATTTGGCAAGCCACAGGTTCCCCAGCCCTGTTCCTAAGGTTAAG
Source organism: Podarcis raffonei (assembly GCF_027172205.1). Lineage (NCBI taxonomy): Eukaryota > Metazoa > Chordata > Lepidosauria > Squamata > Lacertidae > Podarcis > Podarcis raffonei. Next base: position 25,299,314 of record NC_070616.1, read on the forward strand.
GACAACGTTTTCTGTTCAGGTGGTTCTGAATAGAACCTAAGATGAGCTTAGCCTGCTGGGTCAGACCAAAGGCTCATCATAGCTCAGCATCTTGTTCTCACAGTGGCCAAGCAGATGCTCAAAATGGAAGCCTACAAGCTGGACCTAAATCCTCGCTTGTGATTCCCAGCAGCTGGGATTCAGATATTTTCGCCTGATCTGCTAGGCTTGAGAAGACATTTCAGACTCCTGCTGAGCATCTCCATCAAAAATTTGATTGTGTACTTTATGAATGGCAACACAGCTGGATAAATGGGCTTTTGTCATGAGTATCTGGTTTGTTTAAGCTTTGTTTTAAACATATCTACTGGGTACTTAAAGAGTTAGGTAAAGGTAAAGGGACCCCTGACCATTAGGTCCAGTCGTGGCCGACTCTGGGGTTGTGGCACTCATCTCGCTTTATTAGCTGAGGGAGCTGGCGTACAGCTTCCGGGTCATGTGACCAGCATGAATAAGCCGTTTCTGGCGAACCAGAGCAGCGCACGGAAACGCCGTTTACCTTCCCGCCGGAGCGGTACCTATTTATCTACTTGCACTTTGATGTGCTTTCAAACTGCTAGGTGGGCAGGAGCAGGGACCGAGCAACAGGTGCTCACCCCGTCGCGGGGATTCAAACCGCCGACCTTCTGATCGGCAAGTCCTAGGCTCTGTGGTTTAACCCACAGCACCACCCGCATCCCTACCCAAATAGTGGTTGGAACCCCCTAAAAGAGAATGGCTGAGTGACAACCGGGATGTTCCTAGTTCGAAAGTCGCCCAAAGTCAGTGGCAATAGGCACAGCACTCTTTCCTAGCCTCACCACCTCATCTGCAATATACGGAAAAGAATGTATTTCTTTTCAATAATTAAATTATTTTCTGGTTGTTGTTCCATACTTTCTCCAAGGAGTCCCCAGTGCAGATTAACGCACCGGATTCTCAAGTGGCCATCGATCCAACAAGGATTGCCAACTGACCGCCACCCTTGGTCAGCTCTTACATTTTTAACTGTTGCCTGATATATAGAAACCAGAGAGTAAAGTTTCTTCTCAGCATGGAGATAATAAACACAACTGCCTATTAAAGGCAAGACAAAACTGCTGCTAAGGGAACAGGAGCGGCAACAGGTGGGAAAAGTTGGCAGCCTGCTAGCCTTCCTCTGAGTGGTTAATTTCTAAAAGGGGAGGTGCCAGCACTCCAGCCTGCCCATCAAACTTATACACATTGACCTCCTATTATCTAGTACAGGGATGGGGAACCTGCAGCCGTCCATCAGCCGAACAACTGGAGCTCACCCTGTCACGGGGATTTGAACCGCCAGCCTTCTGATCAGCAAGTCCTAGGCTCCGTGGTTTAACCCACAACACTACCCGCATCCCTTAAAGAGTTAACTTAAAGAGTTAGGAGAACCTTAATAAACTACAGTTCCCAGAATTCTATGGAGGAAGCTGTGACACTTAAAGTGGTATAAGAGTGCTTTCAACATATGGTGCGGATGCCATTCTAAAAACAAGTAATGTGCTTGTCGGTTGCTAGAAAGCAGGAACAAATGTCTCTCTTAGAGAGCAGTTTAAGCAGAATAATGCCTCCAAGTTTTCCCCTCTATCGTTATAAGTAATGAGGTCTAGAAACTTTCTTTTTAAAAATTGCTCCTAGATTGCAAGGTACCCCCCCCCAATGATTTTAAAGACTCCAGCCCACATTGGCTCCTGTGGCTCTTTCTGCCTGAAATCTTTCAACAGAAAGGTGCTTTGGTGGGAATCTTGGAACTCGGTGTTCCCTGGAGCTCTTGCCACACTTTCATTTCTCCCTTGAAAGTGATTTCAGGTCTGAGAAGGGATTTTTTTTGGGGGGGGTGTCTTTTGGCCCCACCACTTTCCCCAGGAAAATCTGATATTCAACTGCTGAATCAGAGCAAATGTCAGTTGGGTTTTCTGTGGATTTACGTTTGTTCTGATTCAGCAAAAAACAGTCAACTTTACCGGGGAAAGCAGCAGAAGCACACAAACACACAACTTCTTGGACCCATGTTTTGAAAGTGTGGGTGGGCCCTTAGTCTCACCCCCCAGTGCCAGATTTATGTATAGGCTAAGTAGGCTGAAGCCTAGGGCCTCTAAATCTAGGGGGCCTCGCCAGCCCTCACGCTCCCCAGCGGGCAGTCTCCCCTCTCCCAAAATTGCAAACCCAAGACTTCATGCGAGGGCAGGGCAACTAAGGCCCAGCAACTATTAGACTCAGGGCTAGCCAGTGGGGCCCAGTTTGAAGCAGTGGAGCGCAACTTGATTTTTTTTTCCTTGTAGGGCCCCAGTTCACAGCCAAAGTCTGCAAAATCTTATAGATATAAATGAAATCCATCTAGATTACCCTGGTGCAGGGATCCCCTTAGGAGCAGCCCGCGGGGCCCAATTTGGCCCAATTGCTCCAATTGCCTTAAAGTCAGCCCTGATGAGACTGTGCAGGGGTTGGATTGACAAGCCCTGCACCTTCTAGGTCCCTGGTGTCACCATTCAGAGTACAGACTCAAGGACTTGTTAAGGAAATAAAGGGGGGACACTTATTGGAAATCAGTTTTGTTACCCCCCCAAACCCTGAGACAATGAGCCCAGCCACCTTTTATTCACAGTCGCATAAGCACTACACTACAGCATGGCCATAAACATGTACATTCAACTGCTGAACTATACACCCAATATATAGCAATGGAGATTTATGTTACTGCTTTATGAATGAACACTGTGTTTTATGAATGGACTCTGTATTTTGTGAATTGCCTAAGAGCCACCAATAGGGAGCTCTAGAATCTGACAGCTAACCAATTGGGTACTACCAAACAGCGACCCTATTGCTGAAAGCAGGTAACCAGCAGGGAATGCTTCAGCTCAGCCTTTGCACTGTTGACTGAACACCCCCTGCTGTGCAGATAATGGAGAAAGCTCATAAATTGTATCCCTTCTGGCATCATGGCCAACTCTATTACGCTGGTGTAAACCCTGCTGCACCAGAAGCCCAGAATAGCAGCAAATAAATTCCGCTCATACGTCAGCAACTGATAAGACTTGTCAACCAGTTCTTCTAAAGTCTTCCTAAATTATAAAGCTCCAAAATACAGGCCAAAAGAGAGCAGGTCTGGGAAGAGTGAGGCATACAATGGGCACCACCAGTGAAAAGGCCCTGCTCAGCATAACTCCTGCCCTGTCATTTGATTACCTTCCTTCTTGACATGGAATGTTCTCTATTGGAGTCTCCAGGTCCAGTACAAAGACCATAAGAGGGGACAGCAAGGACCTTGAAGTTTCCAACAGCTGCTAATCAAGCAAGCAAGCAAGCACACAGGTCACCTTTGTCACTGTCAGGATGCCCATGTCCTGGCCAGGCCTGCATCCAGTCTTGTTTTTGTACAATCTTGTTTCTCCTCAGTAACCAAAATTATATTATCAACATATACAAGCAGAAAAGTTGTTTTCCTTCATTTGCAAGGAATCGTACAAAACAAAGTGGCACTAATAAAGAAAAGTTTCAGGGTGGCAACAGAAAACAAACTAAAAATGTTTTTGAAGTTCATCAAAACTATCCAGCAATATCAAGTTATAGGAAAACTGGTGCTATTAACAGTAATCCTTCTAGTTGATTAATTGGTTCAGCAACTTCCATGCACATGACATGTGATGCTAATTATTTTCCCCAAGAGTTAAATGATAACTAATCAGAGGCAGCTACAGGAGAGCTATGAGATTCAGGTGAGAGTCAGGTGCCTTGTCAATCCCAGCAGGTATATAAGAGGACAGGCCAGTCTGCCCAGGCCTGTGGCCTGCCCAGCATTCTCCTAAAGAGGAGAAGCCTAGCATGGAAGACTGGTGTATAGTGTGCATATCTGAAAGGGTGACAAAGGGTAAACCACCCAAAAGGTATGCTGAAGAGTTTGCTAAAACAGCCATAGCAGATACAGATGTTGTTAGTAACTCAGAGAAGGTTTGGGAACCTTCAAGCTTCCAAGAGGTCCAAAGTTTAACCTCAGAGGATGCTGAGCCATGAAGGCTGAACTTGATTCCTTGGAGAGGAACAAGACATGGGAACTAGTTCCAGGCCTGTCCAGGCCACAAAAGGTTTACAAAGTTCAGTTATTGCAAAAGTTTTTCAGTGTTAATGTTATGCATTTTTTAAAATCACCATGGTATTTAACAATAATATCTTACGTCCTTTAGAGGAGAAATTGTAAAATTTTAAATACCTGTCATCATCCTTGTCTTCACTCAAATTTGTTTATAACACTCTTCCATTTTCTTCTAGTTGTGAGGGTGGGGGGTGGGGAGGGGCCTCATAAGTGGAGTAGCCTAGGGCTCTCCTCATCTAAATCCGGCCCTGCTTCAAAAGCCCCATTTGACTGAGTTGCTGCCGCTTTGAAGTGCTTCTGGTGGAGTCAAGTGGGACTCCAAGGCTTTGTGTCTTGCCTGCACAAAGGGGTCTTCTTCACTGCTCTCTTTTGTCCCACCTGAGCAGGGTGTTTTACTCAGTGGGTGGAAATATTTTGCAAACAGCTTGCTAGCTGTGCTCACTCCCCACCTCCCCACCCCTGATCAAAGCCCCCATTTTGCTGGTTTTCTGAATTGCACAAAGAGTGGCAGAGCTACCCTGAAGGAGAAAAGGATCCTTGTGTGTGTGTTTATAAGTAAGTGTAAATTAATCAGAGCTACTAACATGAGTTTTGACCAAACTGTGGGAGGCAGTGGAAGACAGGAGTGCCTGGCGTGCTCTCGTCCATGGGGTCACAAACTAAACAACAAACAACAACAAATTAATCAGAATGTGAGTTTCCCACATCTTTAACTGAGCCGTACAAGGCAAGATGGCTGAAACATAATTTCTGCTTAACAGTGCCACTCTCTTCCACAGATAATGCAGTAGGAGTAATAATTATACTTACCATTTATGTAGCATTTTAGAGTGCTCAGAGTACTTCAGCATCTATTGCCATTAGGGCTGCAGTTTGCATTTGATCAGTTAGATTAATTGATTCAAAAACTTCTAATGGACTGAAGTGGTATCATAATTAATTGAGCTGGTGATTTGAAATAACAGTGAGCTAAATCCAAGCTAGAAGTTGGTTGCACTTAGTTTGTATTGAAACAACGGGACTTTATGCCATTATTAACCTGTCTCATTGATTTCCATAGGACTTAAATTTATCTATTTGTCAAAATCCCATGAAGAAGGAAAATTGCATTCCAGGACATGTAAAGTTATGAGATACAAGCAACCAGTGGAGATTACAGTCCCACTTAATAAGCAGTTAGATGGAGGAAAGAGGGGCTGAATCTAACCCCCCACCCCCAGCTGAGTTGCAGAATATTAATATTTTTTGACAAGGCCCTGGAGTAGCAAGAGTGCAGCATGGAAATGTAGCGCAAGAGATGGATAAATGCTGTTGATTGTACAAAAGGAACTTTGCACCATGTTTGCATAGTGGAATCAGCTGGAGGTTGTAATCGCTTATCTGTCTATTTTGTTTATGAATTGCATTTCCCATGAGGCTCATGGTGATTTGCAAACATACAATAAAAATACCTTAAGCATTTTTTTTTTAAGTAGAGAAAGCACAATGTAATACAGGTTTAGAAACAACACAGAATAAACACCTGAGGCCACAGACCAATTCACCCAACTGGAAAAACGTATTGAAATAAACACGTCTTCCGTTTATTTCTGAAAAGGACTGTCAGCAGGCGCCTGTCGTATCTTAAGAGATGCTGTTCCACAAAACAGGGGCAGTCCCAACCTGAGTTGCTGTGAAGTGGGCCCAGGGCGGGTTTTTTTCCCAACCAGAACTGGCTGGAACTCCGTTCTGGCACCTGTTAGGTGGACACCATTGCCATTATAAGAGAAAAAGGAAGGTGTTCATGATGAGTTTCAGCCCCTCTTTTTCTAGAAAAATAGTACTGAGTGGTCCTCTGATATTTTTGGGGGGATAATCTCTTCTGCAGAATGCAATGACCTATCACTACTGGGTAGGTACGGGTTAAGACAGCTTCTCAAATAACCTGACCCCAAACTGTACACGGCCTTACATGTTAGGACAGTCATACTTCGGGTTACAGACGCTTCAGGTTGTGCGTTTTCAGATTGTGCACAGCGCCGAACCCAGAAGTACCGGAATGGGTTACTTCTGGGTTTTGGTGCTCGCGCATGCGCAGAAACACCAAATCGCGTCCCGCTCGTGTGCAGGCACAGTGCTGCGGGTTGCGAACGTGCCTCCCACATGGATCACATTCACAACCCAAGCGTCCACTGTACCTAAACCTTGAGCTTAGCCCCCATAGCAGGTTGGTAGTCAATAGACAAGGTGGTATTTGCTGGTGGAAGTTTGTTCCAACAAGCAGCCTAGCTGCTTGGTTTTAAAGCAGCGGCATCCCCTGGACCAGCCTCAAGGGTAGTCCCACATAGAGCACATTGTGGTTAATCGGACCTGCAGGTTACCAATACATGGACAACTGTGATCAAGTAGTTCTGGGTAGCTGTGGGGAAAAGTGGTTTGTGAGGGTTAGGGCTTAAGCCTCAAAGGGCAAGATTTTTCAGGAACATTTTGTATTTGGTTAAGAGAGAGAGGGAGAAGCCTCATTGCTGTAGACTTCTCTCCCATCCTTGTCCATTCTAATTCTGTCTGATCCAGCAGAAGCTTGGAGATGCCTTTGGACGGATGAGCCGGGGATTAGCCCGCAGACAGACTCAGAATAGCCATCGCCTGCGGGGCAGCTTGTTAAAACACCCCTCCGCTCTGCCAACCGATACAAGAGAAAAGCAGCTCTGAAAAATGATACAGGGGCCTTGTATTTCTTAGGAAACAGGCTTAGGATGCCAATGATTATATTTAAAGCAGAGCTATTTTAATTGCACTGCCCAGGCCTTGGCAGAACAGAGAAATGAGCAAGTTGGTGCTGAAGTGGAAAGATGGCCAGTAGAGTTGTGGGTCTTTCATGATGGTCCACCTGCTCTTTGTATTACAAGAAGATAGCATAAGTCATGGGTAGGCAAACTAAGGCCCGGGGGCCGGATCCGGCCCAATAACCCTCTAAATCCAGCCCGCGGACGGTCCGGGAATCAGCGTCTTTGTAGAATGTGCCCTTTTATTTAAAATGCATCTCTGGGTTATTTGTGGGGCATAGGAATTTGTTCCTTTTTTTCTTTTCCAAAATATAGTCTTGTCCCCCCACAAGGTCTGAGGGACAGTGGACTGGCCCCTTGCTGAAAAAGTTTGCTGACCCCTGGCATAAGTCTCTGGACTTGCAGCAGGGAAGAAAAACACTTTGGAAAATGAGGCAGAATGGATTTTATCTGCAGTGCAGTCCTTTCGGGTGAATGAATGGGGTACTGCCCCACCAACCTCAGTCCATCCTCAGCCAGCCCTTGCCTGCCTATTTGTCTAGCAGGGAGTCACTGCCAGTCAGTTTCTTCCCCCTGAGTTCCAGTGCTGTCCTTGTAGATGTCAGCAGGGAAGAGGATGGGGGCAAAAGTAGAATTAGTTGGCTCTGTCTGTCATTGGTTCTGGCTCTGCCTATATTGGCCTCTCTGCCTTTCGCCCTACCATTCCCAATGGATACTACCAGTCCCTGTGGTGTACTGAAGTTCTCACCCTGGGCCAGCAGGGGGATACTGTAGATAGTTATGCAAATGAAGGATCGAAAGTGACGTTCAGTGATTGGCTAGTTACAGAAAATGGTTACTGTTGCATTCTAGTGGAGCTCTATATAAGCAGGCTGACTGAGCTCCTCAGTTCAGTTCTGTTCCAGCTACAAATAAAGAGCTGCTTTGGAAGAATCGCTGTGTCGTCTGATATGTTCACCCACAACTTAACAGTCCCAATGGATACTACCAGTCCCAATGGATACCACCACCCAATGGATACCACTCTCAGAGTGGAATCCTATGCATATTTATTCAGAAGCAAATCCCATTGAGTTTGGTGCAGCTTACTCTCAGGTTAGGGTTGCCATATTATATATGTTGCTGCTTAAGATCCAAGAAATTTCCCCTGGACGTCAATTCCTCCTTTGAAATCCTGGTAATGTGCAGGAAAATCTGGACATATGGCAGCCCTACTCATGTAAATGAGCTGGTATGCTTCAGACATGACGCTACGCCCTGATTTGTTTGGCTAAAGTATGGCTTGCTTGGACATTTGAACTCAGCCACGCAGAGTAACCATGGTTTGTTTGGGGTTTTTTGGCAACAAACCATTATGTGAAACAAACTTTTACAAGGAACCATGCCTTATGGGATCACGACTTATTTTAACTGTGCTTGTGGACTACAACTCCCATCAGACAGCAAAATCATCCTGGCTAAGGCTTATGGGAGATGCATTCCAAAACATGTGGCTGATGTAAGCACTAACTCCGCCCTGGGGGAAAAACCTCTGCCAGAAAACAAGAAACAAAATGCTCCAGTTCAACATTAGTTTTAGGCTCCATAAAAGCACAGAAAGGGCAAACAAGTACTGGATCACATGGAAGCAAAAATACAGCTGCGAAACAACTTTCTTATTCATGGGAAAGAGAGCAGGCGTCCTCACTGGTAGCAAAGGACAATGTCCAGCTTTGGGAAGAGGACGGGTGGGGTGGCCTGTACTGAACAGGGTCCATTCTCTTCTCTTTCCATAAGCCAGCCAGTGTGTGCCTGCTGACTGTACAATGCCTTCGGTCTGCGTGCTGCCCCATGGCTTCTGGCTGGAGGAGGGGAGGCATGTTACGAGAGCCGGGTGTTTGTTTCTGAAGAAGGTCACAGAGCTGCCAGCTGTGGCTCCCTGCCCAGGAGCTCTCGGCATTTCCAACCCTTTCCATGGAAAAATGAGTTTTTAGCCGGGTATCTTAGCAACAGGCTCCCCACAGCCGCACCTCCTTTCTCTCTGTCCCCCAACCCACCCTGGTATTTTTCCATTCTTTAGCTATTCATATAACAAGGTGGTATCTCTCCCCTCTGCTGGTGGCAATGCTGAAATTTAGAGCACCAGTCATGTTACAGCCAATGAGAGGCAGGATGGTATAATGGTTGGAGCATCAGACTGAAACCTGGGAGATGAGGGCTCAAATACCCAGTCAGGTCTCATCCAGACTTCCTTTCATGCCGATTTTCTAGGCACAGGTCTGGGTTTAAAAGCTCTTGTTTCTGAGCAGTTTTCTTTTCGTCCCAGCACTTTTCACAAACCTGACGAAGACTGAGCATGCTCAGTGGGCATGGAATGCTGACTGACAGATGAGGGTGAGAACCAGAAAATTGAAGGTGGGGCAGAGAAATGAATGGGACTGGCTGGAAACCTGAACAGGAATATTCCACTCTGCAGCATTTTGTGGCAGGCTGTGGATCAATACACCTTTATCAAGTACTGATCAGGGCGCCATTAGAGGATTAAAGACCCTCTGAATTTCATGCAACTCTGTCTCTTTTATTTCAGGAACTGCCCTTCGCCGTTTAAGCGGAAAAAAGAAAAGCCAGGTAAATGATCCTCTGCAAATATTTTTTATAAGACCTGGAATGACCTGGAACGTGGCTTCTTTACCAAATTTTTGAAGCTCCATCCCGGGTGTTTCACCCTCTCGTCTCCTGCCTACAACCCTGCAATACTCAGCTAAACAGGTTTACTTGGAAGCAAGTCCTATTGGTTTCAAGGGATTCTGTTAGCGATCAATGGGATAACTGCTTGGAAACATCGAAAAATATATGCAGGGCCACATGTTCCCGGGCTACACTGCTCTACACTGTTATGTGCTGCATTAATGTACCATAGGCTGTCTCCATTTGATCCAAGAACCACGTAGAGCATGGAGAATGCCTTTGTGTGTGTGTGTGTGTGTGTGTGTGTGTGTGTTAAGGATATGCTACTAAAACAGAATGACCCGAAAATAGATTAATGGCAGTCCAGAGTACAGTGCAGCAGCTGCAATGTTAAGAAGCTAAAACGTTTAGTGATCATTTTAATTGTTTTGTCTTTTTTGTAAACCCCTTCGAGGTTTTTTCCCCTCACAATCGAGCGGTCTGTAGGTGTTATGAAATATAGTTTCTGCTGAAGACACACTGACCATAAATATATACAGTCATACCTCGGGATAAATATGCTTCAGGATAAGTATTTTCGGGATGCGCTCTGCAGTGACCCGGAAGTAACGGAGCGCTTTACTTCCGGGTTTTGCTGCTTGCGCATGCGCAGATGGTCAAAATGATGTCACACACATGCACAGAAGCGGTGAAACGCGGCATGCGCAGACGCGCTGTCGTGTCTTACGTTCTATTCAGGATGCGAACAGGGCTCCGGAACGGATCCCGTTCGCATCCCAAGGTACCACTGTATACCCTATTCCTGTGACTAATTTGTTCTAAACTGTTTTTAATACCATACCCTCCAACATTTCTTTGATGAAAATAGGGACGTCCTATTCCATAGTAATAATAATTTTATTACTTACACCTTGCCCATCTGACTGGGTTCCCCAGTCACTCTGGGCAGCTTCCAACATATATGAAAACATAATAAAACATTAAACTTTTTTTTTATTAAAAAAACCTTCCCTATACTGGTGTCCTCTAAAGGTTGTATAGTTATTTATCAGCTTGGCTTGGCGGGTTGCATAGCTCTATACCCTCCAACATTTCTCCGATGAAAATAGAGACGTCCTAAGGAAAAGTGGGAAGTTCTGGGATCAAATCAGAAACCTGGATGGCTTCTGTAAATCCTGGACTGTCCCTGGAAAATAGTGACACTTGGAGGGTGTGTAATATTGAATTTAAAATTGCAGTAAACCATTTTGAGACCTTATGGTGAAGGGTGGGTAAGAAACATCATCAACAACAGAAAACAGGAACAGGATTGGGTAATACTGTAAGGGCAGTTGGAGACAGGGTGTTTTCAGAACTAGAATGTTATGTGTGCACCAGGCGTATATCAACACAGAGACAAAGAAACATCCAAATTCAGACTTTGGGCTTAGAGCTGAAAACATCCTTCCTAAAAGCGAGCAGGAGCCAAGAACAATAAACAGAATTGCTACCTGGCTGCCCAGTGCGGCCCTGGCCTAGCAAAACACATGGCTTGACAAACAGCAAAGTTAGCAGAGAGGAATAAACAAAATGTTCCTAGGTTTCTTGGAGGACTTGAAAGGAAAACTCCACTGTTACATTCCTTCTGCTAGATGTTGCTATGGCCACTAACCACTGTGGTCGGCTGTACCCCAGTGCTTCGTGGGAAGCTTTCTGCCAAAGGAATGGATCTGGGCTTTCTCATGGGAGAAGGTCATGTGTTCACTCTGGGTTAAAAATTAGCAAAGGTCGCAGTGAAGGAGGCTCACACTCAGCGCAGGATCTCTTTGGTGTTCAAATAACTGAATGATAGCTGAAGTCCAATTGACTTTCACACACAAGAGACTCGGGTGCTCTGACTTGAGCGCCCACAGTCTGAGACTGACAATACAAACAACACGATTTTGCACCCCTGCTCTTAATTTTCATGTGTTTTACCGGCAGAATCTTACTGTTCTGCTGAGCTTGTTTTGGTTGCAGTAATTATAGTGGGGCTGGGGTCCCATTCCTCCCTCAAAAACAATTAAGGATTTGTATTTGTGAGATGATGCTGTTTCAGAACGCATGTTGAGGAAGAATGTCCTAGTGCCTGGGTAGATGGAATAATTCTATTTCCAGAAGCCTACTGGAAACCTCACAGTGCCTACATATTTTTGGAGGTGTTTGTAAACTCATGAGGTCTAGCAACTTGCTGTTTTAAAAAATGAACTTTTACATTAATAGGATTCTGCTGGAGTCATCGTGTTCTAATTTAGCCTCTCCTATCATTTAGTACGAGCTATGCTGCTTCTCTAAATATCAGCTGTTTCTTCCGCAGGTACAAGAATCATTAAGTCAAGCACCCAGCAGCACCCAGAGAGCAAGAAGGTAAAACTGCCTCTGAAAAGACTTTTTTTGCTACCAATTGCAAAAGACTTTGCTACCAATTGCAAAAGCTCCTAAAGTATGTTACTGATTCAGTGCCGTGTTACTTTGAGTTGAAGTAGTGCCTATTGGATCAGCCTTATAACTCCGTTCTTGGCCCTAATTCATACACACAAGAGGCCACACAGGTGTATGAGTTGCAGTGCTGTGAGTGCAGCTTCATGAGCCTAGTCAATTTGTGAGTGTGCTCAATTCAGGCCATTTTTAACCATACACACACAATGCATCTACTTTGGTGCATTCATCCTTCCTTGGAGGTTTTACACAGGGGGTGGATGGCCACATCTCATGGATGCTTTATCTGAGATTCCTGCATTGCAGGAGTTTGGACAAGAAGACCCTTGGGGTCCCTTCCAACTTCTATGATCCTGTTGTATGTTTAACTGCAGTTCTGAAGTCATCAATAATTGTGAATGCATTACCATGGGTTGATGTATATTCTGGAGTAATTAATCTGGAATAATAAAAGTGTTTGCTCTGGTGTTAGTAAGACTCTGCATGGTGCTAGTAAGACAGACTTTTCTGATCAATGGAGCACAAGCAGCTTTCTTCTAGCCCAATGACAGAACAGATGTTTTGCATGCAGAAGGTCCCAGGTTCGATACCCAGTGTCTCTAAGGAAAGCTGAGACTATCCCTGTCTGACATCCAGGGAAGCTGCTGTCAGTCAGTGTTGACTGTACTGAGCTAGATGGACCAATGTTCTGACTCAGTATAAGGTAGCCCCTATGTTCAGTGGGGCTCGAGCAGAAGAATTTTCCAATGGATTGTGCCCCATGTAATTATTTATTATATTATATATTGTTTAAAGCCCAAAATGGTTTCTGAGCTGTTCTCTCTTGTATAAAAGCCCATTGCACATAACATTAAAATATGAGCATGCATAATTAAACTACACAATAAAACCCCTTTAAAACATTAAAACAGGAATAGGAAGCTACCATAAACTGAGTCAGGCCATTGGTCTGCCTAGCCCAGTACAGTCGTACCTTGGATCTCAAATGCCTTGGCTCCCAAACTAATTGGCTCCCAAACAATCGAAACCCGGAACTGAGTGTTCTGTTTTCAAACTATTTTTGGAAACCGAACGTCCAACTGGGCTTCCGTGGATTCCAAATGGCTGCAGGAGCTTCCTGCAGCCAATCAGAAGCCGCGCTTGGTTTCCGAATGTTTTGGAAGTCAAATGGACTTCTGGAAGGGATTTCATTCAACTTCCAAGGTACGACTGTATTGCATTTACTGACTGGGAGTGTTCACTAGGGTTCCAGACTGTGAGCCTCTTCCAGTCCTACCTGTAGATGCTGTAGGTTGACCCTAAGACCTTCTGATGTAAAGCAGGTGCCACATCACTGACCTGTGGTCCTTCCCTTATAAACTAACATAAAAAATATGGAGTGAATATAATGCAACAGGGGTGCCATATGGGTTTCCTCCCTGATGCACCAACATTGATTGGGCTGAGCTTGCTTCAGAGAGATTTGCCTTCCTCAATCTCTTCCCCTTTCTCTCTCTGAAGGGAATGGATGTTGGGCCCGTTTATGACGATGTGTCTGAGTTCCCAGTCTATGCCACCGTGAGCAAGCCGAAGAGCATGAAGCGCGACGACAGCAGCGTGCATTACGCAGACATACAGGTCTTCAGCAAAATACGGGAGCGCTCAGCTGAAGAGGTGAAGACCTTCCAATCCCAGAACACTACAGAATATGCCACCCTCAACTTCCCCCGGGCTACACTGAAGTATGACAGTAAGAATGGCACTCTGGTGTAAGAGCTGAACCTTTCTTGCTATCCAACAACAGAAGCATCTCTCAGACCAAGATGTTGTGGATTTTGTGTCTCCACTTCCTTGGCTGGTGAACACCTATCAGATGTCACCTTTCGGCTGCATCTGATAAGGGGTCACTGTTGTAACGGGAGCAAAAACATTTCCCCAAGCGTGCCAAGAAAATTACTATTTGGGGCAAGATGACCAGAGACGTTTCTGAAGCTAGTGGAATCTCTCCTCTTTTGTTTCTTTTATAATATAAAGATATCACTGGGAGACCAAGCTACACGGTGAGAATGACACAGCTGGAATATTGGTTTGCTTCCAAATGACCCGTTTGCTGAGCGTTCATCCCGATTTGTTTGCAGGGAGTTTAGGTGACTTTTGTGATTTATTGCATATTCATCCTGATTTGTTTGTGTGGAGGTTAGATGATGTTGCGCCAAGCAATTGTTATCCCACACTTTCAGTACATTTCTCCATCACTTTCCTTATTGCAAAAAGTCCAGTTTTTTGGGGGGGAGGGAGTAGGTTTGTGAAAGAACTGCAAATCAACTTTAATGTGATTGAATCCCCACTTAAAATAGCAACAGTCTGGAAGTGCCTTTGGAGCTAAAGAATATAGATATTTGTGATGTCCCCCCCCCCCGCCACTTCAGATCAATAGTAACTGGATTCCATTACCATATTATGAACGTTCACTGTGAAATTACAACCGGGGAGTATCGTTTAGGATGCACAGTGAGAGTGATTTTTCAAAGAAAGCAGGTACTAACATAATCAACAATATCTAGAGGAGTAGCCTTGTTAATATATTGCAGCGAAAAGGAAAAGAAAAGAAAGAGAGTCTTATGGCACCTTAAAGGAAAAAAAAACATTTTTTCGTGGCATAAGCATCTTTGGACTTCAGTTCATCGGACACAGATAATCAGAAATGTTACTGCGCGATACTACAGGACAAATGTACCAAGAACATCTTCCATTTGAGTCGTCTTCAACTCAGCCACATAATCACATTCATTTCAATAAGATTAATCCTACAACAAGTAATTTGCGTGTAGGAAATTCAGGACATACCTCTTCCTAAATGGAATACAAGCTCGTTTTGTTCGTGTGGGCAACGCCATCAGAAAGCTCAGCCCCCATTTCCACCTATGGCAAAACAGTTCTACATTTTCTCGGATGTAAGCACCTATTCATAGAGTACACAGATTGTGACAGTGAAGTTCAGTGACAGCATGTGGGGCTGATTTACCTGACCGTTTTTGAGGCAGAAAAGTTGTCACAATGTGACTTTTGCACCCAGTTTCTATGCAACACAGTTGTCTTGTGAAAGGATCATTATGTGATGAATGATAACTTCACACATCCTAATATTAGCTTATGAGTTTTCTCATCCAGACTAGGCAGTGTAAAATCTCCCAAGGCTTCTGGGGTTTTTTTTGTGCAGGCACTTGTAAAGTGGGCTTGACCTTTCAAGGGAAGAGGTGGAACTGGGAGCCTTGGCAGAAAGCACAGGTGTGACCTTTGGGTGTTTGCCTTTCTCCTAGCATATTTGATAACATGTACAAATTCAAAAGGTCTAAAACAAATTCGTGATGATCGTAGAATAGCTGCTTTTTGGCACAGGGAAAAGCAGTGGCACAAAGCTCATCTCTTGCATCTGCTGGTCCAACTCCTCCTCTTCCTTTCTGTTGTTTTCGCACACTGCCCAACCCCATTTTACCACACAAACAGTGATATGAAGATGGAATATCACACTCCGGTTGCCCCTGGGATGTTTTCTGCTTCGGGCCCAGAGGGAGTGGGGAAATGAATAGGCAAGTGGTGATGACAGGGATTGAAGAGGAGTTGGACCCAGTCAGCGAAGGGGGCTCAGTGTCAGGGACTGGAAAGCAGATTCCTCTACAGGAGAGCAAGTCAAGGACTCTGAACCAAAAGGGGGAAGGGTACGTCCCAGAGGTGCCGCTACCTGATGAGCCTGAGGGGTTCAGAGTTCCTTTGGCCAAAGGAGGTGGCATTGCTGTCTTCTGATTCAGAAGACCCCACTGAGGCCCCAGTGAGAGACCAGAGGCTCCCCTGCTACATACCACAGTAGGAGACTCTTAAATGTAAGGCACTCCTATGCCACCTTAACATCCATGGCTTCTGCCAATGAAAGCTTATGGGTACTGAGACTTGTTAGGAGACCTGCCCCAGACCTGCATACATGGGTGTCAGAAGTGGTATAAGACTGTATTGAATGCATGGTGCAGGTTTGCCATCACTTTTTCACTTCCTAGAGTGCAGTTGACATTCTCCTCAATTTGTCCTGCCTCCGGTTGGCTAGTATCTGGCCTCCACCTAGCCCTGCACCCAAGGCTGACCTCTGCCTTGCCTTGCCTTGCCACGGAGCAGGATTGCCCAAGGGCCCCATAACCCCTGGAGCTTTGTCTGGCACAGGGCCATGGCTTGGTCATCAACAAGCTGGTCTTTCAAATGGGGAGTCCTCTGCACAACAGCCCGCCCTCATATGGCTAGCCTTGCATCCCTAGAGAGGCAATTGCCTTTATGATGGGTGAAACATGGCTGTCCCATAGAAAACAACTTTGGGGTGTCAGTTAGCAAGCAGCGTAAAGGAGGTTATTTACACTCTGGCCTGGTTGGTGCATGTGACTGCAAACCTGTTGCTAAGGAGGAGATTGGAGCCACTTGGCTATTTATGTCAATGCAGGATGACAAGCACCTAAACTAATGCTCAGCTTAGCACATCAACCGAACCTGGAATTTTGGTTAAGGTCTTTCCTCCTTATCCAAAATCTGAGGCCAAGGTTTTCCCTACAGTTTGTTGCATGGTTTGTATTAGTGTTATGTGTGAATGAGGCTGGTCTCATTCTGCTCTTGGCTGCAGACTACTTTATGTTATCACAAACAAACTGGTTCTTCTGTCTATCTAGTTGACGGAACAAAAATGGAACATGTGAAAGTTGTCTTCCAACCATGTCATTTGATGCAATTGGATAAGCAAGGCCTCAGGCTTTTTTTAATATATATTCTGCATGTGAAGTAAGAGCAATAAACACTGTCCTCAAATGTGCTTCACTGTACAAAGCCAGTATTTTATCTCTGGTTGCCCAGGGGAACTCTAAGAAGCCTGCAGATGGGTCTAGTATTACACACCTGGTTTTAGAGGTGCAATGTATTTAACCAATAATCAAATGCTCTGCAGGGAAAGGGAAATAATAACAGCAATTTTGCCTGTTTAGCAGGCGCTAAATAGATGAAATGTGAACATTTAAAGTGTTTCAAGATGATTTACCTGGAAAATTTATTTTTATTATTTGCACTGGATTTATAGATCATGCAGACACACCTTCTTGGCTTCTGGTTCCTGTTTATTTCCAACAATTGGAATGAGATCAGACCAGAAATGGGTGTACGTAGTTACTCAAGTGGTTTTCCCTGACGTATTGAACAAGAATCCTGACAATCTCGTTTCACTTTTAATAGACAGGTTCTCAAGGTAGCAGGAATATTTAAAACACCTGGAATTCAAGAGGTGAAAACAGCACTTCCTGAAATCTTGTTTGATCATTTGACAAGGTTTACTCAGGATTTTGAATTTTGAATATCAGGATGCACAATAACAAGTCTCCAGTCACCTTTAGTTAAGGATTCAGCTGGCGCTAAGATACAGCATTGTTTGCTTAGTGAAAGTTTAATGCCACAGAAGACAGAGCTGGAGAAACTGAAGTTTGAAAACAGTTTCCCAGGCTTCCAATAAACAACCAAAACTGATACCCATTTAATTGATTTTCACAAGTGTTGTAACTTCTTGGTAATGAACCACACCTTCAGCTGGGGCTAACCTATGATGCCATCAAATATTAAAAAAACAGAGTATTCTTGTTGCTAGACTCTTTGGACATGCACTTAAATTTGCTTTGAATATTTCAGTTTCTTATCTTCAAACCATTTTCTATAGTGCTTTCCTTATGTTTAAACAAATGACATCCGGAGGAAGTGCAAGGTATCGCTCACTTGTGGCTTAGTGCCATCTAAATTATGTTAATTACATGTCAATGTAGACATGCAGATCAGCTGTTGCTTGTAGCTCAGGAAATGTGACCTCAGTGCTACACAGGGTTATGCATCCATGCATCAAACTGTCCTCCAGTGGGTTAATTTCAGCTTGACAGCTGTATAAATGCTTAAGTTTCATGCTGCACTTCAGACAATTTTGCTCTGGATCCTGGTAGGATACAGTTAATTAATAAAATCATATATTTATTACAGTGGGAACAGCTGGAGAAGGCAGAAGTCAATATGTTTTGCTATTAAAAAAATATTTGGTCTTGCTCATGATGTTTACCTTCATGCATGCATTGAGTAATGAATAAACGTTGAGCTTTATCCAAGTCGTTAAATGGTCATAAGTTGAATTAGGTCAGTTCTGAACTAGCTTATACTGGCAAAAGGCAGCATTGAGCAGCTTGTCACTCTGTTAAATATTATATGAAGGAAACCTATTCCTGTTTATTTTCAGCACAAGCAAAGCTGAAAAGCAGAAAAAGAATCTGTATATATCCTGAATTATTCTCATTTTATTGTAATGATTTGTATAATGAACAGTATAACTAAATGTGTTTTACTAAAAGGAAGCTTTCTGCAAACACCTCTGTGGATACTGTCTTTGAATGGGATTTTTCCTCCACCAGCATTTGATTATTGTTCATAAAAATATTGGAAATAGTTAATGGAGAACTTCCTGGCTCCTGGGTTTAGGGGCTGCACATTTTATTATTGCAAATAAATATTTTTTATAGTTAACACTGGAGATTGTTCTGGTTTCTGATTGCTCTTTACCACCTTAACAATGTATATGAGTTTATTTGATCAAGGCATATTGATCAGAACTGTTATTTTCCATCCTGGGCTTATCTTGAGTCACGTCTCATTAGAGTTGAGTCCCAGAATCTGTTTTGAATGCAGATGTTCATTTGCAAAAGATGTCAAGCAATAATAAGAATAAGAGGTCCTCTGAGTGTATATGAAGCGTATTAATCTTACAACAAAGTCATCTGAATTTATTCCTAAGCATCTGGGCACTGACTTGTCAGAATACTGTACAGCTGTGTATGCATTGCCAGTTTAAAACGCAGCTAGTTCATTCTTTTTCTCAATTCGGGTTGACAAAGTCTTTCACATGAAATGACAGTATAGATGCTGGATAGATATGGACTGTGGCTAATGCTGTGTGTACACTGTATCCCAAAACAGTGGTTGGAGTACACTGAATGCATAATACACAAGGGTGCTATAAAGCCTATTGTTCAATATACAGGGTGAGTCCTTTAAAAGACTTGCCCTGTAGTTTAAGACTAGTCTTCATGTGTGTCACCAAAAAATAGAGATCAGACTTGCATAATTTACTCTATTTCAAAAAACCAGGACAAGCCCGGGTGGGTTTTTTTGTCTTTTTTAAAAAATTTTTTATTGGTTTTACATGAATTGATACATTATAGTTGTTGAACTTTTTTTCAGGAAGACATCAATTCCGCCTTTAAATACATGGCAATATCCAGGAAAATCCTATTTATTACATAGGTAAAGGTACCCCTGCCCGTCAGGGCCAGTCGTGACCGACTCTAGGGTTGCGCGCTCATCTTGCTCAATAGGCTGGGAGCCGGCGCTGTCCAAAGACACTTCCAGGTCACGTGGCCAGCGTGACGAAGCTGCATCTGGCGAGCCAGCACCAGCGCCGCACACAGAAACGCTGTTTACCTTCCCGCTATAAAGCGGTCCCTATTTATCTACTTGCACTTAGGGGTGCTTTCAAACTGCTAGGTTGGCAGGAGATGGGACCGAACGACGGGAGCTCACCCTGTCGCGGGGATTCGAACCGCCAACCTTACGATCAGCAAGTCCTAGGCACGGAGGTTTTACCCACAGCGCCACCGGCGTCCTTATTTATTACATACACACATTTTAATTAAATTATAATTTAAATACAAATACAGTCCATCTCACCATAGTAGGGAAGACTGTGGCCAGGTGACCTGTGTGCCTGCTTAGTCTGCTGTCCAGAAGCTAACCACTGATGAACAACTTCATGTTGGTCTCCTAAAACCAGACTTGGACCAGAAAGACCCCTTCTAATACTGTCCTCTGTAAAAGATGCACCTCTTCACCCTGGCCTCTGTCACCTGGAATGGACACACACAGCCCTATCATTTATCGTGGAGAGTAAAAAAAGGCATCAGAGTTCAAAGACACATTGCACCCAGGAAAAAAAAAAAACAACCCCAGGGATAGTTCCCCTGCCCCCAATTTCCTCCTCTCCCTATTTTTCTTCACATTTACTTTCCTCCTCCTCCTCCAATTACTTCTTTGTTTAGTGTCTGGAGATAAGAACTGTGGTTGGCTATGTAAGACACTAATGAAAAAACATAATTTTAATTGGGAGGAAGATTTGCAGAGGATTTGAAATGGCAAGGGGCTGCGTAAAAGTGAGGCGGTGGAAAGTTAGAGAATTATATGGGGGATGGAAAATTATGCACCTACAGTATATGTTTGAAGTGCATTAATCTGCTTAAACCTCTCCATTTCTCATATCTGAGATGATTTTCTTGTGGCTATTTCTCTGTGGAACTCTTTACCTTGAAATATTCTAGGGGCTTCCTCTTGATACTTCTCTGAAGCTTTATTCCCTCTTGAATTTCCCTCTTGTGCTATTTGCTTTTGTTTGTTTCCTATTGCTGGGTTAATAATTATATCATTTTTCCTTCTTTCAGTCTTTCTCAGCATGCTCAAAGTTTCTCTTCTGCACTTTATGTGTTAAGAGCGTGAGTTTACACACAGAGCAATTCCTTTGCATGTCTACTCAGGTTAAAAAAAGGTAAAGGGGACCCCTGACCATTAGGTCGTCATGACCGACTCTGGGGTTGCGGCGCTCATCTCGCTTTATTGGCCGAGGGAGCCGGCGTACAGCTTCCGGGTCATGTGGCCAGCATGACTAAGCCGCTTCTGGCAAACCAGAGCAGCGCACGGAAACGCCGTTTACCTTCCCGCCGGAGTGGTACCTATTTATCTACTTGCACTTGATGTGTTTTCGAACTGCTAGATTGGCAGGAGCAGAGACTGAGCAACGGGAGCTCAGCCCATCACGGGGATTCGAACGGCCGACCTTCTGATTGTCAAGTCCTAGGCTCTGTGGTTTAACCCACAGCGCCACCCACGTCCCACTCAGAAGGTTAAGCAGGGCTAATTTTCAGGTAACTCAGAATATGGATTGCAGCCATTTTTCTTTTATTTCTGGAAGCTGCAATCTATGTACATACACTTATCTGAAAGCAACCTTACGCATGCTTTACTAAGACGTAAACAACTCTAAGGTCAGTGGGGCCAGGCAGCTAACTGTATATAGTATACGTTATAGCTTCAATCCTATAATATGTATGTACTTACTTATCAGTAATCACCACTGGTTTAAACAGGGCTTACTCCTAGATAATATTGTACATGGATTGTACCCAGATTCTTTTTGATTTCTTCAAAGCTGCAATCCTCTATACACTGAAATAAGATTGTGAGTAGACAAGCATAAGATCACACTTAGAACATAATACAGTAAATTGTCTTAGTCAGACCACTGCTCTACCTTGTCCAGTACTGTCAACACTGACTGGCAGCACCTCTTCAGGAGTTCAGGCAAAAGTTTTTCCTAGCCCATCCTGGGAATGTTGGGAATGGAATCTGAGACCTTCTGCATGCAAATAATAGAGAAAAATAGGGGTGGTTGGCTTTTGCTGCCCAACTCCCCAAGGGATTGAGTCCCCTAAGTCCATGGTCAGTCAGAGATGGAGGCAGGATGCAGTGAAAGCGAGGCAGGTCTTTATTTTTCTGTTGCAACAGAGCTCACCCCGCCCCAGCAAAGGAGGCAAGAGAGACCGAGAATGAGAAGAATCATCTCTTTTAAGGGTTTGCATTTTGGTGTTGTAGGAAGAGCCAAATAGAATTTATTCTGAATCACCAAATTGGAGAAGGAAAACCCCTCTACAAATAGTCAGAAATTAGATCAAACGAAAGGTGGGGTTACTGTGGCTCAGGCAGGACAAGGGGTGATATTCCCGAGGATTTAGCAAGTTTCACATAGTTCCAGACACAGTTTACACAAAACATTAATGCATTTTATAAGACCCATTAGGATGCCCATCAGACATCCCTCAGTGCAAAGCATCTGGGCAAACAATGACAATTCATACAAAGGAGGTTAATAGATATAGGAGAGGAATTCCTTCAGGAGCTTGCCCAGATTGCAATCTGCCTACCTGTTCTCAGGCAAGGGGGATGAAAGAGGCAGAAGAAATAATTAAGAATCTTTAGAAGAGCCAAGATGGCTTTTGGATTGCTCTCCTATACTATTTTAGACACCTGGCTTATATTTGTATGTGTGTTTACCTTGTGCAATTATCAACATTGATTCTATATTTAAGACCTATACCACAAAGCATGTGCTCTACCTGCCAAGCTACAACGCTTAGAATTTGTACTATTTGCAGCCAAGGTTACAGTGATGTGTCCAAGGGTCCAACTCAGAGCAGATGCATTGGAATGAATGGGTGTCATTTAAATGAGCAGGGCTGGATTTAGGTTTGATGAGGCCCTAAGCTACTGATGGTAATGGGGCCATTTATATGACCAGCTATCCTTTGTCAACAACAAATTGTCGCTGTTTTTTGTGTTTAATATACCGGTATGCTATATGGTAATTTATGGACCTTTCTAAAGCCTATCTAAAGCACATAACAAAATATGCATTGTATCAAAGTAATTGCTGAAATGAAATACAATTAAGAAGAAGTATATTAATAGTGAAATACAAACCAGTGTTATTTTAGGGAGCAGGCTAGCAGGCAGGGCCCATTACTTACATTATAGGAGCCTACACAACACAAAAGACTGTTGCTGTATGTAGGTTTTATTTTTTTAATCTTATATTTTGGAAATGTACACCCAGTTATTTTTCCTTTAATTTTTTTTGGGGCCCCCAAGAGAGCGGGGCCCTAAGCTATAGCATGTTTAGCTTATGGGTAAAGCCGGCACTGTAAATGAGCATTGGATAAAACCCAAAATGAATATCAATGGAAGAAACAACTTTTTCCCCTGGAGAGAAAGAAAGCTTTTGGAAATAGGTCAGAGCCTGATCAGACGCACAAATTTATTTCCCTCCCAGAGTGAAGGGGGAGAGGAGGAGGGGCGGGAAACGGGGGACTAGGCCGCGGCTGTCTCCCGTCTCCATGGCGACGAGAACGCGCCGGCGCTGCTACCTGGGAGCGAAGGGCGGCCTGCAGCGCGCGCCCAGCACCTTTCCCGGGAAGAAACATGGGCGGGAAGGAGGTCGCATGGGGCGCAATGGAGAGGAGATGGATCCCAAGGGCGGCCGCTGCTGGTTCCTTAAAGTGGGTAAGGTAGCCGTGACGGGTCTAAGCCCCCCTCTCAGGCATCGCCCCAAGTATATAGGCGCCTCCTTGCAAAGCAACTTTCTTTCTCGACTCTGGTGGGAAAGGAGAAAGGGGGGAAATATATATATCCAGAAACTCCAGAAGCGCGTGGCTTCTGCTAACATTAACCCGTGTTGGTTTTGGTAACCAAAACCGAGTTGGGGGTGGTGTAGGGGATTGTTTCCCTCGCACAATATCACTTGTTTTAGGTATGCCTATTCAGAAATAAGTTTTCATTTAGTGAGACTTGCTCCCAGTCCCAAGAACTGCAGCCTGAATTTTGTGTGTGTGTGTGTGTATATATATATATATATATATATTAAAATCTATATGCATTTCTGTGCCACCTTTTAAGGTAGAAACAGCTCAAAAGGAACTAGTAATTTTTAAAAATAGAACGGAAAAAATTGCGTGGGTATTGTTGGGAATTTGAAAGCAACAAATCTGTATGTGTTTGTGCATGCCGGCGTGTACCATTTGGGTTGCCTTTTTTTGTGTGTGGATAGAACCGCTGCCTTTTAACAACTGAAATTGTAACACATTCCATAGGGCACTCTCAGACCATAGTGGTTTTGGAGTGGGATTCAGTTACATGCCAGAAATTAAAGTTGATTTGGAGCACTTGTGTAATAAATCAGCTTTTTCAAAAACAACTTTATTTGTTAAGGAAATGAGAAAATGTACTGGAAAGTTTTTGACTTGATGTCATCTAACCTTCCCACAAACAAATAAGAATTAATGTTCAAAAAACCAAGTGACATCATCTAACTTCCCCACAAACTGCGCAAACAAGGCAGAATGAATGCTCAATAACAGGCTGTACAGCTATTACTCCTGAGTAAACACTCTTAGGATTAGGCTCTTCTTCTGATTAACTATTGGAGGTTGTGCAATGTGCATGGGAGTTAGAGAAATGAGCCTGAAATAACTAACGCCTCTGGTTTAGTCCTCTCAGTCAGTGATGTGTACTGAGAATTCTTATTTCACATACGTGCAGTGGGGGGGGGGGAGAAATGACAGAAAAGCCATATCTCTATTATTTCTAAATGATTCAGCATGCTAAAAGGAGAAAAAGCACAATGTCAGTAAAACTGTGCTATGAAATAACAAATTTTCAAGAGTATGAGCCCGATTAAAGTGGCGGAGGAATCCTGTTGTGGAGGTAGACAGTGATCACTTTGCATTCCCATCTACTCTTCATTATTAATTGTTCTCATTAATCATTGGTGCCAGATGTACCAAATCTGGGACTTGAAGTGGGCTTGAAATGTAGGGTGGAGGTATGCTGCGGAAGAATGGAGCACTTCATATTTATAGGCACGCTCTGTTATTTTAACGGCATATCCAATTTCATTTCATTAGTTGTTATCCCCTTTTCTTCCTGTTACTTGCTGCAGGTTGTAAGAGAAGACCTCTCCTTTAAAGACTGAAAATGAACTGTCGTTTGCTGTTGCAGTACCATCGCTCCTTTCCAAAAGCTGTGTTTCTGCCTTCCTGACTCAGTTTCCTAAGGACGAACATGGGAACCCTTTTGGAAGTAGGGTCTCGTAATCCATCGCAGCCAACGGAAACTTCAGTAAGTGTTCTGGCAATTATTTCTGAGGAGAACTGAGGAGAAAATGAAATGTTTGAAGAGTACAAATGAGAACTCCTTCCCCCAAATGACAGAGATTATTCTTGCCTTGTTTGGTCATTCACCGCTGACATATTTGTAATGAGATAGTGTAGTAGAGGTAAGTAGAACATGGCCTTAACATTGAACTAATTTCCACAGAAGTCACTTATAGTTTACATAGGATAACCTGTAATTTTCATTTTCAGAATATATAGTAATGAAAGCAAAGATGTGGCTCAGTTGTACAGCTCGTGTGTTCTGCAAAGTGTCCTGGGTTCAATCTCCAGTATCTCTTCATAGGACCCTGTCTGAATCCCAGAAGAGATACTGCCAGTCATTTATTTCCCCAGCTCCAGATGTTTTGGAACTACAGTTCCCATCATCCCTGACCACTGGCCATGCTGCCTGGGGCTGATGAGAATTGTAATCCACTTCATCTGGAGGGTACCAGTTCGCAGTTGACAAGTAGTCTGATTGGTGTTAGGCAGTTTCTGTGTTCCTATTCATGCAAAACATTGTGCAGTATTTTAAAAAATGCAATTATATTTGAAAGTATTTATTGGACTATACATTTGTCATGGGATCATCCTTTCAGATATACATGAAGTTTTATGCTGCACATTAAATAAGAAAATTTATTTTGATGTTCCTAATGTTCAAGTAGGCCTAATAGAATAGGTTATTAAACTGTGTTAAAAATGTATATCCTGTGTTAAGTTTCTTAAGGCAGTTTACAACAATAATCCTTTATAAAACCCACCAAAAACTAGCGTTCCAAAAACCTAATAAGTGACAAATCAGTAAAAGCAGAGCAGCAGAGGCTTAGCAGCAGCACAATGGCATAAGCTTACGGATAGGTGTAGCACAGAACTGCTCTTAACTGCCTCTAATCTCTTTCAAGGATTTCTAAATCCATATTTTTCCAAGAACACCTGCTTTCCTTGCATCTTTTTGTGGTATTTGACTATGGCATTAGAAACTTAAATGGGGCAAACTGCTGATTGCAGCCTTTCCTGACTCTCTGACTGGCTGCATTCACACGTCATGCTAAATGTGCTAAATGCTTTAATTTGACATGCATGAGCAGAAACAAGCTGCAGTCAGCCTTGGGCTTGTGTAACCCTGCATCCTCTCTTGTCCTTCCACATGGCCAAGGGGTAATAGCTTGTAAGTGCTTGCTTAGTTAACTGCAGTTTGCCATGTGGCCCAGACCTGAAATTGAGGTTAAAGTTATGGTTAGTTTCAACAAGCCCGCTTTAGAACCACAGGTTGACGTTGGCTTGTTTTGAAATTAACCATAGAAGTGTTAGTTACAAGCAAAATAAAAAACTCCTCCTCCTGACCATGTGATGCTTATTCCGGCTTGTCTACATCATGACTTAGCATGACATGCAAATGCAGCCTCTGTAATAAACTGGCCACAAAATACAGTTATCTCTGAAACTGAATGCTAACGCAGGACCGGTTTAGATGTAATGGAATACCAGAGTCTCCTGCTACGTGCACAAGCCTTGGGCTCATGCATGCCTCCCTCCCTGCTTGTATGGCCATAAGGAGGAGATTGGAAGCTTTTTAATTTTGGTTTTAAACAAGCCATAGTTTCTTTTTACTTCTGAACTTGGTTAGTTTAAAGTATGATTTGTTCAAATGAGTCAGGATAAAATTGTGGCTTTGAATTCTAGCCTGTTTGGATATCACAGTTTAAAGAAACCACATCAAAACCTCCTCCCATTTTTTAAAAATGCACTTTGTAACTTTGAAACAGAAGCAAAACCTTCCAATTTTCTTGTAGCCTCACAAGATGGAATGGAGTGGGGAGCATTTGAGCTTGCTTGAGGCTCATGAAGGCTTGTGTACATAGAGGAAACCTTCGTGTCCCATGGTGTCCAAACCTGGCACACAGTGAATGCTATCATAGAAAGACCATTGGTCCTTCTAGCTCAGTGTTGTATGCATTGACAGGTAGCAGTTCTTGAGAGTTTCAGTAAGAAGTCTCTCCCAGCCTTACCTGGGATTGAACCCAGGTCCTTCTGCATGTAAGGCAGATGTTCTGCCACTGAGCTATGAGCCCTTCGCCAGGAGAGTTACGCCCGCTGTTGCCATCAGAAGATGTTGATAATGGCAGATGAATTTTAGACCCTCCCTTTATACTACTGCTTGGTACATAGGATTCTCATGGAGGATTGGTCTGCTAACAGCTGTGAAAATTAAACAAGATTTCCCAAGTTAGTACTTTTCAGTTCCAGATGCTGGGGGCAAATGAAACAGCAATGCCTTGCTGAAGAGCACCCAGAAATATCTAGTTGGCCAATGTTGGAAATAAATGCCAGATTAGATGGGTCTGGTCTGATCCAGGAGCACAATTCTGAAGCTCTTACGATGGCATGTTATATTACGGACACTAGATAGGCCATAGAGGATTAAGCGGTTCATATACTTTGTCCTGTTTCAGTTTGCTGAACACACAGTAGTAGCCTTCATCCATTGTTGGATAAAGAATGTTAGCAGCAGACTCTGCCACAGCCTGAAATGTTAGCGTTTCAGCCTAGTATACTGGATAGGTAGAAATTTGTATTATCAGCTCCAGGCAACTTGCATCTTAGCTCTGTTACTATCAGTGTGAGTTTCCCCACCGACTTCTATAAGAGGTAGATTGCTGCCTTAGACCAGTGGCTCCCAAACTTTTCCAGACCTGGCCCTTTGGTTCCATAAACCCATCCCCAGCGCCCTCTACCATTCTCTATAAAAAGCATTACAGTGGTACCTCAGATTAAGTACTTAATTCATTCCAGAGGTCCATTCTTAACCTGAAGCACCACTTTAGCTAATGGGGCCTCTTGCTGCTGCTGTGCTGCTGGAGCCCGATTTCTGTTCTTATCCTGAAGCAAAGTTCTTAACCTGAAGCACTATTTCTGGGTTAGCAGAGTGTATAACCTGAAGTGTATGTAACCTGAAGCGTATGTAACCCGAGGTACCACTGTATTCAGAATAGTGGTTTGCACAACCCACCAAAGAAGATAACAACTGCAATAACATTCAAAGCAGTAACAATTAGTTTATTCAAGATCCAGTCAAAACTGTTTAGTTTAATTAATTCAACAAAAGATGAACTTGATCTGGTGATGTCAGGGTTTCAAAGGCTGATAAGTCATTTACACCTCCAGCACTCCCCTGCTTCCGTGCCTCTTAATATTCCCCCCCAACCCACTGCCCCCCAGGGGATGGTTCCACCCACTTTGGGAACCACTGCCTTGGACCCAGAAACACAGTTCTGTACAATACTTGAGAATTAACTTACAATAGAGTTTCCTTATGGGAGAGCAAACATAATTTTTTTGTGAGATTACTTCCAGGTTAACTTATATTTCTAATAAACTAACAAAGATGTGGGCGCTATGTAAGGTTTTTTTTTACTTACAACTTACTTAATACCCCTCCCACCCCCAGATTGGTTTACATTGTTGAAAGGAAACACAAGTTCCATGTCAGATTGGAAGTCCAGGGTATGGTTGCCAATATCCAAGGGTAGATGTACTTTTTTAAGGAGGGGTGAACATGGAGTAATAATAACAACTGTATCAAATAAAGCTTTTGCCTAAGCAGGGAGATGCACATGTTTTGTTGAAATTGCCCACCAGGGGTCACTGTTCTCAACCAATTGTAAATTTTGTTTTGAAGGTCACGGGTGGCCAGTCTGTACAAAACAGCTCCCACTGAACACTTGGTTGTCTGTCTTCATTTGTATTCACCTGTGGCTGTTTTAAGATAATGACAATTTTTGCAGGAATACTTTTAGCTGAACATTTGGAGTCTTGTGTAATAGTGTCTCATAGCTTATAGCTAATGCCAGGGAATGGGGCTTAGAGTCTCGATGTGGGTGGGTGTTGTACAAGATGCCTAAAGATGTAGATGTGGACCTTATGTTGGAATTTAAAAGCCTGCAGTCTGCAATCCAATCAGGGATGGGGAGAACAGCTGCGACTTGCTTTACTTTTTAAATAATGAGCAGCTTTGTATTGCAGTTCCCTGACTTACAGCTAATATTATATCTGGGTGCATTTGGGAAATATTTAGACTGCCCTTTATTTTTTCATCGCTCTCTTGAACTGTATGATTCCTCCAGCATTAAGAAGGTGGCTCAGGAGATTTCCCGTTTGGGGTTTTTGTATGTGTGCAGGAAATTGATAAAAGGGTTTACTTATCTCTTGTACAAAGTCTGGGAGAGATTATTTTCACTCTTAAAATATGTGGCGGTGTTTATTATTTCTAAGGTGCCTATATTTGATCTTTTAATTTGGATTTGCAGTCCTTTGTTAACAGGGTGCTTGATTAACAGTACTGCATTATAAACTATTCCAAACACAGGGATGGAACATGGAATCGCAGAATTGTAGAGTTGCAAGGGAACCTGAGGGTCATCTCATTCAACTCCCTGCAATGCAGGGATCTCAACTAACAGACAGCCATCCAACCTGTGCTTAAAAACCTCTGAAGTCAGAGAGTCCCCCACCTTCCAATTTTTCTGCTGTGGAAGCTGGGTATACACCACACCAAAATCCACTGGATGATTAAATATTTCTGCCCCTGCTACAAAAGTGCAAGAAGTAGTCAGAGAACCTTTTCTTCCTATCGCATGGCACCGTTCTTGAGTACCAGTTAAGGCAATGGAGGACTGGCACTCAGGCCACTGTAGCCTTCCAACAATTAAATCAGTTTCTCCCATTCTTGGAACACCTAATACAGTACCAGCTCACATTAGCTCCAACCATCATGACCAGTGGTCAGGAATGATGGCAGTTGTTGTCCCGCAACTTATGGAGGATGCAGGTTAGCCACTCCTGACCTAATGTTACAGCAGCACAGGGCCCATTGGTCTATAGCAGGGGTCAGCAAACCTTTTCAGTAGGGGGCCAGTCCACTGTCCCTCAGACCTTGTGGGGGGCTGGACTATATTTTTTTGGGGGGAAATGAACGAATTCCTATGCACCACACAAATAACCCAGAGATGCATTTTAAATAAAAGCACACATTCTACTCATGTAAAAATACGCTGATTCCCAGACCGTCCGCAGGCCAGATTTAGAAGGTGATCCGGCCCCCAGGCCTTAGTTTGCCTACCCATGGTCTATGCAGTAGTTCTCACCCTGTGGGTCCCCAGATGTTGTTGGACTACAACTCCCATCATCCCTGAGCTCTGGCCCTGCTAGCTAGGGATGATGGGTGTTGTAGTTCAACAACATCTGGGGACCCACAGGTTGAGAAAAGCTGGTCTATAGCATCCTTATGCTTCACAGCCTCCTTGAGTTTTTTTGCCTGGCTATGATGTGTCCTTGCACTCATTTAATGTGTCTTTCTTATCTAGACTGATGATAAAGGTAAAGGGACCCCTGACCATTAGGTCCAGTCACGATCGGCTCTGGGGTTGCGGCGCTCATCTCGCTTTACTGGCTGAGGGAGCCGGCGTACAGCTTCTGGGTCATGTGGCCAGCATGACTAAGCCGCTTCTGGCAAACCAGAGCAGCGCACAGAAATGCCGTTTACCTTCCCGCCAGAGCGGTACCTATTTATCTACTTGCACTTTGACATGCTTTCGAACTGCTAGGTTGGCAGGAGCTGGGACAGAGCAACGGGAGCTCACCCCGTTGCGGGGATTCGAACCGCTGACCTTCTGATCAGCAAGCCCTAGGCTCAGTGGTTTAACCCACAGCGCCACCCGTGTCCCTGATGATACTGATGATAGAGGTGTGCATATGTGTGTGTGTGTGTAAAAACAACATTCAATGCTCCACCCACTTTTTCCTTTGGCCCTGCCAATCACTGTCATGCGGTCCCCCGAAGGTTGTTCAGAAGGGAATGTGGCGCTCCGGTGAGAAAGGTTGTCCACACCTGTGTTAGAAGATGAATGCTTTGAAGGCTATTGCCTTAGGTTTCTGTTTTGTCCCCCATCCTCCTCCTGCCTCCTTTGTGAAGTGCCATGCGCTTAGTATTGTGCTGCAGTTGACTCCAATTCCTGTTTTATAATTTTTTTCCAGGCAACAGTGCCATATGGGGCCCCGTGTTTGAACTGGGGATTAGTACTTCAGATGATGTTATTACCCCTCCCCACCCCACTTCTGTCAACAGCAAATCTGTGACCCAGACAGGCCAGAGTAGTCTCTCTCCTGTGAGCTCATTTATTATGACTTCTGGAGCCCGAATGAAAGGCTACATTGTCTGCTGTAACTTAGCAGGCAGAATAAGCTATCCAGAGCAGCTGGCAGCATCCGCTGCTTTGGTCAGGCGAAATATTTTCTTGCCTTTTGGTCTGTAGGATGGGGCACATCCACATCCCAAAATTTTAGGGATTTGGTGTGTTGTTTCAAATGCATTTGCTCCCTGCGGTACATCGAGGGAGGGCGTGTTGGTCCATGTGGCTAATTTGGACCTCTACTGGTTCACGAAGGGCTGTACGTGTATGAATGGTGTTTTGTTTGCAGGCAAGGATAGGTCAGTGATATTATGCACATGATTTGCACATGGAAAGTCCCAGGCTTTATCTCTGGCCTCTCCTGTTTTAATAGGACTTTTGGTTGAAGGGCTTGGAAAGACCATTGCTTGATACCTTGGAGATCCACTGTCAAGTCAGAGTAGAGAACAAGGTGTTGGAATGAGCCAGGCTTGCTATAATTTGAGGTGGCTTTGGATGTTTAGTCTGTACAGTTGCTCCAAGTAGAGGGTGGAAGGGGCAAGCCTGCTGCTTTTTCCGGGGACATTTCTGAGTGCCTGATTGTGTCAAATCAGTAGGCACAGGAAGCTCCCACCGGGTCATAGCTGTAAACTTACAGATTTGAAAATAAGGGACCAACAGCCTCGAAAATAAGGGATCGGCAGCCAAAATAAGGGATTTTGCTATTGTAAAGAGTTACATACATTGGTCGGATTGACAGATGCTGTCAATCCGGTATGAGGTGGTTGCAGCGCGGCGGAGGCCGCTGAAGCACCGCCCTTCTGCATCCCTCCCCATCCCATCCTCTTCCTCCTCCCTCAGGCCACCTCCTCAGCTGCCACCACTGCTGCTGCCTCCGGGCTCGCGGGTGGCGTGGGCGAGAGTCTCTCTCCCTCCCCCCTCCTCTTGGGCGGGAAAGGGCCAATGGAACTCCTCGCGCCAGGACGACGGCGCCAGTGCGCTCTCTCTCGCGTGGCGGAGGACCCCGAGCCGCTGCTTCCCTCCCGAGCTGGGCAAGCATGAAACCCTGGAAATTTAAGGGACATCATCAATAAGGGACAGCAGCGGGGCAAGGCGCTGGGATAAGGGAGTTTGCCACCAAATAAGGGACGGTTGACAGCTATGCACTGGGTCATGACCTTTGCATTATGTCACATGATTGAGTTTGGTCCACATGGATAGGCTTGGAGCAGGAAGCCCTTTGTAGCCATGCTCTCACCATGAGAGAGGGTCTTTGGACCAACCACTGTTCTCAGCCACATGTCCCCATTTTATTAATAATTAAACATCTGGCTTCTGCCTCTGAGGTTTCCACATTTATCAATAAAACCAAGCTCCCCGTGAGCCAAACCTCATTAATGCTCGGTGGAAGCTAGGTTTGGTATAACAGCTGATGCAGATCCTGTGGGAATATCTGAACAGCTGCCATGATCAACAGCTCCGAAGCGCAAGTCTTTTAGGAGGAGATCTTTGGAACTTGCAGGTGCCTTTCAGAATGTCGTTTTCCCCCATCAGATGCCCTGAAATCAAGCCCAGTCCTTTGTGAATTGTTGTGGTGGAAGGGCACAGTAGAAGGAAGTTCTTCTGCACCAGGACCACTGAAATAATAGGGGCTTCCCATTCATTTCAATGGTGCTTGTGTATGAGAACATCCAGGTGAATGGCAAGGAAACTTGCCTTCTGTGCAGCAGAGGCTGGTCTACTAGGGCAGCTTTTGTCTGTCCTTAGCCAGACCCTACTTGCCTGCTTTCTTACATAGAAACCAGCCCAGGAGATGGCAGTGCCTGTCAGTTTCCTCCCCTTAGTCCCGGTGTTGCCCTTGTAGAACTTGGCAGGAGGAGGATGGGGGACAAAACTAGAATTAGTTGGCTCTGTCGCCACCTGCTGTTGGGGTTCTCCACTTCCCACCCTGCCAGTCTCAATGGTGGCAAAGGTAAAGGTAAAGACCATTAGGTCCAGTCGTGGCCGACTCTGGAGTTGCGGCGCTCATCTCGCTTTATTGGCCGAGGGAGCCGGCGTACAGCTTCCGGGGTCATGTGGCCAGCATGACTAAGCCACTTCTGGCGAACCAGAGCAGCGCACGGAAACGCCATTTGCCTTCCCGCCAGAGCGCCTATTTATCTACTTGCACTTTGATGTGCTTTCGAACTGCTAGGTTGGCAGGAGCTGGAACCGAACAATGTTGCGGGGATTCGAACCGCGGTGGTACCAGCCACCAAAGCTTCTGTGTGTGATCACATTTATGAAAAAGGAGCAATCACTTGATAATTAGTTTTCGCCATCAAGTGGCAAGTTGCGCAGGGCTTGCTCCATGTCTAAAACAGCAGTTTGGCTCACCTTTTCTGAACCTGGAAAAAGAGCTGTGAGTGAAGCCCAAAAAGCTCATCCACCCCCAGATGCTATTGCCTGATAAGAGCTATTGCCTGATCTGCTGCTTCTCCTGTTTCATGATTTAAACAGGGCATTGAAGGGATTAAGTCCTGTGTGCACCTCCCCCTCCACGTTGCTATCAATATTATTCAGAAGGATTATCTCTCTCTTTGTAGTGTAGAGGGTTGGTTTACTTCTCCCCACTCTCTCCTTCCCCCATGCTTCTGATGTAGGACACAGGCAGCCTTCCCAGCATCCTCTCAACCCTGATAATGTCAGTTTGTGGATTGTATCACTTATGGGAAAATAGAACATGTTAAAATGGGAAACCAGATTTGTTAAGAACATGAGACCTCTTAGAAGACACCCGTCACCCCTTAACATAGATTATTCATTACTTATGCATTTGTTTTATTTAAAAACGTGTATAAACTACTTAACGTTTCAAAAATCTGTAAGTCGTGTACAATCTAAAAACAAACAATATCAGTAAAACAATGCTAATAAAACCCCAATGTAAAAACATATGAAAACAAGTAAAACACGAATTCAGGGGAGCCAGCAACAGGGTCTGATCTCATGCGTCAAGGAAAGCCTGGATAGAAAGATAAATCTTTGCATAATGTCTGAACGTTTCACATGTGGTCGAGGGAATGGCATTCTATAATACAGGGACAACAACAGACCATGTATGTTTTCAGTATACCCTGTGATATTCTGTAGGCTGCGGCGCCACGTGTAGAATTTATCCATATGGTCTAAGTGATCTTACAGTTCTCTACAGGCACAGGTGGTCTTTCAGGAACCTGATCCCAAGTTGTTCAGGGCTTTATATGTCAACATCAAGGTGTTGAGCGTGGCCTTCTGCACTCATTAGTGCAGCCTTCCATATACAGGGGTTTTGAACTACAGGTCCCATCAGTCTAGCCCATGGGTAGGCAAACTAAGGCCTGGGGGCCGGATCTGGCCCAATCGCCTTCTAAATCCGGCCCACGGACAGTCTGGGAATCAGCATGTTTTTATATGAGTAGAATGTGTCCTTTTACTTAAAATGCATCTCTGAATTATTTGTGGGGCATAGGAATTCGTCGTCCCCCCCAAAAAAAAAATAGTCCGGCCCCCCCACAAGGTCTGAGGGACAGTGGACCGGCCCCCTGCTGAAAAAGTTTGCTGACCCGTGGGACTCTAGCCCATCACTAGGAAAGCACTAGATTGGGGAGGGCAGCATTCATATACCACCCCACATCATGTTAAGTTATTGGATGCTACAGCAGAGGAACTTTGACATGCTATCATGTTCACAATATTGCGTTTGGGGGCCATTTAAAGATATGCAACAGTAAACAAGCATTATGCAGTCTGTTTTTTGGAGAGGATTGGCATAGCAGCATCCATGTTGCGAACATTCTTTTCTGTATCCTGTAGGGTATTGAACTCATACACTGAACTCATGCTTAGTACATGATGAAAAGTTGTCTGTAAATCTTTATCCAGTGTGCAACAATTATTTTACATATTTCTGAGGCAACGGTTGTTCTTATATTGAGGCTTAAATGTTTACCTTAAATGCTTTAAGAATAACAGTCTTAAAATTGTATCGCTTCTTATCAAAGCTACATATTGTTCCTTATTTCAAGGTCTCATAGAATATCATGCTACTCTTCGTGGGCTATAATGCAGAATCTTGACCTGTTTGAGTTATTGTAATCTGTCTTGGTGACAGATCTGCATATTGTTCCTTTCCTTTGTATACACTGCATAGTTTAGAATCCAGAAGTGGAGAGCTCTGGTTTTCATTCTTTATTATTAAATAAAAAGTTTCCAATCCTTACGGTGGCAAAATAATTGCTTTAACTTGCCAGCTGCTTCTGCTAAAAGATGCAGAAGTGGTGTAAGGCTGAAACATGGAGTTTCCCTACTGCAGCTTGCTTTTGCTCCTTTCTTTTTTATTATTTTATTTTGACAAAGTAATAATCATAAATAAATAAGAATAAAAATGTGCACCCCTCCACTGAGACCATTCCATTGTAACTATCCAACCTCCCAAAATTTCAACACCTCTTGCGATGGTTTGACCCCTTTCCATTTTAACAGTACAAATTCTACAAACACCTTCCATATCTCCTCAAAATCATTTCTCCTGCATATACCCCGTCTTACCTTAATGGCATATGTTAATTTATCATTCATAGCTATATCCCACACCTCTTTATACCATTCTTCCATTTTATGTTCTGATTGCCCCTTCCACTTCCTAGCTCTCATAATTCGTGCAGCTATCAATAAATTTGTGGGCAAGTCCTTCATAGCCTGCGAACCTTCTCTCTCTCCTTTCTCATATCCTCATGTCCTCGTGTTGTTGTCTGTCCCTTTTATTTTTATGTGCTCTTCCCTTACCCAATTCTCATGTCTTATTTTTCTTCCAAAAAGTGCTAACCCAAATTTATAAGAAAAACTTGATTGTGGTCTTGAACTCGAAGTGGTGATCATGAGGACTTGAACTTGAAGAACAAGGGAAGCAGGATGCTACACCAGGTCTCCACACTGCCAGTGATTCTGAATAGTCATTGGATCCAGATGTCCCTGCTCCGCTACTTGAGGTCCCCACACCAGTTGCCTGGATTCCTGGCCAGCTTTCGGGTGTACCCACCCCATCTCCCAGGGTTACAGGAACAGAGGAGACAGCAATCCAGGCAGGAACTTCCCAGGCAGGAACTTCAGAGTCTCCAACAAAGTGCCCACCTAGCTACCTATGAGGCTACTCAGGAGGAGAGGAAATGTATGGAAACTCCCACCTAAAGAGGGGCTGGCTGAAAGCCAGGAAGAGCCTCCAGCTCCTATATAAGATCCCAGTCCGAGCTGCTTCATTCCTGAAACAACAGCTTTCATTCCCAGCTCCAACCTTCCTCACCTGGAGAAATGAACAGAGAAATGGTGCAAGTTAAGCCAGTGTGTTGAAAGTGGCTTATAATTTGGGCTCTTCTGTGTGTGCCTATCATAGGACATTTTCATGTTTTAGGAAGTAATAATATGTTATTTGTACACCAACTTTAATTACATTTACCTGTAACTTCTAACATGGGCTGTAATCCTGTGTACAGTTATTTAGGAGTGAGTCCTATTGAAGTCAGTGAAACTTAACTTACAAGTAATACTGCATAGGATCGGACTGAAAGGCAGCAATATGCTCCGTTTTAAGTGTGTCATTTCAGGAATTAACAAATAATTTAAATAGTACTGGGATGGGATTGTCTCAGGGCTGTTCTTGCATAACTCTGCATATGGTTTTGTTAAGCAGTGCTGAGAATTCCCATTGTTTTGTTCACTTAAAAGGAAGGGGGTGAAGTATTTTGCTGAGCAGTGTGGTTTGTTCCAGAAAAGTATTTAACTTCACTGATAGCTTAAAGGTACCAGTGTTCCCACTTTAGCTGGATGAATATCTCATAATAGCTCTAATCCTGGCCATCACTTTGCCTTGCCTCTTTCATTCCTAGAGCCTCAGTTAACTGGAAAACAAACAAATGCCAAAACAAAAACTTGATTTTGCACAAATCTTGCTTATTTCTTTTTTTAAAAAAGAGTAAGGAGATGAGAAGGGTGGGAGAACAGGGCTGTTACTGACTCGAGGCACTTAGCATACTCACAGACATATAGCCAACCCTCACTCCTTTTGAAGTCCAAATTACATTTTTTCAGTGTGTAACAAATATAGAGTTCTATTTTTAAAAATCCAAGAGAAGGAAGTGTGCACCATGGGACAAAGATGAAGCAATCCTGTACACGTTTACTTGGAATTAAGTCCATATTCTGTTAGTTTTACTCTCAGGTACATGTGCCTAGGAATGCAGCCTAAATTATTCCAGCAACTTGAAAGGAAATGCTGCCAGGATGTGGACACACTTAATTTGTTTATTGCTCCCCCTGGGCTGTAAGGATCGATTTGCATAGCCAAGCCATAGAGCATGTTTTCAAACCACATTTTAGCAATGAGCTGCCTTGTGCGGTTATATACACAATGTACCCTAACACTGAAGAGATGACAAATAAATTGGGCATAGCCTGTTACAGCCGCACTGGCGCTGACTTTCAGCTTTCCTGCGCAAAGTTTTAAAGTTGGAAGTTCCATTTTAGATTTTCTTCTCTTTCGACTAAGTTCCCTTCTTAATCGAGCCAGATTTGCTCCCCCCAGTCCTTCGGAGCAGAGCTCTGTATCAGATGGAGGGGCCAGCCTCTGGAAATAGGTTTCAGATGTTTTCCCTGACCAGTTCCTCAGCCTGCATCTGTTAAGCTGAGGCGTTTCTATAGGAACAGAGTGGTGTGACATCTCTCCTGCTGCTCCCCCAGTGGCTCCCTCCGAGCATGCCCAGTGCAAGTCTTGACTTTGGCTCAAGTATCCTGTTTGCACTAACGGGCTGCACATATGGGACTATGAACGAGGTCCCCCATGAGCTGCAAGTCTTTGTCTTTAGGAGGAGGAGGGGGAGAAGGAGGAGGGGGTCGTGCCCCAGGCTGGAGGATTTGTTCTGCATGCTCCGAGAACTCGGCCCTTTGGGTGGGCTTCTGAAGAATGCTTGCCTGCTTGGCGCGCGGAAATTTATTGGATATCCTGCACGAGGGCTTCACGGAGGTAAATAAAACTTATCTGTCTTCCGTATCTTGTCTTCTGCAAAGCTAAAGTGCCCCAAATGCAACTGAAACGGGAAAGAGCTTCACCTCCAAATGTGAGGACTTGAAGCACCCAGCAAGCCTCGCTGGCGCTTTGCGGAGCATCGTTAAGTTTGGGAGAGTTTGTGTAAGCGATTCCTAGCTAGCTGTTTATGCACCAAGTTGCAGCTGCAACCTTTGCTGACTGACTCAGCAGCAAAGTGCGGAAACATTAGGATGAAAGACCTGCCTTGTAGAATTGGCAGGTTTTTGCTGGCTGTGTGTGTGCTTGAAATGCTGTAAAGTCTGTTTTTATGGGCATGCAGATTCCTGGGGTAGGGACTTAACATGCTCCCCCCGCCCCCTTTCCCCGTCCATCTTGATTCTAAACAGTTGGGGACATAGAAATCGGCACATACGGGGGGCGGGGTGTAATTTGAGCAATTCTTCTGAAGTTGAAGGAAAGCATGTTAAATAAACTTACGTTGTGGGATGAAATACCTGGCTGATACCATTGAGGGGGGAGGGCAGCATCTCCTAGTCCTGCTTGCAAGCAGTTGGTGCAAAGCCAGTTCTGTTTGATCTGTTTGCCTTTATCAAGGAATGCCATCAGTGGCGGTGCAGCTAAGTCAAGGGTTTCCTGGCTCAGTAAGCTGAGAAGACAGGAGACCAACGTGAGACTTATGCTCAGTGATCAGGATTATGGTGGTTTTCCTCCTCACCTGACGGAACTTACATTGTGTTCCAGACTTAACCTCGTGTCTTGATTCGGCTGCTTGTAACGCTTCTTTTGGCGGTTGCAGGCCTCAGCTCCTCTGAGATGTTTCATTCCCTCTTTCCTATTTACAAACTCCTATCTCACAGTGCATCCAGATAAATGAGACTGCTCAGGGGGAACTTCAGACTTTTAAATATAGAAAATGAGCACTTCTCTCTCTCTCTCTCTCTCTAGTTTTCTTTCACTGCTGTCCCCCCCTTTCGTTTGAATATCCTGCTGTCATTTATGAGTTTTAGGTTTATTCAACGTATACATCGCTTCCTACTAAAAAAAAGGTCCCCAAGTGCTCTGTAACGAAAGTAAAAAAATGCAGTTAACGTTCTGTTTTCTATTGGCAGGCTACAAATGGTGTTGAACTACAGCTCCCATCATCCCATTGGCCATGCTTGCTGGGGCTGATGGGTGTTATAGTTTAGCAACATCAGGAAGGCCACAGGTTCCCCACACCTGGCTTAGTCTGTCCTCCTCTCTATTCTCTGATGGGAGTGGGGTGGCAGGTAGAAGCAGAGGAATCCGGAAGGATATTTCTGTGGCCAGGATCTGTTATTTTTTCTCATTTTTAAAGCAAGCAGTGGGATCCACTCTGAGGTAAACACGCATAGGATTAGGCCATGGGAGAACAGCTGTTTACACCCTGGTCTGAGCATTTCCCCAGGAATAAAATATCATAGTTTGAGGGTCAGGAAAGCAGAGATTCCCCCACAGACTCGTGGATTTTTTGCTGGTGTATTGTGCAATGTGTTACTGACACAATAATAGTGCATTAGTTGCTGGACCGCCCACACATCATTCTGCTTCATTAATTTCTCTGCAATGCTTCCCTAGTGTTACCACGTTACTTCCATCTGGAAGGGCATTCTTGCACAATAGGACAACTAAAGTAGGCACCCAAAAATCTCTGGAACCTTTTTTTGGGCCAAGGCTTGTGTGTTAAATTTCATTTTATAATCCCTTCTTGGAACATTTGTAATATGTAAAGTTAGAGGATTTTAGCAGTAAACTACAAGATGTGCACCACTAAAAAACAAAGCAGTATAAAACTTTAGAGGGTATTAACAGTGTTGAAAGCAGGATTGCTTATCCCCACCTCAATACCACCATGAGCACAAATCATTCCAAAAGCACATTGAAAAAGACTCTTGGATCCTCTGCAACAAATCTGTCTTGAACTTCCCAGCAAGGTCAGTTTGGGATTTAACCTCCTGGTGTGCCGGCTGGGTGCCATTTTGGCTTTCAGATCCCTTGACTCCCAACTGACTTTGGGAAACTGCCAAATAGGGTAACAAGATCATACTATTCTCAGTTCTTACACCTGAAATGAACCATGCAGGAATCTCAATTAGGCTGGGTTTCAGAGCTTTGAGAAGCAGATCTTTCCTCCCTTTTTCATTGTGATAAGTTCAAATGAGGGGTGAGATGGGGAATAGGCGTCAGAGGGCATGCAATGTCATAGCATCTGTGCTGTCTCCCTATAGATTTCTGCGCATATTTCATTGTACTGATCTCGACCTACACAGTCCTAAATGTCATGAGCTTCACAAGACTACTTCCATTCCTATATGCCATCCCGGTGTCTTAAATCAACCAAGAGTATACCATTGAACAATAAGAACACATACAAGGTATTATTGTTGGCTGTTCACCTGCTGTGGCATTTCTTGCTTTTGTTAGCTATAGCTAGATCATTGCATCATATACGTAGTAGGGAATGCAGGGCCTGGGGCAAATTGTTAAAAATGTTTTAAGAAAGTAGAAATGTGAACAGTGCTAATAAACGCAATGTAGCCTTATGAGGCTTTGCCCTCGGGTGGGAAAAAATATTGTGCCTGGGAAAGGGAGATGGTAGTCAACAGACACTCAAGGAATAGTTTAGGAGAAAAAGCTTCATTTCTACCATCCATGAACTGGTAGAAGGAGCTAGTGTGATAGTTCACAAAAACATGCACGGGTTCACAGTCATTTGCACAGAGCATATATTCCCCTTCCAGTTCCCTCCCCTTTCTCCTCCCTCAGGAGTCCTCCCTTGAGTTCCCCTGAGCATGAACAGAAAGCTCCTGTCTTGGGACTCTTCCCAGGAAAGGGGAATGAGAACAGTTCAGCATGTCCAAGATGTTGCAACTGAATGAGATAAGATTCGTTTCTCAGGCCTGCTCTGACAGAGTCTATTCATTAGCTTTTTGAAGCCTTCTGGTACTGATAAAAGTAATGGTTTGCTATGCATCTTGTGAGAAAACACAAGCTGTGGATTTTTAGAAGACAAAAGGACTTTTGCACAGTTTTGAGGCCTGGTTGGGGGGGTGTGACTTTGGGCCTAGGTGGGGTTACCTGTCCTCACCTCCTTATTGGACTAAGTAGAAATGAGATAAGCTTGGACTTGTGGACAAGATTATGGAGTTGCTTGCACATATAAGTTTTTCCTAATGAGGCAAACAGCCATTTTCATCTAGGAAAACTGATGAGAAAGGCTTAACCACTCCCTCCAGTGCCACAATTCCTCCTGTGGCTGCTGTT
Source organism: Podarcis raffonei (assembly GCF_027172205.1). NCBI lineage: Eukaryota > Metazoa > Chordata > Lepidosauria > Squamata > Lacertidae > Podarcis > Podarcis raffonei. Next base: position 25,340,686 of record NC_070616.1, read on the forward strand.
TGCTAAAATTTATAGTGACTGCAAATCCGATCATGGATTTCCATTATCTTGTCTAGCTTGGCTTTTAGGCTTGAGAATTTCTCAGCTGCCCCTCATAAATATCCACAGCACTTTAGCCAAAGATCAGGAAATTGCAACTGTGGTTCAGCCTCCTTTTCTTGCAAAAGGCAGGGCCACCTTTATTTGGGCAGCTTCAAGCTAAAAGGGACTTACTATGATAGGTTCCTACCATCATCCTTCAATTGCATCTTCAGCTTCTGAGGCATAAGAAGTAAGACTGTTTTGCTCTAGGTCTCACGCTTGCAGCTAGAAAGGGAAGCAAGGATGTTTGATTTGTAATCTTGTGCTTTGATCCACTAACCACAGCCCTTCCGCTCTACTGTCTTAAGGAGGTTTATTCATGAACTCACCAGACTTCGGAGCAGTTGCAGTCTCAGCTATGTGTGACCGCCACCCCACCCCCAGCTGGCCAGGTGATGTTGTCTGACGCTTGTTGGACTAGAGGACTTTTCAGGACATGATTACGGCAGGAGTGAGAAAGTGGTTCAGCACTAGTAGCTGCTTAAAAAAATGCTGCAGCTAATGGCATATTTTACTTGCATGCAGCTAATACATTTTGAATGCAGTTTTTGCAAATGTGACAAGTGTCTCACAGAAATTAATGGACCTGTTGCATGAAGCCTGGAACAGCATGGTAATTGTGCCCTCACCGGCCCTGATATGAAGCATGGGAGTCACAAACCTTGCATAACTTTGCTGGTTGGGCCTAGATACAGTGCAGAAAAATAGAATGGGTTCGGCTTAAAAAACAAAAGAGAAATATGTCCATTCCTTTATATATTCACTCAACCCCAAAAACTAACTGCTTAGAAAAAGAATAACAAATTGCAAAGAAAACACATTCTGGTCTCTGCCAGTGGGCCAGGGGACCAAGGTATCGCATTTTTCGCTCTATAAGATGCACCAGACCATAAGACGCACCTAGTTTTTGGAGGAGGAAAACAAGAAAAAAAATATTCTGAATCTCAGAAGCCAGAACAACAAGAGGGATCGCTGCACAACGATCCCTCTTGCTGTTCTGGCTTCTGGGATAGCTGTGCAGCCTGCATTCGCTCCATAAGACGCACACACATTTCCCCTTACTTTTTAGGAGGGAAAAAGTGAGTCTTATAGAGCAAAAAATATGGTACATAGGAAGGAGGGTGCTCCTCTACCCCCTAGGAAGATGATTGTGGCGGGGACTTACCTTCTAACATCTGTACAGAGCTTAGAACATTTTAGACACTTTGTAAGTGTTAATATTCATGAAGATGAATTTAAAAGTTCTTAAATGCAAATATAGAGGGGGGGGTGCGCGCGCACACACACGAACATTTGGCTCTCAAAGAATCTCCCTACTGCTTTTACAGTAATACACTCCTTGTTTCAAGATCACAGCACTGTTTCTGTGGTTGGCATTTTGGGATCTGGATTTGTCAGGTGGTTTTGTTTCTGCTGGTCTCTCCTGCCTCCTTTTTGCTGGCCGTGAGCACTCACCCAGCCCCATTAACTCAGGGAATGAGTGTGACCCAGAAAGAGGGCCTTTACTGCCTTCATGGGTACATGGCCAGTTCTGCACCAATCAAACCCTGTTTTAGCAGGGGTTCCATTGCGCATTAACATTGCCACTTTTAATTTGAGGGGAAAGCATATAATCAGCAGAGCAGTTGGTAGTACAGAAAAGCAATGAAACAATAAATAGCAATCTTTCTCTCCATCAACTCTGTATAAGAAGATGGAGAAGAGAGAAGAAAGGCCCCTCTAGCTGGGAAGCCCCATGAAATCTTCTCCAGGGATGCCTCCTCCTCTGATCTCTACCACTGCTGCTGAGCAGGGTGTGGAAACGTGCTGTTCCTACTTCCTTTCTCATGCCCATGTTTTGTGGGCATAGTGGTTGGCAGGATTGGGCCCATTGTTGCTTATGACGAATCTGGAAGCTGCTCGCTCTTCCTCTTTCTCTCTCTCTGGACAAAATTTCCGCTCTGTAATTCCTTTCAGAAGATGTAAAGAAGCTGAGGGAACATTCTTTCACCTTTGGTGGACATGCCCAAGGGTTAAGGCTTACTGGGAAACGAAATATAATGAACTGAAGAAGGTATTTAAATTTACCTTTCCCAAGAAACCAGAGGCCTTCCTTTTGGGCATAGTTGGCCAACGGGTGCCAAAGAAAGATAGAACATTTTTTATGTATGCAACAACAGCAGCAAGAATACTTCTTGCCAAGTATTGGAAGACACAAGATTTACCCACCGTGGAGGAATGGCAGATGCAAGTGATTGACTACATGGAGATGGCTGAAATGACTGGCAGAATCCGTGACCAGGGAGAAGAACTGATGGAACAGGACTGGAAAAAGTTTAAGGACTATTTACAAAAACACTGCAAAATGTTTGAGTGTTAATATGATGTGGGAAGTGAAGGTAATAGGGTTTGTGGGATTTGGTTAAAGCTGAATGAAAAGAAGAATGTTAATAAGGAGAAGGGGTTATGAACAGAATAATATTATGTCACAGTATATAAGATGAGGAATGGGTTAAAAAAATGAAAAATTGGGACATTATAATTAGAAGAATATAAATTTAAGCATGGTTTAAATAAGGGTTTGAATTTGCTGAATTTGATTGGAATAAAGAAGAACACAAAAAAGGGGGATGTGAGGAGGTCAAGACAGAGGGGTATGGAATTTTGTAAATGTAAGAAAGTGGATTTTTCTTTTTTCTCTTTTTCTGTTTTTTCTTTTTTTGTTACATATTTTTGTTTTTCTGTTGTTTCTGTTTTTTATGTGAGCTTTATTCATGGTAATGTTCTTTCTGAAATGATGAATTTTTTTGATTTGTAAAACCTCAATAAACATTTTAAAAAAAAAACACAGAAGATGAATGAGGAGGCAGAGGTGGCTGTTTGAGATTGCTGTCTCAGTAGCATCATGGACCCAGTCGACTGCCGTGGGGGTGAGCAAGAGAGCAGAGATAAGAACAGCCACTGCTTTCTCTTCTTTGCATGCTTCCCCCTGGAAGAGGCAGAGGCCAAAAGGGAGTGTGCTGCTGGGGTCAATAGCTCCAGGAGGATTCCTAGCACTGTGTCTGTCTGTCTGTCTGTCTGTCTGTGTGTGTGGTCTTCCCTTCTGTACATGGCAGGGCAAGGGAGAAGAAATTGCTGCTGACTTCTCTTCACTAGGAACAGCTGCTGATCAGATGCTTTTCCTTTAAAATAAGTGTGCCAGTGTTAAACATACCCTTTTCAAAATGGGATGCTTCATATGCCGTTTGACCCCTGGTCGCTAACATAATCCTTGAATCAGGGTTCAGGGGAGCATCCTTAGGCTAAATGAACCTTCAGTTCCTGGATAAGATACGGTGTGTCTCATTTAAATCAGAGTGGCTGCAGTTTAAAAGCTGGAAGGCCCCTTGAGGCGATTGCACAGCCCCTAGCCCTTCATTCATTAGCGGATTATGTTCTGCAGTTAGCCTGATTTCCCGCTATTTCTAAAGGATGCTCTCCACACTTTTCGGCACTTTAATAATTCAGCCTTCCAGCAGGATGGAGGCAAGATAATGCAGGGCTGGTATAAGTGACAGGTTGCACGGTGAAGAAACTTAGCAGGAACTTGAGTGTGGTTCAGCATTTGTGGTTGTATTCAGAAATTACAACCCCAGAAACAAATCAAAGGCACTTTGAAGACACTTAATTGGGTGAACTGTGTTTCTTAGTATAATCTTCCCCAACTTGGTGTGCTCCAGATGTTTTGTACTGCAATTCCTTTCAGCCTCAGTTGACACAGGCTAGGGCTGATGGGAGTTGTAGTCCAAAACACCAGGAGGGCACCAGGTTAGGGAAGGCTGCTATGAGACTTGATTTTGATATCTGGGCTCAACAGAGGCTTTCCATAATGTCAGTTGTCTCCAGATTCAATATTTTGCAGGAGGGATTCAAGCACATTCTGGAAATTTAGCTTTGTGCAATTAAAGTGGATTAAGGCAGTCTGCTGTCCTAGCACACCAGATCCACTTGGGGAAAAGAAAGACTTTTTTGCAGCTTTGGAAAGTGATGGGAAAATGCATTGAAAAGAAGAATGAATGCATTGTAGGATAAATGAATGATTAACAGGAAGAAAATAGTGACCATCTGTAAATACCCACTGATGATGCTACAGTTCCCTCACTCTGAAAGTGAGTTGTCAAGAGTGGGAAGACGACTGCATTATTAAGCTGCTGGTTCCATTTATCATGAGCATGACTTGGCCCTAAACGAAAAAAGAGGGGGGAATAATTTTCTTTTCTGAAACACCGGATGATGTTGCACAGAGATATGTTTGAATGATGGCCCTTGATTTGTTGATATGGCAGAACCAGCTGAGATTTCTGATAAAGAAGCACTTGCTCCAAGGAGGCAGGCATTGGAAATATTCTTTCTCCTTGAAAAGGTGAAGATAATCATCATCATAATGATCTCCTACCTTTGAATAAAAGTGCTGGGGAAAATCACTGAGGCTTGTTGGGTTGAGAGGGGATGGTAGGATGTCATTTTGGAGGACAGGAAGGCAACGGTGGTTGTTGCAGATTGATGGGGTTAGAAACTGTTTGTAGACCTGCCAGTGCGGAGAGACAGACAATATTTCCAGTGATCATTTGGGGCTCATGATCTGTATTCAGGAAAACATGACTCTAAGAACCAGTTGATGCATCCTTTGTTCCTTGGAATTTGCCTGGCCTTCTGAAGTGAATGAGGTGGACAACTTGCTGGGCTTCATACAAAACCACAGCTCATATTGTTTTTTACGGATTCAAAGTGGTTAAACCCTGATTTTGTCAGTCATACCTCCTTAGATTTGTCCCTGATTGCCTCTCCTTGGAAACAGCCTTAAAATCAGGAGGAAAATGTTGCCGCTATTTTTAAACTTACAGAACCTGTTGCTAGGCACTGCTGAGCTCAAGGTGGTCAGGCGCAAGCACTGCAGGAAAAATGGGGAGAAAGTCTGAGATGGATTAGCTTCTCGGACCTCTGGGTCTCAATGCAGCCTTTCTGACTGTCTTGGTCTTGTCAGAAATATAGGCAGGAACTGAAATTCAGACTTAGCACCTTGTCCAAGTCTCCAGGCTGCCCATTGTAGTGGTGACCAGCTTTGGGGAACAGATTCCTTTAATAAGTAGTCTGTGCTTTGTATTCTACCCATTTTAACTATATCCAACTGACCACATCTACTGGTGTCCAAGGGAGTTGACCTTTAGGGAATGAACCCTTCATTTACTAGCACATCAGAAGAAAAAAATAGACCCCCCCCACTGGTGATGCTTAGGTTATTCTAGATGGGTGCTTGGAATTAATCACATAGACCAGTCTCTCTTCTCCATACTCCAATCATGCTTTTGTAGAAATCTTCCCTACCCCACTTCATTGCTTTGAAAAACAACAAGAATGTAAACTGACCAAGCTCTGGCCAGGAGATTACTGAGATCATCTAATTAAGATAATGTCTAGGAGCTTAGAAATTATGCAAGGCCTTAGCCACATTATGTCCTGATGCAATTAATGCCTTGAGCTTCGTTCCTTGCCTCACTGTTTTGCCTGCAGATCCCTGAGTGCTATGTGAACACTGAAACAATAACAACATGCACCCTCCATAGGAAGGAACTATGGAGGAACAGAGGCAGTGGCTCATAGATCCTTATTCTGCTAGAAAGAGAAAAGAAAAATTATGACCATAATGTAAAATGTGCGCATTTAGTTAATTCATTCTTCAGTCATCATGCTTAAATAGAATTGAACTTTCTAGTTATAGAATTCACAGGGGTTGTTGACATAAAATTTGTCTTTCCTTGTTGGCATTTTCCTTTTGATCTGTGCTATATCTGGCGAGGAATAAATGTTGATGGATGTTGGGAAATGTGGCTTTCTCCTTAAGTTTCACCTGCGTTTGTTGTGTAATATGTCCTGATGCTTAAGACCAGAAAAAAGCAATTCTTGCTTTAGAAGTGAAGTGTCCTCAAGGAATGTGTTCAGGTGCCAGTATAGCCCAGAAATCCAGTTTATTCAAGAGGAATTGATAAATGAAAAAGAGCAATGCAAAATCAAAATGAAAATAAAACACTAAACCAGAATATTGGTCTAACTAGTCCTACACAGCTGCAGAGCGAGCCGATTGGGTGCCTGGGGTGGCGCGTGTGCCTTGCGCCCAGGGGGCGGGGTGAGCCAGGGCAGGACGCTCCGCAGGGCCTCCGAGGAGTCTGCCTGCCTCCTCCCACTTAGCCGCCCGACAGCTGAGGGGCAGGCGGCGGGCAGACAGTTTGGGGCAACGCGGAGGCTGCGGGCACCCAAGCCACCGCGTCCCTCCCAGGAGAGATGTGCGACTCAGGCGCGCTGCAGGCCCTGCGGTGAGTGCTGCCAGCCATTTTGTCACCCCCCTTAGTGGTGACACCCGGGGTGGATTGCCTCCACCGCACCCACTTCCTCCACCCCTGGTCCTACATTTGGTGAAACTAACATTGGTCAAGTACTCTCATTGGCCAACTCTGGTCTTGATAATTTCTTTTGTTGGTGTCAGGATGCGGGATCAAGAGGGGACAAAGGAATACAGGGGGCATAATGATATTTATGGTCTCTTGTGTTCAGATAGCTTTTAGTGACGAGTTCCTTGGCACAATGAATTGCAGAACAGCCATGTACTTAACATCTTTGGAAAGCTGGAAAATGAGGCAGTGAGAATGTCAAATATTGTCTAATTTGTCCTAATTTTCCTACCATACAAGAGCTTGTCCTCAGCTTGTGGATTGGAGGGGAGAGGTGACCTCTCTGTTGGAGGTGATGGATAACTTGTGTATCTTAAAGGGACAGGCAAGGACAAGATGGAATCATGCCTTATCATGCCCTTACCAGTTCTGCACACAGTTGCCCTCCCAGCCATAAAGCAAATGTGCTACTTTTGACTGAGCAACGTGACCAAGGACAAACAAACCCTAATTCACAACTGCCCTGGATGATCCAGCCTTTTGTTTTTCTGCTTCTTTCATCAATATGGTGGTCTAGACCATCCATAAATGCCAGATTTGCATCTCATCATCATTCTTGCCACAGGAATCACAATACCTGCAATATTTGGCTTTACATAAGTTTCTGGAAAGTGTTTTCTTAAATTAATTCATAAGAGAAAACGTGCATGCAAAAGCGGTAAGGGGGTCGGTCCAAAAATTCCTTAGAATCAAGTTGACTAGGAGAAGCCATGATTTTTATGTATTCTCATAAAAAAATTTTTTTTTTTTTGAATTCTGCAGAGCTGCTAGGGGAAGCACTTGCCATTAGAAATATGAAATAAAACAGGCTTTATCCTTGCTGGCGAGACTTCTCTTTCCCCACCTATCTTAAGTTTGTGTCGTTATCAGTCCACTAGTGCTGCATCAGGATGAGTGCTGTGTATCAGTGCACTGGAGAATTGCTTCGGATAAATGATATTCGTACTTCTCCTCTTTAACTGTCAGGGCCTATTTAAAGTCATTCCTCCATCCCCCTACACTGGTGAATTCTCACTATTGTCTCTGTACACCTATTAAGCAGGAAAAAATAAAACGGCAGCAAATCACAGCATGTGGTTCAGAACCTGCCTCTCTCTCTGTGTTAGATCATGTGAAAAACTAGTCCAGGCACACTCTAAGTCTGACCTGCTGTTTCAACTTGAGGGTTTAAAATAGCAACAGTACAAGTGTAGTTGCATTGTATAGGTGCCATAAATGGTTGCAGACCTTTTGCTGGCTGCAAGAATGGCCCACTGTGATTCAGCAGCTGAAGGTGCAGCAGGAGATCACCAGTTCCTTTCTTTTAGAAACTTCTATGTTGACCTTAAAAGTATGTGAAGGACACGTACATCCAACAGGTTTAATATGAGGAAGGAATACTGCCTGAGAGATTGTACCTGAACAGAGCAGCTACTTTCCCATCTGTGGAGCTAAGGTAAAGCAGGCCCTCTTTTGGAACGCAAAGCCGTGTTAATATAAATAGGATTATGCCTAACCCCATGGCAATCCCACCAATCGGTGCCTTGTATAGTAACTCCTGCACTGAGAATGATACAGGGAGAAATTTGGACTTTGCTTTTGGGGTTAGCGCTTCTTTGCTTCAGTTTGGCCATTGGCCAAACCTCAGAGTGATCCTAGGGCTATTAACAGTAGCAGATAATGAAGTAAATCTTTGAGGACTCAGAAGATGCCAGGTGAGGGAAAGTGGGGATTTTTTTAAAAAAAGCACCTTTTGCCCTCACCTCTCCTGAATATAACTGTGAGCATTATACGATCAGAAAGTGACAAAAGGGGGGAACCTTCAGGGAACTGTTAAATACTGTGCTGTTTGGAAATGTCTGGGCTGGAGCAGGGCTGCTTAACCATGTCACAAAAAGCAATGTAATGAGACCACAGGGAGTTTTGTGCTCCATCGGAAGGACACAGGTGGATGTGGTGAGCAGCTGGTGGGGAAAGTATTTAAACAAGCCACAGGAAGATGCTGTCTGTGCTATGATCATGCAATGATATTTTTCTCAGTGACAGTCCAGTGCCACCCTTCTGCTTTTTCCATTGCTATTGTTATTGTTTAATATTTGTCTCATGCCAGGTTGTGTGATGTGCAGGACAGAGCAGTGATGTCGTCCCCGACCATAGGAGTTTATAATGTGCAGTACATCAGTTAGATAGGATGATGGAGAGGTATGGGTCTGACAAGTAAATAGTGGAGGCAAGACTGATGAAAGTGGAGGTTTGTTCTGGGGTCTGGATACTTGTTTCTTAGAGAATAACCTTTGCAGTGGTCGATAAGGTCTTGTAGTCTGACGACAGGTGAAGGTGAAAGCAGAGTCTGCAAAAAAGGCAGAAGTGTTTGAACCCAGGATATCAGATTGTAGGATACAAAGTTTAATGTGTGACATAGTAAGGAAAGAGGCTTGAGGTTGAGCAGTTTGGGGCAAAGACAAGTGTGTGTGTGTGTGTGTGTGTGTGTGTGTGTGTGTGTTGCTAAATTATTTCTGTCTTTCTATACAGCCCTTCATCAAAAATGAGTACACAGCAATTTACAACGAAATGAGGCCATGTAACACATAATGCATGATAAGCAGAAAACACAAAAAATACTCATAAAATACATAAATAACAGATTGGCAGAACCATGATCTAAAAATAACTTAACCCATTGGCCTTTAAAAGTCTTGACAGAAAAAGGTGAGCTTTTACCTGGCACCTAAATGGATTCCAAGTTTGAGCAAGACACATTTTTGTGGAGAGGGCATTTGGCAGACATGGAGCCACCACTGAAAAGGCTTTCCCACAGATTCCTGCATGCACTATGTGCCTCATTTAATGCAGAGACCACCAGGAGAGCTTCACCTGTTCCCTCTGTGTAATTTTCATGATGATCGTTCCACACCACACTGCAATTACATAGATTTATGGGTTGGCGCTGCAGATTCTGTGTATTTTGGGGAACTTTTAGGTTGTAATGTGTATGTGTTTTGGATGCCTCAACTTGGCATTGGCCTGCAGGAAATAGCTGGTGCAGCTAAGCACTGTAAATAAGAAAAAGAACCCTAGAAGCTCTTCAGCAGGTAAAAGCATAATATAGGAAGCAATTCCTTGGTTCACTGAAGTAGTTGGCAGTCTACAGCCTTAGAATATTGGCCTAAGGTGATTGCTGGGTCTTGATAACCAGCTGTGGAAGTAAGGGGAATTCATATTCCCTAAATAAAAAGAATGGCGGGTAAAGTTTTAGTCTTTAAAGATGGAAGCTAGTAATTAGTCCCGTGAAGTAATTTTCCCTAGAGAAAGAACAGGAGCTGAGCTGAGTTTGGCTTCATTGCCTGCAGTTATATCTAGACATCATTATAATGTTTCTGATTGTGGTTAATAACTGCAAATGGGTTTTATAGGTGTTCTCTCCCCCACCCTATTCTCAGTTTGCTCTGCATCCGTCCTTACAACTGGCCTGCTTTGTTTGCCGTCTAGCCTGATGAAGAATTCTGACGAAACCAAAACCGTGCATAATTTTCATGATATTTTGTTTGGACATTTATTTATAATTTTTATTTATGCTATTTGTTTTGCTGCTCCATAACAAAAAGTTTTCATATGTTGCCTTTCACCTGAGACCTGGGGCACAAAGTCTGCCTCTTGAATGGCTTACTGTACAGGCAATTGATGGATTCTACGGGGTGGGGTGGGGGCTGGAACCCAAACTAAAATCAGTGGAAAACTTAAGGATCCAAGTTATGGATTGGTTGCAATATCACCAGATATACGACATATTTAAATTACACAGAAAGAATGGATTTCTGGACCAAAGCTCAAAATTTGAAAAAGAACTCTTATGAAATAAGGATTTTTAAAAAAATAATATTTATTAAAGTTTCAAAAAATTACAAAAAGAAGGAAAAAGAAAAAACAAAAAATACAAAATACAGAAAAAGTAAAAACAGTTTAAAAAAATCCATCTTTCCATAGCTTATCTTTCATTTACTTATTTCCTTGACCTCCTCACACCTCCCTTTTTTGTATTCTAGTTTCAGCAAGTCCTTTCCATTCTTGTATTTATCTTATTAATTTATCTTAATATATTGTAACTTTACATTCTGACCTGTTAACAATCCATTCTTCCTTAACCCTATATAACGTTACTGCAAAAACCACATTACTTCATTCCAACATCCTTTTAACATTCCTTGATTTTACAATGTTTCTGTAGATAGTCTTTAAATTTCTTCCAATCTTCTGCTACCGACTCTTCTCCCTGGTCTCGGATTCTGCCAATCATTTCCGCCAGTTCCATATAGTCCATCACTTTCATCTGCCATTCTTCCCGGGTGAGTAGCTCTTGTGTCTTCCAATACTTCGCTATAAGTATTCTTGCTGCTGTTGTTGCATACATAAAAAAAGTTCTATCCTTCTTTGGCACCAATTGGCCAACCATGCCCAGGAAGAAGGCCTCTGGTTTCTTCAGGAAGGTATATTTAAATACCTTTTTCATTTCATTATAAATCATCTCCCAGAAAGCCTTAATCTTTGGGCACGTCCACCAAAGGTGAAAGAATGTGCCTTCAGTCTCTTTACATTTCCAACATTTATTATCGGGCAAATGATAGATTTTTGCAAGCTTGACTGGTGTCATGTACCACCTGTATATCATTTTCATAATATTCTCTCTTAAGGCATTACATGCCGTGAACTTCATACCTGTGGTCCATAACTGTTCCCTGTCAGCCAACATAATGTTATGTCCAACATCTTGAGCCCATTTAATCATAGCAGATTTCACCGTTTCATCCTGAGTATTCCATTTCAACAGCAAGTTATACATTCTTGACAGAATCTTAGTTTTGGGGTCTAACAGTTCTGTTTCCAATTTTGATTTTTCCACCTGGAAACCAATTTTCTTGTCCAAATTGTATGCCTCCATTATTTGATAATAATGAAGCCAATCTCGCACTTTGTTTTTTAGTTTATCAAAGCTCTGCAATTTTAATTTATCTCCCTCTTGTTCCAAAATTTCCCAATATTTCGGCCATTTAGCCTCCATATTGAGTTTTTTCTGAGCCTTCGCTTCCATCGGTGACAACCACCTTGGGGTTTTATTTTCCAGTAGGTCCTTATATCTTATCCAAACATTAAACAGTGCTTTCCTGACAATATGGTTTTTAAACGCTTTATGTGCTTTGACCTTATCAAACCACAAATATGCATGCCACCCAAATACGTTATTAAAACCTTCTAGATCCAAAATGTCTGTGTTTTCAAGAAGCAGCCATTCTTTCAGCCAGCAAAATGCAGCTGATTCATAATAAATTTTGAGGTCTGGCAGGGCAAATCCACCTCTTTCTTTTGCATCAGTTAGTATTTTAAATTTTATTCTGGGCTTCTTGCCCTGCTAGACAAATCTGGAAATATCTTTCTGCCACTTCTTGAAACAGTCCATTTTATCCAAAATTTGCAATGATTGAAACAAAAACAACATTCTTGGCAATACACTCATCTTTATAGCAGCAATACGGCCTAGCAAAGAAAGCTTCAGGTTTGACCATATTTCTAAATCTTTTTTCACTTCTGTCCAGCATTTTTCATAATTATCTTTAAATAAATTCACATTCTTAGCAGTCATATTAACCCCCAGGTATTTTACTTTCTTCACCAATGTTAAACCTGTCTCCTTCTGAAACCTCTCTTTCTCAATCGCTGTTAGATTTTTCTCTAAAACCTTAGTTCCAGTTACAGAAAGGTAGCCGTGTTGGTCTGCCATAGTCAAAACAAAAAATGCTACTGGAAAAAAAAGGTGCTACTGGAAGGAAATTTTTGTTTTGTTTTGTCTAAAACCTTAGTTTTTAACTTATTCAACTTAAATCCTGCAACCTGACCAAATTCTTGAATCAATTCCAGTACTCTTTTAGTACTAGATTCAGGCTCCTGTAATGTCAATACTAAGTCATCTGCAAATGCTTTCAATTTGTACTGTTTGGCTCCGACTTGTATACCTTTAACCAATTGGTCCCTTCTAATCATATTTAGGAGAACCTCCAGAACCGAAATAAAAAGCAATGAGGAAATTGGGCAACCTTGTCGTGTCCCTTTCTCTATCATAAACTCCTCCGTCACCACATTATTGACAATTAATTTGGCCTTTTGTTCTGAATATATTGCACCTATACCATTTCCGAAACCTTGACCAACCCCCATCCCCTGCAGGTTCTTCTTCATAAAACTCCAATAAATGTTGTCAAAGGCTTTCTCCGCGTCTACAAATATCAAAACTGCTTTAGTGTTAATATTAACTTGTAGTTTTTCTAAGATATTAATTATATTTCTCGTATTGTCAGACAGATGTCTGCCCGGGAGAAAGCCTGCTTGGTCTTTATGTATCTCTTCCACTAGTACTTTCCTTAATCTTTTAGCCAAAATATCTGCAAAAATTTTGTAATCCACGTTAAGCAGAGATATGGGGCGGTAATTCTTAAGTTGTGTCTTCTCAGACTCAGTTTTCGGTATAAGTGTAATGTAAGCTTCCTTCCACGACTCTGGTGCTTTTTTCCCTTCCAAAATTCCACTACAAACTTCCTTTAATGGTTGTATTATCCAATCTTTCAAGGATCTATAATATCTTGAAGTTAAGCCGTCCGGTCCTGGAGATTTACCCAGTTGCATATTCTGGATGGCACCTTCTACCTCCTGTTCTGTTTTTTTGTAATTCAGCATTAACTTATTTTCTTGAGAGATTTTTTGTAGTCCATTTATTTTCAAAAATTGATCTATATCAATTTCTTTCTGTGGCCCTTGCGTATATAATTGTTTAAAATACCTCTGGAAACATTTTCTAATCTCCACTGGATTCTGTATATTCTTTCCTTCCACTTCCAAATTTGTAATAGTGTTAAGTTTTTGTCTTTTTTTCATTTGCCAAGCTAGCAATTTCCCACATTTATTAGCCGATTCAAATGTCTTTTGTCTCATCTGTTTGATTTTCCACTCTATTTCCTGATTCATCATTTTCATATATTGTACTTGATGTAACTTTATTTCTTCTGTCTAAAATGTATATATTTTTTATTAAAATGGGAAACAAAAGGCAAGCTTGTTCAAGCTCTGCGCAATAGATATAGGACACATTATAGATCTTAAACTATTGGAGAAACTTTGGAAATTGGGAAATAAATGTCCCATCTTCAGATGCTTTTTAAAAAAATTTAAATTAGGGAGTCCCTGAGTAAACATATACAAAATACCAGCTTTCTATCTGTGGTAGATGTACCTTAACAACAAAGTTTGCCTCTTGAGCAGCTTGATGAAATCAAGCCAAGCCACACACACAATAGAATGGATTGGTTCTGGAATTCCCTCTTGTGCTTGGACCAAGCTTGGATTGGGAGCAATATGATTCCCTGAGATATGCAGAAGGACTTCTAGACTTCTAAATGCAAGGTGCTTCTAAATGGACTTCTAAATGCAAGGTGCATTTATTAACATGGTTGTTGTTGTTTTTTAACAAAGGTTCAACTATTCTTATTTTTTTTACCCTCGATTCGGACTCTGTATATAACACTTTCTGCTGTATTAACATAACGGTTCATTGAAGATGTGCAGGGCAGTTATGATGTAAGGAAGTGATCAAACCAAATGCTTTTCATTTTGACAGTTCAGAATTTTCATGGTTGTCCAGTGCCTCATGGTTTTCTCATTTCTGTGCATTTAATGCCACTCTGCCACTATTTAGCCATTAAATTTTAATGCCTTTTCATTTCTGTTGCCTGTTCATCTCAGCTGCCAGGAATGACAGGCTGCTGGGGATTTTTCATTTTGTAGGAAAATGAAATCTCTGTGGAATCTTGCAGGAAAGTCATAAGTGCGGAGAGAGTTCTAGACACATAATACGCCTGAAACTGCTGCAGGAAAGTCTGATGCTCTGAAGGGGAAAGATTATCGAAATTGTTAATTAAATGAGAGTCTGCAGCAACTGCAACACCATTTGCTTCTCTTTTGGAGAGCAGCATCACTGTTTGATAGTAGCAGGAACTCATCTCCCTTTGAAAGGGACTCTCAAGGCAGACAGTCGCAAAGGTTTTGAAGTGATTGGCTAAAAAATGAAATGTTAAAATTTCTGGGCCTAATCAAAGATAATGCAAGTCAGAGCTATTATGGGAGGGAGCTCCTCCTCCAGGCAACCTATTTATTTGAGCATCTATCCTGATTTGCTTGCCCAAAGCTTATGTGGTCGTTAGACATTGTCCAGTCTTTATTGAGCATTCACTCTGATCTGTTTGCAGGGAGGATATATGTCAATGAGCATTCATCATGTTTCGCTTGAAGTGTGTTCACACATCTTCCTGTTGATCATTTGTTCATCCCACACTTTTTAATGCATCCCCTCTTTATTTTTCTAACTGCAAAAAAATCATTTTTTAGCAGATTTGTTGTACTAGGGGGGCAGAGCCCTTCAATTGTGCAAACCTAGCAATGACAAACCTAGACAGCATCTTAAAAAGTAGAGACATCACATTGCCAACAAAGGTCCGTATAGTAAAAGCTATGGTTTTCCCAGTAGTGATGTATGGAAGTGAAAGCTGGACCATAAAGAAGGCTGATCGCCGAAGAATTGATGCTTTTGAATTATGGTGATGGAGGAGACTCTTGACAGTCCCATGGACTGCAAGAAGATCAAACCTATCCATTCTTAAGGAAATCAGCCCTGAGTGCTCACTGGAAAAACAGATCCTGAAGCTGAGGCTCCAATACTTTGGCCACCTCATGAGAAGAGAAGACTCCCTGGAAAAGACCCTGATGTTGGGAAAGCTTGAGGGCACAAGGAGAAGGGGACGGGATGAGATGGTTGGACAGTGTTCTCAAAGCTACAAACATGAGTTTGACCAAACTGTGGGAGGCAGTGGAAGACAGGAGTGCCTGGCGTGCTCTGGTCCATGGGGTCACGAAGAGTCGGACACGACTAAACGACTAAACAACAACAACAACAAGACTTATGATAGCTGCCTGAATGATAGTCTGGAGGCACCCTATGATGCTGAGATCTTAGTGTTAATATGTCTGATAGGTCTACTATTGGTGCAGTGCTTTTAAGTGGAGCTAATCTGTAACTTATACCCACTTTGCAAACAGATGCAGAAGAAGCTGGGTGAAGTGGAGAGCAAGAGATGGGAGGTTGGGAAGTTTGCAGTTTAAAATGTTTGTGTAGACACTTTTGGAAATAAATTGTTAATATTAAAAACTGAATTTCTTTCCCCACGCAAAGGGTACAACACAGATTAACACCCAAAAGTCCTGTTGAAATCCATGGGCCAAAAACATTAAGTGTTTTTCTTAAATGTATAACTGATTTCAGTAGATTGTGTAGCATGGTCCTACACAAATGTTTCCCCCCCCCCAGAAGTAGGTCATATTGAATTTCAGTGGAACTTTCTCTCTAGTAAAGTATGCTTGCAATTGCAATAGAATTAAATTCTCTTGGATTTCATTTTTAAAAAAAATACATTTATTTTAAAGGTTTAACCACCTATTCAGCTGTTAGAGTTTCATCGCAACATGCACCATAACACACTGTTCATTTTAAAAAACTCAATTTCCATGCATAATGATAATGCAACAGCTGGCTAAAACGTATTTCTAAAACAAAATTCTAGAAAGCAACCCCCGCACTTGTAATTAATCAAACTTTGGAGTGATAGGTAACTCATTGACAAAAGTCCGGTAGGAAAGGAATGGTTTAACCAATTTCTTGAAGGCTTCTACAGACTGAAGCTGATGCACTTTCCTGCAGAACAGAGGGTGTTCTGCAGGGGAGGTGCCACCACAGACAAGGCCTTGTTCCAAACACAGATGAGTTAAACCTCCACTAGGAGTTCAAAGCTGAGTTTCCCCGTATGGTGGCTCATAAAGGGGGGAAAATCCCATAGAATGCCTTGGGGCCAGGCTGCTTAGAGAGCTTTAACTGTTAAACCAACCCCCTTGAACAGAGCCAAGAAGCTGACTGGCAACTCTGAAGCTCCTTCAATATGTCTCCTCTGACCGACGCCACAGACTGATGCATGTAATCAAAGGTACCCTCATCCCATCGCAGCACAGTTTTTCACTGTCCTGTCCTTCACGGTTTTACTCTGCTCGCTTCTGGATTTTCTGCACTGTGTTGCATTGTGGCGGCCCACTCCACCCTCCCAGTGTCCCTCTGTTTTTCTGCTGAGCAGGGGCATCCAGCAGACATCAGTGGCTGAACACCTTTCTGAGCAAGGCAGACCAAAACCATGTCGTGTTACGGCTGGAGTTGGATTTTTCTTGTCAGGATGATTACAAGTGGTGCTGTGATCAGACTTTGTGGCGGATGGGCTGCGTAGAAGCATGTACTGTGACTGACGTTGCTGAGATGGCTTGAAACCTGCCACATCGGCAGAATAACAGGGAGCTTAACAGAAAGGAAGGCAATATACCGTAAAAGGAATAAACTGGATTATGTCGCCTCAATGGCACAGGCTCTTGTCTGCCCCTAGGGAGTTCCCAACACAATAGGATTGCTGCTTGCCGCTGTACTGTAGGATGGAAACTATGTATTTTCATGTTAATTAAACTGGTAAACACAGGTGTGTGTGTGTGTGTGTGTCCCGATATTTGTTACCTGTCAGTTAAGTAGAAAACCTCCAAATTGGTTAACAAAAAATCCTAAAGAATACACAAAAGCAAGTCAGACTTTTAAAATGCCCTACATTTAGGTAGCAACCAAAGTGATTAGATGAGAAGAAGCCTGGGGGTGCAGGGAGGAGAAGGGCAATTGGGGCAATCCAAAAGTGCTCTGGGAGAGATCCACCTTGGTCTGGCATCCAAGAGCAAGCAAGGAAGGAGCGAGTCCAGAATCCTTAGGGAGAGAGTTCCACAGAAGACCCTATCTCATGTTCTCACTTGCTGCACAGCATGCTGCAGGGCATGTAAAGCAAAGTTTCTGAGGAAATCTCAACACACAGGTGGATTCAAAGGAGAGTAGGAAGTCCTTAAATACACATTTCAGAACAAGACGCATTCTAGGACCAGTTGTACCTTGGTTCTCGAACGTCTTGTGACTTGCATGTTTTGGATCCAGAATGCCGGTTTGCGAACGTTTTTTGAAAGCTGCACATCCGACGCAGCTTCTGATTGGCTGTAGGAAGCTGCAGGAAGCTCCTGCAGCCAATCGGAAGCCGTGCCTTGGTTTCCAAACGTTTTTGGAAGTCGAATGGACTTCCGGAACAGATTCTGTTCGAGAACCAAGGTACGACTGTACAGGCTTCCCAACCTTTCTTTCGTTGATATCCTATTTCACATTCTTTAGTTTGCTACATCTCCATTGAATATCTATTCTTTTCTCCTTCCATTCATGATCCTTTATTTTGTCTGCTGCTGATCACAGATTTATCCCTGCTTGTAGATTTATCTTAATACCACTCCGTTTTAAATACACTTCAGATTGTTCCCACTTGCTTGTTACTATCTTTCCATCTATATTTCTTACTTTGGCTGTCGTACTTCCTAGTTCGACATAATCTATTAGTTTAAGCAGCCATTGGTCCTTTGTTGGGATGGCCTTCCCTTTCCACATTTTTGCGTACGCTATTCTTGCGGCTGCTGTTGCGTATAGAAATAAGTTTTTAACTTTGTTTGGTATTTCCTGACCTATTGCTAACAGAAACGCTTCTGGGTTTTTGGGGAAAGTGCACTTAAGCATCTTTTTTAATTCATCATATATCATTTCCCAGATTTTATTTTGTTAATTTGCATTGCCACCACATGTGAATTAAAGATCTCTCTGTATCTGAACATTTCCAACATAAATTTGATCCTCTTTTATACTCTCCAAAATGTATAAAAGAGGTGGCATCAATATTGATTCCATTATGGTGTCTGTTTATAGGGTTGTTGTTTTTTTGTAGAGCGTGACCTGAGGCAACAATGGAACTGTGTGTACACCATGAGAAACAGTGTTCTGTGGTTTTACCTGCAATTCAGATAAAAGTCTCCGTCCGTGGTATTTGAAAGTGAAGTCTTAGCTCCATCTGGCATCCAGTGTGCACAAGAGTTACAGTGTGTGTGTGTTGAACCTCCTCTGTGCATAAGTTTTTTCAGGTGACTTCAGCAGAAGGGGTAGCTCCTTGGTCTCCTCTTCATTTCTTGTGAACTGCTGAACACCTGAGTGTAAAGTCAGTGGGTGAGCCCTTGCATGTGCAGTTCATTGTGTATGTCAGGATGGACATGGTGTTTTGGATAGGATGCAGTTGTGCAAAGGTTCTCAAGCAACTGTTAAGATGGTAATGGTGTGGTGTTCTGATTCCTCTTTTCCAGCAACAGCTGCAAGCATATGTGGCCTGGGTGAATTCACAGCTGAAGAAGAAGCCTGCAGTTAAGCCAGTGCAGGACCTGAGACATGATCTCCGAGATGGCGTTGTCCTGGCTTCTCTCATTGAGATCGTAGGTCAGTAACATGGCGGGCAGAAGACACTCATTGTAACCATGTCAGGGTTCTTTTCAACTGCAGCCTCCTCCATAACTTGAATGAAGCTACTCTAGAGTGATGCACAATGGCTGAAATGTGCTGTGAAGGAAGACTGTGTTCATGCCTTCTGTCTCCAAAATAAAATAACATAAAATAATAAATCAATGATAGCACTTCACCAGAACTTTGTCTAATATTGCTCCAGTTTGTCTGCTTGCACTTCCATTGCACTGTCCCTTGAGAGGAGCTCCCCAGTACCTGTTATGCCTGGACTACTAAGGATAAATCTTTAAACTGCTGGTGGGAATGGCGGAACAGGAGGGGTGGGTAGGTAGGGCTTCTTTAGTTTCACGTAGGCTCAAGATGTTTGCAACCAGGTCTCCACGATCCCCTTTCAGAAGAGAACAACCTGTGAATCCCAGAAGCAAACGTTCCTTACTTCCATATGTGTCCCAATAGATGCCAGAATGCTTTTCATGACTGACAACCTGAGCCAAGAACCGTTTTAGGGAAGCGATGAAAGGATTTCCTTTACTCCTAGAACTATTATTCTTATTATTTAGAAATAGTAGTGCCTGCATTTAGGAAGAGCCATTCATACTGCTAGGACTGTAGAAACTTAAATAAAATTTGGTCCCTTTTCTTGTCATTTACAAAGCAGAGTAGGAGTTGCATCTATTGATGAGACAGAATGGGATTTCATTGGTAGGGGGTGGTAAATGGGTCCACACAAAATGGCGCAGCAATGAGCTATATGCATCTGCTTATGGTGGAGTAGAAAAACAGCAGGAATTTTTTTAAAGGCTGCCTTTCTAACCTGCTGTAAACATTGTTTGGAACTTTTTTGGCTGTCCCAAATCATGGTACAAACAAAGCTTTCAATACAAATCCTTAGTCAGCGTCCAGGCGGCTGAGAGAAGTCAATGATGGAAAGGGAGAGGTTTTGCACAAGTCAGCCACAAAGCAGACTCGCCCCAGTCCCTGCTGGAAATAAGTTTCCCAAACAGCTCTATGGCTTTGATAAATTTAGGTAAAGCACCAGCCACAAGCAATGGTTGTATACACCAGCAGAAGCATTTTAAGATGTTTTTAGGAGAATAAAGGCAGCATTAGTAGCAACAAAAAGGTTTAAGTTTGCTGCAGTCTTATTACTTACCCTGGCACTCAGTGCGGCTTGCTTCTAAGTAAACATGGGTAGGAGTTACTGATTGATTCCATTTGTATATCACCTTTCTGCCAAGATGGCTTGAAATGTAGTATACTTTTTTAAAAGATGAGAAATGGGGCTCTCAGGATGGCAGGAATTCCCTGCCTTGCATTTCTTTTAATCTGCCTCTCATCGGGGTGTTCATGTCTTAAGTAGCTCCTCAGAAGGTAGGGGAAGCTCTTAGGCTATTGATGGTCCCATCAGCTCCCAGTTCTAGGTCTCTCTTCTATCTATCTTTGGGTCACACAGGATTGTGTGTTCTAAGCAGTACAGTGGTACCTCTGGTTACGAACTTAATTCGTTCTGGAGGTCCGTTCTTAACCTGAAACCATTCTTAACCTGAGGTACCACTTTAGCTAATGGGGACTCCTGCTGCCGCTGCCCCGCCAGCGCACAATTTCTGTTCTCATCCTGAGGTAAAGTTCTTAACCTGAGGTACTACTACTTCGTTAGTGGAGTCTGTAACCCGAAGTGTTTGTAACCCAAGGTACCACTGTACTGGAGCGGAACGAAAATCATATCTCTTTTTGCCCTGAAGGCCATGTTTGACCAATGCCTTATTCATGATCAGTATCCTTGCCAGACAATGAGAGTATGTCTAAACTGTGATTTTATTTTTTCACAGGGCCTCCTTGGGTACTAATTTCTTTGCTGAGATACCACTATTTATTTATAAGGCAGAAATAGTAGGGTTTGCCATAACGATTGTTGGGATAATGCCACTCTTTTCAAAGGCCACATGGTGGAGCCTGCCAGCAGGAGGACATGGCTGAATCCAGCTGATACAGCAGATAATGAAAGATCCCTCTTTGCCAGCTGCATTTAAGGGCACGAGCTCTGTCTATTTATTCTAGTGTTCCAGTGCCCTAAGAGGATGGTGAAATCACAGCTTGTACTCCCCTCTGCCTCCGAGGAGAAGCAGCTGCTGAGGCTAACAACTATTCCCCTCCACCTGTAACAGCTCCAGTAGGCAGTTACTGTCACACAAGCTCATTCTTCTTGATAATTAGGTTGTGTCTCTTCCACAGCTGGAGAGAAACTGAATGGAGTGCAGGTCAACCCCGCCAGCCCTCAAGAAATGAGGGAGAATGTGGAGAAAGTCTTGCAATTCGTGGCATCCAAAAAGATTCGTATGCACCAGACATCAGCTAAAGGTGAGGGCTCTTTAGTTTGATGTATACAAATCAATGAAATAGCATTGCACTGTTGGCTGTTTGCAGTATGCATTAAAAAGAAAGGACTCAAAAATAACTTAAACAAGGTTTAATAAGAAAAACAAAAACTCCTTTTACTCTAAGTACATTAACAACCAAACCAGACCCAACCACCAACCCATCCCCCAGGGTAATGGGAGAGCTAGGTGCTGCTCCTTATATACTACACCCAAATGCTGACACACCTTAATCAAATACAACTCAGCAGCACCTGCTATGCTTCACAGCTGTAAAGCTGGGTCTCGTTATCTTACTCTGGCCCTTGCTCTGGCCCCTTAAAGACATACACATCGGGTGCAACAATGATGAACCTTTACATTTAAATAAACCATTCAACATGCACGTCAGTAGAAACAAGCATTCACCTTCCTCTTTGCTTTTTGCAAGCCGTGTTTGCCAGCATTTCCATTGCTGAGTACAACAAAACATTCAGTGGAAAAGAAATATAAAAGGCAAAGCCAGATGCTGTTCCATCTTCCTCTGGCATCAACATGAGTCACAAACATCACATGAATCGAGAGAAATGTTCTCCCAGTCTTGTGAGCTTTAGAGTTCTCTCGTTGGAAATACTGCTTATCTTGAGGCACTGGGTGTGGGTGACAAGGGGCACAGTGGCGTCTTGTTTCCAGGGAGGAGAAGAGCGCAGCCCTGCAGGCTGCAGATGTCAGCTGGGAACCCTCTGTACATAAGGGGGAAAACAGTGGACTCTCTGTGACAATGGCAGCATTCTTGAGAAGCCGTGAGATGTTACCCAAGAGTTTGTACCAGCTTTTATGTAAGCTGCATCAGGCCTCAGATTTTTATGGCACCCTGGGAAATCATCTGTTTGTTTTTAACCAAGATTGGGTTTCCTACAATTTTAGGTGGAATCCTGGGAAACGATAAATAGGATTTTCATGGTAAAAACTCCATATGCTTAACCTAGCTCAGCTACTTTTTCAGGAAATTGGGCCATCATACTGCAATGAAGACCAGACAGTAGCAGGATAGAGGTAGGGTTGGGGCTTGGGATATTTCCACCCCTGAATTAGTATAGAATAAGTTATTCAGCAGCCTGGATAGAAGTGATACTGTTGTATTCTGACAATTTTGCCATGAGCACAATCACAACCACTGGCAGGAACGGGTTTGTGAAGAGTGCTGGCTGCACTTAGGAGGAAGACTGCACAGCTGGAGGTATGGCATCTGAAGTGCAGACTGATTTGTTAATATTTAAACCATTCCCAGGAGGTTCACCTGTTAACATTAATGCTGGTTCTTGAAAAGCAGCAGCTTTGCTAATCCGCACAGACAGTGTCAGTTAGACTTTTTCAGGGATTCTGCAGTTTGTTTCCCTTGGGTTTATCTAAACATTCAATGAACACTTACCCCCAGCCACATTCTTCTAGAGGATTGTAGTGTGTGTGTGTGTGTGTGTGTGTGTGGATGATGACAGTGGTTTATAAATCAATAAAACTAAATAAATCCCCAAATGGTGTGAGCATGGGACCAGAAGTTTTCTCACAAGAGTTTCAGTTACGTGGTGCCTGTGACACTTATATAATAATAATAATAATAAATAATAAATTTTTATTTATACCCCGCCCTTCCCGGTTCAGAAAACCGGGCTCAGGGCGGCTAACAACAAATTTAAAACAATTGTAGAAGCAGCATAAAAGACAGTATAAAAACATGCCTTAGCAATGTGCATTTCCCCCACATTCAGATATTTGTGCTTTAAAAGTACGATGCTTTGTAACTTAGAAAATAATTTCCTAGATTTGTATGTGGTATGTACTGTTTTCTGAAGACAATAAAGCGTTAATAAGAAAGAAAAGAAAAGAAAAACCAGTGCAACAAAAGCAAGCCCTAGCTTGAAGGAAGAAATCTAGATTGCCTGCAACAAGTTAGTTGCAACTGCCCATGGCAGTGTGCATAACACGTGGGTTAGATTTTGCTGCTGCTTTTTGAGTTAGAAGTAGACTCCCCTCCCTTCCCAGTTTTATATGTGAACAGGGCAGACACCTGCTTAAAATAAAATGTGATAGCTCTGAATGTATAGTTTGGCCTTAATTGGGCTTGCTTACTGGAAAGTGTCCCCATAATTATGATGAGATAGTTTCCCATCCAGCAAACCTGGAAGTGTGCCATGCAGTTAAAGGCCTGATCTGTAGGTGGCAGTAATTGATTTTCTTTTGAGTCACTTATTCAGCTACATTATCAAAAGTTCTAATGGGTGTAGCTACCAAAAGTGGCAGCTGCAAGCTGGATTCCCTTAAACCTTCTGTGCTTCAGCTGGGTCTTCCAGACATTATTATGCATTTTTATTAATTCATTATTTTATCAAATTTAAATACCGCCCTTCATCTGAGGTTCATAGGGCAGTTTACAGTATAAAAACACATACTTAGCATAATAACAAATGAACACCCCCCCCCCAGTTTAAAAGGCCATAGATTGTTTAATTAGCCAGAGGCCTGGGAGAAGAGGAATGTTTTTGCCTGGCGCCTAATGATATGCAATGAAGGTGTCAGGCAAGCCTTACTGGGGAGAGTATTCCAAAAATGGGGAGCCATTGCAGAAAAAGCTTGTTCTCATGTTGCTGCACTCTGGACTACTTGTGTTCAAAACTCCCATTATTCTAGGTGCATTTTGCAACAGGGAATTAGTTTCTGAGCTCTGGGCGCAGTACTGCGCCTAAGATTTCAGATTAAAACTGCAGAGTGGAAGAAAAGGAGGACCTTTTTCTCTCTCCCCATTTCCAGCTACTCTCTGAAGACTGCAGAAGAGACCCTCTTAAGAATATTAGGGGGGTGGGCACGGGAAGGACTAGACAATGTGAAAAATGAACATAATGTTTCAGCTGCGGTTCATTCATTGTCAGCTTTGTGTTCTTGTTATTTAAAAAAGCATACCTGGACATAATAATAGTAATTAATAATAATTTATTATTTATACCTCGCCCATCTGCCTGAGTTTGCCCAGACACTCTGGGCGGCTCCCAATCGAGTGTTAAAAACAATACAGCATTAAATATCAAAAACTTCCCTAAATAATAATAATTCCGTGCACCCACAACCGAGGTTTAAGGTGTCATTTAGCTCCTAGCTTTCACAACTCAGTTTCTAACACTGCACAGAGCCTGGGTTGGTTCATAGGGGGAGAGGTGGTCCTTGAGGCATTGCTATATGCCTCCATTCCACATTATTGCTCTTGGGAGCAAGAAATGCATATCATAACAGCATCAGGGCCCTGTATAAGTTGAACTACACCTGCCAGTGGATAAGGAAGGAAGGCCATGGACTTGAAGACTCATGGTGCAGCCACCTTTCTGAAGCTAAGCAGGCTAGATATGATTGGAGCCTGGGAATCCCATATACACTGCCTTGACTTTCATGGTGCAAGAAAGTTGGGATATAAATATACTAACATGGTTGCAACAATTGAGCAGACTGAGTCATGCTGGGTTTCAGGCAAATAACCTCATTGTTTGGGTTTGGTTGTATTTTATAGACATTGTTGATGGGAACCTGAAATGCATCATGAGGTTAATCCTTGCCTTAGCTGCTCATTTTAAACCTGGCTCAAGTAAAGCTGCCAATCAGACTCCATCGAGCATGATGGGAAAGAACTCGGCAGGAACAGGACTGTCATCAGCCAATCACAGGCCTCAATCAGCTGCTGCTGTTGCCCAGGGTGCAGTGGCTGCCCTGGCAGATGTTCGCCAGGATGTTTTGCGTTTGGGGCGTGATGTTCTCCGGCACAGACAGAGGTAACTCATTTCACTTGTTCAGTTTCATTTTGATAATGTGAGCTATTAGATATGCCTCATTGACATATCTAAAGGTAAAGGTAAAGGTACCCCTGCCCGTACGGGCCAGTCTTGCCAGACTCTAGGTTTGTGCGCTCATCTCACTCTATAGGCCGGGAGCCAGCGCTGTCCGAAGACACTTCCGGGTCACGTGGCCAGCGTGACAAGCTGCATCTGGCGAGCCAGCGCAGCACACGGAAACGCCATTTACCTTCCCGCTATAAAGTGGTACCTATTTATCTACTTGCACTTAGGGGTGCTTTCGAACTGCTAGGTGGGCAGGAGCTGGGACCGAGCAACGGGAGCGCACCCCGCCGCGGGGATTCAAACTGCCGACCTTTCGATCGGCAAGTCCTAGGCGCTGAGGCTTTAACCCACAGCACCACCCGTGTCCTATTGACATATCTAGAATTGATCAAAAAGGGGTTTTCCCTAGAGTGGATTGACTCATCATCTTGTTTTTGTTTGGGTGGGAAAGGCTTTTTTTTTTTTTTTGCCTTTTTCTGTAGCATGTGACTTGGCTCTCTTTCTTGAGATACCTGGGGGTATATGCTTTGCTGACACCATTCTGCAACTGCCATTTTCTAGTAGCATGCTGGTATGGATTGTGCAGGTACACTTGTGGCGACAAAATGTTACATCAGGAGCCAATGAAAGGAGCGATTGGGATTGTAGGCTGATGAGAAGAGATTAACAAAAGAAAGACTTGTATTTCCACAGGCCGGTGGGATTGCAGACCTGGCCCCTTCCATTCATACCATTAACCAATCTACTTCTCTCTTTGGATCCACAGTTGCCACTTTGCCATTTTTCTGCAATATTTGTTTAGTTTGCTTTGTCTTGTGTAGCTGATGGTACAACAGTTTTTTTTTTTAAATGCACATCTTTAAACCAATTATATGCAAGGAGTGATGATGTGCCTTTTAAAAATCTGGATGATAATAATAATAATAATAATAATTTATTGATATCCCCCCTCCCCAGCCAAAGCCGGGCTCAGAGCGGCTAACAACAGTAAAATGATACAACATTATAAAATCATTTCATTAAGGAGGCAGTGCCAACCGAATCCTATGAATATGCCTCATTAGCCTAAATTGAAGCCAAGGGGGTTGTTGTTGTTTTACACTGTTTGTCCTCGCTCATGGTGCGGTCTTTAATCTTCAGAGACAGCAGCCTGGATGAAGAGATTGAGCATCCGTACTGGAGTGTCCGAGCACTGGTACAGCAATATGAGGGGCAGCAAAGTGTGCCTTCCGAGTCCCACTCCTCCAGGTACTAAATTTGCTCCTTGCAGCTCCTACCTCCATGCTTTTCCAAATCTACCCTTTGTAGAAGCTGGTCCTGTATTGGTTTTTAAAAAACAAGTAAGGCTATTTTCCATGTACATGATGAGCTGCATGGAATCTTTAGTCTGATGCAGAATTTAGCTTCTTTAGAATCTCAAGTTTTGTTTCATCTAGACTTCACGAATATGTATATATTGGAGAGCAGACACTGCTTGTTGAAGGCCCTAAAGCAAAAGCATTCCCAACACAAACCGTTTGAGTAGTTATGTTGTGATGCTTTCATGCACAGTCTAGCTCTTTGCCTTCTCCCATAGCTTTTAGACCTGTGCCGCACAGATTCCCCAAGTATATTGCTCCTTGCCCTTTACCTCCTCAATTTGTGCTAGAAATATTTCATACTACACACACACACACACACACACACACACACACACAGCAGCAGCAGCACACTGTTTAAATTGCACTAACTTTTATACTGTTTCTCTGGATTTAGAATCGGGAGATTCTGTTCTTATGTTCATTAGAATTTAGCAATTCTCCCAGAATTTTAGCATAAGACTACCAAATGCCGTCCCCACCTCCCAAATGTGTTTCCTTAATTGCCCCCAAAATTTCTCCCAAGTGCTTTGTCTGTGATGGCCGTTGCTCTTCAGTCACTGTTGATACCCTCACAATTGTACAATCAGAAAGCGAACCCTCTGAACTCAGAGCGTTGTGTGTTAATCAGTTTGCCTGCATCTGCCAATTTGCGTCCTATTTTCTGCTCGCTGGGCTTTTTTCTGCTTGCCTCCGGATTTCTATTACATGCATTTTCTCTTTGGGTGCAAAATTTTGCAGGGCACAGTAAAATGTCGGTGCTTACAAGCGGCTTTCTTCTCTCTGTGGGAGACACAAGAAAAGGAAGGAACCTTTGATGGCATGGTGGAGAAAGCCTGATACCCTGTATCAGGGACCTTTTGTGGGCCAGCTGGGCAGAGTGAAGCTGATTTAAGTCGTGGAGTCAGTTGCAAAGAGACAGACAGAGAGAGAGAGAGACAGCAAGAAATCTCACTTTCTTTGACTGAAAGGAACTGTGGTTTACAGCTGTTTTTTTCTACCATGATGCCTCATCTATTGTTTGGCATCACCCCAGGCTTTTCATTCTCTTGTTTCTCCATCCTCAAACCCCATGGACCCCTCTGGATTTTCACATTTGGTGCAGTTCAGCACGTAGTTAGTTTGTGGAAAACCTCTTCCTCCCACAACTCCCCTGTGGTGGAAAAGTAAGAGCTCTCCACAGTCCACATAGCGGGTGCTCTCCCTTGGAACTGAAACTCAGGGCAAAGTACTTGCACCGCACTATAAAAATCCATGCTATCATGGCTGTTGGAGAACCTCACAAGCTAATTGAGGTCTGAGCCTTGGCAGTAGTTGAGACGGAGGCCCCTGGGAAAAGGACCTTGCAGGAAGTGGAGCTTGACTGTAATTATGGCTTATTTTTACTCAGACCCAACCAAGAAGTCTAAAACGAGTGCCATGTGTGCCTCTGCAGCTTAGGCAGCAGAATCCATTCCTTGTTTCTCTGCCAGGCCTATAGGGCTACAGCTGTGAACACAATAATGCAAATCGGGGGGTCATCTGCACATCAGGGCAGCATGATGTGACCCACACAGTGTATTTTGTTGCTTCTGCTATTACACATAGATGTGGTTGCACCTTTGCATTCCTCACCCGAAAAGCAGTATCCTCAAAAGGGTGTCCCATGCCATGGTATTTCTACTGCAAAGGTAGAATTTGTATCCAATCTGTTCTTCTTTTGCTGGAGCTTCTATTGCAGACAGACTCTGTGTAGACCCCGCACCAGATTAAATAATTAATTGATGAATTATTTATCATAGTCTTGGAACATTAAAACTGGATACACAAATAAATCATACAGCTAGTTACAGCATTACAATTGCTAAAAACAGGTATGCATTTTTCAACAAGAAACCAACAAAATTTTCTCCTGATCTGCTTTTTTTTTTTTTTTGCAACCCTCTCATTAATATGGGAAGAAACGTGCAAGACATCTGTGCACCACAGAAACTTATAGGTCATAATGGCCACCAGAGAATAGAAAGAGAAGACATACACTAGCCTGTTAATGATTTCACAGAAAGGTAACAAGCACACTTTTTTTTTTTACTACCTAAGGAGCTAGGTCACATGCACACCATACATTTAAAACACATGGCTTCCTCCAGATGATCCTGAGAACTGTAGCTTACCCCTCGCAGAGCTACGGTTCTCAGGGTTCTTTGCGGGGGCAGGGAGCCATGTATTTTAAATGTGTTTCCGTGCTAGCCGTGGAGGAGAAGACACCCTCTTTTCTACAGCAAGTAACGGAAATGCAGCATCTTACTCTGGTAAGGGGCTTGTAAAAAAAAAAAATTAAAAATGCCTTCTACCATGCGGGCTGGCAGAGGAGGGATGCAGCTTCCCTTTCTCTGCAGCTAGTACAGAGACCAAGTGGACAGGTGGAAGAGAGGTGGAGAGATCTGTTCCTCCTCCGCCACTTACTCCCTCTTGCATGGAATTCTTCATTACCTCCCGCAGCTGCCAAGCAAGTTGTTAAATACAAGAGTGAAAGCACATAGTTCTCCTGGGCTTTCTGCCACTCACGTTCTGTTTGGGAAAGGGAGACAAGGGAGATGGAATAACAGGCATTCATCATTTTTGCATGTCAGTTCATTTACATTCATTCAGATTTAAAACGCCCACTGATTTGGATTGCGGTGGTGTGCTTAAAATAATAATAATAATCTAAGGAGGTGTGCTGTTACGCGCAGTGAAAATAGTATGGCTCGTTTCAACCCCATCTCTGTGTACCTCCCATGCATACAGATATTTCAAAAAGTCTGGTGGAGTCAGGGATTCTCAACTTTTGTTAGAACTCTTGTTAATTCAAGAAATGCATGACTTGCGCCTCCCCTATTTTAATTTTTTTTTAAAAAGGAGCCTATGTTGATTGGTAGACAGAGGTCCTTCTTGTGACAATCCCTGGACCCAAGCATATTAGAGGGAAAGAATAAGACGTCTTATATAGGATGCTCCAAGGCAGCTGACTGTAACTCAAAACAGAGAAGGAGCTAACATATCACCTAACCAGGCCCACAGGT
This sequence comes from Podarcis raffonei, assembly GCF_027172205.1. Lineage (NCBI taxonomy): Eukaryota > Metazoa > Chordata > Lepidosauria > Squamata > Lacertidae > Podarcis > Podarcis raffonei. Next base: position 25,370,337 of record NC_070616.1, read on the forward strand.
GTACAGCTGCTCTTCCTATAGAACAGCTCTTTCTATTCCCCTAACCTAAGGCAGTATCATTCTACCACCAGCCCATGCACATCAGCTTGTGAGAAGGTAAGGAATGGAGGCAGAATGCCTCTTAGCCCAGGAAGATATAGGCAGGAAAAACTGCTTGCCTTTCCCTAGCAACTGTGCCAGTCCCTGGGTTTCTGATATATGGGGCAAAGAGAGACAGTGCCACCAAAAATACCCTTTGAAAGAGAAGTAAATGGAATCCCTGGTCATGTGATCTCATTAAAAACTGCATGGCACATTTCACAAGAGTTAGAGTGATTGGCCCACAGAGCCTGGCCCGATTCCAGGGTGGGTAATTACAATTTGCCTCCTGCAGTTCCCTCTGCTGTTCTAATTGGCAACATTTCCCCCCTCTCTTTCCCTGACCTAAAGTCTGCCATAACTCTGGTAATCAGGAGCTGAGGATTCTGGAAGCAAGCTATATGCTGACTCCATTATTTGGGAATGTTACTTGGAATTCCACTCCCACTCCCCAGCTCCCAAGCTCTTTTGGCATATGTTCATGCTTCACACAGACTATGGCGGTTTCTTGTGGGGCCTGACCCATGGCAGAAATTGCCTCGCCCCTTATATCCTGTTGTATTCTAGAGCATGGGTAGGCAAACTAAGGCCCGGGGGCCGGATCCGGCCCAATCGCCTTCTCAATCCGGCCTGCAGACTGTCTGGGAATCAGTGTGTTTTTACATGAGTAGAATGTGCCCTTTTATTTAAAATGCATCTCTGCATAGGAATTCATTCATTCCCCCCTGCCCAAATATAGTCCGGCCCCCCACAAGGTCTGAGGGACAGTGGACCGGCCCTCTGCTGAAAAAGTTTGCTGACCCCTGTTCTAGATCATCTCCTTTATTGTGTCATCTGTGCATTGATTGAATAATGAGGACAGGAGGAGAGGTGTTCCACAAGAACTGTCTTGTTTGTGCTACTAGCGTCCTCTAGTCCAATCTTTTTCAGCCAGCCAGATTCCCCTGAATGGCTCACATGCAAGGCTTGAAGCTGATGGCCTTCCCTGCTTGCTAGTTTGTTCCCAGCTTCAGGTATTCAGAGGTATACTGTTGCTGTACATCACGTTGTTGGACTTCAGATCCTATCATGCCCCACCATTCACAGTGCTAGTTGAGGCTGATGGGAGTCCAACAACATCAGGAGGACCACAGGTTAGTCACCTGCTGCTGTACATGGAGGTTTCGTTTAATAATCATAGTTAATAGTGGCAGTCTAAGCACTACATTATTGTGGCTGCCCCAGAGTTCAGGAACTTCCTTCCTATTGACTTTCACCAAAGTCCATGTCTGAGTGTTGGTTGGGAGCCTAGTAGTAGTAGTAGATTCACCAGAAGATTCCAGGGCAGGTTACGACAATTTAAATTTCACTATTAAAAACAGTTTTAAAAAATTGCAGTCACATGAATAGGGCAGGTCCTGAAAACACACATCTTGGGTATCAAAGGCCAGGTAATAGGGGCACATTGTGGCTGTAGATGAATAGAAACTGGGTGCTTTTTACCCTGTCCATTTCTCACCTTAAATTGGATCTATAGGCAAACTCAGTATGTAACTGGGAACCCAAATTCAGACAGGGTTTTCTGTTGAGACATGGTGTTAAAGTTGTGTGAACTTCCCAAAGACTGTTTTTAAGCCTTGTTGACTCCCCCCTGCAGGTGCTGTATCCCCAGCATAGCTGCAAGAGAAAAGAAGACCCCCAAAGATTTGACAGGTTTGATCCAGTGTGCAAATTTCCCAGAGTTCTCCTAATCCTGTAGGGCTGAGAAGCAGGCAGAAGGACAGACAACCTGCTAGGAAATTGATCGGAGATTATGTCAAGCTAGAACTAAAATGCTTTTTAATTAAACCCAGGACTGTGCTGTGATGTGTAATTAGATTTCAATCATAATGTCTTGAGAATGGGGGATATTCTCCATCCGTTAAATGTGGATTTGTGTGTCGGCTTTGTAACTGTGTACAGACAAAGGGCAGAAGCTGCATTGTGAAACTCAGCAGCGGGACCCAAGAGGGAGGTTGAAAAGGAGGGAGATGTTTCAGAGTTGTGTCCATTATTGCAGGGGAAAACAGTAGTTTCTGTGTGCTGTAGGGTTTTGTGGGGGGAGAAGCGGATAGGGAAATGCTGTTTATATCCCCACACCAGTGTCCCAGATTGAGACATCAAATCCAGGCTACCCAGCAGAGTGGTTCTCCATCTCTCCCACACCTTGTGTGCGTCTCCATCCCAGCTGTGCCAGATGCACAACTTGTTCCATGTGAAAGGAGGTGGGCTGTTGAGCCTGTCATGGATAAAGGCATCTGGTGCTGGTTTACCAAATCCAGAGCTGTCACAGACATGGAAAATGCCTGTTTAAACTGCAGCGTAACTGCCAAGCTGGTAAGGGGAGATAATGGCTGCAGGCTGGGCACAGCCACTCAGAGGGAGAATTCAAGTTAAGTCAGCATCAAGGCAATTTATGATGCTTCCAAAGATGATGTAGGTGATTGGTGCTGGCTTTAAATCTAGGTCATAGACTCAGTAGCTGCAGATTAGTTACACCTTAACATGTTTCTTTAACCACTCTGTTGTATTCACTGTGAAGGTGGCAAAAGGGTGGATATTTCTCTCCTGGCCTTTCAGATGTGTCATAGGTGAAGTTGGGCTTCTAATCTATGTTAGTGGGTCGTAGTTTTTCAGGATTATCATGGGACATAAAGGACACACCGCCTCTGACGGGAGGGACCTTGCATAAAGTCCTCAGCATCTCTAGTTAAAAAGGAGCTCTGGGTAGCTGATCTGGGAAAGGTCTGTTCCTGAAACTTTGGAGAGCTAATAGGAGGGCACAGAAGAGCCCTGCTGGGTTAGAGCAAGGGCCCACCTGGTCCAGCATCCTGTTTCCCATAGTGGCCAATCAGATGCCTCTGGGAAGCCCTCAAACTGGATACGAGAATGCCAGCTCTCTTGTTCTCAAGAGCCCCAGCAACTAGTATTCAGAAGCATGATACTGTGGGTAGAATATAGGCATAGTGAATCTTGGTTTATACAATTATAATGAAATAAAGAGCATGAGAACATAAGGAGAGCCTGCTGAATCTGGCCAGTTTCCCATTTAGTTCAGCATCCTATGGTCAACCAGATGTCTATGGAAGCCTGCAGACAGGACCTGAGCACAACAGTGCTCTCTCTTCCTGTGGCTTCCAGCAACTGGTATTCAGAAGCATTCTGCCTTCTGCTGTGGAGGTAGAACATGTCCGTCATGATTAGCAGCCATCGAGAGCCTTATTCTCCATCAACCCTCTTTTAAAGCCATCCAAGCTGGCAGCCATCACTGCCTCTTCTAGTAGTGAATATTCCAACATTCAGCTTTCATAGGATGACCCCAGCTTACAGTATTATGAGCACGGGAGAAAAACTTCTCTCTGCATGCTTTTTCCACACCATGCAGAACTTTATAGAACTCGATCATGTCCCCTCCCTGCCGTTTTTTCTAATCTAAAAACCCCCAAACATTTTGACCCTTCCTCATAATGGAGTTGTTTTTGCCCCAGGATCATATGGGTTGCATTTTTTTCTGAACCCTTTCTGGCTCTGCTGTATGCTTTTTGGGAGTAGTGACCACAGCTGTCCACAATATTCAGAGTGTGCTTGCGCCATAGATTTGTATAACGCTGCTATGATATTTGCAGTTTTATTTCCAGTCCTTTTCCTAATGTTCCTTAGCATTGAATTGCCTTTTTCACAGCTGCCACACACTGGGTCAGCATCTTCTTAGAGCTATCCACTATGACCCCAAGATTTTTTCCTCGTCAGTCACCACGCACCACCGATTCAAGTCCCTTTACTTTATATGGAAGTTAGTATTTTTTGTCACTTTACACTGGCTTGCATTTGCCATTTAGATGCCCATTTGCTCAATTTAGAGATACCTTTTTGGAGCCCCTGGCATTCATTTTCCCCCCTTCAGAACCAGTGTAGGTGGACCAGTGGTCTGACTTGGTGTACAGTTTTTGCCTTGAGTGGGGGTGTAACATTTTCATGATTGCCAAGCAGCTCACTGTGTCTGTTTGGAGAATGGCAAATTCTTCTGCTTTAAAGTTTGCCCTCAGAGCAGAAGAATGCACTCTTTCACCTGCCTTCTTCCTGTGCAGCCCTCTGTTGAAGTAAATGCAGCCCTCCTGCAAAAATGCACATGTAAAATAATTCGTGCTTATGCACAAGCACTAGGAGAGGGTTTTGATGTACCGCTAACTCCCGCATCTGCTCTGAGGTGTGATCCTTGTGCACAGGGCACTGGATTTTTCTCCAGCATCCCTGCTTTGAGGGCTCAGGATGGTTGACAATTTTACTGAGGCAGACTTCATTGGGGTTTCTGCATGACCATTAGATTGATAGGTATATCAATTAGAGCATTGTGGCTGTAACCATCTGTATACCATCCTCACCAAAAGTTTGAATACAAGTGGCTCTTACTACGGTATTTTGGGTGCATAGGGTTACCTTGATGTAGCTGGCCTCTTTTGGATAGGGTATGAAGTGCATTTTCATTGCCATCCTTCTGTTCTGTGAGATCTTTGTATATAGCAATGGTAGCTGTTGCCAATAGTAACTGAGGAACAGAGTGTGACTGCCAGACCCAAGTTGTTTTCTTTCTCCCTGGCTCTGTGTTTTGCTTTTCCCAGCTGTGGAACATGAACAGGGCATCTTGGTTTCGTCACTGGCCCCTCTGATGGTCGTGAAATACTTAGTGGTGACTCCGTGGCAGGGTGTGTGTGTCTGTCTACAATTCCTTTGCTGTTTTGATATCACCCTGCTGTATTTATACTTGGTGCATGTTGCAGTTTTTAATAAAAAGAGAGGCTCGTCAATAAAACTGCCTTGTGCATCCTGGTTGCCAAAAGGAAATTTCAAGGCTCTTCCCCCGCCCCCCCCCAAAGAAATAGCTCAACATCAGGGAGGCAGTTTGTCAGATCTGCCCGGAAAAGACATGCCACCATTTTATTAGTGTCTGAAATCTATTGGTTTGTGTTTTTTTTAATGTGTAGATGGACAATTTTTGCTTCCTATGCCCATCCTCCTGACTGTGACATAGCCAGAGATAATTTCCTTTGGATCCTCATCAACACACACACACACACACACACACAGGCAGACAGACACACTCTTAGTGCCACAGTTTCTGGGGAGGGAAAGCAGAGTACTCTTATGGGAAGGCAGCAGACATGCTTCAGACAGGAATTGCCCAAATCATGCTGTTTTTTTCCCAGGCCATGAAGCACGTCTTCCTTCCCTCCCTCTTCCACTCCCAGCCCCTCCCCTCCCCTCGACCATCCCTCTTCTCCACCCTGTGCTTAGACATCTTAGAGAATAGGTTTCTGCCTCGCACAGCCCTGGTGACAGCAGGAGAGAGACGGAGCTGCAGAGAGCGAAGGAAGAAGCAACGCACTCATAGACACTCGCCTGCGCACACAGACATAACAGGCACAGAGGACTGGGGGACAGCTACCTACTGTGCTACAGGAGATAGCTTCCGAGGCTGGAGAAGTGGTTTCTGTGGCTTGGCTTGGGGTCTCTCTGGCGGCTGTTGGAGAGCTGGACTGATTAGAATGGGATGAAAAGCAGGACTTGCCATTCAGACCGAGATCCTTGCTGTTGAAAAGATTTTGGGCATACGTCAGACCAAAATGCAACAGTGCAAAACAAACAGCAACCCAACAGGCGACCGAGCCAAGCCGAAAACCGCGGCTGCCGAGCGTCCAGCCTCCTCCTCCCTGAGCCATGCTCGTAGGCTGCAGATTTATCACCGACCTGTTCCTGCCAAAGAACCGGAGCTGCTCTTTTAATTTCCCCCCTTCTTCCTGCTGTGAATTTCTTGGCTCGTGCGAGGGAGTCCGCCTGGCAAACATTTCTCTGCTAGTTTGACAGGAGCCGACATCCTTGGCGCAGAAATTCTGAGCACGTGAAGGAACGAGGCATGCCCGTGGCTGGGACTTGTGGAAGACCGAGGCTCCCTAGGAGATTGGCTCTGTGAGGCCAGAGGTCAAGGGGGGATCATGGGAGGGAAGCAGGTCAAATGGTGAGCCAGTGGCAGTGGCTGTTGTCATTTAAAAGAGGGGGCAGGTTGGTTGTGGAAACGGTCAGGGGATGTGGGCTTGGTTGCTAAGACTGTTCAGTGGTCCCTTGTTAGACGCTTATGTCTAACCTTTTTTTAGGTAAGGGACCAGGCAGTGCTGGAAGGAATGATGCATATAAATAATTTTCCTGCACCATAAATCCTGCAGAAATAGATTCAATGCCCCAGACCTAATTTCTATGTGTTGCTAATGTTGAATGTTGAATTGGGATTTTTAAAAGAAAATCTGAAAACTGACAGCTTAAAATGCACAATTCTCCAGGGAATTGATAGCAAGACTGAGTTTCCTTAACCCCCACCCCACCCCAACACTTAACTTGTAGGATGCATGATGGAGATGATCTGTGACTCATGTTTTGGGTTTCAGGGGCACTCTTTGACTTGGTAACTTTATTTATTTTGGAGGTGGCCTGATGGCAGTCACTGGTAGATCATGGGCCAAAGAACTGTAAAATGGAGCTGTTATCTTGCATGTGAAACTGCCATTAAACTGAGCTACATCTGTAAGGTGGTTATTAAAATCCTTCTGTAGTTGCATTTTAAAGCATGGTTGAGCATTTTCTTGTGTGTGCTACCCCCAAAGGTGCTTTAGGGGAGGGTGTGATGGATGATATCCTTCCGAATGGAGTGGGCATTTCTGTGGATCAGAATGCCCAGCTCCCCTCATCCCAGTGAGCAGTGTCTGCTTAGTACCACCATCTCCCATATGCATTTCCCCTTCATCTTGCTTTGCCTCCACTGGCCTGTCCTGCTGGGTTGCAACCTTCTTAACTGGCCCTGCTTCCATGCCTTTGTGTTATACAGACATTTAACTGGTGAAGCTAATACAGTACTGGCATGGTGATAAAGTGATGAGGAAAATGGCTTCATTTCTGCAGGTCTTAACGAAGGCAAAATAGCGATGTCTGCAAAAAGAAGAGGAGAAGTTGGCAGTCCTACTGCCTGTGTGACTTCTGTCACTAGAGTGTCATTGCCATGTTGATCCCACAGAATGAGAGCTATAGAGAACTTTCAGATATCTTAAAGAATCGGAAAACAGTCCATCTCCCTCCAGCATTCTGTTTCCAACAGTAGTCCTCAAATGCTGAGGGTCCCTGTCTAGTTTCTTTTCTTCTGTGGTATACTGCTCCTATGCATGGAGGTCCCTAAAGGTGCTTCCATGGTCAGGGAGAATCCATGCGTGTGTCAGTTGTGCTCTTCCAGCTGATCCCTAAGGACTGGATTGACAGCTGTGCTGAGTGAAGCCCCTTAGTCCACATTGGTACAGTGTAGCCCAAGTCACTGATTCCTTGGGGGTTGATATACAAAATACACAACTTTTACGTTTTGTGTTCCCGCCTGCCTGCAGCTCTGGGGTTGGGTTAGTAGTATGGCAACCTGTGTCTTAAGATCTTGAATGCAGCCAAGCTGCAGTAGATTTAGTGGAGGGACTTTGATTTTTGAACTACATTACTCAGGAGCTTGGAGAAGCCTTGCCCTTGCCCCGTGAGTTAAAAACGAACATGCTAAGAACACGTCAGGGTTTATGAGATGCTTTGATATTATTATTCTGCAGTGTGTGCCTCCTAGGTGTGCCTTTCTAGGTGTGGGATCCAACTCAAAAGTACTGAGAATATCTGGAAAGCAGGCTGGCTGGGGAGGCGTCTTCTATTTTTGTTTTTAATCCATTCTGTTTTCTTCACTCTTTCCCCCACTTTTTCTTTTGTATGCTCTACCTTTTGTTTCCTGTCTCTGGGAAAATGATACATTAACTCTGGCTCACACTTGCAAGGAGAAATTCTTTAGGGACATGTTAAATGGGTCAGTGAGTTTCAGATGCCTTTCTCTGTTGTCTGGGCGATGGATGTGAGAAGAATTTGGGGTGGGGGCACAGGGAAGAAAGTTTGAGTGGTTGGAGCAGAATAAGCAGCTGGGAGGACTGGGGTTAAAAAAGAAAGAAAAAAGCTGAGTTCAGGCATTTAAAGCCAGATCATAAGTTGGTATCTTTATCCACATGGGAGTTCACAATTTGCTAAAAATAATCTATTTGACTTTAGGCTTTCGTTGCACAAGGCCCTTAGAAGCAAGGACCAAATGAGAGACTGGATCCTCTGGGTAGCCTTTGTTTGCAGGTTCCAACTCCTAAGGGCAGAAGTTGCCCCAAGAAGTGTTTGTAAGCCAGGGATGGGGAGCCCGTTGTCCTCTGGGTGTTATTGGACTCGCAACTCCCAGCAGCCAGCAGGGCCAGTGGTCAGGGCTGATGGGAATTGTACTTCATTAACATATGGAGGACCGCAATGGCCCCCACCCTTGTAAGCAGAATTCCTGATGTGTAAGTGTAGAATAAACTCATTGACTTCTGGGGGTATGTGGTAGCCCTTCTGAACTCTTCTCATGTATGCTAGAAAAAGAAACTCTCTCAGTATCACTTTGTTTAGCCGTCAGCATCCAGATCAGGGTGAGGAATGGGCTTGGCAGCAGAAGCGTGGCCTCCTAATCGAGCAAGAGTGAGATAACAATGTCAGATAGCAGATTCAGGTGCCATTTAGGGGGGCAAAACGGGAGAGAGATACGAGATCAAACTCATGGAGTGTATTCCCTTGGGGAGTTCTTCTGTACTCTTGCACACATCCAGTTCATTTCCGTGCGGCTTGCGCAGGATAACTTACCAATGGATTATGCCCCATTTTTAATTACTGAAAGTCTGTCCAATGAGTTGTTGTTTTTTTACCAGCCCCAGTTTACAGGTACAATGTCCCCCTCTGATTAACTTGTCAACCAGGAGTGGCTTGTGAGGTGGGTGGAGGTAGTGACATCCTCCAGGCAGCAGTCCTGCACTTATTAGGACATAGATGGGGTGGGGCAACGAATACATGGGTGGGTTGGGCTGCTGCTTCTTCAGAGCTCTATCAACCTTACTTCTCGCCCTATTTCTGTCTGATGTATTTGCTGTAATCCACTCCCTCTCTTACACTCCATCGCTGCTCTCAAGATGTGGGCAGTATTTGCTGTAATCAAACTTTGCATGCTAACTTTATTTCACATAGAAAGTTGATGGAATAATAAGAATTTGTAATGAAAAGAATGCTTGCCTTCCCCTCCCCTTGCAGCCTCGCATCGCCCAGCCCTGTGAACAGTGCAAGGAGCGAGTCCAGTATAACACACTCAGAGGAGAAGGCTGGATTTGACATTGTTCGTGAAGAGGAAGCAGATACCAGAACAGGTAGGGGAACAAACAACTGACCAGGTAAATTGAGAGGTACATGTCCACCACTTGGGCTGCCACAGCCTTCCTCTGAGATTTTACTTTGGTTCTGCATCATGGTTAGGGCTGCAGTGGTTAATTTATTATTTGGCTAGATTAAGCGATTTTAACACTTTTAATGTACTGGAAAGGTAACTCTGATTAATTAAAACTGCAGATAGCAAGCTCAATAGGGGCAGAAGGAGAGCTCACTGTCTCAGGCCAAGGACTCGTCTAGTCCAGCACTCTGTTCTCACAGTGGCCAACATAACATAATGTCTGTTATGCGGAACCCACAAGCAGAACCTAAGCGCAACAGCACTCTCCCAACCTGTGGATCCCAGCTATTGGTATTCAGAGGCATACTGCCTCCGAGAGTGACACACTTAGAGGTAAACTGGCCTTAGCCAGGTGAGCCACTGGTTCTTATACAGCAGTCCAGCATTTCTGAGGGCAGCTTTCCACATGGCGTTTTGTTAAGTGTAAACCCAGGATGTTTTAAAGCCAGGGGCCCATGACTCGCTGTGGAACACCCTGGGGTTTGCCTCTGAAATATGAAGATGGTCCTTGCTCTTTTTCGGCAAAAATTGGTTTGGGCTGTTTCCACACCCTCGTGGTCTTTCATGCTGGTTTTAATCAGTTGGCTGATTTTTAACCTGCTCTTCCTCCAACGAGCTGAGGGCAGCACAAAAGATTCTGTTCTCCTTTCTCTGTCTGCACAACTACCCTGCGAAGTAGGTCTAGGCTGAGAGAGACTGACTAGCACACATTCACTTGGTGAAATTCACAGCCAATGGGGATGTTGGGCTAGGTCTTCCTGGTTCTAGTTGGTCACTCTAACCACCACATGATAACGGCAGTTTGTAATTAGGTTTGTAATTTGAGTGATCCATGTTGTTTAGATCATGCATTTTGATTTCTAAAATGTATGTCACCTGCTTTCTGTACAAAAACAACGTTCCAAAGGAATGCATTCCGGGTTTCAAAGCATCCTTGACATCCCCTTAGAAACAGCCTAAGTCTCAGCTGGCACAGATAAAAACAGTGCAGTTTCCCTCCCTGATTATGGGATCCCCAGAACAAGGATGGGAATGAAAAACTGCAGCAAAGGGCTCCATAGTCCATGCAGATGATAGGATTTGAGGCAAAGTCCTGTTTGAGCTTAATTTTCAAACCTGTGATGTGACTGGGACACATTTGTAGTGGTCTTGGGGGGACTCGCTTAAAGCTATGAAAGTATGTGGGGGGGGGAGTCCCAGAGAAGTCCTTTTTATCATTCACAGTACAGGGAAGGATGCTTTGTCCTTAACTCAAGGAAAGCAGTGGGTGGGTGGGATCCTCAAAACAAAAGCCTGAAATCCCCCATCTGACTAAGTCTGAATTCATAATCGCAGAAGCTGGAACAGAGCCTGGGAAAATGGGGGTTGGTACTTCCCCTCAGTCATTTGGAGTGACTCTTTAAAAAGTATTGGGTAGTACTTGCTTTTTAAATAAGAATAACAATGAATACAACATGTAGCATTTTTATAATGTTTTTGTGAGTGTTCAAAGCATTTCACAACTTTATCTCTGCCACCCTTTACAATAGCTCTGTAAGTGAGCATTTTTCAGTTGGGGGTGGATGGGTTGAGGCTAAGAAATAGTATTTTGCCATCTAAGGAGTTCATAGCTGTATTGAGATTTGAACCAGGCAACTTCTGAGATGCAGTCCTGTGCATGCTCATTTGGAAGTAAAGTTCCCTGAGTTCAGTAGCCCTAATTTCCAAGTCACTATGCATAGGATCCTAGCAGGGCAAAGCAATAGAAAAGTCCACTGTGCTGAAGGAAGGTTGGATAAAACTAAGGTGTCTCTCTCTGCCCAACCCTGTCCAGATCTGTCGGCCTCTGCTTGTGGGGGAGCTGCCTATCTCTAAATAATGTGGAAGGAAGGGATTAGGTCCCTTGCCCAAGGTGTTTATAGTCTGCATTAGATGGGCAGAAAAAAAGACAGACTGGGGAAAAGATGGCAGGTAGGATGCTGTACAAATGCGGGAACCAACGTGGCATTACATATTTTGAGACAGGAGTGACTTGAAAGCTGTCCTCCTGAAAAACAGTAGCATTGCTGTTGGGCCTTGTGCAAATTGGCGCACTGCCTGGCAGTGGGGGCAGAGAGACTGTTAGTGTGAATGTGGCCTGTGTGCCTGCCTTACAGCAACTAGAGCAAGACATTAGTTCAGATTAGCACAGTGTGTCCTCTTGCGAGGATTCTGCCAAGATGAATTTTCACCTAAGGACATAGCCTCCTGTTGTTAATGGCAGGAAGTCGTGGAAGTGTACAAATTACCCGGAGGCATGTGCTATACTGTTGTCCGCCTTCTGAAGTGCAGAGGAAACTGACTTTGGCTACCCAGAGGTGTTCAACCAGCACATTGTTTTGCTTGCAGAAGAGACGTGCTCTCCTTTTCCCGTAGAGTTGCAGCAGGCCAGGTGTCCTGCGACAAGCTTGGAGACTGCATGGGAGGAGCAGCTCCTGGAGCAGCAAGATCACTTGGAAAAGGAGATGGAAGAAGCAAAGAAGATGATTTCAGGACTGCAGGTATCTGCTTTGCTTCCTCTGTCTGCATTTAGCCCATTTGCTTCTAGCGGCCACTTGTAAGTTGATGTTGTATGTAATTTGAGGCACGGCTGTGGGAGTCAGATGCTGTTGGTTCAGCTCCTTGCCCCATATTTGCCCACTCAACCACTTGGATCTGCGGAAGTGGCACTGTTACATGTGCCATGTAATACTTGTCCCCTCCTCTTGTAATAAGGCAATGGTGTAGCACCCACACTTTGGAGCTCCCTACCTATTGACATAAGGCAGACACTTTTTTTGGCAACTGCTTAAAACATTTTTGTTTAGGTAAGCCTATCCTGACATATAGAAACCGAGATGTTTTTAGCTTTCAGATGAGTTAAATTGTTCTTTAAATATTTGCTTTTAACTGGTATTTTTTTAATGATAATTTAATGTCTTATTTCTTTTGTAAACCGCTTTGAGGTTTTCTTACAATCAAGTGGTATACAAATGTTAAATAAATAGTTTCCAAAAAGGGAGCTGCAGCCATTCCTGAGGTTGGTAGTTCTAGAAATTCTGAGATAGCCCAGGGAAGACAAGAGAGACATGCTGCTCTTTAAACTTTCAATGCTAACTAATGAAATGTGTTGGAACGAATGCTTCAGTGCTGAGGAAGCGCACTCAGGAAGCACATCATCACCAAGGGCATGGCAAAGTAAAAAATTCACAAAGTGGCACTGGCATAGGGCTGGGGAGGGATTTATATCATTCTCTGTACCACTTGATGACCATAATAGTTGCACAACTACATTCTGCACAGCAATAGCAAATCATGATTGGATGTGTTATCTGGGGGACAAACTGTGATCTACCAGATGCAAAGTGCTGGGAAAATACGTCCCCACACCAGAAGTGTGGTCTAAGATGAACAGGTCTGGGCTATGTGTAACAAATGCATACCAAGTACGCTATTCTGCTTTTTTTTTTTTTTAAAGGGAAGAATACACAGTAAAAACCATAGAGAAAAGGGGACAATACCTTCATCAGATCAACAGCTGATAAAAATGCTAGAATACAGGTTTCCATCTAAGGCTTCTAAAGGACTGAGTTTATTTGCCTTGTGAGAAGCCTTAGCTTCAATGATGAGAGATAGTGTTTCTTCCTGACCGGTTTGTTCCTCCACCTCTGACCCCTCCCTGGTTACGTGACCCACCCTCCTCCTCCTCGCTGCTCTGCTTGGAGGTCAAGTGCAAAAGGCTCTGTACTTTCTCAAGCACCAGCATTTTCTGCTCTGGGAACTGTGCTGGTTTTGAATTGTAAATGTTTATGTATGAGTGCACAAAGGCAGCATTGTGTTGGCAGCATCAAACAGGGCAGGCAGGAGGGTGCATTTGCAGCCGGCAGTGAACGGGAGACACAAAAGGCTCAAAAAGCAAGCAGGGCTGCTTGGTGCCCTGCTGAAAATCGATTGCCCACTGTACCCTCTGAGATCACGCACTCCCTTCTCTGGTTTTTCATGCTCCGGGAGCCAACGGGAGGCAGCTGGTACTCGGGGCGGCAGCTGCCTGGCATCGTGTCTCCCAGGAGAAGTGAGGAGGCAGCTGATCCCACTGTCCAGGAAATTGGATCTGAATAGTCAATTTTCCCCTTTAAAGCCTCTAGTTCACGAGGGTTTTGATTGAAGGCCCAGGGCTTAGCATGTTTCTTTGGCAAGCAGGACAGTAGCAGCTCCCTGGTTGGTCCTGACTGGATATCTTGCTGGGCAAACTTTGGGAGCTCTTGGCATAGGGAATGCAAATGTGTATGAGGTTGGCATTCTGCCAGGGTTTCCTCTCCCTTGGTTATCTATCACACACATTCTGCCAACTTCAGAGTTTAGCCTTGCCGAATCTCAGTTGGACTGTCCCTGCCATTGGACAGCAGTGTTGCTTTCCAGTGCTCTCTCTGGGATCTAAGTAAAACAAAAATTCAGCCTGCAAAGTAAAGACTACTTGCCTTGCCTCTTCCATATCTTAACTCCTGTCAGCTTCTGTCTCCTATAGTTGTTTTCATGCTCAGGTCTGCAGAATGGGAATAATTACAGTCTTAATTCACAGGGCTAGAATTGCATCTGTCTCTCTTTCTCCCTCCGTCTATTTCCAAAGTTCAGAGATGAGTGTTGAGCCTTAGGTAGCCAAAACAGCACTTATTCATACTCAAGTTCAAGTTAAAATAGATATCTCTTGGGAAACTAAGCTTGCTGTTTATACTGTTACGACTTTGAGGATTTGACTCCAAAAGGGCCTTAGCGGTCTGCCAAAAGCAGCACTCTTATTTCTTTCCCTTGTGTCCAAATACCGCTTTTAATGTCATCTGAGGACAGAATCCAGTTTTTGTGCTGTTGGGCACCAGTTGCTGAAACAGACAAGGTTGCACATCCCAGAAGGGGCCTTTCCAGACGGGATTGAATTTCTCTCTGGCGCGTTTCCATGGAGGTCTCTGATTGGGCCTTTCCCTTTGCTGCATTGCCAGGCCTTGCTGCTCAATGGGTCGTTACCTGAGGATGAGCAAGAAAGACTGTTTGTCCTTTGCGAACAAGATGCCTGCCCTGAAGAGCAGCTGGTGAGTCAGAAAGGCTTTTTCTCCGGAGACTCTTCTTTGTATGTAGTATCTCTGTGCAGGCACTGGTAAATAATTGCAATACTTTGCCTTCAGATCATAGTCCGAAGCCGTCTCGATCAGAGCATGGAGGAGAATCAAGAGCTGAAGGTAAGAAGAGGCAGACAGGATGTAAGGGAGAGGTTCCTGGGGCACCAGCTACTGAGTCTTGTAGCTAACTTATAAAGCCCTAAACAATTTGACACCAGGTTGCCTGACAGACCGCCTGCTCCTCTATAAACCTGTAAGATTACTTAGATGGTTTGGGGAATTTTTACTTGTAGTAACAGACCCAACAGAACATCACAGGGTGGTTAACCTGGAAACGGGCATTTTGCCCTAGTTCTCCTGGCCTTTGGAGTGCCCTTGCCTCTGCCATATAGGAAGCATCACCCACCAATTGCTTTAGACAAGGGGAGGCCCAAGAGGTTTGAATTTACTTATTTACTTTTGCATTTTGCAAGCCGCTTAGTGGACCTGATGGTCAAGTACAGGATATATACCTAACTGTTGAGGATGTCTGTAAGATGGGAAGCTTTCGTCTGATTGCGTTTTAAAACTTCTCACTTGGTCAATTGTGTTTACACTGGAGGAGTTGAATGCTACATGCAGGGAAACGGTGGCTTTTGGGGGGGGTGTCTAACATGCAAACCCAAACCATTACAAATTTTCAGTGCGGGGCTATCCCAAGTGTGGGATCAAGGGCTATAAAGTATAACAAGGAACAAGGGACATGTCCTGGGGAAACACAGATATCAGGATGTCCTTGCATTCACTGAGGGAAGTAAACCATGCAAACTGCACAGACCATGCTCATCCTGAACCACTTCGGTTCTGGTCATTGGCAACCGCATCCCTTGGCAACAACCAGGCCTGGACTGTGGGAACCAGCTGCAGTGAAAGAGCATGGCTAGCACTAGAAATTATATCCCATGAGGGCTCTTTACAAATTTCTTAACATAAAGCTTAAGTTTCCCATGTGTTTGCAGGTTTTCCCATGGAGACCTGTGAGGGCTATACTTCTGCACTGGGCTTTACTGCAGTCATGGCTTTCTGTAGTTAATTCTCCCCTTTTATCGTGTGATTCTGGTTGCCCAAATTTCTGCACCCTCTCCTCTTCTCCCCTGTTACAACATTCTTTCTTCAGCAACTAAGAGAAGCCTAACTCTGCAAGGTGTTCTTGAAGCCTACTTAACGCTGAAAAGTTACGCTATATTTGGAGAACTAATGGGGGCATTAGTTAAGATTTCTAGCCATGTCTAAGTGTATTCACACTTTCATTGGCAAGATGAAAGCAGCTCAGGAAAAGGCACTTCTGTCATGTCTGTCTCATCTGGGGCCCATGCAGAAGTTGGCAGCGAGCCCAGGACTCGCACTGGAAGCTATATTCTCAGCACTGGGCCGAAAGAGAGATTTTGAGGGATTGTCGGTTTTTCCCATTTCCCGTTTAATGTCGAGTCCTTAAGGGAGCAGGCGGTACCCAGGGGGGCGTTCATGCAGGCATTGATTTCTTCTTGGTTCCTTCAGGCTCATTAAAACAGGTCCTGTACAAAATTCCATTTGATTTTCAAGCATGAAAGAGGGCTTCTTTAAAACATTTTCAGGTGGGGGGAGGATGAGCAGTGAAGGGAGGTGGGAGAGGCGGCGTTGATTTTGAGACAGTGACATCAGGATGTCATTGCAACCTCACTTTGTTCAACCTGCAGAAAGAGTTGCAGAGGCACAAGCAAGAAGCAAGAAGCCTGCAAGGGGTAAAGGTGAGACAATAAAGTTTAAAATATTGGCTATGGCCTATTGTTGCAGTTTGGCGTGATTGGGGAAGAAGCGCAGAAATGGCTCACCCAACCTTAATGTTGGGTCATGCTTGCTTTTCAAAGAATCTTCTTTTGCACATCTGAGAATCTAAACCATGGGTAGGCAAACTAAGGCCCGGGGGCCGAATCCAGCCCAATTGCCTTCTAAATCCAGCCCATGGATGGTCTGGGAATCAGCGTGTGTTTACATGAGTAGAATGTGTGCTTTTATTTAAAATGCATCTCTGGGTTATTTGTGGGGCATAGGAATTTGTTCATTTTTTTTCTTCAAAATATAGTCTGGCCCCCCACAAGGTCTGAGGGACAGTGGACCGGCCCCTTGCTAAAAAAATTTGCTGACCCCTGATCTAAACTGCTAGCAGTGTCTGGAACGGACTCGCAACTTTCATTCTCTCCGTGAGCAGTGCAGAGTTTTAAAAGCAACCAACTGGAGGTGTTGAACCTTGAATTCTGCTTGTGAGTTTTTCACCCCAACAAGATGATTTCTGAACATTTTGTAATACACATTTAATCCCCACCTGCCTATCCAAATGTACACAGATGTTTGTAGCTGAAGATCTCTCACGCTGGGATATATGGCAGGGTAAGGCGGGGAGATACTCCAACCAGGAAGATAAGTGTTACCTGCCTAAATGCCTCTCTCCATCAGGACTCCCCCAAAGAATGTGTCTTTTTGGTAGCACTCTATACCCCCTGCCCCCACTGCCTAGCACGCTTGCCATTTCCCAGTTGGTGGATTGTCCAGAGGGAAATTAAAATGTGAAGAATAGCTGGAGAAAATGTGAAGGCGATTTGAGGAGCATTTGCATTTGTGCTGAATGTGCAAAAACTGATTTATGTGTCTGATTGCAAGTACTCTTGACATTAATGTGGGTTTCTGCAAGCGGTTTGTAGGGTTAGAGGCAGCTTCTTCTCTGTTATTCTGTTTCCAAAGGACAAACTGAATAGGCAAGGCTGGGGAAATCCCAGGGGCCTGGTCACAGCGACCTCTAAAAATTTTTAATTGTGATTCCCTACCCCCCCCCCCAAATGCTGGCAAAAACAGGATGTAGAACAATATGTGACAGTATGTGAAACTGATACCTAAAAATTAGATTATTGACTGTAAGAAGCTAAAATATTTAACCAGATCTGAAGACAGGTCATTCTGGGTGAATTGAAAGAACCATCAGTGATTCCCTAATAAATGCTGCCTTTGCCATTTGAAAAGTGCTGAGGATCAGGTGGAAATAGGCAGTTTGAAAGGGTCTACCAAGCAATGGCCTCTGCAGTCAACACTCATTGGTCAAAAACAGTCACATCCCCACTGCATGGCAGTTTAAAAAGTCAGTGCTTGCTCTGAGGAAACGGTTGCGCGAATCTTTCTCCTGAAGGTGAAGGTTGTTGCTTCATGGATCAGTGTACTCATTCCTAGGTGTGCAACACACATATGAAGGATCTGCAACAAATCTATGTGCCGTGCTTGGCTGCCTTCAGCTTGTTTATATCCCGGCCATGTGATAATCAGCTCCAGAGCAAGAGGTGTCTGCCTCCTCACCTGATGTTGCTGGAGGAAGAAAGCTGTGAGAAACATGAAGGGAGAGTTGTGGAAATGTACCCTGGCTTGGGCAGATACAGCAGGATTGCAGGGCAATGTGGTTCTCAAAGCTTACCTAGTTCAAATTCCATGGTATTCCCTGGGCCATTAGGCTTTAAATTGCATGCATGCTTCACATTCATTTTACTGCAGATGAATTACCTGTGTCTTGCTATGGTTTAAGTATTTTGAGATCTTTATTAGCAGCCCTCAAAACAAGTGTCTCAAACAATATCTATGCCTGAATTAAAGGCAATTTTGGTAAAGCAGTTCAGATCCTACCAGGCTACAGTACATGTTGCGTCGATAATATCGGGACGGTCACAGCTTCTCTATCTCTGCTACAGAGATTAGGATTGAGAAACTTCATATAGTGATGCTCTGAACGTTACGTTCTCAACTTTTCAGCCCTGGTAGATGTTTACATCTTTGAGTGGGCACTAGGGTACTCTTAGGTGAGTGTTGTATAGTTCTGCTCACTTGAAGACACAATGGTAGCTTCTCCTTCATGGATTGTGTAGGTGGTCGCTGAGTGGTGGCTGTAGGAATTGACTCTGGGCCACACAAAAGAATCTCCAAAGGCACATCTTTTTGCCCATATTTTTTTCACTTTAGCCACCTGAGCAGCCCTGGGGACAGATGTACCTTTTGAGATCGTGACTACTGGCTGGAGTGTAGCTCAGTGGTGAGATCCTGGAGTTTGGTCTAAACAGTTCACCTGGGTTGGCCTGCGTAGTTCTCTTCCTGTAGCCACTGTGCTCTTGTCTTCTGCGCCTCCCTTCCTTTTCCCTTCATATTTTAGTCTGTAGGTTCTTCACAGTGCAGTTTCAAGCACATTTCCTCAGAAGTAAGTCTTGAGTGCAATTATATTTGCTTCCTAGCAAATGTTCCAGGATGGCAGCCTGAAGTGAGTGCGTTTTATTTTCCCAGGATGCCTTGCAGCAGCGGTTGGCCCAACAGGATGCTCTGATTCTTCAGATTAAGCAAGAGCTGCTTAGAGCAAACATGGACAAGGAGGAACTGCATAGCCAAAATGTGAGTGGCCGTTTTGTGTTGCAGCGTCGTGTGTGAGGTTTCCTCTCTGGAGACTGAAGCTCATGGGACTTGTGGGAGGGGTTGTAGCGGGAGAGCATGCACTTTGCCTGAAGATGGTTCCAGATTGAATCCTTATCCTCTCCAGGAGTGTGTGTGTGTGTGTGTGTGTGTGTGTGTGTGTGTGTAAACCATGTGATGTGAATGGCCTTCCTCTGCCTCAAAACCTAGAGAGCCACAACAAGTCAAGAGTAAACAATACTGGGATAAGTGCACAGGTAATTGTGTGCAGGCATAAGACAACTTCCTGTGTTCCTGTAGGGGAGTTCCATACCATACATTTAAAGCATGTTGCCTCCCCCTAAGAATCCTGGGAACTGGAGTTTCTCAGGGTGCTAGGAATTGAAGCTCTGTGAGGAATGAACTACAATTCCCAGGATTCTTAGGGGGAAGCCGTGACTGTTAAAAATGCTGTAAATTAATATGGTGAGAAGGCAGGCCCATGGGGAGTTGGGGAACCAGCCGTAACAAGACTGCTTAGGGGGAAATTCCGTTGCTACAGCTCAGTGGCCTAATTAATGCCTTCTGTAGCCCATTTTCTTCCTGAGGGATCGATGTATGTAGTTATTTGCATTTTCCAAAATCACTTCGTCTAGTGAGAAGGGAGAATGGCTTCCCTAGTGTACTTGGCAGTAAAGGATGGTGCAGACCTGTAAATCCTTTACTTCACAACCAGGGCTGCTTTAGCTTCAGAGCTGAGCTAGAGCCATCTTGTAAATTCAAAATGGAGGAAGCGTCAGTGCCCAAGGAAGGGCCAGGGAGCAACAGGGGCCTGTGTGTGTGTCATGGCACATTTTGTGGAGTGTTGCACTGGGTCTCCAGAGCCAGGGGGTACAGACTGAGCTCACTACTCAGTTGTTTCTTATGCAGGCTGATCTACAAAGGAAAGTGGAAGAGCGGAATCGACTTCTCGCTGAATACAAAGTAAGGAAATCTTCCTTCCCATCTGGGATTGGGAGGGGACATATTGCCCAGTCACCCTTGCAGTGTAACTGGGAAATCCACCTCACGTGCCCTTATAATTCTGCCTCTCTCCCATTCCCTTACCTGTAGCTGGGTTGTGCTACTGAGTCTCTCCATTATCCAGGCAGCCCAGTGTGCTGGGTACCCAGCTGATCCTTCCTCTCCGAAGAAAGCCGTGTAGCAACAGCTGCGTGGCCTGTGCTGACCTTTGCCCCCAACTTTGCTCCCATCCAGTGCAAGCCTCCTTCCCCTGCTGATGACCCCAATTCCCACTGTGTTGCAGAAGGAGCTGAGCCAGAAGGATCGGCACTTGCACCAGCACCAGGCCAAGATGGAGGAGATGCTGCGGCAGCTCTCCGAGGCCAGCTATCACCAGGTACCAGCACCACCCCCCTGCCCTGCTGCCGCCACCAGTCCCCGTTCATGTCCCAGGCCTCTTGGTTGTGTTGCTTGCTGATCCATTTCTTCTGTATGCAGGCGGAGCTGGAGCGAGAGCTGGAGCACAAAGAAGCTCTGTTGGCTCAGTGTATGAAGAAGGATGCAGAAGAGGTGTGTGAAACAGCAGCAGAACTTCATTGTTTGCCTTTTGCAAGTGTGGCTTTTTGCTGCTCCGGCATAATAATAATAATAATAATAATAATAATAATAATAATAATAATAATAATAATAACAACAACAACAACCTCTGATTACACTGCAGTTAGACTGGAAGCAGCTGCAGCAGCATCATTGGATGGAAACAGATGTAATAGAAAAGAGAAAAAGAGTTGAGGATTGAGCTTAGCTACCACCTAGCTCTGAAACTGAAATGACTGATGTGCATATCAGCAAATTGAACACTAGCTCTGTTGTGAGACCACCCCTAAAAATGAAAGTGGATTCTCTGGCTTAAAAAAAAATTCACATGTACTCATTTGAAGCATTATTAATTATTTTTTAAAAAATCATCTAAAGTGCAAAACTGCTCTGGGAATTTGGGAGGTGGTGACAGCATGGACACCAGCCAATCAACACAATGTACAGCTGGTTCCTGCTACAAACTTGCAGAAGCGCTTCATGAAAGTGCTTCCAAAAATGGACTTCGCTCCTCTATAAATCTTCTGCCTTCACTTTGGAAGACCCCCAGAATATGGTGGCAAATGAGGCTGGGTCTGTAATCCATTCTTAGCTCTGTCTCCTTGCCTGTGGCCACAAAAGTTTTTCTTTCTTTCACGCCCACCAGGTGATAGTCTACAGCAATCACAGCTCTCAGAGCAACGGCTTCCTGCAGACGTCAGGAAAAGGAGCTGCTTCTACAGCACACAGAGGGGTAAGTTACTTCTTTCTCCTTCTCTCGGGGCTCGATGGAGGCTTTGCAAGCCGCCTGCTGGGAGGGCTCAGGGGTTTTGCAGGGCAGAGCCTCTCAGAGGAGCCAGGCTTGCTTCCTCCTGATCTCCCCTGATCTCCTGGACAGACCAACGACCTGCAGCTGGTGCGCAAGGCCCTGCGCAGCTTGCGGAACAGCTTCAGCGGCCACGACCCCCAGCACCATACCATCGACAGCCTGGAGCAGGGCATCTCCAGCCTGATGGAGAGGCTGCACCGCATGGAGATGCAGAAGAGGCAAGAGAGGAGGGTAAGAGGCGCTCCTGGGTCATGCTGGGGCGATGTTGCCTCTTTCTGCACCATTTGTGGCTTGTGGGTTTACCTGCACATGGGGCCTGGAGGAGTCACTGCTCTGTAAGCGCCTTTGCCCTGCATGGGCACACCATGTGCCCCTGACACTTTACAGTGAAAAGGGGGTAATAAAGTACATTATCATCATCATCATCATCATCTCTGCTATGACCCCCTCCTTCTGCCACACATGCTTCAGCAGGTGTAGGCTAAGTTCAGGGCATGTGCACTTGCTGGGGTCCTAGAAAAAGCACTGTGTGAGAGTTCCTATAGGGGAGTTCCATGCCATACATTTAAAGCATGTGGCCTCCCCCTAAGAATCCTGGGAACTGGAGTTTCTCAGGGTGCTAGGAATTGAAGCTCTGTGAGGAATGAACTACAGTTCCCAGGATTCTTAGGGGGAAACCGTGACTGTTAAAAATGCTGTAAATTAATATGGTGAGAGGGCAGGCTTGTGGGGAGTTGGGGAACCAGCCGTAACAAGACTGCTTAGGGGGAAATTCTGTTGCTACAGCTCAGTGGCCTAATTAATGCCTTCTGTAGCCCATTCTCTTCCTGAGGGATATATGTATGTAGATATTTGCATTTTCCAAAATCACTTCATCTAGTGAGAAGGGAGAATGGCTTCCCTAGTGTATTTTGCAGTAAAGGATGGCACAGACCTGTAAATCCTTTACTTCACAGCCAGGGCTGCTTTAGCTTCAGAGCTGAGCTAGAGCCATCCTGTAAATTCAAAATGGAGGAAGCGTCAGTGCCCAAGGAAGGGCAACAGGGAGAGTTATGGGTTGAGACTTGCATTGTGACAAAGGGAGAGTTTGCAGCCACCTGATTCACCCTGGAGGGATTCTTGAAGTAGGGGACGTAGTGATGCATGTTGTCCTAAAGCACTAGCTCCACCAAAAACGAATGCTTTTCCAGGCACTGCCTGGGATGTGTCTGGGATTTAGGAGTCCTGGCTTTGATCTAGGTTTTGTGGTGTGTTAATTTCAGGCTTCATGGCTTAGTTGCAGCTGGGCTATATTACGCCAGGCAAATATGTCCAAGGAGATGGGAGTGTTGGTTCCTGCTCCTGACTCTCACACGCTTGCTGCGCCCTCCTTCCTTTAACAGGCCTCTTGCCGCTTTCCCCTTCGAGGTTCCTCCTCTAGGAAGCCTTGAGGGTGACTTCGTCACAAGCTGTGAAACGGCTAAAGGGCAGCCAGATGCTGCCATTGCTGTAGGGCTTTTCAGTCGCTCACATCACTGGATGCTGTCCTTGGTGGGGGTCATTTTTGAGCAGGCTCTTGTTGACATTACAGCGGCACATGCTCCCTTTGTCCCAATTGGTGCGCACACTTGCGCATGGTCCTTTAATCAGTTTAACCCATCTGTTGTTTTCCTCTCTGCTGACCTTTAAGATGGAGCCCCTCGCGTTTGTAGCTGCTACTCGGCAGGCAAACCTGGCTTGCCTCTCAAGCCCTCAAGCCTCCTGAGCCTCTGTGATGTTTGCTCAGCTCAGCGATGCAAGGACCGGTAAATGGTTGCCCTGCATTGGAATAGTAAAAGTAGGCCCTTCTGTCAGAGCTTTAAAGTAGATTCTTCAAGACTCTCCAGGAGCAACAATGTGGTGTAGTGGTTAAGAGCAGTAGACTCGTAATCTGGTGAACCGGGTTCGCGTCTCCACTCCTCCACATGCAGCTGCTGGGTGACCTTGGGCTAGTCACACTTCTCTGAAGTCTCTCAGCTTCACTCACCTCACAGAGTGTTTGTTGTGGGGGAGGAAGGGAAAGGAGATTGTTAGCCGCTTTGAGACTCCTTAAAGGGAGTGAAAGGCGGGATATCAAATCCAAACTCCTCTTCTTCTTCTTCAACAAGAGGGGACAATTTGCAAGTCATTTCTGTCCTTGGATTCCCAACTCCAGAACCTATTTGTGATGCCAGGGCTCAGTCCTGAAATCTTAACAGTAATAATAATAATGTGCCTATGAGCATGTACAGAGTGTCTTTCTGGTTTCCCCCTCTAGATCCAAGGAAAATCACCTGCCGGCCACGCCACGAACGAGTACCGAGAGTCCTGGCCCTCCAACTCCAGTGAGTGCAGTTCCAAGACCGCTCTCTCATTCCAGACGGAAATGTCCTGCTTCAGGTCTAGACTGTCAGTATTTTGTGGGAGGGATTCAGTTACATTCTGGAAAAGCAGATTTGCACCGTTCAAGTGCATTCAAGCGCTCTTGTCACCCTAGCACTCCACTTCCAAAAAAGAATGGACCTTTTGTGGTTAGGAAAGTGACGGGGAAATATCTCTGGAAAGTGTAGGATGGACAAATGGTTAACCGGAAGGCGTGTAAACACCTTGCAAGCAAATTCTGATAAGTGTTCATTAACATAACAGCATAAGCTGCTTGTTGGCGGCTCCCAGACTGTGGAACTCCCTCCCTAAAAAAGCTAGACTGGCTCCCTCCTTGTTGTTCTTCCACTGGCAGGTGAAGAGCCTCTTGTTCCAACAGGCTTTTGGGAACTGGCTGCTTTATTGAAAGGGCTGGTGCTGTGCTGTTTTTATTGTAATTATTTGTATGCTTTGAACAGGTTTTATATGTGTATATAGTTATAATTTTATTCATGTTTAATTGTTTTTTTAATTATTGCTCTTTCTATGTTTTTAGCAATTCTTGTTTTTATCTGTAAGCTGTGTTGAGTCCCATTAGGGTAAAAAGGCAGGGTATAAATAAGCAAATAATAATAATAATAATAATAATAATAATAATAATAATAATAATAATAAATTAATAATACTGCCCCGTAGACAAATCAGAACAAATGCTCATTTGTCTAACCTCAATGTGAATTTTGTGCAAGCAAATTGGGACAAATGCAGAATAAATCTGGAGGGGCTGCCAGATACTCTGGAACAGAGGGCTTTTGGAAATCTGGGCAGGTCTTGCTCCTCCTCACTCTCACCCCTGACCTGCTCACCCTCCTACTTGCCCCTTTGCCTTGGACTGTTCCTTTCACCAGCTTCACTTGGAACTAAGAGCTTGCCAAGGTGCAGTTGTTGGCACAAAGCAGACTGCTTCGGTCTCTGGACACTACTGCAGCATAAATAATGAACAACTCCAATTAATATTTACTCTTAACATCAAGCAGAAAAGACCACCTTATTCTCTGAGGCCTTGCAGTGTCTTACCGCAAACAGGTTCTGCCATCTAGTGGTCACAGTTGGCAGTGGTGCCTTGCTCCCCAGTCATTGCAGCTGGATTTTTTAAAAATGGGCATCTCATATCCATCTCTTATCTCATTCTGGGTGGACCATTTTCTTCCCCGCCATCATTGCATCACATCTATAAAACAGAAGAGTTTTTGCATTATGAGAATTCTCAGGCTGTTAACAAGCCAAGCCTTTAGACCGGAGCATTTTCCAGGAAGTTCAGGCATAGCTGGCATCTGTACCTGCCTGATCCATGCTCACCCCTACCTACACTGGAGATCGTGTGCTGTGTGCAGTGGCAGACAAGAATAAAGCTGCCTCATGTTCCTGGACAAATTGGCTTGTTGAATCCCAAACCCTCCTCTCACACCCAGTTTGTTGGAAACAGCATAGATGTAGCATGAGGGATGTATACCTGCATGACTTTTCCAAAAGTTAGGGAGAGACGTATGTGCTGTGTAACCCTTGATAGGCCGGCGTGCCCTCAGCTTCTCCCCGTGCCAATTCTCTGCTTATCCACATAGTGGTGTTGGTTTCGGGGCCAGTGGAGGCATAGCAGGAATTGTGCTTTGAGACTGCAAAACAACAACAGGATTCTTGATTTTATCATTGGCTGGATTATTGCCAGTGACTCCAGAGGCTGCAAGCAGGATGGTGCTGTTTTGGGAGAGGTGTTGTGTGGCCTGGGGTCTAATCCACTGGTGTTGTCCCTAAATGCTATTAGTGACAAACTCTGTAGAGGTGTGAAGTGTGTGTGTGTGTGTGTGTGTGTGTGTGTGTACACAAACAGAGAGATTTCTGTCAGGGTAGGGTCTCTAGCCCTTGATGTTAGGTGAGCTCTCACATTTTCCTTCTCTAGCTTCTCTTTTAGAGTTGGAGGGCTATAATTTAACAGAGTCCGTCTGTCTTTGCAGAACTGCCTCATTCTCACAGCACCCCTGCAATGAGCAGCAGTGCCTGCACCAAAGTGCTCTACTTCACGGATCGCTCCCTCACACCTTTCATGGTGAACATACCAAAGAGGTGAGGCTGTCATGGGGGGACTTAAGTCAGAATTTGTGCCTTTGTGGGGATGTTCTTTCTCCCAGCATGCACTGCAACAGCCGCTGCACGCATGGGGCCCTGTGTCATTCATGCCACAAGCTGGCAGTGAGACTGGCTCTACCTCTCTCCTACTCTTGTGTCTGTGCAGGTTAGGTGAGGTGACTCTAAGGGACTTCAAAGCAGCTATTGATCGGGAAGGAACACATCGCTACCACTTCAAAGCCCTAGATCCAGAATTTGGCACAGTAAAAGAGGAGGTATGTAACAGTCTCTCATTAGGACTTACGCCCACAGTTATTGTGTGACATGCCCACTTGTAGAGAGTGGCAAAATGGCAGTTGGTTGTGTGTGGGGATGGGAATGGGGGAGAAGTTCGATTTTGTTTGCATCCCAATGAGAGACTTTTTAATTAACACTTCTTGAACTAATACACAAACTGAAACACAGCTATCCTTTGAAATCTGCACTTCTTTGAATTTTGCGATGGAGGCTTTCCAACCAAACAGTGTGTGCAAAAAATGCATGCATTAGGGGAAAGCCAGTACAAATTAGTGAAAATTACAAAAATGCATTACGTTAGTTGTAATTGCTTGCAAAATATATTGGGGGAAAGTCCATACAAAAATGTGTTTTATTAGGAGAAACCTGCCCTAAACCATTGACCAATTTGCATGAGGATTAAAAAATAATTTCAAATTGCTGCAGAAATGAGAACTGAATTTAAGGTTAGAAAAATGGGAAATTGAGAGAAACTGAATTTGACATATTCCTCCATCCCTAATCGTGTGGTCACTCTTTTTCATCTGTGTGTGCTCATGCTTGGCCTGTGTCCTGTGGCGTGGAAGCCCCGGGGTAGAAAGGCCAGGGTTGGCCCAGGTGTGGGGTGTCATGTGGGTAAATCATTCAACCTTAAAGTACAACCGAAGAATGTTGCATAAAAGCAACCTGACTATTCAGCAACCGCCCTCTAAGAGCTACAGGCAGAAAGTGAAGTCTCCATACAAATCAGCTGATGAATGTCACCCAACCAATAAGAGTGCCAAAGATCTGGGAACTTGTCCTG
This sequence comes from Podarcis raffonei, assembly GCF_027172205.1. Classification (NCBI taxonomy): domain Eukaryota; kingdom Metazoa; phylum Chordata; class Lepidosauria; order Squamata; family Lacertidae; genus Podarcis; species Podarcis raffonei. The sequence continues at coordinate 25,397,294 of NC_070616.1, forward strand.
TTTGATTTGGCTGGTAAGGACAGGTCTCTGCAGCGCTTGGCTTGGGTGATGTAACTGTAATAGCTAAAGGAGGTTAGGTCGTCATGTAGGGCAAGGACCTGCAATTTCTCTGAGCTTACAAGGCCCTGATCATCCTGCAGCTTGCAGAATAAGCCTTCTGGTGCAAAACTTGTGAGATGCCCCAGAATGTGCAAAATAATCCACTTGCACCTTAAAAAGGAGTGACTTTCCAGCTCTCAGATTTTACAGGTGAATCTGAGTGCGGTGAACAGAGAATTGGGCTTGTGCCTGGAGGAGCTGGGCTCAGGCCCACCTACCCCCTTGGGCTTCATTGTGTGAGGGCCATGGGCATGTCATCGTGTCTCAGGATCAGCCTGTGAAAAGGAAAAATGTTAATAGTGTTGGGGCTCACTGGGATAACCATTTGACTGTCAACATGAGGGTGGCCTTTTGATCCCTCATAGTAATCCAGATACAGAGTTGAAAAGAGCAGCTTGCCCTACAGCAGTGATAGGGTACCCTTTCCATCCTGAGGGCCACATTCCTTCCTGGAAAGCCTTCCGAGGGCCACATGCCAGTGTTGGGCATGGGCAGAGCAACAAATGCAAATCTTATCTTTGTACAGCAGGCTAGTTTGCACATGCACATACGTTCTTTCTCTCTCCTCTACCATGCAAGCAAGAGGCATTATAAGAGTTCAGGCATGTGCTGCACTAGCCCCCAGACACTCAAGGATGGTGCAAAGCAGAGATACTGAGGGGTGGGGACTGAGGAGAGTTCTGAGGGTCAGATACAGATGCTTGAGGGGCTGCATTTGGTTCCTGAGTCTGAGGTTCCCCATCCTTACCCTAAAGTCACCTGGTAGGTTTATGGCTGAGATAACATTTGCACTGAGGACTCCTGACGTGCAGCTGGCTCTCTTAGCCACTGCGCCATGCCAGCAGCTGGCTGCTCAAAACACATCCTGAGACGTGCTTAGCGAGAAGAAACTTCAAGCCACTCAAACTTGCAAGAACCGCTAGCCTTGGTGACTCTTGGCACAGGAACATCTGCATGTACCCTCATTTTGTTAACGAGTTTCTCTCGCTTTGCTTTTCTCACAGGTTTTCCATGACGATGACATCATCCCTGGGTGGGAGGGAAAGATTGTGGCATGGGTGGAAGAGGACCATGGGGAGAACTAATCAGAGACCACTCGAACTCTCTTTCCCGGGCGACCCCACCACTGGTCTGCTGCACTTCCCAGATACCGACCAAAAAGTGTGTGAACTGAGATGCATCTGTCTCGAAACTGCCAAAAGGAAGGAACGGACTTCTCTGCAAAAAGACGGGTATAACGTTTTGCCACAAGCGAAGAGGATGTATGGCACTTGAGTTCCATGGCCAAATGTTGCGTTGTTTGAAAGTCCCATGGTGTGGGGAGTGGCCCTCCTCTCTTTTTCAGTCATTGTCAGCCTTAATGGTGTGTTTGTCCCCGCTTCCCCTTCCCCCTGCTGTCAGAGAATCCACAGCATTTTCATTGGGAGACGTACAGTATTACAAGGAACCTTGCACTTAATGGCGGAAACTTAGAAACTGTCCTCTGGAGGCAGGCAGTGCTGTCGCAGCTACATTCCAATATATTGAAAGCTCTCGCCAGCCAATCATTCCAAATGACTCTGTGCCAGACAGACAGCATCGGGAGCCAACAAGACTTTCTTGAGAGAAAGAAGTGGGTTGGATTGTGGATCATGAGTTGGCAGCATGGGAGTGGGGTTGGGGTGTCTGCTTCTGCTCTTCTTGTTTCGCTCTCCTATCCTGGAACTCTTGAGGGACATGAAACAATAGTTGGATTGCTTTGGGGGCGGGTATGCGTGAGGAGGGTTCTTTGCCCTTTCCTTCAACTGCCTTGTCACCCTCTTGCTTTCGTTTTGGCAGAGGAGGCCACAGAAAGGTCCACGTCTTTCTTTCTCCAGGGATCAAGTGGCAGAAGAGAGTCCAGTCCATGCATTTGTTCTCTTAAACTCCAGTCCAAACAGTGGGAGAATGTAATGTGGGTCCCTCGGAAAGGGGGCTTCTGTCCTCTTCCACAAGTCAAGAATTTGTGACTCTGCTTTTCTCCCATCACCATCTGAGTTCTTTTCCAATCAGCCTGTGCTGAGACTCATGTGGAATTGGGATCCCGCTTTGCTATTTCAATGCTATTTATTTTAAGTGGTTGGACAGTGGAATGCACGTTGAACTGTTTCATGTGAGTCTCATTGCAAGTTTTCTAGTGAGAGTGTGTGACTGTGTGAAACCACCTTCGGGAAAGCCGAAAGGGAGCAAGGCATCAGGCACATAACCTCTCTGGTCCCCTGGTTTAAAACTGTTGCATACAATCGCCCCTCCTTGCGGTGGCTGTCTTTTTCCTCTACTGCCCACGGTGGTTCCTTTCCCTTTGATTAAGGGGGGGTCAACTGGCTTGTTTGCCTCAAGCAGAATCTGCAGTTTTGCCCAGTGCCGCTCAGACCACTCTTCAAGTGTGGCGTGCAAAACGGGTGGTTTGTGCTTGCGGAGAACGAGTTAACCAGTTCTTTGAGCCACAGCAGGCACCATGAGCAGGGCAGCTGCATGAACTGGCTCTCAAGCATAACACACACACTTTTCATAGCATAATAAAGCTTGGACAGAAATTGTAGCCGTTAAGGTCAGTGGAGTTTAAATAAGTAGGTTTAAGTAAGAGTCTTTGGAGCACACCTACACATCATTTTGGGACGCATCCACTTGCTGCTTACACCTGTTCTCCACATGCCAAATTTGGTCTCCTGGTAGTCCAGCCGGCAATCAGTACTGCTTCATGTAACATGATACTTTTTAGCTTTTCTTGGGTATGGACTTTCTATGTTTCCAGCAATGCTCTAAAACGCAGAACTGGGGAGGGCAGGGGGTGCACCCATGGTATCACTGAACTGAAAAGCAGATGGTGAGTGGCAAAATCAGGAATATCACTCCAGCTACCAGAGATTGCTGCCTCTACCAGCCCAACTCCGTGTATCTGCGCCTCGTCTTCCATCCAGCACAGTCCTGTGCGTTGAAGGTGGTTGCAGGCCTGCATGTCTCTGGTGTGTGCACCAGCACTCTGAATGAACGTTTCTGTATGTCAGCCTGTTTCGTGTCCTTTTTCATGTGAGGCTGGACATTTGAAGGAAAAATTGGCTTTTATCATTTTATAGATTTTAAACATGTCCTTTTTGTAAACTTGTTCCTGTTTTTTGGAATTATTTTGTATCCATTTGCATTGCTGTTGTTCAAGGATGGTGTATATTTTTATACCGGTGCAAGTATTATTCCCCTCTGTATATTTCTGCACACATGCTGAGCTGTATTTTACCCATTTTTCTAGAGGACGCTAGCAGGTTTTGTACAGCATCCTGTTAATGCCACCACCCCAAGTGGCTCCCATTACTAGGTTTACTTTACTATGAAGGTATTACAGATTCCTAATGGTTTTATATTTTGCCAGCTCTTTTCTTGTACTGATTGTGTTTTCTGTGTTGTTGGTCTTCCCAATGCCCTCAGTGTACAGAAAGTGCAGTAGTGCCTTTCTAAACTCTGCCCTCATTAGAATCCGTGTCTGCTGTTAGCAATTCAGAGTGCAATCCTTGTTGTCCTTCAGAACAGCAACTACCAAGCTGGCTTTTGGAGGTGAGAGCTAATTACTAAATGGGAAGAAACAGGGTTCCTCTCCCCTGATAAAGAAAAACTTCCTTCTCATGGAATTACTGTTTTTTCTGTTGCATGAATTTTAGTAGATTGCGAAAAGGCAGCATGGAATTATATTTACTAAACAAAGAGACAGAGAAGAATTGTCCAGTGGTTTGTTTTTTCGCAGGAAGAGTTATGCTTTTAAGCTCAAGCTTGTACTCACTTCTCATTAACTTAACTTCAGTTTAATTGAACCAGTTCTTCCTTTTCAGACAGGCTTCTTGGCAGAAATGTGGCTGTGGTGGTGAGAGGGAGCAAAGAATACCCTGGTTCAGGGGGTCACCTCAGGAAAGACTTAAGGACTCTGGCTGGCTGCAATCCTACATACTACCATGAACCCCAGTGGGATTTAGTTATCCAAAGTAGGTGCAGGGTTTCAGCCTCAGTCTTGTAGCATTAAGGTTGAAGTTGTCGCTTGCATTTTCCTAAGTCTATCGCCACTCTTTCATATCAGTATTCTCTTTCTACAAAACACCTAGTTTCACTTTGCTTCTGCAGTTACACCAAAGGTGTATCTACATGGCTGAGGCTGATGTAAAACTGCCTTAGGTGCCGTTACACTCTAACCACCAGCGAACCACAGGAAAGTATATAGGCATCTCTTCACTATCTGAACTACAGTTCCCTTGAGTCTTTGGGGTTAAGCAGCAACATATTGCTTAAATCGTATGAAAGTTTGTCATGTAGATATGCTCCACATTTACCATCCCCTCATAAGGATGAGGAACATTGGGGAGGTACAAAATAGGCCTGAAATAAAATTAATCATTCATGGAATAATGGGGGCAATTGTATTTCCCAACTGGGTGCCTCTCAGTATTTTGGACTACAGCTTCTGTGGCTAATGGGAGTTGTAGTCAAAAACATCAAGTTAGGGAAGGCTGTATTTGAGACTGAAAAGTAGGGAGAAGTCCTTGGTTTTTCTCCTCAACATAATCTATGCCTGATTTTTACACAAACTTGAGAGATGTTCTGCTTCCTTTTGAAATCCCTCTTTTGAGTTCATACCCTTGCAGCATGTCCCATGCAAGCTATGTATAAAATGCTCTATATATTTTGTATAGAAATTCTGAAGTCTGCAGTCATTACTATTACAAGGCGGGTTGCTCTCACAACCTCCTCCCTGCACATTGCTGGCCAAGAGAGACCTGAAGCTTGTTTGTGTGCTGCAACAGTTAAACATACTTTGGATTTGGCTTTAAAGAAAAAAATAACCTCCAATAAAGAGAGTTCGCAAACCCAGGTCTGATTTACATTTTTTGTGTGCAGCGGGGGGGGGAGGGGATGGTGAGAAGCTTGCTAGGTGCACTGAGCATCACATAAGACATGCTTCCTGTATGTCAACAGGTGTGTACTGTACTTGTGGAAGTTCTGAGGCTGCCATAGGAGGTGCTGCTGCCTGGGTCTGGTGTGAGAAGGAAGTCAGCCAACTAAGTAAACAGAGGCCATTTCTTCCATCCTGATTTGTTTGGCAAAGGGAGGAACTGCAATTTAAATCCCAAGCATCTGTGCCAGGCTAAGCAACCTGCTTCATTCTACAGCAATAAATAGTGAAAGGAAAACCTGCCTGCTACATAGTGCTTAGTAGTGGGTGTGAGTTACAGCTGCTTTCTCAGATGTGTCAGCGAATCCAAGGAACTGGCAGCATTGTATTAGTAGTATTTGATGTGTGTTGAAGCAGCTGTCTTTGGAAGAAGAAAATGCCCCAAGGCTTGTACCTCTCATCACACACACATATATGCAGCCAGCATCAGGTATGATCTTAAACCACCTGCTAAAGCCTCCACCCTCCAGTCACCAGCTTCTTTAATCCTTTTGGCAGCTAAAACCCAGCACACCCACTAATCAGTAACTTTTTAAATCAGGTATTTTTTTAAACCTGCAATTATTCTATAGTAAAACAAAATAAAAAAATTCCTTCTAGTAGCACCTTAGAGACCAACTAAGTTAGTTATTGGTATGAGCTTTCGTGTGCATGCACGCTTCATTCTATAGTAAATTCAGCCAGATCTATTGAGAGATTAAGCACCTTTCCGTTTCAAAAGGGGAAACAGTTGTAGTCTGCCAGCACACTTTGTTCAGAGGCTGTCATTTGCCAGGACTGTCTCTTGCCAAGTAAAGGAGCACAGTTCACAGAAAGACAGAAGAGCTTTCAGCGCCATCGTGCTTGTGTGTAGGTAAAAGGTTACGGGGATTCCTCGGGGCAGCAAACCACGGTGAGAATTTCATCCACTCGTTCGTTCGTTCATTCATTCGCCAGTGGCTCAGGCTGGCTGCGCGCGCAGCCTCTCGCGACGCCGAAAGGTAACCTCAGGCCACGGCTGGGAGGCAGCCCCGCCCATACTTGACGCGCTTGACGGTTCCTTTCCTCACCCGCTCGCCTCCCGGTTCCTTTTGCGACAGTGTCGTGCGCCCTCCTCCCGTGCCTTACGGCGCTGCCCGCTCCAGGGAGTCTGAGGGAGGTCACTCGCTCCTCTCTCGGCCGCCGCTGCCTGACGGACTCAGGCGAGGCCGGGGCCTCCTCCTTTTTTTCCTCTTGAGGGAGGAAGAAGGGGAGGCGAGGCGGGATGTGGCGCGTGCTGGCGAGGCGCGTGGCCCAGCAATGCGCGGCCCCGCGGAGGGTTCGGCTCCTGTCGGCGCCGGGGGCGAGCTTGGAGGGGGCCCCTTGGCGGGGCCGCGCCTCCTGGGGGGCCGTCGCCGGTGGTAGCGGCGGCGGCCTCGCCTCATGGGGGCCCCGCCGGGGGGGAGAGGCGCCGCTGTTCCTCCAGGAAGGGAAGGCCCGGCTCCAGCCCGGCCCCGCCCGGCACTGGTGCAGCTACCCGGCCCACCAGAAGGTGAGTGTGGCCCGCATTTGTGCAAGGGGTCTCCCCTTCGGTGGCCCCGGACCGGGAGGATCGGGCGGGAGGGGGGCGGATCCTCCACTCATAGGGACTGGGAGATCCTCTCACGGTTGGTATGGGGTCGGTGGGTTCCTTCTCCCGGTTGGGAAGGCTGCGGGCTCGGCGGCGGCAGAAGACCTGCTTCGCAGGCAGAAACGAAGGTCATGCGAAGGTAAGAAGCGCCTGGCTGCTGGATGAGGCCGGACAGCCCCCCCTTTCTCAGCCCAGCATCTGGGTCTCAGTCCGGTGCCCTAACGGGAAGCCTGTGCAAGCGGGGCTTGAGCTCAGCAGCCCTCGGTTCTTCTTCCGTAGTCCGGGATGGTGGGAGTCGCACAGAAGCATTTGGGGGGCCCCAGCGTTGAAGAAACCTGGTGTACACAAGTCTAGAGCTAGGTGGACCCCAATGGTCTGGGTACGGCGGTAGGGCAGTTTCTTTTGCTGCTATTTGAATCATGCCTTCATTTAGAGCCACGGGGGACTGGAATTTTTAGGGGAAGGAGCAGAGTTCAGCTGGTAGGACGCGGATGGGCTTTGCATGCAAAAGGTCCCAGTTGCCAAATCTTCTAGCATCTTTTGGTAGGGTGAGAAATACACCTGCCCTGACAGGTTGAAGAGTCATTGCCCGTCACAGTACTGAGCACGATAGATTCATATCTTCCAGTGCTTTTATTATCCATAATGATGAAGGCTGGAATCTGCGTTTAATTTTTTTTATTTATGAAAGGTCATCTCTCAGTGACAAAGCACATGCTTTTCTATGCAAAAGGTCCTTGTCTGCATCACCAGGAAGGACCTTTTATTTGAAACCCTTTGGAGCTGTTGCCAGTTGTTGCAGCCGATCCTGAGGTGGATGGACTGAGGCTGTTGCTTGGGATAAGGCAGCTTTCTATGTTTTCAGATTCTTTCTTCCCCTTCCCCGGGACTTCCTAATGCTATACTGGAAGGAAGGAAGGGTTGAGTCTAGTTCAGTGTTCCCAGTTTGGATATGGATGGCTTCTCCTCATTATAGGTGTTTAGGGTTCCCCCACCCCCAGTCTTCTCTGTATTTATTGGTGGTATTTGGATCAGTTATTCTATCCTGCTCATGGGTCTTCCTCCCATTCACACACACACACACACACACACACACACACACACAGTGCTTTTCTGCTGTTAGCAACCCCATAAGTGTTGTGTGTGTGTGTAGTGGTTCTTCAGATATGTGGTCGTCTGGCCTCTGCTTCTCACCTTAGATATAAAAAGTAAGACTTGATTAGAGTAACCCCTTTCTTAAAGATGGACTCAGTTTATTGAAGTGGCCTTTCCCAATGATGGGCATACTGAGGACCCATAATTGATGGCTGATGTTCATTCATTGAGCCTGAACATCTGCTACAGGGCAGCCTATGTACATAGATCTCTTACTTATTCTGGGACCCTGTATGATGGGAGTTCCAAAGTGCATGGAAATCTCTGTATGTAAGTTTCCCCAGTGCAGATAGATACCTATCTATGTGTGCTCTTGTGCTCATGTTCTGCTTTGGGGCTTTCCATAGGCACCTGGTTCGACACTCAAAAAACTTAGTGTTGGAGTAGATAGGCTTTTGATCGCATTCAGCAAGGCTCTTGCATTCTGCTTTTCAGCCTCTTTGTCTAGCATGAAAATGCAGGCTAGGGTTTTGTTTTTGTTTTTTGGCAGGCTAATCACTTGTGTGGGTTTATTTATAAGGTCAATATAGGGGCTTACAATCCAGAACTTGGGGATCTTTCTTTACTATGAGGTACCCTGGGACTTCTGTCCGTTTCCTGTATGAATTACATCTCCACCCAAGACCTATTAATAATGGCATTCTGTAGTCCTATGAGAAATGAAGACAACTGGCCTGCATGGAAATTTAGACAGATGAAGTGGGTTTTTTAATATTGATTTGTGCTGTTTTTAACGTTTCATTGACTGTTTTTGTATTTTGATTGATTGTTCTCTACCCACGGGTGTCTTTTTTGTATATAAATGTATTTTATTGATTGGCCCTAGGGTCTTATAATGATGAATAGGATATTGCTCCTATGCCTGGAGCCCTATTTTCTTCTGCACAAATTAAGGCTCCTTGTGAAGGGGACATGCTGGTGGGTGCTTGTCAATACCTGTTGACGCTGAAATTCCAGGGTGGAAAATTGATCCCCTTAACAACCTGTTTCTTTGTAGGTGCCTTTGCCAGCTCTCTCTCCTACGATGCAGATGGGGACTATTGCACGATGGGAGAAGAAAGAAGGGGACAAGATCAATGAGGGGGATCTGATAGCAGAGGTACCTTGAAATGTCATTTTTATTAAGTAGTGTCTGAGCAAGCTGTTGGAATTGAGTTCCTAGGAACATCTTGGAGGGATGTCAGTCTCCTTCATCGCCTAATACTTTCTCCTGACTACCTGTGCTTAAGAGGGAGGAGGATGTCGATTTCACTGGCATCTTTTTCTTTTCTTTTCTTCTGATGGTCTACGTTGCTAATATGAGGTTGATGAGGTGTAGGTCAAGAAAATAGGATGTTTCTTTACTGTAACAACTTTGCTATGTTTGTGAAGGTAGAGACAGACAAAGCTACTGTGGGATTTGAGAGCCTGGAAGAATGTTACTTGGCCAAGATCCTGGTGCCAGAAGGAACGCGGGATGTTCCCATTGGAGCCATAATCTGCATCACTGTGGACAAGTGAGTAGAGCTAGGACCATCTTTGTATAATTCCCGTTTTGCTAATGTCTGTTTTAGTGTCCTTCACTTCTCCCCCACCCCACAATCTCTGCCCTACCTTTGCCAAACTACTCCTTCTAGGACAGCTTCCCAAAGTATCTCTTTGTCACACCATCCTCCTCTCCATTCAGATTAAAACTCTCTTCAAACCCTCTTCGGCAGCAAAATCTTTTCTAGGCCCCCCTTGTGTTGTATTGGCTAGCTCTCTTCTTGGCTTTGGCCTCCTTAGTGATAAAATCTCTTAATATGAGAGGGGTTCAAATCTAATTGGAAGGCCCTTGTCCAAATTCCTAAGATGTATGGAGCCTGCTTGCCATTCAGTGGTCTGAAAGACACTCCAAATGTGAGCAGAGGCACCCTTATGTTCTATGTTCTGTTATATTGGGGCAGGTTCTGGGGCTGAGTCCTGGCTTAAATTAAGCTCTCCTTCTCCCTTTCAAGCCCAGACCTCTGCTCTTTCTCCTGTCCACTTTGCTTGGTCTAGAAACCTTCTGGGCAGGGCCACATCTCTTCTGTATTCTGTACTGCTGCATGCTTCAGTGTGTTGTTGGGACATGCAGGTGTTATCCAGCAGAGCTGTGAGGCCTTCTGGGTGGCTGAGTTATATTTTTAGGTATATCGTATCTTTGCACTCGCTCAAGGCTCCTTCCTGCCTTCTCCTAGGCCTGAGCTTATTGATGCCTTTAAGAGTTACACTTTGGATTCTTCAGCAACTGCTCCACCAGCCTCAGTGCCTCCTCCTCCTCCTCCAGCAGCAGCAGCAGCAGCTCCCCCCACGCCAGCAGCTCAGCCCTCTGCTCAAGCTTCAGGCAGCTCCTATCCTCCTCACATGCAGGTACAGTACAGGCCCTATTTACTATTTCTCTTACTGTATCTCTCTCTCTGTGTGTGTCCTTTATCATTTATTCTTCTTTTGTCTTCAAACGTTATCCCTGTTCCCATGCTGCAAAAACAATGCAAGCAGGAGAAGCAGAACTGCCTTTAAAGGACTGTGGAAATGGAGGATGAAAAGTTTCTGTCCTTGGCAGATTGGCACATGTGTGTGTGGGGGGCAACTATTTACTTATTTATTTTTATTTATCACAATTATATCCTACCTTTCCTCTGTGGAGCTCAAACTGGCATACTCCTTCCACAGCCCCACTCATTTCATCCTCGCACCAACCCTGGGGGGTAGGTTAGGCTGAGACACTGTGACTTGCCCAAGGTCACCCAAAGAGTTTCATGGCTGAGTAGGGATTTGAACCCTGGTCTCCTAGGTCCTAGTGCAACACTAACTACTACACCACATTGACTCAATTAGTGGTATTAGCTGGTTGACTTTGCTCCCTGCCAAGAGAAATCACACACACACACACACACACACACACACACACACACACACACACACACGTTGTGCTAACTAACATGCCCACTGCTAGAGAGTGAGGAAGTTTCTTTGGGTGCCAGAGAATGCCCCTCTACCTTATCCTCTACAATGCTGCAGGAGGAGGAGGAATGACCACTCAGTTCACTGTCCATGGAGCAGTTATGTCCTGTTTCCCTCCTTTCAATCAAGCATTGTGTCACGAAGACTGAGGACTGTAACCACACTGTTTGGCCTTGCCTTTTGGATTGAGGATGGTTGCTGTTTGGTTTTAAGAGATCTGTTCATACAAGCTTTTGTACTCTCTACTTCCCTAGATTCTTCTCCCTGCCCTCTCACCCACAATGACAATGGGCACAGTTCAGAGATGGGAAAAGAAGGTTGGTGAAAAGCTAAGTGAAGGAGACTTGTTGGCAGAAATTGAGACAGACAAAGCTACGATAGGTGAGAAGCTTTTAAATCCTAAACAAATAAAGCTTTGGAGCAAGGTTGGGGAAGTTGTGGCTCTTCCAAAGTGGCTGGATCCCAGCTCCCATCAGTCTCAGGCAGCCAGCGTGGCGAGGGGTAGTGGGTGTTCTGGTTCATTAACATTTGGAGGGCTGCAGGTTCCCCTCCCCTAGTTTGGAAGATTCTTTACTATTTGCATTTCATAAAGAATATGTAACGCAGAGAAACATTGGCTGATACTGAGCAATCTAAAACATTACCCTATCTCACTACAGCATCAGGTGCTCCAGGCTTGTTATCTTATTACATGCAGATCTCTCCTCAATTAGAAGAACTCTGTGGATTACATCTTCCAGATTTCCTAATTCAAATATTTTATTTTGTAAATAATACACAATTAACTTATTTGCTGGAATCTATCTCTCCATAGTGGGATTGTGAAGTTTCCTTCAGTATTGGTCTCCGTAGTGATTGTTTCCCTAAACAATTTCTCTCCGCTTAAGGCTTTGAAGTACAGGAAGAAGGTTACTTGGCAAAAATCTTGGTGTCCGAAGGCACGAGAGATGTGCCCTTAGGAACTCCCCTCTGCATCATTGTGGAGAAAGAGTCTGACATTCCAGCATTTGCAGACTACAAGGATGCTGGAGTAGCAGATATCAAGCCTCCGGTGCTGCCGCCACCCCCAAGTCCTGTAAGTACAACCTGCATCTGTGATACCTCTCATGGGGAAATGTATCTGTTGGGTAGCCCCATGTAGTCAGCTGGATCCAAGAATTTTGGACTTTTGCTTCTCCTGTGCAGGAAGATCTTGTCGCTCTAGAAATTATCTCCACATAGGAGAGATGCAGGATTGCTTCTACAACCTGATCAACTGTGTGCTGCCTGTTTTCATATATTTGCAAGGAAAGGGGCTACAAGACAGCTTAGAAAGATACCTTTCCTATCTGCCTGCTAAATTTTGTTCTTCAGAGGCTTGGGGAGCTTTTCCTGAGTCACTGAGGCTGTTTTGCCCACTTCCCAATGTATGTGATTTTCCCCTATTCAGTACACTTCTCTCTCTCTCTCAGGCCTCTTCTAAGTAAGATGTCCAGCTCCCATTAGGACCCTGCGTTCTTGGGTCATGCATGTATTAGCGCAATTCCACTGTGGTACTGTGTACTGGACTTGAGCGGCTGGCACTCTGCCCCATGGCAAACACCCTTCCATCTAGTCAAGCACAGGTTGGAACATTGGGAAATTCACATGAGCCTCCATGTGTTGGCATCTAACTAAACATTTGGCCTTCTCTTTTCTGTTAAGGCAGCGGCAGCCACACCTACTCCTTCTTTTCCATCCCAGCCAGCGGCCCCTCCTTCAGCTAAGGTTCCTGGACAAAAAGGGAGGGTAATAGTCAGCCCTCTGGCAAAGAAACTGGCAGCAGAGAAAGGAATTGATCTTTCACAGGTGAAAGGTGAGTGGCCATCCCCAGGATACTTTTGTCACTCCACATCCCCAGTTCATTTGGTTAGCTCTTCCATGAAACACTTTCCCTTTTGTGTGTCCACTCCAGGCACGGGACCAGATGGACGGATAACAAAGAAAGACATTGAGTCGTTTGTGCCATCAAAGGTTGCCCCGGTGAGTAGCGCACAGAAATGCAGCTTCTTGATGTTTCTGCCTTGGTTGCATCAAATTTATACATGTGAAACTCAGAAAATTAGAGTATCGTGGAAAAGTTCATTTATTTCTTGATTTGCTCTATTTGCAATTCTTGTTTTGCTGATTTCATTTAATATTCTAATTTTCTGAGATTGTTAATTTGGGGTTTTCATCAGCTGTACGCCATAATCATCACAATTATAACAAATAAAGGCTTCACATATCTCGCTTTGCATGTCATGAGTCTATCTCATATATTAGTTTCACCTTTTAAGTTGAATTACTGAAATAAATGAACTTTTCCACGATATTCTAATTTTCTGAGTTTCAGAGGTCTGTCCCTCAGTATGCCAACTGGTCAAATGGTTCTATGCCCAGGTGCTTTTTGTTTTCAAAGTCCAGAACTGCTTGCACCTCCTGTGCCAATTTGGCATTCTCTTAGAGATGCTTCTTGAGAAATATGATGTAGTATTTCATCTGACTTTCTAAATGTAGCTACATGGAATTATGTACGGATAAATTCTTCAAATATTTCTGATCGCTATTGTAGGTTGTGCATTGTTGGTACAGTATGCATGGATACACCTGCGTACAACTTCCTCACCACTGCCCCAGCGCCTTTAAGACTCTATTTTTTTACTTTTCCCACCAACCACACCGAGCCCCTTCTGATGGAAATTTTGCTTTCATAAACAGAAATGGACTGTAAATTAGGTTGATGGCACAAGCATAGGAATTAGAAGCTGTGTTCTGTAGGCTGGAGAAAATAAGGTAGTGGGAAGGAAGCATGGGTCTCGAAGCTGTTCTCTTTTATATGTGTGATGTCAACACTTTAAAGCTCCTCTAAGTTGGAATAGCTTAAAGAGCAGTGAGCCGTCTCTGCCCTCAGCCCAACAATATTCTTCACAAAAAACATTGTAGCTAAAAAGGTTTCTCTGCACACAGCCCCGGGCAGCAGAAGCACCTCCTCTGGCAGCACCTGCACCAGCAGCTGCGGCAGCTCTTCCCACAGGCGTCTTCACGGATATTCCAATCAGCAATATTCGCAAGGTAAGGCATCACCATTGTCGCCTTAGGGTGTGTGTTAACAGTCAATGCCTCTTGTTGAGCATCATTAAAGTGTGAAGGCTTGGCTTGTTGACCTCTTAAGTGCTTCCTGTGAACAGGTGCTCGCAGATGTTTTAGCACAGAGTTTTAGCACACGTAGCCTCCAAATGCTAGTCTTGGAGTTCCCATCATGTCAAGGGTGGTATCGTACAGATGTGTGCCATGCTTTAGAGTAGCAAAAGGGTAGAAAAAATGTGATTCCTACCTTGAGAAGTTCACATTTTAGATGCGGGGGGGGGGGCAAGGTAATAAGGAGCTAATGGGAGCAGAAGCATGTGTGTGCTTTTTTCTGGCTGTGGGCGATGACAAAGGAATTAGGCTAAAGGCTGCACGTGAAAGGTGTGTTTTGAGGGGGGGTTTTGAGGAACAGAGAGGCCACTCTTGACTGACATTTGGGGAGGGTAAGCTTCTGTGTGGCGCATTTAAACAGTTCCACCCAACTGAACGCCACCAAGCTTAGATATGACACCAACTCTTGGCAGAATAGGTTGTGTCTTAATTTCTTGTCCTGCTGTCTGTACTTGCAGGTGATTGCCCAGCGTTTGATGCAGTCTAAGCAAACGATACCTCACTACTATCTCTCAGTCGATGTAGACATGGGAGAAATACTGGTGCTAAGAAAAGAGCTCAACCAGGTAACTTGCTGTGGTGGGGGAAGATTTGTGATGGCATTGTAGGTAGTCCCTAAAACAATATTGTGGCTTCCTATGTTGTAGGGGACTGCAGCTCTGTAATGATGTAATGTTTCCTTGAGTTTTCCGTATGTAGAAGTTTTAACATAATACAAAACAGCCTACCATCCATGGATATTCCAGCAGTGTACGCATTTACATGCATTTCTGGTTTCCCACATTGCATTTCCAGTCAAGATCACAGAATATGTAACAAAAGATTGTAATCTATAAGGGAAAGACGACTGTATCAGAGCTAGTTCAGTGTGTTGTTTTATTCTCTACATTATTAGAAGTGAAATGAGAGAAAGTTGCACAATGCTCGGGGAAATAAGCCTTCTTATTCAATTGGAATAAAGATCTTTCATTCTTAGGAGAAGTATGATGTGTGTTGTTGGTAAACTGGAGGAAGAGGGGAAACCACTCAAGTTGTATGCTCTGGGTTTCTCAGCCTGGTTGACCTGTCAGCATTAGACAGACAGCCTGCTCTTGCTTGCATTGCCTTCTGTATACAGTGGTACCTTGGGTTACATACGCTTCAGGTTACAGACCCGCTAACCCTGAAATAGTGCTTCAGGTTAAGAACTTTGCTTCAGTATGAGAACAGAAATTTTGTTCCGGCGGCGCGAGAGCAGCGGGAGGACCCATTAGCTAAAGTGGAGCTTCAGGTTAAGAACAGTTTCAGGTTAAGAACGGACCTCCGGAACGAATTAAGTTCTTAACCCGAGGTACCACTGTACTTAGGTTCACTGACTCCTTGTGTAACAGCTGGCCTTGAATAGCTGCTTTCCACAGTCATTGTAATTATGTGGAATACCTGGTTGCATGAATTCATCCTTTTTCAGCCTTCTAAGGTGACCCTGGCAGATGAACAGTTTTGCAAATATGTCCATTCTGTCTCTCTTGTCTTTGCAGGAGATGCCGCAGAACACTAAGCTTTCTGTCAATGACTTCATAATTAAGGCTTCAGCTCTGGCTTGCATGAAAGTGCCTGAAGCAAATTCCTCTTGGTTGGACACAGTCATTAGACAGTAAGTGTACAGTCTTTAAGTTAGCAAGTAAATTTCATAACTGTTGGCCCCATCGTAACTGCATGCTGGAACTGAGATGCAGCAGTAGAGAGGCAGCAGCTTGATGTCTTTTTGTGCAATTAAATTGAAGGGGGTCAGGGTGGGGGAGGTTGGCTTATGGTATAAGGCGGCCAATAATGGATTGTGAAAGTGCCTTCCAATTTCTCTTCAAATCTGAATTTCTTTTGAGTTGCTAGGTTCATACAGATGGACCCCCACCCCTTTTGTCTTCCAGGAATCATGTAGTCGATGTAAGCGTTGCAGTCAGTACTCCAGCAGGGCTTATAACCCCAATAGTATTTAACGCACACATAAAGGGATTGGCTTCCATTAACAAAGATGTTGTAACGTTAGCAACCAAAGCTCGCGAAGGGAAGTTACAGCCGCATGAATTCCAGGTAAGCTACATGGAGCAGGCGTGATTTCCAAAGGTGTGACTGTGCTCTGGATTTGCTTTCTGAGAGATGAGAAAAATGTTTTGTAGTGGTGATGGTTGTTTAGCAAACAGTTTCTCAGAGCTACCCTTTTACGTTCCACAGCTGACAGCATACCAAACACAGTAGTTTGTCAAAGAATGCTAATGTATTTATTTCCTTTCAGGGAGGAACTTTTACAGTCTCAAATTTAGGAATGTATGGGATTAAGAATTTCTCTGCGATTATCAATCCACCACAGGCTTGTATTTTAGCAGTTGGTGCCTCTGAGAAAAGGCTGGTCCCAGCAGATAATGAAAAGGGGTAAGTGTTTTTTTTTTAAGTACCTCTTTAAATAGGGTAGCACCCAAGGGAATTTGTGTGGCCTGGTTTACATGCATTGTTAAATCATTGTTTCAAATGAACTATGGTTTAACATGCACTTTGCTTCTCCCGTGCTCCTGGTCGTTCATGGAGTAGAGGAAACCAACTTCTTGTGACATACGAATCCAGGCTCATGTTTTATTTCTCTCCTATCAAATCACAAGTGGCAGCCAAGTTTTCTTCTTAGCTTCACTGCTTGTGGTTTGGAGGAGATAAAGCACAAGCCTGGATCCACATCTCTTTTTTCCCCCCATATAATTTTTATTAAGTTTTCATATTTAATTACATCTCATTACACAAATCTATAACAAAGTGTTGCTCAAACAGAGCATCGACTTCCTCCCCTCCCCCTTTCTGACTTCCAAACACTTTTTATTAAATTCTCGCATTTCTATAACCACTTTTTTACCTTAGAACTTCTTCTTTTCTATGATAATTACCTCCTTATATGTATGGATTCATATCTCACAACAAGCTAGACCAGGCATAGGCAAACTCGGCCCTCCAGATGTTTTGGGACTACAACTCCCATGATCCCTAGCTAATAGGACCAGTGGTCAGGGATGATGGGAATTGTAGTCCCAAAACATCTGGAGGGCCAAGTTTACCTATGCCTGAGCTAGACCTAGCTTGTTTCTCCTAGGGCATGGTACACTCAGGTGCAAAGTGCATGTTAAACCATAGTTTATTTCAAATCATGGTTTAACTTTGTGTGCAAACCAAAAGTCCAAAATTTGTATAGAAGAAAAAACTAAAAATGGCTGGTCATGCTGGTTATGCACAAGATGTGTGCCCCCAAAGGCAGCCCCATTGTTACTGCTTTGTTCCTTGCTGACTTAATCCTCAATTACTGCATTTTGCTTTTATTCCTTTTTTAAAAAAACTTTTTTCCCCATTCCTATTGATTGGTTCATGGAGGAGGCTGAGCATTTGAAATGTGCTTTTTCCCCCACCCCAGATTTGACGTAACCAGCGTGATGTCTGTCACGCTTAGCTGTGACCACCGCGTTGTGGATGGAGCAGTTGGAGCCCAGTGGCTGGCCGAGTTCAAGAAGTTCCTTGAGAAGCCGGCCACCATGCTGCTATAATATTCCTTGAGGCCATCAGGACTTTCTTAGGTCACATCACTTCATTCTAAAGAAGCTATTTATATATCTAGTGTTTAGACTTTTAAACAAATGTTCCCTTCTTTATTTTTTAAAAAAATCTTATCTAAATATATATATATGGTTGCTGGTAATTTTTATTACCAGTTGTACATATTAAAATGGTTTGCATAGGCTTTCTGGAGCCTGGTTCGGTTATACTGTATTTTATACAGGGAAATGAATTTGCAAACTTTCCCCCCTCCTAAATAGCCCAAAGTGATTGAAATCATGTGGAGGAGCTCATGCTTCTGATCAAGGGAACACAGGCCCACCCAGCAACCTGATGACTCATTCTGTGTTCCCAAAAACAGAGGAACCAAGACTGTAAAAGCAAAGAAAAACAAAAACATAAGTTGAACTATCTGGTGGCTGAAATCCCCTTACCAGCAAAGACAGGAAGCTTGTGCATTCTCTCCTCCTGTCCTTTTAGATTAGCAGGCTGTCCTGAAGGATGGAAGAGAACAGGGTTCCCTAATGGTCCACATGCCAGCTTTTTTTTCTAGAGTTCAGCAGTTACTCAGATTTTATAGCCACATGAATTCTTTGAGAGCACTTTAACTCAAGAACTCCAATCAGACTCCCCACATTGTATGGCAACATTTCTTTTTTGAAATAATGCTGACCATATATGTTCTTTCTAGTGCATTTTATGAACTTTCCATCTTTTTTGGCATTAAATCTTTCATTTTAAGAGACTGCTTCCCCCCCTCTAGTTTAGTGAATGCTGCTTCACTTGAAGCAGGAGTCATTGTTCAGGGAAATGATGAAATTCATTAGGGGCTGATAAACATCAGCCAATGCGGTCTGAACATCTGGATGCTGACTTTAGGGTTCCCTCCCCCCTTCCACATTGTTGACCCTAGGAGGCTCTGAGAGGTGTTGGGACTAGGTGCAATCCAAATGGGACTTGTCCTGTCATTGAAATGAATGTGAGGTCACTGTCTTCCTTCATATAAAAAAAGATTGTGCAGAAAAGATAACCTGAGTGGCTTGTGACCACTGGCCATAATTCAGAGTAAATGAGTTTTGCTTAAGTTCCATTGAAATCAATGGTACAGGTTAGTCGTGACTATTGAAGTCCTATTCATTTCAAAATAGGTGCGACTATATTTCTCTGAATAGGGGTCAGTTCTGTAACAACTTTGTCTTTTGCCAATCCCAGCCTTGGGGAAGTGGCAGTATTTCTTTGGTCATGTAAATAGTGTAAAAATTTAAATGGCTTGGAATGGTTTTCTTTTGAAATTGTGCCCATTTGCATTTAAGATTGTGTCCACAAAGGGAAGGATTCTCTAGTGGAAAACACTCCCACGTTTGCTTTCCAAAGAAAATGTTAATTTACAAAGGAGGATCATGTAATAGCCAAGTGAGTGACCTGGAGAGCCAAGTATACCATTAATAAATATACGCAAAATTATTCTGTACGATATGCATTGCATTAAGTATTGTAAAGTTGTGCTACCAAATCCACTAAAAGAATATTCAAGGTGGTTATACTGTGGAGATTAAATATTTTTCTGAGACCCATCTAATATTTTGTTAATTTAGTTGCTGTTTTGCATAAAATCTTTTACTGTTTTGGTAAGAAGCAAGTTGCACTTAAAACGTCCTAACTCAGTTCCCGTCTGGCCAGTTAGGCCAGTTGTGTTCCATTAAATGTTTAAAATTTATTAGATGGCTTTTCCTTGTCCCTGGTGCTTCATTGTTTGCTGAGGGTATTATGGTATGTGTGGAACTGACCCTACTGGTAAGGAGGATTGCTGAGCTTGCCTCACTATTTGAATCAGTGAAACATGAATCTTAACTTGTGCCACTCAGGGGCTGGGAGTCACAAGAGATTTGTCACTTGAAGTATGGATAGCTTGTGCCTACTAACTCCGTAGCTGCTCTAAATGTTCTTCAGTTATTTTTAGAATCTAACTTAACTAAAGCCTTGAAACTTTTGTGGTTGTTTCATTGGAATAATCCAAAACTTGACGTTTTTATTTTACTGTTTTTATTTTATTTTACTATTTTATAAGTAGGGAATGGCTAGCTTCTATTTCTCTTCTTCTTTGATGCTATGGGATGAGGTTGACAAGCTCAGTCTGTAGAGCATAAGACTTTTAATTCCAGGGTTGTGGGTTTGAGTCCCATGTTGGGTGAAAGATTCCGGCATTGCAGGGAATTGGAATAAATGACCCTTGTGGCCCCTTCCAATTCTACAATTCCACAATTCTAGTATATTTGCTGCTGCTGTAGCTGAGAAACAGTATGGACAGCCTTTGAGCCAGGAATTTCTGCTTCAGTTACAAAGAGTAATCTAACCTTTTAGATTCAAGAAAGCCACAACTGGTAAGCTAAGTCCTGTTTGTCCTGTGTTCAAAATGTATCTCCCATCAACCACATGGTCTTTAAATAGTGCCATGGGAAAACTTGTAGTGTATTTAAGTTTACACCCTTGAGCTGAGTTCTTGTGAATAGGTGTTGGGACACAGTTCAAACCCAGAATGTGTTATCTTTTATTGTTTGTTAATTGAGGGATCAATGAAAATGTAAACTTTACAAGTGCTTTTATAAGATTTTCATGTAGTTGTTGAGCTGTAACAGTTTGCACAATACAGTAGAAACTCCATGACTGATAAGAGAAACATTTAAAGTAAGCATTGGAACATTCTCCATTAGAGTTGAATTTCAGTTCTGTACTTAGAAACATATCTTATCTCCAGTTAGCATTACTCAGCTCTGCATCTGTCCAAAGGGCAGCTGGGATGCCTGCTCTAATGATCCAATGTGTGAAATGCAGGCAAGCAGCCAGTAGACTTTAATATTAACCTATGCAAAGTGTTTGGAAGTGCTGAGTGGGCAGTACCCAAGCCCACATGCTGTGTCAAATCTGCTAACATCACTTCTTTTCAGACACCGGCATTGTGATAAGTAAGACTTTCTTCTGGCTGTGAAATGCTGCTGTTGTTGCTTCTTCATTCACAGACTGTGGAAGATCCAAGTGTAATTTATACTTTGCAGGGCATTCAATCAATACATCATCCTAAAATCGAAAAAGAAGTTTCTTTGTAAATGAAGTACATACATGTGATTGCTACAGGTGAGCCATGCCAGATGGACATAGGGCTGTCCGAAGGGCAGCCAGAGTTGAGTGTCATTCATGACAAACTTACCTCAGAAACGCTTAGGTCACACTCAGAGACACAGTGTACCTCTGGCAATTCAACTTTCAGTTCAACCTTCAGAGGCTTCTCATTCATATCCTTTATGATGGTGACTTCATAGGCTGGGGTGCACAATTCCTCTGGCTGCTCTGTAGTGGAAATCTCTTCAATGAGGCATGTTTTAGAGGGCACCGTGTTCTCCATTAGCAAAGTAAGGTCACTGCTATCTTCCTTTGTTATGATGTTTCTCAGTTGGTCAAGTGTCACTTCTTTCCAAGGTGATTTTTAGACATGGGAATTAAAAAAATACTTTAATGGATCACATAGCTATAGAAGTATCAGTTATATGTTCTACAGTGAGGGGGGGAAAGTATTTGATCCCCTGCTAAATTTGCCCGTTTGCCCTCTGACGAAGAAATGACCAGTACATAATTTTAATGGTAGGTTTATTGTAGCTGTGAGAGACAGAATAACAACAGGAAAACTCCCAGAAACCCAGAAGACAAATGTGCTTTATACTGAGTGAAATAAGTATTTGATCTCTCCTTTTTACAATTGATAAAATATTTCAGGTCCTACTGTTCATCTTAAATTCATAAAACAATATACTGAGGCATGCTGAAACCAAGCACGCTTCTGCAAGTGCCTCTTAATGTGGGTTATAACTTGCCTCCTAAAGAGTGGTGTGAGAAGTTTCATCATACCCCATCATGTTTCACTCCTGGTAATGACTTGGGAGGGTACTTACCTTTCTGCAAGGTCTTCTGGGACAAAGCCACTGGTGCTTGCTCTCTCCTTAAGCTCTGTCTCATCCTTGCCAGGCTTCCCTTCAGTTTAAATTTTGTTATAGTATAGGAGTTTGACAGAATGATGTTATATTGCTCCTCAATATACTTAAGTGATAGACGTATCAATTGGTCCTTCATTTTTGGGTCATCCTTTCCCTTCTCGATAACAGATTGGTTGTATGCAATATCAAGGACAGTATAAAACTCTAGAAGAAAAAAAGTCTAATTATTGTTTTATCATATACATTATATTGTAGAAGACAATGGGGGCATATACATGGTTATAAAATTGTGGGTTTTTTTTAAAAAAAAACAGTTGTCAAATTGTGAGATTACACTTAATTTTGCTCTTTTGACTGTTACTTTCCTACTCTTTCAACTAAGGCTTATTGGTTTATAATGTACATTCCTGTCATCTTCACCCCACCCATTTGGAGAGAGAAAATGGGCTGGGATATAAGGGGCTAAAATAGACCTATAGAAATGAGCACTGTTCTACACAGCAAGCTAAACCTTCTGCAAGGAGCAAAGCTGACCTGATTTCTCAGATATCTCCTCCATTTTGCCAGCCCTCAATGGCACTGGGTCAGATGGCGATTGGGGTGCTGGAACCTGATTCCACCTGCAGAGGTTAACGAACAATGATTTTTCAGTAGGCTCCTGGAAAAAGAATCCAAAACCAGTTGATTAATAAAGGAGGATGGTTTATTACTACATCATGCAGGCATGAACTAGAATAGGAACATGGTCAAACTCTGGTTTGCATTCTCTGGTATTTCTGGTCCTGGATACGGTCCAGCATTTTTGGATTAACTGAAAAGATAATTGCACCTGTTACCTTCCATCCATCTTGTTTTCTATTATAAATAAATAAGAAATAAATAGGGAGAAGCAATAGAACAAATATAGAATGCAAATCAAGTGCACACATGCCTATTGTATCTGCCTGGCTAGTTGAGTAAAGGTTTGGTGAAAATGGAGGCACATTTTGATGTCTGAGCTTCCTTCTTGCTGTGCAGGTGTCTTGCAACATACCAAGATGCAGGTCTTCAGGCACATATATGGTTCTGCAGGAGCATAATGTTGCTTTGCGTCTTTGAGTTGCTGCTGCATGAACTGGTGGTAACTTTCAGGATTGCTCTCAGCCATGTCATCAAGCATCATCCAGAGTTGGTTCGCTTTTGCCAGCATATCCTCAGAGTTACAAAGAGCCTCCATGATTGTCTCTTCAACAGTGGGCAGCTGCAGCAAAACAAGAAGAGAGTCAGAGAAGACTGTGGGAAGAGAACTGTGAAGTTCAGCAAGTGCTTCCAGGGCCTTACTGTGCTCTTTTGTCTTGCGGTAAAATCTATACGGGGAGAAATTCATTGTGGCTGTCCTTGGAGAGTTCCTAAAACTCCCTCTTTCAACACTAGCCTCCATTCCTTCTCTAAAAAACTGGGAAAATCAATGAGCTAGTCCTACAGGACTTGCCTTGCTGGCTTGTGTGGTGGCAGGATCTCTTACTCCAACACAGGGCTCTCCAGAGATTTGGGGCTACAGGAAGGCTGGGGCAGATGGGATTTGTAATCCAAGGCATCGGGAAAACACTAACTTGGGGAAAGCTACTTTAAAACAGTTGCTTGGCAGGCATGAATGCAACAGGTGCAGCTTTTCCAAACCAATGTGATTAACAAAGCTGTACCGGTTTAAAGACGATGTGACAAAGTAGCTAAAAAGGGAAGTTCCAAGTTTAGATATTCTATGCTACGCGCTTCCTAAGACTGCAATCCTATCCAAACATGCCTTGGAATCAAACCCCATCAAACACAGTAGAACAACATCTGAGTAAACATTTATGGGATTGTTCTGTAAATGGCTTTAAGCAAACCTGTTCTCTCTCTGCACCCCCTGTCATAAGGGGTAATTATACTGGCCTACTTCGTAGGGCTGTTTGTTTTATTTTGCAGGGCAAGTTCCAAAATGTAAAGCAATAAAAACTCAGTAGTAAAATCTGCAAAGCTAAAAACTGCACCCAAAACCATTTCATTAAATATAAGAGTGACTGAGATAGCGCCCATGAGGCCTCGATCCAGTATACACCTACCACATTCAATCTGACTTGCTTCTGAATAGACATGCCCAGGATTGAAACTTCGAAAAGCAGTATAAAAAGGCTAAGACTTCCACTTATCCTGAGGAATAAATATTACAGAACACAACGGAACGTTTTCCTGAGCAGACATGCAAATAATTGCTCTCATAAGGCTGCAATCCTATATCCAACGACCTGAGAATTCAATTTAAATCGGGCACTGACTTCACAGTAGAACCTACACATGATTGGGCTATAAATATTGTTGGGTGCCTGTTTCAGGTGCCAAACACGCACTTGTTTCCCCGCTACCCAGGAGAAAAACGAGCGAGCGGCCCTGATTCGTGGCTGTGACTACTCAAGAGTAAATCCCGCTGACTTAATAAACGGGGCTTACTTGCAAGCCGAAGAATCTTACACGTGTAAAAAAAGGGATGCCAGAGAAATATCAACAACTACAAGAGAGCTAATAATGTACAAATCATTTTTGGTGCTGCGTTTTTTTGCGCGGAGACTCCCTTGCGGAGGCCACGAGCAACCTACCCAGCCGGTGCGCGCGCGCCCGCGAAGACCCAAGCCGTCTCCCTAGCAACCGCCGGAAGGAGAAAGTGGCCTCCGCCGGAAGCGGAAGCGAGGCGTTCTCCCTTTTCCCCCCGGCTCTTCTCGCCCCACGCCTTCCGGGTTCCGAGGCCTGACGAATCATCAGCTCGGGAGTCTGCCGCTTGCGTGGTCGAGGTCCCCGGAAGGAAGCGGGGGGAAAAAAGGAATAAATAAGCGGTTTCCTTAGGAGGGAAAACTCGGGACACTGGTGGTGAAGGAACGTGTGAATGGGTGCTCGGCTGTGACTCGTGGACTGGCAAGGCTTGCTAACTAGGTGAGGGGATGCTCGCTCTATTCTATTCCTTGTCCAGGTCTCTCGGGGCGGGGGGGGGGAACATTCGTGGCTCCCTCCATCCCTCCGCTCATCCTATTTTGCCCTCACAACAACCCCGTGAGGTAGGCCAGGTTCGGACACGATGCCTGGCCCAGTATGAGCTTCGTGCTGCTTGAGCGGGAATTTGAACCCAGGCCTGTTGAATGACGCCTGGGCTGGGCGGCGCGCGTGCCCGCCTTGCAAGCGCCCATTAGCTAAGCTGGGAAAGCAGCGTCGACTTGGAAGAAAATCGCAGCACCTGCGCCCTGCACCCTGCACGACCTCAGGCTCAGATCCTTCTTTGGGCTAGTTAGTTGATCTGTAAGAATCACTAATCTGAAATAATGATGACCCATTTCTTTTGTAGTTGCAAATCATGGGTGAAAAATCTCTGCAGCTGTTAAGAAACTTGGGTGCTGTTTTTGGCATGGGTTGGGGAACTGGCGGGGCCTCCAAAACTTTTTAATATTCATAAGACCGTAAGGGGATCCTGTTCTCATAGTGACCAACCCAATGGGCCTTAGGAAGCCCGAAAGCAGTATATAGCCATAAAAGCGCTTGTCTCACTTGTGAATCCTAGCAGCTGCTATTCATATACACTATATATTCATCATGACTGGTAGGCATTATTTGTATTTTGATGCTTCATAAATTTGTCCGATTCCTCTTTATCCAAGTTGATGGCCATTGTGTCTCTTGAGGCAGTAAATTTCCTGCTTTAATTATGTGCTGTGTATAAAATTATTTATTCTGTCCTGAATTATCTACTATTCAGCTGGGGCAGCGGTCAAGGATAATGGGAGGTGTTATGCATTTCTGATTTATGGGTCTGACTCTAGAATTGGGTAAATGATTTGCATCAAGTTGTCTGGAATACCCAGGAGCATTTCAGAGGACAGAAGTGCTCCCAAAGCATGTGAGGAGAGTGCTCAACCCCAGTGGTCCTTTGCTAAAAAAAAATGCCATGCAATGGATTCAAAGAACCAGCTTCATAAGCCTTGCTCTTATTTGCATTTTGTTATCAAATGCACAATTTATTCTAAATATATAGCCACCTTTCTCTCCACCACCTACCTCCAAATTGCTAGCTGTTGCATTTGACACAAGTAGGTTCCTGGAAGCTTGAGAAATTACATTGGTATAAGCAGTTCCTAGGGAAGAGAAATATGTCTTTATTTGGAATCTGCTGGATTGATTGCTACTGTCGACAGTTGTCTTTTGTACAGGTACTGTAACGAGTTGGGATTACAGGCAAGACCTCTCCCTTACAGCAGGTGCTTCTAATCTCAGACATCTGGCTGGTTGATAGGGGGTCAAATACTTATTTCACTCATTATAATGCACATCAATCTCTGACTTTTGTCTTCTTGGGGTTTTCCTCCTGTTATTCTGTCTCTCACAGCTACAATAAACCTACTATTAAAATTACGGACTGGGCATTTCTTCGTCAGAGGACAAACGGGCAAATTTAGCAGGGGATCAAATACTTCCCCCCCCCACTGTAAATGCATGGATTTTATGTGGGTGAAATGCAGCCTCTTGTACAAAATTGACAGTCATATTCATTACTTTGCTCATCTTTGCCTCTGACCTGGTTCATGACTGGGATGAGGCCCCCAGAAGGTTCTGCATAAGGGTGGAAAACCTCCCTGCAATCACTCTTAACTGCATCAGCAGTTGCCATGTCTGTGATGAGGTTCTGTTATAAACAGCCATTGAGGAGGTTTTCAGAGTTCTGAGAAGGTATATTATATACTTGTCATTCATTGCTTATACTGTGTTTTGTTTATTGTCTGCTTTAGGTTAAAGGATGTCCCGTGTCCCCTTGGGGAAAGTCCTCCTGCGAAATGTCATCCGTCATACTGATGCACATAACAAGGTATTGAGAAGTGTGTTTTGTAGCCCAAAACATCTCCTGGGATGTAGGATATAGCCTAGCTCCATCTTTGAGGGTGGAGGGAGTGCTGGTGTCAGATTCCCCCTCCATTTCACTGCAGCAGCTTCTGTGGCCCTGGTCCAACTGATGTCAGAGCTCCAACTCTCAGTAGGATCCATGGCCTTCAGAAAGGATATGTAGGCTTCACAGTCCCTAAAGTGCCACTAAAAACAGCAATTAAACTATGCTAGCCCTAGAAACTGCGCTAGTCCTGTGAACCACCGTGAGACCTGTGGGTAGAGGGCAGTATACAAATTTAAATAACAACAGACACAGCTCAGTCTCATTTTTACCTCTGGGTGTTTCTGGGGGGAGAGGGGGCAGAAAAAGCTGTCAATGGGGGTCAAGACTTCTCCTCTGACCTGACAATAAGAGCCTAGTGAGGTGTTGGGGGAGTGCATTGCTGGTAGTTCCTCCTCCTACCAATGGGGTCATTCCTGTAGAAATGCAGCAATTTGGTGAGTACTTCCTTAAATTGATATATTTCTTTATGTGCCTCAGATTCAAGAAGAGTCGGAAATGTGGAAAATTCGGGAAATGGAAAAGCAGAACAAAGACATTCAGTGGGGCAAGGAAAAGAGACTGCTTCCTGATTGTTCCAGGTGGGACTTAAATGTGTCAACAAGTGACGTTTCTGCTTTGCAGTGTTGCCAGTGCTGCATCTGTTGCAGCAATCCTCCAGCACCACCAACTACTTTGTGGCTCCTTACCCTGATCAGAAGTCTGTGCTTGTTTCAGTCAAGGTTTGGGAGTCAGAAGAAGCTTATCTGCACCCTCCCCTTCCTGTCCCCCACCAACTGATGATATGGCAGGAAGGGAAAGGTCTGGCAGCCTGACCCCAGCAGATGCATAGAGAAGGGAGGGACGGGGCTTCTCTTAAAACCAGAGCTTATAAAGCAGGAATGGGGTATTTCTGGCCCTTTTCAGATTGCTGTTGGATTACCATTTCTGTTATCCCTGTCCATTGGCCTGGCTGCCTGGGACTGGTGGGAGATGGACTCTAACAACACCTGGAGACCCACAGGTTCCCCATCTGTGATTGAAGGAGTTAGTGCCAAGGAAGGACAGCAGAGAAGTTCTATCTTAGCATAAATTGGCCACTTTTAGAATCATAGTATTGTAGAGTTGGAAGGGACTCTGAGGATCATCTAATTCAACCCCCTGGAATGAAGAGCAGCTGTCTCATACGGGGATTGAACCTGCAACCTTGGCGTTATCAGCACCACACTCTAACCAACTGAGCTATCTTGCCAAGGAATATCCTTTATGAACTTCATATCAGGGAGAAAGTGTACAATCTTTCTGTCAAGAATTCTACTCATATCGATCCAGAGCAGATTCTAACGTATAGTTAGCAGAGTAAAAACTTAAAATATGTTGCAGGATTCCCCCCCAAAATAGACCAGAAGCAATTACCGTATTTTTCGCTCTATAAGACACACTTTTCCCCTCCTAAAAAGTAAGGGGAAATGTGTGTGCGTCTTATGGAGTGAATGCAGGCTGCGTTGCTTTCGCTGAAGCCAGGAGAGCAAGAGGGATCAGTGCGCACCAATCCCTCTTGCTTTCCTGGCTTCGCTTCGCTGGAGAGGCGCTGCACAGCTTTCCCTCTGCGCAGCGCCCCTTCAGCGAAGCAGGAGGAGAAATGGGAGAGTTGCTGAGCAGAGAGGGAGAGAATATTTTTTTTCTTGTTCTCCTCCTCTGAAACTAGGTGCGTCTTATGGTCGGGTGCGTCTTATAGAGCGAAAAATACGGTGATATTTCATCCAGCAGAGCTTTACTGCTACTGAAAGCAAATGATCATAATGTTCAAAAATCCAATACATTCAGGATTGGCACTGTCCATAAGAAATTGAGTTGCAACAGACTTAACTTAAACTTACAATAACATAATAAGACGAAAACCTTAACACTAAGCATACAATATACAGAACACCACACCAGAAGGAAAGAGAGATAGAAAGTGAAGCCCAGGCTCCTTATTATTATAGTCAGCATGACCTTTACATAAAGAGATAATAGAACCAGTTTAAGCCAGCTTCTCAGCTCTGAAGGAATAATTCAAACATTATGAACCTTCTGTTTGTTTCTAGGCGGAATAGAAATTTATTTGCCAGCTAGAACTTCTATTAGAATAGGAAAGATCTCTACACGTCAGGTCAATACTTTCTGTACCAAGAAATGCAAACTGACACTTTTTTTACTACTTAGCACTAGTGGGACATTTCTCTCAATGCACCCTGACAAACACAAACCCAGCTAAGTGTTTATAGGGCAACCAGGCTAAGAAACTGAGGGGCGTACCGTAGAATACATGACTTGCATGCAGGTTGTCTCTGGTTCAATCCCTGACATCACCAGGTAGTGCTGGAAAAAAGTCCCCTGCCTGAAACCCTGGAGAACTGCTCCCAGTCAAAGTAGACAATACTGAATTAGATGGACCAATGGGGTGAACTTGGTATCAGGCAGCTTCCCATATTGTTTGGGGAGCTCGTTCTGAACTTCTGAAGGACCTTCTTTTTAGCCTCTTTTCATGGCTTGCCTTTTTACCTTTCGTCTGCAGCAGCCGGATGCGTAGCGATGGGTTTGATGAAGAGACCCAGCAGGCCAATTGGAAGGCGAGGAACTTGGCTCCTGTGTCAGCAGAGATGGAAGACGACCTCCGGCATGCCCGCTACTGGAACAAGAAGCTCTACAAATGTGAAGCAAACATGCCAGACAGGTCTGAATGTTTACCGATGTCGTTGATAAGAAGTCCATTCGTGCATGTGGTGCTTTCCCAAGAAAAAAATGAGTTCAGTTGACAGACCTCTGCCCCCAAGGTATTTTGCTTTCTAGATTTTGTTTGGCAGGGGTGAGGCAAGGTTAAGAGAGAGGACATATTTTAGACCTCCCGCCAATTGGGGGAATCCTAAAGGTGGAGGAATATCTTACAGTGACAATTTCTCTTCTCTTTTGAATCTGCAAAGCACATTGTAGATTGAGGCACTGCAGCACTAAAGGGTACAATTCCCTCCATCCCATGGCCTGCAGCCGGAAGTGGTGCAGTCCAACAAAGGTTGCATCATGTGATTTTTGCTGCCTGTGTCGCTTTGCTCTGTGGTTGCATAGCTTGTATGTTTGTGAACCTCTTAAGACAGCGTGGTGTTCTTTTGCAGGTGGGGCCACAGTGGCTACAAAGAGCTGTATCCAGAAGAATTCGATACAGACAGGTAAAGCCAATAAGGTTGCTTGTAGAAAGGGTGGTGGTGGGGAAGTACGTTTGACCTTTTTAGACCTTCACACTAATCTCTGGCTCAAAGTTGCCTGTACAAACCTCAAATGCACATTCTCCTCCTCCCCTCCCTCTGGCACAGGTGTGAGGATTTCAGAAACCTCTGCTTCTAAACTAAGCTGAACTCCCATTACATCCTAACTTCAGAAAACTCTGGTTAAACTCTGGTTTGTTCACACAAGCCAGGATGAAACTGTAGTATGTGTTTGGGGCTGGTTCTCCCAAGTTTGGATATAACAAGGAACTCTGGTTAGTTTAAACCGTTGATGGTGGGGAACCTATGTTGTTTGACTCCAATTTCCATAATCCCTGACAAATCAGCTCTGCAGGCTAGGGCTGATTGGAGCTGGAGTCTTCTTCTCACGTTAAAAGCAGATGCTGATTGACTTACGGCTATTCTAGAGAAGGAGACATGGTGTGCGCATGAGCCTTGTGGACATGTTTTAATTTTTCTATAACTTTTCATTTTAAATAAAATGCAAAAACTAAACTGTGTCCAAACTGAGATGGTTCCTTATTTCCATTACAAAACAAGTAAGGTGTGTATTTTCAGTGTTATACCTCTTATTCCAGGTGAAATTTAGTTCCTGCAGAAATCTGTCTTAAATGCATGGACTTCTGTATCCCAGACTGTGTTCTATGCATGGGTAATCATACCCCCCAGTTAGCACACAGCCCTTTTGGAGGGTTGACCAAGGATGAAAACGCATCCTTAGAGCGGGGGGGGGGGAAAAGCCACCTCCACTTTAGAACATTGTTGATTATTCTTCAATATCATGCCTTAAACTTTTGTACTCTTGGCTGTGTTGCAGTGACCGAGAGCGAGATGAACAAAACTCTGTGAACGGAAAAAGGAAGTCTCAGCCCGGCACACAGTCTTCCCTTGAGTTGCCCAAAAGGAAAAAAGCCAAAAAGTCGCACAAGAAGAAGCGGAAAAAGAAATCTCATAAGAAGCGGAAGAAGAAGAAACAGGAGCAGCCAAGTGCCACGGCAGATTCTTCCCAGGAGTCTGACTCGTCGGAGAGAGGTGCTGGCAAGAGAAAGCAGAAGCGTCACAAAAAGGCCAAGAAGAGCTCTGCAAAGGCAGCCCCCTCTTCTTCCTCAGGGCAAGACAGTGACTCCAGCAAGGCGAGCAGCTGCCCCTCCAGCAGTTCTGAGGACAGTGAGCCAGATAAAAAGCAGGAGAAGCAGCCAAAGAAAAAGAGACGGAAACGCCACGTGTCTCTCTCAGAACGGTGTGCTGAAAGGGTGCAGGAGAAGCGCAGTAAGAGGAAGAACTGGAAAGTGGCTGCTGATGAGAATTCAGAGGACAGTTCTGATGAGGACTAGGGGAAAGGGACCAACACAGTCAGTGCTTTTCGTGGGGCAGGGCAGGGGCACTGACATTCTGGGAGATTGGTCTCCTAAGTGCTGCCCCATTGGAACAAAAGTAGTCTGGGCAACAGCTCTATGATCCAGATGCCGCAAACCTCAGTTACCTGCAGGGGGATTCTTTCAGTTTCATGTAGGTCAGAAACTGGTCAGGAAATGAGAAGCTCCCAGCCCAAGGCTCGTTTGTCCAGCCCACATTCAAACTTGAGTTTGTGACAATACGGAAACTTAACTCACAAAAGAGCTACTATTGGAGTCTGCATAGAACGGAACTGACCTTGGGTCCCCTTTGCCTTTTTTGAAAAACTAAAATCTATTTTTGATGGCCAATACCTAACATTTAATTGCAATAAACAATGAAGGAGATCAGACGCTCCTCAGATTGCCAGCCTGTGTTTCGCATGTACCCATCTTATTTGCAAGGTTGATCGGGTGGTGGCATACAAGATGTGTCATCAGGTCCAAAGGGCCAAGTGGAGAACAGCACAGGGCATGTGGCCGCCCTAGGTTCAAATAGGATCTACTGGGGTTCAGAGACAACTATCCAAACACAAGCCACAGTGAGATTTAAAGTAAGCCGCCTCTGCTAGCTGTTTTTTGGTCAAATGGAGGTTATAAGCACCCCACCCCCTGCAAGAGTATGCTTAATGCCATATCCTATTCCTTCTGGTAAGCTGGTTGTCAGCTTTGCTGGTGTGTGTCCAAGCTGCCTGCCCTTTGGTTTTGCCAGCTCTTGCTGGAAAAAAATATATCTCGCTACCACTCAGGGAATGACAGGGCAGATGGGGCGAGAGTTCCTGTTCTTACTTAACAAGAGAAGTGGTTTCTCAGCATAATGGAAAGAGGCTGCTGGGATCTTGGTTCACCCAGCTTCTCTCCTGGTGTTATTGCTAGAGCACTTTAAGTTGCAGCTCCAAAAGGAACTGTTGGGCAACTTGGGGGGGGGGGCATGCCCCACCCCCAGATGTTTTAACTCAGAGTGACTGCTGGCTGGGGTTGATGGGAGACCAGCAGCATCTGAAGGGTCAGAGATGTCCCATCCATGGTGTAACTGGTTTGTGGTTTGACTTTCATGTAACTCCCTCCTCCAGATCCACATGTCTTCTATGATTGATAGGAGGCAGCAGAAGGGTTTCAGTAGTTTGCTGGAAGGCTGGCTTAGCTCATTCTGCAGCTTGGGGGCTGCAAAGATGCACACTGAAGAAAGAACTTGGCAGTAGTTATCTCTGCCCTGCATCTTATGGTGTCAAGAGGTAGAGTCTACACCATAAACCAAACATTGATTCCCTCTTACCCAGACCCTGTAAGAAGGACGGGGGTTATACATTAGTGGCTTCTTTGCATCCTCACCAATTTCCCACTGAAATTCCCACCATGACTATTAAAGTACCTATAAAACTACTAAGTTTGTAGATAATTCATCATTCCCTCCTTTTTCTTAAAGTGGGCCATTGTAAACTCAAGGCACACAGGATTAACAGGCTGGTTAGAGTAAAGGGTTTTGGGCCTTTCCCCTCTTTCCTTATCCTTAATGGTCACATGTTATCTTACTTCTCACAGTAACATCCTGCTTGAGCTGTTTTATCAGCCTCTTGACCTTCTCCCCTCCACCTGGCCTCCCTGCACAAATACAATTACCTGCCATCACCCCGTATCTGGGTAATATTGAACAGAATGCCACATTGTTCTGTCCTACAATGTGGTACCAGTGCACAAAGCATATTTTTGAAAGTAGTTCTAATGTGTTGCTATAAAAAGCAAAGCAACTCAAGTTATTTTGACAAAAACAATTACTTTTTAATATGTGCAAGGTATCAGCATGAATAAATTCAGATGGTCCGCAATAACAAACAATGTTGGTTTCACCCAATGACAGTCAAAATTAAGAGTCTTTATAATAGCATTTAAGATTTTATACACCATTGTAAACATGCACTGATTATTTTGGAGGTGGGGGAGATGAGACACTCTTAGATTGGAAAGGCATTGTGAAAGGGGTGGGCTTCAAAAATAAATCTGAAGAACAGCAACAGCACACTCACTATAAATGGAATTCCAGCTTTTGGAGGGAGGATGGCAGAGTGAAGGATCTATACCTGTTCCTGGCCTTTAAGTGCAAGCCAGGAAATCCTACGTTACATTTGTAGAACTTGCAATCAGCACTCTGGCACAGATCTAGAAAGCTCTGTTTGAAAACAGCTCTTTCCTCAAATGGCAGAAAATGTGTTTTGCAAGGATAAAATATGCTGACCAGGTTCACAGGTGTTCATTAGAAGATAGCAATTCATTAAGAAATATGCTTCGATACAAATTGGCATGTTCGTAGAATAGAACCGAAGCAGTATAAACTCCAAAATAAAGAATGGGATGGCTGAATTGATTTTGACTGCAATCATTATCAGCAGCAGTAACTACTGTACAAATTAGTTTTGAATCGGAAAGCAACTTTTCTGTTCTCATCAAATGGAGGAGGAAAGAGTACACAAGAGAGCCTATGTGAGCTATAAGATCGCTCAAAGAGGCTAATAAATGGGGACAAAAGAAGACAGCTCCTCCGGCAATGAGTTTACAATTTCTCTCCCCTCCCCATTTTTCCCTAAGATTTCCTGAAAACACTTCTACCTTTGAGAGAGAATTTTAAGAGCATGCTATTTAGCGTGAGGGTACATGTTATCCCTATTATCCTGCATTAGGAAGAAAGCAGAGAAGTTAACTTTTTGCTACAGAGTCAATTTGTTTAGACAAGTCTTGATTTATTAGCTTGAAAGGAGCAAAGATTTTGTTCTACGTGACCCAGTCTAATGCCACTTAGGCATGAACAGTCATGCACAAATGGCTCTTCAAGCATTGCTGCACTGAGGTAGAACAACTGACAGAGTAGGGGTCCAGTGAAAGACCTGGATCTTGTTAAGTCCGTTGACCAAAGGGGACCTCCTCCATGCGGCAGTCAATGGCCTCCTTTCTGTATTATCTGTGCAAAGCGATTGGTGATGGACAGTGTTGTGTCTATGAAGCGGTTGACGCAGTTAGCGAGGCAAGTTTCTGTTCTGGAGTCCAGCTTGGAACCTGGCTTGTCAACACATTTTTCCCAGCAGACCTCCATGAAGTTGTGAACCTGGAGTAGGGAGTGGCAGAGAGAGATGAGAATGGATACAAGTATTAACAGCACGTCCCATTAGGACAAGCCTCTTTCAATTCTACTCACAACCTTCAACATGGCAAGTTTCCATTGCCCTCTGCGAAGGGTAACAAGAGGCCCCATTTCCCTCTCCAGCTTGGTGTACATGTAGCAGATATCCCTGCAGTCATGCTGCGCTTTTGATGGCACAACATAGCTACAGGGGAGACTCACACCCTCAAGAAAGTGAATCTGGCTGATGTGTGGCATAGGCCCTTGTCTTGCCCATCTAAAAAACCCCCCAAAACCCACCCCTCCAAAAGTATGGGTTTCGTGGGTAAAGTAAGTGAGGCTTTAACACATATTCAAAAAAACCAGCACATCTGAAACACTCCCAAATTTGAGAAATACATTCCAGGATCTGTGTACAAAAACCACATTTCCCACAGACATCCATACAGCATGTACACATGTAGCTAGTAACATTGAGGACAACAACACTCATACCCCAAAGCTACAGAAATCACAACAACCAAGGATCAATGAGTCCCATTCCTCCCCCCCCCCCAATAATAATAATAATAATTATAATAACACAGTGGTACTTGAACGGCTTGGCTCCCAAACGCCACAAACCCGGAAGTTGAGTGTTCCAGTTTGGAAACATTTTTCGGAAGCTGAACTTCTGACGCAGCTTCTGCGGTTTCTGACTGAGTGCAGGACGCTCCTGCAGCCGATTGGGAGCTGCACTTTGGTTTTCGAACCATTTCGGGAGTCTAATGGATTAAGCTTGATAACCAAGGTACCACTGTAATAATAATGGACGTGCACACTCTTCAAAGCTCTGTTTATCATTTCTCGAGTATGTGTCAGTGGTACACCTTATGCTGTATGGAAAATGTCCCGTGTTCAATCCTTGGCTATTTTCCAGTGGAAAATAAGAGGTAAGGCCCTGGAGAGCTGCTGCCAATCTGAGTGGACAATACAGGGCTAGATAAACAAATAGTTTAACTTGGTATAATATAGCTTCCTACATTCTTGTGGGGAACTTTTGGTGTGATAAACTGAGATCTCTGGTAGAGAAGCCTGGAACTGGCCATTTAGAAGCATCTGGGCATTTAAAGAAATCACTCCTCCATTTCTCACGGCAGAGCTGGAGCGAAGCTATAGGAGATCAATCCCCACCGCAAACACAAATCTGGGAGGAATTGTCTTTGACCTTGCCACAGTGGTGCAGCATGAGGCTATGTGCCGACAGCCCAATCCTATGCCTATCTACTCGGAAGCTAATCCCATTAAATTTAATGTTGCTTCCCAATCTTGCATGCCTCAAAAGGATTTGTGAGAAGGGGTTGCAAATCTAGCAGACCCGCCCATGAGAAAGTGCCATGTCCAGCTTCTTGGGGTGACTGTCAGGGCAAAATAGACAAAGGTCCTAAATGAATTATGGGAAGGAGGTTTAAGGTACAAGAAGGGGCAGAAGGTCTGGGTGGAGAAAGGGTATGAGGCAGGTGCAGCCATTTCAGAAAGCCCAGCCACCTGAAAAGCCGCCTAGGCAGAACAATACTGTAAAGTAAACTATAGCTCAGGTTTCTTAACAGGAGGGTGGATCCAGTTTGGATTCTCTTAATGGAAGCAGGTATAGTAAATAAATGACGTTTGGAGAAGACTTATATCTTTCACTTGCCTGGATAGAAAGGGGTGTGTGCAGAAACCTCTGGCTTTTGTACCGCTGCAAGGCAAATGTTACCGTGCAAAGTTATGAGTCACACCTATGGTGTCACACTGGCCTGAAGATCCCGGAAGCTTTCCCAAGGGGAACATGCCCCTGGGGCTCAAAAAGGTCGCTAGTCCCTGGTTTCCCCTCAAAAAAGGAAGGGGAGAATAGCTCAGAAAGGGCCTTACAAAGGAGCGGGGTGGGGTAAAGGGGCGTGCTACTAGGGATCTGTCAGACCCGCAGGAATGAGGGGAGAGGGAATTACAATTAGGTCTGAGTCGTGGACACGCATGTGGGTTCAGACGAGACAAAAAAAGTTCGTAATACAGTTGCTCTGGGAGGGGTGTTCCATGGAGAAGAGGCCAGGTTCAAGCCCCCGCCCCACTCAGCCAGCCACTCCTATTTGAACCTAGCCGATCTCGCACGGTTTTTGTACCTCCATGCACACACACGCACACGCATCTCGCGACATGTACCTGAGCGGCGAGGCGGGCGCGCTGCTCCTCGACTGCCACCAGGCGCTGCAGCTCCGACACGTCGGCCTCCCTCTCCGGGTCCTCCATGGCGGAGCCGCGGCCTCCCCGAACCGAGGTGATACGAAAGGCCCCCTCGTAAGAAGGACGAAGGCAAAGGCGAGGACCACTCTCCCCACACCCGCGCGCTCAAGGGGTCGACCGGAAGCGGCGCCTCGTCGACCGGAAGCGCAACGTCATGCTTCCGGTTCCGGGGCAGCGAGTGCCCTTGGGCCATATCCCTCCCTCCCTCAGAGCGGGAGGGCACGAATAGGCAGAAGGGGGACGGCGAGCGGTGCAAGATGGCGGCGGGGCTGCTTCTGCTGCGGGCGGGGCTGGGCAGACCCCACGGCGGGGGAGTCGGTGAGTGAGCGGAGGGGGACGGGGGGGGGCGGACCTGACTTGCCTTCTGCCTCGCAGGGACTCGCCCTTGCTCTCCTCCCTGTCTAAACTGACATTTGAGAACGGAGGAAGCTGCCTTGTACGGAGTCCAGACCTTTGGTCGACGTAACTCGGTACTGTCTGCACTGACTGGCAGCGGTGGCTTTCCAGGGTATCAGACCAGGGAGTCTTTTCCCTGCCTTGCCAGGGGGCACCATGGAAGGGGTGAACTTGGGACCTTCTGCTCGCAAGGCGGGTGCTTTGCCCTGCCCCATAAGGCAAAGGGACATAGGATACTGCCTCGTCCTGAGTCAGACCTGTAGCCTAGCGCACTGTTGTCTGCACTGACTGGCAGCAAGGGCTCTCCAGGGTTTCAGGCAAAGGAGTCTTTTCTCAGTCCTGCTCCGAGAAGCTGTAGAGGATTTCACCTGGGAGCTTTTGCATTGCAGGGCACCAGTGGTTCTGCTACTGAGCACCCCATCCCCCCCCAAAGCTATTTTGGGGAGCAAAATAATGTATATTGGTGTTGGTGGTTCCTTGTTTGTTTCTCCTCTACTGCTGTCCCTGTGGCTGGGAAGTTTTTCCTTTCAGGTCTTCTTTCCTAGCTTCAACTTTTGTCCGCTTCTTGCTGTGTTGCATGGAGCTGTAGCGTTATCCTTCTGAAGGATCCTTCTTGCTCTTTTGAAGCAAGAGGCAAGCTTTGGGGCTCCCTAGATGAGATATCTGGTTTACTTTCTCCCTTCTTAGGAAAGGCTTCTTTATCATTGTGGTCCTTAGGTATTTGCTAATGTCAAACTAATTTGCTTTGGTAGCTGCACTTTCCTTTGCTTTCTCTTCACTCTATACCTGCTAACCTTCCAGCTGTTGCTCACAAGCAACTTACTCTGCACACCTTTCTGCTTCAAGAATTTCGTTGGGGTGGTGAAAGGAGCATGTCTTAATAATTAGAATAGAGACTGAGATATTTCTCCTATGTTAGTAAAACACGTTTTTACTAAAATGTGTTTTATGTGAAAGACAGACACAATTTTGTGCAGATCAGAACAATGCAGCTTTTCTTTCAGATGTGGAAGAGCAACATTTAATTACCAATTGTAAATCTACACACACACACACACACCTAATAACACATGCAAGTCATCAACTTGCAATACATGAGTGCCCCAAGGCATAGAAAATATTAACCAGGCTAGGTATCACCGCTGCCATCACAAACCCTTGGTCACATACACTTTGGGATGCTGTGCAGCAGCCTCTCAGATTATTCACTGCCCTGTAACATGTGACCTAAAAGCTAGCATGTGAGTGGAGAAGAGGGTAGTTTACCTTTCTTTGCAAAGAAATAAGAGCATTGAAAGGGGACATGCATTGACCTAACTGTTCTCTCTTTTGCTCACACTGCTACCTACCCAGACCTCTTTGTTTGTGCAATATATGGAAATGTAGGTTTGCACAATATGATTTTGGAATGCATCCAAAATTCCAGTGAAGCATATCTGGAGGACATCTTGTCCATCTGTTATCCAGCATCCCATCTATACTAACTTATGGGCTGCTTCACACATGCATGTTCATAACTTGATCCTGGGAGGCCGGGGACCCCATTTTGTTGCCATGTGAGGCGGTATCTGGAGGATACTTATATACTGATACCACACTGGCTTCTTTTATCACCTGTCTGTAGATTCTCATAGTGGGT
The DNA here is from genome assembly GCF_027172205.1 of Podarcis raffonei. Taxonomy (NCBI): domain Eukaryota; kingdom Metazoa; phylum Chordata; class Lepidosauria; order Squamata; family Lacertidae; genus Podarcis; species Podarcis raffonei. The sequence continues at coordinate 25,435,792 of NC_070616.1, forward strand.
TTTCTTGTCATTCAGTGGCTGGGAGAGCTGTATCTCTTTTCAGTTTCCTTTGTTCCTAAAAGCTTCCCTTCCAAAGTCTTTTTTTTTAATATCAGCATGTCATTAGTACTTATTATTGCATGCATAAGCACTTTACTCAAGCCTGAGGATTAAAGTCCTCTTCCACCTTGGGTGAGATTTGCCTGTTCTACCCACAGTTCTCCTGAACAAGATTGTCTTCACCAGACCAGCTGTTTGTGTTGCAACTGACAAGCGCCATCCTCTGACATGTAAAATCCACACATCCCCCAGGAGTTTAGGTAGGTCTTTCTTGGATTCCTTTACCGTGCTTTTGTTTCATGTGGCCATGCAAAATAGTTCGTGTGTTTTCTCTCTCTGTAGTTATGGCAGTCATCCTCAACTTGGCAAGCTAAAGCTGGAGACATGTTAGGAAGAATTTGCTTTCTGTAGTTCAGCAAGTGGTAAATGAAATCATTTTAATGACAAATTACTGTCATTGCTTTCACTAACAAATTATTGTTTTTTAATTTATTTCACTCTTCCCGGAAGGCTTGGGGAAGATCCTAGGATTATAAAAATAAGTTTTAGATTAATAATTATGAAAAACCCAATTCCTTTAAGTTACGGAGCTAAAACTTCTAGACTTGATGGTTGCAGAGGAGTACCTGGGAGTGTGCTGGGAGTGTCTGAAAAGCCAGAAAGCTGGAAAGAGAGGGTCAACTTGGTGGAATTTCAGTTCTCAGCATTCCCCTGTCTCCTGCCTGAACCATGCAGGTTCCATCCTACAGCTTCAAACATGCACCCCAGACAATGCCTGTTGTTTTCCTGTCTCCTACTTTCCCAATTTATTTTTTCTCAAATGTGTATGTTGCAAAGCTGTGTGTTTACATCCCAGCACAAAAGATGTGCACTCATTTTATGCAGTTTGCTTTATTTGCATCCTTTTATTCTGAACTTGAATGATGTGGTGAACAATCTTGGGACATTGAATTGCATCCCTGAATGTAGTGGAGTCTCAGGCTTTTCATATAATGGACAGCCGTGATCATCTGCAAAAGGGGAATCTGTTCTCTTGGGTTGAGAAAGAAACACTGTTTTGCTCTCCTGCTTGCCATGCAATCTCCTTCTGTTCCATAACGGTCCATAGATAATTATGTACTTTGCTGCCTCTGGCCTGTTTTAAATAGGACAACTAATTGGATGTTTGGTTTCCAAGTCTGATGGAATTCATGGGAACTACACAACAGCCTTGCAGTAGATGACCCTACAATTAAGAATGCATTTGGGTGCAGTTTTTTTATTTTATTTTTATTTTTATTTTTTTAATATTTTATTTAGGATTTTCTTGTTTTACAGAAGTGTAATGCCTCGTATTTCCCCCCCCCCATGTAACATTTTTACAAATCCGTTTCATTTGTTGAGGCGTTAGGGGGAGAAGAAAAAAAAGGAAAAAGAAAGGGGGTGGAGGGAGGGAAGATGGATGGGGGTGGGGTCAGGTGGTGGTGTTTCTATTATGCTTAATGTATGTAGAGTTTGGTGTCAGCGTTGTTTGTGTTGTTCACTTGTGTTCCTTTGGTGGTGAGAGAGTTTGGGGTTGGCCTAGGGTGTGATTGTTTGTTTGTGATTGGCTGTGGTGATCTTTGTTTTCGTGTGTGAGTGGGGTGGGTGGGTGTTTTGGATCAGGTTAGCCATATTGATTTGTATGCTGTTGGTGGATTATTGTCATTGTCTTGTTGGGCTGTGTATGTGATAAAGGGGAGCCATACCGGGGTGAAGGTGTCTTCTGTTTGTCCCCGTGTCAGTTTCAGTTTATTAGTTAATTTTTCCAGTAGGGCTGTTTCCCATACTATTTGGTACCATTGGTCCATGCTTACTCCTGACAGGTCTCTCCAGTGTCTGGTTATGGTGTTTCTGGCTGCTGAAAGTAGGTGGGTTATGAGTTCTTTGTGGTGTAAATGGGCGTTGTTGTCTTGGAAGATGTTTAGTAGGGCCAATTCTGGGGTGATATCTAATACTTGTTTAGTTATTTTACATATTTATTGTATGGCTGTTGCCCAGAATAGTTGGATTTTGGGACACTCCCACCACATGTGGAGGTATGTGCCTGTGGAGGGGGTGCAGTTTTTTTAGAGGCTGGCTGAGGCCCATGTGGTGTAGAGCGTGTGGTAAATAGACCTAAGCTGTTTCACTCAAAGGTGTTCTCTTCTAGAGGTTTTTTAGCACTGACTAGCGCTCCTGTCCCAAATGCATTGCATGTAAGTGAGTGTGGCGTTTGCCTCCTAGGTGGGTCTTCAGGAAAGGGTTAAATGAGTGTGAAGGGATTGGCCAGTGGGAACCCAAGGGGAGGAGTTAGAGTTAGAGCTGGAGTAGTTTGGAAGTCAGTTGGGAGTTGGAGAAGGAAGAGGGAGGGTAAGTCTGTGGGTTGGTCGAGTTGTGTTGTGAGAGAGTGAGAGGAACTGTTAGGTGGAGTCATATAGATAGTTGGGATAATCAGTTTGAAGTTGTTAGGAATGTATAGGTCAGTAAAGACACTAAGATTAAGAAACTGCCAAGAAAAATTAACTGAAACCATAAACTTGTTCATGCCTATAAAATAAACTTGATTATTTGTTAACTGTCTGGACTCTGTGTGTACCCAAGAGAAACGGGTTGGTGGCAGCGGGAAAGCAATCACAGTGGTGGCACAGGGATCAATAGACCATCAAACGTCCGGGGACCCTTTGTGATCATCACAGTAAGCCATTTTGGAGTGTGTTGTTGTGTAACTACCTTCCTGTAATATATCTTGAAATAGGTGCCTTAAAAGTAATCCAGCAAGGATGGATGAAAGCAGAACAGTTCACTTACAACTCTCGTTGCAAACTTAGCACCTTAGTGCAACCTGCAGATGTTTGTTAATACTCTCAGAGTCAAAGCTTGTGCTTTAAAGATGTAGGTGGTGATGGAAAAATACACTTGTGCCGTATCTTCGACCATCTGCCTTTGTAATTAAACACTCTTGCTTTTGACATGTGCCAATTCAACTTTTCACAGTGGATGATCCTTTCCACAGCTAGTCTTGAATGAAGCTGGTGTTTTCCCTGGTGTGTAATAGTTCTTTTCTAGTCCATATATAGTAGTTGTGGCACTAGTTGTGTTGTCTGTTGCATCTGCTAAGTTCCTGCAGTTTGTATGCAGAATTTTAAATAGAATCTGGTGTTCTTGTTCACAACTTGGATTTTTGGAAATTTCGTCTCTTACCGTACCAGGTTTTTTAAAAGCAAGTTTCTAGTCCTCGTGGCTGTGGAGATATGCTTGGGTGCACCCAGGTTGTGCGTGCAAAAGCTTCAATATTCAGGGGGTCAGGCTTATGCACTCCCCTCTCCCAAGGCTACCTGCCCCTCCTTTCTCAGCTCCAGTCATATTCTTCTTCCAAGACACACTCAACCATCCCTCTGTCACCTGTAGATTTACTTCTGCCACCAACTTGCTACATCTCCACAAAAAAGAAGGTATGCAAATATCCACTGTTCAGTTCAGAATAATGCATGCAAACGATTGATAAGCAAATCTGCATAAATGATGTTTGGGCTCCTGATTTGGTTGTGGGAGGCTGGGAGAAGGGTTTTTTTGTGCCATCAAATTGTTGTTTATATTCTTCTACCTTGTGAGCCACTTGGGGCACAATTGTGTGTAAAAGTGGCATACAAATAATCAGATGAATATATTTAAATGTACTGTTTTATGTATCTTGAAGGGCCAGAAGATAAGACAAAAAAGTCTTTACCCTTCCACCCAAATCAGTGTAACATTGGTAGCAAACTGCCTCCATGTGTGATTGATGCTGGGAATCAATGAAAAAAAATCCATATTTTTTGTAAGAGTCCTGTTGGAGGCAAGGTTATTTGTGCTTTTTTCTGGGGTTATGTGGCCTGGTTACCTCCTTTTCCTTGCCACCTGTTTTACCTCAGATCTGGGACAACAGTTCTGCCAACATTAATCAGTTACCATTTCCTCTTTGGAGGCTCAACCGATATGATCGTTGGCATGAAGAAGTCAACTGTTGCCAAATTTCAGGGGGAGACCTATAAACCCAACTAGTTTGCATTGATTTGTTGACAAATGTTGAATCATTAAAGGTGCCCTTTATTCATTCCCAGCTCTCGAGCAGCCGTTCCTGGAGATTATTAAAAGTGCTTCTTCTCTCCCTGTAGCTGGTTCCAAGGCTGCCTCTCTGCACTGGACAGGTGAGCGAGCAGTCAGTGTCCTCCTGCTGGGGCTCCTGCCTGCAGCTTACCTGTATCCTGGACCAGCCATGGACTACTCGCTGGCTGCCACTCTCACACTCCACGGTCACTGGTGAGTAAGGAGGGAAGCAACCCAACCGGGATTAATTCCTGCTGCCTCTCTTGCTCAGTTCAGAACCCTGGATTGCAGTGGGGTCCAGAGGCTGGTTTCTCTGTGCTGCTTTGACTCTGTAGCCCTGGAACTTGCTTCATCCCATCATTCCTTCTGAGATCTGGATTTCTTTCAAGCATGGTAGCAAGTTCATGAGAGGCTCAGGTGGTCTCATTGGCATGGAGTGCCACCTTCAACCAGCTTCAGCTGGTGGCCCAGTCACACCCCTATCGGGTCAGGGATAACCTAACTTCTGTCGTTTATGTTCTAGGTTACCTCTAGGTTAGATTACTGCAAGACGTTCTACACAGGGCTGTCTCTGAAGGCAGTTCAGAAATTCTGCTGGTGCAGAATTCAGCAACCAGGCAGCTCACTGGGCAAGATGGTTGGAGCGTATAACACCAAACCTGGCCTGACTGCACTGGCTGCCAGTTAGTTTCCCAGCCCAATTCACAGTTCTAGTTTTGACCTATAAAGCCTTAAACAGCTCAGGACTGCAATACCTCAAGTACTGCCTCTCCTCATATGAACTGATCAGGACTCTGAGATTATCCTCTGAGGCCCTTCTTCATGTGCCTCCTTCATGAGAGGTTCTGAGGGTGGCAACATGAGAAGGGGCCTTTTCTGTAGTGACTCCCCATTTGTGGAATGCTCTCACCCGGGAGCCTTCGTCCCATCTCTTTTGACTCCAGGCAAAAAGTTTCTTGATAGGCCTTTGGCTAATAATATTCTATGGCCCTTTTAAATAGGTTTGTAGGAGAGGGATTACAATATTGCTTTGTTGTGTATTTTGCACCCTCTTTTTGTAGTATTATCTTGCGAACCGCCCTGTGATCTTCAGATGAAGGGTGGTCTACAAATTTAATAAATAAACAATAAATAAATAGAGTGTGAAAGGGTTGGGGGAGATTCTTGGCTTGCCACATTGCTCATCTAAAGATGAGTTTGTAAACAACAGCAGGGGTTGCTGTAACCAAGGGAGTTGCCACTTCCATAGAGATGCACAGGGACCTCTGTGATTTATTTCTGGCATGGGGAGTTTGCCTCTCTGCAGAACTTGTTGGGCTCCCATCAGTCCCAGTCAGCATGGCCATTGGTCAGGGATAATGGGAGTTGTAGTCCCAAGAGCATCCGGAGGCACCAGGTCCCCCAGCCTTGCAACATTTGAACCTACTTTTCGGTAAAATTGTTATAAATTTGTTGCATTGGGATTGGTCCTGCCTCTGAATGCCAGATGCTGGACAAGCAAGCAAGAAGTGTTCAAGCCCACGTTGGACGAAAGATTCCTGCATTTGCAGGGGGTTGGACTAGATGACCCTTGTGGTCCCTTCCAGTTCTATGATCTTTCTCCATGCTCTGCTTGTAGGCTTCCCAGGAGCACCTGGCTGACCACTGCTGGAGGCAGAAGCTTTTAGTCAATTCTTACAGCTTCTCACTTTTGCTCTCTGCCTTTTCCACATGCTGTCCTAGAAATTTACTCTCCCTTCCTGGGCTTTTACAAGCCTTTAGAAGCATTTTACAATTACAGTTTACAAGCATTCCCAGGAATATGCCATATAGAGGTTTATCCATGTCTGTTGTTTGACTTAACGCTAGAGGGCAGTGTGGAGCTTCAGAGATCCAGTTTGGTCCTGAAAATATGTAACTTGCCAGTGAAACAATGTAAGAATAACAGTTCGTAGAAATGGCCATCCCCAGCCAGCAGTACAGCAGAAGCAGCTATTCTCTCCCAAAGGTCCCCCCGCCCACAACCCCCCCAAAAAATTATTTGCCATCAGAGGGAGAGAAGAGCAGAGACTACATACACTTTCCTGGGGAGGGCATTTCACAGGTGGGGAGCCAGCAGTGGAAAAGCCTTGCTTTAGTAGTAAACCACCTTAATTTCAGAAGGCCAAAGAACCTGGAAGTGGTCCTTTGATTTCTGCATCCAGGCAGATTCCTATTGAGACAGGAGGTCTTTCAGGTACCACATTATGTCTTTGTAGGTCAATACTGCACCCAGAATCCAACTAGTTAATCGGCAAACTGACTGTGGTTTTTTTTAAATGTTTATTAGAAATTTGCAACAACAAAAAAAGCTCTTAAGAGTTTACAAGATTATAAACCCTATAAATTTGATTAAATTGATTATAGAACATTTATGCAATATAAAGAGGAGAAACAGGAAAGGGAGGGACCCATAAAAGACTAAACAAAAAGCCATTCATACAGTAGCTCAGCAAATTTAAGGAATGTTCATTACAGAGCAAAAATTTTACTCAGAGAAGAAAACATACCATAGACACTTGTTTTGGAAGTAGGATACATCAGAGGAAGACCTTGAGAGTGAGGGTAGCTGTTCCTCTCCTGGAAGATAAGGCACCTGAATTCTGGAACGGGTTGCTGGTAATGGAGCCTGTTACTGTGGGGGAGGAGCTTCTTTTGCTTTCTTGTTAAAAAGTCTGTTGGTGTTTTTCTCAATCTCAGCACTCTCTGCACTTTGACTGTGCTCCCCTTTGTTTTCAGATTGTACATGCGTAGATGAGTCGAAAAACACAGTTTTTCATGGCGCTCTAGTGGCTGTGCTGGCTCATTTACCAGAAGTAATGTACAGTGGTACCTCGGGTTAAGTACTTAATTCGTTCTGGAGGTCCATTCTTAACCTGAAACTGTTCTTAACCTGAAGCACCACTTTAGCTAATGGGGCCTCCTGCTGCCGCCGGAGCACGATTTCTGTTCTCATCCTGAAGCAAAGTTCTTAACCCGAGGTACTATTTCTGGGTTAGCGGAGTCTGTAACCTGAAGCCTATGTAACCCGAGGTACCACTGTATTTAGCATTAACTCTGGAAGTGTAAACTCGATTTTGACCAAACTAAGCCTCCCAGAGCAAAATATACATTAGGAGGCTTTGTATTGTGTCCTAGGCATCTTATTTTTTTTTTAAACTCATCTGTGCATGTAGTATCTGAAAACAAAGGGATGCGTTGGTTGCCAGATGTGAAGTATATTGGCATTATTTTCAGCTCCTCTACCCCACTACCTAGTCCAGCATTCTGTTTCCATAGCGGCTAACCAGATGCCGCTGAAAAGCCTATAAGCGCAACAGCACACTCATAACCCCCAACAGCTGGCATTCATAGACATATTTATTATACCGGAGGCATCCAAGATCAGTGATACCAACCTTAACCTTCTGTTGAATTGGTAATTCCTGAAATAATAGTGCAGTCTTGGAATGCCTGGCTTATGAATTCTTGGCAGCTGATTAAAGGTTCCAGGGCTGTGTTCTGCTGTGCTTTTCGCTGACAGTGCTGTTTGTTGTGCCCATAGGCAACATGTCTGCAAGAGCTGCTGTAATACTCCTTGGCACTCCTCCATAGGCTTGTTGCGTAGTGGTTGGTTTAATGCGATGTTCATAAAATACCTTTCTGCTTCGGTAATACAATCAGTCATTCAGCACAACCTATGCTCCTTCTGACTTGCTTTAATAATGCTATCTGGATAATTTGTGAAAGCAGTTGTGGTCCTCAGTTCCATCAAGGTTAGATTTTGAGCTTTTCTCTTTCCCACTGATACATCTCACACCTGATCTCAGCAATGATAGCTGTCCAATTAAGAAGGCAAATAATTTTATTTTTGCAGAAATGGAAAGGGGTTGATCTTTGATGAAGGCAGCCAGCACCCCTCTAAGGGGTGTGTCAAGTGACCAAAAGGGATGTTGCTTTGGGGATCAGCCAATTCCTATGGAGAATACCCTAGAAAACATTTGAAACTATGTTGGGTTGAATTGTCTTCATTTTTAGCTTTTTCTTCTTCTTCCTTGTAGGGGCCTTGGGCAAATAGTAACTGACTACGTCCATGGAGAGACATCTATTAAACTGGCCAACACCGGCCTCTACATGCTCTCAGCGCTCACCTTTGCTGGCCTCTGCTACTTCAATTACCACGATGTGGGCATCTGCAGGGCCGTGGCCATGCTGTGGAGCCTCTGAGGCACAATACGTCACCTACCGGCAACATTCAACGATTGTTCACCTCTGCCTCTGCTTCATTGTATTATTGCCGAGTCATTGAATGAGGGAGAAATAGCAACAGGGGGTCCCACGCTGCATATAGCAGAATGACTTGGGGAAAGAGGCATCCAAATAGCCATTCATCAAATTGTGGGGATCTCTCGCTGAGAAAAGAGCTAGGCTTGAGACAGGCTAGAGAGCTCACAAAGTTTTGGTGTTAATGCAAAGGGCAAACTAGTAGTGATTGTAGTGGCAGCCTTTTTTTGTATGGCCGACCCTTTCCCCTGTCAAATGGCAGCTTGGTTTCAACAGGTGCAGCAGAACTGGTCTTGAATTCCAGTCACTTGGGTTTTTTTTGGTCCTGATATTGCAATTAGTGGATTGTGTACACGGCATCTTGCATAGTGCTCAGGCTGGGCCCTAAGCAGTTGCTGTGCAAAAGGGAATTTTTCTTTCTTTTTTTTGTTTAATTGATGTACAATAAAGAATTTACAGAACCCTCAGCTGTTTGATTCTGAAGTCTCTTTCTTTGAAAATCCTTTCAGTTGTCTCTGATGTTGCTCAGCTTTTTAAAAAAACCCACAATCCCTTTAAAAGATAACAGCACACTGTGTCCTCTCCTACTACTACCGAGGCAGTTAACACTTTAAATAAAACAGTTAAAATTTTATTTGGATGATAAATCAACGAATGCTTTAGTTGATTGATTGGGGTTGCGTGCTAAGAAAGCCTTTTGTTTTTTGTTCTTCTGAGTTGATAGAATGAGAATTTAAAAAGAAGATACCAAAGGTGGTAGCTTACGTTGTAAATTGCCTCTCACTCCCTTTTATCCCCAAAATTCACCTATATTGAGGTTTGGAATTGGGCATTCATTGCAATCAACAGTTAAGATTAAAACAATAATAAAAATATAGTAGAATTTCAAGAGAACTTGTTCTCAAACTGTTAAGGTCAAAAGCAACACTTTTTATTGAGCCCAACAACAAGTAGGGATCCAGTCAAACGGGCACAGTGCTGTTTGCAGTGATATATTAAGAAACATGTTTTAATGAGTCAGACAATTGCGCCACCAAGCACAGTATTGGCTGCTTTTGACCGGCTGCGACTTCTGCAGCTCTGAAGCAGAGAGCGATGTCTGTCTTCCCCTTGTTGCCGAAGAAATGTTAAGGAGATAGCCCTGTAACTTTTGCTGAGCATGTGCTGCAGCACTGAGCTATGACCTCCCACTTGGGAAAATTGCCCAAATACAGGTAAAGGACAGTTAAGTCCAGTCAAAGGTGACGGGTTGCGGCACTCATCTCACTTTCAGGCCGAGGGAGCCGGCTTTTGTCCACAGGCAGCTTTCCAGGTCATGGCCAGCATGACTAAACTGCTTCTGATGCAATGGGACACTGTGACAAGTGCCAGAGTGCACGGAAATGCCGCCGCAGTGGTACCTGGCGTGCTTTCAAACTGCTAGGTTGGCAGGAGCTGGGACAGAGCAACGGGAGCTCACTCTGTTGCAGGGATTCAAACCGCTGACCTTTTGATTGGCAAGCCCAAGAGCAGGCATAGGCAAACTCAGCCCTCCAGATATTTTGGGACTACAACTCCCATCATCCCTAGCTAACAGGACCAGTGGTGAGGGATGATGAGAGTTGTAGTCTCAAAACATCTGGAGGGCTGAGTTTGCCTAAGCTTGCCCAAGAGGCTCAGTGGTTTTGACCACAGCACCACTCACATCCCTAATTGCCCAAATATTCCTTAATTAGCTGACTAAGCTCTTCTTTAGCAACATTTGAAGTATATGGAAAACAAGACCTTGGCTCAAGTTGCCTGCTTGCTTCATGTTTTCAGACACCTTCAAATGTTACAGAAAAGGCACCGTCAACACCGGAGACTCCATCCTTCGCTGCGTCACTTGTTGCGGTCTTTAGTTTAAACCTAATTATTCAGTTCTTGGAGAAGCATGGCGTTTTTGTCTCAAGACCAATGATGAGTGCAAAAGGCCTTGGTGGGAGGACAACTCACAGAACTGCCTCCCACCGATGATTCACTTGAGTCCAGCAGCTCTGATGCTCATAGCTGAGGGCTGTCTGAAGCAGGGATTTTCCCAGAACAGTGAATGACCTTAAACTCCCATGTGTGAACCAAGGAGTTTGAGACTGAGGTTCCTGCTTGTTCCTACCTTCCCCATTTCTGCCCCCACAATGCATTTCCATGGTCACAAGGTCTAGAAACTTGCTTTAAAAACAAACCTCAGATTTACATGTGTCTGTACCAGAAAACACTACAAAACTGCAGAAACCAACAGCTATTAACGGTTTAGCGGATTAGCGGCAATTAGCAGATAAGCGGCTTAGCGGCTTTCAGAAAAAGCAAAAAAATCGCAAGAACCCGAAAAAAAAATCGTCTTGCGAGGCAACCCCATAGAAAAATTCGTCTTGCGAAGCGGCAAAAAAATCGGAAAACCCTTTCGTCTTGCGTGTTTTTCGTCTAGCGGGGTACCAGTCTCCAGTAAAAGGATTTTAGGTTCCTAGCTGGCAAAGGCCCATATTTGATACCTCAGCTGGTTCTGGACTAGGTGGATCTCATCTGCTAAAAGATGGCTTATTGTACATCTATACTGGTTACTCATGGGCAGGAACACAAATGCATGAGAAAAAGGCAAGACGCAAAATGGTATGAAGATGCAGGAAACTTTACTAAGAGTTATAAAATGCCCAATGTATTTTATTACGCAACTTTCTCAGGAGCACTGAATAGTAGGCCTTAGTCCAAAATACTCTGTACAAAAATATTCATCAACTCAAATTACATATAGCATTCACAGTCATGAAACAGCCACTTAGAAAAGTGACACAGAGAGCTTTATAACAAAATATTTCTTTATACTGCAAATCCTGCGATCCTATAAACCTTGTGTGTTTTCCTTCGGGGCTCTGCAGTGTGTTATATAGATATTCCAAGATTTATTTATTAGGGATGTGATGTTTTTCATTACAATATTCTATATTACTTGTTTTACTTGTTTGTATTGTTGGTTTGTATTCCATTTCTAGTATTTTTTTGCTTATGTTTTTCTTGCGATGGTTATATTTTTCTTCTGGGAAGTGGGGAAGTATGTAGCTTTATGGACTCGTCTATTCCATCGATTCTCTTTATCACCAGTTGTGTGACTCTGTCCCTCTCATTTCTCTCAAAGGCAAGGAAGTAGCCTTGCTCCAGTGAGGACTCAAATTTGTAGAATTGTCTGTCAGCTTTCAAAAATGGGGTTTTGAAGAATAGCATATCACTTTTTTCTCCTGGAATGAATTCTGGGACGTCTCTTGGCTGGAAAGAAGAAAGATTAGAAATGTATTAGCTTAAAGAAAGTTCAGAATCTTGCAAACAGTGTCTGAAACAAGGCCTTGATCACATCACCAAACACAGAGGCAAAAGCAGCCCAGAGAGATCCCATGCTAAACAGCCAGTTTAGGAAGGCTTCTCAGTGTTTGAATTAAATATGCCTCTCTGTAATTTAAGACCCTTGTTGGAGAGTAGACTCAAGCAATCGGATCCTGCTACTGCAAGTAGTTCTGGGAACTGGTTAATACTTTGATATGTAACTCACATGGAAAATGCAACACTGTAGATGCTCATCAGACAGTTTCACATGACCATGACTTGGCCCTGGTCGCTCCATGCTCTAGCTGTGATTGTGCACAGTGAGATGTAATGCAACAAACCATGGTTTGTTGTGATATCTGAATTTGTGCTATCAGACAAACCATGGTTTGTGAATGTCCATGAAACCAGGATCTGACACCTGGGTTGAGAAGCTGGTGTGCATACGACTGTTGGGAAAAACTGGTTTGGTGTTACACGTGAACCTGCTTTTTCTGTGTAACTTGAGCATATGCACAGAGACAAATGGGACTACTTGATATTTTTTAATCTACTTAAAATGTTTTACTGGGCTTTTCCAAAGTTGGTCCCATTTCACTTACACTGGTGCTCAAACATTGGTCCATTCTGCCCCATTTTGTACTTCTTATTTTTTAAAATAATAACTAATTTTGAACCTTCTTTTTTAAAAAAAACTTTGTTGATAAAATCATGGCTAATAAAGAAAAAAAAGTTAAATTTGGACATGATTTGCCTCCAGGAAACACACATTGCGAAGAAACGCAGAAGGATTTTCATTAATAAAAGATTGGGGAAGGATTTTGTACCGCATACCAAAAAAAGAAGAGAGAGTTGAAAAAGCAAGAAACCTGAGAAGAAATAAAAAGAAAAGAAAAAGAATAATAAATTCCCCTCGAAAAGAGTTTGTGAAACAGAATATTAAGATATTGCAAACACAGTTCTCATTGATAATAAATCAAGAAATAGAGTGGGAAATTAAATATTTAAAACAGAAACAATTCAAACAGGCTAACAAACCAGTGAAACTATTAGCATGGCAAATAAAGAAAAGACAAGGAAAATCCTGTATAAATAAAATTAATATAGGAGGCAGAGTTGTGGAAAAACCCTAAAGAAATAAGAGATTAATTTATGAGTTTTTATACAGAACTATATCGAGCTAATAAATTTAAGGAACCGCAGACAGAAGAGGAAGGCAGTCGAGTTTTGAAATGTTAAAATGATTGTAAAACTATTGAAATATATATAACTGAAAATCATAAATTAAATAATAATAATAAATTACATTATTTCATGTGTTTTCTCAAAATACATAAATTTCAATTCTTTTCATGCACTTTCCTGTGAAATATACGTCTTATACACATTCTAATCATAGCATACATATTTTTGGAACGTATATGTTCCAGTGCACAAGGAAGTTTGGCACTGTCAAACTGGGTCAGTCTGCTGCGGAAAGATCACTCAGCCAATTCCTCATCCATCCCTTCTTGACCTGCGCAAGTCCCTCCTAGAGAGTCAACAAGGCTGCAACGTTAAAGGTACAGAACTTTAAAAGTGAGTCTTTATGGCAATTGGCAGTGGCTTACCCTAAACACCACCCTCATGTTGCTACCGTCTTTCACGATTTGCATGATGTAAGTTTCACCGTTCCACTTTATGCTGAAGGCCACTGGAAGTCCTCTCAGGTTGGTGTCTTGGTAAATGTGAATATTCAACGAGATTCCAGGTTCTGCGCACAAAGGACAATCAGGCACCTTTTGAAAAAGTCTCTAGGAGTGGCTAACAAAGCTCAGAGCTGAGTGCCTACAATTGCACCACTTTCCTTGAGGTTTATCGCCTACTGTCAACATTATTCATCACCTCTTCCCTTTGATTAAGTGGGCACAACTTCAGTAAGATGTGATGTATTCAGCATGCTGGATTTCTGCACAAAAAACCTAAAAAGTGTGTAACCTTGTGTTGGTGACTCAAAAGTATTTGACCAGCAGTAGAGGAGACTTTTGAGAGTCCCATGGACTGCAAGAAGATCAAACCTATCCATTCTGAAGGAAATCAGCCCTGAGTGCTCACTGGAAGGACAGATCCTGAAGCTGAGGTTCCAATACTTTGGCCACCTCATGAGAAGAAAAGACTCCCTGGAAAAGACCCTGATGTTGGGAAAGATGGAGGGCACAAGGAGAAGGGGACGTCAGAGGACGAGATGGTTGGACAGTGTTCTCGAAGCTACCAGCATGAGTTTGACCAAACTGCGGGAGGCAGTGGAAGACAGGAGTGCCTGGCGTGCTCTGGTCCATGGGGTCCGACTAAACGACTACGACTAAACGACTAAACAACAACAAGAACATGTGGCCATTTGTGTGATTAACTGATGGTCTCTGCCTTGTTTTTAGTGAAGGCTGGAGCAAATATTCAACACTTCTACAAGAGCAAGCAGCGGTCGCTTGCTTAAGACAAGCTGAATCAGGTGGCAATGGGGGCTGACCAGATATCTGCATAAAACTGATGGCTTTTAAAGAACATGATATATGATCTTTTCCCCCCAGTTTGAACTTAAGTGTACTGCTGGGTCAGACTCCATCTACTCCAGCATGTTTTTCTCATGTTGGCTAACCAGATGTTCTAATGGGAAGCTCAGAAGCAGGTCATGAGCACAATACGGTGGTACCTTGGTTCTCAAACTTAACCCGTTCTGGAAGTCCGTTCCAAAACCAAAGCATTCCAAAAACCAAGGCGCGCTTTCCATAAAAAGTAATGCAAAATGATTAATTTGTTCCAGACTTTCAAAAACAACCCCTAAAACAGCAATTTAACATGAATTTTACTGTTTAACGAGGCCATTGATCCATTAAATGAAAGCAATAACCCATGTACTGCAGTCACACACACAATCAATCAATCAATCAATCAGTAGCTGAACTGGGTTCCACACAGACACAGACACAAAACAAAAAAGAGCTGCAAAAACAAAAATGCAAAATAAGTAGCAAAACCAGACAGACCTCAGCGTAACACTCAAAACAGAAGTGTGGCACTCAGATCGTCAGCGTAACAATCAAAACAGAGGCATAACACTCAAACCAGAGCACGTTTGGCTTCTGAAAAAAGTTCGCAAACTGGAGCACTCCCAGGTTTGCTGTGTTTGGGTTCCAAGTTGTTTGAGTACCAAGGCGTTTGAGAACCAAGGTATCACTGTAGTACCCTTTTACTTGTGATTCCCCCCCAAAAGTTGTTTTTCTGTATTTCATCAAAGAGGGATGTGGTGGCAGAGCTATGAACATTTACAGGTATAGCTCAGTGCACCTTGTAAATCAACTAGTGGTTTTTAATTATCAGTGTGCTCCAAATGCATTTCCTGTTTAATATAGGTTGTCTTGAAAAACTGCAATGGATTCACAACTCCCCTTGCACAACTTGTTCCATTATTAAACTTCTCTTATCTTTACAAAGCTATTTCCTAATGAGCAATCTAACTGTACACACCTGCAGTTGTTGTTTTTAAATGTTTTATTTTGTTCCTGAATACATGAAGCAAGAGGAAAAAATAAGGTGGGATAGGTGAAACCGGTTCAGAGTTGGAAATATTGCTGTACCGTTTATCATTTCTTCGTCTGTCATGGATTCAAATGCTGCCATAGCATCAGCATCATCCTCTGGTCTCACGATGAGCACGTGATTTTCTTGGTTTCGGAAGATCTGTGCTGCCTTGCATTTTTCAGATTTTTTAAAGCTGTCTGCTTCTAAACCTTTCAAGAGACATGATAAATGTGGATTCAGAAGGAGGGCTGTAGATTTTTCTCTTCCAGAAAGTAATTGCTTGGGGAAGTTTGTAATGTTTGAGGTTTTATTGTGTTTTTAATATTCTGTTGGGAGCCGCCCAGAGTGGCTGGGGTATAAATACATTAATAATAATAATAATAATAATAATAATAATAATAATAATAATAATTGCACCCCACATGAGTGCTTTGAAGTGGGGCCATTTTCTAACCCTTGAATGTTGAATTAACTTTTCTTCAGGCAGGTTCACCCTTGAATCAGTATTTTTAGCAGGCCTAGATCTCGTCCCCTCCCCAACCATATTTTATTACACCATGTGTAAGCACTGTTCTTCCTCTCTTCTTCTCTTCTGAGATAATTTCTGAGTATTAAGCCGCGGTTTCCCATTACACCTGAACTGGGAAACTCGGAGCACTGCTCCTAGCCAGAAAGGATATGAAACCACTCACTAACCCTGGTTTCATATCTTGTTTTATAAATGGAAATTAAACCACAGTTTCCGTATTCGGAAGTAAGGGGAAACACTGCCAATAAGACTTGATTGATGTGCTGAAGCTGAGTGAGGATTGACAATGAAAGATGTGGTCACAACACTTGTTCTCAGTTTAATAAACCATAATTCTGGACTAGGATTATAATTTTTGAACTACATCAGTTCCACCTCTTGATTATTATTATTTTTTTGTTCTTTTGTCTTGGGTAACACAGCACTGTATACAACTGCTGTTATATTGGTGCATAAATCTGATTGGCTGTGCTGTTACATGTGATTTAATTTACTGAAAGTTTGGTGGCTTTGCATCATGTCTTGCACGAAACCACGGCCATTCTTGCTATGTGATGTTCAGCTGGGTGTGTGGAACCACTTGATCTTATTAATTCATTGCTGAAGTTAGAAAACAAAGTTGACAGTGGGGAAATGGCCCAATACTGATTTTCCACAGCATTTGATTAAATGGGGGGAGAAACCACCTATCCCATAAAGTCGAATTCTCCATACAAAAGTGTAACACCACAACACATTGGCACAACTCTTGTTTGTAGAGTAATTTATAACAGAGAATTTACAACTACCTTCGTCTTCTGTTCCAGCCAAACCACGAGCAGAGTAGGGAGAGAATGGGAAAACGTTGTTAGAGTGCATCCAGACAGTTTATTATTTGCTAGCTGGGTGTATTCTATACCCCCATCCCGCTGAATACAAAGGAATTAATATTTATCCCCCCCCCAAAAAAACCCTCCCTCCTATTACCAATTGGATTAGAACAGGGGTTGTCAACCCTTTGGGGCCTATAGGTAGAGCTGGCCCAGGACATTTTGACTCCTGAGGTAAACCACAAAATGACACACACACACCCAGCCAAAAAGGGAAGAAGGAGTGAATGGAGATCTACATCAGGAACGGAGGGGATAAAGATCTACATTGTGGCCCCAGAAGTGCCTTCTATTTGCCAAGAGGTTACTGTGGAGGAGCTGCCAAGAAGGCAACGGATCTGGCCTCCAAGGAGCATGCCACAGCTGTTGCTGCTACCGTGGCACTGGCAGCAGGCGATGCATTTCTTGGAAGCCAGATCTGCTGCCCCAAGGATCCTGCCATCTGAGGCGGGCGCCTCACCTTGCCTCGTGAGGGCTGCCCCTGCCTGTGGGCATACAGTGGTACCTCGGGTTAAGAACTTAATTCGTTCTGGAGGTCCATTCTTAACCTGAAACTGTTCTTTTTAAATATTTTATTATTAAAATAATTCAACATTAATACATACATATTATGAATATACAAACAAACATACATTTCATACAATCCTTAAAAATATTCATACATACCCACACTCAATCCCACAGATACTTCCTTTTCCCACCCCTCACCCCACCCTTGTGTTAGACTTCCAATCTACTCAATTGCAATTTCTTTCCACTTCTCTTACTTTCTTTCACACACTTTTAAACCAACTTTTCTACTTCTTTTTCTGTTACACATTGTTATCCATCTTATTTAGTATTTCAGTATTTATAACGGAACTTGTTTATTCTAATAGGAGTTCTGATTTTTCAATATGATTTTGCAAGTATCCTTTAAACACCTTCCAGGCCTTGTCTATATTCAACCTGAAACTGTTCTTAACCTGAGGTACCACTTCAGCTAATGGGGCCTCCCGCTGCCGCCGCGCCTCCGGAGCACGGTTTCTGTTCTCATCCTGAAGCAAAGTTCTTAACCTGAGGTACTGTTTCTGGGTTAGCGGAGTCTGTAACCTGAAGCATCTGTAACCCGAGGTACCACTGTATTTGCAAACTGGAGAAACAGCAGGCACTGCACACAACATCTAAACACATACCACAGCCTGTAGCATTGGCTACAAGAGAACACTTCTTTCAAGCCCAATTTCAACAGAGGGAGGGGGAGCTTGGAAACAAGGAAACAGAATTTCCTAATTCCATAGCAGAAGGTTTCTCTCCACCCACTCTTTGCTGCATCAAACCACTTGGTCCATCTAGCCCACTGATGTGTAGGTTGACAGACAGTTTGATCTCCTAGTTTGCAGCCAGGCTACAAGGAATCTTTTTAATTAGAGGTGCCAAGTGTTGAATTTAGGACTTAACCATGGCAAAGGGGAACTCTGCCACTGAACCGCAGACTGTTTCCTAAGTGCTGATAAGTGTTGCTACCAACAGAAATATATTGAGTACCCACAGGCAGTGGAGAACAGCCCCTGAATCGCTCACCTACAAGGGCAGCCAATTGTCTACTTTGCCCTCTGCTTATATTATTATGTAAACATTGCCCTAGTTTTTTTAAAGAGTCACAACCCACATCATACATTTTCCTTCAGATATTACCTTATTGCCTTACGTGCTTTCTCTGGAGATACTGGGCCTGATCCAAATGAGAATTAATCGTGTTTAGGCCTAGTGGTGCAATTTGCTAATCTTGCACTCTGGCCATAATGGTCTGTTACCAACACTCCTCTTCAGATGGCAACATGTATGACTTCATTTCACTTTAAAATGTGGGGTGCCATCCTTGCTCCATATGGGAAAGGCCCATAGCTCAGTGGCAGAACTAACATCCCTGGTTCAATCCTGACATCTCCAGGTGGGGTTGGGAAACCCTTATCGGAAACCCTGGAAAACCGCTACCAGTCAATGTTGAAAATAAAATTGGGCTTGCTGCCCTGATGCTAAACACAGTTAAGCACCATTTTGTTGTAGAAAACGATGGTTTTAAAAAAATAAAATGAGCATTGAAATTATGCATGTGCTCAGCCACACTAACTATGAAGTGTGTGTGTGTGTGTGTGTGTGTGTGTGTGATCCTGTGACCACCAGCATACCATGCTGACTCCAGAGTTGACACCAGGTCTGTTTGCCACTGCCTCCATCTGCCACTCTGAATACAGTGGTACCTCGGGTTAAATACTTAATTCGTTCCAGAGGTCCGTTCTTAACCTGAAACTGTTCTTAACCTGAAGCACCACTTTAGCTACTGGGGCCTCCTGCTGCTGCTGTGCTGCCAGAACACAATTTCTGTTCTCATCCTGAAGCAAAGTTCTTAACCTGAAGCACTATTTCTGGGTTAGCAGAGTCTGTAACCCGAAGCGTATTTAACATGAAGCATATGTAACCCGAGGTACCACTGTAGTCATTTGGGGGTAGGACCCTGATTATGGCCATAGCAACACCTCTGGAAAAAATAAAACCAAAATAATCCAGGCGAGAGTTACCTTCAAAAAAGAGGGTCCCATCATCTTCAATACGCAGTGGACACATCTGAATTATATCAGCCATCTTTGCTCTTTAGGAGTGGGGTAGGAGGAAGAAAAGGGTTAATAATATGTATTAGTTCTCTATAGAGTGTTCCAAGGTACATGATGCCTTTCTGCTCCCATGCTCAGGTGCTCCACAATGTAGTGTGGCAGAACTGTTAGGGAGACACACACAGAATTCAGGCAGCTGGAATTAGTACCATGGCTGCTGACCAATGAAAGGGTTTTTTGGCAGCTGTAGTCCATAACACATGGAGGTCACAGAGTTGGTGAAGACCTGCACAAAGGGAGTTGTGAGGGATGTAGTGGCTGCCTATTTCTCGTGAAAACTATGAATGAAGGTTTCCTACTTCTCTGCCGCAGAACACTGACCTTTCTTGTTTGCAATGACACCACTAGATTATTAATAATAATTTACATAGTCCAGAAATGTAATGCATACACAAATAATGTAAAAAAAGGTAAAGGTAAAGGACCTCTGGACGGTTAAGTCCAGTCAAAGGCAACTATGGGGTTGCGGTGCTCATCTCGCTTCAGGCCGAAGGAGCTGGTGTTTGTCCACAGACAGCTTTCCAGGTCATGGCCAGCATGACTAAACCGCTTCTGACGCAACAGGACACTGTGACAAGTGGCAGAGTGCACGGAAACGCCGCTGTTGCAGTACCTATTTATCTACTTGCACTTTGACATGCTTTCGAACTGCTAGGTTGGGAGGAGCTGGGACAGAGCAACGGGAGCTCACCTCGTCACAGGGATTCAAACAGTTGACCTTCCTATCAGCAAGCCCAAGAGGCTTAGTGGTTTAGACCACAGCGCCACCTGCGTCCCTACAAATAATGTATCTTGATGCCGTAGATGTCCTCTTTGTAACCTATTCAAGCTGAATTGTCTGATGTTCAAAAAATATGGTAAACTTTCTCCATCCCTTTATCTCCTTGCTAGGAAAATCTTCCCAAAGTAAGCTAGTGCAGAAGTTTACGATACGATACAATACAATACAATATCTTTATTGTCATTGTCCCATACAGAACAATGAAATTGAAAAATCTACATAAGACATTCAAAACCCAACAAGCCTGCTATCCCAGCTATCCCAACCTGGTTAGCCCCCTAAAAACTCTGATATCCCATTTTTAAATACAATATACTCCCATACAGACTCCTTACAATGCGTTTAAAACCAAAATCGTATTTGGGTAGAAACTGTTTCTCAGGTGGCTAGTCCTAGTCTTTATAATCCTGTACCTTCTTCCAGAAGGCAGAAGCTGAAAGAAATAATTTCCGGGGTGCGCACTATCCTGCGCTATCTCTGCAGCTTTCTTATGGCACCAGGAAGCATAGATTTGATAAAAGGTGGGAAGAGGGCACCCACCTTGGTTCCTTGTGGCAATACTCTATGGTTCCTTGAGGCAATACTCCAGTTGTTACCCCATCCTCAATACTTGACAACTGTGCCCACTACAGCTGCAAGGCTGGTTTACTTCAGGTAGGGATATCTTTAGGGATGTCAAGGAAGCAGATCCCAATCCAAGAGGCTGTGCCTTAGCAGCATCCTCTGTGAGGGATTATGGGGTGCCTCTCTTGTGTTTGGGGGAGACAGAGGTTGGTGGCCCTGCCTAGCTGCACCCAGCTCAGCACCCACTTCTTGCAGAGTAGATGGATTGACTTAGCAGTCCCATGTCTCCCTTTCTTAGCAGCTCCTGACAGATTTCCAAGCTGCAGCCTCGGAACTGGCTTCCTTTGCAACACAGACCTTCATTGGCCCTAAAGTACCAGCCCCAGGCAGGAGGCCAAGCTAGGAAGGGCGCCCTGTTGCCCCTCTTGCACGCAGCCAGGCAGCCACCCGCGCCATTGCAGCGCCAGGCTGCCCATCCTCACCTACCTGCCTCCTGCGCAGCCCAAGATCTGATGGCAACCGAGTCGGCTGAACCTTCACAAGCGACTGGGGAAGTAGTGGCTGAGGTCTGAGTATATGTGGATGATGCAGGAGAAAAGCCAAGCTGGGCGGTGCGTGGAGAGGAAGGGAGGAACAGACAGGAAAGCAGTGCACCAGACAAGGCAGTTTTACCACCAACCATATGACGTTTTTTATTGGGTTGCACAGTGCTGTAATTGAGGAAGGGCTACTGTGGCTCAGTAGCTGCCATGCACGTAAGAAGGTCCCAGGTTCTTGGCATTTCCAGGTGGAGCTGGGAAAGGAAAATGAGCAGCAAGATTGCATCCCCCCCCCAAACAGAACCATTACTGTTGAAAATAAGAAAACTGGAGGGTGGTTGGAGGGGAGTTAAGCAGAAACTGGGTATGTGTGGAAGGACTGCCAAGTCAGTTCATCTATGCTACTCTCAAACCACATTCCTGACCTCGACTTAGAATTATTTGACTCAACATTTATGGCATTTGTGTATGGTTGGTGTGTCTCCTAAAACAAAGGTGAACCTGATAGCCTTATAGCCTGCAAACCACATTCCTGGCCTCGACTTAGAATTATTTGATTCAAAGTTTATGGCTTTTGTGTATGGTTGGTGTGTATGGTTGTGTATGGTTGGTGTGTCTCCAAAAACAAAGGTGAACCTGATAGCCTTATAGCCTGCAGTAGAGAGTCCTGATCTAGATGCACCAGTGGTCTGACTACCTGTTTAAGGTAGCTTTTTTAGGTTCCTTCCTATCTTTTTGGACTTCCTTGAAAAAAGAGAAAAAAATGCTTCAAATAACTTAATAAATATAACTACAAAGACATGATTTGGAGTTGAACAAGTATGTCCCCTTCAATCTTTTCTCTTTATCCCAAAACTCAAGAATCAAGAACGCTCATATCTCATTTCTCTTTGTAATATATAGAATCATGAGTAGCTTATTTCTCAGCAGTGGCGATGGAGCAGGTGCCTCTCACACCAGGAAAGCCTGTGCACTCTGTCCATGCTCAGTGACGCTTTTTATTTGCTCCTGAGTTGTGCTCTGGCATTGAATGTAGGTTCTGGCTGTGTCCGCCTGGGATTGAGCCTTCGCTCCAAGTCCTTCACTTCAGGAGTCGGCATTTTGGGCTGTATGGATCTTTGAAACCTTTTCTAATTCTTTAATAATGCATCACTTATTTATTCATTCACAGGTCTCTGCAAACTGTTTGCATCTTTTTAGCTCATTTTCCAGAAATGGAGCCTCAATCACCTCAAGGATGTCCCACAACAGCTGAGGTGTCAGTAAACAGCAGAGCAATAGTCCTTTAGTTCCCATTTTAATTCTTCAAACACTAACAACATT
This sequence comes from Podarcis raffonei, assembly GCF_027172205.1. Lineage (NCBI taxonomy): Eukaryota > Metazoa > Chordata > Lepidosauria > Squamata > Lacertidae > Podarcis > Podarcis raffonei. The sequence continues at coordinate 25,458,345 of NC_070616.1, forward strand.
CCCTTAACTGTACATGAAGAGTTCCTAGTCACAATAAACTTTTCAGGATGATTAAAAACCTCCATAGTTCTTTAGCTTAACAACCTTGAGTATTAACAGGCAATCTAATTTAATTTTAATCAGTTTAAATAACTCACTTCACAAATGCTCAGCCGGAATAAGATGCCGAACTAGAAGGGCTGTTTTATTTAACAACAAAAATATTATCAAATTTATGCATAGATTATTATTATTTAAATGGAGACATTTACTGATAGTTGGTTCTCTGAGCATCAATAAGGAGTTTGATGTGAACAATTATACATTCCAATAATAATAATAAATAATAATAATAAAATATTTATATCCCGTCCTCCCCAGCCGAAGCAGGGCTAACAACAATAAAAGTAACACAGCATTCTAAAATCAATTCATTTTAAAATCAATTCAAAATCAAATTAAATTAATGGCAACCATTGGGCTAGAGTTCTGTGAGGATTACCAAAGGAGGGAGTCAGACTGTTCCTTGGCCAAAGGCCTGGTGGAACAGCTCTGTCTTGCAGACCCTGCGGAAAGATGTCAAGTCCCACAGCGCCCTAGTCTCTTGTGACAGAGCGTTCCACCAGATCGGGGCCATGGCCGAAAAAGCCCTGGCTCTGGTTGAGACCAGCCTAACCTCCCTGTGGCCCAGGATCCAAAATATGTTTTTGTTTGAAGACCGTAAGGTCCTCCGTGGGGCATACCAGGAGAGACGGTCCCATAGGTATGAGGGTCCTAGGCTGTATAGGGCTTTAAAGGTTAAAACCAGCACCTTAAACCTGATCCTGTACTCCACCAGGAGCCAGTGCAGCTGGTATAGCACCGGGTGAATGTGATCCCACGGTGAGGACCCCATTCTGCACCCGCTGTAGTTTCTGGGTCAGTCTCAAGGGCAGCCCCACGTAGAGTGAGTTACAATAATCAAGTCTAGAGGTGACCATTGTGTGGATCACAGTGGCTAGGTCAGGGCGAGAGAGGTAAGGAGCCAACTGCTTAGCTTGGCGGAGATGAAAAAATCCCGCCTTTGTTATAGCTGCAATCTGCGTCTCCATGGCAAACAAACTATGCAATTTCATGAGAAAAAATAAGTAAGACTGGGAATGTACTGCTCCCACAAGGCCACAGGTGAATAACATGCCCATTTGTTTGCCTTTGGGAAAAACTGGAGTTTGTATTTATGTCTCTTAACATAAATGCCCAGACTTTTCTACTTCTATATCTGTCTTTGGAATTCAAATCATGCTTCATAAAAGAACAAGGAACTGTAACTATTTCCCTTAAAAATATATATATTTAAATTTTTGAGTATTTTCTTGGAGTTCCATTGAGTCAGGCTATTCATGTAAATAAATGATTAAAGTAAGAGGTGTCAATTTGCTCAGCTGCTTGTTTTGATAGCTTAATCTATTTTAGCATACCCCATTCACTTTTCATAAGTGATGAAAATAATAGTTAATAGCACGGTCCTAACCATGTCGACTCAAAAGTAAGTCCCATTAAATGCACTGTGGTTTATTCCCAGGTAACATGGGTAGCATTGCAGCCTAGGTGCTAAGGAGTTAGGTATTTGATCAAAGGATATGCCAAATTTGTGTTCATGATGGCAATTGGATATGCTAAATAGGTTAGAGTAGAATGTTAGTTGGGACGCAGGTGGCGCTGTGGATTAAACCAACTGCAACCAATGAACCAATTCTGGAAGCCGTACCGGTGTATAAGCTAAAACCATATCCGCCTCACTTAGAAGTGCCAGCTGCTGCTTGAGGAGGGGCCGCTTTTGCAGCTTGTGACCCCCCCTTTCCCCCACGAAAGGGCCGGTGGCCGCCAAAGCAAGTGGAGCCCGGGTGGTTGCCACCACATTTTTCGCAGACATGAGGAAACCTACATGGTTGTCGCTGGCAAGAGCCTTTACTGTAATCCCAGCAATACAAGCGCTTTTTAAAACCTCCTGTTTTTGGCTTTTGAGGTTCAGGGGTATTCTTTTCAAACTGAGGGGCCACATAAGTGGTCCATACAGCCAAATCCCTCCGATCCCATCAGGCCGAGGGAATTTTTGCTGCCCTTCTTCTGAAATTCTCATCATAATCAAAGGCAGCATTCTGATCAGCCATTTCGAACGCCTTACGTACGATAGACTGGTAGACAATTAAATGAACCGCTCTCTTGGGATAACATGCTGAAACGATCCCGGCAAAAACCTGGAAACAATCCAACCAGCGCTCAAAGGTTCTATCCACTTTAGAATCAGTAGCCCGTTTCTTAGAGGATAGAACTGACTTCTCTTGGGCCTGTGAACTGTCTACTGGAGGGCTCAGTTTGAACATGTCGACACAGCGACCGTTCAATATCCTAGTTCTCAACTTCTTTGAAAGGTGACACCCTGGGATCACATCCCTAGCCGAATTAGTCAACTTCTTAATATCAGGTAACAACACCCCATTTAAGTATTCCTGAGTGGCCCCATATTTTGCTCAATGGGAGTTGGCCCTCCGCTCCCAAATCCATTTGGGGAAACCAGAGGCCGATTCTCCCAGACCCCAATAAAATTCTGAGGAGGCCTCTGACTCAGACTCTGAAGTCTGCGAAGATGTACCTGACGATGAAGAGGAGGTGTCCCTCCGCCCTCTCTTCGCACGCTTTCTGGAAGACTTCTTGCGGCGGCGTGTGCCGCCCGAAGAGGACTTGGCTGGCACAGGTAGGCTGTCCTCCTCAGAAGACTCTGATGCTGGACCCTGAAGTGCAGCGCCTGGGACAGACTGAGAAGAGGTGGCAGGTGACTGATCAGAACCCACAGAGGTACGAGGTAAGGGTTGCAAAGCTGACCCTGGCCTAGAAGACCCCCTACGCCTAGACGGGGCCTTTCCCTGTCGCCCCCTCCCGGTTGTGCGCCGAGAAGGGGTTCTGCCCTCCCGCATGTGAGAATCAGAAAACAAAACACCAGACATGGGCAGATCATTTTCATCACTAGATGCGGAATCAGAAGGTGAAGAAATTGCAGCCGCAGTGGACACCGCTGGTTGCTGGCTAGGCCCGGCGCTACAGCGTTGGATCAGGCCATCTACTTCAGAAGCAAAGCGAGCCAAAGCAGCTGGATCGCCCGCCAGGCTCGAAACCAAAGATTGGAGACGCCCTGAGGCTTGACCAGTCGAGGGGGATCGAAGCGACTGAGAAGGTCCCCGAATGGTCCTTTTAGGCGGAACGGTCAAGGCAGGCTGCGCTGGGACTCTCTTAGAAGACATGATGGCTACCAAGAAAGAGAAATATCAACACGAGAAAAGAAGTTAATGCACCCCAGATACCTGGCGATCACAAAATGAACCAAAATAAAACAGTAAGCTACTTAATTAAGGAGCATCCAATTAACCAGAAGGTGCCTTTTCCTCTATTGGCCACTAGCTGGCAGCAAATTTGCTTCCCTGTACTAAATAAAACAACAGGCTGCAATGCACAGAATGTCCACAAAGCGGCAGGAATTAACAGTCTAAAGTATTTCAGGGAGGCAGCAATGCTCAGAACGGCCACCAGATGGCAGCAATTATGAGCCTAAATAAAGCAATAATAAAACAGGCTGCAGTGGCTCAGAACGGCCACTAGATGGCCTGCGTGAGCAATTGAAGCCCGGAAAATGGCGTTCCCGCCAAAACGGAGCAGGGAAAGGCGGCTGAACACAACGGGCCTGCACCCAGGCCCAAGTTAGGCCGCGCCTGCCTCCCTGCAACCCCGCTTTGCGGGGAGGGCCGCCGAGGGCAAAAGAAGGCCGAATCCGGCCTCGGAAATCGGTGGGGTGGGGCGGGAGGGACTCGGGAAAGCTCAAGAAGGCCCAGTAGGGCCGGCGGCACCCCCCGCTTCGGCGCGGCACCAGGCACTGCACGAAAAAAGGCCCTTCGTCCAGCCAGGATCAGGCCTAGGCAGCTGCGCCCCTGCGCGGGCCGGGCGAACGCCCCTGCGGCTGGGCGCACTTCGGAGAGGCCTAGTGCCTCCGAACGTTAAGGTAAGCTACAGTGGGGGGTGGAGGGGTGGGGGGGATAGGGGGAAATTAAAAGACTAAGGGAGGTGGGAATGCAAGGGTAAAAAAAAATTTTTTTTAAGGAGAGAGGGAAAGTTAAAATAAAATTAATAATTATTATGTAACACCCTGCTTGTGGTTAACGCTTAGCTGGAATGAAATATTCAACGCAGCAATAGAGAAATTAAAATAATAATTTATTTGTCAGAGACACAGTGGTATAAGGTTACCAAAGCTCTTCCTTTCCAGCCCTGATGGCCAGGACTTATATTCCCTCAGCCCAGCCCCCTTGCTCCTCCTTTGGCTGCCTCTGTCCAATCAGCCTGGTTGAAATTCCTATTGGCTGTTTGCTAGAACCAATCATAAAAGATACACCCATTTCCTATTACCTTTTATGGGAGACAGAGAGCTATATTTTCTTCTATTTATAAATGGCAAATAAGTAGTCATATATCTTACATTTACCTCGACCAGGCACCTTAATTACCAGATAACCTTTGGCCCCTCTTGCCCTATTCCCTGCAAAACAGATGGCTAATGGTTCTAATTTTATCTTAAACAGAGATCTTGGGTTCATCTCCTCACACACCATCTATGAAAGATCTCCTTCTTTGGAGGTCTTTAAGCAGAGGCTCGACAACCATATGTCAGGAGTGCTCTGATGGTGTTTCCTGCTCGGCAGGGGTTTGGACTCGATGGCCTTTGTGGTCTCTTCCAACTTTATGATTCTATGAAATAAGAATCTAACATAAGAATCTAACATTTCTTACTTTCTAAATCCTTTGCATAATTACATTTAAGCCAATATATTTCATAACATATATAGTTTTTTTAGAAGAAAGGGAACTTAGTAAAAGCTAAGCTAAATTCTAAGTTCTCTAAAGCTTCAAAGCAGTTTCAGAGAGCTGCTTTGCCTAGTCCAGCTGCTGTTTCTATTTGCCCTTTTAACCTTATGAAAATGTGGCTCAAGTCTCTAATGGGAGGCACAATAATTCTTACTATTTACCAACTTAATTGCAGCTTGATTGTATTCTGTAATATGTAGGGTCAGTGACCTCAGCCTTTTTATGACCGCAATAAACCAGAGGGGCCCTCTGTCTAAGAGCTTGCCAGCTGCCTGCTGGTTTCCTGCCTCGAAAGAAACATTTGTGAATTTAAGCTAATTTTTAAGATACAACCTTGATCAAAAAATATAAGCCTTGATCAAGAATACAGACTTTGATCAGATGCCTCAATTACACAGAGAGGAAATTTAATCAAAAGACAAAATTAAGAATTAAATAGAGCTAACTCAATTAAAGCAGGCCAAAGACACAAGGATAATGGGTAATTAGTAGAAAAATACAACCGTCTCCCTTCACTGTGATCAATCCGATGCACGTGCGAAAAGAGGAAGCCCTAGCCTCGTGCCAGGAGTTTTACTATTTCTGGCTGTCAATCAATAAATGGCAACATTAACTTAATCCCAACAACAAGGGAAGCCCCAATCGCATCAGTGGCCAACGATCAATTAGCCTGCCCCCCAACTTTGGAGTGTCCTGGCGGCCCCCACCGCAACATGTGCTCTCCATGAAGGAGAACACGCTTTACTGGAATAAAAGGTTCAGCGTCCTAAGAAGGAACTGAAAGAAGGAGAGGAAGTAGCTGGGGTTTTTGGGTGTTTGCAGTGCCCACAGTTTGTCCAGGAAGTATCAGTATGTTGTGGGCAGCATGGTGTGGGAAAACTGCATTTGCAGAGTGGAAGGGTGATTCATAAGATTTGGGATGTGGGAACCCTGCACTCACTCCCTTGACTTACTGGTAGGTATATTTAAAACCTGTAATCAAATCACTGGTCTGTCTCTCAGCCAGTGAAAAAACTTGTCTCTAAGATTCCTGTGTTTCCAGGAAACTCCCTATTGAAATCAATTTAGTATTAGGAAATTTGGTGTCCTCATTCAGTTCAGTATAATAACAGTTGATGCCAGATATTCTGCTCATTTGCTGGAAACCTTAATTTTCCTTCAGTATTTGCATTTACTATTATAATTATATTGGCCCTGCCTCTTGGCTGGACACTTTTTCCACAGTTTTGTAAAATGGCAAATTATCCAGCTGAGAGACTGTTTAAAATCTATTTGAAAGCATCTTTAATGGCAGGGAGGCTGTTTTACCGCTGTATTAAGTTTTCAAATTAGTTTAAAATACTGCTTTCCTATTCAGGTTTTAATAAGCATCATTTACCATTGGTTGGAAGTGTCCGAATCATATGACGTGTCTAATTTTTCTTCAGGGCCTTCTAGCAGAGAATTCTGCTGCAGTGTGAGGTTGCAGGGTTTTATTATTATTTGTTAAATTTATATACAGTTTCTGGCATTCACTCTCTCATTTTCTTTCTAGATGCAAATCTTTTTACATAACTTTATTAACTCATTCTTATGTCCTCGGAAGCCCAATCTTAAATGCCGCTTACACACCTGGTAGTAACTTGCTATGTTGGTACAGTTAACAAATAGCATGACGGTAATGATTTGTCACAGTTATGGTACAAAATATGCTATCCGTACATATGTTACTGCAAGGAATTCTTTGCAACATCGGTCTGTAAACATTCTGTTACTCAAGTTTGCATTGGAATACAACCTGAAATAATACCAGTAGAACCAACTTCAAAGAAATTAAAGCAATTTCAAATGTAATTATTACAAATTACACTTAGGCAGAAATTAATTCAAAGAAATATCAGATGTAATGAGATTCTAAATATAAATTTGCAAGTATAAAGAGATTAATGGAGAATAGTGTTCCAGCTGGACACTATCAGGCAATATGTATTTGGAGAAAAATATAACTATGATGTTGGCTTGAGTGGAAAAACCATACAAACTCCAGATGACCCTTGCTGGGGCTATGAAGTTGGTCTGGGCCGGTCAATACTTGAATGAGGAACCGCCTGGAAGCTCCACGTATATTGTTTTAAAACAAATACTGTACAATGAATTGACAGCAACCCTGAAATGACACAGACTGTCCTCCTTATGACAATCAAAAGGCAGAAACAACCATTTTGGGCCCAAATACTTCCTTTTATCTTACTTTTCAGAACCACCACTCTACTGTCTCTGGAATGTATCTACGGAGATTTACCTCCCAAAGGGCACCCGTTATCAAATCCATAACCACATATTTTGTTTTACATCTATCTAGCCTTACAGTGGTACCTCGGGTTAAGTACTTAATTCGTTCCGGAGGTCCGTACTTAACCTGAAACTGTTCTTAACCTGAAGCACCACTTTAGCTAATGGGGCCTCCTGCTGCCGCCGCATGGCCGGAGCACATTTTCTGTTCTCATCCTCAAGCAAAGTTCTTAACCTGAAGCACTATTTCTGGGTTAGCGGAGTCTGTAACCTGAAGCGTATGTAACCTGAAGTGTATGTAACCCGAAATACCACTGTATTTACTTATAACCTGCGAGATTACGCCTTTAACCACATGCTTTAACCATAGTTTGGGGAAATTGTTTGGCACATCTTTGAACACTTCTCTGCAGAATCTGATGTTTTCTTATCCCTCATATGCCTCCCATTTTATAGATCTTCTCCATTTTGAAAGCAAATCAAAGAAGCAGCCCCTAGAAAACTGAACTGGGTTTAGGGTTGTTGCATCTCTCTATCATCTATCTATCTATATCTATCATCTATCTATCATCTATCTATCTATCTATCTATCTATCTATCTATCTATCATCTATCTATCTATCTATCTATCTATCATCTATCTATCATCTATCTATCTATCATCTATCTATCTATCTATCATCTATCTATCTATCATCTATCATCTATCATCTATCTATCTATCTATCTATCTATCATCTATCTATCTATCATCTATCTATCTATCATCTATCTATCTATCTATCTATCTATCTATCATCTATCTATCATCTATCTATCTATATCTATCATCTATCTATCTATTTAATCTATCATCTATATCATCTGTCTGTCTGTCTGTCTGCCTGCCTATCTATCATCTATCTATCTATCTATCTATCTATCTATCTATCATCTATCTATCTATCTATCTATCTATCATCTATCTATCTATCTATCATCTATCTATCTATCTATCTATCTATCTATCTATCTATCATCTATCTATCTATCATCTATCTATCTATCTATCTATCTATCTATCTATCTATCATCTATCTATCTATATCTATCATCTATCTATCTATTTAATCTATCATCTATATCATCTGTCTGTCTGTCTGTCTGCCTGCCTATCTATCATCTATCTATCTATCTATCTATCTATCTATCTATCTATCAGCTATCTATCTATCTCTATCTGGGATTTATTTTTGTCCTGCTTTTCAGGCAAAATAGCCTCCCAGAGCAGCTTACACATATCACTGATAAGCTAGTCCCTGCTCGCAGGCTTACAACTTAAAAGACATGACACAAAAGGAAGGGTTATTGGGAGGGAGGAAGAAAAAAGCATTAGCTATATTGCCCACCCAACCCTTTCTGCTACTTGGATGTGAAGGGACAGCAGCTGTGGGACACTCTTTAGATTTATGAAATAGTGAAGGAGAACCCCACCCCTGTAACTGTCATTTTCTGCAAAGGGACTGGGAGACAATATTAAGAGTGGGAGAGAAAAACAGATAAGAGGCCCTAACTGTGAGATAACCAGCCTCATATAACCAACATGCTTAAGTCTAATTAAGGCGTGAATGGCTTAGCTATGTCCACTTCCCTTACCTTGGGAAGAAATGAGTAATCAAGCCTATTGTTCAACCCCCAACCAACCTGAGCACAACATGTAAAGAGGCTAAGTTGGTTGCTCCAGTTTAGCTGCATGGCTCTCAGAAGCCACTCTTGAGTTCATTCACCAGTAATTTTGGAACTCTCACCACTGTAACTAAGCCAAGTTTTACTGCCCGTGTAACTCCTTCTGAATGCTGTATGGAAAAGCACATGAATCTGACCGACAGAGTTTGTAAGTAAACCATTTGTAACCAAATATTTGGTCTTTCTCCATGCTAGGGGAAGAGGGAAGTTTTGGAACTCATGAGGGCATATTTGAAAGATCTAATAGCCTATTAGACGCGGGACACGGGTGGCGCTGTGGGTTAAACCACAGAGCCTAGGACTTGCCGATCGGAAGGTTGGCGGTTTGAATCCCCATGACGGTGTGAGCTCCCGTTGCTCAGTCCCAGCTCCTGTCAACCTAGCAGTTCGAAAGCACGTCAAAGTGCAAGTAGATAAATACCGTATTTTTCGCTCGATAACACGCACCTGACCATAACACGCACATAGTTTTTAGAGGAGGAAAACAAGAAAAAAAAATTCTGAATGAAACAGTGGATGTATCATTTTTGTGCTTCATGCTGCGGCCACAGACATGTGATTTGACGGTGAGTTTGGGGTAGCCCAATGCAAAGATCCTGAGGATCCATGTGGATCCATGCTTTGTAACCACGTTTTTGCACCATTGCAGCCCCAGGCAACAGTGGGTGCATGATTTTTTTGGTGCAGGCTGTAGCCATGGACATGCTGTGTGATCTGATGGTGAATTTGGGGTGACCCAATGCAAAGATCCTGAGGATCCATGTGGATCCGTGCTTTGTAACCACGTTTTTGCACCATTGCAGCCCCAGGCAACAGTGGGTGCGTGATTTTTTTGGTGCAGGCTGTAGCCATGGACATGCTATGTGATCTGATGGTGAATTTGGGGTGACCCAATGCAAAGATCCTGAGGATCCATGTGGATCCATGCTTTGTAACCACGTTTTTGCACCATTGCAGCCCCAGGCAACAGTGGGTGCATGATTTTTTTGGTGCAGGCTGTAGCCATGGACATGCTATGTGATCTGATGGTGAATTTGGGGTGACCCAATGCAAAGATCCTGAGGATCCATGTGGATCCGTGCTTTGTAACCACGTTTTTGCACCATTGCAGCCCCAGGCAACAGTGGGTGCGTGATTTTTTTGGTGCAGGCTGTAGCCATGGACATGCTATGTGATCTGATGGTGAATTTGGGGTGACCCAATGCAAAGATCCTGAGGATCCATGTGGATCCATGCTTTGTAACCACGTTTTTGCACCATTGCAGCCCCAGGCAACAGTGGGTGCGTGATTTTTTTGGTGCAGGCTGTAGCCATGGACATGCTATGTGATCTGATGGTGAATTTGGGGTGACCCAATGCAAAGATCCTGAGGATCCATGTGGATCCGTGCTTTGTAACCATGTTTTTGCACCATTGCAGCCCTGTTTTTGCATCAGATCATTGCTATGTGATCTGATGGTGAATTTGGGGTGACTCAATGCAAAGATCCTGAGGATCCATGTGGATCCGTGATTGGAACCACGTTTTAAGTAGGGAGGGAAGGAAAAACATAGAAGCGACAAGGAGAGGGGTGTGCAGAGAAGCAGCTGGCTAAGAATGCAGGAGAGGGGTTTTACCGGAGGGAGGAAAGGAAGGCAAAAGTCCCCCCCCCCACAAGCCAGCCAGCTCTCTCTCTCTCCCCCCCCCCCCAACCTGCATGTTGCCTTCGAGTCCCAGACGCACGGAGAGGAGCTTTCCACTCTGCTTGCCTGGAGGGGAGGGGTTTTCTCTGCTCTTTGTTCCGTTTGAGCAAACACAGTAAGGAAACAGAAGCGGGTGGGCAGTAAGACCCTGAGGCAGAATGCAGGAAAGCAGCAACTTCCTCCTTTCCTCCCTTCTCTGGACTATTTGATATTTGCCTGATTTTTGCCTTCACTCGCGCTTGTCAGCTCCAGGGACCACACATTCGCTCGATAACACGCACAGACATTTCCCCTTACTTTTTAGGAGAAAAAATCTGCGTGTAATAGAGGGAAAAATACGCTCCGGCGGGAAGGTAAACGGCGTTTCCATGCGCTGCTCTGGTTCGCCAGAAGCGGCTTAGTCATGCTGGCCACATGACCCGGAAGCTGTACGCCGGTTCCCTCGGCCAGTAAAGCGAGATGAGCGCCACAACCCCAGAGTCGGTCACTACTGGACCTAATGGTCAGGGGTCCCTTTACCTTTTAATAGCCTATATTTCTACACTTTACTTTGCTGCATATTTTGTGATTTTAAATCTCTGCTGGGGTTCTCTCACCAAAGAGTCCGTCTGTGCTGCTTTCCATTCACATGAATCCCAAAGTGCCTTACAAGCAATAAATAACAATAACAAAACAAAACACCACAAGTACAGCATAAATCATATAATTAAGAAAACGCCAATAAAACAATTACAATCAATAAAGCAGTATTAGCAAAGCAGCAGCAGCAGCTAAGAAATAGGCTAAACATCACAATTACAGCTTAAGGATACAAATGTTTAAAATGAATAATTAGTTTTCACTTGCAAAGACTGTATATTTGGGTTGCTAATGAGACAATGTTTTCAGCCATTAGAAGTCTAAGCTTTTGGAATAGTTTTCCTGGCATATTGATAGGAAGGAGAAAAACGAGAGCTGGAAACAATTGGAAGAATATTTTTGGACCAGTGACTAGGATTTCTTTCAAACTCTTAAGAGCTGGGCAGCTATACGGTAATGGTTTTGTCAGCAACAATTCTGCTAAAATGTGTCTTGTGCACAACAATTCTCTGTTTAACAAATATATTTTAATTGTGTAACGATAGAATGATGTCATACATGCCGGCAGAAGAAAAATTAGGCAACATTTTAAACTAAGAAATATTGCTGTAGCATTAGCTTATTCTTCTGCCTTCTGCCATTTCCTCTTCTGACTCATTTGTTTCTGGAATGATTTTTTTTATTTGTTTAATCAGCTGAATGTTTGGTAAATGCCACAAAAGCACACCCTCCATCTCCATTTGGGTTATTCTGCAATAATTGACAAATACAGTAAATCCCTTACTTGCAATAGTTAGCAATGCAGGTAAGGTTTCCCCACCCAATAAGCATATAGAAACATGCTGAATCGCCATTTTTTGTTGCAGTGCTGCTGCTGATGCAGCCTAGAATTGAATTAGCTTTGTCCATGACTTTGTGTATGACTAAGATAGCAGACAAGACAACGCTTTGTGTGTACAAGGCAATTAAATGTGTAGGATAAAGGGAGACCTGGGCTGGCTCTCAATTTTTTCCATACTTCATAAACAGATACAGTGGTACCTCGGGTTACATATGCTTCAGGTTACATACGCTTCAGGTTACAGACTCCACTAACCCAGAAATAGTGCTTCAGGTTAAGAACTTTGCTTCAGAACAGAAACCGTGCTTCGGTGGCGCAGCAGCAGCAGGAGGCCCCATTAGCTAAAGTGGTGCTTCAGGTTAAGAACAGTTTCAGGTTAAGAACAGATCTCCGGAACAAATTAAGTACTTAACCCGAGGTACCACTGTATATAATTCAAAAGGGACTCAAACCAGTTTAGAAAGAGAGTGACTGTAAGAAAAGGAAAAGAAGAAAAGAAGAAATATGAAGGTAATGTCTTTCTAGGAATTTTGTGTGTAGAATATTCAAATTATGGTTTGTACTCCTGAAATAATGTTGTGTATTTGATAAATTTCTTTTCTTTTCAATTTCTTTTCTTTTTGTTCTTTAGATCTCTAAAATTTTCTTTTATGCATTTTTTTCTTTTTAGTATATGTGGTTTAGGATCAACTTATTCTTTTATTCTTTCAATTTAAAAAATGCAACAAAGATGAATACAGTGGTACCTCGGGTTACATACGCTTCAGGTTACATATGCTTCAGGTTACAGACTCCGCTAACCCAAAAATATTACCTCGGGTTAAGAACTTTGCTTCAGGATGAGAACAGAAATCATGTGGCGGTGGCGTAGTGGCAGTGGGAGGCCCCATTAGCTAAAGTGGTGCTTCAGGTTAAGAACAGTTTCAGGTTAACAACAGACCTCTAGAACGAATTAAGTTCTTAACCCAAGGTACCACTGTAATAATAATAATAATAATAATAATAATAATAATAATAATAATTTAAAAATTTAATTCAAAAGCGGCACCCAAAAGCTTGCCCCAAATAAGACCCCTTTAAAGGCAGTTTGCCCCATTATTCTGCTCTGACTTTGCCTTCCACCAGACTGAGGGGGAAAGGAAACACAACGTCTTCCCGCCAAAACGACCAAAGCAGGGCCCTCACCTCGCCCAGCCCATGTCTTAGGGCGGGAAGCAAGGGAGCAGCAATGGCTCCTTCCATTTCTTCCGTCATCACCAGCACCCTGAGGGAGGTGCTGTGTGCTGTGAGAGGGGAAAGGCGGCGCATTCATATATGGGGTGTGGGAACTGTGGAACCAAAACACACACATACATATGGAGATGCTGAAAGTTAAGGGGCATCCATTGCGGGGATGTTTAGATTTACAGTACTTTTTTTTTAAAAAAAATATTTTTTATTGCTCAATTTCCACATAACAAATTATCAAACCATATCATCACCTACATAATTCCCCCCCCCCCAGGACTTCCCTCAGCTTCTCTCCCTGATTTCGCTGCACATATTTTCTCTGCATATTATAAAATTGTATATATCCTTGCATATCTGTCCATCATGTTATCAACAATAAATTTGTGTGTGTTTATTCAAAACCTGCCAAGGAGTCCAGTTCATTTTGTTGTGTTTTTAAATAATTTGTGTAAAGTTCCCATTCCTCCTTGAAGTCACAGTTGTCCTTGTCTCGCAATTTATATGTCAATTTGGCCAGTTCTGCATAGTTCATCAATTTCTCTTGCCACTGTTCTTTTGTCGGGGTTTCCTCATTCTTGCATCCTTGTGCTATCAAGACTCATGCTGGATGTTTAGATTTACTAATCCCCCACACCTACACCTCTTTCCATGTGGGTGAGGGATTAATTTGTCCAAGCAATATTTGGTGGTGGTGCTTTAAAAGAGGGTCCTTTATTATGTGGGGAGTTGGAGCTCAATTTCTGTTGCTGCTGCTGCTCTGTTATAAATCTGTTAAGCGCTGAGGAACGAGGAACAGCTTAATGAAAAGAAATGGTTTCCTTTAAAATAAAAGGCATCTAGTCCTTGTATTCCTTCCTCACCCCTTTGTCAGGGTTTGCTGTGTGTGGTAATGGTGCTGGTAAAGCTGGCAAACAACAACAACAACAACCCCTCAGTGTCTTGCTCTAAATGTGAGACAGGCTACAATTCCATACTCATTTAACTGGGAGTAAGTCCCATTGCTCTGGGACGCGGGTGGCGCTGTGGGTAAAAGCCTCAGCGCCTAGGGCTTGCCGATCGAAAGGTCGGCGGTTCGAATCCCCGCGGCGGGGTGCGCTCCCGTTGTTCGGTCCCAGCGCCTGCCAACCTAGCAGTTCGAAAGCACTCCCGGGTGCAAGTAGATAAATAGGGACCGCTTACTAGCGGGAAGGTAAACGGTGTTTCCGTGTGCTGCGCTGGCTTGCCAGATGCAGCTTTGTCACGCTGGCCACGTGACCCGGAAGTGTCTCCGGACAGCGCTGGCCCCCGGCCTCTTGAGTGAGATGGGCGCACAACCCTAGAGTCTGTCAAGACTGGCCCGTACGGGCAGGGGTACCTTTACCTTTACCTTTAAGTCCCATTGCACTTAGTGTGGCATAGTACTGAAGTGATATATGTAGACAATTGTTCCGTATGCCTGCAATGCTAAGCACATTTAATAGGGAGAGAGCCTTACCGAGCTTAATAAGATTTATAGCTTATCTTATTATTTCTTTCACAATATCCCTATACTGTTTTATGGTCGTAAACTCTTCCAGCAGTTTGTGATGAGATCAACATAATGTAAATGATGCGTTTGCTTACGATTGCCTGGGGTGTGTGAGAAACAAAACTTCTAAAAACAAACTTGCCAATGCTAGAGTATAGCCAGCATTTTGCAATTACTGTTGTTGGTTACACATGAAAATATGGACAATGCTTGGCTTCTGGTTCCACTCTGCCTTAATGGAGGCATCCCCTGGGGGATGTCGTTGGTGGAGGAAAAACAAGGATGATTGGAGGGTAATTATTCTGGCTCTCACTCCAGCATGGAAGGCGGGAGGCGCTGAGTGCAAAAGCACTTCTGCCAAAAACCCTCCAATGTTGCCATTAAAAAGCAGAGGTTCTCCTGCTAATTGGAGTTTTATTTTAACTAAAGTACAGGTGTGTGCTAGAAGAGATGAGATCACCAACTGCGGAACAAACCAACTGCAAGGAGTTTAAGGTTTGAACTTGAAAGAAGGACTTCATTCACTGCAAAAGACGGGGTGGGGGGAGCCTACAGTTTCCTTATTTACTGTAAAGTTTTCTTCTTTACATTTATGATTTGGCAACCCTCCTCTGAACGTTAGTTCAAATTATATTTGTACAGGCGAGGATGGAAGAAATTGGATTATAAATATGGAATATAACATTAAACGGAACTGTGTGTGTAAAAACATGAAAAGGGGGGGGGAAGCTTTATTTTGCAAAAGGTTTACGATGGAAACTTAAAGCTGACTCTTCCCTATCTTTTCTTATTTACAAAGTGAACTGAATAACACTAAGAGGACTTGGAATTTAATTTAATTGGAAGTAAAATTGCGCATATATCCTCATTTGGAAGGAAGGATGAAAGGAGTCTGTGAACTGCCAAGGAATTGACTGCTCTTCTTCCCAGGCTGAGAGGAAAAATTATAACAACAGTTTATTTATTGGGACAGAGTGAGTTTTGCAGCTGTTGTTAAAGTTGCAAAACAATGAAGCATGGGACAGAGTGAGGTAGAAATTTCTGGAAAAACAATGGGATGTCAGCTCCGTCCAAGGCATGATGGATAACAGCAACAACCGGGAAAAGATAGACATAACATTTTACAAGGAGAGGAAGAAACACTACGGACAGAATAATTCCCACATACAGGAA
Source organism: Podarcis raffonei (assembly GCF_027172205.1). Taxonomy (NCBI): domain Eukaryota; kingdom Metazoa; phylum Chordata; class Lepidosauria; order Squamata; family Lacertidae; genus Podarcis; species Podarcis raffonei. The sequence continues at coordinate 25,474,222 of NC_070616.1, forward strand.
GAACAAGGATATAGTTTGAGTTCCTCACTTGTAGTTTTATAAATCATTTAATGTGTCAGCATGAATAGAACTTTATTTTAAGTACAGTGGTACCTCAGGTTAAGTACTTAATCTGTTCTGCAGGTCCGTTCTTAACCTGAAGCACCACTTTAGCTAATGGGGCCTCCCGCTGCCACCGCGCCCCTCCATGCAATTTCTATTGTAGAACAAAACACCCTCTTATCTGTTGTAATACTTGCATATACTTGTATTTATCATTCAAGAAATATCCCAACACTTTTCAAAGCAGTGTAACTTTAGCAGTATTAATGAAATAGAATATAGGATTTTGTTTTTAATATGATTATGTGGGATTGGAGTCTATTACAAGGCCCATGCCCATAACCTTTTCTTTCTAAAACAAGTTTGGGTGTGGATTGGGCTCTCTTTCTGATAGTAATAACTTGATGTATCAGAAAGACGGAATGCAGAGAATTCGGAATGCTTGAACTAAAACAGACTTTGCAATGAAGAACAGGGATAAACAAATTAGGAACATTTTGTGGTTTGGCAGAAAGTGGCTATCTCTGACTGATACTTTATTTTTGTGGGCATACTGTAATCTGTTGAAAGCGAGTGCAGTGTGCCCATTCAACATGCCAGCGGACTGTGGCCCCAGAACACTCTCTTCTTGCAGAGAGCCCGCAGAGATAAGGTTTCAATCAAAGGCTAGCTTGCTACAAACACAAGGGCATTTATCTGTTAAGTCATCTGCCTCTGATTCACTCTCATGAGTTTGCTGATCACACTGGACCAGCTGCAGGTGAAGGACAAGCCCACCTACCCACCCACCGAAATTAACCCTGTCTTGTCCCTTTCCTCTTCATGCATAAACTGCATGCATAATGCTTACACTAACAAAATCTAGACCATGCTAAGTCTTCTTAAATCTCATTATTGTGTTATACAGAAGAGAGCCAAACACATGCTTAATTGTCACATAAAAACTTTAGTATTTAACAGTGCTTAACTTTGGTTGGATTGTGCACTCAGTGTATTTTGGTAAAACCATATTTCAGACTAAACACCTGTTTTAACTACCGTATTTTTTGCTCTATAAGACTCACTTTTTCCCTCCTAAAAAGTAAGGGGAAATGTGTGTGCCTCTTATGGAGCGAATGCAGGCTGCGCAGCTATCCCAGAAGCCAGAACTTAGAATCATAGAGTTGGAAGAGACCACAAGGGCCATCGAGTCCAACCCCCTGCCGAGCAGGAAACACCATCAGAGCACTCCTGACATATGGTTGTCAAGCCTCTGCTTAAAGACCTCCAAAGAAGGAGACTCCACCACATTCCTTGGCAGCAAATTCCACTGTCGAACAGCTCTTACTGTCAGGAAGTTCTTCCAGTATACCCGAAGGAGCGTCTCCACCCCCATCATTCTGCCCGGACGCTGAGGTCCAGCGCTGAGGGCCTTCTGGCGGTTCCCTCATTGCGAGAAGCAAAGCTACAGGGAACCAGGCAGAGGGCCTTCTCGGTAGTGGCGCCCGCCCTGTGGAATGCCCTTCCAGCAGATGTCAAAGCGATAAACAACTACCTGACATTCAGAAGACATCTTAAGGCAGCCCTGTTCAGGGAAGTTTTTAACGTGTGATATTTTACTGTATTTTTGGTTTTTATGGAAGCCGCCCAGAGTGGCTGGGGAGGCCCAGCCAGATGGGCGGGGTATAAATAATAAATTATTATTATTATTATTATGGAATCTTCTTTCTTGTAGTTTGGATCCATTGCTCCGTGTCCGCTTCACTGGAGCAGCAGAAAACAACCTTTCTCCCTCCTCTATGTGACATCCTTTTATATATTTGAACATGGCTATCATATCACCCTTAACCTCCTCTTCTCCAGGCTAAACATGCCCAGCTCCCTTAGCCGTTCCTCATAAGGCATCGTTTCCAGGCTTTTGACCATTTTGGTTGCCCTCCTCTGGACACGTTCCAGTTTGTCAGTGTCCTTCTTGAACTGTGGTGCCCAGAACTGGACACAGTACTCCAGGTGAGGTCTGACCAGAGCAGAATACAGTGGCACTATTACTTCCCTTGATCTAGATGCTATACTCCTGTTGATACAGCCCAGAATTGCATTGGCTTTTTTAGCTGCCGCGTCACACTGTTGGCTCATGTCAAGTTTGTGGTCCACCAAGACTCCTAGATCCTTTTCACATGTACTGCTCTCAAGCCAGGTGTCACCCATCTTGTATTTGTGCCTCTCATTTTTTTTGCCCAAGTGCAATACTTTACATTTCTCCCTGTTAAAATTCATCTTGTTTGTTTTGGCCCAGTTCTCTAATCTGTCAAGGTCGTTTTGAAGTGTGATCCTGTCCTCTGGGGTGTTAGCCACCCCTCCCAGTTTGGTGTCATCTGCAAATTTGATCAGGATGCCCTTGAGTCCATCATCCAAGTCGTTGATAAAGATGTTGAATAAGACCGGGCCCAAGACAGAACCCTGTGGCACCCCACTAGTCACTCTTCTCCAGGATGAAGAGGAACCATTGATGAGCACCCTTTGGGTTCGGTCAGTCAGCCAGTTACAAATCCACTGAGTGGTAGCATAGTCAAGATCGCATTTTACCAGCTTCTTTACAAGAATATCATGGAGCACCTTGTCAAATGCCTTGCTGAAATCAAGGTAGGCTACATCCACTGCGTTCCCTTCATCTACCAGGCTTGTAATTCTGTCAAAAAACGAGATCAGGTTAGTCTGACATGACTTATTTTTCAGAAATCCATGCTGACTATTGGTGATCACAGCATTCCTTTCTAGGTACTCACAGACTGTTTGCTTAATGATCTGCTCCAGAATCTTCCCTGGTATTGATGTCAGACTGACTGGGCGGTAATTATTTGGGTCCTCTCTTTCCCCCTTTTTGAAAATAGGGACAACATTTGCCCTCCTCTAGTGTGCCGGGACTTCGCCTGTTCTCCAGGAATTCTCAAAGATGACTGCCAGTGGTTCTGAAATCACATCTGCCAGTTTTTTTAATACTCTTGGATGCAGTTCATCTGGCCCTGGAGACTTGAATACATCTAGACTAGCCAAGTATTCTTGTACTATCTCCTTAGTTATTCTGGGCTGTGTTTCCTCTGCTGAATCATTTGCTCCAAATTCTTCAGGTCGGGCATTGTTTTCTTTATCGGAGAAGACTGAGGCAAAGAAGGCATTGAGGAGTTCAGCCCTTTCTGTGTCCCCTGTTTGCATTTCACCATCTTCTCCTCTGAGTGACCCCACTGTTTCTTTGTTCTTCCTTTTGCTACGAACATACCCATAAAAGCCTTTTTTGTTGCTTTTAACCTCTCTAGCAAGCGTGAGTTCATTCTGTGCTTTAGCTTTTCTGATTTTGTGTCTACACGTGCTGGCTATTTGTTTGAATTCCTCTTTGGTGGTTTCCCCCCTTTTCCATTTTTTGTACACATCCTTTTTTAATCTTAACTCAGTTAAAAGTTCTTTAGATAGCCACCCTGGCTTCTTTAGGCACCTTCCATGTTTCCGTCTCATTGGTATTGCCTGAAGTTGTGCTTTTACTATCTCCCTCTTAACAAACTCCCAGCCATCATGAACTCCCTTTCCTTTTAGTATTACTGTCCATGGGATCTCACCCAGCACTTCCCTAAGTTTTATGAAGTCGGCTTTCTTAAAGTCAAGAAATTGAGTCCTAGTATGCTTGGCTGCTCCTTTCCGCTGTATAGTAAACTTCAGAAGAGCATGATCACTCGCGCCTAATGATCCTTCCACTTCTACCCCACTAACCAGGTGATCAACATTGGTTAGGACCAGATCTAAAATGGCTGTTCCTCTTGTTGCTTCTCCCACTTTCTGGACAATGAAGTTGTCTGCAAGGCCAGTGAGGAATCTGTTTGACCTTATGCTCTTGGCTGAGTTTAACATCCAACAAATATCCGGGTAATTGAAGTCCCCCATTACTACTATCTCCCTTCCTTTTGCATGCTTGGCCATCTGTTCCAGGAAGGCATCATCTATGTCCTCCGTTTGGCTTGGGGATCTATAGTAAACTCCCACAATGAGGTCACTGTTATTCTTCTCTCCCTTAATTTTGACCCAAATGCTCTCACTTTGGCTTTGAGGTTCTAAATTTTGGATCTCTTCACAGGTATACACATCCCTGACATATAACGCCACTCCTCCTCCTTTCTTGTCTGGTCTGTTTCTCTGAAATAGATTGTATCCCTCCATTATTACATTCCAATCGTGGGACTTATCCCACCAGGTTTCAGTGATGCCTATTATGTCATATTTAGTTTGCTGTACCAAGAGCTCAAGCTCATCTTGTTTATTTCCCATGCTTTGCGCATTAGTGTACAGACATTGAAGTCCATTAATCATTCCCCCGTGTCTCTTATTTAAGGATTTTTTCCTCCCACCACTAGGTCTGCGTGCTGTTTGCTCCATTCGGTCTATGACATTTGGATGATCATCTTCATCAATTGATAGACTCCTACCTTCAGGAGCACTGTCTCCCTCCCCCACATTAGTCAGTTTAAAGCCCTCCTGATGAGGTTTCTGAGATTTTTTGCAAAAACATTCCTCCCAACCGTTGTGAGGTGCAGCCCATCGCTTGCCAGAAGTCCATCTTCAAGAAACTGCAGTCCGTGATCTAAGAATCCAAACCGTTCCTGTTTACACCATTTGCGAAGCCAGTTGTTCACTTCCACTATTTTTCCCTCTCTCCCTGGGCCACGTCGTTCAACTGGGAGGACAGATGAGATGACAATTTGTGCATTTAATTGCTTCAAGTTCCTGCCCAGAGCCTCGTAATCTCTTTTGATCTTCTGGAGGCTATTGCTTGCAGTGTCATTGGTTCCCACATGAACCAAGAGGAAGGGGTATTTGTCAGTGGGTTTTATGATTCCTTGCAGTCGTTCAGTTACATCTTGGATCTTAGCCCCGGGGAGACAGCACACTTCCCGAGACATCTTGTCAGGCCCACAGATCACTGCTTCTGTTCCCCTCAGTAGGGAATCCCCTATCACCACTACACGCCTCCTCTTAGGTCTGGTCGGGGTTCTTCTGTGAGCTTTCATTGCGCAGCAATCCCTCTTGCTGTTCTGGTTTCTGAAATTCAGAATATTTTTTTTCTTGTTTTCCTCCTCCAAAAACTAGGTGCGTCTTGTGGTCTGGTGCGTCTTATAGAGCGAAAAATACGGTAAATAGATTTTACAGATTCATCTTTCTTGCTGCATATTTTATTATTTTGGAATGTTGGGGGACTCAGTCAATTAAAATAAAAGAGAAAGGAAGATAGGACATTCCAAAAATTATTTTATTTTGCTTGTGCAAATTTGCCACACCTATCTGTCCCTAAATAAAATCATGCCTTCAGAAATCAAGGACATTATTTTACTCATTGTGTAATGATAAGTTATTAAGCAACTGATACAAGATTCTATCCGTCAACAATTGTTGGTATATCCTAGACCTAGACTAAATGTAATACCTGTTTTTCATTGTACTGAGAATTGTACTTCCACTTTTCTTTCCATAATCTGCTTTCCTGTTGGATTAGAGACTCTGGGTGAGGTTTAAACTAAAAATTAATTGGGTTTAAAGCTACCATGTCTGATCAACAGAGCTTAGCTGGGAATTACTTCTCCCTCTAATCTTTTCCATCCTTTTGTTCAACATGCAACATTCCTAATATTTTAGACTATTAACAGGGTCAACTTGACTCAAAGACCTCAGAACCCAGTGTCTTGAAATGACCTCTGATGACGTCTATAGATTCTACTGGCTAGGAGTAGCTGTGACTACTCTGACCATTACTAAAAATTATATGGATCATATCCATAATTGATAAAATACAGAATACTAGAGAACACAAGGCTCTTTCATACTTTTGCCAGTTATTTAATGTTTTGTTCTCCTGACACATGTGACCTATAAAATTGTAAATATGCTTATTAAGATAGACTGTTTACCAATATTCCTTCATGTTGGCTTATGACAAAACTAGAGAATCTTTCACCCTTAAGCTGGATGTGGCTGTGGTAGGTTTCCAAATGGCTGCCAGCCTCCCCTCACCAGCTGTATTCCTCTTCAGACCTGCCCTTCACAATGAGCTGCTGATGGAGGAAGAAATTGCTCTTTTCTAATTAGATTTTCCTGCTGGATCTACTCTGATGTGAGTTCTTCAGTACTATTCATCTCTTTACACAGCCTTCACATAAATGCAGAGGTGTGTGGCACTGAAAACTTTAGCACATGCAGAAGGATCACGGAGGGAGGCATGCGGGTATAGGTGATAATAATATTCTTCACAATCCAGACCGGCTCCAGTTTTCTTTGAGTCTGCTTTCTGTTGGTTGGAAAGGGACAGCAACCAAGTGTTATGAGTATTTTTAAAATAGGAGGCAGGTGCATTAGAAAGAAAAATTCCCCAAGAGGCTCCTGAAGGACAGCACTAAAATCTGGGATGACTTTCCTCTCTCACAGGGTCATGTGACAGAAAAGGTCCTTGCTGGGGGAGGAGCCATCTCGCGATCCCCAGTTTGGCCCTGAAGCTCTCAACGTGCCAGCATGTGTTTTCTTATTTTTAATTTCTTTCTGGATTCTCTCTCTCTCTCTCTCTCCTCCCAATTCAGCCTTCTGGCAAGAACAATACAAAATCAATTAATCAATTAAAAAACAAAATAAACAAGACAAAGTGATACTAATCATTCCACACTGGGCAAGAAGACCATGGTTCCTAGAGCGCCTACTCATCATTGAACTTCCCATCATAGCGACTCCCAGCTAGGAGGGATCTGCTCAGACAGGAACCAATCCTTCACCCAGACCTAGGAATGTTCTGATTAACTGGCTAGAGACTGAGCGCATCTGGCTCTCGGACCTGGCAACATCTGGGAAGGTTCTAGAGTATTGGAGAGTATTATTGGGCTGGTGCAGTAAGAAAGGGAGGCATCCTATGGCCAAAGACATATTCAGCATATCTGAGTTCCTGCAAGAGGGCTTAGATAAAGGTCTAAGCACTAGCATGTTCAAGAGACAGGCAGCTGCCCTAGGCAGCATCTTGGGTTGCAAAAGAGGATTTTCCTTTGTCTTCACACCCCTTGCTGAAGGGCGTAAATTAGAATAATTCCCCCAAGTGGTGTGTTGATTCCCCAGCTGGAACCCAGGTTTTGGACAGCCCTAATGAGCGCTCCCCTCGAACCTATGGCAACAATAGACTTCCATCTGAAGGCAGTTTTTTCTGGTGGCTGTCACATTAGCTCAACAGGTGCCAGAGATAGGCAGAGATAGTCTTCTGACTCATATCTTTGTACCTTCCATCAAGTCAAGGTGAATCTTTCATTCATCCCCAAGGTGAATTCCCTTTTCTGCAGGTCTCAGGAAATAGCATTACCCTCCTTCTGCCATAACCCCAAGCCTGACACCCTTTGGGCATGCATAGAGCACTGAGGTTCTATTTAGACAGAACAAAGGCCTTCACAAAGTCTGTAGCAGTTCTTCAAAGCAGGTTCTCCAGCAGGTTTAACAGCACACCTTTAAAGGGGACTTTCCCCTGGTGGATGCTTGTTGGGCAACCATCTGGGCCTCCTTGCACACATTTGCCATACACTACGAGCTAGACAAATGGGCTTCAGCCGACACAGCCTTTGGCAGGAAGGTACTACAAAAGGTGGTATAGCCATGATGCTTCTCTAAGCCCACCCAATAGGAATAGCTCTGGTACATCCCAGATGGAAGAAGGGCTGTCCTTCAGGAGCCTCTGGGAAACAGAAGAAAATTATTACAGTGAATTTCTATTCCCCGAGACTCCAGGGACAGCAGCTACCACAATGAGAGAGTCATGCATGGCTGTATGGGGATGGGACTTCACTGGATGAAGTAAAGTCACAAGATAGTACCTAATAAGTTTTGTTCCTGAGGTTTTTTTTGCCTAGCAGTACACCTGGAAGATAAACTGATACGATACACCAATTGGAGCAGGAAATGAACTTCACCACCTGCAACGTGCTGCCTAAAGGGGAGCGGTTATTTCCTGCTCAACCATCCTAACTGGAAAATGTGGGATTATTTCTTCCCAGCAAGGACCTGTTTTGTTATGTGACCCTAGCTACCAGTGAGAGGGAAGAGTCATCCCAGATGTAAGGGAGTCTCTGGGAACAGAAATTCACAGTAAGAATTTCCTTTCATTCACTTACTTACTAAGCTGGGTCAAATCACTTTGCCCTCTTGTTTTGAAACAATTAACTGGTAGAACATTTCAATAGATTCTGTGAGCATGTTTGTAAATGGTCCTAAACATGTTAGACAGCAAAGCTCGTGTATGTGAAAAGCCAGTCTTAACTGGGAAAGTGCATACTATTCCATCAATTTCTTTTCAAAGCTGCAGAGATGGAACGCTGCAGAATGACGGTGCAATAATCTGGTATCGCTGTTTCTGTCTGTTCTGTTCAGCTTCATCCCTAAATGCCCTTGTTCAGTCAGAAAAGGCTGAGACAGAGCCAGGCTTTTATTCTGAAATGATGTGTTCAGCCAGCCTAGTTGTACACTCCCATCATTAACAGATGCACTGTACCATCTTTCGCATAGACGGTTTATGCAGGTTCCTCAGTATATGCTTCAGAATCACGAAAGATGCTTTCCCACATGTTCTCTTTCATCAGCCTCCTGTCTAGGAATGTGGCTGATTTTCTTTGGTCTTTGCTCCAGTACATCCCAGGTAAGATTTCCATTTCCTCCCAGTTTTCTGCTAGAGGCTGTTTTTCAGCATCTGAGATTGGACGGACTGTATTCAGAGGCCTGTTTGGGATTGCGCCTGTAACCCACAAGATTAGAGTCTAGTTATTATTCAGAAGCGCACGTACTGATTATTTCTGATTGTGCAGTTTGGGGGCTGGGAGGTCATCGGCGGCCAACAACAATCTCTGCAATTAGGTTGCAGTCTGAAATTTGAATGGCTTTTTATTTTATTTTTAAGAAGGAAGATGCTTGTTTAAAACATGTAACACCAAAGCTTTCACCTAGTCTCCACAATGCAGAAATCAGAGAATATCAAAACAGTCAGCCTAGGGGGTGATGAACTAAAATAATGTGTAATGTGTTTCTCATTGGAATCAGGGGGTCGGAACTCTCAAAGCCTAGTTAAGTTGCATTGCTATCCTTAAGCCATGGTGTTGCCTGCTGTCAAATTTTCATAAGCATGGAGCAGGAAAGCAATAATGGACTTATCCTTGTATAGCAAATTCAGTTCATTTGCTGTGCAAGCTTTGATATTGTTAGGTAGAACCTGCTAGTTTCATTGTTGCAAGCTTTGTAACGATAAATGCCTTGAGCGATAGTGTAATATGCTATTTTGACAGCAATGTAATATGTTTTAAGAGCAAGAGTTGTGCAATATTACATAGATGGGAGACATTTAATCACAGCAGTAATCTAAAAAGCAGTTCTTATCAGAGTTATTATTCTTTATTTTTTACCCTTTTGCTGGAAATGCAAACCTATTTGCTTCAACTTTTTGGATCACCAAAGCAAAATAGAAACAAATTGTGGGAAAGCAGTAACTTTCATAGCTGACAAATCTCAGATACATTAGAGAATAGAGTTTAACCAGTAAAACCACAGGCTCAAGATTGTAACTGAAACAAATCACTGAGTGGTGTTACTAAACGATATGAAATATTGCAAAAGTTATAGAAAATAAAACAAGTTACAAAAGATAACATATTTGAAACAAAAGTAACTTACAGCTTTATACAATTTGCACGTACTCATTAATGGTATGAAGTCATAAATAACATAATCTTCTTCCCCTTCCCTCCAGTCAGTCTAGTTCTGAAACAGTTCTAAGTTCCCTAGCTTACTAAAATAAATGAATAAAAGTCAATGTTTTCAACCCAAGGCAGTAGGCTAGGCCTTGTAGTCTTCAGTGGGGCCAAATACACAAAACAAGTTCAGTAGCAGGCAGTAAGCAAGAAGAATAAATAAATCTTATACAACTCTTTGCATCTCCACCCCCCAAAATAAAGAACTAACAAAACGCACGCACACAATACTACCTTTTATATCAGTCAGCAATGGAACCAGGAGACTGGACTTCTTTTTGCCAGTTTTACATTAATTTCATTACTCTTATTGGTGGACCCACATAAGATGTAGCTATGAATTACCATTATTTGTCAGGAAGAGAGGAAGAAAGTAACTAACTGGAACTCTTGGGTTATCACACTACAGCAGTGCCCTGCCAAAATGTATAATGCTTTCATTTATGTTGTGGCTTCATCGCTGTTTTGCTGCTACATTTATCATTATGCCAGAGTCTTAAACGGCAGCACGTACAGCATCAAAACTTGCACAAAGGACTTTGCAACCTGGAAAAAAAGACAAGACACGTACTTTTGTAAACCAAGAAAATATTTTATAAAATCTATTTTTTTAAAAAATACAAACTGCCTATGCAAAAATGACACAGACATGAAACAGCATCTTTCATCTTGATCCATCATGGCTGTTTTCCTGTGTGAATTGAACGTGTCATAATTGCTGGGTATTTTCAGACATTGCCTGAACTTTTCTCCTCTGAAATGCCTTTCGCACGAACAGTAGTCATAAAAACATTCTCAATTTTTATATCATTCTCACCTAGTGAATAATCTAAAATTAATATCTAGTTTTCTTAATATAAGGACTACTACACTTATTTTGCTACTGCTTTCCCTTCTAAAGGTGTGTTCCAGAATTCTGATGAATGCCAGAGACAAAACTAAATAATTTTTGGCTTTTACATTTTCAAAGATGGTTGTTTGCTTCTTTGCCATACCATGCATTTGGTGCAGCCTGAGATCGTTTGAATTGGACACAAAACCAATGAGTTTGCAAAGTGCTTCCTGAATCTCAAAGTTGCAGGCAATTGCCTGTCTAAGGCGAACCAGAAAATGGAGCCAACTCCGTACACTGGCATGAGAGTGAGAGAGAATTCTTTAGTTGCGAGATTCATGTACCGTATTTTTCGCCCCATAGGACGCACTTTTCCCCCTCCAAAAATGAAGGGGAAATGTGTGTGCGTCCTATGGGGCGAATGCAGGCTTTCGCTGAAGCCTGGAGAGCGAGAGGCATAGGTGCGCACCCACCCCTCTTGCTCTCCAGGCTTCAGGAAGCTATCTGCAAGCCTTGCAAGCCCGGCGGGAGTTCCTGCGGGCTCACAAGGCTTGCGGGCAGCAGCCTGCAGCCCCGGTGAGTGTCCGCAAGCCTTGCGTGCCCGGCAGGAGGTCCCGCCGGGCGCGCGAGGCTTGGGGCGGCAGCCTGTCACCCGAAGCACGCGGAGCCCTCCGGAGGGTGCCCCGTGCTTCGGGCAGGTGTGTGCAAGGCTTGGGGCGGCAGCCGCGGCGGGGGGGGAAAAATAAATTTTTTTATTCATCCCCCCCCAAAAAACGAGGTGCGTCCTATGGGCCGGTGTGCCCTATAGGACGAAAAATACGGTACTTTGTTTTTAGTGGCACTGAACTGTAATTTACCTTAGAAATACTTGGCATTTCTAGCATTATCGTCTTCTGATTTGCCTCTTAACACACAGTTCTCAAGGAATGGAGCAGGTAAAGTATGAAAAGTTTGGGTGTTGTTGTTTTTTTAAATACACAACTAGAGACCCAAGGTTGGGAAATCCTGATTTAGAGAATTGCAGGCTTACAGTGAGAGCTTGTACATGTCTATTCAGGAGCAAATCCCATTGGCTTCAATAAGGCTTACTCCCAGGCAAATGAGTAGAGGACTGCTGCCTTCCTTTCTTCCTTAGCCAATGGATAGGAACAGAATGTTCTTTGCAATTGGCTTTTGCTGGCAGAGAAGGTGCAGGTGAAGCCAAGCCATGTCAGTAATTGATGGTGATGGAGTAGATGATCAGAAGCAATGTTTCAAAAGGGAGAAAAGTCAACAGCTTGACTTAAGCAGGGAGGATTTTGTCGGTCACTGACCTGGCAACCTGCCAAGTACATCACTGTGACCTGGCAACCGGTCAAGGGTGTGGTCATTCTTGGGTGAGGGAGGAGCCAGGGCGATAGTTGTGGTGTGGCTGTTTTCGTTGTGGCTCAACGCAGCACCTCAGGAGAGACTGTACTGCCCGCCTGGCTCCAGATGCCAACCATAAAAAGCATCCCCATTTAAAACAGAAGCAAATAACTCAATTTGTCTCAGCCGTGGTGAGACAGTCAGTTCCTGAAACCAGAGTTGCTGACTGAGTCTGGCTGTTGGACTCTGCCTGTACTGAGCATGTGGTGAACCCCAGGGAGTTATTTGTTTCTTGAAGCACTGTGAGGAAGGACCATGTCACCCTTGCTGATAGTTCATGTGTTTCAATCCAAGAGCGAGGGTCGGCGCATGTGCCTTGTCTGGGGGCACATTTGGAAAATGTTTTGCTAGTGGAAAATCTCCAGTAATGTTTGCTGAGTGTAGCATGCTTGACAAAAGATATTTACAATGTAATCTTTACTGGCAGAATTTGCCGGAGAATGCGGCATGCACACTTTAGAAGTTTAGCCAAAATGCCACAGCTGTGCACTGATTTAAAGTTAAAAGCCTCCCAAGTAAATACTTGGGAGTGTGAAACCTGCAAACTTTCTAAGTGAGCAAAAAGAGTAACAGAGCGTCATAAAGACCATTTGCTCAAGTGCAAACTGACCTAACTTATTAGTTTTCAATTACAATCCAATAGTAGCCTCAATATAACAATACCAATTTGTAATACAGTTACTAATACCAATTGTTCAAATACCGAATTATATAATTCAGATAAGGTGCCTCCCCTTGTGTGCTAGAACTGAAGGTTTGATTATTTTCTTTATTTCTGCACTCCAAAACCTTATTGATTTCCATTACATTCCGGACATAATAATAATCCCTTATACAACAACTGCAATATTAATAACTTCTATTCATGTTGACACATTAAATGATTTATAAAACTACAAGTGAGGCGCTCAAACTATGAAAATAAATTAAAAACAAACAAAAAACCTATATCCTTGTTCTTCCTATGTGTGCCAATTATTCTGTCCATGGTGTTTCTTCCTGTCCTTGTAAAATGTTATGTATATCTTTTCCCGGTTGTTGCTATTATCCATCATGCCCTGGACGGAGCTGAAATCCCATTGTTTTTCCAGAAATTTCTACCTCACTCTGTCCCATGCTTCATTGTTTTGCAACTTTAACAACAGCTGCAAAACTCACTCTGTCCCAATAAATAAACTGTTGTTATAATTTTTCCTCTCAGCCTGGGAAGAAGAGCAGTCAGTTCCTTGGCAGTTCACAGACTCCTTTCATCCTTCCTTCCAAATGAGGATATATGCACAATTATACTTCCAATTAAATTAATTCCACGTCCTCTTAGTGTTATTCAGTTCACTTTGTAAATAAGAAAAGATAGGGAAGAGTCAGCTTTAAGTTTCCATCGTAAACCTTTTGCAAAATAAAGCCTCCCTCCCTTTTTCCTTTTTTACACAAACAGTTCCGTTTAATGTTATATTCCATATCTATAATCCAATTTCTTCCCTCCTCGCTTGTACAAATATAATTTGAACTAACATTCAAAGGAGGGTTGCCGAATCATAAATGTAGAGAACAAAACGTTATATAAAGAAACCATAGGCTCCCCCCCCCACACCATCTTTTGAAGTCTTCTCTCAAGTTCAAACCTTAACAACCTTGCAGCTGGTTCTGTTCTGCAGTTTGTGATCTCATCTCTTCTAGCACGCACATGTACTTTAGTCTGAATGAAACTCTAATTCACAGGAGAACCTCTGCTTCTTAATGGAGGCATTGGGTTTTCGGCAGAAGTGCTTTTGTACTCAGCGCCTCCCTGCCTCCTGCATTCCATGCTGGAGTGAGAGCCAGGATAACTATCCTCAGTCATCCTTGTTTATCCTCCACTGACGATCTCCTGCTGTCATGAGAGCTGCCTCCATTAAGGCAGACTGGAACTGGAAGCCATGCACCTCAAACTTTTGAGGAAGTCCTGCAGCTGCCTTCACAACAGCAGGATCTTGGGTTTGCTGCAATGGAACAACAAATGCAATCCCTGACTGATCACAAGGTTTTCTCACTTGTTGATGTGCCAGAACAGGAGAAATCTGTGGGGTTCCGTTGGGTCTATAAAAGTAAAACCATAGCATCTGGTAAAGTGAAGTTTAAAGAAAAGTTTGTTGTGAAAGGATTCATGCAGAGAAGGGGTTTAAATTATGATGAGACTTTCGTTCTGACAGCCAGGAGTGAAAGTATGAGAATTCTTTTAACCCTTACAGCAATACGTGATCTTGAAGTTAGTCACTTTGACATTGCGATAGCATATTTAAACGCAGGGTTAAAAGAGGTGGTTTATATGCAGCAAGCTCCAGGATTTGAGCAGAATCCTAAAGGCGTATACAGACTTTACATGGTGATCTATGGACTTTGCCAATCAGCCAGAAATTGGAAAATGTGCTTGCATGAAGCGCTAAGTGTTCTAGGATTCCAAAAGAGCTGGGCTGATTCCTGTCTATATTGTAAGGGGACAGGAGATGATTGTATGTTTTTTCTAGTGTTGATGATCTAACGTGTGTTGGGAAAACAAACAACTAAATTCAGGAGTTTGCCCAGCAGTAGAGGCAAAAGTTCCAGCTCAGAGATTTAGGAGCTATAAAGAGTTACCTGGGAGTTGAAGTACATAGAATAAGTGATGGGAGTTTTTCTACTAAGCCAGAAAAAGAAATTTACACAACTGTTAGAACGTTTTGGTATGCAGAATTGTAAAGGCGTTCAAACTCCTATGGTGACAGACTTTTAAAAAGCAGTGTAATGTGGTGTTTGAAAACCAGGAGGTATACCGCTCTGCCATTGGCAGTTTGTTGTACATTTCACAGTGGTCCAGACCAGATGTTAACAATGCTGTGGGTGTTCTTAGCAGGTTAGTTTCAAAGCTAACCACAGCAGCTTGGCAAGCAGTTAAAAGAGTGTTTCGCTATTTAAAAGCAACAAAGGACTACTGTTTAAAACTGTCATCCTCTTTGGAAATGATGTACAGACAAGAAGGTCCACTGCTGGGATAGTAGTACAATTTGGACGGTCTCTAGTGGGTTGGAAATCCTGGAAACGGGTTGGTATCTGTGTCTACACCTGAAGCAGAATAGGCTGCTCTGTCTGAATTGAACAATCAGCTTCCCTATTTTGTGCAGATTCTTGCGGACATGAATGTAGAATCCAAGCTACCTGTGACAGTTTATGAGGCCCATCAGGCCTGCATATCCATGGCAGAGCCTGAACAATTCAAGTCTAGGACAAAACACATGGACATAAAATATAGACATGTCAGGGACAATGTGGAACATGGATTGATGAAACTTGTATATTGTGAGTCGAGCCAGAACATTGCTGATATAATGGCATAATAACATGCTATGATACATATTTTTTCCTAAAGAGAATTAAGAAGGGGTGTTGAGGTTCCTTTAATTGCTGTTAAGGAAAAGCTGGTGCATGGGCTTCCCTTAACTTGCACCTTCAGGTCATGTGATTATGTTTGACGGTCACTGACCTGGCAACCAGCCAAGGGTGTGGACATTCTTGGGTATATTAAGAGTACAAAGAGCAAAGGGTACATTGCTTCTTTGCTTCGCTGCAAGGAAGCTCTGCCAGATTGACACTGAACTCTGCGCTGTATGTATGCTGTGAATTGGACTTGCTTTGCATTTGAAGCCTGCACCTTCTACTAGGGATCTACCAGACGCCTGTATATAGTGAAACTGCCTTTAAAAACAAAACAAAAACAACTTTCATATGTTGCGAGTTTGAATAAGTCTTCAGTCCAATCATAGAAGGGAGCCGCATTTTTATTTTTCCAATTCATCAGTATCAGTCTTTTTGCTGTGTGGTAAGGGCACGGAGAGTCCACTCACATTGTCCTTTTGTAAGGTTCCATGAGTATATAATGCAAGAGGATATTTTGCTCTGTAAATGTAAGTTTGTTCCGTATAGTTCTGTTGATAGCTTCATTTACCTTCTTCCAAAACTCTTTCAATATAGGATAATGAAAAAACATATGTTTTAGAGAAGCGTTATCCCTATTGTATCTCCAACAGTTAGATACCTTAGATAGCCCTTTTTAAAAAACAAACGTAATGGGGTCCAGTATACTCTAAATTTTTGTTGATGTTGTAATAGCCTCAATTTAAGGTCCAGAGACACCCTTGTTGTAGCAGTTAAAACAGTTTCCCACTGTTTGGTAGAAACTGAGATCTCTCATTCTTTATTCCAATGTTCCCTCAGTACCTTGGTTTGCTAATAACAAAGATGTATATCTTTGGGAAACTGCCTTAATGCTTTGGACCTGTCAGTAAAGGACTGAACCGGTTTAGGTGTTGGAGTCCGAATGAATTTCTTCCAGCACAAAACTGCACTGCCATGAACCTACACGCTTGGGGAGCTGCACATGTTTGGCACATGTCATGCGCCAACAGTGTGTGAGAGTGTTTGCCAAAACTCGCCTGTGGTACAAAGGTGAAATATACATATCTCCATCCATCTCGGGCATGTGACCTTCATAAAGTTGCCCAGAAGGGAATGTTGTTCCCTTTCTTGAAAGGGATATATTGGCAACTCCATGTTCTGCCTCAGTACATAATTATTACACATAGCATCAGATTTTCTTCTTTGAATGCATTTTACCAGAGCTTAACCACCAAAGGGATAATTGCTTTAACCCTGCAGGTGGATTTCCCCTTTCAAGCTTCTTGATCCTTAAAGATATAAGAAGGGGTTTTAGAATGCTGATCCCTGCTGAAGGCTCAATTAGACCGCATGTGAAAATATGATTATTCTTAAGTATTACACTTAAGACAAGCATGTCAATCGGTACATGGTTGTTGATAGCTGCTATAAAGCATATCCCTTATTTAATTGGCCTAGGCTGGTGTGTAGCTGTGTGTTCTGTGAGTTTTATTTCACCCCCGGTAGGTCCTCCCTCTGCTTTTTTTAGGCAGGTTTTTATTGGGCAAATTTGTTGGTTTTGCTTAATGTAAGAAAATCTCTAAGTGGTTTACACAAACTACTGTCGTAAACACAAGCAAAAAATAAATAAATGCCTATTATCGACATGCAATAAAAAATCAAATAGAATATTAATCAAAACCTTGGAACAGAAATATGGGGGAGCTGTGGTCAGAAAATTGAGAGCCTGGGAAACCTGACATCCCAGTAATGTCTCTGAGGGTATGAGTTTATTTTCCCCATAGAAGTTCATTGCTGGGGGAAGGAAATAGTGCTAGAATTGGGCACATCCTTTGGTGAAGAAGAAGCCTGCCCCCATGTCTTTGACACTGGTGGTAGTCTCCACTGAGACAGAACTCTCTGTGTGCCACTCCTGCCAGGACTCATTATTTAGTTTTTCTGGGAAAATGCATTGCTTTGCCCAAGTATTACAGTATATCACATGCTCTTGTGACTCCATAGGTTGCAGCCTACACAATTTCACTTATGCGCACGGGAGCCTGGAATGCAACCTCCAGGTAAGTTGATGGGCGCCCGTATTCCTTTTTGGTCTGCTAGTTTCTTGCTTTTGTCTCCTCAGTGGTACCAAGTCTCCTATTGACCCAGAAACAGCAGCAGGTCTCCTTCAGCAACCGGAAGGGCTTGGAATGCATCTCGCCATTTTTCTGCAGCGTAGAAGAGACATCTCAAGCTATTCCTACGAAGATCGAGGGGCACGTCCCGACCTGGCTGAAGGGCAAGCTGCTGAGGGTTGGCCCAGGGAAGTTTGAGTTTGGAAAAGACAAGTAAGGCCTGCTTGGTTTGCTGTGGCTGTGCCCTGCAAGGGATTCTAAACCTCAGAGATAAAAAAAAACCTGCATCTCTTTATGGATCAGGCCGTAGAAGCCACCCAGAAAAGTTACAAGCCACACAGGGATATGCTCTTTCATATGTAGGTTGTTCTGTCAATTGTGTCTCCAGAAAGAAAATACAGTGGTACCTCGGGTTACATACACTTCAGGTTACATACGCTTCAGGTTACAGACACCGCTAACCCATAAATATTACCTCGGGTTAAGAACTTTGCTTCAGGATGAGAACAGAAATTGTGCTCTGGCGGCGTGGCAGCAGCGGGAGGCCTCATTAGCTTAAGTGGTGCTTCAGGTTAAGAACAGTTTCAGGTTAAGTACGGACCTCCGAACGAATTAAGTACTTAACCCGAGGTACCACTGTACAAGAACCATGTTGTTCACAGCTGGCAAGGTTTGTTCTTAGGGATTCGAGAATTCTGTCCACCCCCATCTGCTTAGCGGTGGCAGGATTAACAGGCAAATCAGTATCCTGGAGATGGATTCTTTATTAATAAACATTTCTTGTTTCCCTCATCTAAAGGGAAGTTTTTAAGAAAAACGTTTCAGTCCTTTGAGATTTGCATTCATCGGTTTTGAACTTCCTCCCCACTCTGTGTGAAGTTTAGATAAATTCAATCAAACAAGTGTTTTCCCAAGTTTGGGAGATGTGTTTTCCCCTCCCTTTATTACCTGGCTGAGAAGGAAAAGATGAAATAACACACCTGTGTGCCCTCATCAATCCCCTTCCCCCCTGCCCCCAGAAATCAGCTTGTACATGATCTTGTTGCTGTTACTTTGGTATATATGTGCATTTTACATGGGCAGAACTGCATGTGCACATTTTATCATCAGTGAGGATCTAAGTAGGTAGTAGGAGTAGGAGTAATAATAATAATAATAAAATTATTACTTATACCCCACCCATCTGGCCAGGCCTCCCTAGCCAAGCTGGGTGGCTTCCAACAGAATATTAAAAACACAATAAAACATCAAACACTAAAAACTTCCTTAAACAGGGCTGCCTTCAGATGTCTTCTAAAAGTCAGATAGTTGTTTATTTCCTTGACATCTGGTGGGAGGGCATTCCACAGGGTGGGCGCCAATACCAAGAAGGCCGTCTGCCTTGGATTCCTAAAGTTGGCAGGAGCTGATAAGAGGAAATAGGTGAAATCAGCACCCTGTACTCCTATTCCTGCCCCCCACTGATTAGATTTCTCTTCTCCAATGGAAGGTATAACCACTGGTTTGATGGCATGTCTCTGATGCACCAGTTTGACATTGAGGATGGAGTTGTGAAGTACAGCAGCAAGTTCCTAAGGAGCGATTCCTACATGGCTAACAGCCGGAACAATCGGATCATGGTATCTGAGTTTGGAACCCTAGCTATGCCTGACCCTTGCAAGTCCATTTTTGAGCGCTTCATGTCAAGGTTTGAAGTGCCAAGTAAGTGTCATAAAAGTTTATTAAGCCTTGCAATGCAACACAGACTAACCTTACAGAATAAGCAAGCAAAGAATATATTTTCCAAACTGCTTTGATACATCTTTTACCTTTTTTTATCCCACCACATAAAAAGCTTTCTGTTGCTCCACCCTCCCACCTGGAGATTAAGATAAGCACCTTTCTTCATCTCATTTGCATGTGATTGGTTTCTGTTTCCTTCTCAAGCTCCCACAGTTCTTGTTCCAACTTTCACAGGCTTGCTCAGCCTTTCTCGAACATCGCTAAAATCCTTTCTTTAGCACTAAGAATGCCAAGAGGAGACACCTCTTACAATAAGGTTACCAGATGTTTTTCAATGAATCCCGGGACACTTTTCAACTTCAATGGATTTTGTATGGGGACATCTGGTAACCTTATCTTAGAATCTTTGGTGCCTTTTTTTACCCCCTGCCCCCCCCCCGTAGGGCCTCTATAGCTGCCTGACAATTCAAGTAAAAGGGATGTCTCAGGTTCCTCTGAATCATAGAATCATAGAATCATAGAGTTGGAAGAGACCACAAGGGCCATCAAGTCCAACCCCCTGCCAAGCAGGAAACACCATCAGAGCACTCCTGACATATGGTTGTCAAGCCTCTGCTTAAAGACCTCCAAAGAAGGAGACTCCACCACACTCCTTGGCAGCAAATTCTACTGTCGAACAGCTCTTACTGTCAGGAAGTTCTTCCTAATGTTTAGGTGGAATCTTCTTTCCTGCAGTTTGGATCCATTGCTCCGTGTCCACTTCTCTGGAGCAGCAGAAGACAACCTTTCTCCCTCCTCTATGTGACATCCTTTTATATATTTGAACATGGCTATCAGTTCTACTGAGACTCCGCAGTGTATTTCATTCAGTTGCAATGAGCTCAGCTTTCACAGTGTTGACAGTAATCCAAGAGAATGAGCCAAGAGGAAGGGACCATTTCATTGGCTCATATCAAAAACAGTCAAAGTGATTCTCTTTTTCAGGCCACTTGCCACAGTAAGGCAGGTTGCCACCACTTGTGTGTGTTTCCCCGCCCTGTCCCCACTTTCATTTGTGACTCCTGGAGGCACAAACAATTTTGACAAGGAAAACAGAGGTTTTCTTTTTATATATATATAAAAATTTTATTTTTTCCTTTTCTATTTTATATAAACAAATGAATTAAAAACATAAACATATAGTCCCTTCTGACTTCCCTCCCCACGCTCATTGCGGATCTTAATGTAATGATTTCCCCCTCTGCATCTCTATCATAACTCTATTTTTATAAATCCTTTGCCAATCCGTAGTTTAAATCTTTACTACAAGTTTCCTGTTAGTCCTACCAATGTATGTGGTTGTTTACAATAGCTTTTCAAATAAATTATAAACTTTCCCCATTCTTTATTAAAGACCCCCTCTTCCTGGTTTCTAATTCTTCCTGTAAGTTTTTTCCCCATCTCAGAATAGTTCATCAATTTTGTTTGCCACTCTTCTTTGGTTGGAGGTGTACCATCTTTCCATTTCTGAGCTAAGAGAGTCTGTGCAGCTGTGCTCACGTAAATAAACAGTTTCGTCTGGTCCTTCAGGATCTCTGGTCCTATAATACCTAAAAGAAAAGCTTCTGGTTTCTTAGGAAACGTATTTTCAACACACACACCCAGTTCATTATATATAATTTCCCAGAAGTCTTTTGTCATCTTACATACCACCACATATGATTAAAAAGTACCCTCATTTTCTTTTCATTTCCAGCACATTTGTACATCAACCTTTTTGAGTCCACGGCTCCCTTGACCAACTACGTTCTTTCTGCTGCACCCCTGTGGGGCTCAGGAGCCCAGTTATGTCTCCCCTTGCCTGCAGAGCTGACAGCCTCAAACATCCTCCCTTGTGGAGTGTTCCCTCAGCCTCCTCACCTCTGCTCTCTCCTTGGGAGTCCTCCCTGCAGCTGCTCCCAGAGGCACCATTCACCTGCAGAGCTTATAGCCAGGGCTGATGCAATAAACAGCCATGCAAGCCTTTGGGAGGCAGCGACGCAAGAGGGCATCACAGGAGGGAGAGAAGGAAAGAGGGACAGAGGCCAGTGTTGCCCACGCCACCTCTGACCATGATTCAAGGCACCCCAGGGTGCCACGGCACACTGGATGAAAACCACTGGTTTAAAAGCCACCACCACAATCACCAAACCTTTTGTTGGCATCACATCCAAGCATCCAAAACAAATCAATACAGAATTACCACTTCCCTAGTGGCCCAAAACATTTGCTAGAAGAAAGGAGGCAGAGTAGTCTATCGTCACATCTCTAGGTCTCCAGGGAGATCAGGTGTCTGCAATGTATTTCAACGACAAAAACCCCCAAATAGAGATATTTAGCCACTAACTTGGTGAGCTCCTGATCATTCCCCAGTAATAGAAAATGTATGACATCCAACTCTGATTTCTTTTGGGGGATGCAGAGTTGATCTAGAAATTGCTGACACAGATCAGCATATAGTTTACAATTAAGAACCATATGTGTAAGCGTTTCCACCAGGTGGTCTTCACCTGGGCAAGTTCTTTCTCCTTCCACCCTGCCTGAGAACCTTCCCCAAAGGAGGTTTGATGGATTTGAATTAAACCTGTCCAGCGAAAAAGCCCTTCATTCTTGAGGGTTAAGCAGAAATTCAAAGTAATTGTGGTTAGTTTCATGTGCCCAAGAAAGTTGAAAATAAAGAGAAGAACATGTTTTCTCTGCTGCTACTGTTAGTTTCTGGCACTCAATATTGGTTTAAAAGCATCCATGCAACTCCAGTGATCCCAAGTGTTTTGTATCACACCCACAAACCAACCTGGGGTTTTCATTCCAGAAATGACAGACAACTGCAATGTGAACTACGTGGTCTACAAAGGCGACTATTACGTCAGCACAGAAACCAACTTAATGCGTAAGGTCGATCCGGAAACCCTCGAAACAAAGGAGAAGGTAAAGGAACCTGAATCAGATCAGACTGTTTGTCTATCAAGCCCAGGATGGTTCAGTCTGACTGAGAGTGGTTCTCTGGGGTCTCCCAGGAATCCAGGACGGCTACCTGATGCTCTTAGAAGGTGAAGGAATAGAGGAATAGAGTTAAGGTCACAGGAGGAGGAAGCTGGATCACAGCCCTTGCAGGGTGAGATTAAAGGTTCATAGGTGTTAGTTAAAGGTAAAGGGACCCCTGACCATTAGGTCCAGTCGTGACTGACTCTGGGGTTGCGGCGCTCATCTCGCTTTATTGGCCGAGGGAGCCGGCGTACAGCTTCTGGGTCATGTGGCCAGCATGACTAAGCCGCTTCTGGCAAACCAGAGCAGCGCACGGAAACGCCGTTTACCTTCCCGCCGGAGCGGTACCTATTTATCTACTTCCACTTTGAGGTGCTTTCGAACTGCTAGGTTGGCAGGAGCAGGGACCGAGCCATGGGAGCTCACCCTATCGTGGGGATTTGAACCGCTGACCTTCTGATCGGCAAGCCCTCGGCTCTGTGGTTTAACCCACAGCACCACCTGCGTCCCAGGTGTTAGTTAAGCCTCTGTAAATAAGCCGTATTGAAGGGCAGACCACCTTGGATGAGACTTGCTGTTTTGAGACTCAGACCTGGTCTGGTCTGCAGATGTGGCAGAGATGGGAATAACATGAGACCTGGAGTGGTAGAATGGCCTCTGCTGCTTCAGTTTGCAGGTGAGAGATCCCATTTTTGAATGTTTTCCTCCAAACTCAATGAAAGTAGAAAGCTAACCCCGCAGGTAGAAACCTTCTAGTTTAGCCATTTCCCCTCAGGTCATTTGTACTGCAGCTCTCATCGCATGGGGGTCCAAAACATCTGGAGAGTACCAGGTTAGCAAAGGCAGTTTCTAGCACAATCCCCACCCCACACTGTTCAAGTTTTCTATTGGCATGGCTATTTTGAAGAAGAAAAAGGACCATCCAGAAATGAAACCCCCCTTGAAATGGTAGAGTCCATTCTCTAACCCAGCAGATTACCAACTCTTTCCCACCCCAATCTTCTGCATGTGTGTATGAGACTGTAGCATGCGCACTCTGACACATGCATCTTGAAAGAAGTCGAAAGGGTCTGTTTACTGAAATCTGATTAGCAGAGGTAGCCAGTGAGTGCCGTTCACAACTAGTTGCAAAGGCAGAGATCCATGTTGTCTAGCTTATACCAGGGCTGGAGAAATATTTATAAATGAATCGCTTCCACCTAGACCCTGAAAGGGAAAATATATATATATATATATTTGCATTTGCAGGTGGATTGGACAAAGTACATTGCAGTGAATGGAGCAACTGCCCACCCACACTATGACCCAGACGGGACAGCGTATAACATGGGCAACTCGTATGGAAAACATGGTGAGATTGTATGGCTCAGAAGAGGCTGATTTTTCTGACTTCTAGGAGAATCGTGACATTGTGTATGAGATTGTGATGTTTCTATGCTAGGGATGGACTGGATGCGGAGCTCCATTCACTACTGGACCAGGTTCAAAGTGTTGGTACTACTATATAAAGCCCTATACAGCTCAGGACCAGATTCCCCGAGAGGCTGCCTTATTTCTTATATATACCCAGTAGGTCACTGTGGTCTGTGGGAGAGCTTCTCCTGCAACTTCCGAAGATACCAGAAGCTTGGTCCACATGTTAGAGACAGAGCAATAGAATCCCTGGATTGCATGCACTGCCTCTGGTATATTTTCTTTACAGATTTATAAACCACTTTATAACCTGAGGCCATCAAAGCAGTGTACAACAAAACAAACTCTAAAAAAAGAATAAAGCACATTTTACAGATATCCCATAATTAATATCCCCTAAAATGACTGTTCCACGCTTCAGGAAAAGCCTTCTTCCACATTAATTATTGTTTTTTTCTGCAACAGTAGCTACTCTTTTTGGGGGGGCGGGGTGTACATGTTTATAAAAACATAACATGTAAAGACCACCCTGCCCTCATGGTAACATCATTAATTTATTTTTCTGACGCACATAATCACAGCAATATTGTCCTTTGTGCATCAAAATATTTGCTCATCTTCAGAAAGACGTTAGCTCCCCTGATGAAAAATATATCACACTTGTGACTCTTGGATAAGGGCTGCTAAGAGACAGGCAATAGCAGCATTCAAGGCAAACACTGGCAGATCCTCTCTCCTTATAATCTTACTTTGATGAAAGATTCCTCACTCCACTTTCTCACAGCTCTGATTAAAACACACAAAATAGCTTGACAACTAGCTGACAGGAATTTATCTGTTGATTTTTCCAGTCCTGTAACTGATTCTGCACTGTATATGGCTTTGTGCATTGAAATGAAATGGTGCAAAGCATATTTCTATTGGCTTCAGTGGCGATTGCAGCCTACTTATTGCTGTGCTCGGTGCAGCGATGGTGAAGTCAGATGTGTACGAAGTGTAGAGAGAATGCACTAAACTGAAATATTTGGAGTATTTATTGTAACTGGCAATATCAAGCTTGCAATGAAGAGAAGTGCTGCAGGAGGAGAGCCCTGAAAGAAATTTTCAGCACCCTGCATTGTTGAAGTTTAGGCAGCCAACTTGCTCCAATTACTCCCAGCAATTTAGTGAATTTGCTGAACTTTCAATGTTGTTGCTCGGTTCACTTGCTTCTGTTCGCTTCTGTGTCAGGACATGTGAATAGCAGGGAAAGGTGCCAGGCTCCTGTCATTATATAATAAAACATTTGGGGCAGACTTGGAAAACAATGTAGAAGTCTGCAGAACTAGTTTTGCATTCTTTCCTGCAACTCATATTTCACTTTGTTCAGAATGTACCTAAGGCAGCACCAGTTTGGGGGGATCAGATGTCTGCTGCATTATTGTTCAAGCATTAATTTTGCCAAGACAGACACTTCATAAACAAAGGTTTTTAGATGCAGAGATTACAGCAGATGCAGTTTGCTCTTTTTATGTCTGCCTGGTCATTCTGTTGGACTGCACTGTCAACTGACTAATCGATTTCTGTTTGGAACTGTCAGAGAGCAATACCTTTTCCAGTGCATCTGGTAGCAGACAAAGGCAAGGGGCTTTTGATTTGCTGAAGATGGGTGGTGGTGGTGGTCAGGGAAGATGATCATTATATTTTCTCTTCTCTTCTGCTTTTATTCAAAATAATTTATTTATCCAAAGCATTTCTACTCTGTTCTTCAGCCAGAACTGCTCCCAGGGTAGTTTACAAATCCATAAAAACAACAACAGTCCTTGCTGGCTCCTCAGGATTGCAATGTAAAAATACATGGTTGGCATCCGTCTGTGTTGGGAGACAATGGAGGAGTGTGCCTTTGGGAATGAGGTCAAGCTGTTGGACGGTTGCAGCGCCTGCTGTGGCTGTAGAGACCGATATAGGAGAGACATGTTTTGTTGCAGCTGGGGCAGATGAAGACGTCCGGTTGTGTTGCTGCAGATGCACCATGGCATTTCTTCTCTCTGCTTCTCTCTTCTCCCAGAGGTCATTTCTCCTCTGGTCATTGCTATGGATACATGACTTGACTGCCTGCCTCCAGGCACTGCGGTCGTCTGCAAGGGATTCCCACATGTGGCCGGGTTGATGTTGCCAGCCTTCATGCCACGTTTGCAGACATCTTTGTCATGCAGAAGGGAAAAGGGATGGGGAGAGAAGTGGTTGCAGTCTCTAATGCAGCCTTCCTCAACCTGGTGCCTTCAAGGTGTTTTGGACTACAACTCCAGCACGTCTGTTGTAGTCAACATCTGAAGGGCCCCCAGTTCAGGAAAGCTGCTGTAATGTCATGGAAAGCATGGGAGTTTGGCAAGCGCTTTCTGGTTAGATCACTGGTGTTCCTAACACTGCCTGTGGCCCTTGGACATGAATAAGAGGCTTCTGTCACATGAATAAGACTGGCCCAGAACCTTTATGTGCTTATCGTTTCACAACCATGCGTTGGAGGTTGTGTTTTCCACCCTCTTATATTAAATCCAAATCAGTGGCATGGAGTGTGCATGGCCTTATTCTCAACTGGAAACATGGAGGCTTATGAATCGCAATGCCTTGAGTCATGCATTTCTTCCAAAACCCCACATCAACAATTATGGAGCCAATGTCTAGTTCCATCTGTAGCTGGACTGCTGGCCGGGTCATGTTCTGAGCACAATTCAAAGTGTTGGTGCTGACCGTTAAAGTCCTAAATGGCCTCAGCCCTGTATCCTTCAAGGAGTGTTTCCATCCCCATCGTCCAGCCCGGACACTGAGGTCCAGCACTGAGGACCTTCTGGTGGTTCCCTCCCTGTGAGAAGTGAGGTTACAGGGAACCAGGCAGAGGGACTTCTCGGTAGTGGTGCCCACCCTGTGGAACGCCCTCCCATCAGATGTCAAGGAAATAAACAACTATCTGACTTTTAGAAGACATCTGAAGGCAGCCTTGTGTAATGAAGTTTTTAATGGTTGATGTTTTATTGTGCTTTTAATATTCTGTTGGAAGCCACCCAGCTTGGCTAGGGAGGCCTGGCCAGATGGGCGGGGTATAAGTAATAAATCATAATCATAATAACTACTACTACTGGGAGCCACCCAGAGTGGCTGGGGCAACCCAGTCAGATGGGCAGCTAATAATAATAAAAAATAGTAAATGCATTTTCTCTCTTCCAGGCTCCAACTATAACATCATCTGTGTCCCCCCACAGACGTCGGGCTCCGATGACTCTAGCCTGCAGGGTGCGAAAGTGCTGTGTTCTATTGAGCCAGAGGATAAGATGAAACCTTCCTATTACCACAGCTTTGGTGAGAGTTGCCAGCCCTCTTTTTAAGTGGAGCAGATGTACCCATAGTCGATGTTGCAAGGATGGAACATCTCTGAGTCAAAGCCAGACGAAATGAAAGCCTAGTCAGTGGGTTGGAATAGAAATTCATCAAATCACTTTAACACAGCCAATAGACTGAAAAGAACAGAAGGGCACCGGAATCTCAGAGCACAACAGATTCAAAAGTGTAACATAAAGATTACCAGTTAGAGCTACAGTTATCTTGGACTGGTCCCTGGAGATAGTCCTTCCAGTTTCAGATGTTGAGGAATCCTATTGTTCTCACTGATATTAATAGAAATTTAGCCACCATCAGTGATACCCTTGGGTTTTTATCTTCCATGGGATATTTAACTTATCATTTTACTGACCTTCCTGGAGATTTGGTTACTAAAGGGCCAATCGTATGCTGCCAGACTCCAGCACTGAAATTATAAAATAGGACATGCTCTACAGATTCTACCTCCTGTCATGTCCCATATGGAGGAGGAGGAAGGGTGAGAGCCGAACACAGACAGCTTGGAGGACAACAAGCTTTGTCTAAGCACTGCAAAAGGTGCTCCCAGGTAAATGTGCTAACAGCCCTGTTTCCATTAAAAAAACACAAAGCTCTTAAGCCAAAGGTTTAAGGTTGGCAACCATGCTCTTATCTCAGAAGAGCACTGTCCTGTTTCCAAAAGTGCAGCTGCATTAGGAACACGTCTTGGGATCTGTATGAATTTAATTTGGACAATATTTAACTAGACCGCACTCCTCTAGTCCAAAAAGCAGCTCCATAAAGAAATGGGGAGGTTATCCTATTATTACAAACTTTTAATAGCTGCAGGAATATACTGATCACTTTTGGTATTCTTTTTTTTTTTTTAAGCAGACTAAGCACAAATCACAAGCGGTGAGATGTGTAGTGAGATGTGCTATAGAAATAGTGCAATCAATACTCTGATTAAATATATTTTATTCAAAGCTTTACACATTGAAGCCTTCCCCAACCTGGTGCTTTTGGACTACAACGCCACACGCTGGCTGTGGCTAATGGGATCTGTAGTCCAAGATCGTTTAGAGCATACCAGGTTGCACTGGATGCAATTTGAAACTCCTTCGGCAAGGAAAGGTCAAGATAGCAGGAGGAAAGTTAGGCGTGGCCATGACGGAAAGCAAAGCAGCAGGGGCTTAGCAGTGTTGTTGGAAGCGTTTGTCCTGAGCCTTGTTGTCTCCTGTTTGTAGGAATGAGTGAAAACTATGTGATCTTTATTGAGCAGCCACTCAAAATGAACCTCTGGAAGTTCATCACAGCCAAGGTTCTTGGGAAATCCTTTTTGGAAGCGATCAGCTGGGAGCCTGAGCACAGTACCCGCTTCCATGTAGTGAACAAGCTCACTGGGCAGGTACGTCTTCTGGGTTCACTGCCTCATGACCTGTTTTTCTTTTCTGGGCAGTGCCTAGCTTTTGCTACAATAGGTTTACCTACTGAAAAACTGCCCAGCAGCCAAGTCTGCTGACTTCTTGAGTTTTGAAGGAATGAGCTCATGTCACTTACTCATAATGCAGCTGCAAGTATATAAGGGGTGAGGAACATTCTGCAGCTTGGGGAACCATCTGCCCTCATGGGCAAATGCACAAGGGATACTGTATGTATCACAGTATCCAAGGCCACATTTCAGCCTGGCAGAAGCACTCAAGGAAGATGCAGTGATGGGCCAGGGAGTGCATGGCCTGGGGGCTGATAGAGTAATGTGGAGGGCCACATACAGCCCATAGGCTGGAAGTTCACTACCTCTGAAGAATTTCACTTCTTCATAATGTACCCCTGAATACTAGCTTCTGGGAATAAACAACTGGGAAAGATCTCCTTGCATTCAAGCCCTGCTTATGAGATTTGAGAGGCCTCTGGCTATCAACTGGGGGGAAGTAGAAAGCTGCACTAGATGGAACTAAAGATTCACCTTCCTGGATGATATATTCTCAAACTCCTGCAAGGCTTGTGCAATCTGCCTCTGTTGTAACAACATGAATTCAGTTGATAGCCATGTCACTTTCTCAAAACCAGATTCTTGCCGGAGCGCCAAAACCTGCACACCTGGTACAAATTTTGCATGTTGGACAAACTCTGCAATCATCTACCATGGGCTGGGGAGCTTGAAATATCAGATTCCTCATACGTAGCTATCTGGCTGTTGAAGTTTTCAGGTATACAGTGGTACCTCGGGTTACATACGCTTCAGGTTACATACGCTTCAGGTTACAGACTCCACTAACCCAGAAATAGTGCTTCAGGTTAAGAACTTTGCTTCAGGATGAGGACAGAAATCGTGCTCCGGCGGCACAGCAGCAGAAGGAGGCCCCATTAACTAAAGTGGTGCTTCAGGCTAAGAACAGTTTCAGGTTAAGAACGGACCTCCGGAACGAATTAAGTATGTAACCCGAGGTACCACTGTATAAGGCACCATCTCATGACATTGCTAACTATTGCCCCCCAACCCTGCCCCCTCACTCTTTGTGAAGTGTGACACTTTAGCCACCTCCTGTAGCAGCAGAGGGCTATGAAGTAGAAGCTGGCTAGCAGACTTCCTACTTTTGCCCCTGTATTAAAAACCTTTCCAGCAACGCTGAAATATATAACTTAAGATTTTCGGAGGGGATGCTTTGTGGAATGTTCTCTAGGTGTCACTGAGGGCCTGAGATGCCATCACTGGCATGTCTTGTGTTCCTTGCACAGGTGTTGCCCGGGCAGTACTGCAGTGAGCCTCTCTTGTTTTTCCATCAAATCAATGCCTTTGAAGATCAAGGATGCATCGTCCTTGACCTATGCTGTCAAGATGATGGAGGGGCTCTTGACGTTTACCGGCTGCAAAACCTCCATAAGGCAGGCGAGGCTCTGGATCAGGTAAAGCCAATGTTTGGAGGCAGTTGGGGAGGCCAGTAAGCTGAAGCTGAATCCTGTCAAGATGGAGGCACTGTTGGTGGGTGGTTCTCATATTCAGGAATTGTGTAAGCAGCCTGTTGTAGGCAGATGGCATCAGTGGCAAGGAATGCCTAGGTACAGCTCCTGTTGCATTCAGCTATGTCTTTTCCTGGAGCAAGATTCCCTTTCCCTCTCATTACATGCTGTGAAGGTGGAGTTTAGTGCATAATTAACTATGGGGAGTACAGCTGTGCTGTTGTTGTGGGTGTGGGGTTGCAGTCGTGAGCGCAGCATTTCAGTCCAGTGGGTCATCTTCAGTGCTAGTCCTACATAAAATTAATGAACTTATAGTCATGTCCATTAACTTCAATGGGTCTACTCTGATTTGGACTGGCATTGGATATAATGCCATTCTGTGCCCAAAGCATGTGTAGCTTGTAGCTGCGCTTGACAGCTAGTCATGTAGGCAGTTGAAATCTCCAGCTTCCAGAAGAAAGAAGCTTTGAATCACCAATGGTGCACTTTAACATTTCACCATCTTTAAATCCATTTTGTACAGATTATTTGGTTGGAGAACAGCAGCATAAAATTCAGAGAAGTGCAAATATCGAAGGGTAGCTATATTTTGGTTTGCATTTTATTTTAGAAAGTGCAGGTTTGCATTAAAATCAGAACTGAACCAAATTTATCCCAAGAAGGAGCCCAAGCTGGGAGGCCAAGGAATTCTATTTCTCTACTGGTTGGTTCTTGCTCCCTATCTCCATACCAGGCCTGCAAAAGGGGACCAGTTCTTCCTTTTGCAATGACATCCTGTCTCCTTGGCAGGCCTACAATTCAGTGGCAAGGCCGTATCCACGACGCTTTGTTCTGCCCATCACTGTGGATCCCAGTGCAGCTGTGGGACAGAATCTTAGCCCCTTGTCCTACACATCGGCGACAGCCACAAAAGAGTCCAACGGGAAGGTACGTAGTCTCTGTACAAATGGATGCTATAGGGGCTACCGTTTATGCCTGACATTTCCATATTGTGCTGAACTCGCTCTCCACGTGGTTGTATTGCCCACCAACATCCCTTTTGCTCCTATGTGCTGTAGCCGCCAAGCTGCTCCTTGCCAAAAGAAAATGTAAACACTGGGCTCCAATTTAGCAAGCATGTGAATATAGGAACTGACATTTCCAAAGGATCATGGGAAAGACCACTGCCTGGTGCCCTGAAGAGCTACTGCCAGCCAGAGAAGGCAATACTAGGCTAGATGGAGAAACAGGCTTACCTAGTATAAGGCAATGGCCAATATACCTATAACGTGCCGATTCCTTTTCCAGATCTGGTGCACATATGAAAGTCTACATAATGAGAACCTCAAGGAAGCAGGGGGTCTTGAATTCCCCCAGATTAACTATTCTTATTACAACACGAAGAAATATCGTTACTTCTATGGTTGTGGCTTTGGGCATATGGTTGGTGACTCACTGATTAAGACTGACATAAAGACCAAGGAGATGAAGGTAAAAGGATGAAACACAGTTAATTTCAGGGTGGGCGAGAGCCGGCTCTTAAAACCCACAATAAGGAGCCTGTTTTGTCCCCTTGTTTTTGCCTGCAAGATTTGGCGACAGGATGGAATGTATCCTTCTGAGCCAGTGTTTGTGCCAGAACCTAACTCTCCTGCAGAAGATCGTGGGATTATTCTGTCTGTTGTGCTCACAGCCAAGCAGGTAATTTGGTCTTCATTGCCTATATAAATGGGCCACTGTCTGAACGCTAATTTTAGGGCCAGGAATATATAATATATAATATATAATATATAATATATAATATATAATATATAATATATAATATATAATATATAATATATAATATATAATATAATATATATCAACAACAACAATGATCTCTAGTGAACACTGGTGTGTACAGAAGGATCCTGTGTTCTGCTTCGAAACGCAAGAACTTTGTGGGTGCTTACACACAACAGTTCAGTGTGTGGATTTGGTGCTGTTCCTGCATGCAACCTTTGCATAGCTTCCATGTGACATCCTCCTCATCAAAATGCCAATCCCATATAGTTTTCTCTCATTTAATCTGAATTTACCATTTCTGTGGAATATCTGATAAGTGAAATAACCCGGGCAAGGTCTGGTTCAAATTTGGGGCAGGTGAGGATATCAAATGGAATTTTGATGAGGATGGCATTGGGAAGGTGCTGTGCAAAACTTGCACGCATGGACAGTGGTGGGTCCACAGTAAACTGCCATGTGGAAGCACCCTGTACAGCTTCTCTGTTCCTCTGTGTTTCACATTTCTAATTTAATTGAAAAGAGCATCGTGAGAGGGTGCATTGGTGGGAGATAATCCTGCATTTCAGTATTGTTGTTCGACTTTGACCATCATTCTTGTTTCAGAATCGAGGCACCTTCCTGCTCATTCTGGATGCTGAGAATTTTACTGAACTGGGCCGGGCAGAAGTCCCTGTCCAGTTCCCCTATGGTTTTCATGGCATCTTTGTTCCAGGTCAATAGAGATTAGCCAGTGGTCACATAGCAGGATGCGGAGGAGAAAGAGTCTGCTCTACAATGCTCTGCGCTTAAAACCTTTGACAAGATACTTAATCTTAACCTGTCTAGGGGTGCCAACAGGCTGTCACTATTTGAGGGAGGGATTGAAGTGCATCTGTGAACTTTAGGTTTGCAGAATTAAGGCGGATTAAACACAGGAATCTGTTTTATACCAAGTCAAACCATTGCTATGTAGCTCAGTATTATCTGCACTGACCCAACAGTGGCTCTCTGGGGCTTCAGCCCCACCAAGAGATGCTGGTGATTGAACCTGGCTTGAACTTCTGCATGCAAAGCAGGTGTCCTACCATTGATCTACAGCCCTTTCCTTGGTACAGAAAAAACCACTAAAAAACTGACCTTTTAAAGTTTGGAAAGCTACAGGGAAATGCATTGGAAAATTGTGGGATTAACAATTTATTAACGGGAAGATCCCACCAGCAAATTGCTGTGTAACCTTGCTACAGATTTGAAAGAATACTCTGCAAAGACCACTCCTTAAACTTCTTAAGTAAGCTTTGCGCAAGCAAATCAGCTCAATAAACAGGCCTTCTAGAGGAGTTCTCGGGACTATTCTGATCCACAGAGATGTTCAAAAGGAAATAGGTTAATGAGTGTGAGAGCTGTTGCCAATGAAAGAAAAACATTGACCATAAATCCGAGTTTTTTTAAAGGAGGCACTCAAGCAATATCAACTTCAAATCTAACCTTTTGGACAATTCTAATTGTTTAGCCTTTATTTTTGTATTATCTATATTGAGATTTACTTATCTAAATGCAATTAAAGCGCTTTGGACATATTCTGTATATTTTCAAATCTTTTCAATGATAACAGCAATGTTTTAATGTGCTTTGTACTCTTTTGGAGAAGTTGGCTGCTGAAAACGAAGGGGTGGAGAGAGAAACAGACAGAGGAGAGAAACAGAGAAAGGGATGCCCTGATTCTGTTAGGGATTCGTGTTTTGTTTTTTGGTAACACAACGTTGCACCTGCAGGAGCTGATGGAAATGAGGTCTTCTTCCCAGGGGCAGTATGCTAAGAACCAGACGACCGCCTCCGTGTCTGGAGGTGTTGCTTTCATTCATTAGGTCAACCTTCACCATATTGGTACCCTAAAAATGTTTTGGAGTACAACAACCATCAGCCCCACCCCACCCAGAATTGAGCTGTAGTCCAAAACATCTGGGAAGAGCACCAGGAACCTAGGAAACTGCCTTATAGTGAGTCGCACCATTTGTCTGTCTATTTATTGATTTATTTAATAAAATTTATATACCGCTTGGCGTAGATAAACCTCAAAGCGGACAACAAAAAGATAAAACAATAAAATTGTCACTAAAGACTTGCAACCATAATTTAAAACATAAAAATGTAAAGGTAAAAGAGCCCTGACAGAAGTTTAAAACGGCAAAAAACTAGACTTAAAACAAATTAAAATCAAGAAGGCTCAAAAACAGAGTCTGCAGTGTGGGAGCCAGGGTGGGAGCCAGAAAGCCCTGGCAAGGTTTGTAGTGCCACCTGGTGTCTTGCTGACCCAGTGACCAGCATGTCTGTGCCTTACATGTATTAGAATTGTATTGACCTTAAAAGGAGTTGTGTTTCCTCTGGGCAGTGTTGACCCTATATGGTGTGGGTGGGTTTAAGCTGGCCAGATGAGGTAACATGAGACACTGGCAAGCAGCCATGCGGCTGGAGAGAACAAAGGGTAATAAAAACGGACTGGAGAGGAGAAGATGTCTGAAAGAGCTGCTCCATCAGTCCAAGGAAATAAGCTAGCTCTCTGCGTCTTTATTTTATGCTGAAAAGCGCCATTTGTAACGGCTGGCCCGACAAGTGGTGCCCCGTGTGAGGCTGAATAAAAGATACGACTGAGGTTTTTAAAAGAGAGCTAAAGAAGCAAGATTGAAGCAAACAGTCTGGGCAAGACTGTGAGAAGATTTTTGATCCAAGCAGTGGATATTCATCGACTTACCTCGCCTGGAAAAGGCTGCAAGCGCTATTCATCTACGGATCCAAGGTTAGTCGATCCCTTAAATATTGATTTTAGAAAAATGGGCAGCTCTTTGACTACTCCCCAACAGAAATTTTTAAAAGACTTAAAATTTCTCCTCTCCTGCAACAAATTGGAAGTCCCTGAGGGAGATTTGATACAGCTCATTCTGGCAATCGATGAACATTGCCCCTGGTTTCCTGCAGAAGGAACTTTGGAATTAAAACATTGGGACAATATTGGAACACATTTTCATGGGCTTCCCAGCATTGATGTTCGAAATTTAAATGCATGGTGCAAGGTTCGATATGCTATGGGTTCTTTATCACCAAAAAATATCTCCATAGCTGCATTGCCAACACAGGCTTCAGCTTCTTTAATTCAGCCTGCTGTCCTGCCATGTGTTCCAGCCCTTGCTTTGCCTGCAGCCCCAGATCCCAAACCTCCAGACTGCAGTTCCTCACCAGAAGACCCAAATCTGCAAAAATACCGTGGTCTGGCTGGAAATGATCCTGCTCTTTCAGCAGCAGCAAAAGCAGCTACCCCTTTGCAACGTGCAGTATTTGCCTGTTCCTTAACTCAGGATACTAAGGCATTCCCTGGTGTTCCAGCAGGAATTCAAGCCCAGCTTTTGGCTCCAGATGAATTCAAGCCTTTGGCACGTACAGTTTTACCCCCATCAGCTGGTGTATTGTTTGCTCACGAATGGGAAATTGCCTGTGGTGTTTATGCTCCTGCTTTACTGCAACAAATCAGAGGAAAAAATCCTAATCCTACCCTCGCAGATGTGATGGATGCTATGATGGAGCATGGCCCCATTGCTCAGGCTTCAGTACAAGCCACACTGCTGCAGATCTTATTGAGGGATACAGCTCTTGCTGCTAAACAAGCAATGAGAAAAATCCCAGAACCTAGAGAATCATATCCTTCCTTTATGGACAGGCTGATTACAGCAGTGAGTAGCCAAATTGAAAATCCTGAAGCCAAACAAATAATTATCAAACAATTGGCCTTTGAAAATGCCACTGAGGATTGTAAGGTTGCGTCGCGCCCGATAATACACCTTCCTGCCACTACGATGCTACGCATTTGTCAGTCTGTTGGTACAGCCACCCACAAGGCTCAATTGCTGGCAGCAGCGCAAGATAAAAACCAGCCTGTAGCCATGAATACAACATTTCCAGCATGGCAAACCAAGATCACTGATACCTCAGTGTGGGTAGAACAGTGGCCTCCACCAAAAGAAAAAACCGCAGCAATGGCACCATCTCGTTTCTGAACAGCTTATTTCTGAACAATTAACTTTTGGCTACATTGAAACATCTCTATCCCACTGGATCCAGCAGACAGGAACAGTTTGCTTTTACATTGCCAGTATATAACAAATTGCAATCCACCCAGTGATATCAGTGGATTGTTCTGCCACAACAGCATGCGGAACTCCCCTACACTTTGCCAAAATTTTGTGAATGAAGCATTGAAACCTTTCCACATGCGCCACCTAGAGGTGCTGAACACAAGCTGCATCTGGCAATATTTGCTACACCATTGTTGCCAACAGGAAATTTATATGCTCAGACGGACAAGAAGAAGACTATCTGCATTATAGAATGGTTACATTTACCTCATACCCCTTTGAAGAACATTTATTCCGCAAATGAATCCACATCAGACAATTGTTATCAAAGGACGTTCACGTGCTATAACTTTGAGCAGTTTTGATGTTGCATCAATTTATATGCCATTTTCACAGACTGAACAGCAGCATTTATTGATCACAAATGCTGCCATGCAAATTGTTTTGGCTGATTTTATAGGTCATCATTTTTAATCCTCCAAAGGATGACCGTTTGACATTTCTGACACAAGTCACTTATGTTTTGACAAACCCCTTGTCTCTCACACTTCTCCCCTCTGCATTAATCCTCTTCACAGATGGAACAAGAAGTATGGGGGTGGTGATGTGGGAAGAGGGAGGAAAATGGAAAAGGTTATTTACCTCTTCACAGTCTTCTGCCCAGCGAGCAGAGCTAGAGGCTGTGATTCTTGCCTTTCAATCCTTTCCTACTCATTCTTTCAATCTTATTGTGGATACTCAGTATGTATATCGCTTTTTGCTATTTTACCAATATCTTATATAACTCCTTCCTTGGATTCTGACTTGTTTTCCTTGTTTCTTGCCCTGTAGGCCTTACTTCAGCACAGAGAGTTCCTTATTATGTTGCACATCTTCGCTCCCACACATCACACCCAGGGTATTTAGCAGAGGGAAATTCAAGAGCAGATTCAGCTCTGAAGAACATTTCTGCCTTCTCTCTTTTCTGATCCTATACTATGTTATAACAACCTTCATCTCCCTGCAAAAGCATTGGCTAAGCAGTTTTCTATTCCTTTGGCCCAGCAAAACCAGACAGACCTCAGCGTAACACTCAAAACAGAAGTGTGGCACTCAGATCGTCAGCGTAACAATCAAAACAGAGGCATAACACTCAAACCAGAGCACGTTTGGCTTCTGAAAAAAGTTCGCAAACTGGAGCACTCCCAGGTTTGCTGTGTTTGGGTTCCAAGTTGTTTGAGTACCAAGGCGTTTGAGAACCAAGGTATCACTGTAGTACCCTTTTACTTGTGATTCCCCCCCAAAAGTTGTTTTTCTGTATTTCATCAAAGAGGGATGTGGTGGCAGAGCTATGAACATTTACAGGTATAGCTCAGTGCACCTTGTAAATCAACTAGTGGTTTTTAATTATCAGTGTGCTCCAAATGCATTTCCTGTTTAATATAGGTTGTCTTGAAAAACTGCAATGGATTCACAACTCCCCTTGCACAACTTGTTCCATTATTAAACTTCTCTTATCTTTACAAAGCTATTTCCTAATGAGCAATCTAACTGTACACACCTGCAGTTGTTGTTTTTAAATGTTTTATTTTGTTCCTGAATACATGAAGCAAGAGGAAAAAATAAGGTGGGATAGGTGAAACCGGTTCAGAGTTGGAAATATTGCTGTACCGTTTATCATTTCTTCGTCTGTCATGGATTCAAATGCTGCCATAGCATCAGCATCATCCTCTGGTCTCACGATGAGCACGTGATTTTCTTGGTTTCGGAAGATCTGTGCTGCCTTGCATTTTTCAGATTTTTTAAAGCTGTCTGCTTCTAAACCTTTCAAGAGACATGATAAATGTGGATTCAGAAGGAGGGCTGTAGATTTTTCTCTTCCAGAAAGTAATTGCTTGGGGAAGTTTGTAATGTTTGAGGTTTTATTGTGTTTTTAATATTCTGTTGGGAGCCGCCCAGAGTGGCTGGGGTATAAATACATTAATAATAATAATAATAATAATAATAATAATAATAATAATAATTGCACCCCACATGAGTGCTTTGAAGTGGGGCCATTTTCTAACCCTTGAATGTTGAATTAACTTTTCTTCAGGCAGGTTCACCCTTGAATCAGTATTTTTAGCAGGCCTAGATCTCGTCCCCTCCCCAACCATATTTTATTACACCATGTGTAAGCACTGTTCTTCCTCTCTTCTTCTCTTCTGAGATAATTTCTGAGTATTAAGCCGCGGTTTCCCATTACACCTGAACTGGGAAACTCGGAGCACTGCTCCTAGCCAGAAAGGATATGAAACCACTCACTAACCCTGGTTTCATATCTTGTTTTATAAATGGAAATTAAACCACAGTTTCCGTATTCGGAAGTAAGGGGAAACACTGCCAATAAGACTTGATTGATGTGCTGAAGCTGAGTGAGGATTGACAATGAAAGATGTGGTCACAACACTTGTTCTCAGTTTAATAAACCATAATTCTGGACTAGGATTATAATTTTTGAACTACATCAGTTCCACCTCTTGATTATTATTATTTTTTTGTTCTTTTGTCTTGGGTAACACAGCACTGTATACAACTGCTGTTATATTGGTGCATAAATCTGATTGGCTGTGCTGTTACATGTGATTTAATTTACTGAAAGTTTGGTGGCTTTGCATCATGTCTTGCACGAAACCACGGCCATTCTTGCTATGTGATGTTCAGCTGGGTGTGTGGAACCACTTGATCTTATTAATTCATTGCTGAAGTTAGAAAACAAAGTTGACAGTGGGGAAATGGCCCAATACTGATTTTCCACAGCATTTGATTAAATGGGGGGAGAAACCACCTATCCCATAAAGTCGAATTCTCCATACAAAAGTGTAACACCACAACACATTGGCACAACTCTTGTTTGTAGAGTAATTTATAACAGAGAATTTACAACTACCTTCGTCTTCTGTTCCAGCCAAACCACGAGCAGAGTAGGGAGAGAATGGGAAAACGTTGTTAGAGTGCATCCAGACAGTTTATTATTTGCTAGCTGGGTGTATTCTATACCCCCATCCCGCTGAATACAAAGGAATTAATATTTATCCCCCCCCCAAAAAAACCCTCCCTCCTATTACCAATTGGATTAGAACAGGGGTTGTCAACCCTTTGGGGCCTATAGGTAGAGCTGGCCCAGGACATTTTGACTCCTGAGGTAAACCACAAAATGACACACACACACCCAGCCAAAAAGGGAAGAAGGAGTGAATGGAGATCTACATCAGGAACGGAGGGGATAAAGATCTACATTGTGGCCCCAGAAGTGCCTTCTATTTGCCAAGAGGTTACTGTGGAGGAGCTGCCAAGAAGGCAACGGATCTGGCCTCCAAGGAGCATGCCACAGCTGTTGCTGCTACCGTGGCACTGGCAGCAGGCGATGCATTTCTTGGAAGCCAGATCTGCTGCCCCAAGGATCCTGCCATCTGAGGCGGGCGCCTCACCTTGCCTCGTGAGGGCTGCCCCTGCCTGTGGGCATACAGTGGTACCTCGGGTTAAGAACTTAATTCGTTCTGGAGGTCCATTCTTAACCTGAAACTGTTCTTTTTAAATATTTTATTATTAAAATAATTCAACATTAATACATACATATTATGAATATACAAACAAACATACATTTCATACAATCCTTAAAAATATTCATACATACCCACACTCAATCCCACAGATACTTCCTTTTCCCACCCCTCACCCCACCCTTGTGTTAGACTTCCAATCTACTCAATTGCAATTTCTTTCCACTTCTCTTACTTTCTTTCACACACTTTTAAACCAACTTTTCTACTTCTTTTTCTGTTACACATTGTTATCCATCTTATTTAGTATTTCAGTATTTATAACGGAACTTGTTTATTCTAATAGGAGTTCTGATTTTTCAATATGATTTTGCAAGTATCCGTTAAACACCTTCCAGGCCTTGTCTATATTCAACCTGAAACTGTTCTTAACCTGAGGTACCACTTCAGCTAATGGGGCCTCCCGCTGCCGCCGCGCCTCCGGAGCACGGTTTCTGTTCTCATCCTGAAGCAAAGTTCTTAACCTGAGGTACTGTTTCTGGGTTAGCGGAGTCTGTAACCTGAAGCATCTGTAACCCGAGGTACCACTGTATTTGCAAACTGGAGAAACAGCAGGCACTGCACACAACATCTAAACACATACCACAGCCTGTAGCATTGGCTACAAGAGAACACTTCTTTCAAGCCCAATTTCAACAGAGGGAGGGGGAGCTTGGAAACAAGGAAACAGAATTTCCTAATTCCATAGCAGAAGGTTTCTCTCCACCCACTCTTTGCTGCATCAAACCACTTGGTCCATCTAGCCCACTGATGTGTAGGTTGACAGACAGTTTGATCTCCTAGTTTGCAGCCAGGCTACAAGGAATCTTTTTAATTAGAGGTGCCAAGTGTTGAATTTAGGACTTAACCATGGCAAAGGGGAACTCTGCCACTGAACCGCAGACTGTTTCCTAAGTGCTGATAAGTGTTGCTACCAACAGAAATATATTGAGTACCCACAGGCAGTGGAGAACAGCCCCTGAATCGCTCACCTACAAGGGCAGCCAATTGTCTACTTTGCCCTCTGCTTATATTATTATGTAAACATTGCCCTAGTTTTTTTAAAGAGTCACAACCCACATCATACATTTTCCTTCAGATATTACCTTATTGCCTTACGTGCTTTCTCTGGAGATACTGGGCCTGATCCAAATGAGAATTAATCGTGTTTAGGCCTAGTGGTGCAATTTGCTAATCTTGCACTCTGGCCATAATGGTCTGTTACCAACACTCCTCTTCAGATGGCAACATGTATGACTTCATTTCACTTTAAAATGTGGGGTGCCATCCTTGCTCCATATGGGAAAG
This sequence comes from Podarcis raffonei, assembly GCF_027172205.1. Classification (NCBI taxonomy): domain Eukaryota; kingdom Metazoa; phylum Chordata; class Lepidosauria; order Squamata; family Lacertidae; genus Podarcis; species Podarcis raffonei. The sequence goes on from NC_070616.1 coordinate 25,514,965, forward strand.
GCCCATAGCTCAGTGGCAGAACTAACATCCCTGGTTCAATCCTGACATCTCCAGGTGGGGTTGGGAAACCCTTATCGGAAACCCTGGAAAACCGCTACCAGTCAATGTTGAAAATAAAATTGGGCTTGCTGCCCTGATGCTAAACACAGTTAAGCACCATTTTGTTGTAGAAAACGATGGTTTTAAAAAAATAAAATGAGCATTGAAATTATGCATGTGCTCAGCCACACTAACTATGAAGTGTGTGTGTGTGTGTGTGTGTGTGTGTGTGTGTGTGTGTGTGTGATCCTGTGACCACCAGCATACCATGCTGACTCCAGAGTTGACACCAGGTCTGTTTGCCACTGCCTCCATCTGCCACTCTGAATACAGTGGTACCTCGGGTTAAATACTTAATTCGTTCCAGAGGTCCGTTCTTAACCTGAAACTGTTCTTAACCTGAAGCACCACTTTAGCTACTGGGGCCTCCTGCTGCTGCTGTGCTGCCAGAACACAATTTCTGTTCTCATCCTGAAGCAAAGTTCTTAACCTGAAGCACTATTTCTGGGTTAGCAGAGTCTGTAACCCGAAGCGTATTTAACATGAAGCATATGTAACCCGAGGTACCACTGTAGTCATTTGGGGGTAGGACCCTGATTATGGCCATAGCAACACCTCTGGAAAAAATAAAACCAAAATAATCCAGGCGAGAGTTACCTTCAAAAAAGAGGGTCCCATCATCTTCAATACGCAGTGGACACATCTGAATTATATCAGCCATCTTTGCTCTTTAGGAGTGGGGTAGGAGGAAGAAAAGGGTTAATAATATGTATTAGTTCTCTATAGAGTGTTCCAAGGTACATGATGCCTTTCTGCTCCCATGCTCAGGTGCTCCACAATGTAGTGTGGCAGAACTGTTAGGGAGACACACACAGAATTCAGGCAGCTGGAATTAGTACCATGGCTGCTGACCAATGAAAGGGTTTTTTGGCAGCTGTAGTCCATAACACATGGAGGTCACAGAGTTGGTGAAGACCTGCACAAAGGGAGTTGTGAGGGATGTAGTGGCTGCCTATTTCTCGTGAAAACTATGAATGAAGGTTTCCTACTTCTCTGCCGCAGAACACTGACCTTTCTTGTTTGCAATGACACCACTAGATTATTAATAATAATTTACATAGTCCAGAAATGTAATGCATACACAAATAATGTAAAAAAAGGTAAAGGTAAAGGACCTCTGGACGGTTAAGTCCAGTCAAAGGCAACTATGGGGTTGCGGTGCTCATCTCGCTTCAGGCCGAAGGAGCTGGTGTTTGTCCACAGACAGCTTTCCAGGTCATGCCAGCATGACTAAACCGCTTCTGACGCAACAGGACACTGTGACAAGTGGCAGAGTGCACGGAAACGCCGCTGTTGCAGTACCTATTTATCTACTTGCACTTTGACATGCTTTCGAACTGCTAGGTTGGGAGGAGCTGGGACAGAGCAACGGGAGCTCACCTCGTCACAGGGATTCAAACAGTTGACCTTCCTATCAGCAAGCCCAAGAGGCTTAGTGGTTTAGACCACAGCGCCACCTGCGTCCCTACAAATAATGTATCTTGATGCCGTAGATGTCCTCTTTGTAACCTATTCAAGCTGAATTGTCTGATGTTCAAAAAATATGGTAAACTTTCTCCATCCCTTTATCTCCTTGCTAGGAAAATCTTCCCAAAGTAAGCTAGTGCAGAAGTTTACGATACGATACAATACAATACAATATCTTTATTGTCATTGTCCCATACAGAACAATGAAATTGAAAAATCTACATAAGACATTCAAAACCCAACAAGCCTGCTATCCCAGCTATCCCAACCTGGTTAGCCCCCTAAAAACTCTGATATCCCATTTTTAAATACAATATACTCCCATACAGACTCCTTACAATGCGTTTAAAACCAAAATCGTATTTGGGTAGAAACTGTTTCTCAGGTGGCTAGTCCTAGTCTTTATAATCCTGTACCTTCTTCCAGAAGGCAGAAGCTGAAAGAAATAATTTCCGGGGTGCGCACTATCCTGCGCTATCTCTGCAGCTTTCTTATGGCACCAGGAAGCATAGATTTGATAAAAGGTGGGAAGAGGGCACCCACCTTGGTTCCTTGTGGCAATACTCTATGGTTCCTTGAGGCAATACTCCAGTTGTTACCCCATCCTCAATACTTGACAACTGTGCCCACTACAGCTGCAAGGCTGGTTTACTTCAGGTAGGGATATCTTTAGGGATGTCAAGGAAGCAGATCCCAATCCAAGAGGCTGTGCCTTAGCAGCATCCTCTGTGAGGGATTATGGGGTGCCTCTCTTGTGTTTGGGGGAGACAGAGGTTGGTGGCCCTGCCTAGCTGCACCCAGCTCAGCACCCACTTCTTGCAGAGTAGATGGATTGACTTAGCAGTCCCATGTCTCCCTTTCTTAGCAGCTCCTGACAGATTTCCAAGCTGCAGCCTCGGAACTGGCTTCCTTTGCAACACAGACCTTCATTGGCCCTAAAGTACCAGCCCCAGGCAGGAGGCCAAGCTAGGAAGGGCGCCCTGTTGCCCCTCTTGCACGCAGCCAGGCAGCCACCCGCGCCATTGCAGCGCCAGGCTGCCCATCCTCACCTACCTGCCTCCTGCGCAGCCCAAGATCTGATGGCAACCGAGTCGGCTGAACCTTCACAAGCGACTGGGGAAGTAGTGGCTGAGGTCTGAGTATATGTGGATGATGCAGGAGAAAAGCCAAGCTGGGCGGTGCGTGGAGAGGAAGGGAGGAACAGACAGGAAAGCAGTGCACCAGACAAGGCAGTTTTACCACCAACCATATGACGTTTTTTATTGGGTTGCACAGTGCTGTAATTGAGGAAGGGCTACTGTGGCTCAGTAGCTGCCATGCACGTAAGAAGGTCCCAGGTTCTTGGCATTTCCAGGTGGAGCTGGGAAAGGAAAATGAGCAGCAAGATTGCATCCCCCCCCAAACAGAACCATTACTGTTGAAAATAAGAAAACTGGAGGGTGGTTGGAGGGGAGTTAAGCAGAAACTGGGTATGTGTGGAAGGACTGCCAAGTCAGTTCATCTATGCTACTCTCAAACCACATTCCTGACCTCGACTTAGAATTATTTGACTCAACATTTATGGCATTTGTGTATGGTTGGTGTGTCTCCTAAAACAAAGGTGAACCTGATAGCCTTATAGCCTGCAAACCACATTCCTGGCCTCGACTTAGAATTATTTGATTCAAAGTTTATGGCTTTTGTGTATGGTTGGTGTGTATGGTTGTGTATGGTTGGTGTGTCTCCAAAAACAAAGGTGAACCTGATAGCCTTATAGCCTGCAGTAGAGAGTCCTGATCTAGATGCACCAGTGGTCTGACTACCTGTTTAAGGTAGCTTTTTTAGGTTCCTTCCTATCTTTTTGGACTTCCTTGAAAAAAGAGAAAAAAATGCTTCAAATAACTTAATAAATATAACTACAAAGACATGATTTGGAGTTGAACAAGTATGTCCCCTTCAATCTTTTCTCTTTATCCCAAAACTCAAGAATCAAGAACGCTCATATCTCATTTCTCTTTGTAATATATAGAATCATGAGTAGCTTATTTCTCAGCAGTGGCGATGGAGCAGGTGCCTCTCACACCAGGAAAGCCTGTGCACTCTGTCCATGCTCAGTGACGCTTTTTATTTGCTCCTGAGTTGTGCTCTGGCATTGAATGTAGGTTCTGGCTGTGTCCGCCTGGGATTGAGCCTTCGCTCCAAGTCCTTCACTTCAGGAGTCGGCATTTTGGGCTGTATGGATCTTTGAAACCTTTTCTAATTCTTTAATAATGCATCACTTATTTATTCATTCACAGGTCTCTGCAAACTGTTTGCATCTTTTTAGCTCATTTTCCAGAAATGGAGCCTCAATCACCTCAAGGATGTCCCACAACAGCTGAGGTGTCAGTAAACAGCAGAGCAATAGTCCTTTAGTTCCCATTTTAATTCTTCAAACACTAACAACATTCCCTTAACTGTACATGAAGAGTTCCTAGTCACAATAAACTTTTCAGGATGATTAAAAACCTCCATAGTTCTTTAGCTTAACAACCTTGAGTATTAACAGGCAATCTAATTTAATTTTAATCAGTTTAAATAACTCACTTCACAAATGCTCAGCCGGAATAAGATGCCGAACTAGAAGGGCTGTTTTATTTAACAACAAAAATATTATCAAATTTATGCATAGATTATTATTATTTAAATGGAGACATTTACTGATAGTTGGTTCTCTGAGCATCAATAAGGAGTTTGATGTGAACAATTATACATTCCAATAATAATAATAAATAATAATAATAAAATATTTATATCCCGTCCTCCCCAGCCGAAGCAGGGCTAACAACAATAAAAGTAACACAGCATTCTAAAATCAATTCATTTTAAAATCAATTCAAAATCAAATTAAATTAATGGCAACCATTGGGCTAGAGTTCTGTGAGGATTACCAAAGGAGGGAGTCAGACTGTTCCTTGGCCAAAGGCCTGGTGGAACAGCTCTGTCTTGCAGACCCTGCGGAAAGATGTCAAGTCCCACAGCGCCCTAGTCTCTTGTGACAGAGCGTTCCACCAGATCGGGGCCATGGCCGAAAAAGCCCTGGCTCTGGTTGAGACCAGCCTAACCTCCCTGTGGCCCAGGATCCAAAATATGTTTTTGTTTGAAGACCGTAAGGTCCTCCGTGGGGCATACCAGGAGAGACGGTCCCATAGGTATGAGGGTCCTAGGCTGTATAGGGCTTTAAAGGTTAAAACCAGCACCTTAAACCTGATCCTGTACTCCACCAGGAGCCAGTGCAGCTGGTATAGCACCGGGTGAATGTGATCCCACGGTGAGGACCCCATTCTGCACCCGCTGTAGTTTCTGGGTCAGTCTCAAGGGCAGCCCCACGTAGAGTGAGTTACAATAATCAAGTCTAGAGGTGACCATTGTGTGGATCACAGTGGCTAGGTCAGGGCGAGAGAGGTAAGGAGCCAACTGCTTAGCTTGGCGGAGATGAAAAAATCCCGCCTTTGTTATAGCTGCAATCTGCGTCTCCATGGCAAACAAACTATGCAATTTCATGAGAAAAAATAAGTAAGACTGGGAATGTACTGCTCCCACAAGGCCACAGGTGAATAACATGCCCATTTGTTTGCCTTTGGGAAAAACTGGAGTTTGTATTTATGTCTCTTAACATAAATGCCCAGACTTTTCTACTTCTATATCTGTCTTTGGAATTCAAATCATGCTTCATAAAAGAACAAGGAACTGTAACTATTTCCCTTAAAAATATATATATTTAAATTTTTGAGTATTTTCTTGGAGTTCCATTGAGTCAGGCTATTCATGTAAATAAATGATTAAAGTAAGAGGTGTCAATTTGCTCAGCTGCTTGTTTTGATAGCTTAATCTATTTTAGCATACCCCATTCACTTTTCATAAGTGATGAAAATAATAGTTAATAGCACGGTCCTAACCATGTCGACTCAAAAGTAAGTCCCATTAAATGCACTGTGGTTTATTCCCAGGTAACATGGGTAGCATTGCAGCCTAGGTGCTAAGGAGTTAGGTATTTGATCAAAGGATATGCCAAATTTGTGTTCATGATGGCAATTGGATATGCTAAATAGGTTAGAGTAGAATGTTAGTTGGGACGCAGGTGGCGCTGTGGATTAAACCAACTGCAACCAATGAACCAATTCTGGAAGCCGTACCGGTGTATAAGCTAAAACCATATCCGCCTCACTTAGAAGTGCCAGCTGCTGCTTGAGGAGGGGCCGCTTTTGCAGCTTGTGACCCCCCCTTTCCCCCACGAAAGGGCCGGTGGCCGCCAAAGCAAGTGGAGCCCGGGTGGTTGCCACCACATTTTTCGCAGACATGAGGAAACCTACATGGTTGTCGCTGGCAAGAGCCTTTACTGTAATCCCAGCAATACAAGCGCTTTTTAAAACCTCCTGTTTTTGGCTTTTGAGGTTCAGGGGTATTCTTTTCAAACTGAGGGGCCACATAAGTGGTCCATACAGCCAAATCCCTCTGATCCCATCAGGCCGAGGGAATTTTTGCTGCCCTTCTTCTGAAATTCTCATCATAATCAAAGGCAGCATTCTGATCAGCCATTTCGAACGCCTTACGTACGATAGACTGGTAGACAATTAAATGAACCGCTCTCTTGGGATAACATGCTGAAACGATCCCGGCAAAAACCTGGAAACAATCCAACCAGCGCTCAAAGGTTCTATCCACTTTAGAATCAGTAGCCCGTTTCTTAGAGGATAGAACTGACTTCTCTTGGGCCTGTGAACTGTCTACTGGAGGGCTCAGTTTGAACATGTCGACACAGCGACCGTTCAATATCCTAGTTCTCAACTTCTTTGAAAGGTGACACCCTGGGATCACACCCCTAGCCGAATTAGTCAACTTCTTAATATCAGGTAACAACACCCCATTTAAGTATTCCTGAGTGGCCCCATATTTTGCTCAATGGGAGTTGGCCCTCCGCTCCCAAATCCATTTGGGGAAACCAGAGGCCGATTCTCCCAGACCCCAATAAAATTCTGAGGAGGCCTCTGACTCAGACTCTGAAGTCTGCGAAGATGTACCTGACGATGAAGAGGAGGTGTCCCTCCGCCCTCTCTTCGCACGCTTTCTGGAAGACTTCTTGCGGCGGCGTGTGCCGCCCGAAGAGGACTTGGCTGGCACAGGTAGGCTGTCCTCCTCAGAAGACTCTGATGCTGGACCCTGAAGTGCAGCGCCTGGGACAGACTGAGAAGAGGTGGCAGGTGACTGATCAGAACCCACAGAGGTACGAGGTAAGGGTTGCAAAGCTGACCCTGGCCTAGAAGACCCCCTACGCCTAGACGGGGCCTTTCCCTGTCGCCCCCTCCCGGTTGTGCGCCGAGAAGGGGTTCTGCCCTCCCGCATGTGAGAATCAGAAAACAAAACACCAGACATGGGCAGATCATTTTCATCACTAGATGCGGAATCAGAAGGTGAAGAAATTGCAGCCGCAGTGGACACCGCTGGTTGCTGGCTAGGCCCGGCGCTACAGCGTTGGATCAGGCCATCTACTTCAGAAGCAAAGCGAGCCAAAGCAGCTGGATCGCCCGCCAGGCTCGAAACCAAAGATTGGAGACGCCCTGAGGCTTGACCAGTCGAGGGGGATCGAAGCGACTGAGAAGGTCCCCGAATGGTCCTTTTAGGCGGAACGGTCAAGGCAGGCTGCGCTGGGACTCTCTTAGAAGACATGATGGCTACCAAGAAAGAGAAATATCAACACGAGAAAAGAAGTTAATGCACCCCAGATACCTGGCGATCACAAAATGAACCAAAATAAAACAGTAAGCTACTTAATTAAGGAGCATCCAATTAACCAGAAGGTGCCTTTTCCTCTATTGGCCACTAGCTGGCAGCAAATTTGCTTCCCTGTACTAAATAAAACAACAGGCTGCAATGCACAGAATGTCCACAAAGCGGCAGGAATTAACAGTCTAAAGTATTTCAGGGAGGCAGCAATGCTCAGAACGGCCACCAGATGGCAGCAATTATGAGCCTAAATAAAGCAATAATAAAACAGGCTGCAGTGGCTCAGAACGGCCACTAGATGGCCTGCGTGAGCAATTGAAGCCCGGAAAATGGCGTTCCCGCCAAAACGGAGCAGGGAAAGGCGGCTGAACACAACGGGCCTGCACCCAGGCCCAAGTTAGGCCGCGCCTGCCTCCCTGCAACCCCGCTTTGCGGGGAGGGCCGCCGAGGGCAAAAGAAGGCCGAATCCGGCCTCGGAAATCGGTGGGGTGGGGCGGGAGGGACTCGGGAAAGCTCAAGAAGGCCCAGTAGGGCCGGCGGCACCCCCCGCTTCGGCGCGGCACCAGGCACTGCACGAAAAAAGGCCCTTCGTCCAGCCAGGATCAGGCCTAGGCAGCTGCGCCCCTGCGCGGGCCGGGCGAACGCCCCTGCGGCTGGGCGCACTTCGGAGAGGCCTAGTGCCTCCGAACGTTAAGGTAAGCTACAGTGGGGGGTGGAGGGGTGGGGGGGATAGGGGGAAATTAAAAGACTAAGGGAGGTGGGAATGCAAGGGTAAAAAAAAATTTTTTTTAAGGAGAGAGGGAAAGTTAAAATAAAATTAATAATTATTATGTAACACCCTGCTTGTGGTTAACGCTTAGCTGGAATGAAATATTCAACGCAGCAATAGAGAAATTAAAATAATAATTTATTTGTCAGAGACACAGTGGTATAAGGTTACCAAAGCTCTTCCTTTCCAGCCCTGATGGCCAGGACTTATATTCCCTCAGCCCAGCCCCCTTGCTCCTCCTTTGGCTGCCTCTGTCCAATCAGCCTGGTTGAAATTCCTATTGGCTGTTTGCTAGAACCAATCATAAAAGATACACCCATTTCCTATTACCTTTTATGGGAGACAGAGAGCTATATTTTCTTCTATTTATAAATGGCAAATAAGTAGTCATATATCTTACATTTACCTCGACCAGGCACCTTAATTACCAGATAACCTTTGGCCCCTCTTGCCCTATTCCCTGCAAAACAGATGGCTAATGGTTCTAATTTTATCTTAAACAGAGATCTTGGGTTCATCTCCTCACACACCATCTATGAAAGATCTCCTTCTTTGGAGGTCTTTAAGCAGAGGCTCGACAACCATATGTCAGGAGTGCTCTGATGGTGTTTCCTGCTCGGCAGGGGTTTGGACTCGATGGCCTTTGTGGTCTCTTCCAACTTTATGATTCTATGAAATAAGAATCTAACATAAGAATCTAACATTTCTTACTTTCTAAATCCTTTGCATAATTACATTTAAGCCAATATATTTCATAACATATATAGTTTTTTTAGAAGAAAGGGAACTTAGTAAAAGCTAAGCTAAATTCTAAGTTCTCTAAAGCTTCAAAGCAGTTTCAGAGAGCTGCTTTGCCTAGTCCAGCTGCTGTTTCTATTTGCCCTTTTAACCTTATGAAAATGTGGCTCAAGTCTCTAATGGGAGGCACAATAATTCTTACTATTTACCAACTTAATTGCAGCTTGATTGTATTCTGTAATATGTAGGGTCAGTGACCTCAGCCTTTTTATGACCGCAATAAACCAGAGGGGCCCTCTGTCTAAGAGCTTGCCAGCTGCCTGCTGGTTTCCTGCCTCGAAAGAAACATTTGTGAATTTAAGCTAATTTTTAAGATACAACCTTGATCAAAAAATATAAGCCTTGATCAAGAATACAGACTTTGATCAGATGCCTCAATTACACAGAGAGGAAATTTAATCAAAAGACAAAATTAAGAATTAAATAGAGCTAACTCAATTAAAGCAGGCCAAAGACACAAGGATAATGGGTAATTAGTAGAAAAATACAACCGTCTCCCTTCACTGTGATCAATCCGATGCACGTGCGAAAAGAGGAAGCCCTAGCCTCGTGCCAGGAGTTTTACTATTTCTGGCTGTCAATCAATAAATGGCAACATTAACTTAATCCCAACAACAAGGGAAGCCCCAATCGCATCAGTGGCCAACGATCAATTAGCCTGCCCCCCAACTTTGGAGTGTCCTGGCGGCCCCCACCGCAACATGTGCTCTCCATGAAGGAGAACACGCTTTACTGGAATAAAAGGTTCAGCGTCCTAAGAAGGAACTGAAAGAAGGAGAGGAAGTAGCTGGGGTTTTTGGGTGTTTGCAGTGCCCACAGTTTGTCCAGGAAGTATCAGTATGTTGTGGGCAGCATGGTGTGGGAAAACTGCATTTGCAGAGTGGAAGGGTGATTCATAAGATTTGGGATGTGGGAACCCTGCACTCACTCCCTTGACTTACTGGTAGGTATATTTAAAACCTGTAATCAAATCACTGGTCTGTCTCTCAGCCAGTGAAAAAACTTGTCTCTAAGATTCCTGTGTTTCCAGGAAACTCCCTATTGAAATCAATTTAGTATTAGGAAATTTGGTGTCCTCATTCAGTTCAGTATAATAACAGTTGATGCCAGATATTCTGCTCATTTGCTGGAAACCTTAATTTTCCTTCAGTATTTGCATTTACTATTATAATTATATTGGCCCTGCCTCTTGGCTGGACACTTTTTCCACAGTTTTGTAAAATGGCAAATTATCCAGCTGAGAGACTGTTTAAAATCTATTTGAAAGCATCTTTAATGGCAGGGAGGCTGTTTTACCGCTGTATTAAGTTTTCAAATTAGTTTAAAATACTGCTTTCCTATTCAGGTTTTAATAAGCATCATTTACCATTGGTTGGAAGTGTCCGAATCATATGACGTGTCTAATTTTTCTTCAGGGCCTTCTAGCAGAGAATTCTGCTGCAGTGTGAGGTTGCAGGGTTTTATTATTATTTGTTAAATTTATATACAGTTTCTGGCATTCACTCTCTCATTTTCTTTCTAGATGCAAATCTTTTTACATAACTTTATTAACTCATTCTTATGTCCTCGGAAGCCCAATCTTAAATGCCGCTTACACACCTGGTAGTAACTTGCTATGTTGGTACAGTTAACAAATAGCATGACGGTAATGATTTGTCACAGTTATGGTACAAAATATGCTATCCGTACATATGTTACTGCAAGGAATTCTTTGCAACATCGGTCTGTAAACATTCTGTTACTCAAGTTTGCATTGGAATACAACCTGAAATAATACCAGTAGAACCAACTTCAAAGAAATTAAAGCAATTTCAAATGTAATTATTACAAATTACACTTAGGCAGAAATTAATTCAAAGAAATATCAGATGTAATGAGATTCTAAATATAAATTTGCAAGTATAAAGAGATTAATGGAGAATAGTGTTCCAGCTGGACACTATCAGGCAATATGTATTTGGAGAAAAATATAACTATGATGTTGGCTTGAGTGGAAAAACCATACAAACTCCAGATGACCCTTGCTGGGGCTATGAAGTTGGTCTGGGCTGGTCAATACTTGAATGAGGAACCGCCTGGAAGCTCCACGTATATTGTTTTAAAACAAATACTGTACAATGAATTGACAGCAACCCTGAAATGACACAGACTGTCCTCCTTATGACAATCAAAAGGCAGAAACAACCATTTTGGGCCCAAATACTTCCTTTTATCTTACTTTTCAGAACCACCACTCTACTGTCTCTGGAATGTATCTACGGAGATTTACCTCCCAAAGGGCACCCGTTATCAAATCCATAACCACATATTTTGTTTTACATCTATCTAGCCTTACAGTGGTACCTCGGGTTAAGTACTTAATTCGTTCCGGAGGTCCGTACTTAACCTGAAACTGTTCTTAACCTGAAGCACCACTTTAGCTAATGGGGCCTCCTGCTGCCGCCGCATGGCCGGAGCACATTTTCTGTTCTCATCCTCAAGCAAAGTTCTTAACCTGAAGCACTATTTCTGGGTTAGCGGAGTCTGTAACCTGAAGCGTATGTAACCTGAAGTGTATGTAACCCGAAATACCACTGTATTTACTTATAACCTGCGAGATTACGCCTTTAACCACATGCTTTAACCATAGTTTGGGGAAATTGTTTGGCACATCTTTGAACACTTCTCTGCAGAATCTGATGTTTTCTTATCCCTCATATGCCTCCCATTTTATAGATCTTCTCCATTTTGAAAGCAAATCAAAGAAGCAGCCCCTAGAAAACTGAACTGGGTTTAGGGTTGTTGCATCTCTCTATCATCTATCTATCTATATCTATCATCTATCTATCATCTATCTATCTATCTATCTATCTATCATCTACCTATCTATCTATCTATCTATCATCTATCTATCATCTATCTATCATCTATCATCTATCTATCTATCTATCTATCATCTATCTATCTATCATCTATCTATCTATCATCTATCATCTATCTATCTATCTATCTATCTATCTATCTATCTATCTATCATCTATCTATCTATCATCTATCTATCTATCTATCTATCTATCATCTATCTATCATCTATCTATCTATATCTATCATCTATCTATTTAATCTATCATCTATATCATCTGTCTGTCTGTCTGTCTGCCTGCCTATCTATCATCTATCTATCTATCTATCTATCTATCATCTATCTATCTATCTATCTATCTATCATCTATCTATCTATCTATCTATCTATCTATCTATCTATCTATCATCTATCTATCTATCTATCTATCTATCATCTATCTATCTATCATCTATCTATCTATCTATCTATCTATCTATCATCTATCTATCATCTATCTATCTATATCTATCATCTATCTATCTATTTAATCTATCATCTATATCATCTGTCTGTCTGTCTGTCTGCCTGCCTATCTATCATCTATCTATCTATCTATCTATCTATCTATCTATCTATCAGCTATCTATCTATCTCTATCTGGGATTTATTTTTGTCCTGCTTTTCAGGCAAAATAGCCTCCCAGAGCAGCTTACACATATCACTGATAAGCTAGTCCCTGCTCGCAGGCTTACAACTTAAAAGACATGACACAAAAGGAAGGGTTATTGGGAGGGAGGAAGAAAAAAGCATTAGCTATATTGCCCACCCAACCCTTTCTGCTACTTGGATGTGAAGGGACAGCAGCTGTGGGACACTCTTTAGATTTATGAAATAGTGAAGGAGAACCCCACCCCTGTAACTGTCATTTTCTGCAAAGGGACTGGGAGACAATATTAAGAGTGGGAGAGAAAAACAGATAAGAGGCCCTAACTGTGAGATAACCAGCCTCATATAACCAACATGCTTAAGTCTAATTAAGGCGTGAATGGCTTAGCTATGTCCACTTCCCTTACCTTGGGAAGAAATGAGTAATCAAGCCTATTGTTCAACCCCCAACCAACCTGAGCACAACATGTAAAGAGGCTAAGTTGGTTGCTCCAGTTTAGCTGCATGGCTCTCAGAAGCCACTCTTGAGTTCATTCACCAGTAATTTTGGAACTCTCACCACTGTAACTAAGCCAAGTTTTACTGCCCGTGTAACTCCTTCTGAATGCTGTATGGAAAAGCACATGAATCTGACCGACAGAGTTTGTAAGTAAACCATTTGTAACCAAATATTTGGTCTTTCTCCATGCTAGGGGAAGAGGGAAGTTTTGGAACTCATGAGGGCATATTTGAAAGATCTAATAGCCTATTAGACGCGGGACACGGGTGGCGCTGTGGGTTAAACCACAGAGCCTAGGACTTGCCGATCGGAAGGTTGGCGGTTTGAATCCCCATGACGGTGTGAGCTCCCGTTGCTCAGTCCCAGCTCCTGTCAACCTAGCAGTTCGAAAGCACGTCAAAGTGCAAGTAGATAAATACCGTATTTTTCGCTCGATAACACGCACCTGACCATAACACGCACATAGTTTTTAGAGGAGGAAAACAAGAAAAAAAAATTCTGAATGAAACAGTGGATGTATCATTTTTGTGCTTCATGCTGCGGCCACAGACATGTGATTTGACGGTGAGTTTGGGGTAGCCCAATGCAAAGATCCTGAGGATCCATGTGGATCCATGCTTTGTAACCACGTTTTTGCACCATTGCAGCCCCAGGCAACAGTGGGTGCATGATTTTTTTGGTGCAGGCTGTAGCCATGGACATGCTGTGTGATCTGATGGTGAATTTGGGGTGACCCAATGCAAAGATCCTGAGGATCCATGTGGATCCGTGCTTTGTAACCACGTTTTTGCACCATTGCAGCCCCAGGCAACAGTGGGTGCGTGATTTTTTTGGTGCAGGCTGTAGCCATGGACATGCTATGTGATCTGATGGTGAATTTGGGGTGACCCAATGCAAAGATCCTGAGGATCCATGTGGATCCATGCTTTGTAACCACGTTTTTGCACCATTGCAGCCCCAGGCAACAGTGGGTGCATGATTTTTTTGGTGCAGGCTGTAGCCATGGACATGCTATGTGATCTGATGGTGAATTTGGGGTGACCCAATGCAAAGATCCTGAGGATCCATGTGGATCCGTGCTTTGTAACCACGTTTTTGCACCATTGCAGCCCCAGGCAACAGTGGGTGCGTGATTTTTTTGGTGCAGGCTGTAGCCATGGACATGCTATGTGATCTGATGGTGAATTTGGGGTGACCCAATGCAAAGATCCTGAGGATCCATGTGGATCCATGCTTTGTAACCACGTTTTTGCACCATTGCAGCCCCAGGCAACAGTGGGTGCGTGATTTTTTTGGTGCAGGCTGTAGCCATGGACATGCTATGTGATCTGATGGTGAATTTGGGGTGACCCAATGCAAAGATCCTGAGGATCCATGTGGATCCGTGCTTTGTAACCATGTTTTTGCACCATTGCAGCCCTGTTTTTGCATCAGATCATTGCTATGTGATCTGATGGTGAATTTGGGGTGACTCAATGCAAAGATCCTGAGGATCCATGTGGATCCGTGATTGGAACCACGTTTTAAGTAGGGAGGGAAGGAAAAACATAGAAGCGACAAGGAGAGGGGTGTGCAGAGAAGCAGCTGGCTAAGAATGCAGGAGAGGGGTTTTACCGGAGGGAGGAAAGGAAGGCAAAAGTCCCCCCCCCACAAGCCAGCCAGCTCTCTCTCTCTCCCCCCCCCCCCAACCTGCATGTTGCCTTCGAGTCCCAGACGCACGGAGAGGAGCTTTCCACTCTGCTTGCCTGGAGGGGAGGGGTTTTCTCTGCTCTTTGTTCCGTTTGAGCAAACACAGTAAGGAAACAGAAGCGGGTGGGCAGTAAGACCCTGAGGCAGAATGCAGGAAAGCAGCAACTTCCTCCTTTCCTCCCTTCTCTGGACTATTTGATATTTGCCTGATTTTTGCCTTCACTCGCGCTTGTCAGCTCCAGGGACCACACATTCGCTCGATAACACGCACAGACATTTCCCCTTACTTTTTAGGAGAAAAAATCTGCGTGTAATAGAGGGAAAAATACGCTCCGGCGGGAAGGTAAACGGCGTTTCCATGCGCTGCTCTGGTTCGCCAGAAGCGGCTTAGTCATGCTGGCCACATGACCCGGAAGCTGTACGCCGGTTCCCTCGGCCAGTAAAGCGAGATGAGCGCCACAACCCCAGAGTCGGTCACTACTGGACCTAATGGTCAGGGGTCCCTTTACCTTTTAATAGCCTATATTTCTACACTTTACTTTGCTGCATATTTTGTGATTTTAAATCTCTGCTGGGGTTCTCTCACCAAAGAGTCCGTCTGTGCTGCTTTCCATTCACATGAATCCCAAAGTGCCTTACAAGCAATAAATAACAATAACAAAACAAAACACCACAAGTACAGCATAAATCATATAATTAAGAAAACGCCAATAAAACAATTACAATCAATAAAGCAGTATTAGCAAAGCAGCAGCAGCAGCTAAGAAATAGGCTAAACATCACAATTACAGCTTAAGGATACAAATGTTTAAAATGAATAATTAGTTTTCACTTGCAAAGACTGTATATTTGGGTTGCTAATGAGACAATGTTTTCAGCCATTAGAAGTCTAAGCTTTTGGAATAGTTTTCCTGGCATATTGATAGGAAGGAGAAAAACGAGAGCTGGAAACAATTGGAAGAATATTTTTGGACCAGTGACTAGGATTTCTTTCAAACTCTTAAGAGCTGGGCAGCTATACGGTAATGGTTTTGTCAGCAACAATTCTGCTAAAATGTGTCTTGTGCACAACAATTCTCTGTTTAACAAATATATTTTAATTGTGTAACGATAGAATGATGTCATACATGCCGGCAGAAGAAAAATTAGGCAACATTTTAAACTAAGAAATATTGCTGTAGCATTAGCTTATTCTTCTGCCTTCTGCCATTTCCTCTTCTGACTCATTTGTTTCTGGAATGATTTTTTTTATTTGTTTAATCAGCTGAATGTTTGGTAAATGCCACAAAAGCACACCCTCCATCTCCATTTGGGTTATTCTGCAATAATTGACAAATACAGTAAATCCCTTACTTGCAATAGTTAGCAATGCAGGTAAGGTTTCCCCACCCAATAAGCATATAGAAACATGCTGAATCGCCATTTTTTGTTGCAGTGCTGCTGCTGATGCAGCCTAGAATTGAATTAGCTTTGTCCATGACTTTGTGTATGACTAAGATAGCAGACAAGACAACGCTTTGTGTGTACAAGGCAATTAAATGTGTAGGATAAAGGGAGACCTGGGCTGGCTCTCAATTTTTTCCATACTTCATAAACAGATACAGTGGTACCTCGGGTTACATATGCTTCAGGTTACATACGCTTCAGGTTACAGACTCCACTAACCCAGAAATAGTGCTTCAGGTTAAGAACTTTGCTTCAGAACAGAAACCGTGCTTCGGTGGCGCAGCAGCAGCAGGAGGCCCCATTAGCTAAAGTGGTGCTTCAGGTTAAGAACAGTTTCAGGTTAAGAACAGATCTCCGGAACAAATTAAGTACTTAACCCGAGGTACCACTGTATATAATTCAAAAGGGACTCAAACCAGTTTAGAAAGAGAGTGACTGTAAGAAAAGGAAAAGAAGAAAAGAAGAAATATGAAGGTAATGTCTTTCTAGGAATTTTGTGTGTAGAATATTCAAATTATGGTTTGTACTCCTGAAATAATGTTGTGTATTTGATAAATTTCTTTTCTTTTCAATTTCTTTTCTTTTTGTTCTTTAGATCTCTAAAATTTTCTTTTATGCATTTTTTTCTTTTTAGTATATGTGGTTTAGGATCAACTTATTCTTTTATTCTTTCAATTTAAAAAATGCAACAAAGATGAATACAGTGGTACCTCGGGTTACATACGCTTCAGGTTACATATGCTTCAGGTTACAGACTCCGCTAACCCAAAAATATTACCTCGGGTTAAGAACTTTGCTTCAGGATGAGAACAGAAATCATGTGGCGGTGGCGTAGTGGCAGTGGGAGGCCCCATTAGCTAAAGTGGTGCTTCAGGTTAAGAACAGTTTCAGGTTAACAACAGACCTCTAGAACGAATTAAGTTCTTAACCCAAGGTACCACTGTAATAATAATAATAATAATAATAATAATAATAATAATAATTTAAAAATTTAATTCAAAAGCGGCACCCAAAAGCTTGCCCCAAATAAGACCCCTTTAAAGGCAGTTTGCCCCATTATTCTGCTCTGACTTTGCCTTCCACCAGACTGAGGGGGAAAGGAAACACAACGTCTTCCCGCCAAAACGACCAAAGCAGGGCCCTCACCTCGCCCAGCCCATGTCTTAGGGCGGGAAGCAAGGGAGCAGCAATGGCTCCTTCCATTTCTTCCGTCATCACCAGCACCCTGAGGGAGGTGCTGTGTGCTGTGAGAGGGGAAAGGCGGCGCATTCATATATGGGGTGTGGGAACTGTGGAACCAAAACACACACATACATATGGAGATGCTGAAAGTTAAGGGGCATCCATTGCGGGGATGTTTAGATTTACAGTACTTTTTTTTTAAAAAAAATATTTTTTATTGCTCAATTTCCACATAACAAATTATCAAACCATATCATCACCTACATAATTCCCCCCCCCCCAGGACTTCCCTCAGCTTCTCTCCCTGATTTCGCTGCACATATTTTCTCTGCATATTATAAAATTGTATATATCCTTGCATATCTGTCCATCATGTTATCAACAATAAATTTGTGTGTGTTTATTCAAAACCTGCCAAGGAGTCCAGTTCATTTTGTTGTGTTTTTAAATAATTTGTGTAAAGTTCCCATTCCTCCTTGAAGTCACAGTTGTCCTTGTCTCGCAATTTATATGTCAATTTGGCCAGTTCTGCATAGTTCATCAATTTCTCTTGCCACTGTTCTTTTGTCGGGGTTTCCTCATTCTTGCATCCTTGTGCTATCAAGACTCATGCTGGATGTTTAGATTTACTAATCCCCCACACCTACACCTCTTTCCATGTGGGTGAGGGATTAATTTGTCCAAGCAATATTTGGTGGTGGTGCTTTAAAAGAGGGTCCTTTATTATGTGGGGAGTTGGAGCTCAATTTCTGTTGCTGCTGCTGCTCTGTTATAAATCTGTTAAGCGCTGAGGAACGAGGAACAGCTTAATGAAAAGAAATGGTTTCCTTTAAAATAAAAGGCATCTAGTCCTTGTATTCCTTCCTCACCCCTTTGTCAGGGTTTGCTGTGTGTGGTAATGGTGCTGGTAAAGCTGGCAAACAACAACAACAACAACCCCTCAGTGTCTTGCTCTAAATGTGAGACAGGCTACAATTCCATACTCATTTAACTGGGAGTAAGTCCCATTGCTCTGGGACGCGGGTGGCGCTGTGGGTAAAAGCCTCAGCGCCTAGGGCTTGCCGATCGAAAGGTCGGCGGTTCGAATCCCCGCGGCGGGGTGCGCTCCCGTTGTTCGGTCCCAGCGCCTGCCAACCTAGCAGTTCGAAAGCACTCCCGGGTGCAAGTAGATAAATAGGGACCGCTTACTAGCGGGAAGGTAAACGGTGTTTCCGTGTGCTGCGCTGGCTTGCCAGATGCAGCTTTGTCACGCTGGCCACGTGACCCGGAAGTGTCTCCGGACAGCGCTGGCCCCCGGCCTCTTGAGTGAGATGGGCGCACAACCCTAGAGTCTGTCAAGACTGGCCCGTACGGGCAGGGGTACCTTTACCTTTACCTTTAAGTCCCATTGCACTTAGTGTGGCATAGTACTGAAGTGATATATGTAGACAATTGTTCCGTATGCCTGCAATGCTAAGCACATTTAATAGGGAGAGAGCCTTACCGAGCTTAATAAGATTTATAGCTTATCTTATTATTTCTTTCACAATATCCCTATACTGTTTTATGGTCGTAAACTCTTCCAGCAGTTTGTGATGAGATCAACATAATGTAAATGATGCGTTTGCTTACGATTGCCTGGGGTGTGTGAGAAACAAAACTTCTAAAAACAAACTTGCCAATGCTAGAGTATAGCCAGCATTTTGCAATTACTGTTGTTGGTTACACATGAAAATATGGACAATGCTTGGCTTCTGGTTCCACTCTGCCTTAATGGAGGCATCCCCTGGGGGATGTCGTTGGTGGAGGAAAAACAAGGATGATTGGAGGGTAATTATTCTGGCTCTCACTCCAGCATGGAAGGCGGGAGGCGCTGAGTGCAAAAGCACTTCTGCCAAAAACCCTCCAATGTTGCCATTAAAAAGCAGAGGTTCTCCTGCTAATTGGAGTTTTATTTTAACTAAAGTACAGGTGTGTGCTAGAAGAGATGAGATCACCAACTGCGGAACAAACCAACTGCAAGGAGTTTAAGGTTTGAACTTGAAAGAAGGACTTCATTCACTGCAAAAGACGGGGTGGGGGGAGCCTACAGTTTCCTTATTTACTGTAAAGTTTTCTTCTTTACATTTATGATTTGGCAACCCTCCTCTGAACGTTAGTTCAAATTATATTTGTACAGGCGAGGATGGAAGAAATTGGATTATAAATATGGAATATAACATTAAACGGAACTGTGTGTGTAAAAACATGAAAAGGGGGGGGGAAGCTTTATTTTGCAAAAGGTTTACGATGGAAACTTAAAGCTGACTCTTCCCTATCTTTTCTTATTTACAAAGTGAACTGAATAACACTAAGAGGACTTGGAATTTAATTTAATTGGAAGTAAAATTGCGCATATATCCTCATTTGGAAGGAAGGATGAAAGGAGTCTGTGAACTGCCAAGGAATTGACTGCTCTTCTTCCCAGGCTGAGAGGAAAAATTATAACAACAGTTTATTTATTGGGACAGAGTGAGTTTTGCAGCTGTTGTTAAAGTTGCAAAACAATGAAGCATGGGACAGAGTGAGGTAGAAATTTCTGGAAAAACAATGGGATGTCAGCTCCGTCCAAGGCATGATGGATAACAGCAACAACCGGGAAAAGATAGACATAACATTTTACAAGGAGAGGAAGAAACACTACGGACAGAATAATTCCCACATACAGGAAGAACAAGGATATAGTTTGAGTTCCTCACTTGTAGTTTTATAAATCATTTAATGTGTCAGCATGAATAGAACTTTATTTTAAGTACAGTGGTACCTCAGGTTAAGTACTTAATCTGTTCTGCAGGTCCGTTCTTAACCTGAAGCACCACTTTAGCTAATGGGGCCTCCCGCTGCCACCGCGCCCCTCCATGCAATTTCTATTGTAGAACAAAACACCCTCTTATCTGTTGTAATACTTGCATATACTTGTATTTATCATTCAAGAAATATCCCAACACTTTTCAAAGCAGTGTAACTTTAGCAGTATTAATGAAATAGAATATAGGATTTTGTTTTTAATATGATTATGTGGGATTGGAGTCTATTACAAGGCCCATGCCCATAACCTTTTCTTTCTAAAACAAGTTTGGGTGTGGATTGGGCTCTCTTTCTGATAGTAATAACTTGATGTATCAGAAAGACGGAATGCAGAGAATTCGGAATGCTTGAACTAAAACAGACTTTGCAATGAAGAACAGGGATAAACAAATTAGGAACATTTTGTGGTTTGGCAGAAAGTGGCTATCTCTGACTGATACTTTATTTTTGTGGGCATACTGTAATCTGTTGAAAGCGAGTGCAGTGTGCCCATTCAACATGCCAGCGGACTGTGGCCCCAGAACACTCTCTTCTTGCAGAGAGCCCGCAGAGATAAGGTTTCAATCAAAGGCTAGCTTGCTACAAACACAAGGGCATTTATCTGTTAAGTCATCTGCCTCTGATTCACTCTCATGAGTTTGCTGATCACACTTGACCAGCTGCAGGTGAAGGACAAGCCCACCTACCCACCCACCGAAATTAACCCTGTCTTGTCCCTTTCCTCTTCATGCATAAACTGCATGCATAATGCTTACACTAACAAAATCTAGACCATGCTAAGTCTTCTTAAATCTCATTATTGTGTTAAACAGAAGAGAGCCAAACACATGCTTAATTGTCACATAAAAACTTTAGTATTTAACAGTGCTTAACTTTGGTTGGATTGTGCACTCAGTGTATTTTGGTAAAACCATATTTCAGACTAAACACCTGTTTTAACTACCGTATTTTTTGCTCTATAAGACTCACTTTTTCCCTCCTAAAAAGTAAGGGGAAATGTGTGTGCCTCTTATGGAGCGAATGCAGGCTGCGCAGCTATCCCAGAAGCCAGAACTTAGAATCATAGAGTTGGAAGAGACCACAAGGGCCATCGAGTCCAACCCCCTGCCGAGCAGGAAACACCATCAGAGCACTCCTGACATATGGTTGTCAAGCCTCTGCTTAAAGACCTCCAAAGAAGGAGACTCCACCACATTCCTTGGCAGCAAATTCCACTGTCGAACAGCTCTTACTGTCAGGAAGTTCTTCCAGTATACCCGAAGGAGCGTCTCCACCCCCATCATTCTGCCCGGACGCTGAGGTCCAGCGCTGAGGGCCTTCTGGCGGTTCCCTCATTGCGAGAAGCAAAGCTACAGGGAACCAGGCAGAGGGCCTTCTCGGTAGTGGCGCCCGCCCTGTGGAATGCCCTTCCAGCAGATGTCAAAGCGATAAACAACTACCTGACATTCAGAAGACATCTTAAGGCAGCCCTGTTCAGGGAAGTTTTTAACGTGTGATATTTTACTGTATTTTTGGTTTTTATGGAAGCCGCCCAGAGTGGCTGGGGAGGCCCAGCCAGATGGGCGGGGTATAAATAATAAATTATTATTATTATTATTATGGAATCTTCTTTCTTGTAGTTTGGATCCATTGCTCCGTGTCCGCTTCACTGGAGCAGCAGAAAACAACCTTTCTCCCTCCTCTATGTGACATCCTTTTATATATTTGAACATGGCTATCATATCACCCTTAACCTCCTCTTCTCCAGGCTAAACATGCCCAGCTCCCTTAGCCGTTCCTCATAAGGCATCGTTTCCAGGCTTTTGACCATTTTGGTTGCCCTCCTCTGGACACGTTCCAGTTTGTCAGTGTCCTTCTTGAACTGTGGTGCCCAGAACTGGACACAGTACTCCAGGTGAGGTCTGACCAGAGCAGAATACAGTGGCACTATTACTTCCCTTGATCTAGATGCTATACTCCTGTTGATACAGCCCAGAATTGCATTGGCTTTTTTAGCTGCCGCGTCACACTGTTGGCTCATGTCAAGTTTGTGGTCCACCAAGACTCCTAGATCCTTTTCACATGTACTGCTCTCAAGCCAGGTGTCACCCATCTTGTATTTGTGCCTCTCATTTTTTTTGCCCAAGTGCAATACTTTACATTTCTCCCTGTTAAAATTCATCTTGTTTGTTTTGGCCCAGTTCTCTAATCTGTCAAGGTCGTTTTGAAGTGTGATCCTGTCCTCTGGGGTGTTAGCCACCCCTCCCAGTTTGGTGTCATCTGCAAATTTGATCAGGATGCCCTTGAGTCCATCATCCAAGTCGTTGATAAAGATGTTGAATAAGACCGGGCCCAAGACAGAACCCTGTGGCACCCCACTAGTCACTCTTCTCCAGGATGAAGAGGAACCATTGATGAGCACCCTTTGGGTTCGGTCAGTCAGCCAGTTACAAATCCACTGAGTGGTAGCATAGTCAAGATCGCATTTTACCAGCTTCTTTACAAGAATATCATGGAGCACCTTGTCAAATGCCTTGCTGAAATCAAGGTAGGCTACATCCACTGCGTTCCCTTCATCTACCAGGCTTGTAATTCTGTCAAAAAACGAGATCAGGTTAGTCTGACATGACTTATTTTTCAGAAATCCATGCTGACTATTGGTGATCACAGCATTCCTTTCTAGGTACTCACAGACTGTTTGCTTAATGATCTGCTCCAGAATCTTCCCTGGTATTGATGTCAGACTGACTGGGTGGTAATTATTTGGGTCCTCTCTTTTCCCCTTTTTGAAAATAGGGACAACATTTGCCCTCCTCTAGTGTGCCGGGACTTCGCCTGTTCTCCAGGAATTCTCAAAGATGACTGCCAGTGGTTCTGAAATCACATCTGCCAGTTTTTTTAATACTCTTGGATGCAGTTCATCTGGCCCTGGAGACTTGAATACATCTAGACTAGCCAAGTATTCTTGTACTATCTCCTTAGTTATTCTGGGCTGTGTTTCCTCTGCTGAATCATTTGCTCCAAATTCTTCAGGTCGGGCATTGTTTTCTTTATCGGAGAAGACTGAGGCAAAGAAGGCATTGAGGAGTTCAGCCCTTTCTGTGTCCCCTGTTTGCATTTCACCATCTTCTCCTCTGAGTGACCCCACTGTTTCTTTGTTCTTCCTTTTGCTACGAACATACCCATAAAAGCCTTTTTTGTTGCTTTTAACCTCTCTAGCAAGCGTGAGTTCATTCTGTGCTTTAGCTTTTCTGATTTTGTGTCTACACGTGCTGGCTATTTGTTTGAATTCCTCTTTGGTGGTTTCCCCCCTTTTCCATTTTTTGTACACATCCTTTTTTAATCTTAACTCAGTTAAAAGTTCTTTAGATAGCCACCCTGGCTTCTTTAGGCACCTTCCATGTTTCCGTCTCATTGGTATTGCCTGAAGTTGTGCTTTTACTATCTCCCTCTTAACAAACTCCCAGCCATCATGAACTCCCTTTCCTTTTAGTATTACTGTCCATGGGATCTCACCCAGCACTTCCCTAAGTTTTATGAAGTCGGCTTTCTTAAAGTCAAGAAATTGAGTCCTAGTATGCTTGGCTGCTCCTTTCCGCTGTATAGTAAACTTCAGAAGAGCATGATCACTCGCGCCTAATGATCCTTCCACTTCTACCCCACTAACCAGGTGATCAACATTGGTTAGGACCAGATCTAAAATGGCTGTTCCTCTTGTTGCTTCTCCCACTTTCTGGACAATGAAGTTGTCTGCAAGGCCAGTGAGGAATCTGTTTGACCTTATGCTCTTGGCTGAGTTTAACATCCAACAAATATCCGGGTAATTGAAGTCCCCCATTACTACTATCTCCCTTCCTTTTGCATGCTTGGCCATCTGTTCCAGGAAGGCATCATCTATGTCCTCCGTTTGGCTTGGGGATCTATAGTAAACTCCCACAATGAGGTCACTGTTATTCTTCTCTCCCTTAATTTTGACCCAAATGCTCTCACTTTGGCTTTGAGGTTCTAAATTTTGGATCTCTTCACAGGTATACACATCCCTGACATATAACGCCACTCCTCCTCCTTTCTTGTCTGGTCTGTTTCTCTGAAATAGATTGTATCCCTCCATTATTACATTCCAATCGTGGGACTTATCCCACCAGGTTTCAGTGATGCCTATTATGTCATATTTAGTTTGCTGTACCAAGAGCTCAAGCTCATCTTGTTTATTTCCCATGCTTTGCGCATTAGTGTACAGACATTGAAGTCCATTAATCATTCCCCCGTGTCTCTTATTTAAGGATTTTTTCCTCCCACCACTAGGTCTGCGTGCTGTTTGCTCCATTCGGTCTATGACATTTGGATGATCATCTTCATCAATTGATAGACTCCTACCTTCAGGAGCACTGTCTCCCTCCCCCACATTAGTCAGTTTAAAGCCCTCCTGATGAGGTTTCTGAGATTTTTTGCAAAAACATTCCTCCCAACCGTTGTGAGGTGCAGCCCATCGCTTGCCAGAAGTCCATCTTCAAGAAACTGCAGTCCGTGATCTAAGAATCCAAACCGTTCCTGTTTACACCATTTGCGAAGCCAGTTGTTCACTTCCACTATTTTTCCCTCTCTCCCTGGGCCACGTCGTTCAACTGGGAGGACAGATGAGATGACAATTTGTGCATTTAATTGCTTCAAGTTCCTGCCCAGAGCCTCGTAATCTCTTTTGATCTTCTGGAGGCTATTGCTTGCAGTGTCATTGGTTCCCACATGAACCAAGAGGAAGGGGTATTTGTCAGTGGGTTTTATGATTCCTTGCAGTCGTTCAGTTACATCTTGGATCTTAGCCCCGGGGAGACAGCACACTTCCCGAGACATCTTGTCAGGCCCACAGATCACTGCTTCTGTTCCCCTCAGTAGGGAATCCCCTATCACCACTACACGCCTCCTCTTAGGTCTGGTCGGGGTTCTTCTGTGAGCTTTCATTGCGCAGCAATCCCTCTTGCTGTTCTGGTTTCTGAAATTCAGAATATTTTTTTTCTTGTTTTCCTCCTCCAAAAACTAGGTGCGTCTTGTGGTCTGGTGCGTCTTATAGAGCGAAAAATACGGTAAATAGATTTTACAGATTCATCTTTCTTGCTGCATATTTTATTATTTTGGAATGTTGGGGGACTCAGTCAATTAAAATAAAAGAGAAAGGAAGATAGGACATTCCAAAAATTATTTTATTTTGCTTGTGCAAATTTGCCACACCTATCTGTCCCTAAATAAAATCATGCCTTCAGAAATCAAGGACATTATTTTACTCATTGTGTAATGTTAAGTTATTAAGCAACTGATACAAGATTCTATCCGTCAACAATTGTTGGTATATCCTAGACCTAGACTAAATGTAATACCTGTTTTTCATTGTACTGAGAATTGTACTTCCACTTTTCTTTCCATAATCTGCTTTCCTGTTGGATTAGAGACTCTGGGTGAGGTTTAAACTAAAAATTAATTGGGTTTAAAGCTACCATGTCTGATCAACAGAGCTTAGCTGGGAATTACTTCTCCCTCTAATCTTTTCCATCCTTTTGTTCAACATGCAACATTCCTAATATTTTAGACTATTAACAGGGTCAACTTGACTCAAAGACCTCAGAACCCAGTGTCTTGAAATGACCTCTGATGACGTCTATAGATTCTACTGGCTAGGAGTAGCTGTGACTACTCTGACCATTACTAAAAATTATATGGATCATATCCATAATTGATAAAATACAGAATACTAGAGAACACAAGGCTCTTTCATACTTTTGCCAGTTATTTAATGTTTTGTTCTCCTGACACATGTGACCTATAAAATTGTAAATATGCTTATTAAGATAGACTGTTTACCAATATTCCTTCATGTTGGCTTATGACAAAACTAGAGAATCTTTCACCCTTAAGCTGGATGTGGCTGTGGTAGGTTTCCAAATGGCTGCCAGCCTCCCCTCACCAGCTGTATTCCTCTTCAGACCTGCCCTTCACAATGAGCTGCTGATGGAGGAAGAAATTGCTCTTTTCTAATTAGATTTTCCTGCTGGATCTACTCTGATGTGAGTTCTTCAGTACTATTCATCTCTTTACACAGCCTTCACATAAATGCAGAGGTGTGTGGCACTGAAAACTTTAGCACATGCAGAAGGATCACGGAGGGAGGCATGCGGGTATAGGTGATAATAATATTCTTCACAATCCAGACCGGCTCCAGTTTTCTTTGAGTCTGCTTTCTGTTGGTTGGAAAGGGACAGCAACCAAGTGTTATGAGTATTTTTAAAATAGGAGGCAGGTGCATTAGAAAGAAAAATTCCCCAAGAGGCTCCTGAAGGACAGCACTAAAATCTGGGATGACTTTCCTCTCTCACAGGGTCATGTGACAGAAAAGGTCCTTGCTGGGGGAGGAGCCATCTCGCGATCCCCAGTTTGGCCCTGAAGCTCTCAACGTGCCAGCATGTGTTTTCTTATTTTTAATTTCTTTCTGGATTCTCTCTCTCTCTCTCTCTCCTCCCAATTCAGCCTTCTGGCAAGAACAATACAAAATCAATTAATCAATTAAAAAACAAAATAAACAAGACAAAGTGATACTAATCATTCCACACTGGGCAAGAAGACCATGGTTCCTAGAGCGCCTACTCATCATTGAACTTCCCATCATAGCGACTCCCAGCTAGGAGGGATCTGCTCAGACAGGAACCAATCCTTCACCCAGACCTAGGAATGTTCTGATTAACTGGCTAGAGACTGAGCGCATCTGGCTCTCGGACCTGGCAACATCTGGGAAGGTTCTAGAGTATTGGAGAGTATTATTGGGCTGGTGCAGTAAGAAAGGGAGGCATCCTATGGCCAAAGACATATTCAGCATATCTGAGTTCCTGCAAGAGGGCTTAGATAAAGGTCTAAGCACTAGCATGTTCAAGAGACAGGCAGCTGCCCTAGGCAGCATCTTGGGTTGCAAAAGAGGATTTTCCTTTGTCTTCACACCCCTTGCTGAAGGGCGTAAATTAGAATAATTCCCCCAAGTGGTGTGTTGATTCCCCAGCTGGAACCCAGGTTTTGGACAGCCCTAATGAGCGCTCCCCTCGAACCTATGGCAACAATAGACTTCCATCTGAAGGCAGTTTTTTCTGGTGGCTGTCACATTAGCTCAACAGGTGCCAGAGATAGGCAGAGATAGTCTTCTGACTCATATCTTTGTACCTTCCATCAAGTCAAGGTGAATCTTTCATTCATCCCCAAGGTGAATTCCCTTTTCTGCAGGTCTCAGGAAATAGCATTACCCTCCTTCTGCCATAACCCCAAGCCTGACACCCTTTGGGCATGCATAGAGCACTGAGGTTCTATTTAGACAGAACAAAGGCCTTCACAAAGTCTGTAGCAGTTCTTCAAAGCAGGTTCTCCAGCAGGTTTAACAGCACACCTTTAAAGGGGACTTTCCCCTGGTGGATGCTTGTTGGGCAACCATCTGGGCCTCCTTGCACACATTTGCCATACACTACGAGCTAGACAAATGGGCTTCAGCCGACACAGCCTTTGGCAGGAAGGTACTACAAAAGGTGGTATAGCCATGATGCTTCTCTAAGCCCACCCAATAGGAATAGCTCTGGTACATCCCAGATGGAAGAAGGGCTGTCCTTCAGGAGCCTCTGGGAAACAGAAGAAAATTATTACAGTGAATTTCTATTCCCCGAGACTCCAGGGACAGCAGCTACCACAATGAGAGAGTCATGCATGGCTGTATGGGGATGGGACTTCACTGGATGAAGTAAAGTCACAAGATAGTACCTAATAAGTTTTGTTCCTGAGGTTTTTTTTGCCTAGCAGTACACCTGGAAGATAAACTGATACGATACACCAATTGGAGCAGGAAATGAACTTCACCACCTGCAACGTGCTGCCTAAAGGGGAGCGGTTATTTCCTGCTCAACCATCCTAACTGGAAAATGTGGGATTATTTCTTCCCAGCAAGGACCTGTTTTGTTATGTGACCCTAGCTACCAGTGAGAGGGAAGAGTCATCCCAGATGTAAGGGAGTCTCTGGGAACAGAAATTCACAGTAAGAATTTCCTTTCATTCACTTACTTACTAAGCTGGGTCAAATCACTTTGCCCTCTTGTTTTGAAACAATTAACTGGTAGAACATTTCAATAGATTCTGTGAGCATGTTTGTAAATGGTCCTAAACATGTTAGACAGCAAAGCTCGTGTATGTGAAAAGCCAGTCTTAACTGGGAAAGTGCATACTATTCCATCAATTTCTTTTCAAAGCTGCAGAGATGGAACGCTGCAGAATGACGGTGCAATAATCTGGTATCGCTGTTTCTGTCTGTTCTGTTCAGCTTCATCCCTAAATGCCCTTGTTCAGTCAGAAAAGGCTGAGACAGAGCCAGGCTTTTATTCTGAAATGATGTGTTCAGCCAGCCTAGTTGTACACTCCCATCATTAACAGATGCACTGTACCATCTTTCGCATAGACGGTTTATGCAGGTTCCTCAGTATATGCTTCAGAATCACGAAAGATGCTTTCCCACATGTTCTCTTTCATCAGCCTCCTGTCTAGGAATGTGGCTGATTTTCTTTGGTCTTTGCTCCAGTACATCCCAGGTAAGATTTCCATTTCCTCCCAGTTTTCTGCTAGAGGCTGTTTTTCAGCATCTGAGATTGGACGGACTGTATTCAGAGGCCTGTTTGGGATTGCGCCTGTAACCCACAAGATTAGAGTCTAGTTATTATTCAGAAGCGCACGTACTGATTATTTCTGATTGTGCAGTTTGGGGGCTGGGAGGTCATCGGCGGCCAACAACAATCTCTGCAATTAGGTTGCAGTCTGAAATTTGAATGGCTTTTTATTTTATTTTTAAGAAGGAAGATGCTTGTTTAAAACATGTAACACCAAAGCTTTCACCTAGTCTCCACAATGCAGAAATCAGAGAATATCAAAACAGTCAGCCTAGGGGGTGATGAACTAAAATAATGTGTAATGTGTTTCTCATTGGAATCAGGGGGTCGGAACTCTCAAAGCCTAGTTAAGTTGCATTGCTATCCTTAAGCCATGGTGTTGCCTGCTGTCAAATTTTCATAAGCATGGAGCAGGAAAGCAATAATGGACTTATCCTTGTATAGCAAATTCAGTTCATTTGCTGTGCAAGCTTTGATATTGTTAGGTAGAACCTGCTAGTTTCATTGTTGCAAGCTTTGTAACGATAAATGCCTTGAGCGATAGTGTAATATGCTATTTTGACAGCAATGTAATATGTTTTAAGAGCAAGAGTTGTGCAATATTACATAGATGGGAGACATTTAATCACAGCAGTAATCTAAAAAGCAGTTCTTATCAGAGTTATTATTCTTTATTTTTTACCCTTTTGCTGGAAATGCAAACCTATTTGCTTCAACTTTTTGGATCACCAAAGCAAAATAGAAACAAATTGTGGGAAAGCAGTAACTTTCATAGCTGACAAATCTCAGATACATTAGAGAATAGAGTTTAACCAGTAAAACCACAGGCTCAAGATTGTAACTGAAACAAATCACTGAGTGGTGTTACTAAACGATATGAAATATTGCAAAAGTTATAGAAAATAAAACAAGTTACAAAAGATAACATATTTGAAACAAAAGTAACTTACAGCTTTATACAATTTGCACGTACTCATTAATGGTATGAAGTCATAAATAACATAATCTTCTTCCCCTTCCCTCCAGTCAGTCTAGTTCTGAAACAGTTCTAAGTTCCCTAGCTTACTAAAATAAATGAATAAAAGTCAATGTTTTCAACCCAAGGCAGTAGGCTAGGCCTTGTAGTCTTCAGTGGGGCCAAATACACAAAACAAGTTCAGTAGCAGGCAGTAAGCAAGAAGAATAAATAAATCTTATACAACTCTTTGCATCTCCACCCCCCAAAATAAAGAACTAACAAAACGCACGCACACAATACTACCTTTTATATCAGTCAGCAATGGAACCAGGAGACTGGACTTCTTTTTGCCAGTTTTACATTAATTTCATTACTCTTATTGGTGGACCCACATAAGATGTAGCTATGAATTACCATTATTTGTCAGGAAGAGAGGAAGAAAGTAACTAACTGGAACTCTTGGGTTATCACACTACAGCAGTGCCCTGCCAAAATGTATAATGCTTTCATTTATGTTGTGGCTTCATCGCTGTTTTGCTGCTACATTTATCATTATGCCAGAGTCTTAAACGGCAGCACGTACAGCATCAAAACTTGCACAAAGGACTTTGCAACCTGGAAAAAAAGACAAGACACGTACTTTTGTAAACCAAGAAAATATTTTATAAAATCTATTTTTTTAAAAAATACAAACTGCCTATGCAAAAATGACACAGACATGAAACAGCATCTTTCATCTTGATCCATCATGGCTGTTTTCCTGTGTGAATTGAACGTGTCATAATTGCTGGGTATTTTCAGACATTGCCTGAACTTTTCTCCTCTGAAATGCCTTTCGCACGAACAGTAGTCATAAAAACATTCTCAATTTTTATATCATTCTCACCTAGTGAATAATCTAAAATTAATATCTAGTTTTCTTAATATAAGGACTACTACACTTATTTTGCTACTGCTTTCCCTTCTAAAGGTGTGTTCCAGAATTCTGATGAATGCCAGAGACAAAACTAAATAATTTTTGGCTTTTACATTTTCAAAGATGGTTGTTTGCTTCTTTGCCATACCATGCATTTGGTGCAGCCTGAGATCGTTTGAATTGGACACAAAACCAATGAGTTTGCAAAGTGCTTCCTGAATCTCAAAGTTGCAGGCAATTGCCTGTCTAAGGCGAACCAGAAAATGGAGCCAACTCCGTACACTGGCATGAGAGTGAGAGAGAATTCTTTAGTTGCGAGATTCATGTACCGTATTTTTCGCCCCATAGGACGCACTTTTCCCCCTCCAAAAATGAAGGGGAAATGTGTGTGCGTCCTATGGGGCGAATGCAGGCTTTCGCTGAAGCCTGGAGAGCGAGAGGCATAGGTGCGCACCCACCCCTCTTGCTCTCCAGGCTTCAGGAAGCTATCTGCAAGCCTTGCAAGCCCGGCGGGAGTTCCTGCGGGCTCACAAGGCTTGCGGGCAGCAGCCTGCAGCCCCGGTGAGTGTCCGCAAGCCTTGCGTGCCCGGCAGGAGGTCCCGCCGGGCGCGCGAGGCTTGGGGCGGCAGCCTGTCACCCGAAGCACGCGGAGCCCTCCGGAGGGTGCCCCGTGCTTCGGGCAGGTGTGTGCAAGGCTTGGGGCGGCAGCCGCGGCGGGGGGGGAAAAATAAATTTTTTTATTCATCCCCCCCCAAAAAACGAGGTGCGTCCTATGGGCCGGTGTGCCCTATAGGACGAAAAATACGGTACTTTGTTTTTAGTGGCACTGAACTGTAATTTACCTTAGAAATACTTGGCATTTCTAGCATTATCGTCTTCTGATTTGCCTCTTAACACACAGTTCTCAAGGAATGGAGCAGGTAAAGTATGAAAAGTTTGGGTGTTGTTGTTTTTTTAAATACACAACTAGAGACCCAAGGTTGGGAAATCCTGATTTAGAGAATTGCAGGCTTACAGTGAGAGCTTGTACATGTCTATTCAGGAGCAAATCCCATTGGCTTCAATAAGGCTTACTCCCAGGCAAATGAGTAGAGGACTGCTGCCTTCCTTTCTTCCTTAGCCAATGGATAGGAACAGAATGTTCTTTGCAATTGGCTTTTGCTGGCAGAGAAGGTGCAGGTGAAGCCAAGCCATGTCAGTAATTGATGGTGATGGAGTAGATGATCAGAAGCAATGTTTCAAAAGGGAGAAAAGTCAACAGCTTGACTTAAGCAGGGAGGATTTTGTCGGTCACTGACCTGGCAACCTGCCAAGTACATCACTGTGACCTGGCAACCGGTCAAGGGTGTGGTCATTCTTGGGTGAGGGAGGAGCCAGGGCGATAGTTGTGGTGTGGCTGTTTTCGTTGTGGCTCAACGCAGCACCTCAGGAGAGACTGTACTGCCCGCCTGGCTCCAGATGCCAACCATAAAAAGCATCCCCATTTAAAACAGAAGCAAATAACTCAATTTGTCTCAGCCGTGGTGAGACAGTCAGTTCCTGAAACCAGAGTTGCTGACTGAGTCTGGCTGTTGGACTCTGCCTGTACTGAGCATGTGGTGAACCCCAGGGAGTTATTTGTTTCTTGAAGCACTGTGAGGAAGGACCATGTCACCCTTGCTGATAGTTCATGTGTTTCAATCCAAGAGCGAGGGTCGGCGCATGTGCCTTGTCTGGGGGCACATTTGGAAAATGTTTTGCTAGTGGAAAATCTCCAGTAATGTTTGCTGAGTGTAGCATGCTTGACAAAAGATATTTACAATGTAATCTTTACTGGCAGAATTTGCCGGAGAATGCGGCATGCACACTTTAGAAGTTTAGCCAAAATGCCACAGCTGTGCACTGATTTAAAGTTAAAAGCCTCCCAAGTAAATACTTGGGAGTGTGAAACCTGCAAACTTTCTAAGTGAGCAAAAAGAGTAACAGAGCGTCATAAAGACCATTTGCTCAAGTGCAAACTGACCTAACTTATTAGTTTTCAATTACAATCCAATAGTAGCCTCAATATAACAATACCAATTTGTAATACAGTTACTAATACCAATTGTTCAAATACCGAATTATATAATTCAGATAAGGTGCCTCCCCTTGTGTGCTAGAACTGAAGGTTTGATTATTTTCTTTATTTCTGCACTCCAAAACCTTATTGATTTCCATTACATTCCGGACATAATAATAATCCCTTATACAACAACTGCAATATTAATAACTTCTATTCATGTTGACACATTAAATGATTTATAAAACTACAAGTGAGGCGCTCAAACTATGAAAATAAATTAAAAACAAACAAAAAACCTATATCCTTGTTCTTCCTATGTGTGCCAATTATTCTGTCCATGGTGTTTCTTCCTGTCCTTGTAAAATGTTATGTATATCTTTTCCCGGTTGTTGCTATTATCCATCATGCCCTGGACGGAGCTGAAATCCCATTGTTTTTCCAGAAATTTCTACCTCACTCTGTCCCATGCTTCATTGTTTTGCAACTTTAACAACAGCTGCAAAACTCACTCTGTCCCAATAAATAAACTGTTGTTATAATTTTTCCTCTCAGCCTGGGAAGAAGAGCAGTCAGTTCCTTGGCAGTTCACAGACTCCTTTCATCCTTCCTTCCAAATGAGGATATATGCACAATTATACTTCCAATTAAATTAATTCCACGTCCTCTTAGTGTTATTCAGTTCACTTTGTAAATAAGAAAAGATAGGGAAGAGTCAGCTTTAAGTTTCCATCGTAAACCTTTTGCAAAATAAAGCCTCCCTCCCTTTTTCCTTTTTTACACAAACAGTTCCGTTTAATGTTATATTCCATATCTATAATCCAATTTCTTCCCTCCTCGCTTGTACAAATATAATTTGAACTAACATTCAAAGGAGGGTTGCCGAATCATAAATGTAGAGAACAAAACGTTATATAAAGAAACCATAGGCTCCCCCCCCCACACCATCTTTTGAAGTCTTCTCTCAAGTTCAAACCTTAACAACCTTGCAGCTGGTTCTGTTCTGCAGTTTGTGATCTCATCTCTTCTAGCACGCACATGTACTTTAGTCTGAATGAAACTCTAATTCACAGGAGAACCTCTGCTTCTTAATGGAGGCATTGGGTTTTCGGCAGAAGTGCTTTTGTACTCAGCGCCTCCCTGCCTCCTGCATTCCATGCTGGAGTGAGAGCCAGGATAACTATCCTCAGTCATCCTTGTTTATCCTCCACTGACGATCTCCTGCTGTCATGAGAGCTGCCTCCATTAAGGCAGACTGGAACTGGAAGCCATGCACCTCAAACTTTTGAGGAAGTCCTGCAGCTGCCTTCACAACAGCAGGATCTTGGGTTTGCTGCAATGGAACAACAAATGCAATCCCTGACTGATCACAAGGTTTTCTCACTTGTTGATGTGCCAGAACAGGAGAAATCTGTGGGGTTCCGTTGGGTCTATAAAAGTAAAACCATAGCATCTGGTAAAGTGAAGTTTAAAGAAAAGTTTGTTGTGAAAGGATTCATGCAGAGAAGGGGTTTAAATTATGATGAGACTTTCGTTCTGACAGCCAGGAGTGAAAGTATGAGAATTCTTTTAACCCTTACAGCAATACGTGATCTTGAAGTTAGTCACTTTGACATTGCGATAGCATATTTAAACGCAGGGTTAAAAGAGGTGGTTTATATGCAGCAAGCTCCAGGATTTGAGCAGAATCCTAAAGGCGTATACAGACTTTACATGGTGATCTATGGACTTTGCCAATCAGCCAGAAATTGGAAAATGTGCTTGCATGAAGCGCTAAGTGTTCTAGGATTCCAAAAGAGCTGGGCTGATTCCTGTCTATATTGTAAGGGGACAGGAGATGATTGTATGTTTTTTCTAGTGTTGATGATCTAACGTGTGTTGGGAAAACAAACAACTAAATTCAGGAGTTTGCCCAGCAGTAGAGGCAAAAGTTCCAGCTCAGAGATTTAGGAGCTATAAAGAGTTACCTGGGAGTTGAAGTACATAGAATAAGTGATGGGAGTTTTTCTACTAAGCCAGAAAAAGAAATTTACACAACTGTTAGAACGTTTTGGTATGCAGAATTGTAAAGGCGTTCAAACTCCTATGGTGACAGACTTTTAAAAAGCAGTGTAATGTGGTGTTTGAAAACCAGGAGGTATACCGCTCTGCCATTGGCAGTTTGTTGTACATTTCACAGTGGTCCAGACCAGATGTTAACAATGCTGTGGGTGTTCTTAGCAGGTTAGTTTCAAAGCTAACCACAGCAGCTTGGCAAGCAGTTAAAAGAGTGTTTCGCTATTTAAAAGCAACAAAGGACTACTGTTTAAAACTGTCATCCTCTTTGGAAATGATGTACAGACAAGAAGGTCCACTGCTGGGATAGTAGTACAATTTGGACGGTCTCTAGTGGGTTGGAAATCCTGGAAACGGGTTGGTATCTGTGTCTACACCTGAAGCAGAATAGGCTGCTCTGTCTGAATTGAACAATCAGCTTCCCTATTTTGTGCAGATTCTTGCGGACATGAATGTAGAATCCAAGCTACCTGTGACAGTTTATGAGGCCCATCAGGCCTGCATATCCATGGCAGAGCCTGAACAATTCAAGTCTAGGACAAAACACATGGACATAAAATATAGACATGTCAGGGACAATGTGGAACATGGATTGATGAAACTTGTATATTGTGAGTCGAGCCAGAACATTGCTGATATAATGGCATAATAACATGCTATGATACATATTTTTTCCTAAAGAGAATTAAGAAGGGGTGTTGAGGTTCCTTTAATTGCTGTTAAGGAAAAGCTGGTGCATGGGCTTCCCTTAACTTGCACCTTCAGGTCATGTGATTATGTTTGACGGTCACTGACCTGGCAACCAGCCAAGGGTGTGGACATTCTTGGGTATATTAAGAGTACAAAGAGCAAAGGGTACATTGCTTCTTTGCTTCGCTGCAAGGAAGCTCTGCCAGATTGACACTGAACTCTGCGCTGTATGTATGCTGTGAATTGGACTTGCTTTGCATTTGAAGCCTGCACCTTCTACTAGGGATCTACCAGACGCCTGTATATAGTGAAACTGCCTTTAAAAACAAAACAAAAACAACTTTCATATGTTGCGAGTTTGAATAAGTCTTCAGTCCAATCATAGAAGGGAGCCGCATTTTTATTTTTCCAATTCATCAGTATCAGTCTTTTTGCTGTGTGGTAAGGGCACGGAGAGTCCACTCACATTGTCCTTTTGTAAGGTTCCATGAGTATATAATGCAAGAGGATATTTTGCTCTGTAAATGTAAGTTTGTTCCGTATAGTTCTGTTGATAGCTTCATTTACCTTCTTCCAAAACTCTTTCAATATAGGATAATGAAAAAACATATGTTTTAGAGAAGCGTTATCCCTATTGTATCTCCAACAGTTAGATACCTTAGATAGCCCTTTTTAAAAAACAAACGTAATGGGGTCCAGTATACTCTAAATTTTTGTTGATGTTGTAATAGCCTCAATTTAAGGTCCAGAGACACCCTTGTTGTAGCAGTTAAAACAGTTTCCCACTGTTTGGTAGAAACTGAGATCTCTCATTCTTTATTCCAATGTTCCCTCAGTACCTTGGTTTGCTAATAACAAAGATGTATATCTTTGGGAAACTGCCTTAATGCTTTGGACCTGTCAGTAAAGGACTGAACCGGTTTAGGTGTTGGAGTCCGAATGAATTTCTTCCAGCACAAAACTGCACTGCCATGAACCTACACGCTTGGGGAGCTGCACATGTTTGGCACATGTCATGCGCCAACAGTGTGTGAGAGTGTTTGCCAAAACTCGCCTGTGGTACAAAGGTGAAATATACATATCTCCATCCATCTCGGGCATGTGACCTTCATAAAGTTGCCCAGAAGGGAATGTTGT
Organism: Podarcis raffonei; assembly: GCF_027172205.1. Classification (NCBI taxonomy): domain Eukaryota; kingdom Metazoa; phylum Chordata; class Lepidosauria; order Squamata; family Lacertidae; genus Podarcis; species Podarcis raffonei. Next base: position 25,551,420 of record NC_070616.1, read on the forward strand.
TCCCTTTCTTGAAAGGGATATATTGGCAACTCCATGTTCTGCCTCAGTACATAATTATTACACATAGCATCAGATTTTCTTCTTTGAATGCATTTTACCAGAGCTTAACCACCAAAGGGATAATTGCTTTAACCCTGCAGGTGGATTTCCCCTTTCAAGCTTCTTGATCCTTAAAGATATAAGAAGGGGTTTTAGAATGCTGATCCCTGCTGAAGGCTCAATTAGACCGCATGTGAAAATATGATTATTCTTAAGTATTACACTTAAGACAAGCATGTCAATCGGTACATGGTTGTTGATAGCTGCTATAAAGCATATCCCTTATTTAATTGGCCTAGGCTGGTGTGTAGCTGTGTGTTCTGTGAGTTTTATTTCACCCCCGGTAGGTCCTCCCTCTGCTTTTTTTAGGCAGGTTTTTATTGGGCAAATTTGTTGGTTTTGCTTAATGTAAGAAAATCTCTAAGTGGTTTACACAAACTACTGTCGTAAACACAAGCAAAAAATAAATAAATGCCTATTATCGACATGCAATAAAAAATCAAATAGAATATTAATCAAAACCTTGGAACAGAAATATGGGGGAGCTGTGGTCAGAAAATTGAGAGCCTGGGAAACCTGACATCCCAGTAATGTCTCTGAGGGTATGAGTTTATTTTCCCCATAGAAGTTCATTGCTGGGGGAAGGAAATAGTGCTAGAATTGGGCACATCCTTTGGTGAAGAAGAAGCCTGCCCCCATGTCTTTGACACTGGTGGTAGTCTCCACTGAGACAGAACTCTCTGTGTGCCACTCCTGCCAGGACTCATTATTTAGTTTTTCTGGGAAAATGCATTGCTTTGCCCAAGTATTACAGTATATCACATGCTCTTGTGACTCCATAGGTTGCAGCCTACACAATTTCACTTATGCGCACGGGAGCCTGGAATGCAACCTCCAGGTAAGTTGATGGGCGCCCGTATTCCTTTTTGGTCTGCTAGTTTCTTGCTTTTGTCTCCTCAGTGGTACCAAGTCTCCTATTGACCCAGAAACAGCAGCAGGTCTCCTTCAGCAACCGGAAGGGCTTGGAATGCATCTCGCCATTTTTCTGCAGCGTAGAAGAGACATCTCAAGCTATTCCTACGAAGATCGAGGGGCACGTCCCGACCTGGCTGAAGGGCAAGCTGCTGAGGGTTGGCCCAGGGAAGTTTGAGTTTGGAAAAGACAAGTAAGGCCTGCTTGGTTTGCTGTGGCTGTGCCCTGCAAGGGATTCTAAACCTCAGAGATAAAAAAAAACCTGCATTTCTTTATGGATCAGGCCGTAGAAGCCACCCAGAAAAGTTACAAGCCACACAGGGATATGCTCTTTCATATGTAGGTTGTTCTGTCAATTGTGTCTCCAGAAAGAAAATACAGTGGTACCTCGGGTTACATACACTTCAGGTTACATACGCTTCAGGTTACAGACACCGCTAACCCATAAATATTACCTCGGGTTAAGAACTTTGCTTCAGGATGAGAACAGAAATTGTGCTCTGGCGGCGTGGCAGCAGCGGGAGGCCTCATTAGCTTAAGTGGTGCTTCAGGTTAAGAACAGTTTCAGGTTAAGTACGGACCTCCGAACGAATTAAGTACTTAACCCGAGGTACCACTGTACAAGAACCATGTTGTTCACAGCTGGCAAGGTTTGTTCTTAGGGATTCGAGAATTCTGTCCACCCCCATCTGCTTAGCGGTGGCAGGATTAACAGGCAAATCAGTATCCTGGAGATGGATTCTTTATTAATAAACATTTCTTGTTTCCCTCATCTAAAGGGAAGTTTTTAAGAAAAACGTTTCAGTCCTTTGAGATTTGCATTCATCGGTTTTGAACTTCCTCCCCACTCTGTGTGAAGTTTAGATAAATTCAATCAAACAAGTGTTTTCCCAAGTTTGGGAGATGTGTTTTCCCCTCCCTTTATTACCTGGCTGAGAAGGAAAAGATGAAATAACACACCTGTGTGCCCTCATCAATCCCCTTCCCCCCTGCCCCCAGAAATCAGCTTGTACATGATCTTGTTGCTGTTACTTTGGTATATATGTGCATTTTACATGGGCAGAACTGCATGTGCACATTTTATCATCAGTGAGGATCTAAGTAGGTAGTAGGAGTAGGAGTAATAATAATAATAATAAAATTATTACTTATACCCCACCCATCTGGCCAGGCCTCCCTAGCCAAGCTGGGTGGCTTCCAACAGAATATTAAAAACACAATAAAACATCAAACACTAAAAACTTCCTTAAACAGGGCTGCCTTCAGATGTCTTCTAAAAGTCAGATAGTTGTTTATTTCCTTGACATCTGGTGGGAGGGCATTCCACAGGGTGGGCGCCAATACCAAGAAGGCCGTCTGCCTTGGATTCCTAAAGTTGGCAGGAGCTGATAAGAGGAAATAGGTGAAATCAGCACCCTGTACTCCTATTCCTGCCCCCCACTGATTAGATTTCTCTTCTCCAATGGAAGGTATAACCACTGGTTTGATGGCATGTCTCTGATGCACCAGTTTGACATTGAGGATGGAGTTGTGAAGTACAGCAGCAAGTTCCTAAGGAGCGATTCCTACATGGCTAACAGCCGGAACAATCGGATCATGGTATCTGAGTTTGGAACCCTAGCTATGCCTGACCCTTGCAAGTCCATTTTTGAGCGCTTCATGTCAAGGTTTGAAGTGCCAAGTAAGTGTCATAAAAGTTTATTAAGCCTTGCAATGCAACACAGACTAACCTTACAGAATAAGCAAGCAAAGAATATATTTTCCAAACTGCTTTGATACATCTTTTACCTTTTTTTATCCCACCACATAAAAAGCTTTCTGTTGCTCCACCCTCCCACCTGGAGATTAAGATAAGCACCTTTCTTCATCTCATTTGCATGTGATTGGTTTCTGTTTCCTTCTCAAGCTCCCACAGTTCTTGTTCCAACTTTCACAGGCTTGCTCAGCCTTTCTCGAACATCGCTAAAATCCTTTCTTTAGCACTAAGAATGCCAAGAGGAGACACCTCTTACAATAAGGTTACCAGATGTTTTTCAATGAATCCCGGGACACTTTTCAACTTCAATGGATTTTGTATGGGGACATCTGGTAACCTTATCTTAGAATCTTTGGTGCCTTTTTTTACCCCCTGCCCCCCCCCCCCCGTAGGGCCTCTATAGCTGCCTGACAATTCAAGTAAAAGGGATGTCTCAGGTTCCTCTGAATCATAGAATCATAGAATCATAGAGTTGGAAGAGACCACAAGGGCCATCAAGTCCAACCCCCTGCCAAGCAGGAAACACCATCAGAGCACTCCTGACATATGGTTGTCAAGCCTCTGCTTAAAGACCTCCAAAGAAGGAGACTCCACCACACTCCTTGGCAGCAAATTCTACTGTCGAACAGCTCTTACTGTCAGGAAGTTCTTCCTAATGTTTAGGTGGAATCTTCTTTCCTGCAGTTTGGATCCATTGCTCCGTGTCCACTTCTCTGGAGCAGCAGAAGACAACCTTTCTCCCTCCTCTATGTGACATCCTTTTATATATTTGAACATGGCTATCAGTTCTACTGAGACTCCGCAGTGTATTTCATTCAGTTGCAATGAGCTCAGCTTTCACAGTGTTGACAGTAATCCAAGAGAATGAGCCAAGAGGAAGGGACCATTTCATTGGCTCATATCAAAAACAGTCAAAGTGATTCTCTTTTTCAGGCCACTTGCCACAGTAAGGCAGGTTGCCACCACTTGTGTGTGTTTCCCCGCCCTGTCCCCACTTTCATTTGTGACTCCTGGAGGCACAAACAATTTTGACAAGGAAAACAGAGGTTTTCTTTTTATATATATATAAAAATTTTATTTTTTCCTTTTCTATTTTATATAAACAAATGAATTAAAAACATAAACATATAGTCCCTTCTGACTTCCCTCCCCACGCTCATTGCGGATCTTAATGTAATGATTTCCCCCTCTGCATCTCTATCATAACTCTATTTTTATAAATCCTTTGCCAATCCGTAGTTTAAATCTTTACTACAAGTTTCCTGTTAGTCCTACCAATGTATGTGGTTGTTTACAATAGCTTTTCAAATAAATTATAAACTTTCCCCATTCTTTATTAAAGACCCCCTCTTCCTGGTTTCTAATTCTTCCTGTAAGTTTTTTCCCCATCTCAGAATAGTTCATCAATTTTGTTTGCCACTCTTCTTTGGTTGGAGGTGTACCATCTTTCCATTTCTGAGCTAAGAGAGTCTGTGCAGCTGTGCTCACGTAAATAAACAGTTTCGTCTGGTCCTTCAGGATCTCTGGTCCTATAATACCTAAAAGAAAAGCTTCTGGTTTCTTAGGAAACGTATTTTCAACACACACACCCAGTTCATTATATATAATTTCCCAGAAGTCTTTTGTCATCTTACATACCACCACATATGATTAAAAAGTACCCTCATTTTCTTTTCATTTCCAGCACATTTGTACATCAACCTTTTTGAGTCCACGGCTCCCTTGACCAACTACGTTCTTTCTGCTGCACCCCTGTGGGGCTCAGGAGCCCAGTTATGTCTCCCCTTGCCTGCAGAGCTGACAGCCTCAAACATCCTCCCTTGTGGAGTGTTCCCTCAGCCTCCTCACCTCTGCTCTCTCCTTGGGAGTCCTCCCTGCAGCTGCTCCCAGAGGCACCATTCACCTGCAGAGCTTATAGCCAGGGCTGATGCAATAAACAGCCATGCAAGCCTTTGGGAGGCAGCGACGCAAGAGGGCATCACAGGAGGGAGAGAAGGAAAGAGGGACAGAGGCCAGTGTTGCCCACGCCACCTCTGACCATGATTCAAGGCACCCCAGGGTGCCACGGCACACTGGATGAAAACCACTGGTTTAAAAGCCACCACCACAATCACCAAACCTTTTGTTGGCATCACATCCAAGCATCCAAAACAAATCAATACAGAATTACCACTTCCCTAGTGGCCCAAAACATTTGCTAGAAGAAAGGAGGCAGAGTAGTCTATCGTCACATCTCTAGGTCTCCAGGGAGATCAGGTGTCTGCAATGTATTTCAACGACAAAAACCCCCAAATAGAGATATTTAGCCACTAACTTGGTGAGCTCCTGATCATTCCCCAGTAATAGAAAATGTATGACATCCAACTCTGATTTCTTTTGGGGGATGCAGAGTTGATCTAGAAATTGCTGACACAGATCAGCATATAGTTTACAATTAAGAACCATATGTGTAAGCGTTTCCACCAGGTGGTCTTCACCTGGGCAAGTTCTTTCTCCTTCCACCCTGCCTGAGAACCTTCCCCAAAGGAGGTTTGATGGATTTGAATTAAACCTGTCCAGCGAAAAAGCCCTTCATTCTTGAGGGTTAAGCAGAAATTCAAAGTAATTGTGGTTAGTTTCATGTGCCCAAGAAAGTTGAAAATAAAGAGAAGAACATGTTTTCTCTGCTGCTACTGTTAGTTTCTGGCACTCAATATTGGTTTAAAAGCATCCATGCAACTCCAGTGATCCCAAGTGTTTTGTATCACACCCACAAACCAACCTGGGGTTTTCATTCCAGAAATGACAGACAACTGCAATGTGAACTACGTGGTCTACAAAGGCGACTATTACGTCAGCACAGAAACCAACTTAATGCGTAAGGTCGATCCGGAAACCCTCGAAACAAAGGAGAAGGTAAAGGAACCTGAATCAGATCAGACTGTTTGTCTATCAAGCCCAGGATGGTTCAGTCTGACTGAGAGTGGTTCTCTGGGGTCTCCCAGGAATCCAGGACGGCTACCTGATGCTCTTAGAAGGTGAAGGAATAGAGGAATAGAGTTAAGGTCACAGGAGGAGGAAGCTGGATCACAGCCCTTGCAGGGTGAGATTAAAGGTTCATAGGTGTTAGTTAAAGGTAAAGGGACCCCTGACCATTAGGTCCAGTCGTGACTGACTCTGGGGTTGCGGCGCTCATCTCGCTTTATTGGCCGAGGGAGCCGGCGTACAGCTTCTGGGTCATGTGGCCAGCATGACTAAGCCGCTTCTGGCAAACCAGAGCAGCGCACGGAAACGCCGTTTACCTTCCCGCCGGAGCGGTACCTATTTATCTACTTCCACTTTGAGGTGCTTTCGAACTGCTAGGTTGGCAGGAGCAGGGACCGAGCCATGGGAGCTCACCCTATCGTGGGGATTTGAACCGCTGACCTTCTGATCGGCAAGCCCTCGGCTCTGTGGTTTAACCCACAGCACCACCTGCGTCCCAGGTGTTAGTTAAGCCTCTGTAAATAAGCCGTATTGAAGGGCAGACCACCTTGGATGAGACTTGCTGTTTTGAGACTCAGACCTGGTCTGGTCTGCAGATGTGGCAGAGATGGGAATAACATGAGACCTGGAGTGGTAGAATGGCCTCTGCTGCTTCAGTTTGCAGGTGAGAGATCCCATTTTTGAATGTTTTCCTCCAAACTCAATGAAAGTAGAAAGCTAACCCCGCAGGTAGAAACCTTCTAGTTTAGCCATTTCCCCTCAGGTCATTTGTACTGCAGCTCTCATCGCATGGGGGTCCAAAACATCTGGAGAGTACCAGGTTAGCAAAGGCAGTTTCTAGCACAATCCCCACCCCACACTGTTCAAGTTTTCTATTGGCATGGCTATTTTGAAGAAGAAAAAGGACCATCCAGAAATGAAACCCCCCTTGAAATGGTAGAGTCCATTCTCTAACCCAGCAGATTACCAACTCTTTCCCACCCCAATCTTCTGCATGTGTGTATGAGACTGTAGCATGCGCACTCTGACACATGCATCTTGAAAGAAGTCGAAAGGGTCTGTTTACTGAAATCTGATTAGCAGAGGTAGCCAGTGAGTGCCGTTCACAACTAGTTGCAAAGGCAGAGATCCATGTTGTCTAGCTTATACCAGGGCTGGAGAAATATTTATAAATGAATCGCTTCCACCTAGACCCTGAAAGGGAAAATATATATATATATATATTTGCATTTGCAGGTGGATTGGACAAAGTACATTGCAGTGAATGGAGCAACTGCCCACCCACACTATGACCCAGACGGGACAGCGTATAACATGGGCAACTCGTATGGAAAACATGGTGAGATTGTATGGCTCAGAAGAGGCTGATTTTTCTGACTTCTAGGAGAATCGTGACATTGTGTATGAGATTGTGATGTTTCTATGCTAGGGATGGACTGGATGCGGAGCTCCATTCACTACTGGACCAGGTTCAAAGTGTTGGTACTACTATATAAAGCCCTATACAGCTCAGGACCAGATTCCCCGAGAGGCTGCCTTATTTCTTATATATACCCAGTAGGTCACTGTGGTCTGTGGGAGAGCTTCTCCTGCAACTTCCGAAGATACCAGAAGCTTGGTCCACATGTTAGAGACAGAGCAATAGAATCCCTGGATTGCATGCACTGCCTCTGGTATATTTTCTTTACAGATTTATAAACCACTTTATAACCTGAGGCCATCAAAGCAGTGTACAACAAAACAAACTCTAAAAAAAGAATAAAGCACATTTTACAGATATCCCATAATTAATATCCCCTAAAATGACTGTTCCACGCTTCAGGAAAAGCCTTCTTCCACATTAATTATTGTTTTTTTCTGCAACAGTAGCTACTCTTTTTGGGGGGGCGGGGTGTACATGTTTATAAAAACATAACATGTAAAGACCACCCTGCCCTCATGGTAACATCATTAATTTATTTTTCTGACGCACATAATCACAGCAATATTGTCCTTTGTGCATCAAAATATTTGCTCATCTTCAGAAAGACGTTAGCTCCCCTGATGAAAAATATATCACACTTGTGACTCTTGGATAAGGGCTGCTAAGAGACAGGCAATAGCAGCATTCAAGGCAAACACTGGCAGATCCTCTCTCCTTATAATCTTACTTTGATGAAAGATTCCTCACTCCACTTTCTCACAGCTCTGATTAAAACACACAAAATAGCTTGACAACTAGCTGACAGGAATTTATCTGTTGATTTTTCCAGTCCTGTAACTGATTCTGCACTGTATATGGCTTTGTGCATTGAAATGAAATGGTGCAAAGCATATTTCTATTGGCTTCAGTGGCGATTGCAGCCTACTTATTGCTGTGCTCGGTGCAGCGATGGTGAAGTCAGATGTGTACGAAGTGTAGAGAGAATGCACTAAACTGAAATATTTGGAGTATTTATTGTAACTGGCAATATCAAGCTTGCAATGAAGAGAAGTGCTGCAGGAGGAGAGCCCTGAAAGAAATTTTCAGCACCCTGCATTGTTGAAGTTTAGGCAGCCAACTTGCTCCAATTACTCCCAGCAATTTAGTGAATTTGCTGAACTTTCAATGTTGTTGCTCGGTTCACTTGCTTCTGTTCGCTTCTGTGTCAGGACATGTGAATAGCAGGGAAAGGTGCCAGGCTCCTGTCATTATATAATAAAACATTTGGGGCAGACTTGGAAAACAATGTAGAAGTCTGCAGAACTAGTTTTGCATTCTTTCCTGCAACTCATATTTCACTTTGTTCAGAATGTACCTAAGGCAGCACCAGTTTGGGGGGATCAGATGTCTGCTGCATTATTGTTCAAGCATTAATTTTGCCAAGACAGACACTTCATAAACAAAGGTTTTTAGATGCAGAGATTACAGCAGATGCAGTTTGCTCTTTTTATGTCTGCCTGGTCATTCTGTTGGACTGCACTGTCAACTGACTAATCGATTTCTGTTTGGAACTGTCAGAGAGCAATACCTTTTCCAGTGCATCTGGTAGCAGACAAAGGCAAGGGGCTTTTGATTTGCTGAAGATGGGTGGTGGTGGTGGTCAGGGAAGATGATCATTATATTTTCTCTTCTCTTCTGCTTTTATTCAAAATAATTTATTTATCCAAAGCATTTCTACTCTGTTCTTCAGCCAGAACTGCTCCCAGGGTAGTTTACAAATCCATAAAAACAACAACAGTCCTTGCTGGCTCCTCAGGATTGCAATGTAAAAATACATGGTTGGCATCCGTCTGTGTTGGGAGACAATGGAGGAGTGTGCCTTTGGGAATGAGGTCAAGCTGTTGGACGGTTGCAGCGCCTGCTGTGGCTGTAGAGACCGATATAGGAGAGACATGTTTTGTTGCAGCTGGGGCAGATGAAGACGTCCGGTTGTGTTGCTGCAGATGCACCATGGCATTTCTTCTCTCTGCTTCTCTCTTCTCCCAGAGGTCATTTCTCCTCTGGTCATTGCTATGGATACATGACTTGACTGCCTGCCTCCAGGCACTGCGGTCGTCTGCAAGGGATTCCCACATGTGGCCGGGTTGATGTTGCCAGCCTTCATGCCACGTTTGCAGACATCTTTGTCATGCAGAAGGGAAAAGGGATGGGGAGAGAAGTGGTTGCAGTCTCTAATGCAGCCTTCCTCAACCTGGTGCCTTCAAGGTGTTTTGGACTACAACTCCAGCACGTCTGTTGTAGTCAACATCTGAAGGGCCCCCAGTTCAGGAAAGCTGCTGTAATGTCATGGAAAGCATGGGAGTTTGGCAAGCGCTTTCTGGTTAGATCACTGGTGTTCCTAACACTGCCTGTGGCCCTTGGACATGAATAAGAGGCTTCTGTCACATGAATAAGACTGGCCCAGAACCTTTATGTGCTTATCGTTTCACAACCATGCGTTGGAGGTTGTGTTTTCCACCCTCTTATATTAAATCCAAATCAGTGGCATGGAGTGTGCATGGCCTTATTCTCAACTGGAAACATGGAGGCTTATGAATCGCAATGCCTTGAGTCATGCATTTCTTCCAAAACCCCACATCAACAATTATGGAGCCAATGTCTAGTTCCATCTGTAGCTGGACTGCTGGCCGGGTCATGTTCTGAGCACAATTCAAAGTGTTGGTGCTGACCGTTAAAGTCCTAAATGGCCTCAGCCCTGTATCCTTCAAGGAGTGTTTCCATCCCCATCGTCCAGCCCGGACACTGAGGTCCAGCACTGAGGACCTTCTGGTGGTTCCCTCCCTGTGAGAAGTGAGGTTACAGGGAACCAGGCAGAGGGACTTCTCGGTAGTGGTGCCCACCCTGTGGAACGCCCTCCCATCAGATGTCAAGGAAATAAACAACTATCTGACTTTTAGAAGACATCTGAAGGCAGCCTTGTGTAATGAAGTTTTTAATGGTTGATGTTTTATTGTGCTTTTAATATTCTGTTGGAAGCCACCCAGCTTGGCTAGGGAGGCCTGGCCAGATGGGCGGGGTATAAGTAATAAATCATAATCATAATAACTACTACTACTGGGAGCCACCCAGAGTGGCTGGGGCAACCCAGTCAGATGGGCAGCTAATAATAATAAAAAATAGTAAATGCATTTTCTCTCTTCCAGGCTCCAACTATAACATCATCTGTGTCCCCCCACAGACGTCGGGCTCCGATGACTCTAGCCTGCAGGGTGCGAAAGTGCTGTGTTCTATTGAGCCAGAGGATAAGATGAAACCTTCCTATTACCACAGCTTTGGTGAGAGTTGCCAGCCCTCTTTTTAAGTGGAGCAGATGTACCCATAGTCGATGTTGCAAGGATGGAACATCTCTGAGTCAAAGCCAGACGAAATGAAAGCCTAGTCAGTGGGTTGGAATAGAAATTCATCAAATCACTTTAACACAGCCAATAGACTGAAAAGAACAGAAGGGCACCGGAATCTCAGAGCACAACAGATTCAAAAGTGTAACATAAAGATTACCAGTTAGAGCTACAGTTATCTTGGACTGGTCCCTGGAGATAGTCCTTCCAGTTTCAGATGTTGAGGAATCCTATTGTTCTCACTGATATTAATAGAAATTTAGCCACCATCAGTGATACCCTTGGGTTTTTATCTTCCATGGGATATTTAACTTATCATTTTACTGACCTTCCTGGAGATTTGGTTACTAAAGGGCCAATCGTATGCTGCCAGACTCCAGCACTGAAATTATAAAATAGGACATGCTCTACAGATTCTACCTCCTGTCATGTCCCATATGGAGGAGGAGGAAGGGTGAGAGCCGAACACAGACAGCTTGGAGGACAACAAGCTTTGTCTAAGCACTGCAAAAGGTGCTCCCAGGTAAATGTGCTAACAGCCCTGTTTCCATTAAAAAAACACAAAGCTCTTAAGCCAAAGGTTTAAGGTTGGCAACCATGCTCTTATCTCAGAAGAGCACTGTCCTGTTTCCAAAAGTGCAGCTGCATTAGGAACACGTCTTGGGATCTGTATGAATTTAATTTGGACAATATTTAACTAGACCGCACTCCTCTAGTCCAAAAAGCAGCTCCATAAAGAAATGGGGAGGTTATCCTATTATTACAAACTTTTAATAGCTGCAGGAATATACTGATCACTTTTGGTATTCTTTTTTTTTTTTTAAGCAGACTAAGCACAAATCACAAGCGGTGAGATGTGTAGTGAGATGTGCTATAGAAATAGTGCAATCAATACTCTGATTAAATATATTTTATTCAAAGCTTTACACATTGAAGCCTTCCCCAACCTGGTGCTTTTGGACTACAACGCCACACGCTGGCTGTGGCTAATGGGATCTGTAGTCCAAGATCGTTTAGAGCATACCAGGTTGCACTGGATGCAATTTGAAACTCCTTCGGCAAGGAAAGGTCAAGATAGCAGGAGGAAAGTTAGGCGTGGCCATGACGGAAAGCAAAGCAGCAGGGGCTTAGCAGTGTTGTTGGAAGCGTTTGTCCTGAGCCTTGTTGTCTCCTGTTTGTAGGAATGAGTGAAAACTATGTGATCTTTATTGAGCAGCCACTCAAAATGAACCTCTGGAAGTTCATCACAGCCAAGGTTCTTGGGAAATCCTTTTTGGAAGCGATCAGCTGGGAGCCTGAGCACAGTACCCGCTTCCATGTAGTGAACAAGCTCACTGGGCAGGTACGTCTTCTGGGTTCACTGCCTCATGACCTGTTTTTCTTTTCTGGGCAGTGCCTAGCTTTTGCTACAATAGGTTTACCTACTGAAAAACTGCCCAGCAGCCAAGTCTGCTGACTTCTTGAGTTTTGAAGGAATGAGCTCATGTCACTTACTCATAATGCAGCTGCAAGTATATAAGGGGTGAGGAACATTCTGCAGCTTGGGGAACCATCTGCCCTCATGGGCAAATGCACAAGGGATACTGTATGTATCACAGTATCCAAGGCCACATTTCAGCCTGGCAGAAGCACTCAAGGAAGATGCAGTGATGGGCCAGGGAGTGCATGGCCTGGGGGCTGATAGAGTAATGTGGAGGGCCACATACAGCCCATAGGCTGGAAGTTCACTACCTCTGAAGAATTTCACTTCTTCATAATGTACCCCTGAATACTAGCTTCTGGGAATAAACAACTGGGAAAGATCTCCTTGCATTCAAGCCCTGCTTATGAGATTTGAGAGGCCTCTGGCTATCAACTGGGGGGAAGTAGAAAGCTGCACTAGATGGAACTAAAGATTCACCTTCCTGGATGATATATTCTCAAACTCCTGCAAGGCTTGTGCAATCTGCCTCTGTTGTAACAACATGAATTCAGTTGATAGCCATGTCACTTTCTCAAAACCAGATTCTTGCCGGAGCGCCAAAACCTGCACACCTGGTACAAATTTTGCATGTTGGACAAACTCTGCAATCATCTACCATGGGCTGGGGAGCTTGAAATATCAGATTCCTCATACGTAGCTATCTGGCTGTTGAAGTTTTCAGGTATACAGTGGTACCTCGGGTTACATACGCTTCAGGTTACATACGCTTCAGGTTACAGACTCCACTAACCCAGAAATAGTGCTTCAGGTTAAGAACTTTGCTTCAGGATGAGGACAGAAATCGTGCTCCGGCGGCACAGCAGCAGAAGGAGGCCCCATTAACTAAAGTGGTGCTTCAGGCTAAGAACAGTTTCAGGTTAAGAACGGACCTCCGGAACGAATTAAGTATGTAACCCGAGGTACCACTGTATAAGGCACCATCTCATGACATTGCTAACTATTGCCCCCCAACCCTGCCCCCTCACTCTTTGTGAAGTGTGACACTTTAGCCACCTCCTGTAGCAGCAGAGGGCTATGAAGTAGAAGCTGGCTAGCAGACTTCCTACTTTTGCCCCTGTATTAAAAACCTTTCCAGCAACGCTGAAATATATAACTTAAGATTTTCGGAGGGGATGCTTTGTGGAATGTTCTCTAGGTGTCACTGAGGGCCTGAGATGCCATCACTGGCATGTCTTGTGTTCCTTGCACAGGTGTTGCCCGGGCAGTACTGCAGTGAGCCTCTCTTGTTTTTCCATCAAATCAATGCCTTTGAAGATCAAGGATGCATCGTCCTTGACCTATGCTGTCAAGATGATGGAGGGGCTCTTGACGTTTACCGGCTGCAAAACCTCCATAAGGCAGGCGAGGCTCTGGATCAGGTAAAGCCAATGTTTGGAGGCAGTTGGGGAGGCCAGTAAGCTGAAGCTGAATCCTGTCAAGATGGAGGCACTGTTGGTGGGTGGTTCTCATATTCAGGAATTGTGTAAGCAGCCTGTTGTAGGCAGATGGCATCAGTGGCAAGGAATGCCTAGGTACAGCTCCTGTTGCATTCAGCTATGTCTTTTCCTGGAGCAAGATTCCCTTTCCCTCTCATTACATGCTGTGAAGGTGGAGTTTAGTGCATAATTAACTATGGGGAGTACAGCTGTGCTGTTGTTGTGGGTGTGGGGTTGCAGTCGTGAGCGCAGCATTTCAGTCCAGTGGGTCATCTTCAGTGCTAGTCCTACATAAAATTAATGAACTTATAGTCATGTCCATTAACTTCAATGGGTCTACTCTGATTTGGACTGGCATTGGATATAATGCCATTCTGTGCCCAAAGCATGTGTAGCTTGTAGCTGCACTTGACAGCTAGTCATGTAGGCAGTTGAAATCTCCAGCTTCCAGAAGAAAGAAGCTTTGAATCACCAATGGTGCACTTTAACATTTCACCATCTTTAAATCCATTTTGTACAGATTATTTGGTTGGAGAACAGCAGCATAAAATTCAGAGAAGTGCAAATATCGAAGGGTAGCTATATTTTGGTTTGCATTTTATTTTAGAAAGTGCAGGTTTGCATTAAAATCAGAACTGAACCAAATTTATCCCAAGAAGGAGCCCAAGCTGGGAGGCCAAGGAATTCTATTTCTCTACTGGTTGGTTCTTGCTCCCTATCTCCATACCAGGCCTGCAAAAGGGGACCAGTTCTTCCTTTTGCAATGACATCCTGTCTCCTTGGCAGGCCTACAATTCAGTGGCAAGGCCGTATCCACGACGCTTTGTTCTGCCCATCACTGTGGATCCCAGTGCAGCTGTGGGACAGAATCTTAGCCCCTTGTCCTACACATCGGCGACAGCCACAAAAGAGTCCAACGGGAAGGTACGTAGTCTCTGTACAAATGGATGCTATAGGGGCTACCGTTTATGCCTGACATTTCCATATTGTGCTGAACTCGCTCTCCACGTGGTTGTATTGCCCACCAACATCCCTTTTGCTCCTATGTGCTGTAGCCGCCAAGCTGCTCCTTGCCAAAAGAAAATGTAAACACTGGGCTCCAATTTAGCAAGCATGTGAATATAGGAACTGACATTTCCAAAGGATCATGGGAAAGACCACTGCCTGGTGCCCTGAAGAGCTACTGCCAGCCAGAGAAGGCAATACTAGGCTAGATGGAGAAACAGGCTTACCTAGTATAAGGCAATGGCCAATATACCTATAACGTGCCGATTCCTTTTCCAGATCTGGTGCACATATGAAAGTCTACATAATGAGAACCTCAAGGAAGCAGGGGGTCTTGAATTCCCCCAGATTAACTATTCTTATTACAACACGAAGAAATATCGTTACTTCTATGGTTGTGGCTTTGGGCATATGGTTGGTGACTCACTGATTAAGACTGACATAAAGACCAAGGAGATGAAGGTAAAAGGATGAAACACAGTTAATTTCAGGGTGGGCGAGAGCCGGCTCTTAAAACCCACAATAAGGAGCCTGTTTTGTCCCCTTGTTTTTGCCTGCAAGATTTGGCGACAGGATGGAATGTATCCTTCTGAGCCAGTGTTTGTGCCAGAACCTAACTCTCCTGCAGAAGATCGTGGGATTATTCTGTCTGTTGTGCTCACAGCCAAGCAGGTAATTTGGTCTTCATTGCCTATATAAATGGGCCACTGTCTGAACGCTAATTTTAGGGCCAGGAATATATAATATATAATATATAATATATAATATATAATATATAATATATAATATATAATATATAATATATAATATAATAAACAACAACAACAATGATCTCTAGTGAACACTGGTGTGTACAGAAGGATCCTGTGTTCTGCTTCGAAACGCAAGAACTTTGTGGGTGCTTACACACAACAGTTCAGTGTGTGGATTTGGTGCTGTTCCTGCATGCAACCTTTGCATAGCTTCCATGTGACATCCTCCTCATCAAAATGCCAATCCCATATAGTTTTCTCTCATTTAATCTGAATTTACCATTTCTGTGGAATATCTGATAAGTGAAATAACCCGGGCAAGGTCTGGTTCAAATTTGGGGCAGGTGAGGATATCAAATGGAATTTTGATGAGGATGGCATTGGGAAGGTGCTGTGCAAAACTTGCACGCATGGACAGTGGTGGGTCCACAGTAAACTGCCATGTGGAAGCACCCTGTACAGCTTCTCTGTTCCTCTGTGTTTCACATTTCTAATTTAATTGAAAAGAGCATCGTGAGAGGGTGCATTGGTGGGAGATAATCCTGCATTTCAGTATTGTTGTTCGACTTTGACCATCATTCTTGTTTCAGAATCGAGGCACCTTCCTGCTCATTCTGGATGCTGAGAATTTTACTGAACTGGGCCGGGCAGAAGTCCCTGTCCAGTTCCCCTATGGTTTTCATGGCATCTTTGTTCCAGGTCAATAGAGATTAGCCAGTGGTCACATAGCAGGATGCGGAGGAGAAAGAGTCTGCTCTACAATGCTCTGCGCTTAAAACCTTTGACAAGATACTTAATCTTAACCTGTCTAGGGGTGCCAACAGGCTGTCACTATTTGAGGGAGGGATTGAAGTGCATCTGTGAACTTTAGGTTTGCAGAATTAAGGCGGATTAAACACAGGAATCTGTTTTATACCAAGTCAAACCATTGCTATGTAGCTCAGTATTATCTGCACTGACCCAACAGTGGCTCTCTGGGGCTTCAGCCCCACCAAGAGATGCTGGTGATTGAACCTGGCTTGAACTTCTGCATGCAAAGCAGGTGTCCTACCATTGATCTACAGCCCTTTCCTTGGTACAGAAAAAACCACTAAAAAACTGACCTTTTAAAGTTTGGAAAGCTACAGGGAAATGCATTGGAAAATTGTGGGATTAACAATTTATTAACGGGAAGATCCCACCAGCAAATTGCTGTGTAACCTTGCTACAGATTTGAAAGAATACTCTGCAAAGACCACTCCTTAAACTTCTTAAGTAAGCTTTGCGCAAGCAAATCAGCTCAATAAACAGGCCTTCTAGAGGAGTTCTCGGGACTATTCTGATCCACAGAGATGTTCAAAAGGAAATAGGTTAATGAGTGTGAGAGCTGTTGCCAATGAAAGAAAAACATTGACCATAAATCCGAGTTTTTTTAAAGGAGGCACTCAAGCAATATCAACTTCAAATCTAACCTTTTGGACAATTCTAATTGTTTAGCCTTTATTTTTGTATTATCTATATTGAGATTTACTTATCTAAATGCAATTAAAGCGCTTTGGACATATTCTGTATATTTTCAAATCTTTTCAATGATAACAGCAATGTTTTAATGTGCTTTGTACTCTTTTGGAGAAGTTGGCTGCTGAAAACGAAGGGGTGGAGAGAGAAACAGACAGAGGAGAGAAACAGAGAAAGGGATGCCCTGATTCTGTTAGGGATTCGTGTTTTGTTTTTTGGTAACACAACGTTGCACCTGCAGGAGCTGACAGGTGGAAATGAGGTCTTCTTCCCAGGGGCAGTATGCTAAGAACCAGACGACCGCCTCCGTGTCTGGAGGTGTTGCTTTCATTCATTAGGTCAACCTTCACCATATTGGTACCCTAAAAATGTTTTGGAGTACAACAACCATCAGCCCCACCCCACCCAGAATTGAGCTGTAGTCCAAAACATCTGGGAAGAGCACCAGGAACCTAGGAAACTGCCTTATAGTGAGTCGCACCATTTGTCTGTCTATTTATTGATTTATTTAATAAAATTTATATACCGCTTGGCGTAGATAAACCTCAAAGCGGACAACAAAAAGATAAAACAATAAAATTGTCACTAAAGACTTGCAACCATAATTTAAAACATAAAAATGTAAAGGTAAAAGAGCCCTGACAGAAGTTTAAAACGGCAAAAAACTAGACTTAAAACAAATTAAAATCAAGAAGGCTCAAAAACAGAGTCTGCAGTGTGGGAGCCAGGGTGGGAGCCAGAAAGCCCTGGCAAGGTTTGTAGTGCCACCTGGTGTCTTGCTGACCCAGTGACCAGCATGTCTGTGCCTTACATGTATTAGAATTGTATTGACCTTAAAAGGAGTTGTGTTTCCTCTGGGCAGTGTTGACCCTATATGGTGTGGGTGGGTTTAAGCTGGCCAGATGAGGTAACATGAGACACTGGCAAGCAGCCATGCGGCTGGAGAGAACAAAGGGTAATAAAAACGGACTGGAGAGGAGAAGATGTCTGAAAGAGCTGCTCCATCAGTCCAAGGAAATAAGCTAGCTCTCTGCGTCTTTATTTTATGCTGAAAAGCGCCATTTGTAACGGCTGGCCCGACAAGTGGTGCCCCGTGTGAGGCTGAATAAAAGATACGACTGAGGTTTTTAAAAGAGAGCTAAAGAAGCAAGATTGAAGCAAACAGTCTGGGCAAGACTGTGAGAAGATTTTTGATCCAAGCAGTGGATATTCATCGACTTACCTCGCCTGGAAAAGGCTGCAAGCGCTATTCATCTACGGATCCAAGGTTAGTCGATCCCTTAAATATTGATTTTAGAAAAATGGGCAGCTCTTTGACTACTCCCCAACAGAAATTTTTAAAAGACTTAAAATTTCTCCTCTCCTGCAACAAATTGGAAGTCCCTGAGGGAGATTTGATACAGCTCATTCTGGCAATCGATGAACATTGCCCCTGGTTTCCTGCAGAAGGAACTTTGGAATTAAAACATTGGGACAATATTGGAACACATTTTCATGGGCTTCCCAGCATTGATGTTCGAAATTTAAATGCATGGTGCAAGGTTCGATATGCTATGGGTTCTTTATCACCAAAAAATATCTCCATAGCTGCATTGCCAACACAGGCTTCAGCTTCTTTAATTCAGCCTGCTGTCCTGCCATGTGTTCCAGCCCTTGCTTTGCCTGCAGCCCCAGATCCCAAACCTCCAGACTGCAGTTCCTCACCAGAAGACCCAAATCTGCAAAAATACCGTGGTCTGGCTGGAAATGATCCTGCTCTTTCAGCAGCAGCAAAAGCAGCTACCCCTTTGCAACGTGCAGTATTTGCCTGTTCCTTAACTCAGGATACTAAGGCATTCCCTGGTGTTCCAGCAGGAATTCAAGCCCAGCTTTTGGCTCCAGATGAATTCAAGCCTTTGGCACGTACAGTTTTACCCCCATCAGCTGGTGTATTGTTTGCTCACGAATGGGAAATTGCCTGTGGTGTTTATGCTCCTGCTTTACTGCAACAAATCAGAGGAAAAAATCCTAATCCTACCCTCGCAGATGTGATGGATGCTATGATGGAGCATGGCCCCATTGCTCAGGCTTCAGTACAAGCCACACTGCTGCAGATCTTATTGAGGGATACAGCTCTTGCTGCTAAACAAGCAATGAGAAAAATCCCAGAACCTAGAGAATCATATCCTTCCTTTATGGACAGGCTGATTACAGCAGTGAGTAGCCAAATTGAAAATCCTGAAGCCAAACAAATAATTATCAAACAATTGGCCTTTGAAAATGCCACTGAGGATTGTAAGGTTGCGTCGCGCCCGATAATACACCTTCCTGCCACTACGATGCTACGCATTTGTCAGTCTGTTGGTACAGCCACCCACAAGGCTCAATTGCTGGCAGCAGCGCAAGATAAAAACCAGCCTGTAGCCATGAATACAACATTTCCAGCATGGCAAACCAAGATCACTGATACCTCAGTGTGGGTAGAACAGTGGCCTCCACCAAAAGAAAAAACCGCAGCAATGGCACCATCTCGTTTCTGAACAGCTTATTTCTGAACAATTAACTTTTGGCTACATTGAAACATCTCTATCCCACTGGATCCAGCAGACAGGAACAGTTTGCTTTTACATTGCCAGTATATAACAAATTGCAATCCACCCAGTGATATCAGTGGATTGTTCTGCCACAACAGCATGCGGAACTCCCCTACACTTTGCCAAAATTTTGTGAATGAAGCATTGAAACCTTTCCACATGCGCCACCTAGAGGTGCTGAACACAAGCTGCATCTGGCAATATTTGCTACACCATTGTTGCCAACAGGAAATTTATATGCTCAGACGGACAAGAAGAAGACTATCTGCATTATAGAATGGTTACATTTACCTCATACCCCTTTGAAGAACATTTATTCCGCAAATGAATCCACATCAGACAATTGTTATCAAAGGACGTTCACGTGCTATAACTTTGAGCAGTTTTGATGTTGCATCAATTTATATGCCATTTTCACAGACTGAACAGCAGCATTTATTGATCACAAATGCTGCCATGCAAATTGTTTTGGCTGATTTTATAGGTCATCATTTTTAATCCTCCAAAGGATGACCGTTTGACATTTCTGACACAAGTCACTTATGTTTTGACAAACCCCTTGTCTCTCACACTTCTCCCCTCTGCATTAATCCTCTTCACAGATGGAACAAGAAGTATGGGGGTGGTGATGTGGGAAGAGGGAGGAAAATGGAAAAGGTTATTTACCTCTTCACAGTCTTCTGCCCAGCGAGCAGAGCTAGAGGCTGTGATTCTTGCCTTTCAATCCTTTCCTACTCATTCTTTCAATCTTATTGTGGATACTCAGTATGTATATCGCTTTTTGCTATTTTACCAATATCTTATATAACTCCTTCCTTGGATTCTGACTTGTTTTCCTTGTTTCTTGCCCTGTAGGCCTTACTTCAGCACAGAGAGTTCCTTATTATGTTGCACATCTTCGCTCCCACACATCACACCCAGGGTATTTAGCAGAGGGAAATTCAAGAGCAGATTCAGCTCTGAAGAACATTTCTGCCTTCTCTCTTTTCTGATCCTATACTATGTTATAACAACCTTCATCTCCCTGCAAAAGCATTGGCTAAGCAGTTTTCTATTCCTTTGGCCCAGCATATATTTCTAAAACATTTTCGGAATTTTGTATGTTGTGGAATGTGAAATTAACTCATGGTATACACTTTAACTCCATAGGGCAAGCGATAGTGGAAAGAGCGCACCTGATGTTCAAAACACTATTGCTAAAACAGCTTGGCGGCCGAAACATCCAACAGCACTCATTCCTTCAGCTGTTCACCAAGTTCTTTTTGTGTTTAACCATCCTTATATCCAAATACTAGGACCCATACTCCCGCGGAATTGCATTTTAGGAAGGAGGAGGCACTCCCTTGCCCCTTGGTGGTGTACAGACGCTTGCCTGATCCCGCATGGCATGGACCTGTCCCGCTGATCACGTGGGGACGAGGGTACGCGGCAGTGGACATCGAGGACAAGCCTTTATGGGTTTCAACTGCAGAAGTGCTTCCTAACCATTTGCCTTGCCATCCTTTGCTGCACCATTATACAAGGAAGAGAAGCAGACGACACGGTCCAGTTGAAACCACCATATTTCACCTTATTGGCTGGCAAGCAGCAGTTGCCTGAATCCTACACTGGCTGGCAGTATTCACGGCTCAGCCACTCTCGAACTAGAAGAACAGTGTTGTTGAATAAGACTTTTAGGGGTGAAATTATCATAAGATATAGAGGAATAATATTTTTGTACAAGTTATGATTAAGTTTACTAGTTTATTGCATGCTTCTACATGTTGGGTATGTATGCCTGCCCCCAGTTATTTTCAAATTAAAGAGGGAAAGAATCATGGGGCATATATCCAAACTGTCAATATACATTGAAATTCATGTTTAATAGCTCTTGTTGTCTTACAGGAACATACAGTGACCAATCTCAGTGCTATAGAAGTGACACCAGTGCATGGCTAAAAACTAGAAAGGAAGCCTACCATGCAGCATGGAATCAGAATTCTTATATTCTTATGGAAGTTGGCTTCGACATTTATTGATTATAGTGATTATTATAGTAGTTATTTGCATTATTTTGTGTTGCTATATACAATGTATTCATTCTTTAATTTCTGTATGTACTGCATGGTTCTCCAGTCCACGGCCCGCTTCCGGTGTCAAAAGAGTCGCTTATCACGCTCGACAAAGCCATTGGTACTGATATATATGATTATGCTTAAAATATAAAGAAAGAGGGCATGTGGGAGCCAGGGTGGGAGCCAGAAAGCCCTGGCAAGGTTTGTAGTGCCACCTGGTGTCTTGCTGACCCAGTGACCAGCATGTCTGTGCCTTACATGTATTAGAATTGTATTGACCTTAAAAGGAGTTGTGTTTCCTCTGGGCAGTGTTGACCCTATATGGTGTGGGTGGGTTTAAGCTGGCCAGATGAGGTAACATGAGACACTGGCAAGCAGCCATGCGGCTGGAGAGAACAAAGGGTAATAAAAACGGACTGGAGAGGAGAAGATGTCTGAAAGAGCTGCTCCATCAGTCCAAGGAAATAAGCTAGCTCTCTGCGTCTTTATTTTATGCTGAAAAGCGCCATTTGTAACGGCTGGCCCGACACTGCAGTGTGTGTGTGTGTGTGTGTGTGCAGTGTGTATGCGTGTGTGCAGTGTGTATGTGTGTCTGCAGTGTGTGTCATTCTGAACTTTTTCTATGGTTTATTACTGAAGATCATGGCACAAATAAAAAGGTTGACATAAGGAGATCCCCATTCTGAACTTTCTTGACCTTGGTACCAATCTTACCTCAAACATGCCCTGGAAGACTCCTGAGCTCCTAATACCTTGAATAAAGATCAGTACATGTAATCTAGTTACCAGTAAAATCTAATCAACATCTCCCGTTAAAGAATGCTTGCTACCAGGCAAACTGCCATGATAACAAGGAAGCAAAGAAGGATAACCAGTTTAGTCATTGCTCACTAGGATTATACTTTTTCAACTTTTAATTAAGCAGAATAAACAAAATGGGAAATTTTGGGAAGAAACAACATGACAATCAAACTATTGGAGTTATAGAAATCTCTCCTCTCAAAGCCCATTTCCCGTTTTCATTAGATTGCATTGGCTAAAATTACTACAAAAACCTTATATTCTCAATGGTTTGTCAGCGCTCCAAGGTCCAATAACGAACCTAGTCACACTCTTAAGGAACCAACATATGTTTTGCCCTTAAGGACAGGTATACCCTTCCCTCTTCATTCCTTGACTTGCTATTAGCATGGGGTTCAGTGGCAAAATTGTCACTTCCCACTCACTTTCTGTAGGCTTTTGAGAATAGTTAGGGATTCTTTCACTCTTTAAATCAAGGTGTCTATGTACTGTAAGATTTGCTGGCTGCTTAAATTGAAATTTTGCTGTCTGAAGCAGCATTTATATATTCTGTCACTTTCATTCCATGTCTTAAACCAAGCTTTCTTTATTACTTTTGTATACGAACCTCTTGGGGGCATTGGGTTAGAGAAAAATGCACTCATAATGGATGCACATCATAACTCTAGCCAAAGATTCTAAACCCCTTGGTAGTGTGCGCATGAATACATACAAGTGCTGGACACGCCTGTGGGTTCAGACTTTGTAACCTGTGAAGGATCAGTGGATTTTCCCTAAGCCCACAAATGGAGCACATGGCAGGAAGGGCGCAATTGTGACCAGCAGTTACATATTTTTAGGACTGCTACAAAGCTTCCTTTGGTCATCTGTGGGGGGCATTTTGCAGGCGTTCACAACAGTCGATGGAGCTGGCATTTCTCCCCTATAGACAACGCTGCTCTCATCTGTATTGTAGAGTTTTATTTTATGAAGAGCCGTTGCAGGCAAGTGCTTTTGGAGGTTCTCCCAGATGAATACAGCGAGATTCTCGGTTGTGCTGGAGATTTGACAGAGACAGAATCAGGGCATTAGGCTTGTCTGCATCTTTCTTGCATGCGACTTAGAGGAACACAAGAGAAAGTGGCGAGTGGTTTGCTGAGGCTTTAATAAAAGATGTGAGAGCTGGACAAAAATTGAACACAGTTGAACTATTCCTGTGATTTGTTTTAACTCTTTTTAATAGCGAATTTTAAATTGTTATAACCCTCCCAGGAACCTCACAGGTATCACACTGGGTGCAGAGCCTTGGGGGGCACTGCAACTATGTTGTAGAATGGAAGGCGAAGGTTGGGGGAGGGCACTAAATTTTGGTGTTGCACAGGGTGCTGCTGAAATTTGAGACCCCGTGGTCCACTACTGACAGTGGGTAAGGTATATGACTATCATTATCGTGAGCATCATCCTGGTTTCTTACCTTACAATGTTGGTAAAGTAGGAGACATCTCGGTCAAGATCCTTTTTGTCAAGGGGCTTTGTGATGGCTTCCTGGGGAAGGGCAGAAAAGGATACTAAGCAAGATAAGGCAAAGGATGCGAAGTGAGTAGCAAAGAGCAGTAAACTATTATAAATTCATTTAGTTTTCACAGAGCTCTATTGAAGAATTCTTCACCAAAACAAGTCAAAATCTTACACCAAGTATAATTTAATTCTTCAGTTTGAACGTACTATATGAATGTGCCTATAGGGATATTCATATAAGCCTATATGAATATGAGTTCTTGCTTTGAAGAACAGGAGTTTGGACTTGATATCCCGCCTTTCACTCCCCTTAAAGAGTCTCAAAGCAGCTAACAATCTCCTTTCCCTTCCTCCCCCACAACAAATACTCTGTGAGGTGAGGGAGGCTGATAGACTTCAGAGAAGTGTGACTAGCCCAAGGTCACCCAGCAGCTGCATGTGGAGGAGCGGGGAAGCGAACCCGCTTCACCAGATTACGAGTCCTCCGCTCTTAACCACTACACCATGCTGGCTTTGGGCAGTGTGCAAGGAATTCTGCTTTTATTTTTGCTACAGGGCAAAAAGCTATGTATAGAGTATCGAATTCTTATCATCAGTGCAAGAAAATGTTACCCCCAATCTCCTCCTCCCCCTCTGCTTTAACTTTGGAGAGTTCACCAAATATATTCAAGCCTAATAGGGCATTTATTTATTTTAAAAAACTGGGTCTTAGAATGCTGAACTTTATGTTCAGCACCAAATTATGAATTTGTGTGGTATGACTGCAAAATATATGCAAGGCCCTGTATCACAGAAGAGTTTTTTTGCTGAACCTATTCCTTGGTACTTTGAAAAGCAAGCAAACCAACAGCAATATTTTGATTAATCAGTTTTACTTTGTGGCATAGCAGGATTGTTAAAATAATTGTTATTTCCCTTATGCACATATGAGTTAACTCGGGAGTGGGGAACCTTTGGCTCTCCAGGTGTGGCTGAACTGCAACTCCTATCAGCCCTGGGGTTGATGGGAATTGTAGTACAGCCATGTCTGGTAGGCCAAACGTTTCCCTGAGTTAACATGAAATTCATTACAACAAGATACGATGATGGTCCTTAGATTGGGATGCTTTTAAAGCTACTAGTTATTATGGCTACCTTCAGGTTCAGAGGCAACATGCTTGGGAACATGAGCTAAAAAGGGCTATTATCCTCATGTCTTACTTACAGGTTTCCCATTGGGACATTTGGTCGAGCCACTCTGGGAAACAAGAATTGCTAAAACAGATGGAACCTTTCATCTGATTGAATAGTTTTCTTCCGACATTCTTAGTACAGTATATACTCATTTCTGCAATGTCCTTCCCTCTTTTCTTCTCCGCAAGGCAAAATAAAAATAGATGGCTCACTAGGCTGACTGAAATTGCCAAAGGTTTTAGTTTGCATTTCAAACAGACATGCCAGCTGCTGGTTTGCAAGTCCTTGAACAGACTTTGTGATTGACTGCTTGCGCTCTCAGAATGAAAGCTGGGTTACGCGAGGTCTTTTTCTAATAAACAGCAGTCATCAACCTTATGAGAGTTGGAAAGCTGGGAAGTGCTGAGCAGATTTGGGCTAGAGAACCATTGCCCTCCCCTTTGTGTTTACAGTTTCAGCCAAGAATCTCCCAGGCACAATCCAGCATCTTTACCTTCATGAATGCTTTCAAATCCTCCAGATTTATCACCATCCCAGAAGTGGGATCAATCTAGAAAGAAGATCAGTGGGCATCTCAGCAATCTATGGACAGGTGATTTTGTGGGAATACAATTTACTCTTTGAATTCCTGATGGCTGCTGGAGAATTTCTACAGCCATCTAGGAAAGGAAAGTCTGGGAGCTGGCCAGCACACTAAAGTCAAATATACACAGGCATGACCCAGAGGTTAGTGGCGACCCACTCCCCGCTAGAGGGTGTGGGCATGAAGTCTATTGCAATTAGTCTCAGAGCCTTCTGCATGGCACTCCCAACGACCCAGAACTTTGTGTCTAGTTTATAATGGCTGCCTCATGACATGGGTGTGCAACCTGCAACATTTTTTTAAAGCATGGTCTCTATGATCTGACGATGTGGGCTTTGCAGGTGGAAGCTTATGCCACAATAAAGCTGCTTGCCTTTGAGGTGTCACCAAAGCTGCAGCAATGGGCTAATGTGGCAACACCACTCAGAGTTAGAGACTTGGCTTTTACGGTTACAGGTTAGCAATATAATAGCTAATAGTGGGGTGGAAAAAAGGTCCATTGGGTACAATCGACCTTGCAAGCTCCAAAATGAATTGGGAGCTGCCTATTCAGTCTGGATCACGTAGGAGAACTTCTTGGGGGTTAATCAAAATAATAAATTTACATATACATGGTGTCTATGTGAAAAAAGCCTCTAGCTCTGTTGTTGTTGTTGTTGTTGTTGTTGTAGTAGTTTAGTCATTTAGTTGTGTCCAACTCTTTGTGACCCCATGGACCAGAGCACGCCAGCAGACTAGTTCAGTAGACGTTAGCATTTTCAGACCAGGGATCCATCATTAGCTCAAACGTGCATTTGGAAGCCCACATTTTTTTATACCATATATTTGTATGGTTGTAGGTGTTGCTGCTGCAATCCGCATTAGGTGAGGCTGCAACCCACCAACTAGACAGATGTTCTAGGCAACTTAGCAGCTCACAATATCATAAATACAACCCTTAACACAAGCCAACTAACCAACAGCAGAACCCTAATGCCTTTCCCCTCCAATGTTCTGTCAATTTAATGTTAGGATTATGCACATTCATGGGCTCCTGAATCACAAGCCTTTAATACTCTTAGTACCTTTAGTAAGGTAAAGGGACCCCTCACTGTTAGGTCCAGTTGCAGACGATTCTGGGATTGCGGCGCTCATCTTGCTTTACTGGCCAAGGGAGCTGGCGTACAGCTTCCGGGTCATGTGGCCAGCGTGACTAAGCTGCTTCTGGCGAAACCAGAGCAGCACACGTTTACCTTCCTGCCAGAGCGGTACCTATTTATCTACTTGCACTTTGATGTGCTTTCGAACTGCTAGGTTGGCAGGAGCAGGGACCAAGCAATGGGAGCTCACCCCATTACAGGGATAAGAACCGCCAACCTTCTGATCAGCAAGCCCTAGGCTCTATGGTTTAGACCACAGCGCCGCTCACGTCCCTATAAGCTTATGTGCTTTCCTTCAAACCACATAATGAAGACTTTCTGGAAGATGGTAAGTTAAGTCTCATCACGTGTACTGTAGAATAATACCAGCCTGTTGGTCAAATATAATTTTGGCATTCTCCATTTTTCATGATAATTCAGTGATGAGCAGGTTGTAGTGGAATGAATGATGTTCATGGAAGAACATATGAGCCAAAACACCTCTTGAGTCTGCCAGTCACACCTAGCTACTCATTTTTTCTTCCCTACGCCACCCATGGTTTTACTTACTTTTCCATGGACAGTTACCACAACTAGAAGAGAAGAAGAAAACAATTAACTCTCCAAGACCAGCAATGTCTGCAGATCCTCCTTTATTGCTTGTTCTGGAATGGGGACAGTGTTGGAATCTCAAGGCAAACCTGTCAAAATGTGAACTTGCACAAAGCTGAACAAAGAAAATTAAGTTGATACAGCAGCTAACACATACATCCCTTGAATGGTGAATGGATGCAATAGTGGTTGAAACAACAGACATCCGTTTTGCTTCCAGGCTATTAATTAACTCTGAAAATTCTCCATCTTACCAAGTTCCTCCTGGTTACCTTGATCCTGACTTATTCCAACCCAACTTTGCAAACACATCTTAATGCACTGGCACCTGGTGCAATTTCCATTTTAGTCCACCTGGCCCCATTGTTCACCCCTGATTCACCTTCCAAGAGTGATTCCAAAGCACTCAACCTCTTGTTCCTCCACCTCTCAGCTGTGTTTAGGCTCCTGCCATTCAATTTGGAGGTCTTCTACTCTTATTCAAATCCTAGGCTCTGTGAATCTTTTTTTTTTTTAAGAATAATTTTTTATTAACCGACCAATCACATCAAATCAAACCAAATTACATAAATTCCAAATTACACAGCCGAATTTTAAATTTTTGTTGGGGGTACCCATATTTCAAGTTCCGAAGGGATCCAATCAACTTCTTGCTTCTTACTGCTGTTTTAATGTCCACAAATCTAACCTTATGATGTTCACAGTACTATCCAGTCCTTTCTTATTATTTTTCCACATCTCTTGTTGTTATTTTCATATATTTTTCCTTTCTCTTTGTGACCTCTGATAGTCTCCCTAGGCTCTGTGATTCTATTCCTGGCCATTTATTGGCATGAGGAACCTTATGGGGATTGACTGTGTATTCAAGCCATGTAACAGACAAATATATCCAGCCTCTGCTGTTCCACTATGTATCTGCACAACAGATGGAGAGAATTGCAGGACTACCGGGAGGCTCGAATTGTCAAGAGAAAATTCAGGCGGAAACCCCCAAATAAATTTTCAACAGCTGCTCTACCCTCCCCCGCATGGTGGTGTTAAAAATAAGCAGGATCACCCACAAAGTTATTCAGACCACCTCACCTTTATAATTGTGCCCATGCATCTGACTGCACGGCCCAAACAGCTTCATATTCTCTGCATCGCTCAGCATCTTGCTAGAAAGAAAAATAATGTGTCACTGGTGAGCAAGCAGCAAGCCTGGGAGCCAGCTGACACTGTGCAACCCAAGCTGCTAGTCCTATTTCTGGTTTATTTTTTGCATCTGTTGTTCCGGATGGGTCCCACTCAAACAAGGGGTGCACAAAAGCAGCATTCCCTCACTTGGCACTAGCACCCAACAGGACAGCTGTGCTTCTCTCTCATAACAAGCCTTTAAGAAGCCTGGTATTCACCAGAATGACCTTTCAGTGGCACATAATTTGGAAGGGACTGGTTCTTCGTACCTCTGGGAATTTACATTTCTAGCTGAAAGATTCCCTCCCCTCTGGTCCCATTCCCCAAACCCTCCCATGTCTTCAGTGAATTCAAGATGCTGAGCATTAGTGCTCCAGTGTTAAGATAGTGCAAACCCAACCCCAGCCACTAACAAGGCTCACACCTCTCTTTGCTTTCAAGCATTCCCAGCCAGCTCCCCCCCCCCACCCGCCCCCGGCTTTTTAATACACCATCAACTTGCTTTGCATATGCTTGCTTTCCCAAGTGAGCACTGGACAGGCACAGGTGACTTATGGGTAGCTTTCCTAACATCCAACCAAGGCTGCACAGATGGACTCAGACTCATTACTGTACACACATTCTGCACAGAAGGGGCTGCATTCATCTCCATGCTCCAGCAATTGTGTGAGCATTGGGTGAAACTTTGTGCACAAATTATTATGTTCCAAAGATTTAATTTCACAAGCTGGAGGAAAGAGGCTAGTGCGAGGTACATTTAAGAAATGGAAATGTTTCTGAGCAACACCAAAAAACAGCAGTTTACAGTCTCTCACCCCAACCCTTGCCTTGTTACCCATGCCTCTTTCATTCCTCCCTTCTTCCAGTTTTCTTCTCTTACCCTGTTGCTTGACTCCCACACTTTTTCAGCCTAGATGGTAAATTCCTTGGGGCAGAGAGCTCCCCTCTCTCTTTGGCTTATGCTACGCTGCAAAGTGCACTTCCATTAACGGTGCAGCACAGCAGCAAGAATAGCAAGATTTCCAACAAAGCGCTTTACCTATGACTGTGCCACAGCAGTGAATGCGGGGAAAGCATTTCTATTTCTTAGATGCATTAGATATTAAAAGCATCAACCTGCAGTTTTCAAAAGTTTTAAAATCCCCCAAAGTCCCATTTTTCCAGCCACTGGGTACCAATCCTCCAGCCAACAGCTGTGCATCCCAGATGTATCCCCTGTCAGAAACCACCAAATCATTGGAAGCAAGTTACCAGGCCAGCCTATGGGAAGCACTAAATGTAGTTATCCTGGAGAAGGTCGCTGTCCTCGCAGGAGAGGTTGTTAGGATCGTTCTTTGAGACCCCTGGTTCTGCATTGCTGGAGTTGAGCTGATCTTCCGTCGGAGGGCAGGAAGAGTGAGAGGCTCTGCTAATGACAGCAGCAGAGGAGCCACATCCTAGATAAAGACCAGCCGCTCATCACATGATCAAGTCACAGAAGAACTTTATACACTACATCTTGGAAGCTGAGATCATGGGATGGATAGAAGAACCAATCAATTGACCCAGAAGGAACGTGGAGCGCATGATTGGCATGCTGAGGTTTCTGGGTTATTATGTGGCAGCTATAGTTAAAAGGGTCTCATGTGACGTCACAGCTGTTCCCAATCCTGTACTCAGTGGCCAGCTACATGCGAGTGGGAAGCAGGACCCGGGTGCAACTGCACTCTCAGCTTCTGCAGTTTCCAGAGACTGTTTTTCAGACACATACAGCCTCTGAACTGTTCTGTTGAACTTACTGGAACTTACTTATGAGTAAACATGAATAGGATGGTAGCCATGTGTCACAATTTCTTCAGTGTTGGGAGCAACAATAGTGGACAGACTTGACAGTCAAAAATGTTTGTTTCTTCGACTATTGCCAAAAATTGTTCATTGCCAGCATCTGCTCCCTGTGCCTTTATTTATTGTCGCAGTAGGACAAAATAGTGGCTGCAATCCAACACAAGACTGGATTTATGCCTGTCTGGAACGCAAAAAACCACAACAGCAACAGGGCCAGTCAGAGACAGGGCCAAGAAAATGCTGCATTCATTCATACTACGGTTGTTGTTGTAGCATTTCAATGCCAATATCATTTCAAGCCAACTGACATCTATTCAGAGTAGACCCATTGAATGTGCACCGATTTAACAGGTCTAAGAATGACTAGCGTTGCATGCAAGCCTAAACCTTTCTACCTAGTACAGTGGTAGCTCAGGTTACATATGCTTCAGGTTACAGACTCCACTAACCCAGAAACAGTGCTTCAGGTTAAGAACTTTGCTTCAAGATGAGAACAGAAATCGTGCTCCGGCGGTGCGGCGGCAGTAGGAGGCCCCATTAGCTAAAGTGGTGCTTCAGGTTAAGAACAGTTTTAGGTTAAGAACGGACCTCTGAACGAATTAATTACTTAACCTGAGGTACCACTGTATTTCATCTGTAATTATAATGCGCATGCTTTCAGCCTTTAAAGGGCACTGGGAGACTGGGCTTGCCCTGCCTTTTGCCAGCTCTGCAGCCCTTCACGCATATTCCAAAACTTTTCCGAATGAAGCAAAGCCCCCCCCCCACCTGCGTCATCCTCTTAACAGGCTGACACAACAGGTCTCCTTTCCTTTGCTTTTTCAGCGGCAAACTTTCTCCATCTGTGGGCAGAGGATGGGGGGGGGGAAGAGGGATAAGGAAGAGGCTTCAATTGCCGCTACTGAGCTTGCGCCTTCTGCCCGCCGCGCAGGCTCAGTAGCGCCCCCTCGGGAAACCCAGAAGCGCGGGGCCCCCGGCGGCGGAAAGCGAAGACCCCCGCCCACCTACCCGGCGTTGCCATGGCGCCGCCTTCGCGCTTCGCCGGGCCTAGCCGCCTGGCCCGGGTTTCCCGCTGCGTCTCCTTCAGCGCCTCCCACCGGCTGCACAGGTGCCGGGGAGCGGGGAGGGAGCTGAGAAGCGGCCCTCTTCGGCTGCTTTCTGGGAGCGAGGGGGCAGCGGGCGAGCGGAGGGCGCGCGCATGCGCAGGGGGAAGGGGCTTGTGTATATATGTATGTATAAGGGGAGGGGGCGTTCGTTTCCTCCCTTTGCACCAAGACTCGGCTTTCTTTGCAGCAGGATCGTGGCTGAGATTCCCGATGTGACGTTAAGGTTAAGGGAGATGGTGGCTCTGAGCATGTGCAGAGTGCTGCCCGAAGAAGCCGTAGGGAGGCACCCCCTATACATATCCCCTCTATATGGAGCCGTTCTCTGTGTGTGTGCATGTGAAATTTTTTGGCTCCAGGGCTCCACCTCAGAATGGTTGGTCATACCAAAATCCAGCTCTAAGCAGGCTTTGTGAAGTTAAGGGGGATAGAAAGGATGTGGGGCTTCCAAACTTTCTTTCCTGCAGAGCAAGGTAAATGTGCTGCTTTGATGGGTCAGGACTGGGTTCAAGGCACAGGTTTCACTTAGACTAGGGCTGAACTTCAGCACCTGTTTGCAATACCAAAGTGTGTTATGCATCCTCCCCACTCGCCACTGAGCAACCATTGTCTAAATTGCTTGGGTAAAGGTAAAGGGACCCCTGACCATTAGGTCCAGTCGTGACCGACTCTGGGGTTGTGGTGCTCATCTCGCTTTATTGGCCGAGGGAGCCAGAGTACAGCTTCCGGGTCATGTGGCCGCTTCTGGCGAATCAGAGCAGCGCACAGAAACACTGTTTACCTTCCCGCCGGAGCGGTACCTACTTATCTACTTGCACTTTGACGTGCTTTCGAACTGCTATGTTGGTAGGAGCAGGGACCGAGCAACGGGAGCTCACCCTGTCGATTCAAACCACGACGGGGTGAGCTCCCGTTGCTCGGTCCCTGCTCCTGCCAACCTAGCAGTTCAAAAGCATACCTGGTACTAATTCATCCCTCTTTCCAAAGCATGGTGATGACGACGACACACATTTGTGTTTCACAGTAGCCATGTAAAAGAGGAGAAGTGGAGATTTGTGTTTCCACACATGCAGTGGACATAAACTCGGGTGCAGCACCCAGCTGTGGGGCTTCATAGTTATTTGGGGGGGGCATGGCGGGAATGATACACCCTTCCCTTTTTCCTTCTGTCCCTAAAGCTGAAGAGGGGTTGTGACTCTTCAGCTTTTCCCATCCTTACACATCTACTAAGAAATACTCGGTGTACTACTCGGTGGGGCTTACTTCTGAGTAAATATCTTTAGGGTTGGGCTGTAATCCTTACATGTGAAAATGTACCCCAAATTGTTTCTGCAGCTATTCAAACAGCTATTTCAGTCCTTTAAAAAAAATATCTCTTGACTAATTTTTTTGCTTCTTAACTGTGTTTGATTGTGGGTTGTCCTTGAATCAGTCTTGAATGACTCCCGTGTTTTAAAAATTATGCAATTTACAACTTTGGAAAGGAACTACTGGTTACGAAAGTTCAGCCCTCTTGTGATACGTCTTAGTCAGAAAAGATAAGGGACAAAAACCTCTTGTTTATTCTCTAGAGATGGGCGTGTTTAGAATAAGACCCCATGCAGAAATGTGTGTAAAACTCGCGTTAAAACTGTAGCAAAAACAAAAGTTGCCCCACCAGGTTAGTGAGAAAGCACGTGTGTATGCATGCACACACATTTTCACATGCTTAAATTGGTGAAACTGGATTAGTAACAAGCTCTTTAATGCACTTCTCCACAGTAACTTGCTGAGTGAGGAAGAAAACAAGAAACTTTTTGGGAAATGCAATAACCCCAATGGACATGGGCACAACTACAAAGGTGAAGACCAGCTAATCTGAGCACTCATGTACAGCCATACCTGTGTGTAGTTTTAAAACTCATGGCATCAGGATGAGATTTGATCCTGGGCTTACTAACTTAAGTTCTACTAAGCTACGACTTGTTGGTACTTATGCCTGATAAACTTGGTGTATTCCATTGGGTATATAATGCAGGAGATATTCCTGTGTGGGTGATAAATCCTTTGCAGGAACTTCTTATGCTTGACAAACTCAGTGAGAATTCACAGCTCAGTAGCTGAGCAAGTGCTTTGCACACAGAAGTTTCCAAATTCAATCCCACGCATCTCCCAAGTGGAAACTGTGGAGAGCCACTGCCAGTCAGTACAGATGATAATGATCTAGATCTGGGATGTCCCACCGGTTGACCACGATCGACAGGTTGATCCCCGGGTGCTAGTGGTCGATTGCGGTAGATCATGGGCTCATTTTCCTCTGCATGGGAGAAAGAACATCTTATTGTTTACTGAGCGATCATTTGGGGAGCCCCCCCTAAAAAAAGCTCAACAACTTTGGTTCCGTTCCCACCCCCAATGGGTAGATCACTGCCATTTGTTTATACTGGGAGTAGATCTCAGTCTTTCAGAGTTGGACGTCCCTGATCTAGGTGAACCAATGGTCTCACTCAGCACATGGCAACTTCCTGCATCCTTGTGTTTTAAATTTGAGGAGGGGATGCTCAGCTATGTGAACCACTCCCTACCCAGCCCCCCCTACCTTGATTCTGCTCACATTCTACAGCTCAGATGGGAGTGATTTGGAGGGCTGGGTGGGGGAGAGAAACCCACCCCCAGGGGACTCTTAAATCACAAGACTACCCCATATGGGCCGAGTGTGCTCCCCCAGTAGCTTTTCATAAGCAGGCCTTCAAATAACCCCGGCCACAAACTGATGTACGTTCTCCTTCTTGGTTTGCATGTGGGAGGTGGGGAGGAGTATTTGGAGGGCTGCTTCTGGGGAACAGTAGTCCACCCACCACAGGACATCCTTTTGCCATAATGAACACCCTCCCCACTCCTGGATGGGGTGGGCTTTTCCCCTCAACATCAGTTTTTTACCAGGCAGGAGCAGTCCTTGTTATTCTGAGTGTTTGTGTGGGGTTTTTTGTTTGTTTTGCTGTTGCAAGCATTTGTTTTGAGTACTCAGAAAAGTTGTGGAAACTGGGTGCTTGCAAAGACACAGTTAGGTAAATGCAGAACTGTTTTGCTCCTGTATTGCTAGTTAAATGCAACAGAGGAGAAGTGTCTGAAATGGCTTTTCCATATAATAGTGCCTCTTTGTGGCAGAAAATCAGAGGAGTTACCGGTACTTTGCAAGCGAAGATTTAGGGAAAAAGGGTTCTTTTTTGAAAACTTTTGGCTGAACTTGATGAGTATCTCTATGTACGTCATCATAATTGATTTGAAACTCACTGTGACTTGATCTTTTTCTTCTCTTTCTGCTTCCCCACCCCAGTGGAAGTAACTGTACACGGAGAGGTAAGTGTAAACTTTTCAAGGCTTTTGAAGTACATTTCAGATTGTTTGGCACCAATGTGCCATTTTTTAGATTCTAGATAACAACCAACCTGGGTTTTATCCAGTCTTTATTTTGCAACATTTTGGTGAGTCACAGCCCATATTGTGGCTTTTGGATTTCAGCCTAGAAAGAGGAAGCTGTTCTCAGTGAGTGCTAGTTGTGAGGGCAGAAAAAGGGATTTCCTTCATATTGTGGGAGTGACTCATAAGAACATACACAGATCCCTGAAGGAACAGGCCAAAGCATCCTGTTCTCACAGAGGCCACCAAGATGCCTGTTATGGGGAGCCTGCAAGAAGGCCCTCAGTGCTTCCTACTTAGTTTGGATGTGATATCCTGCTTTTCACTCCCTTTAAGGAGTCTCAAAGCGGCTAACATTCTCCTTTCCCTTCCTCCCCCACAACAAACACTCTGTGAGGTGAGTGGGGCTGAGAGACTTCAGAGAAGTGTGACTAGCCCAAGGTCACCCAGCAGCTGCATGTGGAGGAGCGGAGACACGAACCCAGTTCCCCACATTACGAGACTCCCGCTCTTAACCACTACACCACACTGGCTCTCAAACCTCAGCAATTAGTGTTCAGAAACATATTCCCTCTGACAGACTCAGTCATAATTTTGGATTTCCAAAATTTCCAAGGCACAAAACTGTTTGTCTTGCACATCCAGGATTTTCTTCCTTTCTTCCAAGGTGTGGTGCGTCACCCTCTGACCTCAGAACTCGCCATGGGGACTGGGCATCATGCCCAAGTGAAGTTTTAGGATTATCTCAGCACTCAGAAGGCTGCATTCATGTATACTTTACCTTGCAATGCCTGCAGTTGTTTTTTCTTACTCAGATATGTGAAACTGGTGCTGTGATGGTTATTGTCATGGAGAGGTGAAGGCAAAGTGGTCCAGATTATGCCAGTGCTCAGTAGCAGAACATAGAAACCTGTCTTGAGTCAAACCATTTTTCCATCTAGCTCAGTATTGTCTACACTGACTGTCAGCAGCTCTGCAGGGTTTCAGACATGGAGTTTGTCCCAGCCCTACCCAGAGATGCCCAGAATTGAACCTGGGACCTTCTGCATGCAAAGCAGATGCTTTATCACTGAGCTACTGTCCTTCCCTTGCTATGCACACAGAAATTCCCAGGTTGGTTCAACACCCCCACATCTCCAGCTGAAAGGTTTTAGGTAGCCAGTGGTGGGAAAGCCCCCTGCTTAGAACTCTGTCTACCAGAGTAGACTGTGGGGCTCAGTGGGCCAATGGCCTGGATCGGGATAGAGAGTTCCTTGTTAGGGGTTCTGAAGAGTTATAAGGGGCGCAAAGCTCCAAACATTCCCCAGATCATACTGTCTTTTTCTTAAGAGATCTTGTTACCTAAAAAAAATGCCCAGGAAAAAATGATTTGATGGCTTAGATCCAACTGTACCGGGAATCAGATAAAACGCCTTTTATCTGAGAGATGTCAAGTTTTAGAGAGTAAAATACTGATTCTGTTGTCTTGAGTAGATCTAGCCTGTGACTTGTAGGAAGGAGAACTAAAGCAAAAGAAGAGCCATTCCTTTGAAACTTATTTCCCTTCTCTTCCCTGCCCTGTACCCTTTCCTAGTTTTGATTCCAACAACAAGCTTTGTGATAACAAACTTGGACAGAGGAAACTTCTGTCCAGCACCAGAAATTCCAGAGAGGCTTCCCTGATTCATTGCTGCTGTTGAGGGTGCTGTGATGTTGCTCGCAGATCATGACTACAAAGTCCTAGGTCTATAGCAAATCTCATAATGCAGAGCTCTCTGTTCACTCACCCATTGCACCAGACCAAAGTCCAGTGTACTTGGCAAGCTGTGAGCTTCAGAAATCTTACATTTTGGCTCTCAACAGAGTGGCAAGGCCTTCTGTTGCGGCTGATTTTTGAACAGGGGCTATGAGAGGAGCAGTTTAGCAGCATGAGATTTCGGGTACCAAGTTGTGTGCCTTTCTTTGGACTAAGACTTAGAGGTAGTCACCGATAGGCAAATATCTCTGCTGTTTATGTTATCGAAAACATAGCTATTTGCTTCTCGTCAGGCTTAAGAACATAAGAAAAGTCCATCTGGTCCAGCACTCTCTGTTCTCCTTTGGCATCTGGTTCAAGCTCTGTTTGTGCTTGTCTTGTAGATTGATCCTACGACTGGGATGGTGATCAACCTCACAGATCTGAAAGACTACATGGAGGTAATAATGCCATATTTTTTTCATAGTTGAAACTTTGTCTGCAGTACGCCCCCAGCCCAGTGTATGTTGCAGGGAATAGTGGGTTGTGGGGGCAGGAGGCTGATGCAGGAGAGAAACATGACTGGGAGAGCAATGAACACAACCTGAAAGCTTTTGCATTTTCCTTCAGACAGGTAGAGGAAAAGAGACAAGGGACGCACCAGTTCTCCTAAACTAAGGCCAGAGGGCGGGGGAGAGAGAGCAGACCAGTTGCTTGTCTTTCACGATCTGGACAAGGAGGGAATTCTTCCAGATCAATAAGTGATCAAGACACCTTATAATCCAAGCAGTGAAGTATTCATCTCCTGCTTTGCTACAGCCTAAGAAGAAATGGCCCGTTGAAACAGTTATGCATCATTGCAGACCTGTAATAAGAACCAACAGCATTCTTATTTACGTTTTATTTATTATTTATTTCCATTATTCCCTTTTTCCAGGGAGCTTACCGTGTCTTAGGTTTTATCCTCAGAACAACCCTGTGAGGTAGGCTAGACTGAGAGACAGTGACTGGCCCAACGTCATTCAGTGAGCTTCCTGGCTGAGTGGGGATTTCAACCCTGGCCTTCCAGGTCTTTAGTCTAACACTACTATGCCACACTAGACATGGACATAACTGTTTAACCTCCTTTCCTCTCTATCCTTAGGAAGCTATCATGGAGCCTCTTGATCACAAGAATCTGGATAAAGATGTTCCCTACTTTGCTGAAGTTGTAAGGTAGGGGAGCTTTCTGTATCTCATT
The DNA here is from genome assembly GCF_027172205.1 of Podarcis raffonei. Lineage (NCBI taxonomy): Eukaryota > Metazoa > Chordata > Lepidosauria > Squamata > Lacertidae > Podarcis > Podarcis raffonei. Next base: position 25,588,970 of record NC_070616.1, read on the forward strand.
ATGAACTGGGGCTGTTGAGTTCCTCTTACACAGCTAGTCCTTTTTTGCTTTTTTATCACTGAATTGTGGGAATACTGTGGACATAATTGAATTTTGATTTCATTTGACAAAGTCCTCCATGATATTTTGGTTAGCAGGCATGTTCAATACAGGGGTTGGCAACCTGTCACCCTCCAACATGGTCAGGGATGATGGCAGTTGTGGTTTAGCAGTATCTGGAGCAGTACCTAGGACTGCAATACATCAAGGACCGCCTCTTTCCATTTGGACATACCTGGACCCTGAGATCATCTTCTGAGGCCCTTCTTCGTGTGCCCCCTCCTTGAGAGGTCCGGAGGGTGGCAACGCGAGAACGGGGCCTTCTCTGCAGTGGCTCCCCATCTATGGAATGATCTCCCCAGGGAAGTTTGCCTGGTGCCTTCATTATACACTTTTAGGTGCCAGGCAAAAATGTTCCTTTTTAACCAGGCCTTTGGTTGATCTGATTTACATCCTATGCCCTTTTAAAATGTGTTTCTTTTGGGGGGGGGCTATTGGGTTGTTGTTTTAATTTTTATTACGTATTTTGTGGTTTTATATCTTGATTTTATTCTGTGAACCACCCTGAGACCCCCAGGTATAGGGCGGTATATAAATTCAATAAATAATAATAAATAATAATAGAGGGCGCTAGATTTCCCATATCTAGGTAAGTGATAATGTGGTCAGCTGGGTTCGTGGTGGGTTGGAGAACCATACTCAAGAGAGTGTTTATCTATGGCTCTCCTCAAACTGGAGGGAGAGTTCAATTCAGGTGCCATAATTCTCTGTCTTAATCCTGAGACTCCATAATTTTTTATCAGTTACTTAGATTGATAGGGGGTGGTTGGGATCCTTATCTTACTTGCAAATGACACGATACTGGAATGGGATTGCTAGCACGTCAGAGGGCAACAACAGAATAACAAATTAAAAATGGCCTTGACCAGATGGTAATTGGGCCAAAACAACCAAAATGAAATTTTGCATAGGTATAGAGGGGATACCTGGCTTGGCAGTAATATTTTATTTATTTTATTTTTAATTTAATTTAATTTATTTAATCCCCACTCAGCCATGAATCTCACTGTGGCCTTGGGCCAGTCACATGTGTGAAAAGGATCATGGGATTGTAGTTGGTCTCAAGCTGGACATGTGTTAGCAGTGTGATGCTCCTATCTAAAAGGCTCATGCAATTTCAGGCTGCATTAACAGAATCGTAGTTTCCAAGTCACAAGAAGTAACAGCTCTACTAATTAGGCATAATTAGGCTGAACTAACTAGGCATAATCTGGAATATTGTGTCTAGTTGTGGGTGGTGCACCTTAAGCAGTGTCTGGACAAGCTGGAAATGGTTCAGAGGAGGGCAACATAGAGGATCAGCGATATGGAGAATATGCCCTACGGGGAAATATTGAAGGAGCTAAGAAAGTTTAGCTTGGATAAGAGAAGACTGTGGGCCAGAGGGACGTCACAGCCCTCTCCAGATTCCTGAAGGGGTTGTCGCAAAGAGGGAAGGACTAGATCTAATGGCCGCTGCATAAGAGAGGGCAAGTTTTGGCTGATCATTAGGATAAGCTTCTTGATAGGAAGCCAACAGTGGTAATTTAATGGGACATTTTATGTAGCTAGAAGTCTTTAAGCAGAGCCTGGACATCCATCTGTTTGGGGGTGGGGCGCAGGGAAGGCTCGTTCTATGGATTCCTTTCACTGAGCAGGGATTGGACCAGAAGACTTCCAAGGCCCCCACCAGCTCAAGGAACTTGTGATGCCGCTTGCCATTCTTTTGTGCATGTCCCATTGGGTGGGAAATCTGTACATGCAATGCTTGTGGCCCTGTCCAACTCTGTAGACTTCAAACCTTCCTCAGCAGTATATTCTAATGCAAGCGCCCAGATAATCTGTTTTGGGTGAGTGAAAAAAACTTTCTAAGTTTATGCAACTCAAAAGTGAATCGGTGAAAATGCTCAAAGAAGCACAGGCGTGGACATCAAGGGTACATCTATAAAGGATTCTTGTAGATCGTTGTGCAGTGATCCACAGCAGCTTCTCCCTCTGGTGTAGGCCTGTCCCGAGTGTCTGTGAGGATGACAGAAATCTAACTAGAAGGGCAGAATGGCTAACTCACTGTTCTTTCTTGCAGCACTACAGAGAATGTTGCTGTGTACATCTGGGAAAACCTCCAGAAGCACCTTCCTAAGGGGACTCTTCATAAAGTCAAAGTGTATGAAACAGACAAGAACATTGTTGTTTACAAGGGAGAGGGGACCGTTCTGGAGAAATGAAGATGCCTTTGTCTTGATGCCTTTGATCTAGTGCTGGTGAAAGAACCCAATCAACTGGAGGATTAATGAGCTTTTATCTGCTAAGTGTAGCCATGAGAAATCTAGAATGTATCTTATTTGTTAAAGATATGCTATAACAGAAAGACAGCAAGGCTTTTGTGAAGGAAGTGAATCTTTTGTGCAGTTCTGTGCTGTTGGAATTTGTTGCTGTCTTGATGTGTCAAAGTGTCCTCTATTTTTCTAGGTAGCGAGAAAGATTTAGCTTCTCTGCCCTTTTGTATCTGTTTCCGTTTACATGGCACAAGAGTCACACCAATTCAAAATCCTGAGTACAGTGGTACCTCGGGTTACAGACGCTTCAGGTTACAGACGCTTCAGGTTACAGATTTTACTAACCCAGAAATAGTACCTCGGGTTAAGAACTTTGCTTCAGGATGAGAACAGAAATCGCATGGTGGCGGGGCGGCGGCAGCAGGAGGCCCCATTAGCTAAAGTGGTACCTCAGGTTAAGAACCATTTCAGGTTAAGAACGGACCTCCAGAATGAATTAAGTTCTTAACCCGAGGTAAGTAAAGGTAAAGGTACCCCTGCCCGTACGGGCCAGTCTTGACAGACTCTAGGGTTGTGCGCCCATCTCACTCAAGAGGCCGGGGGCCAGCGCTGTCCGGAGACACTTCCGGGTCACGTGGCCAGCGTGACATCACTGCTCTGGCGAGCCAGAGCCGCACACAGAAACGCCGTTTACCTTCCCGCCAGTAAGCGGTCCCTATTTATCTACTTGCACCCGGGAGTGCTTTCGAACTGCTAGGTTGGCAGGCGCTGGGACCGAACAACAGGAGCGCACCCCGCCGCGGGGATTCGAACCGCCGACCTTTCGATCGGCAAGCCCTAGGCGCTGAGGCTTTTACCCACAGCGCCACCCGCGTCCCTAACCCGAGGTACCACTGTACTTATTCCATCTGGCAGCAGCTTTTCATGGTCTAAGGCAGAAAAGGTGTTTCACTGATCCCATTTTCTCAGTGGTGGGGGGACCTCCAGCCCGCAGGCCTCATTAGACCTGGAACAGATCCCATGTTTGGTCTACAAGGCCATTTCCCCCAAATCAGAGGCACCCTCCCCCCATTTGATGGAATATGTGGCACCGTGTGTGGCAGTTAAGGACTTGACTCTAGAGGAACAATTGGGGTACTTAATGTGAGCTCCCAATTGCTCCTTGCCAAGTGGGGCTCGCTGACAGCTGATTAGCACTGAAAGAGATCCTCGTTGGGATCGGCTGCTCCAGACCGTTCCCCATTGGGAGCTCCCTAGTGCAGCTCAGGGGGCCTTATTGATAGCTGGAGATCCCATGGATTAAACTTGGGAGTGTCTGGAGGCGGTTGGAGGATGGATGGCGGCTAACAGATTGAGATTGAATCCTGACAAGACAGAAGTACTGTTTTTGGGGGACAGGAGGCAGGCAGGTGTGGAGGATTCCCTGGTCCTGAATGGAGTAACTGTGCCCCTGAAGGACCAGGTGCGCAGCCTGGGAGTTAATTTGGACTCACAGCTGTCCATGGAGGCACAGGTCAATTCTGTATAGGGCAGCTGTTTATCAGCTCCATCTGGTACGCAGGCTGAGACCCTATCTGCCTGCAGACTGCCTCGCCAGAGTGGTGCATGCTCTGGTTATCTCCCACTTGGACTACTGCAATGCGCTCTACGTAGGGTGCGCTCTTTGAAGGTGACCCGGAAACTACAACTAATCCAGAACGCGGCAGCCAGACTGGTAACTGGGAGCTGCTGCCGAGACCATATAACACTGGTCTTGAAAGACCTACATTGGCTCCCAGTACGTTTCCGAGCACAATTCAAAGTGTTGGTGCTGACCTTTAAAGCCATAAATGGCCTTGGTCCAGTATATCTGAAGGAGCGTCTCCACCCCCATCGTTCTACCCAGACACTGAGGTCCAGCACCGAGGGCCTTCTGGCGGTTCCCTCACTGCGAGAAGCCAAGTTACAGGGAACCAGGCAGAGGGCCTTCTCGGTAGTGGCACCCGCCCTGTGGAACGCCCTCCCATCAGATGTCAAAGAGAACAACAACTACCAGACTTTTAGAAGACATCTGAAGGCAGCCCTGTTTAGGGAAGCTTTTAATGTTTGATGTATTACAGTATTTTAATATTTTTTGGAAGCCGCCCAGAGTGGCTGGGGAAGCCCAGCCAGATGGGCAGGGTATAAATAATAAAATTATTGTTATTATTATTGGGACCTACATAGAAAGCATGTCCTCTCCCACTGAGTTGGCTGCGGTCTTTTCCCTTTACTCCTATCAGGGTCCCCAGTTCAGATCTCACTTCTGCCATGAATTTAGGCTATGTTCACATACCACTTCTCGAATTGATGCAGACCGAGCACTTGGTTTTTCTACGTAGTCCACACACAATCTAGCTCCGTTGCATATATTTTTTTGCCCCTGAAAAGCACTAATTAAGAAAATTGGTTCTATTCCAAAAATAAAAGGTCGTTGCAGATTGAGCCTGCATTACCCTGCAGTGTGTCCATTTGAAAACATGCAGGTGGTCCCAGATATGTGTGTGTTTGGAGCAGGGCAGCTACACCCACCCAATGATATTGTGGATGGGTGTATACCAAGATTGCTGTCACCATTCTCTTCATTCATCGGGGCTTGTGCTGGGAGGATAATAATAATAATAATAATAATAATAATAATAATAATAATAATAATAATAATAATACTTTATTATTTATACCCCGCCCATCTGGCTGGGTTTCCCCAGCCGCTCTGGGCAGCTTCCAACAGAATATTAAAATACAATAGTCTATTAAACATTAAAAGCTTCCCTAAACAGGGCTGCCTTCAGGTGTCTTCTAAAAGTTTGGTAGTTATTTTTCTCTTCAACATCTGCTGGGAGGGCGTTCCACAGGGCGGGTGCCACTCCCAAGAAGGCCCTCGAGAAGGCCCTCTGCCTGGTTCCCTGTAGCTTTGCTTCTCGCAGTGAGGGAACCGCCAGAAGGCCCTCGGCGCTGGACCTCAGTGTCCGGGCAGAATGATGGAGGTGGAGACGCTCCTTCAGGTATACTGGACTGAGGCCGTTTAGGGCTTTAAAGTGAAGGAATGGGTTTCCAAAACTGTGCAGGCGGTTTTAAACTGCACCAAAATCCCTATTTTTCCTTAGCTAAGATGCATAAACTTGAGCCATTGAGCAAATCCATAACAAGAACAAAGCTCTCTCCCTTATCAGTCCGTGGCGGCAGTGAGTGACCTTGCCAAGTTCCAGTACAGCAGGGATGATGCGTGTGTGCCTTATCTTATGTGCTGACCACAAAGACGCACAGACCCACGTCTGGGAATAACGCCAGAGTGTGTTCTCGGAAATGGTGACCTCTGCCTCCAAGATAAGAGTAGGAACAGGAATATCCTTTTATGGTCAGAAGTACAGGAAGGAAGATCTTTTTATGGTTAAGAGTACCAGAGCAGGAACATATGTGATGTCAACCTGCGTATACAAGCTGACGTGATTGGGGACGGTGGAGAGGGTGTCTGGAGGATATATATACTGCATGAAACTTCTCATTTCTTTGGACTTGCTGCGGACTTGATCACGCAAGTGCCTTCTGCTATCCGGAGAGCAGAATAAACTCTTTGAACCAACTCGGTGTCATTTGACTTCCTTCCTCCTGTCCCGGAGCAACGCAGACCCAATCGGTAAACTCCAATAAGGCTACAAAAGGTCAGCACCAACACTTTGAATTGTGCTCGGAAGCGTACTGGGAGCCAGTGTAGGTCTTTCAAGACTGGTGTTATATGGTCTTGGCGGCCGCTCCCAGTTACCAGTCTAGCTGCCGCATTCTGGATTAGTTGTAGTTTCCGGGTCACCTTCAAAGGTAGCCCCACATAGAGCGCATTGCAGTAGTCGAAGTGAGAGATAACCAGAGCATGCACCACTCTGGCGAGGCAGTCCACAGGGAGATAGGGTCTCATCCTGCGTACCAGATGGAGCTGATAAACAGCTGCCCTATACAGAATTGACCTGCGCCTCCATGGACAGCTGTGAGTCTAAAATGACTCCCAAGCTGTGCACCTGGTCCTTCAGGGGCACAGTTACCCCATTCAGGACCAGGGAGTCCTCCACACCCACGCGCCTCCTGTCCCCCCAAAACAGTTCTTCTGTCTTGTCAGGATTCAACCTCAATCAGTTAGCCACCATCCATCCTCCAACCGCCTCCAGACACGCACACAGGACCTTCACTGCCTTCACTGGTTCTGATTTGAAAGAGAGGTAGAACTGGGTATCATCTGCATACTGATGAACACCCAGCCCAAACCCCCTGATGATCTCTCCCAGCGGCTGCATGTAGATGTTGAAAAGCATGAGGGAGAGGACAGAACCCTGAGACACCCCACAAGTGGGAGCCCAGGGGTCTGAACACTCACCCCCCCCCCACTTTCTGAACACAACCCAGGAGGAAGGAGCGGAACCACTGTATAACAGTGCTCCCAGCTGCCAGCCCCTCTAGACGGTCCAGAAGGATGTTATGGTCGATGGTGTCAAAAGCCGCTGAGAGATCCAGCAGAACTAGGAAACAGCTCTCACCTTTGTCCCTAGCCGGCTAGAGATCGTCGACCAGTGCGACCAAGGCAGTTTCAGTCCTATGATGAGGCCTGAATCCCGACTGGAAGGGATCCAAATGGTCCGCTTCTTCCAGGCGTGCCTGGAGTTGTTCAGTAACAACTCGCTCAATCACCTTGCCCAAGAATGGAAGATTTGAGACTGGGCGATAGTTGGCCATATTGGCAGCATCTAAAGATGGTTTTTTAAGAAGCGGTTTGATAACCGCCTCTTTTAGCGAGTCTGGGAAGGCTCCCTCACAGAGAGAAGCATTCACCACCCTGCGAAGCCCATCGCCCAGCCCTTCCTGGCTAGCTTTTATATGCCAGGATGGGCAAGGATCTAGGAGACAGGTGGTTGGTTTCACTCGTCCAAGCAGCCTGTCCACATCCTCAGAGATAACAGATTGGAATTGATCCCGCGCAACTTGACTAGACAGGACTCTAGCACTCTCCTGCCCCGGCCCTGCTCCCACGGTGGAGTCTACCTCTTCCCTAATCTGAGCGACTTTATCTGCAAAAAACTTTGCAAAATCATTGCAGGAGATCATGTGGCCCGTACTGGGCCCCGATGTAGCAGGTGGTTCCGCTAAATTGCGAGCCACCTGAAAAAGTCTCCTGCTGCTGTTTTTTGCAGATTCAATAGAGGCGGTGAAGAGGGAGGTTTTTCAAAGTATCAAGTAACCACAGCCACCCTTGTGCATGGCAGTATGTGGAATTGATCTACACTGAAAGCAGCATGTTGTGGATGAGCGTGAACAATTCCAGCTTCAGAAAAAAACTACACTTTTGCACTTCAAATGGGTTAGTGTGTACTCAATGGTAGCTCAAATGGTAGCTCTCAGCAAACCACACTTTTGAGTGTCATTCTTGGGATATGGGAATAACCAGTGCTCTTTTCTTTCTTTTTTAAGTGCTGGTACTCACCATGAAGTTGTTCCAGTAAGTGCCACACTTTTAACATTGGGGGTTGGGGGAAGGTGCTGATACTGCATTCCCTTTAGTACCCCTAGGAAAAAACACACTGGAAATAACCATTTTCCCCTTCCTTGCAAGGTTGTTGAAAGGACCACAGAGGTAATGTAACATATAAATGCTCTATAAAAGCTACTTACGTTGTGTGCTGCTTCCACTATGTGATTCTCCTGACCAACAGTCATTAAATGTTGATTTGTTAATGGATTTTGATTCTCCACGTCTCTTCCTACGGTAAAGAGAAAATTGGGAGCAGTCGCGAAAGGTGGAATGATTATGTTGTGGGGAAAAGGATTAAGGTACTTGGTGGACAGATGACTCGGCCAGTAGATATTGGCTCAATGGATGCACACCTGACTATTGAATTCTGGGGATAAATGACAAGCTATTACTCTCATGCAAACCGTCAGGTGCCAAGGTGGCGAATTTGGTGTGTGGCAAAACATCCCTTGTTTGGATGCTGTGCATGTGGTTGTGGTTGTACACAACAGTCCAGCAGGTAGCTGGGCACCCTTGAGCTCTTTGAAAGCCAGTTGAGTGGTGCTGGTTCCAGAAGTTGGCAAAATTGGGTATTGTTGCCATCTTGAGCGGAAAAAGCCACCGCCACCCTGGCCATTCTCACCCTGCACCTCTTACAAACTAAAAAGTCTCACTGGTAGCGGTTTGCTTGTGGTACCCCAGAGCTCTCAGCTGAAACAAAGCCTGTCTTGTGTGGAATTTTGGTTAGGAAGTTAATTTGGTGGTATTGCCTCTCCATTGATCCTGGCGTCTCTGGGTGTGAACTGAGGACTCCCATTGCAAAGCGCTGTGTTTGAAGGAAAGTGCCACAGCCAGTGGAAAACAAATGCACATTAGTGGAACGAATGCATGTTCTTCCCTGAATTATCCCTGCTTCTATTTCCCTCCTCCTCCCTCTGTTCTCTTCCATGTCCTGAATTTTAGACTAGAAACCACTTAAGAAAGAGGCCTACCTCCTGTACCATGCATAATGATCATTGCACTATGGAAATGAACACCAGAAGTCTCTGCAGGGGTGCAAGGAACAGCATTTTCTTCCTTGGCGTGTTGGTATTCCTTCCTCTAAAAGTTGCTCAGAGCAGCATCTGAGCCTCACAGCACCCCCTGCTCTCTCTGATTCACACCCTCCTTGTGTCTGGTTGAAACATGCCATTGAACTCTTGATAATATCTTTTGCTTCTCTGGATGGAGTATAGATGCAGGGCCGGCCCACTCATGAGGCGGACTGAGGCAACTGCCCCTGCTGCTGGAGAAGCAAGAAATGGCTGTGGCTTCCGGTGAGATAACATGGACTTCACCAGAACCCAGAAGCCACAGCCATGTGACTCCAGTAATCAAGGCAGTGGTGTCAGCGGGACCTCCCCACTTTGCCTCAGGCGGCAAAATGGGATGGGCTGCTCCTTTATAGAGGTAGGGGTGTGTGTGTGTAGGAAGTAGTCTACTGTATGAAGGTATCCTTTGCATCTGATGCTCTGCTTTGTCTCTGACCCTGCTCACAGTCACCACTGCCATGTGCCCCCCAGAAGGGAATGAGACCCTTGGTCTGAAAAAGGTTCCCCAACTCTCTTTGAGCTGGAGACCCAGGGCAAATGGCCTGCCTGCTGTCCTGCCCCATCCCCCCCCCCCAAATCTGTTTGGCCCTGGCTGCATGTTAAGAGTTGTGTTTGGGTCCAATTCCAGCCTCTGCCCTGGATTTATGGAGTGGCTTTGGGCTAGGCATTCTCACTGAGCACCAGTCTTCCATCTGTAAAATGTGTGATGGTAGTGGGGGAACAATGCTCTTGGCAGGGTGGCTGTGATAGGGAAAAGTCATCATTAGTTACTGGTTTTAGTTTTTAAAAGGTAGCTGTGTTGGTAATTGAAAACAACAACAATCCAGAATTTGGCCATGCTGTTATTATGACCAGTGATTAGTAATCGAGAGTATGTGGACTCTCTGTTTTATGGACTTAACAAGTGATTGTTGTAAATTCGTCTCCATTAGCAATTTAATTCTGTGTGTACCTAACGGTGGGGAGCAGACCCTGCAGTGCACTCTGCGCTGACGGAAATGCAGCGAAGACCAATTTGTGCAATCAGACGCCTGCTGGGGACTGTGTTTACTCTGATGTTATGTGTACCACCTAGAACCTGGAATAAGTCGATGCGGCGCAGCAGCGGCTGTGGTTCTGCTTGTCTGATTTTGGAGGTGTACTTTTGGACCGGGAGTGCCAAATCTGACATGCATCAGGATGGAAGGGCCGGGCGTGTTTTCTCAAGTGTATCTTCCAGGTTCCACACCTCCAGCGTTGATCCCTCAGTCGGTTTTCAGAAGTGTCAGCAGGGTGTGTTCAGACCTCTGAGGATGGATACTGAACTCCTTTTGGAGCTGCCACTCAAATATGGGTCAGTTTGCACAAACACCTGTTTCTTCTCTCTTTTCCAGTCACGTTGCTAATGGCACTGTGCGTGGTAAGACACTGGCTGCGTATACACCATGCATTTAAAGCACCTCCCCAAGAATCCTGAGAAATGTAGTTCGTTACAGATTCTGGGAACTGCAGTGCTGTGAAGGATGAACGACAGTTCCCTGGATTCTTGGGAATGCTTTTCATGTATTCACATGCAGAAATTCTGGGTTGGAAATGCCTTTTGGGCATTAAGCAAACTGAACTGTTTCCCTGATAGACGATCTCCCTGCCCCTCCATAACCCACTGTTCATAAGCTTCATAGCCCTAGAAATGATAGATGCTCTTTTTTCCTTTGGTTCTTTCAATAAAACCTCAGCTCAGCAGCTTGGGCTGAATGTATTGTGCTAACAATCCTGGCATTATGAAATTGCCCATTTAACCTTATACAGTGTGATGCATCTTAACGGAGGATGATTAGCAGTCGGATTATGAGCTGGCTTTATAAGGATAACACAATCGCTGTTGGGATATAAAGTTGTATGGGCTCCATCACTTGGTCATCAAAGAAGCCCCACCTGACGGCCTTTTGCGTGTGGTCCACTTGCAGAGGCAGAAGATTATATCCAATGCTAGTCCTTTTCAAAGCAGGCCTGTTGGATTTAGTGAAACTCGTTCATCCATACTTCTGCTTGTCCCATGCTTTCTTGGTCTGAGCGGTTTCCCATTTGCCCAACCACTTTCCCTGGGAAAACCTGCTCTTTAGCACTGAATCAGAGCAAATGTCAATCTGCAGAAACCCTGGTTGACGTTTGCTCCACTTTAGCGGTAAAGATTGGGTTGCTGTCAGGGGAAGTGCCAGGACAAGCAGAAGTCTAGATGAGTCCTCAGCCATGCCCATTAGCTTCAATGGGTTGACTCTGAGTAGGACCAGCATTGGCTCCAACCCAGGATTCTTGCATCTCTTTGCACCCAGAGCTTTGCAACGGAGCCAGTCTTATATTCAGCACCCAGCCTTTACGCATGTGAACTTTCTTAATGTAATGGACTATCCCCTTGCTGGATAATGCTGTGATGAAGAATGAGATCACACACATGTCACAACGTGGCTTTTGCAGATCTTTTTAACCAACAGATTAAACAAAGCTGCAATACTGCAGTAAAAGGCCCTGGAGGCATCTCTTCACTGTAGACACAGAATAGTTTGCAAATGTTCTGAGAAGGGGTTTGTCACATTAAATCAACAATGAGTGTTAATACAATATATGGGAGAATAACTCTCCTAGCCACCCCCCCTTGTTCCTTGTGGATTTTTAGTCCCCCTTGTATACAATAAAATTTCTGTCAGATTCATAGACCTTGACTTTGTGCAGGCATCCATCTGGTAGGATTTTTTCAAGGTTGTTCCATATGTACACGGCTAAGTTCTCTGTTGTGCTGGAGGAAGAGAAGAGGTTGATATGGAAAAGGAAGAGACTTCACTATATAGGTTTTTCTGCACAAAGGTAGCGCTGCCTTCAAACCTGCCCTTCTTTACCCCTGTTGCTTCTCTCGCCCATGACTTCAAATCAAATCTGTGTATATTCTACTCTGATGTAACCTTAGTCTGGATAAAGCACAGGATGTCTCAGGGCAGACCCACTCCAAATATTTAAACACACATTTAAAGCACATGGCTTCTTCCCCCAGAGAATCCTGGGAACTGTTGTTTGTGAAATGTACTGGGAATTGTAGCTCTCTCTGTGCATGGGAAAACTACAGCTCCCATGATTCTTTTGGGGACGTGGGGAAAAATGGGGCCACCATCTTCCAGGCCACGCTCACACGACCTGCATAAGAAGGCTTTTTCCAAGCATGGTGGACAAAATTGGGAATTTGGGGGAGCCGTGTGAGATCACGTCCTGAAACTGCGCAAGAGCATGGTGCCCAAAATGGCTTTCCTGGTTTATCCAGGACAGTTGTGGGTTATATATATATATGTATGGTGTGGATCTTCTCTCAGACCTCAGGCTGTGACAAACTTACACAAGCCAGGCATGGTCTATGCACCTCTGTGCCAGCTTTCTGGAAGAGGGAGCAACCAGCCTGCTTTTTGCTGTCCTTGAGGGTCACTTATGCAGCTGACCAGCAGGTGGCTTTCCAGCCATGTGACATAAAGGAGCCAATCGGGATCCCAATGGTCCTATAAAATGGAAACCTCTGGCCTGGTCCTTTAGTCTGAGCAACTTGTTTCTAGAGTAACAGCATTAAGTTGTTCTGTCTATGGCTGTTTGTTTTGCCCTCTTGGCCATCCCTGATAGGTCTCTACAAAGCAGCTTGGGGAGGAGGCACCTCTAGCCTGTGGGTCCAATGAGGCTGTTTCCCCAAAACCAGGACTATGACCCACAACTGACATTGTATATGGATGCAAGTCTCCTGCACTCTTTACAAATGTGGGCAGTGGAGACTGCACACAAACTTAACAGCTACCCACCTCGCAACGCTGGCAAAAAAATCAACATCCTGGTCAAGGTTCTTGTGGTCGAGTGGATCCATAATGGCTTCCTGAAAATAAGAGCAAAGATCTGGTTGGGAACAGGGATTGTGAAGTTCTAAACCAGGGGTCAGCAAACTTTTTTTGGAGGGGACTGGTTCACCGTCCCCCAGGCATTGTGCACGCGGTGGAGGGGGCTTCTCTCTCTCCCCCTCTCTCCCCCAAATCCTCCCCGCCCCCTGCCTACCTATGCTGCTGCAAAGTCGCTCGTCTTGCCACTGCAGCCAGCCTCTGGCACTCGCAAGGGCAGGCACAGGAGCTGCAGTTGGGAGAGGCGCTGCATTGTGCGCTGCCAACTGCGTCTCCTGTGCCTGCCCTTGCGAGCGGCAGAGGCTGACGGCGGTGGGACGAGTAGCCCCGAAAGGGCTGGCTGGCTCTGAAGAGGCGCTGCCCAAAATGGCGCCCAGCCCAGCCCCTTTCCTCCACTACGTAGGGCGAGGAGAAGCCAGGAGGAGCCGCGTTGTGTAAGAGGGAGATGGGGGGAAATGGCACCGAAAACAAAATGGCGGCACTGGAAAAAAATTAAGGGAAAAAATTAACAAACAGAATTGCTGATCCATGGCATGCCCGCAGGCCAGATCCTGAGGGCAATTGGGCCTGATCTGGCCCGCGGTCCGTAGTTTGCTGACCCGTGTTCTAAACTTTGCCTCTGAGGTTCATAACTCTGGAATTACCTTCATATATTCCTGAAGCTTGTAAATATTCATGAACATTCCACTGATGGGGTCAATCTGTAAGACAAGTTAAATAATAGCAATAGTAATAATGGTGATGATTTTATACCAGGTATTTGTATATCATTTAATATTCAGAATTTCTGGTGCTGTGCATATAAGAACATTAATTTTTTGTTTCTAAAAATGACATTAATAATAATAATTTTATTTTTTAACCCTTGGAGTGTTCAGAGGACAGGACTTAGAACTGCTCTTGAATACTACTACTATGATAATACTATTAACAACAATGGGGGGGACCAATGCTAGGAACTATCACAAGAGGTTATGATTAGATAAATGCATGAAGAAGAGATTTATCAGTGGCTATTGGCTTAAAATGGAACGTCCATTTGCAGATGCAGTCTGTCTCTACATATCAGGTACTAGGGACAAACAACAGGGGAAAGACATGGTCATTGTGCTCTGCTTATATGTGACCTATAAGGCACTGGGGTGGTCAAATGGTTGGAAACAGACGGCTGAGCTGGATGGAACTGGTTCTGATCCTGCAAGGCGGCCTCTAGTCAAGGGATCCGATCCCACAGGAGTCAGTGGTGAATTGAAACATGGCAGCGGCATATCTCAAGTGCTGCTGAGAATCTCAGACTCTTGGTAAAAGCACAAAACCTGTTTTCAAAATAAAGAGCAACAAAAGGAAAATGCCCTACCTTTCCACATATGGTCACTGTCACTGCAAAGGAGAAAGAAGAAATTGTGAGAGAGGGATGTTGTTAGCATTAATTGCAGACCCAATTCAGTACCACAAGGTGGTAGCAAAGAGTTGGGTAAAACACGTCTCTTGCTGAAACACATAATCTCTGCAATGAGGGAAAATACAGGTATGAGGGTGGGGGAAGTGGTAACGCTCTCCCACTTGCATGCTTTAGCGCTGCCCCACCTCCAGAAAACATTGAAAATGAGCACGTCAGAGAGAACTAGCCTGATGTGCTGCTACATTTCCGCATGCAAGGTCTCCCCTCTTCCCCAACAGAAGAGCATTCAAGTGTGCAACCCCAAAGGGGCAAAGTCCTGGGGAATTTGACCACTCAATTTTGCCAGCTGAAGCTGAGTACAGTGGTACCTCGGGTTACATACGCTTCAGGTTACAGACGCTTCAGGTTACAGACTCTGCTAACCCAGAAATTGTGCTTCAGGTTAAGAACTTTGCTTCAGGATAAGAACAGAAATCGGGCTCCGGCGGTGTGGTGGCAGCAGGAGGCCCCATTAGCTAAAGTGGTGCTTCAGTTTAAGTACAGTTTCAGGTTAAGTACAGACCTCCAGAAAGAATTAAGTACTTAACCCGAGGTATCACTGTACACACTGCTGGATTCTAAGCCCCTGGTGAGAAAAATCTCCATTTGGATTCCAGCAGGAAAAACACTGAGCAGGGTCTCTTCCCACCGGAAAGTGGAATGCCGTTCAAAGCTTTATCACTGCTCCCCTTCCCCTGTTTGCCTGTAGAAGAATTTGCTCCAGTCTTTACATGGAGGTAGTATGTATCATTATCATCATCATCAATGCTAGAAAGGCTCACCACTCTTTACCTTTGTAGTTATGCCCGTGGCTCTGATTGCATTTCCCAAACAGCTTCCTATTCGCCTCCTCATTCAGAGATTTGCTGTAAGACAGTGGGTGAGGGTTGAGAAAAAGAAGCAGCCAACAGGAATAAGATGAAAACAGCAAGAGAGGCAATCTAACTGCAGATGGGCACAGAGAAGGAAGCCTTCTGTACATGGAGACTGTGTCTATTGTCAGTGACTAGCAAGGATAACTCAAAATGGACCCTCAAAGGATCCATTACTTCTGAAACAGCCCTTATTTTTTTAAAAAAACTGAGCCATACCCAACCCAGCTTCTTTGCGGCTATTTGTAAGTCTTCTTTGTTTTATTATTACATTTAAACCTCACTTTTTCCTCCAAGGAGCTCAAGGGTGGCATTCACGGTTATCCTTCCTCTCACTTTTATCCTCACAACAATGCTGCAATGTCATTGGCTAGACTGAGAGAGACTTTATAAGAGCCTGGATTATAGAGTCCAGTACTTCTATAATCAGGGACATGGGTGGCGCTGTTGGTTAAACCACAGAGTCTAGGGCTTGCTGATCAGAAGGTCAGCGGTTCAAATCCCTGCGACGGAGTGAGCTCCCGTTGCTCGGTCCCTGCTCCTGCCAACCTAGCAGTTCGAAAGCACATCAAAGTGCAAGTAGATAAATAGGTACCGCTCTGGCGGGAAGGTAAACGGCATTTCTGTGCGCTGCTCTGGTTCGCCAGAAGCATCTTAGTCATCCTGGCCACATGACCCGGAAGCTGTACGCCGGTTCCCTCGGCCAGTAAAGAGAGATGAGCGCCGCAACCCCAGAGTCGGCCACGACTGGACCTAATGGCCAGCGGTCCCTTTACCTTTTCCTTTACTTACTTCTATAATCACCATATCTCTTGTGCCACCTCTACATTCGGTGATGATTCCTGACTCTGCTGAGCCCTATCCAGCCCAGTTAACATAAATCATAATGCCAAATTATTGCTGTTGCGGATGGTTGCTGGACCTATATTGCATGCAGCTGCCCTTTGCATAGATCAGGGAGGAGCAAGCTTCCAGCATCTCTTTTGACTTTTTCTTCAAACTCCGAGACCCACAAACTGGATGCAAAACGTTCTCAGAACAAAAGGACAGGGCCTCTGAGCACATGCTCAGCCCAGGAATTTGCTTTCAGTTCCAGAATTGAGCACAAGGCCGTTATACCCCAAGCGTTCTTCATTACAGCTGCATAATTTAGAAGGGAAAAAAAGAACCCTTCTCTTGCAGGAATGCCAGCAATTTTAACAGAAGAAACATGATAACTTTAAAACAAAAAGAGCAACGAAAATCCATAGCCACTTGACCTTGACAATAAGGATATTCCATCAAGGCTGTTTTAAATGTCTATATTAATTGAGGCAGTCCAAGAAAACAGCCAGCTGGATCAGAGCAGTGGCCAATCTAGTCTAGCATCTTGTTCTCACAATGGCCAACCAAATGGCTGTTGTGAAACAACCGGGAGTCCATGCCCTTGTTTATCTCTGACAAGTCTACCAGTAAATCCTGATCTACCTCGTCACCAACTCTGGAGAGAAACAGCACACCTCGTACCATTTGCCTTTTACTGCCTTTTGCTGTGTGTGTGTGTAATGCAACGCTTCATTTATACGAGCTTTTATTCACAAAAGCACTTTCTACAATAAATCTTTTAATCTGTCTTCCAGGTGCCGCAATACTCTTGTTATATGCATGTGTGTTTTGCAAGAGATACTCAAATGTCCCCCTCTGGAATACGTCCTCTCAACTCGGGTGGGAGACTCTGCCTGCAATCTAAGCAGCATTAGCTACAACAATCACGTTGCCTTTCCCCCAAGTACAAATAATTTCTTATTCATTCTTCCCCACAACTCGAGTTGCTATCTTTCATATACCAACCCCAGTTCCTGTGCCTTTAACTGTGAATATTAGTAGGTGGGAGAAATGCTTTTTTTTCTGGGCCATGAGAAGCTTTGCCACTTGGCAACCTTTCCCAGAACCCTGTTTGTCAGTATATACTGACACTCTGTAGCCGAGTGGTTAGGGCATCCGTTCTGCATGCAGAAAATCCCAGGTTCAGTCCCCAACACCTCCAAGTCAGATAATGATAATAATAATACTGTAACAATAACAATAACAATAATAATAATTTATTACTTATTATTTATGCCCCACCCATCTGGCTGGGTTTCCCCAGCCACACTGGGCAGCTTCCAACAGAATTAAAAGCACAATACAAAATCAAACATTAAAAACTTCCCTAAGCAGGGCTGCCTTCAGATGTCTTCTAAAAGTCAGATAGTTGTTTATTTCCTTGCATCTGATGGGAGGGTGTTCCACAGGGTGGGCACCACTATCGAGAAGGTCCTCTGCCTGGCTTAAAGCTGACTTGGACAAAAGTGTCCATTTTCCTTCTAGTGCCATCATTGATGAAATCCTCTTTTAATTCCCCTTTTTACAGACATCTAGGCCCTGCTCTCCAGCTTCTTCGCCATCCCATCTACTTTCTTCCTGTCTTGCTTAAGTGACAAATTGGCAGAGTCCTGTTGGGCCCTGAAGACTAGTCGACTGTTGCACAAATTTTTGTCAGCTTCGTGAACAGAGTAAACAGCGGAAAGAATGAATGGCCACTGGAGACAGAAACCTATGACATAACCTCCAAGCTTTCTCCGAAGAAAATATGGATGTCCTATTATTATTATTATTATTATTATTATTATTATTATTA
Source organism: Podarcis raffonei (assembly GCF_027172205.1). Taxonomy (NCBI): domain Eukaryota; kingdom Metazoa; phylum Chordata; class Lepidosauria; order Squamata; family Lacertidae; genus Podarcis; species Podarcis raffonei. The sequence goes on from NC_070616.1 coordinate 25,606,798, forward strand.
TTATTATTATTTTCTTTATACCACACCCATCTGATTGGGAGCTTCCAACATATATATAAAAACATAATAAATGAAAATAAAGCATTAAACATTAAAAAACTTCCCTATACAAGGCTGCTGTCAGATGTCTTCTAAAGGTTGTATAATAATAATAATAATAATAATAATAATAATAATATAATTTTATATCCCGCCCTCCCCGGCCAAGACCGGGCTCAGGGCGGCTAACACTGAATATAAATACAATAAAAACAAAACAAAACAACAGTTACTTATCTCCTTGGCTTGGGGGTCACACAACTCTATACCCTCCAACATTTCTCCAATGAAAATAGGAACGTCCTAAGGAAGAGCGGGACATTCCGGGATCAAATCAGAAACCGAGATGGATTCTGTAAGTCCGGGACTGTCCCTGGAAAAGAGGGACACTTGGAGGGTCTGTTATGATAGCTTCTGAACCTCCTTAGACATCCTTTCTCACCTTTGTTGCAGGGTGGGGCAGGTCATACAGGGGAAAGTGGGGAGAGCTAGAATGCATTAAGAAAACCAACGCTTCATATTGCATAGCTGAGATAAAGGTTACAGATGAGTCTCTTTCCTGAACTTGGGAAGGAAACTGCTGCAATAACACCCATCGTTCTTACCCTTCAGACCAAACCTGGTCAACATTTGCCCTTTGGCTCTATTTGCCCTTTGAATGATATGAGTATCAGAGATGCTATCTTGGGCAACTGGTTCCTTATGTCCGGAGAATTGTAGGGACAGGAAATACTCATTAGAATCCATTGGGCAGCCAGTCTTCCGAGAGGTTGCACATCTATGCTTCCTTCCAGGGATGGGGAAATCGTGGGCTCCTTGGTCACCAATGACTTCGAAACATGTTTTTTTCCTCTCAACCCTCCATCCTCCCTCTTCCCCGTTGTTACCTGTTCAGCCTATGGGCGGCTGCAAATGTTTCGGTGCGAGAAAGGAAGGTCATCTTGCCTGCGGTGTTCGGCTTGCTATCTTTCGCCACACGCTCCATTGTTAACAGAGGGTTGGTAGCTGAGCTGCCGTTAAAAGCGGGAAACCTTCATGCGGGGCCCAAATAAATATATCCACAAGTTGTCATGTGGTGGATGGTAGACTGGCCAATCGGATGCAAATTGTTCGACAGACAGCGTATCTCCTGGCCTAAATTTCTTTACACAGAACAACCATCAGCATTGTTTTTTGTTTTGCATCAATTAACTCAGCGTATTTCCTTCTTGATGAAAGCCATGGTTTAATGGGAAATAAATAAATAAATAAATAAATTAGTCAAGGCTCACATGGATTGTCTAATTTGGGTTGGAATTTTTTGGAAAAGGACATTGTTTCACAGGGTAAGTGCAGGGATAAGGACATTTCTCCTAACTGCTTGTTGCTTGTGAATGCATACCCCTCAATATTACTGGGTCTTTACTTAGATTTTTGTGTTTATACTGTAGAAGTTCTGTCATGGATGAAACAAATGTGGTTTTGGCTCTAAGATGGGTCTCCAGCAAATTACAACAAGTTAGGTAGCTCAAATCTCCTTCCTTCCTTCCTTCCTTCCTTCCTTCCTTCCTTCCTTTCTTTCTTTCTTTCTTTCTTTTTCTTTTGTGAGTCTGCAAGCTCAGCTCCATCCTCAGGGGCAATTTACTTCAGCTAACAAACTGCTTAGGAGCTGACAACAAATTTACCATAATTGACAATAACTTAATGCTGTTTTATGGTTTCCAAGACAATCAGACTGTAGGAACAATTGAGCACTCACTTTAGAAATCTGAGGGAGAAGAGTCGGTAGAAGAAGATTGGAAGAAATTTAAAGATTATCTACAGAAACACTGTAAAATTAAGGAATGTTAGAAGGATGTTGGAATGAAGTTATGTGGTTTTAGCAGCAATGTTACAAAGGGGTATGTAAAAATGGATTGTTAACAGCTGAGAATGTAAAGTTACAATATATTAAGATAAACTATTAAGATAAAGGAAAAAATGGTAAGGATTTGCTGAAACAACTATTGAACTAGAATACAAAAAAGGGAGGTGTGAGGAGGTCAGGGAAACAAGCAAATGAAAGATAAGACATGGAAGGATTGATTTGTTTTTAATTGGTTTTACTTCTTTGTATTTTGTATTTTGTATTTTGTATTTTTTTATTCTTTTTTGTTTTGTTATTTTTTTCATTTTTGTGATTTGTTTGAAACTCTAATAAATATTATTTTTTTAAAAAATAGAAATCTGGAGCAAGGAAGATTAGACTTAAAATCAATCAAGTGTTTCCCACCCAGATAGGGAGCACTGGACTGTATCTTTTTTAGAGTGCACACTGGAGGATGAATGGGGTGCGGGGGGTGAGGTCTGCCCCGGGTGCCATCGCTGAGGTGTGTGTGTGTGACAAAATGAAGTTTTGTTTTTTTTTTTTTTAAATTGGGCTCATGAAACTTTTTAGGAGTGATGTGGTGGCTTAGGTGCCTGCAGGTTCAGCGCTGCCTGAAACAGCAGCGTGGGACTTGCGTCTGCCTGGTGCCTCTCCCTCAGCCGCCCTACAGCTGAGGGGAAGGCGGTGGAAAGGCTCCAAGCATCAGAGAGGCTCACCCCGCCCCCATGGATGGATTGCCCCGCCCCCTGGCTGCAGGACACACCCCTGCACGAGGCACCCGAGCCTAGCTATGCACCGCTACACACCTAGCTATGCCGCTGCCTCAGTGACATGGAATTTCAAGAGATCCCAGCCAGCCATTATAAGTTTGGGTAAGATTCCAGCCTCATCACATACAAGGGCCTTCCCTTGACGACCGTTCAAAAACTTCAACAAGTGAAGGATGCTGAGTCCTGTTCCCATTGAATATGAGGGATGTCCCTTGATGACTGTTCAAAAGCTTCAGCTGATGGAGAATGTTATGAGTTGCCAACTGAAGGAAGCGTGTCAACGAGATACACTGGTTCGCTGTTGCCTTTTCCCAGGTAAGGTGAGCTCTAGATAGCTTGAGTGACAATGGTCCACTCTTCCCATGTCCCATGAGGACCTGGGATATCAACAGAGTTCTCCTTAAGTTTGGAATCCACCAAGAGTGCCCAAGAGGTGGCTTTTGAAAAGGATTAGACACTCTCGGAGTTGAGAGTGAATTTCATGCTCTTTATTCAACTCATAGCGGTGAGGAGGAAATGGAAGTTCCCCCAGAATGTCTGCTTTATATACATTATTTACACAATGGGCCCTGCGTGATTGGCTAATTCTGGGATTCTCCTGTAGGCCAATCAGGTTGTGGATTCACTTCCACCTGGAGCTGGATGGGGTGGCTCCTGTGGACCAATCAGACTGCTGCATTCTGAATCCTATTGTTCTAGGACGAATCAGACTGCTGCATTTTGGATCCCATTCAACTCAGTGCATAACACATGGATATAAGAATCAATGGCAAACTTCATATTCAGAGGCATTTCACCTTCACTTCCCAGATGCTGGGGTTAAACAACAAGGGAACCTATCCCCATCTTGCTCTGCCAGTGAGATTCCCACCACTTCGTTGACCACTTTGGGAGCACAGGGAAGCAACTGGGATTTGGAAGTGGGGAATTAATAATATGAACACTCTTGGTTTGGAATTTCCCAGCTAATTACAAATGGAGCCCACATTCCTCTGATGTTTTGGCTCAGGTTGCAATTAACCTGACCACAATCCCAGAATCAACTTTCCCTGCCGCTACAACTGTTCCATTCTATTTCTTCACTGATTCTTACTTGGTAGAAACAATGAGAATGACCTCTGCTGTGGCCTATGTTAGGCCATGTAGTGGTCATCAGGGCTGAAGTGTAGGCGGGTTCCCAAGAAGCAAGACACAGTGATAACAGCAAGAACTTCTATTGAACTAACAGAACTGGACAACAGGGGCAAAGCAACTGCTTATATACGTTTCTGAAGGCCTGGGTTGCTCTCACTCTCAGCGTGACTGGCTGTCTAAACTCCCAAGCTGTGAATCATAATTCAGAGTTTAAGGGCCAATCGCAGTGGCCCAAATCCTGCAGTGTTCTGTGATTGGATATTGTGTCTTGAATCAGAGCACAGGGGCTCAGAATTCAGAGTCCAGGCTCAAGCTCAGGCAAGCATAGACCACTGAAAGGATAACAAGGGCATCTAGGAAACATCGTTTCTTGGGTCTTCTGGCTATTCCTACTGTTTCCTAAGGCCTAGTTGAGCCTGCAACAGCTTTTCTTGTTATTTCATCTGCCGCCACGAAGTAAGAAAGGGGAGAAATGGAAGGGAGCATTGAATTGGGGATCTTCTGAGGGGTTGGCGTCGTTAAAGCCTCTAGCCTTTGGCAGCCTTCTCTGCCATCCATCGCTACAAGCTAAATGGAAAAGGCATCAAAAGGCCTCCAGGGCTTTTGGTCATCGCCAGCCTGCTGAAGTTGCGCCCCATGTAGGTCTCGTCTAGACTTTTTCTTGTGATTCAGCTGCTGGCCGGGAGAAGTTAGCACAGAGGAGCAAAGGGCCAAGCTGAGATTAGGCCCAGAATTGGGTACAATTTCCCTTGTGGTCAATTATCTGATTTTGCATCTCCCACATGAGGTTCTCTTCTCCCGCCCACCAACATCAATGTGGGCTCCCCACCCAGCAGGGAACAAAAGGACCTCTGTGTTGTCTGTCGCAGCCCAGGGAGCTGTTGGTCAAACCCTGGTGTCACAAGACTAGGTAGAAGTCTGGAAGGACATTGCCATGTCAACCGCTTTAGCAAGGTCACAGCCCTTCCATCTACAATGAATCAATTACTCTGTGGCAAATCAAGTGTGCCTTTTCAATGGCTTCCACCATAGGTTTTTTTTAAAAAAAAACTAAATAGAGCTCTTCTTCAAGAAGTTTCATCCATATTGGGTTGGCAGGAAGCCAAAGCCTTCCATCTCCTGAGATCTGACAGTCCTTTTCTCTCTGAGGGACCTCACTTCTGTTGGCTGAAGAGCATCCTCCATACATCGTATCTATGATGCATGGATATTGGGATGGTTTACACTTGCAAAAGTTTCAAGGTGCTCATACTGCTTGGTTTCCAGTTGGTGCATGTCCTGTAACTTCTTGCTGACTTTTCATACCACATATATTCTGGATTTTTTTGGGTCCCGCTTTTGTTGTGCTGTAGCAAGGGATGTCAGCTTCCACACAGCTGTAGTGCAATAGCATTGGGGATGGGTTACAGAGCAACTAGCAAAGCAGTCCGATATAAATCCACCAATAACACTATTAATCTGTTGGTGATGTGGGAGAAAACCTGTCAGTGTGAGAACTCCCATGATGGGTCACATTGGAGTCCCTCTAGTATTCTGTTTCTAATAGTGGACAGCTGGATGCCAGAACCATGGTGGTTTGGGGGGCAGGGGAGGGGCAGGGACTACAACTCTCATCATCCTTGACCCATAGCTGTCAACTTACAGATTTGAAAATAAGGGACCAGCAGCCTTGAAAATAAGGGACCAGCAGCCAAAATAAGGGACCTGCAGCCTCACCTGTTCCAGGCACTCCAGTCTTCCTGTCCTCCTGCAGTCTGGTCAAACTCATGCTGGGTAGCTTCGAGAACACTGTCCAACCAACTTTGTAACCAGAGGTTCAACTGAATAGAATCTGAATCACATGAACCACAAGGCCTATGCAGCCTCAACTTAAGATGGCTCCCCAACCTGGCTTTGCACTGCAAAGTTTGCAGCAGCATGTGCAACAAAATGGCATCCAGCATTCAAAAAAACCCTCAGCTTGCATTAACTAGCCACACACAAGGCATGCAAGCTCCACCCCCCCCCGTCGTTCTTAGACTTCTTATTGGGTGAGCAACACAGCCAAGCAACACAGTTGGAGCCTCCCTCCTCCCTGGCTGGCAGGGAGGGAGGGAGAGGAGCTGCTTTATTTGAAATTTAAGGGACATCATTTAAGGGACATTTAAGGGACATCCATCAATAAGGGACAGCAGCGGGACAGCGCTGGAATAAGGGACTGTCCCTTCAAATAAGGGACACTTGGCAGCTATGCCTTGACCATCCATGATCACACTAGTTGTTGACTGATAAGGGTTGGAGTCCAACAACATCCACAGGAGACAACAACGACTCCCTGTCAGTTAGAGTGTGAGACTAAAACCTGGAAGATGTTTTCAGGAGAGGGAGTTGGGTGAAGGACAGCAATTAAGAAAAACCACTGGTTTCAGTGAAGTTAACGCTTTATTCCAAGAAACCAAAGCAGCACAGGCCTAATGATCCCTGCAACTCTTCCCATTAGGTCTTACCCCAATGTGGCAGTTGTGCAGACTGAATGTCTCTACCTTTGCACAGCTGCCTAAGTCTCCTCCTCTTCAGGTTTTTTCCAAGCAGTTATAGACTGCGTCTGTGCACAGTCAATCTCTTCTCTGCTCTTTTCATTTTTCTGTGTGTTCTAGTAGACCAGGGGAGGGGAGCTGGTTACAACAGGAGGAAGAGACCCCCTGGCTTCTTCAGCTGCCTGTCTCATCTTTGCCACTTGGCCCCCTCCACTCCAGCCTCCTCTTCTGCCTCTGATTCTGAACTGCTCTCTGCCATAAGCTCTTCCTGCTCACTAAACCCTGTTGCCCCTTCAGCTTCTGACACCTCCTCCTCCCAGTCAGCTCCCTCTTCTCCCTCTGACCACTCAGCGTCATCCCACCAGCATTCCCCGGCCTCTGAGCCTTCTTCCCTTGGGGGCTCCCTCCCACCACTCCTCTGCATCCAGCCAGTCCTTGACAGATACGAGTTCAAATCCCCACTCAGACGTCAAGTTCATTGAATGACCTTAGGCCAGTCACGGCCTAGCCCACCTCACAGGATTGTTGTGAAGATAAAACGGATGTTCCTTTGTGTTCATCTCCTTTGCTTCAATGGGTGACCCTGAGTTCTAAGGAGGTGGAGAAAATAACGCCTTCCTCTCCAGTCTGTTTGTAAATGTTATAAACTTCTGTAAATGCCCCCACTCCAATTAAACCTTGAAGCTAAAGCACATGAAATTGACACAGGTCCTAAGACATTTCAAACGAACATTCTGTGTCTGTAAAAACCAGAGGCACTTGGTTTTGAAGAAACGTCTGATTTAGAAAGGGCTCGCTCTCTGCTTTTTAGAAAGCAATGTGTGGGAGACCAAAAAAAAGTGGGGTGGCCTTTTAAAATAAAACTGCACAAGGCAACAGGGTTTTCTGATCACCAGACGCCTCTTAGAAGGATGGAAGGAAGCTCTCTTCCTGGGGATTTGCCTTCCTAATTGCAAGAGAGGAAAAGACCTGCTAAACTGGCTCCAGGTGGGTGGTGGGTTGTACCCAAGTGGAATGGGGCTCCTTTGTGATTCAGATCAAAGGGAGTTGGTTTTTGAAACCTTTGCACAGCATGGAATTCCCTTGGAGAAGGAAGAAGAGCTGTGGAGGCTGCAGTTTTAATGGGAGGCTTTATAAAAGAAACAGGAAGTTTTAGGGAGGGATCCTCCTGGGCCCAGAGGATGGAATTTATTCATGAAGGGTTATCAAGTGACAAAGCAGAACCTGGTCCACACACATGCAGTCATCATTTGGTGGTTGCAGCATCAAGCGATGACCATCTATTGCAGTCATGGGCTATTGCATATCTAGCGCCGGCAAGATGAATGTTTTGTATCACCTGGGCATCTAGGGTTGCCAAATGCTTTCCCTGGGCCCTGCTCCGATGCTTTGAACAGTAGCAGGTGTGGGCAAGTGGTTGTTCTTCTCCCCATTCCCACTGGCCATTTCTGCAGAACCAAGCATAAGAGCAGGCCGGGTGGTGCTTTTGGAAGATCAGTTGGCAACTCTACTCACATGGCCTGAAGTAGAATTGCTTTTCTGCTTGTACATTCAACTTTCCTCATTAAAGGCAGTTTCACGCCTTAGTGTGATAGATTAAAGAACCCCTAACATGCACAAATCAAGTGATGGATGTGTATCTCCGCATCCTACTCTTGGCTTCTACTTTAATTAGTTCATTCTTTACATTGCTTTTTTAAGATTCTGCCTTTTTTCCAAGGAACTTGAGGCAGCACACATAGACCTGTCTCACAGCCTTTCATTCTCATAACAGTTCTGTGAGACAGGTCCATAGCTCAGTGGCAAAGCATCTGCTTTTCATGCAGAAGGTTCATTCCCCAGCACCTCCCGCTAGGGATGGGGGGCAACTCCTTGCCTGAAACCCTGGAGAGCCAAGGATGATGGGGGCTGGAGTCCAACAAGTTCTGGAGTTCACGGTCTTTAGAACTTAACTCTGTAGATGAGGAATGGCTGCACCTTGACTCTAGAGCACATAAAACTAAAAGGCACATACATGGATGAGCAGTAAAGAGTGACAGGAGCAGAGGTGCCAGGTTGCCTCCAGATGGAGACCCCTGATGTGCATCATGCCAACATGACGTCATGCATGTTGCACATCATGTGCAGGGAACGTCATGTCCTCTGGAGGAGGCTGAGCGCTCTGGTGGAGCCTGATACCGAAGCTGCAACACACAATGCTCACCATGTGTGAACGACAAGTGCTGGGCCACCTCAAAATTGAGGGGGCTGAAAGCTCCTCAGCCCCCTAGAGTTGAGATGCCTAGACAGGAGTGAACAGCCTGCCATATTTGGATCTGAAGAGTTTGGATTTGATATCCTGCTTTATCACTACCCGAAGGAGTCTCAAAGTGGCTAACAATCTCCTTTCCCTTCCTCCCCCACAACAAACACTCTGTGAGGTGAGTGGGGCTGAGAGACTTCAGAGAAGTGTGACTGGCCCAAGGTCACCCAGCAGCTGCATGTGGAGGAGCGGGGAAGCGAACCCGATTCCCCAGATTACGAGTATACTGCTCTTAACCACTACACCACACTGGCTCACTGGCGCTCTCCCTCCCTCCCTCCCTCCCTCCCTCCCTCCCTCCCTCCCTCTCTCTCTCTCTCTCTCTCACACACACACACACACACTCCCACACCCACTCACCCCCCCACACCCACCCAAACCCCTGCACCCACACAAACACACCCACCCACCCACGCACACACACACACACCCTTCCTGCAACTGCTGAGGGAAATTTTGTCGAAAACATGCTGAGAGGACAACTTCATTTTATCAAGAGTATCTTTAATCCAAAGAACAAACACCCCTTTGGTTTTTCAATTTAGGGGTGGGCCGTGACTGCAGAATGAATGAACGTCACAGAACAGTGTGTCCAGCAATGTTGAAGGGTGCCACGGGGTGAGGCCATGGACTGTGAGCCTTGACTTGCAGTTAGGAGTTGTGGTTGCAAATACATAGCTGCCTTCAACTGTGAAAGCTGGCGATGGTATTGTTATGGGCTTGCAGGGGGCAAGAATCCCCTAAAATCCTGGGCACCAGGTTCTCCCCATAATCTCTGAAATTAGTAAATGTGGGGTTTGAAGTCAAGCTAACTTCTCCAGTAGCTGGGCTTAGGGAAGAGAAGGATGGAGTGAGCAAAACTCCACGCAGGGCAGCAGCCATGCTGGCTGGCTGGTGCAGGCTGTTACAGAGAGACATAGGGATGGCGCTTAGGATGCTTCTGAATCCATTCCTGTGCTGCTGGGAGCTCTCTCTCCATAAAACTCAAGTGTAAATATGTGTGAATAAGCCATGTTTCATAAAGACGCAGTTGTCTGCTGTGTCTCGTTCCAAAGGAACACAAACCTTGGTTAAGTGCCAAGACTCCTGGAATCTTTCTCCTGCTTGGCAGACATTGGGGTGGCTGGGAACAGTATCTTGTTGCATTATCTCCTGTCTCCAGATTATGATGAGGATGATATTTTTTTGAAAGATTTTCATTTATAAAGGAATAATGTGATAAAAAGGGAAGGAGGAAAGAAAGGAGGAAAAAGAAAAAAAAACACGTGCAAAAAGTACAGTGTACAGTGGTACCTCTGGTTGCGAACGGGATCCGTTCCGGAGGCCCGTTCACAACATGAAAAGCCCTATCTGCGCAGGTGCACGACGCGATTTGGCACTTGTGCGCATGCGCGAAACATGATTTAGCACTTCTGCGCATGTGCGAGTGGCGAAACCTGAAAGTAACCCTTTCCGGTACTTCCGGGTCGTCGCGGGACGCAACCTGAAAAAACGTATCACGAAGCAAACGTAACATGAGGTATGGCTGTAATACATTAAGTAAAGTCAATTTCATTTCTATCAATTATTGTATGTAAGCAATATTATATGGTTGCTAATTGCCCTACTACATTCTGTATAAACTCACTGCAGATATCTATATCTCCTGTCTCCAGATTATGATGATGAGCAGGCTGGCATTCCCCTCCCCCCCTTTTTTGCTCGGCAACAGGAAAGATTGTCTCATCGGCTGGGTTGGAGGGAAGATGGTTTTTAAAATAGCCATTTAGCCGAAACAAACTGCTCACCACTTTTACTTAGTCATTCCCGAAATAGCTGAGGGCCACATTTAACATTCCACCGTGGTAATTTTTCCTGTCTGAGCTGCAGGCTTACAAAACTGACAAGAGATATTGTGGGTGCCCTTAGGATTTATGGGCCCAAGAGCTCAATGGAGGCAGGTGGGAGAGTGGATAGAGCAGGGGGAGGTAATGTGATGCTGTTGGACTCCAGTTCCCATCATTCCTGACTATCGGTCATACTGGGTGGGGCTGATGGGAGTTGAAATCCAACAACATCTAGATAGCAGTACAATGGCTACCTTGGGCTAGAATGTCAGAGTAGGAGGTGGGCAATCCAGGTTCAAATCCCTGATCAGCCATAGAGGAAGCTTGGTCTACGTCAGTCTGTCACACCTAGCCCTACCTCGCAGGGTAGCTATGTTGATCAAAGAGACTAACATTTTAGCTCAAAAGTATTTTGATCTGCAATGTGTACTTAAGCAGTTTCTCATCGCACAATTATTAAAATGTGTATTTTTCCGTAACAGGAACCAGCAACTCTGTATATTATACTTTTTTTGCAGAGTATTTTCTTTTAAAGGAGGACCATTTTTTCCTTGATAGACACTGGCTCATTTTTACCATTTATCAAAAAACTAGTGGGGGAGGAATAGAGAGGATTTTTTTAATAGTTTTTTTATTTAAGTAAAGATAATTTTTATTTTTTTACAGAAATCTACAAGTTCTGTTGCTGGTGCAGGGCTGCTTCTACTATGCAATTAGAAAGTGGGAATCAGTTGCAAATCCCCCGTTTTAATAATCTCTTAGGATTCAGCAATAGCACAAAAAAAGAAGAAATAATTTGTGTGTGATTCGTGAGACTGAGTCTTTCAAACCCTAATGACTTCATTCAGCAAAGTGTAAGGAAGATAGGAATCTGCCTTACACTGAGAGCAGATCTCCACTGGTTGGTTATAACCTTAAAAAACGTTGTAAAAATGTGACACCAGAGGGCACTGTACAGCAGCGATCCATTGGCAATGGGAAATTGCATTGAGAGCTATATGACTTTTTTTTTACAGCATTTTTACAGATCAGTGTAGATCCAGCCCGAGTCACAGATCTTTGGTTCAACCTTCTGGCAAAGGAAATGGACAAGGTGGTGGAGGCAGGCTGGGCATAGATATCCCAGAGGTGGATCGGAGTGAAGCCTGTTGGCCCAGTCCAACCCATCCTGGGGTGGAACCGGACATTCAGCCCACCGGTCATTGGATAAACAGCTAGCAGGCCAGAGTCCACTTTCTAGGCTGGCGTGAAGCTGATCTGGGGTTGTGCCGGCCCGGAAAAACACCTCAAGTCTATGTCCCATGACAGATCATGGGGGGCACAGAAGGCACCGTCGTGCAAAGGCGGCAGACCCTAAAGATAAGTGTCATTGTCAATGCTAACTGGAAGTCACTCTGCAAGGTTTCGGGCAGCAGTCCCTCCCAGCCTTACCTAGAGATGCTGGCTGGGGTTGAACCTAGGACCTTCTGCATGCAAAGCAGTTCTGCATGCAAATAATAATAATAATAATAATAATAATAATAATAAATTTTATTTATACCCTGCACTTCCCAGTTCAAAAACTGGGCTCAGGGCTGCTAACAACAAATTTAAAACACTTAATTGTAAAAGCAGCATAAAATACAGTATAAAAACATGAATAACAATAAAATTCAAAATTCAGAAATCAATTTAGGGGAAATAAGCATTAGATAATCTCCAGGGCTAGCTGGCTGAATTGATCCTACTTGGGCCAGCGAGGAGGCCAGGGGAGAATTAGCTGTGGGGTCTCAGAGCGGGTAATCTTCATAAAAGGGGAGGGGGAGGGAAGAAAAGGGAAATAAAAGATCAGGGTGAATTCAAATTAAAGGCCAGGGGAATAGCTCTGTCTTACAGGCTCGATGGAAGGAGGTTAAATCCGGAAGGGCCCTAGTCTCATGGGACAGAGCATTCCACCAGGTCAGAGCCATCACTGAAAAGGCCCTGGCCCTGGTAGAGGATAGTCTGACTTCCTTAGGGCCCGGGACCTCTAAACTATGGTTATTCATGGACCTTAAGGTCCTCTGCAGGGCATACCAGGAGAGGTGGTCCTGTAAATACGAGGGCCCTAAGCCACAGTTTCCATAGAAATAATAACAGTTTCCATAGAAAATGTCCTTGCATAAACAAAGCAATCTTAGCCTTCTGCTGCTTCTTGAAACTTCTTCTCTGTTTCTGGAACAAATGATCCTCTCACACAAAGAGAGACTATCCAACACTACCACTGAGCTATGGCCCCTCAAGAGAATATCTAAATCATGTAGGCTGCCACGTCCGTATCTAAAGGCAGTGTGGCTCTGAATGTATTTGGCACACATTTTTACATCTCTTATAAAACCATTGGTTCTTCTGGCATGGAGAAAGTAAACGAAGAATTCTCTCTTTCTCTCATAACTCGTGGGCATCCAATGACGCTGAATGTTGGAAGATTCCGGACAGACATAAAAAAAGGACTTCTTTGCACAGGGCCTAGTTAAACTATAGAATTCACTCCCATATGGGGCAAGGATGGTCACCAGTGTGGGTGATTTTAAAAGAGGGTTAGACAAATTCACAAAGGAGGTGGTTATCACTGGCTCCCAACTACAGTGGCTGTGCTCTGCCTAGACGGTCAGAGGCAGCAATGCTTTTGAATGCTAGATGCCTATGTAAGAAAGGGCGCATGCCTGTGGTGGACGTGCCCCAAGGTAAAAGACTTCTGGGAAAGGATTTATAATGAACTGAAAAAGGTGTTGAAAAACACATTTATTAAGAAACCAGAAACCTTTTTACTTGGTATAGTGGGGGGTGAAATCCCAAAAAAGGATGTTACTTTTTTCCTGTGTGCCACAACAGCTGTAAGAATATTATTAGCGAAGAATTGGAAGAAACAAGATTTACCAACTATCGAAGAATGGCAGATGAAGATGATGGACTATATGGAACTTGCCGAACTGACTGAGAGACTCCAAGACCAGAGAGACGAGACGGTGGAAGAAGTTTAAAGAATATTTGAAAAAATATGTTAATATTTAAATCTTAGAATAGCTTTGGAAGTGGATATAGGCTGTAGGGTTAGAAGTAGAAGATAGTGTATTTTAAAATATTTTAAAAAAGCTTAAAAATTATGATATATGTAAACTGCTAAAGATGAGGTAAAATGAAAATCAGATGGGGGGACTTGGGGAAGATCACCTGACATTGTTTAGAAAAATTAACGATAAGACAAGAATTTGTTTGTATTGTTTGTTTTTCTGTTTATTTGTGCTATAAAATGAATATTTTTTTTTTGGAAGAAAAGAAAGGGCGCGTGCCTGTTGTGTTCTCCTCACGCAGCCATGTAGCATCGCGAAGAGGCGTGGAGCTGGCAGGGCAGTGTGAGTGCAGACTTCAGATGCATGACTGTTGCCCACTCCCCCTGGGATACGGGCGGGCAGGGACGCAGCTGTACAGGGCTGGCAGAGCGTTGAGGAGCAAAATGCATTCCCTCAAAATATGCCCGGGGCCACTGCCCCTCAGGCGCTCCCCCTGAGACGCTGCTGACTAGATGAACCATTGTCTTGATCCAGTAGATTCTTATGTACACTTTTGTGCACCAGCTGCTGCAGAACTGGTGTGTGTGTGTTGGTGTGTGTGTGGAGGTTGCCATAACACTCTGCAAGTGTATTCCTCTGTACCCTCATCAGCTGCAGTGGGAAGAGGGGCCCTATTCAGCTGTCCATCAAGCTGCCACCAAGAACCATGCTTTATTTGATTATTTCCCCCTTTGGCACACATTTGCGGTACACTGCTGCCGTCGTTTTGCCCAAATGCTAAATCCATTTGCCAATGGAAAGGCAGGATATGAAGTAGAAAATAAGGTAGAGTTGTTGAAAAATAAAATTTTGAGGGCCTAAGATGGTACGCTGAGCTAGGAGATTGGAGAGCCACACCTGCTTGGCACGGAGCAGTTTCCAAATTCTCTCTCCCCTGGTCTGCATCGCAAGAGCGTGAGAGGGCATTGCTGTAACAAATCTGTTTCTGGGTGGATGTTTCATGGGCCAGGTTTGATCTGGGGAAAGAGTGGAACTGTTTTCCCATGAGGAGGATTGAGGATGTTTTGAGCAAGAAGGCTAGGCAATTGAGCAAGCGAAACTCATGGATGGAAATGGGAGAAGCTGTGTGGGTAGAGATCAGCAAGTGACTTCGTTCCGTACTATGAAGCTGAATGTTGGAAGATTCAGGACAAAGTAAAAGGAAGTATTAGTTATGAAGTGCATAGTGAAACTATGGAACTCACTGCCACAGGAGACAATGATGGCCACTAACTTGGATGGCTTCAAAAGAGGATTGGACAAATTCATTGAGAAGGCTTAATAGCCACATTGGCTGTGCTCAATGCCTCTAAATACCAGTTGCTGGAAATCATAGCAGAGGAGAATGTTCTTGTGCCCAAATTCTACAGGCCGGTTTCTCCCAGGCATCTGGTTGATCACTGTGAGAACAGGATGCTGAAGTAGATGGGCCATTCACCTGATTAGCAGGCTCCTCTTATGTCCTTGTGTTATGGCTCCTTAATAGCCATAACAGTGTGTGGGTGTGAGAGAGAGAGGGAGAGGGAGAGGGAGAAGGCAAAGGCAGAACATTTTGTTCCATCAAGGGAGGTTTCATCCCATCATCTGACTGTGGCACAGCTATTGCTGAACAGGTGCTGGGGGAGAGAGGCATTACTCAGATTGTTAATGCTAGTATTTTTGGTTAATGGTTAATGCTAGTATTTTGTTGTGGGGTGTGGGAGGACTTCAGCAGTACTTAATGAGAGGTTCTTTCACTTGGAAACCCTTTCCCTAATCCTGAATGTGTGAGGGAACTGGCTGTGGTCCTGTGGCAAAATTTGCATGACGCTTCTCAAGATGAAGGAGCAGGTTTTTGTTTATATTTGAATAAAGTTGGACGCCATTTTGAATTGAGTTGGCCAGCTGAATTTTTCAGAACCACACTGATTTTAACCACTGATTTCAAAATTGTACTGATTTTTTTAAAAAATGTGGTTCCTTAGAATTCTACTTTCCACTAGTGCTCAGTAAATTGTGTAGTGGAGCCTTCAGGATGACCGAAGTTGGAACCCATAGCCTCTCAAGAGCACCTGGTTGAGTAACCCTGAGCTAAGATGAGGGAAGCTCCACAGCAGCTGACTAACTTCTGAGCGTGCTGTTGAAGACGCCTGATAGGAATGCAAGATAAAGAAAGCAGCACCTCCTCTGTGCATCCCAGCCTTTGGGAATTTCCCTTGTTGTTTACCTGCCCAGTAACATCACCTGAGAGAGGCGGACCCGTGAGAAGCTGCAG
Organism: Podarcis raffonei; assembly: GCF_027172205.1. Lineage (NCBI taxonomy): Eukaryota > Metazoa > Chordata > Lepidosauria > Squamata > Lacertidae > Podarcis > Podarcis raffonei. The sequence goes on from NC_070616.1 coordinate 25,622,556, forward strand.
TTCTGGATGGTGAATTCACTTGGGCTACAATCCTGTGCAGACATAAGACTTGTTGGGTATTTCCAAGTAAGATGTGCTTTTTTATCTGCGGCACAATCAAAGAAAAATCTATCCTGTTTTGGGAAATGACCACAAGGATTTTGTGGAGGAGTCTGGGGTTGTTTAACTCTCTGTCCCTTTTACCATACAGAGTGACACCACATCCAGTAAGCCCTCCCTTGCCCAGAGTCCAGTCTGAGGGCCACACTTCACTTCCTTTGAGGGGGGGCACATGCCAGTGTTGGGCGAGGCCAGAGCAAAGCAGGTGGTTTAGTGAAGTTTACCTTTGTTCAGTAAACTTATTTCTATGCACACCGCTCTCTGTCTTCCACCCCGAAAAGCAAGAGGCGTTATCAGATTTCAAATTCATATTTAAGGACTGCTTCTCTCCATATGAGCCCACCTGGACCCTGAGATCATCCGCTGAGGCCCTTCTTCATGTGCCTCCTCCACAAGAGGGCGGCAGCACAAGAACAGGCCTTTTCTGTGGTGGCTCCCCATTTGTGGAATGCTCTCCCCAGGGAGGTTCGCCTGGCCCCTTCATGATACATCTTAAGGCGCCAGGCCTCTTCAACCAGGCCTTTGGCTGACTGATATTGTTTTTATTTTTATTATGTATTCTGTGTTTTTATATTGTCATTTTTTTCTTGTGGATAATCAATCAATCAATCAATCAATCAATCAATCAATCCAGGCTGGCAAAAACACACAATGAGAGTATGAAACAGGTTATCTTATTTCAAAAAAGAGGATTAGAGAAATTAATAAAAAGAAGATGTCTGTCGGTCTCTATTAGTAATGATAGACAAGTAGAGCCTTCCAATTCCAGTTGCCAGAAGAGGGCTCTTGCCTTTGTGACCTGCTTGTAGGCTTCCAGGAGGTGTCCTCCATCCATGTGGGACTCGGGGGGCTGGGGAGGCTGGGTGAGCATTGTCCAGACTAGGGAAGGGAGCAGGCAAGACTCCCATACCAGAGGAGTAGCTTGTCACTCGAGCCTCTGTGGTTACTTGAAGGATTGCCATTTTTCACATTTCCAGAGAGTTTCCCCATCCTAATCCAACTTTTGCCATGCTGGACTACAATTCCCATCAGCCCCAGCCAGTGCATGCTGCAAGGGTGGCGGTGCAGTCCACAAATATCAGGAGGGCGCTGTTATAAGAATTCCAAGGTCTCAAATATACAACAAATGCACACATATCTTAATATATGAACCATGTGTCTGAGCAGGAGAGCAATCCTGAAGCCTTTTCGACTCTCCCAATGACCTCTAATACTCCTCTGCAGTAAGGGAGGCAAATGGGGAAAGCCTTCCCATTGTCTTTTTGCTTACAAATCCTGTTTTAAGGGCATATTTGTGTATGAATACCAACCTAGCAGTTCGAAAGCATGTCAAAGTGCAAGTAGATAAATAGGTACCGCTCCGGCGGGAAGGTAAACGGCGTTACCGTGCGTTTTTCTGGTTCACCAGAAGCGGCTTAGTCATGCTGGCCACATGACCCGGAAGCTGTACGCTGGCTCCCTCGGCCAATAAAGCGAGATGAGCGCTGCAACCCCAGAGTCGGCCACGACTGGACCTAATGGTCAGGGGTCCCTTTAACTTTTTAGGGTGAGCCTGTGACCTGAATTCAGGAACTAAAGTATTAACCATCATAAAGGAATGGCCAGGCTGCCCAGGTAATGCAATCAGTGACCATTATCCTGGCAGACAGAATTTCTGCTGTAGACTGCCTGCTATGATGTATGTATGTTGATTTTGGGGTGGCCTTTGGCGAAGGGGGTTGGGCAATGTCAAAAGTCTTTAAAGGTTCCTGCTCACATTTGGTCAGGGTCTCTCCCTCCTTGGAAGGCAAGGAGGGAACTCTTGCAACAGAAAAATAAATATCTGCCTTGCTTTCCACTGGATCCTGCCTCCATCCATTCTTCTTTGACTGATCTTGAACTTAGGGGACTCAGAGTCCCATGGGGAGATGGGCAGCAAAAGCTAAACCCCAATTTTTACATCAGTGCCAGGTTGGCAAAGACTCCACAATCAATCCTAAGTGTGCTTACTTGAAAATTAACTCCATCAATACCAATGGAATCAATCCCAAAAAGTATGTCTGGGAGTATTAAAATATATCATGCTTTTCCTTTCAGAAATCTAACATGTGAGACCATTTCCACACCACCAAGAGGCACTTGGCCTCATTTTTGCTGCTGACCTCCCCTGTACCACAGCATTATTTTTTTCTGGTGAACTATACAGAGTTTTGACCAGTTGGATCCTCTTGCTGTTTCTAAAGTACACAGGGTAACAACTCCCGTTTGCCAATGTGCCGCTGAATGAAAAGGGTATAATTGTGTTCACTTCTTTTAGCACCCCAAGTGATCTGCAATATCCTAGTCCTCATTAAAATGGATCAGGCGTCCCGCGGCACCAATAAATCCCGTTGTTATTCTGCAGCCTCAAACGAATGTCAACATAAAGCAGGGGAGGTCGGTTTCCTGGCTGAAACTGGCTTGGAAAGGTTGTTACAGCAAAAGAGGCAGCATTTGCCCGGGGGGCAGGGGAAAAAAACCCATTCCAAAAAGTCATGGCTGTGACTTTTAACGCTGGCATAAGTAAAAAGGGAGGATTTAACCTTGTTCTTTCAGAGACTTTTGCTCACGACCTTGAGAAGTATATAAACCAGTTGAAAGTGAGCCACTAATGTGCTCCTTTTCTAACCCTTTGCTCAGTTGTCCATTCCTCACTCACTACCCTCTCCCCACCCCCGCAACACCCCCAAAAGAAGGCCACAGTTATATATAGGACATTAGGAAGCAGTTTTATTGAACCAGGGTCTTTCAAATACAATACATTTCCAAAATACATTTCCCTGAGGAAACACAGTCTGTAACAAAAGCCACTGGCAGCAAACCCAGCCTATCTTTCTGTGGAAGCCCACAATTAACCACCAATAGTCTTGGTTCATCCTTCACCCCATTTTCCTCTCTGCGTACAACCTATGGAGACAGTAGGGTGAGCACTTCTTAAGGAGCAGAGGAGTTATCCGAGTATTTCAGAGCAAATAAATATTTTACAGTCCATGGGGGTTGCCCTGCCAGCAGGGGGCTCATAATATACAGTAAATGAAGGGGCCTCCCTTAATCTGCATAATGTCTACTGATGGTTGTTTCAGAAGCTGAAGAAAGGGTGCAATTTCAAATTTGGCATATGGGCATTCGGATCTGTGTTTAAATGGAAACGCCGGGTTTTCTTTCCTCTATCGCAGAAAATAAAATATGGGAAAGGGGTGTGTGCATGTGTGTGGTGTCAGAATTTTGGAACAGCCTTCTTGAACTACATGGAGGTACAAAATGCTGCTTCCGTTGTTCGTGGTGTATAGTGGATATTCTCAATGGATCAGCCTTTCCTTCCATCCTGCCTGTGTCATCCAGTCAAATATCCTCCAAGGATAGATACCAGTTTCCTAGCACTTCTCTTTCAGAGAACTGGAAGAATTTTTTGGGGGAGTGGGGAGGTGGGATGCACAGAAGAAACTGTTGAGACGCTTCCTTTCCTAAGGTTGCATCATTTTCCCGAGCCTGATAAAATAATATTAACTTAAAATATCTGGTCTATTCCTACTCTTGCCATGGAAGATCTTAGCAGCACTGGATCCATATGCAACAGGCAGAGTTAAGTCTGTTGATTATTTAGCTTATTATTATATTTTTGTCCCCTAGGCAGGGAAAAAGAAATAAAGAAGAGACAATGTTTGGATCTTGCTCCCAGCCCCCTAAAGGCATGAGCCCTCTCTCTTTAGACGTCTCTCAGTACAGCTACCTGCTGCCGTATCTTCTAAGTCAGCAGCTGGGCTATATTAGGGATTGATGAAATAAATGTGCAAATAAAGATGCATAATGGTGTGGAAGGGAAAGAGAGTTGCAGGTGAAGGCAGAGAGGGAGGGATTTCCTTCTCGAGAAGACCAGCCACCCGCCCTTCACGTTCTGTTTGGAAGGGAAGGTGGCCACGCACGAGAGGAAAGCAGGGAATGCGTTGTTGTGGGGATTCAGGATTCAGCTTAGGAGAGGAGCTTGAAGCCGAGCGAGATGGAGAGGAGCTGCAGGAATGCCAGGAGGAAGGAGCTGCCTTGAGCTGCAGAGGCCGAGCCTTTGGGACCTTGTGTCCACTGGTGGGAGGAAGCGAAGTTATGGTGGTGGACGGTGGAGGCGTTGAAGAGGTGGGCATCAGTCGGGTTGATGTGATGCGTCGGATTGTAGGAACCAGGGGTGCTAGTGTCAGGGCGAGGGGTGGCGGAGGGGGACACCGATCTGATGCTGGTGGTTGTTGTGTCTGAAAGAAACAAATCAGATTAGCCAAGCTGTTGCGGCTTAGCAGAAAAGGATCTGTAGGTGGACTGGGGTGGGGGGAAGGCCTGAGTTCAAAGCCCTCACATAAATCAAGGCCTGAGGCGGCAGGAAGGGAAGTGGCTCAGTGCTCTGTAGGCAGAAGGTTTCCAAGGTCACTTTCCAGCCTCTCCAGGCAGGTCTGGGAAAATACTGCCTGGCTGAAAGCCTGGAGAGCCCTTGCCAGTGAGAGCAGTGTACAGTGGTACCTCAGGTTACAGATGCTTCAGGTTATAGACACTTCAGGTTACCCAGAATATAGTTAACCCAGAAATAGTACCTCAATTTAAGAACTTTGCTTCAGGCTGAGAACAGAAATTGTGTGGCAGCAGCGGGAGGTCCCATTAGCTAAATTGGTACCTCAGGTTAAGAACAGTTTCAGGTTAAGAACGGACCTCCAGAACGAATTAAGTTCTTAACCCAAGGTACCACTGTATATCAGCTTTCCCTAACCTGGTGTCCTTCTGATACTTTTGACTCCAGGTGTTTTGGACAACAACTCCTATCAGCCCCAGAATGTGAGAATGCACAACAAGCCTGCTGGATCAGGCCAGTGGCCCAGCCAGTCCAGCACCCTGTTCTCCCAGGGGCCAGCCAGACACTTGTGGGGGGAGCCTGAAAGGTATGCAGGAGGAAATCAGCACTCTGCCCACCTGCAATTTCCAAAAGAGTGATATTCAGCAGTGTAATAGCCAGCTCAGCAGCCTAAAATTTTGGGGGAAGCCTGGTGCAGATAATACTGGTGGTCTGACAGTATAAGACAACTTCCTAGGTTGTTTCCCACTGGCTAAACAGGAATTGCATCAACTTCCCCTCCTGCAAATGTTTGAAGGAATTGCCCTGAGACTGAGATTGAAGTTGGGCTATGTTAGCCAATAGTAGCCACCTCTCCCCCCACCCCATTGTTTAGATGGAAGAGAGAGGGTGGGGTTGAGAGAGAGGTTGCTTTGGATGTTACATAAGAAGAGCTCTGCTGGATCAGGCCATTGGCCCATCAGTATCCTGCTCTCACAGCAGCCAACAAAATGTGTTCTCTTTTGGGAAGCCTTCAAACAGGATCTGAACGCAACCGCACTCTACCCATTTACAATTCCCGACAGACTGACCCTGGAGGGAGACCCTTGTTTTCTCACAAAATTACCTCTTGCCAGGGTCTGAGTTTGCAGCAGGGTTGTTCCGTTGGCAAAGATGACAAAAGACCTGTTGGGAAACAAACAGAAAATGAGAATCATGAATGGTGGAAGAGAGAAGCTGTGAAATGATAGCCAAACAGCACTTCTGCTAAAAATGGGGGAGGGGATGCAGTGATGCCCGAACCCCATTTTAGCTGGCATTTGGAGAAGGGGAACAAAAATAAGAGCTTCCTTTTCATGTGTGCCTGTGCAACTATGCTGATAACTTTTAAGAGCAAGAATAGGAGATATGGATAGTTATTGCTAGTGTAATTTATCTGCATATGATCTTTCTTCAGCCAATTGGCATTTCTTGGTGATCATTGCAAAAAAAGGGGGAAATGAATCTTAAGCTTTGCTATAGAACACTCAATATAAATTAAAGCAAGCATATCCATCAGACAGGCATGAGGTGGCAGGCTGATATATGCCCCTTTGGATAAAGCAGTGCCTCGTTACACAAAGCCACATTTTGTGCCGTAAATTTATGTCTTACGTTTTGCACTTAGGAGTCACACAGCTCTCCCTGCCAACAAGGAAACATCAGGCTTTGTGTCTAGAAGTGTTGCAACCTCTCCACAAACCCTTTGCCTAAAGCAGAAGGACTCCCAGGTGCAGTCCCCAGCAGCTCCAGGTAGGCCTGGTACAGATCTCCTGTCTTAAACTCTTTACGGCCGCTGCCAGTCTGGGTAAGCAACACTAAACTAGATAGACCAGTGGTTTGATTTGCTGTGAGACAGTTCCTATGAAAGCAGAGGATAATATAAGCCCTCCCCTCAAAGGAAAAACCAGACAATTCAAAAAATTACGGCTAATTCAGCCTTCTTGATTTAAGTAATAAATTTTGATGTCTTCTCATAGGAGAAATAAGCAAGTTCTGCCACTGTTATCGCTTACACCCACCCACCCACCCAACTATCTATCAAATAATTGCTCTGATTAGTTCCCCCAGTCTCACCCTTCCGTTAAAATTCAGTTCTAACTTAGATTGGCATATTTAGTGCCTTTTGGCCTTGCAGAAGAAGCCACCCCACTATCTGTGAGAAGCTCACATGTCAGGCATGAAGGCCATGGCCATTATCCGACATTTCCTGTCCACAGGGACCTTCCCTTTACACATGGAGCTTTTGTTTAGGGGCTGAAAGTGCTAAATAGACCACAAATTTGTCCAAGCTTTTTGGGGAGGGAGGAAAATTCCTGCATCTATGTCACTGTCTCTCAACGCCGACGCCATTTTAGGAACCCTAAGCTCCTCTGTGGTAATTCAAGAGACAACTGTATTGAGAAACAATACATTCGTTGGTAGTGTGAGGCTGTAGACCCCTTGGGGCAGGGACTCTTCGGTGCAGAAAAGGCCCAGTGGTCAGGATTCTTACTTTATGAGCACAGATTCCATGTTGGCATTGGGGGCCGTCCAGCGAGTTCGGGTGCTGCCGCCGCTGGAGACGTTTTTCTCCACTAGATTCTCGACGCCACTGCAGCTGATTGGTTTGTTTTCACTTTCCCACAGACCGCTGGAGCCGTCTTCAGACGGCACGGCTTGCAGGATGACGGAAGTGCTGTTGTCAATCCCAGTAATGGTGACTGCAGAGAGAGTGGGAGAAATCACATTTTTTACTGGGAAACACAGGGAGGGGGGGCAGAGGGAGGAAAGACCTTGATGTGATGATGGGAGAAAAAATCCAGAAAGCCCACAGCAGGGCCAAAGGAAACCAAGAAACTACAGAAAGGCAAAATCTCTGCATCATTGTGGGATGTGCCGTTGTGGCATCATTTGTACAAAAAAGCGAAGACTAACAGCAGCTGCTGTGTGTAGCAATGGTGATCTGGGGAAATCCAAATCCTTTGTCTCATGTGGCCTTAGGCAAAGCCCCTCTTAAGCATCAGTTTCCCTATCTGCAGTATGGGTGCAATAAAACTGACTTATCTTAACAGGGTTGCATTGGAAGGATTACAGCGAGATAACGCACACAAACAGCTTTAAGTTCTTCTTATCATTGCTGTTGATTTATTATTATTTCCATAGCTTTGTGTGTTGTGATTTAGATGGTTAGAATTCATGGAGCCTAGAAGCCATCTGAATCTTTTGACTAAATTTATTCAAAATGTGGTGTTTTGTTTTTGTTTTAAATCTTGCCTCTCCTAAGCTTGAGGCAGCTTGTGACATTGAGGGGAATGAGTGTAAATACAATATACCATTTCATTAGAAAAGAAGCAGGAACAGGATATCTGAGCATATGATATACTTTTCTAAAGGGGAAAAAAAAAGGCACTAGGTTTCTGCTTGCCTACGCGCCATATTCTTCATTCGAGACCCCCAACTCTAAACTCCTGGTGTATGGAGACTGGCATAAGAGAGCCAGTTCAGCGTAGACAGAGACCAAGGATCAAATCACCACTCAGACATGAAGCTCCTTGGATAACCTTGGACCAGTCGTTTTCTCTCAGCCTAGACTACCTCACAGGGTTGTTGTGGGGATAAAAGGGAGGTGACAATCGGATATTTGAAAACTGCTGCCCTTGTCAGAGATCTGGGCTTGGCTGCTAGATGTTCTTGCACTGAAATGTGTGACCCTCATTGCAGCCACGGACAGCTAACCTTTTCATGCCTTCCTTCATCTTGCTGGACCAGGGAAACTGGCTAGCCTAGATGTCTCAAGAAGAGGCTGTCCCACAGCCGCTTGCAATGCAGCTTATTAAATTTGGGCTTCATTAGTGAACAGCAAGCTTTCATTTGGGGAAGATAAAAACTGGGGCGTCGTCATCCCACACAGGGACTAAAAATAATATTTGGAAATGGCAAGGGTGACACACTGTGTTCCACCCTGGGTGGAGCTGTGGGTCAAATCCCTGTTAGGGCAGCTCAGTCTATGAGGTTAAATGGCACAGTAGTCATTGTGCAAGAGATGCATGATCAAAATTGGGGAAACTCTTTCGGCACTAAGAAAATTAATACTGAATATGTTAGGCCTGGTTCTCAAGTGGTGTGAATCAATATTTTGTTCCCTTCCAATATAATCTGTGCTGCTTTCATATCATTTTGTCCTTCTGGGTATTCATTTGGTATTCATTTAAAAATGATTCATTTATTATAAAATTTAAAGTCCACCATTTCTACCAAAGGAAGATTGGGTCCTTTTTTAGTTGAAACCCGTAGGACCTTTGCATTACAGTTTAGTGACAGACTGATAAGAGCATTACAATATTACTACTATACTACTACTACTATTACTGCAGTTTTTTTCTGTGCAAAGACCTTAATAAACCACCTCTTCCTGCTTTGCAACAAACCTGTGAAATAGGCCATTATGGCCCCATTTTACAGATGGGAGACTGTGGCCAAGAGATAGTGGCATAGATCCAAGCCCATCCATCAGCTCCATGGCTGGCAGATTCACACCCTTTTGCCCAGCACTGACTTACAGGCTACTTCAGAGTTGCTCTTTCTGTATCTGACATCAACCACAATGCCTCTAGAAAGAATAGATCGCCTAACACACTGTTAACCAATGGGTTGCATTCCAGATGTTGCTGGGCTTCAGATCCCAACAGACCCAGCCAGCACAGAGATGAAGGCATATGTAGTCCAAAACCTGGAGGACACCACATTGGCTCCCCCTTCCTTGTTCTTTTGGTTTTGGTCATCCCATTAGACTGTGCATCAAACCCCACAAATACCGTATCTTCCATCCCATGTCTTTTCTGAGCTTCTCTAGGTCACTGCAGCAAGGCTAGCTTAAAATCTCAACAAGCCCTGCATTCACGGGCTGGTGGTGAGACTGGGTCCACAAGGCAAGGGTGCCCCAAAATGGCAGAACACCCTTTGGATCCCAAAGATGGCCAAAGGCAGGTTAGCTCTGAACACACAAACAGGAATGCCAAGACGCAACAGCAGCCCTGGAGACAAAGTGCAACTTACCTGTGTAGATGGCACTTGGTTTGAAATAAGCAGGTTCCACGTTCAGCTTGTAAGCGCCCCGCGTAACGGTCTTCTTGACGATATCACAAGGTGCCTGCTGAAGATAAGCAGGCGAAACAAACAGTGCCCCAAGGAAGACAAGCTGCAACATGGTAGACTTGAAGCTAGGCATGATCAGGTTGGGTTTTTCTTCTCCTCTCTGATTTCTCTCCAGGATCTGCCTGCCTTGTTGTACCTGAGATCTGGAGAGGGACCATAACTCACAGGGCTATTTATACTGCCAGACAGATGCAAATTACCTTCCTTCCACACCCTCATCAGTGGGAAGTTTCACAGGGTGACACATTTTGGCATTTGCCCTCCCTCCTCTTTACCTGCCTCTGCACCTCAGCATCTGAATGGCCTGTCTGGAGTAAGGGGGTGGGGAAAAGAGATTCGCAAACCAACTAGGAGCAGGGAGGCTTCTGCTCCTGGTGTCTCACTAGAAATGTATGTGGGCATGTGTGATCCTGTCTTTGCATGCCATGTCTCAAGAGCCAGTCCTAGGAATGGATAGGGGTGGGAGATACCAGGTAACCAGGTGGGTCTTTGTTGTGGGAAGAGGAAAATGGGTGCTCTTTTGATGCCTGAAAGTTGGCATCAAAATACCAGTCTGCATCCCCCACACCCTGGTCATTGAATCCAGATATTCCTTTTCCAGGGAGAAACTGCTAAATTAAAAAGACCCGCTGACACCAACCCCCATTTTTTTTTTTTGCATTTTCTCAGTGATCTGTTTGAATATCAAGCTCCCATCACCTGAAGTCTTTTGGAAGTGAAAAAGAGGAAGGAAAAAATTACTTTTAATCTTGTTTTTAAGTTGTATTTCAATCAATTGTTTTTATATTGGGTGTTAGCTGCCCTGAGCCCGGTCTTGGCTGGGGAGGGCGGGGTATAAATAAAATTTATTATTTGTTATTATTATTATTTTGTTGTTTTGCTAACAATTACACACACACACACACACACACATGTTGCATGAAACTAAGTTCTACGCAGAGTAGAGCAACTGAAATTAGACTAAGTTAGTCATGCTTATTACGGTAATTTCAATGGGTCTACTCTGACTAACTTGGGCTACAACAATCTAGATATTCAGGGCATTCCAAAGGAATGCCACATGTGTTATCTTTTCGTCATACAACAACCTTGTAAGGAAGGTCAGTGCTATTATCTTCATTATTTACTTAAGGGAGGAGGGAAACGATCACAAAAGAAGGACATGAAACAGGTTTAGAATATGAGGTTTAGTAAACTTCATTTACATTCATTTGCTTGTGATGGAATCAGTGCTTTTTTCTGGGGGTATGCAGGGGTACGCATACCCCTAAACATTTTGTGAATCTTTGTACTTTTGTCCATTTACTGTATTAATTTCCCCCGATTTGAACTATAAAATGGTTGTTTTCTTGAGTCAAAATGAGAGTACCCCTAAACATTTTTTTAGAAAAAAAAAGCACTGGATGGAATATAATAGTTTTGAAGAAGAGAATAGGAGGTTGTCTTTGTTTTTAGAAGTTCCAGCACAGGTAATGTCACAGCAGTGGCCTTCTTACAAAAAGGATTCCCTCCAGAGGAAAACAGGGAAGATGACATTTACGGGCACATCTGAAGACCGCAAAGCACTGGACTTCATTCCTACTTTGTACCAGGGGCCCAGTTTTTAGCACACTGAAGATGCAGAGGCACTGTGCATTTAAAGCACACGGGAACTGTAATTTTCCTCTCACAGAGCTATAATCCCCACACACTTAACAAACTACAGTTCCCAGCATTCTTTGTGGAGGGGGGCTGTGTGTACGCAGCCTGGGACGTGCTGACCCAGAGTGCATCCAGCTAACACGCTCTCCTCTGGAGAAATATGGCTCCCCCTTTCATGACCTTCTCCTCTGCCTCCCATCTACTTCCATAACAAACGCCACACATCTGGTCAACAGTTCTATTGCTGACAGCTTCCTGCTGAGAGCTGGAACTCTGGGTGAAATTTCCATGAGCTCCCAGCAGCTCAGACCCAAAACAGCAGCAGTTGGTTTGAGCCCACTGTGGCACCATGCGTGTGGCACTGAGGCCTTCTCAAAAAACAATATAGCCTTGAAAACTAAAGCTAAAACGAGAACTAAAATTCCACAGTGGATTTCTAGACATCCATCCCCAGAAGGTCCTAGTGGGAAGCCTGTCCAAAAGATCAGGAACTTTTCCATGACTTCATCCCAGACTTAATTACACCCTTCACCCCCTCCCTTCCTTTGAGGTAGATGATTAACTCCTCCGCTGGGTTTCTTTACATAATTGGTGACTTTCCATCCTATTCATCCTTCAGATACCCCCAACCTCTGCCAAAGGCCAGTTCATGACACAGAGATGAGTCCCTGCTCTTCACCATGACAGCCGTAGCCAAAAGCCGATTGCCAAATCACAGGTGAGGCAAGAGCTCAGGGAATGCATTTGCAGGCATCTTGCCCACTTAAAGGCTGCTCTGCAATCCACCATTCCTGTTGCTTCTACATTCCAGTTCTTAAGCAGCCAGGAATATTACCCATGCTTTGCCTTCCAGGCATTGAGGGCAGGAATGATTCCCTCAGCCTCCCGCCCTGATTTATGCATCAGCTTGTTTTGCTCAATTGCAAATGATTCAGAGAGAAGGTGGAAGATGCAAAGGAGTACATATAACTAAGGTCAATCACGGAGGGAAAGTCCCAGATTCCATAAGCACAGAGTAGAACCAGATGGGGAAAAAATGCCCTGGGATCAAAACACCATTTGCCCTGCTTTAAAAATAGCTCCCATTAGGACCGGGGCATCTTGGGCCAGTATTCCATAATGTGGCTGGGTTAGCAATTGCAGCAATCACCAGCTCATGTTCTTTTTTCTTTAAAGAATCTTTATTAAACAATCAACATTAACTTACACAACAATACGCAATAACACAGTATATACAAACTACATACGCATACTTTACAGTAAAAGAAGAAGAAAGAGAAGGATGAAAGATGGAATAAAATAAAATAAACTTCTGATTATTCTCATAATAGTTTCTCATTTTGTTATTTTACACACAGTGCCTTATTATTATTTTTTGCTTTCCTAATTCTTTCCCAAGATATTCTGTTATTTATCATCTATATATTACACTGGTTCATGTTCTGAGGGGTTTATTTTATTTATTTTTTTATGGGTCTAGAGCAGGGGTAGGCAAACTAAGGCCCGGGGTCCGGATGCGGCCCAATCGCCTTCTAAATCTGGCCTGTGGGCGGACTAGGAATCTGCATGTTTTTACATGAGTAGAATGTGTCCTTTTATTTGAAATGCATCTCTGGGTTATTTGTGGGGCCTGCCTGGTGTTTTTACATGAGTAGAATGTGTGCTTTTACAGTGGTACCTTGGGTTAAGTACTTAATTCGTTCCAGAGGTCCGTACTTAACCTGAAACTGTTCTTAACCTGAAGCACCACTTTAGCTAATGGGGCCTCCTGCTGCTGCCACGCCGCCGGAGCACAATTTCTGTTCTCATTCTGAAGCAAAGTTTTTAACCTGAAGCACTATTTCTGGGTTAGCAGAGTCTGTAACCTGAAGCGTATGTAACCTGAAGCGTATGTAACCCCAGGTATCACTGTATTTAAAATGCATCTCTGGGTTATTTGTGGGGCATAGGAATTCGTTCATTTTTTCCCTCCAAAATATAGTCCGGCCCACGACATGGTCTGAGGGACGGTGGACTGGCCCACGGCTGAAAAAGGTCGCTGACCCCTGGTCTAGAGCCATGGCTCCCAACATGGGGCACACACCGCACAGGGGGACAATTTGATTTTTAAGGGGGGCAATTTGAGAATGAGTTATTAACAGTTAATGGCCTTTTAGGCTTCCTCCACGTGAATAGGACTTCACTTTTTCAATAATAAGAATTATATGCCACAGGGGTGGGGGCGTCAGGATTTTAGAGATGCTTAGGTGAGCCATGGCCAAAAAACAGGTTGGGAACAACTGGTCTATAGCGCAAGTGGTCTCCCTGACTGATCCAAGCACCTTGTCCACATCCTCGCACCTTACCAACTGAAACTCATTCTACACAACAGGACTAGACAGTGCTCTGGACACCTCTCAAGATTCATCTGCTGTAACAGTTGAGTCAACGTCCCGGCAGATGCAAGCAATTTTATCCTCAAAATGCTTTGCAAACTAGTCATTGTGAGCTAGTGTCAGTTCTGCAACCTCCTTTGGGCCGGAGTGTAAGAGGTCTTGCATGACCCGGATGCAATACCTTCGTTGCAGCCTTCCTTGCCACTAGGTAGACTCGATGACGAGTGTTTGATTGCCTTTGACTGGAGTTTCCCTCCACTCACATTCAAGCTGCCTCCTAGCTTGTTACCTTGCTTTAAGCTCAAGGGGTATACCAGGGATCCAAGCAGGCTTCACAATGCGGGAGATCATGTCAACGGCCCGAGCCATTTGGGTGTTCCAGAGGTCGGCCAGGGATTTGACAGTAGTGCCAGTCATATCAGCCAGAAACCCGCCAGAGCCATCTGGAAACCCATTGGGATCAATCAGCCTCCAAGGATGGAGCATCTTCATAGGTTCTCCACCTCCGCAGAGGCGAAAAGGTGTTGAAAGCCTACATCTCAACAGGTAACAATCTGACCATTACAAGGGATTGATGTCAATATCTCCCACTTTTAGATCACTCTCTTCCTGCCACATGCCAGTGAAATGTTGGGACAGCCCCATGGTCGTCATGGTAGTCATAAAGTCAGAGACAGCCTAGCATTTAGCAACAGCAGCCACAGACTGGAGGGCTGGCTGATAGGACAACCACAGTTCCCCAGGTTGGAGGAGGGGCGGCTGGCACACAGCACAGTCACTAACTGTCCTCTGGTAATCTCTAGGTTAGATTACTGCAATGTGTTATATGTAGGGCTGCCTCTAAAGGCAGTTCAGAAATTCTAGCCGACCCGGACCCTGGAATCATCATCTGAGGCCCTTCTTCATGTGCCTCCTCTGCAAGAAGTCCAGAGGGTGGCACACAGGAAAGGGCCTTTTCTGCGGTGGCTCCCTGCTTGTGAAATGCTCTCCCCAAGGAGACTCACCTGGCGCTTTCATTACATATCTTTAGGCAGCAGGAGAAACTTCAACCAGGCATTTGGCTGATTAACATTCTATGGTCTTTTGAATGTGTCAGGGCATGTGGGTGTTATTGGTTTGTTTTGCTACTACCTTTTGTGTTTTCATTTTGTATTTTTGGGTTGTGAACCACCCTGGGATCTTTGGATGAAGGGAGGTATACAAATTCAATCAATCAATCAATCAATCAATCAATGCCTGTGCCATGTGCCCCTTACCCTGCCTGTCCCACCTCCCACACCATACCGCCTCCTCCTTTGAACCACTGTTATTGGCCACCCTCTGCTCTCCCCAGCTCCTCTGCTTCCAGACATATCTCCCCTCCCTCAATAATTACAAAGAACCACCCAAAAACCCAATACTCTGGTTTCTCTTCAGAACAACGACAACAACAAAAACCCTACATGTATTAAAAATGGTTAAAACGATTGTAGCAGAGCCCAGGTGGAATCTACACACATAAAAAATGCTGTGAAAATGCTTTATTTTCAAACGTTTTGAAAAATATATTGAATTTTGCGTAGCTCACTATCTCCAACTAGTGTCACATTTGTATATTGCACTTTAAAAAGGTAAAGGGACCCTGACAGTTAAGTCCAGTCGCGAACCACTCTTTACAACACATTTAAAACGTTTTATTTGCAGCTGTGTAGCTGAGTCCCCAGTCTCTGCTTTGTCGCTGGTGCTGCAGCAGCAGATGTAGATTGGATGAAGATGCAGTCACAAGACTACTGCCGGTCTCAACTGCTGGGGCTGGCTGATGGTGAGGTTCAGGAGATTCAAGGAGGGACAGGGTGGCTGTAGATGGTGAGGGGACTGAAGTCTCCCTGGCATGGCAATCTCTCTTGTTCGCCTCCATGCCCCAAACAGCAGTTCCTTGGAAAACTGCTTTGACTTTCTAGACATGGGAAAAGTGAAAGTCTGGGTGAGCCTAGAGTTACAATTCTCAGAGTTCCGGAGAAGGAGGATTGATTGTCAAACCACTCTGGGAACTGCTCTGTGTAGGAAATAGGGAACTCCTAGCAACTTCCAGCACTCATAAACTATTGTCCCCAGGATATTTTGGGGTAAGCCTTGGCTTTTCATGCTGATATAACATTGCTTTAAATGTGCACTTGTTGATGGGACCTGAGTTACTTTTCGCTTTTGATGTTTTGATTGTTGAGAGCACTCTTGGATGTTATGCAAGCGTCGCTGCTACTGAAAAGAGCCTTTCGTCAGGAAGACAAAGCCACAGGGCTTTGAATGAGTGGGTGTAAACCCGTCTTGCGTCGTTTCCTTGCTGGATTATTTGCAGCAGCAACTGGACAACCGGAACTGCGAGTTGTTTGTTGGTCTTAGTGGTTGTGCTATGGCAACATCTGAAGCTGCCTTCAGCATTAGCGAGCCATAGCTACCATTTATCAGATGGTGTGACATCCTGCTTAAGCAGTTCCTCTCAATAAACTGGTTCAGTTGTCCCCTGAGAGATCGTCTCATGAAGCAAAATGTTTGGGCTTCTCAGAAAGCTAACTGATTCTTCTGCACCTTTGACATTTTATCTTCTTTTTGCTTGGGGCACTGGGAGCACTCATCCTTTGATTTTCCTGGCCCATATTTCCCGAGACGGTGATAATGTAGAATAATGACCTACAACAAAATGTTGCAGTGTGTCATCTACTACTACCACTACTACTACTACCACTACTGTTACTATTTTTAGAAGAAGAAGAAGAGTTTGGATTTGATATCCTGCCTTTCACTCCCTTTAAGGAGTCTCAAGGTAGCTAACATTCTCCTTTCCCTTCCTCCCCACAACAAACACTCTGTGAGGTGAGTGGGGCTGAGAGACTTCAGAGAAGTGTGACTGGCCCAAGGTCACCCAGCAGCTGCATGTGGAGGAGCGGAGACGCAAACCCGGTTCACCAGATTATGAGACTACCGCTCTTAACCACCTCACCACACTGGCTCTCAGCTCTTTTATTAGTGGGAAGTGCCCTGCCACTGCCTGGGTATTCTAAAAAACTAGTACTACTACTAAAAATAGTGAGTTTTGACTTGTGACACCACAAAATAATGAGCAAAACCATGGTTTTGTCCACCATCTTGATTCAAAATGGCGCCTGCACCAAAACATCAGCAAAGACCCTCACCACCTCAGGAGACCTTGTGGTATGTTTAGCGAAGTTACCTCAAAGGCTTCCAAACTCTATAGAAAACAATTGGATAGACAGGAAAACCATTTCCCCAAAGACAATCTATTAATCTATATCTATCTATATTTATCTATCTCTATCATCTATCTATCTATCTATCTATCTATCTATCTATCTATCTCTATCATCTATCTATCTATCTATCTATCTATCTATCATCTATCTATCATCATCATCTATCTATCTATCATCTATCATCTATCTATCTATCTATCTATCTATCTATCATCTATCTATCTATCATATCTCTATCTATCTAATCTATCTATCTATCTATCTATCTATCTATCTATCTATCATCTATCTATCTATCATCTATCTGTCTATCTATCTATCTATCTATCTATCTATCTATCATCTATCTATCTATCTATCTATCTATCATCTATCTATCTTCATCTATCTATCTATCTATCTATCTATCTATCTATCTATCATCTATCTATCTATCATCTATCTATCTATCATCTATCTATCTATCTATCTATCTATCTATCTATCTATCTATCTATCATCTATCTATCTATCTATCATCTATCTGTCTGTCTATCTATCTATCTATCTATCTATCTATCTATCTATCTATCATCATCTATCTATCTATATCTATCTATAGCATCTATCTTATTTCTTACCTTCCTTACATGTCCTGCCACTGGAGACTTTGAGGTGCTTAATGATAAAAGGGGAAGATGAGGGGAACAAAAGGAAATAAACCTTGAGAAATGTCCTTTGGCTGAGATTAGCCCTTTATAGAAGTGTTCTAGAGATCAGCCCTCTCCCATTATTGTTTGCACCCTGGAAAAGAATCTGATGTTGGGAAAGATTGAGGGCACAAGGAGAAGGGGACGACAGAGGATGAGATGGTTGGACAGTGTTCTCGAAACTACCAACATGAATTTGGCGAAACTGCGGGAGGCAGTGGAAGATGGAAGTGCCTGGCGTGCTCTGGCCCAGGGGGTCACGAAGAGTCAGACACAACTGAACAACAACAACAATGCCACCATTTAGAAAACCTGAGCACTTAATTGGAGGAAATGCCTCCTTTTACAAGCATTTGCACTCTTTCATTTGAATGGGGCCCCTCCCAAAAGAGCTTTCTGGTGGATCATCCTCAGCTGCTTCTGGCTAAATAGGGGTTTCCGGCTCCTAAATCTGCCCACCAAAACTCAGTCTTGTGTATTTCCCAGAAAACCACTCACATCTTCCATTTGGCTTTGTTAAAAAGATAATAAAATGATGAAGGTCAGGATAACCACAGTGAAGCTGAAAGCTTTCGAGAATTGATTTGCTATTCTGTTAAGATGTTATTTAATTGGATTTTAATAAAGACTTAACTGGGCATCATCTCTGTTTCCTAATTCTTTCCCTTGACCTGCCAAAACCAAAGGAAACCTGAATGGAAAGGACTATTCAAGACAGATAGATAATATAAGAGCAAGCTTACGTTAATATATTTTACTTTAGTCCGGTTAATTAAGCAATTATATTTATGCTTTGGTTTTCAGCCAGAATTGGCTCCCAATGCAGCATGCATTTAAAATCAACACAGAGGTATGATATAAATAGTAATGTGATGGTGTGTGTGTTCTTGTGTTTGGCAGTCGCTTTTGACCCCCATCCCAGCTGATGTGAGTTGTTGTCGAAAACCTCTGAAGGTCACCAGGCTGGCAAAGGTTCCTTTGGCATGAGGGATACCTCAGTTGGTAGGGCATGAGACTCTTAACCTTGTGGGTTCAAGTCTCACACTGGGTGAAAGATTCCTACATTGCAGGGGGTTGAACTAGATGATCCTTGTGGTCCCTTCCAACTCTACAATTCCATGATTCTATGAGAAGGCTGTTAGAAACTTCTGCTTTCTAATGCTTGGGGATATCTCCCAGTCTATATCCAAGTTTGACATCTGAGAGTCCATTAAGCACAGTTCCAGTTGCTGGAAACTTCAATGGGGGAGAGCGCTGTTGTGATCAAGTCCTGATTTGGACTTCCCAGGGATATCTCGTTGGCCACGGACACGATCCCACTTCTCCCTTTGAGACGTGGATTGCACACACATTTGTTGTCAGAACACAGGGATAATGTTTCTGAGAATTCTACATTGCTAAAGCAGGGCAAAGGGTTCTGGGAATTTCGCGTCTCTAATTGTCTCTAGGATGAATACACAGGGCTTCTGTGTATTTATCCTAGAGACAATTAGAAGAATTACCGACAAAAGAAGAATGGAGGATGAAATTGATGGACTATGCAGAATTGGATAAACTAACTGGAAGAATTCGAAACCTGCGGGACCAGAGATTCACAGAAGACTGGTGTAAATTTGCGGACTATTTGAAAAGTAATTGTCATGACCAGATTACGTTTGTAGGTTTGCAAGAAGTTTTGTGAGGTAAATTATTTGAATTATTGCAAAAATGGTTAAAGAGGTGGATTGTGAGTTAAGATAATTAACGGCAATAGGAATTTAAGGAATGCAGAAGAAATGATAAAAATGGTGGATCATCAGAGGTGCTGATGGAAGTCCAAAAAGATTGTATAAGATGTGAAGTTCTGTGGAATGTATAATAATTGGTATGTTGAAATTAATAGGAGAAATACACAGGGCAATTATTCCGCAGTCCAGTTCTGGAAACTGAAACAGGCCATCACTAACTTCAAACTCCCACCTTTCATCCCAAGTCTGTGATGCTGGGCTGTGGATGCACTCTGTATATCCTCAGAAACCCTCCCATTCTTTTTATGTCATTGCTTCACATATTCCAGACCTGGGGAAGCAGGAAACGAAAAGAACCAATGTTCTAGGAATGTGCTGGCCCTCAGACGAACGCCATATGCTATTAAACTAATTTATTTATTTATAGAACCTTGTTGCTGTGTGTGACGTTTTGCACATTAGCATAAGGGGAGGGGTGGTGGTGGAAACCCCACATCCCATGAGGATTAAAGTTCATTTGTGTCCGGATTTACTTTGCATTCCTGGACACCGTGTGTATTTTCCTTGACTAATCGCTTGAGGTGTGTTTGGTGTGAGGACAACGTTGGAATGGAACAACAACAGAACGCCCAACCCAAGTGGCATGGCAAAAGAGCGATGGGAGACTCTTCTGGATTGCACAAGAAGCGCCAACATCTCCTCTTTGCCTTAGTTTTATCCCCAGAGGCAGTTTCACCTGATACTACAGCCTCACCTCAGCTGAGTCTAGAAGCTCCCTAGAGCATGGAGACTCCCAAATAGATACTGTCCCTGAGGCCAGGGCAAAAAAGAAGTGGAACCCCAATGAGCGATCCCCTTTTTTCTACATAAACTACAAGGATCCTCATGGCGTCTTGATGACCAACATACTTTATTATGGCTTAAACCAGAGCTTCCCAAATGGGGTCCTGTGAGCTTCAGCCATAAGGGTTCATGATGTGAACCAGACATACAATCTGAATTTCCTTTCAATTCAAATTGCAACGCAATAAAATACAACATAAGAAATAAAAGAAGCAGCAGAACAACAACCCTACAGCATCTAGCACAGTGCATTATAATGGCTGTAATAGGCAGAAGAGGGACGCAGGTAGCGCTGTGGGTTAAACCACAGAGCCTAGGACTTGCCAATTAGAAGGTCACCGGTTCGAATCCCCGCAACGGGGTGAGCTCCCGTTGCTCGGTCCCAGCTCCTGCCCACCTAGCAGTTCGAAAGCACGTCAAAGTGCAAGTAGATAAATAGGTACCGCTCCAGCGGGAAGGTAAACGGCGTTTCCATGCGCTGCTCTGGTTCGCCAGAAGTGGCTTAGTCATGCTGGCCACATGACCCGGAAGCTGTACGCCGGCTCCCTCGGCCAGTAAAGTGAGATGAGCACTGCAACCCCAGAGTCGGCCACGACTGGACCTAATGGTCAGGGGTCCCTTTATATAATAGGCAGAAAAATCATTAAGTGGCCTGCCAAGGCGATCAGCAATTTTCAAGTGGCCATGGCAAGGAACTTTTGGCATAAACGTAAGTGGCTTAGAGTCCACTTCATCAGATAAGATTTGGTCACATCCACACAGCACATTTAAAGGATGTTCCTCCCCCCAGCAAAGAATCCTGAGCACTGTAGTTTATCCTTCCCCCTGTGCTACAATTCCCAGCATGCACAACAAACTGCAGTTCCCAGGATTCTTTGGGAGGAAGTTTTAATTGAATACTGTGTGTTTTGCCATGGATGCAGTAGTACATTTCTCTGTGCCGGGTCACAGCCTGATCTAAGGTGGACTTGTAGCAGCATCACAACCACCATACAAATTCATGGTAAAAACAATTAATAAATGGGTCCCCAAATTAAATGTTTGGGATAAGGGTAGATGAAAGATGGCCCTTGGGTCTGAAGAGGCTGGAGACTGCTGCTATAGCATATGGTGTAGTGGTTAGAGTGGGAGACCTGGGTTCAAATCTGCACTCCAACCATGAAACCCTCAGGGTGCCCTTGGGCCAGTCACCGCCTCTCAGCTTTATCTACCTCTCATGGTTGTTGTGAAGATAAAATGAGGAGGGGGGAAGAAAATCTTCTTCACTGCCTTGAAGAAAGGTGATGTAATGGTCAGGATTGCAGACGCAAGAGTCCAGGAATGTATTATTACCTTATCTCATAAAATTAAGAAATAACATCTAATAAAGGGGCAATTATAACAATGAACAAACAATCATTCCACAGTTCCCAACTCCAATATTGGTTACTCATTTAACCAATGATGGTTAATGATGTCAGATAACTGCTGCGGAGGCTGGAGCGGCTTTTGTCTCCGGGGTCTTCCAGCTGGTCAGAGTTTACTTTCTCCTCTTGCCTAGTCTAGCAGCTCTCTTCCCTCTTCCATTGTCCTTCTTCACCAGACCTCTCTCTTTAACTTCCTCTCTTCTGATGGTGGCATAGCGCCGCAGAACATCCCATCTCCAATCCCTGGTGTCTCCAGGTAGGGCTGGGAAACACCTCTGGTTGAAACCCCAGAGAGATGCTGCCAGCAAATATAGAGAAGGGTTGGGGAACGTTGTTCAGGCCCTCAAGGGCCACGTCCCCTTCTGGACAACCTCCCGGAGGCCACATGCCAGTGATGGGCAGGACCAGCGGCAAAAGTCAGTGGAGAAAAGAATGGAAAGCTTACCTGTTAGTTTCTACACATTCATACACCGCTCTTTAGCCAACCTCCAGGCAAGCATGAAACATTCTCAGAGTGGCTGCAAATAGGGTGTGTGGTCTGGGGAGAGTTCTGAGGGCCAAAAAGAGTGGCCTGGGGGCCGCATTTGGTCCACAGTCCTTAGGTTCCTCACCTGTGGTGTTGACAATTTTGTTTTAGGATTGCCAACTATTTTGTATAGTACACGATTGTCCCATACAGTATTTCAATGTAAAATGCCAAGTCCTTTATTGATACAATTTTGTCCTGTATTTCGGGTTTTCTCTCTCTCTCCTAAGTTAGGTAAAGGTAAAGGTAAAGGGACCCCTGACCATTAGGTCCAGTCGTGGCCGACTCTGGGGTTGCGGCGCTCATCTCACTATATTGGCTGAGGGAGCTGGCATACAGCTTCTGGGTCATGTGGCCAGCATGACTAAGCCGCTTTTGGCGAACCAGAGCAGCGCACGGAAATGCTGTTTACCTTCCCACTGGAGCAGTACCTATTTATCTACTTGCACTTTGATGTGCTTTCGAACTGCTAGGTGGGCAGGAGCAGGGACCGAGCAACAGGAGCTAAGTTAGGGATCCTCCTAAATGCATGTGTGTGAAAGGGTGTGTGAAAGGTCATGTATTGAAGCTCTGGGGAGCCAAACACAGACAGATATACAGATTCGTGTGCACGTGTGTGTGCATGCATGTGCATGTGACAAATTGCAGAGGCAGAGGCATAGCGTGCGGATGTGTGCCGTGGGCACCATTCTGAGAGGCGGTGCAAACAGGGCCACCCACAGCAGGCTCCCTCGATGGAGCCTGGCTCTGCGCCAGAAGGAGCTGAGCCTTGGCTGTGGCTCTTGTGCCTGGTGCAGCTTCGCCCCCTGGCTCAGGCCTGACCTGGCGGCGGAGAGCAGGAGGAAAGTGGGCAACAGCTTCCCTGCTCCTCTCTTACCCTGAACTGTGGTGAGAGGGCGCCCTCCACACCTTGACCCCTTGGGGGTGTGCCGCAAGTGCCCGTCCTGGGCAGCTTGGCATAATCTCCCCCCATTGTCCAGAGTGGCCATCCTGTTGGATTGCAATAAATTGTAATGGATTGCTTTGGAGTCACTTTAGCACCAGATGGAAACAGAATCGCCCCCAACCGCCCCACTCTGCCCTCTACTTTGCCGGAACCAAGGTGGCCACCCTAATTCAAAGTTAGATGGACCCCCCCTCTTTTTTAAAAAATAATATTTTTATTAATTTTCACATAGACAAATATACTTAACATATAATACAAAAAACAATACAAATGAATCAAAAACAATAAAGAAAAGATAGAGAAACAAACATAAACAAATACACTGTATTACATTTACATAACAAATTAAAATATGTAACTTCCAATAATTATCGTTATACTACTTATAATATCTGTATTCCTTGCACAGATTCATATTATTTTATTTTGTATATAAATATACATTCCACTATTATATTTTAATTAATTCTTAGATATCAGTATCACTCTATTTCTGCAAGTATCTTATTGTTCGTACAATACATTTTCAAATATTCTTTAAATATTTTCCATTCCCTAAGTACCTTTAGATTTGACATTCCTCTAATTTTTCCAGTCAATTTTGCTAGTTGCAGGTATTCTATCATAAGAATTTGAGTTAGATGGACCCCTCTCATTCCCGTTCTAAGTTCTTAGGAGTGGGCCTAGAAGTGTAATAAATAAATAAGGATCCAAAGGCAAGAACATTCCCACCAAGGTTCCATCGATTAAAGTCCACAGGGACATCCTTCTTCTCATGCTCACGTCTTCCCCTCCACTCTCCGTACCGCCAAAGGCTCGGCTCTGACGGCTTTACTTTGCAATCATCCGTCCTGCGCTGATTTAAAAGGCAAGAGTGGTTTGGGGTTAAAGCTATTGAATGTAATTGCTCAACAACATGAGAAGCGTAATTGTTCTACAAATATGTATTCTTGAAAACCAGACCTCACTAGCTTCAGGGTGCGGAGTGGTAGGCTCTGTGCTGCATGGTGCATTTGTGTTCTCGGGCGTGCATTGATTTATGTGCAGGGAGGGGGCTGCAGCTCAGTGGTTTGAATACTCTGTATGTCCCAGTTTGAATTCCTGCCGTCTCCAGGTAAGGCGGGGACAGGGACTCCTGCTAGAAACCCTGCGGAACGATTACCAGTCGATGTCTACACTGAGCTAGATAGAGCAAGGCTCTGACTCAGTATTAACAGCTTCCTATCTTCTATCTAGGTAAGTATTCTCAACACTGGCTGGCAGCAGATTTCCAGATTTAAGACAGGGGATGTTCCCACCAGCCCTACCAGAGAAGCTGGAGATTGAAATGAGGAGCTTTCACGTGAAGAGCAGAGGCTCTGCCACCAATCTACAGTCCTTCTCTAAGTCAGGTCAGTGGTACATCTAGGGATGCAGGTGGCGCTGTGGTCTAAACCACTGAGCCTCTTGGGCTTGCTGATCAGAAGGTCAGCGGTTCGAATCCCCGCAATGAAGGGAGCTCCCATTGCTCTGTCCCAGCTCCTGCCAACCTAGCAGTTCAAAAGCACGCCAGCGCAAGTAGATAAATATGTACCGCTTTGGCGGGAAGGTAAACGGTGTTTCCATGCGCTCTGTTTTCCATCATGGTGTTCCGTTGTGCCAGAAGCAGTTTAGTCATGCTGGTCACATGACCCTAAAAGCTGTCTGTGGACAAACACTGGCTCCCTCGTCCTGAAACGAGATGAGCGCTGCAACCCCATAGTTGCCTTTGACTGGACATAACCGCCCAGGGGTCCTTTACCTTTTACCTTTGAATGTTCTATACTCTCTCCATCTAGGCTCAGGTTGTATACGTATGTAAATAAACCACAAAGCATAAAGATACCACTGTCTCTGCTAATTGGGGTGGTGTGTAATAATACAAATAAAATTATTATTTTGACGATGCTGACTCTCTCTGACTTATCGAGAGAGCTGGAGTGTAAGTCAGAAGCTCATTCCCAAATGTGGGCAGAAGAGACTTCCTTTGCCTTAGGGAGAAGAAGCAACTCTTGTTCCCTTTTGACTCATCATCATACGGCATCTCTAAGACTTTCGGAGACTTGGCTGAAATCCCAGGAAAGCAAAATTTCATATAAGCAATCTGGTATAGTATAGTGACTGAGCAAAGGAGGGTGTGAGCTGGAAAGTCACATCTCTGATTTTTTCCGCAGCCAGAGACATGACCTTTAAAACTGCTGCTGGATGAGGAGGTGATGGAGGTAGAGCATCATCTGTTTCGCAACCCACCCCAAAGCATCTGCCCACTCCCTCTCAGGGTTGTCATGAGAATAAAGTGTTGTATTGGGGAGAAGGCATAGCTGTCAAGTGTCCCTTATTTGAAGGGACAGTCCCTTATTCCAGCGCCATGTCTCGCTGCTGTCCCTTATGGATGGATGTCCCTTAAATGTCCCTTAAATGATGTCCCTTAAAATTCAAAGGAAGCAGCTCCTCTTCCTCCCTCCCTGCCGGCAAGGGAGGAGGGAGGCTTCAACTGTGTTGCTTGGCTGTGTTGCTCACCCAATAAGAAGTCTAAGAACGACGGGGGGTGGTGGAGCTTGCATGCCTTGTGTGTGGCTAGTTAATGCAAGCTGAGGGGGTTTTTGAATGCTGGATGCCATTTTGTTGCACGTGCTGCTGCAAACTTTGCAGTGCAAAGCCAGGCTGGGGAGCCATCTTAAGTTGAGGCTGCATAGGCCTTGTGGTGCATGTGATTCAGATTCTATTCAGTTGAACCTCTGGTTACAAAGTTGGTTGGACAGTGTTCTCGAAGCTACCAGCATGAGTTTGACCAGACTGCAGGAGGACAGGAAGACTGGAGTGCCTGGAACAGGTGAGGCTGCAGGCCCCTTATTTTGGCTGCTGGTCCCTTATTTTCAAATCTGTAAGTTGACAGCTATGGGAGAAGGAGAACTGTGTATGTTGTTTAGAGCTCTCTGGAAGGAAGCCAGGATGCAAATGTAACAGATATGCAACAACAACAACAACAACAACAACAACAACAACAATTTTTATTTATACCCTGCCCGCCCCAGCCAAGGCCGGGCTCAGGGCGGCTAACAAGCAATAATAAAAACAAGTTGAATGAATACAACTTAAAAACAAGATTAAAATACAACAATTAAAAATACTGAAACATTAAAATATTAAAATGCAGCCTCATCACAGGAGGAGAAAGGAAAAAGAAAAAAAGAAAGAGGGGGAGGGAATCAAATTGGCTCCAAGCCAAAGGCTAGGCAGAACAACTCTGTCTTACAGGCCCTGCGGAAAGAAATCAGATCCTGTAGGGCCCTGGTCTCATGAGGCAGAGCGTTCCACCAGGCCGGAGCCAGAGTTGAAAAGGTCCTGGCTCTGATTGAAGCTAATCTAACTTCCTTAGGGCCCGGGACCACTAGGGTGTTGCTATTTATGGCCCTTGAGGCTCTCCGTGGGGCATACTGGGAGAGGCGGTCCCGTAGGTAGTAGTAGTAGTAGTAGTAGTAGTAGTAGTAATAATAATAATAATAATAATAATTTTATGTTTGGGTTGCCAGATTTCAAAAAAGTGAAAATCCAGACACAAAAGTTGTTGAGCTTTTAAGGGCAAAGTTCAGCTTTTTTGTGTGAAATCTCAAAACCAAAACAAGTACCGTCAAAATCTACACTATAGCCATACGTCCAAATTTTCCCAAACATTTAAGCAATTTCCACCAGGACGCTGTTTACAGGGGCTGAATAAAAGCTATGCCTGGGAAATTCCGATCGTATGGCAACCCTATTTTACGATAGAGTTCATGACTCACGTTTAAGGTGTAGGAAATGGAACACCTGAATTGGCTCATGGCAATTACTTAAATGGATAATAAGAATAATGAACGTTGGCAATAGGAACACAGGAAGCTTCCTTGCATACCTTGGTCCATCTATCCCAATATTGTCTACAATGACTGGCAGCATCTTCGCAGTGTTTCAGGCAGGGGACAATACCAGCTCAACCTTGAGACATTGGGGTGAACCTGAGACCTTCTGCATGTCAATCAGGTGTTCTGCCACTGAGCTTCCCCATAATACATTTATATAGAGCGGGAATCCACAAAAACAGTTTGCTTCTTCTTCTTTGGTGATCACTCTGAGAGAACAGTTTATGTGTCCCAAGAACTAAACAAATACCCATTGTGGAGGAGGGTTTCTGCTACTTCTCTGCATGATCCCGTGTTCTGGGCCTGCCTCCACCCAGTAAGCCCTTGTTGGTGGATGACGGATTGGCCACTCCACATTGAGCCGTGCCTGGATCCTTCAGTTACTCCAGATACAGAGAGCATATTCCCTGCTCTGCCCCCTATGTATCTTTGCATTATGCATTGTTCTGAGCTGGCCTCTTCTCATCTAGGTGTGTTCTCCTTGGGAGGGATTTCTTCCATTTTTTAACATTCTAAAAGTGACCCTTCTTGAGTCCAGACCAAAGAAATGTATTTCAGCTATCAGGGGTCTGTTCAAACATGTCACACTGGAGAGTTTAGACCCCACCAGGCTGGGGCCAACGGTTATTAGCACAACTGGTGGACCTTGCGTTCAGATTCCAGGAGCATAAGACACCCACTTCCTGGACTGAGTCCTTCATGCTGAGGACATCATCCACGAATTCCAAATAGACCTGGGTGCACTGTCCCTGAGAGCCTGTCTTGCCCAGCACTTTTTTGGCTCAGGCCACCTTCATCAGAATACCCTGGCCTCATTCACACATGCACCAATATCAACAGATTTCCCTGTATCTAATTACTCAGTGCTTGATAGCTGAATGTGTGAACAGACGCCACCGAAAAGCATTGCATTTGAGGCGATCTGGGGTAATAGTCAAGTTCCACCTATCAAGTTTCATTGATGACATTGGAGTCATCAAGCAATGCACAGCTCTGCGTGCGCGTGAACCTGAAGATCTAAAGAATATGTTTGAGGAGATTTCAGTGTTCCAACAACCACAGTAGCACTAACTGTTTATGCTGTTGGAAGTACAGCAGCAGAGATCATTCAGTGTGTAATTTAAGGGTTAATTCTGTCAAACTTAAAGTCACCTAGCCAAGAAGGGAGACGGGTGGAGGTGTTGCTTGGCAACCAGTCAGGGTGGCCTGATCCTCACCAAGGTAATATATGCTCTGATTGGCCGTCTAGTTCTGAGGGAGTCTTTCTCTGTATGTTTCCTTGAATCTCACCCTGCTCTATACAAGGCCTGAAGTGAAAAAAAAGACCAAACCTCTCTGTTTATTTTTCCTTATTTTTCTTTAGTTTTTTTCCTCTCAGTAAGGTATTATCCTCATTTCTTTTCTCACTGGACTCCATCGGCTGTTTAGGTGACTTTGCTAACACATGCAAGTATAGCATCATTTGCAGATGCTGGGCCAAGCCGGTAGCCGTAATCCCGCTGCCCACTCTGTATGATCTTAATCCACAGATATGGTGGCACGAGAAATGCTCATGACCCAGACTGGACAGGTGAGTCAGTGGCTTCAACTGGCGCTTGTGATACCTGTTGCTTTGCCTTGACTGACGAATTTATTTATTTATTTTTGGGAAGAAAAAAAAAAGATGGAGAAAGCCCTAATGAGCCACCCTACCTTTTAGTCCCAGCAAATGTCTTAAGAAATCATGCAGGTATATTTCAGAGTCCTTGCCTTGAGCAAGTAGACTAGTGGAGCTTGCAATTCAAGTATTTCCTGATGTGTGCAAATGATTGCACCATTATCTCTCACATTGATTAATCCAGAGTAACTCTCACCCTTAGTCAGTGGTTCAGTGCAGAGACAGGGAAACCTCAGGCCTGTGGAGAGGGGGGACAGGTGAATGTGGCCCTCTAGGCATTTCTGTTTGGCCCTCAAAATCCTTCCTAGGCCAAAACCCCTTACCCCAGGCCACACCCCCTCACGGCTTCGCATCCTCCTTGAGTGTTTTTGTCTGGCTGGAATGTGACCTTGATCCTGCTTTTTGCTGGGTGGAGGGCAGAATCGTAGAATCATAGACTTGGAAGGGACCCCCACAGAGATGTGTGTATGGGTGCCAACTTGAATAAAATATCGAGGGAGCCCAGGTAAGCCCCATCCCACATATCGCATCACATGATGCGGTGCACACACACTATTTGAATGGCATTGCCCATCAACTTTGAGGGGCCTTGGCCCCCTCAAATAATTTTTTTGGGGGGGCTGAATGCCCTTGGCCACTAGGAATTGGGTTCTCTCTCTCTCTCTCTCTCTCTCTCTCTCTCTCTCTCTCTCTCTCTGTGTGTGTGTGAGAGAGAGTGTTGTATGAAGAAAGTAGCTCCAAAAATGAGCTGCGTGTTGGACCACCCAGTCTTAGCCTAACCTACCCCACAGGGTTGTTGTGAGGGTAAGATGTGAAGGGAGAGAACTATGTTTGCCCCTTTGAACTCCTTGAGGAAAAGTGGGATATAAGTGAATAGTTTACTTTACATCTCTCTCCTCACTCCAGGCTGAGACTTCTGGGTTCCTCCAAAAGAAAAGGCCCACACAGACAGTGTCGCCCATGAATCAAGGGGGATTCCCTGCCCTGCCCTGCGGAAACACACTCAATTTTTAAATCAAGAGGGTGGAGAAAACCACTCTGAGTCAGCCTGTCTCCACTGGGATTTGGAAGGTTTATCTGCTCCTTTTAGGCAAAAGACAAAGGTATTTTGAGCCCAGCTTCAAAGAACTCTTTTGTTATTCAAAGTTTCTGGTCCATATGGTGAGTGGGATTAAAATTGAATTCCCCATCCCTTTTAGAATTACTGTGTTTCGCTCATATGCCAATTTAGGTCTATCTTAGGTCCAATTGACTATGAAAATGGATAGATTAATCAATTAAGCTGTTCTGTGGGTTAAACCACAGAGCCTAGGACGTGCCGATCAGAAGGTCGGTGGTTCGAATCCCCGCGACGGGGTGAGCTCCCATTGCTCAGTCCCTGTTCCTGCCAACCTAGCAGTTCGAAAGCACATCAAAGTGCAAGTAGATAAATAGGTACCACTCCGGCGGGAAGGTAAACGGCGTTTCTGTGTGCTGCTCTGGTTCGCCGGAAGCGGCTTAGTCATGCTGGCCACATGACCCAGAAGCTGTACGCTGGCTCTGTTGGCCAATAAAGCAAGATGAGCGCCGCATCCCCAGTCGGTCACGACTGGACCTAATGGTAAGGGGTCCCTTTACCTTTAATAAGTTGACAGTCCTAGCTTTTGCAGACTGGCTAGAAAGGTCCCCTCAGGGTATAGACCCTCCAAATGTCCCTATTTTCCAGGGACAGTCCTGGATTTACAGAAGCCGTCCCGGTTTCTGATTTGATCTCAGAATGCCCCACTTTTCCTTAGGACATGCCTATTTTCATCGGAGAAATGTTGGTGGGTATGAGAGCAGGTAAGCAAGCCTCTGTTTAGGGCAACAGAGAAGCCAGAAGATGTATAGCGGCTGGTGCTGTCAAGACGTTCAGGACCACATCTCCCAGCAGCATGGCTAAGCTCCCATCATCCTTTGCTGTGCAGGCTGAAGCTGACAGGAGTTGTGGTTCATCTGGAGGGCACCAGGTTGGGGAAGGTGGATGTAGAGGGCCTTGTGTTGGTTTCTCCTGGTGGCTGATGTTGAGTCACTCAGGTATGATGGAAGGAGGTTTCCTTGAGTGAGTCAACAACCACGAGCCAGCTCTGATTGGAAAAAGCAACGGGGAAATAATGAAGGTGACAGAGACACGATCCCTGTTACACTATGTGCCAGGTGGATTCTAGGTCAGGCCAGCCCAGAAGTGGGCCAAAGACATCCAATTGGCACACACTCATCCATCCTCTGTGCCCACAGCAGTTCACAACAGATCAAATCCATGATGGAAAATATAAGTCACTTTGAGCTTGGAAGGCTAAGAGCATCGCTCTCGCTCAGGTGCTTTGGAAAGGTCATAAGAATGCTGGATTAGATGGGCCAGTGGCCTGACTCTGTGGAATGCAGCTTCAAATGATAACCCAGGTGTACAGCCACAGAATTTGTAATAATGGCGAAAATGTATTGTTGCTTTTCTAGGGTTGCCCCAGTTGCCTCTGTTGTGATAAGGGAATGGCCCAGTGTATTTTCCAGGTAATTTAGAAGGACGGAATATTTTCTACACTAGGAGGGCTATAACTCAGTAGAAGGCCCCTGTTTTTCAGTTAGGACTGGAAACGCCCCCTGAAACTCAGTGTAGACAATGCTGAGCTAGATGGACCCGTGAACCTTTTTAAAGCAGCCCTTTATTCCAGCCCCGAAGGACTACAGTATTACCGTATTTTTCGCTCTATAAGACACACTTTTTCCCTCCTAAAAAGTAAGGGGAAATGTGTGTGCGTCTTATGGAGCGAATGCAGGCTGTGCAGCTGTCCCAGAAGCCAGAACAGCGAGAGGGATCACTGCGCAGCACTCCCTCTTGCTGTTCTAGCTTCTGGGATAGCCCCTCAGTCCCTTCCCCCACCTCCCGGAAAAGCCTCCAAGAGCCGCACGGAGCGAGTGTGCGGGCTGCCCTTCTCCCTCCTTGGGGAAAAGCCTGCAAGCACCACACACACGCTCCACGTGGCTCGTGAAAGGGAGCACTGAGCAGAGCCTGGGATGCATACAGGCTCTGCTCAGTGCTTCCTTCAAAGAATATTTTTTTCTTGCATTCCCCCTCTAAAAACTAGGTGCGTCTTATGGTCAGGTGCGTCTTATGGAGCGAAAAATACGGTACTTCCTTTTAAAGGGAATATCTCAGTGGCAGAGCAGCTGCTCTGAGATGGGCACAGGTTCAATTTCCAGTTTATGGCAGCCCCCAGATTAGAGAATTCCCTCCTAACTGAGGTACGTATGGTTCCAACGTTGACAATGATTAACATAGCCTTTTCTTAAAGGTTTTTATCTTAGAGGTGGTCATTTTAGTATAGATGGGATTATTGGTGGGGTGATCATTTGTATTAATGTTTGTAATCTTTTAAACTGGCCTGAGTGTATGCTTTTGGGGATCTATATCTGAACTGCCTTGGGTAGGCTATGCCCAGCAACAACGTCATGCATTTGCAAAACAAATTACAAACATTCTCTGATTTATCCACGCTGTTGTAACCATTTTTACAGATGGAGCAATGTATTTCAAGAGCAAAATTACCCAAGGGCCACCCTGTGGGTGGGATCTGAATCTAGGGCCTTCCAGCTTCGTCCAACCCTACACCACTCAAGTGTCTAACTTGCTGGTAAACCCTCTTGCAGTAGTGGTTTAGTCATAATCCCCAAGGGCTGTGCCACAGAGTCACAGCAGCAGCAAATGGACCATGGAACCTGGTCCATAAGGGAACATGGGCACATGGGGCACTGCCCCAACAGCCTGAGTCCTCAAAGCCCACCTGTTTTCATGCTTGTAACCAGTCCAGAGGCTCCCTCTGGCTTTTCTTCTTCATTCTCCTTAGTCTCAGTGTTGCCCTTCTAAAACTCAAGAGGGAAATGGAAGCAAAGGTGGAACGAGTTGGCTGTGCCTGACTCTGGTTCCCTTTGCCGTTGGGCTCTTTGCTTTCTGCCACCATTGCAAATTGATGTGCCAAGGAAGCCTCACAACAAACCAGGATGAATCTGATACCTCCCTCACTGCCTAAACCAGAAATTGGGCAAGATTCTAAGAATGCAACATTGAGTACAGTGGCACCTCGGGTTACAGATGCTTCAGGTTACAGACGCTTCAGGTTACAGACTCCGCTGACCCAGAAATATTTCCTCGGCTTAAGAACTTTGCTTCAGGATGAGAACAGAAATCGTGTGGCGGCAGCAAAAGGCCCCATTAGCTAAAGTGGTACCTCAGGTTAAGAACAGTTTCAGGTTAAGAACTGAGCTCCAGAATGAATTAAGTTCTTAACCCAAGGTACCACTGTACTCTCCAACGAAAATAGAGGAGATGTCCCATTCCATAATGATAATTTTACTATTTATACACTACACATCTTATTGGGCTGCCCCAGCACTCTGGCCGGCTTCCAACATATTTAAAAACATAATAAAACAATAAACATTAAAAAACTTCCCTATACAGGATTGCCTTCAGACGGCTTGGGGGTTGGATAACTCCATATCCCCCAACATTTCTCCAAAGAAAATAGGGACATCCTAAGGAAAAGCAGGACATTCCAGGATAAAATCAAAAACTGGGACGGCTTCTCTAAATCAGGGACGTCCCTGGGAAATAGGGACACATGGAGGGTCTGACTCTGCCATCACCAGCACCAGCCTTGTCTCTCCTCCTACACAGCTAAAGACTTGGAGAAAGTGCTGGAGATGGAATGGAGAAGCAGATTCCAAAAGGAGAAGGCAAGCTGATAACCAAAAGGACTGGAATGAAGACTGTTAAGATAAACTGGGCTGCTTTGCACAATCAGCTCCTGGCTGAGTTAGCCAGGATATGAACAAACTTGGAGCTCCTTTGCAACAACCTCCCTCTTCCCTTTGATCAAGTGTCTGTGCAAGACACAATTCAGCTTGCAAGCCAGGAAACGAGATAATGACAAACAGCCAAGAGAGGATATGAAGCCACTTTTAAACCATGGCTTCATATTTGGGTTGTTTTGAAACAGCCAACCCATAGTTTCTAAGGCCACATGTAATAGGAAACGAAGCCTTGGTGCTGAATCTTGGCTTGTATTGTTGCTTGTGTGTAAGGTAAAGGTAAAGGTAAAGGGACCCCTGACCATTAGGTCCAGTCGTGACCGACTCTGGGGCTGCGGCGCTCATCTCGCTTAATTGGCCGAGGAAGCCAGCGTACAACTTCCGGGTCATGCGGCCAGCATGACTAAGCCGCTTCTGGTGAACCAGAGCAGCGCACGGAAACACTGTTTACCTTCCCGCCAGAGTGGTACCTATTTATCTACTTGCACTTTGATGTGCTTTCGAACTGCTAGGTTGGCAGGAGCAGGGACAGAGCAATGGGAGCTCACCCCGTCATGGGGATTCGAATCTCCAACCTTCTGATCAGCAAGTCCTAGGCTCTGTGGTTTAACCCACAGTGCCACCCATGTCCCTGCTTGTGTGCAGGGAGGAGCAAAGCAACAGAAAATAGGGTTGTCATGTTTCAAATAGAAAAACCAGTTGTTGAGCTTTTTTTTAGGAAGACCCCAAAATTGTTGAACTATTTCCCCCCAAAATGCAAAAAAACCCCACATCTTTGGATGGACTTATCTAAGATTCAGGGCAAGCAGTGCATCTGCCCCCAAACCTTTGCAGGTGGAACCAGTAATGAAAGAAGCATTGTGTATATGCACCCTGATACCACCAGGACCACAATTTTTCATGAATGCATAGTAAAAAGGACATTTAGAGGAGTCTTCTGGTTACTTAGCTGCAGCAGGAGGCAAAATTCTTCTTAAGTGATCTGTCCAGACTCCATCCCTTACGATTTATTACACCTTCGCCAACCATCACAGCTGCTCCCACTGCCCATTTCCACTGCCATCTGCTGGGCACTGAGTTTTATTTCAGCAGTGATTTAATTCCTCAGAAGAGATGGGAAGGCAGCTGAGAAGATGGGCTGTATTTTGGAATTAAAAAACAAAAACAAACCCCACACTCGACTTGGAACTTCCTAGCAGAATCTTCCTAGCAGAACTGCACTTTGTGTTAATAGCAAGGGTAAGATTAGGGCCAGCCCAACACATTTTGCTGCCTGAGGCACAGGACAAGATGGTTCCCCTGCATTCCATGTATAAAACGTGACTAGACCAGCAAATGGAACACTGATGATGAGACAGGACCCTCTGCCACACCTGAGGGTGGCAGGCTAGCTTAGGGGGCACAGAGCTAATGGCCCGAGGCAGCTGCCTCACTCTGCCCAATGGTAGGACTGTGCCCAATGCTTGTGATGTGCAAAATCTGCTTTAGAGGGGAGAAGGTTTGAGAGAATCAACATCCTTGCAGCTTCAAAATCTGCACAAATTAACTCTCTCAAACTTTCCCCATTTGGAAATCTGCATGGGTTATGTTAGGGAGCAGATTTCCCAGAACGCACCACTTTGAATTGGATATTTCTACATTTTGTTTCTCTGCGAGTGGTGCAGATTTGAGTGCATCTTTCAACTTTGCATAAGACAGCCAGCTCCCATTGTGACCAATAGTTTTTCCAGCTTGAAAAATAAATAAATTGGTGGGTAGCTGAAAAGTAGAGTTTCTCAGGAGGAATCGCAGGAAATATTTATGTGATGTATATTGAGTTGCAATTTTGTGTGTGTTCCCTGAGTGATATTTCAATATTTGCAGTAGATATACCAGTTTTCCCACTAGAACTGGTATGAATTTTGGTAGAGAAATTATCAAAGAATGAGTAAAACTTGACAAATGCCATTTTTTTTTTTGCACGCTTCCATCTTACCCCTAGAGAGGATTTTGTTAAACAACCCCCCTCCCATTTTTGTTCCAAATCTTACTTTAGAGCTGCAGTGTGAGGGGTGGAAATGGGAAGACTTCTGAGATAATCTTCAACTGCTGTATTTATCATTTGAAGCTGCATCCTATGGTGTTATATGCAGGCAGGGGGATAAGCGGCTCACCGCTGTCCCTTTCTTTGAACTCGTAGCTGAAGAGACAAACTGCAGTGTGGAAGGGCAACTGGAAACCTCTGAGTATATCCTTAGCCTCTGCGTTCATCCCTCAAGGCTGCATTCCAACTGAGTGATATGCCTGTGCGGGAAGGGGTGTGATCCGAAGCAGCCTTTTGCATTGCTGAAGAGGCAAGCTGGCTTTAATTTTAAATGCTGACACTTAAATGGAAAAGCTGCTTGCCTCTTCAGCAGTTTTTGAACTGGGAAGTCTGCAGATTTGAAGTATAAACCAAAATGCGGACTGGCCTCTTCAGCAAGGAATGCAAACAGAAGGAATATATCCCCACCACAACTTCAGTGTTTTTCTTCAAATTTCCTTTTTTAAAATAAATAAATAAATATTTTGATTAAGTTTTACATAACAAATTTAAATTCAAACGCATCATTCACCTCTTCATCTAGGATTCTCTGAATCCTTTGACTTCCCACCACCCTTCCATGGTTACTGTTATCAATCTTTTTTTCAACTGCTTATCTTATTTTCTCCAATTTGTTAAAAAACAATAATCCATTTTCCCGAAGTTACATTACATTACAAATCCTGCCAAAGTTTTGAGTTGTTTACAGTGTTCTCTTAAGCACATTGTAAAATTTCCCCATTCCTTTTTGAAATTCTTCTCTTCCTGGTTTTTGATTTTCCCAGTCAGTTTTGCCATTTCGGCATAGTCCATCATCTTCACCAGCCATTTCTGTCTGGTTGGAACTTTATCTTCTTTCCACCTCTGGGCCAGTAATATCCTCGCTGCTGTCATCTTTCTTCAAATTTCCATCAAGGTCTCAGAGGTCACATGAAAAGCCACCCCAAGTTCCAAACACTGAGAAGCACAGGACCCTAAGCCATCTGCTTCAGTTGGACAAAAGTATTGTAAATCTGAATTAAATTCTCTGTGTCACTCCTTTTTAAAAAAAGACAGATGGCATCTTGGGAGGCAGGACATGTTCAAGACATTTTGTGGCCTGAAGCAACAAAGGCAACCCACATGTATAGAAGCCAACCAGATGGGCAGCTGAATTTAACACTGGGGAAAAGGCTACACCCCCCTCCCCACACATATGAGAGCAGTGGGCTTTCTCAGGGAGCACTGAACTGGCTGTGTGGCACACATAGTTCTGTCCTCCTACAGAAGGGAATTATGGGGGAAGGCGGATGCTCAGAAGAAGAAGAAGAAGAAGAAGAAGAAGAAGAAGAAGAAGAGGAGTTTGGATTTGATATCCCGCTTTATCACTACCCGAAGGAGTCTCAAAGCGGCTAACATTCTCCTTTCCCTTCCTCCCCCACAACAAACACTCTGTGAGGTGAGTGAGGCTGAGAGACTTCAGAGAAGTGTGACTGGCCCAAGGTCACCCAGCAGCTGCAAGTGGAGGAGCGGGGAATCAAACCCGGTTCACCAGATTATGAGTCTACCGCTCTTAACCACTACACCACACTGGCTCTCTCAGAAGGAATGGCTGGAGGGGGCTGCCAAAATCCTCCTTCCAAATCTGCCATCTAAGGCAGCTGCCTCGGTATGCCTGATGGAACCAGTTGAACAAACGGATTAAAAAAGAGAGAGAATATATTAAATATAGGGTAAGGAAACACTTTGTTCAGGCTGAAAATAGGCAGGCTGGTTGGCTCTGTAAAGTTGCTTGTTTAGCCCCAAAGGCTTCCCTGATTAGCAGAGCAACTGCAAAGGCCATGAATGCATTTGAAATGCGTTACTGTTTCTGCCTCCAGAGCTTCATTAAACAAACTCATTCCAAAAGCCATTCAAGAGCAGCCACTATCTTCAAAGTGTCAAGGAGATCAGCCCCAGCCAAGCGGGGGCCTTCATAAAGAGAGATGCGTAACATTGAAAAATGGTTCTCCAAAAGAGGAAAATGCGTCTCTCTCCCACGTGTCTCCAGATCATAGGAAAATGCCAAAGGCTCCACAGCTCAAAGACTTCCCTTGTTAAGTTAAACACTGAACTATTTATCAGACACTTTCCTTGGGAGCTGGACTCCCTTCCTTGTTCTTTCAAACACCCTCAAACCACCCTGGCTGGCAAGCTCTTTTTAGATTCACAGACTGGAGACACTGCAGTTGGGAGGTGGATGTTCTTGACGCAATGGCAGCCATCTTGGGGTATGTTTGCATCACCCCTTACTCTGCATCTCATGTTAGGGAGTCATTCTGCCAGAAACAAGTAGAAAGTTTCTAGAAGGTTCCAGAGTTTTCCTTTATATGTGGGAGTGGCACTCTGAGCTTAATTAGCATCAGCTGGAAGTGCCAATAAAAAGAAGACCACCCGGCTTCGTTTTTGCAGATGCCTAATGGCGGGTGCCTATCCGAAGTGTTTTGTCTGTAAATTCTGCTGAAGGACTGTCGCTGTAATTTACGATGTGTGAGAGATAAGAGAGCTTTTGTTTGAAAGTGTGCTGTTAATTACTGTTTATTTTAACAGTTGAAAAATATCTTTGCTACCGTAATGCTTGTACCCGGTCAGGGAATAAAACCTTTTGACCGAGACGTCACAGTTTGGTGAGTCATCTTTAAAACAACAACTTCATCATTGTTCACCGCTTCCACGAGAGAAAGAATATAAACTCTTCTAAATAGTTTAAAACCACCAGTATCTGCGTAGTGAAAATGTGTGGGTGGTAATATCTCTAATAACTCATGGCTAGCTTTCGAAGCCACATTTCCATGATGTTTGTCACAGGCCACATTCACACAGGTCATACATTTATTTACTCTATGATACTACTTAAAACAGGCACCCCCAAACTCTGCCCTCCAGCTGTTTTGGGACTACAACTCCCATCATCCCTAGCTAACAGGACCAGTGGTCAGGGATGATGGGAGTTGGAGTCCCAAAACAGCTGGAGGGCAGAGTTTGGGGATGCCTGGTTTAAAACAAGTCTGCTTCCCCCAAAAGAATTCTAGGAGCTGCAGTTTCTTAAGGGTGCTGAGAGGTGTTAGGAGACACCTATACCATCAGAGAGTGCCATGGGAAGAGGGATTGATGGACCACTCTGAGATGAGGGATTTAGCTGAGATTCCTGCATTGCAGGGGGTTGGACTAGATGACCGTTGGGGTCCTTTCCAACTCTACAGTTCTATGATTCTATGAATGTTAATCCACTCTGAGAATGGTAGCTCTGTGAGAGTATTAGGGGCCTCCTAACAACACTGTGGGTTAAACCACAGACCCTCAACAAACTACAGCTCCCAGAATTCTTTGCAGGAAGCCATGGCTATTTAAAGTGGTATCATAGTGCTTTAAATGTATGGAGTGAGTGTGGTCACATACAGCTTGAAATGCAGTGGGTTGGGAAAGATGTTGCTGTGTTTCAAGACACTAATGTGGACATACCCACAGACCACCTTCCAGTAGGGATAGCCAAATCTGTTAAATTTGGTTTCTTCTAGTTTTGCATTTTTCTCAGCTTTATGTTCAGTTCTGCAATAGCTTGCAAATTCTTTGTTTAAAAAAGTGCTCGTGAAAATTAACATGAGTTTTAGTGTGAATTTTTCATAATATGCACATTTTGTATGCCATTTTGCCAAATATAACCACATTTTTGCAAAGCAATTTCCCGTAATGTAATGCATTTTTTGTAAGTTATTTTCACTAATATGCTCATCTTTTAAACACGCATTTCACCTTAAGTGAGGTGTTTTGGTGGACATTAATAACTGCATTGCAAAATTCAGAGAAGAACGATTTTCAAACAATGGTTGCATTTCTGAGTGCGCATGGATTTGGAAAGTACAATTAGGTAAGTTCACCTTTACATGAAAACTGGGCTAGATTTCCCTTCTTTCCCAACAATAATGGAATAATCTCCTATTATTGTTGCTGTCCCCACAGCAACAGTAATAGAAGATTATTCAAAGCTTCTGATGACCAAACCACAATCAAAGGGACTCTACACCCCCCCCATTAGCACATTTTGAGAAATTTGTCTGTGCTATATCTGATCACAACCCGGAGAATTCTGGTTACAACCACAAGAAGAATGAAAATAATTTCTGTAGCTCTTCTGTACTGTTCAATACACATTACAGAATACATTTTAGCTCAGCATCCCTTGCTGCGTCCCTGTGTTATTATCCTTATATTGCAGCTGGAGGGGCACAGGCTTAAAAAAGATCACAGCTTGCCAATGATCCCTTGGCGAGTTCACGGCTGAGGCGAAAAGGATCTTTTTTGTTACTCTGGCTGCTGGATACTGGCAAAATCCAACGTTTCCCTTGGTCTCCAAATGCACCCGAGATGGAAAGATGGTGCCCTAGGTAGGAGGAGCTGCAGGGATGCTGTCCCTGTTGCTATAACAACAGCTTCATCTTTTCTTCTCCAGCCCTCTGAAAGAAGACGCTTGGCTGTAAAACAGCATGTTGCCTGCAGGGAACGAGAAGCACCTCGGAGTGAAGAGAACCCTTCTAAATGAACCATGAAAGGCAGAGAGACTCTGGAGAGTGCTAATGAGTCTGGTTTTGTTCTTTTCTGCTCAGTCTTTTTACTGCAGTTAGGACTGGATCGTAGCGTTTCATCAAGACGAGAGCCTAGCTAGCTGGCTCTCTCAGAATATTTCCTCCTTACTCTCGAGACGCCTGTTGTCAAGCATGAAACGGCATCTTGTTAACCAGGTGGATGGCAAGATACTTTATTGCGCTATTCTCTCTCCCTCCCTTTTTTCTGTACGGGAGCCTAGCAAGAAGTCGAGGTTCAGTACCTAAATTTAACCTTCCTTGAAACAATTTCACTCAGCAGATCTATTGAACTACCACTTCTGGAATTAAATTAAGCAAGTGTGCACCCACGGGGGGAAAAAGATAGACAATGCAGGGAGGACAAGGGCAGAGCTGAGAGGAGGACGTTTCATTTTCCCTCCTCTCCGGGCTTCCTCTCCTAATTATGAGGACTGTAACAGGAAACGATCCAAAGGCCTGAGATGGTGGCAAGAGGCAAAGATGCTGTTCTCTAGGCCCTTTGGCACTTCACAGGTTAAAAAAAAGGGGGGGGTAATAAGAACCTCCCACATGCCCCTGATGAAAATTGGGACACACATCTTCTGGTGCCATGTAAGTTGGCTGCTCCAGGACTGGCTCATCCCCAGGACATTCTGGCATCTAATCAGAAGCTGGGATGGCTTCTTGTAATTCTGGGAATTACAATAGGGATTGTTGGCAGGTATGGAACTCCTGTTATCACACCAGGGATCCCTTCCTTACCAGCTTCTCCCCACATACAGTATAGCAGGCTAGTTTCCACTAGTCCAGGTACGTCCAACTCCCAATAGACTGCGATCTACTCACAGTATAAAAAACTGGCAGTGATCTACCCAAGGTTGTGGACCTTTTTTAAGGAAGCCAAAGTTGTGGAGCTTGAGCTTTTTTTAGGAAGCCAAAGTTGGTTTTCGTTTGGTTTTCGTTTTGCTTTTTTGTAAGGAGATCGCTGAGGGGTCAGAGGTCAACCAGGATCTACCAGGAACACCCCACAATCTACCAATAGATTACGATCTACCTGTTGGACATGCCTGTAGGGCATACTCAAATGTGAGAGAAATTCAGGCAGAGGAGCATCAGCCAAGAAAGGTTAGGTGCCTCCATCTTGATGGAAGGCCACTTCCAGATTACCTGTTCATGGAGCATTCACCCCGATTTGTGTGCACAAAGTTTGTGGGGAAGTTACATGCCCCATGCTGCTTACTGAGTGTTCATTCTGATTTCCTTGTGGGTAGGTTTGATACGACGCCAAGTCAGGCAATATGTCCAATCTTGGGAGTGGGGAGCAGGTTTGTTGCACAAGAGCTCAGATCCACTTTAATTGCTGCGACCTGAGTTTCCTAAAAGGTGAAAATAGTGACGTCCTGACTGAGAATTGCAAAATAACTAAAGGAACGAGACACGGCTGCCCATTGTGACCCTTGTTGTTTGTATTAGTTTTAGAAGCATTGGCGCAAAGAATAAGATGTAATCAAGAAATTGAAAGTATATGAGTGAGACAGAGACAATATAAATTAAAAGCATTCACAGATGACGTGGTGATATCTGTAGAGGAACCAATGGAGTCAATTCCGAAAGTATTACAAGAGATTAAAAAAAATTGGAGATGAATAAAAATGTTTGAATTCAAAATGGATCTGGTTCTGCTTAGGACAAACACAGCAGCTTTTAGTATCTGGAGAGGTAGTGATGGGTATTAGGCTGGGCAGGGGCGTGGAATGGAAAAATACCAAAGTACTGGAGTTTGGAAAAAGGCAAGCAAAATTATTATGGGGATGGAGTGACTCTTCTGTAAGGAAAGGCTGCAGCATTTGGTACTTTTTAGTTTACAGGAAAGGCAAGAAAGCGGTGACATGATAGAAGTTGACATAATTATGCCTAGTGTGGAGAAAGTGGATAGAGAAAAGCTTCTCTCACTTCTCTCAGCATGCTAGAACTCGTGCACATTTCATGAAGCTGAATGTTGGAAGATCCAGGACAAAGGACTTCTTCCTGCAGCATGTAGTTAAACTTTGGAACTTGCTCCCACAGGAGGCAGTAACGGTTGCCAACCTACAAGGCTTTAAAAGAGAACTGGGCAAATTCATGGAGGATAAAGCTATCGATGCCTACTAGCCATGATGTCTACACTCTGCCTCCATAGTCAGAGGCAGAAATGCTTCTGAGTATCAGGTGCTGGAAACTACAAGAGCAGGGGGGGCTCCCATTCTCTGGTCCAGCTTACAGGTTTCCCACTGGTTTGTCATTGTGAGGATGCAGGGCTTATATGGGCCCTGTCTGGGCTGAGCCAGCAGGCTCTTCTTATTCCTTCGGTCCATGTACAGTTAGGGTTACAGACGCTTCAGGTTACAGACGCTTCAGGTTACAGACTCCGCTAACCCAGAGATAGTACCTTGGGTTAATAATAATAATAATAATAATAATAATAATAATAATAATAATTCATTATTTATACCCCACCCATCTGGCTGGGTTTCCCCAGCCACTTTGGGCGGCTTACAACAAAGTATTAAAATACAGTAGTCTGTTAAACATTAAAAGCTTCCCTAAAAAAGGCTGCCTTCAGATGTCTTCTAAAAGTCTGGTAGTTGTTCTTCTCTTTGACATCTGGTGGGAGGGCATTCCACAGGGTTGGTGCCACTACCGAGAAGGCCCTCTGCCTGGTTCCCTGTAACTTGGCTTCTCGCAGTGAGGGAACCGCCAGAAGGCCCTCGTCGCTTGAACTTTGCTTCAGGATGAGAACAGAAATTGTGCAGCGGCGGCGTGGTGGCAGTGGGAGGCCCCATTAGCTAAAGTGGGTACCTCAGGTTAAGAACAGTTTCAGGTTAAGAACGGACCTCCGGAACGAATTAAGTTATTAACCAGAGGTACCACTGTATGTGCATTTATGTACATGCACACCAGCATAATGTCCAACATTTCTCCAAAGAAAATAGGGACATCCTAAGGAAAAGCGGGACATTCCGGGATCAAATTGGAAACCAGGACAGCTCCTGTAAATCCAGGACTGTCCCTGGAAAATAGGGACACTTGGAGGGTCTGCACCAGGAGTCAATATGCACCAGCTGTAACCCCCACTGCAATATTTAACTTGTAGAAACACAGGACAATCCCAAGAGACTTGAATGGATTGATATGTGCACAAAGATTGTTTAGAGAGGCATCTTCATCACATCCACCCAAAGGAAAAACCAGGACTAAATAGGAACAATGATTTGTCAGGGACATTTGGAACAGATACGGACTAACTTCATATTCCAAACACATCTTGCAGAGGTT
Organism: Podarcis raffonei; assembly: GCF_027172205.1. NCBI lineage: Eukaryota > Metazoa > Chordata > Lepidosauria > Squamata > Lacertidae > Podarcis > Podarcis raffonei. Next base: position 25,665,916 of record NC_070616.1, read on the forward strand.
CTTTCTTTAGAGCTCAGGTGTGCTTTTACAATTGCACAGAAACACCTGCTTTCCAGCTCAGTCTTGGGCCGTGGGGCTGTGTGGAGCTCCCTGCTCAGCGGGCCAACCCCATCGTGGGGTGCCAGCTGTAACTCTGGCATGGTGGTGCATGTCAAATTGATCGTATTCCCTCCTGTGGGGCTGGGGCGGGATAGAAGCTAGTTCCAGCTGACTTCCACCCAGCTTGCAGATCTCTCCTCCGCTAAGATGAAGGGAGGGATGGCAACAGCGAATAAATGCTACAAGGCTGTCAAAGAGCACTATAGCACCTGTGTGCAATGAATCAAATCAAGAGGGGGGGGAGGAGGGAAGGATCCAGAATTAATTACACACCAAGATTTGTATTAAAATAACTGGAAGGAGGTTATTCAGGGCATCTGGAAGGCATGTGCTAGCTATTGTTCATTCCTAGGAGCTTTCCACGTGGGAGAGAACTGCCATGGGTTTGTTGCAGATAATTTCCACCCTTCCTATTTGCCTCTCTTTCCAGGTCCTTGGGATTTACAGGGAAGCTGTGGATATTGTTTCTGGGCTGGATGCACACACTTTGCAGCTCCAAGCTCTTCCCAATCTTTCCCTCTGGACTTGGCTACCTCTTTTCCATCTACATCTTCATTACACCCTCAAACGTGCACTGGCAGCCATTGCTGCTTTCAGCTGAACAATGGGAAGGACTGCTGAGATTCCTTGGGCCTTTGAGAAGTGGCAGTTTCCAAAGTTCCCTAGTTGGCAACTGTCAAAGCCACCATGGCTTAGTCGCTGGAGCATAGGATTAGGACCAGGGAGACCCAGGACTAGGCATGAAAGTATCTGACAATATTGATTCTTTGAATTTCTCATTGTTCTAATCTTAAATTCAGTTCTCCACATTTTGTGTGTTGTTGTTGTTGTTTAAAAAGTCCTAGTAAATATGCACCAGCATTTCATTGTGGGATAGATATAATTTAAACACACACACACACGTACTTAGTGATTGATACATTTACTGACGCAGGTCCCTTCACTTTGCTTTGGTACCCCTTCTTGCATCCTTGACCCCCCCCCGCCTCCCCCTCTCCAACCCCCTTCTCTGCCATCTGGCTCTTGCACACAGTATCTCCCTGCCCCATAGGTGATTTAATTGGAAGTTCCCTAACAAATTGCTCAGAAGTTGTGGAATTTACACCGCTCAAAGAGGGTCATTAAATAAATCACACTATAATTTATATAAATGAACCCTGATCATGATGTCGGGGTGGGAGGACATCGCTGGAAAAATCAATCTGCAGGGTTTATAAAAGCGAAGGCTTGTCTTGGCCCTGAAGTATTTTAGGAGGGGTGGGGGATAATATATGAGGGCAATTTATATGAGGAAGCATCTATGCTGGCTGCTGATGCCTCAGGAATGACTTTTTCTTGACTTCCTTTTTTACTACCTCACTTGTGGGGGATGTGTGTGTGTCTGAAAGAGAAATTAATCAAGATTTCCCCTTCTATTATGACTTTCCCCCAGTACACTCAAGCTGAACCAATTTGTTCTAGAAAAGGCAGGGTGGTCTAGTGGTTAGAGTAGGACCTTGGAGGCCAGGGTTCAAAGCTCAGCCATGAAGCTTACTGGGTGACCTGGGCCAGTCATTGCCCTTCGACCTAACCTATCCTACATGGTTGTTGTGAGGATTAAACGAGGAAGGGGAGAACCACGTATGCTACTTTGAGCTCCTTGGAGAAAAAGGTGGGATAGAAATGCAATAAAACAATAAATAATGGTGGCCAATATGAACCCTGGCCCAACCTCCATGTGTGGCAGGACTCACTTCCATGAAGACTCTGTAAGCAGAGATGGAGAGGGTAGCTTCTAGCCAAGGAAGGAGGTAGCTCAGTGGAAGAACTGGAGTCGTGGACAGCAGAATGAGCTGGATCCTGATTCAAGGTGACCTCTCTGAGTGTTGGGGCATGGAGGCTGTTTCCCCATCCTGCTTTTAAATCTAGTGTGAGGGGCTTACTTTAATCTAATGGTGGACTCGGACCTCTGTGGTGGAAGGGACTACCTTCCAGGTCTGCAAAAGAAGGAGATCTGAGTAATTTCACGCTTGGACACCTCCAGGCTCCTGAGGTTTCTTCTATCAGGTTTTTCTACAAGAGCCGACTGCTCTTCCTCTCTTTGAAAGCATGGATACTTGCTTTGGGACTGTTCCTGGAAAATTGGGACACTTGGAGGACATGCTTTATATGCAAACAGGGCAGTGGCTACCTCAAATATTCTCATCTGGTTCGAGCCTTTTGTTTTACCAATTCTTTTTTTTTTAAGGCTCATCCCCCCTTTATATGTGAAGAGCAGGTGGCTGCTTCTGCCAGCAATTAAAAACATATTTCTTCACCCGAGACTTTCCTGGCTTATTCCCACTGGTTTGTGGCCTCTGTGGCTACTGTTAATTGACACTGATGTCTGACGGTGCTTCCATTGCTGTGGAACTTAATTGTTAAATTTTGTGCCATGTTCTTGTTGCTGCTTTATTGTCCTGCAAACCACCATGATGTTCCTTTGCGACGGGAGGCGTTTGCAAATAAATATATAACTAAAAATGTAAGCATGGTTGCCTGCAGAGACGTACTTATATAAGCATCAACAGTCATCCAGAAAGGGAACTAACGAAGGGAAAGAAGACGAACCATCACAGAGGACAGAGAGAGAAGGGGTGGGGGTGGGGGTGGGGGTGGAAACTGTTCACAAGGACATTCGAGAAAAAGAAAAAAATACAGTCTTCTGGTACTTGCTGTTCCCAAAGGTTATAAATACAGCCATTTATTTTTCAACAAACCAATTTGTCTGATGTTTATTTTAGTCTGTCTCCTATCATATTTTAATTTGGATAGGGTTGCAATGTTCCTAAAGTTGCAAATTCTTGAGCTTGTTATTTATGCCTCCTTACCCAGCCCCAGCTCGTCTTTCGTGCCTTTCAAGGGGAAAAGGAGTATCTGTTGCACCTCTGTTGAGATCCAATGTGAACCCAGATCCCCTCAGTCCAGGCTGGGTCACTCAAGCTTTTGACTTTCTACAGTAGATTTTCCCAGCCTGTTGCCTGCCAGATGTTGCTGGACTACAACTTCCTAGGGGCTGCTGGGAGTTGAAGTCCAACACAATCTGGTGGGCACCATCTTGGTGGCTATCCCTAATTGCATTGCCTCACTCCACCAACTACTTCAGCCATGCCGATTGTCTGCCTGCTTGCACTATTTCACAAGCCTTCTGGGAAAGGCTTTGAGCCAGACTTTGGAACATAAGAAGAACCAGTTGGATCAGGCCAGTGAACCATCTTATATTTTTTTTATATAATATTTATTAAAGTTTTACAAAAAGCAAAGGTTTACAGAATAAAGAAAAAGCATAAAAAAAGAAATAAGAAAAAATACAAAAAATACAAAAATACATAGAGAAGAAAGAAGAAAAAGAAAAAAAAACAAAATACAAAAAACAAGTAGACAAGAAAAAATTAAAAACAAATCCATTTTTTGATATCTTTAGGCTCATTTGCTTGTTTCCTTGACCTCCTCACACCTCCCCTTTTTGTATTCCCATTTACATAATCAATTCAGCAAATCCTTACTCTCTTTCCTTTATCTTAACTCTATATCTTAACATATTATAGCTATATTTTTTCATCCATTATCAATCCATTTTTGCATATTCTTATTAACCTTGTTGCTAATGCCACTTAATTTCAATCCAGCATCATTTTAACATTCATTAATTTTACAATATTTCTGCAAATAGTCTTTAAATTTCTTCCAATCTTCTTCCAATGAACCATCTTAGTCCAGCATCCTGTTCTCTCTCTTTTTTACATAATTTTTTAAAAAAATCATTTTCATTTTTCACATTTATCATCATACACAAATCTTAATCATTTTACAAGTAGGATTCTCAGAATCCCCAGACTTCCCTCCACCCCCGTAGTTTCCCCAGATATTCTTTTCAAACTGCATCTTATCATATTCTCCGTATTTTCTTAAATCCCAATTTTTATTATCATTCTTGCTTCATGGCAAGTGTTTTTTTTTAAATCCTGCCAATTGTATTCAGTTGTTTACAATATCCTTTCAAGTAACTTATAAAGTTTCCACATGCTTTATTAAATTTATTGTCCTCTTGATCGCTGATTTTCCTGGTCATTTTTGCCAGTTTGGCATAATCCATCATCTTTATCCGCCATTCTTCTTTAGTAGGTAAATTGTCCTCCTTCCATCTTTGGGCAAGTAGTATCCACAGAGCTGCTGTAGCATACATAATTAGTCTTTTTAGATCCTTACGTATTTCTGGACCTAAAATTCCTAACAAAAAAGCTTCAGTTTTTTTGTTTTTTTTACAAAAGTTATTTTAAACATTTTTTTCAACTCACTATAAATCATTTCCCAATATGCTTTTTTTTTTTGCACATCCACCACATGTGGTAAAATATACCCTTTACATTTCCAACATGTATCTGTGGCAGTTCTATACATTTTTGCTAATTTAGTAGGTGTTAGGTACCAACGACACACCATATTCATATAATTCTCTTTCAACATACAACATGCTGTAAATTTTAAATCTTCCCTCCATAATTTTCCCCATGATGTCAATTGTATATTATGTCAAATATCCCTTGCCCATTGTATGTCCAGCATCCTGTTCCCACAGTGCCCACCATAATGCATGTAGTAAACCCACAAGCAGGAGCCAAGCATGAGAGCCCTCTGCCCTCCTGTGACTTCCTGCAACTAGTATTCAAAAACATTACTGCCTCTGACTGTGGAAGCAGAGTATAACTATCATGGCAAGTAGCCATTGACAGGCTTATCCTCATGAATTTGTCTCCTCCTCTTTTAAAGCCATCTAATTTGGTGTTCAAAAGGGACGCGGGTGGCGCTGTGGGTAAAAGCCTCAGCGCCTAGGGCTTGTCGATCGAAAGGTCGGCGGTTCGAATCCCCGCGGCGGGGTGCGCTCCCGTTGCTCGGTCCCAGCGCCTGCCAACCTAGCAGTTCGAAAGCACCCCCAGGTGCAAGTAGATAAATAGGGACCGCTTACTGGCGGGAAGGTAAACGGCGTTTCCGTGTGCTGCGCTGGCTCGCCAGATGCAGCTTTGTCACGCTGGCCACGTGACCCGGAAGTGTCTCTGGACAGCGCTGGCCCCCGGCCTCTTAAGTGAGATGGGCGCACAACCCCAGAGTCTGTCAAGACTGGCCCGTACAGGCAGGGGTACCTTTACCTTTTTAATTTGGTGTTCACCACTGCTTCCTGCAGGAGCGAGTTCCATACTTTAACTACCGGTATAATGAATTGAAAAAAATGTTTAAAATAACTTTTGTAAAAACAAACAAACAAACCCAGAAGCCTTTTATTAGTAGGAATTGTAGGTACCGACATTCCAAAGGAACAGAAAAGACTTTTCATGTACAGTGGTACCTTGGGTTACATACGCCTCAGGTTACAAACTCCGCTAACCCAGAAATAGTACCTTGGGTTAAGAACTTTGCTTCAGCATGAGAACAGAAATTGTGCTCTGGCGGTGCGGCGGCAGCAGGAGGCCCCATTAGCTAAAGTGGTGCTTCAGGTTAAGAACAGTTTCAGGTTAAGAACGGACCTCCGGAACGAATTAAGTACTTAATCTGAGGTACTATGAATAGTGAGTTTTGACTTGTGACACCACAAAATAATGAGCAAAACCATGTTTTTGTCCAGCGTCTTGATTCAAAATGGCGCCTGGCAACAAAACATCAGCAAAGACCCTCACCACCTCAGGAGACCTTGTGGTACAGTTAGTGAAGTTACCTCTTTTGTATTGTCCAACATTGAGTTTCATTGGATGCCCACGACTTCTAGTCTTATGACCGCGGCATAAACTTTTCTCTATCCACTCTCTCCATGCCATACATTATAAGCACCTGGGTCCTTCAGGTGGTCAGCCTGCCAGCGGAGGCCTCCGGATGATCTGTATTTCCTTATTCACCTGCCTCTCCCGCCCAAGCCCCATTATCTTGCCTCACTGTTTTGTCTTCCTACCCAGCAGCACCAGTCAATGTCTTTCTGGCTAGTTAGCTTGCAGGGTTGAGGTGAGGATAAAATTGGGGGCAGGAAGGAGATCCATGCCTTGAGCTCCTCGAGGGGAAAGAAGTTTTTTTAAATGTAAACAATTGATCTTGTTGAGCTGGAGTTATTGCCTCACAGCTTCTCGACTGCTGTTCCAGGAATATTATCCTGCAAAGGTAGTTGGCACAGTTTAGGAACTAATTCATTGCTTGGGTACCATTCGCAGAACCGATGCTATTTTTCTAGAGAAAAAGGTGCCAGAATTCACCATGAACACCTCCCTCATTTTCTTAGAATGTCAACAGCGCCCACCTGAGAGGTGACAGAACCGAGTTCCAGAGAGTTCTGGCTGAAAAACAAGCCGTGTGCAGGTTTGGCTCCAGCCCTCAGCTCCAGGGCCACCAACCTCCTCCATTTAAATGCAGAGACACACGTCTCCTTGCTTTTGTGGTGATTCAGCTCAGAGGAACTGCTTGTTTTCCTCCCCTTCATCTTCCCAGAGCCTTCATACTCGACCAGACCTGACCTGAGGACGTGAGAGGCCAGGCTGTCGGTGCCAGTTGCCTTTGACACTGTCTTTGTTTGAGCCTCGGCAAAGATGGCTGCCAAGGGCAGCAGCTGCAAGAGGCTGAGGGGGCGAGGAGGGGGGAGCTTTGCCCACAAAGCGACAGCCCACAGACCAGCTTTGGCAGTTGCTGTTTGATGGGCTCCATCAGCATTCAGAGCTCTGCCTCGGCTGCTCTGCGGGAAGGTAAAGCTCAGAGAGCGGGGGTCTTTGTCTTGCCGCCTTCTGTGCTCAGAGTCCCCTCAGGAAGCTGGGAGTCTGGCCTGCGCTGCATCTCATTACCTAGAAACTCCCCTCTCCACTTCCGTGCCGGGCTTAACGAAGGGAGGTGGAACAAGGGCACCCAGTTGCTCCCAAGCTGCAACTGCTGCCGAGATTGGGGCACAGTATCAGCATGTGCCCCATCTGTGCAACTCTGCTTACTCCTCATTCAGAACGCCATGTGACATGGCAATGAGAACCACTATCTCCTCCAGACTCTTCAGGGCTGCTGGCTACACTGCTACTGAATATGGAGGCTCAATTTGAACTGTCATGGTTAACTGTTTTGATCCTCTATGCACATGTTTATTTCCACCCCGGAGGGTCACCTGAGAGAGTGCTCAGTGCCATTTCTTATGGCTGCACACACACCATAGATTTGAAGCACATTAAAATCACATAACAACTGCCCCAAGATTCCTGGGAACTGTAGTTTGTTAAGGGTGTGGGCAACTCTAGTTCTGCGAGGGGTTAAACTACAGTTCCCAGCATTCTTTGGGAGAGAAAGTCATGTGCTTTAAATGTATGATGTGTATACAGCCTTTGGCAGCTTATTCCTGAGAGCGGCTGGGGGGGGGGGACCTGCAGCCCGCAGCCCTCTTTAGGCCCACTAGGCTTCAACATTTGGCCCACAAGGCTTTTTTGGCTAAGCCATGCCCAGCTGCCCTACACCTGATGCCATCTATTTCATCAACTGCAGGGCAGGTAAAGGCTGGCCAAAAAGGGGTTTGCAGGTTCTGCCGACCAGCTGTTTAGTGGCATATTCAGTCGGCTGTGCAAAGCTCTTTGGAAGCCCTGACAAAGAGCTGATTGAGGCTGGCGATATCCAGCCTAAAGTAATGAATTCGAGGCGTCAGGAGGCAGAGTTTTCTGTCCCATCCTGCATTCATTGCAAGCAGCGCTGTTTCCATTCAGCTACAGTTCGGCTTCCCCTAAAAACAAAATGGTTGCTACCGCTATCCATTATGGGCGAGAGTAACGTAATGAATGGTGTAGTCAATTTCAATGCACTTTGATGGCAAGGAAGCATCAAAAAACAAGGCAGAAAATTGTTTCTGTAACGTTTGTAGGCTTTTTAGTGCTTGCCCCACCTGTGAACCTGGTATCCAGAGGCACAGTGCCCCTTACAGTGAAGGGAGAAGGTAGGCATTGTGGCTGCTGGACATGGACAGCCTTATTGTCCATGAATTTGTGCATTCACATAAGAAGAACCTGCATTCACACAAGAAGAACCTGCCCACAGGATCAGGCCAAAGGTGGCCCCTTTAGTCCAGGATTCTGATCTCGCAGTGGCTTCATTATAGGAAGCCCTCAGCCAGAACATGATCATAGTGGTGTTATCCCTACCTGCAGACCTGGATAGCTGGTATTCAGAGTCATGCTGCCTTTGACAGTGGAGGAAGAATGTAACCATTGTGGCTAGTAAAAGGTAACAGGGCCCCTGACCATTAGGTCCAGTCGTGGCCGACTCTGGGGTTGCGGCACTCATCTCGCTTTATTGGCCGAGGGAGCCGGTGTACAGCTTCCGGGTCATGTAGCCAGCATGACTAGGCCGCTTCTGGCGAACCAAAGCAGCGCACGGAAACGCCGTTTACCTTCCCGCTGGAGTGGTACCTATTTATCTACTTGCACTTTGACGTGCTTTCGAACTGCTAGGTTGGCAGGGGCAGGAACTGAGCAACGGGAGCTCACCCCGTCGCGGGGATTCAAACGGCCGACTTTCTGATTGGCAAGTCCTAGGCTCTGTGGTTTAACCCACAGCGCCACCCGTGTCCCTTTTGTGACTAGTAGCAAATTGCTAAAAGCCAACTAGAGCCCAACAACATCTGGAGGGCCACAGGAGGTCCCCCGCCCCTCCTTTAAAACCTATGCATCTTCCTTCCTTACCCTTTTCCCCACCTACGCACTCCTGCCAGCATTTCCAGCCAGTTCAATTACACGGAGGTGGACACATCATCTTTCTCTGGAAGTGGAACTCTGTTCTTGCTTCGCTTCTGTGCAAGGGAGCAACATAATTGGATATTTACCATCCTGTAATGACTTCGCATTCTCTTTCCTCCTGTTTCTGAAGGAGCAAAAGAGGGTGGCTGTTTTCTTGGGCAAGGTGTGCATGCACAGCATTTAGTCACAGCAGCAGCAGGGGCTGGAATGATAAATGCAGTAATAATAATGAGAAACAAGCAGTAGGTGGGGAGGTTGGCTGATAACATGCAACAAGGGTGGGCTTTGGGTCCAACATCCAGGCCTCCAGAGTGGGGCAGGTGATGGGGACACTGGCAAATAGGCCCCGTATGAACACCTGGGTGCAGTTCCCCCTCCCTCTGTGTTTCTTTTTTATTTGTGAAAAGATTTTTATTCCTAGGGGGTGGCTGGCCAGGCATGGGCATGTTCATTTTTAAGCCCCTCTGCTGATTTTGCTATTTCCCCCTTTATTTGCCTTTTGCATTACAAAATGGTGCTTATTCCTAAGTAAATGTGTTTAGCATCAAGGCAGCAAAGGCAAACACCATTTTGTTCCTGCCTCACTTTTTAAAAAAACAAGCACCACCACAACCAAGACTGACAAACTGTTTTTGTTTCTTGTTTTTAATCTTTACGCTGTAAAGCATTCAAAGGTGGTGTGTATGTGGAAGAAGAAAATGGTGTGCTCTGATACTGAATCAATACACACAGCTGTCTAACACTCCCCAGACTGGAGTTACATATCAAAAAAGCATTTTAGGAAAATGCATTGCAAACTTCATAATGGGAAATCACACTGGCGAAAGATGAGACTCTGCAGCGCCATCTGGTGTCACAGTGTTATAACGCATATAAAATGCTTTTTCTTTACTAATGTAGCTGAGTCCCAGATCTTAAATTACCGCTGCATTTGTGGATGCAATACCAGCCAAGGCGTTCTCCCTCACATTCCTTTCTTGCTCTGCTTAACATTCGGCCGGATCCAAAAGCTTGGTACTATTTTGTGACATTTAAAAGCAGAGACATCACCTGGCCAACAAAGGTCCGTATAGTTAAAGCTATGGTTTTCCCAGTAGTGATGTATGGAAGTGAGAGCTGGACCATAAAGAAGGCTGATCGCCGAAGAATTGATGCTTTTGAATTATGGTGGTGGAGGAGACTCTTGAGAGTCCCATGGACTGCAAGAAGATCAAACCTATCCATTCTGGAGGAAATCAGCCCTGAGTGCTCACTGGAAGGACAGATCCTGAAGCTGAGGCTCCAATACTTTGGCCACCTCATGAGAAGAGAAGACTCCCTGGAAAAGACCTTGATGTTGGGAAAGATGGAGGGCACAAGGAGAAGGGGACGACAGAGAACAAGATGGTTGGACAGTGTTCTGGAAGCTACCAGCATGAGTTTGACCAAACTGCGGGAGGCAGTGGAAGACAGGAGTGCCTGGTGTGCTCTGGTCCATGGGGTCACGAAGAGTCGGACATAAAGGGACTTTGTTAGAGCCTATGGACATTCACTGAAGCCGGATGTTGGAAGAATCAGAACAGCTAAAAGAAAACACTTATTCATGCAGCACATAGTTAAACTATGACACTTGTTCTCAGAGGAGGCAGTGATGGGGATTTAGACAAATTCATGAAGGGTAAGGCTATCAGTGCCTAGTAGCTACCCCAGCTATGCTCTACTCCTCTGTCAGAAGCAGTAAGGCCTGAGAGCAACAGTGTTGTCTCTGGTTGTGATTGCCAGCAACTGTCATACAGAGGCATAGCACCTCCAACAGTGAAGGTAGACCATAGTCATTGTGGTGAGTAGCCACTGACAGGCTGATCATGAATTTTTCCCAATCCTCTTATTAAAGCCACCCAACTTGCTACAGATATTACAGAGCCTACATCTATCTTTCCCCCTAAGATTAATTTCAAGAGTTTAGGTGTGAAACTAAGGAGCCCAAAATGAGCATCAGGTATAAATGTTATTTCAGGTAAGAGGAAATGGAGCACTGAAAAGATCTGCAATTAATTGAAGGCATTAGGAACGATTAACTTCGTTATTAAACCGAGTTAGTGAAGAAAGCAAAAGGTAAACATATAAATCACACTGAATCCCAGAAAATAATGCCATCCTCTCTCCCTCACCCGCTCTCCCTCCACCTTGTATTCTCCAGAGGAAAGGACTGCTCCATTTCTGGAAAAACAACTGAATGGGGAAAAAGGTAAATGGTCTTTGATAGCAAACAGAAACAGGAAATCTCATTCCACCATGTGTCTATTTATCTCCTCTTTGTTTGGAAAGGGCTGGTTAATCTTTTTCAGCCTGAACAAACGTTGCTGCAGGTCCAGAAGTGTGGGTGACAAGAAACTGTTGGGAGAGAGTTTCCCCTCCATCTAGCCCAGCATCCTGTTCTCAAAGTGGCCAATCAGGAGCCCACAAGCAGGACCCGAGCACGACAGCACTCTCTCCTCCCGTGGTTCCCATCAACTGGCATTCAGAAGCATTACAGCCTCCAGGGCCAGGTTTAGGACTGTGTGAGCAGTGTGCATGCACTGGGTGCTGAACTGAGGGAGCACTGTCTCAAAACCTGGCAAGTGAGGTGCTGGGGTTAGGGAAGGAGGTGTTAGGCTCTTACAGGGTCTTAGAGTTCTCCTACCTCCTCCCCAAAGTCTAGTTAGCACTTTCCCAGCTTTGAGAAAGGGGACGCAGGTGACACTGTGGTCTAAACCACCTAGCAGCCAGTTGCTTCTCCATAGATGGGGCCGGCTCTACCATTGGGGACAGTTAGGTGAAGGCTCCAGGAGGCAGATACCCCCTCCTCCCAGCCATTCCCCTGTGTTGGAGCAAATTGCTGTGTGTGCCTCATGGCCCTTCCTGCAACCCCTAAGCTATTCTCAGGGGTGCTGGAGGACACAATCCTGTTATCAGTATTGAAGCAAGATTCATCTGCCAGTCCAGCCAGCCTTTGTATGTGAAATTGGGATGGGGGCCGGAGGCAGCTCCTTGTCCTTTGCTTCAGGCTGCAAAATGTCTTGGGCTGGCTCTGTTCAAAGGTATGTAGCAGGTCTCCCTGTAACTATGGACCAAGAGGGATCATAGCAACAAGGCAAAGGGGGCAGAAATGGGCAATGTGCTCAAAACTGCTTCAGAACGAGTGGATCTTCTGTATTTGCTCAGCAGGAGAGACAGGAGGAGGAGCAGGGGTGGGGAATCTAACATGTGCCCACAGATAAAGAGCTTAAGAGGCTTGAATATTTAAGAGGCAGCCTCCCTCATCACTCACCTGCCAGACACAGATCTTTGCGAGCTCTGTCTGGCAATAAACTGCAATAAATTTAATCTACGCTACAGGTCAACTTCACAGATTGCCACCAGACACCTGGAATGTCTGTCTCCTCTGGGCCACATACCAGAAGACGATGAGAGTCAGAAAGAGGGAGCTCTGCACTGCTCTGTGCACAGATTTCAGCCTAGTCTGGGATGCGTATGAACGAAGGCCAGGCAATGCTTCTTTTGTCTTAATTTGCACCCTGAGACCACTTAAAAAGAAACGAGAGAGACGCTGGTTTACCGAAGCGAAAGATTCTGGGGAATGGATGTGGTAGCCTAATTTGGAAGCTTTCCGCTTCCCTCAAGGGAACGTGTAGGGGTGGGGAGATGATCAAACAGGGAAGAATACACAAGGGGCATTGAGAAATCGTGACACCCCCTGAGATTGCATTTCTCTGTGCAAGTGGAAAATTACAGCAGTTTCTCTCCGGCTGTCCTCATTTGCAAAGGAGAAAAACAGAGCAAGAAAGCGATGGATTTGGGTAGACAGTGCCCAAATTGATAGATGATCTTTAAATGTGAAGTCAGTTGAATACCAGCACTCCATCCCTAGTCCAGAGACAGGGTCTAGGTCTGGACAGCATGATTTAGTACTTTCTTCTAGTACTTTCTGAGACAAACCCCACAAAGATGAGCCGAGGCTGTGTGGCATAGTGGTTAGAATGTCAGACTAGGACCTGGCTAGACCACGTTCAAATCCCCACTGAGCCATGAAGCTCACTGGATGACCTTGGGCCAGTCATTGCCTCTCAGTCTAGCCTGCCTCACTGGGTTGTTGTGAGCATTAAAGGAGGAGGTGGAGAACAAACAAAGGCCTGTCAGTTCCTCCCCTCCCCTCTGTATACCTGCAGAAATGACAGTGTCATGTTCTCATCTGCATACGCAAATGATTCCATGTCTAGGGGAGAGATGGTGGCCTTTTTCATCCCAAAGGCTGCATTTCCTTCTGAGCATGTTAGCGGTGGGTGGGGCCAGAGGAAAAAGTAGGTGGAGCAAGACATGCAAATTTTTACTTTTGTACAGCAGTCTATTTCCCAGTAGTGATGTATGGAAGTGAGAGCTGGACCATAAAGAAGGCTGATCGCCGAATAATTGATGCTTTTAAATTATGGTGTTGGAGGAGACTCTTGAGAGTCCCATGGACTGCAAGAAGATCAAACGTATCCATTCTTAAGGAAATCAGCCCTGAGGGCTCACTGGAAGGACAGGTCCTGAAGCTGAGGCTCCAATACTTTGGCCACCTCATGAGAAGAGAAGACTCCCTGGAAAAGACCCTGATGTTGGGAAAGATTGAGGGCACAAGGAGAAGGGAACGACAGAGGACAAGATGGTTGGACAGTGTTCTTGAAGCTACCAGCATGCGTTTGACTGAACTGTGGGAGGCAGTGGAAGACAGGAGTGCCTGGCGTGCTCTGGTCCATGGGGTCATGAAGCGTCGGACACGACTAAACGACTAAACAACAACAACAACAACAGCAGTCTAGTTTCTACAAACGCTCACACACCCTTCTGTATAAACTGGAAAAGCAAGATGCCTTATCAAACTCTGGGACCCATTCCTGCCAGGTGGAAACACTCAAGGAAGGTGTGAAGCAGAATCAGAGAGGGGATGTTGGCTTGGGATGGAGGTCTTGAAGCCAGCATTTGGCCCCCAGGCCTGAAGTTCCCTGCTCAGATCTACAGCGTCATCTTTGGTCCAGAGAAAGCCAGATTCAGAACCTTGCTCAGCCGTGGTGAAGCAAGATTCAGGAAGCCCACCGGACTAGGCACAAGCTCCTTGCCCAAAGAAGGCACATATGGGAAGGACTGCAAGAAACTCAGTCCGCTGCAGCTGTAGCGGTTTGCTTTCTCTGGGTACCCAGATGGAAGGAGTGGAAATGGCAGAGCCAACGTCAGGGTCTTCCACTAGATGGCGATGTCGCCTCAAGCTGCACTCTTGGCCCTATAACGCAAAATTTGCAAGGATGGACACCGTGTTCCTGATGCCCCCACCCTTTTGGCTACAGCTGGTGGCAGCCCCACAAATCTTGCCACCACCTGCCCCAGAAGACGGCCCCAAGTCCATGACTAATTTCACATATGTTAATTTTGTTAAACAGAGGCGATATTAAAATCACCCACTGCTTACCCCTCCCCCATCAGATAAAGCACAGGCGCTCCTCATGAGAACAAGCCAAGGGGCTTAATCTGATGGGAACGCCTCAATGCTCAGCATGTTCAGTGCCAGGGCTGAGCCTTAGAATATGTCCAGCCACAACAAAGATGACCGCACCTCTCTGACCATGTACAGAGTAGCTTTTGCTCACCACTGAGAAACCGCTGCCCGGTGCTAACAGTTGAGGGCCAGTTCACACGGGGACACAGTAAAAACATAATTAGTTTTTGTATGTGAATTTGATTCATCTTTAAATGTGAGGTAAATTTAATACCAGCACCCCATCCCTAGTCCAGAGACAGGGCCTAGGTATGGACAGCATGATTTAGCAACTTCTTTTAGTACTTTCTGGGACAACTCCCACAAAGATGAGTCAAGCCTGTGTGGCATAGTGTTTAGAGTGTCAGACAAGGACCTGGCAGACCAGGTTCAGGTCTCCACTTGGCTATGAAACTCGCAGCGTGGCCAGTCACTGCCTCTCAGTCTACCTCACAAGGTTGTTGTGAGGATTAACTGAGGAGACGGAGAACCATATACACCCGACCTTGAGCTCTTTGGAGAAAAACGTGGGATAGAAATGCAACAAAACAAACAAACACCCACTGAGAGATAAAATATTAGCAGGAGGTAGTCCCTAGGGAGGATGGGCGTTATAGTCTCAAACATCTGGAGAAGAAGAAGAGTTTGGATTTGACATCCCGCTTTATCAGTACCCTAAGGAGTCTCAAAGCGGCTAACATTCTCCTTTCCCTTCCTCCCCCACAACAAACACTCTGTGAGGTGAGTGGGGCTGAGAGACTTCAGAGAAGAGGAGGGCACCAGGTTGGCGAAGGCTGGCACAAGATGTTAAGAGCTTGGTCATTTGGTGGGTGGGGAGGGGAGAGAGGGTACTTTCCTGT
The DNA here is from genome assembly GCF_027172205.1 of Podarcis raffonei. Lineage (NCBI taxonomy): Eukaryota > Metazoa > Chordata > Lepidosauria > Squamata > Lacertidae > Podarcis > Podarcis raffonei. The sequence goes on from NC_070616.1 coordinate 25,681,158, forward strand.
AGTATATTCCAGCAGGATGTTTACAAAAAGAAGACACTGAAACCTTTTTGTCGCTCTGCGATTCTCATTTTGTTCTCTCAGATACGAGGGCACTGAGAATCAGGACTCAACCACCTGTGAAGGGAAAGTGCCAGAGACAGACAAGAAGGGAAGTCACCCAGCATCTTCTGGCTAATGGGGGTTGTTGATCTGAGAAGCCAGGTGGATTTGAGGTAAGGAAGTGACAAAGTGGGAACAAATGAGGTTCGTTCTGGCCAATCGGCCTGATAAATGCCAATTTGGGGAATCTCTGCCGCCTCGTGGCCTGACCGTCAAGCAAATCGAGGCTCTCCCTTCTGCCTGCTGGAGGGAATTTTAAAGACCAGAGCAGTACCTGGAAGGATATGAATTATAATTCGCCACAAGAGTTTATTGCATCGAAACTGTCTAAACTTCCTGTCACAAATGAAAAAGGATAGTTTTACATTGCAGAGTACCGGCCAAGCACCAGAGAACGGGTGCCAGCACGTATAGCACCTTGCCTCCACGATTGAGGGGGCCGGGGCTGCGTGACATCAGCTGATGTCACTTGTGCATGTTGCAGAGTTGCACAATGGTGAGACGTGCAAGTGAGACGTGCAAGTCCCATGGTGTGCATGCATGACCGCCACAGAACTTTGAGGGAGCCTGGCTCCTTCACTGACCATTTTCGGGGGCCCTGTCCCCTTCCCCCCTAGATGCTGCAGCCTTTCCCCCACCTGATGCCCTCAACATATTTTGGACTACAACTCCCCTCAGCCCAGGGCTGGGGCTGATAGATGTGGTTCAGAAGATCTGGAAGGTGTCAGGTTGGGGAAGGATGGGTTAATCCATAAACCAAAGTGCTATAGATAAAGGTAAAGGGGACTCCTGAGAGTTAAGTCCAGTTGCAGACAACTCTGGGGTTGCGACGCTCATCTCACTTTATAGGCCAAGGGAGCCGACAGTTTTTCTGGGTCATGTGGCCAGCATGACTAAGCAGCTTCTGGTGAAGCCAGAGAAGCGCATGGAAATGCCGTTTACCTTCCCACCGGAGTGGTACCTATTTATCTACTTGCACTTTGTCATGCTTTTGAACTGCTAGGTTGGCAGGAGCTGGGACAGAACAATGGGAGCTCAGCCTCGAACCGCTGACCTTCCGATCGGCAAGTCCAAGCGGCAGTGGTTTAAACCACAGCTGCTAATTCTACCAACCCATGATGGCTGTGTTCTGCCACCACAGTTGGAGGCAGTATTGCTTCTGAATACCACTTGCTGGAAGCCACCAGGAGCAGAGAGGGCTCTTGCACTCAAATCATGCTTGCAGGTCCCCACAGACCTTGTGTTGGCCCCTGTGAGAACAGCATACCAAACAAGATGGGCTATTGTTCTGATCCAACTGGCTCTTCACGTGTTCTTATGTTCTTTTGTCAGGTTGTCCTGGACAGAGAACCTGAGAAGAGGTGTCCTCAATCATATCAAAGGCATTGCTGGTCCTGTAAAGGTAAAGGTAAAGGTAAAGGGACCCCTGACCATTAGGTTCAGTCGTGACCGACTCTGGGGTTGTGGCGCTCATCTCACTTTATTGGCCGAGGGAGCCGGCGTACAGCTTCTGGGTCATGTGGCCAGCATGACTAAGCTGCTTCTGGTGAACCAGAGCAGCGCACGGAAACACCGTTTACCTTCTCCCCGGAGCGGTACCTATTTATCTACTTGCACTTTGACGTGCTTTCAAACTGCTAGGTTGGCAGGAGAAGCGACCGAACAACAGGAGCTCACCCTGTCGTGGGGATTCGAACCGCCGACCTTCTGATCGGCAAGTCCCAGGCTCTGTGGTTTAACCCACAGCGCCACCCGCGTCCCTTGCTCGTCCTGTAGCCCACAGCAACTAACCAAAAGCTTATGGGAAGTCTTCAAGGAAGAGCTGAAGGCGGTGGCATCTCCAGCTGCTGTTCCCAGTGGGAACTCTGTCTCCGATAATGGAGGGAGTATGCCACCATCATGAGTAATAGCAGCAGTTAGCCTACTTTTCCACAATCCCCTTTCAAAGCTGTCTGAGGCCACAGTCACACTGTACATTTGAAGCACTATGGCACCATAGTGAAACCCCGGAGAGCTTCTGCCAGTCAGTGTTGACAATACTGAGCTAAATGGATGATGGGTCTGACTTGGCCTATATTCCTACATTCCTGATACAGCCAAGACCACTGTCCCCTCCTGTTGAAAGTCTTTGTCCCACCCCACCCTCGCCATCCAGCAGAGAGTGCTCCCCCCCATTGCCAGCAGCAGTTAGATGGTCCAGTGATCTTCTGCACATTAGGAGCCGTACACATCATACCTCACCTGCCACCCTTTTATGGCCCCAGGCCAGAGTGTGCAAAGACAATAAAACAACAACAAAGCCTTTTCCCCTTATGAACTTTCCAAAGGCAGCCAAACTGGTGTAAATGCCACAGAGGAGTTGTGAATTATGCATGACACGCAAAGGCTGCAGTCCAAGTTGGTTTCAGTGGCTCTGCTCTTCCGAAGGGCTCCTGGTTGGCAGTTTTGGTTTCCAAGCAGCCACACCACGTTGACACAGGCCGGCTCTACCATCAGGCAGAGTGAGGCATCTGCCTCAGGTGGCAGGTGCAGGGAGGCAGGCAGGAGTAAGGAGGGGCAAGTCTATCCACTTTGGTTTCTCTCGGTTTTTCGGTTTTTCCAGCCTCAAGTTCCGTTCCTCACTTTTTCCACATCAGTTCACGATTTTTTTAAGAAGTGGTAAGTGAGAAGATGTGTCAACACATTGCAAACAAATCAGACGAATGCTCACAAACATATCAGAATGAAAGCTCAATGATATTGTCTAACCTCCACAGGTGGCGCTGTGGGTAAAACCACAGAGCCTAGGACTTGCTGATCAGAAGGTCGGCGGTTCAAATCCCTGCGACGGGGTGAGCTCCCGTTGCTCGGTCCCTGCTCCTGCCAACCTAGCAGTTCGAAAGCACGTCAAAGTGCAAGTAGATAAATAGGTACTGCTCCGGCGGGAAGGTAAATGGCATTTCCGTGCGCTGCTCTGGTTCGCCAGAAGCGGCTTAGTCATGCTGGCCACATGACCCGGAAGCTGTACGCCGGCTCCCTCGGCCAATAAAGCGAGATGAGCGCCGCAACCCCAGAGTCGGCCACGACTGGACCTAATGGTCAGGGGTCCCTTTACCTTTACCTTTTTAACCTCCACATATATAAACTGACCTCCGAATAAGCTTTGTGCAAGAATGAAAGTTCAATGAACAGATTGTCTCAAGGAGCCCAAAGAGAGGGATATCTATCCACAGCAGGCCTGACACACTTTGTCTGAGACGGCAGACAGGGCGGCCCCCTCCCCTTCCACATACTAAAGCCAACCAGATGGGTAGCTGCATCTTAGTGAGAACATCCTCCATTGCACCTGCGGGCAGAAAGCTCACTTAGGGGGCTCAGGGCAGGCTGCGCATGGCTCTATGCTCCCAATGCCTAACCCCGGGAGAGAAAGTTGATTCAGTTCACATTACAGACAAGCGTACCTAATTTGCACTTTCTGAAACGATGTGGCAACTGAAATGCAGCCATCCTATAAAATTTGCATTTCTCTGAATTTTGTAGTGCTGTTCTCCGGGCATTTGTTCTTGTTTTGTTTTTTGCAAAAATGCATACACTGCACTAAATTGTACATAAAAATGCATGTAACAAAAATGCACTGTATTAGGGTATTGTTTTGCAAGAATATTCATTAGGCATAAAACTTATTAGGAGAAATTCCGGCAAAACTGCTGATTCTTTCAGTGGGTGGGTGGGGAAACCATGACAGTTTAAAGTGGCATAATATTGCTTTAAATGAATAGTGCAGATGGGGCCCTTGTATAACCTCCCCACAAACAAATCAGAAAGAAAACTCAATAAAAAGCTGTCATCCTCTAACCTCTTCCTGTGTTCTGTGCAAAGAAAGCAGGATGCAAACTTGGCTGTCTGAAAGCAACTACTGTGGGCAATTTCCATGCTGTGTGCAATTTTTTATACAGATCTGCCTTCTCTTTGTTAGTGATGCACAGGAGGCCACCAAGAGTGAGCTCAAGATTTTGGTCTAGGTGGAGAACATTCAGACCAGTTCAGCACGAATCCTCAAACTAGACAGACAGACCCTCCCTATATACTATGGGGCAGAACATAACTCTAACCGTGCCAGAGAAACTGACACAGCTCCTTACTCTTCTGGTGGGTACTTGCCTGGGCATGAAATCCCCCTTTCCTCCCCCCCTTTCCCTTGTAAGAGCACCACAGTTCTTTGATAAGTTGGTTTCCATGGCAACGAGGCAGCATCTTCAGAGATGAGCATAGCTGGGAGACAAGCAGAGAATGTTTCAATTTGTTGCTACGGGCAGGAAGGGTCGGTGCGGCGTGAAAATACCTTCCTTGGTGATGGAGGGATCCTGGGAGATTAGTTCTTACCAGGTCAAGCAAAGATTTTAAAAACATACTTGGCATTTGCCTCTCTTTTGTTAGAGGCGAGGGGAGCACAGTTGCGGCAGTGTGGCAGTACAGAAGGGGAATGATCCGTTCCTGCGGCAAGGCTGGTGGCAGCAAGCCTATCAATTCCCTTGTCCCCCCCTCCCCCCAGAGAATTCTGCCTGGTTCCTGGCAGCCTTACCACATTTTAACCAAGTATGGCTAAAGAAGAAGAATGAAAACTTCCGCAGAGTTTTATTTATTCATTTTATTTGTTTGTTACACTTGTTATTATAGCCCCCCCTTCCTTGGAAGGAGCACAAGGTCCTTCTGCACCCCTATCATTACAACAACCCTGTAAGGTAGGACAGACTGAGAGATAGGGGCTGACTCAAGGTTGCCCAATGAGCTTCATAGCTAAGGTGATCTGAACTCTGGTCTTTCCTAGGCCCTAGTCCAACATACTAACCACCCTGTGTGCAACCACCATGTGCAACCACCATGACACCACCTTGGTTCTACTTTTTCATAGAATGATAGTATTGTATAGTGGGAAGGGAGTCCAACCCCCTGCAATGGAGGAATATCAGCTAAAGCATCCATGACAAATGGCCATCCAACCACTGCTCAAAAACCTCCAAGGAACCAGAGTCCACAACCTCTGGAGGGAGACTGTTCCACCGTTGAACACCTCTTACTGTCAGAAAGCTTTTCCTGATGTTTCATTGGAATCTCCTTTCTTGTAACTGGAAGCCATAGGTTCCAGTCCGGCCCTCCAGAGCAGTTTTGCTCATAAGGAAAATATACAAAGAAACCTGTTTGCACAGGTTAAGACCAAATGTTCTCCCTGCTGTTTAATGCTAAAATTCATTACACGACCACACGGAGCTCCATTGCTGGAAAATCCTCCTCATAGCTGTGTTATGATGGGCCATCTGTGAGGAGTGGGTCACCGTAGCTCTGTGATACACTATCTGCCCATCATGCAAAAGGTCCCAGGTTTCATCCTTGGCATCTCCAGGTAGGGCTTGGAGACACTCCTGTCTGAAAACCTTGGAGAGCTGCTGCCAGGGGTGGCTGAGAGCTCCTTGGGGCTGGTGGGCTAAAGGCAGGGAGGTCCAACAGTAGGTGGCGCCAGAGGCAATAACAGGCAGAGGCACTCCTTGACTGGATGTAAGTAAGAAGGTGGGTTGAGGCAGGTGGGGCACTGCTCTATTTGCCCTAATGGTCCAGCCACCATTGGCTGCTGCTGTTGCTCAGAGTAGGCAATACTGAGTTAGATAGACCAGTGGTCTGACTCAGTACAGTGGTACCTTGGGTTAAGAATTTAATTTGTTCTTAACCTGAGGTACCACTTTAGCTAATGGGGCCTGCCGCCACGCCGCCAGAGCACAATTTCTGTTCTCATCTTGAAGCAAAGTTCTTAACCCAAGGTACTACTTCTGGGTTAGCGGAGTCTGTAACCTGAAGCGTCTGTAACCCGAGGTAAAGGTAAAGGGGCCCCTGACCACTAGGTCCAGTCGTGGCCGACTCTGGGGTTGTGGTGCTCATCTCGCTTTTATTGGCCGAGGGAACCGGCGTACAGCTTCTGGGTCATGTGGCCAGCATGACTAAGCCGCTTCTGGCGAATCAGAGCAGCACACGGAAACGCCGTTTACCTTCACTCTGGAGCGGTACCTATTTATCTACTTGCACTTTGACATGCTTTCAAACTGCTAGGTTGGCAGGTACAGCAACGGGAGCTCACCCTGTCACGGGGATTCGAACCACTGACCTTCTGATCGGCAAGCCCTAGGCTCTGTGGTTTTCTTATGTTCCTACGTTTGTACAGCCAAAATGCACTTCTAGCTTCTGCAGGCCACTGTCTGGAGAACTGAGCGGCCCCTGAGAATGCAGAGTAGGACTTCTTTGTGGGTGGGGATGTTGGGAAATGCCATCAAAAAATGGCTGCTTCGTTTTCTGCTCCAGTGTTCACTTTCAGGGCAGACCGAGCTTGGTGAGAAAGTGCCCCATTTGCCCTAACAACCCATCACCCACTGCCTGTTTCCCTCCAGATTCGCTGGACTACAGCTTCCCATCACCCCCCTGACCCCTGGCCATGCTGCCTGCTGGGAGTTGGAGTCCAGCAATATCTGGAGAGCGGCAGGTTACCTACCCCTGCTTCAAAGCACCAAACCAGCAAATGAATAATATCCTCCTTAAATGCAAGAGAATATTAAGGGCTGAACCATTGCGGCGCCCCCCCCCCAGTGCACAATGAGCAAGGAGAGGTTTTGTACAACAAAAATCGAGGCTGAATCAATGCCAGTCCTGCTGTTTCAACTTCGGCTTCGCTCTGCTCAGGCTCTGGGAGCTGCAGATTTCGCAACGCATGAATGATTTATTCAGTTCTCTCTGACAGGCGGCTTGTTATGCTTAAAGGCAGCCCACCGAATTTGGCCTCAGAATGGGGAAAGCAGAGCATCCCTGCCCCCCCAACCCCTCTCCCCAGCATGCAGCCAACGGTTGCCAGTGCTATTATAATTTAAAAACAAATGCTAGTATCCCAAGGGACAGCAGTTGCAGGAGCCTGTGCATTATGGATGTCTTCATGTCGTTTCCCCTCCCTGACGCTTTCTGCCCTCTGTGATCACTCTTCTCTCCCCCCAGCCTTAGAAAAAGGAAGCTTTGGATCAACATTGCCTATCATATGTTGTATTTACCACCCAGCATTTCCTTGGATTTCCCAGAGCCATTGCTGGAACTCTGGGGACACTGCAGCCAGGCCCAACAAACAACCACTCTCAGGTTGCGATGCTAGACACACACTAGGGATGCGAGTGGCGGTGTGGTCCAAACCACTGAGCCTCTTGGGCTTGCCGATCAGACGGTTGGCGGTTCAAATCCCGTTGCTCTGTCCCAGCTTTTGCCAACCTAGCAGCTTGAAAGCACACCAGCGCAAGTAGATAAATAGGTACTGCTGCGGCGGGAAGGTAAATGGCATTTCTGTGCGCTCTGGCACTCATCACGGTGTTCCGTTGTGCCAGAAGTGGCTTAGTCATGCTGGCCACATGACCCGGAAAGCTGTCTGTGGACAAACACCTGCTTATTTACGTTACTTTACTTTTGCAAGGCACACTTATCTGGAAGCATGATATCTTGAACTCAACAGCAATGATTTCTGGCACGCATAGGACTGCATTCTCAAAATGCATGTCTTTCCATTGGTCCATCAAACTCAGTCCTGACTCTTGTCGAAACTGAATCACTGGGATTTCAGTTCAATGGGGTTTCAGGCAGGAGTTTTCCCCAGCTTTGCTGGGGTGTGTCACGGACTGATCCAGGGATTTTCTGCAGAGTATATGCTTTGCCACTGAGTTCTGCCCCTTCTGTAGCTGCCTCCCTTACCTTGAAAGAAAACTCAGTTCTGAGTCTAATATCTCACAGAGTAATGCTGTTCCTGATCCTTTGCCCCAGTGTACTTCAGATAGAAGATGAAATGTGTTTGGTCCTTTTGATGTAGAATATTCTCCGGATATTCTCCAAAAGTCATGTATTAGAGGAATGCTCACCCTCCGTTTGATGTTTGCATTTGCTATCCTATTATATTGCATTTTAATATATGCTGGCTGATATGTGATACAGTTTGACAGATGATGCATGATGGCATTTCATGCCTGATGTTGTTCAACGATTGTCATGCAACAGTGCTTAGTATTTTGAGTGTGCTTCATAGTTAACATGCACTGGTATGCAGGATAGGAATGGTGTTTTTGTAAAAAAATTGCATTCACTGCTGGGCACCGGCCAGAGGTGGCCCTGGCCAAAAGAACAAGTGGGAGGGGCCAGGGGCAAAACGGAAGAACCCATAGATGTGAATCTTATCTCTGTATAGTAGGCTGCATTCTAGCTATGCAAGAGCCAGAGGTTTCCATGCGCCTTCCCCAGCATCTTTCCTTCTACTGCCATAGGCTGCAAAATGTCTTGGGCCAGCCCTGGGAGCCCCCTACCAGTACAGTGGTATGCCGGGTTACATACGCTTCAGGTTAAGCCATTTCCGACCTGGGAGGAGAGGGGGTTGCGGGCAGAAATCCCTCCCACATCTCACACGCGGGGGCTGGCCCTTGCCCCCGCGTGGTTAGGGAATCCCCGGGCGTGTCAGCAACCCGGCCCGCCAATCAGCGGGCCGGGGAGGCGTGGCCTAGCCTATTTAAGACTAGGCACGACCGGGGACCGCCCTCTTTGCCCCTTTCCAGCTGAGCGTTTTTCCCACCCCACCCTCCCTTTAGGTTTAGCTAGCCTTGACCTTGCTATGGACTTCGGTTGGTCGCCGCAAGGGGCCTGGTAGGAATTTTTCCAAGTTGGCACACTTCAAGCCTTTTGGTTTTTTTGCCTACCTCGTAGCAAACGTCACAACTTATTTGGTATTGGCGGTTAGGCATTGGCAGGGGTCAATTGTTATGCAAATGAAGGGGGAAGGAAGCGCCATCACCTTCCCCAAAAGTAAGGGTAGTCCGGTAGAGGACTCCGAGGGGCGTGGCCTTGTCCGAAACCTAGGGAGATAAGGGCCTCCGGCACGCCCCAGAGCGGTGACACCCGTGGGATCCTAGTTGGCGTACTTCAACAGGACTCCCACAGCTTGTGGACAACCCTCCCCGGTCCCCATGCCGGGTAGTCGATAGGAGCCAATGCCTAAGGCCAATACCTTCAATTCCGTAATCAATAAAGTTGTGGCCTTTTATGCCCATTAACCTTAAATAATGTGTCTGAGTCTTCATTTCACATGGGGGAGGGGACTTGCCACGCAACATACGCTTCAGGTTACAGACTCCACTAACCCAGAAATAGTGCTTCAGGTTAAGAACTTTGCTTCAGGATAAGAACAGAAATCGGGCTCCGGCGGCACGGCGGCAGCAGGAGGCCTCATTGGCTAAAATGGTGCTTCAGGTTAAGAACAGTTTCAGGTTAAGAATGGACCTCCGGAACGAATTAAGTACTTAACCCGAGGTACCACTGTAGCTGGATTCTGGAAGCCACAGGAGGAAGAGTGCTGCTGCACTCAGGTCCTTCTCATGGCCTTCCCAAAAGAGGAATCTCCTTGGCCACAGTGAGAACCATGATGCTGGACTAGATGGGCCATTCGCCTGATCCAACAGAATCTTAGGTTCTTTTGACAACTGCTCCCAGTGAAACACAAGACACGCTTGTGAATCGTCTGGGAGTTGCCACTCGCTTCCTCCCTTGCCAAGGGCACTTCTGTTCTTCACCCTAATGCACACCGAGATGACGTCACCCTCACCCTCCAGATCTCCCAATGGAATCTACCCAGCAGCAACAGCTCTCCAAAATTCAAACATGCAAAGTGTCTCCACGGCAATCCCGGCAGGAGCCACTGAAACATCAACATGAGTTGGCATTTCGTGCAAAAACAAACATTCAGACGGTCATTTTTTAATGAACCTCCCCCCCATGAAATAGAAAACAATTATTTCTGAAAACCGCAGGAAAGTGCTATTGTCTTCTTAGCTGTTCACCTTTTGCTTCCCGTTGCGGCTGGTGAGGATCCAGGAGGAGAACCTCTTAATAGCCTTATTGCTTATTAATTGGGCAATTAAAGGGATAATGTGGAAAAGAAAGCACCTTAAAATGCAGTGTGGAAGTTAATGAGATTCCCTTACAGGCCTCCTTGGTTGGCCTGCATGTTTCCATAGCAACTGCCTGACCCTCGGGCCTTCAAAGCCCCTCACTGCTCCACCCCTTCCCTGCCAAAAGGACACAGCTCCTCTCTGCCCCAGGCACTGGGTGAGGATTATTCCAGCCCTTCATTGTCCTTGGCCCCCATTCCAATGCTATCTCTCTCCTTTCTTCTAGGGTCCCTCTGTAGAGTAGGAGACATGGCCACCCTAACCCCTTAGGGGCCCTGAAAAGTAATCTACCATTTGCTTCAGGTGACAAAAGTCTCATGCATACTAGCAAAGGAAGTCCAAATTAAATATAGGTGAGAAATTAGATTTCCTTTGCATTTTCATGAGAAACTACACAATTCACACTTCTCAAACAAATAAAAGTGGCAGAAACAGAGCTATGCTTTGAAATGTCCACTTCTCCGAATTTTGCAATGCAATTCTCCAAAGTATGCATTAAAATGCATATAATTAGGCGAAAGCGCATTACAATGTGCATATTAGTGAAAGTATCATATAAAAATGCATAGTATTACAGAAAATTGCTCGAAAAATGTCTATATTGGGCAAACCTCAGCACAAGAAGAAGAAGAAGAAGAATAAGAAGAAGAAGAAGAAGAGAAGAATTTGGATTTGATATCCCGCCTTTCACTCCCCTTCAGGAGTCTCAAAGCGGCTAACAATCTCCTTTCCCTTCCTCCCCCACAACAAACACTCTGTGAGGTGAGTGGGGCTGAGAGACTTCAAAGAAGTGTGACTGGCCCAAGGTCACCCAGCAGCTGCAGGTGGAGGAGCGGAGACGCGAACCTGGTTCCCCAGATTACGTGACTACCGCTCTTAACCACTACACCACACTGGCTCTCACAAAATTATATCAGGAGAAATTTGCACGAAAATGCTGATGAATTTTCTTGAGGACTTAAAAAAAGAAAGAATCTCAACTTGCTGTGGTAATGCAGAGGACTTGAGTTTAAGTTGGGAAACTGAGAGAAACCAAAATTGACAGGTGAGTTTATCCCTAGTCTAAATAAGCAAGCAAGTCAAGGTACAGAAGGGTGCAGACTTCATCTCCAACAGAGAATTGCACAAAAGAATTCAGAGTTCTGCTTTTTCAGGCCTTGCAGAGATGTGAAGCAACCCACATAAAACAGTCCAGACTGGGAACTGATAATACCCGTCTGCTGATGTTGAGAGAGTGATTGAGTGATGGAATGAACTGATGACCCCTCCGTTTTGTTTGCATTGCCGAAGTCTCTGTGGTCTCCTCTTGGTGGGATCTCGGTTTCCAAACTTAGCATTTCCCAGGTGGCGTCAGAGGAAGCTTCATGCAGATGCCACTGTTTCCATCTATCCAACCTCTCACCCCGAAGCTGCCAAGGGGAATAGCCTCAAAGACTTTGGATCTGGGACGCTTTCCAAGTCTGAAAGTCTGAGAGGATTTGCAGCTCTGCCTAAGCGTGCCAGTTATTTAAACTTTTCACTTTTAGAAAGAAGTGCTCTCGAAACCCATGCACACGATTATGGGGCTGAGGAAAGAAGGGAGGGGGGGTATCCAACACAGTTTTTAGAAATGCAAGAGGATATGATTTGCTTTTACCATTAATTCTGTTTCAAGGCAGTTCAGTTTGCCTGTGTGTGTGGCATTGACATCACATTGGATCCTATTCAGTGGTAAGGCAGAAAGCAGAAAAGCCAATGGCTGGTTTCAAGGTCCAGATTGGGTGATTACAATGCATTCTTTGAAGATGACTTTGCAACAAAGGAGAGGCGCTCTTTGGTAGTAGTCCACCACTTAAAGAATGCTCTCCCCAAAGAGGCACACCTGGCATCTTCACTGCAATCTTCTGTGTGAAGACTGCTTTCCCAAGCTGTTTAATTTCAATCAATTTTTTTTTTAGCACCAAATTGCTGTGTTTTATAGTAGTTTTAATTGGTTTAGCTGCTGTGTTTTATACTAGCCATGATGGCTATGTTGTCTCTCCACCACTAGAGGCAGTATGCATCTGAACAGCAGTTGATGGTCATGGGGAAGTGGTGTCCTGCTTGTGGGCTTGTGACAGCCATGTGGGTGACTCTATGGCCTTTGGTCTGGTCCAGCAGGGCTATTCTTATGTTCATGGCTGATTTGGGGTTTGCTGTGGGGTTGTGTTTTTTTTTTGCTGGGTGTTTTGCTTTTTTAATTTATTTAGTTTTGTTTTTAGTGGGTGTTGTTGTTGTTGTTGTTGTTATGAATTGAAGTTTATTGTGAAAATAGCCCAGAGAGTTTATTTGGATGGGCAATATACAAATGTAATAAATAAATAAATAATCACAACAGCCCTGCAGTGTAGGTTAGGCCAAGAAAAGAGCATTTGACTCCCCCAAAACCATTCCATGAGCATCACACCTAAGCAGGGATTTGAATCTGGGATGAACTGTTCCACCATGCCGATAATTTTTCTGTCAGGAGCCACAAAAGCTCCCTATAATCGCGGAATCAAAACAAGATGTCGATATAAGGACCCACAGGTGGAATGCTCCAAGCTACAAAGGCGATTTTTGTGGGGATGGAATTCATTTTTAGCAATGGCTTCAAGAGCATTAATTTTCCTTGGCTCTGCCAGCCTGATTAATCAGTTTTAATGTGACAATTTGTCGCAATGCTTCCTAGCGGGAGAACCTGTCACCAAGAATACTTTATCACAAGAGGGTGCTCTTAAAGAAAGAAAAAGGAAGAAAGAAAATTAAGGAACATTGGAAGAAAGGATGTAGAAGAAAACCTATCACAAAGGACAAAAACAGCACCAGGAGAAGGAGTGATAATTAAAATCCATTCCAATGGAATTAGGCTGGTATTTGGGGCTGTGATGCTATTAGGAGATGCTGTGCCAAGTGACTGGGCAGTTCTGGAAGTAATTAAGCACATTCCCTCGAGAAGCAATGGGGAAAAGTTCGATATCAGACCTAATGGGTATTGAATAATTAGTGATTCTTTGTCTACTTTTGGCCCTCCTGGACCAGTTTACAGGTGTAGACACAAGCCACTTGCCATTCACCTTTGCATGAAGAATAGATAATGATGGCAAATGTTGCCTGCAGTTGCAAAAGAATCCAGGATATGAATGGAGACTCCCCACCACTTTCTTCCAAATCATCTTTAAAATAAAAAAGCAAAAACACCCCCAACATATATGCCCAACCATCTGTCTAAGATGTGTATCAGCCTAGACCCTACTCATCTCTGGGGAAGGGACTGAACTAACTGCCCCCGCACTCTATTCTGTTTGGATTTTGAAACAGGCATGCATTACTTTTAAACCAGGAAAATATACATAAAGAATGTTAATCTGTATGGTTTCTTCTGGTTGTACAACAATAACTACTTAAAAAAACAACAACCCAACTCCCAAAACCCACACATCTGCTCCAACTGCCCTTATTTACAAAGCATATCTCTATTTCCCAGAAGTCTAATTTAGCAGGAAAAGTTGTTTTGTTGTTTTCTGTTTTTAAGCAATTTGGAATCAGAAACTCATGTCATGCCACTCTATTGCAATTTTTCCAGAGATCCACCAACAGACTCTCTTAAACCACTCCAACCCTTCCTTCTTACAGTCTCTTAAGAACAACCATCACCACAGATTCACCTTTGTTTTGGTTTTATTTATTTATTTGTCCCCAGCAGATTCCAGTTCAGAATAGCACCTCAGGTCATAGGCATCATGCCTGTGTGAGAGGCAGTGTTGTCCAGTGGTTAAAATCTTGATTCATGGAGGTCAGGGCTCATACTTTGTCTCCTCCCATGAGCTTGTTGTGTGGGCCTTCAGCAAAGTCAGTGGGGTTTCTTTGCCATGGGGGTGGGAGGTTGATGGGTTGTAGCTATAAGAAGAGCCTGTATGATCAGGCCAGTGGCATCCTCACTCCAGCATCCTCTTCTAACTGTGGCCACCCAGGTGCCTTTGGGAGATCTTCAAGCAGAACCCCATCACAAGAGCCCATCTGTGGTTTCCATCCATTTGTATTCAGCATTTGCTGCCTCTGACTGTGGATGCAAGATTGCAGCCACCACGGTTAGTAGCCATGGACAGTTTTATCCTCCACTCTGATGCGATTCATGCTGTGTTATTCCTATTAAAATTCTGGTAATTAGTTAAAAGATGTGCACCTATATATAGGAACATATGCCAATTCTGCACAAATGTATACAGTGGTACCTCGGGTTAAGAACTTAATCCGTTCTGGGGGTCCGTTCTTCACCTGAAACTGTTCTTAACCTGAGACACCACTTTAGCTAATGGGGCCTCCTGCTGCCGCCGTGCTGCCGCCATGCTGCCGCCGTGCAATTTCTGTTCTCATCCTGAAGCAAAGTTCTTAACCCGAGGTACTATTTCTGGGTTAGCAGAGTCTGTAACCTGAAGCGTCTGTAACCCGAGGTACTCTTATTTTGGGGGATGTGTCAGTGGCCACCCTATTGTATAGGCCCCCCTCCTTTGAAAGTTTGGTTCAGCAATATAACTTTTACCTACTGGAAAACTAAGGAAGTCTGGAAAGAGCCATTATTGCAGAAGATTTGTTCCTTTAACACAAAATAAATTTTAATTTCTTTTCCATGTTCTTTAGGGAAACTGTTCTTTTTCCTGTCTGATACATGATGCGAAAGCGCTAAATTAGCCGCTTAGCAAATAGCTGTGGAATGCGAACAGTCTCTTCATTGCCTTCCTTGTACTTCTTGGCTCACACGACTGACTCTGGCAATATCAATTTAACATGCACTCTGTGGCATGCTTTCCTCACCCCCCCACCCCAGCTCACAGCTTTAAACCATTAGCAGTCAAGAGGAGGGAGGTGGAAGGATCCAGTTTCCACCGAGATCTGAAATGATGGAAAGATCCTGAGCTGCCGGCCAGTCTCCACATCCTGCTGCAAACACTTAACTCAATAAGAGTGGACTTTCACTGCCCCCCATACCATTCTCACTTAGCAACAACCTCCTAACTAATCTGAGGTGTTTCCCTCCCCTCCAATATATGTTTGCTTCGATCTCTTTAGCCAGAGAAATCCATCGGAAACAGCAGGGGCCAAACAGATTCATAATTAATTTTATTTGTTTACCAACCTATACCTGTAGACCTCAGAGCAGTTCACAAGATAAAATCACAATGAAAACCCCCCACAAAACACATACAGTGGTACCTCGGGTTAAGAACTTACGTAATTCGTTCTGGAGGTCCGTTTTTAACCTGAAACTGTTCTTAACCTGAGGTACCACTTTAGGTAATGGGGCCTCCCGCTGCTGCCACGCTGCTGGAGCATGATTTCTGTTCTCATCCTGAAGCAAAGTTCTTAACCCAAGGTACTACTTCTGGGTTTGCAGAGTCTGTAACCTGAAGCGTCTATAACCCGAGGTACCACTGTAATAAAAACGAAGACAACCCAATAACCCCCTTTCCAAAATGCATTTTAAAGGGCCACCCCCACAAACACATTTAAAAGGCTATATAGATTGTTTAATCAGCCAAAGGCCTGGTTAAAGAGGAACATTTTTGCATGGCACCCAAAGGTGTATAATGGAGGCGCCAGTCGAACCTCCTTGGGGAAAGCATTCCACAAATGGGGTGCCGCTGTAAAAAAGGCCTGTTCTCATGTTGCCACCCTCCGGTCCTTTCGTGGAAGAGGCACATGAAGAAGGCCCTCAGTGGATGATGACAGGGCAGGGGCTTACAATTGGTGAGTGGAGGGGGCGGGTCGCCCTGGGCACCACTCTGGGGACACACACAACAAGATGGCCCACTGCCTCCCCCCAGCTGTAGAGCGGCTGAGGACGTGCCATCCATACAAGTGTCTGTATGGGCTACCGCGCGTGCACAGTCTGTATGGACGTCATGTGCTCCCCCGGGTGGTTCGCCTCACTCCTCAGCGTCCCGCCCCGGGTGCCAGAGAGGGTTCCTCCGCCACTGTCACAGGGGCTGCGTAGGTTCATATGGAGAGAGGTGGTCCTTGAGGTATTGTGGTCCTGAGTCCTTATAGGTCAAAACCAGCACTTTGAATTGGGCCCAGAAACTAATTGGTAGCCAGTGCAGTTGGACCAAGATTAGTGTAATATGTTCAAACCATCTTGCCCTGGTGAGCAACCTGGCCACTGAATTCTGCACTAGCTGGAGTTTCCAAGCCATCTTCAGAGGAAGCCCTTTGTATAACGCATTGCAGTAATTGAACCTTGAGGTTACCAGAGCATAGGCAACAGTAGTTAGGCTATCCCTGTCCAGATAGGGGCGTAGATGGGCCACCAGCTGAAGCTGATGGAAGGCACTCTGGGCCACTGAGGCCACCTGAGCCTCGACCAACAGCAAAGGATCCTGGAGTACCCCCGAGTTACGTACCTGCTCCTCCAGAGGGAGTGTAAACCCTTCAAGAGCAGGCGACCTCCCACCTTTCTGGTCTAGGGAACCACCCATTAACAGTGCCTCAGCCTTATCTGGCTTGAGCTTCAGTTTGTTGGCTCTTATTGAATCCATTATTGAGGCAAGACAATGGTCCAGCACATCCACTGCTTCGCCTGCAAATGTAAAGGAGAAGTAGAGCTGAGTGTCATCTGCATATTGCTGACAGTGTACTCCAAACCTCTGGAGAAGTCCACTTAGCTGTTTCACGTAGATGTCAAACAGCATAGGGGATAGAATTGAACCCTGTAGAGCCCCACATTGAATAAAGTGGAAGTATACAAAAATAAACACCACTTTCCATCTTACTGTAGGTTTTGTTTCATTTCAAAAAATAAAATTTAATTTTATGGGTTTTTTTATCGTTAGTAGTTTGCATTAGATATATGGGGGCTCCAAAATCCTTTAAGTACTTAGGTCCTCTGAAATATACTCGGAGTCGAGTGTGGATTATATGCTCTTTATTCCGCTCATAGTGGTGAGGAGGAATGGAAGTCCCCCCCACAATATCTGCTTTATATACATTATTTACACAATTGGCTGCCCGTGATTGGCTAATTCCGGGATTCTCCTGTAGGCCAATCAGGTTGTGGAGTCACTTCCACCTGGAGCTGGATTGGGTGGCTCCTGCGGACCAGTCATACTGCTGCATTGTTCTAGGACCAATCAGACTGCTGCATTTTGGATCCTATTCAACTCAGTACATAACATCCTCTAAATATCTTAACCCGGCCCTGGGATGAACGCATCAGGGCATGTATAAAAAGCCTTGAATGAATTGTGTGTGAAGCATTGGAACCATTACTTTGTGGGATGTTCCCTTTGGTTGGTATCAGATTGTGTCAGTTTCCTTAATTTGTCAATTAAGCACACATACACGCAGGCACGCATGCACACACACAGTTAGTGTGCACTGTTCAGTGTGATTATTAAGGAACTGTTGTTGTCACAGTGCATAAATTCACAGAAGAGACGCTGCCAGGTTTCCTTGCCTTTTGCATGCTGCTCAGTGACTCGACTGTAAGCACTCTAGCAAACTGTTTCCTGGAGAACGATGCACCCATTTCCCCGCCAGCCCCAACATGAACCACAGGGTACCATCTTGTCTTTACCTTGCTGACTTCAGCCTTAACGAGCAGGAATCACCTTGTGACATCTTTGCTGAAAGCAATCAATCCAAGTCTACAAATGTCAATAGTTCTTTTATCTCTGTTCATTGTTACTGAGGAAAACTGGAAATTAATTGGTGAAGATAAAAACAAAAGTTCAACACTGCGATGAGTTGGATATGAAATAGTTGTCCCTTCCAACTCTGCAATTCTACGATTCTATGAATATCTATGATTCTATGATAGAATCATAGAATCATAGTCCTCACTTAACAGGGTAAAATTCATGATTCTGCAGGAATGTAGAGGGAAAAACCCATGTGCAGAATTTGATCATGACTGGGGAATTCGCCTTCCTGAGAATCCAGCTTTTATTTATTTACAAAACACAAATTTCTTGCCCTTATGGATGCAAAAACATACTTGAAAGTGTGGAAACGGCACGTGCGGTAAACTCAGAATCCAGACGGTGGGCAAATGAAATTTCCATTGCTCCAGGACAGCTCAACTGTTTTCTATCCTTTAATTAGCACGGCCACTTAAGCTTTGGCAAAAAAGAGGGCAAAAAAAGACAGATTTGCATAATATTTGCATTTGCTAATGTATCTGTATAGCTGCAATTTTGGAAATAATGATTTTAATTAAAATAGAAATACAACCCACCATCTCACCATAGTGGGGAAGACTGTGACCTAGTGGCCTGTGTGCCAGCCTAGTCTGATAACCAGACAGAGGACTCCTTAAAATAGAGGATTATCCTCTGACAGCCCTTCAGATAGTGTTTTCCCCCCTCTGTAAAATAGGACACATGGTCGCCCAACCCTCAGCTGAGCATCTCTCCCCTCTCACCAATTCATGCCTGAGATGGGGGCCACCTTCCTATTCCACTTCATTGTCCCCTTGCTGGTAGAGTTTAAGGCAGCGTCCCCAGCACAGTGACTGATGACTCCAGCTGCTTTACAATGCACTGTGACAAACAATTCATTACAGCCAAACTGACTTGCCATCAATAGACCAACTTATCTGAGCTTCATGTTGCAACCTGTGTGCCGGCAAATCCCTGCTCGGAGGTGGGTGTTATACATCACCTTTCTTTTATATTGACAACATGATGTGGATGGAGGAACCAATGAATGTTTAACCCGGTGAGTAATTATACCCTGTTACATTTATTCTTTGTGAATAAGCCCATTTTGGGTATGATATTAAGGCATCCAGCCCCATAGCTGGAGCTGAGCAAATTGAGGGTGGCCCAAGGGCACTCTCATTTATTTATTATTTATTGCATTGCACTTTTATCACACCTTTTCTCCCAAGGTGGCACCCATGGTTCACCCCCAACCCATCTAACCAACAACAACCTGTGAAGTAGGTGAGGCTATGAACCTTGTGCCTGTGGCCCAAGGTCACCCAGTAAACTTTGGGGCCAAGTGGGGATTTGAATCCAGGTCTTAGTCCAGCCCTCTAACCATTCCACCACAGTTGTTCTCCCTTTGCAAGGGTCTTTCTTTCTTTCTTTCTTTCTTTCTTTCTTTCTTTCTTTCTCTCTCTCTTTCCCTCCCTCAACCTCTCTGTCTCTCTCCCTGCTCCACTCTGCTCTGGAGTTGTATCCAACTATCTTTGACTCAGGGTAGACCCATTG
Organism: Podarcis raffonei; assembly: GCF_027172205.1. Taxonomy (NCBI): domain Eukaryota; kingdom Metazoa; phylum Chordata; class Lepidosauria; order Squamata; family Lacertidae; genus Podarcis; species Podarcis raffonei. Next base: position 25,700,449 of record NC_070616.1, read on the forward strand.
AAATGAATACAGCTCAGTTAGCCCTGTGCATTTTCAGTAGGTAAGGCTAGCATTGGATACAACCCCTGGTTTGTGTCAACAATTTTCCGGCCAATTTGCAAATGACTGGAACGTGGCCCCGTTAATAAGGATGTCAAGCATACGGGATTCACCTGGCATGACAGCCATTAACTGTGCAAATTAGCCATTCCGTAGCAATATCGGTAGTGCATGTTTGCTCTTAATTATCATTCCATTCTTTGCAATTAGTCGCTTGCAGTGGCAAGAGTTCAGTATCTCTTGCTAGCCTGTGGGCTGCTATCAGGGGGTCAAAGATGAGCCCGTTGCCCTCTCTGTAGAGGCCAGTGGATTCCTTGACCCATAATTTTAGCATAAATGTAGGAAGCAAACAACAACAACCACAGCCCAGCCCTCTCGAACTTCACCTCTGCGATCCAGGCAGTGTCCTGAGTCTTGAGGAGACACCATGAAGGGGCTGGTTAGATCAGGATGAGAAGTGGGAGGAACTGGAGGAACTAGAGGCTGATGCCACTGGGGAGGGACCCGGCGGTCCGGGTCACACTGTGAGACGTCCGAGTTTTCTGTGAAGGATGTGCTGGAGGAAGAATTGGATTCTGGGAAGGAACCCAGTGGGCTGTCACTCATCAGTTCATGCCAGCCAAGCCCATGACCTCAGCACTGTCTCCCACACTACCAGAGACTCCCTTCCATTTCTTCCTGCTAGTGAGCCTCTCAGGTGCCAAGTCTGAGCCAGTGCCATCTCCTCCACCACCATTTAGGACATGGAGACACCTAGCGCTATTTTTGCATGGACAGACCCTGGGCGGCCCCCCCGTCATGTGGAATAACGACTCAAGACAACGTGCTATGGGATTAAATTGGCCACAACTTTATTATATTTCAAATGTGGGTAGACCTTGGCTCAGGCATTGGGCGTTATCCCTCCCCAGTCCCCAGCCGGGGACCTAGGGAACATCAGGGTTATCCAGTGTGTGTGGGGGGGATGGGCTGGCTCTGGAGAACATATGTTCCAGCAGAGATAGCCGCCCCCGTTATGCCGCCGTCGCAGGGGAGAGCAATGACGACCTTTCGGCGTACGGTCAAAGCCTCCCCTCAGACACCCCTTTAACGGGGAACCCTGGTATTGCCGCTGCAAAGAGGAAGGGGGTGTGGGTCACTGCTGCAAGCCCCCTCCCATTCAGGAAGATAGACTAAAGGATTCCGCCCAAGGCCTGATACCGCCAAAGTTGTGACGTTTTGCTACGGAAAAGGCAAAACCTTCCAATGCAGGGGAATTCCTTTCCAGCCCTTCAACCGTGACCTTGACGTAGCAGCGCTCGCATACCTGTGAAGAAAAGGTTAACCTGCAAAATAAGACTTAACTGAGGGTGGGTAGGGTGGGAGAAGCTCTGGAGCCAACTGAGGATTCCCAGGTAAGATCCTCCCTCTATTGTGTGGGCAGGTAGTCCCTCCCCTACCTGGCCTGGTCTCCTTGGCAACGCTTCCCCCAGGCGGGATTGGACAACTGACTGAGGTAGGCAGAGACCTCCAGATATCCCACCTGAGGGAAGGCAAAGCCAAGCCTATGCTGATGGAGCCACTCCAGATCCAGGGGCTGCGTGCGTCCACGCACAGGGTGCTCCCCGTTTTATGTGGGGAGCGGTCATTCTAGAAAACGAAGGTGCTGGGACAACCATCCCTGTGGCCCCTCCCACGCCACACCACTGCCCCAATCTCCATGGCAGGTATGTTGAGTAATCGGCAGCCATATTCTGTTTATGCTCCTTGGAGCACATAACGTCCGCGACTGTTTTTTTGTCCGTAGCGCCATTATGTTATCCGTCCACTATACTTGAAAGAGGAATGATTGCTTCTATTCTTTCCTTTTCTCCTCTAGCATTGAAAGCCTTTGCATCACTTTGTGTCCTAAATGTACGGGCTCTTGTTTGAGATTTTGACTAGTTTCGGTACTGGGGGGACAATGCAGAGGCCCTGGCAAATGGCCGTGAGACGTGGCCAACAGAGATTGCATTTCCCACGAGCCGTTCCTGGTCTCTCAGCCTTTTGTAACGTTCTGCGGTTGTCTGTGCAGTTTATCAGCCCTCTGCAGGTAAGAGAGGAGATTAACTAGCCAGAGATAATGCAAACAAATCTGTTCCTTGAAGATACGCATCCCCAGCTGTCTGCCAGTGCTGCTACGCAATCCACTTATGCCTCCGTAGCTTGATTGGCTTCCATTCTGCAAAGGGACTTCAATGGGGCGAGTCCCAGGAAAGTCTTTCCAAGATGGTGTGCGAAGAGCGCAAGCAAATGCTGAGCATCAAAGCCTCTGATTTAGCGCATTGTCTGCTAAGGAGGCTGTTCTCAAACAGCGCAGAACCAAAGAGTCACAGGGAAATAAGGGCCAATTTCAGCCCCGTATCACTGGTGGTTAACAAACATCCATAGTGTGTTGATTCCTCTGCCTTGGATGATAAGCAGCCACAGACAGACTCAGGCGACCTCCACACCACAATAATAATAATAATAATAATAATAATAATAATAATAATAATAATAATATATTTATACCCCACCCATCTGGCCAGGCCTCCCCAGCCACTATGGGTGGCTCCCAACAGCATATTAAAAACACAATAAAAGATCAAACATTAAAAATTTCCCTAAACAGGGCTGCTTTCAGATATCTTCTAAAAGTCAGGTATTTGGTTTTTTCCTTGCCGTCTGGTGGGAGGGCGTTCCACAGGGCGGGCGCCACTGCCAAGAAGGCCCTTTAAAGCACCATGACACCACTTTAAACAATCATGGTTTTGCCCAAATAATTTTGGTAGCTGTAGTTTGTTAAGGGTCCTGTTAGGAGAACCTATTCCCTTCAATGAGCTATAGTTCCCCGGGTGGTTTAGCAATCTCTCTTCCCAGGAAATTCTGGAAATTATAGCTCTGGTAGGGAATAGGGGTCTCCTAAGGACTCACAGACTACAGATTCCAGAACTCTTTGGGGAAAACCATGAATATTTAAAGTGGTATCACAGTGGTTTAAATGTATGGTGTGAATGTGGCCATGGTGTTCTCTGTTGTGGCTGACCCAAGTTTTAAAATATGGATTCCTTGGTACTGAGTTTTTATAGCCTTACAACTCAGCCAGTCCTTTGAAGACCTCTGTCAGGGCCCTACAGTTCTCATTCTCTTGGCTGACAAGCTTTTAAGTGACTTCTGCTTTGATCACTTGGGGAAGAAGGCAACACAGCAATGTTTGCTGCATTTCTCTGCAGCAGCACATGTCCAAAGGATCAAAGAACACAGAGAGCCAAAGGTGTATGTGAGTATACGCATGCTGAGCTGCCCTCATGTCCTTCCAAAATTCTCTCTCTCTCTCTGTGTGCATGTGCACATTTAATTCACGTTGCAAGCTAGGGGCTCGTACAATGATTCAGAACTCTAGCTTCAGAGCTGCTCCCTCATTTCAGCATGAAAAGGGCACAGCAGATTCTTCAAGCCCAAGCGGCCCCAGGCCTTGTGAGAAAGCGAAAGACTTTCCTCTCTTGGTAGGAATACAGGGAGAGATTTAAAAAATGCCTGTGTTTGTGCTCTGATTTCAGGGTGGTGGCACAGCCAGACATTAAGGAGACAGGGAATCATAGGACTGAAGATGTGGAAGAGACCACAAGGGCCATTTAGTTCAACCCCCTGCAGTGCAGGAATCAGAGCTAAAGAATCTCTAAGTTGGCCATCCAACCTTTCTTTGAAAACTTCTAATGAAAAGAGTCCACCGCCTTCTGAGGTAGTCTGCACCACTGTCAAATAGCTCTTTCTGCCAGAAAGTTATTGCGTGGCGAGTTCCCGCCTCCCCCCAGTGGAAATAAAGACACGAGACACTGTTATTAAGGTTAATGGGCTAAAATTGGCCACAACTTTTATTGATTACAGGTAATGAGCGGTATTGGCTTAGGCATTGGTCCTAATGTAATCAACTATCCGGCTGAAGGCCGGGAAGGGTTAACACCAGCAGGGGGAGCCCTGCTGATGCACATCAGCTAGGCACTCCCCCGGGGTCACCGCTTGGGGGCGTGCCTTGGGCCCTGACCTCCATAGGCTTCGGCTGGGGCCACGCCCCCCGGAGTCCTTTACCGGACTACCCTTCAATAACTGGGGGAGGTGATGGCACTACTCCCCCCCCATTCATCTACATAACAATACCCCGACCAATGCCTAACTGCCAAACCCGGAAAGTTGTGACGATATGCTACGAGGTAGGTGAAAAAACCAAATGGCTGGTGCCAATTTGGCAAGTGGAAAAATTCCTACCAGGCCCCTTAACGGCAACCAACTGAAGTCCATAGCAAGGTCAAAGGAGAAACCTAGAGGGTGGGTGGGTAGGAAATTCCCAGCTGATCAGCGGCAAAGAGGAAGCTCCTCTGCCATGCTTGCCTTAAATGCGGCAATCCACACCCCCCAAGCCAGCTGATTGGCTGGCCAGAGGGATGACGTGGCAGAGGATTCCCCTGATCGTGTGGGGCTGGGAGCCAGCCTCCGCGCGAGTGTTGGGGGCGGGAGCCCACAACACCACCTCCTCCCAAGGTCGGAAGTGGCTTTCCTAATGTTTAGTGGGAATCTCCTCCCTTGCAGTTTGAATCCATTGGACTGGGTCCTACAGCAGCAGAAAACAAGCTTGCTCCATCTTCCATGTGAAAGTCCTTCAGGTATCTGAACATGGCTATCATGCCACCTCTTAGCCTCCTCGTCTCCAGGCTAAAGATACCCAACTCCCTCAACTGTTCCTCACAAGACTTGGTTTCCCAACCCTTGATAGCCCTCCTCTGCACATATTCCAGCTTGTCCTATGACCACATGAGGAACAATCGAACACTTCTACCCAAGCCCAATGACTGACATGGGCAGCATGGGGGGGGGAGAGAGCAGAGGGGGCAAATGCCCCCCAAACAAAGAGCTCACCTCTGCCTTTAACATAGTAAAGGTAAAGGACCCCTGACCATTAGGTCCAGTTGTGACCGACTCTGTGGTTGCGGCGCTCATCTCGCTTTATTGGCTGAGGGAGCTGGCGTACAGCTTCTGGGTCATGTGGCCAGCATGACTAAGCCGCTTCTGGCAAACCAAAGCAGCGCACGGAAACGCCGTTTACCTTCCCGCCGCAGCGGCACCTATTTATCTACTCACACTGGTATGCTTTCAAACTGCTAGGTTGGCAGGAGCAGGGACTGAGCAACGGGAGCTCCCCCCATCACGTGGATTTGTGTTTTTTTTTAATAAAAATTTTATTGGCTTTTCAACATATATTATAAAACATTACAAACGACAAACACAAACAAACAAACATATAAACATGTATAATTTCATGATTTTTTTTTCTTGTACCCAATTTCAACGACTTCCCCATGCCTCCCTTTACTGCATCCCTGTTTTAAAGACGTGGATTTGAACCACTGACCTTCTGATCAGCAAGTCCTAGGCTCTGTGGTTTAACCCACAGAGCCACCTGCGTCTCTTGCCTTTAACATACACTATTGTTTTTCTTTCAGAGACCTTAACATGTGGGACACAACAAGAGGTGCCAACTTCCAAGGGAGAATGGAGGGGCTGGGGTCACACAGGACGCTGGGAGGAGGCAGGGGGTGGAGTTGAATGTGACAGAAGCACTGCTTCAATGGCCATGGCTCCTCCTCCTCATTCTCCTTGCTGCTGCCACTAGCTAGAAGCTGCTTCCCTGCTCCTTCCCCTCCGCAGCAGTAGTAGGAGAAGAAGGTGCTGGCAACTGAAGCCATGCCACACTCAGTTCTGCGCTTGGCATCCTCCCACTCTTCAAACATTGGGATGAGGGTGCCCCCTGCCCCAAAATATGGCAGGGCCCCAAAAGGCTTGATTCCTGGGTGATGGCACCCCTAGACACAACCTGTGCACCTAGAAATGGGGTTCTCCATGGGGTCCCAAGTCTCTTCCATGAAAGAGATCTTTCCAGGAACTGGAGGGGACTGGACCTCAACAGTCTTCAGCTCCCTCTCACAAGAGGAAAATTGAAATACTTTATTGTCACTTGTACAACTTGTACACAGTGAGATTACATGAGCACCCCCCACTCAGCTCTCTTAGTCTTAATTCCCCTCGTTTACTGACACACACACACCAAACCCGAAAGTCAGTTGCCCTGTTGTTATCTTTTCATTCAGCAGCCTAACAGCCCACGGATAGAAGCTGTTCTTTACCCTGTTGGTATGACTAATCATGCTTCTATATCTTCTGCCTGAGGGCAGGAGATCAAGAAAGTGCCGGCCAGGGTGGGAATCATCCCTGAGAATTTTCCTCACTCTCCTGAGGCAACGTCCTCCCACTATTTCATCCAGCGGATTCACGGGACAGCCCATAATATCTTGTGCTGTATTCACCACCCTCTGTAGGCACTTCCTATCAGTTGATGTCAAACCAGCATACTTCAAAGGAAAACTCAAACATGTAGCATCATTGCCTCTGAAAACATCTCACCACTCAGCAAAGTCAATGGCACCTGACTTTATTTCAAGCTGGACCATTGGTCCATCCATCTGCCAGGTTCTGGCGCCCTGCTGCCTGTCCTGGCTCTCCGGAGGTCTCAGTAAAGCCCTTCACTGCTGTGAGAGCCCTCTCCCCTGGGAACATCAGAGACTGAGCCAGCTCAGAATTGCTTGTTTGAAATCAGCCCCAGGAGCCATTGGACACTTCCCAAAGTCTGATGTGGAAAAATTCCTGATTTGTTAATCTCAAATCCTTATTAGTGTCATTTGTAATCCCCAAATGATGGTAATGGCTTGAGGAATTAATGCAAGTTAAATAAGAAGGCACCCTGTAACATATGACGTACTAAGGCAGCTATTAAAAGAAGCGTGTGTGTTGGAGGGGGGGTTGATGGAATCAAAGCCCCCCAGAAGTGCTGTTTTGCTTTGCTCCTGGCCTGCCATCCTAGCAGTGCCAAAAATGTTTTACCCATCTGTACGTCCTCCCGGGGGAAGGAAGCAAGCTTAAATGCCTGAACAGAGCCTGGAGAAGGAGACCAATTTTACCTCTGGGAAGAAACAATTTGTGCTACTGATTTTTCTGATTTCTTCTCCCCCCCTGGTTACATTAAAGTCTAAATTGTTTCTCCCACCATCTATTTCCTGGCAGCACCTTGATGCTGTCATAAGCTCTTCAAGGCTTGTTCTCCCCCCTCTGCCCCTTCCACAGTCAGAGAATAAGGTGTCTCTGAGCTTCTGGTAATGGATGCACAGAACACTCCTCCAGCATTTAGCTGTAGAGGGATTTATCACCCTATTCGAAGAGAGCAATATTTCTCATTATTTCCTCGGTCTCAAGGAGCTTCCAGACTTGCTATTTTGGGGGTGTGAGTCAATCATGTGCCGGCAAATTCAGGTTTATTTGGGAGCTTTTGCACAACAAATCACCTTCTGGCCCCCTCCCACCAATTGGACTTATTGTGACCAGGAAAGTGATGGGAAAACGAAGTGGAAAGTGTGTGTGTGTGTGTGGGGGGGCAACAACATCTGCTTGATGCCATGTTGTATAATGCATGCTCAATAGATACCCAGCATCATCTCACCCCCTGCAAATTTTGTGCAAATTAATCAATAATAATAATAATAATAATAATAATAATAATAATAATAATAATAATAATAATTTATTATTTATACCCCGCCCGTCTGGCTGAGTCTCCCCAGCCACTCTGGGCGGCTCCCAATCAAATGTTAAAACCAGTACAGTGGTACCTCGGGTTACATACGCTTCAGGTTACATACGCTTCAGGTTACAGACTCCACCAACCCAGAAATAGTGCTTCAGGTTAAGAACTTTGCTTCTGGGTGAGAACAGAAATCATGCTCCGGTGGCGCAGTGGCAGCGGGAGGCCCCATTAGCTAAAGTGGTGCTTCAGGTTAAGAACAGTTTCAAGTTAAGTACGGACCTCCACAACAAATTAAGTACTTAACCCAAGGTACCACTGTACAGCATTAAATATTAAAAACTTCCCTAAACAGGGCAGCCTTCAGATGTGTTTTAAAGATAGGATAACTGCTTATTTCCTTCACATCTGAAGGGAGGCTGTTCCACAGGGTGGGCGCCACTACCGAGAAGGCCCTCTGTCTGGTTCCCTGTAACCTCACTTCTCGCAATGAGGGAACCGCCAGAAGGCCCTCGGCGCTGGATCTCAGTGTCCGGGCTGAATGATAGGGGTGGAGACGCTCCTTCAGGTATACAGGACCGAGGCCGTTTAGGGCTTTAAAGGTCAGCACCAACACTTTGAATTGTGCTCAGAAACGTACTGGGAGCGATTGCAGATCTCTCAGGACTGGTCTTATGTGGTCCCGGCGGCCACTCCCATTCACCAGTCTAGCTGCCGCATTCTGGATTAATTGCAGTTTCCTGGTCACCTTCAAAGGTAGCCCCACGTAGAGTGCATTGCAGTAGTCCAAGCGGGAATGTTGAATGCTCAGTAAACAGGTAATCTGGGAGTGACTTTATTTGTCCATAAAGGTAGGTTGTGTTTTGCCTTCTCTAGCTCAGCCTTTGTAGGACAATGTTCATTTGAAGGTGAGCGAGGAAGCGATGGAAGTCTGTGGTGTGTGAGTCAATGTAATTTTTTAAATCTACAGATATACAGGTTGAAATCGGTTAAGAGGCGCACAGGAGCAAGTTCTGCTGCCCCACAGGCCTCCCACGGAACCATCAATGCCTTTGCATCCTTTTAAACCAGCATCCATGACTAACGGCCCAAAGTGTTGCTTGCGGGCAGAAGGCAGTCAAGGTTTGGAGATATGGGGAACCCAAAAAACAAAGTTTCTCCTGCTTTCGGAAGCAGGAGCTAAAAATACCAGCCAGGTCTCTCTCTGAAGGTTGTAGTGATTGTAAAATTGGATTCATCAGATATTTGGAGGCATCCTAATTAGACCGGCACACAGGTGTTCAAGTTGCTAAGCAACCAATGTTATTATGCAGCTGCAAATCCTTTCTTCCAAAGCATCATCTTTACTGGGGCTCAGGTTTGGCTGTTTCCCCAGGATAGCACTCCAGAGAGACCATCCACCTGGGACCTGCCCTGGAAGAAGCTGAAGTTAGCCACAATCCCTTTAGACTGGGGTCCCCTTCCCCTCCCTTGGGGCAGACCTTGCAATGTCTTGGGTTCCCTATGGGTTATGTGATGATCAGCTTTCTATTGTTTCTCTTTTGACAACGTTTTAATCTGTTTCAGTGATAAGCCATTTGCTTATAAGGGTCCATTTGCTGGTCCAGCACCCCTTCCTTCCTCTCACTCTCAGGTTCAACAAAGATGGCCATAGGATGGGAAAAGAGCCCTATGAGGAATGGTTGAAGGAACTGGATATGCTTAGCTGGAGAAGAGAAGCCTGGGAAGGGGACATGAGCAGTAGCACTGCTGAGTTCAGGGAACAGCCATAGCTCAGTGGTAGAGCATCTGCCGTGCTTACAGAAGGTCCCAAGCTCAACACATTTTAGGGCTGGGAAACTTTCCCTGTCTGATACCCCAGAGAGCTGCTGCCAGTCAGTGCAGACAACACTGAACTAGAAGGACCAATGGCCTGACTTACTTAGTATAAAGCAGCTTCCTACATTCCTGTTGCCTGTCCTGAATCTTCAAATACTTTTCAGATCTGGCAGGGCTGTGATGCAGAAGGCAGCAGTGAAGGGACGACTAGATCTATTGGACTTACGTTACAGGCGGGTCGAATATGGCTGAACATGAGGAGAAACCTGAAAACAGGAAAAGTTCAACAATGGAACCAGTTAACTAGAGGGTTGGTAAACTCTCCTGCTTCCTCTTTGGACATAGCTGCCAACTTTTCCCTTTTCTTGCAAGGAATCCTATTCGGAATAAGGGAATTTCTCTTAAAAAAAGGGAAACGTTGACAGCTATGTCTTTGGAAGTTTTGCAGCAGAGCCTGGACAGCCAGTTTATGGTGGGGAGATGGTCTACTTCTGGATTTCCTTCATTGAGCTAGATGACTTACAAGCACCTCTTAGTTTCTAGGATTCTATGGCTTAGGGTCTGCTGATGAATCAAAGCTTCTTGACCTTTGTAGCTGCTGCTTCCCTACACAGCCCTCCTTCCCAAACACGAATTGTTCTGCTTTGCTGTAACGGATCTGTTATGTACTGAAGTTCTGACCCTGGGCCAACAGGGGGATACTGTAGATAGTTCAGGTCCACATATGCAAATAAGGGATCGAGAGTGACGTTCAGTGATTGGATAGTTACAGAAACTGGTTACTGTTGCGTTCTAGTGGAGCTCTATATAAGCAGGCTGGCTGAACCCTTCAGTTCAGTTCTGTTCTGGCCTGTGAATAAACAAGAGCTGTTTGAAGAATCGCTGTGTCGTCTGATATGTTCACCCACAACTTAACAGGATCCTTGGCCATTCACATTTATTATCTTTCATAGTACAGTGGTACCTCGGGTTACATACACTTCAGGTTACAGACTCCGCTAACCCAGAAATAGTACCTCAGGTTAAGAACTTTGCTTCAGGATGAGAACAGAAATCTTGCTCCGGCAGCGCGGCAGCAGCAGGAGGCCCCATTAGCTAAAGTGGTGCTATAGGTTAAGAACAGTTTCAGGTTGAGAACAGACCTCCGGAACGAATTAAGTACTTAACCCGTAGTACCACCGTATTTGTTATTTTTGTGTGCTTTGAGTAAAAATGGCTTCAGACCTTACAATTTTTGTGGAGTGTTTGGATCTACCGCCTACGTACTTGTGAGATAGGTTGAGATTCCCAGCATGTGTCCTAAACAGGGAAATGAATAGAGGAAACAAGAGAGAAATTTCCAAACTGATTGCAGAAGCACATAAAATCAGTGCTTGAATTACAGGGGGGAGCAGAGAACCCCTATGCATTTGTAGAATCATAAAGTTGAAGGTATCTCACATGTAAGCTGGTGCACTCCCCAGATGTTGCTATAACTTCCCTGATAGGTGGTCAACCCCCTCTTAACCATGCACATGTTCACTTCTTTTTTTATTCCACAGACATTGTTTCCCCTCTTGCCACTGCTATGGTGCCATTTCCACCGGACAATTAAGTTTTCTTCTTCTTGGAACAGCCAAGTGAGGAATCATAGACAATCAGGGACAGAATAGTAAAGAGGTGATGTCATTGTGCCAGGTAGCCAATCAGATTGGGGGCAAACAAAGCCAACTGGGAGGAAGGGCAATGTTTCCTGAATCAGGAAATGTTTTCGTCCTCTCTCAAAGTGTTTACAAAGAGAATGGGGAAAAGAAAAAGCAGTTAGTGGGGGATACTTTTTGATACTGCTGAAACTGATAGTAAAAAGCATAACTGAGCATAATCCTGCTCAATTGGTAACTCCTCTGTAACACTTTTCTCGGTCTTGCATCAGAAATCCCTGTTGCGTGCAGTTGCGTGTGGTAGATAATTTATCTCCAGATATTTGCATCTTTTTTAAAAAGCAAACACACATCTGTGATGATATTAAATTAAATTGCATTGTGGTGTTTGATAAATGCACTTGGGTGTTTATCTTTTGTAAAAAAAAAAAAAAAAAGACACCAGCAAAAAAAAAGAGAGAAAAAGATGGAGAGGGAAAATATAACAACTGTCAAGCACAGAAAGTGCTTGAGTACTTGACAAAGTGCATTTTATCAACAGAATGAAATTAGATACCTGTCAAAATACATTTGTCCTCCAAATCACTATTCATACATTCCATATTCCTGCATAAATAGGCATTCATCTGCTTCTCGCTGCCTGTCATTTGCTACTCATGCTCCAGCGTCAAAAGGAGGATGGAGGGAAATATCGAGAGATGCTCTTCCAAAAGCAATAATCAGCCTGGGTTTATATCATATTCCTCTGGCTCTCTTTGCGGCATTCATTTTATTACCAAAGAGCAGGGAAACATCTATTTAAAACCAATCCAATAATATTATGTTCCAAAACATTAATTTCTGCCTGCAGAAGATGCTAGGGTTTCAAGCGATCTCCCTGTCAACCAAACCCCCCTTCCGTCCAATTGCCTCTCGCAATGTTAAGTTGCATAAAACTATGTGAGGTTTACAGCGGGGGGTGGGGGTGGGATGGGGGCTGAGTCCTGATTATATCTATGCTATGGGTTGCCTATGTGGTATTTATTTATTGGATTATTTCTAAACTGCCAACTCATTCCCAAAAAAGCATCACGGCGATGCAGAATATAAAACGTAAAATTATTACATCGTTAAAATACAGAACTAATGACCAGTGCTGAAACAAACCGATCCTCTAAAAATGTCTGGCAAGAAAGAACTGTTTTGTGCAGGTGGCAAACTATCAGAACTGTAGGTGCCTGTCTGATTATAATGGAAATGACGTTCTAAACTCCTGGTGCCACGACGGTAAAAAGCCTCGGTTTGCGCAGAAACGAAACGAACATGAGATTAACTGTGAGATGTTCAGGACAGGAGCACTTCTTCAGATTGCAGCGATCTGGCTTGTATCGAAGGGAAAAGGCTTATTGTGTTGCAGTTCTTGGTAACCTTTAGAGTGGTTTGCTGCAATGTGCTTTAGGTGGGGCTATCCTTTGAGGTTTGCTCACATAACCAGGTTCTAGGCCATTTAGGGCTCTCAACACTATCAGTAATGCATTGAGCTCAGCTCAGTAACATTCTGGCAGCCAGAACAGAGCTTTCAGCCCCAGTATTATATACTGAACCAGAGCTGTTCTGGCCAAAAGCCAGGCAGCAGCATTCTGCACTAGCTGCAGTTTCTGAACCAACCTCAAGGGGAGCCCCAGCTAGAGCACATTGCAGTAGTCCAGTCTACAAGCTACTTGGAGATGTGGGAGATTGATCCTGGAACTTCCTGCATGCAAACACATGGTCTGCAACTGAGCTATGGCCCCTTCCATTGTAAATGCGATCATCATTGATATTTTCGGTGTCATTTCCTGTTAACGGAGGCCATTTGGACTCACACAGTGAATCTGCGCATTGCTGAGCAATGTATAATCAAGGTGAAAAAGACCCACAAATGTTGCTTTTTTGAACCAGAAGCAGAGGATGTGGATGGCTAGATGATCCCAGGCTGAGTTCTTTCTCCCCATGGGTCCCTCGCCAGTGCAGGGCTGTGGTAAAATGGTTGCCTGCAGACACTTGTTTCTCTCCTTTGCACGATCTGCAGTGGACTTTTGCATTTAACATTGTGCAAAGGGAAATGGTACGCTTGGATCAATTGTCACTGAATATCCCAGACTGAGGGAGCCGAAGCGTCTCCTCTGCCCTCTTTAGCATGACACAGGCACAGCCCTGTCTCTCTCAGAGGAAAAGCAGCTGATGACAGAGAAGTTTTGCCAAGGCAGTATTATTGACTGCATTTTAATTTGTTGATTGCTACCCAGCACAAAGATGGTTTCATATCCTGTCAAATCTCTCATTTTGCAAGCTACATTCATCTCCAGGAATTTGCAGATGAAAGCACATTTGTGACCAGCTTCCCCTCTCCCTTCCCCCCTTTAGAGCATTCTGACGGCAGCATGGAGAAAACCCATACATTTTAATCGCCATGGAATTCAGGATGCTGATGAGTCGGTGCCTCATTTGAAGGACATCATTTGAAGAGAATACTGTGCAGGCAAGGCTGACTAAGGAGCCCCTGAAGCTCACCAGTGACAGACACAGGGCTGGCCCACCCATGAGGCAAGGTAAGGTGACTGCCTCAGGCAGCAGGATTCACAAGAGCAGCAGATCTCAATGTAGATCTTTATTCCCTCCTTGTTCCTGATGTAGATCTCCACTCCACTCTTCTTCCCTGACAGGGGGTGGGAGCCATGTTGTGGTTTGCCTCAGGTGCCAAAATGTCTTGGGCCAGCCCTCGATAGACAACATTGTTCCTTGTACTGTGATGACTTGGTAGCAAAATAAGCAGTCTCTTAAGTTGAGACTGGGGAAGTGGGTGGCGCTGTGGGTTAAACCACAGAGCCTAGGACTTGCTGATCAGAAGGTCGGTGGTTCGAATCCTCGTGATGGGGTGAGTTCCCGTTGCTCAGTCCCTGCTCCTGCCAACCTAGCAGTTCAAAAGCACGTCAAAGTGCAAGTAGATAAATAGGTACCGCTCTGGCGGAAAGGTAAACAGCGTTTCTGTGTGCTGCTCTGGTTCGCCAGAAGCGGCTTAGTCATGCTGGCCACATGACCCAGAAGCTGTACGCCGGCTCCCTTGGCCAATAAAGCGAGATGAGCGCCGCAACCCCAGAGTCGGTCACGACTGGACCTAATGGTCAGGGGTCCCTTTACCTGTACCTTTAAGATGAGACTACAGAGTTCTAGTAGTGAGAAAGCCTGAACTGTGATTGGCTGGGCTGCTTTTGTGTCAAAGAGGGGCGGGACAGACAGAATATTCTAGGGATTGTAGCTCTATCAGGGGAGACGGAACAACTTTCAATGGCCTTAGCAAACTGCAGTTCTCAGGATTCTTTGGAGGGAAGCCATGACTGTTTAAAGAGACATGATACACTGTTATAAATGTATAGAGCAGAGGGGGCCTAAGCCGTTGAATGCCACCCGTAAATAATAACAGCCTGGGATTACTCAGCATTTCAGATCACATGAATTCTGAGCACATTTCGGGATTTAGATGAAATGGCTCCATGCTCTTTCATGAATCCCCAAATAAATGCAGCCTGCCCACCAGCTGGCACCTGCCATTTTCATGCAAATGACATGCAAATCCAGCCCACCTGCAGGAAAACCAAATATATAATTAGCCACAGCCCTCCGGGATTGTGTTAGGCTTTCCAAGTGGCCTGTGCGTTAACAAACTTGAACTGGCTCTGCTCTGTGCGTTCAGCAGTAAACAGCCATCCCTCACGCAAGACAACTTCCTTTCTTGAAGTCGTTCGGTTCAGGACCTTCCATGGGTAAACTCATTCGTTAATGTCACCGAATCTGGGTGGTTGTAATGAGCTTGCAGTGGCGACGGATTAATGAACTGACGTGGGGAAATAACTATTCTCCATTAAAGCACCATTATTGTTCATTTTGGAAATAGATGGTGGAGCGGATCAGTGGCATAGACTTCAATTACCCAGGTTCTTTGATTCTACAGCAGCCTCCCCCAGCCTGATGCCCCTAATTGAACGGCAGGAGGTTCAGGACAAACTGAAGTGGTTCTGTTAATTAATTATTTACACCCCGCCTTTCCTCTAAGGAGCTCAAGAAGAACATACATTGTTCTTTCCCACCCATTCTATCCTTAAAGGAACCCTTGTGAGGTTGGTGGGGCTGAGATATGGTGACTAACCTCAGGTCACCCAGAGAGCTTTGTGCCTGAGCAAGGATTTGAGCCTGGGTGTTCCTAGTCCAACACTCTAACCACTGCACCTCTCTGGCTCTCACACAATGTAGAATCAACCTGCAGAACTCACCACCACAAGATGGGACGGTAGTTGCTGGCTTAGGTGGCTTTAAAATGATTTTTTTTTTCCAAATTCATGGAGGAAAGCCACATCAAGAGGCATCAGATATGGAACCTTCACCTACAGAGATATTACTTCTCATGCTGACTATGGACATTCCAAGGTAGAACTGGGAATCTCCCTGTCTGAAATGCAGGAGAACCTCTGTCAATCAGTGTAAACAATGCCAAGCTAGATGGAGCAATGGTTTGGCTTGGTGTTAGACTCCTTTGTTCATATCTAAATCTTCAGAACCATGAGGACTGGGATCTTAGTTATTTGTCAAGGGCAAGGCCATTGCTCAATGGCGAAACATCTGCTTTGCTTGCAAAATGTCTCGGAACGGGTTCAATCCACAGCATCTGCAGGTAGGACTTGGAAGTTCCCTGTCCTGAAAACTTGGAGAGCTGTTGATAGTCAGTGTTGACCAGAGGCAGCCAATCTGGTGTCTTCCCAGATGTGGCTGGCCTACAACGTCAACCATCCTTGAGCGTTGGCCATGTGCATGGGAGCTGATGGGAGTTGTGGCCCAGCAGCAACTAGAAGGCACCATGTTGGCTACCTTTGGTGTAGACTATACTCAAGTGGATCCATGTTCTGACTTGATACAAGGCAGATTCCTTTGAAGAAAAGGGACCTTTGGCCTGATCCAGTTCTTATGTAGACCGGCTGGTTACAGTTACTCAGTGAAACAGAAACCACCAGCCTTTTCTCCCCTTCTTATTGGTACATTATATGTTTCTGGGCTGAATTTTGGCATGAAAAGCAGGTTCAGAGGCTAATCCCAGGTGAGCCCCAGTTCCTGATCAGCCTTGCTCAAGTTCTGCAGAGATGCCTGCTCTCTCTCTGCCGTTCCTCGCAGCCTTGAGCCATGCTCAGCGGTGTGCCGTTCGGATTTCACAGTCTGTCGGATTTTCTCTCATTATCTCATCTTGTTGCAGGTTACTTGGCCATCAGCCATTCAACACGCAGCGAAGCTAAGCTCAGTGGGAACTTCATATTTTAGCTGTGTTTAAGAAGGGGCAGCGGGGAAATCTGACAAGCTGTTTAAGTTCTGAAGCGAAGGCTGCAGGCGAAATGGATGCTATCATTAAAAAAATTAGCTCCGAGCAACAGGTCAGAAAGCCTTCGGCCTTCTCAGTTGCGTTGCTCTAAGTTCAGCCGTAAAAGAGGCCGCGTCCCAATGCAACTCAACAGGTGAGAATCAATTAGAGACTGATTCAAAGCCCATTAAAAGCAATGGGGATCTTGGAAAGGACTTTGCATCTGATCCTCTCCAGTTCTTTTCTGGGTGAGCTTTAACATTTGAAGGGATGCAATGCTATTTCCTTGCTGGGCAGCCTCCTCGCAGGAATTCCCTCGTGCACAAAGTCTGTTGATCAGCAACATCAAGTCTTCCAGTAACTTTTATTTATGCAGGTTACTTTTTGGTGGACGAGAAAATATGCCAACACACATTAATCAGGAATGCAGGCAGGTAACCTTCAGAACCACGTTTGGATTGTTTGTCCCTCTCTTTGGATGTTCTGAATTGGGCATAATTATGTTGTTGTTGTTTAGTCATTTAGTCGTGTCCGACTCTTCGTGACCCCATGGACCAGAGCACACCAGGCACTCCTGTCTTCCACTGCCTCCCGCAGTTTGGTCAAACTCATGCTGGTAGCTTCGAGAACACTGTCCAACCATCTTGTCCTCTGTCGTCCCCTTCTCCTTGTGCCCTCCATCTTTCCCAACATCAGGGTCTTTTCCAGGGAGTCTTATCTTCTCGTGAGGTGGCCAAAGTATTGGGGTCTCAGCTTCAGGATCTGTCCTTCCCCTTCATGGATCACTGCCTTGCCATGGCGAAGGGGCTTGAATAACTCAGAGAAGCTATGAACGATGCCGAGCAGGGCACCCAAGATGGACAGATCGTAGTGGAGAGTTTTGTCGGTGGAAGAAGATTGGAAGAAATTTAAAGACTATTTACAGAAATATTGTAAAATCAATGAATGTTAGAATGATGTTGGATTGAAATTAAGCGGTTTCCAGCTGTAATGCTTTAAGAGAATATGGAAAAAAGGATTATAAATAGATAATAATATAATGGTAAGGATTTGCTGAACTAACAATTTGTGATGGAATAAAAAAAAAGGGAGGTACGAGGAGGTCCGGGAAACAAGTTAAAGGAAAATAAGCAATTGAAAATTTATGTGTTTTTAAATTTTCTTTATTTTGTACTTTTGTTACTTATCTGTTTTTTCTCTTTTTTGTTTTATTGTAATATCTTAAAAAATCTTAATAAATATCTTATAAAAAAAAAAAAGATCGTAGTGGAGAGTTTTGACCAAACGTGATCCACCTGGAGCAGGAACTGGCAAGCCACTCCAGTATCCCTGCCAAGAAAACTCCATGGACAAAGGCAACGGGCATAATTATAGAATCATAGAATTGTAGGGTTGGAAGCGACCCCATGGGTCATCTAGACCAAAATCCCTTGCAATGCAGGAATCTCAACAAAAGCATCTAGAATGGAAGGCTGTCCAACCTCTGCTTAACAACCTCCAATGAAGGAGAGTCCACCACCCTCTGAGGGAGTCTGTTCTACTATTGAACAACTCTTATAGTCATAAAGCTCTCTTGGATGTTTAGTCAGAATCTCCTTTCTTGTAACTTGAAGCCCTTGGTTTGAGTTCTGCCCTCCAGAGCAGGAGAAAACAAGCTTGCTCCATCTTCCATGTTACAACTCTTTAGATATTTAAAGATAGCCATCATATCTCATCACAGTCTCCTCTTATCCAGGCCAAACATACGCAACTCCCTCAACCTTTCCTCATAAGGCTTTGTTTCCAGACCATTGATTGTTTTGGTTGCCTTCCTCTGCACACATTCCAACTTATCAATATATATCCTTCTTAAACTGTGGTGCCCAGAATTGGACACATTGCTCAAGGTGTGGTCTGACCAAGGCAGACGGTCCAGATTCAATACCTGGAATCTGCAGGCAGGGCTGGGAAAGGATCCCTGTCTCAAGCTCCAGATTGCTGCTGCAGTGGGGGCAGACTTTGGTCTTCCAAATTTCAGTGGTGCCCTGTGCAAGGTCAACATACGGTGCCCCCTGCCACTTGCCTTCTGTTTTGCATGTGCGCTACATCATAGCTGTGGCGCCCTGTGGTGCCCCCCTGGCCCCGTGCCCCGTGCAGAGGAACCAGTTGCGCTGCCCTAACTCCACCTTTGACTGCTGCCAGTCGGTGTAGATGATACTGAACTACAGGAGCCAGCAGTCTGACTCAGTATAGGGCAGCTTTCTACGTTCTGTCTGAAACTGAGCTCTGGGAAACGTTACCTAGGTTTCCAGCTTGTCAGGGAAAACTTGGCTCTGCCAAATGGCTATTGGTAGTACAGTCGGACCTTGGTTTTCGAACAGCTTAGTTCTCGAATGTTTTGGCTCCCGAATGCTGCAAACCTGGAAGTGACTGTTCTGGTTTGTGAACTACTGTATTTTTGGAAGCTGAACATCCGACAGGGCTTCTGCAGCTTCTGATTGGCCGCAGGAGCTTCCTGCAGCCAGTCAGAAGCCACACTTTGGTTTCCGAATGTTTTGGAAGTCGAATGGACTTCCGGAACGGATTCCGTTTGACTTCCAAGGTACAACTGTACTTGTCATCAACCTAACCTCTCCAATCACCTGCACACTTTCGTTGAATGTTGGATTGCGACTGGGTTGAAGTTCCTACTCGGTCATGAAGCTGTTAATAACTGCTTTGTGAAGATTAAGGCACACAGTGATTGAATTTGTTTTTTTCCTGCTAAAAATGGGGACTGGACTTCCTGGACCACAAGAACAGGAACAACGTCCTGCAAGACATGTAAATTAATAAGCTGCTTTAAGCTTCTGTTACAATTCATTGGTATACAGTGGTACCTCGGGTTACATACGTTTCAGGTTACATACGCTTCAGGTTACAGACTCTGCTAACCCAGAAATAGTACCTCGGGTTAAGAACTTTGCTTCAGGATGAGAACAGAAATTGTGTTCCAGCGGCGCGGCAGCAGTGGGAGGCCCCATTAGCTAAAGTGGTGCTTCAGGTTAAGAACAGTTTCAGGTTAAGAACGGTCTTCCGGACAAATTAAGTACTTAACCCGAGGTACCACTGTATAAATTTTGCTTTTATAAAATAAAAAATGCAAGTTGTGTCTCTGCATTTGTATGACAGGTGTGCTTTTAGCGGGGTTGTGCGGTCACTAGACTAGGGGGACTAGGCTAGTTCCCTAAATGTTCCTGGTAAATTAGAGTATTCAAGTATTAAAGCCTTGCGCTTCCTTTCCCAAACCCGTGAATCTTCTGGCCAGCTTAGGGAGGGAGGCACGATGTTCACATGTGTGATTTCAGGATGTCACAACGTCACACATGCGATGTTGGGCCCCACAATCGCCTTCACAAGCTGGTGCCTCTGTGGCCCTACAAAAAATTTCACTGCACACCGCTGGCTAATAGTGTTATACCTGAGCTCTGACTTCACTCACTTCCAATGGCTCATGGTGGATAAGATAATAAAACACACACCGGAGATCTACAAAGAGAGAGTGGGTGGAATGGATGTTCTGAGCCATAACGTTTCTGCTCCAGCCAGTATCCTGCTTGTGTCAGTCTAGATCAAGGAAACCAGTATCACAGCTGCGCTGAAACACAGCACCCTGGGAGTGTTTCTGCAGTAGGCTGGGTCACCGCAGGTTCTGGTGATGACGGCTCCCAGCTTCAGCAGAGCTGAGGCAGCCACAGCTACAGAGAAAAAGCAGCGGCTCCGATTTGAGAAAGCTGCCAATAATTCATTTCGCACCATCGATTCCAGGGCGCAAATACCTCATCGCTATGAATTTCCCAGAGGGGGCAGAGAGCCAGGGAGGCAGGCAGATGCTTCTGCTGCTCAGGCAGGCTGAGAGGAAATTAGAATAAATAACTCGCCTTTCTGACATGTAACTAGAAAGGTCTTTTGTGAAAATCCCATGGAAAGACGCCGCTCTGTAGAGGAGACTGCCACAACGCTATTGATTTCCACTGGCCCGGGCTTAAAAAAATAAACATAAACATAAAAGGATATGTGATTCTCTCCCATGTTGAGCAGCCAGGTCGCCAAAGGGGAGGTAAGGGGTGGGGAAGGGAGAGAGTAGACTGCGAGAAGCATTGGCTGTTGCTGTTTTCCCCCACCCCAGCTGAAAAGGACCATCTCAGAGGCAGTAATGCTCTGGATACAAGTTGCTGGAGACCACAGGAGGGGAAAGTGGTCTTGTGCTAATGTCCTGCCTGAGGGTTTCCCACAAGCCTCTGGGTGGCCACTGTGAGACAAGGATGCTGGATTAGATGGGCCACGGCCCTGATCCTGCAGACTCTCCTTATACAGTGGTACCTCGGGTTAAGAACTTAATTCGTTCTGGAGGTCTGTTCTTAATCTGAAACTGTTCTTAACCTGAGGTACCACTTTAGCTAACGGGGCCTCCTACTGCCGCCACACGATTTCTGTTCTCATCCTGAAGCAAAGTTCTTAACCCGAGGTACTATTTCTGGGTTAGCGGTGTCTGTAACTTAAAGCATCTGTAACCTGAAGCGCCTGTAACCCGAGGTACCACTGTATTCTTATAGCAACAACACATCATCCTTCTCCTCGCCCGGAAAACTTCCACTGACTTTGCTGAAGGCCCAGATGTCAAGCCCATGGAAGGAGACCAGGAGATCCACGGTCTCCATGATTCAAGATTTTACTCACTAGGCAACCCAGCCTCCCACACAGGCATGGTGTTATGCCATGAGATGCTATTCTGATCTGGAATCTGCTGGAACAAACACATAACAAGAACTGAATCTGTGGTGGTTGTTGCCCCACTGGGACCGGTGGGGTGAAAGGTAGGGAGCCCACCAGTAGGTGGAGCCAGAGCTAATGACAGACAAGAGACGGAGCCAATGACAGGCAGGGCCAACTAATCCTAGTTTTGTCCCCATCCTCCTCCCTGCTGGGCTGCACAAGGGTGATGCGGAGATGCGGGGCTCATCCATACTGTTGTTTAAAGTGGATACTAAGTGCTTTGCGTACCTCCATGAATGTTCCATTGTCCATATGGCGTTCTCTTCCAAATCTCTGCCTTCCCAGAATGTCATTTCCCTCAGTCTGGAATTTCCCCTAGCAGAGGTAAGGAGAGCAGCATGAGAAAATCCAGATCGAGGAAGGAAGGGGAAAGTGTGGGAAGACAGTGATTTGGAGGAGAACAGCATATGGAATTAAGGGAGGTGCAAGACACACTTAGAATCAACATTAAACCGCAGTATGGATGAGGAGGAAGAAGCTGCCAGGCAGTGCCACCCCCAAAGCTGGTTGTGAGCAAGAAGCAAAGCAGATGGGCTGAGGTTGGTGGGGAAGAGCGTTTTTTTGCCCTCACGGACCAGCTTCCATTTAACCGAATTAATCCTGTTTCCTATTGAGGCTTGCAAGTGTGTTAAGGGACACCAGATTTCTGCACAGTTAGGTACATCTCACCTGTTCCATGCTCAGCTCCCCCCTCTTCTGTTACAATATTTATGAAGGTGTTTTTTTGACGGGCTTCTGTGTGGAGGGGGAACTGCCAGCCGAAGGCAATGCACACCCACCTCTGTTGCCAGCTGCGCCGGCTCACCTGGAATCCTCCTCATGCCACCTCTGTCACAAAGCTTCCTCAGTTCTCTCTCTCTCTCTCTCTCTCTCTCTCTCTCTCTCTCGTTGGCCTTTCATTCGCTCAGCCCACCTCATTCTCCATGGCTGGAGGCACCATCGGTGGTTGGGTGGGAGTAGGAGGGTGGGCTCATCTTCTTCATGTTTTCCCTCTTCTCCACTGTGCTCGGTTCGTGAAGCTGAATTTAAATCAGCTCAAAGGTAACCTGACAAGCCTAATTGAGTTCCAGGGATTGACAACACAGGGGACACGAAAGAGGAGAGAGAAGAAAGGAACACCTGGTGGCGATGGAGGAATCTGGCCCAAAGGCAATTGGAAGTTTGGAATCCGGTGGAGTAATGCAAATGGGTCAAAATGGAATGAGCACTGAAAAGCGGCTGCTACATCCATAGACAGCTCTCTCTCTCTTTCTCTCTCTCTCTCTCTCTCCCCCCCACCCACTCTACTCTTGTGACTATAATGTGTTACACAGACACACACACAAACATGTCACAAGAATAGAATGGGTCCTACTCTATCTAGTGACCCGGTGTCCAGTTGTGTAGCGTGGGTTCTCGGTGTCCGGGGCATGTCACAGAGTGGCACAGTGGGTGGCCACATCAGCCTCAGCCCTCCCAGTTGACCGAGCCGTGGCAGTCTGAGCTGGCAGCCAGTTAAGGGAGGAAGAGGCTCAAAGGGGCATCCCGTTTGCAAAGGAGGAGGTGGCTTCCAGAGCTTCTTGCCTCTTCTCGATGGGCAGCAGTGCCCACTCCCTGCCTCTTGGTCACCCCAGGGGCAGGGGCATCCCTTCGCCGGCCGTGAGGGGAAGGAGGTGCAACCGCTACCCCAGCCCTGAAGGCTTGGCCCGGGCACAGCTTGGTGAGTGAGGGAGCCTGGGGAGCCCTTTCAAAAAATCTGTGCCCAGGGCCATGGCTTCCTTGGGCCTCCCCATGCTACGCCCCTGCTGGTGCCAAAGCTTGGTCCCCTGAACCATTTAATATCCCTCCACATTCTGGAAAGGGCTGAAAATTTAGGTGTGGGGTGGGGAACCCTGGTTATCTCTCGCCAGAGTGGTGCATGCTCTGGTTATCTCTCACTTGGACTACTGCAATGCGCTCCATGTGGGGCTACCTTTTAAGGTGACCCGGAAACTACAACTAATCCAGAATGCGGCAGCTAGACTGGTGACTAGGGGCGGCCGCCGAGACCATACACTGGCTCCCAGTACATTTCCGAGCACAATTCAAAGTGTTGGTGCTGACCTTTAAAGCCCTAAACGGCCTCAGTCCAGTATACCTGAAGGAGCGTCTCCACCACCATCATTCTGCCCGGACACTGAGGTCCAGCACCGAGGGCCTTCTGGCGGTTCCTTCACTGCGAGAAACCAAGTTACAGGGAACCAGTCAGAGGGCCTTCTCAGCAGTGGCACCCGCCCTGTGGAACGCCCTCCCACCAGATGTCAAAGAGAAAAATAACTACCAAACTTTTAGAAGACATCTGAAGGCAGCCCTGTTTAGGGAAGCTTTTAATGTCTAATAGGTTATTGTATTTTAGTGTTTTGTTGGAAGCCGCCCAGAGTAGCTGGGGAAACCCAGTCAGATGGGCGGGTATAAATAATAAATTCTTATTCTTATTCTTATTCTTATTCTTATTCTTATTCTTATTCTTATTATTACACCACAAATTGCAACAGGTTAGATGCTCAGGAAGTGCCATGCTTCAGTGTCCACACCTTTGGAAGAGAGGAGGACCAGAAGAAATCCCAAAACAACTTGGCTCCTTCCATGTGACCTTATTGTTCCCAGGTTGCCCCACCAGGTCCAGGGGCTGCCAGCTGCCTTCGGGAGAATGATTTGTTTGGAGAGGAAAAGAAATGGAAACCAGTGCCCCAAAGGCAGATGGTGCTGCCTCCTGCTCCCCCACTGACCCAGACATACTTGCGGCTGCTAGTTGTGTGATAAAGTGTGGTCCTTGCAGGCCGCCGATGGAGGGATAATCACAGCCCTTTCTCAAATGATAGGGACTCTGTCGCAGCCCAATTCCATCGGCAAAAAAGTGTTGTTATTACAGCAATTGCTGGGAACTGGCTTATTGCAGGGGACAAAAAAAGAATAAGAAAGGTGAAGCAGGGAGTCATAGAGAGAGCGAGAGAGGGGAGGGAATGGCCCTTTAACTGTTGCACAAATCTTGCCAGTAGAAAAGCCCAGGCCTCTGAGGATTCCCTTGGGCTTTCGTTCGCTTTCTGTGATGCGGCAGGCAGATCGAGGCAAGATGGAAGCAAGTCTGGCCTAGCAGGGCTGGGCTTGAATTTGGGAGACCTCAAAGGTCTTGGTCAGCTGTATAGGCACCTGAAGTCAGGGATGGGTGAATCTATTCATTTTGATTTCCCTCGGCTTCAGTATCCAGTGAGCTCATTCTGTTAGCGCATAAATGTACACTTTTCCTCCTCTGCTCCCACATCCCGCATGTCTCCAGAGGACTGGGGGAATCCCTAAAACAGATTTATGAGGGGAGAAGCGAAGGGAAGCTGCATTGTGCAAGGGGAAATCCTTTTGCCAATGCAACTAGTTTTCTGCTGTGCGAATACTAAACAGCAGCAAAAGCATTTGTATAGCACTCTTAACAGTCCAACACACCTCATATGCATTATTTTCCCTGTGACCCAGTACCAATAGCCCGTCAGTGAGTATTATTACAGTACAGTGGTACCTCGGGTTAAGTACTTAATTCGTTCTGGAGGTCCGTACTTAACCTGAAACTGTTCTTAACCTGAAGCACCACTATAGCTAATGGGGCCTCCTGCTGCCGCTGTGCCCCCGGAGCACGATTTCTGTTCTTATCCTGAAGCAAAGTTCTTAACGTGAAGCATTATTTCTGGGTTAGCGGAGAATGTAACCTGAAGTGTATGTAACCCGAGGTACCACTGTATTTACTTGAATCTAATGCTCACCTTTTTTGGCCAAATTACGTTGCAAAAATTAAGGTGCGCATTAGATTTGATGGCACATTTACATTCGCCAGCAAACACTTTTTTTGGTTTCAGGGTTCTGAAAACTGAGGTGCACATTAGATTTGATGGTGCATTAGATTTGAGTAAATACGGTATATTATCCCCATATTACAGATGGAAAAGCTGAGGCAGAGAAGAATTCCAGCTAGCCTAATGTCGTCTGGTGAGTTCACGGCAGAAGGTGAGATTCAGACTGGGAGACATCACTCAGTCTCTTAGTCATGCAGTGATGTGAGCTCCCTGAAGCTTTCATGTCAAGATTGATTATCTCCAGGAGAGGAAGTGACTAGTTATGTTCCTGCCATGCGAATCCCCAAGAAGAGGAGGCAGAGTTTCCACCATGCTGTTATGTAAAGGGCTTTTTTTATTCATGTGGATGCCAGATCCATCACAGGCAGGTGAGCAAAGAGAGGGAGGAATGAATGGATAAATTTTATTATTTAGATGGAGGGGGGAAGAAAAAGGTGATCGCATCCAAACGAGTCCCGTCTGCCATAGAGATAGGAGTGCAATTATGGGACAATAAGGTCTACTGAGATGAGGCTATTGTATCCGAACAAAAAAAAGAGAGTCGAGACGAAATTGGTGTTGAAAAGGAAGCAGATGGAACTGTATTATCTCAGCAGCAAAGACGCCATAGAAAACCTGCAACATCAAAGTGGCAACAGAGAAAGAATTTAAGCTGCAGCACTTTCAGATAGGAGAAGGAACAGTATCAGCGGTGGAACAAAGGACACGGAGGCCTGGAGTACCGCTCACCTCTTTGCCGAGGCAGAACAAGAGGAGTTGTAAAAGCAATTAGTGCCAGGAAGGAAGCCAAATCGCTAATCACAGAGGCTGCAAGAAAAGTGAGGATATCAGAAAAGTCCTGTGGCTGGATCAGGCCAAAGGCCCATCTAATTCAGTCTCCTGTTTCCCACAGGGGCGAACTAGACGCCTCTGGAAAACACACAAGCAAAACATGAGTACAACAGCCCACTGTTTGTGTTTACAAGAAGGAAGAAGGTTTTCGAAGCTTGGAGCTGCCTCAGATAATCCTGGGAACTGTAGTTTGGTGAAGTGACTAAGGTCACATCCACAGTCATGGCTTCCCTCAGAGGATCCTGGTCACTGGAAGCTTTAATTCCCAGAGTTCCCTGTGAAGGATTGATTGTTAAGCCTCTCTGAAAATTGGAGTTCTGCGAGGGGAATAGGGGCCTCCTCGCAACTCTCAGCACTCTTTGCAGCTCCCAGAATTATCTGGGGGAACCCATGACTGCTTAAAGTAGTATTAGGTAAAGGTAAAGGGACCCCTGACCATTAGGTCCAGTCGTGGCCGACTCTGGGGTTGTGGCGCTCATCTCCCTTTATTGGCCGAGGGAGCCGGCGTACAGCTTCCGGGTCATGTGGCCAGCATGACTAAGCCGCTTCTGGCGAACCAGAGCAGCGCACGGAAACACCGTTTACCTTCCCGCCGGAGCGGTACCTATTTATCTACTTGCACTGGTGTGCTTTCGAACTGCTAGGTTGGCAGGAAGTAAAGTAGTATTGTAGTGCCTTAAAGAGAGTGAATGTGGCCTAAGGTCACATCCACACCTACCATTTAAAGCTCTATCATTCCGCTTTAACAGCCAGGGAGAATCCCGAGAACTGAAGTTTGTTAAGAGTTCCCAGCACTCTTAACAAACTACAATTTCCAGTGTTCCCTGGAGAGAGGGAATAGCTGTTCAGTACTTAAGAACAGCCTGGCTGGATTGGACCAAAGATCCATTTAACCCAACATCCTGTTATCACAGTGACTCATGGTGGTGATAAGGGCGTAGTGCCTCTGATTGTGTCCTGAATCTCCCAATGTTCAGCTTCACTGTATGGCCCTTTGAAATATACTCGGAGTCGAGAGTGGATTTCATGCTCTTTATTCAGCTCGTAGTGGTGAGGAGGAATGGAAGTTCCCCCAGAAAGTCTGCTTTATATACATTATTTACACAATGGGCCCCACGTGATTGGCTAATTCCGGGATTCTCCTGTAGGCCAATCAGGTTGTGGATTCACTTCCACCTGGAGCTGGATTGGGTGGCTCCTGTGGACCAATCAGACTGCTGCATTCTGAATCCTATTGTTCTAGGACCTATCAGACTGCTGCATTTTGGATCCTATTCAACTCAGTACATAACACCCTTATTGGGTAGACTTATGGGGGGGGGACTCTATTCACTTTCTTCACTCCATGGATAATTTTATATGCCTCTGTTGTGCCCCTTTTCCCCTCACCTTTTTTTCTAAATTAAATTAAAAAGCCCCCAAAGTTGAAACCTTTCTTCATGGGGGAGTTGCTCCAGGCTCTTGATAATTTAGGCTGCACAACCGGACACCTTCATTTGCCCCAGCTGCAACAAAACATGTATTTCCTATATCCGTCTCTACAGCCAACCTTCCAACAGTCTTGACTTCACCCCCAAAGGTGGTTCTTCTCCATTGACTCCTGAGACAGATGTGAACCATTTTCATTTTACTCTCCATTTACTCAGTTTGAAGATATTCTTCTGGAGCACTTTACAACCTCTTTTTGTTTAAAGTACCCTGAACAATTTTGTATCAACAGCAAACTCAGCTACCTCACTTTTCGTCCCTAATTTTGCATTATTCATGAGAAAGCTCAGACCTCCAATATTGATCCATTTTCTATATCCCTTCCTTTTCAGAACTGTGGATTCATTCCTGCTCTCTGCTTCCTGTTCCTTAGACAGTTTCCTGATCCGTAGACGTGCCTCCTTATCTCATGATGGCAAAGCTTACTGAGAAGCCTTTGGTGAACACTAGAAATGGGATATGGTCCTACAAACTGTTTCCCTGTATGAAATACAGAGAATTACCAACACTTACAAGCCAGATGAACATTGCTTTGCACTCCCGAGAGGTTGCTACGTGCTCTGTTACACATGACCTAATGAGGGCTTCTTTTTGGCATGACCTTAATAAATCTGAATGGCAATTTTAATTTACATACTAAATCAAATTAAAGCCATAAATTCATTAAAAATGATAAATGTGTTGATTAAATTAAAATGGTTAATTAAAATAAAAATTAAAGCACAATTTGTTAAATTACACACATTTACATTTAGCACATTCAAAGTAATCTAATTAGAATAAAATTGAAGAAATTCAATTTGGGCTAATTTCAACCAGAATTAATCAATAAATAAAACACAGTTTCTAAATTTCTTTGAAACTCAGATTTTTAAAAGTCTTTGTGACTAAGGACCGTAATTTAACCGACTAAACACGTTATTATTTACTAATGAAATACTATAAGTACCCATCGTTTGGCCAAAATATTCAGCATGCATTTGTCATATTGATTTAACCCCATCTATATCAGTCTCATTTATCTAAATTACTAGTTTCCCAAACATTTTATCCTTGCAAGCCATTTGCTTAAATTTAGCTGTCCTGAATAATTGCTTCAGTCCCAGTTAGCATTCAGATTCAATATCTCTTAATCGACACCCAGGATTACATTTTTCACCAATACATTCCTTAAGCACGATACAGTTCTGCCCAGGGGAAGCTACCCCCACGTCTACCACCAGGTGGCAGCACTCCATTGCCTTACTTCCTGGTCGGGAAATGTTAATTTACTAGCTTATTGATAAAAAATGGCAGTGTTTTGCAGCAATGCCTCAGAATTTTTTTGGGCACTGCAGCATTCTAGATTGTTATTATAAAACATGGCACCACATTTTGAAGTTCCTCTGGAAGGTGAATTTATGGAGAGCATTGCAAATCTTCTTTTGCGCAGAGTCAACATGCTGGCAGGGCGCTGTCCTAATTTAAGAACAAAACAAATAAGGCAAGCCTTCTGGATCAGGCCAATAGCCCATTTAATCCAGCATCCTGGACCTCGGCGCAAGAGCACTCTTGTGATTTCCAGCAACCAGAATTAAGAAGCATTACTACCTCCCACCATGAAGGCAGAGCATAGCTGTCCTGGTCGGTAGCCATTGGTAAAGGTAAAGGGACCCCTGACCATTAGGTCCAGTCATGGCCCACTCTGGGATTGCGGTGCTCAACTCGCTTTATTGGCCAAGGGAGCTGGCGTACAGCTTCCGGGTCATGTGGCCAGCATGACTAAGCCACTTCTGGCGAACCAGAGCAGTGCACGGAAACACTGTTTACCTTCCCGCTGGAGCGGTACCTTTTTATCTACTTGCACTTTGACGTGCTTTCAAACTGCTAGGTGGGCAGGAGCAGGGACCGAGCAACGGGAGCTCACCCCGTCGCGGGGATTCGAACCGCCGACCTTCTGATTGGCAAGTCCTAGGCTCTGTGGTTTAACCCACAGCGCCACCCGCGCCCCATTGGTAGCAGTCTCCAATTGGAAGCAGTCTCCAATTGCTGTGAAAATGCTGTGACTGTGCCAGGGACTGGCGGGATGAGGAAGATTGGTGGGAGCTACCTGCCCATGAGCTCCCCAGGGAGGGCACAGAAGACGACATGTTTAGATCTCAGATCCTGGTGGTAGGACAGCGAAGAGCAACCTGCCGAAGCGATGAGCTGGGAGGTGCTAGAAGCAGGTGGTTTGAGCGATCAGAACGAAGGTCTTCCAGGACAGGGTTAGAGGCTGACAGTCACAGTGCGAGCGCAGACTCAGAGAGGAGTCAGAGGTTGGCTCTGCCACTGTCCGGTGTCAGAAGATCCAAACCTCCGCAGTAGGTTGCCAGGAATGGATAAGACAAGGAAAGTTCTTACCAAGGCTTTTTATTCAGTATTCACAGAGAGGGGCTAGAAATACAGCCTCTTGGAGTAACGGCGTTGCTCCGAGTGAATCTCCACCCCCTCCGTTTCTCCCACTTCCTCGTGCATCATCGCTATGGGTGC
This sequence comes from Podarcis raffonei, assembly GCF_027172205.1. Classification (NCBI taxonomy): domain Eukaryota; kingdom Metazoa; phylum Chordata; class Lepidosauria; order Squamata; family Lacertidae; genus Podarcis; species Podarcis raffonei. The sequence continues at coordinate 25,730,419 of NC_070616.1, forward strand.
TGGAAAGGGCTTTCTGCCTTTGAGCTCTCTGCTCTCCTACTTTCAATGCCTGCTAGGTTCTGGGAGAAGAGAGGTCTGGAATGCTTTCTAAAGACACTGAGTCCGTCAGCTGTCTCTCTCCTGGTGGGTCTTCTTCCTCCTCCTCCTCTCCCATTATTTCCCAGCTTTGTTTTTTTTAAAAATAATATTTATTACTTTTCCAACAATTTAAACAAAACAAAATAAGCAATACAATACAATACAAAAACACTACATAATATAACATAAAAACACTACATAACACTAACACATTAAACTAACAAAACAAAATAAAAACAATTTAAAACACACCAAACAATTTCAGTATCTTATCTTTCATTCACTTATTTCAGCGACCTCCTCGCACCTCCCTTTTTGTATTCCACTTCTATTAATTGTTTCAGCAATTCCTTTCCATCTTCCTCTGTTTTCTATCCTATAATTATCTTAACATTTCTAACCTTATTTTTTCCTTTAATAATCTAATAATCTAATTATACTTAGTTCCTTATAACATTTCTACTAAAGCCATATAACTTCATTTCCACATTTTTCTAACATTCATTAATTTTACAGTATTTCTGTAAATAGTCTTTAAACTTTTTCCAGTCTTCTTCCACCGACTCTTCTCCCTGGTCTCGGATTCTGCCAGTCATTTCCGCCAGTTCCATATAGTCCATCAACTTCATCTGCCATTCTTCCCGGGTGGGTAAATCTTGTGTCTTCCAATACTTCGCGATGAGAATTCTTGCTGCTGTTGTTGCATACATAAAGAAAGTTCTATCCTTCTTTGGCACCAATTGGCCGACCATGCCCAGGAGAAAGGCCTCTGGTTTCTTCAGGAAGGTATATTTAAATACCTTTTTCATTTCATTATAAATCATCTCCCAGAATGTCTTAATCCTTGGGCACGTCCACCAAAGGTGAAAGAATGTACCTTCAGTCTCATTACATTTCCAACATTTATTATCGGGCAAATGGTAAATTTTTGCAAGCTTGACTGGTGTCATGTACCACCTATAAATCATTTTCATTAAATTTTCTCTTAAGGCATTACATGCCGTAAATTTCATACCTGTGGTCCATAACTGTTCCCAGTCAGCCATCATTATGTTATGTCCAACATCTTGTGCCCATTTAATCATAGCTGATTTTACCGTTTCATCCTGAGTGTTCCATTTCAACAGCAAGTTATACATTCTTGACAAATTCTTAATTTTTGAATCTAACAATTCTGTTTCCAATTTTGATTTCTCCACCTGGAAACCAACTTTTTTGTCCAAATTGTATGCCTCCATTATTTGATAATAATGGAGCCAATCCCACACTTTATTTTTCAATTTTTCAAAGCTCTGCAGTTTTATTCTGTCTCCGTCTTGTTCCAAAATTTCCCAATATTTCAGCCATTTGGCCTCCATATTGAGTTTTTTCTGTGCCTTCGCTTCCATTGGTGACAACCATCTTGGGGTTTTCTTTTCTAGCAAATCCTTATATCTTATCCAAACATTAAACAATGCTTTTCTAACAATATGATTTTTGAACGCTTTATGTGCCTTTACCTTATCGTACCACAGATATGCATGCTGTCAGGGAACTGACATCGGAGCAAGGCTCCCAAGCGATGCAGGAGAAGGGCCCAGCAGGGAGAGAGGGGACTCATCGGCTGGGGAAGGAAATCAGCGTAACACCAGGGATAAAGGGGGGCGGATGGGGGAATCGGAGAGGGGGCTCCAGGACTCTTCGCCGGAGACCAGCGGGGAGAGCACAGGTCCGCCGCTACCCACACCCACCCTGCGCAGAAGACTTCCGCGCAGGGAAAGTAGGCGTAGACTTGGCGTCAAAGAACTTCTTTGCTGGAAGAAGTTCAAGAAACGCCCACTGACGGATTCTGCTAGCGACTGAAACAGCCACAAAGTGAAGGGCTGTCCAGCCAGGAAAAGGTTTAACCAGGCAACCTCGCCAGGAGTGGTGGCAACTTACGCACGAGCAACCCCATATAACCATTACACATGCCAACCAAATGCATTATTGAAACCTTCTAAATCCAGCACGTCAGTGTTTTCAAGAAGCAACCATTCTCTCAGCCAGCAAAAAGCAGCTGATTCATAATAAAGTTTAAGGTCTGGCAGGGCAAATCCACCTCTTTCTTTAGCATCAGTTTATATCTTAAATTTTATTCGAGGCTTCTTGCCCTGCCAGACAAATCTGGAAATATCTTTCTGCCACTTCTTGAAACAGTCCATCTTATCCAAAATTTGCAATGTTTGAAACAAAAACAACATCCTTGGCAACACATTCATTTTTATCACAGCAATTCGGCCTAACAGTGATAACTTCAAATTTGTCCATATTTCTAAGTCCTTTTTCACTTCGATCCAACATTTTTCATAATTATCCTTAAATAAATTCACATTTTTGGCAGTCATGTTAACCCCTAAGTATTTCACTTTCTTAACCAATGTTAGTCCTGTCTCCTCCTGAAACTTCTCTCTCTCATTCACAGTTAGATTTTTCTCTAAAACTTTAGTCCATTATTTCCCAGCTTTGGCCTTCATCACCCTCTGAGCTGTGACCTCCCTCAAACCCCTCTTGTAATTCTGAACTGTCTCCTTCTTCTCTGGAAGGGTCAGACTGGGGAGGCGGTCTCCACCATTCCTCCTTTGCCCAGTCCCTGACAGCTACACAGCAGTTCCCGTCTCATACCCTGATCGAGGAGAGCCCTACACAATGCTGAACCATGGGCCAGCCCAGCCCAGAGGTGGAGCTCGCCCCCTCGATGCAGCCTTCACCTGCTTGGGAAGGATCCAGAGTGAAAGTCTAGTGGGGCGGAGCTAGTGGCCAGGTTCAGCAACGTCTTAGCTGGATTAAGGCGAGCCAGAGGACTCTGCTGTTTTGTAGTTTTCTGCTAATGAGGAGCTAATTGTATTCCATGCCTGCTGTGTGTGTGCCTGCCCTGTGGTTGACCTGGCTCCTTGACAGCTCCTTGACAGACCATCACAAAAACTCTTAAGACGTCACAGCTTCTCACTATGTCATGCAGAGTCCCGAATTCTGCAAGTGGGGATAGGGGGCAAGAAAGGGCGAGGGGAGGAGGAGGAGGAGGCAGCCCGGCTTCTCACAGTGGTGCAGCGGGACCTGTGGGGAGGAGAGGGGCGCTAGCTGCTGCAGCTGTGCTCCTCAAGCTCTGCCAGCTGGTACCACTCAACGCATCTAACTACAGTGATGCTGGTGGCAGGAATGGCTTAAGGCAGGCTTCCTCAACCTCGGCCCTCCGGATGTTTTTGGCCTACAACTCCCATGCTCCCTAGCTAGTAGGACCAGTGGTCAGGGATGATAGGAATTGTAGTCTCAAAACATCTGGAGGGCCAAGGTTGAGGAAGCCTGGCTTAAGGGGTTCGTGGCTCACACATCCTCGCAGGGGCCCTTCAGTAGTCATAGCTGCCAACCATAGAGACTATGCTGATGGCATGGAAGTGCAGCCTTGTAAACATCTGGCGGGGTTGCCTCCTCTGATGCCCAAGGCGGGTTGATGGAAGCTTCACAGTTTTACCACATATCCTCTAAGGCTCCTGCGTATAATAGTATTGTTATACAGTGGTACCTCGGGTTAAGTACTTAATTCGTTCCGGAGGTCCATACTTAACCTGAAACTGTTCTTAACCTGAAGCACCACTTTAGCTAATGGGGCCTCTTGCTGCTGCCTCGCCGCCGGAGCACGATTTCTGTTCTCATCCTGAAGCAAAGTTCTCAACCTGAAGCACTATTTCTGGGGGGCAGACTAGAAATCTAAACAGATAACCCCCCCCCCACTGCAATGATTTAGGGACTAATTTGTTTATGCCCATCAATCTGCAGCTGGAATACAGAGAGTCTTTTGCTGGGCCATGTCCAGCCATGATGTCATTTTATTAGTGTTTATGATTCAATCTCCTGCCATTATTCAGCTGAAATTACAGGCTCTCATTTTCCATTTCCCCTCTGTTTTACCCTCCCCCAGTTCATGTATTTGTTAAAGGCCATTTGCCAAGCATTTCCCAGAGGTTGTGGATTCACCGGTACCCAGAAGAGCAGACAGCCCTGCGTCCCCACCTAATTGAAGGTGCACGTGACTCCCATTTTCTTGTTTTGCTTTCTCAAGAACCAAATTACAGGCCAGACCGGAGGAGAACATTGATTACAAGCAAAGTGTCACAAGAACCAATTAAAAGGCTGTTGAGATTATTTTTATTACAAGTGAAACGTCCCTGAAATCCTCCTGTGTGCAAGGAAACATCCACTTGAGGAAGAAAACTACTGAAGACAAGGCTCTTCAGTGTCGCTGGAACAAGCATCTATTGATTGAGTCCAGGGGCTTCTGAGACTCGGCTGTAGGGAGCCAAAGTTAGCTCAAGGAAACAGTGTTTGATTCTCTTCTCTTCACACCCCCACCCTCAATATCTGTGCAATCTATAACCCATTACTTTCTCCAGGCTCGTTCACACATTACAACGAACACAGATGCCAACTGTCTCTACACATGTACAGGTATTTGTGCAAAAGATTGATTTGTACAGTTCAGCTATTGCATTTTTGCACACACCCCAGTCTGTGAGCTGTGAGAAACTCCTGCAGCTCCTGTGCTTGGATTCTTTTGAATTAAGACCAATGGCTACTGTGGTGTTTTTAGGATATATGGTTTTATTTACACCTGTATACAACCTGAGCAAGGATGGAAGGGCTCACAGCACTAATAGCCCCCAACATATCTTGTCTCCCCATTAGGTTCCCAGGGAGATCTGAGTACAGCGCAGAGCAAGACAAGCCTTTCTTTCTCTCCATCCTAGAATGACATGGTGGGAAAAGGCCCACCCATTTGTCCCCAGAGCAACAGTGCAACCTCTTTGGACATGCAAATGGCAGTAGTTAACTGGCCAGCCAGGGCGATTGCCTTAAGAAAGGAACTGTTTGGGCTGGTTTAGCAAGTTTCCTCTTAAACATTTTACTTTCACAGCTATAGGATCACAGGTTTGGAAGGGGCCTGCAGGCATCATCCGAACTGACTCCCCAAATCTCTAACTGTACACAAACCGTACACTCATTGAACACTACATGTGTACAAGCGCACAGCTCAGCTTGTTTGTGTACACAGATTGTATACTCATTAAATGTAACATGTGGACACCTCTTTGCTCTCCTCTCCTGGTTTGCCTCCTTCTCCCCTCTCAGAAATTGGATCAAGGAGGAGGGGAACTGGAGACCCTCCAGATGTTATCAGACCCTAACTACCATCTGCCGCAACTTGCATGGCAAATGGTGTGTAGCCTATCAACACCTGGAAGGCCACAGTTTCTCCACCCCGATTGTAAGCTGAATAAGGGCAGGAACCCCTCTCTAGTCCTCTGCTTATGGTACTCCTTAAAAGCATGGCATATATCACTGTAGCTCAGGTGAAGAGTAAAGGTCCAGGTTCAGTCCTTGCCATCTCCAGGCAGAAATGGGACAGACTGCTGTCTGAAACCTAGTCTGACTAGGTAGCTTCCTCTCTACCTAACCAGTCACCAAACTGAGAGCCCCCATGTAGGTGCTTCTTGAGTGCCTCCATCTTGCGGCTAACTATCTTGTGAGGCTGCTTGTCTCTCCCTTTTCCCTCTCCCCCCTCCCTATGTTCTTGGCCACTCACAGGGAGGCAGGTTGCTATGGCAACAACATTCCCCTCTCAGGCAATAGTAATAACCGTGTATGGTAGCCAGTTGCATCTTTGAGTATGTAGGGTGCTCTTTGCCCAGTAAACCAAGGTGCCCTTTGCTTTGCAGGAGAGACCCATTCAAGTCTTTTGTTTGCAAGAACCTTTTTATTATAACTGCTCAGTTCAAGCAAGCATTACAGCGCAAGCACACAGGGAGGGTTGGTTCTGCAGCAGTATCAGGTCACCCTCCTGGCCCTGTTCACCAAAACTCTGAACAAAATCCAAAATTGTTTTCTACGATGTTTTTGAAACAAATCTTGAATCAGACCGGGCAAGTGTTAAATTCAGGGGTGCCAAATATGGGGGGCCATGGGGGCCACAAAATTCTAATTCAGAGGGCTTGTTAGAATTCCTGCTCCATGATTGCAGTCATGGGATTGTTGTCTTTCACATGACGGTGTATGTTTTGACTCCACAAAGTGGGAAGTGACGGAGACAGGATGTTTGTGTTACTGTGTTCCGTGAAGTGGGATTATTGTCCTTTGTTTTTCCACTTTGCTGTCTGATGCTTGAGAGAGAGGGAGCCATGTTGCAGTGCTCTGTGTGTAATTTATATGTAAATAAAGTTGATTAGCAAAAATGCTGAGTTGCTGAGGTCTGTCACGCAAGCTGTGAAGACTCTGCGGATCCCTAAGTGTGCCGATGTCTGTTGGCATCGGGCGCTGTGATGTTCGGGCAGAATAAAGCTTTTGAAGCTCCCAAATGATTGACCAGGAGTGAGGGAACATGCCAGTCGGGCATGTGTCTCTGCCAGGGTCCTACTCGAGTGTAGGACGAGCTCCTGACAGGGCTGCTCCCCCCCCACTTCTCTGGTAGTTGCATACACATGCTGCCAGGTGTTTGTGTGCATACAATGTCATGCGTGCACACACAGCACACTGACAACACATGGCCCTGGGCCCCCTCTATCATGGGGGCAGGGTGGTGTGTGTGCCCTAATTCAACCTTCTTTAGCCTGGTACTCTCCAGATGTTTTGGACTGCAACTCTCAGCAATCCAGGCTGGCACAGGGGAGTTGTTTATCAACACACCTAGAGGGCAGCAGGTTGGGGAAGGCTCCTATAATCCTTGTGATTGGATGTGAATTTGCATATATTTCACATGGCCTGGGGTAACGAATGGCAGCCATCCAAGGTTGATGCTTCTAATGCCCAGGTACCAAGAGAGGGTCCCAGAAACTGATGTTGGAGAATTCTGATAGAAATGGGAGTGCAAATTGCCAGTGCTTGCTTAGACAGAGGGATGCCAACCAAGGTTTATTCATCCCACATTGTCAATAAACCAGTAAAGCACATACAAGCAGTATTTGCTGCTGCTGTTGATTTCGGTCCACAACTGATATGTACCGGTAATTGATGACATTTCCCTCCTTCCTGATTTGCAGTGCATTTCTTTTGCATTGAAATGAATGCTGTGGGTTAATGTAATAATAACAACACGATTAATTACGTTATTGTGTAGGATTGCACCACAGCCGACAGTGAGGCAAATGGCATATGTTTTTGCTGGAAGCTGAACTGCAGTGGAACAGAAACAGTGCTGCATGTGACAAACATGGGGCAAGAAAGAAATCACTACCTTCTCACACTCCTAGTTCCAAACTGATGAGCTGGCGGTTGTTAAGCCAGCACTGAAAAGGAATACAATTCCCCCCCCCCTTTTGCTTTTATATCTGCTGCATTCTCCTTAACAACGTGCCTTCATCTGGATTGTGCAATGGCCCTTCCACCTCCCACGAGTGTCCCATTATAAAATAACTCTGAGAAATAAACACACAGCATCTCAGCCAAAACACAGATCAGGCCCGGCATGCTATTTGTTATACAATTCATGTTGATAACCATTCAGGTAATAACTATCCATCTCCCCATTGTCAAGAGTGCAAGGCTCCCTGCTCAGCTCAATTCTCTGGATTGTATGGGAAATAACTTATGTCAATAGGATAAACGCCACATTAAATTACATCAAATGGCAGTTGGCTAATGGAGCGTTATGCACACGTCATGAGAAGAATCATTTTTTACATCTCTTGAAAGAGGCCAGTGAATACATAGCTTAGGGCCATTGCAGAACATCCCTACTGAACCTCATTGCAGGTTCTGGATGATTGCTAGTGATCTTTGGTTACAGACAGATTCTTTGAAGATAGGAAGGTGCCTTATGCTGAGGGATCACCCACACTTCCATTTGTCCAACTGATTTCTCTGAGAAAACCCAAATGGGTTTCCCCGCAGATTGACATCTGCTCTAATTCAGTGGTAAAGAGCAGGTTGTCCCAGGGAACACGGCAGGGCAAACAGAAAACCACTCATATCTGTGAAAATCTCTTGGACCAGTGCTTTCTAGATGGGCCACTGATCTCACTGATGAGATCATTGGTCCACCTAGCTCAAGATTGTGTCCACACTGACTACCAGGAGCTCTCTAGGGTTTCAGACAGAGGTCCTTCCTAGCCCTACCTAGAGATGGTGGTTGCGATCGTACCTCAGACCTTCTTCCTACAGAGCATCTCCTTTACCCCTGAGTAACAACCCTTCAAGCCCTTGCTGCAGGTTTTCTGCAACCTGAAAACCCAAATGGTTAGATTCCTCCAGCAATATCCATCACATGAGGTTCTAGTACTGGCTTCACAGCCAGCTTCACATATTTTGAGGTTAGACTGAGGAGGATAGCAGTTGGGGTCAGCGGAGGGACTCTGGGCTCTCAGTTCAAAACAAAACCCTCATCAACTCTGTTGTACGTCTTCCATGCTAGGCTCTGGTTGGCGGGTCTTGGGATTCTAATAAAAGCAAACCAAGTAGATTGTGAGTTCAGGCTGCCTCTCTTTGCCCTCTTTAGATGGCCCTTGCACTGATGCTGCCCTCACAGGAGACTACTTTGGCCACTTCAGAGACCCCTGATGGCATGGCTGCTACCGCCACTTGATTCTTTGGCTTTTTTTGGAGGTCTCCTCAGGGACGTCCTCATCCCTTGGAATCCAGCTCTGACTGGGGCCGAGTGCAGGGTGTGGCTGGCTTAAATACCCAGGAAGTGAACCTCAGGGAAGATGTTTTCTCTTCTGGTCCACTCCCAGAGCCATGCCCTACCAGCTCACTCGTGATTGGCTGCAATTGTGGGAGAGCAGCAGCCACAAGCGCCGGTGGTGGAGGAGGAAGTGATGTCCTTCTTGGGCCTGCACTGAAGCGGGAGGTCTGCTCGGCACCATCACAGCCACACCGGACTGCAATCACCACTCCCCTCCAACAGCCAGTAAGCTGTTCTAGAAGCTTGAAGTCTCCCCACCCCTGTTGTACAGGACCAGCCACAACGCCATCTGGACCATGACTTGAAACTGGTACTGACGTGGCTTTCCATTCCATTTCAAAAATTCTTTTTACACAGCGTTAACCACACTGAGGACTTGAGGGAGCCGCGCTTGACGGGATATAAATCTCGGAATAATTAATTTTAAAAGTATTTGTGGGACAGCATCACAACCAAATTAAACTGGAAAAACCCATGAACACATGCTGATTTGTTAGCATGGGAAATACTGAAATTTGGTGCTCAAGGCTTCTAAGAAACCACAATGCCTGCAATTCCAGATATGGTGTGGCACAGCTGGTTGTAGTTACTCAGTGGCACAGAGTCTGGGAAGCACTCTATACAGCAGGCATAGGCAAACTCAGCCCTCCAGATGTTTTGGGACTACAATTCCCATCATCCCTGACCACTGGTCCTGTTAGCTAGGGATCATGGGAGTTGTAGTCCCAAAACATCTGGAGGGCCGAGTTTGCCTATGCCTGCTGTACATGGTTAAAGGAACTCTCTTCATCAGCACTTTATCTGACCTGTTTTTAAACTGAGGACTATTCTGGGTCAATCCCTTGCAGTTTAAATGGGTTTTTAGGTGCTGCACTTCCCTCTCTTTTTACCTGTTTTATTTTTGCTTTTAGTTATTCTTTGTTGGATTTCATGGCTTTTAAATTGCTACAAGCCATCCTGACACAGCAGCGAATGTGGAGACATTAAGAAGTTTTATAAATAAATAAGTAAAACCTGTCCTGGGCTAGAATACCAACAAACCAGGTTCCAGGACTAGAACCCTTTGCTTAAATCAAGTCCTGAGTTAAATACATGGAAACTGGGCCAGGAGAGATGCAAAAGTTGCTAGGCACCCCACCAGCAGCAATCTGCTGAATCGGTGCACATATTATGTATAGTTTTTCAAATAAATGGAACCATCCAATCACACTTAGTCTTCTTTTTAACAAAGGGTCATGTATGCATGCAAACACGCCGCAAGCTAGATAATGTCTCATTTAATTCCACACCAGAAATAACCCACCAGCTCTTTATCAGATTTTTCTTTTCCTATTCCACTCATTTCCCTCTTTAAACCATCTAGAAAAGCATAACTTGGTTTTAATCATATCGATGGAAGGGGCCTGCTAGAAAATCAAAGCATTTGCAAAAGAGGCACGTGGAATTAATTCTGTGAAAGCCCAGGGCCTGCTTCGGCTTGAATTAGAACTCAAATTTGGAGGCGCCGAGAAGAAATATTATATTACCCCCGCCAAAGGAGCAAATTTGCAATGATGGAAGAAGGTTAAAGGGGTGAGACGAAATAACATGATGTTGGCACAAGGAAGCTGAAAGCCCTTGAAACAGTTGGTATTGTAACCTTAATGCAGTAATATAGAAGTTTAAAAGCACGTCAGCTTAACGCCAGAGCTGTGTACACATTGGCGGCTTGAAATGCAGTGAGGTCGTTTTCCCTGCTGTGTTCCAGCTTGCATTCGCACATTGCTGTACACATCAGAGAGCGGCGAGGGGTGTCTTCACTGTTTGTTTTCCCTATGCCTGCAACCCTCATATTCATGAAGCTCTGAACCCTGCATGTGCTATCAGCAGTATTTATCAGGAAACAGCAGTATTTATCAGGAAGCTACAGGATAGATAAGGATTGGGGATAATGTCATGTGTACTAGGTTTCCAACACCAGCAGTGGGAGTCCACCTGAGCTGGAATAAGAGGCAGTGTGTACACAGCCTTGGCAGTGGCGGGGCTTCATGCCCCGGCACCAGGGGGCGGAGAGCAGGCAGGGGCAAGGCTGGCACACATCCCCAGTGTGGGCGGGGGGCAGCCGCGATGGCACCCCACCGGGATCGCGCTGCCGGGGGCGGTGTGCTCATCCTGCACTCCTCTTCCTCCGCCAGTGAGCCTTGGAGAGGCTCAACAAGGTAGGCTAAGCAGGTGCCATGGTAGCCAACGAAAATGCCATCTCCTTCCAGCAAGCGCTGCCCTGGCACCTCTTACCACTTCTGTAGGTCATGTGTGAAATATTAGGTGTGGGTTTTGTGAGCAGGGCGCACACAGAAAGCTTCTCCAGCTGAGCTGTACCAGCCAACACTATCTGGCAAGCTGCTGTTGGAAGCAAGATGCAGGACTACATTAAGCATCCACCAGTGATGGTTAAACAAACCATTTGTGGCAAGGAGCCAGTGATGGCTTTGTCCTCTAAGAATCTGTCTAGTCCTTTAAAGGCATCTAAGTTGGCGACATCACCTCCTGGCAAATAGAAGGGGAAGAAATGGAGGCAGTGAGAGATTTTACTTTCTTGGGCTCCATGATCACTGCAGATGGTGACAGCAGCCATGAAATTAAAAGACGCCTGCTTATTGGGAGAAAAGCAATGACAAACCTAGACAGCATCTTAAAAAGTAGAGACATCACCTTGCCAACAAAGGTCCGTATAGTTAAAGCTATGGTTTTCCCAGTAGTGAGGTATGGAAGTGAGAGCTGGACCATAAAGAAGGCTGATCGCCAAAGAATTGATGCTTTTGAATTATGGTGCTGGAGGAGACTCTTGAGAGTCCCATGGACTGCAAGAGGATCAGACCTATCCATTCTGAAGGAAATCAACCCCGAGTGCTCACTGGAAGGACAGATCCTGAAGCTGAGACACCAATACTTTGGCTACCTCATGAGAAAAGAAGATTCCCTGGAAAAGACCCTGATGTTGGGAAATATTGAGGGCACAAGGAGAAGGGGACGACAGAGGATGAGATGGTTGGATAGTGTTCTCAAAGCTATCAGCATGAGTTTGACTAAACTGCGGGAGGCAGTGGAAGACAGAAGTGCCTGGCATGCTCTGGTCCATGGGGTCACGAAGAGTCGGACACGACTAAATGACTAAACAACAACAAAGTTGGTGGCAACCACTACCTCTTGACGCAGCAATTTCCCTAGTTTAACTATGCACTGTGTGAAGAAGTACCGGTACTTTCTTTCGTCTGTCCTGAATCTTCCAAAATTCAGCTTCATTGGAAGGCCCCGAGTTCTACTATTAAGAAAAAGAGAGACGTTTTTTCGTCTATTTACTTTCCCCACAACACACATAATTTTATCTAACTCTTATATCCCATCCTGCTTACTTGCCTTTCCCCCTAAAAATGTTGTAATGCTTGCAGAGGAACTGTCAAGGCCCTCTAGAATCGCTCCTCTCCCATGATTCAGTGGCAGCTTTTAGGGAGGCCATAATATCTTCTTCAGCATATGATTCTGTGACTCTGCCTGGCACTGAGGCTGAGGATTCAGCTGAAGCGGGCAATGAAGCAGACCCCCGCACAGCTGCCATCTCCTGTCTGAGCTCTTCCAGCTGTTCCACTGGTTCCTCTTTATTACCTCTAATGCCTCCTCAGAGTCCCTCGATGTCATATCAAGTGGAAAGAGAATGGGGAGGATTTGAAGCTTCCTGAAAGCATTATTAGAAGACAACAGGGAAATCCATGAAACATAATCCGAGTAAGATTGTGTTTTGGAAATGCTATTGTGTTAGGAATGCAGGAAACTGTCTTGTGCCCAGGTCGGACCACTGGTCCAACTAGCCCCCTGTTGCCTGGACTTGTCCAATCAATTGCTCCCTAACCCTTTATCTGGAGGTGCTGGAGATTGAATCTGTAACGTAGGCATTTGCTTTACCACCAAGCTGCAGCCTCTCCTTATAATGTATTGTACTGCATCAAGTGAATAGATCACCATAGCTCTAGGCTTTTGTGTGAGTAGTGAAGGCCAACTCTTTGATACATCTCATCTGCTTACTTGGTGATAGGAGACTCATCTAGACGGCTTTGATCTACCAAGGCTGCCCAAATACTTTTATTAAAGTGTAAATCTGGCAAAGTTTGCTACTGCCTTCTATTCTGAGAATCACAGAATTGTAGAGTTGGAAGTGACGATAAGGGTCATCTAGAAGAGGAGGAGGAAGAAGAAGAGTTTGGATTTGATATCCCGCTTTATCACTACCCGAAGGAGTCTCAAAGCGGCTAACATTCTCCTTTCCCTTCCTCCCCCACAACAAACACTCTGTGAGGTGAGTGAGGCTGAGAGACTTCAGAGAAGTGTGACTGGCCCAAGGTCTCCCAGCAGTTGCATGTGGAGGAGCGGAGATGCGAACCTGGTTCCCCAGATTACGAGTCCACCGCTCTTAACTACTACACCACACTGGCTCTCTAGTCCAACCCCCTAAAATGCAAGAATATGAACAGTTGTGAGCTGCCCTGAGTATATCTTGATACAGAAAGGGAATATCTTTTGCCACCCTCAGAAGCTGCGGGGATGGCATAGGTGAAGGCCTTATCTGTGGCAGCCCCTATGTTGTGGAACTCCCTCCCCACAGACGTGCATCTGGCAACTTCACCATAGAGCTTTCAGAGAATGCTTAAGATCAGGCATAGGCAAACTCGGCCCTCCAGATATTTTTGGGACTACAATTCCCATCATCCCTAACCACTGGTCCTGCTAGCTAGGGATCATGGGAGTTGTAGGCCAAAAACATCGGGAGGGCTGAGTTTGCCCATGCCTGCTTAAGATGTTACACTTTACCCTGGCTGTTGACACTTGAGATATATATTTGTAGGATCCACCCTGTTCTTCCAAATCTAATTTGTTTTAGATGGTTTTTAACATTGCATTTCGAGTCGTTGCAATAATAATACATGCATTATGAGGCGATTTACAAATATACCAAAAAGAAAGCTAAAACTAGCTTAAAATCTGTGTAAAGAAACAACAACTTAAGATGAGGAAACAGATAATGGACACAAGGAAACCAACATAGTTTGTCAAGTGGTATGCATGGTAACAGTCCTAGATAATAGTAATAATATATTTGATTTGTTTGTCAGTTAATGCAAAAATCTCCAGGTGACTTATGCACGCAACTAAAAAAACAGGGCACTGCCAACAATACGATACCATTGTTAAACCTGCTTTTAAACAGATTAATCATAAGGCAATGTGGCACCTGGCAGGATTTGTGGCAGCTTTGGGGCTCAGCACAAAAAAGGTGATGGTAGTCCATGGGAGAAGGGGAAGCCACTTGGAGAGGTTTGAGGTAGGCCTCAAGCTGAGGCGTCCATGGACCCTCCTAGTCCTCTGCCAGGGAATCTTGCCCTCCACCGGCGGAGAACGTGTCCAGTTGTTTACATTGCATACGAGAGCTGAAATGATAGGATATTATGCTAGCAGTTTATGGACAATTAAATTTAAACACCATACTCCACTGCCTTGGCACCGTTAAACAAGCCACTTTGGTTATCTGCCCCTGTTCGGGGGGGGGGGGGGAGGCATCGACCGTGACAGAGGAGGAGAGAGTCCCTGGGGATTAATGATCCCATATAGCAAAAGAGGTGGAGTGGGGAGTTTAAAAAGAAAGGGAAAGAAAAGAGGGCTTTATTTTTTTATTAGGTCTTAAATAATTAATAGGCCAGTGGTGCTCAGCGGCTTAACCGCGCTCTGCTGCAGCAGCGATCAGGCCCTGGAGCCCATGAAATCTGTGACACAGGCCTCCGGGTTGCCTAGCAACCAGCGCAGGCCCAGATATGCGCTCGGCCGTATCACAAGGCAGTGTTACTGCAATTAATACAGCGCATCGCCAATGGCCAGAGCTGCATTACTAGTCCTTTTTATTTTATTTTACATTTTTAAAAAAGAAAAGTCAAAATTATTTGCTGATTTCTAAAAAGAAATCCTTGCCTTAATTCAAGAAACCATATGAACCATGTAAACTAATCACCTAGATATGGGTTTTTGTTGCATTGCTTATTCTGCTTCTGCTAGGCAGAAGTCTAAGGAGCTGTCTGGGACATTGTAGTCTTTTCTCTCACTAACCTAAATCTTTGAGGTTTCACTTTCTCATTTGTTTCAGACACATCTGTGTAGTGCAGCCATGTGGACTAGAAACAAAGGAAGCTGTGAGGTTGGCTGGTCATGTTATCCTCTACTGTTTTGCAGACTAGAAAGGTTAGGCAGTAGCAGTTTTGGCTAAAGCCACTCAGTGACACTGAGGCTAAACAGGGGACTACTTAAACCCTTGACAGCATGGATGCTGAGTCTCAGACATGGAGGCCAAATGTGGCCCTCCAGGCCTCCCTAGCTGGCCCTCCCCTTCTTTCTAAACCACACTCCTAACCAGCTGTGCTTGTTCATTTTTGCCAGGGTAGAATATGCCTTTGAACCCTAATAATGTTTCTTGCTTGCTTGAATGAAAGTTAGAGAAGGGTCTGTATGTAGATACTAGCCTGCCATCTAAAGGTAAAATAAGCTTTCTTGGCTCCACCCCTTTTGCTTCTGGCCCCACACACCACTGCCATGTGGCCCAGGAAAAGTTGCCTAGAGTGGAATGTGGAGAAAGTTTCCCCATAGCCTCCGTTCCTAGGCATTGCCCCTTAGTGTTTGGGAAAACTGAGGAAGATAGGATTTGGGGCTGGAAAAACTGGCTTACGTGCAACACTAAAAAAACACACCTAGAGAACAGCCGCAGCTAAAAGGCAGGCTGCTTAAGTTCAGTGAAATCTCCCACTGGGGAAATAAGACTTGGCTTCTGAGAATGAGCATGCTATGAGCTAATTCAAAGAGGCCTATTCATTCTTAAGGCATTCTAGTAGGGAGATGGTGAAGCTGATGTATGTCAGAGGAACTGCGCAGAGTGTGGACCGTCCGGCAGCAGCCATCCATTCCATGTGCTTTAAATGTCTCTCAGCTCCTTTAAGCACATGGCTTCTTTTAAATCACCCATCTTCCAGAGAACTCAGTCACAAGCAAGCCGATGGGTGACCTTTCCTGGCATAGCATGGTAATTGCTTGACTCATGGGCCATTTATTCAGCTCCAAGGCAGATGGGGAAGTGGGGAGATTGAGGAGCAAGCTATAAGGAGAGTGATACTAGCCCCACGGAGAGCTTATCGCCCCTGTGAAACAAGGCTAGGCAAATCCCTCTCGGAAAAGGCAACATTACAATAAGTAGAGGGGAAATTGTCTCTTTGAACTTGGAACCCCCTCCTGCCCCCTGGAGAGATGAACTAAGGTGACAGGAGCTGAGTTTCACGGGAGGAGGGAGGAGCCACGTGCAGCCCTTGGCACATGGCCCCAGTGAAGAAGGCCTGTCAGAGGTATTTTCATCCGCTTCGGCGGCATAGAAACACCCAGAGCTGAAGAGTCTAGCGGCAGTAGGGTGAGGGGCTCATTTCTTCCCCACAGAAGGGCCAGCAAGGCTAACTTGTGGCTTTGCAAATCCGGGAGGGGAAAGATAGCATTCATTTGCCGGGAGTCTCTGCCCAAACAGAGGAGAGCTCAGCATTACGGTCAGTCTCTAGCATTTGTCTCGTCTTGCAACAGCTGTGCAAATACATCTGCAAATGTGATTAGCCCACAGCCATTTTTAGGAGCCGAACGTGGCTGTCCAGGCAGATCTAATCTACATGAGTCAAATGGAGCACTTACTAAAGGCCTGGAATATATATATATATATATATGTGTGTGTGTGTGTGTGTGTGTGTGTATAGGAAACAACTCTCTTCCACTCTGCAAAACAACCTCGCCTCTTGTTTGCCAACAGCAGCTCTGAATTGCTTGCATGGCAACTGACACCTGCTGAAATTCTATGCACCAATTCAAGGTGCAGAAGCTCTGCACTCCTTCGCATGATAAGCATCCCTTGCTGAAATCTTCTCTTCTGCACCACTATTAAAGGGGAGGAAATCCTGTCCTCTTTTGCACCCATTGCTCTCGCAACTTGTAGCTGGTGTTCACAATGACATTCTGGAAAGAGATAGATTGGTCCGCGGTCGTGTCTGCTTCAGTATCGCCAAGCTTAAATTCCTGCAGCACATGCTACATTGCTTGGCTGCCTTTGAAAAGTGTTCAGAAATGTCAACTAACACATAACACCAGGTCAGTAACTGGGACTGACTGCTATCAATGTATCACACCAATGTTAAAAGAGCTTCGTTGATTGACAGCTTGTTGCCAGGCTCGATTCGAAAGGCAGCTTTTCACCTTGAAGGAGGAAGGATCTGTAGCTCATTGGCAGAGCATCTGCTTTGCATGCAGAAGAAGCCAGGTTCAGTCCTTGGCATCTCCAGGCAACAATGGATTCTTGTCCAAAACCCTGGAGAACTGCTGCAGTAGACAATCCTGAGCTAGATGACCAATGGTGCGACTTAGTAGAAGACAGCTCCCTGTTTTTCAGTGACTTTTATGAAAGGCCATAGGTAAAGGTAAAGGGACCCCTGACCATTAGGTCCAGTCGTGACTGACTCTGGGGCTGCGGCGCTCATCTTGCTTTATTGGCCGAGGGAGCCAGTGTACAGCTTCTGGGTCATGTGGCCAGCATGACTAAGCCACTTCTGGCGAACCAGAGCTGCACACAGAAACACCATTTACTTTCCTGCCGGAGTGGCTCACCCCGTCGCAGGGATTCGAACCGCTGACCTTCTGATCGGCAAGTCCTAGGCTCTGTGGTTTAACCCACAGTGCCACCCGCGTCCCTCTGTGAAAGGCCATAGCCAGCGCCTGTTTTTCTTTCAGGGGGTACTCAAGGGTACACAGTACTGACACCTTTTTTATTGTTAAAAAGTGTGGCACTTACTGTAACAACTTCATGGTGAGTACCGGCACTTCTTTTTCTAGAAAAAAAAAGCACTGGCCATAGCTCAGTACTAAGGTAAAGGTAAAGGGACCCCTGACGATTAGGTCCAGTTGCAGATGACTCTGGGGTTGCGGCGCTTATCTCGCTTTATTGGCCGAGGGAGCCAGTGTACAACTTCCGGGTCATGTGGCAAGCATGACTAAGCCGCTTCTGGTGAACCAGAGCAGTGCACGAAAATGCTGTTTACCTTCCCGCCGGAGCGGTACCTATTTATCTACTTGCACTTTGACGTGCTTTCAAACTGCTAGGTTGGCAGGAGCAGGGACCGAGCAACGGGAGCTCACCCTGTCACAGGGATTCGAACCGCCGACCTTCTGATCGGCAAGTCCTAGGCTCTGTGGTTTAACCCACAGCGCCACCTGTATCCCAGCTCAGTAGTAGGGCACATGATTTCCTTGCAAAAGGTGGGACAAATCCAGTACTACTGGAAATTATGTTTAGCCACTTCCATGGCATTTAGAGTTACTACTTGGACGACTAAAGCCTTACAAAACATATATAATGTAACTGAATGGAAATAGTTTCTCTTGAGTCAGAAAGAAGAAAAAGGAAGTGGCTTCATGATCAATGGTGCATGAGAGGAAAGGTCTGCTAGCATGCATGGATTCTGATCTCAGTTAATTTGAGGTATGATGCCATTATCACAAAACCACAGACTGTAACATTTCCTTTCTCCATTTGCCGGCCTTGTATCTGATGTGGACATCTGCAGGAGATTGCCTCCAGTGCATCTGAGCTGTGGCCCACTGAGGAAGCATCACTGGCAGAGAATGAGCTACTTCTGCTTGGCAGCCCAGGAGAATGTTGGCCCGTTCACATTTTTGCAGAGGTGTAGCATGACTCTGGCTGGCATTATATTCTTGGGATGCATCAGTTGGCAACGTGGACAACCAAGTGCTTCAGAGTATGCATCTCATTAACATCTCAGCGCTTGAGTCATCTGGTTGCATTATTTTGAGATTCAAGGTGCTGGATGTCAGATCTGCCTTGAACAGGCAAGAGGTGGAGCTGTGCATTCGGGGGCAGGGCTAGCTGCCTGTGGGGGTGGAGCAAGCGTCCCAAGGGGATTCCGGTGGCAGCAAGCATCCCAGGGGTCAGTGATGTCAACCCCCCTCAGGGATGACACCCAGGGCAGACCGCTTCCACCACACACCCCTTCCTCCACCAGTGGAACAGGAGTCTAGCCTTGCTTTCTGCAACAATGTCACATATCTTATTCTCCTCTGCTAGCACTCAAATAAATATTCAGAAAAATTGGATTGATACGAACATTTCAAATTCTGAAAGATTTAATTTGAAAATTCAGATCTGCAATATGAACATGGAAGCTCAACATGGGATTGACTTGTTGGCCTGATTCTTGACTTGTTCCAAAAAGGTATCAAATGTGAACATTTACCAACCATCAGATATCAATCTGAGCATATAGCACTAATCTTATCATGACTGCATTGGGTACCAGTTAGTTTCCAGGTTCAATTCAAAATGCTGTTTTTAACCTGCAGCCCAGAACCCCAATACCTTAGGGACTAACTCTCCCAACCTGAATGAACCAGACTGATGGGAGTTGTCACCCAAAAACCTCTGGAGGACACAAGACTCTCATCCTCAGTTTTTCCACCTTTAAAATGGGACTAATTGTGACTCACATTACACTGTGGACTTAGTCAAGGTTGAAAAACCACTCTACAATCAATCAATGGCTGTAAGAGGAAAAATTACTCCCAGAAAAGAACCACCAACTGATGCTGGTACCACCTTCCTTCCACTAGATGAGACTCCCTCCCTGCAAGGGTTAAAATCACTTGCTATAATTAGGTCCTAATTGTTAGCAGCTGTACCCATTATCAGTTTAATGCCTAATTAATTGCTACAATTAATGCCACTTTGCCATGCCTACACCCATCTTAAGGAGTATTTGCAGGGTGATTTTGTTGAAAGTTATATGTTAATTAATTTGATACCATTTCCCCCCTCCGTTTTTAATTAAATATCCTGAATCCACCGGTATTTCCCCACTGCAAGCAATTAAAGAGTCAGGGGTCAATTAAGTCTGTGCTGACCTCTGAACCCTCTTGCTGGTGTGACGAGCAATGGCGCGAGGCCCCGATTAGCTGTTTAGCTTATTGATTCCTCTTTGAAGGCACCAACTGTGTGGAATGACAACCTGTTATCAGTATGTTCAGGGCTAATAGCAGCTGAATGGAGCAGAGAGGAAAGGCTTTGCTACAGACTATATGTGATTAACCACTCCATGGACTCTTCCAGGTCCCCAAGAGCCCTGCTCTGTGTTGGAGAAGGGAATTAATATTTTTTTCTTTTCCCCATTCCTTTTTCCTCTTCCTCTGCTTCATTTTAAAGTCAAAGTGTTATTGTTTTACAGGAGAATTTCTGTATTAGAACACCCATGATTCGATAAGCATACACACACAGCAAACACCATATTCAGATGTTCTAATTGCCCCGTGTGATAATGAGAGAGATCAGTGACACATGTGCTAGCTTTGCCACCTTCTCACCATGTTCATCACTTTCAATTTGTGGAGGACACCAAGAATGACACTGGGACAATGGTGGAGGAACAGCGTTAGAGATGGTGATGCAGACTTGCAAACCATCCCTATTGACATAGCTGTCAACTTTTCCCTTTTTTAAAGGGAAATTCCCTTATTCCAAATAGGATTCCTCACAAGAAAAGGGAAAAGTTGACAGCTATGCCTATTGAACTGCCTGTAGAACTCGTGGAAGATTTTAGGCTCTGTGGCGTTTGCCATCATAGGTGTGCGACATCATACTGGGTTCATAAGGAAAGGGTTTACTAATTGTAAAATGACTAACCAATGGGAACCCAAGGGGCAGAGTTAATTGTGTATAAGGTTTAAGCACAAAGGGTTTTTGGAGGAGTTAGGAGTTAGGGTGGTTGAGAAGACAGTCTGGAGTTAGAAGAGACAGAGAAGATAAGTCTGTGAGTTGGGCTAGTCTGGTGTGAGAGAGTCAGAGAATTTGTTAAGAGGAGTCAGTCAAATAGTTGAGATAATCAGTCAGAAGGTATTAGGAAGGTATAGGCCAGAAAAGAAACTAAAGTAAGATACTGACAGGAATATTATCTGAGAAACCATAAACTTGTTAATGTTTGCAAAATAAACTTTTTCCCCCCAGTTCACTTTTAACAACTGACTGGACCCAGTGTTTTACCAGAAAGTAACTGGTTGGTGGCAGCAGGGAAGCGACCACAGTGGTGGCACAGGGATCAATAGACCGTTAAACATCCAGGGACCCTGTGTGATAACCACAGGCTCTCTTGTAAGAATTATGATTGGCTATTCCTCTTTGAGTGATGGAGACACTTTGGCTTTTCCCCAGAGACAACCTGATTGTGTCATTTTTCTCTTAAATTATTCTCCCCCTTTTCTATAGTCCAGGGAGTATTCCCCCCCCCCGAAACTGATGGGGGACAAAAAGTTTTAAAGCCAGGCGTTTAGTGGAAGGTCACAGGTCTGAGGCTGGTTTAGAAGATTGGGTTGGTGAGAGATGAGAAAGAACCTCTTCATCTACCTCAGACCCTAAAGCAGAATCCACTATCCTGCAGATCTTTGTATCTTTTGGACCACAACTCCCATCAGCCCCAGCCAGCCAGTCAGTCCAGGAAGGCTTTCCTAGAGAACCTCTGCCAATCTGAGTAGACAACTGAGTTATATCAGAGGTGGGGGGCCTTTTGCAGCTGGAGGGCCACATTCATTTCTGAGGAAGCTTTTGAGGGCCATGTGCTCGTGGTGTAGTGGTGGGCAGGGGTAGGGACAAAAGGGCGAGGTGCAATAAAAGTTGCCTTTGTACAGCAGGCTGATTTCTACATGCAAACACATATACCTTCCTCTGTCCTCCATGCAGGCAAAGCAAGGGACATCATCAGAGTCCAAGGGCATATTCCAGCCAGGCACAAACACTCAAGGAGGAGATGAAGCAGAACCAGTGAGGGGTGTGGCCTGGAGAGACTTCCGAGGGCCAGATAGGGAGGCCTAGAAGGGCTGCACTCGCCCCTTAGGGCTGAGGTTCCCTGCTTTCCTGGGCTATATGGACCAATGCAGCACATGGGCTAATGAAGGCGACTTCACATGGTCATGATGGGGAACAGATAGAATCTACTGATAAATTCTAGTTAAAATGGCTGACAGTGTTGGGAAATGCAGAAGAAGTAAAAGAAAAGAAAAAAAAAGCCTCTGAACATTTACTGAGCGGCCAGTCAAATAGCAGACATCCTGGGTTTCCAGCCTCATTCATAAATCAGGTTAAAGTCCAGAGGTCCTTGAACTCCATTTTATTTAATCCCGTTGATACTGAGGCAGACGGAACCTAGAGGAGGCTCCCAGTTGGATAAGAATTCTGGCTTTGCTGGGCTGCTTGCAGGATGCTTTTCAACGGTGCTTGCTGGCTGCGCTGGGGGTGGGGGCGATGCATCTTTCCCTGGGAAAATGTATTTATTGCAGGGAGGCTGGACTCCTTGCTTACAAAAAGGATAATGCGCCCCACTAAGTCAGGCAGTGAAATGTATCTCCGCGCACACATTGAACCATCCCGGAGTCTGTAATTGCTTGCTTGCGTGCTCCCGGCTCTCTGTTTACTTTCAAATCCAGGCCTGTGGAGAGAGACCCCCCCTTTCGCTAGAGCACAACAGAGCATTAAACTGCAGTGCCAGACAGCTCCCTCCCTCAATTTCCTAAGGAGCTTGTTGCGATTGAAAACACCGGCGATGTGAGACCAGGGGGTGGGTGGGATGAGCAAGGGCTAATTTCGCACCAGTCAAAACCTCAGCTGCTTGAAAAATAAAGTGGTCAACACCTCTTAAAATCTGAGGATCATCAAAGTGCAGGGCCGGAAGGCAATGTTGCAGCCATTAAGGAGTGCTCTTCAAAATGACTCTTCACCTAAGCTTGATGTTCTTAGATGAGAGAAATTGGGCCATTATCTGTTCTGAAGATCTGGAATGAGTCATATACTCCTGCCTAGGAGGGCAGCAGAAAACAGCAATCAGTTTGGTCTCAGTGACAAGAGCATCGTTGAGGAAATCTAAATGCAGATTTTGGCTAGGGGTGGTGGGGGACTGTTTTTCTGAAGGGGTTGTGGAATGCTTGACCGATGCTTTGTTGTTGTTTAGTCGTTTAGTCGTGTCTGACTCTTTGTGACCCCCTGGACCAGAGCACGCCAGGCACTCCCGTCTTCCACTGCCTCCCACAGTTCATTCAAACGCATGCTGGTAGCTTCGAGCCACTGTCCAACCATCTCATCCTCTGTCGTCTCCTTCTCCTTGTGCCCTCCATCTTTCCCAGCATCAGGGTCTTTTCCAGGGAGTCTTCTCTTCTCATGAGGTGGCCAAAGTACTGGAGCCTCAGCTTCACGAGCTGTCCTTCCAGTGAGCGCTCAGGGCTGATTTCCTTCAGAATGAAGAGGTTTGATCTTCTTGCAGTCCATGGGACTCTCAAGAGTCTCCTCCAGCACCATAATTCAAAAGCATCAATTCTTCGGCGATCAGCCTTCTTTATGGCAGCTTCTGACCGATGCTACTTTAGGGCAAACATGGCCTTTCTGTAGGGTGGCCCAGTGTACTAGTCTACAGAGGGTAGTCCTCAATTTGAACCTGAAGGTGCAGGACAAATCTAGTTTAAAGAAAGATCCCTAAGAAAGGAAAGCAGTGGGTGCCTCTAACAGTGAAGGCTGAACATAACTATTCTGACTAGTAGCCATCTCATCCTCTTTGAAGCCATCTAAGTTGGGGAGCATAACTATTTATTATTGTTGTTGTTTATTGGGTGTATTATTTGCTTTTTATTTATAAAATAATAAATATTATAATATATATATATCAAAATGAAAACTAATGTAAAGCAAAAACAGAAGCTAAAACATTGATAGGCATAAACAACAGTCTAACAAAGAGAGGCCTTATTGTCTAAAACTCTCCAAGTCAAAGGCCAAATGCCTGGATGAAAGGAAATGCTTTTGCCTGGCACCTAAATGTAGATTCAGTTGCCAGTCCAGTTGATTTCTGTAGGTGGAACTGGACATCTTGTCCTCCTCAGGCAGGAAAATATCTTGAGCTGGCCCTGCAGGGAAGAGGGAGATATGGCTGAAGCATCTGAAATTATTTGTGGGGTGGAAAAAGTGAACAGGGAGATGTTTTCTTCCCCTCTCTCTATAATTCTGGAATTGAAAGAAACTGAACATTGGAAAAGTGAAGACAGACAAAAGAAAATACTTCACACAGTGCATAGTTCAACTATGGTGGCGGCCATTGACTTGGATGTGTTTAAAGAGAGATGACTTTCAGAGCCAGTGTGGTAGTGGTTGGAGTGTCAGACTAGCATCTGGGAGACCAGGGTTCAAATCTGCACTGGACCATGAAGCTCACATTAGCTCAGCTACTACCGAACCTACCTCATAGTTTTGCTGTGGGGATTAAGAACCACATGAGGGGGAGAAACATGTGGCACTTTGAGCTCCTTGGAGAAAAAGGTGGTACATATAAATGAAATAAGTAAGCAAGCAAGTTAAAAGGGACTAGACAGATTTATGGAGGCTGAGACTCTCAGTGGCTACTTACCACAATGACTATGTGCTGTATGAGTCTGAATACCAGTGGTGAAAGTTCTGCTGTACAGTGGTACCTCGGGTTAATAACTTAATTCATTCTGGAGGTCCATTCTTAACTTGAAACTGTTCTTAACCTGAGGTACCACTTTAGCTAATGGGGCCTCCCGCTGCCGCCGCACAATTTCTGTTCTCATTCTGAAGCAAAGTTCTTAACCTGAGGTACTGTTTCTGGGTTAGCAGAGTCTGTAACCTGAAGCACCTGTAACCTGAGGTACCACTGTACTCATGTCTCACCCATTGGGGTGTCTTGTTGACCATGGTGAGAACAGAATATTGAACTAGGTGGGCCTGTGGCCTGATTCAGCAGGGCTCTTCAGATGTTCCCAGTCACACACTTTCTTCTCTAAGCGACACCTTGATGATAGGCTAGAGCTTGGTCTTTTGCCATGCAATACGCCTGGCATCTTGAATAAATGCTGAGCAAGCCCCCCGCCAGCCATTGAAAGAACAGCTGTCTCTTTTGCTTCTCAATCTAGTCTCATTATTAGTGAGTCTGTTTCAACATATTATCCATGACTCATGCTAGGTAAACATTTTTTTCTGCAACTGAGCCAGGAAAATACAGCCACTTTGCTTGTTCTTTAACCAGAATTACTGCAAGAAAATAGAACCCCCTTTCATATAAGGAAGGGGATTGCACCCCTTCCCACAGCAAGCTTCTTTATGATGTCACAATTTACAAAGAAAAAGAGAAGTACAAATGTTTCTGGAATTTCACATCAGCCCTGCTCAGAATGTAGAGAATTTCAGCTTCCCCTTAAGACAGAGCAAAGAACGGAGTTTTTTTAGGGTAACAACCGCCCTCCATTCTGTGCTTCAAAATCAAAGCACAGCATTCTGTGCTAAAATCACCCAGATTTTGCACCAATAAATTTAGCCAGCTTTTGGCAGTCTGGATGCACAATGCAATTTTGTCTGATTAGCATCGTTTATTTTGGGCCCTGTGGGGCAGAAATTGTCGTGCCCTGGTTCCTTAGCTCTCATCAGATATGTCCATACACTTTCAAACCTATTTCCACATGCTGAGGACTAGAAACTTGGGATTTGCAGGAGACGGAATCCTGTCCCCAGTGCTATTCCAGGGCTTGCAAGGTGAGGTTGTGAGATGGGATTTGAGTTCTGGGCAGGAAACATGTGTAGGGCGCTTTTATATTCAGCGCAGCCCCTGGCACACCATTAGTGTTTTCCAAAACAATGTTCGAGAGCCGCAGGAGTCCTTGTGTCTCGCTGTTGCATGTGATCTGGGATGTTTTCTGTGCTGGATTCCAGACCCCACTGTGGCAAGGCAGCTGCTGTGCACACCATGCTAAGGTGTTATCTGTACAGACAAGCTTAATAAGATTTCATTCCCTTTGTTGCCATACAACACGCGAGGTGGATCCCAACAAATCTAAAAACCTTATTATGGGAACTGCATTTTAATGAAGGCTCTCCGTCTAGTGTAGACTAGAATTAGCTGCTGAAATAATAGAAGCTCTCACTACCACCGTGTTCTGACAGCGGGAAAGTTAATTAGGAACTCTAATCTGTTGTCGTCTCTCCCTCTCGCCCCCTTTTAAATACCCCCTTTGCAAGTCAGTTAGAGCTGAAAGCTGCCAAAATAACTTCCACAGCGTGTCATGGAGCACCTCTTAAGTCATAGAGTGTGGCCTGCCACTGACGGAGGAAGACAAAGCAAGTTTTCTAAAGAAATGTGTTGACAATGGCATTAGCTTCATTAACGGCAAACCCTGAAATTTGGGATTCCCTTCAAAGTGGTGCCAACGTTTTGCAATCGTTTTGTAGCATTCTGCAGCAAAAAACCTCCACATTTCACAGTGCCCTCAAAAATCACCACAAGAGATGCCTCAAATCAGAGTTCCTCGTTAATAGCACTCAGAATCCTACATTGTCCGATTTACTCCAAACTAATGACAAACACTGCAATCATTTTGCAGCGTTTTGTTTGTGCAAACCCCACATTTTGCAGTGCCCCCCCAAAAGCACAGAAAGTAATACAGGCAACGACTGATTTAGGCACATCCGAATGGCATGCGATCATGCACATGTGCACAGAACAAAATTGGAAGTAGCCTCCAAAACATCATAAAGATGTCATGAAAAGGGGTGGAAGGGGGTGGAATTGGGCGGGGCTGGTTTACGCATGCTCCGCCGATGCACACAGGGGTCTGGAATGGAACATCTGCAGAAAACGAGGATTGCCTGTACATCAAACAGAAGTTCCTAGTTTATGCTACTGTAGTTAACAGCACTCAGTGGGACTACTCAGAGTAGACATTAGTTGGATACTGCAGTTTGTGTTTGTTCTGATTTGTTAGCAGGGAAGTTATCAGATGACACACCCAGCTATTGTTAGGAGAAATCACTGTTGTTGTTCCCAAGAAACTAATGACTCCTGTGCGGTCCGCATCAGAGAGTTTGTAGCTTTCAAGCAAACACTTTTCTTTTCTTGGGGGCGAGTGTGCAAATATTCCCCCCCCCAAGCACCTGCCACTCACAAAAGAATCACACCATTGCCTTTTGAAGATAATTGGCATCTCCCAAGAAACAGGCAGAGAGAGCTGATGTGTTTTTTGATGTTTAGTCAATCACCAGTGAGACAGAGAGAGCAAGGCAGACACACACACACACAGATGCAATCAGCCAGTGCACAAGAGGTCTAATTATGGCATAATTTGGTGCTAAGACATCGCTTGCAATGGAGGGTTTCGGATATAGCCCTGCAGTTCACAAAAGAGCACCAACTGGTTCTGAATGGAAGCAGCAAAGAAAATGCAAAACAGCCATGTGTGGTTATTTGAGGCAGAAGGGCCCAATTCTGATTGCTGAGGTGGCCCCGCAATGCAGAAACCACAGCTAAAAAACCCCTGACAAATGGCCTAACCTCTGTTTAAAAACCTCCAGTGAAGGAGAGTCCACCACCTGCCCAGGTTGTCCGTTCCACTGTTGAACAGCTCTAAGTTCAGAAAGTTCTTCCTGATGTTTGGTTGGAATCTCCTTTCTTATAATTTGAATCCAATGATTTGGATCCTGCCCACTGGAGCAGGATAAAGCAAACGCGCTTGCTCCATCTTCCATGTGACAGCTCCTCAGATATTTGAAGGGGGCTATCCCATCACCTCTCCGTCTTCTCCAGGATAAAGATACCCAACTCCCTCAACCCTTCCTCATAAAGCTTGGTTTCCAGACCCTTCATCATCTTGGTTGTCCTCCTTTGCACATGTTCCAGTGTGTCAATATCCTTCTTCAGAGTGGACACAGGACTCCAGGTAGGGTCTGACCAAGGCAGAATAGAGTGGTACTCTTACTTCCCTTGATCTCGACATTACGCTTCTATACTGTAAATGTAAAGAGCCATGAGTCCTGTGTTTTCTTTTTCTAAAGTAGAAGTCCCTAACACAATATTTATCCTTCTAAGTCTGAAATGAATTAAATGCAACAGTGCGAATTTGTTTAGCAGCAGCAGCAGCGGCAAGGCAGGCGGGCTGCTTAATATTTCCAAAATGATCTAATTCTCTCACTTATTGCCCCCTTAGAAGGAAAAAAAAGGATCCTAATTCTTCCCTTGTGCTTTCTTCAATGCTCCTTCCTGCATACACATTCCTGCTTTGTGTGGAAACTTCATTTTCTGCCTTTGTCAGCTAAACCCAAAGTGTTGTTCCCTCTTTTTGGCAGCTGTGTTGCAAGGAAAGGGAAACAGCCCCCACCGGGGCTTCCCAACAGTGGAGAAGGTGCATGGCAGAATAAGTCATGTGGCCACTTGTCACGGTCTGATTCAAAGCAGGCCTGCTGACAGCACATAAACTGAACCTAGTTGGAAACAAGCCCACATCAAAGACTGCAGGAATCAACTCTTCAGAGTCTTCTCCAAAGGCAAAAGGAAGCCTTGGTCTTGATCCAGCCAAACTTGTGAATATACTTGGAAATCCCATGGAGATCAGTAGGACTTGAAACTGCCTAGAGCTTCTGAATTATGTGTGGCATTTTGTTTGTGTGTGTTACTTCTGTGTTGTTGTTGTTTAGTCGTTTAGTCATGTCCGACTCTTTGTGACCCCATGGACCAGAGCACGCCAGGCGCTCCTGTCTTCCACTGCCTCCCGCAGTTTGGTCAAACTCATGCTGGTAGCTTCGAGAACACTATCCAACCATCTCATCCTCTGTCATTCCCTTCTCCTTGTGCCATCCATCTTTCCCAACATCAGGGTCTTTTCCAGGGAGTCTTCTCTTCTCATGAGGTGGCCAAAGTATTGGAGCCTCAGCTTCAGGATCTGTCCTTCCAATGAGCACTCAGGGCTGATTTCCTTAAGAATGGATAGGTTTGATCTTCTTGCAGTCCATGGGACTCTCAAGAGTCTCCTCCAGCACCATAATTCAAAAGCATCAATTCTTTGGCAATCAGCCTTCTTTATGGTCCAGCTCTCACTACCATACATCACTACTGGGAAAACCATAGCTTTAACTATATGGACCTTTGTTGGCAAGGTGATGTCTCTGCTTTTATACGTCACATATAAATTCACTTCTCCACATTTCCCCATCAGTTTGTGCTTTTTTTTAATAATAAAAAAGCCAACTCCTCAAGAAAATTCAGCAGCATTTTAAGTGACGAGACAGTGCACTGGAATTTGTGGGATGATGCTTGCCTGATGCAACATTGTCTAGCCATCCTTGTTTGATGCAATGGTATCTAACCATCCCACAAACAAATCAGAATGAATGCTCAGTAAACAGATCATCTGGAAGTGATCATGGCCAGACAGTAAAAGGCATAAGACAAAAAGAAAAAACTGATGTGTACTCCTCAAGGAGATTTTATTCTGGAGTTTCTGGCATCTCCGCCTCTTCCCAGTTGGCTTGTTGCCCTGAGCTGACTTTTGGGTGGATTTGACCCCCATGACACTCCTAGTGACAGCTGCCAGCAAACTTCTTTCCCCCCTGCCACGGAGAGTATTCCTTTCTAATTTGCCTCTTGCAAGCAGTTACTAATAATTCAGCACTCAATTTCCATTTAAATGGAGGCATTAACCTCTGCACGCTGGCTGGGCTGCTGCAAGAAGTTAAGCATAGACCTTAGCTCAACACTTTTGATAAGCCACTCAAGGTAAATAAATCCAAGCACCTATTAAGACAGCCTTAAAAGGGTGGGCAGAAGACAAGCCTTGTTGTGTGGTCAACCCTTAACAATCCACAAAGCAGCTCTGACCGTGTTGTGAGCTGGTCGGCTGTAGACTCCAGAAGTGCAGTTATTCAATCAGCACTCCATTCCCATGACTGTAGAAGGCTGAGAAGGGGAAGGAAAGTGCGGTGATGCTCAGCTTAAATGTTAGCCAAGTCCTGCATGCAATCAGTGCCCCAGGTGAGCTACGGTCTTGCATGAGAGACACTTAGGAGCATGGCACTCTGTCGAAGCGAGATATAAAGGCCCAGCTTTGATGCCTGGCATCTCCAAAGGGGAGGGGGCAAGAGGGCCATAGCTCAGTGGTAGAGCATCTGCTTTGCAGGCAGAAGGTCCCAGGTTCAATCCTCACCATCTCCAAGTAGGGCTGGGAGATAATCCCTGCCTGAACCCCTGGAGAGGTGTTGGCTGAGCTAGATGGACAATGGTTTGTACAAGGTATGCTCCTCTCACATTTCTGTTCCGGGCTATATTTCTTTCTGCAACCTCTGCCAACTGCCTTGTTGGTTTCCTTCTCCTGTTCCTGTATCTGTGTCTTCTGTAAGGTGGCTTTTGTATTCACCCAGCGCTCTACCATTGGCTGAGCACGCACTCTGCATGCAGAAGGTCTCCCAGATTCAATGACATCTCCAGTGGAAAGAGGGTATCATGTAGCAGCCATCCCAAACACTACTGGTTTGAGAGCACTGCCAGTATGAGAAGACAAAACTGGACTAGGTGAACTGGCTAGACTGACTCCCTCCTTGTTGTCCTTCTGCTGGCAGATGAAGACTATGTTATTCCAACAGGATTGGGGTGGGGTGGACTGACTGCTTCTTAAGGAAAGGGCTTTGAAATAATGCTGTGCTTTTTATATTATCTGTATTTCAATAGATTTGTTATTATATTGTTTTAATTTGCTTCTAGTTTAAATACTATCATTTAGATGATGATGATGATAATAATAATAATAATAATAATAATAATAATAATAATAATAATAATAATAATTTATTTATACCCAGCCACTCTGGGCGGCTTTCAACAGAATATTAAAATACAATAACCTATTAAACATTAAAAGCTTCCCTAAACAGGGCTGCCTTCAGATGTCTTCTAAAAGTCTGGTAGTTGTTTTTCTCTTTGACATTTGGTGGGAGGGTGTTCCACAGGGCGGATGCCACTACCGAGAAGGCCCTCTGCCTGGTTCCCTGTAACTTGGCTTCTCACAGGGAGGGAACCAGCAGAAGGCCCTCGGCGCTGGACCTCAGTGTCCAGGCAGAACAATGGGGGTGGAGACGCTCCTTCAGATATACTGGACCGAGATGTTTTTTGTTGTTGTTTAGTTGTTTAGTCGTGTCTGACTCTTCGTGACCCCGTGGACCAGAGCATGTTTTTAGCCTTCTGTATTTTATCTGTACTTTTAAAATTTTGTGCAAGTCACCTTGAGTCCTGGGGAAAAGGTGGGATATAAAGACTAATGCTATAACTACTGCTATAGGGGGTCTGAGGATTTCATAAGCCCAATTTGGGAAGCATGCCCTGGCGCTATGCCAAGGGACTGGCACCCTCTTGCTCAGCCTTGAGCCTTTGCTCAGCCTCTTGCTCAGCCTTGAGCCTTTGCCGGATTCCCATGCGGGCCAAGACAGCGAAACCCAACACCAGAATAATTGGATTTCTGGTCTCCCCACTGTTTCCATTTTTGGATCTTGGAAGAGTAGAATATGCAGCTGCGGAAGCAGCCCCCCCCCCAATCGCTCCCTGGTTGTGCCACACTGGGCAAAGCCACACCACTCCTCTGTGTCATACCAGCTCCCTCCCTTGCCAGCATGATTATTATGTCTGGAAATGGAGATAGTAATTAAGCAGACATGCTGTTAAAATAAATAGGAGAGTCGGGCATGCCACTGTTACGCTGGAAATAACATATTGTTGGAGAAGAGGTTGGGGGTTTAATTGCCACTGCCTCTCTTCCCCCTTCCCCAAACTCCTCCACCCCCCCCCAGATAAGTAGGCATTTGATCTGACAAAATCTGGGCATGGAAAGCATGCAAAATTATGTGTGGGGAAAATCCTTCCTTCCCTCCAGGGGGCGTCATTTACTAAACTTTCAGGGTTCTCGTTCCTTATGGATGAAGCACCGCATTCAGCCCTGGCTTTCAACCGGTCGCTGTGCACCTTTGATGGGGCCACGGCAGATCAGATGGCCTCCCCCCTTTTCCCCATTCCTTCCAAACAGGGCATGACGAATGCACACACTCCTCTCTCCCTCCCCATCCCAGCAGCATTCGGTTTTGCTTCTTTAAATGCTGCGTAGGGACATCTCCTCTTAGACCTGAGTGCACAACTGCCCCCCTCCTGAACCTTCCAACTCCTGCCTTCAGAAATAGAGCTTTAATTGAATCGGGCTGCCTGTCCCTCCTTTTGGCTTTCGGATTTGTTTTTATTTCAGTCAAAATTGCTTGAACTCTGGTAAACGGTTCCTCTGGCCATAATTGATGGCTTGCACTGTGTGAAGAAGTTGGCACAGCTCTCCTTGGACAAGGAACTGATTTGGTGGTTCTCTAATTACAACAACGGCCTAAAGAAAACTCGCTGGGAAGAGGAGAGGAGGGGAGGTGGAGGAGAGGCGACTGGAGAAAGCGAGAGAATTTGCTGCTGGCGTTTCAACCCCTCGTCCTCTTCTTTCCTAACCTCCATCTACTCATTCATTAGGATGGGTAGAAATTCGGTTCAGTTCACATTTAAAGTCGAACCTTCCTCTTTCCCACTTCTTAAAACAATTCATGAACCGACACATAGCCCGGCTTCAAAATTCACACCTCCTGAATTTTGTGATGCACTACTCCAACCAAATTGTGTGTACAAAATTCATATTTTAGGGGATATAAACTTTTAGCAAGCTGAATTTAGGTTCAGAAAAAATGACAAACTTAGAGAAATGGAAATGGAAAAATGTGCCTATCTATATTCAAGCATAAATTCAAAAATTGGATGAATTTAAATTATAACTCATTCTTTCAAAATTAAAAATGAGGATCTTTAGCCCATCCCCCCCTCCAGTCCTAGTAGAGATAGAACTATGGATGAGGAAATTCTATCCTGCTTCTGCCACAAAAGCACTACCTTAGCAAACAATTCATTCTCAACCTCAGTCTTCCCCATCTGCAGTATGGGGATAATAATATCAATGTATCTTACAGAGGCTGATTGCAATAAGATATGTGAAGCATTTTCAGATGTGTTATAAGAAATCATATTGTCACCTGAACAAATTAAATATTTGTGGGTTCATTGTATGATCATTGATTAATGGGCTACATTTGCATGCATCTGCTTATGAATAAAACAATTTTCTGAACCGGAAATTGTTTTTTGTTCTAGATGACACATGCTGTGTGTGTGTGTGTGTGTGTGTGTGTGTGATGACTTTTCAATGATTCTCTTATCTATCTGCACTATTTCTATCAAAAATAATTAACTTTAAAAAAATCTTCCATGCAATTAATCTGGGACACCTGTTAATAACAAATTAATAAAATAGATTATTTGATTTATCATCTGAATTATAGTTCTAGTTATAACAGTTGCAAATGTTATTGTGTCTGATAGTTTTGTCATCGTAATCTGAATATTGCATATGTTTCTGCAAACATAACCAGCTGAAAATTCACTTAACTTGAAACAGTAATAGCAGCAGCATCTACGAATGAAGGGCGGTATATAAATTTAATTAATAATAATAATAGTCTTGTGAACTTTGCCCTGGAGCATGAAGCAACACAAGTGTTCTCAATGCAGAGAGAAACATAGTGGGAACACATCTTGGCTACCTGGGGCTTTGAGAATAAAATCCAGTGCTGAAGTAGTATTGGGGCCAGGTTGCACAGCCTGGTGGTTTTCAATGGGAAAAAATACATATAATTATGTAAAAAATGAGAAGAGACATATACTCATTTTTGCTGATTTCCGACAGCCCTGAGCTAGTCTCTGCCTCAGGACATTTTATTTATTTATTTATTTATTTTGCAGGGCAGAGGGATTCAAAGCAAGTCTGTCAAATTAAGACTTTCCAAAACAACATGAAAACCAAAACACATCCCTCCTTCAAAACTTGTACTTATCCGAATTTTGCAATGCAGTTCTCCATACCAGTGTTTGCAAAAGTGTATGTATTAGGAGGAACCGTGTATAAAAATGAATATATTGGGGGGGGGGGGGGAAATGCAAACTTGCATTGTATTAGTGAAAATCACTTGCCAAAATGTGTACATTAGTCAAAACTGCATACAATTTTTAAAAGGAGAAATCCATACTAAAATGCTGATGGATTTTCATCAGGATTTTTTCTTTATGGCCAATTGCTACAAAAATGTGGAGAACTGAATTTAAGATTGGAAAACGGAGAAGCATGAAACTGACAAAACCTGCTGTCCACACCAAGGACTCTCCAATCTCTAGTTTGGTGCTGCAGAGCCTGGAATCCCCACAAGTCTCTGTATTTGAGATGACCACCCATTTGCCAGTCGCCTTAATGATTATCTATTATTTTTTAATATGGTCTTTTGAAGTTGTACATCGGAGCCATAGTTTGGCATGGATATCGTGAGATCCTCAGCTCTTGTACAACCAGCCTGCAGAATAGTTCAAGCACAAATACAATGGTATTCTTGTTAACTGCCACACACTGTCTGCTTTTGGGTACAATAACCTCGGTCTGGTTTTCAGATAGATGTTTTTAGCCAGTGGCTCCTGTGGTCCAAAACATGCACTAGTGGCAGTGATGGGCTCAGATGCTGCTGCGTTGGCTGGAATCATCATGCACTCCAGGAAATGGTCCATTGTTGGTGTAATCTCTCCTCTGTGGCAGATGGCTGCAGTTTCAATGGATACACAAAAAATAATGCTAAGCCATCCAGCCATTGAACCACTTTTACGCACTTCTGTCAGATTCTGCAGCCAGGATTTATCCTAAGCTCTCAGTCTCATCTTCCTATTGTTCCATGCCTGGAGCCCCATTTCCACAGCTTTCTGGATATGCTTGGAACTGATGTCAAGACACTCCACTTTGGGTCAGGGCCAAGAGGAATGATGCATCCCCCTTTGGCAAGCTTTGTTGTTGAAGCATTTTCATTGTGACTCTCGCTTGGAACAGATCCTCTTTGAATGTGAAGTAAAACCAAAAGCCTCCTCCATCTCATCCAGGCTCGTGGACCATCAAATGGGAGATATGCCAATGGACGGGAGATGCAACCAGGCATCCCTCCAGCTGAGCTTTGGACTAGAAGGCCGGCAGGTGGCAAGGTCTGACCCAGCTGGGCCAATTCTCAAAACCATCCATGCGCGGCTCATGCACGGTCACAGAGCATGGCAAGCTGGAGCTGGCAGTGGGAAAGTCGGCTGAAGCATGGGGAGACTGATGTTCAGGAAAACTTTTTTTTTAAAAGTGTGATTATAAGGCCAGGGAGAGATGAGCCACTCTTAAGTGATATACAGTGGTACCTTGGGTTACATACGCTTCAGGTTACAGACTCCGCTAACTCAGAAATATTACCTCGGCTTAATAACTTTGCTTCAGGATGAGAACAGAAATTGTGCAGCAGTGGCGCAGTGGCAGCAGGAGGCCCCATTAGCTAAAGTTGTGCTTCAGGTTTCAGTTTCAGGATAAGAACAGATCTCCAAAACGAATTAAATTCTTAACCCGAGGTACCACTGTATATGTGATGGCCTGGGACTCAGGCTCGGACTTGGAACCAGAGGGGTCTCAGTCTGCACTGGATCCTTTGCCTCAGGCATCATCTGGGGCCTGATCCTGAAGAGTTCCAGTCTGTACAGGTGCCCCCGCAGCAAACACCAGCTGGGCCGAGTCAGGGGCCTGAGCCTGCCCTGGCTCCAGATGCGAGGATTACCTCGTTGCCTTCAGCTGGGCCATCACTTACAGTTGCTCCACTACCGGTTTGGTCAGGGGAGGCTGAAGCGGCCTCTGGGTCTAGTAACCCACCGACGTCTCCCGAGCTGCAGAGACTAAGGTCTGAGAGAAGGAGAGACCTGAGTACTCGCAGGAGGAGTGCTCGCCTTCAGGCAAAACAGGGAGGTGAGTCACTGGGGTATCAGGACCAGTTGTTACCCCAACAAAGATAAAGGCTGTTGGACACCGCCCCAGGTTGTGGGAGCAACATTGCTGTATGCCAGATCCTGCCTCTGTCCTTGCCTGGTTTCCTGCCTCACGCCCTGCCTTGGCCCCGTCGGACTGACTCCTAGCAGAACCTTTGGATTCTGGACCGGACCTGGACCGTGTTTCTCAGGTTACCCCCGGGGCTAGCACAATATAGGTCTTAATCCCAGCTAGAAATGGAAATTTTACATAAGGGCAGACAAAGAGCCCTGCTGAATCAGGCGAAAAAGCCAGTCAAGTCCAGCATTCTGTTCTCATAGTGACCAACTAGGTGCCTAAGGAAAACCTGCAAGCAGGACCTGTGTGTTCTCCCCTCCTGAAGTTTCCAGCAACTGGTATTCAGAAGCTTTACTTCCTCCATCAGTGCCAGATTTAGGGTGGTCCAGGCAGTTTCCCTGCACAGGGCACCAAGTCAAGGCAACTGGCAAAAATGTTTTAAAATTGCGTTATATTAAGGTAAATTGCTTTGCAAAATGTACACATTAGTATTTTTTTTTGCACCCAAATGTAGTTGAGTTTTCATGAGGCCTTCACCCCACCCCACCCACAAATCTGAATACTGATGAGGAAATGCCGATAATTGAGCTTAACGTGGGGGAAAATAAGGAACTGAGAGAAACCAAAATTGCCGGATTGCCTCTATGAGGAGCATCCAAAATGGAGGGCTGAAAACATCTTTGCTGCAGCCACAGGAGGGAAAACAGTTGTTGACAATATTTTCCCTGTGACGGGGAGTGGCTGCTTTCACTTTGAACATCAGGCCTTCTCCCCTTGCCTCCCCCCCCCCGACGCCTTGGCTGTCTGCCGGCCTGCTGGGAGACAGGATTAGGTGTTGAAGTTGCAGCCACATAAGAGAAGATTTGTTGCTGTGTTAGCTGGGCTGGAAGGTATTGTTTGCGGGGATTAGGTTTGCTTGTGAACAGAACGTTCCTGCTTCTAAATTCTGTTTGTGCTCTGCAAGGAAAACAGAACATAGAGGCCTGTTCCGTGCCTCTTCCACAATTCATCACCAACACCAGGCCTAGGACAATGCTTGGGGACACTGCAAAATGTTCCATCTTTTCTGAAAAGCAGGGACAAACACTTCCTGTGATAGCCCAACAAGTCTTGGGGAAAGTGGATGGCGACGGCCTTGGCAATAGCAACATATGGAGGACAAAAGGAAAAACAGTGCAACAGATTCTTGTGCAGAGAAGGTGGGATGAGAGAGGTCCAGCTTAAATCCCACTGCCCTGTGAAGCTAAAGTAGCGATACAATGCTACTTTATCCCAGGACTCAATTATGACATCTGGAGGTGCTGCTATCAGCTGAGTGATGTTGGGCAATCACCCTCTGGGGTGGCCCATTTTGTGAGCGCCAACATGAACTTGGCCTCGAAAAGTCAGCAGAGCCATTATGCTCACCCACTGCTAGATCTAGGCATGGATCATGTGCTTGCAACATTTGATGCCTCCCCTTGAGACTGACTCATTGGAGAAATGAAGTGTTTCCCATGCCATAACACCTGCCCAATGCCACAGGGAGCATCCTAGGTGAGAGGCCATTGGAAAGCTGAAGAGGGTCTCATGTGTAGGCCAAGGGACTGGCCCTTTAAGACCCACACTTCAAACTAAGGGGGTGGGGCTTGATGAAGGTGGACTGGAGGAAGAGACTTCTTAGCATTCAAAATCTTTCAGGCGTCAGGCTCATTTTGCACCTGGACGCGGGTGGTGCTGTGGGTAAAACCTCAGTGCCTAGGACTTGCCGATCGTGGGACTTCCGGGTTAGCGCCATCGGTAATGGCGGATTCCCTCTGACTCGGAGGGACCAGCTCTGCGGAAATCGGGTCTGTACCGCTACGGCGAAGCGGAGACCCTTCAAAAATCACAGGCGGGTGAAGCCTGTGAGCGTGGGACTCGGCGGGCACCCTTTGCGCCCCCCCAACTCGTAAGGAAACCCGACTACGGGCTCCGGAGTGAAGCGAGGCGAGTGGCGCGGTGCTGTGAGTCAACTGCTTCTTCTGCGGAGCGAAGCCGCACAGCCTTTACCGGAGAGCGCTGACTTTTTCCTGTGACAATTCGACTACAAAAGCAACTACCCGTGAGTAGGATAAATTGAAAAAAGGAAGAAAAAAAGGTCTAATTCGGTACCGAAGCGGGGAGGCATAAACAGGAAGTCCGCCTTCCGCTTTTTGTAAATAGACTAAAGCAAAGAAGCTGTAAGCTAAAGCCTTGAAAAGTTGATCGGAAAGGACTAAAATTCCAACATCAAAATAAATGAATTCCCCCCTTGGTTGCAGGAGAGGAGGGGGGAGAGGCTTGAACTATATTTACCTGCAAGAGAGAGGGAAGGAAATAAAAATCTACTGCTCAAAACCTGGGAACGGGCTGCCAATGGACAATAAGAATGCCGCATTGTGAAATGCACTGTTTGTGAATAGTACTTTTTGACAGCTAGCTCTGCAAGGGAGATA
Source organism: Podarcis raffonei (assembly GCF_027172205.1). Classification (NCBI taxonomy): domain Eukaryota; kingdom Metazoa; phylum Chordata; class Lepidosauria; order Squamata; family Lacertidae; genus Podarcis; species Podarcis raffonei. The sequence continues at coordinate 25,768,561 of NC_070616.1, forward strand.
CATTGTTTCTGACTGTCTCCTCCAGGATCTTAGAAAGAAGGGGAAGTAACTGAAAAGTAACTGAAATTGAATACTGTCTTTCACTTGGTGAAATGGGAGTTTAAAAAGTGCTATTTTTTAATGCAACAAGTATAGACTGTTACTGTGTCCCCCTAGAGGAAGTTTTTGAAATTGTTACAACAAGTGGGCCAGGGGAATTTTCCACTTCAAAACAAATTGTGGCCGCGGGATTGACCTTGGGTATTCAGCTAAAGTGTTATGGCAGATGGAAAAGAAAAAGTAGACTCGCTCCAAGACAAAACAACGAGGTCTGGGAAATCGTGGCAGCAAAGAGCATCAACATCTGGCCCTTCTGACTCGTCTGCGGCTGCATCTACACAACCTAAGTCAAAAGGTATGTCATCTGAAGAAGCTTTAGCACTTGCATTAGGTAAGATAAATGAATCACTGGAAAAGTTAAGTAAACAAGCATCAACTAAAATTGATCAAAACACTATAAGCATTAACAATTTGGGACAAAAGGTGAATACAAATACAGAAACTATTGAGAAATTGCTACAGGAATCTACTCTGACTTGACAGACCGCTGAAGAAGCTAAGGAAAAAGCAGATGCCGTAGAGGAGAAGATACCAGTCATACAGAGGCAACTTGAGGATCACAGGTCAACGCTTTCTATGATTGAACTTAAGGAGAAACAAACAAACTTGAGGATCAGAGCTGTGCCTGAATTAGAGAAGGACAGTCTGACAGACTTTCTTATGCAGGAATTTGCAGACTTCTGGGATTTGGATTTGGAGAAAGAAGAATTTAAGATAGTGAGTGCTTTTAGACTTGGAAGAGGGGGGAAGAAGAACAGGGTGAGAGACTGTCTGATTACCCTCCGAACAAAAGAAGAGAGAGACAAAATTTTGAGCCTGCACTTTCAGAAGACCTTGGAAATACATCAGTCAAGAGTGGAAATATTTAAAGATATTCCGAAACATCTTTTGGAACTTAGGTCCAATTATGGAGACTTGGTTGCCCTGCTGAGAAGGAATAGAATTATTTTTAGGTGGGAATTTCCCCAAGGCCTATCTTTTAGGTTTAAAGAAAGAAAGATAAAAATAAGATCAGTGGACGACAAAGAATTTTTTTTGAAAGATCACGGAGAAGATTTGCAGAAAGAATCTGGAGAAGAGCCAAGAGCATTGGACAGAGAACCAACAGACAGAGGACCAGAACAAAAAGCATTGGACAGAGGATTACTAAAAAGAGGAATACTAGACATAGCAAGATTACCCTTTGGATTGGACTGCCCAGAGAAAGTGACAATAATACCACTGACAGAACAAGAGCAAACACTTGGTGCAGTTGGAGGAAAATCAGAGTAACTACATCATGGCTCTGCAACTATTAAGCTGGAATACTAATGGATTTAACTCCCCTCAAAAGAGGAAAAAAGTCTTTCATTTATTAAAAAAGGAACAATTGGACTTGATTTGCCTACAGGAAACACACGTGATAAGGCTACACAGGAAAGTATTGATTAATAAAAGACTGGGCCAGGAGTTTATTTCATCGGACAAAGTAAAAAAAAGGGGAGTAGCGATCTATGCAAAGGAGAGCCTATCACCGAAATTCATATTTAAAGATGAGCAAGGAAGATTTGTGGCAATTGAAATTCAACTACAAGGAGAGAAATTCTTGATAGTAGGAGTTTATGCACCAAATGAGGGAAAATCGGATTTTTTTAAAAAGTTGGATGAGACTCTGATGGACTATTTGGATTACAATATGAACATGATGGGGGATATGAATGGAGTGGTATCTACAAATATGGACAAGGCACAGAGACAGGTAGTTACTAAGGACGGCAGACTACCAAAAACCTTTTTTGAGATGACTGACAACTTGGATTTAGTTGACATCTGGAGAACAAAGAACCCCTTGGGTAGAGAGGGAACTTTCTTCTCTGAAGCCAAAATGACATGGACAAGAATTGACCAAATTTGGGTAACTAGAGGACTGGCTCCAAAGACAAGAAAAGTGGAAATTTGCCCTAAAACTTGCTCCGACCATAATGCTGTGAAGATGGAGATGAAACTAACACCAATTGGCTCTTTCAGATGGAGGATGAATGACACCTTGTTTAGGGATGAAGAAGTGAAACCAGAGGCCTTTCTCCTGGGCATGGTTGGCCAATTGGTGCCAAAGAAGGATAGAACTTTCTTTATGTATGCTACAACAGCAGCAAGAATACTTATTGCAAAGTATTGGAAGACACGAGATCTACCCACCCTGGAAGAATGGCAGATGAAGGTGATGGACTATATGGAACTGGCGGAAATGACTGGCAGAATCCGAGACCAGGGAGAAGAGTCGGTGGAAGAAGATTGGAAGAAATTTAAAGACTATTTACAGAAATACTGTAAAATTAATGAATGTTAGAATGATGTCGGAATGAAGTTAAGTGGTTTTAGCAGTAATGTTACAAAGGCGTATGTAAAAATGGATTGTTAACAGGTGAGAATGTAAAGTTATAATATATTAAGATAAAGGATTAAGATAAAAACAAAGAGGGAAAGGATTTGCTGAATTAACTAACTGAACTGGAATACAAAAAAGGGAGGTGTGAGGAGGTCAGGGAAACAAGTAAATGAAAGACAAGACATGGAAAGATTGATTTGTTTTTAATTGTTTTTATTTTTCTGTATTTTGTATTTTTTTTGCTTCTTTTTTCTTTCTTTTTCTTATTTTTGTAACCCTTTCTGAAACTTTAATAAATATCATTTTTTTTAAAAAAAGGACTTGCCGATCGTATGGTCGGCGGTTCGAATCCCCGCGGTGGGGTGAGCTCCCGTCGTTCGGTCCCAGCTCCTGCCCACCTAGCAGTTCGAAAGCACTCTTAAGTACAAGTAGATAAATAGGTACCGCTTTATAGCAGGAAGGTAAACGGCGTTTCTGTGTGCTGCGCTGGTGCAGGCTCGCCAGAGCAGCTTCGTCATGCTGGCCATGTGACCCGGAAGTGTCTTCGGACGGCGCCGGCTCATGGCCTCTACAGCAAGATGAGCACGCAACCCCAGAGTTGGACATGACTGGCCCGTACGGGCAGGGGTACCTTTACCTTTACCTTATCGGCCACTTTTGACCAAGTGAAGATGTCTGGGCACCAGGATGGCACCTGACGTCTCCACCATCTGGAGGTGCATGCCTGAGGATCCTTGTATCTTGACTGATTTCAAACACTAGCAGCACATCCTGTAGAATTCTATCCATTTTGTTTATCTGCATAATCAGAATGAATTTTGGGGACCAAAAAATTGAATTGGAATACTAAGAATTTTGAGCCCTCTGCCACCAAAATGGCAACTGGGCATTCTGTTTTGGTGACTGTAACCCTGGTTTAAGGAGCCTGGTTTAATGAGTCTTCCTTATATATCTGAGTTTCTAATACTGCTTCTGAGGCCTCATTTCACCTCTAGCCTTTGGTGGAATCTACACACATTTAAAATGTTTTGAAAATGCTTTTTTGAAAAAAATGTTTTGAAAAACACATTGAATTTGCTCTAGCTCACAGCTGCCATCTATTGTCACAATTGTATATTGCACTTAACAACAGATTCAAAACGTTTTATTTGCAGCTGTATAGATGAGTCCTCAGTCAGGGGAAGGTGCTCACTTGGAGCTATCCATGGTGCTGCAACCACCAACCTGCTTTGCTGCCTTGCTCCTGTGGGTACCCATGGGTCAGAACACTACTGAATCTGACTGGACTTCTTTCAGCCCTGGTGAGGGGACAATGTCCTTCATTGCACTTGTGGGCACCAGGAAGCTAGCTTAGGTGGTGCAGGGCAGATCATGCTCATCTCTGTTCTCTAGCAACTTGTGCTCATACTCCTCCCTTCGGCATCTGCCACCACAGTGCTTAATGGCTGTACTGGCCCTGGAGCAAGCACACCTGATATGTCACCAATGAGGGTGCATCCTTGCAAAGCACAAGCTTTGTCTAAATGCTGAAAAATTGCATTAAAAATATAGCACAAGGCAAACAGGTTGATGTCAAGGCTTCAGGGAATTACGATCCCTCCAGTCAAAAAAGCAGATAACCGAAAAGAGTGCTTACCATGTAATTTATTCAGTATTCACAGAAAGAGACAAATGAACACTGTCTCTGTTAAATAATGGCATTGCTCCAAGTAAAGTCCCACCCCTCCAGTCCCTCCTAATCTACATCATCCCTGCACCGGCTGGTCAGTGCTTTCTGTCTTTGAGATTTCTATTCTGCTACTCTCACGGCCCGCCTGGTTTTGGGAGAAGGGGGTCAGGAATGCTTTCAAGAGACACTGAGTCTGTTATCTGTCTCCTCCGGTGCTTCTCCTTCCTGCTGCTGCTCCCCCGATATTTCCCAGCTGTTCTCCTCGACAGCCTCTGAACTATGCCCTTCTGCAAACGACTGTTCTAAATCTATACTGTCCTCCTCTTCTCGGGGAGGTGCAGAGAGAGGGAGAGGCAGCTCCCACCATTCCTCCTCAGTCCAGCCCCTGGCAGTTGGTATAGTTGTGTGTATTCCCATCGCTTACTGATGCTTCTGCCCAAGAGAAAGGAGAAGGAACTGCCAACCAATGATGCTGTTGCCCTTATGCCAATCTTTTCACCCCAGCAGTTGTGGCTTTCATTGGAGCTGCTCCTTATACGCTTTGGCAGTGCCTGGCATTTTCTAGCTAGGGGAGATCAGATGATGCCACAGCATAAGAGGAGCTGCTTCTTCCTTCATGCTCAAAATATGGGAAAGCTGGAGTTGGTGGCTTCTTGACAGGTCAAGTGAGGGTCACAGAGGTTTCTGCTGGTGTGTGCAAGCCCACCTTCAAGGCAATAAGCTGTTTTGCTTGTTTGTTCGCCGTGCTTGCAAAAACCATTAGCTTATTGGCACTGTTTCCCATGCAACCTTTCAAGTCAATTTCAATCGGCTCCATTGATTGTTAATTACAGTCACTCATTGGGTTTTCCCAGCTCATAAGAGTAGAACCTTCAATCTATCCCCTTTTCCTGCTGAATCAGCTTATCTTCAAAATTGTAGTTTTGTCAACTCAGCACATGAGGCTGACTAGGCAAAGAAGCTTGCCAAGCCTGCATTGTTACTGACTCATTCATATGGGCTTTGGGCTCTTGCCTTTGCCAAGAGACACCTCTCAAAGAACTAGCACTTCCTGTATGCTTGCTGCTTCACCCCCTATCATACCTGCTCATCCTGTACATGTGTAAACAACAACAACCCTGACAGTTACAAAAGCATTATTTATTTAGGGGGGGGCTTAATGTGCTCCCCTCCCTGAATGGTGCTGGGGCAAAAAATTGACCACAAAACATGGATTTTAACATGAAAATCTAAAAACCAATTATACTAAACAGGACACAAGATTAGGCTATCAGTATAATGTCAACTCACCTCCATCTCTGAGTGCAAAAAGAGTGGCTTCCCGACTGTTAGAGAGTAGAGAGGAACCAAATCATTTTGGAGCTTAGCATTGGGTAAGGCCAAAATAGTTAATTTCTGGCTACAGGCTGTATGCATAAGCAAACTGCATACAGAAGTTTGCAAACCACCTGGGAGAGTCAAGATGAAGCAAGTAAGTCTTACTGTGGTCAATGGGACATGCTCATAAGTAAATTGGCATATGATTGCATCATTGCAGTGAAAGACCCATCAAACTTGGGGAAATCATGAAACACATTTCCCAGAAAACTCTTTGCTGCATGAACTAGAAAACTCTCATCACTGATGGTAATAGTTTCACAGGCCATTGCATATGGCAGGGCTAGCCAGATATTCATAGTCCAGAGGTTGTTGGACTATTAGTCCCATCATTCCTGAGCATTAGCTAAATCTGATTGTAATTGTAGTCCAGTTACCTCTGGAGCATACCAGGTTGGCTTTCCTAGCATCTATCTCCTTCATATGAACCTTCAACCTCTTGGCCAGTTTTATGCTCATGAAGAACTAGAAGGTAAGCAAGGCATCTTTTAGGTGGGCTTGGTTGATGCTGATGTTTCCAAACAACAAGGTTTCAGCAATGACAATGGACAAGCTTGACAAGCTTTGAATATTGATAACCTGATGGCAGTGACCTTGGGACCGGACAGCCTGAATATCCTGCATGTGAACAAACAGTTTGCTGAGAAATGAGCTCTGTGCAGTTCAAGAAGAACTACAACATTAGGGTAGGGAATTCATAACAGAAACACATGAAAAGCAAAGCGATCAGAATGAAAACATGGAGAATGGTGCTTCTTAGACCTCACTGAGTGGGCTGCCTCCATACAGAATTGGAATAATTTCCTCCATGGGTGAAAAAGCGTAAGAACATTAGAAGAGTCCTGGTGGGTCAGGCTGGTGGCTCATCTGGTTCAGTGTCCTGTGACCAACCAGATCCCTTTGGGAAGCCCATAAGCGGGTCCTGTTCACAACAGTACTCTCCCCTCCTGCAGTTTCCAGCAACCAGTATTCAGAAGCATCACTGCCTCTGGCCGTGGAGGTAGAACATATAGAATGGGCAGGTCAGGAAGGTTGATTTTAAGCTGAAAACGAATGGAGGAGAAAGGATTCAGCTGCCTCTTTTTCTGACCATCCTTCTCCACTATGACCAATGGTCTGCCTAAGTTTTTTTTTATTTAAACACCCACACCCTAAACATGAAATTCCATGGAATGTGTTTCCTAAGCCTGTGTCATTGAGCAAACATGGATGCATGCACAAAGATGGTCTTCAGAACCCAGTATGTAGCCCTCCTGTAGACAAGGGAAAATCCACCGGGGATATACAATTGGGTGGGAAACCCTTCAAAAACAGCAGCTTGTATAGCTACATTATGGTCTTTCCTTCTCTCTCTCTCTCTCTCTCTCTCTCTCTCTCTGTCTCTGCATAGAACAAAGGGGAGCTTTGATGTCAGACTCCAAGTTGAAGCAAAAACAGGCTGGTGTGAAAAATTAAACATTTCCCTGAAATATTCATCGTTATCGTTCTGTTTTGCTCCAAATCTTGAGGGCCTCAAGAAAGCCTTTCCAGCTTCCATTTGTTTTAATTTTATGGTGTTTTTTTTTTAAAAAACCCATGCAGGCGTGTTTTCAGTGCAATTCTTTCTAAGCTTGATTATATTTGTTTCTTGCAAATATGCGCTAGCTTCTCTTGAGATTGTAGGTTATTATGTAGCTTGCGTGCGTGCATTTTAAATAATGTTAAAAGTATTACACACATTGTTTTGTGCCATTAATTATTATATTATTATTAATAATATTACTTTATTTATGCATCACCTTCTGCCCAAAGGTCTCAAGGTGACTCGCGTAGTAAACAAATAAATATTAAAAACACCCTACAATAGTAATTGATAGTGATCGCTCTAAACACCTCTCCAAGTACACATTTCCCACCTTAAATGTATCACTAGCAATCATCATAAAACAGCGATCAGCTAAAAGCCTTCCACTGAGGTTTGCAGTCAGACACCCCTCCCTGAGGAGCCATTGCAGAAAAGGCCCTTCCTTGGGGAGTCACCTTCAGTACCTCCCCTGGATGGGTACCTGCAGATGGCCATGTGAAAATTGCATGAAGCTGAATGCACAGCTTTTGGGGAGAGCTGATTGCCAGGGCTGCAAAGCCCTGTGTGTGGCTATATGCAATCCCCGACAATCAGTTGATTGTTGGGGCTTGCTTAGTGCCATATATGGCTCTTTGCAATCAACCAGTTGTTGGGCCTTTCATGCACGGCAAACAGCAATCATTGGAGCTTGCAAAGCTTAAACTAAGACCCTCCTGCATTGTGTTGCCACTTCTCTGGGATCTGAGCAGCAGAGCCTGTTCAATACACTCTCTTCTCCCCTATGATATAAAGGCAGCTGAGCCAGTCACTGTAGCCAGAAGAGGCTTCACGACCAAGCATTCCCATTGCCCATTTCAATAAACATTGCCACATATTAGACAATTAGTGCATTCCAACCACGCAGAAATGACTTCTGGACCATTCTGTTGACCGGTTCTCACTCGGAGCACTTACAACGATGACATGTTAAAAATTGCATAAATCATTGGTTATAATAAAGGGGAGATGAGCCCAACCCTGTTTCCAACAAAACTCAGGTGCCAACGAATATTTCACCACATTTTCAAAAATAAAAAAATACAAACATATTCAGTAGTCCGACTATTTGATGACAGTTGGCACCCACAACCTGCCTTTAGTCAAACACCTGTGCTGTTTCCCCCTGTAAGTTTGCTCCATGGTTCATGCTTTGACAACTGTTCCCAAATGTTGAGTTTCTGCAGATATAGACGACCCCCCCCTCCCACAAAAAAACCCTTGTGTCTTGGATCTACCATTTGAAGCAGTGCCTTCGGCCTAATTCAGAATCTTTTCTTTCTGTGATGGTTGATGAGGAGGGATAGCAAGGGAAACTCTGTTGCACCTCCTTCTTTTGAATTTTAGTCACTGGTCATGTCACGGCCAGTAGGGATTTCCACTGGGAACCTCATTATCTGTGCTTTGGGGTTTGTTGCACAGGGCTGGAGCCAGACTTCAAGAGGCCCTCAGCCCAGTGCCGCTAATACCCTGCACCGCCCTTCCTTCAACCAGTGCAGGGCCTGTCTCTAAACCTGATCCTATGGGACCATACATCTTTACAGATCTACTGTCCTACTGGGATTATAGCTATATAAAATGCATACCTAGGATTTTAATGATCTATAGGCAAGGTAGTAAGTACATTCTGGGCAATTAAACACAGCAGGTGGACACAACAGATGGGAACTGAGCACAGAGGCCAATTTCAGCTGGGAGTATGAATTTTCAGAGGTCTTGGTGTTAGGATGACTGGCTGGGGCTGAAGAGAGTTGAAGTCCAAAACACCTGGGGGGCATCAGGTTGGAGAAGGCTGGGTCGATTTGCTGGAGATGCCAGCCATATCTGCGGCCAGTCAGGCCATCTTCCTGCTCCTTAGCACACCTCTGCTGCCAAGCGACTGCTGTACACAAGCCCATTCCATGTTCATTCCAGGCAGAGTCTTTGGATGTTGCCAAACGATCACTAGATTGTTAGGGAGAGAAGCCAGGGGTATCTGGCATCCTCCCTGGTCACTTGCAAAGTGTCTCTTCCTGAGCCCAAATAGCTTGTGGGAAATGAAGACAAATGGCTGCTGCTTGATGACTCTTTAAAGGCATTGGAAACTCATCAGTTGCAAAATGTGCAAAAAGTGGTTGACAGCTCGGAGAAGGGAGAGGGATCCTGTGGCCAGGATTTTTTGGAGAGTTGGGCTAGCCATCAGAAGTCAATGTGAAGCCACTTAAATAAAAATGCAAGTGTTCAAAAGATGGTGTTCAATCATTTCTGCTACTAGAAATTTGCATTTTAATAAAAGGGGGAAATGTATAATATACCATGTGCTTGTCAATCATGCCAGAGTCTTTCTTCTCATTAGCCAGAGCACTAGAAGATGGGACCCATTGTACCCTTTGATCGATAAAGCCAGGCATTGGCAAACTCTGGCCCTCCAGATGTTTGGGACTACAATTCCCATCATCCTTAGCTAAGAGGACCAGTGGTCAGGGATGATGGGAGTTGTAGTTCCAAACATCTGGGGGGCCTGAGTTTGCCTATGCCTGGATTAAGTTGTTAGGCATCTTGATTAACTGGGCAACATAGCTGTGCAGAGTGAGGCTGATTGTAATTGTAGTCTGAAACATCTGGAGGGTCCCATATAATGCTTGCTGCTGTGGCATAGATATGCATAATTATTTTCTTTAACAGAATCACAGAATTGTAGAAATGGTAAAATTTCAGATTCGATACAAATACCTTCTGGGATTGAAAATAAAACCCTTCTTTTGTTGAAAGAGGAAGGTCTTCAGTGCACACTGTTGCTCTCTCTTCTTAAGGTTCTTTAAACTGAACTTGAACCTTTAAAATGTAAGACCCTAGAAAAGCCATTCTCAGTCTTGGGTCCCCAGATGTTCTTGAACTGCAGTTCCCATCATCCCTGACCACTGGACATGCTGGCTATGAATGGTGGGAGTTGTTGTCCAACAATACCTAGGGACCCAAGGATGGGAAGGGTTGCCCTAGGGTGATGAAGAACAATGCAGAACACACACACAAATATCCAGCACCTGTCTTCGTCCACCTGGTGTCCTCCAGATGTTTCAGACTACGACTCCCAACAACCCCAGCCAGCATGGCCATATGATACTGCGACTGTTGCAGTCCCCATACATCTGGAAGGCACAGGCTTAGTGTAGGATGCTTTAGACTAATGCAGATAATTATGGAGCAACCCCCCTCTCCCATTTAGGTTTGCAACTGGGCTCAGAAAACAATCTCCCCCACCAAATGGGAGAATAGCTCCAAAACTCAGTTTTGAACCAAATCAGATCCTCACATGCCCTGGAAGATGTCGTTGGAAACTTGACGGGGGTCTGATCCCTTCTTCAAGGCCTTCACTTGTTCATTTACTTTGCCAGTCCTCAACAGGTCTCCTCTCCTCTCCCTGCTCCTCTTCTCTTCCCTGCTCCTCTTCTCTTCTCTTCCTGCTCTCCTTTCCTTTTACCCACTTACCAGGCTGCTACTTCCTGCAACGCTAGCAAGATGTCCCTCCTCATCCCATAGGCACAAGCAGACCTGGGGTGTGTAGTTTTCCAAAGAACCATCATAGATGCCAGTTGTCTTTGAGCTGCAGTTCCAATGTATGCTTTGCCTAGAGCACTCCCACGCACAGTTTTTAGCCAGTAGGTAGGACAGAGGAAGGAATCAAATTCTTCTCCGGCTGAAATAAAAATCAGCCAGAGAAGAACTATGGCTTCACAATGTGCTCCTTGCCTTGGAAGTAAGCATCGTAGCTGCAGGGTTCATATTTCCAAGCCAAGCAATATGAGTTTCAGAGATATCTCTAGTGCAGGCAAAGCCACAGGGGTCAATTCCTTGGCTAGCCCTGCTTCCATTCCCCTTCCCCTCGGTGACTAGTTTTTAAGATTCCCTTGCTGGATCCCGCTGTTTCCTCTTTCCTCCATGCACAGAACAGCTGGTAAAGAGCTGCATTTGGCCAGCACTCTGGGTTTGCAAAAACTGCATGCAAAGTCTCATTACCCACAGTGGCTGCTACAGTGAGCAAAACATGTACCCCGTTGTGCTCACCATCCCAGACAGGCAACAATGTGCAAAGTAATTACTTCTGGCTGCCGGGAAGATGGAGTTGCCTGCCCTGGAGGAGGAGGGAATGGTTCTCTCGTGCATCAAAATGGTTTTGCTTTTGCATCCCATGGTGGCAAAAGGAAGGAAAAGCTTGCAGGAGGGAACAGAAGAGAACAGTTGGTGTCAGAGAAGCATCAATACTGATGCGTCTCTGTCCTTGTGCCCCTGAAGGAGACTTTGGTATCAAACAGGTGTGGGGAACTGTTGGCCCACCAGATGTTGCTGAACTACAATGCCCATCACCCCGGCCATTGGCAACTCTTGCCAAGGCTGATGAGAGTTGCACTTCAGCAGCCTCTGGAGAGCCAAAGGGGAGGACCTTAAAAGTGATGATGACCATCAAGGAGGAAGTGATTTGCCATAAGAGGCTGGTCCTGTTATGGTGAGGTGTCAGCCAGCCTCAGGTGGCAGGTTTTGCGCATCCTCAAAGGGGCAGCCCTTGTCAGCTATTTCATTCACCCTCTTATATATGTTTTTATGCAGAAGTATCTGAACATGCGGGACACAGGTGGCGCTATGGGTTAAACCACAGAGCCTAGGACTTGCCGATCAGCAGGTCAGCGGTTCGAATCCCCGCAACGGGATGAGCTCCCGTTTCTCTTTCCCAGCTCCTGCCAGCCTAGCAGTTCAAAAGCACGTCAAAGTGCAAGTAGATAAATAGGTACCACTCTGGCAGGAAGGTAAACGGCGTTTCCGTGCGCTGCTCTGGTTTGCCCAAAGTGGCTTAGTCATGCTGGCCACATGACCCGGAAGCTGTACGCCGGCTCCCTCGGCCAATAAAGCGAGATGAACGCCACAACCCCAGAGTCTGTCACGACTGGACCTAATGGTCAGGGGTCCCTTTACCTTTACCTATCTGAACATATAAAATGCTACTTTATGCTGTTTCCATCGCTGTTTACAACTGACAGGACCAGTTCACCTATGAAGTAGAGTGAGGTAGCTGCCTTGGGCAGCGAAAATCCAAGAGGCAGTGCTCCTATAAAGACCCCACCTGCCCCGCCAGCAGAGAAGCAGGCATTGGCATGAAAGCCAGAAAAAAGGGCGGCTTTGGCAGCATGGTGAGGCAACAGCAGGGCAGCAACGCAGGCTCATGGCATCACAGTATGACAGTCTTGTTTTGCCTCAGGTGGCAAAATGGGATGCATCGCCTCAATTAAAAAGACTGAGTTCATGGGGGGGGGGTTGTTGCTTGCTGGGGAGGGCGGAGCTGCCTGTTTTGTGAGGTTGTGGCCCTGTTTTTTCTCTGAGTTTTGAAGTGTCTGTACAGTGGTACCTCAGGTTACATACGCTTCAGGTTACATACACTTCAGGTTATAGACTCCGCTAACCCAGAAATAGTACCTCGGGTTAAGAACATTGCTTCAGGATGAGAACAGAAATCGTGCTCCGGCGGCGCAGCAGCAGCAGGAGGCCCCCTTAGCTAAAGTGGTACTTCAGGTTAAGAACAGTTTCAGGTTAAGGACGGACCTCTGGAACGAATTAAGTACTTAACCCGAGGTACCACTGTATTTTGCTATTGGGGAATTCTGCACATTCCCTGTGAAGATGGTTAAAACACTCTGGGATTTAAGTTCTGTGAGGGTACTAGGAGTCTTCAAACAACTTTCAGCACCCTTAACAAACTACAGCTCCCAGAATTCATTGGGGAAAGGCACGGGTTTTTTTTTTAAAAAGTAGTGTCATAGTGCTTCACATATATAGTGTGAATGTGACCTGTGACTGCCAGTCACTCTTCAAGATTTAGGGCAGAGCCTGGGGGTCTTCTGCCTGCAAGGCCATGGCTTTTCCATGGAGAGATGGGCCCTTCCTAGGGTTTTTCCATCTCAGCATAGTGAACTATCTGTTCTCTGTGGTCTCCAGGTTACCTCATACTTTTAACTGGAGAGCCTGGGGATCGGTCCTGGGTCCTTCTGCATGCCAAGCAGGTGCTCTCCCACTGAGTTACAGCCCCTCCCGACAGCCAGTGTGGTGAACTGGCTTGCGGGTCTTACTCTTACCAGGAAGACTTGCTCTCAACTCCCCATTCAGCTATTAAGCTCTATAGGTAACCCAGGGACAATCATTTCCCATTCCAGCCAACCTCACAGATTTTTGTGAGGATAAAATGGTGTGTGTGTGTGTGTGTGTGTGTGTGTGTGTGTGAGAGAGAGAGAGAGAGAGAGAGAGAGAGATCTGTATACCTTTCTGAGCTCCTTGGAGGATATGATTCCACCAAAAACTCAGCATAGATGACTGGATGCAGCACTGCAAGTCTGTGCAAGTCAGGCTTTACTAAATGATCTTCAGGGAAGGTTGTCAAGAAATATCTGCAAAGGGGAGATACAAGATCGGGGGGTGGGGGGGGTAACCCACCCCAGAGAGATGGATGGGAACATCTTTTTGTGCATGTGTAGGATCAGCAAACGAGAAGCCAGCCACTTGACCTGTTCCCTGAACTTATTCCAAATCTGTCAGGCATGGAGAAAATTGAGACTATAACTCAGATTTGCCCTCTTTGGTAGCAATAAGACCATTTCCCTCATGGTGGGTCATTTGTCTTAATTGGCCTGCTGTGCCTTCGAGGACTAATTTCCAGGTCAAACCGGCCTTAAATTAGGGAACGGGGAGTGTAATTGTGCAAGTGCGTGTGTGTCTGCATGTGTGTTTTGAACAATTCCGGTGTCCAGCCCTTTGCTCTTAACAACACATCAGCAGGAACTGCACATTTACAAATCCTGGTGCCTACAAAATTCATATAAAGCTTCAAAGGTTTGCTTCGTTGCTGTGTGAGAGATAAAACACACTTGCATGCTGCTTAAAGGGGGCTTTTAAAATGCATTCTTTAAAACTCAGCCCCCTCCAGTCATTCTTTTAAATTGTGGATTCATGATTATTAAGTAGCTGAAGGAGAAGAGGGCAGAAGCTGGAGAAAGAACTGTGAGTGGAGGGCTGTCCTTTCCTGACCCTTGGGACCCCCTGAGAAACTCACCAAGCTTGCTGTATGTGGAACTGGAAGTGGGGAGCGGGGCTGTATGGGACCCAGCCACCAGCAGTCTGAGGATGAACTTCATTCTCCTTGGGCCTACCCATAGAAAGCAAACATAGGGTGAAAGATGGGTGCTATCAGCAGTCTCCAGGAGCCTTTGTGATTTATTTTGTGGGTTTGTTTGGGCCCTGGGTGAGAGCCAGGAGGCTGAGAGGGGAGGCATGTGAGAAGAAGGAACTGATAATTGCTTTATACGTGTTAGTAATTTAGCACCAATGTAACAGTTTTATACGTAGCTGTTCATTTTTGTAAAATTTGCTGCTGCTTAAGTTGTCTCTTGTCACTTTACTTTTCTGTACACAACTTAAAAGGATATATTAAGAGAAATAGAGTTGTTCTAAATAAAATAAAACAATTAGTGCTCGTTATTATCAGGGCACTTGTACACAATCTCGCTTTCAATACTGTTTGTACTTGCAAAAAAATGTGGAGCAAAAATACTGCTTATTTTCCAGCTGGGGGCATGTCCTGTAGCTTCCTGCTCAAATCTTATAATGTTTTGTACCACAAACGTTCATGGGTGTGTGGGTATGCTTTCTTCTTTTGTTTTGCTATAGCAGAAGTGTGCGCCCCTCTGGGTAGTAATAATGTGGTATCATCTGGGAAGCACCACAGAACAAATAAAAAAATGGATTGATGTGTGGATGGTCCAACATAAACTCACCAGTAACATACTATTTTTGTGTCCTCCCTAATGAGGTGTGTCTGTCTCCACCATTATTCACTTTCAGGAATAATTTGAAAACATTCCTACTTAGCCAGGCGTTTGATGGCTGAAGAATATTATTCCTGTCAATTCCAAGATCAGGGTATAAAGGAATCCTTTTAACTGAAGCTGCTTTTAGAGGTTTTAATTGCAATTGTGTTTTTTTATTCCTATACTGCATATCTGTTTGCCATCCAAGGTCTTCTCTCCAACCTGAACAAGAGATTTATCATGTAGTGAATCAGAACTGTGCATGTTGTGATATTGTGGCAAAAGAAGCCAGTTCAGGGTGAGGGCAATGCTCCCTGAGCAGGCCTTGCCCTCACTAGGAGTTGGCTTAGTTTGCCCTCTGTATCATTGCCACGTAGCCAAATCGGATCGGGTATGGCAGCGCTCTTGTTCCCCTTTTCAAGGGGTGGAGGAACAGCAGCCAACCATAGCCTCTAAGATGATTTTAACAAGTGCAGAAAGAGGAGGGTTTGGGAATGTTTACAGTGGACGCTCGGGTTGCCAACGTGATCCGTGCAGGATGCACGTTTGCAACCTGCAGCGGTGCATCTGCACATGCGCGGGTTGCAATTCAGCGCTTCTGCGCATGCGCAAAGTGCAATTTAGTGCTTCTGTGCATGCACGACTCTCAAAACCTGGAAGTAACCCGTTCTGGTACTTCCGGGTTTTGGTGGGTCCGTAACCCAAAAAAAAAGCAACCTGAAGGGTCTGTAACCCGAGGTATGACTGTAGTGCCTTTGCTGCACACTTAAAAAAAAGTTTGGCTGTGAATGCTCAGCAAAACCCTAGAATAAAACTTCTCTCCACATATTCGGGCTGACAGCTCAATTACCCCGGCATAACCCTTCCTTGGAAGGAACAAAATAAAAAATAAAAAATGGTGGATCCGGATCCTATTTGAGAACAAGCAAGGTAGATAGGACTGAAGGCAACTGCCAGCAGCTGAAGAGCCCTGTCGTCGGAACGGCCCCTTCTGCCTCTATTGCACGACAAAATAATCTGTAGTGCCACTTTGATTAGAAGGTCCTTTGCAATTTGGAAACTATGTCTGCAGTGTACCCTGACCTTGCCCCTCTCCCCTCCATCCCCACCGTAAGAGTGTGTGAGTACGCAGGGGTTTGTGTCTTCCGCGTGGGCCTCATGTTCTATTTATAAAACCACACCACCTGCCACAGAAGCAGACATTTAATTTACTTGCAGTGCTGAGATCAGTGAGCTGTTTGTTTTTCTTCCTACTTCAAAGCTGCTTAGCGGGAGAGTCCACAGGACAGATTTACATGAGGTTTCTTAGTGCGGCTGGTGATCTGACAGGGGAATGGCGTCAGATGCGCTTCCCCCCTCCCTTGCTGCAAAACCAGACAACTCTGACTCCCTGTGGAATTGCTGCCTCTGCTCCCCCCAAATCGATAGAAACCTTTCCACATTTTTTTCTCTTGCATTTATTTTTCAGTGGAGAGCTTATGACACCACATCTAGGCTGTGTACAAACTGACTTGGGGTTAGTTTGTAGAAAGAAGTAGTTTTTCCTTGATCGGGAATCGCTCCTCTTCAACATGCTGCTTTCTGTCTAGATCAGTGGCTCCCAAACTGGGCAGTGCCATCTCCTAGGGGTGGTGGGGTTGCCCGAGGGGGGTGTGTGTCTCAAGAGGCAAGTGGGTGGCAGGGGCACTGGAGTTATAAATGCTTTTTTTTGTTGAATCCATTTAACTAAATAGTTTTACTTAGGTAGGGCTTGCGGATCGGAAGGTCGGCGGTTTGAATCCCCGTGACGGGGTGAGCTCCCGTTGCTTGGCTCCTGCCCACCTAGCAGTTTGAAAGCACGTCAAGTGCAAGTAGATAAATAGGTACTGTTCCGGCAGGAAGGTAAACGGTGTTTCCATGCGCTGCTCTGGTTCGCCAGAAGCGGCTTAGTCATGCTGGCCTCATGACCCAGAAGCTGTCTGTGGACAAAGGCCGGCTCCCTCGGCCTATAGAGCGAGATGAGTGCGTAACACCAGAGTCGTTCGCAACTGGACCTAATGGTCCGGGGTACCTTGTTTTTCCAGTAGTGATGGATGGAAGTGAGAGCTGGACCATAAAGAAGGCTGATCGCCGAAGAACTGATGCTTTTGAATTATGGTGCTGGAGGAGACTCTTGAGAGTCCCATGGACTGCAAGAAGATCAAACCTATCCATTCTGAAGGAAATCAGCCCTGAGTGCTCACTGGAAGGACAGATCGTGAAGCTGAGGCTCCAATACTTTGGCCACCTCATGAGAAGAGAAGACTCCCTGGAAAAGACCCTGATGTTGGGAAAGATTGAGGGCACAAGGAGAAGGGGACGACAGAGGACGAGATGGTTGGATAGTGTCTTCGAATCTACCAGCATGAGTTTGACCAAACTGCGGGAGGCAGTGGAAGACAGGAGTGCCTGGCATGCTCTGGTCCATGGGGTCACGAAGAGTCGGACACGACTGAACGACTAAACAACAACAACAACCTTTATCTTTTATTCTCTTCCTTCGTAGGTTATGCAAATCACTATTCTCAATAATGCTTTTTATAGGGCATTATAGGGTACTGCAGATGACTTTCTGATCGGCAAGCCCAGGAGGCTCAGTGGTATAGACCACAGGGGTGAGCTCCTGTTGCTCTGTCCCAGATCCTGCCAACCTAGCAGTTCGAAAGCACACTAGTGCAAGTAGATGAATAGGTACCGCTGCGGCGGGAAGGTAAACGGCGTTTCTGTGCGCTCTGGTTTCCGTTACGGTGTTCCGTTGCACCAGAAGCGGTTTAGTCATGCTGGCCACATGACCTGGAAAGCTGTCTGTGGACAAATGCCAGCTCCCTCGGCCTGAAAGTGAGATGAGCACCACAATCCAATAGTTGTCTTTGATTGGACTTAACCGTCTAGGGGTCCTTTACCTTTTACTGCAGATGAGTTTATGGAACCAAGAGGGTGGTGACCTGAAAAAGTTTGTGAGCCACTCATCCAAATCGATCCTACAAGGGTGGATGTGGTTGCTTGAAACACATTTGAAAACCCTCCCCCTTGATTAGGTTATTCACACCTTTTCCTCCCTGTACGTACTCAGGTGAATGAAGAAGGTGTGGGGATTGCGATCTTGATGCATGCCCACCCACAACATCATAGGGTGGGGGTGGATACATCCCCCGTTGCTGGGATCACCTCCACCGTTTCCAGATGGACATGCTGAACAATATTGTTGCATGGCACCCTGATCCCCCAGCAGGGTTCGTGTTTCCTTTCAGAAAAGGGACACAGCAGAGACACAGTATGTTTATGATACAGTGGTACCTCAGGTTAAGTACTTAATTCGTTCCGGAGGTCCGTTCTTAACCTGAAACTGTTCTTAACCTGAGGCACCACTTTAGCTAATGTGGCCTCCTGCTGCTGAGCCACCGCATGATTTCTGTTCTCATCCTGAAGCAAAGTTCTTAACCTGAAGCACTATTTCTGGGTTAGCGGAGTCTGTAACCTGAAGCGTATGTAACCCGAGGTACCACTGTATATGGTTTATTTACACATATATGCAATATATAAAAATTTTTTATTAACAATTTCAACATAACAAATTATCAAAACAAGTCATCTTCATTATTTTCCCCCTTTCCCCCCCTCCCCCATCCCAACGAACCCTCCCCCCTCCCCCCAAACTTCCCTCAGCTCCTCTCTCTGATTTCTCAACTCACGTTGTTCTCTGCATACTGTAAAATTGTATACATCCTTTTATTATCTATCTACCCTCAATAAATTTGTGTATGTTTATTCAAAACCTGCCAAGGACTCCAGTTCATTTTGTTGTCTTTTTAAATATTTTGTAAAAAGTTCCCATTCTTCTTTGAAGTCACAGTTGTCCTTATTTCACAATTTGTATGTCAATTTGGCCAGTTCTGCATAGTTCATCGATTTCTCTTGCCACTGTTCTTTTGTTGTGGTTTCCTCATTCTTTCATCCTTGTGCTATCAAGACTCATGCCGCTGTTGTAGCATACATAAATAAATTCTTTATTTTCCTTGGCAGGTCTTGTCCTACAATCCCTAACAAAAATGCTTCTGATTTTTTTTTAAACAAATGTCATTTTAAACATTTTCTTCAATTCTTTATATATCATCTCCCACCATTTTTTAATTTCTCTGCATTCCCACCACATATGGGAAAAGGTCCCTTCCTTTTCTTTACATTTCCAACATATGTTTGACCTGGTTTTATACATTCTTGCTATCTGTACTTGTGTTATATACCATCTATATATCATTTTCATGTACTTTTACATGAAAAAACACATATATGCAACTTGAGCCTATGATGGATGGGATTGAACCTGCAACCTTGGCGTTATCAGCACCGTGCTCTAACCTACTGAGCTATCCAGGGGTTCACAGCATTAAACACCCCAAAGGGTCTTGTCTCTCCCAAGCATCTTGTTTCTTCCAGGAGAAATAAGGCATGGCTCTGTCTCTCAGTTGCCCAGCCTACAGCCTTTGCATCCAGCTTCTAGCTCACTGCACTCAACCCTGAACTCTGGCCTTTTGTCTTTCTGACTAACAATCACTTGAGGGACTGGGGGGGCACCCATTTGCTCTTTGGCACAGAGCTACTCCCTTTGTCACCTTAACAACCCATGTTTAGTGGGCCATTACTAGGTTGGCCTGGCTATTCCAGCAATTGAATCTATGCTGGATCCAGGAATTGGAAGGGGGGCGGATCAGGAATATAATATACCCTCCCCGCCCCCAGCTCAGTAATGTAAAATCAATCTGCATTAAGTTTCCAGGATGAAACTAGCTTGTGAAAAAAGCGCTTTTCAGGGCATAAAAGACACAACAGGTCCTGAATGTGTGTTGCAAAACCACGTCTTTTACTGGAACCAGGATGGGCTCTTGCAGAATTTCGTAAGCTCCCCACTCCCTTTCCTCCCAGTTTGTCAAGAAGAAATAGGAACGCAGGCCCAGCCAGGGATGTCTCCCCTAGGCACCTGCCCTTTTCTTTTTAATATTCCGTTTCATTTATTTTGTCAGAAGCTTATAATTCAATATCGTGTACGAAATAAGGAAATAAAGGGTGGGGTGGGGGAAAAATACAACTGAATAAAAAGTAAACACAGAAAAATCATGCGTACAAATATAGGTCACAGTCCCGGGGAAGAATAATAATTATTGGCATTGGAGGGTAGTAACATGTCCTTTTAAAATATTTGTTTTGTTTGTTAAGTGTCAGGATGTTATCCTAGGGGCCTGATGATGCTCTCACTTGAGTTATTAAGAATTTCAATTAGGAGCACAGTTCATGGGAGACATTTGAACAATACAGATCGTTTTGCTACATGGTTGAAAATGATTTGTGTTGTTTCTTTGTCCACTGCTGTACAGTGGTACCTCGGGTTACATACACTTCAGGTTACATACACTTCAGGTTACAGACTCCGCTAACCCAGAAATAGTACCTCGGGTTAAGAACTTTGCTTCAGGATGAGAACAGAAATTGCGCTCCGGCGGCACGGCGGCAGCAGGAGGCCCCATTAGCTAAAGTGGTGCTTCAGGTTAAGAACAGTTTCAGGTTAAGAACGGACCTCCAGAACGAATTAAGTACTTAACCCGAGGTACCACTGTACCTTAATTTTTGAGTTCCTTTTCAGCATTAGCTATGGATTTTAAGGTAAAGGTAAAGGGACCCCTGACCAATAGGTCCAGTCGTGGCCGACTCTGGGGTTGCAGTGCTCATCTCGCTTTACTGGCCGAGGGAGCCGGAGTACAGCTTCCGGGTCATGTGGCCAGCATGACTAAGCCACTTCTGGCGAACCAGAGCAGCGCACGGAAACGCTGTTTACCTTCCCGCCGGAGCGGTACCTATTTATCTACTTGCACTTTGATGTGCTTTTGAACTGCTAGGTTGGCAGGAGCAGGGACGGAGCAACAGGAGCTCACCTCGTCACAGGGATTCGAACCGCCGACCTTCTGATCGGTAAGTCCTAGGCTCTGTGGTTTAACCCACAGCGCCACCCGCGTGTACCATAAATTCTTATTTAACCCTTTCTGAAGGCTTCCAACCTTTTCGGTCATTCACTGGGCTCATCCAGTAGCAGCCAGAGATGATGCAGAGAACCTGGGCCAATGGCAGTCAGAGAAGCCCCGCCCCCTCTCTCTCTGGCAGCCAGGCTGGCCAACCAATCAGAAGCGATACAATGCTATGCAGATTAATTCCTGCAGATTGCAGTGCAGGCAGTCACTAGCCTACAGGTGTATTAACTGCATTGTACAAATAGAAGGTCCCATCTGTGCATGCAAAGAAACAAACACCTGTCTGGTTTTTTTAAAGGGGTGTTCCCCACCCCCTTTACTCTTGCAGGGCTGCTACACTGGCAGAGTTACTCCTGATGTGTCTGTGGACACGTCATCTGGCAGCAAATCGTTTCTTCCCATCGCTGTGCACGCTAAGCAATTAACGGAGCCATTAAAAGCGAAAGGCATTCGCTGCACTGAAATTAATGGCAAGAGCAAATTAAAAACGAGAAGGCACACTCGCTCAGCCCTGGGCAAAGTAAGGGCTTTTAATGTATTTTTAATTCTTAATTCTCATTCTCCCTCTCTCTTGTCTGTTTGGTGTCAACCATAAAGGGCCTCTTTGGATGCTGCCTCTCTGGGAACAGTGTAAAGAGGTTTTCCAGTGAAATATGCCCCTCGCCAGGATGGGCTGGTGGGTGGATTTTGGCATGGTAGGTTAACTGTTCTGGAGGAGGTGTGAGAAAGAATTGCCTCCACCCTCAGGTCAGGTCAATTGCCCCAAACTCAGGCCAGTGAGTTTGGTTTGCCCTCCACTCTTCAAAGTCCCCTGCTCCTTTATTTTATTTTATTTTTTAAAAAACATTTTTATTGATTTTACAAATACATAGTACAAATAAACACAAACTAGTAAAGATATATCTGTATAAAAGCATTCTCTGAATCTCGGCACTTCCCCCTATTCCTTCTCATTTTAAGAATCTGCATCTGCATATTCATACGTACTCCAATTATTATATCAGACCATATTATCCATAGTATTTTTACACTACAAGTGAATCAAAATGCTGCTCTTGTTTCCATCTGCTTACAGTGGTCTCCTAAATAGCTTATAAATTTTTGCCATTTTTTTGTAATGTTTTTGTCCTCTTGGTTTCTGAGTTTTCCAGTCAGCTTTGCCATTTCGGCATAGTCCATCAGCTTGGTTTGCCATTCTTCTCTGGTAGGGACTTTGTCTTCTTTCCAACTCTGGGCTAATAACATCTGATCGGCTGTTGTTCCATACATAAAGAGTTTTTCCTGCTCCTTTGGTATATTGGTACCTGTAATTCCTAATAAAAAAGCTTCTAGTTTCTTAACAAAATTTATTTTCAACATTCCCCCCCCCCATTTCATTATATATCATCTCCCACAAAGCTTTCATTACCTCACAAGTCTACCACATATGATAAAAGGTACCTGAAACCATTTGCAATTTACATACAGTGGTACCTCTGGTTAAGAACTTAATTCATTCTGGAGGTCTGTTCTTAACCTGAAACTGTTCTTAACCTGAGGTATCACTTTAGCTAATGGGGCCTCCTACTGCTGCGCCGCTGGAGCACTATTTCTATTCTCATCCTGAAGCAAAGTTCCTAACCTGAGGTACTATTTCTGGGCTAGCGGAGTCTGTAACCTGAAGCGTCTGTAACCCAAGGTACCACTGTATCTGCATGCCTGATGTATACCTGCTGGTGGTGTAATAGAGTAAGAATGTGACACTTCCTTCACCCGCCAAGCAATACCGTCATCTGCCAGAGCAGTATTATGTGATAGATACTATAAATGTCTTTTTGGCAGGTGTGTGTGGGTGTTGGAGGGCAGGTCTGGACCTGCAAAGATCCCACTGTTAGTTTGGTTAAGCTCAAATAGTGACTGGACCAAAGTCACCCAACTTCATGGCTGATCAGGAATGTAGACCCAGGTTTTCCCAGCCAAAGTCTACTTGCACCACTCTTTTGCCAGCTCACTAGTCAGTAACTATCAGCTGACCCTAATATTTTGGGTACCATGTTCTGTATCACTGTAGTTTGAGAGATACATGAATCAACATAATTGATGTAGCTTGGCTTTTCTCTGGGGACGTGGCTATGAGGGTTGTTCCTGCATTTCAAAATTTAGCACCTTTCTCATAGTCTTCCCATTCATTCATGCATTCATTCCATGTAGGGTTGCCATATTTCAAACAGTTTAAATCCGGACAGAAAATCGGGACCCTGGAGCAATGGATCCTGGGAAGTCTCCCAGCCTTCCTTTGCCCTGTCATCTACCTTCAGGCAACGCTGCCTTACCTCCACTACCCAAAGCCCCCTACCGCTGTCCCTGCTGCAGCCCATCCAGGCTGCAAATCAATTACTGCAAAAAAGGAACCTTGTCTGTTAAAGACACCGGCAAATGAAATTCATTTGAGTGAAAGGTCAGAAGATTATCAATAGATGCCGACTCGGCTGCTGCTGAGATGGCCGCTTCTCCAGGGCCCAGACTTTCTATGAATATGTCTTGTTCCAATTAGCTGCCCATCGCCTTTCTGCTGGAGAGGTTCATTGTGTCAGAAACTCATCTGAAAAGTAAAGGAGGAAAGTCCTTATTACTTTCCCGATGCTTTGTGTGAACCAAGGAACTGGCAAGTATTGTACGGATCAGGAATCCACTTTTCTATTATTCCAGTTACTGGTCAGAGATTATTCTCTGATGTGGACAAATGTTCTAATCAGATACAGGGGTTTGTTCACTCCCCCCTTTCTATATCTACATTGCTTTTTTGTTATTCTTTTTCAAGCATGAAAGATTGTTCTGAAGATATGGTGTACATATTTCCCCATCCTATCCTATCTTTAGATTTATCTATCTGCCTTCATCCTCGGTCAGTTTTTGGAGTTACTGTAGCTTGTGTCCAAATTCACCCACAGACGAATAGAGATGAGCAGGCAGATGGAAGAATAACTGAGCAGAGAGATGAGTTTCCTGAAAGCAAGAGGCTGGTTCCCAGAGGCTTCCCAGGTTGGCTTCAAAACAAGAGCTGAACTTTTCTGACCAGTTTCCAAGGAATGACCCATGGCAAATTGGAACGTGAGGTGCAACAGAGATAGGCTGCTTTTTGAACTCTTCTTATTTTATTTTTATTTTGTGGCCTGCAAACCAGGGATGTGGTGGCTGTGGCCCTGAAAGTGTTGTGGGACCTCAACTCTCATCATCCCTGACCATTGGCCATGTTGACTGGGACTGATGGGAGCTGGAGTCCATCCAACAATATCTGGAGGGCCCTAGGAAGGATGGGCAAACCTGTCTGGTGCATTTGAGCAATCAGTCCCTTTTCCCAGGGAATTCTGGGAATCGTAGCTCTGTGAGAGGAACAGAGATCTCCTACCAACTCTCAGTGCCCTTAATAAGCTAGTTCCCAGGATGCTTTGGGGGGGGGTAAGCCATGACTATTGAAGTGGTATCATACTGCCTCAAATGTATGGTGCAGATGTTGCCTGAGACAATCCCATAATACTTTCTCCCCTACTTTCCTGCCCTTCAGTTGCATCATATCTTAAGACTGTAAACTCCTCAGGGCAGGGCCCTTTAGAATGCGCCACATCCACTGCGTGGCACAACATAAACAAAGTATTTATTAATTTTGACCAGCTGTCCTCTTTAGTGAGGTCTAGCCTGCCAAGCCAGTTTCCTGCCAGAGTCGACGGGGCTGAGCGCGTAGACGCCGCCACGGGCAATGATGACTCAGTCATCTATCACCATCAACGCTTCAAGAGAACAACGGTTTGCTCTAAGCCAGGGGGCGAAGGAGGGGCACGTGCGCTGGCAAAGGAAAGCAGGATGGGCACATTAACTCAGATGGAAATGACATCTAAATATTTAAACTGAAACAAAAGCGATCGCTCCTCTTTCCCCTCCTATTCCTCCCAGTTCAGATCACGCCACAGCTCAGCGCACATCCTTTTTAAGAGGGAGCAAGGAACACAGCTCCCGACACAACCTTTTCAGATTAGAACCATTGGTTCAGCACATTATTTGGACACACAAAGCGGGTTTGACAGCTCCATTATTGCATTTTTTAAAACAACAACAACAACAAAGCAGTGTTCAATACTGAAATCTCATAGCTGCTTTATTTCCCTCCCCCTCCCCACGTGCACTTGCTTTCTGTGGGTTTTCTTGGGCTTTTCTTTCTTTGCTGTCGTTTGGTGGGTGAAAAGAAGAATGAGAGAGAGAGAGAATCAAAGAGGAGGACGGGTTGGATGAACCTGACTGGGCTTTGACTGCCAGTCATCCTTGCTTGCCGCATGTGCAGGGGAGATATGCTAAATACATACACGAGCGAGATCTCAGGTCCTGGTGTGTGTCAATAACTCACTTCCTTATAGTCTGGGCTTTACATCATCATGGGAGGAAAAGACAGCTTTCCCTTTGACAAGCAAACATGACAAGTCAAAAGCTAATAAATCACATCATCATAACCATACACATACACTCAAATATAGGTATGTTGCACTCCCAGATACACCCCCAGTTAAACACAGAGAAGCAAATGCATCTTTGAGCCTGACATCAGGCTGGTTTCTTTCCTTGGAGACGGAGAAACATCCTTTTCACTGGCAAATGGGGCACAGGCTCTCATTTCGTTCAACGAGCCGTCACCCGAATGGTTTTAATTAAAGCCCGTTGCTGGGAGCAGGGCAGAAAATGGAAATTTCGGCTAAGTTAGCTTGATCTGAATTAGTGATCGTGCTTCTAATTTTACACACAAATTCCGCTGAGCTAGACACTTGGATAATGGGCCACTCACTGGAGCTCTGCAGCTGGGGCTGTTTTGCAGAGAGCAAAGGTGCAAGAGGTCCCATTTTTAATTCTGACATCATCATGGGAGAGGTGAAAGATGGGTGAAGAAATGCTCTCGGGTCATCTGAAAGCCGAGAAAACCACAGACGAGGCATGTAAGCAAAAAATGAGCAAAAATAGAGAGCAAAGGAATACATTTTATACAGGACTGTATAAACACTTTTTGTTGCATTTTTAAAAAAATTAAAAATTGGCTTAAGGATTGTCTCCAACCTCAGAGTAGACCCACTGAAATTAATGGACCCAAGTTAGACATGCCTATTAATTTCAGTGGGTCTGCTCGGATAATGCATTACTTTGGCACTCCTTTCTAGAAGGGCCTGTCCTTTTCTTTTATTATCGAGTATGGACAGAGCCTATGGACGCGGGTGGCACTGTGGGTTAAACCACAGAGCCTAGGACTTGCCGATCAGAAGGTCGGCGGTTCGAATCCCCACAACGGGGTGAGCTCCTGTTGTTCAGTCCCTGCTCCTGCCAACCTAGCAGTTCAAAAGCACGTCAAAGTGCAAGTAGATAAATAGGTACCACTCCGGCGTGAAGTTAAACGCCATTTCTGTGCGCTGCTGCTGGCCACATGACCTGGAAGCTGTACGCCGGCTCCCTCGGCCAATAAAGCGAGATGAGCACCGCAACCCCAGAGTCGGCCATGACTGGACCTAATGGTCAGGGGCCCATTTATGGACAGAGCCAGCCCAACCATTAGGCAAAATAAGACAGCTGTCACAGGTGGCAAATGCTTGGCATGCTGCTGAATATCAATGGACAGGAAGTTCCCAAGTCTAGGCAGTGTCACACTGAAGGATTGACTAATTGTAGGTGCAAAATGAGCATGATGTAGCACTTGTATAAAAGGACTCTCATCTTCTTTGCTGACAACCACTTCCTGCTTTTGCTCTTGCTGCAGTGCTCTCTCTTGCCCTTTCCAAGCAGTTCTCATCTTTCCCAGTGTGCAGAAACTCGCTCCTCCAGTCTGCCTACTTTCTCTTTCAACAGAGCAATGAGCTCGCACAGCCTTATGATGCTCGCAGGCCAGAAAGCTAATAAAAATGAACATAGCACATGTACACAGCAGGTCATCAACACAGGACCTTTCTCTGTCCATCTTCTCAGCGCTTGTTGACGTCCTCACCTCTGGCTTGGCTGATGAAATGGCATTGGCTTCTTCCATCGTTCACTTGCTGCTTGAAGGCTGCCCAAGTTCTGTGCTGCTGTTTAAGGGATGATTTGCGGTCTGCTAGTGGAAAAAGGACGCGGGTGGCGCTGTTGGTAAAACCTCAGCGCCTAGGACTTGCCGATCGCATGGTCGGCGGTTCGAATCCCCGCGGCGGGGTGAGCTCCCGTCGTTCAGTCCCAACTCCTGCCCACCTAGCAGTTTGAAAGCACCCTTAAGTGCAAGTAGATAAATAGGTACCGCTTTATAGCGGGAAGGTAAATGGCGTTTCCGTGTGCTGCGCTGGTGCTGGCTCGGCAGAGCAGCTTCGTCACGCTGGCCATGTGACCCGGAAGTGTCTCCGGACAGCACTGGCTCCCGGCCTCTTAAGTGAGATGAGCGCACAACCCTAGAGTCGGACACGACTGGCCCGTACAGGCAGGCGTACCTTTAGTGGAAAAAGGAACAAAACGCCTAAACCCCCAATTGTCTGAAAGCAATCTCAGGTCTCTTCAGCAAAGGACAGATGCTGCAACACTAAAGGAGGGATTCCTGCATCATTGTGTGGAAAAGACTTCCTGGTAGAAGAAGAAGAAGAAGAAGAAGAAGAAGAAGAAGAAGAAGAAGAAGAAGAAGAAGAAGAAGAAGAAGAGTAGTAGTAGTTTTGGATTTGATATCCCGCCTTTCACTCCCTTTAAGGAGTCTCAAAGCAGCTAACATTCTCCTTTCCCTTCCTCCCCCACAACAAACACTCTGTGAGGTGAGTGGGGCTGAGAGACTTCAAAGAATGTGACTGGCCCAAAGTCACCCAGCAGCTGCATGTGGAGGAGTGGAGACGCAAACCCGGTTCCCCAGATTACGAGACTACCGCTCTTAACCACTACACCACACTGGCTCTCCTGGTACCTGCAGGAGGCCCTCACCTGTAGAGTGCAGAGATAGATTGGGTATACAAAGAGTGAGACCATCTTTCAGGTATCCTGGTCCCAAGCTGTATTGGGCTTAATATGCCCAATACAATTACAATTACAATATAGCTACAATTAGCCTGGCGGCTAATTGGCAGCCAGCAGCTTGTACAATCGAGTAGGTCTATGCAGTAAATTTATGACAGAGAAAAATGGAACCTCAGACTTCTTGTCATGCCCCATAAATATGTCTCATCCTTAAAAAAGTCATCTAAGCCAAAGGTGGGGAACATTTTTCAGATGACCAATTTCGTATAAGTCCACATTCTAGAGAAAGAGTCCCTTTCATCTACTCATCAGCAGAAAGCTTCTTTCCTCTCTCCCCATCCCAGAGATGACTCTCCCAACCACATCAGAGTGTGTTAATTTCACACCATGGCAGGTTTTGGTGCATCTTCTCTCTCTGTAGGCAGCCAAGAACCCCAGTGAGCTGCTCCGCTTTGAATCCTGCTGACAACGTTGTCCCAACCAGGTTTGTTTTTAGCTTGATTGAAATTACTTATGCCATCTGAACAAGTCACCCTTCAAGGTAATCGGAGGAGTTGAATGCCACACTCTTGAATGACTATTATTTGCAAGGAAATTGCTAACCCCCTAGCAATTTCCCTTTCAGGCTGAAGAGCAGGTGATGTCTGCCAGCAGGCAGGCAAGGAAATCAAAACCGGGGAATAACTAAATAAGAGCCAGGTGCAGAAGGTGAGGTCCTTTGCTTAGTAGCAAACTTATAGCATTCACCTCCCCAGTCTGCCGTTTCACACCCTTTCAAATGCCTCTTTGTCAGGGACACCAAGATGGAGTTGCAAGGGGGTACTCACCAGAGCCAGACAGTGAATTTCTTTTTCTTTTGTTAAAGTCTCTACTCCTCATGGAACAAAAGTTGTTACGCAAAAAGTGCAGGCAACATTTGAAGCAGTAGCTTGGTGGGATGGAATCCTACTCCTGCCTTTCAATGCTTTCATCCAATGAGTGAAGTGAGAGGTGTGGTAGACAAGCACTGTAGAGAAATGAAGAGTCATATAACCCCAAGGTAAAGGTAAAGGGACCCCTGACCATTAGGTCCAGTCGTGGCTGACTGTGGGGTTGCGATGCTCATCTCGCTTTACTGGCCAAGGGAGCAGCGTACAGCTTCCGGGTCATGTGGCCAGCATGACTAAGCAGCTTCTGGCGAACCAGAGCAGCACACAGAAACACTGTTTACCTTCCTGCCAGAGTGATACCTATTTATCTACATGCACTTTGACGTGCTTTTGAACTGCTAGGTTGGCAGGAGCAATGGGTGCTCATCCCGTCTCAGGGATTCGAACCGCTGACCTTCTGATTGGCAAGTCCTAGGCTCTGTGGTTTAACCCACAGCGCCACCCGTGTCCCTTTAGAACCCCAAAGGAAGATGCAAAACAGCTTCAAAATGACCCCAGAAGTCCCTTCTCCAGACAAAGCTTTGCAAAGTAGCCCAGTGCTGCTATATTAATATTATTTGGTGAGCGGGAGGAACTGAGAAAGAGCACTGTATGGCTAACAATCCTGAGGTGTAGTCCGGTGTTGTAATCAAAACTTTTGATGTGTTATATCTTTTTAGGGAAACACAGGTGGACTGGGGGGTTGAGTAGCTTCATTGTAGCAGCCACGGGGGGGGGGGGGGGAGGAAAAGAAAAATGGGAAAATTCTTGTTGCTGCTGCCTGATAGAGGTCTGGAGGGCTGCATTTGACATATCGACGTCAGATTCTCTACCCCCGATCTATCAAGACTCAACAGATCTTCTCTCAATGACTCACACCCTTTCAAAAAAAATGATTATATTCAGACTAGACTATTGTACCACACTTTACATGGAGCTACCCTGGAATACAGTTTGAAAGTTTCAGGTGGCAGATGTTGAAGGCTGGGAGAGTTTCCGGGGCAGATTTTTTTTTTGGGGGGGGGGGCAATGACAAAGAAACAGAAGTCCAACTGCAGAAGTAGAACTCTGTTCATGCTGAGCTGGATACAAGCTATACTGTTTCTCTAATTTAATTATGATTTTTGATGTTTTGTTTTAAAATGGTTAAAAATTTTTTTGTAAGCTTCTTTGGCAGGATATTTTTATTTGGAAAGGCAGTCCAGAAGTTGATTTATTAAAGAATAAAATAAATAGCACATGGGCCACCTAGGTCAAGTTTATAAAATTATTCATGGCCTGGATGAAGTGGATAGAGAAAAGCTTATCCCCCTCACTCAGGACACTAGAACTCATGGGTATCCAATGAAGCTGAATATTGGAAGATTCAGGACAGATAAAGGAAAGTACTTGGGTGGCTTTAAAAGATGATTGGACAAATTCATGGAGGAGAAGGCTATTGATGTCTACTAGCCATAAGATCA
Source organism: Podarcis raffonei (assembly GCF_027172205.1). NCBI lineage: Eukaryota > Metazoa > Chordata > Lepidosauria > Squamata > Lacertidae > Podarcis > Podarcis raffonei. The sequence continues at coordinate 25,798,878 of NC_070616.1, forward strand.
AACCTCTCCATTCTTAAGGAAATCAGCCCTGAGTGCTCACTGGAAGGACAGATCCTGAAGCTGAGGCTCCAGTACTTTGGCTACCTCATGAGAAGAGAAGACTCCCTGGAAAAGACCCTGATGTTGGGAAAGACTGAGGGCACAAGGAGAAGGGGACAACAGAGGACGAGATGGTTGGACAGTGTTCTCGAAGCTACAAACATGAGTTTGACCAAACTGTGGGAGGCAGTGGAAGACAGGAGTGCCTGGCGTGCTCTGGTCCATGGGGTCACGAAGAATCGGACACAACTAAACAACTAAATAAAACAAAGCCATAATGGCTGTGCTCTGCTGCCCCCTATGGTCAGAGGCAATAATCCTTCTGAATACCGGTTGCTGGAAACCACAGAAAGGGTGAGGGCTCTTGTGCCCAGGCTCTGCTTGTAGGTTTCCAATAGGGTATCTGGTTGGCCACTGCAAGAGCAAGATGCTGTACTAGATGGGCCACTGGCCTCATCCAGCAGGTTTTCTTTATGCAATAATAATAATAATAATTTATTATTATATTTATTTAATTAATTAATTTCTATCCAGTTTTTTTTCCTGGCACTTAAAGATAAATAACAAAGGTGCCAGACAAACCTCCCTGGGTAGAACATTACACAAATGGGGAGACAGTGCAGACAAGGCCTGTTCTCGTCTTGCCGCCATCTGGATGTCAGGGACTGGAATGAAGAGGCAGAGGGATGGTGGAGATCTCTTCCCCCTTCTCCTGTAGCTGATGGGGGGCGGGAGAGAGAGAGAGAGAGAGAGAGAGAGAGAGAGAGAGAGAGACAGCTTTGAAATGCGGTCAAACTATGAGGAAGATCATGAGGTAGGGACAGGTGAGCAGCCAAGCTATGCAGAATTAGGAGAATTAAGGAAGGGGGGGGGAGAGAGCAGCCAGAGAACTATCACTTCAATAGACAGTGTAGAAGATCGTCCATCCCCTAGGATGCGACAGTCGTTGAGGGTACAAGAACAACATACGGAGCGACATTTGGCAATGGAAGGGGAAAGGAGGAGGAGCCAGACTGAGCAACTCCATCATGGAGTAAAGACTGGAATTCTTTCTTACTGCGGTGGTTGAATGAATCATACTTAAAACCTTTCTTGTTTTCTCCCGGCTCCTTGAAACCATTGGGAGGGGAGGGAGAGATTCCTCAGGCCTGACACCGTAAATCTTGTACAGTGGTACCTCTGGTTAAGTACTTAATTTGTTCCGGAGGTCTGTTCTTAACCTGAAACTGTTCTTAACCTGAAGCACCACTTTAGCTAATGGGGCTTCCTGCTGCAGCCGCGCTGCCGCTGCACGATTTCTGTTCTCATCCTGAAGCAAAGTTCTTAACCTGAGGTAATATTCCTGGGTTAGCGGAGTCTGTAACCTGAAGTGTATGTAACCTGAAGCGTATGTAACCCGAGGTACCACTGTAAAGGATTTCTGGAGGAGGGGTTTTACCATTGTCTCCTTCTTGCAAGGAGGCAATTAACAGCCCAGCCAGCTGTCCCCTCCCTGCTAGGTTGTAGCAGCCACAAGGGGCAAAGGTTGTCTTGACCGACCCAAGCAACTTGTCCGTGAGCATCCTTGAGCCTTACTGACTGAAACACAGCCAGCGCAACAGGACTCGACAGTGCTCTGGACACCCCATGAGATTCATCTGCTAAAACAGTGAAGTCAAGACCTTGGCGGATGCAAGCGATTTTATCCTCAAAATGTTTTGCGAACAAGTCACGCCGAGTTGGCGTTGGTTCTGTCACCTCCTTTGCGTCAGCCCCTCACTTCCGGAAAAGATCTGCTGTTCTTATGGCTACTTCTCACGCCAATGTGGCGACATCACGGGGCCCACCCAACCAGGAATTTCCTTTTTACAGATTTTCTGTGTTCTGCAACAGGCCAAGTATTTTCTTTGCAAGTGACAAGATACCGGTTTGAAAGCCCGTGATGTTCCGTTTGATCCGATTATCTCCTGCTTCCCCCACCAAACCCCACAAATAGCCCAGAGAATCAAATCTCCTCTTTTGAAGTCTTGACATTTGTAAATTGTTACGTGTGTGTATGGGGCATGTGCATTTCGCTTTTCACACTGAAATGTTCATCAAAGGCAGACAAGCTCCCTCACTGTAAAATCACATCGGCAGCCCGGCTCTCCGTATCTTAAGAACTCTACAAAGGAGAAGATAACGGAGAAACAGCAGTGGCTGGGAAACTTGAACCAGCATCTTCAATTCTCGCACTATGGCCAGTTGGATTTATCAGTTAAGCCAGCTGCAGTCGTTCAGACGGCAAACCCTTTATTTTATTGCAGTTAAGGTGGAAATGCATTTAGTGTCCGCTGTACAGATTAGACCCCGTTCAGTCTTTCTCGGTTTCGCAGAGTTTGCAGTTTAAGAGACATGAGAGAGATGTGAAGGTTCGTGTCAAGAGTCAAATATGATATTTCGGAATTCATTTATTGCCTGTTCATCCCACCCTCACCAGAGCAGCTTCGTCACGCTGGAGGTGTCTCCGGACAGCGCTGGCCCCCGGCCTCTTAAGTGAGATGGGCACACAACCCTAGAGTCGGACACGACTGGCCCGTACGGGCAGGGGTACCTTTACCTTTACCTGGGACACGGGTGGCGCTGTGGGTAAAACCTCAGCGCCTAGGGCTTGCCGATCGCATGGTCGGCGGTTCAAATCCCCGTGGCGGGGTGAGCTCCTGTCTTCGGTCCCAGCTCCTGCCCACCTAGCAGTTCGAAAGCACCCCTAAGTGCAAGTAGATAAATAGGTACCTCTTTCTAGCGGGAAGGTAAACGGCGTTTCCGTGTGCTGCGCTGGTGCTGGCTCGCCAGAGCAGCTTCGTCACACTGGCCACGTGACCCGGAAGTGTCTCCGGACAGTGCTGGCCCCCGGCCTCTTAAGTGAGATGGGTGCACAACCCTAGAGTCAGACACGACTGGCCCGTACGGGCAGGGGTACCTTTACCTTTACCTTTTTCCTCGCAGCAGAGCTCAGGGCAGTAAATTAATTTCCTCGCCACCATGGGCCGCACGCCATTCTGGGCAACCTTTCAGCGGCCGCATGCTGCTGGTGGGCAGGGCCAGAGGCAAAAGAGGGCGGAATAATTAATGTTAATTTTGCCTTTGTGTATCCCAAAAGCCCAGAGCATTTCTGTTACGGACGATAGGTGTAGAAATCCCACCCCCAAGTGAAAGTTGTTAATGTATGTAACAACAGCAGCAGCAATAATAATAATAATAATAATAATAATAATAATAATAATAATAATTTATACCCTGCCCATCTGTCTGGGTTTCCACAGCCACTCTAGGCGGCTTCCAACAGAAGATTAAAAATACATTAAAACATCAGCCATTAAAAAACTTCCCAAAACAGGGCTGCCTGCCGCTTTGAATCTGAAGCACTAGAAAGTGTGTGTGTGTGTGTGTGTGTGTGTGTGTAGCGGCTCCCGCACATTTCAAATGCTCTTTGGTTTTGCTGTTGTGAGCTGTCTGTCTTACTTTCACCCAAGTGGCTGGATACAAGGCAAATGATTTATTGAGGTTAATTCGCAGAACAAACCTATCCACACCTACTTAGAACTAAATCCCACTGAGCTCAATAGAACCTATACCAAGATAAATAAGCACAGGACTGCAACATGCATCTTCAAAAATCATATGCTGTCTACCCATCTTATCAGAGCTTCTGGTGGAATTCTTGCAAATATAGAGAAGAGAATCAATGCATGGGTTTAAATAAACACAAAACCATACATTTTTTTATTTTTATTTTTAAAAGGGAATCAGTTTTAGCCCTCTCTGATTTGCAGACTTTAAAAGAGAATTTGCTGTCTTTTGATCTGGCTTAGCTGCCTTGTATTTAGATGTCTCCCACCTGAAATGAAATTACGCCATGCTTCTTCTTGGTCCTGTTCTGCTCTCGCCCCCCCCCCCCCCCCGTTACAAAATTTCCATGGAAATAAAAGAAAGCAAATATTGTTCCCTCAGAGGATCTGATGAGTAATGTTGTTCCTGGCTGTCGCGGGTCAGTGTCTTCTGAAAAGGTCAGCCCAGAAGTTGTTTGTGGAAGCCAGAGATAATGGAGAATGCTGGCCCTGACTGCTTGCACAGGCAATGGCTGGGTTAGATGAGCCAGCCAGCCAGCAAGCTCCTGTCACTTTGGGGCTTTGTGGCGCCATAGCACCAGAATAAAGCATCATAGCAGTGGGTGATTGCAGGAGGTGGAAATATTCCAGGTATAAAAAAAAGGCCCTGGTGCTAACAGACCCCCACCCCTTTATAATAAATTTTATTAAATCTTCAGCAGTTTAACATATATATTTCAATACGCAGTGAATTTATCTTTTAAAAAACTTCCCATCCTATTTTCCATGGTGTTTTTATTTCTCTCTCTCTGCTGCACACCACTTTTGATCTCTCATACCATAACAACCACATTATCTAATTTCTTCTGTTGCTCATAATTCAAATCCTGCTCACGAGTTCATCATACTGTAGTATTTCCTTAAGTAGCCTGAAAAGGACTTCCATTCTTCCACAAAACAGTCATTGCTAGGTTCTCTTATTTTAGCTGTTAACTTTGCCATTTCAGCATAGTCCATCACCTTACTTATCCATTCTTCTTTAGTGGGAACTTCTTCTTCCTTCCTTTTTTGCATGAAGAATCCTAGCTGTTGTTGTTACATACATAAACAACTTAACCATCTTTTTTGGAACTTCTGATCCTATAACCCCTAAGAGAAAAGCTTTGGGATTTTTTTTGTTTTTTAAAAAGTAAAAACACTTTAAACAACTTTTTTATCTCATCATAAGTCATTCCCCAAAATGTCTCCTCGCTTTCTTACAAGTCCATCACATATGAAAAAAGATCCATGTATGATTTCCCCCTTTAAAAAATATACAGTCTCTACATCCCAGCAAAAGATGAGCCTGAAGGATTGAGTTGTTGTTGTTTAGTCATGTCCGACCCTTCGTGACCCCATGGGCCAGAGCATGCCAGGCACTCCTGTCTTCCACTGCCTCCCGCAGTTTGGTCAAACTCATGTTGGTAGCTTCGACAACACTGTCCCACCATCTTGTCCTCTGTCGTTCCCTTCTCCTTGTGCCCTCAATCTTTCCCGACATCAGGGTCTTTTCCAGGGAGTCTTCTCTTCTCATGAGGTGGCCAAAGTACTGGAGCCTCAGCTTCAGGATCTGTCCTTCCAGTGAACACTCAGGGCTGATTTCCTTCAGAATGGATAGGTTTGATCTTCTTGCAGTCCATGGGACTCTCAAGAGTCTCCTCCGGCACCATAATTCAAAAGCATCAATTCTTCAGCAATCAGCCTTCTTTATGGTCCAGCTTTGAAGGGGTTACCCCTCCCTTAGGTCCCCCCAAACCTTCTCTTCTCCCCAGTTTCTTTATGGTCCAGCTCTCACTTCCATACATCACTACTGGGAAAACCATAGCTTTTACTATACGGACCTTTGTTGACAACCCTGTATTCTTAGTAAGTTCTAAAATCTGCAGAAGATGCAGAGGGTTCATAGAATCATAGAATTGTATTGTTGGAAAGGACCACAAAGGTTATCTAGTCCAACCCCTTGCAATGCAGGAATCTTTTTCCCAACACGGGACTCAAACCCATGATTCTGGGATTAAGAATCTCATGCACTACCAGCTGAGGTACTTCTGAGAAATGGATCTTCATTTTCTCATTCCCCCCTTTTTTTCTTCAAAATTAAAACAAGACATATTATCCAAAAACATATCATCCTTGTTTCCCCCCCTCATTTTTCCTCCCTCCCCCCACCCTCCCACACAAAACCCCCCTGCCCCCACCCCGACTTCCCTCAGTTCCAGTCTTTGGTTTCTCTGAGACTGCTGTTTTCTGCATGTTCTGCATGCAGTCCATGAGACTCTCAAGAGTCTCCTCTAGCACCATAATTCAAAAGCATCAAATCTTCAATGATCAGCCTTCTTTATGGTCCAGCTCTCACTTCCATGCATCACTACTGGGAAAACCATAGCTTTAACTATATGGACCTTGGTCGGCAAGGTGATGTCTCTGCTTTTTAAGATGCTGTCTAGCTTTGTCATTGCTTTTCTCCCAAGAAGCAGGCGACTTAATTTCATGACTGCTGTCACCATCTGCAGTGATCATGGAGCCTAAGAAAGTAAAATCTCTCACTGCCTCCATTTCTTCCCCTTCTATTTGCCAGGAGGAGATGGGACCAGTGGCCATGATCTTAGTTTTTTTGATGTTGAGCTTCAGACTATATTTTGCGCTCTCCTCTTTCACCCTCATTAAAAGGTTATTTAATTCCTCCTCACTTTCTGCCATCAAGGTTGTGTCATCTGCATATCTGAGGTTGTTGATATTTCTTCCGGCAATCTTAATTCCGGTTTGGGATTCATCCAGTCCAGGATTGAGTTACGCTCCTTTAAATAGACAAAACTGCCACCTACTGAGTCAGACCATTGGTCCATCTAAGCCATCCTTGGCCAATTCTGGCTAGCAAAGACTGTCCAATGGAGAGAGTTCTTTCCCATAACATCCTACCTTTATCTACGTAGAGATTGCAGGGATAAAACCTGGGGCCTTCTGCATGCAGAGCACAAAGTCTTATCTACCATTGAGCAATGATCCTTCTCCATGGTGTCATTCAAAGCATGTTAACTTAGAAAGAAGTACCATTGGATAGGGTTGTATTAAAATATGAACTGAATGGAATTATTCCTCATCTCTAGGTGAGGCCTTCCAGAGAGAGAGAGAGAGCAGGCTAACTTACATACCCTCCAACATTTTTCCGATGAAAATAAGGACATCCCATTCCATAATGATAATTTTACTATTTATCACCCATGCATCTTACTGCGTTGCCCCAGCACTCTGGTCATATATAAAAACATAATATATATAACATATGGGAAAACATAATAAAACATTAAACATTTAAAAACCTTCCCTATACAGGATTGCCTTCAGATGGCTCGGGGATTGGTTAACTCCATACCCTCCAACATTTCTCCAATGAAAATAGGGACATCCTAAGGAAAAATGGGACATTCTGGGATCAAGTCAGAAAGTGGGACTGCTTCTCTAAATCAGGGACATCCCTGGAAAATAGGGGCACTTGGAGGGTCTGAACTTACATAGAAATAGTTTTGGGAATGTGGACATATTTTCAAACCCATAAAAAGGATTTTTTGGGGTGGTGGCTGGGAAGGGGAAGCGTGGGGAATAAGACAGTTTATACACCAAGGGAAAATGATCTGCCTGCTTTCTCCAAAGTAAACCGGAGGAACAATGTAAGCCAATGTCTCTGGGTAGCTTGTGTATATTTATATAATGGGAACAATCATTTGTGGCTTTGCAGATCCCCAGCTTCCCAGTGGAATGCGTCTGGTTTTGAGGCAAGATTGTTTCAAAGCATTCCTGAGGAGATAAAGTTCAGGGGGCACTGAAACCAATATTATCGTTTGGGTCCATATATATAACAAGCATTGGCCAAGAAAACATTGAGGGCCTCTCTCCCTTCCCCCCTATTTTGCCTGCTAAAGAACTGAACTTTAGCTACCCACAGGAATTTCTCAGCTCGTTCTAACATGCACCTTCTGAGGTGGCATAGATTTCTCATGTGATTGTACAACTTCAGAATGCATACAGGTTCGTTACTTGTAGGAAAGAACTTGAAGTACAGAGTTCTGGTTGCCGGACCTAAAAACAACAACAACCAGGGAAGGGCAATCAAAATGATCAAGGGGATAGAGAAACTCCCATTTGAGGAAATGTTATAAAATTTGGGGCATTTTAGTTTGGTGGAGGAAAGTCAGCAAGGAGGGACATGGTAAGAGGTGTATCAGAATATGTGTGGTGTGAAGTCAGTAGGCAGAGAAAATTAGACAACTTTCTAGAGGATAAGGCCTATCAACGACTGCTAGTCAAGATGACTGTGTACTATTTCCAGTTTTGGAGGTGGCATGCCTATGAAAACCATTTTCTGGGGAGGAAGAAGAAGAGTTTGGATTTAATATCCCACTTTATCACTACCTGAAGGAGTCTCAAAGTGGCTAACATTCTCCTTTTCCCTTCCTCCCCCACAACAAACACTCTGTGAGGTGACTGAGCCTGAGAGACTTCAGAGAAGTGTGACTGGCCCAAGGTCACCCAGCAGCTGCATGTGGAGGAGCGGAGACGCAAACCCGGTTCACCAGATTACGAGTCTACCACTCTTAACCACTACACCACACTGGCTCTCCAGAGCACAAGTAGAGAGAGCCCTGCTTATAGGCATCCATTGCATCCTCGTTATGTCATCTGGCAGAGCTTTTCTGGGTTGTATGGGGCCTTTTACAGGCTGGCCCAAAGTAGAACCAATGGTAGCTCTCTGTGACTTGTTTGCAAAGCATTTTGAGGATAAAATTGCTTGCATCCACCAAGACCTTGACTCAGCTGTTATAGCAGATGAATCTCATAGGGTGTCCAGAGCACAGTCTAGTCCTGATGTGTTGGATGAGCTTCAGTTGTTAAGGCTTGAGGATGTGGACAAGGTGCTCGGATCAGTCAGGGAGACCACTTGTGCTCTAGACCCTTGCCCCTCTTGGCTGATAAAAACCAGTGGGGAGGGAGCAGCTGGCTGGCAACATGAGAACGGGCCTTCTCTGCAGTGGCTCCCCATCTGTGGAATGCTCACCCCGGGGAAATTTACCTGGTGCCTTCATTATATACCTTTAGGTGCCAGGCAAAAATGTTCCTTTTTAACCAGGCCTTTGGTTGACCTGATAGACATCCTATAACCCTTTTAAAATGTGGCTCTTTGAGGGGGGTGTTGTTATTGGGTTATTGTTTTTATTTTTATTTTATCTATTGTGATCTTTTCTGTGAACCGCCCTGAGACATCCAGGCATAGGGTGGTACAGTGGTATCTCTGGTTAAGAACTTAATTCGTTCTGGAGGTCCGTTCTTAACCTGAAACTGTTCTAAACCTGAGGTACCACTTTAGCTAATGGGGCCTCCCGCTGCTGCCGTGCCACCGGAGCACGATTTCTGTTCTCATCCTGAAGCAAGGTTCTTAACCTGAGGTACTATTTCTGGGTTAGTGGAGTCTGTAACCTGAAACGTCTGTAACCTGAAGCGTCTGTAACCTGAGGTACCACTATATATAAATTCAATAAATAATCTGGTTAACCACTATAAGAGTAAAGTGCTGGACTCTATGGGCCTTTGGTCTGGTCCAGCAGAGCTCTTCTCATTTTCCTATCAACATGCAGAATCTCCATGGACATGGACAGCTGACTCAGACCTTGTAGATTTTGATTAGCTCTTAATATTGCATGTTCTGTGCTAAATCTCAATGATATCCATTTCTACACTTTGTGAAGAAATATAGCTGTTGCCATAAAGATTCATTTCCCCCCGTTCTTTGGGGACATGGCCAAAGTGTTCTGAGAAGATCTGAGCCGTAACCAAGCGTCTTGTTGTGAAAATATTTGACAGTGTCAGTCCATGCTTATTGTTTTCATTGACTTGCAGCGCTTCTTCAGAAAACCGTCATGCCTTCATCCACAGGGCCTTCACTTCATTTGCTATCAGTTGCTCTCACTGGCTCTCTGATTGGCTTCATCTGCTGTTGAGTTATCCTATCAAAGGCAGGTCTAGGGGAGCACGACCAGTGAGGTTGCACCGGGCACAGAGCTTCTGGGGTGCTGCAGCAGGCACCAGAACGATGAAATTCACAGGAAGGCAAAAGACGAGGTGTGTGTGTGTCACAGATTTGGGTATCACACGGGGTGCCAGTGAAATTTGAGATGCCAAGGTCCACTATCAATCCTATTCACTCTGTGAGTGGGGTCACCATGTGACTAACTCAGGAAAGAGGGGTTGACTAACTCTGGAACGTAGGAACTTCTGTCCACTTGGGAAAGCGGGAAGCTGTGAAACAATCTTTATTTGATTTCCAGAACCAGGAAGATGGAATTATAGCTGTGGAAATTTCACAGAAACAGATGTACATGTCCTGATTTGAATAAGGAGTTAATAAAACATTTTCACGCGCACCTCATAAATAATTTCCTACACAGAGAGCAAGGTTTCTTCAGAGCCCTGCCAAACTGGTGAATGACTGAGGAAGCGGGGGGTGTTTGTCTTAGTGCCCATGATTTATGAGACAAAATGTCCCATCTTTGGGTCTGTATGCAGAGTTTGGCAGTATGTCTCTGAATACCAGTTGCTGGTAGAGTTGCCACCTATCCCTAGAAAAATGGGATTGCACCATTTTTGGACAGAAGTGTCCCCTGTCCTGTTTGGACAAATAGGACACATTTTCACCCATATTTGAGCTCAGCCACTTGAGTTGCTGTTGGTGCAGCTGATGAGGAGCCTGGCCTAGCACAAGAGACAATAGAGAGAAGGGGGAAAGAGTGACCTCTTCTTTCTCCCTCACCCCTCCATCCTTCCCTCTCACTGGTACTCCTCCTCAGCTACCACCTGCCAGTCTAGCATAGTGTGTGTCTGCTGCTGCTTGGCCCCCTCTGCCACCCCTCCTCGCCCCTCCTCCTCCTCTGCGCTTGAGTCTTTTCTGATGCCAGCATGGATGAGAGGCCGGAACCATAGCTTGTCACCTGTGGGAGCCAGCTGTCTTCCCCTGGCCCCTGCCAGTCTTCGTGAGTCAAGGGGAAGAGCGGGGCCCAGGTGGTGAGGGAGGTGGGAGGCCAAATGAAGGAAACCCCCCATCCACAAAGGTGGGGGGTTTGGTGTCATGAGAGTGTGCGTGCCCCACAATCCCCACCCCAATCTGCCCTTTATTTTGCCTGACCTGTTCTGTATTTTGCCCGACCAAAGGTGGCAACCCTTGTTGTTGGGAATCACAGGTAGGTAGAGCACTGTTGCGCTCGAATCCTGCTTGCAAGATTCCCATGGGCATCTTGTTGACCACTCTGAGAACAGAGTGCTGGACTAAATGGGCTTCTGGCCTCATCTAGCAGCCAGGTTCTTTTGGTGATCCTTGAGTGTTCAACCACTTTAGTAGATATGGCTTCAAAAAAGATACCCTAGGAGTAGTAGGGTTGCAAAGGTACTGAAAACTTCTTGTGGAAGAACCTCAAGCCCTCCATTGAACCAGAGAGAAAACAGCTCAGGGCCCCATAATATTGTTCAGAAAATGTATTATCTTTGTATCTGCAGTCGACAGGAAAGAATACTGTGAATGGGGCCTGCTACACTTCCCAACATGCCATTTTTCTTGTAAATTGTCACCACTCCCACCACTGAGCATCTGCCATATGAGCCTACAGTCTGAAATGTACAGTTCATCCCACACACTCTGTGAAAAGTAAGCAACTTCTAGGAGTTGAGGATGCAGTAACTGGAATATGTTCCTGTTTCGTGTGTAGTGTCCGAAGACATTTAAATGCCTGAAGAAAATAATTCAAATGGTGCCTGGCCTAGCATGGTAGCAAAAATATATAATATTGATTAGCCTGGCCAGTTATCATTCATGCTTTGCAATGCCTAGACTGAGTTATTGCAGTGTGCTCCTTATGGGGCTGCCCTCGCAAACAAGGATGGGCAAATCTGCCCATTTTGATTTCTCTCAGTTACTCATTTCCCACTCTTAAGTTCAGTTATCCACATTTCCACATCAGTTTGCATTTTTAAAAAGTCCTCATAAAAACTCATCAGCATTTTAGTGTGAAATTCTTCTCATTTGTAAGCAAATTACATAATGTACATATTTGAAGGGCAATTTCCTGTAATATAATGCATTTTTGTATGTTATCTCCACTAATGTATCCATTTTTACACACACTTTACTCCAGTATATGCATTTTTTTAAAGGTACAACTTACTTAGCTGGAGAACTGCAATGCAAAATTTGGAGCAGTGCAAATTTCAAATGATGACTTTGCCTCTGTTTGCATATCGTTTTGGGAAATGCAAATTAAGTAGGTTGCCTTTAAATATGAAATGGCTCAGACTTCACCCTCATTACTTGAAGATAGTTCAGAAACTGCAGTTAGTTCAGGACGTGGTAGCCAGCTTACTGAAAGGAACCAGATAAAACAATTTTGTGTTTGAAACATCTGGACTAATCAGGTTCTGGTTGCTACTGGAGAAGGTGCCTTTTCATTGGCTTCCCAACTCTAGAATTCTGCACGCAGAAGGTCCCATCAATCTCTGGCAACTCCAGGTAGGTCTGGGAGAGAACACTCACCTGAATTCTTCCTTCCATTTCCATTACATAGTCTACCCACCCAGTGAACCGCTAGTGATGAATTGCTGATTCACCAAGACTCTGAATCTTTTTCTGATTATCTCCTTTCTCTCCCTTTTCTTATGGGCTTTCCCCCCTTCACTTTTTTTTGTTGAGTGATGATTGTCTCTTGTGACCTTCAAAAGGAAAAAGAAAGGGGGTCTGGCTGCAGAAAACCTCCGATTCATGTTTCACTTCATGATAGAAATGCAAGGGAAAGGGACGTCAAACGACATGAAGTTCCCCAAGGGCATAGAATTTAATTATAGAAAAGTCTGCTCCCTTCTCCTAAAAATAAAATAGAAAAATCTTAAAATAATGAATAATGTTACTTACAGAGGGATGTGTGAGTGTGTGTGTGGAAATGATGAGGAAGACGCAAGAGGGAGAATTTATAATCCAGGGGATGGAAAGCAATTAAGGGACTGTGCGTGTGTTTTCTCGTGAAAAGTTATTGAGTAGGCTGTTGAGTTGTACATATTTTACAGCTTCAATTAGCCTACATCACTGCCCCTTTCTTCCTCCTCTTGCTCCTCCTTTTCTCCTACCCCCCCGAACTTCATAGCAATCAGTCAGCATGCAATTATTACTGTAATTGTCCCGCTGCGCATTCGACAGAACATAATAGCAATCTACAGTGAGATAAAGTCGAAGGATTCAGAAACCAAAGTTTCTTGCTGTGGATGGACGGCCTCTCAAAGTTGAGTGATATAAATGTATCATAAGGTCACATTACTATGGCATTTAAAACAGGTTCAGGGGGAAAGCAACCACCACCTGTAATTAGGTGAAGTCTAGAGTACAGGTGGGGGAGAAATCTGATTCAGTTCCCATTTAAAGGTGATCCTACCTGATTTTCACAGCCATCCTTGAAATTTGCATTGCAATGGTTTTTGTTTTTGTTTTTTTTGCAGCCAAGAAATGTGGACAAGAATGGCATTTACTGGGGCGCAGTGTGCATAGAAATTCCTGTATTAGTAAGAATAACATACAAAGGTTGTGTTTTGCTTTGGGTATCGGTTCAAGAAGTGTGAACTAGGCAGTTTCTCATTAAAATGCAAACAGAATTGAATTTCTCCTCCACCACTACATCTGTGTCCAAGAATATGGAAAGTGGCCCTAATGTACGGCAGCAGAAGCAGGTGATAACATCTTATCGCTGCTTGCCATGAAATGTTGACAAATCCTTGTAACCTTCCATGACAGGTCGAGGGATGGCGTGCGAAAATGCAGCAGTTCCATGACAGGCCTGTTCCTGTCAGTTCCATCTGTAATTCTCCAGTTCACTTCCCTGAATATGTATGTGTGTATATGTCTGTCTGCGCAAGGACAACAACAACTGGAAATGACGAGTGCAAATTGATTGTCCTATAACTGTGCCCTGCCTTCTCGCAGCTGTAATGGGGTGTCAGGTGATGTCACACCAGTGGAGGAACAGTAGAGAGCAGCGAGGCTGCAGAGGCAAAAATTGCATCCAAAGAAATAAGAGAAACTGGGGACCCAAAACTGTCCGTCACTCCAGCTCCAATAGATAGCCAAATAAATATTTCCGAGTGACATCTTTACAGCTCTGACGGAGAATGGTTTCATCTGAAGAAGGCAGTGCATTTACGCAGCACTCTTAACCCACGTTTTTATGTTTTTTACAAACCCAGACAATGTCTTTCTACTTAGAACTGAAAGTGAGGGTGATAGGTTGCGTTCTCCTGTTCATATTTATTATTCTGATGGGCTAGCAAATCTTGAGCAGATATCGTTTTCATCTTTTTTCCCATTAGAAAATGTTTCCCTGGCACACATGGTAATACTTATCTGCCCTCCCCCGTGGTGGTCCTGTGACTTTCCCTCTCCTCCTCCTCCTTGTCAATTCTAGCAAGATGGGATTTGCCACAGGCTGGGCTAATCTAGTCTCATTCCATGGCTTAAAGACCTGTTCTATTGCTACTTGATGAGCAGAAAGGGCATATTCATAAGTCTGATTAAAGGGACAGGTGGAGCCTCTGCAGAACCGTATGTGTGTGTGTGTGTGTGTGTGTGTGTGTGTGTCCATCCAAGAAGCCCAGGATTCATGGCCTGCGGCATCCATCTTGGGTAAAGAAAATGAGGTTAAGCAGCACTGTTCAGGGCTGGACTGAGGAGGAATGGTGGGAGCTGCCCCGCCCTTCTCCTGAACCTTTCCAAGAGCAGGAGGATAGTATTGATTTAGAACAGTGGTTTGCAGAGGGGCATAGTCCAGAGGGGAAAAGCTGGGAAATACTGGGTGAGGAACAGCTAGAAGAGGAAACACCAGGAGAGAGAGAGCTGGCAGATTCAGTGTCTCCCCTTCGCCTAAAACTAAGCAGAGAACTCAGCGGCAACAAGCTCAGATTACCCAACGTAGGAGTGACGTAGATTAATAGGGACAGAGGGGTAAACCTAAACTGGGAGCAACTCCATTTGTAGAGAGATATGCATTCCTTTGTCTCTCGCTGTGATTATTAAAGAAACTAACTGGTAAGAATGCTCATTTTGTTTGATCTGCTTATTTACTGCCACCGGGGGGAGGGATCTAATTCCCTGAAGCCTGACAAGCACCCAGATTACTTTATCAGATTCCTCTGCCCATTTTCCAGTTATAGAGTCAAGTGCTCAGGAGGCCCTCCTTGACCCAGCTGACCCTGGCTTTGAAATGCGGGTGGCTAACTGTTTCTGTCCCATGGGTGATATTCACTCTTGATGGGCCATGCACCAGTGATGAGTGTGCCCACCCCACACTTTTGGACACACAGCGGTGGCTCCTCAGCTGTTTGGTACAGATTACTTGAGGATGGGAGTTATTGTCTTCTCCCTGTTCATCAGGTGATTTATCAGATAACAGGGAGGGGGCAAAGTACATTTCCATCAGGATGATGCACTGGGTGGAGAGGTTCAAACCATTGCTGCCCAAATTGGGGGGAGGCTTGGCATTGGCAGAACAAGTTGCTTGGGGGACTGTATCTTGTTAGCCCCCCCTGCCTTTATTATTGTTGTTAATTTATTGCATTTTACATCTCAACTTTTTCTCCATGGAGCTCAAGGTGGTGACATGGTTCTTCCCCATCTCATTTAACCTCCCACCCCAAGGCAACCCTGTGAGGAAGATCAGGCTGAGAGGCAGTGACTGATCCAAAGTCACCCAGGGAGCTTCATGGCTAGGTGGGGACTTGAACCCTGTTCTCCCAGGTTCTAGCACAATATTGCACAACACGAGCAACTTTAAAGCAACTTTTGGAACTCGCTCCCAAGAGGCCTGTCTGGCTCAGATCCCATTCACTTCCAAAAGAGGCAACAGGGACCTTTTCCTTCTGCCTTGTGACTCTCCAAAATGTTTTTCCTCTTAGTAATTTTTTTTTTAAAAAGTATGTGTGTACTAGTTTCATTACCCAGTTTGGGGGTGGGGGTGGAATAGGTCTCTGCCATGGATGTCCATTTTGTATCGTCTTAAATTTCATCTTCTATTAGCTTGCCTATTAGCCAACTCCCTCAGCTGTTCCTTATAAGGCTTGATTCCCAGGCTGTTTAACATCTTGGTCCTCCTTATCTGCACCCATTCCAGCTTATCAATATCCTTCTTAAACGGAGGTGCCCAGAACTGGATACAGTACTCCCATACAGTGCACTACACTGTCTATAATCTCCCTGCAAACAAATCAGGACAAAGGATCTCTAAAGGTCTGGAAACACCCACTTCTGTAGAAGAGAAGTGTACAGTGCCTTTTTTCATCTGGACTGCACTGGAGCATAGTTCCGGCACCTCTCAATTGAGCATCATTGCAAGCTGGTGCTCCCCCCACCCACTTCTTTATGTACTTCTGAGAAGCCCAAAACAAATATTTCAAATCAAGACAAAAGCTGTCCAGTGTCCACAAGTCTATAGCCAGGCCTCCACCGTTCCATGTGTGTAAGAGCCGTTCCATGCTACCCTAGCCATCTGTTTGAATCTAAGACAACAAGGGAGGCAGGGGCACATTTATTTGACCTGCACTGGAACCAGGGGTAACCCTCCAAACCAGCTAGGGAGACAGCTTGCTGTACATTTTAGCCCTTTCGCAGGCAGTGAACGCGGCTGTTGTCAAACCGGCATCTGTTCAGAGCTGACCCGAGTCATCCAGCGACTTACTGCGAGAACTTCCTGGTGAGTTCTGGCATCAATCTTTCTTGAAAAGAAAGTACAGTGGTACCTCTGGTTATGTACTTAATTTGTTCCAGAGGTCAGTTCTTAACCTGAAACTGTTCTTAACCTGAAGCACCACTTTAGCTAATGGGGCCTCCTGCTGCTGTCGTGCCACCGCCACATGATTTCTGTTCTCATCCTGAAGCAAAGTCCTTAACCCGAGGTACTACTTCTGGGTTAGCGGAGTCTGTAACCTGAAGCGTATGCAACCTGAAGCGTATGTAACCCAAGGTACCACTGTTCTGGAAGTGTGTATATTGTAATGGTTGTCTCACAAACTGCCTTGAGTCCTTATTCACCAGAAAGGGTGGAACAGGATTGAATAAAGAAGCCATGCTTTTTTAAAGCAAGCTAGAAAATAACAGTGCTGCCTAGTTGCTGCCTCCCGTATCTTTGATACACACGAAACAGAACAGAGTGCTTATTTTGCAGGAATAACACCAATCTATAAAACTGTTATTATCTTTCTCTCCCCCACCCCCTGCTTTCTTCTCTCTGTTTGGCAGACCCCCACCCGAGTGCCCAGCTCCAAAATGGTCCATTTTTGTTCACTCACCAGCCATTATCTCCCTGCCAAAGAGATCCATCACCATCCACACAATGAGGACACTGGGCAAACATTTTGGACACCTGGCGAGGGAATTATCAGACCTTCCTCATGGGAGAAGAGGGAGCTGGAACAATCCTATCTCTCTTCCCTGCATCTCATAGCTGTCGTGTTCTGTGAGAAGGGCTGTCATTCTTGTCCAAATAGATGTGTTTGCTTCAACACGAGCAGCGGGAACGAAAAGGGGGGTCTGGTTCTGCTACATGGCAACTGTATGCACAAGGGAGGTATTATTACTCCCTTTGCGGTGATTATTCCCACCACTCAGAGCATAAGAACTTCCTTAGACCAGAAAAAATATATATGTTCCTGGCTTCATTTGTTGGTCATCATGGGCCTCTGGGGCTGTCGCTCAAAAAGGGCAAAAGACTTTCACAAATTCTCTTCCTGACTTGGATAAATCCAGATTAATCCCAAGGCTCCTCCAGCTTCTATGCTGGCTGTATTTTTTTTATAAAAAAAAACATTGCAGCTTTTACGTGCATCTCCTTATTCACATTGCTGTAATGACTCAAGATGAGGTTCGCACCCCCCCCCCAAAAAAAAGATTCTATAGCTGTTACTTCTGCTACACTCTACTTTTGTCTTTGTTTGGGGAAATGGATGGGCAGGTAGTTCCCTCGACGGCTGTATTTGGCCCAAGGGCTGCTAGCTGCCAACCTTTATATTCTGAGCAGCACCAGACACACTACTAGTGCTAAGCAAATGTCCCTAAAAGTAACAGTGGCAGAATTAGGATGTGGTGGCAGAAGTAGAATCGGGTGTAAATACTGCAATTAAGATCCATTGCACAAGACCTTGCACAATGTATGACCCTCCAAACCAGGCATAGGCAAACTTGGCCCTCCAGATGTTTTGGGACTACAACTCCCATCATCCCTAGCTAACAGGACCAGTGGTCAGGGATGATGGGAGTTGTAGTTCCAAAACATCTGGAGGGCCAAGTTTGCCTGTGCCTGCTCCAAGCTAAAAGCAGCTCACAGGACATGTCTTCTAGCTTGCGTCTGCTTCCTAAGCTCTCTAGTTTGCCACTCCAGGCAGGCAGCAGATATAAAACATGTATGACAACACAGAAAGGGACTATAAAAGGTTGGTGGAGAGTGATTGGCTTGGTGTTCAGACCTGATTTATCATATTAAGATGTATTTATGTGTCTGGTAAGAGCTGCTATAAATCCCCCTTCTGGTCTGCTCTTAGCTTGCCATAGATTTTCCAGATGCAAAGGAAGCTCCTTTCTGTCAGCCTTATGAAAAGCTGCACCTGCCCAAAGTCCCTCTTTTATGCAGCTGATGAAGGCACAGGAACTCTGTCGCGATAGGCACCTGGTCGCTATTCAATACAGGTCTCTAAAACAGTGGCTTCTAAATGGTGTGTTTGGGTACTACCAGGTCTCTTGAAAGCTTCTCTGAAGATACACAATGAGAACTAGCAACAGAGGACAAGGTTTCCTGAAAGGCAGCAATTGCATGGTAGCAGGGCAAAAAAAATTTTTTTCCTTCCAGTAGCACCTTAAAGACCAACTAAGGTAGCAGGGAATACTGAGTGTGCTTGGAATTTGCTGGGATATGCTGCCAATTCCATATACTCCAACTGTCCCTACTTACACTGTATAATCCTTAGTTTCAGGTTCTGATCCTCAATAAGTCATTGTCCCTATTCTGTCCCTATTTTGTTTTCCCCTTTTGGGAAAAATAAAAAGGTGTTATGGTGAGTTTCTAGTGATATCATAAATCACAGGTTTTCTGTTGAGTATATACATTTTTGTTAAACAACAAATAAATCCTTCAAAGTTCATCCTGATCTGGTCTCTAGCAGCTAGGTTCCTTACGGCTCATCCATACTTCTGCTTAACCTGCTGCTTTCTGCTGGGAAAACCCCCACTTTACCGCTGAATTGGAGCAAACGCCAAACAGGTTTTCCATGGATTTACATGTCAGGGACTGGCTGGATGAAGAAGACTGGTGGGAGCCACCAGCCCAAGAGCTCCCCAGGGAGGCCTCTGAAGATGACACCTTAGAGCTTGGACATCCTGCTTTTCCTTAGGATGTCCCAGTTTTCATCATAGAAATGTTGAAGGGTATAGAGTTATGCGACACCCCCAAGCCAAGGAGATAAGTAACTATACAACCTTTAGAAGACATCTGAAGGCAGCCTTATAGAGGAAAGTTTTGTCATGTTTAATGTTTTATTATGTTTTTATATATGTTGAAAGCCGCCCAGCATGGCTGGGGGAACCCAGTCAAATGGGTGGGGTGCAAATCATTATAATCATGATTATGGAAAAGAATGTCCCTATTTTCATCAGAGATATGCTTGAGAGAATGCACCATTACAGTGGTACCTCTGGTTACAAACTTAATTCATTTCGGAGGTCTGTTCTTAACCTGAAACTGTTCTGAAACTGTTCTTAACCTGAAACTCTCCGTTCTTAACCTGAAACTGAGGTACCACTTTAGCTAATGGGGCCTCCCGCTGCTGCTGCGTGATTTCTGTTCTCATCCTGAGGTAAAGTTCTTAACCCGAGGTACTACTTCTGGGTTAGCGAAGTCTTTAACCCGAAGGTTTTGTTTTTGTTTTTCAGGTTC
The DNA here is from genome assembly GCF_027172205.1 of Podarcis raffonei. NCBI lineage: Eukaryota > Metazoa > Chordata > Lepidosauria > Squamata > Lacertidae > Podarcis > Podarcis raffonei. The sequence goes on from NC_070616.1 coordinate 25,818,517, forward strand.
TTTAAAAAAAATTAAGTAATTCAACAAAAATATTATCTTAAAACATATAATCCTTAACCTCCCCATTTCCCCCCTCCCTCTCATAAAACAACTCCCTGTCCCTGCCCCCCGCCCCCGACTTCCCTCAGTTCCGATCTCTGGTTTCTCTATAAATGCTATTCTCTGCATGTTACAGAATTGTATAAGTTCTTAATTTTTCTAACTGATTATTATCAATAAAAAGTTTGTGAGTGTTTATTCAAAGCCTGCCAAGGAGTCCAATTCACTTTGTTGCATCTTTAGATACTTTGTAAAAGGTTCCCTTTCCCATTCCTCTTTAAAGTCACAGTTATCCTTGTCCTGTAATTTATGTGTCAATTTTGCCAGTTCTGTATAGTCCATCAGTTTCTCTTGCCGTAATTTAGTCGGGATTTCCTCAGTCTTCCATCCTTGTGCTATTAAGACTCTCGCTGCTGTTGTCGCATACATGAAGATATTTTTCAACTTCTTTGGCAGGTCTTTCCCTACAATCCCTAACAGAAATGCTGTTGTAACCCAAGGTGTTTGTAACCCGAGGTACCACTGTACTAATACCTACCAAGCAGAGAGCCAATGAGCAAGCTGGTAGATGCACCTACAGCTTCCCCTTCTCATCACCCCCCGGGCCAGAGTGAGAAGCAGGATATCTAGAAAGCTGCAACAGGAAAGAGCAGCCCTCAATGACCTCATCATCATAAGCTTCCAGCAGCTTCCACCATATGTAGAAACAGCTTATTAGAGACGTGAGCGCCTACATAGGGAGCTGCTGCTGCCGGTCAAGATGGAGCAGAGACAGCCCCTCCGTTCCTTCGGTGGTCAAATATCTTGCCTGTTTGCTTGGGATTTAGCCAGGGAGTGATGGTTTAATACAGTGTTTTATCCCTAACCCCCCAAGGTGAAGACTAATCTTCTTTACAGCAGTCCAACATGCTTAATCTGGTTTCAGTTTATCTGCACATCTGGGTGGCGGGGAGATTTGAGCAAGCACCAGGCAACAGGAATGTTGCTGACATCGCCACAGGGAGGGGGAAAGGGGCAGCTATTTGGATGGGCCTAGGTCAATCTTTTCTTTGCGCATTTGTCAAACCCGGGCGCTGCAGCTGATCTAATTTTACCCCTTCCCCTGTAATTAAGAGCAAATTCTTCTGAGTGATGGTTTGCTTGCCTCCCTTTTCATTTCCTTAAGAGCTGATGTTTGCTTGTGGAGTGATTAAAAAGAAAAGAAAAGAGCAAGTTGCATAGATGTTTTGAGTTTGTTTATTTGCTTGAGGTATTTTTTAACTCACCCTTCAGCTGAAAATAGCCCAAGTGGCTAACAAAGTTTTTTAAAACAACTTAAACAGAGCACACAAAAAGCCCACAAAACAACAACGAAACAACACACCAGGATGCCCAAAGTATCAGCATCAGCAAAGCTAGGAAATCCTGTAAGTAGCATGTCTATTTTTTTCTACTCTGCATTTAGGGTGGAAGAAAGTATACATCTGACTAAATAAATACGATTGCTCCTCGCTGCCGAAGCATTGTGTGGAATGGATAGAGGAGCACCTTTGTTCCACACATTATGGCATTTTGGGGTAACTCTCTATACCAGGGGTGTGTGTGCACACAACATCGCTCCCTCTAATAGCAAACTCAGTTGGTGAGTACAGAGATGACTTTACTCAAAATGAAAGGCGCTGACCAACGAGAGGGTGGTATTGGCATTCTCGAGAGAATTCTGAGGATTTCAGAGTGAAAATTTCCCCATTAGAATGATTAGCAATACAAAAACATTTCAGGAGGGCAAAAAAAATCTGAAGTGGGCAACCCCTTTAACAGCCCAATAGAGACTGAGTATGTTCAAGGCCCACGCTGAGTACCTGTTGGGGGCATGGGATGGAGGAGATGGAAAATCAGGGAGGACGGGAAATGGAATGGAGTTTTTTGGAAGAAGGTGTGGCTGGCTGGCTGGCTGGCTGATTGGAATCCTGTACAGGAGCACTCGATGCTGCAAGATTTTGTGCAGAGACTGACTCAATACAGAAGAGCTGTTTTAAATTATTTTTAAGGCAATGGGTGCATTGTTTGTGCATGCAATGGAAGCCGAGGGCTGTTTATGACTTCCTGTGACGTCTACACATAGTATACATGGTCGTGGTGATGGTTCTCACACATTCTTCTGCATTCTCTATGAGTGCATGGCATGCAGGCAGTTATTTGCCAGTTCCATAACTTGTAAGGGAACTGTTGGAATGAACTCCTTAGTTAAGGTCCTTAGTTACCTTGACAGAAAAAAAAGCATCTGTATATAAAAGGACCTTATTGATATTGTGGTTTCCCAGACTAAGAAGGAAATCTGTGAGAAGAAACATGCTTGCCCCACCGTTTTGTCTCTGCTAATAATGTGCGATCATAAACGAGCAAACAAGATTATTAATTGCTGTGCATTAGCATCAATGCTCTTCAGTGAAATTAGCACTTCAGCTGCAGAGCAAAAACATATTCCATCTTTCCTCTCCCATTCTGAGAAGGGAATAGTCGCACCTCTTTAGGCATTCATTAGACTGTGCATTAATCAGGCTAACGTGCCATAATTGTGATTATAGTTTGGAATCAATTAATGCTCACCTTAAAAGTAAAGCTAGGAGAGGGTAGCAATTAAGGTAATAGATCTGAGGAGGAGGAGGGAAGACAACCGTGTTATTGACAATTGCAGACTAGTAGCACCAATAGGGGCAGCACAACAGCTGGTTATCAAGGCCAGCACTGTTGAATGTCACCCAAGCCTAGTGGCTTGGTTGGCACTGTGGTCTAAACCACTGAGCCTCTTGGGCTTGCCGATCAGAAGGTCGGCAGTTCGAATCCCCGTGATGGGGTGAGCGCCCGTTGCTCTGTCCCAGTGCATCCCAACCTAGCAGTTCAAAAGCACACCAGTGCAAGTAGATAAATAGGTACTGCTTTGACGGGAAGTTAAACGGCGTTTCCGTGCACTCTGGTTTCCATCACGGTATTCCATCGCACCAGAAGCAGTTTAGTCATGCTGGCAACATGACCTGGAAAGCTGTCTATGGACAAACGCCGGCTCCCTCGGCCTGAAAGCAAGATGAGCACCACAACGCCATAGTTGCCCTTGACTGAACTTAACCGTCCAGGGGTCCTTTACCTTTACCTTTAACTTTTGTATTGTAAGGACCAATTAGTCTTTAAAAAAAAGGCAGATCAGCAATTTCACATTTGAAGATGGATGCCATTTTGTTGGCTTTTATTTTGTCTACAAGTCCTAGAACTTCATCTCTTGACACCACTATTTGCCTCAGTTCCCAACTCCCTTCCTGCAAAAGTGCGTTCAGTCACAGGTTTGTGACCTATATCTTCCACTGTGAAGACAGAGGCAAATAATTCATCCAGTTTCTCTGCAATCTCCTTATCCTCCTTTTGTGCACCTTTTGACTTCCTTGACATCCAAATGTCCAAATACCTTCTTGCTAACTCTGAACCTCAGCTAGTCCCTCCCCCCTTGCTTTCAGCTTTCTTCCTTTTTTAAAAAATTTAAATCCTTCTTTCTACCACTGTGAGAGTTTTTCATTTTGAGGTTCATTTCCGTTCTGAAAATGCTTTGGCACCATTTCCAACACAGGCTTTTCAATAACGCTGTGGTATAAACATTCACCGGCTGCAACCGCGATTAGCCTCCCCAACCATTAGAAGGAAACAGTAAAACAAAAAAGAAAAGCAAGTAAATCAGGTTTTGTAACCCCTGTAATTTCTGGAACTAATTCTTTATTTGGCATGTGGCTTCTCTGCCTTCCCATTTTAATTTTTCCTGTACTGGTTGCTGCTTTCATCTCTTTGCAGCCCGGTTAATACTTTGATTGGCTGGGTCCCATCTTTTCTGCAGAAGCTTGGGAATCAGTGTAAATAGCCACTGCGGTACAAAAGGAAGGAGGTGGGCAGTGTGCCATCACTAACATGAGTCGAAGGGGCTTGTGCCAGCTCATGGGGGTGTTTATACATGTCATGGACCAGCTACATAATCTGGCAGCCAGTAATCTCTGTTCGTGAGAGGACCTGCAGGCCTTTTCTGTTGCAAAAAGGACTGTTGGAGTCCATAGGCTTAGCGACGAAATGAGAAGACAATGCAATAAAGCTTCAAGCTTCTTGCCCTAGCTCCCACTTTGTCTTCCAGGCGCAATTAAAAATGACCATTCTGACCTATAAGATCCCAACATAACGGGTGATTTTTTGAAAGAGAGAAGACAACCACCCAACTCGCCCAACTTTACCAGCCAATTGAACACAGTCAGACATTTCCTTCCTGGCTCCACAATTGCCAAGACCCTGAGTTTGTTTTGAAATTTTGTTTTGTTGGAGAAAGAGGTCCTGCATTACAAACTTCCTGTTTAATAACCATGGCTTCCCTCCAAGGCAAGGATGGGGAACCTGTAGCCCTTGAGATGTTGCTGTCCTCCCAGCTGCCATTATCCGGGACCATTGGTGATGCTGGCCATGGCTGATTGGTGTTGGAGCCTTGCTATATCTGACAAGCCACTTGCTCCCCATCCCTGCTCCAAGGAATCCTGAGAATGATAGCTTGGTGAGGGTGCTAACAATTCTTTAAGGTAGTAAAGGTAAAGGGACCCCTGACCATTAGGTCCAGTCGTGGCCGACTCTGGGGTTGCGGCGCTCATCTTGCTTTATTGGCTGAGGGAGCCAGAGTACAGCTTCAAGGTCATGTGGCCAGCATGACTAAGCTGCTTCTGGTGAACCAGAGCAGCGCATGGAAACACAGTTTACCTCCCCGCTGGAGCGGTACCTATTTATCTACTTGCACTTTGACCTGCTTTCGAACTGCTAGGTTGGCAGGAGCAGGGACTGAGCAATGGGAGCTCACCCCGTGGTGGGGATTTGAACCGCTGACCTTCTGATCGGCAAGTCCTAGGCTCTGTGGTTTAACCCACAGCGCCACCCGCGTCCCTCTTTAAGGTAGATAAGCCATTATATTGCCCTCTGGGTGTTGTTGGACTACAACCCCCCTCTGTCCCGGCCAGCATGATGAATAGTCATGGGTGACGGGAGTTGTAGTCTAAAGCATTTGGAGGATACCAGGTTGAAAAAGGCTGTTGGTTCGCCACTATGAGAACAGGGTGCTGACCTAGAGGGGACCTTGGCCTGGTCCAGCAGCAAGGCTTTTCCAGTGTTCATATAGGTCAGGACATTGCTCTTAAGGGGACTTGAATGCACAGAAATGGGCTAAAAATATAAGTGGGAATATTGTTTGCTATAGAGTGATGGAAGTGCATGGTCATGTTCTGGACTTTTCCAAAGAGTACCAGGCCCTGCACACTCTCAATTCTTTCCTCGTCACTTTATCAAATGGAACGTGGCGGCCCCCGTATTACTATGACAAACTTGTTCATCCTGCTGTGACTCAAGCAAATGAACTGAAAATAGATTTGAAATGGTTTTGGCAGGGAAAGCAGAGGCCTGGGATGCAAATGCACTCCCTCTCTCCCTCTGGCCTCCATTTTATTAGCAGCTAAGAGAGTTGAACTAACCTTTCTTCTCTGGTACTTACATAATGGTTCTCACACCTTCTGACAAAATCACTTCAAGCTGATGGGCCCTTTTTTCATTAAATCCCTCAGACAGGCAAACGGAAGGAAATGTTATAGCATTTGGAAAAGCATGGCGTAAGCGGGCAAATATCCACAACAGGCACATAAAGTACATGGCTGGTTTCAGAAGAGATGCAGAGCCTGATTTGGGATTCTACTCAGAGTAGACCCATGAAGTTAATGGCCATGGCTAACTTATGCCTATTAATTTCAGTGGGACTACTCGGAGTAGGACTGCATGGTGTGGCCATTCACACACAAACACAAGACATATCTTTTGCATGTCAGTTTGCATTTCTTAGTACAGAATGTATTGATCTGATGTGTAGAAATCTTTCCTATTCTACTTAGTTCAAGAGTGTTCTGGAAGGTTTCTTTCTACGTGAAAGAAGCAGGCACAAGTTTTCTGGGTTTTTCCTTCTGGGAAGCTGAGTACAGCTGGTTTTAACTGGTTCTGTTATCTTTTCTGTCAAGGTCATGCTGACTATAACAGTCAGGCCAGGAGGAGCCTGGGTTTCACTCACTTTCCTTTTCTATCTCTTTGTTCTGGTGTGGTGTTCTGTTCTGTGTTAAGGTTTAGTCTTAGTTCTTGTCAGTTTAAGATAAGTCTGCTGCAACTGGATTTCTTATGGACTGTGCCAATCCTGAATGCACTGGATTTGTGACCATTATGCTCATTTGCCTTCAGTAGCAGTAAAGCTCTGCTGGATGAGATACAATTGCCTATTTTTGAGAACCCTGCAATGTGTTTCGGTTTTTTCCTCCTCCACACATGACATTGCATACCTCCAACACGACCCAGAGGAAAACCAGGACGAGTGTCTTTCAGGGCCATGCTCCTGTGCGAGTCACATGACCCACACAAGAGGATGGCACCCAAAAACGTGCATCTTTCAGGACCGCAAACTTGCATGAGAGCATGGTGCCCCCAAACACATGTCTTTGGGGGGCACAATCTCACACAAAAGCATGCTCCCCCAAACTGGATGACTCAAATCAGGACAGTTGAGGGGTATAGTTTTGTAACAGTATTGTTCACCCAGGGGCCTGCTTCTTATGTTAAGACCATGAGAATATGAGATGGGTCAAGCCAGTGGACCATCTTGTCAGGCATCCTGTTTTCACAGTGTCCAACAAGATGCCTGTAGGAAACCCACAAGAAGGACCCAAGAACAAGAGAACTCACCCCTCCTGTATTTTCAAGCACCTGGTATTCAGAAGCATTATTGACCCTGACAGTGGAGGCAGAGTGTAGTCAGCATGGCTGGTACCCATGGATAGCCTTATCCTCCATGAACTTGTCCAATCCTCTTGGAAAACAATTCAGGATGGAAGTTTGTCCATTTTCTTTGCATTTGGACACCTCTTAAGATACTGTAACCAAATTTTGCTTGATGGTTCCCAAGATCAAGGAGCAGGTTTTCATCTATGCTTGGATACAATGGGATGCCGTTTTGAATGAAGATGGCAGACAGAACCTTCCAAATCTGCACCGGAATTCAACCATTGATTTCAAAGTTGCCTTGATTTGAATGGATTCTTAGAATTCCCATGCAATGCTGGGAACAAGGCTGCTAATAAGTTATAAAGGGACAGGATGGTCTGGGTAGCTTGTTGTCTCCTATTGTCAGAGACAGCATCAAGGCTCAGGCATTTGTACCCCAGCAGGGGTCCATTTACAAAGACTACCCTTGACCTCCTCCAGCACCTAGTTGAACTATCAAACTCTCTTCCACAGGAGGCAGGGATGGTTACCAACTTAGATGGCTTTTAATAATAATAATAATAATAATAATAATAATATATTTATTTATACCCCTCCCATCTAAAACATCAGACATTTAAAAACTTCCCTAAACAGGGCTGCCTTCAGATGTTTTCTAAATGTCAAATAGTTATTTATTTCTTTGACATCTGATGAGAGGGCATTCCACAGGGCGGGTGCCACTACCAAGAAGGCCCTCTGTCTGGTTCCCTGTAGCTTTGCTTCTCGCAGTGAGGGAACCGCCGGGAATCTTCTTTAAAGGAAGATTACACAAATTCATGGAGGACAAGGCGACCAACAGCTAACTAGCCATGAGGGCTATGTTCTACCTCCTCTGTCAGAGACAGTGTGCTGGGAATCGCAGGCGGGTAGAATGCTCCTGCACTCAGATCCTGTCTGAGGGTTTCCCATGGGCATCTGTTTGGCCACTGTGAGAATGGGCCATTGGCCTGATCCAGTAGGCTCTTCTTAATTTCTTTTGTTCTCTTCTCCACTATTGCAGCTTGCTTGTTCACCTGCCTTTTGTTCTGGCCCAATCTTGGTGCAGTAGGCAAAGATGGATCAGAGATGCTACTGACTTTTTACCCATTGGCTTTATGGCTGGCAAAACAAGCAGGAGTTGAGGAAGCAGAGCAGCCTCAGCAGTCAGTTATCATGGATGATGAGAAGGTAACCTCACCAAGGGAAGGGTGTCTTGTCCAAGAGTCCTCCAAAAATTGGGGCTGGTACTCCCCACCCCTCAAACATCTCTTCTGGGCAGCTCAGCTATTCCATGTCTCTCATTCCTGTTATGTTTATCCACATTTTGCTCTTTTGTGGACAACAATTGTTTTGTTTCTGCTTCTCTGCCTGTGACAAATTGCTGCCGCTTGGTATCACTCTGATGAAGTAAGTAAAGTCTCTGCAGCCAACATAATAATAATAACCTTCTATTACTTTCTTTTTTGGTTTAATATGAGTTACTTTAATAGAAAGACTTAAATGCCTTCTTCTTTTGCCAAGTCTTGGCTGTTCTGAGGTCATAAATTCTTCTCCCTCCAGTCTGCTGTTCCTGACATATCAATCCTTTCTACTTCTCTGAACACTAAAATTGAAAGAAAACATGGCCAAGGCTTTATGCATTTTTAATTTAATGAAATTCAGCTGAGAGTTGCAGAAAAATAAAACAACAAACACCGGCCGGTGCAGAATGTCACAGCCCCTTGGAAAAGCCCCCAGTACGTTTTGATAACAGGAGAAAAGATTATTTTCAAGATTGCTGCAGGGGTTTCTTTTTGTTCTCTCCCCCCCCCCTTTCTGATTCTAAACTATTTCCCCACCTGTTCATTTGTGTTTGCTTGAGAAACTCTGTCTCCCATGAGCTGAGGTAGAATTGGCATCACTTATCGATCAGAGGGGGCCAGCATGTCAGAAGTCTTGTGTCCAGTACTTCATTTGAGAATTCAAAGTTTTGCTGCTTTTGGTTATTTCCATGGCCTCAAGAAGGCAGAGAGTTTCCAAGCTGCCACTTGAACCATGTTTTTCTGGCGAACCAGAGACTGAAATGCCAGCAAACTTTAGATTATTCCACGGAGGTCCACCCGTGGTCCAAAAGGTTTTGTCGCTGGCTCCTCCATATTTATTTCGGACTATGGCCATGTCTCCCTTGGCCATGTTTGGCTTTGGATCTACCCCAAGACCCTACTCAGGATGCCACAATTTCTGAAACCAAAAGTTATCAACTCCGAGCTCAGGTGAAATTTTAGCTGGGGGGTTGGGGAGTCTGTGGCCCTGCCAATCTTGCCAGACTCCAACTCTCAGCCAACATGGAGGATGGGAGTTGTAGTCCAGTGTCATCTGGAAGGCCACAAATTCCTCACCCCTGTTTTAGCTTTTGCTCCACACCACCTAACTCAGTTAAATGGCCATATAAGTGAGCCTTCCCCAATGTGGTGCCCTCCTGATCTTTTGGACACAGCACAATGTTGGGCGACAATGACAAAGGAAGGCTGAATGGAGGTTATAGGCTGCCTCTTCCTAACCAAGGCTGTGATACAAGGCCCATCCCCTTCCTTGCACTCCCAGTTTATAATTAATTTTATTCATACCGGCTGAAGTGCAGCATTCAGAGAAGAACTGAAGGCAGTTAGATGAAAAAGGAAGAAAAGGACAGGGAAAGATTGGGGGGAAAGTTGAAAAAATAAACCAAAAAGCCAACGGAGATAAAAGAAAATACGAAATTGAGAGTAAGATGAGATTTCCAAAGATGCTATCATTGGTGTGTGATCAGATGTGATGAAGAGAAAATAGAGAGGGAAGGGGTGTGTGGGTGTGTGGGTGTGTGAAAAGTGAGGCTAGACAGCCAGGTAAAGCAGAAAGCAAGTTAGGAAAATAAGTCAATGGAGAGGAAAAGAGGCAAGTGGGGTGCAAGGTTTGGTAGCATGTAGATCTCTCTGTGGGGGTTAGAAGTTTGCATGCTGCTGTACAAGTTTGGGTCACCCTCAGTCTGCCAGTATGTTCTGGGAGGGATTCAGTTGCATAAAATAAACTCAGGTTTGCACAATTAAAGTGGATTGAAGTGCTCTGATGCAACACCTCCACATTTTTTTAAACCGTAGAAATTTTGAGGTGATGGGGAAATGCACAAAAAAGCAAGGGATATATATATATATATATATATATATATATATATATATATATATATATATATATATTACACTTACGGATGGGAAGACATATAGTCTCCATAAAAAGCAAATCAGAATGAATGTTCATTGTCTCCCTGCACACAAAAGGAAGCAGTGATGACCTCTAACTTAGTTGGCTTTAAGAGAGGAGTAGCAAATTCATGGGGAAGGCTATCAATGGCTATCTGGCAAAATGGCTTTGCCGTGTCTCCACAGTTGGAGGCAGTATGCTTCTGAATAGCAGTAACTCCCCACAGGCAGGGACAGTGCTCTTGCACTCAGGTCCTGCTTGTGGGTTGCTTACAGTCATCTGGTTGGTCACTGTGAGAACAGGATACGGGGAGAAATGGGGCATTGGTCTAATCCTGCAAGCTCTTCTTATACAGTGGTACCTCAGGTTAAGTACTTAATTCGTTCTGGAGGTCCATACTTAACCTGAAACTGTTCTTAACCTGAAGCACCACTTTAGCTAATGGGGCCTCCTGCTGCTGCCGCGCTGCCAGAGCACAATTTCTGTTTTCATCCTGAAGCAAAGTTCTTAACCTGAAGCACTATTTCTGGGTTAGCGGAGTGTGTAACCTGAAGCGTATGTAACCTGAAGCATATGTAACCCGAGTGTAATGGTTATATGGGGTTGCTCGTGCGTAAGTTGCCGCCACTCTTGGCGAGGTTGCCTTGTTAAACCTTTTCCTGGCTGGACAGCCCTTCACTTCGTGGCTGTTTCAGTCACTAGCAGAATCCGTCAGTGGGCGTTTCTTGAACTTCTTCCAGCAAAGAAGTTCTTTGACGCCAAGTCTACGCCTACTTTCCCTGCGCGGAAGTCTTCTGCGCAGGGTGGGTGTGGGTAGCGGAGGACCTGTGCTCTCCCCGCTGGTCTCCGGCGAAGAGTCCTGGAGCCCCCTCTCCGATTCCCCCATCCGCCCCCCTTTATCCCTGGTGTTACGCTGATTTCCTTCCCCAGCCGATGAGTCCCCTCTCTCCCTGCTGGGCCCTTCTCCGGCATCGCTTGGGAGCCTTGCCTCCACTCCTGGCTCCGCTGTCAGTTCCCTGACACCGAGGTACCACTGTATTTTCATGTCCTTAAATCAGAATGAATACTCAATAAAGATGAGACACAGTCTAAGGTCTGCATAGGTTTTGTGCAAACAAATCACAGGTGAGCAGATCAATGAATGCCAATTTTACCTGTGTACAGTCAGCTAGTTTCAATGCACACTTGCAAGCTCTTCTCTATCCTCCATTCAGGCAGTGAAGACAAAGGCATCATCAGGACACATTCACCAAAGGAGGGTATGACGTAACTGGTGAATATTGTGGTCTGTGGAGAGGAGGACTGGCTGAGGAGAAGATGTAGTCTGTGGACAGTCCTGAGGGCCAGATAGAGAGGTCTGTGTGGGCCCCTGGAATTTTCCAAACCTGTTGTACGATAATACTGAACTTTTTGTGTATAGACAATTCAAGGGAAGAAAAAACATCCCATCCCATTTGGTTTTTAAGACTGTGGAAGAAAGATTAATGAAGTGTGTCAGGCGTGGAGTATCCTCTCCTTCCCCAGTAGCCTCAGAGGCAAGAAGAACAAACAGTTCGTATTTTATGACTTTTTATTCGGTCATCTGGTTGCAAGACAAAAGATCTATGTCTCCACGCATAGGAGACATTGGCTACTCTGAGTCCTTCCTCTTGTGTCACCCACAACATCCTGGAAACCTACAGGAAGTCACAGGAGGCACACCCCTCTGCATTCTCTGTTCTTGAATGTGGAGGGACCGGCGAGCCCTTGGAGGGTCTCCCATACTCTCCAGGGAGGTCTCTGCTGTCTGCTCTCTAACTTCTCCCTCCTCCTCCACCACTATCTTGGAACTTCCTCATTCAGCTGTCCATCATCCATGTCTCCCTCTCCTTCTGAAACTGCTGGAGATGGGAGTCAGGGGACTTCCCACTTCTTCTGAGAGGAGCCGATCAGACCGAGGGCTCATTTCCCATTCCTCCTGTTTAGTCCAATCCCTGACAGAGTGTAACAGAATATAGCAAGGGGCAAAAATGGTGAGGGAAGGCTTTGAGCAGTCTGAAAAGTGGGTTCCAGCTTTCATCTATGACATGCTAGAGGGTACAATCCTGAACTGGAAGGTGCCAACAGAAGTTTGTGGAAGGGCCATGAGTCAGTGGAGGAGCATCTGCTTCTCATGCAAGAGACCCCAGATTCAATCCCTGGTATCTCCAGGCAGGGCTGGGGGAAAATCCTGTCGGACGCCCAGTCATTGTAGACAGTAGCAAGTTTGATGTCCCAGTGGTCTGACTTGGCATAAAACATCTCCCTAGCTTTGATCGGATTCTGTGTGTTTCTTTACTTTGAAGTTTCTGCACACAGCGCCGTTTTTAATTAAAACAAGCCCTCTTTATTAGTTTCGGAAAAAAGGAAACAAATCTCAATGTCCAACAGAATGTTCCTTCTGTTTATATATTGTTAGGCTCAACGTTTGTTCAGTTGGCCTTCCCAGCTGTGGAGCATTAAGCTTTTGTCCGGCACAAGCTAACAGAAGATAAATATGTATATTTGGAAGCAGAAGACATCCAAAGCAATTGGGGCCCCTTTTTGCTGCAGTTCACATCTTCAGCTGATTCCGCCAGAGTCCATCCTTGTGGGTGTCCGGATCACAGTCCCTGAATCAGTGTGTAAACAAGAAGCTAAGAACGTGAGAAGAGGAGCCTGCTGGATCATGCCAATGGCCCATCTAGTCCAGCGACCTGTTCTCCCACAGCCACCCAGGTGCTTCTGGGAAACCCTTAAGCAGGATCTGAGCACAAGAATACTTTCCCCTCCTGTGGTCTCTAGTATAATTGCTATTCAGAAATATTACAGCCTCCAGTTGTGGAGAACAGAGCGTAGCCATTATGGCTGGTAGCCATTGACAGCCATCTTCTCAAAGAATTTGTGCAATTGTTTTTTAAAGCCATCAAAGTTTTAAAGGAAGTAGATAACGGCTGTCATTAAGCTCATTGGGGTGTGCCTATCCTAAACCTACCTCCTCTATCTGTGTGCCCCCATACACGGTGAATCACACTTTCACTGTATTGTGTCTCCTTAGAGACTACTGTTATTAAGCAGTGTATAAATAATGTTATAGGTTGGGGGACGACGACTGGATGATACCCATGGGGTCCTTTTAAACCTGTGATCCTGTATCTATGTGGTTAAAATCTACAAGAGGAGTTGTTGTTGTTTAGTCCTTTAGTTGTGTCCGATTCTTCGTGACCCCATGGACCAGAGCACACCAGGCACTCCTGTCTTCCACTGCCTCCCGCAGTTTGGTCAAACTCATGCTGGTAGCTTCGGGAACACTGTCCAGCCACCTTGTCCTCTGTCGTCCCCTTCTCCTTGTGCCCTCAATCTTTCCCAACATCAGGGTCTTTTCCAGGGAGTCTTCTCTTCTCATGAGGTGGCCAAAGTCTTGGAGCCTCAGCTTCATGATCTGTCCTTCCAGTGAGCACTCGGGGATGATTTCCTTCAGAATGGATAGGTTTGATCTTCTTGCAGTCCATTGGGATTCTCAAGAGTCTCCTCCAGCACCATAATTCAAAAGCATCAATTCTTTGGCGATCAGCCTTCTTTATGGTCCTGCTCTCACTTCCATACATCACTACTGGGAAAACCATAGCTTTAACTATACAAGAGGAGACCTGATGAAAAAGTCAAACTTGTTCCTTTGCCGCCCTCATCAACATATTAAAGAGTTGGCTGAGAAGAGAGGCATTGCCATAGTGACTATGGGAGATGTTTCTAGGAGCGCATTCCCCCACCCTCTTCACTTGATTGGATACCACGGCATTCTAAGAAGGAGAACAATGGAGTAGGGGAGTTAGTGTTGGAGGGGGAGTTTGGCTGATGCTGGAAGCTGGGAAAACAGAGGCTTGTCTTTCTCTGTGCTCCACCCAAATCTATTCCTTGGAACTTCCCTGGAAACCCAATAGGGAGGCAAGATGTGTGGGAATGTCAATGCTGGGAATTCCTTCATCATGCTCAGGTTGTGTAAATAAAACCAGGATAAAAGGTACGTGTAGTGTCACCATTTTGATCCCAGTAGGAGTGTGGCATAATGTTGAGAGTGCAGAGAAATTTATAAAGAGACGTGGTGACAGAGTGGAAGCTGAGGTCCAGTTTAATGTCAGCCATCAGTGACATTAAAGATGTTAAGTGATGGACGAATCTCTCTCTTTTTTTGGTCAACTGGCCCTTAAATTCTTAGCTACATTTTCAATTTGTCCTCTACTCACATTTTTTTATATACAGTGGTACCTCGGGTTAAGTACTTAATTTGTTCTGGAGGTCTGTTCTTAACCTGAAACTGTTCTTAACCTGAAGCACCACTTTAGCTAATGGGGCCTCCTGCTGCTGCTGCGGCACTGCTGGAGCATGATTTCTGTTCTCATCCTGAAGCAAAGTTCTTAATCCGAGGTACTATTTCTGGGTTAGCGGAGTCTGTAACCTGAAGCGTATGTAACCCGAGGTACCACTGTATATACAAGACATCACCAACACCATCCTTCCACCTTTGTCAAGGTCTTCTACAAGGCTTAACCCTGGATGGATTGCTCCTCGTAATGTGTTTCCTCAGTAGCCTTTCCCCCGCTTCCAACAGATCATGTCCGATATATTTGACCAGATTTTATGATACTGAAAATCAATGGAAACTTTAAAGGTTTTTTCCCCCTTAGCTCTGCCATGCATTATCTTCTCTACAACTGGATAACAAGCCCCTTTACAAGCTCAGCGATGTTTTGAGAGGACTTCATGTCCAAAGACCATTAATCTCACGTCTCTTTAAAAAAAACCCCACCTCCAGTATAACACTCTGGGCGTAATCGTAATGGAGCAATTAACTGGCTTCATTCTTCTAATTAACAGTAATCTAAAAAATCCCAAATAAGCTTGGTGAAGAAGGAGAAATCTATATTGCTAAATATACATCTGTAGCATGAAGCTCGGGTACACGGAGCATGTGTGTGTGTGTGTGTGTGTGTGTGTGTGTGTGTTGATATTTCAACACATAGTATGGGAAGACTAAAACATATTGTAATGGTAAATGTAAGCACAGGCTAAAAGTAATAACACGAAAGAGTGACATTTGGTCGTATTTGGCATTTCTCTTTATTATATTCTCTTTTATTTGCTTGTGTGAAACTGTACGTGGGCTCTCAATAAATCTTTGTTCAATTGCAACTTGGTTGTCCTGACTGTGTCAATTTGGGCTCAGTGGGTGGATAAATTTCCAGGGACAAGAGAAAGGCAGAGTGACAAGGAGGTTGCAGGATACATCTAGATCAAGCTCTTGTGCCCATCATTAATAATCCTGTAAAAAATAAAAATCCTACAGTGGTCCTCTTAACAATGAGTGTTCTAAAGCTGCAGTAAAACAACAACAACAAAACAGCAACAGCACACCCCAAAAAACACACACACACCATACCCCACATCCCCATCCATCCCTACGCCGGCTGGATCTACACACAGGGGGGAAAAACACTATAAATAAGTCATAAATTAAATCTTTATATAACAAAAGAAAACTCCGTAAAATCGCATAGACAAAGTTTTGTGCTTTACAGCACCATCTGGTGTTGCATGCTTATAACATGGTTATAGCATTGTAACCTGAGTAATGAAGCTGAGTACCAGCCCCCCCACCCCACCCCACCCCCACTTCCAGTGATAGAATGAGATCTGCATACCAAACCAACAACTTCTCACATACATACCGATTGAAATACTGCCACACTTTTGCCCAGCCCCTCTTGCCCCTCCATCCTTGTCTCCCCACCCCATCACCAATTCTGATTCTCTTTCTTCTATCCTCCTTTTCCAAAAATATCCTTATCCCGTCCCCCCCACTTCCATTTATCCCAAACCTTCTCTTCTCCCCAGTTTCCCTTACTTTTCATCTTCCTTTCCCTCTCTGCCTTTCCTTCCTTCCTTTCCTCCTTTCCTTCCGTCTTCTGTCGAAGGTCTTGTACCTTCTGTTAGGTAGGTTAGGCTGAGAGGTTGCAACTGGCTCAGAATTACAGATGAAAATGCACATATGACTTATATGTCTGTGGCGAGATCATACGCAGGAGAAGCTTCCTGATGTCGATTTTGAATGCCCCTGTTTTCATCTAAGGAACGTCGGAAGGCCTGCGATACACCCAGTCACGGAGGAGCAGGGCATACAAGAGGTGCAAATCTACCAGCTTGTTGTTGTTGTTGTTTTTCCCCCTTTTAAAGGAATTTAAATGGCTTCCTTCTGGCAGAAAATTGGGATTAAGAAGTCACCAGTACATAATTAAAAGATCAGAGCTTACACTTACAAAAGAATACAGCAATCTACTCAGCTGCTGCCAGTTTAATTTCTATGTGTTCATGTCGTGTTAAACATTCAGGTAATAAATACCAATAAACAGAAATGCCACATCCTGAAAACAAAAGGGGGAGAAAAGCCAGGGCAGGCGGCCGTTCTGTTTGGTGCCCGCTGCGTTCCGCCAAGCCCCTCTTCCACATCACTGACGCGGCAATTTATTAGCTTCACGTTAGCTGATATACAGGGACGAGCGCAACGTTAAACGCTGACTTAAATCATGGGTGTCAGCGGGGGGAAAGACTCACAAAAATTAGTATAATTAACTTTTGCAGTGGGTGTCCCTGATGCTGTGTTCATTAGAGGCCTATTCTTGGGGTGGGGGGGAGATTGTGGCATGCAGAGGTCGAAGCCAAAGCTTCGGAAGATAGAGAAGTACAACATCGAACAGAATTAATGTGGTACCCCCCCCCCAAAACAAACAAACAAACAAACATCCGGGATGAAGAGCTTGAACTTTCAAAAAAAGGAAAGGGGAAAAAAGTAGTTGTCATGGAGTTCATTTATTTACCTATCTTCCCACCACCCCCATCCTCAAAACTGTGGGGTTCCATCAAATTTTAAAAACTGAAAAATTTTAAAAACTTTGAGAAGCCCACTCCCTGTTCCTGCTCTGCTTGATTTCTGACAGCAGATTCAAGAAATGCCCTAATTCAAAATGCAATCAAGAGCATGTCTCTGTTATTAGATTTATACTAGTTTAACTGTCATGTCGCGTTCATACCATACATTTAAAACACTATGATACCACTTTAAGCAGTCATGGCTTCCCCCAAAGAATCCTGGGAGCTGTAGTTTGTTAAGGGGGCTGAGAGTGGTTAGGAGACCCTTACCCCTCCACAGAACTACAGTTCCAAGAGTTCCTTGTGAAGAGGCCTTGCTTGTTTAACCATTCTGGGAATGGTAGTTCTGGGAGTGGAATAGGGGTGTCCTAGCAACTCTCAGAAGGAGAAGGGTAACTTGGTGTGGGATATATTACCAGGGTCAGCCCTCCCATGAGGTGGCCAACTCAGGTAGCCTGTGGCCTGTCCTGTGCCTGCTAACCTAGCTTGCTGACTTCAGACACAATGGAGGGTGCTGTCTAGTAATAATAATAATAACAATAACAATAATAATAATGGTACCCCACCCATCTGACTGGGTTGCCTCAGCCACTCTGGGCAGCTTCTAACATATATAAAAAGGTAAAGGGACCCCTGACCATTAGGTCCAGTCGTGACCGACTCTGGGGTTGCGGCACTCATCTCACTTTATTGGCCGAGGGATCCGGCGTACAGCTTCTGGGTCATGTGGCCAGCATGACTAAGCCGCTTCTGGCGAACCAGAGCAGCGCATGGAAACGCCGTTTACCTTCCCGCCAGAGTGGTACCTATTTATCTACTTGCACTTTGACGTGCTTTCGAACTGCTAGGTCGGCAGGAGCAGGGACCGAGCAATGGGAGCTCACTCCGTTGCGGGGATTCGAACCACCGACCTTTCGATCAGCAAGTCCTAGGTGCTGTGCTTTAACCCACAGCGCCACCCGCGTCCCCCTCTAACATATATACAAACATAATAAAACATTAAACATTAAAAAAAACTTTCCTATACAGAGCTGCCTTCAGTTGTCTTCTAAAGGTTGTATAGTTACTTATCTCCTTGACATTTGATGAGAGGGCCTCTACCGAGAAGGCCCTGTGCCTGGCTTTACTTCTCGCAGTGAGGGAACTGCCAGAAGGCCCTTGGAGCCGGATTTCAGTGTCTGGGCTGGATGATGGAAGTGGAGAGGCTCCTTCAGGTATACTGGGCCAAAGCCGTTTAGGGCTTTGATGGTCAGCACCAACACTTTGAATTGTGCTCGGAAACGTACTGGGAGCCAGTGTAAGTCTTTCAGGATTGGTGCTATATAGTCCTGGTGGCTGCACCTAGTCTTGTTGCCAGTGTCAAAGTACGATTCATCCTGGTCAAATATTGTACATAGATACGAAGGGAGTTCCTATGTTGTCGTTTGCCTCAGGCCCCCGAACGCCTAGGGTAAGTCTTGTAAACACTAAAGCTTTTTCCCAGGCCACTTGGTGTGTCAAGAACACCTCTACTTATTTGCGCCACACATTGCTCAGCTCCTCTGCCTGCCTCCTTTTAAAAGGATCCATTCAGGTATAGCCAATTCCAAGAATAGCTGCAATTTTGCTTTCAGGAAGCCGAGAGCTCAAACATGCCTCAAAATGCAGCAACATCTCTCTGTGCTCTAGGTGAGGTGTTAGAACTCGTGTCGCCTCATCTCCCCGGGTCTCCAGACATCAATATTTAATACTCTCAATGTTGCTGGGTTAAGAACGTAGTTAATTAGCTGAAAAGCAGTTCTGCTGATGGATGGGTTGGGATGAAATATGTCTATATGTGTTTGTTGCAAGGAAGGGCTGTGTTTCTTGAGGCTTATGATGACACTCGTTTCATTGATCCTTGGACAGATTTAGGCTTTGCAGGGGGAGGGGGTGTGAAGCGTCTTAAGGAACCTACAACATACTGTTTCTATCTGCAAGCGTTTAATCTTTGTACAGATGAATGTTGGGATCATGCCTGCTTTCTCTGTTTCTGCATTCAATACTTCTTTTGCATTTAACATTTTTTGCCAAAAATCCCAAAGCAACTGGATGACACCTAGGAAACCAGGCACTATTAGTTTCTTTTTTGGTGTTATTAACAGAGCTTAACCACACTTTCATTTCCTCCACACCTTCAAGGCACATGTCTGAGCTTACCCCACACAACCCCCCCCCCAAAAAAACCCTGCTCTTTAAAGCTAAACAGAGCAAAGAGCAATTGGCAGAAAACCTGAATTGCCATTTGTTGTGCTTCAACTTTAAAAAGTGAGTTTCCATATGCAAAAAAGTGTGGGGGGGGCACTCAGACATGGAGATGTAAAGCATGGATCTGTGCCTGGAAAGGGCAGAGCAAAAGGTAAGAGTGGATAAGCCGACTGTTTATTTCAAGTTTCTTAGAATATACCAAATGTTACTCTCCCCTTTTGCTGGAAGTGCAATAGCAGGGATCATTCTATTTGTTACTTAAAGGTTAATTTTGTTATCAGCAACACCAAGTGAGAGGTGCTGTTGCTTAGCAACCAGGCAGAGTGGTGCAATGTTTACTGAGGTGACAGGTGCTCTGATTGGCTGTGAGATTCTGAGGGAATCTTTCCTCTGTATGTTTGGTTGCACGTGGTACAAGGCCTTTGCTGAGCTCATTGACTCCTTTCTTAATTATTCTATTCCTTAACAATCACGCCCACTTTATACCATGGAATGCATCATTCTGAAGTCTTAAATATGCTTGTCTGCAGCTAGGATTGGTAGATCTTGGACACAAAGTTCAGTACTGGCCTTTTGACTTCACAACACGGAGTCACTCAGTGTTAAACCGCTAGTTTCTCCCCATCTGCTACTTTCAATGTTTTTGAAATGTGTCCTATCAGTGCCTTAAAATAAATAGGAATGGATGAATCTATCCATTTTGGTTTCTCACTGTTTCTCCTTTTTCCAGTGTTCAGTTTGCCATATTTCTGTACCACTTTGCATTTTTAATAAAAACCTTCATGAAAATTCTTCAGCATTTGAGTGTTCCTTTCTCTCAACAATGTTTGTGTATGCACATACGCAGCTTTGGAAGCAATTAACCATACTATCCTTAATACTTTTGAAGGATTTCGTTCGCATCTTCTTTCAGGAAGCATAAAATAGGTTGGTTTGCCTTAAAATTCAGACTGAAATGAATTTCTCCAGATCCCTAATAAAAGGTGAAAACAGGACTCTAAGCACCACAAAGACCCCTACCTCCAAAGTTTCTCAGACAATGAACTAAAATGACCAGCACATCTGCCACATCCTCCGTGGTGGAAACTCTTGCTTGCTCCTCAACCTTCTCTGCCATTGCCTTTTTCAAGTCAGCCAGGCCTCATAGCTAGTTTTTGCCATTGAACTGAAGGCATCAGATCCCTCCAGCCAGGCTGAATAGCCTCTTATAGTTCCTATGGCAACCAGATGGGAGTTCTCCATCACTGAAGGCACTTGCTTTTGCTGGTTTAATGACATTTCTTAGTAACATCAATAGAAGACAGAAGTGTTGTCAGGGACGGGAGCCAAAGCTCACCTTTTGACGTAACTAGCATGGATAGAGTTGGTGCTCCTTTCCCCCTCTTCTCCAATGTGGAGGTGCTCTGGGTCACATTAAAGCTTGTCCATGCTATCGCCTGCAGCACAACGGACATGATCATATTTCACTCTTGCCCCGAGATGGCCCCCCAAATTTGTGCACCCTCCACTTTCTCCTATCAAGCACCTAGGCAGAGCTTGGCTGCTGGATCAGGTCAAAAGCCTATCCAGTCCAGCATGCTGCTCTCACAGTGGTCAACTAGATGCCACTTCTGAGCAGCTCACAAGCAGGGCTTGAGTGCAACAGCTCATGTGTGATTCCCAGAAACTGGTACTCAGAGGCATGTTGCCTCCAACTATGAAGGGTCAACATAGAAATAATTGCTCGTAGCTACTGATAACCTTAAAAGGGACTTGGGTGGCTCTGTGGTCTAAACCACAGAGCCTAGGGCTTGCCGATTGGCAGGTCAGCAGTTCGAATCCCCACGATGGGGTGAGCTCCCGTTGTTCGGTCCCAGCTCCTGCCCACCTAGCAGTTCAAAAGCACGTCAAGTGCAAGTAGATAAATAGGTACCGCTCCGGCAGGAAGGTAAACGGCGTTTCCGTGCACTGCTCTGGTTCACCAGAAGCGGCTTGGTCATGCTGGCCACATGACCTGGAAGCTGTCTGCAGACAAACGCCGGCTCCCTCAGCCTATAGAGCAAGATGAGCGCGCAACCCCAGAGTCATCAGCGACTGGACCTAACGGTCAGGGGTACCTTTACCTATACCTTTACTGATAACCTTATACTTCATGTGTTTGTCTAATCATCTTTTATTGGGTTGGTTGTATGCCCTTATCCTACAAAGGAAACATTGAATTTGCACAACTTCACACACAGAACTCACTCATCCTAATAAACTGGATATTGCCCATCCCAAATCCACAGGGTATTTAATTGCTTCAACCTCGTGGCTTTAAGGATTTTTGGCAGAGGATTTAGCAGTGTTTGAACCAGGTCCGTGTAGAAAAAGGTTTTGGTCATTGTGACACCACAGTAGCAATGTGTCAGGTCATATTCCACCAGTCGCTTTATCTTTTTCACGAGTGGTGTAGGGTTGTGCTCATCGCATGTCACTTTGCCAAGATTAAGATATGCAAGATTAAAAAATAAATTCTCCTTCAACTCACTACATGGCTTGTCCTGACTTTTCCTTGTTATAAGAATTCTAAGGTCTCCAATATAATTTATATTATATTCATATTCATGTTCATAAATGTACAAGGCAAACACATACATAAGTATATAAACCACGTGTCTTAAATAGTACAGGAGAGCAATCCTGAAGCCATTTTGACTCTCCCAGTGACCTCAAATATTCCTCTGCAGTAATTGAGGAAAACGGGGAAAGCCTTCCCATTATCTTTTTGCTTGCAAATCCTGTCTTAAAGGGTGTATTTGTGTATAAATAGGGTGAGCCTGTGACCTGGATTCAGGAACTAAAGTATTTACCATCACAAAAGAATAGCCAGGCTGCCCACGTAATGCAACCAGTGACCATTATTAGGTATCCTGGCAGACAGAATTTCTGCTGTAGACCGCCTCCTTCTGTGATGTATGCATGATGTTTCAGGGGTGGTGGTCTTGGGCTACAGGGTGGGCAATTTCAAAAGTCTACATAAGGGTTTGCACACCATTGTTCAGGGTTCTCTTTCCTCCTGCGTGTGGTGAGTGGGGACCCTGTTGCAACAGTACTTTTCTATTGCAATAAAGATCAGGCTCACTAGCTGCTTTGCTTCTCAATATACTCTGGTTATTTTTTCCTACCAATAGGGAACCCACTTAAGGACTCTATATGGGCTTGGATACCCCTTAAGGGAAAAGGAGCAGGTTTTTTTACCCCTTATAACAGTTTTTTCTTCCCCTTACTCCAAGGATCTGGGCCCTAGCTTATGGCCTGAAGGCTCATGAAGCCACCAGCTTGCTGAAGCTAACCAGTTCTGGGTTGATTCAGTGCCTGGATGGTACCATAATGGATGCCAGGTTTCCTGAGGAAAGAAAGGGGGGATAGAAATTTAAGCAAAAGAAACAGGCAAAATCAATCTGCCTGTGTAACTGAGAAATGGCTGGATCAAACAACCTGGTAAAATGAGCAGGCCTCCATAAAAACATCACACTCTTGATCAACACCTGTTACCTTTCTAGCCTTTTCCGATTCTTCCACCTTCTTGAAGTTTGAGCGAGGCGAGGCCAGAAGGAAATGAAGGAGGGCAAGTTTGAAAGAGGGAACATGACTCAGGTAGGCCTGTTTGAGGAACGGGGCAAAATCCAGGCAGCATAAACTGATTCACTGGAGAGCCAGAGCAGCTATTTTCCTCACCGCGTAATTTAGCAACGATCCTGTAGACAAGCTTTTCACCCATCACTTCCTCTTTTTTTACTAAGGCTCAGGAAATAGGATAGCAGCCAGATTTTTATTGACTGATATAATATGAAAGCACAGGCAACGGAGCCCTTGGAAAAGGAGAGATGCTCCCTTTACAGAGGAGAAATGCTGCGCCATAGAATTTGCGGCACCCAGGCTACATGATAATGAATACCAGTAAGTAACCCCAGCAAGTTCCGTAGGTTGCAATTTGAGAGGAGAATTCAGCTCAGCTTGAATGCCCAGAGTGATTACGGCCTTCGAGAGGATGCTTTAAGTGGTGGGGAGGCTGGTGCAATCATCAGGGTGTTGGCTGACAGTCTGGTTGCGGCGGACTGTGTTTAGCACAGAGCCCCAAAGGCAAATGTATACAAAAGGGAACAGCCAAACTCATGATCCTCATCCAACTCGCATCCAAAGTGATGCAGCAGGATTGTAGTTGGTAAGGAAAACCTGGAAAGGGTATTTGAAGCAGGAATAGCACCAACAGTTTGTGGGATCGAGCAATTGCTGGAGCCCCGACCCCAGGAGAGATCCCACTGCCAATTCTTCAGGTTGCCTGGCTTTGCTGATCCTCCTCCTTGGAGTTGCCACCTGCTCATGAGACCCCTCTAAGCAACTGAATAGAGGGACACAGGTGGCGCTGTGGGTTAAATCACAGAAGGTCGGCGATTTGAATCCCCGCGACGGGGTGAGCTCCCATTGCTCGGTCCCTGCTCCTGCCAACCTGGCAGTTCGAAAGCACATCAAAGTGCAAGTAGATAAATAGGTACCACTCCGGCGGGAAGGTAAACGGCATTTCCATGCACTGCTCTGGTTCCCCAGAAGCGGCTTAGTCATGCTGGCCACATGACCCGGAAGCTTTACGCCATCTCCCTCGGCCAATAAAGCGAGATGAGTGCCGCAACCCCAGAGTCGGCCACGACTGGACCTAATAGTCAGGGGTCCCTTTACCTTAAGCAACTGAATGAAGCAAGGAGAAGAAAGAGGAGCCCTTGCTTGCATTCAGGAACCTTGGAAACTTCTTATATGGAGTTAGACCATTGGTCCATCTGGCTCAGTATTGTTCACACTGACTGGCAGCAGCTCTCCAGCATTCTTGGCAGGGGTTACTCCCAGCTCTATCTGGAGATGCTGGGGAATTAAATCAGGGGCCTTCTGCCTGCAGAGCAGATGCTCTACCATTGAACCTTTTCATTAGAGTGAATGGGGTCTAAAGGGAGTGGCAGGGCCACCTTGAGATATTTTGTCATCTGAGGCAAAGGAAAAGATGTACAAAAGCCAACCAAACTGGCAGCTTATTTATTCATCAGATTTCTTTTCCTGCCTTCAAAGAGTTGACCATCAAAGGCCTATGTCAGGAGGGGCACCGAAGCTATACACCAATGATGTCAAACCAACCTCTGTGTGGAGGGAGTCTCACAATTTCGAAGCTGTCAGAGAAAGCCTTCTCTTGGGCTGCCGTTCCCCACATTTCTGAGGGTGGCCGAGCTACCCTTAGCAGATCTGAACACCCAAGAGAGACTCATGTGGTCTTTCAGGTGTTTGGTTCTAAGTCGTTGAATCTCTCTTTGATCTTGCTGATAGAGCAGCATCCTCACGCCATTTTTGAGGGATTGGCACTGGTTCCTTATTAGCCACTGAGCCAGTTTTAAGGTTCCATGGCTTATGGACCAGGTTACCTGAAAAAACATATTCCTCTTCACTGTCTAGTAAGGGCACTATTAGTAGCTAACAGAACCCAGTGGGTTTTGCCATGGCCTGGTGATTTTTGGATTTATTTTTTTTAATAAAATTTTTATTGGCTTTTCAACATATATTATAAGACATTACAAACAACAATACACAAACAAACACACATATAAACATGAATAATTTCATAAATTTTTTCTTGTACCCAATTTCAACGACTTCCCCATGCCTCCCTTTTCTGCATCCTTGTTTAAAACTTTTTCAGCAACCCCTGATCTAAATTACTTGTAATTCCCTTTCTTTAACCCTTTTTTTCCCTACTTGTCCAATCATTTATCGCTGCAAATCTGCTATGCTTTACCCATGACATTTTATCACTCACTGATTTTACAACAATTTTAAAGATAAAATTTAAATTTCTTCCAGTCTTCTTCCACCGTCTCTTTCCCTTGGTCTCGGATTCTGCCCGTCATCTCCGCCAGTCCGCCAGTCCCATGTAGTCGATCACCTTCGTCTGCCACTCTTCCAGCGTGGTACTGGGTAGTTCTTGTGTGATTTTTGGATTTTTTACCCATGACAACAGTGGCATGGAATGCCTTTCCTGTTGATATACGAGAGGCCCCATCAGTATTGGCATTCCACCGGCTCCCAAAAGGACACTTGCTTAGGCAAGTGGTCCCACGAACATCTGATTTTATTGTTCTAACAGTTATTGCATTTTAACAATTTGGGCTTGCCCCAAGGTGCAAAAAGCTTTGCTGGGTCCTGTATTCAGGCCAAGGCTGAAACCAGCACCAAGCAAATGAACCTTCATTGCTCCAGCAGGGCACACTAAGGTGGCCTGAACTGAGCCACCTTTTAAAAACAATGACACCATTCTCACCAGCTCCTGGCAGCAGGCTTCATTTTCTCCAGTACCCCAGAAACCAACTCAGTTTTTTTGGGGGGTGATGGGTGCATGGCCAGCACTTGTCACACAGGTAAACCCCAAGCCCTTCATGAACTCTGGGGGTGGGCATCATATTGTAGCATGTGGGAGTCAAGAGGTTCACTTCTTGTGCAGAAGTGAAGTCAAGCAAATTTTGCAGGTGGTCTAAGGTTTACCTTTTCAGGTGGAAAATCCAACAGAAGCCTCGTGTGTGACTAAACACCTACTAAGTCTCTGCATCACTTTCCATCAGAAATATCTTCATCCCCACAGGGGAAGAGGCACCTTAATCTTTCTGTCTTCTATCTTAAAGGGCTTTGCAAAGGATGCTGGGTGGGTTTGGGAAACAGCTGTTCCACATCTCAGGCACAAGCACCACTGAGCACAATTTGTAGGGGGAGGAGGTGCTGGTGGCAGGATCCCATCCTGAATCAGATAAGCAGCTTGCTGAGCGCCTGGTGGCGTGGTGTTGCAAGCTCCGTGCCACAAGCGACGCTAAACGAAGCGATAAGGTGGATTTCAAATTAGATGGATTTGGGCTCATACGCGCACACCGCTGAGCTCAGCTCTCATTTCAGCAAATCTCCGAAATGGGAGCGAGGACGCAAGGAAGGAAAGAAGGGTGGGTAGGGAAAGCAGCAGTAGCAGCAACAACCACATCCTCCTCCCCAGACTTAATCTGTCTTTGACTCTGCATTCATTTTGCCAGCTGGGAAATATCTCTTTAGGAAAAATGCTGGCAGTGAAGGGGCTGGGTGACAGAAAAGAACTGCCTGCAAATACTCAGGGTCTTAGCTGATGCAAGCAGTGCAGACAGGCAGACAGACAGACAGACAGACAGACAGACAGATCATACTGGTGCAGAAACATTGCATGCCATAGGGCTGACTGATGTGGAAGGTCAGATGAGAAGATGTCAAGGAAATAAGCAGCTATCCTATTTTTAAAAGACATCTGAAGGCAGTCCTGTTTAGGGAAGTTTTTAATAGTTAATGCTGTATGGTTTTTAACACTCGATTGGGAGCCGCCCAGAGTGGCTGGGGAAACTCAGCCAGATGAGCGGGGTATATATAATAAATTATTATTTTTATTATTAAGATTATACCTAGTATTGGATATAGTACCAATATTTATGTTGGATTGGATTGTTGCTCTTTTAGGAGGAAAACTTTACAACCTGGTATGTGGGTGTGTAAGGGGTGGGGAGCTCATTTTCAGACATTTCAAATTACAGTGGTACCTCAGGTTACATACGCTTCAGGTTGCATACGCTTCAGGTTACAGACTCTGCTAATCCAGAAATAGTGCTTCAGGTTAAGAACTTTGCTTCAGGAAAAGAACAGAAATCATGCTCCGGCAGCATGGCAGCAGCGGGAGGCCCCATTAGCTAAAGTGGTGCTTCAGGTTAAGAACAGTTTCAGGTTAAGAATGGACCTCCGGAACGAATTAAGTACTTAACCTGAGGTACCACTGTATCAGGATGTCTTGGGCTACTTGTGAACTAGCTTTCCAGATAATGCTGAAACACCCCTTTGATCCTCCCATTCATGTTTGATTGCCAGGAGCCTCTGGGGCTAGATCCAGAAACTGACGGCATTGTCGAGACCCAGTGGGCTGTGGGCTAAAACCATCTTTCTGGGCCACAAGGTGTTCCCAGGTACTGGACATTCTCCATCCATCTGGGTGCTTTCTTGCATGACTGAGGCTTTGCCTGGGCAAGGATAGTCCTTCATAGCTCTGATGTGTTTTGAGCTCCTGGCTCTCACCTATTGGGTGTCTACAGGGCAGTCAACAAATAACCACAACCATGACAACTCAGTGGTAGAGGATCTGCTTTGCATGCAGAGGGTCCCAGGCTCAATCCCCACCATCTTTGGGTAGGGCTGGGGATGCCCCTGTTTGAAATCCAGGAGTCATCCCCAGTCAGTATACACAATCCTGAGCTTGATAGACCGAGTGGCTGACTTAGTATAAGGCAGACTCTTGTGCCTTTCTTTAAATCAGCCTTTCAGAGCCATAAGGACTGGAATATTGCTTTCTTTCCCAGAGGAAAAAACACATTGCTGAGTGGGAGACCTTTACATGCAGAAGGTCTCAAAATCAGCCACTGATGACTCCAGATAGGACTGGGAACATGGGAGCCAACTCCTAGGTACAGAGGTCCCTTTGCCCCCCTAAAATATTTGAGGAGGCTGGTCCCCCCAAAGTTGATAAACATTGCTATTCAAATGGGTGGGTGAGTGTGCTGCATCATGTGATCGATTATGGGGTGGGGCTTACCTGCCCTTTCATATTTTATTCAAGTTGGCACCCTGAGTGGGAATAGTAAAGGTAAAGGGACCCCTGACCATTAGGTCCAGTCGTGGCCGACTCTGGGGTTGTGATGCTCATCTCGCTTTATTGGCCGAGGGAGCCGGCGTACAGCTTCTGGGTCATGTGGCCAGCATGACTAAGCCGCTTCTGGCGAACCAGAGCAGCGCACGGAAACACCGTTTACCTTCCCGCTGGAGTGGTACCTATTTATCTACTTGCACTTTGATGTGCTTTCGAACTGCTAGTTTGGCAGGAGCAGGGACTGAGCAACAGGAGCTCACCCCGTCGCGGGGATTCGAACCGCTGACCTTCTGATCAGCAAGTCCTATGTTCTGTGGTTTAACCCACAGCGCCACCCACATCCCTTTGACTGGGAATATCCACTGCCTAAAATCCAGGGGGGGGGGGCTGCTGCCAGTCAGCATAGAGATAGATGGAACAATGGTTTGACTTGGCATCTCTTTCCCTTTGCTAATCATCATCATCATCACCCCAGAGTGTTTCTCAATTGCAGTGCTTTACGCTTCTCCATAGGAGTGAGTGTGGCAGAATCAGTCCTCCATTTGATTAAGCTCTCTTCATTTCCTGCTTTTAATGGCAGTTGTCGGCTATTAGCAGCCTCCTGGAATTGGGCAATCTTCTTTTGTACCCCTTCTGTGAAGCATTGTTATTTCTGCTTCTCGGTGTATTGTGCTTAGGAAATTACGGGCCCCGAGTAACCCGACAGAACGGATAGCGGATGTGCCAGTGAGCGAACAATTCAGGTTCTCTGGTTTGCTCCTAATATAGGAAAATTGGAAGCAATTAGGTTCACGTGTTTTTGCAAAGAGATAAATGAGAGAGATTGCTAATCAGACATGAAGTGCTCACCTCATCACTTCAACGGTACAGGTGATGATGGGATGAGATTACAATTCGCACACGGGGCTGGGAGCTGGAATTAGCAGAGGGCGAGGTTCATGTTTATTTTGGGGTCTGCCTGGATTGATGGCCCAGCTCATGCCCTGGGTGGGTGAGCAGACAGATAAACAACTTAGCCTATGCCTGAGTGGCGAGTTGCTTCAGCTAAGAAAGGGAGGCAAAATCATCAGTGTGCAGAGCCAGGTTTAGACCCTCTTGGCTTCATGTATCACCCAATCCCTGCTTAGCTAGAAGATGTACCTGGCCTTCTGCAGTGGTGGTGCTATAGTGCAATCCCTTCCACCTGCAAGAGCCGTCCTGCCAGCTTATAAACGCTCCCCGCCACCCCAGTTTGTGCCTTTAGTATAATGACAGAGTTTGCAATTTACGGATTCTCCCTTGCTATTAAGAAGTTGGCAATTTTAGCACTCGCCCTAAAGCCACATGATCCAGGCAGTTAGTCTTAGTGTCGCCGTTGTAGGTTGGGGACAGATTTAGAATCGGTGGCTGGTGCCCATTGTGACTGGTAGGGCAGAAGGCAGGGAGCCTAACCTCTGGTGGCAACAGAGCAATGACAGGCAGAGCTGGCTAATTTGAGTTTTGTCTCCATCTTGGGCGACCCCTGGATCTCTTGTAAGTAGGAAGACAAGCAGGTGGGGTCAGGCTGAGGCTGGTGGGGCAGTGCTCACCTCCACTGCAAATCCCCCTTGTCCCCTCATCCTTTTGTGAATGAAACATTTCTGCATAGGCACTGGATCCTGATGTTGCAGTGCAGAGAGCTAAGAAGGGTGGCTGACTTTGACATATTGGTTTGAACTAATCATACAAATGTCTGACAGCATTTCTCTAGTATGACAAAATGTCTGGCGGGTCTCATTTCTTCTTCTTCTTCTTCTTCTTCTTCTTCTTCTTCTTCTTCTTCTTCTTGCAATAAACAAGTTTTGAGCTAAACTAAGGAGACATCCTTCTTTCTGATGTCTAAAGGCCTCCCGGATTGTGCTGAAGCTCTGCAGGGGAGACTAAAATAAGAAAGGGCTCTCGCTGGCTTCACCCACATGTTTGAAGTAGAATCAGAATAAATTAAAACAGATATAATATGTTTCAATGCTTATTATCAAATACATAAAAACACTAATTCAACCAGAGCATCAATTGTATATAAAAAAGGAGTTACTGAAAAGCTCTTTCAAAAAGAGAGCTTAATACTTGTCCCTAGCAAAAGCTCATTCTCAGAAACTCCCTGCAGTGCCTCCTTTTATTAAATACCTTCATATTTTTGCTTCACTCGGGGCTCATTTAGCAAACTCCCTGCCTGATTATTCATCTCTCCGCTTGCACGTCGCATCGCAGCCTGACGGAGACAGAAGCTGCGCATTTAGTGCTTCGGAGAGGAACATGTAGCCGGAGTATTAGGAAGGCAGGCTCTAAAACAAAATGCTCAGCGTTTCACATCCAATCTGAGAAGCTCAGATGCTCCATTAATTGTGGCATTTGTTGGCAAAAGAAAATGACGGTACCATATCTGTGTAAAAATCTTCATGCACTCCTGCTACTCCCTCCCCACAAGAAGTCCTTAAAAGAGTGCAAGCATCACTCACCTGGGCTTGGGACCACCATCCCATTAGGGAGAATGAAGCACTGCCCCACCAGCTTCAGCGTGTCCACAGCCAGCCCCCTCCCCACCTGCTTGCCTTCTTACTTACATGCAGGCCAGGGGTAACCCAGGATGGTTACGAAGCTAGAATGAGCTGGCTCTGCCTGTCATTGACTCTGGCACCACCTACTATTGGGCTCCTTGCCTCTCACCCTACCGGTCCCAATAGCCACCACCCTCTACCCTCTTGAGTTCTACCAGCGGCAACGCTGAGGCTAAGAAGGACGAGGAAGGTGACAGCCAGGGCCACCCCTTGGACTGATTGTAAGTAACAAGGCAGTATCGTCTACCAAGTCTTTGCTCACTGGCAGAATTTCAATTGGAGTCTCTTCCAACCCTACCTGGAGATGCCAAGGACTGAATCTGGGACCTTCTGCTTGCAAGGCAGACGCTCTACCACTGAGCTATGTCCCTTCCTTGAAAGTTTGCATTGATGGCAAATGTCTCTTGCTTGAGTCATCCTTGAATCTCCTTCACCTGGGCTTGTGATAATCAGAGTTGGAGGTACAAGCTGTTTTGATGCATGTACAAGCATTCATGTGAAAGAGTGTATACTTGCCAATTTGTATAGCTCAACAATTGTGTATAGAGATATGAAGACTGTCAACTCATTGAATGGAACATGTGGACCCTCCTATTTGGAGGTTGCAGTCCCCCTCTCGACCTATCTGGGGGTAAGTCCCATTGAACTCAATAAGTTTACTTCCCATGCATGCTTAAGTTTGTGCTGCATAAGTCACACACAAACATAGATTTCTAGGAAAGGGGTTGGGGGAAGAGATCAAAGAGAGGCTTGCATGAACTTACACTTGTGAACTGGCCCTCAGAATCTGGCTGCCACTTTCCCATGGCTGCTCTTTTCTTTCTTTTGGCCCCATTATTTGTGCCTCTATTGT
This sequence comes from Podarcis raffonei, assembly GCF_027172205.1. Taxonomy (NCBI): domain Eukaryota; kingdom Metazoa; phylum Chordata; class Lepidosauria; order Squamata; family Lacertidae; genus Podarcis; species Podarcis raffonei. The sequence continues at coordinate 25,849,868 of NC_070616.1, forward strand.
TACTGTATTATATATATTTATATACTGCATTTTTCTACAAGAGGGGCTAAATGCAGCCACTCTGATAAGCCCTGCTTAATCCTGCTGTTTAACATGACGCTCCTAATAGAAAGCCATCCCCATAAACAGATTAGCTGGTGCATTGAATACATTTCAGGACGGGGGAGCTGAGCGCATGCTTAATCCAGTCCCGGGGAAATATATAAGTTTGATCGGCGCTTGCGTGTATAACGGGGGTGGGGGGGGTGGGCGAGGAGGAGTGGTGGTGGAGATGGTGGAGAAACAGCTCTAAGAGAAAAAAGGAAAGCTAAGTGAGACCTCTTTCATCAATGTCATCTCGTGCAATTGCGGTTGCCCCGGGTTGTTAGTATCATAATTCACTAACACGGCAACAACTGGTAAATTGTTATCTATTATTCATGATTAAGGTTTGGAGCAGAGTGGGGTGGGGAGAGATGTGCATTAATGGAGATTGCCCTTTCCCAGAGCTCAGGAAGTAGGCCGAGTCGATAGCCATTATGATAACAACCAAACCTGGAAGAAGATTACATGGTAGATAAAGGGGGGAAATTGAGGCTTTCTGAAAACTGTAAGGCAGGGAACCTGAGCAAGGTAGATGGCAAAGGATGGGGAGGTGTCCTATCTATGGGGGTGGGATGGGAGGAGTAAAGGTGGATGTATGTTTTCAGTAAGGATGGGTGAATTTGCCAATTTCAGAAGGCTGGTCGTTGGCCACAATAATAAAGGTTTCATACGATATGTCAATTTCAGTTCTTTACCTTTTCTCATTTTTTCCAGTCTAGGGGCTTACCATTTATTGTGGTAAAGCTGCTGTACAATCCAGTGTTTCTAAGAGCGAATTTGTAGTTGATTGTCTCCATGGGCTGAACAGACCCGCCTTAGTTGCTTCATGGCCCATGTATGAGAACGCCCAACATTTGGATAAGTGGAATACTATTTGTATCCTTCCCTTCTTGTCCTGCTGTTTCCATTTCTCTCCCCCTTTTCTTTCTTGCCACTTTCTAAACCAATTTTCGTTCTTATCAATCACTACTAGGCATGCTGGCTATGGTCTACCTCCCCTGCTGGAAGCAGAAGGCATTGGAGTACTGGTGGCTGGGAAGAGCAGTTAGAGAGAATGCTGTTTCACCCCGGTCTTCCTTGTGGACTTCCTGTAACAGGAATCAGGTTGGTCATTGTGACAACAGGGTGCTGGGCTCCCTTTGTCCTGATCCAGCAGCCAGGCTCTTCAGATGTTCTTATGCTGTTTTCCTACACATAGGAAACCACTCTATTCTGGGTATGGCTATTTAGGTTTCTTTCTTTAACAACTGCTGATTGAATCTATAGTTTGGTATATTTTATGTCTTCTTTTTAAGTTTGATATTACTGGAATTTTGATATGAATATTCTATGTTGTCTTTGCTTACTAAGCAGTATCTATGTAAGTCTTGACAAATAAAGACATGAAAATAAAGGTTCCCCACCTCCGATCTTAGGGACGTGGGTGGTGCTGTGGGTTAAACTACAGAGCCTAGGACTTGCCGATCAGAAGGTCGGCAGTTCGAATCCCCGCGATGGAGTGAGCTCCCGTTGTTCAGTCCCTGCTTCTGCCAACCTAGCAGTTCGAAAGCACGCCAATGCAAGTAAAGTGGTACCTCGGATTACATACGCTTCAGGTTACAGACTCCGCTAACCCAGAAATAGTACCTCGGGTTAAGAACTTTGCTTCAAGATGAGAACAGAAATCGTGCTCCGGCGGCACAGCGGCAGCAGCAGGAGGCCCCATTAGCTAAAGTGGTGCTTCAGGTTAAGAACAGTTTCAGGTTAAGAACGGACCTCCGGAACGAATTAAGTTCTTAACATGAGGTACCACTGTAGATAAATAGGTACCGCTGCAGCAGGAAGGTGAATGGCGTTTCCGTGCACTTTGGTTTCTGTCACGGTGTTCCATTGCGCCAGAAGCGGTAGAGTGGTTAGACACTGGATGAAAAGGTTCAAAGCCCTGCTCTGCCACAAAGCTCTTGGGGCAGTCATTGTTTCTCAGGCCACCTAGCTCACAGCATCATTGTGAGGAGAAAGGGGCAGGGGGGAAGAATTGCATGGTGTCCTAGGTTTCTTGGAGGAAGGGTGGGATACGAATGTAATAAATAAATAAGACACTGGGGATGAAGGGTGCACACGGCTTTTTCTGCAGGCATTCTTTTTGCATTTATAAACTCAGAGCCTGCAATTATGAATTTTCAAGTCCTGAAATTATAAAGATCCCCCAAATGAAATGTTGATCTTCGTGGTGTTCTGAAACTCCTTGAAGCTGCATTTTAAACTTAGTTAAATGTTTGAAATTACTATGTTTGTTACAGACACGCCTCATTGCTTTGACCCTCTCAGCTTTCCATGGGACGTGAAGATGTTGCCTGCTGTTGCCAGGGAAATGAAGTGGGGAGGGGATGAAACCAGGAACTTGGCTGCAAGACGATGCCATATTTTTATTTTTTTACGGGGAGTGGTGGTATATGTGTTGTGAATTGAAAACACCCAGAGATCTGGCTGTAATGCATCGTGTTTGAAATCTCTGTTGAACAATAAGCATAGCCAGCGGAGTCCCCCTCATTCAAACTGAAAAGAAGCCTTTGTTGACAACTTTATTTCACTCTTCCAATGGGGGTAAGTTCTCAACAACGTGCCACTCTCAACAGCCACAGATGGGGTGGAAATGCTCTCTCTATCTTCCCCACCCTGCCCCTCTAGTTTTCTGCATCTGTGAAATGCAAAGGATGTCTGCATCTTCCCTAATGAGATTTAATGAAAAGGCCAAAATGAATGCAAATGATTTCCACTTCACACATTCCAAGAGGATTAGAATATCATTAAGGCTGGCATTAAATATTTAAACAATATGTACACAAAAGAACGAGCAAAGTCTTTGAACTTAATTTTGGGGTGGTTTGTTGTGGCCACAGCAAGCCATCCCCAATTGGAAACTCCTTTTACGCTGGTGGGAAGCAATTTGACTTTGGGTCGCAGATGGGGTCAAGCCATGATTTGGGACCTGCAGCTTGAGGATTGTGGGTCTGAAGGGGTGGAGAATTAGGGGGCCACAAGTGACTGCAAAGCGTTGTGAGTAGGGCTACAAGAAGTCATTGTTTTCCATTCTGCCCTTAATTCCACACATGCAGTCCTGTTTTTGTTCTGCTGCAGTTCGTCTTTTGTCAAAAACTACATTATTGTCTCACTGTCCATGGTGCTGAAATTACGGAATTTACATAATTGTGCAAAATGCATTGTCATTGTGTTATTCCACCACATTCATTTCAACTCTATGGAAACACAATGCCAATAGGACTGCGGGAATAATCCATTATATATTGTTTGTGGAATGAAAGCAACAACAGTGAATACTGATTGCATTCACTGGATTGATTTCCATTTGGGCGTGGGAGTAAGAAGAAGACATCAGCAATTTTGGCTCCTTTTTCCTACTTCTGTCATATTTCTCTGGCATCACTATTTGTGAGGAGTGTTGGTGTGTACACCCTGACCCTCGGTAGCATGCAGGAGTCTGATGCAGAGCAGCTGGATCTTTCAGGTATGTTTCAGGTAAGCGCAGGTAAGTTGAAGTGCAGAACCCCAACCTAGATGCAATTCCAAACTGGAGTCATTCAGCTGTCAGCCAGGACCATCTCAAACCAAAGAATCCTGAACCAGGACTCCCCAAAATACGATTGTCTGAGCCAGATTCTCCCAAGGAAGGGTGTCCGGGTTCAGCTCTGCCCAGACCTGGAACCTGGAGTCTCCCCAGAGGAAGAACAGGGGGAGCAGGTACCCCACTCCCAAGAAATCTCCACACTGCCAGTTTAAAATGGTACCATAGCATTTTAAATGTATGGTGTGAATGTGGCCCTAGTCCTGACACACCCGGGGTGTGTGTTCTATTGCATTCAAAGTGCATGGTGGCAAGGAGCCCAATGCACAAAAATATATTCTGCACTGTAATCCTGTAAAAGAAGGAGCCCTCAGACTTTGTAAAGGAATCTGCAGGATGAGGATTCTGGAGAGGATTCGTGGTCTGGTCCCTGTCATGTTGGGCCCAGATCAAATGAGGTGAATCCACACTGGCATTTGAGTTTGGTGGATTCCCCCCCCCAATCCTGAAATATGCTTCTTATATAATTAATTGGGCTTTAAAAAAAATATGCACAAGCAGCTGGGATATAAGTGGGAGCTTGAAACAAGGGGCAGCCCAATGCAAGGAACGTTTGATTGAGTCATAGAATCATAGAATCATAGAATCATAGAATCATAGAGTTGGAAGAGACCACAAGGGCCATCGAGTCCAACCCCCTGCCAAGCAGGAAACACCATCAGAGCACTCCTGACATATGGTTGTCAAGCTTCTGCTTAAAGACCTCCAAAGAAGGAGACTCCACCACACTCCTTGGCAGCAAATTCCACTGTCGAACAGCTCTTACTGTCAGGAAGTTCTTCCTAATGTTTAGGTGGAATCTTCTTTCTTGTAGTTTGGATCCATTGCTCCGTGTCCGCTTCTCTGGAGCAGCAGAAAACAACCTTTCTCCCTCCTCTGTGTGACATCCTTTTATATATTTGAACATGGCTATCATATCACCCCTTAACCTCCTCTTCTCCAGGCTAAACATGCCCAGCTCCCTTAGCCGTTCCTCATAAGGCATCGTTTCCAGGCCTTTGACCATTTTGGTTGCCCTCCTCTGGACACGTTCCAGTTTGTCAATGTCCTTCTTGAACTGTGGTGCCCAGAACTGGACACCAAACTGCCAAATTTGGTATATAAATCCATACGTTTCCGAGCAAATTCAAAGTGTTGGTGCTGACCTTTAAAGCCCTATATGGCCTTGGCCCGGTATACCTGAAGGAGTGTCTCCACCCCCATCGTTCACACTGAGGTCCAGCGCTGAGGGCCTTCTGGCAGTTCCTTCCCTGCAAGAAGTGAGGTTACAGGGAACCAGGCAGAGGGCCTTCTCAGTACTGGCGCCCGCCCTGTGGAACGCCCTCCCATCAGATGTCAAGGGAATAAACAACTATCTGACTTTTAGAAGACATCTGAAGGCAGCCCTGTTTAGGGAAGTTTTCAATGTTTTATATTTTATTGCTTTTTTATTCTGTTGGGAGCCACCCAGAGTGGCTGGGGAAACCCAGCCAGATGGGCGTGGTATAAATAATAAATTGTTTGTTGTTGTTGTTGTTGTTGTTGTTGTTGTTGTTGTTGTTGTTGTTGTTATGCAGAATAGATTCCTCCTCCATCCCTATAGCCAGGAACAGACCAGGGGGCTGGCTGCAGAGGAGTCTGCCTTGTACAAACTGGTTTGCGCTAAGCAGCCAAATCTTTTGACTTCGGGCCTTTAGGATATTACAAGTCTCTATCGGTAATATGGGGAAGAGCTGATTATTGAAAGGCCTTTATAGGAAGCACACAATTAGTCTGGAACGCTGATAGAAAAAGCCACAGGGGAGGCAGAAACTCATTTCCATGGACCAGCTTATGCCATATTAGTAATTTGTTATCGTAAATGAAGCTGCTTCTAAATTTCTTTTTGGAAACAAAATTAATTCCAGTGCCGTCTAGTAGGAGGAGGAGGGTGCTGAGTTGCTGGCTAGTATCACCTCCCTCCTCCCCTCCTGTCTGTCCCCAAGAGGTCATGAGGAGTGCGTTGGTTTCAGTATGCATGGCAACAATTTTCATTGAGAAGTTTCAGGTCACATGCATTGGCGTGACACCAGTCTGGAGGGTGCAGGGATCCACATTGCTGCCATCGCTCGGTGTGGGGAGATAAGTATTTGCTCTTAAAATAGTAGCTGCTATGGGAACTTCATGCAGGTCTGCCACACTAGCCTCTCGGAGCTGCAACTATGTGGGTGGTCTCCGGCAAACAATCTGGCAGCTTTCCCAAGGGCATTGGAATGGCTTTGCATTTCTCATATCTCTACAGGAAGGGTACAGATTGGCTTGGCTTCCAGAGCATGGTTTATCATCACTGTGTGAATGTGCCAGCTTCCGGGAAGGAGTTCCTAGAATCATAGAACTGTAGAGGTGGAAGAGACAATGAGGGTCATTTAGTCCAACCCCTTGTAATGCAGGAATCTTTTGTGCAACGTGGGGCTCGATCCCAGGACCATGATCATGCTCTACCGACTGAGCTACCTCAGTTCCTCCCTGGGACTTTTAGGTTACCATTATGGTATGTCAGCTAATCAATGGTTTGGCTGAACCAGTTCTTTTTTTCTTAAAAAATGTTTAGGGGTACTCTCATTTTGACTCAAGAAAACCACCGGGAAAGGAAAGGAAGCTGATATCAGAAGTGGTAATAATGAAACTGACCAATCACCATGCTAGAGTCCAACTCCTACTTCACACATTAAACGCTCACTTCCCTCTGAGACTCAGGAAACCCCCTGACAGGTAAGGAGGCCGCCATTGGGGGTAGCAACGGAACTGACGATTCACCGTGCTAGAGAAAAAAATTGGTTTTTATTTTATTTTTTAGTTTCTTCTCCAGTTAGATTCACAAAATGTTTAGGGGTGTGCATCCCCCTGCACCCTCCCCCAAATACTGGGCTTAACATATCCTACAAACCTGGGATTGTGGTTTGGAGGACATGTTAAGCCAAACCACCCTTTTCCTTAACCATGATCTATAAACAGAGGACGAAACTAAACTACAGAGCAGGATTAAGAATGAGAGACCCTAACCCTGATTCTGGGTTTGGACGACATGCTAATCGGGGTGGGTGGGCTGGGACCTCCAGTTCACAGGCCCGATTTGGCCCACTAAACTGCTTTCCCCCAACCACACCCACCTGCCCTGATATCCCACACTGACCCAGAAAACCAAGGAATCAACAGAGTGAGTGTTATCTCCTCCTTAGGGGCCAGCACATGCACAATAAGCCATGGTTTGGCTTGCCTTGATGTGCAAACGCAACCAATCTTTTGTTACTACATTTTTGGGTAGTGTGGGAGTTCCCTCCCATAGACAGAATTCATTTCAAATGTTAAATTTGGGGCAATTGGGAGTTTCAATCTGCAGGAACAGGGTGCAAACCCTGAAAACGAAATGCATGTGAAATCTTAGCTGTGTGGGTGGGCTTCTGGTTCAAAACTGAGTGGGGCAGCATGAGTTATATCACAATGACATGTAGGCAGAACTATTTTCAGGCTATCCTTGAGTTTTCCAGCTGTAGGTCTTATGAATAAGCAAGTCAGGATTATTATTATTAGTAGTAGTAGATAAGTGAATCAGGATTGCTATTATTAATATTAATATTGGCCTTTCAGTTAATAAGAGGCCACCCGAAACGTTTCCAAATCTGAAACGGGAGAATAATATGTTTTAAAAACAACATCAATGTCATAACATGCAGTTGGAGGCATCCTGAAAGGGTTACATCTGGATTGCAGAGACTGGCTTCTCAGATCAGTGCCCAAAACAGCTGGAGTTGTGCTGGTTATTTAAAATATGACATGCACAATTAAACATGCGCTTTGAAGCTCTCCCCCCCCTTCCTTCTTCTCTTTAGCTTGAGAAATTCATTTTAAATACCTCCCCCTCATTGCCAGTAGTGCTATAGCTCAGGGAACCATATCAAGTGAGCCTTTTACTCAATTTTAAAAATCATTAATTAGTTTTATGGGGGACAGGGGGGTAGAAAGTATATATAGACTGTGATCAAATTTCCTCTATTCCTGAGAGCTTGGCTGTCCATTATGGAATAGTTTTAACAAAATAAACCGCCTGCAACAATTCCGACAGCTTCGAACAGATGATGGGCTTGGCAAGAAAGAAAAAAGTACCCGAATCAGAGAAGAAGAAACAATGAGCCATATAAAACGGAGAGTCAATTCACCTGGAGTAATTCTGTTTGGCATGAATTAAGGTTGGCCAGGCATGTAGCATTTACATTTAAATATATCTAACTATCTAGCGCTCTCTCCCAAGGGATTTCAATAGGATTTCAATAGGAAACAATTTGCTCATTTTTCTACAATTCACTCCCCTGACCCTGGTCAGTTTCAAAAGCCAGGTTCTTACATAGTTTCTGTTTCAACCTGGGTCCCTGTGTGTGATGGCCTGGGATTCGGACTTGGATGCTGAACCTGAGGGATCCCAGCCTGCACAGGATTCCCCACCACCAGAACCAGCTGAGCCGGGGCTGGGGTATGAGCCTGAAGGGTCCTCACCCAGTGGCGTAGCGTGGGGGGTGCAGGGGGGGCCAGCCACACCGGGCGCAACATCTGGGGGGGGCGCTCGCCGCCTTCGGAGTAGCCGAAGAGCCTTGGGCGCAGGCTGTAGCAGAGCCCCATGTCTCGCGGAACCGACGAGCTGTGCGCACGTCCGGGCTGAAGGCGTCCGGCAAGCAGCAGCTCTCAGCGCTCACCGCGGTCCCCGCGCGTCAGGGCCGCGGAGAGCACGCCAGGCAGCCCCTCCTCACAGCCCCGCCGCCGCCAATGCTGCTGCAGCTGCTGGGCCATGTTGCATTTTCCTCGCCTCTCTGCCCTCCTCCTCCTCCAGGCAAGCGGCGTCGTTTGGGCGGCAGCGCCAGCGGCAACTCGCCTCAGATCACCTGACACGGACCCGCCACCACCGTGGCTACCTTACCGTAAATACCCCAGCCCAGGCAGCAGCAAGAAGAAGCTGGCAGCGGCGGCAGGTTAGGGGTTAGGGGACGCAAATTACTTGCCTTGCCCCGGGTTAGGGGGCGCAAATTACTTGCCTTGCCCCGGGTGCTGACAACCCACGCTACGCCGCTGTCCTCACCTGTGCTGGGTCCTCAGGTGTGGGCATCAGCTGAGTCTTCTCTGGCTCCTGAGGTGATGGAGGACCCATTGCCTGCAGGTGCTCCACTCTCAGCCCCGTCAGAGGAAGCTGAGGTTGCCTCTGGGTCCGGTTACCCTCCAGCTTCTCCTGAGCTGCAGAGGCTCAGGGCAGAGAGGCGGAGGGAACTAAGTTCCCGCAAGAGGAGTGCTCGACTCCAGGACAGGAGAGGCGAGTCACCTGAGGATCGGGGCTGCCCTATTCCTCAGGGCAGATAAAAGCCGGCCAGCCCCAGTCCCAAGTTGCGGGAGCAACATTGTTGGTTGCTAGTTCCTGCCTGAACCCTGTCCTGCTTTCCTGCCTGAGCTCCTGACCCGCACTGGCTCCCTGCTTGCAAGCCTGTTCCTGACTTCATCCGACTCCCTGCCCAGCTTCAGCTACTACGGACTGCCTCCATGTTGCACCTTTGACCATGGACCAGACTTGGACCTCGTCTCTCGGGTAACCCACGGGACCAGCACACTGGCTGTTTTGGACTACAACTCCCATAAGCACCAGCAAGTGAACAATAGGGTAGGGTTTTGCAGGCTAGGGTGTTTTTGTGGTTTTTTTTTTATAGATCAGATTACTCCCCGTTGAAATTATATAGATAGCTCAGTTAGTAAGACTTCCCCTGGGACCTGTTAATGCAGTCTCTCTCTCCCCGCTTCCAGCCCTGCAACAAGAAAATGAAGTAAGGTAGATATGGCTTTAGCAGATGCTGCATTATCCCACGCTTGCCACTTTTGAAGAGGGTCTCTTTCTGTACTTAGCAACTGCACACAAAGGGAGTTTGTGTGAGCACCTGCTGGGAAGTGGTTGAGTTGAAACAATTTTCAAAGTCTAGGATTTTCCGGAGGAGTTCACTTTGAGACTCCTGCAGAGCCAAATGGATCCAGGCTGGTTGCACTCCAGCTGCGACACTTGCTTGAAAGCAAAGGCGAGTTGTTTTTCTTGGTGGAATGTGTCTGTGTGTGGTTTGTCCCTCATAGAACACCACCATCACTATCACCAGAACCTGAAAGGTAATTTCTAAGTGGCCTGTTAGCATGCCTGCCCATGTAAACTTGGACCAGACATGGGTGGCGCTGTGGTCTAAAACACTAAGCCTCTTGGGCTTGCTGATCAGATGGTTGGTGGTTCAAATCCCCGTGACAGGGTGAGCTCCTGTTGCTCTGTCCTAGCTCCTGCCAACCTAGCAGTTCAAAAGCACGTCAAAGTGCAAGTAGATAAATAGGTACCACTGCGGTGGGAAGGTGAACGGTGTTTCTGTGCACTCTGGTTTCTGTCACGGTGTTCCGTTGCACCAGAAGCGGTTTAGTTATGCTGGCCACATGACCCAGAAAGCTGGTGCCACACTTCTGGAAGCCGGAACTGCTTGTGGAAGGAAGAAGACGACACAGGGGTGCAAGGTGAGAGAATATCTTTTGGTCCCTTCTTATGGCCGCACACTCGGGTGGGTGCGGCGAGAGTGTGGGAGCCAAAATGGGACATCACACAGGGCGCCATTGAAATTTGGGGCCCCCCAAGTCTGCCACTGCTCAATTCCCTCTTCAACTAGTGATGCCTCTTTTCTCAGCACTGAACAGTGTGTGTGTTGGATCCTCCCCACATCACATCAGCCACTAATTTCCCAAGCTCAGTGAGTATTAATGGGAGTTGTTGCATTTCATGGGATTGGACTAGATCACCCTTGGGATCCCTTCCAACTCTACAATTCTATGGTAAAATGTTTGGAGGGCACCAAGTTGGGGAAGGCTGATCTAGGCCACCATACGCTCAAAAGAAGACCGGTTTGCTAGTTCCAGTACTGTTAAACATTATAATCTGTCCTGAGTGTTCCAGCTCCTGGACACTTTCCGGTTTTTCTATTTATAGAAGAACAGACTAGTAGAGAGCAATCTGCTACAGAAATCAATTAATTGCTAATTTCAACACAGATTTTTTTTTTAATAAAAAGGTTATTTCAATCAGTTTCCAGTAATTTGGGGAGCTATTAGCTGACCAGGGCATGATATAATTATACATACAACATATTAACAGCCTGGCATATAAATCTGTGCCTCCCTTAATGAGCAGCAAAGCTGGATCACAGCTTTGAAAAAGTGAGCTCAGAATGATTGCCAAAGCGTCATTGGCTAATTGATTAATGAGGAGTTCGCCTTGGAGAGCCGTGTTACATCCTAATAAAACAAAATAAAATCTCTGGAATGTCTTGGAGGTGCGAGGCATCCGTCTGCACAGAGCTGCGGAAAGCGAGAGTAGTGCCAGGCTGTGGGAGCCCCTGATGATGTGAGAGTCACGTTTCAACTCCCACCTGGAAGTGAGGGGGACGGACTGATCGGCACAGCGGGAGGGAAGACAATTGAGTCAAGGAATGGAAGATTAATACGAGGACAAGTCTGGGTAGACTGTCGTGCAAAAAAGAAAAGGAAGGGTAAACCTAGATAGACTGGGGACTTTGGAGCCCAGGAGATTTCCAATCGGAGGGTCCATTGGCAGAACCAAGCAGGCAAGCCTGTAGGAGAGGCCCTCTGGTGGCAAAGGCCAGCAAGAGCAGGGAGCCCACCTTGGAAGGCGTCCAGTTGCTGGAGCAAAGTTGGCTCAAGGTTGACTGACAAAGCAGCGAGAGATGGTGTTTCATAGACTGGAGCATGCATAAGCTGGGGAGAGGTGATATTTCAGTGCTGAAGGCTGTGTTTTGTATTCAGGCAGTTCCCAGGTTCTATCCTTGGCTGAGTCTCCAGTTCAAAGGTTCCCATGAGGCAGGAGGTGGCAAAGTCTTTCTCCTTCTGAGGATGCTGTTGGTCATCATGGGCAATCCTGGGCTAGATGGATCCATAGCCCGACTTGATAGAAGGCACCTTCCTGTTTTATTTTTATTTTGTTATTTTAAAACATTTATACCTGAAGGAGCATCTCCACCTCCATCGTTCACACTGAGGTCCAGTGCTGAGGGCCTTCTGGCAGTTTCCTCACTGTGAAGTTACAGAGAACCAGGCAGAGGCCTTCTCGGTAGTGGCACCCACCCTGTGGAACACCCTTGCATCAGGTGTCAAAGAAATAAACAACAATCTGACGTTTAGAAGACATCTGAAGGTGGCCCTGTTTAGGGAAGTTTTTAATGTTTGATGTTTTATCATGTTTTTAATATTCTGTTGGGAGCCACCCAGAGTTGCTGGGAAACCCAGCCAGATGGGCGGGGTATAAATTATTATTATTATTATTATTACTGGTTGACCACTGTGAGAACAGGGCATTGGACTAGATGGGCCATTGGTCTGATCCAGCAAACTGTTCTTATGCTCTTATACTGTATGTGTTGGAGGGACCTTATGGCTCAGTCCTTGGCTAGTTGGATGACAAGACAAGGATGAGCAAGGGTTGGTTGACAAAGGCTGCTTTAAACTTTTCCCTCCGGTTCTTTTAAAACTCATAACCGCTTCCCTCCCCCAGATCTTTTTCACCTGTAAAAAAGCAATATTTTCCTGCATCTTTCTCTCCATAGCTTTTTTTTTAAAAAAATAAAAATAATTGGAAAGAGTGATTTTGAACTGGAGAATGACTGTAAGGAAAAGGGTTAAGCACCTTCCTTCCTCTTTGGCTGCAGCCTGTCCCAGCAAGATCGGAGAGGTGATATATACGTGTGTCGGGAAGAATCACAGCATTCTGCTTAATGGATAAGTTGAGTTAGAGAGGTAGGCCTTAGCTAATGCGGCCATCTGGAGATGGGTGCAATGCAGGTTTTGGATATCAGTAAAATTTTGTAATCGAAATTTTCACTAAAGAGGAAGAATAGCAAGAGGGGGAAAAAGCTTCCTTCATTCTCTCGCATTTGCAGAGACTGGCCTCCTGCAGATCAACATTTTCCTTCCAGCCTGACGATGATCCACTTAGCTCCATCTCCACATTTTCTTGACAAGAAAGGGGAAGGAAATGCAGAGATAATTGCATCGATTTTTACTCCCCAGACAAGACTTGAAGCTCCCAGCGGCAGACATTGCCCGGAAGTTATGCTGGAGAACCAAGTTTCCTTTCATCAAGGCACCCACATTCCCATGACACTGGGTTCTCCCTGAGCTTTGGTTGAAGCCAAACCTGCCCTGCAGATCTTGGCAGGGGGCTGCTTTCCATACAACAGTGGTGTGTGTGTTATTCCTTTGATCTGGTGGAAGAAGAAACCTTTCCTTAAACAGGGGCATGTCAAAAGCCTTTGTCTCCTGAAGTGTTCTCCAGCTTCCCACTGAATGGCTGTTGCTTAGCTGTGAAAGAATTTACTAGAGGCCTTCAAGCACTTCTGATTATTTCTTTTCTTAAAAGCCTTCATTGCAGAGGAGGAGGAGAGAATTTGACAAATAAGATGTAAATTAACTAGCGACAGAGGGACTCATCTATTTGCAGCCTGCGTTCATTCATAAGTTTCATAAGCCCATTTCCTCCCCTCTCCACATTAATCTGCACTTCCTCATCCTTAACATATGTACAAAAGTTTGTACATGTTTCATCATGTGTATTTAAACAGTATTTTATCTCTAGAAGGCAATAGGGTGGTAATTTATATTTACAAGGTATGGGGTGATATTCAACTAGGTTTTACTCAAGGTAGACTCATCCAAATTAATGGCACTAACTTAGTCATGTTCATTAATTTCAGTGGGTCTACTCTGCGTAGAATAGGATAATTAGGAGAGTTTACATTCAGGCAGAAGCTTGTTTCTTGAGATATTTCCTAACTGGTGGTATGGCATCAATCAATCAGTGTTACTGTGTGTATACAGTTTGCAGACCACATATAAAGTCTTCAGAGCTAACCACACATACTTCAGATAATTCTGAGAACATGCTATTCACTCGGAGTGATTATATATATTCTGCTGTCAACTCGCTATGCATTTTAATCATGTCAGCCAAGAATTTAGCTGTATATATATTTTGAAGCGCGAAGTCCATTGGGGACCATTGGAGGGAATCTAGGTCAAAGCACTGGCTTTGTAAGGAGAAGGCCGCAGGTTCAATCGCAGAAGCATTTCCTGTTGAAAGAATCAGGTAGCAGGTAACAGGATGAGACCCTGAGAACTGCTGCTACAAATAGTCGGATCTATTCTGTTCAGGGAAGTTTTTAACGTGTGATATTTTACTGTATTTTTGGTTTTTATGGAAGCCGCCCAGAGTGGCTGGGGAGGCCCAGCCAGATGGGCGGGGTATAAATAAATAAATAAATAAATAAATAATAATAATAATAATAATAATAATAATTATTATTATTATTATTATTATTATTATTATTATTATTATCTGGCATAACACCACTAAGTTGCTTCTGGAGCTGGGCTGAAGCCCTCTAAACTTTGGAAATCCTGGGCTGTGTCATGAAAGTACAATGCGTCCTTGATACAAATGGCATGCAATTAGTTAATGTCTCGGGGCCAAGTGCTTCTTCTCTAGCTGCCTGCTGCTCCAGTTGCGGTTGGAGGCGCATCTCCCCCTGCAGTGGGCTCTCACCAGCCTCTCTAGAAGCCAAGCACCCTTAAGCATAGCCTGTTGGAGAGGCCACTCCATTAGTTGAAAGAGGTCTGTTGCCACATCTGTGCCTACACTTGCGGCTCGATAGGCTAGCTGATAAACTGGAAACTGGGGACGGGAGGAAGAGGCAGGGAGAGAGAACACTTTGTGGCATTTTCTCAAGATGGAAAGAAAATACCGTATTTTTCAGCATATATAAGACGCCCCCATGTATAAGACACCCTCTATTTTTAGGGACTCCAATTTAAGAAAATAGGGGGGAGATTGCCCCATGTATAAGACGACCTACAATTTTTCGCATAAATTTAAAGCAAAAAACCCCTGGTCTTATACACAGAAAAGTACGGTACTTCCAAATACCAGGGGAAAGGGAACACATTCCTTGAAAAATGAAGAAACATTCTTAGACTGTGGAAACTTTCACGTCTCCATCATATACTCACAGAATTGTCAGGGCAAAATCCACCCTTCTCCCAGCAGGGACCTCATACCTGCAACAACATAGTTTTGTTGAATAGGTTTGTGGTCACTACAAGGAAGACAGACACAGTAAGATTTAAACAGGTTATTTTGCTTAGTAACACAAACCCTCCAACATTTTCCCAATGAAAATAGGGATCTCCTAAGGGTGACGCTGTGGCTTGGTGATCGGAAGGTCGGCGGTTTGAATCCCCGCTACAGGGTGAGCTCCCATTGCTCAGTCCCTGCTCCTGCCAACCTAGCAGTTCGAAAGCACGCCAAAGTGCAAGTAGATAAATAGGCACCACTCCAGCGGGAAGGTATACGGCATTTCCATGCGCTGCTCTGGTTCGCCAGAAGCGGTTTAGTCATGCTGGCCACATAACCCGGAAGCTGTCTGCGGACAAACGCTGGCTCCCTCAGCCAGTAAAGCAAGATGAGCGCTGCAACCCTAGAGTCATCTGCAACTGGACTTAATGGTCAGGGTTCCCTTTACCTTTTAAGGAAAAGAGGGACATTCTGGGATGAAACCAGAAACTGGAACAGCTTCTCTAAATCAGGGACACCCCTGGAAAGTTGGGACACTTAGAGGGTCTGGTAACATCAGGCATCACATGTTACAGCAGAAACTAGGAGGAAAAGGGAAAGCAAAATTAAACCCACAATTCAAGAAGGCTACTTAGCTTCCAGGACCTGGGCATACTAACTCACTCAGGGTTTTTTCCTCTCAGTCCAGGTGGCTCTTAATTAAAGGCTGCTGCTTATTCCAACACAAATAAATCCCTGCAGACAAACCTGAGAAACACCCAGCGAAGCAGAGAGTGACCAAACAAGCTAAAGAGTTCGGCTTTGACAATGATAATAGGGAAGGACTTGGAAATTACTTTGAAGTCTTCTGTTTCCCCAGCCCTGACCATGCTTCCATGCAGGACTGCCAACTTGAATAAAATGGGGGGGGCAGTTAATCCCACAAACCATTTGAATGGCAATGCCCATCCACTTTGGGGGACCATGGCCCCCTCAAATCTTTTATTGTGGGGGCTGAAGGGACCTCACCCTCTAGGCGTTGGCTCCTATGACCCCATGAAATATGACAACATTATTAAGGATTTATAATCTACCTTTGCCTCTGTCCCTCCTATTTCTGGTAAATGGTTGTTGTAGGTTGCTAGGGGTAATGGGAAGAAGGCAAGCTTGGCCAGGTGTGAATAGTTGGGCAACCACACTGCAGAAATGTGGAGATTGGTACTGTCTAGATAATTCGGTGCTCTGATAACTCTGATATAATTTTTAAATTTTCAACCCACAGGTGACTAGTCATTGAAGCTTGGAAGTTCTGTTTTGCAAGGTGGGAAATAGCTGGCAAGATCTTAGAAGATGGAGGCCATCTAAATAGTGTTGACGGCATTCAGTTAAGGGGCCAAAAGAAAAGGAGAATAGAACTCCATCTGCACCCTTTAAAAAAGATTTCTGTAGTACAGTTCCCACCAGGGCAGATTTCCTCATTCCTGTTTGACAAATTGCAGCTACCCAAGTTCTTGGGTTTGCACAACTATTAAAAGTACAGTGGCCCAGTTTTCCATGGCTTCTATTTCATTCTTTTTGGTACTTCTGCAAACCTTGGGGACCCTCGAAATACTCTGATTTCTTCCTCTTGCTTCTCCTTAGCTGACTTTGGCTCCATTTCTGTAGATATGATGATCACAGGCTCCTTGGACTCAATCTCTCCCTGAAGCCTGTAGAACTGTATAAGTCACTGTGCATTGCTGCTGATTCATGATCACGATGATGATACCATAGAAATGTGACTTTTACTTTAATATTCTTCTATACCTATTTTCAAACCTAAAAGTATTTTCAAACTTGTGAGTAACAAGGATTATGCTATATTTGAAATGCTACTTCAGGGGCTAGCAAGACTCTGCTTGCTCTGTCCCCCCCCCCCTTTCTTGTTATGCCTTATTGCTCCTGATCCAAATTAGTTCCCCCCACCCACCCACTTGAATTTTAAAAAGAAAAAAAAGCAATGCAACAAAACACTGGGATGTTTTCCTTTCCCCCACTTCCTTTGATCAATGGGTACAATGCACATCCAGCACAGCTGTCGCTCAAGTTCTCTTCAAGGCTAGCAAAGATAAATGCAAAGGGCTGGTTGGTTAAAGCTTTATGTAGGCACTTTAAAAGAGAGAGAGAGAGGAAGGGAGGTGGAAGGCAAGAACATCAAAAATCGACTTTCGCTTTCAGAGCACTGGGAGCGTCAGATGCAAAAATCAAACTAACACAAATGTCATTGCTAGGTCACAATGCAGGACTGGATATGCTTCATTCCCCCCCTCCACACCCCCACACTGATGTTTATTTGCAGGATTATTGATGACTGTGGCTTCAGAGGTACTCAAGGTGCCTGGGAATCAAGCAAAAGAGCATTTCTTGAGTTTCTGATTATCAAAGCGCTGCAACGCTAAGTTGAGGAGCTTGTGGCATGAGAGCAGAAGCAGGTGTGGTACAGTGGTTACAGTGCTGGACCAGGGAGAGCAGGGTTCACATTCCTGAAGCTCACTGGGTAACCCTGCACAAGTCACAGTCTCTCAGCTCCGATCTACCTCACAGGGTCGTTGTGAGGATAAAATGGGGAGGGAGCCATGTACCTCACCTTGGGTGCTCTGGAGATAATTGCAATAATCTGATCCTTTAAAAAAAAAAACCCAACCCACAGTGAGCTTTGCCATGATTTGCAGCAGTGAATTCTGTAAGTTAATTGCATTCACGTCGGTTATGACCAAGGTAGGTATTCTTTGATATCCCAGTGGTCTGCAGTGAAGACACCTGAATAAAGGAGGAGAGAGAGGCAATCCAAACTCCTCTTTCATGCATTTATCCATCTCAGCCTTGCGACTGAATTGAAATTGCACTAGGTCTGCCTGGTGTGCTTTGCAAATTAATCTTGGGTTTAGCTAATATAATGGCGCCCCCCCCCCTGCTGCCTTATCTGTTTCTCTGCCTCAGTCCAGCGCTGTGAAGCCCAAATGGAATTGCAGGCAGAGACTCTGAATCACTCAAAAGTACATTGTGTATTCTCTGCCCCCAGACCAGCAAGGCTCAGAATTTCAACTCCCAAACCGTCTCTCCAGATAGGGTGCAGCAAACCGTGATAGAATTTGGCATCATATATACATCTATATTCTAAACTTTAAAGTTTATGGGCAACACATGAAGGAATCTCCAGAGCTGGAGAGAGGGAATTTCCATGGATGGGGAGGCTGCAGAATGCAGCTTGCAATCACACCACTCTCTGAGTGGATTGTGGGAGAGATGGAAAAGACGAGGAGGAGAGGAAGGCCTAATATTTTCAAATGCCCAGTTCACTCCCAAATAATTGTAACCCAGGAAGGATGGGGGGGGGGATTTTGTGTGCATTTTAATAAGAAGCTGCCCAATTTCCACTTCTTGATCCAATACACAAACAAAAAAAGCTAGCCTATAAAATTCGCACATCGCTGAATTTTGCGATGCAGTTCTTTAGCCAAACAGCCTCTGCAAAAATGCATGTATTAGTGGAAATAACATACAGAACTGCATTGCATTAGGGGAATTTTTTTTGCAACGATTAGTTAAAATTGTGGTTGTTAGGACAAAGGCACACTAAATGGTAATGAATTTTCATGAATATATATGAAAACATATATTTTAACCACCTGCCAATTGCTGCTGAATTGTGGAGAGCTGAATTTTAGATTGGAAGAAGTAGAAACTGAGAGAAACAAAAATTGACAGATTCATCAGTTCCCTAAACCACACTTTGATGGCGTGGTGAAAAAGCTACAAACGATTGGCTCCGCTTCAGGTTTCTATTACGTTGTTAGTAATACCTCACAGGAACATGGGGAAATAGGAAGGTTCCTTATCCTGCTGGAAATCCCAGAGAGTCACTACTAGGCAATATAGTTAATACTGAATGAGATGGGACATTCATTTGATTCAGTGTACGGCAGCTTCCTACATTCCTAAGCCAACAAAGATCCTAGGAGGTTCTGGAAGACTGAATGAGTGCTAAACATGAGCGAAAAGCAGAGGCATAATCTGTCCAACAGCTGTCCCGAGAGAGTCCCTTGGCTGCTCCTATTAATAGCCTCCCACATCTGCCGAAGGAGCAAAACATCTCTCTGCCCTTGGAGGATTTTGATACTGTAAACATGAGATGATTCTTGTTCCTTCTGAAGTTTATATGAAATCCAGTCACCCAAAACCACAGAGTGTTTTCTCTGCCTCCTGCACTCTCAAATCTCTCTCTCTCCCCTTGCCCCAGTGCATGCATATATATATATATATATATATATATATATATATATATATGCACAATCTGGTCCAGAGAGGTTGTGTGGTCCAGTAGTCTGGGGCTGCCTTGAGGGCCGGTCAAGAGGTCAGCAGCTGGTGGATTTCTGTGGTTGACTTTCCCCTCCTGCTTTCAACTGAAATTAAAATGCTATTCCTGCTCTGTGGCATTTTCCATAAACACTGACTTTTCTTCATTTTGCAATGCAATTCCTGCCCCTTGCACCATGCCTGGCCTGAAGAACTGTGAGTTTTGAATTTGGCTACCAATAGGATGGGATGGTGGAGAGAATATGCAGCGGTTGAGGGGGGAACTCATTGAGAGACAAGACCTAGACATGATGTCTTGACCCATGGGGGTGCAACTGTTTTTCATCCAAAACCCTGCCTTGTATAGCATATTTTGCTTAACCCCTTAACTGATCTCGTTTCATATGAGAGCTTGAAACCAAAAGCTTGGTGGAGTAGGAAGATCTTGTCAGCTCAACAACTGGGAAGAGATGCAAATAGACCAAGGGTGTGGAACCTTTTTCAGCCATGTTCCCTTCTGAGAGTCACATGCCAGTGGGCGGGGCCAGGAGAAAAGTGGGAGGAGGAATGAATGCAAATTTTGCCTTTCGATAGGCTAGCTCCTATACACCTCTCACTGTCCTCTGTCACGGAGAACAAGAGACATTATCAGAAGTCAAGGACACATCCCAGGCAAAGACACTCAAAGAGGGTGTGGCCAGGAGAGAAGGGTATGGGGTGAGAGACAGTCCCAGGGGCCAGATAGATAGGATTCTTTTTTTATAATATTTTTTATTAATTTTAACATCTAAATTATAAAATGTACCACAAAACTTATCACTTATACAATCTTTTTAGACTTCCATCAGCACCTCTGATGATCCACCGTGTTAACCACTTCTTATGCATTTCTTAACTTTATGTTGCCTTTACATCTCTTAACAAATCATCCTCCCCCTTGTCCATTTTTACAATACTTCTAATAATACTGCTCACAAAACATCTTGCAACTCTACAAACGTCGTCTGTTCTTCACAATTACTTTTCAAATAGTCCGTAAATTTACTCCAGTCTTCTGTGAATTTCTGGTCTCGCCGGTTTCGAATCCTTCCTGTTAGTTTATCTAATTCTGCATAGTCCATTAACTTCATCCTCCATTCTTCAATCGTCAGTAACTCCTCTTGCTTCCATTTTTGGGCCAATAATATTCTTGCTGCTGTTATTGCATATAAAAAGAGCTTACATTCCTTTCTATTTATGTCACTCCCCACAATGCCCAATAAAAATGCTTCTGGTTTCTTTATAAATGTATATTTCAACATTTTTTTCAACTCATTATATATCATCTCCCAGAATCATTTCACGTTTTTACATTCCCACCACATGTGATAAAATGTTCCTTCTTTTTCTTTACATTTCCACAGATAGATAGGATTCAAGGGCCATATTTGGCTCCTGAGTCTGAGATTCCCCACCCCTGAAACAGGCCACCAAATCCCTGGAGAGACACGCAGAGTGAAGCCACTGGCCCATCTAGCTCAGTGTTGTGTACTCTGACTGGAAGCAACTCTTCAGGGTTTCCAACAGGATTCCATGCCAGTCCTACACGGAAATGCCTTGGGACCTTTTTGCAAGCAAAGCTGATGCTCTACCACGGAGCTGTTTTCAGACCCTATCCCTGAACAGTCTCTCTGGACAGAATGTGCAAATGGGCCTTGATTATGTACACAACTCACAGTGATGAATTTGCTCCTTGCGTTTTTGCCTTGCCATCTTTGGGAGCTGCCCAATCCTTTCCCCCAATCCTATTAGAGATTTGTGCAAACTTTTTAATCATCCAAGGTGCTGGTAATGGTGTGTACCAGCCAGGGCTGTGCAATATTGATTGACTGATTTTGATCCATGTTAAGATTCTAATGACAAGATTTCATTTGGTTGATTGATTCTGCCTTGACTGTTCAGTCTGCTTTATATGCTGTGTAGTTGTGGCCTTTTATTTTGTATAAATTCATAAATAATGGATTAAAGATCACAATAAGATGTACTATGTCAGAATCCTTGAAGTGTGGCGCTAACAAGCAACATTTTCACTCAAGGCTTTCTAGCCTAAACACATTAAAAAAAACAACAGTCAGGAATCAAAATTATCTTTTCTGTCACGACATATCTCTCCTCCTCTCCCCCAAGGGGATACTAGGACTTTTAGGTTTATGTGTAGCAGATCAGGCATCTCTCACAGAGAATTCTTAGCACCCTCACAAAGCTACAGTTCCCAGTAGTCTTTGAGGGAAGCCATGGCAAGTCTGTTTGTCTCCTTGAGTGGGTGGCTTTGTGGACCTACCTAGTGAACTGGCTAATGACAGGCTGGATGGTTTGCCTGCCGCCAAATTGGTCAATGGCAGCAGGACTTTGTGGACATTCCCCTGGGCACAGGATTGACTGGCCAATGGCAGCCCTCAGCCCCGTGCCCAGGGCCAGGTTATATTGTGGGCCTGCCAGGCCACTTGGCCTCTGTTTTCTTTTGCCAGTATACTTAGATATTGGATGGAGGGGTAAAGGTACTCCACAGGTAAAGGATCCAGGGGGAGTGGCTCCTGTCCGATGCTCAGATGGGGGCTAGGGTCACACCACTCCCCCCGTGGGGACCACTTGGGGGACACCCTGATTTGACATAGGTCATAGGGCATCCCTTCTGGTTGGCATTGCCCTTAGAGACACTGCCAACAGACGGGCTGGAGTGGCATATCCAGTTGCTTGCCCCAATGCCTATGATCAAAACCTGCACATCTGTAACCTTGTGACGTTATTTGATCCCATAAAACCAATATTCTATGTATTAGTCTAGTTATTTAGTCTCTAGGGAACAGGGTGTGGCCTCGACCCGCAATTGAATTTGAGGGTTGCCGTCTGTCCTCTTTTTCCAGGACACGTCCTCTTTCCCATGGGTGTGTAAAATGAGAGTCGTCACAGCGATCAATAGCTAATAATAGAAGCTGGCAAATGTGTCCTCTCTTTTTTTGCTCTTCAAAATATGGCAACCCTAGCTATGAAACTAAAACAAGTTTGTGTTGTCGGGCCAGCCGTTACAAATGGCGCTTTTCAGCATAAAATAAAGACGCAGAGAGCTAGCTTATTTCCTTGGACTGATGGAGCAGCTCTTTCAGACATCTTCTCCTCTCCAGTCCGTTTTTATTACCCTTTGTTCTCTCCAGCCGCATGGCTGCATCCCAGTGTCTCATGTTACCTCATCCGGCCAAGCTTAAACCCACCCACACCATATAGGGTCAACACTGCCCAGAGGAAACACAACTCCTTTTAAGGTCAATACAATCCCAATACACTGTAAGACACAGACATGCTGGTCACTGGGTCAGCAAGACACCAGGTGGCACTACAAACCTTGCCAGGGCTTTCTGGCTCCCACCCTGGCTCCCACATGCCCTCTTTCTTTATATTTTAAGCATAATCATATATATCAGTACCAATGGCTTTGTCGAGCGTGATAAGCGACTCTTTTGACACCGGAAGCGGGCCGTGGACTGGAGAACCATGCAGTACATACAGAATTTAAGAATGAATACATTGTATATAGCAACACAAAAAAGAATGAATACATTGTATATAGCAACACAAAATAATGCAAATAACTACTATAATAATCACTATAATCAATAAATGTCGAAGCCAACTTCCATCTGGAAGCCAAGAATATAAGAATTCTGATTCCATGCTGCATGGTAGGCTTCCTTTCTAGTTTATTAGCCATGCACTGGTGTCACTTCTATAGCACTGAGATTGGTCACTGTATGTTCCTGTAAGAGAACAAGAGCTATTAAACATGAATTTCAATGTATATTGACAGTTTGGATATATGCCCCATGATTCTTTCCCCTCTTTAATTTGAAAATAACTAAATATTTAGAAGCATGCAATAAACTAGTAAACTTAATCATAACTTCTACAAAAATATTATTCCTCCATATCTTTTGATAATTTTCACCCTTAAAGTCCCATTCAACAACACTGTTCTTATAGTTCGAGAGTGGCTGAGCCGTGAATACTGCCAGCCAGTGTAGGATTCAGGCAACTGCTGCTTGCCAGCCAATAAGGTGAAATATGGTGGTTTCAACTGGACCGTGTCGTCTGCTTCTCTTCCTTGTATAATGGTGCAGCAAAGGATGGCAAGGCAAATGGTTAGGAAGCACTTCTGCAGTTGAAACCCATAAAGGCTTGTCCTCGATGTCCACTGCCGCGTACCCTCGTCCCCACGTGATCAGCGGGACAGGTCCATGCCATGCGGGATCAGGCAAGCGTCTGTACACCACCAAGGGGTGGGGGAGTGCCTCCTCCTTCCTAAAATGCAATTCCGCGGGAGTATGGGTCCTAGTATTTGGATATAAGGATGGTTAAACACAAAAAGAACTTGGTGAACAGCTGAAGGAATGAGTGCTGTTGGATGTTTCGGCCGCCAAGCTGTTTTAGCAATAGTGTTTTGAACATCAGGTGCGCTCTTTCCACTATCGCTTGCCCTATGGAGTTAAAGTGTATACCATGAGTTAATTTCACATTCCACAACATACAAAATTCCGAAAATGTTTTAGAAATATATGCTGGGCCAAAGGAATAGAAAACTGCTTAGCCAATGCTTTTGCAGGGAGATGAAGGTTGTTATAACATAGTATAGGATCAGAAAAGAGAGAAGGCAGAAATGTTCTTCAGAGCTGAATCTGCTCTTGAATTTCCCTCTGCTAAATACCCTGGGTGTGATGTGTGGGAGCGAAGATGTGCAACATAATAAGGAACTCTCTGTGCTGAAGTAAGGCCTACAGGGCAAGAAACAAGGAAAACAAGTCAGAATCCAAGGAAGGAGTTATATAAGATATTGGTAAAATAGCAAAAAGCGATATACATACTGAGTATCCACAATAAGATTGAAAGAATGAGTAGGAAAGGATTGAAAGGCAAGAATCACAGCCGCTAGCTCTGCTCGCTGGGCAGAAGACTGTGAAGAGGTAAATAAACTTTCCCATTTTCCTCCCTCCTCCCACATCACCACCCCCATACTTCTTGTTCCATCTGTGAAGAGGATTAATGCAGAGGGGAGAAGTGTGAGAGACAAGGGGTTTGTCAAAACATAAGTGACTTGTGTCAGAAATGTCAAACGGTCATCCTTTGGAGGATTAAAAATGATGACCTATAAAATCAGCCAAAACAATTTGCATGGCAGCATTTGTGATCAATAAATGCTGCTGTTCAGTCTGTGAAAATGGCATATAAATTGATGCAACATCAAAACTGCTCAAAGTTATAGCACGTGAACGTCCTTTGATAACAATTGTCTGATGTGGATTCATTTGCTGAATAAATGTTCTTCAAAGGGGTATGAGGTAAATGTAACCATTCTATAATGCAGATAGTCTTCTTCTTGTCCGTCTGAGCATATAAATTTCCTGTTGGCAACAATGGTGTAGCAAATATTGCCAGATGCAGCTTGTGTTCAGCACCTCTAGGTGGCGCATGTGGAAAGGTTTCAATGCTTCATTCACAAAATTTTGGCAAAGTGTAGGGGAGTTCCACATGCTGTTGTGGCAGAACAATCCACTGATATCACTGGGTGGATTGCAATTTGTTATATACTGGCAATGTAAAAGCAAACTGTTCCTGTCTGCTGGATCCAGTGGGATAAAGATGTTTCAATGTAGCCAAAAGTTAATTGTTCAGAAATAAGCTGTTCAGAAACGAGATGGTGCCATTGCTGCGGTTTTTTCTTTTGGTGGAGGCCACTGTTCTACCCACACTGAGGTATCAGTGATCTTGGTTTGCCATGCTGGAAATGTTGTATTCATGGCTACAGGCTGGTTTTTATCTTGCGCTGCTGCCAGCAATTGAGCCTTGTGGGTGGCTGTACCAACAGACTGACAAATGCGTAGCATCGTAGTGGCAGGAAGGTGTATTATCGGGCGCGACGCAACCTTACAATCCTCAGTGGCATTTTCAAAGGCCAATTGTTTGATAATTATTTGTTTGGCTTCAGGATTTTCAATTTGGCTACTCACTGCTGTAATCAGCCTGTCCATAAAGGAAGGATATGATTCTCTAGGTTCTGGGATTTTTCTCATTGCTTGTTTAGCAGCAAGAGCTGTATCCCTCAATAAGATCTGCAGCAGTGTGGCTTGTACTGAAGCCTGAGCAATGGGGCCATGCTCCATCATAGCATCCATCACATCTGCGAGGGTAGGATTAGGATTTTTTCCTCTGATTTGTTGCAGTAAAGCAGGAGCATAAACACCACAGGCAATTTCCCATTCGTGAGCAAACAATACACCAGCTGATGGGGGTAAAACTGTACGTGCCAAAGGCTTGAATTCATCTGGAGCCAAAAGCTGGGCTTGAATTCCTGCTGGAACACCAGGGAATGCCTTAGTATCCTGAGTTAAGGAACAGGCAAATACTGCACGTTGCAAAGGGGTAGCTGCTTTTGCTGCTGCTGAAAGAGCAGGATCATTTCCAGCCAGACCACGGTATTTTTGCAGATTTGGGTCTTCTGGTGAGGAACTGCAGTCTGGAGGTTTGGGATCTGGGGCTGCAGGCAAAGCAAGGGCTGGAACACATGGCAGGACAGCAGGCTGAATTAAAGAAGCTGAAGCCTGTGTTGGCAATGCAGCTATGGAGATATTTTTTGGTGATAAAGAACCCATAGCATATCGAACCTTGCACCATGCATTTAAATTCCGTACACCAATGCTGGGAAGCCCATGAAAATGTGTTCCAATATTGTCCCAATGTTTTAATTCCAAAGTTCCTTCTGCAGGAAACCAGGGGCAATGTTCATCAATGCACAGAATGAGCTGTATCAAATCTCCCTCAGGAACTTCCAATTTGTTGCAGGAGAGGAGAAATTTTAAGTCTTTTAAAAATTTCTGTTGGGGAGTAGTCAAAGAGCTGCCCATTTTTCTAAAATCAATATTTAAGGGATCGACTAACCTTGGATCCGTAGATGAATAGCGCTTGCAGCCTTTTCCAGGCGAGGTAAGTCGATGAATATCCACTGCTTGGATCAAAAATCTTCTCACAGTCTTGCCCAGACTGTTTGCTTCAATCTTGCTTCTTTAGCTCTCTTTTAAAAACCTCAGTCGTATCTTTTATTCAGCCTCACACGGGGCACCACTTGTCGGGCCAGCCGTTACAAATGGCGCTTTTCAGCATAAAATAAAGACGCAGAGAGCTAGCTTATTTCCTTGGACTGATGGAGCAGCTCTTTCAGACATCTTCTCCTCTCCAGTCCGTTTTTATTACCCTTTGTTCTCTCCAGCCGCATGGCTGCATCCCAGTGTCTCATGTTACCTCATCCGGCCAAGCTTAAACCCACCCACACCATATAGGGTCAACACTGCCCAGAGGAAACACAACTCCTTTTAAGGTCAATACAATCCCAATACACTGTAAGACACAGACATGCTGGTCACTGGGTCAGCAAGACACCAGGTGGCACTACAAACCTTGCCAGGGCTTTCTGGCTCCCACCCTGGCTCCCACATTGTGTTGTGGATATAACAGTTTAGGATCGAGTTAATCAAAGAATCAGCTATGCTCCTTTGAACCTGCAAGAGATTTGAGATCAGTTCATGTGCTCACCAGCATGTGAGATTGGGTTAGTGGGTTCAAGAGACAGGGCCTCTGTTGTGGTGGCTCCATGGCTACAGAACTCCTTCCTTTGAGATATACCACCTCCACCAGCATCCTTGGTAGTGATTAAAGTAAAGGGACCCCTGACCATTAGGTCCAGTCGTGACCGACTCTGGGGTTGCTGCACTCATCTCACTTTATTGGCCGAGGGAGCCGGCATACAGCTTCTGGGTCATGTGGCCAGCATGACTAAGCCGCTTCTGGCGAACCAGAGCAGTGCATGGAAATGCCGTTTACCTTCCCACCAGAGTGGTACCTATTTATCTACTTGCACTTTGACATGCTTTCGAACTGCTAGGTTGGCAGGAGCAGGGACTGAGCAACGGGAGCTCACCCTGTCGTGGGGATTCAAACCGCCAACCTTCTGATCGGCAAGTCCTAGGCTCTGTGGTTTAACCCACAGCACCACCCGAGTCCCTCGGTAGTGATTAGGCAGGCCCTAAAAATGTTTTTGTTCAAGATTGCTTTTAATGAGGGGCAGCCGCCATTTTTAGTCTTCCACCATTTCACATCTCAACTTCCTTTTTAGTAGTCTACATGAACTGACCTTTGTCGGCTACCACTACCTGGGACCTGAGGTGCACTAGCCAATCCCAGATGATCATTCGAATGGGGGAAATTGAATTAAGCATAGGCCATTTCACATACGCGTACATCAGAGCCTGCCAGGATGTCAGAAATCTATTAGCCGTTCAAAGATAAATCATACTTATGAATGAATATTTATCCAATGGGATGAAGCCGGGTGGTAGGGCGGAGAAAAGAGGATTTGGGAGGTGTCTGTTTCAGAGTGCCAGGCTCTAATTCACAAAGGAAATGATATACTTGCATACCTAAGCAAGCAGAGAGCTGGAAAATGGGATTTTTCAGGCCTTAGAAATATGAAGCATATCACGTTAGTTGACTAAACATTAAGAATTCAGCTAAGGTTGCCTCCAGACTATCAGGATTTTAACAGAGGGATTCAAGCACGTACTGGAAATTTAGGTTAGGGTAATTAAAGTGGATTAAAGTGCTCTGTCATCCTGGTGCAGCAAATCCACTTTACCAAAAAAAGAGGATTTTTTGCGGTTAGGAAAGTGATGGGTGGGGGGGAGAATTGCAAATAAGTATGAATTCAGGATGAAGACTCATTCTTGCATAACTGCTCCACAAACAAATCAGAACAAATTTTCAATTAAAAATAGTCTAACCTCTGTGTAAGCAAATTGGGATGAATGCTCAATAAAAGGCCACCTGCAGAGGCCTAATATTCTTCACAATGTGTTATCCAACTGAAGCAGATACAAACTTGGCAAGAAAGTTCTTATTCCTATTGCTAAGATAGTGGCTTAAAAATATATATATGTGCATGACCTACCTGGATTTGACAACACTTTCTGGAAATCTTGAGGATTCGCCCAGTTTCAGGCTGGTTAGAACCTGATGTTCTCACCTTTTTGAGAGGAGAACATCACAATGGGCCCCTTTGATGAGAGAGAGAGAGAGAGAGAGAGAGAGAGAGAGATCAAAGATGGCTTAAGGATGCATTAAAAATTAAAGCAGCAGCAGGGATTTCATATTTCTCCTTGCCTGGTGATGGACAGTTGCAAGAGCCAAGCAGCCAAGAAAATCAGCAGTCTGGCCATCAGCCACCTTGTATGGGCACCTTCCAAGTGATACGTAAGAGCCAGAAAACTTGCAGGTACAATACAAACATTGGCATTGGATGTTTTCCCAGGGAGCAGGGGAGTTATAACTGATGAGGCTGCAATTTGTCAATTAGACTCCCTATTCACAGGAAAGGGGGGCATGTTCTCACCTCAAGCCTCATCCAAAGTTAGATCTCATGCCCCTGACAGTGATTGGCCAACTGATCTTGATGTCATCGAAGTGCAGGGCAGGCAGATGTCTCCATCTGAGCTGCTCTTATACCATGGGAGGCAGAAGAAGTGGAAGGGCATAAGACAGGCATGGCCAAACTTGGCCCTCCAGCTGTTTTGGGACTACAATTCCCATCATCCCTGACCACTGGTCCTGTTAGCTAAGGTTGATGGGAGTTGTAGTCCCAAAACAGCTGGAGGGCCAAGTTTGGCCATGTCTGGCATAAGAAGAGGGAAAGTGGAAGATTTCAAAGACAGAAATTGCCATGGAAAAGAAGAAGAGAAGAAGAAGAAGAGTTTGGATTTGATATCCCGCTTTATCACTACCCGAAGGAGTCTCAAAGCGGCTAACATTCTCCTATCCCTTCCACCCCCACAACAAACACTCTGTGAGGTGAGTGGGGCTGAGAGACTTCAGAGAAGTGTGACTAGCCCAAGGTCACCCAGCAGCTGCATGTGGAGGAGCGGAGAAGCGAACCCGGTTCACCAGATTACGAGTCTACTGCTCTTAACCACTACACCACACTGGCACATTGTTCAGTGGTGACAAGGGAATGTGGCAATCTATTGGTACTTTTAGGAGTCAGGAAATAACCATGCAATGACTAAGCTATGGCCCCTCATCTCCATTCATGCCCATGAGGCCTGAGAAGACAGCAAACTAAGGAATGTATGTACATAGAAGGGGAGGCTGGATACAGTGAAAGGGGAAGGAAAAGAGATAGAGAGCAGGGGTGGTGGCTGGAGAGGAGGGCATGCAACTCCGTGGAGCACTGCAGCTTTGCAGCTCCGTTTCCTTACTTCCCAGAGTACAAATAGATTACCACATTGCCTTGACATCACCAAATAACTTCCTTTTGGCAAGAGGGAAATGGACCTGAGACTTAACACAGAGGACTTACAGAGCCCCTGAAAGCCAGATTTGCAACATCCCTGCCACATTCTCTCTGCAGCCAGTCCATAATGTGTGATGATGCTGATGAGCTGGATTCATCACATGTGGTGGTAAGGGGGGAACCTCTTGGACTCATGCCTAGAAAGCCTGGGTCAAGCAGGAAACTTCTCAGACCCCATGCTTTCTAGGCAAAAGGGACAAATGGAAGTGTGGTTGAGCCCTAAGCTGACATTCACACTAAGCTACTCTCTACTGGGGATGCGGGGGATGCTGTGGTCTAAACCACAGAGCCTAGGGCTTGCCAATCAGAAGGTTGGCGGTTCAAATCCCCGTGACGGGGTGAGCTCCCGTTGCTCGGTCCCTGCTCCTGCCAACCAAGCAGTTCAAAAGCATCCCAAAAAGTGCAAGTAGATAAATAGGTACCACTCTGGTGGGAAGATAAACGGTGTTTCTGTGCACTGCTGGACACATGACCCGGAAGCTGTATGCTGGCTCTCTTGGCCAGTAAAGTGAGATGAGCGCTGCAACCCCAGAGTCGTCCACGACTGGACCTAATGGTCAGGGGTCCCTTTTCCTTTTCCTTTATCTTTACTCTTTACAACCTCAGGACTTGTCTCCTTCTTAGTCACTGCCCATGCACATCCCATTGTACATGTTGGAAGTTCATGCCTACAACTCACAACCTCAGTGGCTTCTGGCTGTTGGACTTCCCACCTCTTTGAAAAGCAAGCAAATAACTGCACACCCTTGATGTAATGGGGCTTTATCTGTAATAGGCTCTTATCTGCTGACAGATTGCCATATCCCTTTGCCAGACTATCTTGGATCCAGATTTAATGAGGTCTTGCTGTTGGACATGGAGTCTAGGACTGTTAGCTCAGAACAGAGAGTGGGAAGCAAAAGGGCTGCCTTTCAAATGACAAGGATATCTTGGAATGTGATTTGGGAAATAAGTATAACAAATGGGAGGGAGAAAGGTTTCTTTTTTAGGAGAAAGGGTATTTGGCACTGAAACTGGAATGTCTGTCTAAGGCTAGAACAAATGTCTTACTTTTCGGTCTCCAAGGAGAGTTCAGAAGTTCAGTTTAGTACTAGCCATCCTCTGACAGGTTTATCATAACCCACCTTGGTTCCCATTCCTGGGTTATTATTATCTGTCATGATAAGAGCTCATGATGAATGATGAGTGGTCACATGACATCTTGAAGACGTCACAATGGACTGAGAAAAGTATTCCATCCACCCTTCCTGGGCAATTACATTTTCTGGTGGAAAAGTATTTTATTTCAGAAATAGTGACAACTGACATACGTAGTAGGTGTGAATATAATTTGATATATGATTCCCAATGCCTCTTAAAATATATTTATCCAGAGAGCCCATATTATAAACATCATTGGTACCAAACATTACCTAAACAATGAACTATTATTTCAAATGTAAAACGGCAAAACATATTTAAAATTTATAATTAAGGGTAAAGAATTCAGTTGCAAAATCCATTGCTAAAACCCTTCAGGGGCCAATTCCTGAGGAACGGGCAAATATGTTGTTAGAAGGTTATATTTGTTGATGCTGCTCTCTTGTTGCAAAATTAACATGGCAATGGAAAATGTATGTGAAAAGATGTTGTGAGACTGCGTATCTGTGCACGTTTACTCAGCTTGATGGGACATCTTTCAGGTAAATACATGCTGGGTTGTGCTGCATGCACTCAATTTTAAAACGCATGAAAAATTAAACTTAAAATAATTCATCAAAACCATCCAACATATAGGCAGACAAATGTACAATGACTGTGTTCTGCCTCCACTGGACACCAAATGCTAGGAGAGAATGGGGAGAGCTCTGTTATACTCATGTTCTGCTTATGGTCATCCCACAGGCACCCTTTTAAGAACAGGGTGTAGGACTAGATGGGACACTGGCCTCATCCAGTAGGCTCTTCTTGGGTTCCTACATATAAGCCCTCAGACTTTTAGACAATCAGATCATTAACTAATTCATCATCAATCTTTATTACGGTCCAGAGACCCAACAAATGGTTACAAAGCAATGCACAATTCATAAAGCCTACCTCCAGGTTAAGCATTTTGTTCAAAAGATGCTTGTTTCAACTGCCGATAAAAACTTTGCCACTGCTAATGTTCTAGAGTTTGTCCGGTCTTCCAATAGGAACCTGACATAGTGAGCCTCTGATTTTCCCGGGAAAGGTACCAGCAAGGGTAATATCAGTTCAGCCCTGGCTTGCTCATATTTTGCACAGTGCAGCAAAATATGTTTTATGGAATCGGTGTCTTGAGCACACGAGCAAAGTCTGTCCTGGTAGGGAACTCCTCTCAACCTGCCAACCAACACTGCAGAAGGAAAGACGTTTAGTCTGGCTTTGGTGAAAAGCCTTCAATAATTTGGTACTGTCAGGATTTTAATGTAAGATGTTAACTTAAAGACATGCCCATATATAATATAACCCTAATATATTAACTAATTAAAAATGTCAACAACAAAGCTTGGACTGAAATGCCTGGTACATTTACCTGGGAGTAAGACTGGTTGAATACAGTGAGACTTTGTTCTGAGTTGAGAAGCACTGGTTGGTGCTGTTGGTCCTGCAGCTGTACCTATATTAATATATAAAGTATAGGACCCATGGACGGTTAAGTCCAGTCAAAGGCGACTGTGGGGTTGTGGCGCTCATCTCGCTTCAGGCCAAGGGAGCCGGTGTTTGTCCACAGACAGCTTTTCAGGTCATGTGGCCAGCAGGACTAAACTGCTTCTGGCGTAATGAACCCTGTGACGGAAACCAGAGTGCACGGAAACGCCGTTTACCTTCCCACTGCAGTGGTACCTATTTATCTACTTGCACTGGCGTGCTTTTGAACTGCTAGGTTGGCAGGAGCTGGGAAAGAGCAACAGGAGCTCACACCATCGTGGAGATTCAAACCGCCGAGCTTCCAATAAGCAAGCCCAAGAAGCTCAGTGGTTTAGACCACAGCACCATCCACTCCCCTTATAACCAACCGCCTCATAAACCTAAATTTAATGTGGACCATTTCCATACAATTGTCTTTTTCATTGGATGTAAGATCAGCTGTTAGGGAGTGTGCTTTTTTCTTCACTAAATGTGGTTTTCCTTTATCTAGCTGGTCCCCAGCTGGCTCCAAGATGGCTCAGGAGGTGGCCAACAGCTCCTGAAATATTGTTTGCTTGTGGCTTTTGCATACAGTCATTTAGCAGAAGAACTTCCATTACGTTTTGCAAAGGTTGAAACCGACATTCAGAGGCTCACCTCGAGCTCAGGAATCACTATTAGCCCCAGTTGCTAAATGGAAACTCACTTCAATAGCTCTGCAGGAGGGACAAAGAAGAGCCAGCAATCTGATTAAGAAGGCTGGAGCAACTTCCCTGTGAGGAAAAGCTATTATATTGGGGAGTTTTGTAGTTTAGACAAAAAAAGGCAGGTAAGATGAAGCGGGCACGCATGGCTGAGGGGTGGAGAAAATGGATAGAGAGAAGTCTTCACACTAGAAGCCAAGGCCCTCCAATGCAGCTTGAATGTTGGGATATTGAGGGCAGACAAAAAGAACTACTTGTTTACTCAGCAGGTATTTCAGTTACAGAATTTGTAACCTGCCTACCAACTTGGATGGATTTCAAAAGGCATTAGACAAATTTATAAAGCTATCAAGGGCTATTAGGCATAATAGCCATATTCTACCTTGGTGTCAGAGGCAGTGCTCCTCTGAGGTCACATGAGCAGGAGAGGGCCATTGTGCTCATGCTCTGACTGATGACTGTGGGACCAAATGTGTGGTGGTCTGGGGTCACAGGGAGTCGAAGACCCATACTATTTCTGTAGCAGTGTCCCAGCAAGGTCTCCATCTCCAGTCTTTTAGAACTGCCCAATTAGTATGAAAGGAAACTTTTTAGACATTGAGAAGTCTTCTCACCCTCTGGTGATGGAAGCCAATCAAAGTGAAAGGAGGTCTCAGTCAGCCACTGAGGATGGGCTCCTAGGGTCATTCTGGAGAAGGCACACAGGAAGAACACAGAGGAGGAGTTGTTCTGTATCATCCAAAGCTAAGCATTTAGGACAGGGGTCAGCAAACTTTTTCATCAGGGGGCCGGTCCACTGTCCCTCAGACCTTGTGGGGGGGGCGGACTATATTTTGGGGGGGGAAATATGAACAAATTCCTATGCCCCACAAATAACCCAGAGATGCATTTTAAATAGAAACACACATTCTACTCATGTAAAAGCACACTGATTCCCGGACCGTCCGCGGACCGGATTTAGAAGGCGATTGGGCCAAAACCTTAGTTTTCCTACCTA
This sequence comes from Podarcis raffonei, assembly GCF_027172205.1. Classification (NCBI taxonomy): domain Eukaryota; kingdom Metazoa; phylum Chordata; class Lepidosauria; order Squamata; family Lacertidae; genus Podarcis; species Podarcis raffonei. The sequence goes on from NC_070616.1 coordinate 25,883,795, forward strand.
TGATTTAGGAACAATGAAAACAGAAGATGCTTCCATTTCAAGGTTGTGGCGTAGAAGTTCCATTATGTACAATGGAATTTCAAGGAAAACACAGTGTAGGTCACTGCAAAAGAAGATATTGGAGAACTCCAAATCATTTGCCCACGTACATAAACAGTAAACAGTAGAAACAGCTGAAAGGCAACACATGGATCATAAGATTATTGCATGAATTTAGAAGGGGGTATGGCTGTGACTATAACACAGGGACCCTGCACTTCTGAATTTACTATTACACTACTGGTGGGAATAGAATACTAGGCTAGATAGACGAAGCAGGGCTCTTTCTATGTTCTTAGTGTGTATTTGAAGGTATCCTTTCAGAGAGTCACCAGAGCTCAATTTCAGAGTACGTGATCTGCATGTAGAAGGGCCCAGGCAGGACCTGCCTACCCATGATGTAGGCTGAAGCAGCCACCTTGGGCAGTCTAATTCTGTGGGACAGCACCCCAGCAGGCACACCATCTGTCCCTGCAGCTGCTGGGGTTGCATGGTAGTGACTTCTGGTGAGATCTCAGAAGATCCTGTGCGGCTCTGGTAAGGGAGGCTTTCGATGGGTGAGTGGAGGTGGTGCCTTCCCATTTTGCCACAGGCAGTGGAAAGGGACAGGCTGACCCTGGGTCCAGGTTTAGTCCTGGGCATTCCCAGTTTAACAGGTCCAGTAAGCAGGTGATAGGAGAGGCTTCCTTCCTGAGACGCACCCTGAGTGATTACTAGCCAGAGTAAATACTGGGTTTAATGGCCAAATGGTCTGACCCAGGCTTCCTCGGCCCTCCAGATCTTTTTTGGCCTACAACTCCCATGATCCCTGGCTAGCAGGACCAGTGGTCAGGGATGATGGGAATTGTAGTCTCAAAACATCTGGAGGGCTGAGGTTGAGGAAGCCTGATCTGACCCAACAGAAGGCATCTTCATAAGACAATGCAAAAAAACTTATTCCCCCACCAGTTTCCCACCAAATACCAGCAGCTGGAGATGAATAGTGGAGTGAGTGTTTGCTTCTGAGTGTCTCAGAAGCATTTGATTGGCCACTGATGGAATTAGGAAATGGAACACTGGACTCGGATGAATCCATTCCCTGACCAGGCGCTTCTCAGTTTGAAAAAGGATTGTCTGGTTTTCTTTGGTTTAATTCATAAAATAATGCAGTTCTCGATAATTTGTGATTATTATTCTTTTCCTTATCTACGCTACCTGAATAGACAATCTCCAAACCCTGCTTGACTAATTCACATCATGAAAGGTTTGCATATCTGGGTTCTGTAGGTTGTACTCTTACTACTTGCCATTACAAAGGATTTTTTAATAATCTTTAATAGCAGCAGCCAGCCATGAATGGATGGTCTTGTCAAACAAATTACTTGACTCTCAGCTCTCGGTGGCAGCTCCCGCCTGGATTTTTCCCTCTCTTCTTGGGTCTTTGTTATGAAGCTGAAGAAATTAATGGCCTATATATGCTTTTGTGCTTTTTTTTTTAAAGTGCATATGATTTAGATATGCCTAGGACAATCAACATACCCCATAGAACCACAGAAAGCTGAGTAAAATCATTGGTCCATCTATCTCAATATTGTCTGCACTGACTGGCCACAGCTCTCCGGTGTTTCAGTCTATCCTAGGCCTACCTGGAGATGCTAAGATGTGGAATTAAGGCTGCTGAATTGAGACCTCCACCATGTCATGGCACTAATCCCATAAAATGTTTCCTTGACCCCTTGGTTAAAGTTATAAACTCAGAGCCTTGCTTGGGGTGGGCTGCCCTGTGCTGAGAGAGAGTTGGGCAGATTTATTTTTGAACAATGGGAAAGTGCACATAACAATATGGACCAACTCTGACCTGATCCTTGCTCTGTATAATACTTAGCCAAAGGATTAATCCCCCCCCCAAATGTGCTTGATACCCTTCAGAAAACTCAGATATGTTGAGTTGTAATCAACACCGGTTGAAATCAATGGATTTTAAGTTAGTCAAGGCAATTAATTTCAATGAGTCTACTATGAATGAACAGAGAGCCAGTGTGGTGTAGTGGTTAAGAGCGGTAGTCTCGTAATCTGGGGAACCGGGTTCGCGTCTTCGCTCCTCCACATGCAGCTGTTGGGTGACCTTGGGCCAGTCACACTTCTTTGAAGTCTCTCAGCCCCACTCACCTCACAGAGTGTTTGTTGTGGGGGAGGAAGGGAAAGGAGAATGTTAGCCGCTTTGAGACTCCTTAAAGGGAGTGAAAGGCGGGATATCAAATCCAAACTCTTCTTCTTCTTCTTCATCGAAAACAACCCATTGGACTTCCATATTATGGGTTGTATCCAATGCTAGTCCTATTCAGAGTACACTTGTTGAGGAAAACTCACATGACTAACCTTGGTTCATTAATTTCAAGGGTTCCAGTCTGTGTAGATCTTTTAATTCAGCCCATGGTGTATATTGGTTTTGTGTCTGATGTTTCAAGGACTAGCATAAACAACAGGCATATTCATTTCATTTCCTAGAAGAACATTATCGTTAACGAAACCATTCTATGGTTGATTATCAGTTTCCGATATCCACCAGACATTTTCATTCTGGCAATATCTACTGTATGAAAGCATTTTCCACTCCCAGAAATCTCTACTCTGATGCAAGTAGCCTGCTTTTCTAGACCAAGCTTCCTTGGGTAAGAAAAAGGGAATCATCTCAGTCTCTTTCTTCCCCAGAGCAGTGGGGTGAAGATGTGAAGTTCTGCTTTCAAGTACTGCTCTCCTTTATTCCCTTTCTGTTTGGCAGGTGGTGGTTCCTGAAGGGAGAGGAGGCGGAAGATGAAAAAAGAAAAAGGCCAACTTTCAGGTACCAACAACTGATACACTTCTGGAAAATGAAGTGTTGGAAACAAGGACTGTTGCAAAGTGTACTTGAAAGGACTCAATTGGGTGGTCAAGAGAGATGGAGAGAAGGAAAAAGAATGGGGAGAGGCCATAGCTCATTGGTAGAGCATTTGCTTTGCATGTAAAAGGTTCTAGGTTCAACCCCCTACATCTCCATGTAGGTCTGGGAAGGGACACTCCCCTGCCTGAACTTCATACTGTAAGAAATGAAAATGCTGCTTTTTCATAAAAGGCCAAAAGGTGACAACAGCTAAGTAACCGTAGACTCCCTTAGAAGCTTATCTTTAGCATGGCTTGTGATTAAAGGTAAAGGTAAAGGGGCCCCTGACCATTAGGTCCAGTCGTGACCAACTCTGGGGTTGCAGTGCTCATCTTGCTTTATTGGCTGAGGGAGCCGGCGTACAGCTTCTGGGTCATGTGGCCAGCATGACTAAGCCGCTTCTGGCGAACCAGAGCAACGCATGGAAACGCCGTTTACCTTCCCGCTGGAGCGGTACCTATTTATCTGCTTGCACTTTGATGTGCTTTCGAACTGCTAGGTTGGCAGGAGCAGGGACCGAGCAACGGGAGCTCACCCCATCACGGTGATTTGAACCGCCGACCTTCTGATCGGCAAGTCCTAGGCTCTGTGGTTTAACCCACAGCGCCACCCGCGTCCCATGGCTTGTGATTAGAATGCCCCAAAACAGGGCATCATGCAGTTGAAATGTGGTTTGTCTATATGCCTCTGCAGATATTGAACTCATGTATGCCTAGGGTGGTTGGGATGTAGCTTTATCACTTGAGTCAACGTGTCAAAGCCTAAGAGCATGGACCAAATAAGGAAGAAAATAATCAAGAGTAGGTGGTCGGTAAATTCAGAGCAATGGAAGATGTCAACAAAGGCAGAGATTTTAGTATTTTAATTAGGTGGTCGTGATAGGTTGTGAACCCTGCACATACCCAGCCAATGGGGAAACAGGGGAGGAAACCTGCGCTTGGGTGTAGGGGATGTAAGCTTCTGTTTTGCTAAATTTGGCTGTGCCTGCTTTTGGACACCCGCTTCTTGCAAGAACGTATGTAATCAATAAACTCTTTGCTGCCTCAACAGTTTTGTTCAGATTTGTTTTTAGGGTCCCAGGACCCAGAGTCTTGGGACCTGTGTTTTATATCTAACAATACCAGTGGCTAAGAATTGTGAGCGGGCAGAGTGAGGTGCTTGCAGGCTTCCCACGAGTATCTGGTTGGCCACTGTGAGAATGGGATGCTGGACTAGATGGGCCACTGGATTGATCCAGTAGGCTCATCTTCTGTTCTTAACTCCTGGAGAGCTGCTGCCAGCCATCATGGACAATTCTGAGCAAGATGGACTAGTGCCTTGACGTGGCATAAGTTTTCTATGTGTCTGCTTAAATCGACAGTTTATTCTGAATCCCAAGGACCAGAATCTGACTTTACTTTTCAAGGAAGGACTCAGTAGTAGATAAGTGGCTTTGCCTGCAGAAGGTTCCAGGTTCAATCCCCGCCATCTCCAGGTAGGCTTGAGAAAACACTTGTTCTGGAAACTCTGGAGAGCTATTGCCAATCAGTGTCAACAATACTGAGTGAGATAGGCCAATGATCTAGCTGACCAGAGTGGCTGGGGAAACCCAGCCAGATGGGTAGGGTATAAACAATAGATGATGATGATGATGATGATGATGATGATGATGATGATTATCTCAGTATAAGGCAACTACCTGGGTTCCTAAAAACCCTTTCCAGATACAGTGGTACCTCGGGTTACATACACTTCAGGTTACAGACTTCGCTTACCCAGAAATAGTACCTCGGGTACTAAGAACTCGGGTTAAGAACTTTGCTTCAGGATGAGAACAGAAATGGTGCAGCGGCAGCGGGAGGCCCCATTAGCTAAAGTGGTGCTTCAGGTTAAGAACCATTTCAGGTTAAGAACAGACCTCCAGAATGAATTAAGTGCGTAACCAGAGGTACCACTGTATTAGGCTGACAAAATGGCCTGGTTAATTAGTGTTGTGACAACACCAGGCTTTAAGCTTTTTCCATTAATGCCAGTCTCATTTTGTTACAAAACTGATGTTGAAATGGGTGGAAGATCCCCCTCTGAGTCGTTAATCTCACTTTCTTTTGTGGACTGGAGACAAGTTCATTCTCACTGGCAAAAAAAAAAAAAATCCTCTGGGGAAAAATTCAGTCACCAGTCTCTCTTAAGAGCTGACTGTCTCACTGGAAGGTTGGAGGTTGAGTTTGTTGCCTTTTAAAAACAAAATGAATCATGGCGGAGTTGTGGAGCAGAGATTGAAGCCCATTGCCTTTGGAGAACAGCTGAGTCAAGGGCTCGGTATGCAAAGCGATTTTGTGGAAAGTCCCAGTTTTCAACTCACATTAGGAAAACAGCCCATGGGGGAAAGTGGGGGACAGCAAAGGTCGTTTTCACTCATTGTGGAACTTAATAATGTGATTCCCCCCCCCAAGAGAGAATCAAAGTGGTTTCAATGCTCATCCTCAGCCTGGTTGGCCAAGGGGAATTTAGCATTTATAAAACTATAAATCCAAAGGAACTAGAGAAATGGGGCAACAGTTCTAAAACTGTGAGTGACATTACCACCACTGTGTTAGTGGACTGCATGTACTTTATCCCAGAGAAGCGAATTGGGGGGGGGGGAGTGAGGTGGTGTCAGAGGATTGTTTCCAACACAATGCTAAGTTAAAGTCATTTAGCGTTATTCCTGTTCCACTGGAGAAATGTTTTCGCTGACAGTGTTGTTGCACCAGAGAATGCAAAAGCAGGTTGCTGGTAGCTTTGGCACCATGTGCCCTATACATTTAGAGCAGTATTGTACCATTTTAAACAGCCAACCAAAGGACAGCAAGGAGGGAGCCAACTTAACCTCTTTAGAAAGTCTGGGAGCAGCCACCAAGAAGGCCCTCACTGTCAGGTCTGAGAAGCAAGTAAGGAGGCAGGACGGAGGGACAACCATAAGACTCCCCAGATTCAGCAAAAATCCGCCCAGACACCATTTCACTACCTGATTCCCGGATGTGTCAACCGTAATATTAGACCTTCAAGATGCCAAATGTTAAGAACCGGGCATATTTTTAAATCCTGCAGAAGTAAATAGCATCTATGGATATGAGCAAAAGGGGCTGGACATGAATGTTTCTCCATTCCAGCCCTTTTAACTTATTAACAGCACATGTCTGCTCTGTAACTTAGTGTGATGGCCTGGGATTTGGACTCAGATGCTGAACCTGAGGAATCCCAGCCTGCACAGGATTCCCCACCTCCAGAACCAGCTGAGCCAGGGCTGGGGTATGAGCCTGAAGGGTCCTCACCTGTGCTGGATCTTCAGGTGCAGGCATCAGCTGAGTCTGCTCTGGCTCCTGAAGTGATGGAGGACCCATTGCCTGCAGGTGCTCCACTCTCAGCCCCATCAGGGGAAGCTGAGGTTGCCTCTTGGTCCGGTAACCCTCCAGCCTCTCCTGAGCTGCAGAGGCGCAGGGCGGAGAAGCAGAGGGAACTAAGTTCCTGCAGGAGGAGTGCTCGCCTCCAGGCCAGGAGAGGTGAGTCACCAGCAGATCGGGGCCGCCCTATGCCTCGGGACAGATAAAAGCCGGCCAGCCCCAGTCCCAAGTTGTGAGAGCAACATTGTTGGTTGCTAGTTCCTGCCTGAACCCTGTCCTGCTTTCCTGCCGGAGCTCCTGACCTGCCCTGGCTCCCTGCTTGCAAGCCTGTTCCTGACTTCACCTGACTCCCTGCCCTGCACGCAGCTTCAGCTACTACAGACTGCCTCCATGTTGCACCTTTGACCACGGACCAGACTTAAACCTCGCCTCTCGGGTAACCCATGGGACCAGCACACTTAACAGCATGACTGAATTAGTCATTCATCCCCTTCGAGTGCAGAAGACTGATCGGTCTGCTCCAGAAAGACATCCTTCACCGTAGTCATAATCACAGCACAGTTCTTTGTTTCCTGTCCACCACTTTGGACATTCCCTCCCTCCCTCTTTTTTATTATTATTAAAAAAAGCACATCATAGCAAAATCCACCTCATAGCTTACCTGTGCTTAATGGATTCTTTTGATAAAGTGGGAGATGGGAAATTATCTTTCAGAGTGTGTAAATCCATTAATTTGCAGAGAACGGGTTTCAAAGAGCTTTGGAGATGTTTGTTTAGTGTTCTTTGCATATGGCAGAATATTGAGAAGAGGAATAAAAGGGGCCCTTTTTGTTTTAATTTCTTTTTTGAATGACTACGACAGAAGTCATTTTCAAGTGGATTTGCTGTTCGGTGTCGTTTTCAACAACAACAACAAAAGCTCACAAGGCAACTTAGTGCCGTCTACACCCTCCTGATAAATGAAGGGTGTCCATCTCTTGCTTTGAGCTCCAAGTGTGGCAAAAAGAGAGAGAGAGGAAAGTGGCTGTTGGATTCCACCTGGCAAGTGCAAAAAAAGGGGGGGGATTGTGAGATGGAGGATCTGATTGACACTATCCCGAGAGACAATCATACAAGCATCTAGAGTGAAAATGCTTAATGCTTTTGTTATGACATCCTTGTTGTGTATTTTGGAGATGTGTCAAAAACTTCCAAAGCACAGAGCCAGAGACTAATCGCCTTGCAGCAAGAAAATTGCCCAAGGGAAGTTTATCAGGGTCTGAGGGTGGGATTGTGCCTGCAGGGAAAAGGGACTAAAAGAGGTGATTGGGTATCTAGGGAGATCCAGGCAGGTGAAGGTGACTTGGTTCACCTGACCAAGACACCCTGTGAGAGCACTGTAAGTGGTACTGTCAGCTGTTTCCCCTGAGAAGAGCTCCTGCGTCCTTATAACATCTACATGCCAAACACACATTTTAGAGTGACAATGATTTCAGGATGGTGAAAACTGAAATGAACTGTGCAGATTTCCTTTTTTAAAGAATTAGGATGACTAATTGGGAGACATGGAAAGGGTTTATAAAATTGTGCATGGATCAGGGAAAGTAGACTGAGAGGGGTTCACACACACACACACTGCACATGAAGATGCTTGGCAGCAGGTTCAGGATGTCAAAAGAGAAAGCTCCTTGACAAGTCTTAATTAACCCATGGAACTCACTGTCACAAGATGTGTTGATTAGGGATGACTGGGAGATTTTATTTCAGTGGATTTTATGGAATTGATCTGATGCGTCCCTACCCTTGTGTTGGAACATAATTATCCTTTAGATTTTGCACTACTCCAAATTTGGCATTATAGCACTTCTTCAAAACATGTACCAAAATGCATTTAAGGTGAATAATAAAAAAGCATTTAGAAATGCATACGCTGAGATAAGATATTTTAAAAATACATATTTCAAAATGGATTTTCACGCAGAGGTCAAGGACATGTTCCAGCCAGAAGATTATAAATGAGGAAGGATATTATGGTGAGGGGTGTAGCTTATGGAGGGGTGTGGCTGAGGAGGGGGTGTGGACTGGGGACAGTCTCAAGGGCCACATAGAGAGGCCTAGAGGGCCACATTTGACCCCAGGCCATTCTTCGCCTGCCTTTTAGATCTTTATTACCTTGTAAGTTTCCACTCTGACCATGTAACCCACTTCAATACTCACCCCTTTGGATAAACTGACTGTCATGGATTCTATGATGCATTAGAAAATGAAGAAAATGACTTTAAGGATGAATGGGAACCCTTTACAAAGTATCTGAAGATGCAACAAAGTGAACTGGACTCCTTGGCAGGTTTTGAATAAACACTCACAAACTTTTTATTGATAATAATCAGCTAAATAGTTTGAGGAGCTATACAACTATGTAACATGCAGAAAACAGCAGTCTCAGAGAAAGCAAAGACTGGAACTGAGGGAAGTCGGGGGGTGGGGGCAGGTGGGTTTTGTGGGGGAGGGTGGAGGAGGGAGGGAGGAAAAATGGGGGGGAAACAAGGAAGATATGTTTTTGGATAATATGTCTTGTTTTAATTTCGAATAAAAAAAAGAGAAAAAGGGGGGGGGAGGAGAAAATGAAGATCCATTTCTCAGAAGTACCTCAGCTGGTAGTGCATGAGATTCTTAATCCCAGAATCATGGGTTTGAGTCCCGTGTTGGGAAAAAGATTCCTGCATTGCAAGGGGTTGGACTAGATAACCCTTGTGGTCCTTTCCAACAATACAATTCTATGATTCTATGAACCCTCTGCATCTTCTGCAGATTTTAGAACTTACTAAGAATACAGGGTTGCCAACAAAGGTCCGTATAGTAAAAGCTATGGTTTTCCCAGTAGTGATGTATGGAAGTGAGAGCTGGGCCATAAAGAAGGCTGATTGCCGAAGAATTGATGCTTTTGAATTATGGTGCTGGAGGAGACTCTTGAGAGTCCCACGGACTGCAAGAAGATCAAACCTTTCCATTCTGATGGAAATCAGCCCTGAGTGCTCACTGAAGGACAGATCCTGAAGCTGAGGCTCCAATACTTTGGCCACCTCATGAGAAGAGAAGACTCCCTGGAAAAGACCCTGATGTTGGGAAAGATTGAGGGCACAAGGAGAAGGGGACGACAGAGGACGAGATGGTTGGATAGTGTTCTCGAAGCTACCAGCATGAGTTTGACCAAACTGCGGGAGGCAGTGGAAGACAGGAGTGCCTGGCGTGCTCTGGTCCATGGGGTCACGAAGAGTCGGACACGACTAAACTACTAAACAACAACAAGAAGAAGAAGAAGAATACAGGGATCCCGTCAATGAGTCTGAAGGCAGAGCACAAATTGAACTGATATTGGTCCATTGAGATCCATGTTGCTTTTGGATTAGGCCTTGGAGCAAAGACATCTTTGTAAGATTCTCCCTTGGAATCCAGATACCCAGCCCTGTGCTAGAAGCCCAACGCTTTCAAAATTGCATTTATTCTGGCTGCATGGGATCCATCCGAGAAGCATTATTGCAAAAATCTGTTGTGCTTTCTTACCTCCCCTTGCCACATTAAAGCTAATAATATTTCTTGAAGCAAAGAGAAGGGTGTTTTTAATGGAGGACGTGCTCAACAGATGGGATTTGAATGGCTCCGGCTGATCTAATTACGCTCCATCTTCTGCCATGGCGCCGTGGCGTAGCCTTAGATATTTCTTGTAAATTTTCCACTTTTACGGCCCTAAGAAATGAAACAATAACATTAATTGGTTTGGAAAGCTGCCTGCCCCACCAAACTGCACTTATAAAGGTGGATAGAGCCTGGCTTCCGTCCATGTCTGCAAAGGAATAGTTGCTAGCAAGGAGACAGGACCTGGAGTTCATTAACCCTTCGAATATCAGCCGTCATGGGATGTGTGTGTATGTGGAGAGGCGGGGGCACGAATTAGTTCATCTCTAGAACTGCAGCGTTAGATTCTGCCCATGCACATATCAGAAGAGCTCTGCTGGATCACTTATTTAAGAGAGAGGCTCACTCTGAGATAAGCACTTCCTGTATTTATTTATTTAAGGAAGTAGCATCTCCAGCTTGGCATTGAATGTGGCCCCCTGGACCTCTCTATGTGGCCTCTTGGGACACTCCCAAGACCACAACCCTCACTAGCTTCCTTGAGCATGTGCAAAGGAGGGCAGCTAAGATGATCAAGGGTCCAGAAGCCAAGCCTTTTGAGGAACAGTTGAAGGAGCTGAGAGGAGATGTGATAGCCATCTTCAAATATCTCAAGGGCTATCACATGGATCAAGCTTGTTTTCTCGTGCTCTGGAAGGTAGGACTCGAACCAATGGCTTCCAAATACAAGAAAGGACATTCCGACTGAACGTCAGGTAGAACTTTCTGACAGTAAGAACTGTTTGACAGTGGAACGGTCTCCCTCGGGAGGTGGTGGACTCTCCTTGGAGGTGTTTAAGCAGAGGTTGGATGGCCATCTGTCATGGATGCCTTAGCTGAGATTCCTGCACTGCAGGGGGTTGGACTAGATGGCCCCTGGGGTCCCTTCCAACTCTACAATTCTATGATTCCATGATTCTATGAATGCTTTTCCCTGGTTGGATGGTGTGCTTGAACTGCAATAATGCTTCTTGTGTACCAAGATGGAGAGTTGCCTGGGTGTGTGTACAGAAAGCTCCGACCCTTTGTGTGGCCTGCTGTACAAAGCAATTTTGCATCTGGACCTGTCCACCGCTGCCATGTGGCCCCCAGAAGGTTGTGCATGAGGAAGTGTGGCCCTTGGCCTGACGAAGGTCCCCAACTCCTTCTGTGGTTCTTCTAGGCCCATGGGCTCCCCTAGTGGTGAAATAGTGCTACACCTCACCCATATCCATTTCTTCTGCTGAACTATCCCTCGATTCCTTTCTGCGGTTGTCTCCACCCCCATCGTTCTGGAGCATCTCCACCCCACCCTCATCATTCTGCCCAGACACTGAGGTCCAGCTCCGAGGGCCTTCTGGCGGTTCCCTCGCTGTGAGAAGCCAAGTTACAGGGAACCAGGCAGAGGGCCTTTTCAGTAGTGGCACCCGCCCTGTGGAATGCCCTCCCACCAGATGTCAAAGAGAACAACAACTACCAGACTTTTAGAAGACATCTGAAGGCAGCCCTGTTTAGGGAAGCTTTTCATGTTTAATAGGTTATTGTATTTTAATATTCTGCTGGAAGCCGCCCAGAGTGGCTGGAGAAACCCAGCCAGATGGGCGGGGTATAAATAATAAATTATTATTATTATTATTAGTAGTAGTAGTAGTAGTAGTAGTACTATTAGTACTATTAGTACTATTAGTACTATTATTATTAATTTATTAGCCTCAGTTTGACCACAAGGGGGTGCATTTAAGGGGCCTAGCAGTCCTGGGAATCCCTCCTAAGGTAGAGAATGGATTGCTTTTGATGGCAAACAGCTCTTAGGTCAGAAGCATTTACTCCATAGCCAGTTGAGTCCCTCAATAACACAGCGATAGGGCAGGTGCCAGCGCAGCCAATCAGAGGGAGAGACATTTGCCTCGGTGTGATGCCACCATCGCTCCATCCATCGCTGAGCCAGCCTGGCGAGGCAGAAGCAAAGTGCTAATGGTGCGTTCTAATTGCCCCTCGTTACACCGTCAAGCTCCTCCAATCCCTCACAGCTCGTTGGGCATCACTTTTTTTTTTATCGATTTGGAGTCGATTAACTATTTTTGAGGCCTGCATTTATTTATTTATTTATTTTTATTTTGAGAGAGAGAGCATGTTGGCCCCCACACCAGCAGCTCTCTCCATCCCGATTGATTCATTTCTCCTCCACGCTTTGACAGTGATGTGCCACGAAACCACATCTTGGGGAGAAAACTCCGCCGGCCCCCTTGACAACTGACATGATGGAGAAAATGGGCATGTCGCCTCTCATCAGAGAAAATTGCTTTCACCTGAATGTAAAAAGGCAGGGGCAGAGACGGAATCTGTTCTGGGTGGTCCCAAACAGACAGAGATTCACCTGTTGTCTGGGCACTTGAGGGTATGCGAGCCGAGCTCCTTGCGTCAGCTACCATCTGCTCTTGGAGGATGTGCTGTGTTGCTCAGACTCTCTTTCTTGCTTTTGACTTAACAAGAGGCTTGCCCAAAGCAAAAGATTCATTTTCCAGCTTTGCCTGGACGGGGATGTTGAACTAATTCACATGAGTCATCCAATTAAAGCATCAGAAGGGATGTCTGAGCTCCTTCAAGGGATGGAGAGAACTATCAATCTCAGTTTCTGCCTTTTTCAATTTTTATGTTCAGCACATGCCATTTCTGCAAACTGGGGGGGGGGGTATTTACATGCATGGAAATTAACAGGCATTTTGCTTTATACATACTTACTGAGATATAGATCGATCGATCGATAGGGAGGGATGATTCTCTCCATTTTAATTTCTCATTTTCCCCCATCATACTCTCAGTTCTCCGCATTTTCATATCTGTGCTTTCTTTTCTTTCCTTTTTAAAGTTTTCATGGCAATTCTTCTGCATTTTAGCATGAATTTCTCCTAATATACATATCAGTTTGGTTGTATTTCACTTTGGAGTTTGGTTGTAAGTGGCTTTGGGTTGTCTTGGACAAGATAAAGCAACCAACACATTTGCTAAACAATAATATATGTTTGCAGGCAATTTAGCCTTAAATAAACTCTTCTGCAAAGCAATTTCCCCTAATATAATGCACTTTTGCAAGCTATTTTCACCAATTTATATGCATTTTTATGCACACTTTGTCAAACTATATGCATTTTTCGGGTACACATAACTTGACTGGAGAACTGCATTGCAGAATTCAGAGAGGTGTGAATTTCAAAGGAGGGCTGCGTTTTGCTACGTGTATTCTTTTGGGAAACGCAAATTGGATTTGCCTTAAATGTGAGCTGAAGTTTATTGCTGGGTTGACACTTAAATAGCTTAACGCTGCTCCTTGTTATGCATTACATATTATGCCTTGCTTGTTATTATGAATTCTATTGTTCTGTGTTTTTTTAAAAAAATGCATAGATATCATGTCATGTATTTGCATGATGTTGCTTATACTGTTAGCACGTTGCAAACCACCCTGTTGGTTTTTTTTTTGCAAAGTGTGGCATATCCATTCCTTAAACAAATCAATAAATTGGCAATTTCTGCTAATGGTTTTGCAGGCTGCACCTTGGAAACGAATCATTTTTTCAGCTGGAAGGGGCATCGATGGGGAAAGCCTCTCTTTGGTAAATGCAGCTTTTGCAAATTTCCATAAAATCCCCTCCAGGAGGCTCTTCATTTCACCCCACCCTCCCTGCTTCCACTCCTGGCTTCCTTTTAAAAAATTGAAACAAATCAAATTGATGCTTAATCATGAAATTGTTGCATTAGACTTTGTTTCTTTTCAAAGTGACGCATCGTGTCAAAATATCATATTTCATTCCGAAATGTTGATTAGAAAACAATGTTTCCCTCCCTACTTTGCGCCAAAAAGCTGACAAATCTCATTTAAGAAAGGAAAGGTACAATTTTCTTTTCGGCTCAGAGGCTGTTCGTTTTGCTTTGTTATTCTGAATATTTCATATGATATTTCATGCCAGTGTAAAGTCGTGTCTGTCATTCTCATGAAGTGTGTGTGTGTTAAGTTTCTCTTGTGTTCTCTGATTCGAATTATTGGGGCAAGGTTTTGCCCAATAGCTAACCAAGATACATCAGTTGCTTGGAGCACAGTGCCAGTAACGCCAAGGTTGCAGGTTCAATCCCCAAATGGCACAGCTGCATATTCAGGAGGTTGGACTAGATGATCCTCAGGGTCCCTTCCAAGTCTATGATTCTATGATCACCATAAGATTTCAGTTCCTTCTCTCTCTCTCTCTCTCTCTCTCTCTCTCTGTGTGTGTGTGTGTTATACAGGCGACTCTCAACTTACACTGGGGTTATGTTCCGGGGATAGCACATAAAGCCAAAATCACATATAGTCAAAATATACTTGGTTCAATGGCAGGTGGGATTGACAAAGTCTTTCCCCCCCCCCCATAAGCCCATCCCTTTTCCTCCCATTTTATTTATTTATTTTTTAAATTGCCAAGCGCATAAAGCTGAATGTGCACAAGTTAAATGCACATAAGTTGCGAGTAACCTGTATTTCAATGGATAGCCAGCCATAACGATAGGATAGAGGTTTTAAACCTTTTTGGGCTCTCAGCTCCCTTGACCGACAACATTCTTTCTGTGGTTCCCCTGTGGGATACCAGGTAAAAACATGGGAGGTTTAGTTAACCCTTCAGAGGACTTGGAGGACTGGATCTATCTATTAAGAGGAAGGAGCGAAGGAAGGAGGGACAGAGGTCGGTGTTGCCTGTGGTTCCCCCCACCCATGGCTCCCCAGATGATTGTTCAAGGCTCCCCAAGGAGCCGTGGCTCAGTGGTTGAGAACCACTGCCATAGGACCATAGGATGTTGCCGTATACCACGTATCTTTAACAACCTACAATTCCCAGTGGTCTATCTAGCTCAGTGATGCTGAGACTAACTGGCACCAGTTTCAGACAGGCATCTTTCCCCAGCCCTATTTGAAGATGCTGGAAACTGAACCTGGGACCTTCTGCATGCACAGCAAGTTCTCTGCCACTGTGTTACAGCCCTTTCCAATGGCTTGGAGTGGGCTTCAGCCTGTTGAACTAGTTGGAACCCATGATCAAATGCACCTGGGAGGCAGCAAGGTGAGAAACAGCAGGCAAGAATCACTGTGACCTGGTGGACCACAGGAGAATCTAGCAGAAAAGAAGCTGGGACTGACTCTTGTCCAGACAAAGCCCAACTCTAACTTCTATAAGCTCAGTAAGTCACAAGGAGCTGCCTGGATGGCTGAAGATATTGTAGGCCTGTCACATTCTGAACTGAAATCTCAGGAGAAGGGAGGACTTGACCACAGTCCATGAACCATGGTTTGGATTATCAGAAGCCAGCCTTTAGTTTGTACTGGCACAGTGCTGAACATTTCTCCCAGCCCATTTTTTTGTTTGCTCATATCTGCACACCATGCATATAAAACACACTTGAACTACTTTAACAGTCATGGCTTCCCTCAAAGCATCCTGGGAATTGTAGTTTGTTAATGGTGTTAGGAATAGTAGCTTGGGGTGTGTGTGTGTCTCCTAACAACTCTCGGCACCCTTAACTGTCAGGAGCTGGAGACAAGCATGGCTTCATGTAGTCGTCAACTAACATATCTATTTAGTGATGTATGCAGAAGAAGTGCGTGTCCTGAAAAGCTCTGGGCCCAAGGCTTCATCTCCCTATGACTACACCTAGTAAAATAAAGTTGCATCTGTAGGATCTGGATGGAACCCTTTTGTCCTGCACCCGCCCTGTTGAATATCAACTCACGATTTTAATATTCTAACGATATGGAATTTAATTTGCATCCTGCTTGCTTATTTAGATCTTAAAGCCACTCGCCCTTGATGATTCAGTGGGGGAGTGTGACACTAAGGAATAAGTAAGCAACAATTTAATTAAAAGAATTATCTGCTCAAAGGAGTCCCCTGATTCTCTCTAACCACACAAGGCCTGTCTAAACAAAAAGGGCTTCCTATGCATGATGCTTCCGAAGTAAGTCCAACTAAATTCTGCGAGGCATGAATGCAGTCAAACCAACAATTCATGTTTTCTAGATAGGCATGTGAAGGGGCTGAGGCTCACAGAGCTTTCCTGTAAAATCTCATGCTAGAGAAAATTCTGTGAGATCACTTCCTTTGTCTGCCTTGGCAGGAAACTGTAACAACACATACTTCCTTCCTGCCTGGGCAGCCTCCTCTTCCTTCACCATGTTTCCAAGCTGATCACATGTGTATATCTGAGCTCACACACCATTTTTAAACTCAGATTTTGTACTTTTGTAACTTAGATAGTAGTTACAGTGGTACCTCGGGTTACATACGCTTCAGGTTACATATGCTTCAGGTTACAGACTCCACTAACCCAGAAATATTACCTCGGGTTAAGAACTTTGCTTCAGGATGAGAGCAGAAATCGTGCTCCGGCGGTGCGGCAGCAGCGGGAGGCCCCATTAGCTAAAGTGGTGCTTCAGGTTAAGAACAGTTTCAGTTTAAGTACTGACCTCCGGAACGAATTTACTACTTAACCCGAGGTACCACTGTATAAACCTGCCTTCATTTTGCTACTGTAGTATTTATGTAAGTAAATACTACTTTTATTTCTTCACAGAACAATGTGTGTGTGGTTGTTGTTTTAAAGGGGAAGAAATGGGTAATACCAGGAAACTCTAGTCTGCTTAAAAGCACCTGGATCATTTTCCTAGAAGGTTAAATCGACCTTGTCTTAGCTTCCAGATTTAAGCCGCAAAGGATGGTATTCTTCCTATATCACTAATGTCAGCAACAAAGGATAATAACTAAACAATATATCCCCTCCTAGAGTCTAAATCCATCCCTACAAATTCAGGGGGACTTACTCCCTAGTAAGTGGGTTCAGCACTGCAGTCTTAAATCCCTTCTGAATGAAGAAGAAGCCTGCCATCAAAAATTCCTTTCTAATCATGCCTTCTTGCAGTTTGGCCTATAGAAGGTGCATATACCGTAGATATAATTGGTCCTTTAGACTCTTATGGTCTAATCCAGGGATAGGAGACATGTGACTAGATATGAGAGAGAAATTTGATTCAGACTGCATTTAAAGGAGAACCCACCAAATTCACATTTTCAAAAATCAACATGCAAATGGAAACACAGCCATCTTTCCAAATTCACACTTCCTTGAATTTTGCAATGCAGTTTTCCAGCCAAGTGATGTGTACTAAAATGCATACACTAGGGAAAAGTCAGCACATAAAAATGATTATAGTAGTGAAAGTAACATGCAAATGCATTGTCATAAGGGGAAATTGCATGTAAAAAATGTGTATATTGGTCAAAACTGCATTCAAAAGGTGTTTATTTGGAGAAATTCACACTAAAATGATAGTGATCCCTCCTCCATTTTTAATTCAATTAATACCACAATACATGAGATTAAACACAAGCAATAACAACACACATAAAAACACACAAAAAATTTGAAAATAACAAAGAGGGCCACATATGCATTATCTTAATGGATTTTCATGGCGGCTTTTCATGAATCCACCATGACATATACAAATGTACCAATTGTGGCAGATATGTGTAGAATTGAATTTAAGATTTGGGGTAAAGGATGAAACCTACCTACCTGGTGCCCTACAGGTGCTCCTGGGGTTCAACTCCTGTCACCCCTGTCCTGGAGGGCTGTCACAGGACCCCCTCCCTGGTCTTGCCTGACATGCAATGGCTGTCCAGTGGACGACTTTTCCAGCCTCACTCCCTGAGACTGGAGACCTTCTACCACTCAGCACATGCTCTGTTGCTGGGCTGTGGGCCCTCCCTTATGACCACTGAGAGGTCATTGCTGGGGCAGATGGGTGGCCAAGGCTCTTAGGTCTGATTGTCCTGTAAGCCCCAGTCATTAGCCCAGCAATTTTCATGAATGTCTCTAGTAGTTGATAAGCACCTTGCGCCAATAAGGGATCATCGAAAGGAGGAGGGTTGGCCTTTGCTTGTTTCCCTTCCTCATTTTCAAGATAGAGAAGCATCTGCTCAGCTCATGAAAGAGTGTGATATGCTGTATGAGTCCCTTGGGGGAGGGGAAACTGTAGCTGTTGGCATTATTATCTATAATGGAAATTGCATGCGCACTAATTTCTCAAGAGAATGAAGTCTTCTGTATGCACTGGAGTCGCAGAGTAAGTTCATGGGGGGAAATAATGATCCATCGGAGTCCAGAGATGACGGTTGAAGCAGCCCAGTAGGAACGACCACCAGCCAAGCTGAAAATGTTTACAATGCATAGAGTTATCCCTGAGCATCCAGCTCCTGCCTTCCCTTGCCCTTCATTTCCTCTCCCATTTAACCAGTCCATGCTGTGCTTGGACAAACCTTTGAGGGATAATGTGGTGATGATCGCAGCCAATTTCCAGCACTCCTGGGGATTTTGCTTGCTCAACACACACGCGCACTCGCGCACGCACACTTGCCGACCCTTCAGACTCGTGGAAAATTAAAGAACCCTTATTGCTCGTCATTGACAAGTTAGGATCTCATCCGTCACAAAGTGGATATTGCTACTGCAGGCAGGCCAAGCGGAGACTGATCAGTATTGGACACCCAGCTGTCAGAGATGGCAACGAAATTAGCTCCTTAGAAATTCAAATTGCACAGCCCAGCCATCATTTGCATGGAAAGTGTTCTAATTCTAGATGGGAAATTGCAAACTCCTTTGAACACAGGCCAATTCAGCAAACACGGCACTCTGGGAGGCTCTGATTGATGCATGTTGGCTGGTTCATTCTGTAGGGATCGGGCACTGGGGGGCTGCAGAACCATTAGCAGGTGTCTCCCCCCCCCCAATTCAATATTAGAATTTTGTTCTCACTCAGTTAAACAAAACAATCATTGACATGGACTGTGAAATCCACCTCAGCATAAAGGGGTGGAGTGCTTGGACCAATTTAGTTACCCTAAGTCTAGTAAGGGACACGGGTGGCGCTGTGGGTTAAACCACAGAGCCTAGGACTTGCCGATCAGAAGGTCGGCGGTTCAAATCCCCGCGATGGGGTGAGCTCCCGTTGCTCGGTCCCTGCTCCTGCCAACCTAGCAGTTCGAAAGCACGTCAAAGTGCAAGTAGATAAATAGGTACCGCTCTGGCGGGAAGGTAAATGGTGTTTCCGTGCACTGCTCTGGTTTCGCCAGGAGTGGCTTAGTCATGCTTAGTCATGACCTGGAAGCTGTACGCTGGCTCCCTTGGCCAATAAAGCGAGATGAGCGCTGCAACCCCAGAGTTGGCCACGACTGGACCTAATGGTCAGGGGTCCCTTTACCTTTACCTTTAAGTCTAGTAAGGCTTTTCCCCCCAGGGGGTACTCAAGTGTATTCAGTACCGGTACCTCTTTTTGTTGTTGTTAAAAAGTGTGGCACTTACTGTAACCATGGTGAGTACCGGCACCTATTTTTCTAGAAAGAAAGCACTGAGTAAGGCTCATCAAAAATTTCATTTGACAGTTATGAGCTCTCCGGGCACAGTCAGAATGTGGAGCCATAATAGGCAAATTAAGGGTGCTGAACCTTTTCCCCCCTCAGTGTGAGGGCCACATTTCCTCATGGTTGATCTTCCAAGGGCCACATGCCAGTGACAGGCAGTGCCAGAGACAACAGACAGAAGCAAAGTGGATGGAACAGCAGATGGGACTCTGACCTTTGTACAGCTGGCTACATTTCAGCAAAGCGAACACTTGAGATCCCTATATGCACAGAACTCCATTTTGCATGCAGACAAGCAAGAGGCCTTATCGCAGTTTAAGGACATGTTCCAGCCCGGCCAGCAGAAGTGGCTTGGCGCCCATTGGGATGGGCGGGGCAGAAGGAAGGGAGCCCAAACAGTATGTGGAGTCAGAGCCAATGACAGGCAGCACCAGCTTGTTCTAGTTTTGTCCCAGTCCCCCTTCTTCTCCCTGCAGAGTGCTACAGGGGCAACACTGAGACTAAAGAGGAGGAAGCAGAGAGCCAGGACCACCCTCTGGACTGGCTGTCAGATGGGCTTCAAGGAATTAAGGCTGAGAAGGCTATTAATGGCTATTAGCCATTATTTCTATACTCAGCCTCTATGGATAGAGGCAGTAAATGCTTCTGAATGCCAGTTGCTGGAAACCCCAGGAAAGGAGAGTGTTCTTGCACCTAGGTCCTGTTTGTTTGTTTTTTATACAGTGGTACCTCTGGTATGCGCTGTGTGTAAAACCACAGAGCCTAGGACTTGCCGATCAGAAGGTCGGCAATTTGCATCCCCGTGATGGGGTGAGCTCCCATTGCTCAGTCCCTGCTCCTGCCAACCTAGCAGTTCGAATGCACGTCAAAGTGCAAGTAGATAAACAGGTACTGCTCCAGCGGGAAGGTAAACGCCGTTTCCGTGCTCTGCTCTGGTTCGCCAGAAGCGGCTTAGTCATGCTGGCCACATGACCCAGAAGCTGTACGCCGGCTCCCTCAGCCAGTAAAGCGAGATGAGTGCCACAACCCCAGAGTCAGTCATGACTGGACCTAAAGGTCAGGGGTCCCTTTACCTTAATTCGTTCCGGAGGTCCGTTCTTAACCTGAAGCTGTTCTTAACCTGAGGTACCACTTTAGGTAATGGGGCCTCCCGCTGCCGCCGTGCAATTTCTGTTCTCATCCTGAAGCAAAGTTCTTAACCCGAGGTACTATTTCTGGGTTAGCGGAGTCTGTAACCTGAAGCGTATGTAACCTGAAGCATCTGTTACCCAAGGTACCACTGTACTTGGTAATTTATTTATTTTTTAAAGTTTGCTCTGTTTGCTGTTTTTTAAAACCGTTTCTTAAATATATTGTATTGATGTATGTCCACACACTAAAAGCTCAAAGCAGTATATAATAGAAATGAGAACAAACCACAAAATCAATATCACAATAACAGTTTCATAATAACAGCAATAATAAATGATTGTGAGTATTGCTTGATGCCAGACACTAATTTAGCACACTGACTGCCTCACCTGAATCAGAAGTAGCACTTTTGAATCAGATGTACAGTGGTACCTCGGGTTACAGACGCTTCAGGTTACAGACTCCGCTAACCCAGAAATAGTACCTTGGGTTAAGAACTTTGTTTCAGGATGAGAACAGAAATTGTGTGGTGGCAGTGGGAGGCCCCATTAGCTAAAGTGGTACATCAGCTTAAGAACAGTTTCAGGTTAAGAACGGGCCTCCGGAACGAATTAAGTTCTTAACCCGAGGTACCACTGTAGCTCCAAAATTCCCTAATGGCCTCATGGGAAAATAACCCTTCATAACTACCAAGGGGCTAACCAGTGATCTCTTAGCATCATTTTCTTTCTTTCCTGTTTGCTTGTTTCACGTGAGACCAAAATTACAGGACAGGAATTTAGAGGCCAGATTTTTCCATAGTACTTCCTATGAAACGCTCAGGGAGATGCTTCAGCTTGTAGCACCTGATCGTTCATTGTTCAGGGCAGCTGTATAGCCCTGGTTCTAGGCCCAGCAACTTCTGGCGGTGGATCTGTAGTGGAGATCGACAGCAGAAAGTAGCACATGAGGAGACTCTGTCAATGACTGCAGTGCTTCTTTCTTGCTGACAAGCTGGATCAGAAAAATCCTGGCAGGCTACGTCTCAGTGGGCGTTTATGTGATGTTACCTAAAAATGTATCTGCATCCCCCCCTTTTTTTGGCTTCTCTCACAGTTACTTCATCTTGTTCAGAACTTCTCCGATGTGCAGACAAGGGGACAACATCTTTCTTCCGCTCCTCCTCCCCCCCCCCAGCTGTAGTGATGTTGCCTGAAAGACAAATTGTCTATTTTTCAACACATGGCTCATATATATATATATATATATATATGAGAGAGAGAGAGAGATTTGTGAGTTCATTAAAAACGGAAAAAGACAAAGCATAGGGGGACCATCTGGAAAGATCGGTTAGCCTAGAAGGAATAATAAAGAGAGGGTGCCCTTTAGTCTGGGGGAAGTAAGTCTGGCTCCCTGAGGGTATTTGGCTGACCATAGCAGAATGCTGGATTAGATGGGCTGTTGGTCTGATCCAGCAGGCTGTTTTGTTTGTTTGCTTCCTGTACAAATGTATTTGAGAGTGATGACACATCAAGTCTCATTGCTCCCAGAGCAGCTTGCAACAGTGGCTGCATTCACCCAACAGTTTATTCCATTTCTCTGATGTTTCCCTAATTGTTAATTTCTGCTTTATGTTTGAGCTTTCACGCCATGTTAGAAGCCACGTTCGGAAAACTAATGGAATATAGTGCATGATTAGTGTTCGTTTCCATGTTATTTGATTGTGGCGGGGGGGGGGAGTCCATTTGCAACCCCCTTAACCCAGAAAGTTGCAAGAGTTAAGTGATGGAATTTGGGGAGGTACATAGTTCTTTTCTGCTGTTTCCATGGGTGAGTCATGTGCAGAAGGGGTGGGGGGAGTAGTAATGTTCATTGCTGGGTCACACAATGTCCACTGGTGAATTAATTTTAGCATGATGTGACTGCATTGTGAAGGGAACATTAGAATACGAGATGGAAGTGTTAGCATTATAATCAGGAAAACTAATGAAATATTACCCAGTCTGAATGCATCCAATGGGCTAACTAGTCATTGCTCTGGGCATCTGAAAATGCCTTTAGAAAACAATGAGATAAGATAAAGGCAACCCCAAATCTCCACATAACAGATGCTAGCAAGTTCCGGCAGTGTGAGAATCCAGAAGTGGACCCCTGATCCAATTCATGCATTGGTCCAGGTGTGGATCAGATCAGGTGAGTTGGCTTGGAAACTGAGCTTGCTGGATTCCTCCTGGCCCTGGCCTACTGGGAGCGTCCCCTCAGAATGGCATGAGGCATCCTTCTGCAAACACTGTGCACCAGACTTGCTTTCCCTCATTACCCCCCCCCACCATCATTTACAAGGGCTTGATTACAGTGGCAGCTCATTGACATTGCTAAGGTTAATAACTGTGAATTACAAAACAATCCAATTGATTGTAATAATTGCATCATTGAACCAGAGCAACAAACATTTAGTGCATCGTTTGTTGACACTCTCAAGTGCCGTCTTGTCCATTCAGCCACTTTGATTCCTCTGAGCATCTTCTGAGCTTGATGCAGTCTACTGTGGAAAGCTGGAGTGGTGTGCTAGTGGCACAGAAATGGGCTGCATATATCTCAGGCGTACAAAGCCTGAAAGGATAGACCCTAGTATCTGCTTTTGTGCCTCCCAAGAATTCCAGCTGGTCCTCATAGTTTTGTAGAAAAGTGGGCAGAACATAGGGAAGTCAAAGAGGTGTGCAGTGCTTAACACTGGAAAGATTCTAACATCTTACAATAGTTTATTTCTCTATACCATGTTTGCTGTTTCCTGATATCCAAAATGGGAGGCCTGAGACGAGTGAGCAGCTCACATGGACCCAAAGACCATCAAAACTCAGGACCAGCAGTCTTACTCCTCTGTCTTCCATGTCCTTGCCTTGGAGAGAGAGAAAAAGTCTTCCTTGAAAATCTGGATCTCGGAAGCAGGATGAATAATGGAATGTACGTAAATTTAACATAGACAGGCAGCCAGGGCCATCTGTCTTTCTGTCTCTTCTCATTTAAATGCTCCAAAGCCGCTCAACCAATTTGCACCAACAATGTGTCATTTGAAAATGCATGGCGCGCAGGCATTATTTCGGGAGCTTAATTTAACAAATGTTTCACATGGGCCTTGGAATTCAAGGGCTCATCTCTCATCTCTTGGTGAGGGACTCACTGGGGCACCATTCCCCCCTGCACCACATGTTGGAAATCCAAAGTCACCTTGGAGGAACTGGTGGTACTTGAGCTGCTTCGAGCCACCAGGACCCACCCTGCGAGGGAGCTTGAGCAGTGCTGGTATGGGAAAGAGCAGTGCCATAGATACTTCCTCATGACTTCTTGACATCACTGGAACATCCATGCTGAGGGCGTAACTCCACAAAGTGTTCTTGTATGTCAACAACAAGGGGATCTAGCAGCAGTCTGGATATAGCCTCCTTGCCCGTTGAAGCTCCCATGATACAACAGGGATTTGGGCAACCAAGAAGCTGTTCAGGGTAGCCAAATTTCACAAGAGGGTCCAGCAGTCTGCATGGCAGTTGTTGTATATATTTTTTTCCACTTCTGCACTTGGTGATAGGAAGGTCCAACAATCCTGTCCAACATTTCTGTGATTCCATCATGACATGAGGGAAGGTAAAGTAAGCCTTGTGCCCACATGACTTCTGCCAAAAGAAAAGGGCTGCTCTCTTTGAGCAGCCTGTTTGTGTCCATCTGGTTCTCCACTACCCCTGCCCACAGAAGCCACACCCTCTTCCTTCCAGGTATGTCTTTCCACTCACATCTTTTGGTCTTGCTCACAAGTAGACTCCCCCCCCCAACAAGGTCAGTGAGAAAGCCTCTGCTCGACTCAACCAACCCAACAATTAAGGGGCCTTTCCCTATCCTCCCGCATTCTCAAACGTGTTGGTTCATGACTTCTGTCATCCCCCCACCATAGAGGAAGGAGCCATCTTTTGGAGGTGGAAACTGTTCCTTCAGTGGCTATGCTCTGCCTCCAGGGTCTGCCTCCAAATACCAGTCGGTGTAATTCACCTGGTGCAGTCAGGTTCTCTTTGCAGGCTTCTACCAACAGGCCTATAGTTGGCCATTGTGAGAATGTTGCTGGACTAGATGGGCCCTTTGCCTGGTCCACCAGGGCTTTTCTTATGTCCTTATCTTCTCACCTCCAGGCAGGAAAAGTTCTTGCAATGTTGCCTTGGTGAAGCAACCTGTTCCTTTAAGAAGCGCAGCTGCTTTTAACGCGCACACACAAAACTGGCTCTAGCTAGCAAAAAAGTAGTACAGGCTGATTCACAGCAGACAGAGATCTTCTTCTTGTTCTTTGAATAAGCTCTGTTTAATGAGGAAGATTGCCTTTAGTTTAGTTAAGCAGAACCTAGCAGTCAATACCTGCATTCAGAAAGTACTTGAGACAATTAAAAAGAAAACAATAGTGAGGTAAATGTCCAAAAAAAAAGAAAAAAGGAAAAAAAAGAAGAAGTAGTTCAGCCATGATTGGACCTCCAATGGTTGTGTCTGAGATACTGCCTATTTCAGAGTGGTTGCTGCAAACTTGACCTCCTGATTAGGATGTGCACCTGTGTCAATTTCCGGTTTCTCTCCATTCCTCATTTTTCTACAATTGTACTTCACTTTGCTATTTATTTATTTTCAAAGCACTCATGGACATTTGTTAGCATTGTGGTGCACATTTCTCCTAAAATATATATTTCTGTATGCAATTTTGCCCCAAGACTCACATTTTCCCCAATATAATGCATTTTGCATGCTATTTTCACCTATATATGCATTTTTACATGTGCTTTCTCCAAATATATGCATGTGTAACTTTTTGGGGTACAGAACTGCCTCGTAAAATTCAAAGAAGTCAAAAAAATGGAAGGACAGATACATTTTGCTTTGAGTATCAGAAAGTGAAAATGAGGAGAGGTTGAAGGAATCAAACTGAGTTTTTCCTCTATCTCTGGCTGCCTGACAGTGGGCCATCTGGGTAACCCAGGGAATGATTGGCCAGTCACCTAGAGGCCCATGACAACAAGTTTCTGGGAAGGTTTTTCTACCACCATAAGGCCTAGGAACTTTTATAGCCTTACATAATAAAAGTTTACTCAGTGGTAAGCCCCTCTGACTCCAATGCAGCTTACACACAAGCAAATCTCTCTCAGATTGCCATTTTCAGAAATCCAGTTTCTTGCAAGATAGCAGAACATGTGCTTTTTTTGGTGACCTTGGGGTTATGGACAGAAAACACATTTATTCCAGTCTGCTAGCACAATCCACAAGCTATGAGCGGGGCTCTTGCTGTTCTTTCTCAGAAACGTGCCTCTCTGTATCAAATTTGGGTCAAACAATAAATCTGGCATTAACACACATAAAATAAAACTGGCCCCAGTGTTCCCTACAGAATTTGCCTCATGCCAGACAGGATCGAAGGGTAATTTATCCTAGAAATAACGACTTTGCATATAGCCGTTTGGTCTAGATCCAATTTGAGGCAGAGTACATTTGGACAGGGAACAAATGCAGGAAAGAACATTGAGGCATTTTTTTTTAAAAAAAGCGGGGCATAACATTTGAAAGAGCCGGGAAAGTATTCTTGAGAACGTTCAATGTCGCCTTAAATTAGACCATAAAAAGTAAGTGCTTTTAAAAAGCCATTTTGAGCACTGGGGGCTGAATTGTCCAAAGCTTGCTTGTGATTTAGGGCTCTGGCCTGGCCTTCAGGATCCTGAAATGAGAGCAGAATGGAGTCCCACTGATATGGGGGAAAACACATTCTTCTCACTTGACATTTCGCGGGTACCACACTCTGCTCATGGCTTCTGCTTCTGCTCCAACCCTTGCCAAGCTGATGCCCTCCAGACTCCCATCCGTCCCAGCCAGCATGACTGCAGATGTGCAAAGAATGCTCTGCTCCATCATGTCACACATTGCTAAAGGGTCTGGTCCACCAGCTGTGGAGTCCATCTCTTCATTCACTTTGCAGCTGCCAGTCCATAACAGATATAAAAAAAAGCCAAGAAGGTTTTTGTTCTTTGGGGGTGAAGACTATACACGCTAATAGTTATATATCCTCATTTATTTACCTCAATATGCTATGAGCAGTTCAGAATATACCTAAGAAGCTTCAGCGTGTGAAATTGCAGGCTGGACAGAACGTGTTAGTGCCCTTGCAAACAGTGTTTGAAACTCCCATTGTTCTAGGTGCATTTTGCGACAGGGAATTTCATTAGCACAAACGGTCTCTGAATTCCGGGCAGAGTACTGTGCCTAAGATTTCAGGTTAAAACAGGAGAGTGGAAGGAAAGGGGGACCTTTTTTTGCCTCCTGACTTCTGGCTACTCTCTGAAGAATATCAGGAGGGTAGACAGGGGAAGGACTAGACCAGGCATGTCCCAAGTCCGATTCAGGGGCCTAATCCAGCCCGTCGTTCGGTCTAATCTGGCCCCCTGTGGCAGTTTATTTCGTGGGGGGGAATCCTAAAATAAAGCTCAACAACTTTGAGCTAAAATAATAAAAACGGTCAACCACCTCAACAAGTTTGGTCGGCCCTTTGGTCGGCCCTCACGGCCCTTCATTTCATCAAATCTAGCCCTCTTTGAAAAAAGTTTGGACACCACTGAGTCACTAGACCATGTGAAAAATTAACATAATATTTTAGCTGCATTTTCAGCTTTGTTATTAAAAATGTGCCTAGACATTCTGTTGTTGCTCCCATAACCTAGGTTTAAGGTGCCATTTAGCTCCTAGCTTTCATATCTCAGTTTCTAAGGCATGCATACTCGGGGAATGCTCTCCCCCAGGAAAGAATACCAGGCATCATCAATGTCTCTTTTTAGGGACCAGATTAAAATATTTCTGTTTATACAGGCCTTTGACCATCAGTTTGGATGGTAGTCACTGTTTCTACATGTGTGTTGTGTGTGTTTGTATTTACTGTATATCTTCTAGTGAGATGGGGAAGATTTGCCCTTTTCATAACTACTCTTGGATGAGGGTTTTTAGGCATTGCATTTTATGATAGCTTTACATGTGGTTTTAATGTGTTTTATGCTGTAAGTTGCTTTGGGACATGTGTGTGTGTGAAAAGCAACAAAAAATACAATAGATAAATACATAAGTAAATAATAGAAACATGATGCAAACCGCCCACCCGCCCACTTAGAGATTAAACTCTGAGAGACTCTGTGGAAGGAAGCTGAACCTCAGAGGCTGACAGCTGTCTAACAACTCATACTAAACATATTTTTGGCCAGGCATTCTGAAAGGCAAAACAATAGGACTGTGGTTTACATGGGGCAGCCTCTAGAAAAGAGAGACTGTCCTGGATAATTGGGAACTACTGGATGATATGAAAACAATTTTGTCTTTAGTTTTAGAACAGGACTGAGGAACTGCTGAGTTTCAAATGTGGTCTGATTCTGATTCTCATCAGTCCCAGCCAACAGCCTGGCTGATGCTCAGGAACGATGGGAGTTGTAATCCAGTCTGTTTCTGATATGGGACACATGGGCATTGTACATGTAAAGCACTATGATACAACACTCATGGCTTCCCCCAAAGAAATCTGGGAGCCATTGAGGAGATTTCACCCCTCCCATATCCAAGAATCTGCTGATGTTCTCTGCTGATTCTCCAGAGAGGAGGGGGCGGTTTCTGCTCTCTACTTATTCTGCTCTAGCCTCACATCAAAGAGAGAGAGAGAGACTGTTAGAGAGAGATCGTGTGTATAGATAAGGTTGCTGCTAAGAGCAGCTGCAGACACTCAGTGCAGTTCAGCATTTTCGTTTAGACCTCATTTAGCTCTGTATATAGTTGTGTATTATAGTTGTAGATAGAATAAAGAAGATATTCTACAGAGCTGCTCTCCGAGTCGTTTATGCTCTACTATACTCTGCTGTACTTTGCTGTGCGACGACTGTCTTCTTGTTGGAGTGAATCCGGTGCTCATAACTCTAAGCTGTGAGTCCACAGCACTTTGACCTGTTCCTGTGCAGAAGGTGGTCTCTGGAAGTGCTACCCAGCTCGCCTAGCCCAGTCGCGGCTGAAGTGGATGAGTCCAGTTGGTGGCACTGGCTCAAGGGCGATGCTGACAGCCATAGGAGTCAATAATAATAATAATAATAATAATAATAATAATAATAATAATAAATACCTTTATTATCATTGTACAACCTGTGTACAATGAAATTAAATGAGCCTCCCTCCCCACCCCAAACACTCAATCTCTTATTGAACAATACACCACCTCGCAAGTCAATTTTGCTATGTTATTTTCTGTTCAACAGAGTTTGTTATGAAGGGGGATTGACTGTTAAACTACTCTGGGAATTGTAGCTCTGTAAGTATACCTGAAGGAGCATCTCCATCCCCATCGTTCTACCTGGACACTGAGGTACAGCACCGAGGGCCTTCTGGCAGTTCCCTCGCTGCAAGAAGCCAAGTTACAGGGAACCAGGCAGAGGGCCTTTTTGGTAGTGGCACCCGCCCTGTGGAATGCCCTCCCACTAGATTTCAAAGAGAAAAACAACTACCAGACTTTTAGAAGACATCTGAAGGCAGCCCTGTTTAGGGAAGCTTTTAATATTAATAGGTTATTGTATTTTAATATTCTGTTGGAAGTCGTCCAGAGTGGCTGGGGAAACCCAGCCAGATGGGTGGAGTATAAATAAAAATTATTATTATTATTATTATTATTATTATTATTATTATTATTATTATTAAAATGTACAGTGAGAATGTGACCCATAACAGATACAGGCTGGACTACAACTCCCATCATTCCTGAGCATCTTGTGCATGGATCCTGTGCATTGTAGGGGTTTGGGCTAGATGACCCTAGCCTACAATTCTATGAAATGTATGGTGGCCTTAGAATACAAGGTTTGTATTCAAAGAAAACAAGTAAGTGCAAAAAAATAAAAATAAAAGTAAATGACCCATCCACCACCTCCAAACCATGAGGTCACATATACACAGCAACACGGGACCTCTCTCCTAAGAGCCAAGCTAGAGCTAACCCCTTAAGGCTCCAGATTTTAAATCCAATGCTTGTCATTCTGAATGAAAACTGAAGTGACAAGGCCATGCCCTGCCGAAAAAGAAAAAGAAGAAAGAAATCAATGGAAAGGGGAAAGAGGAAAAGACTCTGTCCTTTCAGATTCAGGCTAGCCACCTATGTAGCAGTCATGCTGCCCTAACTCTGTGAAGAATATTGGGTTTCTATCCTTTTCTTTACAATAAAAAATATATTAAAAAATCCCAACCTCAGTGTATTAGTATTTATGATGATAGCTCAGGATGTTTCTTGTTATCCTCTGCAATGTCTAATCCTATATTGTATCCGGCTAAGCTCCTCGGCTGCAATACTATCGCATGCCAAAGAGCAGCTTGCGACCGACCATTACTAAAGGCAATCACAGACCCAGCAGCGCAGCGGTTGTTATCACCCAAGGACGTTTCTGTAAAATGCAGAGAATCTGATGTAATGTGTCCTGCTTTCCCCATGGGAAATCCAAAGCCTAACATGCCCCCCACTTATTCTTCCACCCCCCCCATTTCCACCATCTACAACAGGTGCATTGCATAAGCTGAGTTGTTGACCCAGCAAGCTACACGCTCTCTGTCTGAAGAGTGTGGCAGGCACAAGCCTTAATGTGGCAAATGTCAGGCGTTTCTGCTCTGGGCAGGCAAACAGGGACTTCTGAGAGTAGGTGAGGTGTGTTCACAATGTCTCTTGATGAGTCTGGTCTCCACCAGCGAAATCCAAAGGTCTTCAGAAATCAGTCAGCCTAGGGGAGGGGGTTCTACCTGAGCAGCGTCTGCCATGGAGTAATCCTGGCGAGGAGATAAAACAGGATGACTAAATGGACTTGATGGAAGTCCATAAAACTCAATGAAGTGACAGCCGTCCAGCTGCAATATTGTTTTTGCTCCATAAACTCCACATAAGCTATGATCACTTATTCAAAAATGGACATCCTTGTGCATAGTTAGGCTGAAATGGATATTTTACAGGAAAAAAAGACTAGCACACTGTTGCACATGGAAGCTTACAGATGATGGTGCATCAATTCTGCCGCTTGAAAGATGGGGGTGCTTGCCCTGCTGTGAAATGCTTGGAACAGGTGCCTCTTGGCAGGATCTAGGGGGAAAACAACCTCCAGAGATGCAAATGGTATATTAATTTGTGCTAGAAAAGTAAGCTAAAGGGACCCCTGACCATTAGGTCCAGTCGTGGCCGACTCTGGGGTTGCGGCGCTCATCTCGCTTTATTGGCCGAGGGAGCCGGCGTACAGCTTCCGGGTCATGTGGCCAGCATGACCAAGTCACTTCTGGCAAACCGGAGCAGCACATGGAAACGCCGTTTACCTTCCCGCCGGAGCGATACCTATTTATCTACTTGCACTTTGACGTGCTTTTGAAGTGCTAGGTTGGCAGGAGCAGGGACCGAGCAACAGGAGCTCACCCCATCGCAGGGATTTGAACCGCCGACCTTCTGATTGGCAAGTCCTAGGCTCTGTGGTTTAACCCACAGCGCCACCTGCGTCCCTGTTGACTATTACCCGCCCCCTTCCCCATATTTAGAGCTGCATTAACCATTAAATTACATATGTTGTAGTACAGAGGCACCATGGAGGACCAAGCAGAATATTATGTTATGCTCTAAGAATGTTATGTTATGTTATATCTACACATGTATCTATCTGTCCATTGACTCACCCATTTTTCTATACACATACACTAGACCAGGGTTTCCCAAACTTGGCTCTCCAGCTGTTGTTGGACTACAACTCCCATTATCCCTAGCTAGCAGGACCAGTGGTCAAGGATGATGGGAACAGGAGTCCAAAAACAGCTGGAGACCCAAGTTTGGGAAACCCTCCTCTAGACATATATTCAACTTGCCCATAAGAATGCAAGACAAGGATAAGGCTATCAATGTCTACTAGCTACTGTGCCTATATTCTACCTCCACTATCGGGAACAGCATGACTCTGAATACCAGTTACAGTGGTACCTCGGGTTACATACACTTCAGGTTATAGACTCCGCTAACCCAGAAATAGTACCTCAGGTTAAGAACTTTGCTTCAGGATGAGAAAACAAATCGTGCAGCGGTGGTGCAGCAGCAGCAGGAGGCCCCATTAGCTAAAGTGGTGCTTAAGGTTAAGAACAGTTTCAGGTTAAGAACGGCCCTCCGGAACGAATTAAGTACTTAACCCGAGGTACCACGTACTGAGAATCATAAGTATTGCAGTCAGGCCCTGCTTGAAGGCTTCCCAATTGGCTGCCCACTGTGAGGAAAGGATTCTGGGTTAGATGGGTCTTTGGCCTGATCCAGCAGGCTTCCTCTTATAGAGAGCCAGTGTGGTGTGGTGGTTAAGAGCAGTAGACTCGTAATGTGGTGAACCAGGTTCGCTTCCCTGCTCCTCCACATGCAGCTGCTGGGTGACCTTGGGCTAGTCACACTTCTCTGAAGTCTCTCAGCCCCACTCACCTCACGGAGTGTTTGTTGTGGGGGAGGAAGGGAAAGGAGATTGTTAGCCGCTTTGAGACTCCTTTGGGTAGTGATAAAGCGGGATATCAAATCCAAACTCCTCGTCCTCCTTCTTCTTCGTCCCCATCCCTGATCCATGCATAGCACCCATGCACACATTACTGATTTTAGTTCACCTCCATTTTCTTCTTAGTTTCCTTCTTTGCAACATCAGTTCTCTAGAGCACCCGTTAGACTTCCCCCACCCCACCCTCATGTATAGAACCGTTTGATTCATGCAATACATTTTTGTCCTCTCCAGATGCCTCCCCCCATCCCATCCCAGCCACATACCACACTCTCCCTGTCCCCAATCCCAACATGATAAAACAAACAGGCCTTGTTCCATAATGTGTTTGCCTGCAATTTTGCTACAAAGGTTCTAATGGGTTAAGAAAACAATGTATTGAGGAATTAGCACAGAGCAGATGAGTCCCGGCCTTTCCCATCGCCACAATGAAAGGCCTCTTTCATAACCGTTTAATTTTCTCTGCTGGTGGGGGAGCCTGGCTGGTCGAGGAAGCAGCGATGGCATTATGAAGCTACAGGGACTCCCTGCACAGCCAAAGAACATCAGGTCAATTTGTGGATTTTGTTTTGTCTTGTATTGTTTTACAAACCACTCCAGAAAGTGGTGATGGGGAAACCAGTTAGGGATATTGCGGAGGGTGCTACACAGAAAGCAAATAGCCCCCGAACTCCCACTGCAGAGAGACCTCTCTGTTCCAAAGTTTCCCAGGCAGAAATTGTGGACTCTGCAAAAAAAAGAGACTGACATAAAAGGTTAGCAGTAATTGTGCAGAACTGGTATATAAGACATTCTGCTTTTAAAAAATAAATAGATAAGTAAGAAATTCCAGATTTCTCAGGAGAGCCAGCACAACTACACCTCCATGGTAGAGTGGCCTCAACAAACATTTCGACCATGCTGCAGAACCTCCAAGTATCCCTATTTTCCAGATTTACAGAAGCCATCCCAGTTTCTGATTTGATCCCAGAATGTCCCACTTTTCCTTAGTATGTCCGTATTTCCATTGGACAAATGTTGGAGGGTATGGAGTTATGTGACCCTGAGCCAAGGAGATAAATAACTATTCAACCTTTAGAAGACATCCGAAGGCAGCCCTGTATAGGGAAGCTTTTTTTACAAAAATGTTTAATGTTTTGTTACGTTTTTATATATATTGGAAGCAGCCCAGAGTGGCTGGGGCAACCCAGTCAGATATGCAGAGTACAGTGGTACCTCGGGTTACATACGTTTCAGGTTACATATGCTTCAGGTTACAGACTCCACTAACCCAGAAATAGTGCTTCAGGTTAAGAACTTTGCTTCAGGATGAGAACAGAAATTGTGCTCCGGCGGCACAGCAGCAGCAGGAGGCCCCATTAGCTAAAGTGGTGCTTCAGGTTAAGAACAGTTTCAGGTTAAGTACGGACCTCCGGAATGAATTAAGTACTTAACCCGAGGTACCACTGTATAAATAAGATGGTAGTGATGATTATGATGGTGATAGAATAGAACGTCCCTATTTTCATTGGAGAAATGTTGGAGGATATGGATGGTGCACCTATAGGAGTCTTCTTGAAACAACAGCGATGGCCACCAACATGGATGGCTTTAAAAAGGGATTAGACAAATTCAGAGAGGATAAGTCTATCAGTGGCTACTATTCATCTTAACTACGTTCTGCCTCCACTGTTGAAGGCCGTATGTTTTTGAATACCCGTTGCTGAGAATCACAAATGAGAAGGGTGCTGATGAACACTCTGGTCCTGCTTGCAGGCTCCCATGATGGGCATCTGGTTGGCCACTGTAAGAACAGGATGCTGGTCTAGATGGACCATTGGCCTGATCCAGCAGGCTCTTTTATGTTCTTCTGAGTTGTGATCCAAGACATCTTCAGAGTACCAGGTTGGAGAAGGAGTCATTTGTTTATTTTGGCTCCATGGTTGAACGTGATTCAGTAGGTAATACATGCAAAAGGCATGCACAGTTTGTTTGGCCAAAGACAATAAGGAGAGGCACATGTCCACACTCAGCTGTGATGCCCACTTTGTATCACCTTCAACTTCTGAAAAGACTTGGTGTGTTTAACCGGGGAAGAGAAGGCCGAGAGGGGTATCCCTGATAGGCTGCCATATGGATGAGTGCTGAGACTTCTTCTCCATGGCTCCAGAGGGCAGGACTGGATTGAGTGGGCTTAAATAACACAAGAGGGTAAATTTTAGGAGAAATCTTTGAACCATCACCATGATATTGGCTGTTAGTGTTGCATTCAGTTTGCACATTAATTTATTATATCCCCACACATATTTGCAGATCATTTCCTTTGTATTGAAAGGGATGGGGTGGAATAACATCATGACAATACGATTATGTAATTTACGCAACAATGTAAGGTATGTATCAATCAATATAAGTTTATTGTTCCAGTCCAAGGCCATGACAAACCTGCAGCAAAGTATCAATGGAACAATATTGATCGTGCATCCATAATATGAGCCAACATCCATGATGTAAGAGAGAGGTTGTCAGAGGCACCAACAAACTCAAATCCAGCTTGATTTCAAATTAAACCTCTGAATCACTACAATAATTTATATCAATTTTATCTAACACATTTTTCCTGACGCCCAGCCAGTGTAAGGTATGTAATTTTGGCACAGTAGATAGTGAGACAAATAATGCCATTTTAGACAGAAGATGGAACTTCAGTAGAACAGAAACAGGGCTGCGTGCTCCAGAAAACCATGCCTTCTTAACATGCCTAGAAACTATTTTTGGCATACCTGCTACATTTTGATTAATTCATTTATTTGTTAAATTGAGTTGCTTTCTATAAAAAATGCCCAGTGTTGATATACAATAAACCTGCACTGGGAACTATGTGCCCCTTCCTTCCTTCCTTCCTTCCTTCCTTCCTTCCTTCCTTCCTTCCTTCCTTCTTTATTTCTTTTGTTGTACTGTTAGTCCCGCAGATGTTTTTCCCACCTCCTGGTCCATTTTCTCTCTTGTTCCCGACTCTTGCTCTTAACCAGAAACTGAAATATCATTGTTCTGTTTTGTTTTGTTCTCTCACCCATGGGACTACTGCAAAAAGGAAAGGAAAGAAAGCCCATATCAGGGCAGTATTTACTCACTGTGAATAAGAATAGCCACTTTCTATGGATGTCCTTTTCACCGAACGGCAACAGGCTGAACTTACAAAAGGTTAAATGTTTGCCTGCTAGGAAAAGATGGATCAGCTCGACAAAAGTGGCCACCATAAACCAGCCTGTATGAAAGGTCAATAAAAACTATCTGTTAGTACAGGGAGCTGGGGATTAGGAGCAGGCAAGGAGGAGATAAGGTGTTTCTCAGGAAGGCGAAAGGCTACAAAACCAATTAAATAATGACATTAGAAGGAGGGCTCCCCTGCCCCCACAATGATCAGCTCTCATTGCAATATTGTAATTAAGTTAGCTCATATTTTAAGAAGAGTTCAGCTGGTTGGGATGGCATGGGTACTTTGGGAAATGAAGCTCCATGTCATGGTTGAGTATAGAAAATAAACATGGTTTCATTTTTAGCATGAAAGATTGGCAGGGCAAAGGCCTCTCTGGAAGTTGCAGCAGCATCCAGATTGGTCAACAAGATGTAGAAGTGTGAATGAATGAATGAATGAATGAATGAATGAATGAATGAATGAATCTTTATTTGCGTCAGCCATCGGCCATAGCAATAAAACAACAATACGATATACAAAGAATAGAAATAAAAAGTCAATTATATAAAATACATTTTAGGGTTTTGAATCAATAGTCAAATAGTGGATCAATAATCTCAATACTTAAAACTTGTCAGGGGTAATAAAATAATAGTAGTAAAACATAATGATAATAATAATAATAAGATCCTAGGCGAGGAATCCGGGTGACGACACTAATGTCATTCAGATAGCAGCTCTCAGTCTCATTGCTCTCTCGATAAATTTGGCAACCTTCTCTGTTGTCGAGCTGTTCTGGTCGGCTAGGAGTGAGAACAGTTTGGCTTCACAAGAGTGGCCCGGGATGGCAGATAGGAGCGGCGTGATGGTCTCGTCCCTGAGATCTTTATATAGGGAGCAAGACAAGAGAACGTGTGACACAGTCTCTACGTAGCCAGCTCCACAGGGGCAGAGCCGGTTCTCAAATGAAATTTTTTGATATCTACCTTCAAGAACAGCTGAGGGTAACATATTTAGTCTGGCCAGTGTAAAGGCCCGCCTAAGTTTTGGAATGGTTAAGGTAGACAAATAAGGTGCCCAAAAATCAAAGTGGGAGGGGGGCAGATAAGCGTACCAAGCACTAAATTTCTTAATATAGGCCAGATTATTCTGCTGCTCAATATCCTTCATGCGCTGGTCAATAATAGTTTTTGCCTTGGGGAGACCCATTTTCAGGAGATGCTGTGCTTGGAGGCCACATATAAGTAGTTTTTGATGCACTACTTTGGACCACCGACTTCTATGAGCATCTCGAGCTACTAGAGGTAGTAGTCCGGATGGGTTTAAATTTAAGCGAAGCCAATAGTTAAATGTTCTTAACCAGGTTCGGGTTTCGACGGAGAGGAGGCCAGTCTCCAGCCGTAGGGCCTCAATTGGTGCACATGGTGGAACGGCTAGAATCTGTCTTAAGAATTTAGACTGGACAGTTTCAAGTGTGCGGCAATGATTTCCCGTCCAGATTTGGGCCCCGTAGAGTAATTGCGCCAAGGGTTTTGCTTGAAAGACCTCCAGAGCTGCTGGGATATGTCTGCCCCCTTTCGTAAAGTAAAAGCGAGACAGTATTTTGGCGCTTTGAGAAGCTTTTTCACTAGCATATTTATGATGGGCCTCCCAGGCCCCTGTTGACTGGAAAACTACTCCAAGGTGTTTGAAAATTTTGACCTGTTCTATTGGCTGATTGTCCATCTCCCATCTATGATGTCTGTGTCTCCTAGCGAAGACCATGACTTTGGTTTTTTGGTGATTAACCACCAATTGATCTCTCCTGCAGTAGGCTGAGAATTCTCTTAGTAGCCTTTTGAGGCCTACTTTAGTTCATGATAAGAGAACTGCATTGTCCGCATAGAGGAGTACTGAAATTGGTTTTTCGGCCAGTTTGGGGGCATGAAACTCCGGGGATGTTAGGTATTTGACCATGTCATTTATATATAAGTTGAATAAGGCCGGGGCTAAAATACAGCCCTGCTTGACTCCTTTGGTGGCTGGTACAGGGCCAATTAGTTGCCCATTTACTGAGGTTCTTACATATGACTTGGAGTCTTTATATAGGCTTTTTATCAAGAATAGTAATCTTTTGTCAATGTTGGTAGCATTGAGTTTAGCCCAAAGTTTGACTCGTGAGATCGAGTCAAAGGCTGCCTTCAGGTCAATAAATGCTGCGTATAGAATCCCACGTGTTTTATTGGCGTATTTGTCAATGAGGTGTGCTAATACGAAACAATGGTCTATTGTTGTTCTGCCCTGTCTGAAGCCGGCTTGCTCCTCTGCCAGAACTGCCTCAGTTTCCATCCAATCAATTAGTTTGATGTGGAGGTGTTTGGCATACAGTTTGCTGGGGATAGTAAGGAGGCTAATGGGTCTATAGCTCGCTGGATCTGCCATAGGACCCTTTTTATAGATTGGAATAATTACTGCCTCTGTCCAGCAGCCAGGGATTATGCCTGTTGAATCGATGTATGTGAATATTGACGCCATTATAGGAGCCCACCAACTGATATTGTTCTTCATGAGCTCTGCTGGAATGTGGTCTATGCCCGGGGCTTTGTTGTTTTTCAGTTGGGCAATTAGTTTCCCCACCTCCTCTATGGAGACAGGAGGCCAATATGGTAAATTCTCGGGGTAGGCACTTGGATCATTGTGCTGAGCTTTGTCGTCATAGAAGAGGGTTTGGAAGTATTTCATCCACTCCTGGGGTTCTACAGTACATGTGGGACCAATCCGCTCTTGGCCCAGGAGCCCCCTAATGGTACGCCAGAAGGAGGTTGAGTCTTTCTCATTCGAGGCCTTCACTAAGTTACACCAGGCCAATCTCTCAGCTTTTTGTTTTTTTACCTTTAATAGCTGTTTATAGTTTCGTCTTAAATCAATGTAAGCCATAAATAGCAAGGGTGCTCCGGTGTTTCTGTAGTTCCGGTAGGTTGATCTCAGACGTTTCCTTGCTTGTCTGCACTCCAAATCAAACCATCTCTCTTGATCCTTTGCCCGCTTTGTAACAGAATTAAGTATCTCAGTTGTTAGAAAGGTCTTTAGTCTTGCTAATAACTCGTTGAACGAGTCCATGGCCTTTTCCCCGTTATTAGCTGATACAATGGCTGTGTAGATGGTCTTCACGTCTTCCGAATGGAGGAGATGTAGAAATGTGTGTGTGTGTGTGTGTGTGTGTACCACACTCTGCACATGCTCAGAGTCAACATTGTTCAGCAACCACCCCACATATTCCAGAGTTGAATTCGGCTACCCAGAGCAGTTTGCCATGCTAAGCTTGCTTCTAATTGGCTGCATTTTAACATTGCCTTGGTTGATTTGACCTTGCAAGATGAACCCTCCTAAAGTAGCCCAACTTGGATTACTGCAGTTTTTGAAAAGCAGCTGTAGGTTAGTTTAAGAGACGGTGTCTGGGAGATTCATGGTTGGATGCAGATCTAGTGGTGTCCTAAGTTCAACACTCTAAGCATTGCACCACATCACAAGTAGTCCAGTGAATGTTTATTCAAATGTAAATCCTACTGTGTTCAGTAGAACTTCTTCCCAGAGAAGTGTGGATACATAGGATTGAAACCATAATTTGTTTCAAAAACATCCAACTAAGAGCTTCCTTCCTCTTCCTCTCTTCTGCTCATCCCACCTCTCCTTTCCTGCGGTGTGCTAAGGGGTGTGAAATTGCCTTTCAATCAGAAACAAGAAGGAGATGGATAGTGAAGGCAGCTAGTCTTCTTAGGTGGGCTCTGGACCAGGCAGGCAATTTCCAACATGTTTTCATTCTCCTCTCCCCCAGATCCAGCTGTTAACAATGTAATGATGCCCCTACCTGTTCTTGCCAATGACTGCTGGAGGCAGCTTTACTGCTTTATGGCATGGAAGCAGCAGGGCAGCCAGAGTTAAGAGACGGAATGATCAACAAATGATCAGGAGATGCTCAATGAGAGACCGAGTGGAGGAGATTCTCTCTGGGTTGCACTAGCTCCTTCTAAACCCCTTGTGCCTCTACCATGGGATTTTGTTCCCTTCCCAGAAGGGTGGCAATTGGCTGCCTTCCTTTTAGGGCCCAGAACAGTTTGC
Source organism: Podarcis raffonei (assembly GCF_027172205.1). Classification (NCBI taxonomy): domain Eukaryota; kingdom Metazoa; phylum Chordata; class Lepidosauria; order Squamata; family Lacertidae; genus Podarcis; species Podarcis raffonei. Next base: position 25,923,133 of record NC_070616.1, read on the forward strand.
TGTGCAGGTGCCTTGATGCAGCATTTCATTTCTCTGCTTGGATGAACATGAATGCATGTTCATTCATGAAGGGATGAGTTTGCCAATGGCCCAGCTCTGGGGCAGCAGGTTGGTCCAGGTGGCCTAGGGTGCTTTCTGATTCAATGATTATAATGTTCCAACTGCTTTTCAATAGGGCAGATGCGTCAAGAGGCTTTGGTCTGGATTTGCACCAGTTTGGTCAAGGGTCAGTAAGGCCCACAGCAGGCATAGGCAAACTCAGCCCTCCAGATGTTTTGAGACTACAGTTCCCATCATCCCTGACCATTGGTCCTGTTATCTAGGGATGATGGGAGTTGTAGTTCCAAAACATCTGGAAGGCGAGTTTGCCTATGCCTAGCCCATAGTGTCGCATAGCTTGTTTTTTATCAGTTGTGGAAGGGGAATCTCTTCACAACATGGGACAGATGCTTCTCCCACCATTTCCTACGTTTTAGTTTCTTGGCAGGTGTGTGCTATGCTACCAGAAGAAAGAAGTAAAAGAAAAAGAAAAAGAAAAAGGTAAGGATGGTTAAGTCCAGTCAAAGATGATTCTGGGGTTGTGGCACTCATCTAGCTTTCAGGCCAAGGGAGCTGGTGTTTGTCCACAGACAGCTTTCCGGGTCATGTGGCCAGCATGACTAAATTGCTTCTGGCGCAACGGAACACCATGACAGAAGCCAGAGCGCATGGAAACACCGTTTATGTTCCTGCCACAGCAGTACCTATTTATCTACTTGCACTGGCGTGCTTTCAAACTGCTAGGTTGGCAGGAGCAGGGACCGAACAACGGGAGCTCACTCCGTTGTGGGGATTCGAACCGCCAACCTTCCGATCAGCAAGCCCAAGAGGCTCAGTGGTTTAGACCACAGCACCAACAGTAGAAAGAACACCTATGATGGCCATAAGGGCTGGACTGTTCATCTTCCTCCTGGATGTTCAATTAATGACAAATACATTTCTCTCTTAATTGTGCATTTATATTCATTTCTGCTTTCGTTTCTATTAGACCTTGGCATGCCTTAGGATGCCAGTGCTTCTCTGTGTGTTCCAAGCGTGCATTATTAACAGTCACCAAAGGAGATGGTGCATCTTGCAGAATCCAACTTTCCTGGCCTCAGCAATGTTCTCAGTTCTTTCCCCCTCCTTCCTCACAGCACTGCATTTTATCCAGCTCAACAGGGTTCACATGGAGACAAGAGGTGAGGAAGCTTTTCTTGTTTTAACCCAATCTCTAGACATTATTCTACCATTCTTATCATGTGTTTTTAATAACTTTCCTCGGCATAACACACACGGGCCTCTGTCTCCATCCAGCTTATCAACATGCACTCCAGCTATACTAGGATCACATGGATGGAATTGCAGAAGTGTTCTTTTTTAAAAAATAAAAAATGGTGAGATTAACTGTATGCATTTTGTCTTCGGAGTCATTTGAAGATGGGGGCCATCCTGACGATGTCAAGAATGCTTTCCCTGGTTTCCTGCAGATAACATTGGTTTCCTTTTAAGGGGAAAGCCATTGGGGAATCACATAGATCATTTAATTTTCTCTTTCTTGATGTTCCATCCGACATCTGCTTCCCCCCACCCCACCCTCCTCCTTTCCATATCCCAGGCATAATGGACCCAATAGAAGGAAGAAGAATATTAAACGGCTCAAGAATCCTTAGGGGGAAATAGCTTGGTTTTAACTGCAGACTCATTGCTAGAAATAAAAATTGTAAATCATTTATTGTCCGCCCCTCCTTCCTTCGGGGGGGGGGGGACGACGACTAAAAACCCTTCCATGTAATTAGAGCAGCATGTTCCTTGTTTTTTTAATTTTATTTTTAATTAGGAGTCTGGAAAGGAACTGCATTGTTAAGGTCGTCTGCTGTCAGTTCCTGGATGGAAATATGCCAGTTATTTATATAGAGAGCTCTGTGGCATTTTCTGCTATTTCCGCTCATCATAGTTGGTTTCCAATCATGATGGTTAATGCAATATTTTCCCCTTCAAATCAAGTTGCGATTAAACTCAGAGCTACATTATTTGTAAATAATTGAGGGGAGAAAAATCTGGTCATGGGGATCTTTTTAGTCTGCCGAAAGGCAAGCTGTTTAAATGGAGGGGGAAATGCTATAGAAATGGATTCCTGCATAGACACTAATGCATATAAATGATGCTTGAATTACTTCCATATCTGAGTATTTTAAAGGCTTCAAAGGTCACCACTCTATATGCAAGTTGCTGAGTGATTTGGAGAAAGTAACTCCGGGCAACTCTATTACACAGCATGACCCGAGGATTTAAATTGACTGGAGCAACGTCCGAGCTGGTTGACGCCTCCCTAGCAGGAAATACATGATTATAATGTGAAGGATGACCTACAGTAGCCAGCTTAAGTACTCACCCAAAGGCTGAGAGTTTATGGCTTAGTTATACTCACACAAATGAATAGTTGGCTGGGCTGGCAGCCTGTTCTATTTGCATAGGAGGAAGTCAAACCTGGTTGGCTGTACAGATGGTTACGTCACTTCCCTTGACATTCTTGACCACTACTGACAGTAAGCCATTGGCTTTCCTTGACTCTGCCAACCTAATGCTGCCATTCATGAAGGGAGAGAAGTCTATCTGTGGCAGTTAGTTGTGGCAGATAAATAACATGCCGCAGAATACCAGTTGCTGAGGAACAACCGTTGAGGAGGGCAGTGGCCATCTGTCCCTGTTTGTGTGCTTCCCTGAGGCATTTGATTCATTACTATTCAAATTATCATGATGGAATAGATAGACCCACCTCAGTCTAATCCGGAAAGGCAGTGGTGTAGCGTGGGTTGCCAGTGCCTGGGGCTATGCAGAGGTGGATAGGTCAGAGGGAAATGTATGGAGCATACATGCACATTCAATTGCCTAACGGCGTCTGCGTCACCCAGAAGATCTCAACCACAGAGATAAGAAAAGAAGAGTCATTCCATTGTCTGGAGAAGTCACTTCCTGGTTCGCATAGAGAAGCTGTTTTCAACTGAGCTCAGCAACAGAAGCACACAGCTGTATTGAGGCAGCACATGGTATTGACTTTTTACGCACCCTAACATTTTTTTGTCCTGGGCAGCTGCCCTGTGGGCCCCCCCCCCATGTCACTGCAGAAAGGCTCTTACAGTCTTACAAAATAGCAGTGTTAAAATGGTCTAAACAATACATCTCCTGATATTATTATCTTGCATGTGGACTGACTTACCAGGGAAGTCTGATTGTACCAGCTGCGAGCAGACTGTTGGATCTGCTGTTCTTAAAGGTTTTGTTGATTTAGTTTGTGGCTAATGATAGTATCCCTTCTCTGTGCCCCTGGTTGCCCCTACTGCTGGTCTGCAGTTGACAGACAAGGGAAGAAAGCAACAGGAACTCCACTCGCCCATGTTCCCAGAAACTTTGCCTCTGGCTGATCATTCATCCTATTTGATGTTGCAACCTGTGACCTTGGGGTGAAGGGTGGGATATACATTTTAAATAATAAATGAATATAAGGAGCAATGGGCTGTATCCAGTATTCTCTCTCTGCTAGTGCAAAGGGCTGTTGTGCCAGTGGATAGATAAGTTTTAATGTCATGCAACAGATGGCTCCAATGCAACAGCTCCAATGTTGCGCTAGGAGAAACTTCTCGCTGCACATTTGATTTTTTAAATTTATCATGTAACAAAGCTACCAGCAACCTGCATACACATTCTTTCATGGAACAATGTCCCTCTGGTGCAAATCATTTCTCAATCAGAACAAGTCTACCTCTAAGTATCTCTAAATCTACCTCAGAACTGCAGTACCTCAAGGACCGCCTCTTTCCAAATGGACATACCCAGACCCTGAGATCATCTTCTGAGGCCCTTCTTCATGTGCCCCATCCTCAAGAGGTCTGAAGGGTGAAAACACAAGAATGGGCCTTCTCTGCAGTGGCTCCCTGTCTATGGAATGCTCTCCCCAGGGAGATTCACCTGGCACCTTCATTATACACCTTTAGGTGCCAGGCAAAAACACTCCTTTTTAACCAGGCCTTTGGTTGATTTGATTGACATGCCCTTTTAAAATGTGGTGGGTTTTTGGGGGGCGAGGGGCTATTGGGTTGTTGTTTTTACATATTTTGATTATGTATTTTGTGGCTTTATATTTTGATTTTATTCTGTGAACCACCCTGAGACCTCCAGGTATAGGACATGGTATGAAAGAAAGAAAGAAAGAAAGAAAGAAAGAAAGAAAGAAAGAAAGAAAGAAAGAAAGAAAGAGAAAGAAAGAAAGAAAGAAAGAAAGAAAGAAAGAAAGAAAGAAAGAAAATAAGTGACTTTAAGTTAGCACTATGTGGGATACAACCCATTGATGCAAACGCCAGGAGAAAAAAGCCCTGTTTTAAAACAGCTGCACTGGTTGTGAGTTCATTTCAGGGATCAATTTAAGGTGCTCACATGTTTAATTCCCTAAAAAACGTAGGCCCCGAATATCTGAAAGACTGCTTCATTCCCTACAGACCCTCTTGGGTGCTAAAATCGACAGAGGGCACCCTCTTTCTAGTTCCTCCAGCCTCAGAGGCGCAGGATGGTGATGATAGCTTAGGTGAGGGCCTTCTCTGTGGCAGCCCCTAAGTTGTGGAACTCCCTGCCCACAGAGGTGTGTCTCGCATCTTCATTATACAGCAAATATTGAAGAAGCATCTTGTCACCCTGTCTTTAGACACTTCAGGTGTTTCTTTTGTTTGTTTGTTTTATGAATCACCTTATTTTAAGATTGCAAGTTTTGTTTTTGTTTTAATAAGAAAAACGGTTTGTAATATTGTGTTTTAACATTGTAACCCAGTCTGGGAGTTTAGGGTAAAGAGTTAATAGTTGTAGTAGTAGTAACCATCCTAGTCAAAATAGCCAGCATCACAGCACCGAGAGCAGGCAAGTGAGATCCAACAAGATCAACAAAGCAGGAACTTAGATCACCTTCCATTAGTTAACAAGAAGATATCTGGAGCTAACATGATGCAGAACCAGGTGAAACCACACTGCCTCAGACTAGGGAGTTTGGATGTATCATGTTGGGTTTTTGTTTAATGTTACTTCACATAACAAGTTTACAGGACATAGTAAATTGGCACATCAGGGAGAGTGCTAGGCAAAACCTTACCCCCTGTTGTGCTGGTTTTCCTACATTCTGGGAGCTTTTTTTGCCTTTTTTTAATGTGAGGAAGAAATACCAAAAATTAAATAAAAAATACAACCTCCTCTGCAATAGAAAATGGTTCAGTCCAGAATACTGTACCACTCATATCTGGTCACAAGTCCATTGGCTCTAATTCAGCTCTCACATTCCTCTTTTTGTCTTCCTTTTCCAACTCACACTCCCCCCCCCGCTGCCTTCCTCCTCCTCCTCCTCCTCCTCCTCCTCCTCCTCCTCCTTGAAACAGCTTTTCTTTCCAACTTGGCTATGACTGAACCCCTTTTGCAACAGCTCAGGCCAAAAAGCCCCTCCCGCTCCCGGCCCTCCGGAGGAAATCTCTCTGAGCTCATTTTCCCTGCAGCCCGAGAAGAGCCCTTTGTGATTCCGCACAGCCTTCTATGAAGTGCCTCGCTTGTTTTATGCCCCCTTGTGGAGTTCAATCCAGGTCAGCGACGACACCCACCATTAAATGCGACGCCTCTTCCACGCCACTACAGGGAGTTCTAATTCTTAGTGAAATAAATGTTTTGTGCTCAGGCGCTGTCCTCTTTGGAACCCACCAATCTCTTTCACATCCTGGCCATCTGGCTCACTGTCGTCTTCCACTGATGAATAATAAATATCCTCTGTACATGTCTTCTTCTTTCTTTTTTTAACGTGTTCACACAAAGCCACAGAAAGCCCCTACCATGTGGCTGAGGTTGCATCTGCTGGAGAATGGGGAGAGACTGAGAGGAGGCTGGATTTACTGCAGCTCGGCTGGAGCGTTGTGGACAGAGATGGGGAGATCTTCTGCTGCACCAACAAGGATCTATTTCTGCAACCAGAGCTGCTGGGGCTCAAAAACAGGCACCCTCTGATGTGATGCCCATTCTCTTTATGTGGAAGGGTAGGGCAACCTCAAAAGTGAGGACCTTTGCATGGTTTTCTGGGATTACATGAGTGAACAGAACTTGAACCTTGAGAAAATGGAAGCACTGTGGGTAGGTGGTTCCTGTGTCTAAGAGATTGGCCATTTACCTGTTTCTGGACAGGGTCACTGCTGAAAGAGCAGATTTGTAGTGGGGGTGTGTGCTCTGGGATCCATTTCTGTAATGTGAACCTCAGGTAGCCTCAGTGGCTAGGAGTGCCTTTTACCAGTGATGAATGCTGTGCCACCAACAGCCGTTCTCAGAAAGGGTTGAGCAGGCGATTCATGCATTGAGAGCCTCAAGGCATCATCATCATCATTACTATATTATTATTATTATTATTATTATTATTATTATTACTATTATTTCTATACTGCTTTACATTTTTAAGGAAAAATCTCAAAGCAGTTTACAACCTACATTATAATATCAAGTAAAACACTACACAATAAAACATTACTGAAGAAAGCCAAATATAAAGTACAGTATACATTTAAAGCAGCATAATGTCAGGAGCTGGTCTCAAGAGCAGGTCAGCAATATATCACACAGAAGTTAACTCTTTATTCAAGGAAGCAAGGTCTGCTCAGGAGGCCTAGTGAGCACAGCAACTTGTCCCAGTAAATCTTGCCCCAATGAGGCAGTTGTGAGGACTGAAGGGGCCTGCCTTCCCACAATAGCCTAAGTATCCTCCTTTCACGGGTCCTTTCCAAGCAATCTGAGACTCCATCACTGTGCCTGTCTTTGTTTTTCCATCTTCATACCTCTTCTGTTTCTGGAGACTAAAGGGAGGGGAGCTGGTCACAGCAGAAGGGGAAGACCCCTGGCTTCTTCACCAGGCTGCCTCATCTCTTTCTCTTGACTCCCCTCCTCTCCAGCCTCTGATTCTGAACTGTTCTCTGCCATAGCTTTTTCCCGCTCACTAAACCCTGTTCCCTCTTCAGCTTCTGACACCTCCTCCTCTGCCCAGTCTTTTTCCTCTTCTTCCTATGTGGGGATGCCCTTGTGCCTGGTCCAGAGGCTTGAGCTAGTGCAAAAGGATGTTGGTGGGGATAGACTACTGACAACATGTAAGTCCTGCACTTCAAAGCTTTAATCAGCTGCCCATGTGCTACAGGGCCTTCATGGCTCACATCCATAGTTCGAGTCCACCAGGTGCATGCATTAGGAATTTTGGGCCTGATTCTGTGGAACTCCCTTCTGGCCCTTGGCAAATATATTTTTATTTTATTCCTTTTTAAAGTATCAGGTAGGTAGCCATGTTGGTCTGATGTGGTCAAAATAAATTTTAAAATTCTCCAGTAGCACTTAGAGACCAACTAAGTTTGTTTTGGGTATAAGCTTTTGTGTGCATGCACACTTCTTCTGTTTCAGTGTATCTGAAGAAGTGTGCATTCACACAAAAGCTTATACCCAGAACCATTTTAAAGTAGTTTGTACTAAGTTGTACTATGCCTGTTTATTGAACTTTACCTATGGTTTTTGTTCATTTTAAACACTGACTGGCAAATTGTTTTCTTGATGTGTAAAGCACTTTGTTACCATCTATGATTAAAAGCAACATGTGTGCGTGTGCGCGCGCACGATAAAATCTGAGCTCCAGCAACATCTGGAAGGCACCATGTTGCTTTTCTCGGCACCTTTTGTCTGATGTAACAAGGTTCATCTTATGTTCTCTGCCATTTTTTATCTCCCTCCCAAAACACATCTCCATGCTACCCTCTGTGTGACTTGGATGTTCTTTCCTATATTTTCCTCTCTCCACAAGAATGCATTGGATGGGAGTGCTTTGCTTAATCCTTGCAGCTCTTAACAGCATTCTGGGTTGAGCCTTTAATCTGCAGGTTATCAAATGATGGCTTTTCCTGCTTGCTTGCTTGCTTGCTTGCTTGCTTGCTTTCCTTCTTTCACTGGCAAAAGAAAGAAAGAAAGAAAGAAAGAAAGAAAGAAAGAAAGAAAGAAAGAGAAAGAAAGAAAGAAAGAAAGAAAGAGAGAGAAAACTGTAGCTGGGTGGAAACCAACTATTATACTGAGTAGCATTTGTATTGGGAGTGAGGAACCATTTTCAATTCAAGGGCCATGTTCCCTTCTGAGAAACTTCCATGGGCCACATACCTCTGATGGGCAGGATGCGAGATAAAAGTGAGTGGAGCCACAAATGAGTGAGATTTCACTAGTGGGCCCCACCCCTGACCTCCATGCATGTATTAAAGGGGCTCTCTGTATGTACTACTTTAGCCACATTTTCTCTGCAAACTGACCAAGTGGTTGTGTGCTATGTTACACCACACCCTTTGCTTTGCTGTGGTGAAATGGGTGGGGTAGTGGTTGGTACTTCAGCAGCTATTTTTTAAAACAACAACATCAACCACAACCCTGCCATTGAGTCAGAAGTTGCATTTTTGATAGGGGTGGCGTCTGTGCATTGAAAGGGCATAATAGTATCTGGCATAAATGTGATCTTCTCCCACAGCCCATGACTCTGCCTCACCAATGAGCCTCTTTCAAGCAGCCAAGCCTCTCTAAGCAGGTCAGGACCGTGGAGAGCTCCCAGTGGACCCTGTTTGACTGAACTGTGGAAGGGGTTGTCTCAACACAACACCATCTTAGGTAGACTGGCAACTGGCTGCTGTTGGCCCTAAGGAGCTGGCTGATGGGCCCATGTTTGGTCTGTAGCTGATGCCTGTGCTGTGGAAAGGATGAGGATTCATCCACTGAGTCTGAGGGGAGTGGGAGAGCTCTATCCTCAGGCTGGGAGGGCCCAACTTCTCCTCCTGGAGAGGAGCAGTCTGCAGTTCATCCAAACGTTCTCCAGGGGCTGGTGGTGAGGGCATGATGCCTTGTTGGTGGAACAACTTCATTAATGAAATGTTCCAAATGCATATTGTAGAAGTTCTTCCACCACATCTGCCATGGAGGAAATATATCTAGTGCCCCACCGGGGTAGAAGGTCTTCCCAGAGGTCCTCAGACTGGAAGAACTCCAGTCCAGGGTCGTTCCCCAAGTTTCCATTTTCTTGTAATTTTTGCAACTTTTCCTTCCCCTTGAAAACACACCTGTCCATCATTTTCTCACCCAGATATTCAGCCGTGAAGTTTTATAATCACAAAGCAATTCGCTTGGGTGAAGAAGAAAAAAAGGAGGTTTAGCTTAATCTATTTTCACATTTGAGTCAAAGAGTTGGAGTTTGTTTCTCTTTCAATTTGGGGGAAGGTGGGCTTCCCTTTGCTTCCCCTCTCAGTCGTCCTCTGCCAAAGAAAGAAAATAAACCTGAAATTAAAAGGCAGGTTTGACTCCCAGATTCCCAGGGTCTGGTTTTGATGGAACGCTTTGTGTTTGACTGCATCTCTGTCTTGCCGCATAAGAAGCAATGGTGAGCCTTGAATGAAGTTTCAGTTAAAGGGGAAACCATCATTATCTCCATGCCTGTGTGAAGCCACCTCTCCCCAATTCCTCACTTTCCTTTCTCTAATAATATAGTAGAAAATGAATGATGTATCATGCTCATTGTCATAGGTAATTCCATGACATTCCTACACACACACACATTTCTCTTGCCTACCAGAATCCTAAGCCCCCCTTTTCCCAAACAAAACATTAGGAAGAACTTCCTGACAGTAAGAGCTGTTCGACAGTGGAATTTGCTGCCAAGGAGTGTGGTGGAGTCTCCTTCTTTGGAGGTCTTTAAGCAGAGGCTTGACAACCATATGTCAGGAGTGCTCTGATGGTGTTTCCTGCTTGGCAGGGGGTTGGACTCGATGGCCCTTGTGGTCTCTTCCAACTCTATGATTCTATGATTCTATGAAATAATTTCCCCACTTCATATCCAGGAAGACTCAAGAATCCCAAGTCCTACAGGGCAACACCTGCAAGAGCTGTTCAATCACATTTCTGCCAGGTCTATTCAGGCAAGTTCTACTTGAATTAATTTCAGTCCTGAAAAGGCTAAATATTCTAGTCCAAAAATTATCTGAATGATGTGGCCTGATTTGAAATGCACCAGAATGTGAACAACAACAACAACAACCTGCTAGATCAGGCCAGTGACTCATCCAGTCCCGTATCCTGTTCTCATAGTGGCCAACCTGTAAGCAGGACCTGAGCAAAACAGCACTCTTGGCTCCTGTACTTTCCAGCAGCTGCTGAGATAATGCCAGGATACTGGCCTAGCAGGGACAGTGCTGTGTAATTAGGTGTTTGGAGGCTATCAGAGAAGGCAGGTGGACAAAAGAGATAGCACTGGGAGGCTGAAGATGAAGAGTGGCACAGTGAACACTGAACCCAGCTAGGTAGAGTAGACCAAATTTCAGTCTGAATTCATAGCAGGGGTCACTGACAGTCTTTTTCCTTCTCGTGGAGTGAATTTCATAATATTCTTAGAATGGGGCTGTTTCTCAATGCAGCATTATGCCGAGACTTCTGGGAGGAAATGGTAATCTCTGCTGAATTCTAGTTCCTGAATGAGGTGTCAGTGAAGTTCAGCCTTAAGCAAGATATATATACTTATTAGTTATACTGCCTAATGGTCCATATAGCTCCGAGTTATGTTCTCTTACTGGCCAAGACTCTCCAAGGTCTCAACCAGTCATTTCCCATGCTTGCTATCTGACATCCCTCTAACTAGAGAAGCCAGGGATTGAAAGTGGGACCATCTGCATGCAAAGCAGGAGCTCTGATGCCATCGAGTTATATCCAGAGACCCCAGCTGAAACATTAGATTCAGACATGGTTCACATGTGTACATCACTTGGTGATGGCCAAATCAAGGGGTGACATGGATGGAATGGCTACCACAGATGGTGCCCACACATCCCACCTCTGTGCTGGGCAAAAGTGACAGCCTGAAACTTCGAATTCAGTCTCTGCTTTACATTTCCCACTTTGCATTCCCATGTATGAAGCTGGGACCTTTGCTCAAACAGCCCATGCAGTAATAAACTGATCCTGGACTATACCAATGTGCCAATGTAGGATATCAGTGGACTAAATGTGTCCGTCCTATGAAAAATTAGCTTAAAAAAACCCAGCATGTTGGAAGGAAAACTAGGCTAGAGCTCCTTTCCTAACATGGAGGGCTTAAGAAAACCACAACCCTGGGAGAGTCATGAAATTCCCCTACTGACAATCTGAAGTGGTACAATTCATGAACAGCTTCTCAACCTCAACAGATGTTTGTGCAAACCAGGCTTGAGTTAACATTATATTAATGGTGAGAAGCTGTGTTCACCCAATATCTGCTGCTGATATTATTAATCTTTTTTGGCCATTTTTCAGATGCAACTATGAATATTGCTTGTATAAGAAGCACGACCTTCAGTCTAAATTTATTTACTTCATTTTATTTTCTTGAGAGGCATTTATATACCGCTTATTTCTAAGCTAAATAAGTTTTGCCTGCCCTCAGCGACATCACTGCACAGCTAAATCTGATTGGCTGCAGAGCATCATGGCATTCCACTACAGGATCCCTGACTGGCCAGCACCACACCATGTAAAATAAAGACGTTTTAGTAGGGTAAAATGACACTGAAGCAGTGGCAATTGGGGAAACAGTGTCAGGAAACAGGCTGGGGGAGGGGGGGCAGACAATCACTTCACCATCATGCTCCATCAAATACATACACCTCCAAAACGTTTTCTTTCTACCTTGAAATCAAAATGGCTGTAGAGTTTGCACAGCTCTAGCTAAAAGTGGATTGGTGGCACATTTATAGAAACAGCAGCAGGATGAGCTGCAGGAATATGCCTGCCTGTGCCTTCCCTGGCCCCTCTGATCATATTAGCTTGCTGAATATTTCATCAAGAATCACTAAGGATGCACTTGCTTTTTCTTCCGCTTCTGGAGAAAGCCTGGCTCTCCTGTGAAGCTTTCAAGATTTATGCAATGCTCTCTCTCTCTCTCCTCCAGCTGTCAGATTGCTGTGACAGTCTGAGCTGGCATGGGGTTGTTGCCAGCTTCTTCTGCAGCAGAATGCTGATGCCGCTGCCGCATCGCTCTCCCACCCAGGCCACCCGGGGCTTGTTTACACAATCAAAGTTATTCTGAGCTGAAAACACCTTCAAAGTTGCAGCAATATCTGATTTGTTTTTCTTTGCATGATCAAGTGGGCTAAACACAGGCTTAAGCTTCTTTACGGGATCAGTTTCGCGGGAATAGAGAAGGCTCCAGGATTCATCTCCGGCTCTGCTCACACGTTTGCAGACACAGTGGGCAGAAGCAGATGCCAGGGCTGCCACTGAAAGCTGGCCAAGAACTGGCTTGGTCCTCCCACATATATGGCCTAGACAGGAGGCAGGTCAGTGCTAGAGAACAGATTAAATTCACAGCGGCAGACAAGGAGTCGGGAAGCAGAGCAGAGATTCTTGACTTGCCTCCTTTTCACACGGGGATAAGTGCTCCCATGAAGATTGGGAGAGAGAAGCCTTTTTTTAAGCCTGGGACTTGCCTCCCCTTCTGGGCTTACCTTCCCAGGGCACCATGCTAGTGGTAGGTGGGGCCTGAAGCAAAAGTGGGTGGAGCAACAACATCTTCCCCCTTTGTACAGTAAGGCTAGCAGTCCCTGTTTTCCAGAGACAGTCCCGGAGTTACAGAAGCCATCCAGGATTCTGACTAGATCCTGGAATGGCCTGATTTTCCTTTAAGACATCCCTATTTTTGTTGGAGATGTGTTGGAGCATACAGAGCTATGCAACCCCTGAGCCAAGGAGATAAGTAACCATTCAACCTTTAGAAGATATTTGAAGGTAGCCCTGTACAGGGAAGGTTTTTATGTTTAATGTTTCATTGTTTTTATATATGCTGGAGAACCCAGTCAGATGGGTGGGGTATACAGAATACAATGATGATGATGATGATGATGATGATGATGATGATGATGATGCTTCTGATCCAAGCCAAATTTATTTTGAGTTTTCACGTGGCTCATCAATAAGCTGGAAGCAATTCCTAGCTGCCCCTGGACATTTCCATCTTCCCAAAACTTACCTTTCAGCCACAGCAAAATGGTGTAGGTTACTCTCTTGTCCTTGTTTTCATTAGTTAGTAACTTCATTTCATGTTAGACATAACCAGCAGTTACTTAAAATAATTGCGAAAAGGAAGACTGACACACATGCAGCCCAATGAGATAATGTAATCAACAGGCTAACTCTGTTTATTACATTAAATTATCAAAATGTCCAGAGGTACTAAATTACGTGGCCTGCATCTGTTCCAAAACTGTATCAGTAAAATCCAGTATTTCATATAAAGCCTGTTTAATTATTTCTTCCTCCCCACAAGTATTTGTAGGCTGTGATCTTATTCATCAACACAGAGCCTCACATACCCTTGACCAGCAGTTCTTTCTTTCTTTCTTTCTTTCTTTCTTTCTTTCTTTCTTTCTTTCTTTCATTTATTTCCTGCCCTTCCTCCCAGAGGAGCCCAGGGAGTCGACGAAATAGAGGATTTCCAAACGTTTGGCCAGTGCCACACATGCTGTGATTCAAACCTACATATAACAAACACTGTATATTCCTCCTCGTCTTGTATTTCTATTGTTCTCAGTCACAATGTTTGAGGATATAATTGGCTCTCATATGCTCATCTGTTCTGCATTATGCTTGAAAGCCTTACCAGCAGGACATGTTTAGTGCAAATGGACTCAGAAGCTTTAGCAAACTACAATTCCCAGAAGTCCTTGATCTATGAACTTGGCAAAGCTTTGGGAACCAATGAAGGCCCATGGAACAGCCATTTCCCCTCCCCATTCATTGCTGCTGCTGAAGGGAAGGAATGATAGCTCAACAGGTAGAGCATGAGACGCTTAATCTCTGGGTTGTGAGTTTGAGCCCCACATTGGGCAAAAGATTCCTGCATTGCAGGTGATTGGACAAGATGGCCCTCATTGACCCTTCCAACTCTACAACTCCTGAGAATGGCGGAACTACTCTCTGCTGGTCTAAACACCCAAGGTTGTTTCTCAGATATTTGGGGCCTAAGTCATTTAGGGCTTTAACTAGCATTAGGGATGCGGGTGGCGCTGTGGGTTAAACCACAGAGCCTAGGACTTGCCGATCAGAAGGTCGGCAGTTCGAATCCCCACGACGGGGTGAGCTCCCGTTGTTCGGTCCCAGCTCCTGCCAACCTAGCAGTTCAAAAGCATGTCAAAGTGCAAGTAGATAAATAGGGACCGATCCCGCGGGAAGGTAACCAGTGTTTCCGTGTGCTGCTCTGGTTCACCAGAAGCGGCTTAGTCATGCTGGCCACATGACCCGGAAGCTGTCTGCGGACAAACGCCGGCTCCCTTGGCCTATAAAGTGAGATGATTGCGCAACCCCAGAGTCGGTCACGACTGGACCTAATGGTCAGGGGTCCCCTTTACTTTTACCTTACACACTAGCGTTGACACTCTGAATTGACCCCAGAAACTAACACCATTCATTTCAGTGCAAAGGCGACACAATGCAAATGGCGGGCAAAGTCATCAATTATATATCATTCACAGACTGAAAACAGCAAACAGAGATTGTATTTGCTGGCTTGATTTCCATTCTGGACATGGGGGGAATAAGCGAGCAGCAGCAATTTCCGCTCCAGTTTTCATCAGAATTCTCTGATATCCCAGGTGACACATGTGACTGAACAGCTCAGTGTTTTGTGTTTACAGGTAAACAGATTGTACACTTGTTGAATGTAACGTATGAACACCCTTGCTCTTGCAGGGCAAGCAGGTGATGGGGACACAGCCATCACCCAGGAATAAAGCCATGGATCTTGGTTGGCGTGGTGACTCTTGCCTGCTCCTTAATCTAGTTGCTTCTTTAATGAACGTGCGGCTCTGTTTTCAGGCACCGAGTTATCGCACCTATCTCACTAGCATAGAATGAGGCAAGCAGAAGGCTTATCGCTTCATTTTGCGAATGTCCCTCACTTCTAATTTACATGCCAGGCAGTGTGACAAACTCAATTTGTAGAACACGGTAAACAAAAGCTCTCTAACTCTGGCTCAATGTAATGGAATAATGTTGTTGGAAACACCCGTTAAATGGAACAGGAGAACAGGCAGGGCTGGGTGGGGGGCAGGGATAGGAGCATGTCCACTTAATGCTGATCGAATTCATCTAAGCCATAGAAACAATGCATAGTGTCAAGAAATCACAGCCATTAATGACTGACACTCAGTGTAATTGTTCCAAATTATCTCTACGGATGATTCCTAAGTCATTCTCACTACCTCAGATTTATTTATTTCAAACATGTATATGCTGACTTCCATCAGAAAATATCACAAAGTGGTTTACAAAGGAAACTGAACATTAAAAGCTGGAAAAACTTCAAAATCCATAACACAGAATTTCACGCAATCCATACTCACACAAATTCCACACTCCCTAACATACTCCTGTCCCTAAATCAGCCTGCACCTGCATACATTCAATTGCACATTTGCACACCCAAAACCACACTGGTGCCACAGTTTTTCACGCATTGTGATTTTTGCATAGCGCGCGCACACACACACACACACACACACACACCATTACTCACAATTATCTTGCCAGGTCAAAAATTATGAAACCAATATCACGATATGGAGTTCAAACTGGTTTTGGACGATATATTGATATATCACTCAGCCCTACAAATAAGGTAAACTGCATCAACCCAACAATGAAGAATAATGCTTTGGATTTTCCAAATCCACACCCTCCTCTAAAATACATAAGAAATTCCAGACCCAAGTGTTTTGCTTCCACTACTGGGGAGCAGCAGTAAACAGGTTGGCACATTTACCCTGCTCTGCATTCCTCTTTTCCCCTGAAATACAGGTTCTCCTCCTCCTGCATGTCCATCCAAAGCCCATTGCCTTTGCTTCCACCACCTCCCCTCCCCAACTCACTACCATATGTCAGCAAGATGGAGAAACACTTGCCTTTTCTTCCTTTGAATCACAAAACCCACAGAGAGAAAGTCTAAAATTAGAGTACGCCAAACACAGTGGCATCAGAGTAAATTAATTTAATGTCACTCCAGCAGAGTTTCCCTCTGGGGAGAATGCAGATATTCCTGGGAAGAGGCTGATAATAATAATAAAAAATACCTCCAGGTGGAAGCTAAAATAAATAAACAATTAAAATGGCACCGATGCTTTCTGTTCTTGGTTGCAATCCCTGGAGTCAGTTTCACATGATTTGTATGTCTTTCGGCAGGGAAGTAAGGGGGGGGCACTGTCATTTTGGAGTCAGCGGGTGCTTTTCAGGGACCAGGAGTTAGATTCCTCTTCAGGTTGATGGTGTCAAGGACCCCGAATCAGAAGGGGAAGGGTATACAGGTCCAGCCCCAGAGATGTTGCTACCCAATGAGACTGTGGGGCCAGGGTCACTCTAGCCAGAAGATGTGGCACAGCCATTGTCAAAGGGCTCCATTGAAGAAGACCCAGTAAAACCAGAACATCTCTCACTCTGCAGTAGGAGGCTACCGGAGAGGGCTGGACCCTTTAAGAAAAGCAATGCCTTCTAGTATGGGCAGGTGGTGGGATGATGCCACCACTATACCGGGTTGAATCCCTGTTTGTTCTTTGCTGGAGCAACATTGGAGCTCTGTGTTCCTAGAGCACAGCCTGAGTTTTGCCTTCTCTACCTTCTCTTGCCTCAGTTTACCCTGTATCCGGCCTGAGTTCTGCCTTGCCTAGGCTCACTTTGCCACACAGCAGGGCAATACTGGCCATACCTGGCTGCCTCAACCTAGGGGTACTTGCAGATTTCAACCTGCATGGGCTGGCCTGATCTTTATCTCCTGGGCTAATGTGCAGACCAGAACAGGGGATTTCAAACTTCCTAATTGTTCCAACACGGTATCTAATGCAGTAAAATATGTCTGGTGTGTGTGTGGCGGGGATACATTTAGAAATGTGTATTTTGAGAAAAATGCATTTAAAAATATATGTTTAAAATGTGAATTTTCATGCAGATCTTTTTAAAAAGAAAGATTAATGGGGAAGCAAGACAGAACAGGCTTCGGAATGGATTGAAAACAGTATGATATGTCCATCTCTACTTGGATGATGCTTAGCCAGTAGTGAAAAGTCTTCGCATATGTCCCCCTTGCCAGCTAGTTTCCAGGAACAATTTAAGTTGCTGGGAAGAGCTTGGCTGCTGGACCAGGCCAAAGGCCCACTCACTCCAGCATCCTGTTCTCAGAAAGGCCAATCAGATGCCCTAATGAGAAGCCCACAAACAGGAGATGAGTACCATCTCCCACTTGTGATTCCCAGCAACGGATACTTAAAGGTTGTGAATCCGTGATACTCCAAATTCACATTTACACACGGATTTCCCTGTGCTCCAGCACCCCAGAATGAAACCATTCATGTCTTACATGCTCCATCAATTTCCATGGTGAAGTACTGAGTCCTTTCTGGCACTGCAAAAATGTGACGTGATAATGCACAGTGCATGATTCTGAGCTTACTGCTTCCAAATGACATATACCGTATTTTTCGCTCTATAGGATGCACTTTTCCCCCTCCAAAAATGAAGGGGAAATGTGTGTGCGTCCTATGGAGCGAATGCAGGCTCCTTGGCTTCGCGGCGATGCACCTGTCCTGGAAGCTGAAGGGCGCTGCACCTTCTCCCTCTCTGCGCAGCACCTCTCCTGTGAAGGAGGGGCACTGCGCAGAGAGAGAGAAGGCGCAGTGCCCCTTCAGCGACGCGTCTGTTCTGGCTTCTGCTTTAGCCCTGCACAGCCTCTTTGGGCAGGGGGAGCCTTCATCCCGCTGCCCTGAAGAGGCTTGGCGCGGTTACCCCAGAAGCCAGAACAGCCACACGGTATCCCAGAAGCCAGATCCCTCTTGCTGTTCTGGCTTCTGGGGTTCAGAATAATTTTTTCTTGTTTTCCGCCTCCCAAAACTAGGTGCGCCCTATGGTCCGGTGAGCCCTATGGTGCGAAAAATACGGTATATATATATATCACTATTAGCTAATATGAAAACAAATCACCTGTACTTGGCCAGCTCTTTGGTTATGCAAAGGCCCATTCTCCAAACAAAAGGAAATGTGCCAGGCTATCTATTTAACAAAATTAATTGGATGTTGGACATGATTCCTTATGTAGGGAAGATAGAAAGATGGTGTGTGTGTGTAGAAATCTCTTACTTTCTTCATGGTCGTAATACAGCCTACTGTGCAAAGATAATAGTCACAGATGTAGCTCCACCCTCTTTGCCATTGACAATGCTATTTTTTGTCTCTGGCCCTGCCTTCCACTGGCATATGGCACACAGAATGGTGCCCTCAAGGGGCACAACTCTGTTTTGTTTTTCAAAGCTGAGTGTATGAATGAAATACATTTCAGTCCTAACTTGGTCCTACAGAATGCCAGAATGTTGTAGCCACAAGGACAACCTTATGTACACCACAAACTTAATGCACCTTTAATGGACTAACCAGGAAAACAAACAGCCATCGGTCACCTGGTTTAAAAGGTGGTAGGTGAGGTCAAGGAAGCAGTTTCTTTAAGCTCATAGAAAGTCAAGAATTTTTTCAAGGCCATTTTATTCATTAGTGCTTTTCTGTGGCTTTGTAAAATTGAGCACTGGCTATGGTGGGAAGTCAGGGAGATCAGGCTGGGGCAACACAAAGCCAGCTGTGCAGAAGAAAGGCAGGCCACAGGAGACACGCAATTAAGGCCTCTTTGAAGAACTGTCCAATTGATTTTTTTAAAGTTACAATTGAGCTGCTACGTCAGGGAAAGTGGACTCAGCGTCCCTCCAGTCTGGAAAGCTACTGGGCTTTGTTGGGGCTTGTTTTCCTCTCCCCAGAGGCTGGAAAAAAAAGGGCAAAGAAACAGAGGAATACAAAAGCAGCTGGCCTGGGACAGGGTGGAGACACTGACTTAGTGTTGTTTAACACAACGTGGTTTCCAGACCCGGATATCCTGTTGGATGTGATTTACTCTGTTCAACGGATCCTACAGGCAATTTGCTCCGCAGCAATCACAAAACAGAGTCAGGCCTGAATCCTAAATTTGGATGCAACAGAAGGATTCATTCAGTCATATCCCCCACCCACATTCTTTCTCCCCCTGCACAAAGAAATATCTGCCCTACTCCCAAAGATGGGGGAAGAATTTCAGTTAGATTTGCATTTCAGTGTGAACCTACCTCATTCACACTTCCCAAATGCACCTACCCTCCCAAATGCACCTACCCTCATACTTCTCTCGATCTTGTGATGCAATTCTTCAACCAAATAATGCATAGGCAACTCTCATCATATGTGAGGGTTCAGTTCCAAGGGTTACTCATATACATGAAAATCACATACAGCCAAAATTACCTTTGGAGTCGCCCCATGGCTAACCAAACCACCTTCTGTAAGGATGAGAGGTGGGAGGTTGTCTGGAGGAGCCCTTAAGCAAAAAAGCTGAAGATGCAATAAGCACTAGCTTTTGCTATCAATGCATGGTGCCCCCTGCACAATAGGCTGAGATGAGATAGGCTTGTCGGAATCGCCTGCATGTGTAGGACTTGGCTTTAAGGAACACAGGCTGTTTCCATTCTGAAACATGTAGCTGTAATATCTCATTTTCTATGTGCTAAGCAAGGAGGGCTGTCTCATTATTCTCTGAAGAGGAAAGTGTTGTTCTTTGCAACCGCAGCAAACACAAAAGAGCACTTGACATCTATAAAATATGTTTAGAGTACAGACTTCTGTGACAGTTCTGGAGGGTGGGGAGCAGACACAAAAGGAGGCAACTGTTTTGAATGGAATTGCAGCAATGCAAAATAGCAGTTTGAAGCCAGTGGGAGGATTTTGCTTCTGAAAACCAGGAGTGGGGGTCCTTAATGGTTTTCTTGAGCTTGGTTCAGGAAGAGTTGCCCAACCCAGGCATGGCCTGATATGTCTTGGAGCCAATCTAAAGACTACACTACAGTTTGATACAACATAAAATGAAACTGAATATCATTGTGATCAAATGCTTTAGGAAAACTGGCCCAACCTCTCATGATTTATATATTTCTACTGTAAGTCTTAGCTTCTGTATTGTTACAGGGTAGGGATTGGGAACCTCAGGCTAAAGGCCTGAATGTGGCCCTCTGGCCCTCAGATTACCACTAAGCCACACCCCAACCCAGGGATACACCGCTCACCAGCCCTCCTTCACAGACTCCTTCAGTACTTTTGCCAAGGTGTGTCTTGCTTGCCTGGAGGGAAAGATGCTTCTATGGTTTTACATAAAACCCTTTGGCTATTGTGTACAAAGGTAGGAATTTGTTACTCCAGCCCCTTTTGCCTCTGGCCCCTTGTATCCTATGCTTGTTATAGAGGTTTGTCCCACCCACCAACCTTTCTCCACTCCTTCTCAGCCTGATCTGAAAACTAGAATCTGTAAAGGTGAGGTGCAGTTGTTTTCCCTCCTTGGCTCTCGGAGTCTTCACATAAATAACACTAGAGTGTTGGTTTGTTCATATTAGCCATTCCTATGAAACTGTATTATCTGAACATTATAAATCCAAGACCTGGCCTGGTTTTTATGGGCCCCTTCAGAATATGTGGGAACAATGTCATTTAGCAAAAACTCCACTTGCAAAGGCTTTAGGGAGCCTGTTTCCTGCCACTGTTAATGAAGCATGTTCATTTGGTAATTAAATGAGGACCAAGAAAGAGTATTGAGAAATGGCCTTTAAATAAAATGCAGCTGGCTTTTCCTGTAACTGACATCCTTTTTATAAATCCTCAGCCTAGCAAGAGCCGTGTCACTATCATTCTGCCCAAGACCTTGCAAAAGGTGTTTATGAAGTTATTTGTTTTGTGATTTAAAAGTTCCAGAGGCTTCTTTAACCATTCAGGGAAATTAAAATGGGCAGTGAATACCCGACAATGAAATTATCAGCGTATTTTATTAATCTGTGGATATCCCCACAAATCTGTAAGTATTCAGGGCATACCTACAAAACAGACTTTAACTGCTCTGTTTGTGATTGCCTCTTCCCAAGGAAGTTTAAGATTCGTGGTTCTGTGAGGCAGAGCTCAGGATCTGTAGTTCAGTGGTTGAGCACATGCTTTGGAGGCAAAAAAAATCTCAAATTCAAAGCCTGGCATCTCCAAGTAGGGTTTGGGAAGACTCTGGTCTGAACCCTGGAGTGCTGCCACCAATCAACCTTGATTGTGTTAGACTAGATTGGGGTAGCAAATGTGGTGCCCTCCAGATTTTATTGGACTATAACTCCCATAATCCTTAACCATTGTCCCTGCTGGGTTGGGCTGACAGTTGAAGAATCCAACAATATCTGGAGGACATGCCATATTGGCTATTCCTGAACTTAGATGGTTCAGCAATCTCAGCAAGCTTACCGAACTACAATCCTTAAGATTCCTTGGGGGGTGTCCTGGCAGCTAAACTGGTATAAAGCCAACCTAACTTTGCTGCATAGATGTGTCCATTGAGTTTTTCTAGTATTTTGGCACAATTTGTTCAGTAAGCCAAAATGCCAACAAAGAGCAGGGACCAATCAGTTTTCTCAGGGGAAAAGAGTTCCACATTCTGTGTTCTAAAACTGAAAAGGCCCTGTTCATTCACATTCAGGCCAATTAGACCTCTCATGGCCAGGGGACATGAAGGAGGGTGTTCATAATAGTGGGTTAGCAACCCTACCACATGTGGGATGGCAGTCATTCAAACATCCCAGTTGCAAAAAGGGGTGGGCCAATGAATTTGTTTGTTTCACTTTTCTCAGCAAGACAATGCTATCCAAGGCTCCTAAGTTTGTGGCTTGGAATGCAACACCCAGGCAATCTGAATTCTGCAGGGTGTTTTCTGTGTGCAAAAAAGGTGAACATAAAAATGCTTATTTTGGGGAGTAAAAGATGCTTACAAAATGTGCATTTTATTGGTGAATGCACTGAAAAGAGAGTATTTTATGTAACCTGTACAAAATGCATGTGATGGAATGGACAGAATGACCTATGGACCTATGATTCAGTTCCAGCAAGCGTGAAATGAAATGTAATTAGGTTTTCTGTCCATCGCTAGTCCCAAATCATTTAGGACTTTATATGTAAATCCTATAGACAAGGCCTATCCTTTTCAGCCACAGGCTTGCTGGTGATGAGAGAGAAATTAGAATCAATTCATATTTAAAGGTGAATCTACCTAATTCACATGTTACAGAACAATATATGAACTGAAACACAGCCAGCCTTCAAAATTCACACTTCTCTGAATTTTGCAATGCAGTTCTCCCACCAAGCAATACATGCAAATGCACATACTCAGGTAAAGTGTGCATAAAAATGCAAACTTTTGTGAGAATAATATAAAAATGCATATGTTTGTAGTAGGCAAAATTGCACACAGGTATGTATACAGTGGTACCTCTGGTTGCGAATGGGATCCATTCTGGAGCCCCGTTCGTAACCTGAGCAGAACACAACCCACGTCTGCATGTGTGCGGGTCACGATTCGCCACTTCTGTGCATGCGTGTGATGTCATTTTGAGCGCCTGCGCATGCACGAGCGGCAAAATCCGGAAGTAACCCATTCCAGTACTTCCGGGTCGCCGCAGGATGCAACCTGAAAAGATTTAACCCGAAGCATCTTTAACCCATTGGGAAAGATGGAGGGCACAAGGAGAAGGGGAAAACAGAGGACGAGATGGTTGGATGATGTTCTCGAAGCTACCAGCATGAGTTTGACCAAACTGTTGGAGGCAGTGGAGGACAGAAGTGCCTGGCGTGCTCTGGTCCATGGGGGTCACGAAGAGTCAGACACAACTAAACGACTAAACAACACCAACAACAAATCTTTAACCCAAGGTATGACTGTATATTTGGAGAAATCTGCATTAAAATTCTGGTGAATTGTCATGAGGGTTTTCTTTGTGAGGGTGAATCGCAAATTGATGTGGAAATGTGGATAGATCAAGAATGAAAAAGAGGGGAGAAAATGAAAGATTTTTTTTAATTGCCTGCATAAGCCTGGTGGCATAGAAAAATTTTCAGCAGGCATTTAAAGGTTGAAGCAGAAGTTACCTGCTGAATCTCCATTGGCAAAGCATTCCACGGGACTGAGCCAATGACAGTAAAGGCTCAGTTTCTTCTTGTCGGATGAGCCTTGTCAACACAGGGGACAAACAATGGTGCTTCTACAGATGACCTCAGTGGGATATAAGTTGTTCAGAGCTTTGTAAATTAATACAAGGACCTTGAGTCTGCCTCAGTAGTAGATAGGCAGCCAATGCAGATGTTTTAACAATGGCCTCACATGTTGTCAGCCATGTGCCCCTTCATCAGTCTGGCTGCCGCACTTTGCACCAGCTGGAGCTTCCAAACCAAGTCCACAAAGAACACATTGCAGGATTCCAGCCTCAAGGTTACCAATGTATGGTCTACAATGGACAAGCTATCCCTGTCCAGGAATGCCTAGAGGTGGCAAACCAGACAGGGCTATTAGAGGCATTCCTAGCCACAGAGGACGCTTGGGCATCTAGTGAGAAAGATGTATCCAGTATGTTTGGTGCAAACACCTAGAAGGAATCAAAATTCAAAAGAAAGAAAGAAAAAGGAACTCCAAATCCAAAGGCACATCACCTTTTCAAGGAGAGGTGATGCTTTAGGGATCTCTGCAGTGTCACTGGAATCAGAATCTGTTTTCCCAGATGGAATGAGGATAAGACTCAAAGAAGACATTATGGCCAATTCTATTTTATGCTCTTCATATGTCATTAATTTCCCATTACACGGTAAATGAATTATACACACAAAATTTCATAGCTTTGGTGGGAAAACAGTCGCTGGTTTTTTGACTTCTCATTAATCTGGTGTCGCCGGCGTACAAAACAGGGAGATGTTTTAACGGCGGGCATTGGCAGATTAACAAATTGGCTTTGCTAATATTACACGGAGTATCATTAAACTGTCAGAAAAGTGCTAAAACAATAGTGTCGAATGGAAGCAGGGAGCAAACTGGAGACCCCGCTCTGCTGGGACTCCATCTATTAAAGAAAAGCAGAGCAGACGTTTTTGCTTTTATGTCACACGATAAACTTTGGCTTTTAAAGGGAGTCTCAAAATTGGCAGGAGTGTTTTGCTTGAGGTGAAGCATTCAGGACAACAGCTCTAATGTGGGGCTCAAGCGAGGCCAGCCCTCCCATGAGGTAGAAGCCTGTGGGACGGTGCCCTCATGCGTGCTCTGCCTGCTCCTCCCGCTGCTAGGATCGGTCAACAGTAGCTTCCAACAAGATATTGTGAGATCTCACTGGAAGCCACTGCTGCAGGTTTGCAACCCCCACTAAATGAGGCTGGGGGGGCAGTGTGTGTGCCAGCAGGAGTAGGACCTTTCCATTTCACCTCAGGTGGCAATTTGGTGTGGGCCACCCCTTGACTCAAGCTTGAGCAAGTTTGTTGTTGTTTAGTCATTTAGTCGTGTCTGACTC
The DNA here is from genome assembly GCF_027172205.1 of Podarcis raffonei. NCBI lineage: Eukaryota > Metazoa > Chordata > Lepidosauria > Squamata > Lacertidae > Podarcis > Podarcis raffonei. The sequence continues at coordinate 25,947,648 of NC_070616.1, forward strand.
TTCGTGACCCCATGGACCAGAGCATGCCAGGCACTCCTGTCTTCCACTGCCTCCTGCAGCTTGGTCAAACTCATGCTGGTAGCTTTGAGAACACTGTCCAACCATCTCGTCCTCTGTCGTCCCCTTCTCCTTATGCCCTCAATCTTTCCCAACATCAGGGTCTTTTCCAGGGAGTCTTCTCTTCTCATGAGGTGGCCAAAGTATTGGAGCCTCAGCTTCAGGATCTGTCTTTCCAGTGAGCACTCAGGGCTGATTTCCTTCAGAATTGATAGGTTTGATCTTATTGCAATCCATGGGATGCTCAAGAGTCTCCTCCAGTGCCATAATTCAAGTTTAGAACTTTTAGAACATTGCTAAACAGAAAAGCCCAGACTCAAGCATGGCTGGCTGCAGCTTGGTCTGAATAGAGAGCTCTGTAGAAGAAGCTCTTCCAGCTCAAGGGGCCTTGCTTGATTCAGCAGCCATGGGCTACTATGGCATGGGGAAAGACAGTGATTCTGTGGAGTCTTCTGGGCTGGTTTTGGATGGCAGAGAGGTGTTGAGATCATGGCCTCCTCCTATGCTGGAGCTTCTTCAGAAGTGGGGACCATCATGGCCAGCCCTGTGAACAATTCCTTCGCACTATCTGATTCATCTCCCAAATCCATAACCTTATTCCCCAACAAAGGGAATGAGTGATCCCAAGGTCATGGCACAAAGAAGGAACAGCCTTGAGAGCAGCCACCAGAGAGGTGGATGTGAGATATGTGGAACTAGGCTTGGGAAGAGCTCTCAGGGTTGGCTCTGAGATGGGGGCACATTTGTAGAGGTTCCTCATCCCTAATGTAACAGATACATAGGCAATCAGGCTTTAATACTGGGGACTTTTTCCTTTGAGGTGTATAGGGAGAAGTGGCTAGGGAGAAGTTTCTGATTCTTTTTCAAGAAAGCTCATCCACTCACATCTCCTTTAATTAAACTTGCACCAAAGGACAGGTTGACACAAAGGCCAAATGCAACATCTTTTGTAATTTCTATTTCTTCAGATGGTTCCTATCCCCTCCTCCTGAGTTATTATTATTTTTATTAAAAAGTAATCCCCAAGAAATAAATCTCTCCCTTTTCGCAAGCCGTTGAAGAGCAGCCTGTTTCTTCAACTGATGTTGAAGGAAATAACCTTTCTTTACTGAAAACTATGGTCAGCAGTGCAAGGCAAGGCACCGTTCTTTTAGGGGAGTTAATTTCTCTCTCTCTCTCTCTCCACTCTTCTTAAAGACAACAGATTAGAAAATAAATAAATTGGGCTTCCCTGGGAAAACTCTTTCCTTGCAAGAAATCAATGGCTAATTTGTGGCTGAAAACATTGCATGCCTACAAAGCTCTCCTAGGCAGTGACACAATCTATCTTTCTCTCCCTATTTATATTGGTTCCAGTGACCCTTGTTCCACCATTGCTGATGCTGTACCCAAAGGTCTCCTGATTTTTTGAATGACTCAACCAATTCAGCATTGCCACCCCATATGCCTGGGACTCTATCACAATACCCACTGAGCGCACACTGATTGTACCAACACACACTGCCCCAACCAGAGATGATGGGAGTTATAGTCCAAAACATCTGGAGGGCACCATGTTGACAATGGCTGTTATACATAGTGCTGCTTCTGACCCATAATTCTATTCATTGAGGGATAGAACTCCGTGGGGTGAGGGAAGTGAGGGCAGCCTCTCTAAACTGAAGTGTCAATATTTAACCTTTTCACCAGAGTTAGGATTACAGAAAAGCAATAGAAATATTTTAAAAATTAATTTCCAGTTGTTGTTGTTTTAATGCAAGTAAGAGAGAGTCTTCTCCCACAACCTGCCCCACTCTCTCTCCAGCAGGGTCAATAAGCCACAGATTTTGTCATATGCATATTTCGCTGGCCTCTGGATCTAGGTGAATAACTCTGAATGATGGTTTCCAAGGAGTCACAATTTGATGCAATGTCTTGGGTGCGTCATATCACTTGCACCTTCTTCTTGAGTTTGAATTTTTACCCTTGTTTTACCCATTGTGAGCTCTTCCCCTGACTCCAAGGTGTTCAGGGTGGTGTACATGAGACCTATCTAGCAATGGGGGAGGAATTCATTTGGTCCACTTTTTACATTGGACTAACCCAATCTGATGCTTCCGGAACTTGCTCACAGATTTTACCACAACTCCCAGTTGGATTACACACTTCTCCAGGTTTCGAATATGTAGTTTAGGTACTCAAAGAATGTGCATAAAAATAGCTATTTTACTTAAAAAGTGCATACAAAATGCTTATTTTACAGATGAATGCATTGGGAAAGTGTGTACTTTTACATTTTAAAACAGCATGTTTTATGCAGAAAGTATCCACAAAATGTGTATAATTTAAATGTGGGCTCTTAATGTGTGTGTTTTTAAGTACAAAATGGGATGGACAGGACCCGTGATTAAGTGCCAGAGAGATTGAAATGGGATAGAGTTATGCCACTCAGTTCTGACAGCCAGTGGTGGCTGGTGCCTATTGGGACAGGTAGGGTGAAAGGTGGGGAGGTCAGGAGTGTTGGCATGCAGAGGGCTGCAAGGCCAGCTGGCTAGCCCCAGCTGGGTCATCTCCTTCTAGCCGTCCTGGTGCGAAGAGCCATCGGCCTCTGATCCAACATAAATCAGCGCCCCGTGCTTCAAAGCCAGGGCACACTATTTCAGCAGAGCGATCGGCGCACACAGAATAGGCTTGAGGCTTGTGGAAGCATACTACAACTACGGATTTATTAATCATAAATCAGGACAAAGAAACATGCCGTCTCTCTCTTTGTCTTCTAAGAGAGACAGAGAAAAGCAAAAGCTATGCACAACGGAAGTTCTCAGCAAGCTGTGCTGGTATGTAAACAGACTTGTGACATGGAACAGTTCCATATCTGCTCCTTAAGGTGGAATGGAAACATCAAGTAGGTGGCACCAGAGCAATGTCCCCATCCTTGTCCCTGCAGAGTTCTACAAGGGCAACACTGAGACAAAGGAGAAGTAAGCAGACAACCAGGGCTACCCTCTGTACTGACTGTAAGTAAGAAGGCAGGTGGTCTTGGAGGAATAAAGAGTGAGATTGGTGGGCCAGTGCCTAATAGACCAGCCTCCACTACTGGCAATCCTGCAAGGTATGTTAAGTTGATAGATAGCAACTGGCATAGGGTCACCCAGTGAGTTTTATTGCTGTGTTGGGATTTGAGCCTTGGTTTCCCCAGTCCTGCACTGGCATTCTTAACCACTATACTGCTGTGGTGGCTGTCATGGCTTCAAGCTTGCAGAAGGAAACAACGAGTCTAGGGCTGATGTATCACCAACAGGAGTATCCTGTGTTGTTATTTTTTAAGACCCAATGAAGTCCATTGATGGTGATTTAAAGCCCATGAAGCCTAAGACTGGTGGTCTGTAGGCTTCATGGGCTTTGAATCACCAGCATTGGTCTGGAACCCTCATAGACATAGTCACCTATACCTGGCTCACCAAAGGAATCGATGGCTTCCCATGCTACCACACTTGCCCAATGGCAGAGAGAGCATTCAAGGAAGGCAAAGAAATAGTCATCTGCAGGCCAAGGGGTTTGTCCTTTAAGAACTGCAGTCTGTAGGCCAAGAGGGTGGAGCTTCAGAAAGGTAGATATAGGAGGAGGAGACTTATATGGCCCAATTCACCCCTGGAACAAGTTCCTTACTTGGAGCTATCCATGGTTCTGAAGCCACCAGCCCACCTTGCAGCCTTGCTCCTGTGGATACTGACAAGGTCAAAACAAGGTCACAATATTTTTGTGAAGCTGTTTACTTTTTACTCTTCATTAAAGCAAGGCCTAACTTTGTTTGCTCACATCCATCCCTTGTTACTCCCGTCTTCCCTTTTCACCCTTTCTTGCCCAGCTCTTTAGGCTGGGTCTTGTCCTTCCAGTGTGAGCCACTCTATGGTGGCATTATCTGGGAATCAGCCTGCTCTGTACCAGTCAGAAGCTCTCCCTATTCCCAGTTGAAGACCCATCTGTTCTTCAAGAAAAGGATTACCTAAGTGGCAGGCTTCCAAGCTCCAAATTGGAGGCGCCAGAAACCATCACAAGCTGCCACATCATGGTTACACTTTTTTAAACACAGTGGCCTGGGAAGGACCACCGTTAAGAATGTATTGGGCGAGATGCCACCTGGGTGAGATGCACGCAGCAACTGCAACCAGGCAAAAATCTAATTCAATGCACTGCAGCACAGGTGGTTTGGAGATTCCTATCAGCAACCCTAGCCTTCCTTTGCTCTTGGCAAATGTGCTGAGGTCACCTTCCTAATCCAATCTTTCTGTGATGCAGTCTGTTCCCCAAGCCATCCTGGTCCTAATTGAGTTACATTTAAAAGCTACATGCTGTAATTTTGAACATAACACCGCTTCAGCAACCCAGAGGGAAAGAGGCGGTTGTTTTTCCTCGTCTGTGTTTGCAAGAGACAAATTACCTTCAATGAAACATGTCGGCACCATCGGAGATCAGGTTGCATAGGAAAAGGATGCTCAGCCTCCATCAAGTCCATGTATAAGCCTGGCTGTGCTGGATCATATGCACAGTGATTATGAATAGCAGGAATCAGCTAGACTAGACGCAGTGGTTCTCAACCTGTGGGTCCCCAGATGTTGTTGAACTACAACTCCCATCATCCCTGAGCTCTGGCCTTGCTAGCTAGGGGTGATGGGAGTTGTAGTTCAACAACACCTGGGGACCCACAGGTTGAGAAAGGCTGAGCTAGAGGGAGGTTGGAGCCTCCACTTCAGGAGTAGGCAGACTCAGCCTTGGAACTTGCTGTAAGGTCTCTGCCTGGAGCTTGTGCACTCAGACCTTTTCTAAGGCAATGTTGTAAAGACTTCCTAGGAGTACAAAAAGCCCCCCCCCCACTCTCTGATGGTTGGCATTCTGCAGCCTTCCTGGGTCCCCGTGCTTCCTGAAACCTCCATGATGTCATCAGTTGTTTCTCCACACCCCTGTAAGCACAGGAAGGCAGGAAGGCTTCCTACTGCATGGCAGCTGTTTATTAGAGGAAGATGTGGCCTGGTGGGAGGGGTGTCATTGGAGAGATTTCTGAGGGGCAGATGGAGAGTTTACGAGGGCTGCATTCAATCCCCAGGCCTGAGATTATTCAACCCTACCTTGATGGATTGAGCTAATGAAGTTACACAAAGCACTGCTCATTGCAGATCCTGGCATTTAACAAAGAAGTGACATTTAGTTATTCCTTTATCTGTCTTGAGGCTTCATTTAGTGTGTGTGTGTGTGTGTGTGTGTGTGTGTGTGTGAGAGAGAGAGAGAGAGAGAGAGAGAGAGAGAGAGAGAGAGAGAGAGCGCGCAACTGTGTAAGTTTAAAAAGTTATCTGATGGATACCAAATGTTGCGCTGAAATGCCCTCTCTTTATCCGTCAAGAACTGACAAAATAGCAGCCTTTTCTTGCCCACATTCCAATCTACACATTATAGAAATTGAGATCTTTCATCATTCTCTCTGCCCCTAGCCTTGAGCAATGCTCTCCTCTGTCCCTCGATGCATTTTGGACACCTTTGAAATCTTTATGGCTTTCATATTTGTGCCCTGCCAAAGTCCTTGGACAGGATAGCTACAAATTGAAACCAGTAAATAAAAGCTTAAATAGGTTAGCACAGAGAAATAATTGATCTGATACTGAGCACATCCATTCCCACCCCCCTTTTGCAGTCTATTTGACCTGCAGTCATGTCAACAAGAAGGGCCAAAATAGCCCCCAACCCTCTCTAAGGAGCTTTTGTCCTAGGTAGATGCTGTCTAAACAAAGCTGGGAGGTCAAGCAAAACCCTCACAGTCTGAATTATGAAAGGTATAAACAAGGCAACCCATAATTTCTCTTTTATTACATATACTCCAGTTTTCTTTGGCAGTGCCGATAGCTGTGGTTTATGAGGACCAATTAACTCATGACGGATTTCAGCGGCTGACTGAACTCACTCAGTGAGCTTCTCCCTAGTGCATCCATCCCTATACTGAGAAACTCATTCCCTTTAGAGCAGTGGCTTCAGCAGTGGTGAGGTGAGGCATCCATGGCACCCTGGACAGCTCCATGCAGGGCTCTGGCTGGAGTCTTCATAGGAGCAGAGTTCAACAGTTGCTTCAGCACCAGTCATCCTGACACTGAGCCTTAAATAGGTGCTGCAGCTCTGACTCAGTAGCTTGTTCCACCTTCTCTGATGGGAACTTCTTCATTTAAAATGACCCAGCTTGCTTTAGTAGCTGTTGAAGTCAATTGAGTAGGGGAGGTAGTGGTTCCACTAGGGTTTCTGAGATGGGAGTCCTGAGAATATAAGAATATAAAGTTAGCTTGCTGAATCAGGCCAGTAGCCCTTCTATTCCAGCATCCTGTTCTCACAGTGGCCAACCAGATGCTTGTGGGAAGCCTGAAAGCAGGACATGAGCACAACAGCAATTTATCTAATCTTCAGAGTTAGAGGAGGGCAGAATGATGTCCTTGGGTCAAAAAAGTGCTGGCACATCACGCCCTTCTTGCACAAGTTGTTCTGGTTTACTTTGTACATTGTGGACTATCTTTGAGGACAATGCCCTCTTCAAATCCCCAGATTCCACGTTCCCAGCCTCATCGCCTGAAGAAAGGCGTCCCAACACTAGGGTTGAATCCTGTGGAAACCTACTTCACAGACAAATTATAGAATCATAGAGTTGCAGAGTTGGAAGGGACCCAGAAGTTCATCTAGTCCAACCCCTCTGCAATACAGGAATCTCAACTAAATCATAGATGACAGGTGGTCATCCAACCTCTGCTTAAAAATCTCCAAGGAAGAAGAGTCCACCACATCCCAAGAGAGTCCTTGCACTCCTTTTATGGTGGGCTCATAGCTATTTGAAAATCCTATATTATGTGCTGACTAGGTTCAGAGCAAGTTGAGTTTTCTTCAGCTCAGGTTCAGTGGGTGAAATGGCCATTGCAAAAGTTCATATCCTGCTCATATTTCAACTCAGGAAATTTCATGCTTTGTCAGCAAATCTTCAGAATTTTCCTTTCATGCTTGAACACTTTTCACACCAGGTTTGAAGAATGAGAGAATGAGTTTTAAAAGCTTGTTGCCAAATCTTCAGGGAGCACACTTTCCAGGCAGTGCTTTTACCCCAAAATCTTACAGCAGGGGTGGGCAATATGATGCCCTCTATATGCTGTTCGACTCAAACTCTCATCACCCCTGACCGTTGACTATGCCAGCTAAGGGTGGTGTGAGTTGAAGTCCAACAACATGAAAATGGTGTTGCATTGGCTAGCTTTGATCCATAATATCTTTCCATCTGCAAGTGTGTGTGTGTGTGTGTGTGTGTGTGTGTGTGTGTGTGTCTATTTCAATTTAGAAGAAGTTATTTTATTTTATCTGCATTCAAACTCTGTTTTGGAGACTTACTCCATTTATTCTCCATCTGTGGAGAAGATTCATTTAAAAGTGGGGAGGGGTTTCTTTTGCTAACAGCAGATGGGGCAGGCTAGCAAGAAGCCAGGCGTCATGCTTTCTGCACTCCCTTCTTCCCCTTTTGCTACAGCAAGAGAAGCCGAGACGTTTTATTAAGCCCTCTGGAACATGTTTTATTATTGTTGTCAGTTGTTCATGGAAACTCTTCAGCGTTAATAACTTCCCGCTCACCGCAGGCCCGGGCTGCTTCGCTGAGGGGTTTCCTGGATCTAAATAAACACAGTGTGCTTTGCAAAGCGGAGGCAGCCAAAGTTCTCGGCATTCACTTAATGCTCCCTCGGCTGTCACTCTTTGCTGACAAACTCCTGGTTCTAAGATCAGCCCAAGCGCAAAGCTGGAAGAGAATGGAGAGACTGCTAAACCAAACTGACTGCACTTGAGTTCATCTCCAGGGTCTGGGGAACAAAGCCAGGCTGGGGAGATGGGCAGGGAACAGGGACACAGTGCTAAAATTGGAAGAGCATTAGGCTGTTATGATGGCTGCCCACAGCCACGTCCCCAAGGAGAGTACATAGTCCTTCCCCAAAGAAGAATAAAAACATGCAGACAGCTGTGTTGGTCCATTATTGTGTGTGGACGGGCAAGTATGTGCACATATGTACATGCACACCCTCCAGAGAGCAACAGTTTATAGTTTAATGCCCATTTTATTAGAATCTGCATAACAGCTATCCTGTGCATAGTTTCTTCAACTCCACTGGGCCTAGCAGTGCTTACTTCTGTCTGGGTTAAACTTGTAAAAGAGTATCAGCCAGCTGAAATGCAGCCTTTAGCTTTTAATCATAAATTGCAAAGAAGTGTTTCCAGTTAACTCATTGTTTTGACAACAATAACTTCAGCTCTGGAGATTTTGATGTCAACTGTCCACCAGATATTCTGTAAATCTTCTAAAATTGGGTAGCGGTGTTGCCATTAGATGACATCTGAGGTCAGATTTGATACTGGGTTGTTGACTTGAAAAGATATTTATATCTGACAGCAGAGATCTTTAAAGATTTTCCTATTTGCCATATGTTGGAATGAAAATAATAAGCAAGATGGACACTCTGGGAATATGGATTCTCAGGTACAATTGCAAATTCAGGCTTCACATTTGAAATTCTGAATTTTTTTATTTTATTTTTTAAAAATGGTTTTATGTATATATTTGTGTGTGAATCTTAGCCATCTTTTAATTCATAATTTTATTTGTACGCTACTTGAAGAATTCTTGGATAGCTCAGTTGGTTAGAGTGTGGTGCTGATAATACCAAGGTCACAGGTTTGATCCCCATATGGGCCAGCTGCATATTCCTTCATTGCAGAGGATTGGACTAAATGATCCTTGGGTCCCTTCCAATTCTGTGATTCTCTGAAGTTTATACAGTTTCTTAAAAAAATATTTTTTTTGAGGGGAATCTCTCTTTTTTTAGAGAGGGGAATATGGAATAAGAACTCACTGTTGCAAGGGAAATTGCCCTATATATGAACACTTCATTGACGCCTCTCTCTCTCTCTCTCTCTCTCCCCCTCTCCCTCTTCCAGCATCCTTCTTCTGTGTACTAGGAGATAAGCACTTTGGAAATGCATGTGGCTGCTGCAAGGAAGTGTCTCACCATTAAAAAAAAAAAGATCTAATGTTGTTCACAAAGGATGGCTTCTGGAGGCCAATTCTTGACTACATTATCAACACTTTGAATATATTACTGACACATTTGATTTTTCATTATCTGCAGTTCCAAAGAAGTCAGCATTAGGAAGCCATTCCCTGCAAGAGGGAGTCTGCCTGCCTCCCATCCTCTCTCCAGAGCTCTCTCTTCAATCGCGTTCTGGAGATACTTCAGCCAAGAACACCAAACACCATTTTGTTCACCTGCCTGACTTTAAGTTTGCAGGTGACACCACCATAATGAGTTTAATAACAGGTGGAGACGGATCAGCGTATAGAGGGGAGGTCCAAAAAATATCTACATGGTGCCTAGGGAACAACTTGCACCTTAATATCAGCAAGACAAAGGAGATGGTGTTGGACTTTCGGAGGAAGAGAGGAGAACTAGCCCCACTGTACATCGGGGACGGCTGTGTGGAGACATCTCTTACTTTAAATTCCTAGGAGTTTATTCAGTGAAGACCTTACTTGGAAAATAAATACAACCCAGGTGGTTAAGAAAGCCCAACAGAGACTCCATCTCCTCAAAATATTGTGAAAGAATGATGTCAATCAACATTTGATTATCTCCTTTTACCGGTCAACAATAGAAAATGTCCTTTCATACTGCATCACGGTGTGGTACGCTGGTTTGACATCAACTGAAAGGAAGTGCCTACAGAGGGTGGTGAATACAGCACAATATATTATGGGCTGTTCTGTGAATCCACTGGATCAAACAGCGGAAGAACGTTGCCTCAGGAGAGTGAGGGAAATTCTCAGGGATGATTCACACCCTAGCTGGCACTTTCTTGATCTCCTGCCCTCAGGCAGAAGATATAAAAGCATGATTAGTCGCACCAACAGGGTAAAGAACAGCTTCTATTTGTGGGCTGTTAGGCTGCTGAATGAAAAGATAACAACAGGGCAACTGACTTTCGGGTTTGGTGTGTCAGTAAACGAGGGGAATTAAGACTAAGAGAGCTGAGTGGGGGGTGCTCATGTAATCTCACTGTATACAAGCTGTAGAAGTGACAGTTTCAATTCAATTTCAATTCAAAGCTCTCTTGAAGATGAGTTTGTAGATAGCCTTCAGAGCTCAGCTGTCCAGCTGGCAGGGCCAGCTCTAAGTCTGGAGGGCCCTTGAGTAGGACCCCTCTATGAGGAGTCTGTCTCCCCACTGCCATGATCACCAGTTGCTCCTCCTCCTCCTGCCCCCCTTCATTCTCATTGCTATCACCTGCTTCTTTGCCAGTGTGCCAGACAGACCTTGGGTCAGCCTCCTGGTGACCCAGAAACCATACAGGGCTGGGTGGAGTGTCCATCCAATCAGGAGAGATTAGGAATTTAACAGTTGGATCCTGACAGTTTAACTGTCAGATAGGGCTTGTCTTTCAGTGAGTTCTAATTAGGGCTTGGAAAGCACTTAGATCAGTTTAGAGCCTGGTTAGGGTTGAATTAAGGGACGCGGGTGACGCTGTGGGTAAAAGCCTCAGCGCCTAGGACTTGCCGATTGAAAGGTTGGCGGTTCGAATCCCTGCGGCGGGGTGCGCTCCTGTTGTTCGGTCCCAGCGCCTGCCAACCTAGCAGTTCGAAAGCACCCCCAGGTGCAAGTAGATAAATAGGGACCGCTTACAAGCGGGAAGGTAAACGGCGTTTCCGTGTGCGTCTCTGGCTCGCCAGAGCAGCGATGTCACGCTGGCCACGTGACCCGGAAGTGTCTCCGGACAGCGCTGGCCCCCGGCCTCTTGAGTGAGATGGGCGCACAACCCTAGAGTCTGGCAAGACTGGCCCGTACGGGCAGGGGTACCTTTACCTTTTAGGGTTGAATTAGGGGTTAGCTAGGGTGGGTAAAGGGATGCGGGTGGCGCTGTGGGTAAAAGCCTCAGCGCCTAGGGCTTGCCGATCGAAAGGTCGGCGGTTCGAATCCCCGTGACGGGGTGAGCTCCCGTTGCTCGGTCCCAGCGCCTGCCAACCTAGCAGTTTGAAAGCACCCCCGGGTGCAAGTAGATAAATAGGGACCGCTTACTGGCGGGAAGGTAAACGGCGTTTCCGTGTGCTGCGCTGGCTCGCCAGATGCAGCTTTGTCACACTGGCCACGTGACCCAGAATTGTCTCCGAACAGCGCTGGCCCCCGGCCTCTTGAGTGAGATGGGCACACAACCCCAGAGTCTGTCAAGACTGGCCCGTACGGGCAGGGGTACCTTTACCTTTACCTTTAGGGTGGGTAACCCAGATTGTTTCCTCGAGGGGAATGTAAAGATCATAGACGAGACCAGGAGTGTTTTACTTGTAGTGTAAAACCAATAGGCATTCTAGGAGGAATTAGTTTATTCAGAGACAAGCTTAAAGGGTGAAATTTAGGAAAGTTCTCAACTTGCTAGAATTAATTTTAGCCAAGATTTCATTTCATCATCAAAGGAGGGGATTTCTGAATGCCCATTTCAAGGAAGTTCTATGGAGTTTTGTAGTCTAGATCGGGGGGGGGGAACGTGACCCCACGCAGGTGTTTTATACCTCATTTTATGCCTAGCACAGGAGGGGACAAAAGGTTGCCTGCTCTGCACACAATTTCAATTGTTCAAAGAATGTGATTACAATTTGCCTCTATTGTTAAAGCTCAAGCTTGCAGATAATCACTTTGTTTAACTTTGTTTCTCTTCCCTGCATTCTCAGTGGATTTTATTTGAAAAAAGTGTCAGAAATCCCTTTCAAGCTGCATTTATTTTTGTTAATAATGGACAAAAGTGTTCCTTTTAAGAACCACCACCAGTACAAAGCAGGAATATTTTACACTGAAGCAGTCCTGTTGCTATTGTACTAGTAATTTTCTTAGCTGTTTGCGGGGGGGGGGAGGGGAGGTGGGCAGTGTATTCAGAGGGAACTATATTGGTCTCAGGAAAGGAAAGAGAAAAATGACAAAGGTAACAGCTTATTAATCGGAATGTTCCTGGTTTTCTGCTCCCAAAACCATGTAATTGCTGTTGTGGTTAAGTGTGCCAGACAGGCAACAATCTTGCAAAATGTCTTTGCCCTGACTATCCCTGACCTGGTTGCCCTCCAGATGTTTTACACCTGAGGCAGGCAGGCATCAAAAACCACAGCCTTAATGCACTGTGAATAACCTTGTCAGATGTATCATGCCTCTGAACACCAGTTGCTGAGAGTTGCAGTTGAAAGCACACCAAGAACTCTGGCCAATATAAGTTTCAATAGTGGGAGTGGTCCCTACTCGCAAATCAATAGTCAATTGTAACAAAAACTAATCCATTCAAAAGTTTGTAATCCTTGTCAGAATACATGTGCACACACACATACATCAACCTACACTGAGCTGCTTAGAAACACTGTGCATTGGAAAGGAGACCAATGTGCTTTTTAAGCTCATGATGCATGTAATTGCAACCATAGTGATAACAGTGATTTTAACATTCAAAACTGCACCATTTTTTTAAAACAATCACATGCCGAGCTTCACCAACATACATCCCTAACTTGTGCGGTGCTGGTTTTCAGTAAGCTGGAAATAAAAGGAAATTTTCCCAATTCCTATTTCTTGCGCTGGTCTCACTCACCTCTCTCCATTTTGAAGTTTTCTTTGCTTCTTAACTCCGGAGTCTTTCTTGATAAAACCTTGTGATACACCTTGGGAGAGCTGCTGGCAGTGCTGAGCCTCCCTCCCCATCTCCCCCACCTTGTCATGGCACAGCCAGCCTTAGTCATTATTCTTTGCAGTCTGTCAACACGTTCACATATCCCGAGTCTTCATATCTTTCCCCAACTGGCTATCTTCATTCCTCTATTTCTAGTCTCGCAGCCTTCGTGAACTAATGACTACCATCTCAGCAGAACTCTTCGCTGATGGGCTTGTTCCCTTCTTTTCAAAGAGTTCCAGGCTGTGATCACTGTCATTTCTTAGCTCCAGTCCTCTGCCCTTACATGCTAACACCTGGAGTCTGACAGCCGCAGAAGTGACAGTCATTGAAATGGGTGAAATGCCATGGGCAAGCTTGAAATCAGGGAATGTGGCCATGGTTCCAAGGACCTAGGAAAGGCTTTCCAGGTTATGGGCAGAAATGAAGAGTCTTAGTCATCTGGATGCACTATTTATTAAAATCCCCAAAGGACTATCACACAGAAGAGGGCCAAGACTTGTTCTTTGTTGCTCAGGAGGGCAAAAGACTAGACTGAATGAGCTAAAGTTATTAGAGGGTAGTTTTCAACTGAGCATTAGCAGAAATGTCCTGCTGGTCAAAGCAATTCAACAACAGAAGCAATTAACATAGAGTGCTCTCTGTGTGTCAGACCTTCCAAGTGTCCCTATTTTCCAGGGACGTCCCCGATTTAGAGAAGCCGTCCTGGTTTTCTGATTTGATCCCAGAATGTCCCGCTTTTCATTGGAGAAATGTTGAAGGGTGAGGAGTTATCTGACCCCTAAGCCATCTGAAGACAACCCTGTATGGGGAAGGTTTTTTAAAAAAATGTTTTATATAAGTTGGAAGCCACCCAGAGTGGCAACCCAGTCAGATGGGTGGATTATAAATAGCAAAGTTCTTCTGATTGTTATTATTATGGAATAGGACGTCCCTATTTTCATCAGAGAAATGTTGGAGAAATTCACTGGAGGTCTGCAGTGGTTAGGCGTAATCTAGCAGTGGATCTCCTGTAGGGAGTCAAAACAGACGATTTACAACTCTAGCATTCTATTTCTATTTCTTTCTTCTAACGAATCTCAAGGTTTTAAAGGTAGCCTGCTTCCATCATAACATCATTTGCTTTAGTTTGAGCTTCTGATTTCCTGTGCAAATTGAAGACACGGGGGTTCTGGTCTGGATCAGGACCTGTGTGTGTTTATGTGAAGATTAAAGATCCAAGTCCCAAACTGACACATACTGACACTTTGTATAAAATAAAAGGTGAAAAAGGTAAAGGACCCCTGGACGGTTAAGTCCAGTCAAAGGTTACGCTCATCTCACTTTCAGGCTGAGGGAGCCGGCATTTGTCCACACACAGCTTTCCGGGTCATGTGGCCAGCATGACTAAACCGCTTCTGGCACAATGGAACACCGTGATGGAACCCAGAGCACACAGAAACGCTGTTTACCTTCCCACCGCAGTGGTGCCTATTTATCTACTTGCACTGGCTTCCTTTCAAACTGCTAGGTCGGCAGAAGCTGGGACAGAGCAACAGGAGATCACTTCATTGCAAGGACTCAAACCACCGACCTTCGGATCTGCAAGCCCAAGAGGCTCAGTGGTTTAGACTGCTGAGTTCTGTATAAAATACCTTGTACTTAAAGGCATAGCTATGTAGCTAATGTAATGTGTAGCTTGGCCCTCACAGTAAAATAAGGTTCACATATTGTTTTGGGGGAACTGCAAGTAGGTTTTCTTTAATACCCAGTTTCCCTTATATACCTAACCAGAAGCTTGTTCAGGTTCCTTGGAGGGCTTTGGAGAAGTGATTCTATTATTGCTTGGTAATTATTATGGATCCTTTTGGGAATCATCTTCCCTTGCCCATCCTCCCAAATGCTAGTACAGCGGGATGTACAGAGTTTGGAAAGTCTGCAAGGAGGCAACTGCAGTTCAATAACTGGAAGTGCCTCCACTAAACACGAACCCCACCAATCTGTTTTGTTTTTTTCAGGTTTCATCATGTGAGAGTAATTACCAAGACTGCTGAATTGTCACGAGGCAGAATAAAATAAAGATTACAAAGAACTTTGCTCACTAAGAAGTGGCTCCATAAATGATAATAAAGCTCTCAGAAGCAAATAAACAATTGAACTGAAACTACAGAGAGGTATGAAAATGCCAGCTACATATTGATGTCCTAATTGACTTATGGGGCAAAGGTCTGGATTTGAACCCAGTGAAATAAATACCCTTA
The DNA here is from genome assembly GCF_027172205.1 of Podarcis raffonei. Taxonomy (NCBI): domain Eukaryota; kingdom Metazoa; phylum Chordata; class Lepidosauria; order Squamata; family Lacertidae; genus Podarcis; species Podarcis raffonei. The sequence goes on from NC_070616.1 coordinate 25,962,677, forward strand.
AACTAGAATTATTTGGGTGTAAAGCCAAAGGAATAATGTGGTGAGGCTTATTCAAAAATAAAAATGCAGAAAGAAAACAAAACACAGTCCGAGGACGTTTTTGTACTGAAGATCATCTTTAACTGGGATTTTATGGTTTGGCCTTTTAAGCATGCTGGGAGGTAAGGAAAGAGGGGGAGTATCTATTCCCCCAAGTCAAAACCATTAAAGTAAAAAATGGGTTTCGATAAAGCATGACATAAAAACAAGAAATAACTGTAAATGCAATAGAAAGTAAATGGCATCACCTCCTCCTCCTCCCCCCTCCCCCAAGTCAGAGCTGCCCGTTGTGACCGCATTTTTGTGGCTGCAACGTGATCGCAATCCGGACCTCATTTCAAGGAATTTACAGCTTATGGTAATATAAAAATGATTCTGCAAGCACACACAAGCATTTCTGTTTTGCCTGAAAAATTAAGCGTGAGAAGCTATTTGGCCTCACTCCCACCTTGTTCTCAAGCTGAGCAATACTTTACTAAGCTGGGCAAAGTTGGGTATCATTTGTAGATATAATTTGTTCCTTTTCTGGGTTGATCCGGGCGATTAGTTGAGGCAAACCCCCAAAGCAAAAACATTAGAATGTAAAAGAAAGCACCCTAATGATTCAGCCCAAGCTCCATGTTTCTAGACCACATTGTTTTCAACAGCCTCTGGGAAGTTTGCCTCTAGCAAGCTTGTGAACAGACATGCTATGCCAATACCAGCCCTGGGAGGGCATCCATTTTGCCTGCTCACTGCCCATTGATTTGCTTCTCTTTCTGTGCCCAAACTGCAACAGCTCCCAGAGAAATAGGGAGCAAGGCACGTGGAGGTTATGTCTCCCCCTCCTCACTCCTTTCACTGCTCTATGGGCAGGCAAGGCCCAGGAGGCTCCAGGGATTGGTGATGGGCACCTGGAGGGCACCAGGTTGGGTAGTGCTGGTGTAAGTCTCATTCACGATTTGACTGTTTTCTTTTGCATCGCAAAAATCCATGGCTCTTCCTTTTTACTGAAACTCAGCCTGCTCAAGAGATCTGATGGATGAATGGCTTCTTAATTTCTAAACTCAAGATGAGGCCCTATTCTGAATGAAGAGGCTGCATAATGAACCTCAAAATAAGTGATTGCCAAAATCCGAAAGCGGAAACACCATGCGAAAAAGGTGGAAAGGCAGAACAGGATAAAAAGAAGAAAGAACGATTTGATGTGCACAGTGGGGCTCTATTTCTTCAACAATGGATGGCAGCTCAACATCCCAGAATATTACTATGCGCCACTTAATATTTCAATGCAAAACTGTACAATTCAGTTCCTCCATTGCGAGAGTCACAGTTTTCTTCCAGGCTGTAATATATGTGAGCTCATCTCCATTGCTGTCACCCACTTGCTGCGGGAAAGGCTGATTGACAAATGATAATCAGGAGGAAATAAGTTTGCATTTAATATTTTATTATTTCTGCTTGAGCAAATGTGTGGGGTGCTTCATGCTGTGCATAAAAGTTCCTGCTTACAGCTGGTACACTGAAGAGGGGCAGATGACCTGCTAGATCTGGACTTCAATAAAGGGACACTTTACAAGGCAACTGGGAATCTGCTGCTTTTAAATAGGGGTGGGAGTGATTGTGTAGGAAACTGCCTTATATAGAGTCAGATTGTTGCTCCGTCGAGCTGAGTATTATCTACATTGACTGGCAGCAACTCTCTAGGGTTTCAGGCAATGAATATTCCCAGATTTACCAGGAGATGTTGATGGGGATTGGGCCTGGGACATTCTGCACAGACCCTCTAAGTGTCCCTATTTTTACAGAAGCCACCCTGGCTTCTGGTTCAATCTCGGAATGTCCTGCTTTTCCTTAGGACATCCTTGGAGAAATGTTGGAGGGTATGTACTGCATGCAAAGCAGACACTCTACCACTGATGGTCAGATACCCCTAAGGACCTCATTTTGTTTTATGTTGTTTTATATGTTTTAAAATATTCCTAGGCTTCTCTAGCAGGAAATACCTATCCAAAGTTGCTATGCTCTGCCTCCACTGGTTCTGAATAGGCTTCTGAATACCAGTTGCTGGAAACCACAGAAGAGGAAAGTGATCTTGTGGTTGGGTCCTATTTGCAGGCCAAGGGGTTTCCCACGGGTATCTGGTTGGCCATTGTGAGAATAGGATGCTGGACTAGACCAGCCTTCTGGTCTGATCCAGCAGCCAGGCTCTTCTTACATTCTTGCGCCTTATCTAAACACAACCCCCATCTACCTGTGCTTGTGGCCCATTGTCTTTTGATGCATGTGGCAGCAGCAAGACCCCACATTTGACAACCGGAGAGCCCTGCAGCATTCCTTATTTAACATTCCAAGGCTCGCCAGCCACTGAACTTCCATACTTTGATGCCGTGCCAGTTCAGCAGAGTTATTTTTTCGGCTGCACGTCGAGTATTAATTTCCGTTAACACTTTGCCCTATTAATCACTTTAACAATCAAATTAAGACAATTATTTTAATGAGCTAATGGATAGTAAAGAGCGGAAGACACACATTTATGACCACTTACAGCCAGAAGACTTTGATAAAAGTCAGCCTTGTCAATAATATATTAGACCATAAATGTGCTCAGCCAGGGGCAGGAGGATGGGATGGTGACTGTGATGGATTTAAATACGAGGGTGCCTCTGTTGCCGCTGTAATGTTTATGGCCTCAGTGACTATTACAACCAAATGTCAGTCATGGGGAATATATGTAGGCTGGGATTCGTTCCTCCCGGGTGCTTCGTTTATGAAGGCACATGATCATACCACTCCTGTCCATCTGTGGCCACCTCTCCTAATTTCTGCCCCAAAACATGCAAGTTCTTACTTGGAAGGAAGAAAGAGATCTTTACTCAGGGAAATAGCAGTCCAGGCTCAGCAACAGACACAGTGCTCAGGAATCACAATTCAAGAGTTCGAAAGCAAGGCAAGAAATGCAAAACCGGAGAGAAGTGTCAAAGATGTCCCAACAAATTTCCACACCCCACCCACCAAGCTTTTGAATTTGAGACATAGCATGCTCACTTGCAAGGCTCACTAACCTTACAGGAATGTTGGAATTGCAAATTCTCACTCAGTCGGGTGGGGTGAATCTGCTCCCATCAGCAAAGGCAGCACCTTGCTATACAGGCAACAAGGCTGAACCCTCCTGTTAGTCTCCTGTTCAGCTGCTGCCACCTCCTGTTCCTCCTCCCCACTTGAGCCACTGGGTCTGACTCGGTGTAAGGAACGTTCCTATGTTCCTAATTGTAAGGCACCTTAGAAGAATTTGTATCCTCAAAGGTGGGCTGTAAGTAATTATAATGAAGACATAATACACTGCTTTCCACGTGCTTGGGACAAAAGGGTTTCTTGTTGCAGTCAATGCCTCATTAGCAGCCATTGTGCCCCATCAATGATCAGGCAATACTAAAGATTAAAGGAGTAGTCACTCTGGAGAACAGAACTCTGGGGCTCACTATGCAACCTACAGTGCACCCAATGAATCACTTACCCTTTTGAGGAATCATGGAAGGGCTATCAAAGGTAATCTAGTCCAGTCCTCTTCTGATGCAAGAAATCCACTGCTATAGCATCCCTGATAGGTAATCATCCAGCTTCCACTTGAAAACCTCTAATGAAAGGAAGTCTACTGTACGTCCTTCCAAGGCCATCTAATCCACTGCCTCACAACTTGTACAGTCAGGAAGTTCTTCCTAAATCTATTTTCTTGTAACTTGAAGCCACTGAACACAAGATCATGAGAAGAAGAAGCTGGATCAGGCTTGTGACTCATCTAGTCCACCATCCTGTTCTCACAGTGGCCAACCAGGTGGCTATCTATGAGAAGCCTACAAACAGGACCTGAGCACAAGAGCACTCTCCCTTCCTGCAATTTCCAGCAACTGCTTTTCAGAGGCAGTAAAGGTAAAAGGTTAAGGACCCCTGGATAGTTAGGTTCAGTCAAAGGCGACTATGGGGTACGGCGCTCATCTCACTTTTCAGGCTGAGGGAGCTGGCGTTTGTCCACAGACAACTTTCTGGGTCATGTGGCCAGCATGACTAAACAGCTTCTGGCACAATGGAAGCCAGAGTGCACAGAAACACCGTGCATCCAACAGTGAAGATGGATCATAGCCATCGGGATTGGTAGCCATTGACATCTCTATCCTCCGTTAATTTGCTGGATCCCATTTTAAACTGGGTTTGGGTCCTACCACCTGAAGCAAGGAGAAAATATAACTTGTTCATGATACATGGGACAGCGCTTCAGATGGTATCTTCTTAATTATCTCTCCTCCAGGCTATTGTAGCTCGGCGGATGTATCTGAGCAGCCATGCGGGTGTTGCAGAAAGAATGAATGGCAGAAGCAAAGGAAGGTTGACGTTGCCATCCAACCCAGACAGGGAAGCAGATGCTGGGATCCAAGAGGTGCATGCTGATTAGGAAGCATGGAGTGAAACCTCTTGCACCAAGAGTCTGGAGAGGAACCTGCCATCCATGGAGGACTCTTTCTTGCTCTGGGGGCTGAGTGAGAAGCCAAGCACACTTATGCTGGTCCTGGTGCCCTCTTCAGGGTCTTTGCAACCTTTGATGTATCAGTGAACGTCATGCCATGAAATTATTTTGGGGAAAGGTGCATATTTATTCTCTCTTACCCTACCCTTTCAGATACAGTAACTGAGGCAGAAATGATGGATGCCTTACCCAAGGGAATACAGTGCAACTGATAAACTGAGCTGAATATATAAGTCAAGAGCTGCAAATCCTTAGCCCACAACTTTGCTGTGAGAGCCTCAGAAATCATCTGGTGGATGACTGTTGGATAAAGACCACTGGGCAAAATAGGTCTTTGATCTGACTCTCTGCAAAACGTCCTGTGGCCTATTTGCTGTTTTTGCAAGCAGAAATGTACAGCCAACGGGTTTCATCCAATGCTAGTCCTACTCAGAGTAGACCCTTTGAAATATATGAGTATGGCTTAGGACCATTAAATTTAATGGGTCTGCTCTGAGTAGTAGCAGAACATGTGCTTTGCATGTAGAAGGTTATATATTCAGGGCTGCAAATGTCCTCTGTCTGAAACCGTGGAGAGCTTCTGCCCCAGTCAATCTAGACAAGGCTGAGCTAGGAGAGTGTATGCTCTGGAAGCTTCCTATGTTCCCTAAGAATCCCTTCCCATTAGCTTTCTTCCATTATTGCTTGGAGATCAATCTCCCAATGAAATTTATTAACATTCATTTTTAAATTAGGCATCTGAAAAGACACTGTATCCTGCACTTCAGGTTTGTCGGTGGCTCGTGAACAGAGAAAGTTCCTACCCATTAAGGGAATTCATTAAATCACATTCATGGAGGTGATGGCTCTCCTGGTGAACTAAGGACTGGGAACTTCTCTTTCAGAGCAACTCCATACTTTTCATAATTTAAGCCCTAGCAGTGGAGTGAGCGGGGACTATAAAATGATTACATTTCAGGTACTTTTTTTGAATTTTCTGCTCAGGGTCTTTCACGCCAATTACAGTTTCAAATCTTGAAAACTTTAACCTTTTTTAAATTGCAAAGTCAATCCCCACCCTGCAGCAATATATAAATATATTGCATGTGTATATGAATTCATGACCACAGAATTCTCATTAATTCGAATCCAGTTTAAATGGAGAAGCTCAGGTGAATACTAGCAAATAGTTTTGTATATTTAGGTTGGCTGTTTTAAATTTTAAAGTGCTCAGCACTTTTTCCTACTTTTGCCAACATTAAGAATTGCTGTGCTTTTTCTTGATCTTACAGTTTTTGATAGCACTCCAGTATTTGTCTCTAAATGCAGGTCCTGACCCGCCCCCCCACTGAAATGGATCGGTGTCTTTGCTTTTCTCATTTGATTGTCTCATAAAATGCATATACTGCTGGACTGTAAAACAAAAACAACCTCAAAGCAGTTTGCAAAAAGAATAAAGCAATGAAATTATTGGTAAAAGTGATTAAAAACAAATATCTAAAACTTTTCAAAAAAATACTTAAAAATTAATAATAAGCTAAATACCTGATTAAAACACTCAGTGCTTTTTTTTCTTTAAAAATGTTTAGGGGTACTCTCATTTTGACTCAAGAAAATCACCATTTTATATTTCAAATCGGGAAAAATAAATACAGTAAATGGACAAAAGTACAAAGATTCACAAAATGTTTAGGGGTATGCGTAGCCCTGAGTCTCCCCAGAAAAAAAGAACTGAAAACACATATCAACATTTTACATACCAGGATAGACTTGCCAAAACAAAAATGTTTGTAGCAGGCACAGAAAAGAGTACAGTGAAGACACCTGCCTGTTATGAATAGGCAGGAATTTTCATAGTGTAGGTGCTGCCACACTGAAAGCTTGGTTTCTTACAAATGCAAAAGAAGTATTATGTGGAACATTTTCTCCCAAAGAATCCCAGGAACTGTAATTTACTCCTCACAATTCCCAGTAGCCTTAACAAACTATTAGTTCCGGGAATTCTTGGGCAACGATCTGATTTAAATGTATGGTGTGTACACAGCCCCAAAGTCTTCCTATTCCTGTTACATGCCCTCGGATCGGGGGAATCAGGCCCAGCCCACCCACGAGGCCAGGTGAGGGGGCTGCCTCAGGTGGCAAGGTCCCCAGGGACAGCAAATCCCCTCTCTTGTTCCTGATATTGATCTTTACTCATCCCAATGTTAGGGGAAAATCTAGGTGTGAGGCTGCTCAGTCACCCAGCTCGTCGGGCAGAGCCCGCGGGTCCCTGCGGAATAAAGGAAGGAGTCCAGCCAACCGGAGCAAATAGCTGTAGACCAAAGTTTATTGCACAATAGGTTCAAAGAGCAAATTTTGAACCCCAAGGATGGGGTGACAAAGACTTTTAAAACTTTCCCACCATATCCCAGAATACAGTTCGTACAGTATCATTGCTACATCACTGACATGTCACAAAACGGGAGGGGTAGACAGGGGTTACACTAGTTCAACCTTGGAAAACATGTCCAGACAAGTCCTTGGTACAAGATTAGCATAAGCAGACATGGCAGGGCAAGACTCAGGTATAAGATTAGCATAGACAAATATGTCTTAAGTACCCACCACCCAAAAGTACAATAGAAGTTCCTTTGCATGTCTGGAGCCTGAGGCGAGTCAGGTGATGAGATTTGGCTTCCTTTGGCTAACAATGAGCCCAGCAATTGTCACCTCTGAGAACTTCCTGGAGTCCTTTTTCAAGGGGAAAATAGCTTTTGAATAGGGGGAACTGGAAAAGGAGATGATTTTTATATTATTTTTAAAGCTAGGTGACTTCCCTGAGCTGTCAAGTTGAAAGGATATATTCAGGCATAATATTTGTAATATTTAACTTTAAAGATGTGCCCCCCCCGTAATTTCCGTAACACCTTCTTCCCTAGTGAGGAAGGGGGTGCCCTATTTTGGGGGTTGGCCTCAAGTGCCAAAGTATCTCTAGCTGGTACTTGAGAGAACATATGCATCAGCTTTGGAATATATTAGATGGGAGGGATACCACCCTATACCATATTGGCCCGAATATCAGCCACACCCGAATATAAGCTGCTCCCTTCCTCACTGCTCCTGGCTGCATACTGGATGGGGGGGGGGAAGCTGCGCTATGTTGCCGGTGGCCTTTCCCCTTCCTTGCTCTCTTCCTTCCCGGCCTCAGGAGAGAGGATGGGGGACTATGCATGGGGCTGGTGCCACTTTGCTGTGCTCCTGGTGCTGTTTGCCCCACACTCCTGGCTGCATACCATAAGGTCGCGAATATAAGCCACACTCACAGTCGGAATGCAGAGAGAAAGTGTGGCTTATATTTGGGCCAATACAGTGGTACCTCAGGTTAAGAACTTAATTCGTTCTGGAAGTCCATTCTTAACTTGAAACTGTTCTTAACCTGAGGCACCACTTTAGCTAATGGGGCCTCCCGCTGCCGCCGCACGATTTCTGTTCTCATCCTGAAGTAAAGTTCTTAACCCGAGGTACTATTTCTGGGTTAGCAGAGTCTGTAACCTGAAGCGTCTGTAACCTGAAGCATCTGTAATCTGAGGTACCACTGTATGGTACTTCTACTCCATCCTTTCCACATTGCTGTCATGTGCTCAGTAGTGCATTGTAAGATCCAGATCCTTTGCCTTTGGTTTCCTCACCACAACACACTGGTAGGATTGCTCTGTAAGAACTGCAGAATCATCTGGCACGAATTGTTTCTCTGCCCTGCACGCCATAGCACCTATGCCATGAGGCGCTCTGTCTGCCCCCCTCACCCCACATACGTATTATCTTCTCTGCTTGGTGCTGCTGCCTCCCCTGGTGGGAAAGGAAATTACGGCAACCCGTGTCAACCGTTGCTAGGCAACAGCTGAAGGACACTCTCCTCCATCATTTCTAGATCGATAGAGGGTGATGAAGGAGCACATCCTGCAGGGTTCTAGCAACAGCTGTGTGTCTCGCCTGGCCCTTCTTGGGTGTGGGAGACATGAATAAAGTATATGTATTTGTGTTGGTGGGGGGCATCTCAGCAGCAGGCTCCTCCCCCTGACCCACATGCATGCTTAGAAGGTCTGCAAAGGGTCCCCAGGGTTACAGTTGTGCATGCGCAGAGTTATGGAAAGCACATGAAGTTATGTGCAGTTGGGAAAAGCATTTGGCAAGTGAGCCAAGGAAGGCTGATCCATGAGTAGTGGAACAGAACTGGAAGCCAACCTCCAGCTCAACTCTGAACCAATGGTTCCTAAAAGTGTGACAAATGGCACTCATGGTACCACTGAAGAAACAGCTAAAAGCAAAAACGAGAGACTCTGATTATTGCTTTGGTCAGTAGCATTTTTAAAATTCAGTATAACCAACATAGCAAGAGTCCGAGGGCTCCACAGGTGACACCGGCAGTTGTGGGTAGATTTATTTAGATAATCATATATTAAGCTAAATGACATCTTGTGAACATTCAGCTATGCCCAATGTTTATATGCACATTAATTCAGATAATGAAACTGCTGGACACTCAAGGAGAAGGGAGAGGCTGAATTGTATTATTGTATGAATTGCATTCCTGAAAATCAGCGCATACTTTGAAGAAATAGTAGTAGGTGCAGATTCCATGTTTAAAAGAATTCAGGGAAGGAACCCTGCTAGAGCTCACTCTCAAAAAGAAAATTCAGGAAAGATGGAAAGTACAGAGAACAGAGTACTAATAATCATTATCACAATCACCTATTTTAATGCACAGCAAAAGTGGAGCATCTTAATCTAGCTTTGTTGTCTTGAATGCAATATTATTGTATCAGATGTCACTTCTCTGTAAGTCAAGACAGAGTAAATTGACGCTTTGTATTGAGAAGCACGATTGCAATTTCAAGGTCCCACCCCACCCCCTTCTGGATTTTTGCCCTGTGGGGGTGGAAGGGCCATCACATTGTTACATCAGTTTCTACTAATATAGTTTTCATTTTGAGTCTGACACCATTAGCTACCTGTGGCGTTGGCATTTCTGTGACTAGTGCACCTGTGTTTTTACATTAACTGCGCACATAGCCAGAGGCTATTCTTATTTCTGTCACTCTAGAGATACAAGGGGCTCAGATATTCTCCTCCACTCTTCCTGCTTTCTCTCTGGTAAAAGCTTAATTTCAGTTCCAATTGATTACAACAAACCTTGGGCTCACTTGTCTCAATGCTGGCTACCCAGAATCACAGAATTAGAATCCAGAAATTGGCAACAAGCTGCTTGGGTGTGTGTGTGTGTGTGTGTGTGTGTATGTTCAAGAAACTGAGATGGAGCCAATTTCCCTGGAACCAATTTCCCTTCATTTGTGTCTGTGTGTGCAACTTTGAGAGAACTTTCAGAGTAAGTGGGTACTCACAGTGGAGGGGCATGTTAAAAGTACCCATGGGTTCTCTCATTGCCCCACACCACATGAGGCTGATCTGTGGGCACTGCCTCTCACTGCCATCCCAGCACAAGTCGTGGGAAGGGCTGCTGACGGGCAGCTGCATTGATTCCTGGCAGGGCTGATCACAGTTGCCTGACAGGGGAAGGCAGCCCTGAAACAACCTGAGATGCAGTGATCCCCAGTGGGTCCTGGCAGTGTTACCGGTCTCTCTGGCAGCTAAAGTATATGTGATAACCCTTTCCTCATCCAGTATATGAAGTCCCTGTCCTAGTTTTTGGTAGCTGAAAAGTTTTGCATTTCAGAAACTCATAAATTACACACACACACACACACTTACTACTTTTAATAATGTACATTTTAAAAGTAATAGGAGAGATTCTGTGGTGAATTTTCAAATTGTAGAAACCCAGATTCGGCAGGTATATTGAAAAATCATTCTTGTATAATGCCCCCCCCCCAGTACAGTGGTACCTCTGGTTAAGAACTTAATTCGCTCTTAACCTGAAACTGTTCTTAACCTGAGGTACTACTTTAGCTAATGGGGCCTCCCACTGCCACCGTGCCGCCGCCATGCAATTTCTGTTCTCATCCTGAAGCAAAGTTCTTAACCTGAGGTACTATTTCTGGGTTAGTGGAGTCTGTAACCTGAAGTGTCTGTAACCTGAAGCGTCTGTAACCCGAGGTACCACTGCATTATATAAAACAATACATTTGCTTTAAAAAATATGAGTGTCACACAGAGAGATTGTAATTGTCATGGACCTAGGAGTGGGTTCCCCTACTTCAGGGGATCGAATCAGGATGAGAGAGAGAATTGCCCTCAGGGCCAGTCCCAGATGGACATAACCAAGCAGAAGCACTTTCACAAGAGGATTCCATTGTGAGAAAACTTCTCCAGTTTAAGAAGATCAATTTGCCCTCCTCTGACTCCAAGGATCCCTGCTCAGAAGCCCAACTGGAACCACTGTGTGTCCCCGCCCCCCCCACTGGAGTCAATGATTACTAAAGCAGGTTGGGCCTTTTAAATAAAGAAGCTTCTCTAAGAGAAGGTGGAGTGAACTACTTAGAGTTGCCACCCCTATTTAAGGCTCAGTGTAAGGAAGACTGATGCTAAAGCAACATTTGAGCTCTGCTCTTATGGGGTCTTTAGCCATAGCACTGCAAGGAGCTGTCCAGGGTGCTGCTGAAGCCTTGCCTCATCTCTGCTGCTGAGGCTTTTTCACCCAACAGAAAAACAAAATTATATTGATCCTAACAATAGTTAATTGAAGAACATTGTCTACTGGCTTGAACACTTTTTCCTGTGAAAGCTACATTATCAGAGTTGCAAGGAGGAAAATGAAGAACTTGAATCCAAAGTCTGCTGAAATGCTTGTACCACCACTTGAATGTTTCATTTGGAGTTTCATTTTTGGAGATATTCCTTCACTAACCCAATGCTTACTCATTATATATTGAACAACCAGCATACATGGCACAGAAGCAAAATACAAAGTTCCTGCCCCAAGACAGTTACAATCTAAATTCACAGAACATTACTGATATAATTTACTCCTGAACTTCTACAGCAACAACAAAACCACACCTCCTATATTATTATTATTATTATTATTATTATTATTATTATTATTATGCATCAACTATGCCATATTCCAGAGTTTTGGACTTTTCATCTAGCAGCCTTCTGGGGTGTGTGTATCTGTGTGTCATTTGATTTTTCAAACTACTTTTATTAAAAACCCATCTTTTCATAAACTCCAAGAATCCAATGAGGCTCACAGCAGGAGGAAATAATTCTGATTTAAACACTTTGGGGAATATAATTAAAGGAGGGGGAAAGGAAAGAAGATGAAAGAAGTAAGTCTCCTTTTAGGGAGGGGATGATTTCTTAGACATGAAAAGCTTCAGGCTCTAGCCCCCTCCTGCCTTTTGCCTCCACGGGACTTACCATGATTACAAATACAATACTCCACCTCTATAACATACCTCCTATTCCTTAGCTGATTCCCCCACTCTGAATAGTAAAGAACAGACTGTAAAACACTATCTTTGATATTCTGTGTTAGAGAGCCCTGGGCTTCCACTGAATCTTATCAGGGACACTTCAGTGCAAAAATCACTCATGGAGGACAACCTTTCCAGCTAAAGACAGATTCCCACTAGTAACAATATTATTTATTTACTTGTAGGGAGTGCCTGGCATTGTCCAGGAAATTGAAGAAACAAAAAATATGGTGATTTTGATATGGATAGGGTAATTTGGAGTTTTGGGGCTGTGCAGGCATACACGCAGGCACTCACAAACCTAAGGCTCCAGCCTGACCTGTGGAACACCTGACCTTGCCCTGAATCAATTTAGGTGGGTGGGTGGTAATGCTTGGATATGGTTTCTTTGGTCCACCATCTTGATTCAAAATGGTGTTCGTTGTCCAAAAGTAGATGAAGATTACTGCCTCCACTTGGGAGCCTTTGTACTGAGTTGGGGAATGATACCTTCAGAGGCCTCCGAACTGGTGCAAATTGGGCCCATCATGTCAAAAAGTGGGTGAAGTCAAGCCCAAGTCATGTTTTCATGTCTGCCATCTTGATTCAAAATGGTAGTCGGTGTCCCAACAATGACAAAAACCACTGCTCCCCGCCTCAGGAACTCTCAAGCCAAGTTTGAAATTGGCACAGTTTGGACTTGTTGTGCCAGAAATTGTGTGAATTCATACCAAAATCACACTGACTTGATTCAAAATGGTGGCTAGTAACACAATATTGAAGACAACCACTGACCCCCCACCTTGGGATCCCCTGTGCCCAGTTTGGCAAGGACATCTCAAGAGGTGTCTGAACTCACAGAGAACAAACAAACAGCTTTCCAAAATATATAGTAGATTTGTATTTTTATTTAATATCCTGCCTTTCTCTCAGCACAGGACGATTGGAACAGTTTTCTCCAATGTTACCCAGTTGACACCGCCAGGTGCCCTCAAATATAACTTGGATGACTCAAATAAATGATCAGCCAGCTCTCACACTCCCTTCTGAAGTGCTCCATTAAGCAAATGAAATAGAAATGTTTGGCTTTGCTGCCCTTAAAAAAGAAAGAGAAAAAACTTCTTGGAGATTAACTGTGTAATAAAAATTAAATTAAGAGGGCATAAATTTTATACAAGGCATCTAAGTGACAGGCCATTATAATGACAACAATAAACACAGGTCATATTTCTGTTGGCTGTTGTATTACAGTGTGGTGCCACATCAATTTCATTCCCCAGAGAAACAGCCTCTCGTCTCAACATTCTTTTAAGACCCCCCCAAGAGATATGTTTTCTTTCAGCTTGATAGGCTTGTCTGATGTGAAGATGGCAGTAGATGCAGAACACAGGGGGGAATAAGGCTTTAAAGATACGGCAATCCACACTCCATTGCAAATATGGTTGCCAGCATTTATTACAAAGGGCTCCTCTGCCATTAAATGGCCATCATGTTATCTCCATGCCACAAAAAGCTTTGGAGTTCACACAGTCTGGATTTTGAGTACAAAGCTGTATACCTGTAATCCTCTTGTTCAAGCTGTTCGATGGAAAGTTGACGCTGTTTGCGGTTGGGTGTTTTTTGTTTGCTTGTTTTTTTAAAATGAAACATCTTATCTGTTCAGTAAATGAGTTTGCACACTTAATGGGATCGGAGGAATAATCTACAATGTCATCCCATTAGGAATGAGGAGTAAAGCTCCATTTCCCCTCACTTCCCTTCCCCACACAACCTACTCTCTATTTTCGTGTTAGCTGATAAAGACCAGGAGAATGTTCTGCTCTGTTTGTGCCTCATTGGGAGCAAATTAAAAAAAAAAAAACCCACACAAACCCAGACCTAGAAAAACACTCTTCATTCTAAGCATTATTAAACCTGGTCAACACAGAAACCGTCAAAGAACACGCTCTCTTAATGGGGCTGCAAACTTTAATTGATTAATTTGTTAAATTAATCAATTTAAAACCTTTTTGCAGTGCGACCCTATGTGTGTTTACTCTGATGTAGACCCAATGAGCAGGGGTGGAGGAAGGGGGTGCGGTGGGTGTGGACTGCCCCGGGTGTCACCACTGAGGGGGGTGACAAAATGCTGGGTGGAACTCACTGCGGGGCCTGCAGCACGCCTGAGCCATGCATCTCTCCTGGGAGAGACGCAGCGGTTTGGACACGCACAGGCTCCCTGCTACCCAAACGGTCCACCAGCTGCCTCTCCCCCCCAGCTGTAGGGCGGCTGAGTGGGAGGAGGCAGGAAGACTCCAGAGGCTCCATGGTGCACCCCTCCCCATGGGTAGCTTGCCCAACCCCAGGTGCCCGCGCGGCTTTCTCTGCCGCTGCCAGTGAGTTCAATGAGGCTTACTCCCAGGAAAGTGTGTGCAGAACTGCAACCTTACACTATACAATCCTACGCACATTACCTATTCAAAAGGAAGACCTGTTGAATACAAAGATACATGGTGTCAGTGCTCAGAACAGCTGTCTGTAAGCACAGCATGCGCTTAAGCTCTGCTCAAAGCTTTGGGTGAAATCATGGGGCTCAGGTTTGGGTGTGTCAGCTGACATTGCTGCTCGAATTCCTGATCTATGATTGCAGTCATAGGATTGTTGTCTTTCACATGACGGTATATGTTTTGACTCCACAGTGGGAAGTGACGGAGACAGGATGTTTGTGTTGCTGCGTTCCGTGAAGTGGGACTATTGTCCTTTGTTCTTTTTCTCTTTGCTGTCTGATGCTAGGAGAGAGAGGGAGCCATGTTGCAGTGCTCCGTGGGCGTTTATATGTAAATAAAGTAGATTAGCCAATATGCTGAGTTGCTGTGGTCTGTTACGCAAGTTGCACAAACTCTGCGGATCCCTAAGTGTGCCGGTGTCAGTTGGCATCGGTCGCTGTGATGTTCAGGCTGAAGAAAGCTTATGAAGCTCCAGAACGCTCAACCAGGAGGGAGGGAACTTGCCAGTCGGGCATGTGTCTCTGCCAGGGTCCTACTCAAGTGTAGGCTGAACTCCTGACAATTGCATCCCTCTCGTGTCTTTGCATTCATATCCTCAGGTATGCTATATGCTTGTTCATACAGTGCATAGTTGAACTATGAAACTCGCTCCCAGAGGAGGCAGTGATGGCCACCATACTAGACTGCTTTAAAAGGGATTCAACAAATTCATGGAGCAGAGAGTGATTGACAGCTACCAGCCATTATGATGGCTATGTTCTGCCTCCACAGCTGGAGGCAGTAATGCTGGGGGGCGTGGCCTAGCGGTTAGGCATTGGTAGGGGTATTGTTCTATTGTTATGCAGATGATGGGGGGAGGAAGTGCCATCACCTTCCCCCAAAACAAAGGGTAGTCCGGTAAAGGATTCCGGGGGGCGTGGCCTTGTCCTGAGCCTAGGGAGGTGTGGGCCCTCACCACGCCCCCAAGCGGTAACTCCGGGGGGAGTTCCTAGTTGACGTGCCTCAGCAGGACTCCCCCGATCGGTGGTTAACCCTTACCAGACTTCAAGCAAGCGGGCTGAAACCGGTTAGTGTTAGGACCAATGCCTAAGCCAATACCACTCAATTCCTGTAATCAATAAAGTTGTGGCCTAATTTGACCCATTAACTCGAATTCTTGTGTCTCGTGTCTTTATTTCCAAGGGGGGAGGCGGGAACTCGCCATGCAAAACCCAGCTGCTCAAAACCACACGAGGGAAGAGTGCTCTTGTGCTCAGATCCTGTTTGGGGGTTTCCCATAGACATTTGGTCGGCCACTGTGAGAACAGGATGCTTGACTGGGTGGGCCATTGGCCTGATCCAGCAGGCCCTTCTTACATATTTCCCATGAGAGGGGCTCATGGCACAGGCTTTGCCGTAAAGTTGTTGACAGCACTTTCCTGAAGTGGGGGAAGGAAGGAGCCATAAACACAAAGTAAGGAGAAAGAGATGAAGTATTTCCATCATTGTTGTTTTTTTTTAAAAAAACCCCACTGCCTTAAAACATAGCTTTTAGCCGAGGGAGAGGCACTATTAAAGGCAACTCTGTAGGAAGAAGAAGGAATGATAAACATAACAGCAAAATATCACCAAATGTCACTCACGCTTATTGGAGTTAAGAGTGTTATGGAAGTCAAAGATAATGTTTTTTGAAAGGTTTTTCCCAGATTTTATTTTCTCATCTTCAGTCCTAGAGAGCTAAGCTGCTGTTCTTGCCCACTTTGTGCTCAGTTTAGTACAGAGAAGTTTTGGGAAGTTTGCACTAAAGAATGCCAGAACTCCCTCTCCATCCACAGTGCAGCAATTACTTGGGGGCAGTGTTGAAAAGTTTCGAAATTCTCTGTGCTTGATCAGGGGCAGGAAGACAGCTATTTAGCTGAAAGATCAGTTTCACAGTAAAAGTTTTGAGCTTTTAGACATTAAAAATAAGGCGAATAATCTTTCGAAAGGATAACACGGTTTGTTTCAGGAAGGACTTCTGTTGCAATTATCTGGGCCTATATAGTTATTTTGAGCATGTTATGTACATGCATATTTTGGGGCCCGCAATTGACTGTGGTCAAACAGGATTTATTAGGAGGGAATATGTGAACAAAATGGTTGCTTAGGTCTGGTTAGTGCTGCTGAGTCACAATCAGCTGAAAGTGGAATTAAAATTGGAGTGGCATATATTTAACATTATTGACAGAAAAATGTACAGTGGTACCTCAGGTTAAGTACTTAATTCGTCCCAGAGGTTTGTTCTTAACCTGAAACTGTTCTTAACCTGAAGCACCACTTTAGCTAATGGGGCCTCCAGCTGCTGCTGCACCACCGGAGCACAATTTCTGTTCTCATCCTGAAGCAAAGTTCTTAACCCGAGGTACTATTTCTGTGTTAGCGGAGTCTATAACCTGAAGCGTATGTACCCTGAAGCGTATGTAACCCGAGGTACCACTGTATTGGTCGGAATGGGGGGGAATGTTTTAAGAAAAATACAGACATACCTTGGATTACAGATGCTTCAGGTTGCGTAATTTCGGTTTGTGCACCGTGCCAAACCCAGAAGTACCGGAACGGGTTACTTCTGGGTTTCGGTGCTTGTGCATGCGCACAAACACTAAATCACGCTTTGCACATGTGCAGAAGCACCGAATTGCGACCCGCGCGTGCGCAGATGTGGCACTGCAGGTTGCGAATATGCCTCCAGCACGGATCACGTTCACAACCCGAGCGTCCACTGCAACATGTTGTGGTGGGGTTTAAAGCAAAGGGGGTTTTTTTAATGTAGAATTTGGGGTTGAAATTTCAAATGCCCAATGCTCTAGTTTCAAATATGTTACTTTTAGGAGCCGTATACATATTGGACTCTGTTGTGTTATAATTGGGACGAAGGCTTTGCCATGATGGAACAGGATAGATAATTTATGAAGCTTCATAGCATTAAGTATATGGCTCTCAGGTGAACAATGCTGGGTTTAAGAGGCACAGAAGAGGGATTGATTGCTGTCGAAACAATATTGTTTACAGCTCTCTTTCATAAAAACTCCTAATTGATAAGATTACGGCTTGCGTCTTGCCATCCTGGGTTGTATTAAAAGAATTTTTGCATCTACAGCCTGAGAAATAATTACACTACTGTGCACAGTTCAGGGAACCACTGCTAAACCCAACTGTTTTTATACTGGTGCATGTTAAAAACAGAATTCATATTAGGAATGCAGAAACTTGAAATTGTAAATGCAAATATAAATTGAAATATGAATTTGTTTGCATTCTAATTTTAACGGTAGTCCATTCTCAGGCATCTGGGCTGTGGACTCACATCATATTAAAAGGACAAAGCCAGATTCAAAGAAATCCCCTTCTTGAGTGTTCAAGCCCCACTGTATATTAGTCTTCACTCATGTCTATGGCTCACACTGGCCTCCCTTTTGTGTGCGAAAGTGGGTTCTCTTCTCTTCTTCCTTTTTGCTCCTCCAGAGAGAAACCGGCATCCACTCTGTTTTTTCATGTTCAGTTCTTGGCTCCAGCCCACCAAGTCAAATTTCTGTTTTCATCTTGAAAATAAATCCTGCACAATCAAATTAATTTCGAGTCCTGTCAACTGACAGCTTAAAGCATTTCCCTTCACAACGATCTGTCAACATCTTGCCTTGTTATTTTCAGAGAAAAATAGTGGGGAAATGTATGTGAAGATGAGCTGTAAACCCCAGGATTTGGCCAGCCACAGACAAGGCAAAGGGGTCTCTGTGTGATTTACCACTTATTGATCCATGCTCATTTTCCTAACCTTCTCTACAGATGGACAGAACAGTCTCTAAAACAGCTCTATCCTGGTTCTGTCATGAACCTAAAGTTTCTCCCATCATTGCAGAGGTACTGACAAGTCCTTTTGGGATGAGCCACCCAAATAGAAACCCCCATTTAGTGACTGCAGCCTTTACTGGAATCAGCCACCATGCATCAAAAACCACAGGTAGAACTTTTATATGACCCAATGCCATTGCAAATGCAAGGCTTTCTAGTGGAACTGATCCATTTCACATTCTGCAAGTGAACTCATCAAGTGTTGAGCTGTTGAATAATAAGGTCACAAAATATTAAGTGAAGGGTGACTGTGGAATGTATCCTACAGCATACTGTTAATAGGGTTGCCATATTTCAAGAGCTAAAAATCTGGACACAAAAAGTTGTTGAGCTTTGCTTTTTTATGGCAAGCACCTGATAGCCCCGCCAGAGTTGCGCACGCCAGAGCCCAGGTTGCCCATGCTGGTGCCAGAGCCTGAACCAGAGCTGCCCATGCACAATTTTTAAAAAACCCCAAAATCCAGGACATTTGCTTTAAAATTCCCCCCAGATGGGCATGTAGGACTTCCAAAAGAGGACATGTCTGGGAATTCCTGGACGTATGGAAACCCTAGTTTTGAGGACTATCAATTACCAAGCATTTGTTTTATATCTAAGGTAGAATTTATATAGTAAGGCCTCCAAGTAACTGCAGTGGGGAGATGCTATGCAGAGTTGTTTTACTGCAATTCCAACTATGGGTGGCACTGTGTCCAACCGAGGCAGCCAACAGGGCCATCTTAAGCATATCCGGTGCCATGGTTCAAAGATCCCTCTGGCGCCTGCCCCCCCCCATTTCCCAGAGTTGCTCTCCTCCTGCGGAGGCTTGGGAAGGAAGCTGCACGCCTGCCAGCCATATAGTTGGTGGGGCGCAGCCTCTATCCTAAGCCTCTGCGGGGATTGCTCTCCTCCCGCAGAGGCTTGGGAGGCAAGCTGCACGCCCGCCAGCCATATGGTTGGCGGGGCGCAGCTGGCAGGCGTGCAGGGAAAGGGGAGGCCACCAGAAAAGCCGCGCAGCTCCCCCACTCACTGGGGCGCCCGTGAGAAGCCAGCGCCCTGGCGCAAAGCGCCAGTAAGCCCAATAGGAAAGACAGCTCTGTAATGAAATCCCCTCTATACAAGATTGGATCCAAAAGCTGACAGAATATGCCGAATTAGATGGTTTATCAGAAAAAATAAAGAATAAATCAAAACAGGAATTTGTTTCAAAATGGGAGGTTTTCAAAGAATATCTGAAAAATAAATATAGTAGTTTAAATTCTGTTGCAGCATTTGAGGAACTTCAGTAATAGATGCAAGGTAGATATAAGAAATTAGATTTATTAAGAATAAGTTTAATTATGATAAAAGTGTGTATTGGCAATAAGCATTATGAATTTGAAATATGGAATAGACGGGAGGTTGGGTCTTTATTTTTTTTTTATATATATATATAATTTTTTATTAAGGAATTTTCCATAACAACAAAAACATAACAACACAATACAATAAACACAACAAACAAACAAACAAAAACGAAAAACAGGTACAATTTCCGATCTTATTTTCTTATACCTTACTTCTTCAACTTCCTCATACCTCCCTTTTCTGTATTCCAATTTCTAATCATTTATTCAGCAAATCTTCCCTTATTTTAATTTTAATTTAATCTTCCTTATTCTCCTTATCTTATCCATTACTAATAGTAACCATTTATTTTCTAGTCCAACATCATTTCAGTTTTCATTAATTTTATAATATTTCTTTAAATAGTCCTTAAATTTTTTCCATTCTTCTTCCGCTGCTTCTCTTCCCTGGTTTCGGATTCTGCTCGTCATCTCTGCCAGGCCCATGTAGTCAATCACCTTCATCTGCCATTCTTCCAGAGTGGGTAGATCTTGTGTCTTCCAGTACTTCGCAATAAGTATTCTTGCTGCTGTTGTAGCATACATAAAAAAAGTTATATCCGTCTTTAACACTCCCTGGCCGACAATACCCAAGAGAAAGGCCTCTGGTTTCTTAGGGAAGGTATGAGGGAGTGTGAGGGAAGGCCGCTCCCTCCTCAGGCTATTTCCATCTGGCCAGGGGGCGGGGCCCAGACTCACCTTCGCCACGGCTTTAAGAGGCCTCATTGAGGCATTGGGACATCACTGCTGCTGCACCGTGAGTGTGAGGGAAGGCCGCTCCCTCCTCAGGCTATTTCCATCTGGCCAGGGGGCGGGGCCCAGACTCACCTTCGCCACGGCTTTAAGAGGCCTCATTGAGGCATTGGGACATTGCTGCTACTGCACCGTGAGTGTGGGGGAAGGCCGCTCCCTCCTCAGGCTAATCCCATCTGGCCTAGGGGCGGGGCCCAGACTCACCTTCGCCACGGCTTTAAGAGGCCTCATTGAGGCATTGGGACATTGCTGCTGCTGCACCGTGAGTGTGAGGGAAGGCCGCTCCCTCCTCAGGCTATTTCCATCTGGCCAGGGGGCGGGGCCCAGACTCACCTTCGCCACGGCTTTAAGAGGCCTCATTGAGGCATTGGGACATCACTGCTGCTGCACCGTGAGTGTGAGGGAAGGCCGCTCCCTCCTCAGGCTAATCCCATCTGGCCTAGGGGCGGGGCCCAGACTCACCTTCGCCACGGCTTTAAGAGGCCTCATTGAGGCATTGGGACATCACTGCTGCTGCACCGTGAGTGTGAGGGAAGGCCGCTCCCTCCTCAGGCTATTTCCATCTGGCCTAGGGGGCGGGGCCCAGACTCACCTTCGCCACGGCTTTAAGAGGCCTCATTGAGGCATTGGGACATCACTGCTGCTGCACCGTGAGTGTGGGGGAAGGCCGCTCCCTCCTCAGGCTAATCCCATCTGGCCTAGGGGCGGGGCCCAGACTCACCTTCGCCACGGCTTTAAGAGGCCTCACTGAGGCATTGGGACATTGCTGCTGCTGCACCGTGAGTGTGGGGGAAGGCCGCTCCCTCCTCAGGCTATTTCCATCTGGCCAGGGGGCGGGGCCCAGACTCACCTTCGCCACGGCTTTAAGAGGCCTCATTGAGGCATTGGGACATTGCTGCTGCTGCACCGTGAGTGTGAGGGAAGGCCGCTCCCTCCTCAGGCTATTTCCATCTGGCCAGGGGGCGGGGCCCAGACTCACCTTCGCCACGGCTTTAAGAGGCCTCATTGAGGCATTGGGACATTGCTGCTGCTGCACCGTGAGTGTGGGGGAAGGCCGCTCCCTCCTCAGGCTATTTCCATCTGGCCAGGGGGCGGGGCCCAGACTCACCTTCGCCACGGCTTTAAGAGGCCTCACTGAGGCATTGGGACATCACTGCTGCTGCACCGTGAGTGTGAGGGAAGGCCGCTCCCTCCTCAGGCTATTTCCATCTGGCCAGGGGGCGGGGCCCAGACTCACCTTCGCCACGGCTTCAAGAGGCCTCACTGAGGCATTGGGACATTGCTGCTGCTGCACCGTGAGTGTGGGGGAAGGCCGCTCCCTCCTCAGGCTAATCCCATCTGGCCTAGGGGCGGGGCCCAGACTCACCTTCGCCACGGCTTTAAGAGGCCTCACTGAGGCATTGGGACATTGCTGCTGCTGCACCGTGAGTGTGGGGGAAGGCCGCTCCCTCCTCAGGCTAATCCCATCTGGCCTAGGGGCGGGGCCCAGACTCACCTTCGCCACGGCTTTAAGAGGCCTCACTGAGGCATTGGGACATTGCTGCTGCTGCACCGTGAGTGTGGGGGAAGGCCGCTCCCTCCTCAGGCTATTTCCATCTGGCCAGGGGGCGGGGCCCAGACTCACCTTCGCCACGGCTTCAAGAGGCCTCATTGAGGCATTGGGACATCACTGCTGCTGCACCGTGAGTGTGAGGGAAGGCCGCTCCCTCCTCAGGCTATTTCCATCTGGCCAGGGGGCGGGGCCCAGACTCACCTTCGCCACGGCTTCAAGAGGCCTCATTGAGGCATTGGGACATCACTGCTGCTGCACCGTGAGTGTGAGGGAAGGCCGCTCCCTCCTCAGGCTATTTCCATCTGGCCAGGGGGCGGGGCCCAGACTCACCTTCGCCACGGCTTCAAGAGGCCTCACTGAGGCATTGGGACATTGCTGCTGCTGCACCGTGAGTGTGGGGGAAGGCCGCTCCCTCCTCAGGCTAATCCCATCTGGCCTAGGGGCGGGGCCCAGGCTCACCTCTGTGACAGCTTTAAGGACACTGGTGCTGCTGCAGCAAATGTTAAAGATGTTTTTATATATTTTAAGATGTTTTAAAGGTGTTTTTATTGTTTATTCTGTTGTACCACCGTGAATGGTGGTTTTTATCTATGTATTTTTGTTTTGTTCCGTTTTGTTTTGGTTTGGGGTTGGATATTAAGTGGGGTGGGATTGGTTTTGTTTGGGTATAATTGCTTTTGGTTGTTTTGTTTTTCTATTCTGTAAATGGAGGCAAGTATGAGGCTTGGGATTGCTACCGTGGAGGGGCGAGGGAGGTATGGCGGTGGGGGCAGATGTTATAGGCGAAGGGGATCGAGATACAGATATGCTCGTACCCCTTCCAATCTGCGCCCCATCCCGAGGGACGAGGGTAGGGTGAGCAAGGATTACTCACCTCCGTCACTGGTGTTGTGCAATGCCAGGTCTATAGGCAACAAAACCGCCACCCTGCGAGATTTCTTTACCTCGCAGGGGGTCGATCTGGCTTGTGTGACGGAGACCTGGGTGCGTGAAGGGGAAACTGTTAACTTACGAGAGATGGCGCCCCCGGGTTTCTCCGTCCTCCACCAGTCACGGACTGTGGGCCGGGGGGGGGAGGGGTGGCATTATTAATCCGGGAAGATTGTTCTTTCAGGGCTCTACCATCGCCACTGATCCCCGGCATTGAATGTGTTGGCCTAGTGTGGGGCTCTGAGGTGAGCTTGGCTGTCTGGCTGGTGTACCGGCCACCTAGCGCACCAGCAGCCACCCTGTCAGGCCTGCTGGAGGCGGTGGCTGGCTGGGCCTTGGAGTTCCCTAACCTATTGGTATTGGGGGACTTCAACATCCATGCTGATGCCACTCCCTCCTCACAGGCTCTGGACCTGGTGTCTTCCATGGCAACACTAGGGCTCTCCCAGTTTGTTTCGGGCCCCACACATCAAGCAGGCCACACGCTGGACTTGATCTTTGGTGCCGGTATAGATGTGATCATGTCTCCTTTGATGAAAGTGCCATGGTCTGATCACTATGCTCTGAAAGCCAGGATTGACTTTCCACCCCCACCCTGCTTAGGTGGCGAGCCGATTTGGGCTCGCCCGCAGAGGCTGATGGACCCTGATAGATTCCGTCAGGCCTTGCGGGACCTTGCCCCCCCTGGCGACTCATTGACTGAGCTTGTTGAGGGCTGGAATACCCAGCTCCTGGCAGCCATCGATGAGATCGCACCTAAGCGCCCTCTGCGACCCCACAGAAACCGGGCTCCCTGGTTTACCGAGGAGCTTCGGAAAATGAAGCGGGATCTCAGACGGCTAGAGCGAGTATGGCGGGGTGCTCGTGACGGAGCCTCAAGAACATCTTATAGGGTTTTTATGAAAACCTATGAGATGGCAGTGAAGGCCGCTAAGAAGTCTTACTTCTCGGCCTCCATTGCATCCGCTAGCTCTCGCCCGGCGCAATTATTTAGTATAATTAGGTCTCTAACGTCCCTTGAAGGACAGCCAAATTTAAATAACAATCTGACACACAGCTGTGAGGCATTTGCGAGCTTTTTTGCGGAGAAGGTCCTGTTGCTCCGCCATGACCTTCCTGCCAATTTGGACACAATAAATGAACTGGAGGCCCCTCGACTGTCCTCGGGTCCAGTATTGGACCACTTTGACCGGATATCTCCAGCCGATGTGGACAGACTCCTCCAAGCTGGAAAGCCCACCACCTGTCCTCTTGACCCGTGCCCGTCATGGCTGATTAGAGCGTGTCCAGATGAGGTGCGGGCCCCCCTGGGGGATATCATCAATTTGTCCCTTGGCACCGGGATATTCCCAGGGGAACTGAAGGAGGCAGTGGTGCGTCCGCTCTTAAAGAGAACATCATTAGATCCCTTAGATCTGTCCAATTACCGCCCGGTTTCGAATCTCCCATTCCTGGGTAAGGTGATTGAGAGAGCGGTTGCTGAACAGCTTGGTAGGTTTCTGGATGAAACATCGGCTCTCGATCCATTCCAGTCCGGCTTCCGCGCTGGTCATGGGACCGAGACGGCTCTGGTCGCCCTAACAGATGATCTCCGCAGGCAGCTGGATCGAGGCGGGTCAGGGCTGCTGATTCTTTTAGACCTGTCAGCAGCCTTCGACATGGTCGATCACGAACTCCTAGACCACCGCCTTGCCGACGTGGGGATCCAGGGCACAGTCCTCCAATGGCTGCGCTCGTTTCTCTCTGGTCGGGGACAGAGGGTGGCGCTTGGGGGGGAATTGTCATCGCGCCACTCCTTGGTGTGTGGAGTGCCTCAGGGTGCGATTCTCTCCCCGATGCTTTTTAACATCTTTATGCGCCCCCTCGCCCAGCTTGTTCGGAGTTTTGGGCTGGGTTGCCATCAGTATGCCGATGACACCCAACTCTATCTGTTGATGGATGGCCATCCTGACTCGGCCCCAGACACACTGACCAGATGCCTGGAGGCTGTGGCTGGATGGTTACGTGGGAGCCGGTTGAAGTTAAATCCTTCGAAGACAGAGGTCCTCTGGCTGGGACGGGACGATATGGGATTGAGGGGGCAACTCCCATCTCTTGCGGGGGTGCAGTTAGTGCCAGCACCGTCCGTTAAGAGTTTGGGTGTAATCTTCGATACCTCCCTTTCTATGGAGGCGCAGATTACAGCTATAACAAAGGCGGCATTTTTTCATCTCCGCCAAGCTAAGCAGTTGGCCCCTTATCTCTCTCGCCCTGACCTAGCCACTGTGATCCATGCGACGGTCACCTCCAGACTGGATTATTGTAACTCGCTCTACGTGGGGCTGCCCTTGAGACTGACCCAGAAACTCCAGCGGGTGCAGAATGCCGCGGCGAGACTCCTTATGGGGTCTTCGCTGCGAGACCATATTCATCCGGTGCTATATCAGCTGCACTGGCTCCCGGTGGAGTACAGGATCAGGTTTAAGGTGCTGGTTTTAACCTTTAAAGCCCTATACGGCCTAGGACCCTCGTACCTACGGGACCGCCTCTCCTGGTATGCCCCACAAAGAAATCTACGGTCTGCAAATAAAAACATCCTGAAGGTCCCAGGCCTCAGAGAGGTTAGGCTGGCCTCAACTAGAGCCAGGGCCTTCTCGGCTGCGGCTCCAATCTGGTGGAACGCTCTGTCAGAAGAGACTAGGGCCCTGCGGGACTTGACATCTTTCCGCAGGGCCTGCAAGACAGAGTTGTTCCACCAGGCCTTTGGTCAGGGCGCAGCCTGACTCCCTCCTCTGGCAACCTGCACAGAGCTTTGTTTAATGGTTGCCATTAACTTGATTTTAATTAATTTTTATAATGAAATATTTTTAGAATGTTGGTTTATTTGATTGTTTGATTATTTGATTGTTGTTAGCCGCCCTGAGCCCGGCTTCGGCTGGGGAGGGCGGGATATAAATAAAATTTATTATTATTATTATTATTATTATATTTAAATACCTTTTTCAGTTCATTATAGATCATTTCCCAGAATGCCTTAATCTTCGGGCACGTCCACCAGAGGTGAAAGAATGTGCCTTCCTTTTCCTTACATTTCCAACATTTATTATCAGGCAAATGGTAAATCTTTGCAAGCTTGACTGGGGTTATGTACCACCTATAGATCATCTTCATAATATTTTCTCTTAAGGCATTACATGCCGTAAATTTCATCCCGGTGGTCCACAACTTCTCCCAGTCAGCAAACATAATGTTATGACCAATGTCCTGAGCCCATTTAATCATACTTGATTTAACCGTTTCATCCTGTGTATTCCATTTCAGCAGCAAATTATACATTTTTGACAAATTTCTAGTGCTGGATTCTAACAGTTCAGTCTCCAATTTTGATTTTTCCACCTGGAAGCCAATTTTACTGTCCATTTTAAACACTTCATTTATTTGATGATAGTGCAACCAATCTCTCACTTTCCCTTTTAGTTTCTCAAAACTCTGCAATCTCAGTCTGTCCCCTTCCTTTTCCAGAATTTCCCAATATCTTGGCCATTTAGACTCCATATTTAATTTTTTGACTGCCTTAGCTTCCATTGGCGACAACCACCTTGGGGTTTTATTTTCCAACAAATCTTTATATCTAATCCAGACATTTAGTAGTGCTTTTCTGACAATATGGTTTTTAAAACCTTTGTGTGCTTTAACCTTGTCATACCACAAATATGCATGCCACCCAAAGATATTGTTAAAACCTTCTAAATCCAAAATATCTGTATTTTCAAGAAGTAGCCATTCTCTTAGCCAGCAGAAAGCTGCCGCTTCATAGTACAGTTTAAAGTCTGGCAGGGCAAATCCCCCTCTTTCCTTTGCATCCGTTAATATCTTAAATTTTATTCTGGGCTTCTTGCCCTGCCAGACAAATTTAGATATATCTTTTTGCCACTTCTTGAAACAATCCGTCTTATCCATTATTTGCAATGCTTGGAACAAAAACAACATTCTTGGCAATACATTCATTTTTATAACTGCAATTCGACCTAACAAGGAAAGCTTCAAATTTGACCAAATCTCCAAATCTTTTTTCACTTCTATCCAAGTTTTTTCATAATTATCTTTAAATAAGTTCACATTCTTAGCTGTCATATTTATCCCCAAATATTTCACTTTTTTAACCACAGTCAACCCTGTCACATTCTGAAACCTTTCTTTTTCAACCTGTGTTAGATTTTTCTCCAATACCTTAGTCTTTGACTTATTCAATTTAAATCCTGCCACTTGACCAAACTCTT
Source organism: Podarcis raffonei (assembly GCF_027172205.1). Classification (NCBI taxonomy): domain Eukaryota; kingdom Metazoa; phylum Chordata; class Lepidosauria; order Squamata; family Lacertidae; genus Podarcis; species Podarcis raffonei. The sequence continues at coordinate 25,989,801 of NC_070616.1, forward strand.
GAATTATTTCCAAAACTCTTTTCGTACTAGCTTCTGGCTCTTGTAATGTAAGTACCAGGTCATCTGCAAATGCTCTCAATTTATATTGTTTAGCTCCGACCTGAACCCCTTTAACCAACTGGTCCTTCCTAATCATATTTAGCAAAACCTCCAGAACCGATATAAAAAGTAGTGGGGAGATAGGGCACCCCTGACGTGTCCCTTTTTCAATCTTGAACTCTTCTGTAACCACATTATTTACAATTAATTTTGCTTTCTGTTCAGAATATATTGCACCTATACCATTTTCAAACCCTTGGCCTACCCCCATCCCCCGGAGGTTCTTCAGCATAAAACTCCAAGATATATTGTCAAAGGCTTTCTCGGCATCCACAAATATCAAAACTGCCTTAGTGTTTATATTCACTTCCAACTTTTCCAAAATGTCAATTATATTCCTTACGTTGTCCGACAAGTGCCTTTTCGGGAGAAAGCCCGCTTGGTCCCCGTGAATCTCCTCCATCAAAACTCTTTTCAATCTCTTTGCTAAAATATCAGCAAAGATTTTGTAATCCACATTTAGTAACGAGATGGGTCGGTAGTTCTTAAGTTGGGTCTTTTCAGTCTCTGTCTTTGGTATAAGTGTAATGTAGGCCTCCCTCCACGTGTCGGGTGCCCTTCTCCCCTCCATAATCTCATTACAGACTTCCTTCAGGGGATGTAATAACCCTTCCTTCAAAACTTTGTAATATTTGGAAGTCAGTCCATCCGGTCCGGGAGATTTGCCCAGCGTCATACTTTGGATGGCACCTTCTATTTCTTGTGCTGATATCTCCTGGTTCAAAATTGTCTTACTTTCCTGAGAGATCTTTTTCAGCCCATTTTTCTCGAGGAATTGTTGTATATCCGTTTCTTTCTGCGGCCCTTGTGTATACAGTTGTCTAAAGTAGCTCTGAAAACAGTTCCTAATCTCCGCTGGGTTAAATATGTTCTTTCCATCCACTTCTAAGTTTGTTACCGTGTTGAGTTTTTGTCTCTTCTTTATTTGCCAAGCCAATAACTTGCCACATTTATCTGCAGATTCAAAAATCTTTTGTCTCATTTGTTTAATTTTCCATTCTATTTCTTGATTCATCAATTCCATAAATTGTGTTTGGTATAATTTAATTTCTCTTAAAATCTCTTGCGACTTTGGTTTCGATCTTAGTTTCCTTTCCCCTTCTTTTATCTTTTCCAAGATTTTCTCTTTCCTCTCATTTTGACTTCTTTTCTTTAATGTATTTTGTTGTATCAAAAATCCTCTCATCACGGCTTTACTTGCGTCCCATATTATTCTTTTTTCTACTTTAGTCCTCAAGTTGATTTCAAAATAATCTTTCAAAGTTTTTTGGGCCCTCTTGCAAATCTCCTCATCTCCAAGTAAGGTGTCATTCATTCTCCATCTGAAGGAACCAGTTGTTGTTTGCTTCATCACCATCTTTACTGCGTTATGGTCGGAGAAGGTTTTTGGGCAGATTTCCACTTTCTTTATACTCGACGCCATACCGCTAGTCACCCAAATTTGGTCAATCCTTGTCCATGTCATTTTGGCTTCAGAAAAGAAAGTTCCCTCTCTTTCTAATGGGTGTTTTGTTCTCCAAATGTCAATCAAGTCCATATTGTCAGTCATTTCAAAGAAGGTTTTTGGCAGTCTTCCATCTTTTGTAACTACCTGTCTTTGTGATTTGTCCATATTTGTTGAAACTACTCCATTCATGTCTCCCATCATAATTAAGTTGTAATCCATGTAGTCCATCAAAGTCTCATGCAACTTCTTAAAAAATTCAGCTTTCCCCTCATTTGGTGCATAGATTCCCACTATCAAAAACTTTTCTCCTTGAGATTGAATTTCAATTGCCAAATATCTTCCTTGGTCATCTTTAAAAATTTGTTTCGGTTGCAATCTTTCCTTTGCATAGATCACCACTCCTCTCTTTTTTACTCTATCTGAAGATATAAATTCTTGTCCCAATCTTTTATTTATCAATAATTTTCTGTGTGCTCTTGTCACGTGCGTCTCTTGTAAACAAATCAAGTCCAATTGGTCTTTCCTTAAGGCATGAAATATATTTTTCCTTTTTCTGGGGATATTTAGTCCATTACAATTCCAGGTTAGAAGTTGCAGAGCCATGATGGGGCTATTTACTCTTTCCTCCTACAGCTCCTAATTGTTGTTCCTCTTTTGTCGGTGATTCCGTATCCGTATCTAGTGGTCCCTTGCTTGAAGGATGCCCTTGTCCCGGAAACGCCTCCTTCTGTAGGTCTTCTTCGTGTTCTCCTAAAAACTTGTCTTTATCACTCACTGTCTTTATTCTTCTTTTCTTCCCCTTGTATTTAAAAGACAAGCCTTGAGGAAACTCCCACCTGAATGGTATGTAGTTCCTTTTCAGCAGTATCACCAAGTCCTTGTAAAGGCCTCTTGCATCTAGAATATTTTTGGGAATATCTTTAAAAATCTCAATGTGAAAATCTTCAATTTGAAGGGTTGTTTGGTAGTGCAGGTTCAGTATTTTATCTCTCTCCTCCTTTGATCTCAAAGTTATTAAACAGTCTCTGGGTTTGTTCTTCCTCTGCCTTGTTCCCAGTCTGAATGCGCTCTCTATCTTGAATTCTTCCTTGTCCAGCTCCTGCTTCCAAAAGTCAGAAAATTCTTTTGTCAAAAAGTCCACCAAGTTATCTCCTTCCTTTTCCGGCACAAGTCTGATCCTTAAGTTCCTCTCCTTCCGTTGCATATCCTGCATAGAAAGTGCCAAATCATGCTCATCTAGTTTCTTAAACACCGGTGGAAACTTTTCCACAGCAGCCGTTGCAATTTCTTTAGCTTCCTCAGCTATCTGTCGTGTAGTAGATGATTCCTCCAATAATTTCCCAATTGCTTCTGCATTAGAATTCACTTTATTTCCAAGGTCAGTTATACTTTTTGTATTTAAATCAATTTTCCCCGAAATTTCTTCAATTTTCTTATTTGTTTCAGCAACTTGTACTTTAGTTTCTGCTCCTTGCTTTTTTAGTTCCTCCAAAGAGTCATTAATTTTCCCCAATACTTTAGCAAGTGCTTCTTCTGAAAACATAGTTTTCACTTTTGTCTTTGGGACAGCTGCAGTTCCAGAGGCTCCTGATACAGAAGCCCTTCTTTGCATAGAAAGATCAACTTTGTATTGTCTGCCAGATCTCAGAGTTGTTTCTTGTGAATCCTCTTTCTCTTTACCATCTGCCATAACAAAATCTTTCACTCAAGGTCATTCCCACACTCTTGAGCTGTCAAGCAAAAGTTCTCAAGTTTTAAAGTCCACTTGTTGCTGAAACTATTCACAAGTCCTCTATAGGGCGCAGAACAAATTCTTTGCCTTCAAATCAGTCCCACACTTTCCATAAAAAGAAAAAAAAAACAAAAGCCCTCCGAATCTTCAAAGTCCCTTTCAAGTATTTTTAAAAGATCCAAATCAATAGTGTCCTGCGTATAACTTTACAGTGCAACAAAGAAGAATGTTTCTAAGTTGAGAGTAACCAAAGTCAATATCTCAGTTACTTTTTTACCTTCATGTAGCCACAGTCCTTAGCCGGTTTCCTTTTCTCCGGCAGTCCGATCCCAGGTTTAAGAGCAGCGGTAAACAGTCCAAATTCTTTTTTAAACAGGCAGGAAGATACTGTAAAATTTTCTTTCCCCCCCCTCCTGCCTTCGGGGAGGGAGCTCTCTTTACTTTGGTGATGGATTCCTTAATTCCCACGCTCCTTTCAAAAGTTACAGCTTGAATGCCTTTTGCTTTGATCTTGCTACAGAACGGAAAGCAGACTTCCTTTTTAGTGCTTGTCCGTCTCGGTGCCCAATTTCTTTAATTTTAGCGTCCAATTAATCTTTAAAGTTTAATCCTACTCACGGAAAGTTGTTTCTTATTAGTCCAATTCTCAGGAAGAAATCAGCGCTCTCCGCTAATGGCGACGCGGCTTCACTTCGCAGGCTGGGTGAAAGCGACTCTCAGCACCGCTCCACACACCCTCCGCTGTTCCGTAGCCTTTAAAAAGGCTCCTTCACAGCGTCAGGGGGGGGCGCAAAGGTGCCCGCCGAGTCTCCGGTTCACAGGCTACGCGCCTGTGATTTTTGAGGGTCCCCGCTCCGCCGTAGCTGCCGGACCCGAACCCACGAAGCAGATCTCTCTCGGGAGCTCCGGGAGAAATCCGCCATTAAGCGCTGGCGCTGACCGGAAGTCTGGGAGGTTGGGTCTTTAGTGTTAAGACCAATAGATGTTTTATTGTTTGCTAAGAAAATTATGTGTCTATGGTTATTCTTGTGTGTAATTTGGTATTTGTCGTTTTTTCTTTCTTTTTTCTTGTTGTAGCAATAAAAAACTTTATTTAAAGAAAAAAAAGGAAAGACGGCTCTGGCAGTCAATCACGCTGCCCTTCTAGACAGTTCTTGTTCGCAGTAAAGTTGTTCCTCTTTTAAGCCTCCATGTTGGCCTGGCCTCTACTCTAAAACAGGCAAACAGTCACCAGGCATCTGCCAGGGCTGAAACTCCACCAGGCGTGAGGGCACTCAAAAAGCCCTCCCACTCAGAGCTGCTCCTCCTCTTCAGTGTGTTCACCTGCATCTTGTTTTGGTCTAGGCAATGATGGTGGTGCAGTAGGCAAAGGAGAAGGCTTGCTTCTGGCTGGCTGGGTGACCAGTAATGAAGTAGTAGGAATGATGAAGAAGAGAAGCAGCAAAACAGCAAGACCACCTGGTAATCATAGTGGTGAGGAGGTAGATTCACCACTACAGAAGAGGGGGCACATGGAGAATATCTTGTCCGAGGGACCTTCCAAAGCTTGTAACTGATACTGTGGGTACTGTAGATAATGTTTCTCCTGAACCTCAAAATAAACTTCTCCCCCCCCCACATCCTATAGTAGCAAACCCCATAGCAAAAATATCACCTTTACCATGTTTACTTTTATTCCAAGAAGAAATATATCTACTCAAAGAGGCCTCCAGTAGTGATGAAAACAGAAGTACATGACAAAATCAACAAACAAAACATCAATGCATTTTAGTACTATAAACATAACAACAGTCAGTGAATAACAGCTGAAAAAAATCCATTCAGTAAATGCAATATAACTTATCAATAAGCATAACATCCTTAATTACATATCCACATAGTCCTTAAATATTGAGATTGTAATTTGTCAAGAAGCCAAGATTTGGGTAGGAGGAGTAGAGTGAAAACAGCCCAGGATGGAGGATGAGTGGTGTGTGTGTGTGTGTGTGTGTGTGTTTCCTCTTGAATAGAGGAATAGAAGATTGGGAAGCCTACAATGCTCACATACATAAGGCAATAACTGATTAAAGCTTTAGAGTATTTTCCATTTTGTCACATTTCTCTCTATTGATTTTCTCAGGCAGCAAACACACCGCTTTGGGAATGCCATTAATTACAAATTGATTTGCTTCGTGAAAATCAGTGAGGAGTGCTTGTGAATTTCAGCAGTCCCTCCCCAGCTTTTTGTCTTCAGTTTATCCCAAAACATTAAGCCCAAAGAAGGCAAGAGATCTATGCTCCTCCACCCCTAAAACAATTCAGAGCTTTCTAATGCCTACAGCATCTTTGACATAAACCACTTTTCTCCTGTATGTAGGTATGTCACTAACCTCCTCAGTTCTTTGGATGGGTCCTGGATCTCATTGGGAGGCCCCATTATGGTGTCAAAGGTCACACCATCACACTAGCCCCCTGTGCTACAGCAACAGTCCATTTTCTGCAGTTGCCCAAAGCTATCAGACTCCAATAAGTCCAACAGCCCAACTGAGTATCTGCCCCACTCAAAAGCAGATTGTTCTCCTCTATTGATGGCCAAGAGTTGATCTATCAACTACTCAGACACCTTCCTCATTTATAATTGCCGGAAAACACAAACCGAGAAGAGCCAACACATGAGACAACAGGAATCCCTCTGTCTCCCCTCTGGGATCCCAGAAAGATTGTACCATGTTGAGATCAAATGCCATGGCTTAGCCCAAGCACACAGTTAATACTCTTCTGCTTTGTTCCTCCAGTGTTCCTCATTTGTTTCTCCCAAAGAAACCTCATGAACTAGTTTGCATGAAATTCTAACCTAGGTTCTTCATGGAACTCTGCAAGAACACAAAATTAGCAGCCCTCGGGAAGAACCAGGGCAATAACAGTTCCAGCAGGATTGTGTCCCAAAGTCACTTTTATAGATTTTGGGGAGGTGCTGCCTGATGCCTGACCCCTTCAGCTGCACCTAAGCAATTCCTGGTACAGCAGCAGTTGTAGACAAGCTGCCAAAGATCCTGGTAACTGTAGTTTGCTAAGGCTGCTGAGTTCACAGTGCCCAGTATCCCTAGCAAGGTGCAGTTCCTGGGATTCTCTATGACTGTTAAAGTGGTGTAAGTGTGTTTTATATGTAGGCTACGGATGTGACCTGTATCTCTTTACCCTGGCCTGTTACCAGGGAATACACTGATCCTTGTGGGTTTACCTTTCTGGCTTGCCTTACGGCCCAATAACTCTGCTTCCTCCATATTGTGTTCCCGTGTCCGCCTGCCTTCTTTCAGAGCTATCCGTAGCTTCCAGAAGCACAGCCAGCTTGCACATTCCTGGAATTAAGAAGGAATAAGCAAGGTTCCATTGAACAACCTGGGCTGGAAGCTAGAAGTTTCACCCGTTTCCACCTTTACTCCATCTCCTTATTACAATATGCATGAGGTTCCGTTGCATTCCCTCCTCAGCTATGCATACTGACGTCAATGTGGTTTTAATATAGGGTGGCAGCACAAATACCCTCCAAGGGGGGAAAGTATCTTCTAATCTTTTGACTGCTGCAAGCTATTGCTGAAAATATAATCTCACAGCTGGGCTAAGTCTTAAACATGCCAACCTCTGCCACAGGAGAGGGGCCTCCGTAACAGAGCACAACATCTGGTTCTGCTTTTATGAGGCTGAGCATACCTGCTCACTTGGCACATGCTGTTGAAACAGCTTTACTAAGCCAATCGCTATTTGCATTGCAAAACACCAACTGTTCCCGACCTTTACTCACATTTTCCACTGAAGCAAGGTTGGATGGGGAGGAATCAGGTGGTCCATAAAAAGGGGATTCATTTGTCTTCCACCCCCAGGTAGGCAATACAAATTCTTCATCAAGATAGATTACATGGATTTGCTCATTTAGGCTTGCAATCCAAATTTCACTTGGCATCTCATTGGTTAGTCTGGGAGGGCACATTATGGGCATGATGGAGCTGAAATGAATAATTTTCAAGGCCTTTTTATGTCAATGGGAATTAGGCATGGTCTTAAAACCCTCCAGAATCCCACAATTTGATCATGCTTGTAACACCCCATTTCCCATACCAAGCTTCTCTGCCTGAGGTACCTTGCCCTTCATGAGTACACATTGCTTAAGGCTTTGCACTCATGCACTCTAATGTATTCATGCACTCTGCATTAGAGGTGGGAGCAAAATGTCTTCACCTTGCATTTTAACACCAGCCTACCAAATCAATATGTTAATGAATTTCACACTTCCTTGAATTTTTGCAGTGCAGTCCTGCAGCCACAAAACACATACTACAATGAACAGTGAACAGTGCACACAAAAATGCACATATCAGTGAAAATGCACAAAAGTGGGAAATGCTGCTTTAAAAATGCATGTATCCAAGGCAAGGTTGAGTTCAAAAATGTGTACATCCCAAGAAATGCACAGGAACTGCATAAATTGGGCTGAAACAAACTTTAGATACAAGAGAGAGAGAGAAACTTAGAGGAACTTAAATTGACACAATCACCCCTCACTACACTCCTCATGTCCTCCGTTCATTTAAAAGCTAAAGGAGATTTGGACAAAGATATACAAGAAAAACTAAATTGCTTTACAATGTACCATCAACAGCTCAAAACAGATCTCAGCAGCTGTGATGAGTGCAATGGCAGACAGTGCACACTGCATGGTGCTTTAGTGTTTATGTGCATGCCTTACAGAATCATAGAACTGTAGAGTTAGAAGGGAGCCCAAGGATCATCTAGTCCAACCCTGCAATGCAGGAATCACAGCGAAAGAATCCCTGACAGATGACTACCCAACCTCAGTTTAAAAACATCCAATGAAGGTGTTTGTGAACATGCATTTACCTGTACATAGATAAAGGTAAAGGGACCCCTGACCATTAGGTCCAGTCATGGCCGACTCTGGGGTTGCGGCGCTCATCTCGCTTTATTGGCCAAGGGAGCCGGTGTACAGGTCATGTGGCCAGCATGACTAAGCCGCTTCTGGCGAACCAGAGCAGCACACGGAACCGCCGTTTACCTTCCCGCTGGAGCGGTACCTATTGATCTACTTGCACTTTGACGTGCTTTCAAACTGCTAGGTTGGCAGGAGCAGGGACCAAGCAACGGGAGCTCACCCCGTCATGGGGATTCGAACCGCCGACCTTCTGATTGGCAAGTCCTAGGCTCTGTTGTTTAACCCACAGTGCCACCCGTGTCCCTGATAGATAGGCACTAACTAAAAGGTGTTCCCAGTCCACTTTCAGATGTTTAACTTCTAGAGCTCCTGGGGAAAGGAGTTGAACCCTGAAGAATGACCATTCCAGCAGCTCACACCACCAAAGGCACTCATACAAGCTAAGTGGGTGCTAGTGATTTGCCAGGAACAGGGACCAAATCTAGAGACTGTCCCTTGAAAATAAGGACAATTGGGGATTATTGTTACCTCTTTCATTGAAGTTAATGGGACTGAAAAATGAGGAAAGTGTGTTAGGCATGGTGATGTGACCTCTCTGTTGTGACTGATCCTGCCTCTCCATGTGAATTTTTGAAATATTTATGAAATGGATCAGGACCATTACAGTGTGAGCCTCCAAGCCAAGTCAATGACCTTGTTGCCTGCTGAGGTCATGGAACATTGTGGTCCTAGAAAATGTGCCATGTACTTACTACAAAAGATAAAAAGGAAAGTGAGGGTCATACCAATAAGTTGGGAAGAGAAATGGGACAAGAAGTCCCCTCAAAAAAATAAGGTTTTCAGGAACCACCACTTCCTTAAATAAAAATGCCATTAAGCTTTTGATACTCCAGCAGTTTGGAAAAACGATTGACCAGTTGTAGCAGTGAGGGGGAAAGCCTTAATAATTAATTGATGGTTTTAAGCAAAAAATACAGTATCAGTAATAGAGCCTCATAAACACTTCTTTTGGGCAGTTGGAAACGATTAATTTTCATGATTCTTCAGACCGCAAGACAGGAAAGTAATAGTTTGAGTCGTGTGTGATGAAATCTAATGTTGTGGTATAATTTTTTCTCCTATCGATTGGGCACCAACCTATCTGAGGTGATTTATAGGGAAAAATGGGAAAAGGAACTTGCTGCAGTTTTGCGAGGGCTAGTTAAGTTTATGTGCTGTACTGGTGTTCAGAGTTAATAGATTTTAAATTACAGTGTATGTAACCTAACACACACAGGTATGCCTCGGATTGTGATTAAGGGTGAGAGGCGCAGTGAGAGGAAATTAACTCTCAAACCTCTGCAAGGTCTTACAAATATTTTCTGAGGAAATTTAAAGCCAAAAGTACAGTTTGTCTTAGTCCTTGGCATATGTGCTTTTGCTAATTAAGAATCCTAAAATACCGTACACAATATTATCATGAATGTAACGTAACTCCTCTGGAGGTGACAGGCTACAGACTGCTGGAGGTTGCTTAGGCCTTTTGATACAGATGGAGTTGAAAGCCAGCCAGGAAGTAGATTCTCTAAGACCTAGCCCCCATGTTCTTCTGAGGAGATTTTTGTGGGCGAAGCAGCTTTCTAACAAATGACTTGAACCATGGTTTGCTAAAAGAGACTAGAAAAGAAACAGCTGCTGGTGCTTTAGCGGGCCACAGCTTATAGCTTCTGTCATGAGACCTGTGTTTCCTTTCTTGAAACAGAGTGACAACCCATTCTTCCCTCAGATTCTGTTCTCAGAATTTAATGTTTTATTGATATTATGTTGTGTGCCAGTCTCTGGTACATTACATCAAAGAGGTGACCCATCAATATTTATTTCTAATAACAGAATAATTTTACTCAGAACATGGAGACGAGGCCTTAGAGGCACTGTTTCCTGACTGGTTCTCAGGGGTGTCTATGTATATCAGAGGGCTTCGTAGAAGCTAGTTTCCACTGGTTTGTCCTCTTCAGAAGGATAACATGAAGCAATTTAGTTCACTTCTTATTAATGCAGAGCCTGTAATCCAGGGACAGGGAACCTGTGACCCTTAAAATGTAGCTGGACTTGACCATGCTGACTGGGGCTGATGGTAGTTGAAGTCCCAATGGCATGTGGAGTGCCACAGGTTAGCTACAGATGGAATCCCTTCATAATCTTCTTTCTTAGGTATCCAAGGGAGGTATTCAACTTTGCGACAGCAATAGCAATCCATCCTCCATTAAATTCAAACCCTACCTGGCATGTTAAAATCCATTATATTTGTTGGTTTGTTCATTTTAAAAAGCTTATAGGTTGCCAGCCCGTTCAGAACTCTCAACAGGTTTTTAAAATGACAAAATACAATTTTTAAAATTTAAATACAATTTAAATTTAAAAATCACAGGCAGAATAAAACAACAAAGTAAGATTCACTTGAGTCAATAAAACCATCAGCTCAGAACCAGGTGGTTCACATTCTAGAAGACCTGCCCAAATAAAAATGTGTTATCCTAGCACTGAAAGAAAGTATGAATTTGTCACTGGATCAGACTCCCAGAGGAGAATGCTCTGTATACCCCAACTGAAAAAAAAAACCCCTCTCTTCAGATACAATCCACCTAACTTCAGATGGCAGAGAAATCCAAAGGAGAGACTCTGAGGATGACAGTGAGATTTGGGTAGGCTCATGTTTGAGAAGACAGTTCTTCAGGTCATCAAGCCATTTAGGGCTATAAAATGATTGCCTCTGGATTGTGTCATGAATTCTTCAATAGAAATTTCTTCCTATATATATAAAAATGTAAAGCCCTCATCACATAGCCCTCATTGAAGGATTTGTGGTGCTGACTCACAATCCTGGGCTTGCATGACGTCAGGTGGGGTAGAGGAGCAAAAGAGAAACATAGGCAGAAGTTTAAGTAGCACAGGGATGGGAAAAACTTAGAGGGAAATGGCAGTTTAAACAACGGCAAAGGTCAAGTACATTCATACAATGGAATATTTGAGACGCAAAGGTCTAGGAGGTTAATGTGGGGGATGAGGCAGGTGGGTTGTTGAGCAGATCGAGGAGAGGTGCAGCCCCCAATCTTAAATGGAAATTTAAGAACTGGTGAGGTACATTCCCTTCAGCCTCTTTGAGTTACTTAGAGTTACTTACAACAGTGTTCTGTGCAAATTGTCATTTCCAATAAGTTTTCACAGGCAGCCCCGTGTGTGAAATGCATTGCAGTAGTCTAAAGATGTCTCATGCCCTACAGAGGCTGCCAAAGAACTGGCATTTCAGAGTCTGAACCCCATTGCTCCTTCTGACAAGGAAACCCCAGTCCAGTCATTTAAGAATTTGCTCCCCTTTATGTTATGCCTCCCCAAGCTAGCCGCTTAATCAGCTCTATCTGGAGAGATTGGCTTAAGCTTTATGTTTTTCTTTCCCTCCAGGGGCTGAAAAGGTTGATGCAGACCGATCAGCAACTTGATTTATGGGGACATTGTTAGCATGAGAGTCTTCTGCGCTTTATCTCTGTCATGATCCCAGATCTAATGCCGGGGAGTTTGCTCACTTGGCAGCTAGGCTGAGCTCGATGGCCTGATTTCTTCATCATGGTTGCCAGGTCTGCAAGCATTTATCATGGCGCCGTGGAGACATCCTTATCTATGGAACAACTTATCTATAGAACAGGGACTGAATCGAGGGTCAGCAGCAGTCCAGAGAAGGTTGGCATCCCTGATCCAACTTTTTGGATAGAAATATCTCATAACCCAATGGAAAATCATGTGAGAAGAGTGGACACACAAACAAGAGAGAGAGAGAGAGAGATTTAAGATGCAGTGAAGGGGAGATGGTAGATTTGGCTTACAATAATGGCAGCCAATGTGGTATTTTAGAGGATTTAAAAGCACACCAGCTGCTTATTAGGGCTACATCAGGGAGCGAACACCTTCCAAATTGTGGTGGTGGCCATGTGCATGGTCATATGCCCCCACTGCCCCTATTTTCTCAAACCTGGACATGCCATAAGTGTTGTTAGCAGTCCTTTTGATTGCCCCTCTATCAAGTTCCACAGTACCAGTGCAAGATTCAATAGGAAGACATGTAAATCCCATGGAGGTGTCCAGTAAGATTGCCAAGGGGTCCAGAGATGGAAGGAAGAAACAACCCAGACCAGAGAAGAATGGCAAACCAAGTTGATAGACTATGCCGAAATGGCAAATTTAAGTGGGAAACTCAGAAATCAAGAAGACAGAACTTTAAAAAAAAAGAATGGGAAAAGTTTATGATTTACTTACGAGACCACTGGAAGGAAGTTAAAACATTGGTAGGATTTTAATTACACTTGTAAAGAAACAGAAAGTATGGATAATTTAGAAGGATAGACATTTGGATAAATATTGATATGCAGTTGTAAATATTATCATCAGGACCCATGGAAGGGATGGGGGCAAGTCAGGAGATTCAGAGAAATCTCGATATTTGGACTGTGAATATTGTTGTTTGTAATATATATTATTTAAAATCAAATAAAATTTATACACACACACAGTGGTACCTCGGGTTACAGACGCTTCAGGTTATGTGATTTCGGGTTGCACACCGCGCCGAACCCGGAAATACCGGAACGGGTTACTTCTGGGTTTCGGTGCTCGCGCATGAGCAGAAGTGCTAAATCGCACTTTGCGCATGCGCAGAAGCACCGAATTGCGACCTGCACGTGCGCAGACGTGCCGCTGAGGGTTGCAAACGTGCCTCCCACACGGATCACGTTCACAACCTGAGGTTCCACTGTGTATGTGTGTGTGATTGTCAAGGGGCCAAAGTGTGGGGCGGAGGAAAGAAGGGGAGAAGGGGGCATTAACATACCTGTGAAATAAGGAATTTTGTTCTTATTAGTGAGCTATTGTCTGTTCTCTTCACATATGCTACCTTTCCATAATGCTGGCAAGACATTGACAGCTTCCTGGGCTCAAGCTGACATAGTAGTGTTAGCCTCCAGTACTCAGGTGCTGGTAGCTAAACAGCCAGTAATTTTTAGGCACCAATGCCTCAGGGCACCTGGCTTTTTTTTCCTTTTCTTTTTTTTACCTCCAGCACCAGCAGCAATGCCGTGTGATCCATCCCAGCGCAAGCCTTCAGCAACTGAAGCTGGCATCTGTCTTGGCAATGGCACATGTCTCCTGCAGAAGGGAAGAGCCCCTAACTGGTGCCAAAGTTCAGAAAATAATTCCTGATGAAGCGTCCGTGGTGTCTCCCTGCCAGCTGTCTAATCCATGAAGTTGTCAGAAGGACTTGAAATAAACCAACCTGCAGACACATTGTGTGTGTGTGTGTGTGTGTGTGTGTGTGTGTGTGTGTGTGTGTATTTGTGTGTGTATGTTTGATAATGGAGTGATGGATCTTGGGGACCTGGTGATCTCTAAAAAAAATTAGACTCGTGCTTTGGAGAGCTGCCTGCAAACAAAACTGAAGGATAAGGCTCAAAAAGCCCTTTCCACTAATCTTCAGCAGAACAATTGCAGATGTGTCTATTCATCCATTCCATACAAGAGACTCACGATCCTTCCCCACAAGCCCCATAATAGGTGCAAAGGACTGTTAAGTAAGTGGACCAGAACTGATTGAGCTGGCTAGCAGTATGTTTGGCCTTCATGTGTGTTACACTGCAATGGCAACCATGACATGCAGCTATATGATGTATTGGTGGTTACATTATGATGAGGCATTCTGAATGAGTGTGGCTAGCATCCTATTGTTTGCAATGAGACAAACCAAATTTCCAGTTTTGGTTACACTGGTTGCCATATGTCTGGAATTTCCCGGACATAGCTGGCAATCGGCCATCGGAAACGGTGTCCTGGCAGAAATTGCTTAAACACCCTGGAAAATCTGCCAAAGAAACGCTTTGTTCTGTTTTTTTTCTGTCTGGATTTCCACTTTTTTAAAACATGGCAACCCTAGTTACAGTGTATGGCACACCTTGCAAGACTCGCTTGGGGGACTTCCAGTGTGGTGTAGTGGTTAAGAGCGGTAGATTCGTAATCTGGGGAACCAGGTTCGCGTCTCCGCTCCTCCACATGCAGCTGCTGCGTGACCTTGGGCTAGTCACACTTCTTTGAAGTCTCTCAGCCCCACTCACCTCACAGAGTGTTTGTTGTTGGGGAGGAAGGGAAAGGAGAATGTTAGCTGCTTTGAGACTCCTTCGGTAGTGATAAAGCAGAATATCAAATCCAAACTCTTCTTCTTCTCTCAGTGGCTGCAGCTCTGCCTTCAAGGCAGGTGAAGCAGGGGTTCAACACCCACCCACCCCTGGCTCTGCTAGGATTTGCCAAGAAGGTGCAATGGGATGCCTGAGGAGTACCACTGCAGTCTGAGGGACTCAAGGGTGGGGAAAAGAGCCCATTTTGGCCCCAAAAGGATGACACAGTGAGAGTCTTAGAGTATGGGGGACAGTGACATGGACACTCTCCAACCCTGAACAATTAAATATGTGCCATGGGGACAGAGGTAGGAAATGCAATGTCTCCTGACTTGGACCCAGCTTATGCCCACCTTCAGATAATCACGGTTTGAGCTACTTTGCTGCTTAGGTATTAAATGTGTGCCCTTAGTTAGATCAGTATCACCTGCATTTCCTCTTTAGAGTGGACGTGAGTGCAAATGTAACTTCAAACCTGATCTCCTGCCTTCCTACTTTGAAAAATTGATGTTGTCTATTTCCTTGTCAAGTTAACCTCCCCCCCACCCCCAAAGTTGCCAGCTAATTTTGCCTGACATGAAGTTGGAGACCAATTTGGAAGTTACACCTCGAGCAAAATTGCCAGGGAAGTTTTAAAGGAAACAAATAATTTTCGTAAGACCAACAAAGTATCTTAAGGGGCATTCCACATTAAAAACAAAACCGAACCCAAGTAGTTAAGGCAAATTGTTCAAGGGGTGAACTTTGCATGATGCATCAAAGCTTCAGCTGCCCTGAAAGCTTTTCATCTTATGAAATGAGACGATTTTATTAACTCTAAGCTGCGGAGGTACATCACGTCTAAGGTCTTGCAAACAAACTTAGGACAACTCTACATATAAACTGTTTGCATTTGGCACCGTTGCTTAGTTTGGAGCTTTCTCATTAAGTTTGTTTTATTTATTGCATATACCACCTTTCTGTCAAGGCACCCAATGTGGTGGAGGTAGGTCTATCCAAGTTTACATTAAAGCATGCAGATGGTTCTCGTGGTAGAATAGGTGAGTAAGGAATTAGATACATAATTCACTTGTACTGAGGGGAGAGAAGTTTGCAAAACACTAACATTAAAGCCTTCTCTTTTGTTTTGAGAATTCATTTTGATTTTGTATCTGAATGGACATTTAACGCCGGTTCCCATAGCTACATGAGCCGAAAAAAGGAGAAGAAAGATAAAGTCATTGGAAGTGCTATAAAGCTGGCATCAAAGAAAATATCAAGATGAAAGATAAAAAACGGGGCAGAGAAGTAAACAAGCATTGATGCCCCATTTAGCTCCATGAGCCCGCCTGCAAATGGCATTGCAGTGGGAAATAATTCAAGAAGGAGACAAGCAGCTTTGCTATATTTTATCCCATGAAGAGATCAAGTTGTTTTGTGTGTGTGTGTGTTTTAAAAAAGAATTTGGTTTCTCTTGAGGCATATGGTATAAGGGCTTGTATGAAATGGCCCTCTGCACAAGTTCAGAAACATCCTTCTTTACTGGAATGAGCCATTATATTGAAGAAGTGTCAGTATTGACAAATTTTGTCTTTCCTTACTTTCTCCTAAGGTTTGTTACACCACAGATTTCTTGAGACATAAACAAAGGTGCAGACAAAAGTTAAAGAAACACAGCTTTCACCATTGTACTGCTGCAATGGTTTAAGGAAAATGACTGGAGGATGGGACATGGCAGAGCTGGAATTGACACCTGAGATGTATGTTTCAGAACCCACCCTATTCCTGTGACCACTGGTGGAGGAAGAGGAGTGCAGGGGGAGCATACCGCCCCTGGCAGTGCGATCCCAAAGAGGTGCCATCGCGGCTGTCCCACCTGCGCTGGGCAGCACACCCCTGTATAATAATAACACACGACAGTTGTGAATGCCAGTGTGCCCACCAGTACTTCCAACATCACCAGTGAAAGGTCTCTGTATATATATATCTAATCAAAAGCCCACAATGCACAACAGATTGTCTGCTGCTCCTTTTCAGTTTCTGTTTTCATTGGCTCAGCCTTTCCAACACTTAATATGCCCCCTCAGACATGTCCACATTTCACTGGATACCAGAGCTGGACACCCACTTTCCCATTATTTCTGAACAGAAGTCAGGTGCAAAAAGCTTTTCTCCATGAGTAAGCATGGTGGTGGCTGATGCAGGTGCCTTTTTTCCATTGATGAGGTTGCTGGTGGTGGTATACACCTGCACTTTTTTGTGTTCCTGCCTCTTTTTCTGCTCATTTAGCTATGGCAGCCATTTTGTATTAGGCCATGCCCCAGTGGCAGCCATTTTGTGTTATACAGCACAACGCATAGCAACCATTTTATGACCAGTACCTGTGGAACTCCTTCATGCACTCAAACATTACTCTGACCAAAATCAGGACTTTTTTATTAGGAATTGTAGGTACCGACATTCCAAAGGAACAGAAAAGACTTTTTATGTATGCGACAACAGTTATTAGCCCAAAGATGGAAAGAAGACAAAGGTCAGAAAGGAATGGCAAACCAAGCTGTTGGACTATGCCAAAATGGCAAAACTGACCAAAAAGCTCAGGAACCAAGAAGACAAAAACTTTAAGAAAGTATGAGGGGAAATTGCAATTTATTTAGGAGACCACTGTAAGCAGTCAAAAACATTAGCAGGATTTTAATAACACTTGTAATGTAACAAATACTGTGGATAATATGGAGAGATACAATATATGGACTGTGAAATAAAATGCAGTTTAAGATGTTGACAATAGGACCCACGGGGGGGGGGGAGCCAGGAGATTCAGAGAAATATCTATATATGGTTATGTATTTGATATTGTTATAACTTTTTTGTTTGTAAAATCAAATAATTTTTTTAAAAAAAAGAAGAAGAAGAATCAGACGCCTGAATGGCTTCCATGATTCTGGTATGTCCCGGGAAAATCAGGACAGTTGAAGGGTGTGCTTCCATTCCAAAGGTGCTCGCTGGCCTCAAAAAGTTGGTGAATGCTATGACAGAGGTTTATAAAATTATGCATAATACTAAAACTCAGGGTCATCCAATACTTGAACTTGGGGCCATCCTTGAATGGCAGGAAGTTCAGGCCAGACAAAGGGAAGAGACGGCTTAATGCAGCCCATCATTGATTTGTGGAACTCTCTGCCAGTGGCTTAGATCTGGAGCGGAAAGAAGAGTTATTGCCATCTGTTAAATCTCTGGGTAATTTGTAGGAAATGAGCAAGAATGTCTGACTGCCAGTGGTTTAACAACAACAGCAAAATAATGACTCCCCCTCCCCCTAAATTGTACTGCTGAAATGAGGGAATCTGGAGATGACAAGGAGTGGGTGCTTATGTGGGAGGACTGCAAGCTCCATTCAGTTCTGGTACTCAGTGCAAATTCCTGCACTCAGAATTCTTTATTTCTGAGTGTGTATATTTTACACCAGGCTCCAGAGCTCAGGGATCTAATAAAAAGCAAAACAGACTGTTCCCAATGGAAGGTGCACACCTCTGACTTACATCATTGTAGAAAGGAATTTAGACCAATGCATGGAGGACTGATAACATCTATTACCCAGGAAGGCTAAATTGATCTTTCATGTCCACTGGTGATATGACACTGGATATTATTCAGGAAATATGAGTGGGAGGGGTTTAATGCCTTCAAGTTTTGTTTGTGGTCTTCCTGAAAGCTTCTCATCTACCACTTTAGGAAGCACAATGTAAGACCATCTTGGCTGTGAGTGCTGGAAGACCTGAACCCTGCCTTGCTAGTCCTTTCTCACCTGGCCTGGGAGGGCGGGGCTCTGATTGACTGACTCCAACTACAAAATCTGAGGCTTCTGAACAGACTCTTGGGCTGGAGGTTGCTGTTGGGCAGGACTGTTGCTGCTATTGATTATTTCTGTATCTTTAGTTTATATCTTACATTTATGTGGACATTGCTCAATTTGGTTGTGTACTTTTTGATGTGTTTTATTTATTGTTTATGACTAATTTTGTTACGTCTGGAATTAAAGTAAATATTTTCATGTTGTAAGCTGCCTTAAGCATGATTTTAAATAATGGAAAGGTGACATGCAAATATGATTATGGTGAACCAGGTTATGTGGTGCTCTCCAGATCCCATCAGCCTGACCCTTGGCTATGCTGGCTTGGGCTGATGGGAGCTGCATTCCAAAACTTCAAGAGGGTACCATGTTAGCTATCCCTAGACTAGATGGGCTTTTCATCTGGGCCAGCAATGTACTTCTAAAGTAGCTGCAAAACCCTTGTACAGTGGTACCTCGGGTTACAGACGCTTCAGGTTACAGACTCCGCTAACCCAGAAATAGTACCTCAGGTTAAGAACTTTGCTTCAGGATGAGAACAGAAATTGTACGGTGGCGGTGCAGCAGAAGCGGGATGCCCCATTAGCTAAAGTGGTACCTCAGGTTAAGAACGTCCCTATTTTCCCTATTTTTATTATTTTAAAAATGTCCCTATTTTCATCAGACAAATGTTGGGAGCTAAGTAACTATACAGTGGTACCTCGGGTTACAGACGCTTCAGGTTACAGACTCCGCTAACCCAGAAATAGTACCTCAGGTCAAGAACTTTGCTTCAGGGTGTGAACAGAAATCGCGCGGCGGCAGCAGGAGGCCCGATTAGCTAAAGTAGTACCTCAGGTTAAGAACAGTTTCAGGTTAAGAACAGACCTCCAGAATAAATTAAGTTCTTAACCCAAGGTACCACTGTATAAAGGAACCCTAGGGTAGGAGCACCATTTTAACATTCTGTGGGTCATTCCAGTATCATCATTCTCAGATTTCAGCAGTTGTATTCCTCAAAAGCAGCAGGTAACATGTTTGCAAATATAGACCTTAATCCCTGAATAGCATGTTTCCTGAGACTAATGAATAAGCCTTGTATCCTTCCCCAACAATGAGATTTAGAGACGGTAGAGGGTGTTCTTTTTTCCAAAGGCTTAAATCCTTTAAACTTAAAAAAAAAAGCAACAACATGCCTAATGCACACAATATTAAGAGGTGGTTCTGTCAGGAAGGAAAATCAATATTAATTATCACATTGTATATGAAAATAAAAATGTGACAAAAAGCTTCAGCACAACAACGTCCCCTTTTCGTTCATGTTTTATTGATTAATCTGACAGTCTGTGGGTTGCAAAGCCTGTTTTCTTCCCTCGCCTCGCCTTACCGTCAATTTCAGGTAACCTTGTTCGAGCCGCAATTGCTTTGCGCTGCAAATGACTGCCGTGCCTCTTTGCTGACACAAATCCAACAAAGGTCCCCAAAACATTGCTTCACACGCCATTCTCTCCGCTCGCTTGGCTGAACTGAATGGGAAATGGCGAACGTCTAACACAGGGTAAATAATTCTATAAGGTTGGAGGAAAAGCACTCCGTGAATAACTTGAACAGAAGGCCTTGTTTTAAGCAGAGACCTAGCTGAGGTATAATACCTGCTAAGGCTAATCGAGGAAATTTCAGATGAAATGTTTTCTAGTCAGAAAAGGTTATTATTGTCAAAGGTGGTAAGAGTACAAGGGTTATTAGGGGAGAAATAAAAGCTTGGCAAGAGGTTTAATGGGATTCTTGTTCAGGGTTCTTTTGGGCTTATGAAATGATGCAGGACCTGTCAGGGAAAGCAGCAAGCTGAGCGGGAGGGAGCTGGAATTTAGTTCACTGGTACTCATCCATAAAATATTGGAATGCTCTCTACCTCCGAGAGAAGATGTGCATTACTAATTTAAAACCAGTTTGGAAACAGTTTAATCCTGGTGTCGTTCTTTAGAAATTCCACACGAGTTACACATTTGTGAGAATTCTTCATAAAAGGATCCATAGCCCCATAAAAACATAAGGAGAGTGTGCTGGATGAGGCCAATAGCCCATCTAGTACAGCATGCTGTTCTCACAGTGGCTAGCTGGATGCAAATAGGACCAGAGCACATGAGTACTTTTCCCTTCCTACGGTTTTATTTATTCAAGATGTTTTTAGGCCACTTTTCTGAGCAACTGCTCTTCCCAAGCAGCTTGCAATAAAAACAACAACAAAAGATGAAAAGAATAGTAATACAAAAATGTAAACAAAAACAAAAAAATCTACCACTCAACAGCACACCCCATAATCAATCAATTTTACAGAGGTACTGTCACAGTCTGGTTCATGGGCAATCGAAGTCCTGGCTGGGGACGTCGGGACCGGGGGCAAGATAGTGGGGTGGGAGCAGGAATGGGAGTCCAGAAGCCAGGAGTCAGAAAGCCAAGGGTCCAAGGGTCAAGAAGCAAGGAGTCACGAAGTCAGGGGTCCGAGGATCAAGAAGCAAGCAGTCATGAAGTCAGGGGTCCGAGGGTCAAGAAGCAAGGAGTCATGAAGTCAAGGGTCCAAGGATCAAAAAGCAAGGAGTCACAAAATCAAGGGTCCGAGGATCAAGAAGCAAGGAGTCACGAAGTCAGGGGTCCGAGGGTCAAGAAGCAAGGAGACACGAAGTCAGGGATCCGAGGATCAAGAACCAAGGAGTCACGAAGTCAGGGGTCCAAGGATCAAGAAGCAAGGAGTCACGAAGTCAGGGGTCCGAGGGTCAAGAAGAAAGGAGACACAAAGTCAGGGGTCCGAGGGTCAAGAAGCAAGGAGTCACGAAGTCGGGGGTCTGAGGATCAAGAAGCAAGGAGTCAAACGCAGCAAGGCAGGGAACGTGTTGCTGTGGCAAACAGCCGAAGCGAAAATGCTGACATTATACTGTATCCCTTCCCAGCTCTTGCCACCAGGTGCTGTGAGTTACCAATCAGCCTCACCTGTGTGGCCGCGCCTTGCCTCTTCAGAACAAACTTAGGAAGGCCCCAGTCCTGCAGAGTCCTATTGGTCACAGGGCCTGGCTCCTGCACACACACCTGACAGGTGGAAAGAACACAATTCAGTTAGACAGAACATTGTCCTCACAAACAGGATGCGAGTGCAAGAGCTGCGTTCTCCTCTCTTTGGATTCCCAGCAACTGGTCCCTAGAGCTGCAGATCCTTCTTTCAGAGGTTTACCTCCAAGAAGACTTCAGGAGAAAGAAGTGAGTGGAGGGGAAGGGAAGGGAAGGGAAGGAGGGAAATGGAAGGAAGGAAGGAAGGAAGGAAGGAAGGAAGGAAGGAAGGAAGGAAGGAAGGAAGGAAGGTGCTAGGTTGTTTGCATCCAAGACTGCTTTGTTCTCATCGCCAGGAGCAAGATGCAAACACAGTGTCTGGTCTTCTCCTGGGTTTGTTGAAGCTTTCAGCCCCATCTGTCTCCAAGTGACCACTGTGACACCGGACACAAAGATGAACTTGTAAACCAGGCCAAGAGAACAATGATCTTCAGTGCAAACTTGGGGCAGGGAAGGAGGAGGGATGCTCAGAGAATCCTGGTGTTTATGGCCAATTTTTAGTGACCCCAAAGGAACGTGAATTCCAATGCCTGTTTTATGAAAGTACAACATGTGGGCAACACATGCAGGGAGAAGGGTTTCGTTTTTGCTCTTTTCAGCAGTGAGTGTGGAGAAGAATGGATGTTTCCTTTCACCATCTTGCTGGCAAGGAGTATTCCCTGCCTGCCTCCTCTTTAGCAAGCATCCCAAATTGAGAAGGCTTGTCTGTTTCTGAGATTACAGTCCATGGGGGCTTGTAATTTCGAGTGTGCATACAAATCATATTCATGGAGAAGGGGGCGAACTACAATGGAAGGTGGTTACCATCTTTATTTTGTTTCAAGCACATGTGCAGAGGTATTTTTACAACCTCTTTTATTCACAAGCTGCAGAGGTTCAGGCCTCGGCAGTACACATTTTTCAGCTATTGGTTCTGCTGCCCCCAGTTTCTGGAAGGTGGGGAGGGGTTTATTTTAAAGTATTATTAACAGGGTCCCCCCCTTTGAAATAAAATATGTTCCATATTGAATGTAGCTTTGAAAAGGAATTTTAGACCCCGCAGGGAGGGATCTGGAAGGGATCTACCAAACAATATAGAGGCATAGAGAAGTGTGTTCAAAAGTGATGTTCTGTGAGGATTTCACAAGATTTTCCTGTAGAAATAAAATACTTTCTGTTTTGAAACCCTTGGGGGGGGGGCTGCACACGCACGCCAATTCATATTATTCGGATGTTTTCCTACCCACATGTAGCTGATCATGATCTGGTTTGAAATGATCCATCTCAAATGGCAATCTAACCAGGTCCAGAATCAGCATGTGACAGATTTGGAAGTTTTGAGCTCCACTGATTTCACTTCAGGTGACGGCTGTCATTTCCTCACAATGCCTCAGATGTTGTGTCACTCTGCGGCATTAAATGGTGGTCACCGGGTAAACTGCCATATTTTTGTGCTGGCTGCCATTTTGTTTTTCTCTTAATGACCTCAGCTGAAGCAAATGAGGCAAAATTGCAGCTGCTTACATTGAAACACACACAACATTCCGCAAAAGTACACCTAAGGCTTTCAAACCTTGCAGGCCTCTTTCAAAGAAATGATGAATGTAACTGCTGTCCAGAGCAAGAATTGTCAAATTTTCTGGGCTAGTGGGCACATGTTCAAATTCTGAGAATGCACCATGGGTGCCAATCACATAATGACTGGGGCTGATGGAACTTGTAGTCTAAAACATATGGGAGGCTCCAGTTGGTAAAGGCTGGTCTTGGGTATCCCATACCTTGCAAGTGTACCATAAAAACCGGGAGGAATAAGGTGACCATTTTTGACACCATTATATTGTGCAATTTCACACCAAGATCTTGCTCCCCCAAAAGCACCTTTCAGGGCTGTGATCTTGCATGGCGCCCCAAAATGCATGGTTTTGGATGCTGCAAGAGCACAGTCCTGGAAAAAAGCATGTCTTTTGGGCTCCATGATCATGTGACTCGCGAGGGAGCATGGACAGGAAGACACGTGTTCTGGTTTTTGGACTCAACATGTTGGAGGGCATCCCTGTGGAAAGTTGATTTAAAAATACAAGATAAGGTCACAAGGGTTCATAATTAGGTGCACGTTGCAAGTTGCCTGGAACTTGATATCGTACCAGCTAATCACATCTTCCTTTGTGATGCTTCTCATGGTAGAGGCTGTGAGGGTGTTTATATTGTCTCCTGTCGTTGGAGAGAACTCATTTCGCACAAGCCACATTATTTATAACCTGGCCTTTGCATCCCTTGCGAGGGAAAAGGACTCTCTTGTTTCATTTTGCATCCTTTAAAACTGGTGACTTTGCATCCTTTTAAAGTGGTGACTTTAGTAATATTTAAAGACACCAGCAATGTTTCAGTAAAAGCTGCTGAAGCATTGCTGGTGTGTTTAAATATTACTAAAGTCACCAATTAAAGAGGACCAAAGGAGGAGAGACTACAGTCATACCTTGTGTTGCATTAGGTTCATGTTGCAGCTTTTCGGCTTGTGAATGCAGCAAACCCGGAAGTGTATACTTCTGGGTTTCACCGCGTGTACATGTGCAGAAGCGCTCTATTGCACTGTGCACATGTGCAGAAGCAGCGCTCTAGTTACAGAATTTTTGGGGTGCGAACGGCATCCTAGAACGGATCGAGTCCATAACAAGAGGTACCACTGTACTTTGAATAAACAAAGCACTGAATTGTCATTGCATATGGCAGATGGAGTTCCTTGTAGTATCCTTCACTAACAGATGCTTGTTCTTCATATCTTTTGGACTAAGTCAGCGGGACATTTTACACCCAAAACAGGGAAACTAGTTTTTCTTAACTGTCATAACATCATATTAGATAGTCTAGAGCAGTTGGGATGGGGTATTCTGAACTTAGAAAGAAGATCACTGCTACATGTCCGGAATATCCTGACCTTAATTTCTAAGACAAGAGGTGTTGGGGTACTGCAACAAATCTTTTGATGGCAGCTAAGATTTGCATATCAAGGCATGGGTGGGTGGGAGAGTAGGTAAAAGCACAGGGAGAGAGAGAGAGAGAGAGAGAGAGAGAGATGATCAATTATTAGGCAGGGCTGGGAGTGGCCCCTGTCCCAAATTTCCACCTGCCAGCTAAGGCAGTACTGACCTAAGTGGAGTAGTGGTCTGTCTCAGTATAAGGCTGCTTCCTATGTCTCTGTGTGATCCGAGGAATAATTCCTCCAAAACAATGGATCACATCTCAGCTGTGGCTATGGTGCAAGGCCCTGCCCATCTGCTGTTCCTTCAGATGCATCATCAGATCAGAGGGTTAATTGAATTTCCAGGGTGCAGCAGAAGCAGCAACCCATCCGTGGATACCGTTTTAAGGAGCAAGCGTACATTGCTTTTGCTACCCTCAGCTGTTATACAGTCAAAAATCTCAAAACCGTTTCCAAACACGGCGGCCAATTCCGAGCGTTAATAGCTCAAAGACTATAATTTACTACAACCTCCCACTTGTACAGCTGGTTACATTCGGGCTCCTGATCAAGTCTCAACTGAACAGACTGTGTGTCTTGACTTTGTATGTGAATGAGGGAGCATGCAGCATCGTGTATAGGGGGAGAGCCTCAGTCACCATATGGGGTGGGGACATCGCTGTCAACTGTCTCTTATTTGGTGGGAAACTCCCTTATCCCTGTGCCGTGTCCCACTGTTGTCCCTTACTGATGATGTGCCTTAAATTTCCCAGGTTTCAAAGGAAGCAGCTCCTCTCCCTCCCTCCCTGGCGGCCAGGGAGGAGGGAGGCTCCAACTGTGTTGCTTGGCTGCATTGCTCACCCAATAAGGAGTCTAAGAATGACTGGGGGGGTGGAGCTTGCATGCCTTGTGCCGATCTAATCGGCCGCATTGCCTGGGGACTTGCCTTTGCTCAGTGCTTCCCAGCAGAGAGGTGACGGTGGTTTTCCTTGCTGCATCCCCTTTGCCGGGTTGCTGCGCTGTAGGAACCACAGCTTGAGGCTTCGTTTGGCTGCTGGCTGGGCTGCCGTTGGCTCGGAGGGGCTCAGAAGTTGAACATACCTGTGCCCTGAAAATCCCTTATTTTGGCTGCTGATCCCTTATTTTTGAGGCTGCTGGTCCCTTATTTTTGAGGCTGCTGGTCCCTTATTTTCAAATCTGTAAGTTGACAGCTATGGGTGGGGACATTGGCGTCTTCCTCCCCAGATGTTGTGAGCTGTTGGGTGTACTTCAACTATTGATTCTTCCTCCTTCCCATCAGGCCTTGGTGCAGTCTGCATGACACACCATCTGAATGTCTGTTGCCTCCTCCCACATACCATCTCGATAACCTAACCCTGTGGGCATCACATTGGTAACCCCTGACCTATACAATAAAAAGTAAATCCAAAACAAACAGATTAAGAGCAAGAGAATAAATGGGTTTTTCAGCATGCACTGAAATGCTATCGATCTGGGCAGCTGCCATAGCTCAGAGGGGGGATGTTTCCACAACAGAAAAGGCCCTTCCCACTGGCTGCTACAAGATGAACTTCTGCCACAATATCTGACCTCAGTAATTGGGAAGAATGATATAGAAGGTGTTCTTTGAGACAGCCTGGCCTCAAGTTCTTTAGGTCTTTGTAGGCCCTGGTAGCATATTGGCAGCCAGGGAAGCTCTTTAAAAAGAGGCATTATCAAGGCCTGCCCAAGACATTTCAATGCCTGAGGCAGAGCAGCAAATGGTGCAATCTCCGCCTTCCCCACCAGTAAAAGTGTACAGTACCCAAGGCCAGCCAAGCTATTTTTTTGAGACAGAAAATCCCACATGTATCTCTTAACATTCCTGGCAGTAAAAATACTGTAACACTAAACTATATACAGTAACCAATGATTCATTTCCTTTTCAAGACCCTCAGTATTGATGCAGGCAGCTCAATCTGCCAAATGGTAGGGTCTGGCCCTTATCATTACATGCACACAATAAGTTGGTAGTTTAGGTAGCCTGGTGAGTTTGTGGCTGAGGTGAGGTATGACTCAGGAGTTTTCTAGCCAGCTCAACTAGCTATGTTGGAGAAAGCCGACAGAGGGGGATGTGGAAATTGCTGCAGTTCATGTGTTCATCTGTGGTCAGCAATGGAAATCAGTCAAACGAATACATATCATCTACATCACTGTCGTTTAAGTCTGCAAATGGTACATAATTAAGGACACTTCTTAACATTGTTTTGATGTCTCCATTACGCTGAAATGAATGTAGGTTATGTGAGTTTCATAAATAGTTATTTGACACATGTCACTTAGGTTAAATACCAAATAGTGAGATGAATAACATAGAATTGCGAGGGGGACCAAACTGCAGAGGAAAGGAAACAGTGCTGATTGTGATAAATGCAGGCTGAAATTGCTGCTTTTTAACACCCCCTATCTCACACTCAAAAGGGTGGGATTCAACTAAGGTTTACTCAGAGTAGACACATTGAAATTTATGCACATGGCTAAGTTAGGTCCATTAATTGCAGTGGGTCCACTCTGAGTAAAACTTAGCTGAATCCTACCCACAGTTACTATGTGCCACCAGCTTTGGAATAGGAACACAGAGTGTCAGCAGTGCAGAAGCCCCTGGAGTGCTGCTGCAATCCACAAGCCAGAATTTTCTTTTGTTCCCTCTTGATGTATTAAGAATGCCAGAGATCCCAGTAGAAAGTCAGATGCTAAGAGAGACACACACAGATTCACGCTCGCACATTCTCCCCTCTGAACCTCCTGCAAAGTCTTCACGCACTAATGCGTGGGTGCCTGTGACCTTTCTGGCAGCAGCTGGGAATACTAATGTGTTCTCTGGTACTGTGCGGTGGAGAATGGACACTAAATAGAGGGCCACAGTGGAAATTAGGGCTCTGTGCCAACAAAATCCATTATGGTTGATGCGATTATGGCAGAGAGACCAAAGGAGGTAATTATGATTTATCCTGGGCTGGGAGACATTTTTGCTGGCTGGATTCGGGTCACATCGTTCACCTCTGACCATTTCAGAGGATGCTGATATGGAATGGGCGAGAGGGGTTGTCTGCAGATGCTCTCAACCCAACACCCACCTTCAACATTGTTTATAACCCCTGAGGAAGGACAAGAGAAGGGAGAGAGAGGCTGCAGACTGCGCAGACCCTAATTAACAACAGTTCACTTCCCAAAAGCAGCACAAGGGCAATTTCCACAGTGAAATCACCATAACTCACTGCAGCCATGCATGGACAATAGCTTTTCAGAGCATGAAGTTGCTATGCTAAGACCATCATTGCCCACAAATTTAGGGATGGGTGAACCTGTCAATATCAGTTCCTTGTGCTTTCCTCCACTGTTAAGTTCAGAAATCTGTGTTTTCATATCAGCCTGAGATGTTTTTTTTAAGGCCTCATGAAAATTCATCGGCATTTTAGTGAAGATTCAGCCTAACATGCACATTTTCTATGCAAGTTGGCCTAATGTACTCATTTTTATTTTTGCAAAGCACTTTTCCCTAATATAATGCATTATTGTAAGTTGCTTTCATGAATATATTCACTTTACCCTAGCATATGCATGTTTGCTCACATTACTCGGCCAGAGATCTGCATTGCAAAAGTCAGAGAAGTGTGAATTTTGGAGGGTGCCTGTGTTTTAGTTTGCATGTTGTTTTTTTCCAGAAAGTGTAGATTTAGTAGGTTCACCCTTAAATTATGTAAACTGAATTGAATTTTCCCTCTATCCCTGCCAGGATTCAGTTGCCTTTATTCCGTCGTCCTGCTCCAATCTCCAGTCAAACAGGCTTTATGGGAGACCACAAACAAGTACAAAAGCAAAAGAGCAAACCGGTAGCAGAGGTGGCAGCCTTCGCCTCATTCCACGCAGTGTGCCTGGGGGCGACAGGGCTGTCCAATCTTTTCCACGGCCATTTGCAGCTCTGTTTTCAATCAGCACAGCACGAGTGGCACTTTCTAGCCGCTCTAAAGTGGCTATTCTCAGCTAAAGCCGGAAATGAATGAAAAGGCAGCCCATTCGGACCACTTTGCGGAAATTCTTTGAGGGGTGCAGATTCCGACTTGTCTGACCTGCCTGTTGGTCCAGGAGGTGTGGATCGGGTGAGTTTGCATTAAAAACTCAAACAGATTGAATTGCTTCGCCATCTCTGAGAGAGAGGACTTGCTGGGATGAACTCAGCCTGACTCCTGTCTCCCCATACGGCCTTCATTCAGCAACTGTTGCTTGGTAAAGCTTTGCCTTCTTCAAGGAAAGCCTTTCTTGCTTGCCCTCCTTTTTCTGGATTTGCCCTGATGCTAAGGACTCTAACCTCTCCTCCCACGCCAGTGCTTTCCCACAGATCATAAGAAAGGGGGGAAGCATAACTTGCTTCCTCTCTCTTTCTATGCATCCCTTGCCAGCTTCCAGTGCTTCAGGGGCCCCCTCTGCCTCCTCCCCCACCCAACTCAGAAGCACCATCATGCAGCCAATCTTGGCTTGCTGCCACCTCGACTCTCTCCTTCCATATCTCTCCTTCTCCCCCTCCCTTCTGGGACAAGCCTTCAGTAATGTACCTTGCAACTTGTCTTTTGTTTTCTCAAGCAAAGCTCCTTTTCAGGGAAAGCTCTGATCTCATCTCTCTTGCTCCCTCCCAAGTTCCTTTCAAGGGCGCTCTTCTACCTTTGTTCCTAAAGCTACACACACACGGTGCATTGCAGCAAGTGCGCTGGTTTCTGGGCCAGTGCTAGACAGGTGAGTAGCCTATTATCCAGCAGAACTGAACCGCGGAGGGAGTAATAAACATAATAATAATAATTATTTATTTATACCCCACCCATCTGGCTGGTTTTCCCCAGCCACTCTAGGTGGATTCCAACAAAACACTAAAATACAGTAACCTATTAAACATTAAAAGCTTCCCTAAACAGGGCTGACTTCAGATATCTTTTAAAAGTTTGGTAGTTATTTTTCTCTTTGACATCTGGTGGGAGGGCGTTCCACAGGGTGGGTGCCACTACCAAGAAGTAGTGCCTGTAACTTGGCTTCTCGCAGCGAGGGAACCGCCAGAAGGCCCTCGGTGTTGGACCTCAGTGTCCAGGCTGGACGATGGAGGTGGAGATGCTCCTTCATGTATACTGGACCGAGGCCGTTTAGGGCTTTAAAGGTCAGCACCAATACTTTGAATTGTGCTCGGAAACGTACTGGGTGCCAGTGTAGGTCTTTCAAGACCGGTGTTATATGGTCTCGGCAGCTGCTCCCAGTCACCAGTCTAGCTGCCACATTCTGGATTAGTTGTAGTTTCCGGGTCACCTTCAAAGGTAGCCCCACATAGAGCACATTGCAGTAGTCCAAGCAAGTTCCCCCAAGCACTAGAGATCTTCCTCTAGCCCCTTCTCAAAGGGCTTAGTCCCAGAGCATGGAAATGCAGGTTTCCGGTGTGTATGGATCTGGGCCGGCTAACCTCTAACTCTCCAGATGTTGCCGGAATATAATCATGTTCAACAACCATCTCAACAGACTCAGCCGGCATGACCAGAAGTCAGGGATGAAGGGAGCTGTAGTTCCGCAGTATCTAGAGAGCCACAGGTTGGCCACCGCTGGCATAGCAACACATGACCCCAGCAAGCCTGGAAATGCTATGATACCTAAACGAAACCTCCATGCTCAGGGGTAGAAAACCACATGCTAGGGGCAAGCGACTGCACAACTGTGCTGTGTTGGTGGGTTTTCTTGGAGCATCTGCCTGGCCTCTCTTACCAGAACGCTGTTCCAGATGGTCCGATCCAGCAAAGCTCTTCTGATGTGCTTTTACTAAGAAGCCCAGGGACAGGAGAGTGGATGTAATGCAGACTGCCGCACCGGCTTCTCGCAGTCAATTTTAGTTAAAACTCATGCAGCCGGAACCCTGCTACCCTCCCTCCTGCAGCCTCTTTCCAGGGATTCAGAGCCCAATGCTATCTGGACAGATGGCAAGAGAGGTATTGCAGTGGTTCTGCCAAGCCGTCTCAGAGAGTCGTCCTCCTCTTCTCTCTCCTCTGCCTCCCCTTTGGGAACTCTGCAGATCCTGTTCGCTTTGCACCAGACAAACATCCCTTTTCATCTCCAGCGAAGTGATGCTTTTAGGAGGGTTCTGTGGCTCACAGCAATAGCTGTGATGTGCCAAGATCTGGGTGAAAGAGGGCCCTTGTCTGCCACCCCTGCAGCCTCTGCCGCTGTAAGAGGAGAAATGAATGCCAGTGCTGTCCCTTTTTTGATTGGCTCCATGCCTCTGAAGAGCTAATTCTGGGCATTTAAGCACCTGCCTTTATTCAGAGAAGAAAGCCAGGTCCTTTCGCAAGCGAGGGCGAGGCTCTGGGAGATGCAAGGGCATTCGAGCAGCGGCAGGAAGGGGCAACGATATACATTGAGGGCCGGGGTGCATGTGGAGCCCACTCTCTTATTTGCATTTACTGGACAATGGAGCTGGAGAGAGGGGTGGCCTCATTTGCGTGCGAGGGCACATCATCTGGATGGGGGGCGGAGAGAGAGACAGGGCCACAATTTACGAAGTGGAGTGTGGCATGCGAGGGAAAACAGCACATAGAAACAGAAGAAGAGCCTGCAGGATCAGGCCAATGGCCCATCTAGTTCAGCATCCTGTTCTTACTGTGGCCAACTTGTTGCCTGTGGGAAACCCTCAAGGCAACTGGTGTTCAAAAGCATTACTGGCCCTGACCCTGAAGACAGAGCGTCGTCTCTGAACCAGTGTGGTGTAGTGGGTAAGAGCGGTGGACTCATAATCTGGTGAACCGGGTTCGCGTCTCCGCTCCTCCACATGCAGCTGCTGGGTGACCTTGGGCTAGTCACACTTCTCTGAAGTCTCTCAGCCCCACTGAGAGGAAGGAAGGGAGAATGTTAGCCGCTTTGAAACTCCTTCAGGTAGTGATAAAGCGGGATATCAAATCCAAACTCTTCTTCTTCATCATCATCCATCCTGGCGGGTAGCCATAGATATCCTGATTATCCACGCATTTGTCCAACCCTCTTTCAAAGCCACCCAACCTGGTGGCCATCACTTCCCCCTGCTTGCCCCTTTGTAGAACTGCAGTTCTGCTAGAACTGAGGCCCACTTCCCCCCACAGCAGTGATCAGACCAGCCTGAGCACAGATGTGGAGAACAATGCTATTTAAAGCTTTATATATATCAATAGGGACACGGGACACGGGTGGCACTGTGGGTTAAACCACAGAGCCTAGGGCTTGCCGATCAGAAAACCAGCGGTTTGAATCCCCGCGATGGGGTGAGCTCCCGTTGCTCCATCCCAGCTCCTGCCAACCTAGCAGTTCGAAAGCACAAAGTGCAAGTAGATAAATAGGTACCACTCCGGCGGGAAGGTAAACGGCATTTCCGTGTGCTGCTCTGGTTCGCCAGAAGCGGCTTAGTCATGCTGGCCACATGACCCGGAAGCTGTACGCCGGCTCCCTCGGCCAATAAAGCGAGATGAGCGCCACAACCCCAGAGTCGGTCACGACTGGACCTAATGGTCAGGGGTCCCTTTACCTTTACTTATATATATATATATCAATACTTTATGGTGCCCAAAAGGCATCAAGGTTCTAATTTGCAGAGGGTCTTGGATATCCTCTGCCCAGGTGTTGGCATTGCCTGTATCCACCTGACCCCCAGAACTCACTTGGGCAAGGATGTGCTTGACAGTGCCGCTAGGACGGTCCTCTCTCTAGATCCACCTTATAAATTATGCCTTATTACTAAGTTGGTGTTGATTGTCATACCATTCTCACAAAGCCTTCCCTAGCCTCCATTGCTTAAGAGCACTGGGGTCAGATTCTGTCTCCTGGGTAAGAATCATAGCTGTGTGACAGAGCACTTGCTTTGCATGCAGAAGGTCCTAGGTCCGTCCCAGGCGTCTCCAAGTAGGACTGGGAATGCTCCACCATCTGAAACTCTGAAGAGACCACCAGCGCCAGGTATAGGGAGCAATAGGGGCTCCAGCCCCCTCAATATTTTGAGTCAGGGGGCCCAGCCCTCCTAATATTGAGTGGCTCAACAACCCCTGCCAACACTGGGCACCCTCCGCACAACCCAACCCAGAAGCCAGGAGGGGGGCGAGCCAAGTGAGGGCAAAGATTGCCCTTTGTGAGGCCGAAAAATTCCCTCCGTCTTCAGATGAGGAGGAGGAGGCAGAGCATGGCGCTGGGCTCCTCCTCCTTCTCCCTGCAGCATGTCCCACTGGACAGGATATGTCACATGACATCATGTGTCACGTGATGCACCCTCAATGTGGGGGGCAAGTTGGAGCCCCTGGAAGAGACACTGCTATTCAGGATCAATGATACTGAGATAGATGGACCAAGAGTCTTAATCAGTGCAAGACAACTTCATTTGTACCTATCTCTGCCTTGGACCTGCTGGCAAGAAAGTTCCTCCTTGCGGTTATAAAATTGCGGTTATAAAAATGAATGTATTGCCAAGAATGTTGTTTCTGTTCCAAGCATTGCAAATAATGGATAAGACGGATTGTTTCAAGAAGTGGCAAAAATATATATCTAAATTTGTCTGGCAGGGCAAGAAGCCCAGAATAAAATTTAAGATACTAACGGATGCAAAGGAAAGGGGGGGATTTGCCCTGCCAGACTTTAAACTTTATTATGAAGCGGCAGCTTTCTGCTGGCTAAGAGATTGGCTACTTCTTGAAAATACAGATATCCTGGATTTAGAAGGTTTTAATAATATCTTTGGGTGGCATGCATATTTGTGGTATGACAAGGTTAAAGCACACAAAGGTTTTAAAAACCATATTGTCAGAAAAGCACTACTAAATGTCTGGATTAGATATAAAGATCTGTTGGAAAACAAAACCCCAAGGTGGTTGTCGCCAATGGAAGCTAAGGCAGTTAAAAAGTTAAATATGGAGTCTAAATGGCCAAGATATTGGGAAATTCTGGAAAAGGAAGGGGACAGACTGAGATTGCAGAGTTTTGAGAAATTAAAAGGGAAAGTGAGAGATTGGTTGCACTATCATCAAATAAATGAAGTGTTTAAAATGGACAGTAAAATTGGCTTCCAGGTGGAAAAATCAAAATTGGAGACTGAACTGTTAGAATCCAGCACTAGAAATTTGTCAAAAATGTATAATTTGCTGCTGAAATGGAATACACAGGATGAAACGGTTAAATCAAGTATGATTAAATGGGCTCAGGACATTGGTCATAACATTATGTTTGCTGACTGGGAGAAGTTGTGGACCACCGGGATGAAATTTACGGCATGTAATGCCTTAAGAGAAAATATTATGAAGATGATCTATAGGTGGTACATAACCCCAGTTAAGCTTGCAAAGATTTACCATTTGCCTGATAATAAATGTTGGAAATGTAAGGAAAAGGAAGGCACATTCTTTCACCTCTGGTGGACGTGCCCGAAGATTAAGGCATTCTGGGAAATGATCTATAATGAACTGAAAAAGGTATTTAAATATACCTTCCCTAAGAAACCAGAGGCCTTTCTCTTGGGTATTGTCGGCCAAGGGGTGTTAAAGACGGATATAACTTTTTTTATGTATGCTACAACAGCAGCAAGAATACTCATTGCAAAGTACTGGAAGACACAAGATCTACCCACTCTGGAAGAATGGCAGATGAAGGTGATTGACTACATGGGCCTGGCAGAGATGACGAGCAGAATCCGAAACCAGGGAAGAGAAGCAGCGGAAGAAGAATGGAAAAAATTTAAGGACTATTTAAAGAAATATTATAAAATTAATGAAAGTTAAAATGATGTTGGATTAGAAAATAAATGGTTACTATTAGTAATGGATAAGATAAGGAGAATAAGGAAGATCAAACTAAATTAAAATAAGGGAAGATTTGTTGAATAAATGATTAGAAATTGGAATACAGAAAAGGGAGGCATGAGGAAGTCGGAGAAGTAAGGTATAAGAAAATAAGATCTGAAATTGTACCTGTTTTTTTTTCTGTTTGTTTGTTGTGTTTATTGTATTGTATTGTTATGTTTTTGTTGTTATAAAAAAAAATCCTTTAATAAAAAAATTAAAAAAAAAAGAAAGTTCCTCCTTGTTCCCAGTTTGGGCTTGCTGTAATGGGAATAATAGGGAGCAACGTAATAATGTGGCTGAATATAATGAAGGTTGTTATAGCAAGGGGTGTGCCCAGCATTAGATCTATTGAGGCAACTGTCCACAGGTTCACTTTTCCTGTGCCTAGAAAGCACAGTTCCGAGAGGTTTTCTGTTTGCCCCACCACTTTACTCTAGAAAACCAGCTCCTTAGCAATAAATCAAAACAAATGGAAACCCGGTTGCCGTTTACTCCATTTCAGCAGTTTGGCAAATGGACATTTAGATAAGCCCTCGGGCATCTGATTCTGGGATTCATACAAATTAAATAATTAATTATATAAATATTTTAAGCAGGAGGGGAGACGTGTGTTTTTTGGGGGGGATATTATTCCTCAGGCATGAAATTAACTTGACCCATCTTTTGGTTCTATGGATGTTAATCAGGGAGGGCTGTGGCGATCACACAGGGTCCCCGGATGTTTCACCATCTATTGATCCCTGTGCCACCACTTTATTTCTCGCTGCCACTACCCAGGCCCTACCTGGTACAATACTGAGTCCAGTCAGGTTTAAATTGGAACATAAACTTCTGTTTATTTATTGCAGTTTAACAAGCGTGTGGTTTCATAAACGGTATCGGTCAATTACAATCATGGGGTGCCTATCCAGACCTATAACTTCTGCTACCTGCGCTCCCTCACTAAACCACCTCTCAGATATTTACTTGTCTTCCTAGCTTCTAACTGTTCCTGACTCAACTTATTTCGCTACACTAACTCAACCTACCCACAGACTCTATCCCAGTTCACTCCCACTCCAACCAACCTCCCCACTCCCAACAAACTCTCCTTTCGTCCCTCCCAGAGCTGGTTTTATAGTCCCTCTGACTCCACCCCCCCAGGTTCTGATTGGGTAACTTATTTAACTATTTCACCTCCAGCACTCTCATATGTTAACATCACAGGGGGTGCCATTAATTGCTCCAGTTCAGGAAGCAAAATGGATTGGGCTGGCCCTGTAGGAAGAATAGAGCTCTTCCATGCATTCGGGTATTTAGGTGCACCTCTAAAAATGGTAATCTGTGA
Source organism: Podarcis raffonei (assembly GCF_027172205.1). Taxonomy (NCBI): domain Eukaryota; kingdom Metazoa; phylum Chordata; class Lepidosauria; order Squamata; family Lacertidae; genus Podarcis; species Podarcis raffonei. The sequence continues at coordinate 26,025,229 of NC_070616.1, forward strand.
AAACGTGACCAACAGGTGTGTGCAGGCAAGTGTCTCAGCCAGGTACATTGATTAAGGGCTGGAATCATTTGCAGTTCTTGGGCACTAATCTGGGGCTGCCGCTATGCAGGGGGAGAACAATTCCCCAGCTATAAAACCAGCACACTCTTGGGTTAGTTGTGACTCTGAACACACTTTGTGCCTTTTGTAATCAGCTGGGGAAAGTCTCTGCACCCTTCCTCATCAGTTTCCGCTTTCTGAGTGGGTGAGATCAGTGGATTTGCCTTGCTTCAGCCATCATGAAAAAGGAGAAGGGGATGGCTGCATTTTCCCTCTCCAAACTGTTTCAAATAAGCCTGTTGCTTTGCTTGTAGCAGCTGCTTAGTAATCCAGTGTGTTTGCATCACAGCTGGGGGGGAAAAACTCTCTTGTTTCTGCCTGGCCTCGTTTCCAGGTCTGATCCTGCTTCTTATGCAAAAGAAGATGCCTGTAAATCCCAGTTTATCATGGATCCTATTTGAAAAGGAATTCACATCCAGACCTCTTTACAGGCTGGTGGGTTTAATTTGCTGGGTTTCTTCATGCAGAATAAAATGTGGAGTGGGGTGGGGGAGATAGAGATAGAAGAGCTTCATTTCCCTTTCACAAGAATAACGAGGTCATACCTTCCATAGATTCCTGGGGTGTGGGGAGATGAGGATAGTGGCAGGAGGGATCAAGGAAAGCTGCAGGCAGATGCTATGAGAGGAGCAAACTTCAAGTGGGGCTGCCACTCACGTAGCGCCCCTTTCTGAGCCAATATAGAATGTTTTCTTGTCTGCAAACGTACACAGTGGGAATGAGGATGAGCATAAAACAGAGCTCTATTTGTTTATTTATTTGAAATTTTGCATGGCATGGAGAAAGTGGATAGAGAAAAGAGTTCCTTTTTCATAACATGATAACTCATCCAGTGAAGATGAATGTTGGAAGATTCAGGGCACAGGAAAGAAAGGACTTCTTCACACAGCATATAGTTAAGCTATGGAACTGTCATGGGCTGGCTGGACACAGAGGAGTGGTGGGAGGCACCAGCTGGGGAACCCCCAAGGGAAGAAGGCTCAGCGCCCAGGGGTTGGTGGTGGGACAGCAATAAGTGGTCAGAGGGAGAAGCATGGGAGGAAAAGGAGGTGTCATAAACTGAAGAGGTAACAGGATTTAGTGAGAAGGGGGAGTCTGTGACAGAGAGAACTCCAGAATCAGAAGCTGATGCTGAAACAGGAGAGGAAAGAAGCCATGAGGCAGAGATCAGTCAGGCTGGTTAAGAAACAAGGATGTCCTGAGAGGGAGAGGGAGGGGGAAGGGGAGAGGGAGGGGGAGGTAGAGGTAGAAGGAGAGGGAGAGGGAGGGAGAGAGAGAAAGAAAAGGAAGGAAGGAAGGAAGGAAGGAAGGAAGGAAGGAAGGAAGGAAGGAAGGAAGGAAGGAAGGAAATGCTGAGCACAATTTGTATATGGTGTTTGTTTGATAATGTGTGGTTTGCTATGCCTAATAAAGGATTGACTTTTTAAAAAGGAAGGAAGGAAGGAACTTGAGATTTTCATGATGCTAATTTTCTGTGTTTGCATGAAATCCCAGGCTATACCCAATTCATACATGCCCACCCTTTCAAATATGGTACACTGGCGAATTTGTCCTTCTCTGGAGTAGAAAATAAGTAACATGTATTTTGTCCTGTTGCTTTTAACAAGGCATAGACAAAAAGACAGATTCCAAGGAGGTGTGTAATGGATCCTGACATGTGCACATTGTTCTTCACAGCCCCATTGATTTGTTGTAGGTCATGCTGATGGATCTCCTCACCCTATGATGTCTCTAAGTGGTTCCATTTTGCTGTGAGATGAGAGCTGCACTCTCAATACGTATTTTTTCCTTAATTGCCACTCAGAATTAGAGAGGGGCGCCTTTCCTCTGAAAGGTTCAAAATACTAGAGGACTAATTGCTAATATCTCTTGCAGCTTCTCCTCTCCCTTCCACCTTCCACTCCCAGAGTGTGTTGAAAGCATTTATTCAGTGCCATGTTGACAAAGGGGCAGCAAGGCATTGTTTTCTGCACCTCAGTCTCTGAGCGGCAAGAGACTCCAGGAGTTCCAGCACTTACCCAGAGTTCAGTTTCCTTGACATAAAGGTCAATTGAGACTGTGTTGTTTTTGCGACATACGGCTTTGTTTACGCATATACACAACCTGAGCAAAGAATGGAAGGGCTCACGGCATTAAAACATCAACAGATCTTGCCTTCTCGCTATGTTACCAGAGAGATTCCCAAGCTACAGCTTTAGGTCCAGCACACAGAGCTAGACAAACTTCTGTGTCTCCAGCTCCCAGCATCAGACAAAATTCTTACACACATCTCCCTCAATTCATTGCTAGGAAGATGTATCATCTAGCCAAGTGAGGTGGTAAAAGGCACACCCCTTTGTTTCTATGGCAACAGAGCAACCTCTTTGAACATGTAAATGGCAGTACTTAACTGGAAACTACTCTCACCTCTTCAGCAGGTTTCCTCTTATAATTTCTAACCTAACAAATACAGGATGACAGGTTTGGAAGAGGCTCACATCTAGGCTGACTGCCCTCTGCACAAAGCCTACAACAGCATTCCTATTTGGCTTAGTTAGGTATTCTTGGGTCTAAGGTTTGGAGGGCTGACCCTGTGTTCACACATACGTGAGTCATCACTGGTTCACTGTGTTTGTGAATAGGCCAGAAGTAACACGACTGCATCAGCAGATGCCATTTTGCAGCTTTAGTAGAGTCATTTCTTACTATGGATGGCCTGCTTCCCATTCCCAAAACTGGTGATCCATAACTGGGGAGAGGTCAATTTGTCCCATTCCAAAACTAGGGGTATGTTTTCAGTTTGGTTGGGATTGGGAATTGGTGAATTTGTCCATGTTGGTTTTGGCACACAGAGCCTTTATCTCTGAGATTCCAAAAACATTTGTGACCTTTTTATGCTGTCCGCCCCCCCACTATTGCCTGTCTCATTTCTCCATCTGTGTCCTCAGTTATATTTTGATAGAGGCAATGTTTAGTTCCGTGCCTCTGCAAACAGCCTAAAATAGGAAAGGCTGTCACTCAGCACTTGAAGACATGCTTTGTCTGCAGAAGGTCCCAGGTCCAATCCCCAGTGCCATCAGGTAGGGCTGGGAAACACCCTTGCATGAAATCCTGGGAAGGTTACTGCCAGACAGTGTAGACAATACTCAGCTGGATGAAGCAAGGTCCAGACTCAGCATAAGGCAGCTTCCTAGGTTTGTTGCTATGAATGCAGAAACCGGGCTGCAACTCCCCCCTTCCCAACCCCTCTTTCTTGCTGTGCTTTGGCGAGGACAACAATAGCTGCCTTCTTTCAGAAAGGGAAAGTAATGAAACTTTGGGTACCACTTAAGGGTAAATATTGAGTGTGATGTGCTGGTAATTAGACCATTAACACTAATGGGATCTGTCTGTGGAGCTAATTTCTGCTGCGGCATTTGTGCTGAACGGTTTATCCTTAGTATTTGCGGAGGGCAGACCCAGTTGGAGAGCGATTTGCTCCTGCCATTTCCTCCCTCCTCCTCTCCCTTCCTCCAACAGCACCAGCACGCGAGAGAGTCTGCATCTCTTGTGGATGCTGTCAGGGAATCTGGGACTACAGCCAGGAACATCATAAATGATATTTATGGCATCATTTATGATACCATCATAAATTTTGTTTTGATTTAAGAATCTAAATTCACTAAGATGCTATACAAACCTGAGGAACTGAAGATTGCTGGGGGGGTGGACTGTGCACTCGGAGCCTTTGTTTTATTCATTTGAGGGATGTTTACCCTGCACTTCAGCCAACAAAAGTTGCCTGATCAATAACAGGTCCATGCCCTCTGGATTACAATCTGCAAAAGACAATGACACACAAGGAAACAGGATTGGGTGTAAGGAGAAAGAACACGCCCGATCTCATCTGATCTCAGAAGCTAAGCAGGGTCAGGCCCGGTTAGTACTTGGATGGGAGACCACCTGGGAATACCAGATGCCTTAGCTTTGTTAATCAGCCTGGTTATCTCAATTGGCTTGAGTGTGGTGTTGATGATGCCAAGATTGCAAGTTTGATCCCTGTATGGGACAGCTGCATATTCCTGCATTGCGGGAGATGGACAAGATGATTCTCAGAGTCCCTTCCAACTCTACAATTCTATGATAAACTGAGACACTAGCTCAGGGGTCAGCAAACTTTTTCAGCAGGGGGCTGGTCCACTGTCCCTCAGACCTTGTGGAGGGACAGGCTATATTTTTTAGGGGGGAAATGAACGAATTCCTATGCCCCACAAATAACCCAAAGATGCATTTTAAATAAAAGGACACATTCTACTCATGTAAAAACACACTGATTCCCGGACCGTCTGCGGGCTGGATTTAGAAGGTGATTGGGCTGGATCCAGCCCCCAGGCCTTATTTTGCCTACCCATGCACTAGCTCTTAGCTTGCAAACTGAAGAGGACCAGCAAGGAGCAGTGGGGGCTTTTGCAGCCTGATTTCATGCCCACATTTCCCAGCCGATGTACCAATGCAATATGCATTTGGACCTTCACCCTGATGTCCTGCTACTGAGGCAAATGCAACACTACCCCAGCCCCACATGTCTGCTTTGGGACACTGGGGGTGGAGTGAGTTTCTAACTCATGGGTTACTATGCCTTGGAGGTCCTCCCCTGGTGCCCACAAAACTCCTGAGCCCTCCACACCCCAACACATGCACACACTCCCTGCCCCCTTGGTCACGAGGTGATGAGAGTGGCTGCTTTTCCTCCCTTAAAAAGTACACAGAGATGAAGGAAGAAGTTGGGAAAACGACACTCTTTCCCACTTCCTCTTCCAGCTCTATGTGCTTCTGTAGAAAAGCCTACAGGATGTGACTTCTGTATACAGACCGTTTGGGAAAGCAAAGTCCGTGTGCACGTGATTTATTTCTGTCTTTTGGCAGGTGTTTCGAGAGAGGGAGTGACTAGAGGGGTTGGTTCTCACTTGCTCAAAAATCTAAATGTGTCAGTGGGTCTGAAAAGTTTGATGGGCCCTGTTAAAGGCTGATATTCTATTGGGGGGCATAGCAGACAATGGAAATGCTTTCTGTTTTTTAACCTTACCTGGAAATTGTGCCAGATCTGCTGCTTAAAAGGTGTCCTATTAAGGAAAATCCTCCCCACCTCCGCCCCTCCCCCCACAGTCCAGAAGAGAACTTTGAACTTCAAAATCCTTAAGCTGAATCTCTAGCCCCTTGAAAAATCAGCTAAGCACCACAGATTTCTAAAAAGAAAAATTATTTTCCCCACCTTGAAAATCCATCAATCTTCTCTCCTGATGCATCTGCCATTACCTCACAGTCTCTTTGTCTGAAGGAGTCACATTTAGGCAAGTAACACAGTGCCTGTGGGGGGAAATGGAGGCATTTCAGCCTAGTCATCCCCCTTTCTCACAAAGTTTCACATTACCGCAATTAGGACAATCCAAAGCAAACAGAATGTAGCTGGTTTCTCTGATGTTACTGTTACCAACCATCTGGAGAACCAGGGTAAGCAAACCTGTTTGCTTTGCAGATGTCTGTGCACATAATATTAAGCTCAAATATTGATTCGAGGGAGTGGGGGCGGGGAGAGAACCCATCACTGGGAGCACTTGGTCTCCTCTTTACCCTGGATAATAAATAGCTGGCTGTGAATGTGAATTTTGATCAGGTGCATTGCAAACAAAAACCCAAATCAATGTTTGTGTGGTTTGGTTACCACATTTTGCCCACTGACTCCCACCCCTTCAAATGGAGGCAGACCTATGCATCAAGCTGTCATCTTCACCTTGAGAGTTTGCAACCTTTAAGCAGGTGAGGAGAAGGGAATAGAGTCTTTGGGCCTGTCTCCTGACACCAATGTTCCTGGCTGGGAGCAAAGAACGATGATGAATCAATGTCTGCAAAAATAGAAATGAGACGCGATGAAAATAACCAACCTGGCAGCCTTAAGAGCTATTATTAGAATCAGGTGCCCTTCATGTAACCTACCGTTGTGGCTAAATCCACGAGGTGGTGCTGTGGAACATAGCCTGCCATCCCCACCCCAAATGTGTGAACAAATGTTCGCTGTAGAAGGCAGGTTGGCAGTGTTGGTTGGCCTTATGCAAAGTTCTGTGGGTGAGCACCAAGACAGCTCATGCACCCACTGGCACTTCCATTTTATAGATGAGGAAATAAAACCGGAAAAGCAGAGACTACCCAAAGTACCCTTCCGGGGTGAATTGCCACATGCAAAATGCCCTTGTTGGCGTTGGGAAAGGACCAAGGCAGAGGACATAAAGGTGACATTCAGTGTCATTTTTCTGGAAAAAGAGGAGCTCACCATGAACTTCTCCCTTGTTCTCTTAGAATGTCAATGCTGCCCACCTGAGAGGTGCCAGAGCTCAGTTCCAGTTCGCTCCATCTGAAAACAAAGCCCTGGTTACACTGAGTTTCCCATTGTGTCCTTTTCTATCTGGCAACGTTTAATAGACATGCATCCACCAGAATCTAGAGATACCATATTTTCCCGTCTATAAGATGCCCCCATGTATAAGATGCCCTCTATTTTGGGGGACTCAGATTTAAGAAAATGGGGGGAGATGGCCCTGTGTATAAGATGCCCCCTAATTTTTGACATTGGGGGGGGACCTAGTCTTATAAATGGAAAAATATGGTACCTCTTCATAAAAATGTAAGAAAAGCACTGCTGGATCAGACTAAAAGCCAATCTAGTCTAGCATCATAATCTCATACTGACAACTTAGATGCTTGTGCAAAATCTGTAAATAGCACCCACACATGAGAGCACCCTTCTTTCCCGTGATTTCCAACAACTGGTATTCAAAAATATTACTGCCTCTGACTGTGGAGACAGAGCATAGCCATCATGGCTTGTAGCCATTGATAGTCTTCTCCTCCATGAATCTGCCCAATCCTCCCTTAAAGCCACCCAAGTAGGTGGCCATCACTGCCTCCTGTTGGACAACCTCCATACTTTAGCTATGCTCAAAAAAGTACTTTTACCTGTCCTGAATATTCTATCATTAAGTTTCATAGCTCTTCACTGTTCCTTCTTCCAGAGCGCCTTAGTCTCATGCTCTTCCCTCTGCTATATAACTGAAGTCAAACTGAAGACCTTCTGTCCCAGATTCACGTCTGCTTCTCTGATAGGCACCAGAACTTCAAAACCAAACACTCCCTTTTCAAGAAGAAAAAGCTGGGTGAGCCAGCCAGGAATCTTCTTTCCACCACTATGAGAACTGATTATGATCCTCAGCAGGCAGCAGAATTTGGGCGGGGGAGTTGTGTGGGGCTTGAGAACGCCTGGAAGGCAGCACTGAAGACCTGTGAGGGTTGTGTGTGGCCTACAGCTGAGCTTATGGGTTGCCCCTATGTGGATAGTGCCCATCAAAGGGGACCAAATGAATAACAGTGATATTGCATCAGCTAGGATCATAATCTCCAACTCAGATAACTCTTTTAAAGCAGTTAAAGCAGGGTTGATGGCGTTGGTGGAGAGAGATCAGGGGCCTGCTGTCCTTTCCCTGTGTTTACACAGACACTCATAACAGTAATTTCCGAATGTAATGTAACATATGCTTGAAAGTTGTCTGATTGTGCTGGCTGGGAACTGTTATTGGCAAGTCCCCGTTGCTCAAAGGGCTGAACTCAGAGAGCCACGTATCTGTGCTGATTAGCTTAGCCCACAGATCAGTCAGTGCCGTGCAATCATTCCTTTTATGGGCAAACTTAACAGAATTTGGCCGGGGGCGAGAGAGGGGGGGCCTCAAGCTACATACATGCCTGAGAAACATAGCCGCAAAAGAGATTGTGCACTGGAAGGCCCCGGTTCGAAGCTGGTATTCAGTAGACTGGCCTTACATCCAAAAACCCATGTGAGATAATATTATTACACACACTCCCTCATTTTCCATCATGGTGATATGTTCCATTGACAGGATCATTTGGGTTGGTCTTGTTTTTAAGGAGGGAGGGAGCTCTATAGACTTTTGGGGTTCTATCATATTTTGTGTTTTTTTAATGATTATGCAAAAACACCAGAAGTGGATGTAAGCAACTCTTAGAAGGCATCAGACCCACTACCCCACATCAGATCTTGATCTTCAGAGATTGGCATACTGAACCATGCTTCCAGATTTTAGTTTACTGTGCACGTGTTCTCTCTCTCTCTCTCTCTCTCTCTCTCTCTCTCTCTCTCTCTCTCTCTCTCTCCTGTCTCTCTCTGCCTCAGATTGCTGTGTCTTCAGACACCCACATACAAAAGCACATCCCCTCCTTTCCTGAGATGAGGAGTGGGAAGTGCCTCAGCTTCCCCAAACTGTGATGTGTTTCTCATCCCAGACATTCCTGAGAGGTCTCTGTGTATCAATAAACTGTCTTCTTACAATTAGCTCCCGTAAAAGGGCATCCACTGGCCTCCTTGGACCTTTGAGAAGCATTATTCTTTTGTCAAAACCTAGGCCGTGATCAAATGCTGCTTTCATGCAATCTGCAGTGATGGCCTCCTATAGCCATCTCACACCAGTTCTTGGATTGTTCTACCTTACAGGGTTCTTGTACAGAGTAGCGAAATAGGTGCCAATTTATAATGATTGCGCAAATGAGGAGCTGCTAACATGGCAACCGCAGGCACACGTGAGCCCACAGAGCCCTTCCTGGGTACCCCAACGTCCTCCCGCCCTCACTGAAATTAGGCTTGAAATAAGCTTTCCGTAGTATGCTTGGTTGTGGGGTGTCCACAACAACTTCTCTAGTTTGCAAATGACCCCACATGTCCCCCACATGACTCCTGGTGTAAACAGTGAGTAGCAGCAATAAGAATGGGTGCAATTGCTTGAACATATTTAACTGAAATTGGAGACGGTGAACAAGGATGTACCATTGGAAGACAGACTTCCAGATTAATTAACAGGGTACTACTGATATATGGGGACGCGGGTGGCACTGTGGGTTAAACCACAGAGCCTAGGGCTTGCCGATCAGAAGGTCAGCAGTTCGAATCCCTGCGACGGGGTGAGCTCCCGTTGCTCGGTCCCTGCTCCTGCCAACCTAGCAGTTCGAAAGCACGTCAATGTGCAAGTAGATAAATAGGTACTGCTCCGGCGGGAAGGTAAACGGCGTTTCCGTGCGCTGCTCTGGTTTGCCAGAAGCGGCTTAGTCATGCTGGCCACATGACCCGGAAGCTGTACACAGGCTCCCTCGGCCAATAAAGCGAGATGAGCGCCGCAACCCCAGAGTCGGCCACAACTGGACCTAATGGTCAGGGGTACCTTTACCTTTTACTACCGAGATATGAGCTTTATACCTGTGATGTTTTCAAGAAGCTATAAACCTGAGGTGGAAGTACGCTTCAGGACCACTCCTGTTTGTGTTAGGAATTTGATTTTTTTTTTTTGATTTTTTTAAAGCCAAGCAACATGGTTGTCAACAAAGAAAACTGACAGATTTTCTTCCAAGGAGGCACAGGTGGCTGCCTGAGATAGCTCCCACCAGCTCGCTGCAGAATGTCCCTTCAGAATGTGGCACTTTGACACTCTCCCCAAGGGGTCTTCCGCTGCCCCATAGCTGCCAATTAGGATTGCCTGATCGACATGTTAGCACTTAGGGGCACAGCAGCCTTGTGGCTTGCAGGGAAGTGATAACTCTTCCTTCAGCAGCAATAACAGCAAAGTCTCACTTGGGATACTTCCATCTGAGCACCACAATTCACAGGAACTTGTTTTTCTTATATTAAGCTGGTGATAATTATTATATTTTGTTGTTTAATTTGTTTGTGAACCGCCTGGGTGCAAGGAGTTTGATTTAAAAAAAACAAATGCTTTGTGCATCCATGTCTAATCTTGCCCCCTTTCTAAAATTTATTTATTGGTGTGTGTTTTTCTCTTTTGAAATTCTACCAAAGAATAAAATAAAATAGAATTGGGATTAAGAAATATTCTCAGGACTGTGGAGGACATGTGTGGGCATGTCCCGTTGGTGTAGGTAGATGCTAGTGTAGAGGGACGCTGGTGGCGCTGTGGTCTAAACCACTGAGCCTCTTGGGTTTGCCAATCAGAAGGTTGGTGGTTTGAATCCCCGCAACAGGGTGAGCTCCCGTTGCTCTGTCCCAGCTCCTGCCAACGTAGCAGTTCAAAAGCACGCCAGTGCAAGTAGATAAATAGGTACCACTGCAGCAGGAAGGGAAATCATGCACTTTAACAAGCAAAGCAAAGCAAGTTCAACTGCAGCATACCCTCCAACACTCCTCAGATGAAAATAGGGACATTTCTAACTCCCTGCCCATTGATGCTCCCCATCCTGCCTGCCACAGAGCATTTCCTGTCACCACCTCTTAACCATCCAGGGGTCCTTTACCTTCTTTTAAAAGTCCAGTCAAAGGCGACTATGGGGTTGTGGTGCTCATCTCGCTTTCGGGCCGAGGGAGCCAGCATTCATCCACAGATAGTTTTCCAGGTCATGTGGCCAGCATGACTAAACTTCTTCTGGTGCAACGAGACACCATGACGGAAACCAGAGCGCAAGGAAAGACCATTTTTAATGGAACTGGAAATGGTGTGGCTTCAACTTGGAACTTGCATGCATGCACAGCATGGTGCTGAACCAACCACTGAAATGCAACTGCATAGCAAGGCTGGTCCTCTGTCCTTTCAGGTGCTTCTCTGTCCTGCCAGGAAAGACTTAAGAGGCAAACGGCTAGCGGGTCACCACTTTCTTCATCTCCTAAATAAATTGAAAAGCAGCGACAGGGTAAATGACCCAGAGAACTCCTTTCAGCTCTGAGATTCTGTGATTTCCCCTTATAGATGCTTTAAAAATGGTAGACACCAGCCCTGCTAATCACTTATAACACTGTAGCTTCAGGGCTAGGTTTTGAAAACAGCAAAATATGTGCATGTGTTGTGGCAGGAGGTCTCTCAGTGCCCTCAGGCATGCATATTTGCGATCATTTATTCATGCTGCAAGGAGAATGCATTAGAAATGTTGCATACAGCAGCATGTGCACACACACACACACACACACACACACACAATACCACTGGAATGATCTACCAGAGGAAGAACTATTCCACCTCCCTGAAATCCAGCTCTAGTCAGACCAACATCAGCCCCATGTAAATAGTCATGAGGGCTGCAAACTTGAATCAACTGAAACAGTAGTTGATCGATTAGCAGGGTGTCCGTATAAACCAGCAATGAGCAGATTTATTATTATTATTATTATTATTATTATTATTATTATTATTATTATTATTATTTATTATTATTATTATTAAATTTATATCCCGCCCATCTGGCTAGGTTTTCCCAGCCACTCTGGGCAGCTTACAACATATATAAAAACACAACAAAACATCAAACGTTAAAAAACAAAATATTCCGTACAAGCAACAAACAAACCAATATAAACTAATAATAACAGAAATCAATAGAATAGAATAACAATAGAATCAATAGAAACCAACAACAACAACAACCAGTTTACAGTTATACTCAAATTAAAATAACTGTCTACCGAAGACACAAGATCTACCCACCCGGGAAGAATGGCAGATGAAGTTGATGGACTACATGGAATTGGCAGAAATGACTGACAGAATCCGAGACCAGGGAGAAGAGTCGGTGGAGGAAGATTGGAAGAAATTTAAAGACTATTTACAGAAATACTGTAAAATCAATGAATGTTAGAAAAATGTTGGAATGAAGTTATATGGCTTTAGCAGAAATGTTATAAAGGATTAAGTAAAAATAGATAGTTAATTGGCTAAAGGAGGAAAAGTAAAGTTGGATATGTTAAGACAAACTATAGGGCAAAAACTGAGAAAGATGGAAAGGATTTGCTGAAACAGCTAACTGAACTAGAATACAAAAAAGGGAGGTGTGAGGAGGTCAACGAAACAAGTAAATGAAAGATAAGTTATGGGAATATTCGTTGTGTTTTTAATTGTTTTTGTTTTTGTTTTGTTAAGATAAGTAGTGTTTTCTGTTTTTTTCTTTTCTTTATTGTAATGTATTGTTTTGTTTTGTTTAACTGTGTTTTTTCCTTTTTTTCTTTCTGTAACCCTTAAACCTTTGATAAATATTACTTTTAAAAAAATAATAACTGTCTACCCCAGCTAAACATTTAACCAACACCAAAGTGGCAAAAACAAAACAGGAACCAAAATTAGAACCGTTTAAAACATTTCAAAACATTTTAGCCAGTTGTCCCAACCCAAGAGTTGATTATTTACATTTCATCATTGTTCAGAAAGATCATAAAGCAGGTTAAGGTACACAAATATAAATCTATTGGATTACATAATTATCCCATGTCATCTCTAATCAGCAGTGTCTAATGATTAAGGGCAACCTTATTTATCTTTTGAGAACCAAACTGCATGAAATGATGGAGATCCATGACCCAATCTCTCTTAAACCTGTGTAAATTCTGCTACCTATCCACCCCAGATTTGTGTTGAGTCCACTATGCTGGAGGAGACACAGTGGTTAGAGTGTTCAAATGGGACTAGAGAGACCAGGCTTCAAATTCACACTCAGCCACAAAGCTGGGTGACTTTTGGGCCAGTCACTGCATTTCAGTCTAACCTTCCTCGCAGAGTATGTAATAGGGAAGAGGAGGATTCATGTCTGCCACCTTGAGCACCTTGGAGGAAAGGTGGGGTGAAAATGTAAATAATATATAATATAGCTGCCACTAAAACCTTGTTAGATTATCAAAATGAAGTCTATGTGCCTTTTCCCTGTTGGGGCAAAAAGCAGTTTAATTTGGTGCAGGCTCGAAAGAGGAAATCTCCTGTCCCAAACTCAGTCCTTGATCCAAATTCGGATATGGATTTTTTTTGTTTCAAGATAGGAAATCCAATCTCAGATCTACGTCATCTCACCTAGCTTGGCTCTGGAGCTATTTTTGTTCTGGTGTTACTGTATTGGGAAATTTTAAAAAATGGAAATGCTAAAAAGTGACCTTTTCCTCCCAAAAAGAAGTGACAGCTTAAAGCTTAATCAACCAAAGTCATTGAACACTTCCCTCACTATCTCCAAAGCAGACACTTATAGTATTGTGTTTGTGTGTGTGTGTGAATATGCAATTGATTTAAATTTGAGGAGCTGGTTAATTGGTTTAAAGCTAATTCAAGTCATTGTGGTGCAGTGGTTAGAGTCTCGGACCTGGCAGACCATGGTTCAAATCCCAACTTGGCCATGAAGCTCACTGGGTCACCTTGGGCCAGTCACTCTCTCAGCCTGACCTACCTCACAGGATTGTTGTGAGGTTTAAATGCAGAGGGAGAGAACCATGCACATCACTCCTTGAGCTCCTTGGAGAAACAGATGGTCTAGAAATGCAATTAAAAAACCAAAGTCAGCCGCTAAAAATTCTGCCATCAATTAACAGCCCTAATTTTAATGGGGGGCCCACCCTTTCACTAGTTTGCATGATATCTCCCTCCTCATGTTTTTCTCTGGGGCCATCTTTGGATTCTTCACTTATGTCCATCACACAAGTGGCTATAATACCACTACTCTGGCTTCCAGAAGAGCTTGGTAAGCTAACTGGCCGGCCAGCTCCGGCGTTGGCTGCCTCCGGTTAGCTATGGGTCAGGATTTGGTCAGAACAACTGTTTACAGTTTCTGTTCTTTCTCTTTCTCTTCTCTCCCCTTGCCTTTTTGCCTCTGGTGGTGGGTGGGCTGTTTGGACCCTGGTGATTACAAAGGCCACTTTGTCCTGTCTGAAGATGAATGCTTTGATGGATTCAGAGCTCATTTCTGGAAGTCCAAAGTGAATCCCCCAAGTCTTTGGAGCATCTTGGAGGAGGAGGAGGGATGTGTTATAAGGCAGGTGAAAGGATTTGTGGATGTATCTGGAGTTCGGAGTTGCCTTGGCATGCCCACAGATGGCCCCACCAAAGTTCAGGCAAATTAAGAGTCACTGGGAGGCAAAGAAATCCTCTTTCTTCTTGCTTTGCTTCATACCAGCTGATCTAAAAGCAGCCTCCTCCTCCTCTGCATCACTGTTTTCAAGCAGGCGCAAAATTATAGTCTTTTGTTGGATCTGGCAAGATGGTGACATCAGGGCATCTGCTGTGTGCATCAGGAATCTCACTGGCGGAGGGGGAGTTCGAGAGAAGAGGAGGAAGGGAAGACAATTTGAGCGCAGATACAAGGATTTAACTGTATCCAACAGCTACCAGCTGCCTGCTGAAATGCAATGTTTGTCAGTGGCTCCACGATGGAGAATCTTGGAATGGGAGATGGCATCTCCCTTGACAGCTATTTGGCTCCCAGGGTAAGTTTGTTTCCTCCGGGCAGCAGGGATGGCTTAAAGAGCTCAAGGCAGGCTGTATCTCTCTCTCTCTCTCTCTCTCTCTCTCTCTCTCTCTCTCTCTCACACACACACACACACACACACACACACTGTGCTCTGTCTTCCAAGTTTCAACAGACAATGCAGAATCCACACTGCATAGCTGTTGTCAGCTGAGCTATGCAAGATGCCCCCGGTTTTTCCTCAAGGAAATTCTTCCAATTCTCCAGGCAAGATTCCACCATTTTATTTTACTGCAGTAACCCTGCAAAGGAGGCTTGGTGGACAGAAAGAAAGAAGCTTGGCAATTGCTGCACACCATCCCAGGCCCTGGGCCATCAGTGCCAACTCTATAGGGCTGAGGTGTCTGCTGCCCCCCTTCCCATAGTCTATTGGCTGAACCCCCCCCAAAAAAAATATATCTTGAGGAGCTGGACTTTGCAGCGGTGGTGGCAGGCCTCACAACAGTAGTAGGCATCACTGGGCCTTGCAGCCTCCACCTGACAATGTGACATCGTATGTGTGCATCACATACAAGACATCATACAACATGACACCTCCCCCCCCCATTTCGGGTGCAACTCAACACCTTGGACATCTCCTGAGGATGGTACCTGAAGATCCACCTTTAGCAGATGCTATCAGCTATCCCTATACCCAGAACTGTTTGTGTTTTCTTGTACCTATCTGTGGAAAAACACAGTTCCGCTTCCACCTTCTGTGTGTGTGTGGGGGGGTGTTTCTTTAAAATTCTGTGGATGCTCAAAAACACGCACTGTTTTCAAGTTTCAGCTCCCTTTCCCAAGAACTCTCTGGTAGCTGTGTGTGGACGCATCTCGATAATGATATGCATGGATGCAAAATGCGCATTCATGGAGAAGAACTGAGAGAATGGAAGA
Organism: Podarcis raffonei; assembly: GCF_027172205.1. Classification (NCBI taxonomy): domain Eukaryota; kingdom Metazoa; phylum Chordata; class Lepidosauria; order Squamata; family Lacertidae; genus Podarcis; species Podarcis raffonei. Next base: position 26,040,496 of record NC_070616.1, read on the forward strand.
GCAAATCAGAACCAAAAGACTAACTCATATATCTTCCTATCTAGGTGGGTCCGGTGTCCCTACTGGATTTGCAAAGTCAGGGTGCTTCCAGACTCTTGCTATTTTCAAGTGGGATTCATATTGGAAAATTCAGGCTACATGATTAAAGTTGATTAGCGCACCGGCATAACAAGCCCAATGCTCACCTCCCCCAAAAATATTTTTTCAATGCAAAAAAAGATAGGAAAATGCACTGGGAAGTGTGGCATAACACAAGCTCTAAAACAAATCAGACTGGATGATCAAGAAACAGCCGGCGTTGTGCAAAGGCATCGGGATGACTGCGCCATAAACATGTCGCCTAAAAGTGACTTCAGTCCCTGGCTTGATGGTAGAGGCCACCACCTGCAGTTCCATGATTTACCACATGGGGCAGCGACACACAGATCAATACATTATGAGTTCAAGGCCCAGCAAGGAATTTAAAGAGAGGGATTCTTCTATGCAGCTACTGCCTTTAAGGCGAGAGAGCTTTGCCTTTAGAGAATAGATGGGGATGCTGTCTCCGTAACTGCAGAAAATAAGCACTGCTGTTATTCTCGAAGAAGTAAAGCCCCAGATCCAATGTGAAATTAAACATTATTGCGTTTCAGAAAAGTAAACAGTTACGGTCAGTTTCCTAACACAGCTTGTTGCTGTAGCCCTAGCAGGACAGAGTAAACAAATACTGTACCATCCAACTTCAGCTGGAGAACTATCAGGCTCTAAGAAGAGGACGAACAAGTCGTGCCACTTATTTTTGAGGACAGGAGTTGTATGTGAAGACAAGAGTTATATGTCTTGCTTTATGTATTGGGGGGCATGCATGCTTAAGAGCCAAGAGACTGGATTGCCCAAGCACTTCTGGATCGCCTTCTGATTCTCTGCGCACAGCTTGGACAAGATGGATAAATTTCAAAGCAGCTGCTGTGCGATTTCTAAACCTCAGGAAAGACCCAGAAAACTCTCCTTGCAGAAAGCAGCCTGTGTTGCATGCACTGAGACAGACATGGAGAATCTCAAAGCTCTGTAGGTCTGTGAATTGACAATTGACCAGAACTCAGAAGGGACAAAGAAGGTCGTGAAGACTAAGTGGTCACTTGGAATGCCATCCAAAAAAACTATTATGAATTTGATTTGGGATGTTTTTAAGATCAACGTGTATGCAATTTAAATCAGATTTTGTGCAGGGTTCCTTGCTAAGGAGGGGCTTTAAGGGATGGGGTGTTATACAGTCACTGCTGCTTTTGGCCCCTCGGTCAGGGGTAGCCAACCCCTCCCCAGTTGCTGCTGTACTCCATTCCCCATCAGCCCCAGACAGCATGGCCAATGGTCAGGAATGATGGGCACTCTACTCCAACAATATCTGAAGGGTACCTGGTTGGCTACCTCTGGAGTAGGATGCTATCTTTCTGTGTTAACTGCCCCATAGGTAGGGACTGCTTTCAATCTGGTCCAGGGAGATTTCAATCACACGCACACACAATTTCCGAAGGGCACCAGCACCAATTGTGATGCCATTGCCAGGTCTGGCCATTTTAGATGTAACGCTTGCTCAGAGGGTCAATGAGTGGTTACTCACCTTCTATGCAATCATTGTATATCAAAACTCCATGGTACCTACCCCACCCCAACCTAAGTGGGGGGGGGGGGGAAAGGCTGAGGTGCCTTACCGAAAACATCCTGAAGAGGTCAGCATTAAGTCTGGCTTTTATTCACACTCTCCTGTCTTTTGAACATTGAAAAAGTGGGGAGGCAGAGGGATCATTATAAAAAAAAGCCCACTCTACGAAGTCACTCATTTTAAATGGAAATTAATTTGCAGACTCATTCACGAAAGATCCTGAAATATTGTGCTGCAGTGGCCGGGATGCAAATACAGAGACGTCATCATCAGCTGTGGCAACGCAGTTTGCATGCATCCATTTGCATCATGTTCCCCTTAGCAGATGGCTGTGGTGTCTCTTTTGTTCAATCTGGAAGTGACTGTGTTCTGGTCCAGGAGGAGATCCTTTGCTCCAGAGTCAAACCAGCCATGATATTATCATTTTTTTGTGCTTCTTTTGTAAGCCACTTTGAGACCCAGACTATGGCAGAGGTGTGGAAAGTTGAATAGAGGCTTCCCTTGAAATGCAAACAACAGCAACAGAGGTATGATTTAGTATTCAAACCCAAGCAGGAAGGAAAAGAGTTAAGCCCCTGCATCTCCCCTCCACCAAGGTGATAAGACTGTTCAGGCATCCCAGAGACTTCTATTTACATAACATACAAATCAATTGCACTGAATATTGTTGGTTTTTTTAATTTGGCTTTTAATTGATTTTATCTGCCTGTGTTTCATTTTGGTGTTAAGTCACTCTGAGACTTTTTTGTATCATGCAACTTACATTCTTATTATTATAAATAACATTAATTAACATTAACACAGGCAGATATAAAAAGTTACACGTAATAACTAGCTTGGTATGTTGTCCTGCTCTGGCTTTGTCATGCTGAGCCTGAAAGCATCTCCTCAGTCCTTTAAAGCCTTGTTAAAGGCTTGTTAAAGGCACGGGTGGCGCTGTGGGTTAAACCACAGAGCCTAGGACTTGACGATCAGAAGGTTGGTGGTTCGAATCCCCGCGACGGGGTGAGTTCCCGTTGCTCAGTCCCTGCTCCTGCCAACCTAGCAGTTTGGAAGCATGTCAAAGTGCAAGTAGATAAATAGGTACCACTCCGGCAGGAAGGCAAGCGGCGTTTCCGTGCACTGCCCTGGTTTGCCAGAAGCTGCTTAGTCATGCTGGCCACATGACCCGGAAGCTGTATGCCGGCTCCCTCGGCCAATAAAGCGAGATAAGCGCCGCAACCCCAGAATTGGTCACGACTGGACCTAATGGGCAGGGGTCCCCTTTACCTTTACCCCCCTAATAAATTTGAAGACTGCAGATACCTCCCCCATAAATTTGTCCCACATTTCAATTGCCCCTCCAATTACCCCAGGTTTTGGTATGTGTGTTGTCACAGATTTAGAGCCACTGATTCACCCCCATTCTCTTCAGGGATATTTTTCAGCTATCCCTGAGTGTGCTGCTACTATTTCTTCATCCCCAGCTGTGCTGTCCTGCTTTTATCCCGGCTGCTTCATGGGCCTAGACCAGGCATAGGCAAGCTCGGTCCTCCAGATGCTTTGGGACTACAACTCCCATCATCCCTGACCACTGGTCCTGTTAGCTAGGGATGATGGGAGTTGTAGTCCCAAAACATCTGGAGGGCCGAGTTTGCCTATGTCTGGCCTAGACGATATTAATTCCCAACCTTTCCACTGGCTGAGATCAGCCTGCCTATGAGATGATAGCAAAATATGCTGGACTCAATGCCTTATTATTGGTTTCCTTTCTCTGATTTTTTCTTGCAAAATGAATTCTCTTCTATGTATTTATTCATAAAGCAACATTGCCACGAGCAGGCCTGCAAGGTGACTCAGCTTCTGCCTGTGCCCGCCTAGTCATCTGTCATGCTTCGGTTTTGGCGACAGGGGGAGGGCACGCTTCCAGCCCCCCTGAGAAGCCACAGCGGAAAAGGCTCGTGTGTGTTAAATGGGCATCTTGCTGTTAAAAGTTTCTGCACGCCAGAGTGCTTTTTCAAATGGGCCTCGCGGGTGAAATCCCCTGCCTCCCTGGAGGAGTGATCCACGTTCCCCACACTGCAGACTGTTGCCTTGGAAAGTGGCTTCTGCTGCCTTGAGTGTGGCAATTTCTTCAGCCCCTGTTAAAAAACCTCCCAGGCCTGAACAGAGCATTTCTCAATGCCCAGCCAAGCTCAGCACGGCTCTCAAGCATGGATCCCTGCTGATCTTCTCATTTTTAATTTCCCCTCCAGCCGCAGTTTCGTTTGCTTGCAAAATGCCCATCATTTTCTCGGATTTCATGAGGGACATGTGCTGGGGCTGGACTTAATCTTCTTCCTTTCCACAGCCGCCCTTCGCTTCCCGAGGGGCTGAGCACATCGCTCAGATCTGAGGCAGACGGCTGAATAACAGTTTACACAGCCTTAAGGGAGCAGTGTTGTTGTTGCCGCTTTAATGATGGGCATGGCACCTGCAGCCTCCCGGAAGCAGCCCATCCTCACAGCCTCCGAGGAAGCGACGCCCGGGTTGGCACACCTTGCAAACAGGAGGCCTTGTCAGCTGAGAAGCTGGTGGGCTGTACATTTACAAAGGCAGGTTTTAAGCAGCTATGACGAGCAAACTTGAGCCGGAGATGGCGAGATGTGGAGAATGTGCTCCAACTTTCCCGATGCTCAGGCTTCTGTTTCAGGAGATAATCTCTTTGCGATTCCTTCCCCCTGACTTGCACTCGGAAAGCAGGAGCGACGGCGGTGCCAAGAAATAGCCAATTAGAGAAACAGCATGGAGCACAGCCTGCCATGGGCAGAAGATGCTTCTCACATCGTCAGGCAGACCGTAGCTCTGTGCTGGCATCGAAACCATAAGCAGCCAGTGTGGAAGCAGGCTGGCAGGCTGGCAGTAGGGGGTGAGCCCTAGGCAAGGATGGTGCCTATGTCCAGACTTCAGGATATTCCAAACGCTCCAAGTGTCCTTATTTTCCAGGGACAGTCCTGAATTTACAGAAGCCGTTCCGGTTTTTGATCTGATCCTGGAATGTCCTGCTTTTCCTTAGGACATCCCTATTTTCATCAGAGAAATGTTGGGGTGTGGCATTAGGTGACCCCCGAGCCAAGGAGCTAAGGAGCTATACAGTGGTACCTCAGGTTACAAACACTTCAGGTTACAGACTCCGCTAACCCAGAAATAGTACCTCGGGTTAAGAACTTTACCTCAGGATGAGAACAGAAATCGCGCTGCAGCAGCAGGAGGCCCCATTAGCTAAAGTGGTACCTCAGGTTAAGAACAGTTTCAGGTTAAGGACGGACCTCCAGAACAAATTAAGTTCTTAAACCGAGGTACCACTGTACAACCTTTAGAAGACATCTGAAGGCACCCCTGTATAGGGAGGTTTTTTAAATGTTGAATGTTCTATTATGTGTTTATATATGTTGGAAGCTGCACAGAGTGGCTATGGCAATCCACTCAGATGACCGAGGTATATATAATAAAATTATTATCATTACCATTATCATCATCATTATCATCATTATTATTATTATACAGGACATCCCTATTTTCATCCGAAATGTTAGAGGTATTCTAAACTATCTTCCCAGATTCTGAGCCATGAAAACCCATAATTCAGTGGTCTGACTAATTGTTTGATTTGGTTCTTCCCATTTCAGGGGGAGGGGGCACTTTACAGAAGCCTATTTTTACAGAAAACCCCACCTATTCCCCACCTCCTAACTGTTTATTCTTCTGAGGCCTGCTGAACTCTGCACATGAAAACTAGAATCTTGTGATTTGATGGTGTTGGGCTTCCTGAGACAAAACTGGCATTTGTACCAGGGATGTGTATACAAACCAGGGATGTGGGACCAGGAGACGGGGATGGACCCAAGGGTGCTGCTTGACGTTGATTTTTAAAGGGCCAGAGTCACATCAATGACATTTTTAGTTTAGTGATGCATAGTTTTAGTGATGCATTTTTAGTTTATTGCTGGCTTAATTTTTTTTGAATGTTTTAATGGTTTTTACGTAGAGATATACACTATATATGTATATATCTGTTTGTTTTATTCTTTTTGTAAACCACTTTGAGGGTTTTTCTTTTAAGCTTCAAGCAGTATTTACATTTTATGAAATAAAATCAAGAAAAGATTGAGAGGTCAAGCAGGGTGTCCCCAGTTATCCCTACCAGAGTCAGGCCGGGATGATGCATCAAGATGGTCTCCCTCCAGACAGGACCCTCTCCTTCATCCTTGCCCTTAGCTGCTAAAGTAATTGAGGAAGGTGAGCTTATTTTTAAAATGTACACACTGCCACCAAACCTTGCATCATCGAGAGATAATCTAATTAGATAAGATCAGCTATCAGAGCTAATAAAGCACTACAAAAATGAGCTTTCGCCAGTCCCTTCGACACAGCCAGACGAGACGGCGGCTTCCATCCAGTTAATTAATTTAAGTGGATGAGCATCTGTGCGCCTCTGGTATGAAATCAATACACTCGTCCCCCCCCCCACTTTCTCTCCTCTCTCCTGCCTAAACCAGGTGTCACTCTGACAATCCCCCAAAGATTTGGCTTTGTCCGGCTGGGAAGCCACTGGCCAGAGATCTCCGCATGCCTTCCAGAAGCCTCTTACTTAGCTCCACCATGCATCCAGAGTTTTCTGGACATGGGCAAGATTCATCTATAAAAAATGGCACCTGAGTGGAATTTTTGGAAATCGGTTTAAATGTCCAGGAAAACCTGGGCCTATGGCAGCCCATATTGGAAGGGGGGGGGCTCCTTTAAAAAAACCAAAGAATATGGGAAAACATTTATAGAATATATGGGAAATAACTGTGTACAGTTGAAAACGCTGGCAGCATTAAGATAAATTCAACAGTGTAAACAAGTTTTGTTGGATGTAATACAGTCATACCTTGGGTTACAGACGCTTCAGGTTACTTCCAGGTTTCAGCGGTCATGCACGCACAGAAGCGCTGAATGGCAACCCCTGTGTGCGCAGACAGCCGCTGCGGGTTGCGAACGTGCATCCCACACGGATCACGTTCACAACCCGAGCGTCCACTGTAATGGAATACTGAATGGTATAGTTTTTGTAAAATATGCAGGGATTTATGATATGTAAAATGAACCATGGAAAGAGAAGAAGGGAAGTCACGGATATCTTAAGGATGTAAAAAATGAGTACTTTAAATTGTAAAACAGAAAATGTAATAAAAATTATATCTATCTATCTTTAAAACTTTAATTTTTTGGACATTTGCAAAAAAAAACTTTGGCAAAAAAAATCTCAGCAAATTTGGCAAAAGAAAGAAAGAAAGAAAGGAAAGAAAGAAAGAAAGAAAGAAAGAAAGAAAGAAAGAAAGAAAGATTGCAACCCTACTCCTGCTGATCAGCCTTGCACAGGTCTGGATGTGGTGAACTGACCTGTGGCAAGTTTTAGCAGAGCTTGGGACACAGCAAGGATATCAGGCCTTGCCTTGAGAGAGTTGATAGTTTGTCAAGAGTTACATACACAAGATGGGCCAAACTGTGGATTGCCAGTATGGCCCCCTCCAGATGCCCATGGACTGCAAATCCCAGGATCCCTTGACCACTAGCTAGGCTGGAAGGCTGATGGGTGTTCCAGCTCACAACATGGCGAAGGCACCCCTAAGCCGATTGAAAGCATTCTGTGGGGCTATTTTAAATTAGAGAATAAAGATTAAAGGAAGGCATACAAAATGGGATGAGGAACCCCTTTTCCGACAGCAGCTGCATTCCCCCAGGAATAATATGTGCAAGTGGTGTGGGGGGCAAATCACAAACTGTGTTTGCCAACCCCTCTCCTCTTTTCTTTCTCTCGTTCCCAACAACATGAAATGAGGCCACACCAGCAGCAGGTGCTTGTTGGTGGAGAAGGTGGGTTGAGAGATGCTTCCTCCTCTTTCGCATAACACCAGGCATCAGGGCCGTTCAGCAAAAATGGCTGGCAGTAGATCAGGCTTTCTTAATAGGGATTGGGATTGACCACCACGTGGTGTGGTAATGGCTATCTATGGCCTCCAATGTGGGTGAAGACAATTTCAAAGAGGAGCGTTTGGTTCTGATCCAGAAGGCCTCTTCTTCGTGGTTTTCTGGAGAGTTGAGGGGCATCTTCACGGGTCTGGGCTGTGTTAATTTGCCACCTGTGAATTTTCCCAAAGGGTGTTTGCAAAAGGAGAGAGTGAGGCAACAATGAAAAATACAGTGGTACTTCAGGTTACAGACGCTTCAGGTTACAGACTCCGCTAACCCAGAAATAGTACCTCTGGTTAAGAACTTTGCTTCAGGATGAGAACAGAAATCGTGCGGTGGCGGTGCAGCAGAAGTGGGAGGCCCTATTAGCTAGAGTGGTACCTCAGGTTAAGAACAGTTTCAGGTTAAGAACGGACCTCTAGAATGAATTAAGTTCTTAACCCGTGGTACCACTGTACATGGTACATGAAAAATTTAGCAAGAGCGCTTCTGGCCAAAGACCTGCCTTCTCCACCTCTATCGCTCAGCCTGGACACTGAGGTCCTCCTAAGAGGGCCTTCTGGCGGTTCCCTCCCTGCAAGAAGTGAGGTTACAGGGAACCAGGCAGAGGGCCTTCTCAGTAGTGGTGTCCGCTCTGTGGAACACTCGCCCATCAGATGTCAAGGAAATAAACAACTCTCTGACTTTTAGAAGACATCTGAAGGCAGCCCTGTTTATGGACATTTTTAATGTTTGATGTTTTATTGTGCTTTTAATTCTGTTGGGAGCCGCCCAGAATGGCTGGGAAAACCCAGCCAGATGGGCTGGGTATTAATAATAAATTGCTGTTATAGTAGTAGTCTGTAAAAATTGTGTGCACAGTGATGGCACCACATTAATAATAATCACAGGATCCTTAACTATAACATTGGGCACAGGCAAACTTGCTGTGCAAGCTACATCAAAAGAAAACAGTCAAAGCCAGGAGCCTTTCTGTAAATCTGGAGCAACACAACAACAATCTCCACTGGCAGATAAACTCGCTATCTGCAAGGTTCCTTCCAGTTGTAGGACCCATATTGCACTACTATGTAAACAAAGTTTCAAATGATTAGGACTTCATGTGCCGGTTGCAATATTCCTATCAGGAACACGTTGATCTAGATCTGCTTTTGTGTGTGTGACGTAGTGATGGCCATTTGTGTGTTTGGTACCGAGAATTAAGAGGGAGCCTCAAAATGTGTCTATGGAAGAAATCAAACAAACAGCCTTACACCACAGGATAGGGGTTTTTTTCTGCTCGTGTCAGCAGGTATCAGTTCTGACCTATAGCAGAAGGTCTTTGTCCAGCCTCCTGGCAATCTGCTTTACAGCCGATGGAGCTGCCTACGAAGCCACGTGCAGCCATCTGAAAAATCGCTGCAAATGCGGTTGACAGGCAGTCATAACACAACGCCATGCAATCCCATTGTCGACACCAGTGACTGTCGTTAACGCTCAGGAGTGACGTCCTTTAGATTAATGGAATCTGGCACTGGGAAAGCCAAGGAGCCATCTTCAAAGCGAAAATAAAGCATTTACAGTTTGGAGTTGTCATTTCAGATCCACGGGGGGTGCACCTGCCGGCGGCTCCAGCAACGGACGGCCTTCAGTTTGGCTCCCAAGCTTAGAACAATGAAAGGGGCTGGGAGCTTTTGGAAGTCATGCAATTCTGCTGCTCTGAGAAATGGGGAATAAATAGGAGCAAGCTGAATGTTTGCCAGGCTCATGTTTTGGCTCAATAGTGCTGATTTCACAGATCGCAGAGCCACCATCCTAATCCTCTCTTTTCTTGTGACCGTTTATTACTATTTGCTACCCCTTTCCCTCCTGCGCAAGTGATCCCAACCAATGAAAGCAGGCTATTTTGAAAATGAAGCCCATTTAAATTGAGGGCATCTCAGTGTCATGTGCAAGCTTTTGAGTTTGTCAGAACTCTTCTTGTAGGCTGACTCTGAAGCAAAACTAAAAAGGAATCTTTATCTGAAGAAGGAATCTGAATCTGAAGAAGTGTGCATACCAATGACAAACTTAGTTGGTCTCTAAGGTGCTACTGGAAGGATTTTTTTTTATTTTGTTAAAAAGGAAGGTTCAGCCTTGTTGGTGGATACAAAGGAAATCCACATTCTGCACTTTGCAACAAGTTCTTTTTAGAAGCTTGTTGCTTATCCAAAATGATCTCCGGCCCCAGGACTGTGCAGCTGTAGGGATCAGGCAGTTACTTGCTGAAGCTACTTTCCACCAAAGGAAGGGGAAGTGAATTGACTTTGTTATGCCACAATGGCATCCCATGACATCACCATGAAACAACAGAGGCATGGTGGCATAGATTATAGAACGCAGCTCTTACGAAGAAACCAATGGAATGTCTTAGAGCACTAATGAACACAAAGACCAAAGACGATTTTGAAACTGTATGGTACATATTTTACCAGCACCCTGGAGAGGACAGTGTTGTCCCCTCACCATCAGCTCCTCATGACTCACTCTGGGACAATCAGTTAAGATAGAGAGTAGAAGATACTGAACCATTGTAATCACCTGTAAATTATTGCACAGACTCATCGACATCGCTTGTCATTCTCATTGGTGCCGTGCACGTGAAATTAACTAAATTTGGGGGCGCTGGGTAGATCTTTGCACCCGGCAGCACATATACTAAAGATGGCCCTGAACCCATTTTAAACCCCTTTGCTCCAGTTTGTCAGTTCTGCAGTAGAAGCTTCTCTGGCATCGTGTGCCTCTCCTCTGAAGTAGATAATGCTCATCTTGAACAAGCTCTGCAGACCTTTGGAGCTGTCATGCCCCGACAGAAGATATTGTGAGCTCTCTCACTCTCTGTTTTTCCACCACTGATTAAAATGCAAATCCTCTGTGTTTAAAATAATGTACCTGTTCTTAGCAAATGTGTGAAGCTCCTTGACCACAAGTGCTTGACCCTCTTGTAAGAGGCGCTGATTGTGAGCCAGGGGGATTGAACATGAGCTGCATTTGCATTCTGAGGCCTGCTAAGCCCTCCACACTCACCAGCCCTCCACGCAGGAGATGTATCCAAGGTGATATTGGCCTCACAACCATCAGCAGTGACCCGACCCCTCCATTCGTATCTATTGTCGCTTCCCATCGCATCAGAACTGCTTTCAAGACCAGAAGAAGACTATCAGGAGACCAATGCGGGCAGCTGGTGTGTTGGTTACCCCAAAGAGACAGAAGAAGGAGCAGGAGATGTGGGGACAGGAGATTGTGGTCAGCGGCATAGCTAGCAGCCTGGGCGTCTGGTGCAGGGGTGTGTCTGATAGTGATGATTCCAACCCTATGATCATTGACTGCCTGGCAAGACGAATGACATCTCTGGGAGCTAAGGCTACAGGTGTGGTTGCTGTAGCCTTAGCTCCCAGCCTAAGGCTACAGGTGTATTCATCTGCACTAATTCTGGACTGCAGCTGAGGGATCCCTGCCTCCTTCTGCTTTCATGCAAGTAGGAGTGGGATCGGTGCTGCTCTTATGGGATCCCTGTCCCCTCCTGCTTGCCCTGCAAGTAGGAATGAGCCTGGGCAGGGCAGGTCTTCCTGTTATATATCTGCTGGGATTGACAAGGCATCTGACCCTCACCTGAATCTCATAGCTCTCTGCCACCGCCTCTGCCCCTCTGCCACCGCCATCGCTGCAGCATCAACATCCTGAACGTGTACTGTAGTATTTATTTAGCCACACACACCCCCGGCTGACCAGGTGGGTGGCGCTGTGGGGGACACGGGTGGCGCTGTGGGTTAAACCACAGAGCCTAGGACGTGCCGATCAGAAGGTCGGCGGTTCGAATCCCCATGACAGGGTGAGCTCCCGTTGCTCGGTCCTTGCTCCTGCCAACCTAGCAGTTCGAAAGCATGTCAAAGTGCAAGTAGATAAATAGGTACCACTCCGGCGGGAAGGTAAACGGCGTTTCCGTGTGCTGCTCTGGTTCGCCAGAAGCAGCTTAGTCATGCTGGCCATGTGACCCGGAAGCTATATGCCGGCTCCCTTGGCCAATAAAGCGAGATGAGCGCCGCAACCCCAGAGTCGGCCATGACTGGACCTAATGGTCGGGGGTCCCTTTACCTTTACCTTACCTCTGGCTGACCAGATTGGTCGACCCAAGGAGTGACACAGCCGGGGACTCCCTAATGGCACGGGGGCTAGCTACACTTCCCGCACAGAAGGGAGAGTTCATGATGAGCCCGCAAAAAGGAAATGGCTTTGGTGGGCAGGCGCTCAGGGGCCACAAGAGATTGCTTTTTCAAAATTGCCTGGGGGGCCATTTGAAACCAGCCTGGGGACTGCAAGTTGCCCCCGGGCCAGACTTTGAACATGCCTGCCTTGGTCCAATGACCGCACACCACTGCAATAAAATCCTAAGTGGCTTTATTGCTGTTCTGTGGTACGTTGGTGTGAACATGAAGTCAGGAACACCTGGAAATGGAAGACACAAGCAGTTCTGAAGCTGGCACTCAGCTGGGAGGCTTAGTCACGCAAAAGAAAAAGAATCTTCCTTGTGGGTGGTGGAGCCAATCTCTCTTGGGAGACTTTCTCTAGAGAGAGCTCCTTCTTTATCTGAAGTGTGGGTAGGAACGTAAATGCCACAGTTAGCAAAAGACCCGTAAGCTGTCTCTGAAATATGCACCGGCGTCTTCTGCATAAACATGCCCCATTTTTGCGGTGCGGGAGGGAAGGTCTGGCGAAATGCAGATCCGTTTGAGCCAAGCTGGGACCATCCCTGAAATGTTTTGGCCCAAACGTCACGGGAAGCAGGCAGGGAGGCACATCTCCTCCTGGCTTTTCTGAGGAAGAGAAGTTGGGGGAATTGACAAGAGTTGATTAACTTAAACTCTGGCACATTGAGGTCGAAATCCATCTTGTCAAAAATACATCACTTGCACTCAATACTTTTAACTAGAGAGAGAGAGAGCGAGCATATGCTGGAAACTTGAGAGATGATAAATCATAGAGCAGTTGCCGTCTTGCTTCAAAAAGATCCATCATTTGCTTGGAATGCATAAATATGTTCCTCAATTCTCTTCCCTACTTTTTCTTAGTATTGAACAGCTGGCTCAGGCTCAGCAAGCCCCCTCATCCTCCAGTTGCACCTGAGGAAGGGAAGGCGGGAGGGAACACACAGGAGAGGAAGTTTGCTTAAGAATAAAGTTTGCAGTGGAGTAACCAGGAGATAGGGACGCGGATGGCGCTGTGGGTTAAACCACAGAGCCTAGGACTTGCCGATCAGAAGGTCAGTGGTTCGAATCCCCGCGATGGAGTGAGCTCCCATTGTTCTGTCCCAGGTGCTGCCAACCTAGCAGTTTGAAAGCACGTCAAAGTGCAAGTAGATAAATAGGTACTGCTCCAGCAGGAAGGTAAACGGCGTTTCCATGCGCTGCTCTGGTTCGCCATAAGCGGCGTAGTCATGCTGGCCACATGACCCGGAAGCTGTACGCCGGCTCCCTCAGCCAGTAAAGCGAGATGAGTGCCGCAACCCCAGAGTTGGTCACGACTGGACCTAATGGTCAGGGGTCCCTTTACATTTTTAACTAGGAGATAAGGAGGCCATTTCACCATGGCCCATATAACCATTGAGCCATAGCTGATGTCCACTTGAGGCCATAGCTCAGTGGCAGAGCCTCTGCTTTGCTTGCAGAAAGTCCCAGGTTCAATCCCAGCATCTGGGATAGAAACCCTGCCTGAACCCCTGGACAGCTGCTGCCCGTCAGTGTAGACAGTACTGAGCTAGGTGGACTGGTGGTCTGACTCTGAATAAGGTAGCTTCCTTTGTTTCTGTGTACCTCTGGTTGCCACTAGGATTTTATTATCTTGAGAGCTACACTGCACTCTTCATCTTTCCCCTCTTCCTCCAAACAGTGTGGCTCATCTAGGAATGGTGAATAAATTTTGGTTCACTGCACATTCTAATGCAGACCTACTTAATTCCCATTCCCCAAGATGGTTTTGGTTTGATGTTTGCACATCTCTGAATTTTGTGGTGCAGTTCTCCAACCCTCCCCCCCCCAAAAAAAATGTGTGCGTGAGGGCCAAGTGTGTATATAATCGTGAATATAGCATACAAAAGAGCATTACATTGGGAAAAACTGCTTCCACAACTGTGTGTATTAGGAGACATGTGCGTTAAAATGCTGACCAACTTTAAGAATAATAATTGTCAAGTGATGCAGAAATGTCAACTGAACTGAAGACTGGAAAAATGAGAAACCGAGAGGAGCCAAAATTGGCAGATTTGCCCATCCTTAGACTGATGGGTATGAAAAGATGGCAAAGAAGCACTCTATTTAATTTTTAAAGCAAGTTTGACCAAAAAACAGCAGAAAAAGAAAACATCAGCTCAGATTAATACTAAAATGACCATCCATCTCTAAAAGAGAAAGGAATCATGAAAGCTGCCTTTTAGGTAGATTGCCTCTAAGCCACTCTTAATTGAGCATTGTCTTCTATGGGACACTTCTCACATTGCAGCCTGGTGCTTCCAGTTATTTCAGGCTCATAGCTGTCAACGTTTCCCTTTTCTTGTGAGGAATCCTATTCGGAATAAGGGAATTTCCCTTTAAAAAAGGGAAACGTTGACAGCTATGTTCAGGCTATAGATCCCATCTGCCCCAACCTGCACCCTGCAGGACACCAGTTTGAGGGCAGCTGCCATAGAAAAAGCCAATACCTTGGGTAGAGCCCAGGAGGCAAAAGGGATTCCTCTGAGACGGCTGCCAGGAAACCTTTCAGGCATGTAGATTTTGGCTGGGGCAGGAATACCATTGACAGCCACGGGGAGCTGTAGCAGCCCAGGCTTGCTTCCCCTGTCCCTGGCGCTGCATCCGACAAATTTATTACAGGGAAACATCAGCACTCAGAAGACCTCACTGGCAGTGAGCAATTCTTCAGGCGGCGCAAGTGGCGCATGTTACCGAAATGTCAATTTAATAATTCAATCTCAGCTGCCAAACTGACCCTCTGGAGAGGGGGCTTGGGAAATATCAGGTGCTTTATTGGCTTGGATGAGAGAGAGGACCTGCTGCCCTCTTCTTCCAGGCCCAGGGAGGGAATTCTGCCCAGACGGTGGCATAACCCGCTTGTGAGAGACGGCTTGAAAGGCTGCAAGGACAATGCAAGACTGCAAAGTGGTGGTGAAATGCAAAGCCCAGGATAAGAGGCAGGATCAGCACAGAACTTCGTACTGCACCATCCCTCTGTTTACAGTAATGCCTCTGAATACCAGTTGCCGGAAACTGCAGGAGGGGAGTGTTATGTATTCAGTGGTCTGTGTTTGCCTGAGCTTGAGTCTGGACTAAGGATTCTGAGCTCCTGTGTTCTGATTCGATACATGGTATCCAATCACAGAACATTTCAGGATTTGGCCCTCTGCCATTGGCCCTTAAATTCTGAGTCATGATTCGCAGCTTGGAAGTTTATAGACAGCCAATCACTTTGGGAGTGGGAGTGGCCCATACCCTCAGAAATGTATATAAGCAGTTGCTTTGCCCCTGTTGTCCAGTTCTGTAGTTCAATAAAGGTTCTTGCTGTTATCACCCACCTACAGTTCAGGGAGAGTGCTCTTGAGCTGGGGTCCTGCTTGAGGGTTGCCCACAGGCATCTGGGTGGTTACTGTGATAACAGGATTCTGGACTAGATGGAACTGCCAACTTCCTTTTAATATTAAGGAACCAAGGAGGCTCCATCATGCCAAGTCTACATTGTCTACACTGGCTGGCAGTGTCTCTCCAGGGTTCCAGGGTTCCTCTCCACATCTGCCATGGGGATTGAACCTGGGACCTTCTGCCTGAAAAGCAGACACTCTCCCACTGAACTATGGTCAAAATGTGTTCACTCTGCAGCAAAGGGCTCTACCAAGGTCAAAATCTTCCAATTGCCATCCTCAGTTGTTTTGGACGTTCCTAGAACATTTGCAGTTCAAGTCATTCTGTGTGGGCAGTGGGCAAGGGATGTGAGTATCGCCGTGGCAATTAGATGCCCCTTAAGTGACATATCGTGAGCTTTGTCTCTGACCTCCTGCATAATTTGGGCTATTTTGGACGGCCGTGCAAACAGGGAGAAGGGAGAGTGCTGGTACTTGGGAGCAGTTCAGCATAACCTCCAGGTCAAGAAGAGACCTTTCTGGGGCCATGAGTTGGATTCTTGTCAAGCAAAATGAAAAGAACTGAAATATAAAAGCTCAAGACCAAAGGAGTCGTGATTAGGAGTGTGCCCTGGTGGTTTCGCGTTGCTACTTTAATGCAGTTAGGGTGGGCTCCAAACTGGATCACAGCAATAGTGTGATCTCTGTGTGCAAACTTGATCCTCCCCCTGACATCTGCTTTGTTGATCGACAGGACTCCTGGGCTGTTTTTCTACTCACAAAACAAAATACACCAGGTTTACAGTACATATCTTTTCCTCTGCTGAAGGAGCCAGACTATAGGCTTGCCAATTTTTTTTTCTAAGCAGCAAGTCAGCCAGTAGGGAACAGGTTAAGCACCTCCTCCCGTAACCATTGCTTTGATCCTGTTTCGAGCCCCCTCCCATACTTGCATTAAAAGAAATAACAGAAATAAATAAATAAATCTCACTTAGTTCAGCCCTTAGAAACAATCTTATCGGCTGCTTTCTCTCCTGCTGGGCAAAAATATACCAGTTCTACTTATTTTGTATTCCTGGAGGGAGGAAAGCCCCATTTGGACAATGGGGCGGGGAGGGTTTTTAGCAGGAAAATGGGAGGGGAGGATGATGCAAGCAGTTTTGCCTACAAGGTTACACCATGTGTTCTTCTTCCTCCCTATAACTGTATCCCAGTTTCCTCCATGAAGCAGGAAGTGCAGGCAAATTCCAAAGCAATATCACCTTGGGGAGGGGAAGCGTTTAAGGGCGCATGGCTGAGGGTATGAGCTATCCACACAGAAGCCCCAGGTTCAAATTCTGCATTAGCCACCAGCTTGGGCAAATCACTCTGTTTCTTTATACAGTGGTACCTCGGGTTACATACGCTTCAGGTTACATACACTTCAGGCTACAGACTCTGCTAACCCAGAAATAGTGCCTCAAGTTAAGAACTTTGCTTCAGGATGAGAACAGAAATTGAGCTCCGGCGGCACGGCGGCAGCAGGAGGCCCCATTAGCTGAAGTGGTGCTTCAGGTTAAGAACAGTTTCAGGTTAAGAACGGACCTCCAGAACGAATTAAGTACTTAACCCAAGGTACCACTGTATTGCCTTGCTGAAATGGACCGATTTGCCAGTTCCCTCAGAGCAGATGTGAGGAACCTTTGGCCTTCCAGATGTTTCTGCACTACAACTCCCATCACCCCTGGTCATTGGTGTTGTTTGCTGGGGCTGGTGGCAGTTGTAGTTCAGCAGTATCTGACGAGCCAAAGGTTGCCCACCCCTGCCCTGGGGGAACTGGTTTAGGGAAGATTGGTCCATTCAACAGGGGAATAGAGTTCTGCTTAGTATGACATAGGATCCGCCTTTTGATAGAAACGTTCTGCAGAACAACAGTGATAGGTCCTTTCTGTCTCCCCTAGTGCAGATTTTATTTGCTTAGCCAAATTTCCCCCCCTCATTTGTTATATAGTATCAATATTATAATCATAACCAACAATAAGTCTCGCGGTGCTCTATAGTGTAAGCCCTCTGGCCTAGGCAGTCTACAGTCTAAATTCTGCTGAGACAGAACATCAGATGTTATCTTTTTAAAAACAAAAAAACAGAATTTTGGTCCCTCCAGGCCAAAATTGATCACTCTGACTGGCAGCAACTCTCCGGGGTCTCAGAAGAGTGTGGGGGCCTTTCCCATCACCATCTTCTTGGAATTGGAATGCAGCCAGAGATTAGACCTGGGACCCCCTTTGGGGGAAAGTGTGAGTGCTAGCCCTGAGCTGCAGCCCTTCCCTTCAGGAAAGGAATGAAGGGAGACAGAACTGATAACCCACAGAGAAAGGGGTCTGGGTGAAAACTGCAAAGGGTGGATGTGAGCCACCCCTGAGCAGATGTGCAACACTGAAGACAGTCCTGCTCACATCTACTCAGAAGTACATCCCATTGAGTTCAAGAGGTGTTCCTCCAAGGCAGACAGGTGAGTGTTTGCAGCCTTAGTTCCCCATCTTTACTTTATTTTTAAAGATCGTTGCCATGTTGATGATCTTTCCTTGAGCGGGTTTTTTTTTTTATCAGGCTGGGGGCTCCCAAATATTACAGCCCACCCCCCGCTTTCCTGGCCAGGTCTCTGTTCATTCCCAGAGCCATCCAAGAGCAAATAAGGTTGCCATTCAAACATTGCCCTTCAACTGAGAGGATGAGAGGGGCTGAAGGACTCTTGCTTACTCAGTCACCACAGCAGTAAAATGAAGTATGTGTCGTTGGGAGGGTGGTGTGGGGTGGGGACAAGGGAGATAATTATACCTGTGGCTGAGCCAGAAGGGGAGGAGATGATTCAGAGCTAACTAGCAGGAGCAGCTAATCAGTCCTATTGTATAACTAGGACCCAATCCCAATATCTGTTGCTCTCGCCTCAAGCTTCTCAGTGGCAGAACTGGGCTGGGCAGGGGCAAAGGATGGGGGCACTGTTGACCTTCTGTATGGGTCACTGGAGCTGCCCTTGATCTCCTGGACAAGCCCAAAGACTTTGCCTCTGGTTTACATCTACAGTCATACCTTGGGTTGAAGTAGCTTCAGGATAAGTATTTTCGGATTGCGCACTGCAGCGACCCAGAAGTAACAGAGTGTGTTACTTCCAGGTTTCGCCACTCGCGCATGAGCAAACAGTCAAAATGACGCCACACGCATGCACAGAAGTGGTGAATCGCGACCCGTGCACACGCAGACGTGGGTTGCGTTCACTTCTGGATGCAAACAGGGCTCCGGAATAGATCCCATTCACATCCAGAGGTACCACTGTATTAAAGTGCTTTGGGAAGATACCGTGGATAACATCACATGAGGCACAGAGGCTTTATATTTTTATTTTTATTTTTATTTTTAGAAGTCCATGTAATGAAGGAGCTTACAGCATTAAACCCATTCACTCAAAGACACACTGGCTTTATATGGTTCCTCCCTTTGTGCCACCAGACAAAAGTGGCCTGGAATATTAATGCATAAAGCCATTAGGATCCTTCCTAGCAGGATCTCCACATACTTACAGGGGAAGGGCAATGGCTTATGGTAGAAACACTTGCTTTGCATGCAGTGCATCCCAGATTCAGTCCCCAGCATCTTCAGGTAGAGCTGGGAGAGGCTCGTGCCTGAAGCCCTGAAGAGCCCCTGCCAGTCAGTGTAGACAACGCTGAGCTGGATGGACCAATGGCCCACCTCGGTATAAGACAGTTCCCCATGTTACTGTGTTCCTTCCTCTGCCTCTTGATAGGCAATACCAAAGATGAGGTTGACCACATGGAAGACCTTCAAAGAGGTCCACAGCTTTGCTGGCCACATGCTCAGAGAGCCAAGCCTTGCGGCATCCACAGATTCAGTGAGGTTCCTCAACCTTGCACCAGCAGAAAACAGCTCTCAAAATGTGGAGGAAAAGAGGTTGGCCCCATTACTTCCATCCCCCTGAGGTTGGTGACATTTGGTGGGAACGTTCCCAGTGTCTAATTCCTGGCAGGGTCTCTCCTCTCATCCTTTTGTTTCCGGCAGTAATTGCCCGTGAACATGTTAATGTTTCTGGCAAGAGCCAGCTGGCCCTGGCAACGACATCTCAGCCCAGGCATAAAGGGGAGCTTGTTGCGAGCCATTCCTGGGCTTCACCAGGCTGGAAAGAGAGGAGGCAGCCAATGGGAGCAAACATGTGAGGGGATGGGAATGCACTTGCAGGAAGGAGGAGAGTCAGAAGCACAGGGGAGCTTCTGTCAGAAGGGTCTGGGCTTCCCCCATAAACCTCCCAGCCTGCGGCCAGGATACAGTCGAGTCATTTACGACCTGTGGGGAATCTGCACTCTGGTCTCAGATCCTTCAGCAGGAGTGCATGGGAACCAGTGAGCAACACTGATCCTGTGACTGGCAGGTGGCAGGCTTATTTCTGAGGGTTCCACACAGCATACACTTGAAGCACTATTGACCTTATGAAGAGTCAATGTCTTCCCCCAAGGCATAGGAGCCAACTCCTAGAGGCCAAGGGAGGTTGGGCCTGTCCAACGTTGATGGGCATTGCCCATCAAATGATGTGCGTGTGCCATGTCATGTGATTGATTATTTGGGCTGGGGCTTACCTGACACACACACACACACACACACACACACACATTTTATTCAAGTTGGCACCACTGCCCCAAGGACTTGGACCAGAGATCCTCTTTCGAAACAAAAGATATCTTCAATTAGAGGGTGGACCTCTGTAAAGTAGGCTTTTATTCAGCCAGAACTCACTGGAACTCAGTTTCGGTGCCATTGCCATTCTAAGAGTACGAGGAAGGTGTTCATGGTGAGTTCTGGCACCTGAGTCGGACACATGGCCAATTTCAGTAGGCAGTTCTGAGTTTGGTGATCTCATGCCAAGGCAGCTGTGTACAAGTATAAGAAGCAACAGGTGAATTATATATTATAGCAGTTTCCCACTAGCATTGGCTGATGCTGCCCCATTGCCTGTGCTGATAAAGCAACCAAGAGGGGTCTTGGCTGCACAGAGGCTACAGGCAGGTGCAGATACGAGATTGTCTTTCTCTGGCCAAAGCAAGCAAATAAAGAGGAAACATGGAAATAACCTGAAAACCAATGAAGCGGAGAAAGCAATGATTCCAGGGCATTCCACAGCAGCGGACAGCCTTTTGCCCTGCGTATTACAAATCATATATCACTTGCTCTGGGCTATGAAGTAGACATCAGAAAGATATAGCACAAGCTGTCGAGGGTGTGCTGTCCCATCTGTCTAGCTGCCAATAGCTCAAGTTGCCTGGGAGCCCAGATGGGGCAGCTACCCAGTGGCTCTAGGAAAGGGTTAACTGCTTCTTTCGGGGGGAAACCACTCGCCTCACTCTGCCTAACGGTAGAGCCGGCCTTGATGTACATTATTTCACTTACTCCAAAATGAAGCCAGCCAGTCCTTGCTGGGCGAGGGGGTTCCTTCTTGTTCTGCTGAGTGAAGCCCTGGGCTTCTGCCATGACTGATTCGCATTTGCTGAGACCCTGCTTTCTCCAGATCAACAGATCTTGGCTGCCCACATGGGTCATATGCAAGTAAAAAGGTAAAGGTAAAGGTACCCCTGCCCGTACGGGCCAGTCTTGCCAGACTCTAGGGTTGTGCGCCCATCTCACTCTATAGGCCGGGGGGCCAGTGCTGTCCGCAGACACTTCCGGGTCACGTGGCCAGCGTGACAAGCTGCATCTGGCGAGCCAGCGCAGCACACGGAACGCCGTTTACCTTCCCGCTAGTACGCGGTCCCTATTTATCTACTTGCACCCGGGGGTGCTTTCGAACTGCTAGGTTGGCAGGCGCTGGAACCGAGCAATGGGAGCGCACCCCGCCGCGGGGATTCGAACCGCCGACCTTTCGATCGGCAAGTCCTAGGCGCTGAGGCTTTAACCCACAGCGCCACCCTCGTCCCTTGTGTCATATGCAAGTACTTTTGTGCAAATCCAGTTTGTAAAATGGGCCTCGTCCAGACAGGATTCCCAGTCATGGGCTTGCATCTGAGCTTATCCCAGCTTGGCCCCTGCAGGAGTGTCATGGCAGTGGCTGTGACTCAGATAATGGGCATCACCTCGCCAATAAACTTGCTGTGTATGACATCCCAGGCATCTTTGGACTCTGCATTCCCCGACACAGGCGCTTCCTCCGCACAAATGCCGCGCAATGCGAGGCACCGCACGCTGACAACATTGCCAGCTGCCCAGCTGGAATGGCACACCATGGTATCCAGCATGGCATCCAGACTATTTTGAAACATGTCAGAGATGTTTCAAATGCTCCTTTCTGTCTCTGTTCTCTCCAGACACCCACTGGCCTGACACACAGACAAACTCCACAGAGCACAGTCCTTGCAGTAGCACAGCAGAGCTGGCTTTTGGCTGGACCAAATAGCCATCACACATATCACACAATGCAAAAGAGCGACACAACTGTCTCACTTCCCCAGATCTTAACCTATTACAGTATTTGTAAGAATTGATTCCAAATATCATTGAATTTGTCCATGGCAAGTCTGCGTTTGTATGCAAGTTGATCATATGTTGCGAGTTTATAAAAGTCTTCAATCCAATCATAGATGGTAGCCGTATTCTGTTTTGGGTTTTTTGTAATAGGTTAAGATCCAGGGAAGTACAATATCAACCTTATAAAGTACAGTGGTACCTTGGGTTACAGACGCTTTAGGTTACAGACTCCGCTAACCCAGAAATAGTACCTCAGGTTAAGAACTTTGCTACAGGATGAGAACAGAAATCACATGGCAGCGGCGCAGTGGCAGCGGGAGGCCCCATTAGCTAAAGTAGTGCCTCAGGTTAAGAACAGTTTCAGGTTAAGAACGGACCTCCAAAACAAATTAAGTTCTTAACCCGAGGTACCACTGTATACAGTTTTTGGTTCCCCCCTCCCCCCTTTATTTTCTCTTCTACACAAGTTCTGTTTCTTTTTTCTTTTTCTCTCTTTTATTTACATCTCACTACGTTTAGTGCTCATATAATTATGTAGTTTTTGAACTTTCAATAAAGATGTTTTTTTAAAAAACAACAACAGCCAACTGTCTCACTTTGCCTCAGCTGAGTTTCACTTCTGTAAGTGGTGGGAGCTTTCAGATCCAGCCCTGTCACTAGACAAACAAAACTGGTGCAGGAGTGTGGAAGGGGCAGTGACAGCAGTTGCCCTGCCCATTCCTCCATTGGCTATTCCCCTTCCGTCAGTTGCCAAGGAGGATGCTGTTCCATTGCTGGGGCTGAAATAAGAGTGAAGTCCACTAAGACCACATCCACACATTTAAAGCATATTTATCCCACTTTAGCCACCACGGCTTCCCGCCACCCACCCACCCAAAAGAATCCTGGGAACTGTAGTTTGCTATGTACAATTCCAAGCACCCTTCACAATCTACAATTCCCATGAGTTTCTTATGGGGGACAATGGCACCATGACTTTTAAAACTGGTATAAGAGTGCTTTAAATGTGTGGACGCTGTTGAATGGTCTCTTTAAATTTGAAGGTTCATTATTGTTCCACAAGATGTGTATTTCTTTAAGGGCCAGAGCAAATAACGTGACCTGGTTTTATTTTATAAAAAAAAATAAAAATGTTTTTGTTGTTGTTACATGGAATGCCATGAAGTGGGGCACATGGTCTCTTCATTTTGGGTCAGTCCAGGGAACAGGCTCTGCATCCCCCAGAATTAATCCCTGTCTTCCAAGAGACCCTTTTACGCCAAAGGCTATCGTGGCTTCTCGGGAAACTCAGCCAGAGAGGCAAGCACAAGACCTACCACCCCACCGTCTTCCCGCAACAGCAAGCAGAACAATAACAGACACCCCTATAATCAAATCCCGGTAATGAGGAAGCATTCATTATCGCATTATTGAGCCTGCACAGCCATCTGAAAGGTGCATTTGTGCTCTGCTCTTAATCAAACCCGCCGGTAATTGACAACCATCGCTCTGCTCCGCGGGAGGGGGTTGCAAACACCACGAAGAAACGTTTTGTGAGCAGAACGCCAGCCTCCTCCACTTTGTGGGATCGATTCATTTGACTTTGCAATTAAATTTGCTTAAATATGTTTGATCGGCACAGATTCAGGGGAAGCAAAGTAGCTATGAGAGCAGCCTAATATTAATTTCAGACTGCAGAAGCAGCAGCAGCCGCAGCAGCCTTGACGCATGGCACAGGAATATGGGAAGCTTCCCTGTATTCCAAGTGAGGCCAAAGATCCATCTAGCTCAGGGCTCTCAACACAGACTGGCAGCAGCTTTCCAGGGTTTTGGGAAGAGGGTCTCTCCTAGCCCTACCTGGAGATAGTTGGGATTGAGCCTAGGGGCTTCTGGGTGCAAAGAAGAAGAAGAAGAAGAAGAAGAAGAAGAAGAGGAGGAGGAGAAGAGTTTGGATTTGATATCCCGCTTTATCACTCCCCTGAAGGAGTCTCCAAGCGGCTAACATTCTCCTTTCCCTTCCTCCCCCACAACAAACACTCTGTGAGGTGAGTGGGGCTGAGAGACTTCAAAGAAGTGTGACTAGCCCAAGGTCACCCAGCAGCTGCATGTGGAGGAGCGGGGATGCGAACCCAGTTCACCAGATTACGAGTCTACCGCTCTTAACCACTACACCACACTGGCTCTGCCACTGAGCTCTATTAACCTTTTTAAAAGGACAACCAAGGGCCCTGCTGGATCAGAGCAAAGGCCTATGATGATGATGATGATGATGATGATGATGATGATGATGTTTGCAGCAGTCAGCAACCAGATGCCTCTTGGAAACGCCACAAGCATGGAGGCACTCCCTGTTTTACACCTGCAGCATCTGTTACTCAGAGGTAGACTGCTCCTGCACATGGATATTCCATTTAACTATCACAGCTAGCAGCTGCGGATAAAACACACACTTGCCATAAATTTGTCTATTCCTTTAAAAGAAAGAGTTATCTAAGCCAGCGATCACTGCAACATCTTGTAGACACGAAGTCAATAGCTCTGTTTCAAAGGACCACAGAGGGGCTGTTTGCTGGCTCGTTGTTGTTTTATTTTAAAGCGCGGTGGGGAGGGGAGAATGTTTTTAATTATATAATGCATGCTTGGCAAGTGAGCCAATCTTTGCAGAGGCAGCTGAAAATAGGCTGTAAAAGGGATGTTTTCCCGCAGTTGTACATAACTGAAACTCCCCCCCCATTCCCTCCCCCCCAAAAAATTCATTTTGAAATTTACAGCGAGCTTCTGGGAAAATGTGCAACATATTTTTCCCTTCTCCCATTAGAACATTGGAGTGGGAGAGAAAGAGAAACAGGGTTGGTGGTGGTATGGTAGGTGGGTGGGGAATCGGTTTTCTGACAATGTGGTTTGGAAATAAGAACATCAGAAAAGCCCTTCAGCAACCAGATCAGCCGAAATGGGAGTCTTCTAGACCATTATCCTATTTCCCTAAGAAACCAACCAGATACCCCAATGGGAAGATGCCAAGCAGGACATGGTGAGAAACAGCACTCTCCTGCTGCTCTCTGAAGTGTACTGGGGAGCTTCCAGGAGGTTGCAAACTCATGGTGGGCGTGGCCAGAGGCAAATGTGGGAGGAGCCATACATGGGACTCCAACCTCCATTCCAGCAAGGCAAATGTCAGAGGCTTCTTCTTCTTCTTCTTTTTCTTCTTCTTTTTTTTAAAGGTAAAGGGACCCCTGACCATTAGGTCCAGTCGTGACCGACTCTGGGGTTGCGAGCTCATCTCGCTCTATAGGCCGAGGGAGCCGACGTTTGTCCGCAGACAGCTTCTGGGTCATGTGGCCAGCATGACTAATCCGCTTCTGGCGAACCAGAGAAGCGCATGGAAACGCCGTTTACCTTCCCGCTGGAGTGGTACCTATTTATCTACTTGCACTTTGATGTGCTTTCAAACTGCTAGGTTGGCAGGAGCTGGGACCGAGCAACGGGAGCTCACCCCATTGCGGGGATTCGAACCGCCGACCTTCTGATCGGCAAGTCCTAGGCTCTGTGGTTTAACCCACAGCGCCACCCACATCCCTGTCAGAGGCTTCTTCTGTGCACCTGCCTTTCTCCAACATTCCTCCAGGCAAGCAAGAGGATTTAGGATGGTTCCACACCACACTCCAGCCCAGCAAAAAAAATTGAGGAGAGAGAAAGTTGCAGATGGGGGAAGGGAGGGACCAGGGAGAGACCCAAGGTCCAGGTGTTGAAGCCCAGAGGGCAATTTTCCCATTCCTTCTCTGAGTGGTTTGAGGCCAGGTTACCCAAAGGGCAGCCTTCACGTGTATGACCCTGTGAGACTCTGCTTGGAGGCCTCCTTAGTCATGGCCCCACTCCTTTGGACCTGCCCTCCAAGGGATTTGCATATGACCCCTTCAGTTCAGGGCTTAAAACAGCACTTAACTTGAGCTGCATGGGTGTTTTTTGTTTTTAAAGAAAGGATTTCTAACTCTGCTAGTCTGGAACTGTTTGAAGTTGCTGCTGCATCTAATAATAATAATAATAATAATAATAATAATAATAATAATAATAATAATAATAGATGTATTATTTATACCCCGCCCATCTGACTGGGTTGCCCCAGCCACTCTGGGCAGCTTCTAACACATATTAAAGCATAATAAAAACATCACACATTAAAAACCTTCCTATACAGGGCTGCCTTCAGTAATGCAAGGAGTGATGAAAGATGCCTTCCACACAGCCTGCTGGAGAGACTACTGGATGAAAGGCAAAAGCCTATCAAGATTGCAAAGCACAGCATTCAAGAAAACATTTCCCTAGATGATGAGATGTGTACTATTTCAATTTG
Source organism: Podarcis raffonei (assembly GCF_027172205.1). Classification (NCBI taxonomy): domain Eukaryota; kingdom Metazoa; phylum Chordata; class Lepidosauria; order Squamata; family Lacertidae; genus Podarcis; species Podarcis raffonei. The sequence continues at coordinate 26,066,569 of NC_070616.1, forward strand.
CTGCTCCTATTGTTATGATGGTTAAAATAAGAATAGCTCATGTATATATGGCTGGTGAATTGTCTTGGCAGTTTAAAAGCTTGCTTTTATTTAAATGTCATTGTAAAATGATGCACATTGAGGCAAATCACACACAGAGAAAAATCTGTGTGTGTGTGTATGTGAATGGTTTCTGAACTAGAACTAACTGACCAGATCTTGAGAGTTGTGGTCTATAGATCAGTGAAGACATCAACTCGGTGCATGTAGCAGCTGTGAAACGAGTGAAATGTTTAGGGGTCATTAGCAAAGGTATTGAAAATAAAACTGCCGATATCATTACGTCTTTACACAAATCTATTATGTGATCACACCTGGAATACTGTGTGTATGGCTTTGATCACCGCACATGAAAAGGGATATTCCAGCACTCAAGAAGGTTCAGAAGAGGTTAGCTGAGGTGATTAGATGGAACAGGTCTTCTGTGAAGAGAAGCTACAACACTGGGGGTTGGTGTTAGTTTAAAAGCCAAGTGAGGGGGGGCAGTGCTAACAGAGGTCTATGAAATTGTTTGTGATGTTGAGGAAGTGGATAGAGAGAAGTTTCCTTTCTCTCTCATAATACTAGGACCTACAGGCATCTTGAGGAGCCAAATGTTGGGAGATACAGAACAGGCAGTGCATAGTTAAACCAATGATTTCACTGCCCCAAGATGCAGTCATGGCCACCAACTAGGATGACTTAAAAAGGGGGTTGGACAAATTCTGCAGGAGAAGATTATAAATGGCTGATAGCCAGGATGGCTATGTACTGCCTTCAGCATCAGAGGCAACATGCCCGGAATACAAGTTGCCAGGAGTTGCAGGTAAGTAGAGTGTTGTTGAACTCAGGTGCTGCCTTTGGGGCTTCCCATAGGAGGCATCAGGTTGGCTGCTGTGAGAACAGGGACTCAGCTGGATTGGTAAAGAAAAAAGCGTTTTATAGATGTCATATATGCAATATAACACTGTGACACCAGATGGCGCTGTGGAGTCCCATCTTTCCCTACGGGATTTCCCTGTCTTAGTTTACAATGTGTTTAACTGAATAGTTTATTTGAAGTGTCTAGATCCAGGCCAGATGTTGGACTAGATGGGCCACCGGCCTGATCCAGCTGGAGGGCTCTCCTCATGTTTGTATCTTGTAGTCTAGGGTTTTGTGCAACTCTGTGTTTAACCCTAAAAGGCAGCCTAGAAATCCTTAAATTGATGAATGCATAAGAAAGCTGTCTTGATGTCGTATTTTGCAACTATATCAATATACCATTTATTTTATTTTATTTTATTTTATTTTATTTTATTTTATTTTATTTTATTTTTACATCATGCTTTACCAGGATATGAAGAGTTCATGGTCACATTGGTAAAAGACAGTATGAAGGCAAAGCCACTTCTGACATCAGGAGGAGGTGGTGTTGCGGGCTTCACTCCCCCAACACGCGCGCGGAGGCTGGCTTCCAGCCCCCGCGCAATCAGGGGAATCCTCAGGCCGCGTCACCCCCTGAGCCGGCCAATCGGCTACCTCGGGGTGTGTGGCTTGCCTCATTTAAGGCAGGCGCGGCCCCGGGATCTCCCTCTTTGGTCTGCGCAGCTGCTGTGGCTTTTCCTACCTCGTAGAAAATCGTCACAACTCCTTTGGTTTTGGCGGTTAGGCATTGGTAGGGGTATTGTTATGTAGATGTGTTGGCTGGGAGGAGCGCCATCACCTCCCCCTAATATTGAAGGGTGTTCCGGTAAAGGATTCCAGGGGACGTGGCCTCGTCCGAAGCCTATGGAGGTCAGGGCCTAAAGCACGCCCCCGAGCGGTGACCCCGGGGGAGTCCCTAGTTGATGTGCATCAGCAGGGCTCCCCCGGCTGGTGTTAACCCTTCCCGGTCTTCAAGCAAACAGGCTGAAGCCGGATAGTTGGATAAGACCAATGCCTAAGCCAATACCGCTCTTTACCTGTAACCAATAAAGTTGTGGCCAATTTTAGCCCATTAACCTAAAACAATGGTGTCATGTGTCTTTATTTCTACTGGGGGGAGGCAGGAACTCACCATGCAATCATAAAACAAGTGCATCAAGGTTGTATTTGGGGTGGAGGTGATTTTACTTTATCAAAGCTCACATGGAGGAGAATGGTGTATTGGAAGGGAAGGGAAAGAAACTCTGTGGAGCTCAAGTTACAAATTCTTCTAGCTAAACTGGGAGGAATGGGAAACAGGAGCGTAGTAAACCCAATGAATATTATAAGACCCCCAGGCTTAGGCTTTGCTGAGCATTGCTTAAGGCTATTCGCACATGCATGCACACACAGAGAGAGACATACACTTTTGTCTGCTGTGGAGGTGACAGAAAGTGGCAGAATGCAGAGAGATATAAAACTCTGATTCCCAGTCTGTTTCTACAGCTTAAGAGTTCATGTAGGACTGATCCAACAGGAGAAATGTAAGCTTTTCCTAGAGATAAAAGATCTGCACTCTTAAGTTGAAGAGGAAAGCCTACCTTTAAGTCAGTATTCCCAAGTAGACTCTTGCAATGTTGTAGCTCATCCTTATGGTGGCAAAACACAAGATTTATCGCTGGTGCATCTTCTTGGCAGTGAATAAAAAGCTGTCAAGTGGTCACCTCTAATTGCATTCAAGACAGGCCTCCTTTATCAGACTTTAAGTAAGTAAACATTTGGCATGGAGCTGCAGGAGAGGTTAGGGTTGCAGAACGAGAATGGTGTGGCGTCGGCAAGGCTTATTGGGCATGGGCTGGATCACTCCTGCAGAGATCCTCCATGGACCGAGCCAGCGCAGTGTGACACCAGAAATCGCTTCTGTGCATGCCCAGATACCAAAAATTGCACCTGCACAGAAGCAATTTTCGGCATCTGGGCATGCGCAGAAGCGATTTCCAGAGCTGTGAAAGAGAGTCCCTGCGCTGCACTGCGCTGGTTTAGCAGGCAGCTCACTTCAGGGGCGGCTCATGGGCCAGTTAAGCAACCCTCATGGGCCACTTCCAGCCCATGGGCCTTAGGTTGCCGACCTCTGGGCTTAGGCTAAGCAATTGCTGGTGTCTCTTCAAGAAAATGCTCATCCAATGATTTTTAAATGCATGTTCAAACCAACAATGTCATTTTCAACCCCTCTGCAAAACCACAACAAAGCAGTGCATTACAAAACAAACTGCTGTGAACACGTTTTTTAAAAGATCAATTCCTTCAGCATTCCAGTGCAGCAGCACTGAAAGTATTGAATGTAGAAAAGGGGAAGTATGGTTAGGTTATGAAGAAGCATTGCTTGATTTGCATATAGTCTGTATCACTGAGATGTTTTGCCAGCCAAATTGCTAATGTTCAGATTCCATGCTTTATATGATTGAAGTCCACTCACTACAGCTGCACCAGAGTGCAGAAGGAGCCATTCCCATTTGGAAGTCTCTTGAGCAGCTGCTTTTATGATGGCCACAAAGTCAGTGGTCCAGTATATAATTAGGTAGAAATTAACTTGTAAAGGTTATTTACCTTTTGCATACTTTCCAAAACAATGCAAGAACTGAAATACAACCACTCTACAAAAAGTGCACTGCTCTGAATTTTTGCAATGCAATTCTCCAGTCAAGTAATGTATAGAAAAATGAATATAAAGTGTTCATACAAAAACATAATTCAGGAAAATAACACACCAAAATGCACTACCTTAGGGGAAATAGCTTTGTCAAAAAAGAATTGCACTAAAATGCTGTTGAAATTTCATGAGGCTTAAAAAAACCAACCTAATTGTAAAGTGTTGTGGGATTGTGGAGCACTGAATTTAAGATTGTAATAAAATGAGAAAGTGAGAAAAACTGAAATTGACAGATCCACCCAACTCTATATACAATAAAGACTAATCATCACTATTAGAAATGCAGGAAGAAGTTGATACTTGCAAATTTCAGTATAACTGACCTGAGCTGTGCTTTCTGAATTAATGTGCATATTGGAATGCAGGTATCTACACTTCTCTGAATACTGTGTTGTAGAGCTTAGATCATTCAAAAACGTATCAAGCTGCATGTCAAAATGTGTATTGTGAGCTAGCAAATGTTTAGAAATGTATTTGAGAGAAAATTCATTTTGAAAGGCATCTTTAAATGCAGATTTTTAAAAAGAGAATAAATTTGCAGATTAATGTGGAAACAGGACGAAATGGATTTATGAGCGAACATATGCAAAAGGAGATGACAACAGGCTGATCCCTCCATTCCTAATCACTGTTTTAAGGTTAATCCTTAAGAGGGCAGAAGATGGCTCAGGATCTCCAAGGAGATCTGGCTAATGGGCAGTAGATTCACAAGGATTTCTGACTCCCAATTGTTTCAACAATAGAAACGCAGAATTGTTCCACCTAACCACTCCTCCCTCCCCCCCCCAAAGAAAATATTGCGTTTGCTGAAATGAAGAAAACTTGGCAGGATAACCAAGGACAGATTTTGTGTGGCAGGATTATGAGGTTAGGACAGTTCTGATACTCAGAAAGACTCTCTTTTCTCTGGAAGGAGCTGCTTAAATGCCATGTTGTTGTTGTTCTATTATCATTATCATTATCATTAACATTATTATTATTTCACAACAAATTAACAAGGCAAGGAAAAAGGAAACCATCAGCTCACAATGAGAATACAATAATAACCAATACATACATCTTAATTTAAACATATTTAAACATATAAATCAATATAAGCTACCCAAATATACAGATTGGTATTGACACAAAATGATGTTTAGAAGAAATATGTCCAAGTGTAGCCATAATAGACAGTGTGTGTTGATGCTTCCATGCTCAAAGCATTAGTCTGTTAGCAACCAGAAGGGCTTGCAAAATCCACTTTAATTGTGACGTCCTGCTGACATCCCATCCCAAAACCTGATCAGCTCTAGCAGGTGGGCAGAGCGCTGTTGCTCTCTGGTCCAGGCTTCCTATTGGCCACTGTGAGAACAGGATGCTGGACTAGATAAGCCATTGGCCAGTTCTGGCAGGCTTATATTATGTTCTTCTTCAGGTTATTAACCTACAGGCAATGTTCAGGGAAGAAGGGTTATCGCCGTTAATATTTTGCCAAAAACCACGGCTCAAGAATCTTCTAGAAGTTCGGAAGTGTTTTGTAATAAATGGAAACCGTTCTCTGTGACACATCCACACCCCGCCAAATTCCCAGGGGAGTGACAGTGCAGCCGGCGAGTTAGAGCCAGTTGTGTTTTTGAAATGGCAATGCTATCAAACCAGGGAACTCGGGAAAGAAGGATGAGCGTGCCCTGCTCCCCAGTGGCCTTCCGGGCTCTGCTTAATGATTTGTGCTCTTGCAGCAGGAGGAGAATAGCACCCATGGGAGATATTGGTGCCACAATATTCCTTTCCTTTCACAAAAGCCCACACAACGGGCAGTCATGAGGCACCCTCTCTGTTTTGATTGCACCACTCGTCTGATGCAACCTCAGGAGTGCCTGCGTCGCCCTTCCGCCTCCTGGGATCAATTTATTTTACTCTGGCTCCAGAGCACAGCTTTGCTTAGACAGCCAGGTATGTTCATTTAATCACCTGCAGCTGTCTGGGTCTGAAATGTCAGGGCAGGTGCGAGGGCAAGGTGCTTTGACTGTCGCCACTACCCACCTCGACCCACAACCTCTTGTGTTTGCCTCTCAGGGTAAAAAAAAAAAAAAAAGTAAAGGTAAAGGACCCCTGGATGGTTAAGTCCAATCAAAGGCGACTATGGAGTTGTGGCGCTCATCTCACTTTCAGAGCAAGGGAGCCTGCATTTGTCCTCTGACAGCTTTCTGGGTCATGTGGCCAGCATGACTAAACCACTTCTGATGCATGGAGGACTGTGACGAGTGCCAGAGCACACAGAAACACTGTTTATCTTCCTGCTGCAGCAGGACTTATTTATCTACTTGCACTGGCGTGCTTTTGAACTGCTAGGTGGGCAGGAGCTGGGACAGAGTAACAGGAGCTCAAAGCCGTTGCATGGATTCGAACTGCTGACCTTCTGATTGGCAAGCCCAAGAGGCTCAATGATTTAGACCACAGCGCCACCTCTCAGGGTAGCTTGTGAGTGCTCCAGAGCAGGGATCTTGCACACTGTGGGCATTAAACTAGGCATGGACAGCTTCAGAGACACACCCAGCTGAATACAGCCCACCTACAAGGCCCTGCAAGGCCTCGAGAAACCTCTTACGGCTTGATCTGCATTCAACTTACATACCCTTCAAGTGTCCCGATTTACCAGGGACAGTCCCGGAATTATAAAAGCCAGTCCTGGCTTCTGATTTGATCCCTGAATGTGTCCATTTCCCCCACCAGCGCTGCCACTGCCAAGAAGGAGGAGTTGGTGCTTGGCCCAAGCAGTGGTGGTGAGAGACCATCCCGTTGCCTCTCTGTGGCATCTCTATGGCCGCTGTTGATGGCCTCCTTCCTTGGGCAGTTCGTAGAGGCAGCTGGAAAGTGGGTGAGGAGGAGGAGGAGAGGCTGCCGACACTGAGGCTGGTTCTGAGGAGCAGGCAGAGACATAGCTGTCAACCTTCCCTTTTTTGCGGGAAATTCCCTTATTTCAGCGCTGTTTCCCGCTGCTTCCCGCTGCTATCCTGGATTGTTAGATATCCCATAGACTGTCCCCGGGACAGGTGAGGCTGCTGATCCCTTATTTTCAAATCTGAAAGTTGACAGCTATGGGCAGAGAACAGGGCGAGAAGAAAGGGGAAATGGAACAGAGTGCAAGGAGTCGTAGTCCCCCCCCCCGCCAAAAATGCTTTGTGCATCTGTGTCTCATCTTGCCCCTTTCTAAAATTTATTTATCTCTGTGTTTTTCTTTTTGTAAATTTATCAAAGAATAAAATAAAATCAGGGTTAATTGGTTTTCACAGGACAGGGGAGGGCGTGTATGCTGGGTCCTGTGGTGGTGGCATTCGCCTTCTTCTGATAGGAAATGCTCTGCACCAGGGGGACGGACCAGAAATGGGGGGTCAAGGAGGGCCAGTGGGGGGGAGTGAGAAATGTCCCAGTTTACACCTGAGGGAAGTTGGAGGGCTTTTTCTGAGCCAATGTTAACAGCACGTTGACACTACAGAAGAGAGCTGTGGTGTCTGGGGGAGGAATAAGGGATGTGTCATTTTCAAACTATTGTTGCTGCCATTGCTTATTGTCCAAAACTGTGGCAATGGAAGATGGGGCGGCACTTTGCAGGTAATGAAAACAGCACCTTGAATTGTACCCAGAAAGAGGTTGGTAGACAGTGCAAGTGATACAAGGTTTTAGTGGCAGCATTCTGCACCAATTGAAGCTTCTGTGTGGTATTATTTTAATTAACTACAGTAGTACCTTGGTTCTCAAACTTAATCCATTCCAGAAGTCCAGTCGACTCCTGAAACCGTTCGAAAACCAAAGCATGGCTTCAGATTGGCTGCGGGAGCTTCCTGCAGTCAAGTGGAAGCCATGTCGGACGTTTGGCTTCCAAAAATGTTCACAAACTGGAACACTTACTTCCGGATTTGTGGTGTTCGGGAGCCAAAACGTACAAATACCAAGGTGTTTGAGACCAAGGTACAACTGGAGTAACTGGTGCACCAGTCGAAGTTGGCAAAAAAATAATTCAGATTTTGATGGTGAAGCTTTGCCTCAAAATTCATACTGCTTTAAGAAATGTCTGAGACTGGGTGGGCCTTGAAAAGTAACCCTGACAATTAGAAATACTGCATGTATATATATTTATCTGGTTCAAAAAAAAATCACACATGCTACACATGCACTCACAAACCAAGCAGGACCTGCACAACCCCCCATTGACCTTCTCCAACCTCTCTTTGGTTGACACAGATGGCCAACATGTGCCCAGGCGCCTTGGGAAGTTGCAAGGGCAGTAAGCTGACCCCTGCACATTTTGTGAAATTCCCCTGAAATTCCTTTATTCCCATATTTAGGCTTCTTTTAACACCACACATGAGCTCCAACTGGCTCAGCTTGAGCCAATGAAGAAGGGGGGTGGGGGTGGAAACCATCCCCAAACTTGAAAGCATTGCTAAAGCAGTGCCTTAAATTAGTGCAATCTGCAGGCAGGGTTCATAAGTGGAGCGTGTCCAGAAAATTCAAGCAAGCTGGAGGAGCGAGAAGAATGGAGAGTTGAGTCCCTGAACGCTCCCAGGCACAGATGACTCAGGCCATTCTCCCTCCATCAAGTCTCCCAGCCAAAACCAATGTTTACCTGTCGACATAATGAGAGCTCTTTCCTCGGCACGGCACGGAGGCAATTAAAATAGCCGCCGCCACGAAGAGAGAGAGAGAGAAACTGCTCGGGTCATTTGCAGCCAGTGTTTTACAACACAGGCAGCACATCTGCAGGTTGTGAATGCCAAAAGGCTGGGATGATTCCATGTGAGGGGAGAGGCAGAGCCAAGGAGAAGAATCTGTGCATCTGGATGGAGATGGGGGCAGCTTAATATCCAAGGCTCCAGTACAAACTAAGCTTGGGGGGGTGTCAGTCTGGATCATGCCCTTGGTTACTTTCCAGGTCTTTGACTCTGTATCTAGTGAGTTTCCAAATCTAGTAGAAGAGGCCACTGGACCAGGCAGACAAGTTTCTTTGTAAGATAATGGTCTTAGCTGGCCAGTTAAGTACTGCGATTTACATATCCAAAGAGGTTGCTCTGTTGCCAGAGAGACAAATGGGTGGGCCTCTTCCCATCTCACTTGGCAAGATGCCATGCCATCCTATGAATGGAGAAAAATAAGCCAAGTGGGAGTGAGAGAGAGTTTGGGGTGATGCTGGAAGCTGAAGATGGTTACATATCTTGCTCTGTGCTGGACCCAAAGCTGTGATTTGGGGCTTCCCTGGAATCCTATAATGTGGAAGCAAGATCTTCTGTGAGCCCTTCCATTCTATGCTCAGGTTGTAAATATGTGTAAGTAAAACCATATATCCTAAAGTCACCGCAGTCTCCATTGACATTCATCCAAGGAAACTGAACCCTGGGTAGTGTTGGCATACAGCCTCTCTCTGCTCAGAAATTGGAGCACTTACAGCAATAAAGCACAATCAAAGAACATTATTCCACTCAAAGAATTCTGGGCAGTGTGGTTTGTTAAGGGTTGCTGGGTAATGCAACTTTGTGAGTGGTAAACTACAGTGCCCAGAATTATCTGAAATGGGCTTTGGATGTGCTTTCAAGGTACAGAATATATGCAGCTAAAGAGGCAGCAGAGAGAAAGAATATAACTGGCCGTGCCAGAGACTCATGTGAGTTCTTCATTGGACTCTTGTAGAGATGGAGCATTTTCACCAGGAAGGGCTGCATAAATTGTGGAGGCCAGTTGCTCTAGGCAAGAGGTGATGCTGAGAAGGGCAGTCTGGAGACCCAGCAGTGTGGAATAGTGGCCTGCTGCTCTCAGTGATAGTGTGGGTGGCCAGTGTAGGTAGCCAAGACAAATGTGTGCACCCAGTGTGGTGCAGTGGTTAGAGTGGTAGACTTTGACTTGGGAGACCAGCATTCATATCCCCACTCAGTCATGATGTTCACACTGGGCGACCGCCTCTCAGCCCAACCTACCTCACAGGGTTGTTGTAAAGATGGAATGGGGAGGGAGGAGAACTATGTCCACCACCTTTGAGCTCCTTGGATGGGGTGAGAAAGGTGGGCTATAAATGTAGGAACCATTAAACAAGCCTGTGTGGCTATAGAGAATGCAGGCAGAAGGAAAGGCAGGATCAGGCAAGGAGAGCTATAAACTGAGTGTGGCCGAAGGATGCAATTTCAATCCACACCAGGCTGACGAAGCTGCCATGTTTGCAGTGAGAGGCAGAAACTGGGTGTGCCAAGTCTCAGTAGCAAAGCCCACTTTTCAAGTTTGTGGTTTCTCACTAAAGCCTGCTCAGCCAAAGCCACTAACGTGCTGTAAATAAACAGAGGCCAAGACAATTGCTGGGTTTAAGTGTGCTCTGAGCATTTGCTGGTTGCCATAGGGACCTTCATCCGGGGGGAAAGGAAGTGGCTTCTTGGCACTGGGAAGAAGAAGAATAATATCTTGGATAATGTGACATGTCAAGGACCCAGCTGGCCATCACAGTAATAATAATAATAATAATAATAATAATAATAATAATAATAATAATAATAATTTATTTATACCCTACCCATCTGGCTGGGTTTCCCCAGCCACTCTGCGTGGCTTCCAGCAGGATATTAAAAACACAGTAAAAGATCAAACATTAAAAACTTCCCTAAACAGGGCTGCCTTCAGATGTCTTCTAAAAGTCAATCAGTTGTTTATTTCTTTGCCCTCTGGTAGGAGGGTGTTCCACAGGGTGGGTGCCACTACCAAGAAGGCCCTCTGCCTGGTTCCCTGTGACCTCACTTCTCGCATGAGGGAACCACCAGAAGGCCCTCAGAGCTGGACCTCAGTGTCTGGGCTGAACGATGGGGGTGGAGACGCTCCTTCAGGTATACTGGGCCGAGGCCGTTTAGGTCCCCTCCACAGTGGAGGAGAAGAGGGGTGGAGAGCCTCTGAGATTCCTCTGCACCTCTCAATGTTTGGAGAAAGGCAAAAGATCCCCCCGTGACACTCCCAGGCCTACAGCCAGTCATTATCACCCACTAGTTCCACTAAGAACTTTCACATAATTTGTCGAGGGATGGTTCCTTCCAGGCTGCAGGATTTGGCCGCAGCAAAACTCCTTCAGAAGTGGACTGTGGGCTGACTTGTTAAAAATGACTCCGTGGCAAGACTGAGGATCTGTGTGTAGTGTTTATTGTGGCATTGTGAGCTGCTGTCCCTTAAGCCTTCTATCACCTGCCTGACAAATTTATATCCCAACCTCCTTCTGAGGAGATCAGGACAGCAACAACCCTGTGAGTTTGATTGAAGCTGAGTGGGCATGACTGGCTGCAGGTCTCCCAGGATGCTTTGTGGTTCTGCAGGGATTTGAACCCCAAGCTCCTGGGTCCAAATCCAACACTCCAACCACTACACCACACTGGCTCCATCACCTGGAAGCCCAAGTATCACATCATGCTTACCACTGTGCTGCAATGGCTAAAGTGTTGGATTTTGACAAGGGGAGGACTGGGTTTAAATCCCCGCTGTGAGACCTTGAGCTGGTCATTTTCTCTAGGCCTTACCTGCCACAACAGGTTGTTCTGAGGGCAAAATGGATAATGACCTTAGGAACAGAAGAACATGTGAAGAGCCTACTGGATCAGGTGAATAGTCCATCTGGTTGGCCACTGTAATAACAGGATGATGGACTAGATGGGCCACTGGCCTGAACCAGCTGCGTTCATTGGTTCTTCAGTTCATCTGTTGTAGCAAAAACAGGAGAGAGTAATTGGCACAGTTTGCAGGTTTTGTATTTCATTCCCACTGACCCCACTGCTTCCAGTCCCCCACCCCTACCCACTGGAAGCCATGTGCATATACATTTGGGAATAGACAAATCTCTCCATTTTGGTGTCTCTCCATGTCTGAATTTCCTACTCGAACTTCAGTTCTCCATATCTCCACATCAGTTTGCCTGGTTGTTGTTGTTTTTAAGTCCTCACAAAAATTCACCAGCATTTTAATATGCATTTCTCCCAATATGCACATTTTAGCAAGCAATTCTGCCTAATATAACAGATTTTTGTATGCTATTTTACTAATATATGCATTTTTCTGCACACGTACTTTTTGGGGTAAGGTAAAGGTAAAGGTACCCCTGCCCGTACGGGCCAGTCGTGTCCGACTCTAGGGTTGTGCGCCCATCTCACTTAAGAGGCCGGGGGCCAGCGCTGTCCAGAGACACTTCCGGGTCACATGGCCAGCGTGACGAAGCTGCTCTGGTGAGCCAGCACCAGCGCAGCACACGAAAACGCTTTTTACTTTCCCGCTATAAAGCGGTACCTATTTATCTACTTGCACTTAGGGGTGCTTTCGAACTGCTAGGTGGGGAGGAGCTGAGACCGAAAGACGGGAGCTCACCCCGCCGCAGGGATTTGAACCGCCGACCATACGATCGGCAAGTCCTAGGTGCTGAGGTTTTACCCACAGCGCCACCCGCATCCCTTTTTGGGGAGCAGCATTGCAAAATTCAGATAAGTATGTATTTCTTTAAGGAAAGAAACATTTCAGAGTTTGTGTATTGTTTTTGTAAGTGCAGGATAGGAATCATAGAATTGTTGAGTTTGAAGGGACTCTGAGGATCATCTAGTCCAACCCACTGGAATGCAAGAATATGCAGCTGTTCCACTCGGGGATCAAACCTGCCACCTTTGGCACTATCAGCACCATGTGGTAACCAACTGAGCTATCCAGTTAGATGGGTTGCCATTAAAATATGGCCATTGCCAAATTTCTGCCTTATCCCTCTATACAATGCTCTATTTAGGATTATATTTCATGCATCTGGTACTTTGGACTCTGGTCTATGAAAGCTGATGCCATAATAAAAGTGATTAGTCTTTTAAGATGCCACATAACTCTTTGTTGTTCCTATTATTTGGCAGCTTCCTAAACAGCAATGAAGCTGTGCAGTGTTGCTTCTGGGACACGTCATTATTATGCCAGCCACATCAGGGACAAATCCAATACGTTGCAGCAAGCTGGACAGAGGGGGAGAAAAATCCGTACCTCTCGAACAGGTCTGTTTGGAGTGTTCCTCCTTATGTGTGTCAAGGAGCAAGTTTCCAGAGAGCAAAAGCAAAATCTTGCAGCTTTGTTTTGACGGGTTCGTGTACTCTTGGCAAGAAGTACATATTCTCTGTGCCTAGACTTAATTTTCTTATTCTTTTTTTATTTTAAAAAACCCAACCAGTCTTGCTTCAGTGAGTAGCAAAAGGGATCCAGAGGAACAGTTCAGGGCTCTGCAATTGTGCATATAATAAAAACCAATCTGAGCTGAGAGTCTCCAGGCCTGTAAAATGAGCCGTTCCAAACCTCTCGCTCGCTGGCACTGGCTCCAGTTGCAGGAGGGGGAGCTCAAACAAACCACCTCTGTGGCCAAGTCCCTTCCCCCAGCATAAATCACAAGTAACCCTTGCACTGATGTTCTTGCATACCAGTGATTTATTACTACTGTCCTTATGAATTGTTTCCAGATACTGAAGGGAATTGCCCTAAGAACATACCAACGGCCCATCAAGTCCAGCAACCTGTTCTCACAGTGCCCAACCAAATGCTTCTTCTGGGAAGCCCACAAACAGGACCTCACTGTAACAGCACTCTTCCCACATGTGATGTTCAGCAACTGGGATACAAGAAGGCATACTACCTTGGGGAGATGGGAGGTAAAAGGGGTGAAAGCCCTTAGGTTTCCTCTGTGCCCAAGGCAATAAGGGCCTTTTTCTAATGGCCTCCAGTCTTGTTTTTCCACTAAATACCTGGTATCAAGGATATGCCTCTATTGCATGGGTAGGCAAACTAAGGCCCAGGGGCCGGATCCAGCCCAATCACCTTCTAAATCTGGCCCGCGGACGGTCCGGGAATCAGCGTGTTTTTGCATGAATAGAATGTGTCCTTTTATTTAAAATGCATCTCTGGGTTATTTGTGGGGCATAGGAATTCGTTCATTATTTTTTTTCAAAATATAGTCGTCCCCCCCACGAGGTCTGAGGGACAGTGGACTGGCCCCCTGCTGAAAATGTTTGCTGCCCTCTGCTCTATTGCATCCTCTTGAATGAGCTGCCTGGTCCTAGACTGCTAGAAGGTTTTGGAATTGGGGGGTCTTTGCTTCTGCACCAAACTGCTTGAGGCATTTGCCGAAAGTTGGGTCAGGATAGCAGCCTAAGAAGGTTCATTATAATCCTTTCTCACGAGTCCTCAGATATCTGGCCAAGAGATAGGTGTTTTGCCCCTTCCTGACTGAGCCACTTGACCACTTTAGGTTGCCCACAACATTAAGTTTAACGTGGAGTGAACTGAGAAGACAGTCTCAACTTCAGTCTCTCCACCATTTGCCCAGCTGGCTGTTCCTTCTGGACACTCGGGTTAAAGCAGCCTTCACCTACCTGGGGCCTACCAAGGCATTTTGGACTACAACAGCTGGCCAGGGCTGGTGGGATCTGTACTCCAAATCAACTGAAGGGTCCTAGGTTGGCGAAGTCTTCCTTTTGGCAGTTTCCCACTTGAATGAATTCGTCATGTGGATCTCCGCACTTCAGCTCTCTGCCTCTCCTCATTTTACCTTCTGAAATATACTCGGAGTCGAGTGTGGATTTCATGCTCTTTATTCAGCTCATAGTAGTGAGGAATGAAAGTTCCCCCAAAATATCTGCTTTATATACATTATTTACACAATGGGTCACATGTGATTGGCTAATTCTGGGATTCTCCTTTGGGCCAATCAGGTTGCGGATTCACTTCCACCTGGAGCTGGATTGGGTGGCTCCTGCAGACCAATCATACTGCTGCATTGTTCTAGGACCAATCAGACTGCTGCATTCTGGACCCTATTGTTCTAGGACCAATCAGACTGCTGCATTCTGAATCCTATTGTTCTAGGACCAATCAGACCTCTGCTTTTGGGGTCCTATTCAATTCAGTACATAACACCTTCCCTCTCCACCTCTCCGGGTTTCTCTCCCTCTCCCTCTCCCTCTCTCTCACTGCTCTTTCTCTCCCACTGTTCCAAGACCCTCCAGCAGAATCTGGCTTTCACCAGACAGGACAAACTAAAGCCACACTTCAGTGATGGACTATATGGAATTAGCGGAAATGACTGGCAGAATCCGAGACCTGGGAGAAGAGTTGGTGGAAGAAGACTGGAAGAAATTTAAAGACTATCTTCAGAAACACTGTAAAATTAATGAATGTTAAAAATGATGTTGGATTGGAAATAAGTGGCATTAGCAACAAAGTTACGAGAATATGCAAAAATGAATTGATAAAGGATGAAAATATAGAGGTACAATATGTTAAGATATAGAGTTAAGATAAATGAAAGAGGGTAAGGATTTGCTGACTTGATTACTTTAATTGGGAATACAAAAAGGGGAGGTGTGAGGAGGTCAAGGAAACAAGCTAACGAACTTAAAGTTATAAAAAATGGATTTGTTTTTAATTCTTTTTTTATTCATCTGTTTTTTTTTGTACTTTGTATTTTTATTCTTATTTTTTCTTTTATATGATGTTTTTGATTTTTTTAAAAAAAATTACCTTTTTCTTTTACTATGTTTTTCTTTGTATTTTCTAAACCTATGTTTTTTAAAAATCTCAATAAATATTCTTTAAAAAAATAAAAATAAAGCCACACTTCAGCTGCCAAAAAAACTCCGGTCTGGGGCCGACTCTGTTTTCTGCTTCAGCTTCTGCTGGAATCCTCCTGGCTTCTTTAAGAAGCCTTTTCCCGGCTAATTATGGCAAAAGCAAGTTTGGAAGGACAGAGCAGTACACTCTGAGCTCAAGGGAACGAGGTCGCTCCTCAAAGGCCCAGATCTGACCTACCATGACCCACTGTTCCGAAGTAGTCTTGAAAAGCAGAGGAGCAACAAGGGAAAAGGCTAGCTGATTTGCTCCTGCCATTTTAAACCATGCCAAAGGGAAACATGGTGTGCAGGGGTGCTTAGAAGCTTATTGGGGGTCCTCAATATAATAGAATTAGTGGTACTATTTGTTCCTCTGTTTCTGTTCTACCCCTGCTGTGCGAGGCTGGCCCAGTGGTGACTGGGGACGGAGGCTTCTCGCTCGTGACACCTACGTTGTGTTAGGCACGCCCCAGGATCTCTTGCAGCACAGAGGGGTTTCGTGGCTGATGCAGTGGCGGAACTTGGGGTCTCAAATTTCAGCACCTCCCTGTCTCCCACTTTCTATTATACATCACAGTTGTGGCTTCTTCAAGGCTTTGCATCCAGTGTGACCAAACCAGTCACACTGCTCTAAATCCGTCTCTGGCTGATGCTAGCTTAGGTAGGTTGGGTCATTCCAGTACAGTGGTACCTCGGGTTACATACACTTCAGGTTACATACGCTTCAGGTTACAGACTCCGCTAACCCAGAAATAGTGCCTCGGGTTAAGAACTTTGCTTCAGGATGAGAACAGAAATTGTGCTCCAGTGGCGCGGCGGCAGCAGGAGGCCCCATTAGCTAAAGTGGTGCTTCAGGTTAAGAACAGTTCCAGGTTAAGAACGGACTTCCGGAACGAATTAAGTACTTAACCTGAGGTACTACTGTACCTGGGAACCCTTTGCTGCCTCAGGTGAGGCTACAACCTGGGCGCCTCGACCAGCAGCACCTCCTGTGATACCCTTTTCACGTTCCTGACTTTTCCACCTTGGAGGAGACTATTTTAGTACCACTCTTTCAGCCCCTTCTTTCCTCCCTGCTTTTGTTTTATCAACATTTTATGGTGTGTGTGTTTTCCCCCCTTTTTACTGTTTCGATATTGTAAGCTGCCCTTGAAGTATTTTATATAGAAGGGGAGGATATAAATTCATAAAAGAAGCAAGTAAAATAATACTGCCCTGGGTAAATCAGCGCGGGATAAGAGCAGCTCAGAGGCATTCAAAGATAAAGGGTGGCGGGTTATTCGGAGGATTGAGATGAAGGAAGCAGAAGGCGGCAGAGGACTTTCAAAACAAATGCGGTGAAACTGTTTGCCTAGGAGAGGCTGAATAGGCGAGAAGGTAATACAGTGGTACCTTGGGTTAAGTACTTAATTCATTCCAGAGATCCGTTCTTAACCTGAAACTGTTCTTAACCTGAAGCACCACTTTAGCTAATGGGGCCTCCTGCTGCCGCCGCGCTGCTGGAGCACAATTTCTGTTCTCATCCTGAAGCAAAGTTCTTAACCTGAAGCACTATTTCTGGGTTAGTGGCGTCTGTAACCTGAAGTGTATGCAACCTGAAGCGTATGTAACTCGAGGTACCACTGTATATAATTCAAGTACAGTCTTACCTTGGTTTTCAAACAGCTTAGTTTTCGAATGTTTTGGATCCCGAACGCTGCAACCCCAGAAGTGAGTGTTCCAGTTTGCAAACTATTTTTGGAAGCCGAACATCTGGTGGGGCTTCCGCAGCTTCCAATTGGTTGCAGGAGCTTCCTGCAGCCAATCAGAAGCTGCGCTTTGGTTTCTGAACATTTTGGAAGTCAAACAGACTTCCAGAGTGGATTCCGTTAGACTTCCAAGGTACGACTGTACAATCACAAAATCCATAGTGGCTTTCTTACCAGCCAACAAGGGCCAGGGGGTCTTTTGTTTTGGGCCCTAAATCTTCAGTCTAACAGCAACAACAATCTGGGCAAGCTGCAAAGCATAGTGTTGCTAAGACCATAGCCTCTTGCTATCTTAATTTGCTCAGATTTGCAAATTACAGATTAACATTTGCAAATAGCTGCCATGGGCCTGCATCCGAGGCCATTTCAACATGTAGCAGGGGTCCCGCCAGTGTATCATGAGTACAAAATGTTACATCTTCCTTTCTCCTTGGAAGTCTGAAGAAGATGGTTGTGTTGCAGTAACTTTTCTCTGTAGAAAAAGCTCATAATATTCCAGCAAAGAGCTGGGGGAGCTCCAGTTCAACATGCTGCTGCAGGTGGAGTCCCAGTTGCTAGACCAGATGCAGTCAAGGAACAGGGCTTCTCCTGCCCCATGTTTATATTCTGCAATCTTTTAAAATTTATTTATGTTTAGACTGCTTTTCACCAAAGGTACCAAAGCATAAAACTACAGCTTAAAGAGAGATATAATTTAAAATAAAAACAAACTGTATTGTTATAGATTTGGGGTAAACCCTAGAAATTAATAAATGCTAGGGTTTTTGGTTAGTAGTGATATGAAAGGAAAATGCAAACTGCAAAGGAATTTCTAGGCTGGTTTATACAAACCAGCCTGGCTGGCTTAGTGAAGAGTGGACCTAATATGACAAAAGGTGCTGATGGGCCCCTGAGGAGAGGAACCCTTTAGCCTGGGGGGCAGAGGTGGACCAAGGTGGGGAAAGCCTGTCCTGAGTGTCACCCTAAGGGGGGTAACATTTGGTGCGCCACCAGCCCACCTGCGGGTAGCACAAGCGCCGTTGCCCCCACTCCCAGCTGGAGGAGGCAGGCAGGCAAGGGAGAGGACGAGTGTCTTTTCTGAAGGGGGGTGACATTCGACGTGCACCCCGCCCGCAACTCCCAAGCCTACAGCAAGTGGCAGCCTGGGCGGCTCAACAGGGCTGCTGGCAAAGCAACAAAGCTCCCCCCCTTCCCCCAGCTTGCTGTAGGCTTGGGAGTCACCAGGGGGGTGACAAAAAAATTTCGCCCCACCTGACCTTGCTACGCCACTGCTGGAGAGTGAGATGTTACCAAGGTGATGGGGTGTATGTTTGAGGGGACAGGAAAATGGAGTTTTCAAGCAAGGGGTTTCTGGGAGGAAGAAGGAGGAAGAAGAGTAGAGATCCATCTTTGAAAGAAGCAGTCTGAAGGTTGCTTGGGCTGCTGCCTCTGGAAATGTATATGTCGTAAGATCTGGACTAGCTCCATGCAGACTGAAGGTGTACGTAGGTGAATAAACCATATTTCTTAAAGCACAACAGCCTCTGCCGTGTCTTCTATTCTCCAAAGGGACACAGACCCTGTGTGTGTGCCTTGGACCCCATGGCTTTTGTCACCACTTGGTAGAGAGAGGGGAAGGCAATACAGTATACAGAATAAACAATACAGTATACAGAATAGGGTGGCCTAAAACCTCAGAGAACATACATTAAAAAGGGGGGAACAGGCCCCAAAATCATTGAGAAAAAGAAATTAGAAGCAGGGAGGAAATGCTCTTCTTGAGAGGGGTTTTGCCAAGACAATAGGCAGTTGTGTCTTCTTTTTTAAAGGAGCTCACTTAATTTGCTCCTGATCCTTGCATCCTCAACCATTTCACTCTTCCTTGAATCTCCTTGACAGACAACAGCGGGTCTGTCTATCTGTCTCACTTTAAGCCAGAAATAATTGCTGAGCTTCCGGCTTCCTCCTTATTCCTTTGCACAATCCTTTTCTTCCCCCTTCCATGTAATCATTTTTGCTCATTAGAGAAACTTGGGAGATAAGCAGAGAGAACAATGGAGATGTGCAAGCTCTTTGTTGATGCAGAAGTGGCTGGATTTTCCTGCTTTCTGTCCTCCTCCTTCTCCCCACCCCCACCCACTTGACTTTCCCAAGTTTGTCTGGTGTGTCTGGACTCTGGACTAGATTCCACATTCTAGCCAAGCTATCAGTCACCAGCTTTGAACTCAGTTGGACCTCTAGGCCTACGGGAAGCAAAAAATAAATTTTAAAAATGCCCCCCCAAGGATGTACCTCAACTCAAAGAGAGAGAAAGTCAGGAAATACTATAGATCAACACTCTCCAGTTTTGGGGGAAAGCAGCTTCTGAGGACAAAAGCTGCAAAAAAGATAATTTCCTTCAGCAAGGAGGAACAACTTCTCTGCCATCAAACTCTCAAGGACTGTGTGGTGCTCTGCACAAGAACCCAGTGTTTTTAGCTCCATCTTTCAGCAGAGGACTAAAGAATGGCCCAACTCATCTATAGGGTGGGATTGAGGTCAACCTGCCCCTCTCCACTCCCAGTAACTGTTCACACAATCGTGCTTTTGCAGTTTTCAAAAGTGCTCTTTTTTCCAGGTCTTCTCTCTGATCCGTTCTCCAGTGTCTTTGCCACAGCTTTTGCTGTCACTTATAAAGCAGGAAGATGCAACCTTTGTTTTCCACCCTTGCACTCCCTCAGAAAACCAGTGCTTGATTCCAAACAGCTGGTGTGGGAGCAGCCAGGAGAATTGTTGTTTCTCCCATATTTATGTCAGACTCTATGGGCATCCAAGCAGCGGCTCATTGGCCAGACCAAGGGACGTGACAGGGATGAGGGTCTCACAAAACACAGAGGCAATTTGCAAGGCTGAAAGTCAACGCTACTGAGCCACTCACATTCCTTCAGGGTTTGGGGAAGTAGCTTAGGGCATACCCAGGTTGAATTCCAGTGAGTCTGGTCAAAGTGGAGGACAGGTGCTAAGGGGTTTGGAAGGAGAAGCACTCAGTGAAGTAGGGGATGAGAGTCTCACCTGCCGCTCCAGTGCTTCCCACTCAGGAAGGCCGTGGAGGAAGGTGCTTGAGATCCAACCGGCTCTATTCCCTTTTGACAACATCATGCTTTTCTGTCTCAGCTGGCCAATCCTGGCTAATGTTACTGCTGACCAATCCAGACCAGTGATGCTGTCCCTGGGGTTGTGAGAAGTATAGAGGATCCTCATATAGAGGAAAAGTCACTCCATGCACCTGGAGAACTCCACTACCGAAGGTCCCAGACAGAGGCTACCAAGGTTAGCCAGAGCAAGAATGTTATGTCTCCATCTGTACTAGAATTGTTTTTAGATGTTTTTGCTGTTTCGTTTCTCATGCGTTTGCTGTCTTGGGTTCCTTTGGAAGGGCAGGAGATAAATTTAATAATACAGTGGTACCTCAGGTTACAGACGCTTCAGGTTACAGACTCTGCTAAACCCGAAATAGTACCTTGGGTTAAGAAATTTGCTTCAGGATGCAAACAGAAATCGTGCGGCGGTGGTGCTGCGGCAGCGGGAGGCTCCATTAGCTAAAGTGGTACCTCAGATTAAGAACAGTTTCAGGTTAAGAACGGACCTCCAGAACGAATTAAGTTCTTAACCCGAAGTACCACTGTACTGAAATGTTTAAATCTTTCTTTGATTGTCTTTAAATCTTCCTACCCCACTTGATATCTTCTTTAGTCATCAATAATAATAATAATAATAATAATAATAATAATAGTAATAATAAAATATTCACAGAGCCACTGTGGGAACAAGGCGCTATGATGGGACTTAGGCCCGATCCAGCAACCAGGCTCTTCCTCTGATGTTCTTATGGCAGCTATATTAGACAGAAGTTTCCAGTGAGGGTGGGAGCCATCCACCCACATACCTCCGCATATTCCTTAAACCTGCCTGTGCCCCCTAAACTATCTGCAACCCTCAGATATGGTGAGAGATGTTGAAGAGAGATTCAACTGCTGCCGGTCCGATCAGATTCTGTATGTGGGATGGGGGGGCACCATCTTGGTCTCCCCCCTCAGGCCCCATAATGTCTTGGGCTGGTCCTGTAAGAGCCCCACCACATCTGACAGGAATTAGCATCTGCCTCAACAGCTGCGTGGCCTTCTTTACGCCTTGTTTTCTGGTAATGAATACTAATGATCCTTCACAGTTTTATTCTAATTACCTGCCTGTCAGGGTTTGTTACCCTTCCCCATTTTTTGACTCTCATACCAGACATTCACTCTTGCTCTTGCCGTAGTTGTTCCTGCTGTGTTGACGAGACTTTACACTTGTCAACAATTATTTTTTTAAAACAGAGTTGCGACGGTGATTAAGATTGCAGGGGGAGAGGAGACGAGAGAGAGAGAGAGAGAGAGAGAGAGAGAGAGAGAGGAGATGCATCTCCACCCGTGAACATAGAATGCTCATTTCTAAGGTTACAAAATAAGAGGCTGTGGTATATAATTAAAACTAATAGGTTAACTGAGGAATATTTAGATCGTAGTCATGCCAAAGCAGCTGCCATCAGTCACTTGGCAGCTAAGCAGTGTTTGGAATCTAAGCGATGCCCACAGCAAAGGCGGTGACAAGACTGACAACCAAACATTGGGGCGTCTTGAGAAACTCCTTCCTTTGCCAAGTGAGGCATTCAGCCCTACTTTCTACTAAACAGGCAGCCAAAGACAGTGGCCTCATGAATTGTGCTGATTTGGGAAGTGCTCCTTCCATTGGCTGTTAGACATAATTCAAGGAGCTGGTTTTAAATGCCGTCACAGGTTGACACTGGCATATCATAGGGCTGGGTCTCCATGTTCTGGACATCACACTGCTTAAGAACGGCAAGCATTTGATGATTCACCCTGGCTGTGGCAGTGATCTCTCCATGTGCTAAAAGTTGTTATCTGCCTGACACTTTGGGCAGGGCAGAAGAGAAATATGCACACATGACTGTATGGGCTTGTGGGAAATTGGATCTTCATTTCCATAAGCAGTAAGAAAGCTCCCCCAGCCCCATCGCCACTGTTGCATGCACAGCCATGTCCCAGTTGAGAATATAGGTTGGGGAAAATAGGCAGAGATAGTGCTTCAAACTCAAGAGAGAATAAATGGTCAGGCAAGAGGGAAAGAAGTCTGTACTGTAGGAAACGCCTGCTCTTTCTGCAGTGCCGGATTAAACCCTGTGGAGGCTCCTAGTCAGTCAAGATCTCTGGGGGTGGGGGGTGGGGTAGGGAGGCTCGCAAATCATCTCCTAATATGTTTTTTTATTTTACCAATCAACAATTTTAATAAACCAATTTTATTACACAAAACAAACTGTATTTATTTTGTTTTGTTTTGTTTTTTTAATTAACAAACTGTATTTATTTTGATCTGTTATTGCAAGGGCCCTAAATGGCATGGGGCCCATAGGCCAGTGCCTACTCTGCCTATCTGGTAATTCAGTTCTATCTTTGGGGGGGGGCGGGTATTGTGTTTCTCTAAGCTTGGAGGCAGGTCGATGGAAGCCTTTGCACGTCCAGGTTCTGCACCCTGAATGACGAAATCTTTGCTGGGGGGGGGCGGCACTTGCAGTCTCCCACTTCCATCCTCAGTGAAGTTTTCCCTCAGAGGCCCTTTGCTGGTGAGATGGTACCCCATGGCTTTGCCACAGATTTAGGGTTGCCGTTTATTGAAGCAAGACAGGTTGTTTTGAGAGTGCTGTCATTTCCCTTTGCCTGGGCGTCTTCTGTGCCACCTGCAGATTAAAGATCAACAGAACCAAAGGGTATATTGGTGTGACAGGGTGGGGGGAGGAAGAGAGAAGAATGAGCAGCCATTTCTGTGTGTTTCTCTGTGTGTGCAGGAACTGGGGGTGAAGGACAGATTGATGAGCAGGACTGCCTAGTAACAATCGCAGAGGAGGAAAGGGGAAAATACTGTCCAAGGTTTTGTTCTTGAAAATTATTTGGAGGGGAGGAGGTGCTGTGAGCAAAAGCTCTTCCATTTTCTATAGCTGGGAACCACAGGAAGAGAGAGGGCTCTTGTGCTTGGGGGTCCTGCTTGTAGGCTTCACACAAGCATCTGTTTGGCCACTGTTTGTGAGAACAGGATGCTGGACTAGATGGGCCATTGGCCTGATCCAGTACGCTCTTCTTGTGTTCTCATAAACAAATTGAGAGCTACTGAACCCAGGAACATAGGGAGATTCCTTATGCCAAGTCAGAGCATTGGTCCATCTAGCTTAGTATATTCTACACTGACTGCCAGCAGCTTTCTGGGCAGGGGGCGTTCCCAGCCCTACCAGAAGATGCTGGGGATTGAACCTGAGACCTTCTGAATGCCAAGCAGAGGCACTACCACTGAGCTACTTCCTTCACCCACTGATGTTTGGTCGGTTCTCGTTTTTGTGGGTCTCTTTCTGCTCCTGCCAACCTAGCAGTTAGAAAGCACGTCAAAGTACAAGTAGATAAATAGGTACCGCTCTGGCAGAAAGGTAAACAGTGTTTCCGTGCGCTGCTCTGGTTCGCCAGAAGTGGCTTGGTCATGCTGGCCACATGACCCAGAAGCTGTATGCCGGCTCCCTCGACCAGTAAAGCAAGATGAGCGCCGCAACCCCAGAGTCGTCCACGACTGGACCTAATGGTCAGGGGTCCCTTTACCTTTTTTTACTTCATACGTGTATACGGTAAAAGAGAAAGAAAGGAAAACTGTAAGGCACAACTTTTTAAATTTAAATAGTGTTTTAAGGAAAAATATTATTTCTCTTTTTATATATTTATACAGTGAGTTGTTTTATACTGGGTATATTTGTATCATTTTGCTGGTATAGTAATTTCCCCTGCCTTTGGGTATAAAATGCAGCTATTAAATGATTATGTTTTAAATTCTTCTGCATACTTACCCACGATCAAGTCCCATTGAAATCAGGTGGTCTTTACTTGTCAGTAAATGTCCACAGGATCAGACTGTCAATGAGTGAAACGACACACATCTTGACTTTCAGTGTGCTGGAACTGATCTAGGGATTTTACAGGACAGGAATCTTTTCATGGAACTCTGCAGCTCATATAGTGGTTCAAATACACACAACAGCTGTCTGGGATTTCATTCATTCATTCATTCATTCATTCATAATTTTATTTGTATGCTGCTTTTACACACACACACACACACACACACACACTCAAAGCAAAAGAAAATGGAACACAAAAACAATTTCATAAGAATGTAACAAAAGAACAACACAATAGCAAATATAACAACGTACCAAAAAAAAAAGCTTTCAGTTCTATAAAGACAGTATAACAAAATTACATTAACAATATTACACCAATTATTGGAATAACACTTGTAGTTTAATGTTGAATTTTGGATAGAATGGAGATGTAAAAGATTGGGATTATTGTAAAAGATACAGGAGGAAATGGTTAACATTGGTTAACAAAAGGACCCACAAAGGGGGCGAGGGAAGTACAGGAGATTCTTAGGAATCTTGTTTTTATGTTGGTTGTTAGATAATTGATTGTAAAATTGCAAAATCTGAAAAACTAAATGATTTTTTTAAAAAAAACAAAACAATATTACACCTCTTGGCCGTAGCAAAAATAAACCAGGAACTTGGGTCCTAGAAAAAGTCCTCCTTTGATGCTGGTGACAGTCCCTCTCCTGCAGCAACTTTCAAGAGTTTGGATTTGATATCCCGCTTTATCACTACCCTAAGGAGTTTCAAAGCGTCTAACAATCTCCTTTTCCCTTCCTCCCACACAACAAACACTCTGTGAGGTGAGTGGGGCTGAGAGACTTCAGAGAAGTGTGACTAGCCCAAGGTCACCCAGCAGCTGCATGCAGTGGAGTGGGGATGCGAACCCAGTTCACCAGATTACGTGTCTACCACTCTTAACCACTACACCACACTGGCTTTTGAAACAGGTAGGGTGGCTGAAAACACCTTTCCCATAAGGTTGCTGCTTCTCTACTTTAAATGGTGATGTCAGGGATCAAACCTGGGACCTTGGGCATGCAAAGCAGACACACTGAGCTCTAGCCTCTTCCCCTGACCTATTGCTGTATGGGTGAGATGAAACATCCATCCACTTCCTTCTCCACCTGCAGCCTTTAATAGGTGCAATGCAGGAAGGTCTTGGGCATGTGCTTCTGCCGGGTGCATGGCTCAGTTCCTAAATCACAAGCTCTGGCCCAGAGAGGTCAAATACCACAGCTAACCATGTGGCTTCCATCCACTGTCATGTCTGTCTCAGCTTTCAACTCCATGCCTCCCACAGCAAGCAGCCCGCGGAGGCAGATGGCACAAGACTGTCCAGACTTGGCTTCCGCACTGCTCCCAACACCTCCCGTGTTGCTGGTGTCAACTGCTCCAACAGCCCTTTGCGGCGGATGTATCAGATCGCAGTGGGAACAGAACGTGCCCTGCCTAGCTGAGCTGCCAGTGTCATCTGCTGCTTCAGTATTTGCAATCTGTTCTGGAATTTCTCGGCTCAACAATCAGACTCCAAGATGGCAACATAAGACGGGTCCTACTGGTTCTGACCAAGACTCCTTCTAGCCCAGCAACTTCTTAAGGGCTGTACTGGGGCAGGGGGTGGTGTGGAAATTGGTTTAATTTTTAATTGTTCTTAGCCACTTTCTCTCAGGGGTAGGTATTCTACCAATTTTGACATTTCATTCAGTCCTTGTGTCTTCATCAACCATTCTTTCAATAAAGGAACTTATGGATCCCTCTATGATTGGATAAATAAGCCTGCAATACTAACCCCACTTAAAAAGGTAAAGGGACCCCTGACCATTAGGTCCAGTCGTGGCCGACTCTGGGGTTGTGGCGCTCATCTCGCTTTATTGGCCAAGGGAGCTGGCGTACAGCTTCCGGGTCATGTGGCCAGCATGACTAAGCCACTTCTGGCGAACCAGAGCAGTGCACGGAAACGCCGTTTACCTTCCCGCTGGAGCGGTATCTATTTATCTACTTGCACTTTGAGGTGATTTCGAACTAATAGGTTGGCAGGAGCTGGGACCGAGCAAGGCAGCTCACCCCGTCATGGGGATTTGAACCGCCGGCCATCTGATCGGCAAGTCCTAGGCTCTGTGGTTTAACCCACAGCGCCACCCATGTCCCATTAGTAAACTCCACTGAATTCAATAAGACTTACTTCTGAGCAGAAATGGTTTGGATTGCAGTGTGAAATCATGGTGGCTATTTGGAATTTCCAAATTTGTTCTTTTTTTTTCCCCCTTGACCCACGGTATCCAAATATCTATTTTATTTACGAATTTATTAGAAAATACTCCTCTACAGTGGTACCTCGGGTCACAGACTCTTCAGGTTACAGACTCCGTTACCCCAGAAATAGTACCTCTGGTTAAGAACTTTGCTTCAGGATGAGAACAGAAATCGCGCAGCGGAAGCAGTGGGAGGCCCCATTAGCTAAAGTGGTACTTCAGGTTAAGAACAGTTTCAGGTTAAGAACAGACCTCCAGAACGAATTAAGTTCTTAACCAGAGGTACCACTGTACTGCTTTTCACATGGTGTCCAACATCATTAGAACAATGTTACAACAAAACAAATCAAAATATACCAGGAAAGAAAGCGACATAAAATAAGCACAGAGAGCAAAAATGAGTCAGCAATCAGCAACCCACAAATGTCTGGGTGAGCAGAAATGTTTCTAATTGCTGGCAGAAATACATCACTGAGGGGGCCTGCTAGATCTCTGAGCAAGACTTTTCCATAATACAAGGTGCCACTGCAAAGAAAACCCTGCAAAGAAAGCACATCAACAATAGACCCAGGGGAACAAAATAATCCCATGGCATCACTAAACGTATGTGGAAGTTTACATCAACCCCCAATAATTTTGCCTCAGCAAATCCACCAGGCATGCAAGAATTCATTCCTGGGCACAATTCCAGCATCTATTGTTTCTATCTGAATATGTCAGACGGTAATGTTTCAGACAACCCTGATGATACACTATCTCATAATGGTCCTCCTGTACGTTAACGCAATGGGAATTTGCAGGTGGGTTCAGTTTACCTCGCACAGCCCATAGTAATTGGCATCCTCAACATTTCCCCATCTTTCCTTAAATGAGCTTAGCTTTGTATATTCACGAGACAGCAACAACTGGTAGATTTGAGGCTGTGGACCCTTCTGAGAATCCCTTTCATGAATAATGGATTCAAATGGTGTCGGAGTAGCTGCTGTCGTTCCCTTGTTAAGATTTTGCAAGACAAATCTCCTCCATGGTACCATTTGAAGTGCATTATTATTGAGTTTCCTTGATATCCCTGCTTCAGCTAAGAAGCTTCTGCCTTGCGCAACCCTACTTGAATATTAGATGCAGGCAGAGATGCTTTAGAAAAAAACAAAAAACATGAACAGGCCAAGAGGGAATTTGGCAGACAAAGTGAAGACAACTTTAAATGCCGTTAAGGGAAGACGGAGGGGAGAGAGATACAAAGTGTGAGAGAGGCAGAGTTATTTCCCTCTTCTAGCTCTACTTCATATTAATCCAAGCCTGAGGTCAGGCAAGGTCTCTTGGCTGTCCTCTACTTGACCCATATATATATATATATGAGACAACATGAACTTATTGCTGGGATTTCTGAATATACTTTTTAAAAAATGTTGTTGAAGACAGATGTGCCTCTGTCATGTCTCTGTGTGTGTGCAGTACATAAGTTCTGGATTCTGCATAACTTGAGGACTGTAGTCCATTCACTGGTAGCCTGAGCTTCTAGACTGGATTACTGCAACTGCAGACCCTCCAAGTGTCCCTCTTTTCCAGGGACAGTCCCAGATTTACAGAAGCTGTCCCGGTTTCTGATTTGATCTCGGAATGTCCCGCTTTTCTTTAGGCCGTTCCTATTTTCATCAGATAAATGTTGGAGGGTATGGTAGGATGAAGGGTATGGAGTTATGTGACCTCCAAGTCAAGGAGATAAGTAATTGTACAACCCTTTAGAAGACATCAGAAGGTAGCCCTGTATAGGGAAGTTTTTAAATGTTTAATAAAACATCTGGCTGGGGCAACTCAGTCAGATGGGCGAGGTACAAATAATAAAGTTGTTGTTGTTATGGTTGACAGTATGCTTCCAGTTCACCCAGCACTGTCCCCACAATGGGAGGAATTCCAGAAAGCTGTTGCATGGTCTATTTTCAATCTCCTCTTACAAATGTCTCTTGTTACATAAAGATTTGCAGGCTTAACAAGTTGTCCAGAAAGAAAGCTGTGGCGTCCTTGGGTCAAAAGCTATTTTCACAGACAAAAAACACACAGCAATCAAGGAGTACAGGTGCCCGCCATCCTTTCCCCGAGTTCGAATTCCACAGCAGCAAGATTGGCAAAGGTTCCCTCTAGGCATCTCCCTGTTCTCCAATCAAGACTAACAGAAGTGAAGTCTTGGAGGCCATTAAGTTGCTACCCCAAATGAGCTGTACCAGGCCTGCAATTTAGATCATTACAGATTTCCCAGCTGCCCTTCACTAAGACAGAGAGCAAGAGTTACTCTCAGTTTACTTGAGTCTCCCCTGTTCAGCAAGCAAATGTTGTATGAGTTGTATTCCATTGCAAAGCTGGTGACACATTGTCCTGTGAATGACATCACCTGATTATTTGCTCAAAATGTTGCTTTAACCTCCCAGTACACAAATGTTGGCCAGGTCCAGTCTCCAATGGCAATGGAGAGGCAGAAAGCTTCTGGAGCAGACAGGGAGGATCACCTAACCAACTAACAAGTGGGTCATTGAGGACATTCCTTCTAATGATTTAGAAGCCCAGAGAACACTTGTTCTTTGGGCTACAGAAATGTAATTGTCCACAGTGGACTATCGACAATTCTATAACTGTAGCAATTGGCAGACTGCGGAATGGTAGGCTGTGAACCACTTGGGAAAGAGCCCATAATACAATGGTAGAGCATCGGGTTCAAGCCCTGACAGCTCCATGTAGGGCTGGTAAAATAACCTCCACCTGAAAGCCTGGAGAGCCACTCTTTCAGTGTAGACCAGTGTAGACTTGTTCACACCTTACATACTTAAACAGCAGGCAGGGCTGCCCACCAACTTGGAGGGATTTAGAAGAGGGTTGGCCAAATCCATGGAACCACTCACCTGGATAGCTATGTTCTTGCTCCACCAATGGAGGCACTATGCTTCTGAATGCCAGTTGCTGGAAACCACAGGAGCGGAGAGTGTTGTTGTGCTCAGGTTCTGCTTTGGAGCTTCCCAGAGGCATCTGATTGGCCACTGATCTGGTCCAGGAAGCTCTTCTGATGTCCTTATATGAAACCCTAATTGTTTCCAGTGCTGTCAAGGCCCTCTCTGGCTCCTAATTGTGCCTTCCAGATGCCAGCAAAGGGGTTGTATCCCATCCTTACTCCACACAGCCATGGAGGAGCCAGCCAAAAGGCAAAGGATACATTTCTTAAGTAGACAACTAACTGGAGTCGAACTGCAGGGGGTGCGGAGGGGAGTTCAGCCTGTGATTTGCCAGAAAAATGTTAAGTTATTAATATAAACAGCCATCTCTGATGAAAGGCCATATGGAATTATTTATACTGTTTCCAATGACGGGCTCTTTCCCTCCACCTTGTAGAACACACACAAAGGCAAACAAACTGATCAGGAGAACACATAACCCAAATGCTCACACGCGCAGATAAAAGAGCCAACACGCCTTATCATCACAGCGCAACTCGGTTTCAGTGAAGTTTCTGGCGAACAAAGCATTTAGAGCTAAGCTTGTAGTTCTTGGTAATTAGCATCAAGAGTCAACTGGATCGTTCCTTCTTATCTTAATAACCTTAATGGAGCCTTCTGAACAACTCTGCAGGACCCTCCACACATTACCCGCCCCCCTCAAGTGTGGACCCGTGATGTTTTAAGTTTATGCTCAAAAGTGTGAAGTGCAATTATGAAACTTGCCTGCTTGCATATCCATGTATGCTTAGCAGGGGCATCCATGATTGGCTGCAGCCGGTTGTAGGGTGTGAGCTTGCTGGCCAAACTGGGTTTGCCTGTCTGTAATGTGGGAGATATATTCCCTGGCTGCAAAATGACCCAACTCTAGTAAGATTGCAGAAAGGCATAAGACCACCCCAAGTAGCAGCTGAACAACAGGATTGCTGCACAGGTTGGGACCACTGCAATATCAAAGAATGTGAGCTGTCAAGCCATGGGGTAGGGTGGTGATGTCTGAAGATTACTAAAGCTCTGGAGGCCAGTCTCTGGGTGCTCCAAAAAATATATATCATTTCCCAAAGCAGCAAAAACAGCAGGATTCCGCCAAGAATCCACTGCCTCTTCTGCTTTATTGCAGTACAACTTGTGGATCCCTCTTCTTGGCCTCTGCTGAAAGGGGCCTCCTTGCTATTTTTCCCTTCTCCTAATTAGCCAAAGTGTTTAATAAGTAACATGAATGGTACATCAAGTCATTTAGCACTTTGCTAGTGATGGATTCCTTTTATAGTCTGCAGAGTGGGAAACCAACCCTCGCTTGAAACAACGGGTCTGCTGTCCCTACCGAAGATAATGGCCTCTTATTTTTGTTGCGTGGGCCACTTGTTAGCCAGTGAGTGGGTTTCTTTTCCGGGTTTGCATTTCACGACAGCCTAGCACTTTGTCTACAGCGTTCCCAGGAAGGAAGCTCTCAAATAACAATTATAAAAGGAGGAGAAAAAATAAAAACGTTGCCACAATTTATACCAGGGAGAGGAAGGGAACCTTGTTCAGTCCAGAGGCAACATCCTGATGCCAGCACTGGGTGCAGCCAGATGCAAAAGTGGGTGGAGAAACAGGTGTCCCACATACCTTTATATTGTAGGCTATGTATCATCAGCACCATTGTTTTCTATGAACCTCCACCCCAACATACATTTCTCCAGCCAGCCAAGCAAGAGGCAGTTTGAGGGCACCTTCTAACCCAGGGTTTCCCAAATGTGGGTATCCAGCTGTTGTTGGACTGTAACTTCCATCATCCCTAGCTAGCAGGACCAGTGGTCATGGACAGGGCTGGATGCAGGTTTGATGAGGCCCTAAGCTACTGAAGGTAATGGGGCCCTTTAAATGTCCAGCTGTCCTTTGTCAACAACAAATTGTCACTGTTTTTTGTGTTGAATATATGTTATATGGTAACTTATGGACCTAATAAGTATCTAAAGCCATTTGCCACTGTTGCTGTATGTAGATTTTATTTTATTTGTTTTTTATCTTATATTTTGGAAATGTACATCCAGGTTTGTTTGTTTTTCTTTAATTTTTTGGGGGGCCCCAAGAGAGTGGGGCCCTAAGCTATAGCTTGTTTAGCTTATACGTAAATCCATGACTCATGGATGACGGGAATTGTAGTCCAAAAGCAGTTGGAGACCCAAGCTTGGGAAACCCTGTTCTAACCAAACAACGGCACTTAAAGAGGGCACAGAGTGTAGCCAGTGAAGGATGGTGGCCTGTGGAGAGTCCAAAGGGTGTTCTACTTCCTCTGTTGGAAACACCATGCTCTGGAGCACCATTTGCTAAGCAATGTGCCAGACAGGCCCAGAGAAGGAGCCCACTCCTTTGACTCAGCCTTCGTCTGCTTGGCAGAGGCTAGAGGGGAAGGGCAGGACCAGTGGTCAGTTTCAGCAGTCCCAAGCTGATTGCATTGCCTCACATTCTTCCTGCCCTGCGGATGACCTGTACTTTCCTGACAGCTCCTTGACAGTTGGCCACTGTGAGAACAGGATTGTGGGCTCTTTCGCTTGAACCAGCTGGTGGTTCAGAGGCAATTTAACATCATATTCCAGTTGCTGGGAGGCCTGTTGTCTTCATGCTTTGCTTTTTTTCTTTTCTTAATTAATCATTTTTTCAATACAAACAACCACAAAAAAACACATACTACAAAAACCACAATAACACTAATAACACAATTTAGCAATTCAGATTTGAGTACTGATATACCTATAACTACACCTTTTTAACAATATTTCCCCACCTCTCCTCCCCCTACTTCCCACCACTGTCCGCCTTATTGCTTAAGTATTCCTTCCAGATTTCTTCATATTTATCTATTCTTAATTTGCGTCAACATGCAATTCATTTGTATGTAGCTAGTCTGTCCATATTGTCAATCCATGTGCTCAATGGAATCTTTTTGCAGCTCTTCCAATTCATCAAAACAAGTTTTTTTGCTTCTAATATGGCACGGTACATCCATTTTTTTTTGCTTAACCTTTTCCCAGAAGCACCTGGCTGGCTAGTGTGAGAAAGAGGATGCTGGGCTGGCTAGGTGGACCCACTTTGTCCTGATTGATCAGGGCTCTTCTGATATTCAGTGCTGCCTCTAGGAATGGTGGCTGGACCTGGGCCCCATCTGCACAATACATTAAAACACTAACACACCACATTAACAGCCATGGCTTCCCCCCAAAGATTCCTGGGTAGTTCATTACGGGTGATGAGAGTTGTTGGGTGACCTTTATTCCCTCCACAGACCTATAGTTCCCAGGGTGGTTTAACAGGGAACTGTAGCTCTGTGAGGAGAACAGAGATAAACAACTGTCTGCACCCTGAACAAGCTTACAGATCTGTCAGGTTGGATTTTTAGTTCAAGGCTCTCCTCTTGATATTGGTCCAAAGAAATAAAGAAAGCTACTTCTCTCATTGGAGAGAGAAATAGAAGCTTTGTGTTGGAGGGGGCTTTCCAAATGGAAAAGTTTAAGTGATATCATTTTAAAATATATATATATATTTAAAAATGATTGCTTTTAAGCAAGAAAGGAGAAGAGGTTCCAACATGTTATTGGTTCAGAGATATAAATCAGAACTTCTCATTCATCTCTTACAAGAAGGAGAAAAGAGCTTTTGCAAGTTGCTGTAGCTGCTTTGTGCCTCTGTCTTATGCTGCATTGTGATGTTGAATGTACCTCTCTGAAAAGAACAATCAACGGGGGATGGCTTAGTGTGTGGCTCATGCTCCTGTGCACTGGAATGATGGAGAATACGAACAATGCCCCCTCCCATCAAGAAAAAAAAGTTCCACTTCTCTTGCCGGCTTTGCTAGAGATGTTGTTGGCTGAAACCAGGGTGAGGTGAAGGAGGGACCCCCAACTTAGCAGTACAGCTTATATGCTGTATGTAGAAGGTCCAGGTTGAATCCCCAGGCTCTCCAGTAAAAGGAAGCAGATGATTGTTGTCGTTTAGTCGTTTAGTCGTGTCCGACTCTTCGTGACCCCATGGACCAGAGCACGCCAGGCACTTCTGTCTTCCACTGCCTCCTGCAGTTTGGTCAACTTCATGCTGGTAGCTTCGAGAACACTATCCAACCATCTCGTCCTCTGTCGTCGCCTTCTCCTTGTGCCCTCAATCTTTCCCAACATCAGGGTCTTTTCCAGGGAGTCTTCTCTTCTCATGAGGTGGCCAAAATATCGGAGCCTCAGCTTCACGATCTGTCCTTCCAGTGAGCACTCAGGGCTGATTTCCTTCAGAATGGATAGGTTTGATCTTCTTGCAGTCCATGGGACTCTCAAGAGCCTCCTCCAGCACCATAATTCAAAAGCATCAATTCTTCGGCGATCAGCCTTCTTTATGGTCCAGCTTTCACTTCCATACATCACTACTGGGAAAACCATAGCTTTTACTATACGGATCTTTGTTGGCAAGGTGATGTCTCTACTTTTTAAGATGCTGTCTAGGTTTGTCATTGCTTTTCTCCCAAGAAGCAGGCGACTTTTAATTTCATGACTGCTGTCACCATCTGCAGTGATTATGGAGCCCAAGAAAGTGAAATCTCTCACTGCCTCCATTTCTTCCCCTTTTATTTGCCAGGAGGTGATGGGACCAGTGGCCATGATTTTCGTTTTTTTGATGTTGAGCTTCAGACCATATTTTGCTCTCTCCTCTTTCACCCTCAATAAAAGGTTCTTTAACAGGAAACACCTTTCTCAGCCTGGGAGCCTGGCAAGCTATTGCCAGTCATAGAAGACAATACCAAGCTTGATGGATCTGACTCAGCATAAGGCATACAATGCTTCTGTTCAGCCAGCAGCACACAGCACTTCACATCCCTAGTAGACCAAGGGATGTAATTTGTGCAAGGCTGAGTGTCACAGCCTGAGAGCCAAAACGGCAGAGAGAATTTCTTTCCAATAGGACAACTCGTTTCCCTTGGAGAGAGACAGTTGTTCAATAACCTCCCCCATTCAGCATCTGCTTGGCCAGTGTCAGGATCCAGGCAGCTGGGATTTGGGACTGTCAATCCAAGAGGGGCTAGAAGAGGTATCTCACCAAAGCCAGGCAGAGGTCAAGTTCCAGAGCAGCTTAAGCAGAGACACACAGGAGGCAAGAAGGGACTTGACTGATCCGTCAATTTCAGTTTCTCATTCTGCCCAAGGTACCAGGTTCAATCCTCAGCATCTCCAGGTAAGGCTGGGAATGTCCCCTGCCTGAAACCCTGGGAGAGCCACAGCCAATCATTGTAGACCAGTGTTTCCCAAACTTGTGTCTCCAGCTGTTTATGGACTACAACTCCCATCATCCCTAGCTAGCAAGACTTGTGGTCAGGGATGATGGGACTTGTAGTCCCCAGTTGGGGAATCAGTGGTGTAGACATTACTGAGCTAGATGGACCACTGCATCTGACTCAAAAAAGCTTCAGTGCCACAGCATCCCTGCTGGATGGGGATGCATCTTCTCCCTTGTGCTGCAAGTCCAGTGAGTAATTTTTCTTACTATTTTTGCAAAAGATGGTGATGGCAACATCCTAGATGGCAACATGTGCATCTGGATAGGTTGCATGCATCATGCTCTCCCTTGCCAGCAGACCAGGCAAAAGGAGGATAAATCTAATCTTTGGAGCTCAGCTGTAAATCAGGGAAGCAGCACAGCCCAAATGCTTCACAGGTCGGTGGTAACCACCACCACCCACACCCACCCACCCCGCTCCGCTACCTGCGTTCAAATCACCGCTTGGCTGGTCAAGCCGTCCCAATCTCTGATGGGTGAAGACGATGCAGCCAGAGGTTTGGGCTACCGGGTTGCAAACTAGCCAAAACAGTAAGATAAGATATGCAAAGCAAGAGTTATTGCAAACATACTTTGTTATTATAAACTTCCCTCCAAAGAAACACACCCAAAGGGCTTCTACCCTTGTGACCAGTTTTTTGAAAAATCTTATTTTTCCCCTTCGAAGGACACACATTCATTCACTCACTTCGTGCCACAATACAGGGTTGGGAGAACCTCCCCCCCCCCAACTGAGGGCCACATTTCTGGGCAGGGGGGAATATGTCCATGTCATGTCAATGGTGGGTGTGGCTGGAGATAAGTGTTCATGACCACCAGCCCTAAAAGTCAGCATGCAGCACTCTCTCTCTTTCAAGTATGCGTGCGCGCACACACACCAGCCATCTCTATCCATTTACTCAAACCCAGAACACCCCATTCATCCTCCATCCATTAATTCTCTTTCTCACACGCATCACACCATTCACAAGCCTCAGTTTCAATTTTTATTGGGGACAAACCTCCCTTCCCTCCATTCATCCCAATGGGAAATTTCTTTCAAATGCAAATAGGGAACTCACACACTGGGGGGACTAATCCAGATCAGGACTCTGGAGTAAAAAGTCAGGGTGGCTGGTTGGCTGGTTGGTTGGTTTAAAAAAACCTTTAACACTCCGCTCCCCAAACTGTGCCTTCACCTGAACTGGATTGGGGCCTCTGCACCTGAATATTGCACTGCTGAAAAAGGATCCATTGGTTTATTGTACATGTAGAAGCCTCAGTCTGGGTTGGGACTGCAGTGGGTGGCCATAGTTAAACACCTACCCACACCTATGAAAAGGTTCAGATTTGAACCAGTCCCCCCTGGTCTGAAATTTGCTGGAGGGCTTGTGTGTGTGTGTGATTGCTAAGGAAACAGATAAGGCAGGAATTGGAAAGGAGATGAGAGAACTGAGGAGGAGAGGCCCCAAAGTCCAGATGGGAAAACTTGGAGAGCTGCATCTAATCCACAGACCACAGTTTCCCTATCCCTGCCACAGTGAATGCTGTATTTTGAAATTCACATTAATTTAATGCCACCCTCGGGGGAGGCAGCCATTTGGGAAATCCAAGCCTAAAGCTCTCTTGGGAAGAACATTGAACTAGGAAGGCACAATATCCATTCCATAGATCTGGCACAAGGTTGTAGAACTAAGCTCTGCACAGGGCTGGGGTTTCCTTGGAGCAAAACTCAGGGCTCTCTCTGTGGGGCTAGTTGAGACCTCACTGTACTCACATGACAGCCACTGAGTCTATGAATTGCATCACCCCCTTCTGGCCACCCACACTAGTAGCATCAATATGCTGTGGACAACAGGTCACCATCTCCTTCTTCTAAGAAGCTGCTATTGCAGTGTGAGGAACAAGGCGGTTGATCTACCTGCCAGCATCTCTGGCACATTGTGCTAGGTAAAGGTAAAGGGACCCCTGACCATTAGGTCCAGTTGTGGCCGACTCTGGGGTTGCGGCGCTCATCTCGCTTTATTGGCCGAGGGAGCCGGCATACAGCTTCCAGGTCATGTGGCCAGCATGACTAAGCCGCTTCTGGCAAACCAGAGCAGTGCACGGAAACGCTGTTTACCTTCCCACCGGAGCAGTACCTATTTATCTACTTGCACTTTGACGTGCTTTCAAACTGCTAGGTTGGCAGGAGCTGGGACAGAGCCACGGGAGCTCACCCCATCGCGGGGATTCGAACCGCCGACCTTCTGATTGGCAAGTCCTAGGCTCTGTGGTTTAACCCACAGCGCCACCTGCATCCCTGGCACATTGTGCTACCTAGTATTTAAAGGTGGCATGGCCTTTTGGTCACAGCAAGTGAATTGTACAATATGTGGTGCACTCCAAGGCCAGTGCCATGCAGGCAATTTTCCCCCAGGACGCAAGGTGAGCTTAGTGTTGATACAGTGCCCACTTTGGGAAACACCGATCTAGTCCAGCCCCCCCCCCCAATGTAGGAATGAGCAGCTGTCCCTTATGGGGATCGAACCTGCAGCCTTGGTGATTATAAAATGGGTAGGTGGGAACTGAAAGAAGTTGGAATATAAATGCAATAATAAATAAAAGTAGAACACGAAGCTTCTGTGTGTCCTGAACTCTGCTACTGTCACTGCAGAACTCTGTTGGTTGATGATCAGCTTCTGCCTGTAGAGGGTTAAAAAAATCCTCTGGTGGAGAGGACCAAAAAAAGCCCCAGGCAGATTAACTAGAGAGAGTAAGCAATAGTCGGGACACAGTTCAAAGTCAGCTGCACCCCACAAGTGGGGTCTGTGGTGCTGCTCAGCTTGCAGAAATGCTCTTGCAAGGGACCCACTAACAGCAGGCTGCCATGTGTCTTTCTTCAGGCAAACGAGATGTAATCTCCCCCATAATCTCAGAGTGCAAAAAAGGGATTAGCTGTTATAATGCCATGGATGGCGCTGGCCCAAGAGATGATTAGAAACTGAGGGTTAGAGCCAGACGAGGGTTTACTCCTCTTATTACTTCTGTTTAATCTTAGACTTGGTGGTTCCTCAGCATTTTGGCTTCCCGCCTGCTGCATGTACTCAAATATTTTGCCTGATTTCAAACATCTTGTTTTACCGCCCAGCCCAATGATGGCATCTCCTGGCTCCAGGACAGCAACCACCAGTGCGAAAGGGTCTCTTGAGTTATGATTAAGGGAAAGGGCTGTAATCTCAGAGGGAAAGTCAGCTTTCCTCGCAGCCCCAGAGACAACCCCTGCACAGTAAGACAATACAGCTGGATAGACTGATGAGGTGGCCTCAGGGAAGGGCAGTAGCTCAGTCACCGAGCTTCCACTTTCCATGGCAAAGGTCCCAAGTTCAACCCAGCATCTTCAGGTAGGGCTGAGAAAGACCCCTGTACGACAATCTGGAGAGTCATTGCCAGTCAGTGTAGACCAGTGTTTCCCAAACTTGGGTCTCCAGCTGTTTTGGGACTACAACTCTCTTCATCCCTAGCTAGCAGGACCAGTAGTCAGGGATGGTGAAGAAGAAGAGTTTGGATTTGATATCCCACTTTATCACTACCCGAAGGAGTCTCAAAGCACCTAACATTCTCCTTTCCCTTCCTCCCCCACAACAAACACTCTGTGAGGTGAGTGGGGCTGAGAGACTTCAAAGAAGTGTGACTAGCCCAAGGTCACCCAGCAGCTGCATGTGGAGGAGCGGAGACGCGAACCCGGTTCCCCAGATTACGAGTCTACCACTCTTAACCACCTCACCACACTGTAGTCCAAGTTTGGGAAGCAAGGGTGTAGACAACACTGAGCTAGATGGACCAAGATATAGGGCAGTACCCTATGTTTCCTGAGGCAGCTTCCAATTATTGCTACCCTACTTTCCTACAACTTTAGATTGTGGTTATGAACCCATCACAGGTTGGGTTTAGTGCTGTCAACTGGAAGACCAGCAAAGGGAGGAGTTGATATCTTTCCTGGTGGAGAGATGTAATGTTGCAAAAGAGTCACACCTGATGGATTTCTGCTTGTTGTTAAAGACACAACAGAAAGGTTTGCACAGACACTGAAATCAGGAGCAGAAGGGTGGGGCAGGGGAGCTCCCTTGTCTATGGGCCAGATAAGGACTTGAGGGATCAACCTTTCCCCATCCAGCCCCAGCCATGATACCCTCTGGGTGACTTTGGGCCACTTACAACCTTTAAGCCAAAACTACCTCACAGGGTTGTTGTGAGAGTAAAGTGAGAGAGGGGAAGACTAGGCATGCTGCCTTCAGTTCCTTAGAAAAGAGGCATGATAAACATGTGGTATATATATATATATATATATATATAAGTAAGTTTATTATTGAGCAGCCTATAAAAAACCCAAATATATCGTTCTTTAATTGATCTGTCATGAAAAAGAAATAAGAAGCCAGTCCATTAACAAGGGTGGCCAAGGGCAAGTCTTTGATAATAAACAACCCAAATAAAATGTTGTCACTTCCCACTGTGGTCTCTCTGTGGCCTCTGGGATGCTTTGCATGCAGTCTATGAAGGATATGGGGAAAGGAAGGGAAGGTTCTCTCTAAAGAATCCAACGTCATCTGGTGGTCACTAGAATGTGGAACTTCAGCCGGTTTCAAATCCCCACTCAGCCAGCAAGTCCACTGGCTAGAAATAACAAGTTGAAGCTTGTTCTACGGGGGAAGAGGAACAATATTTCTGGTTTATTATTTGTATATTTCAGTTGTGATTGCATGGTTATGTCCTTCAGGCTGCTAAGTTTGCCAAATCCTGTGGTCATTCTGTTGCTTTGGGGCTAAAGCTGTTTGCAAAGAAGTGTCCAGCATCTTGGTGGATTAGAGGCACCTTAGGACCAGCTGACTGCAAAGCTTGCTGGCAAAAATGGCCTAATCTTTTCTTTGGACTCAGAGGGACTATTTCATTGTTTATGCGTTAAACAAAATTGCCTCTGCATTTAGGGTCTCTGTGGACAATTACTGTATCGTTTTGTATAATTATGGTTCCTACTAAAGAAAATTATTCGCCTTAAATATTTGCTTTTTAAAAACATTTTCCCACCTAAGCTCCATTGGACCCGGTTAGGAGGACGTTGTGCATGCAAGCCTAGCTTTGTGGGCTTCAGCAAGCCATTGGCTGGCCTCTGTTGGACTAAATGCAACTCTGACCTCATCCAGCAGGACTCTTCTTGCCCTATGTATTATTGGTGAATTGT
Source organism: Podarcis raffonei (assembly GCF_027172205.1). NCBI lineage: Eukaryota > Metazoa > Chordata > Lepidosauria > Squamata > Lacertidae > Podarcis > Podarcis raffonei. The sequence goes on from NC_070616.1 coordinate 26,106,258, forward strand.
GAGCTTATTTTCTGAGTGCCAATTCTGATATAGTTAAAACAGCACCATTCACAAAAAGGGAGGGAGCAGTAGGTTCAGGCGGATCTCAATGTTTGCAGATGCACCAGAAAAAAACCTTTTAGAACAAGACACAAGAAGATGGAGCCCACCACACAACAGCTGAATGAGGTGTGAGCACGCTCAGTGAGCATGGAATTCTGACTGGGAGAAAACAGAAAACTGAGTGGGTGGGAAGAAGGGGCAGAAGAGTCTGTCTATTTCACTTTTTCATTTTCCCAACCTTAAATTCAGTTCTCCACATTTCCACATCATTAGTGGCACCCACACTGTGGAACGCCTTCCGATCTGATGTCAAGGAGATGAGTAGCTATATAATCTTCAGAAGACGTATGAAGGCAGCCCTGTATAGGGATGCCTTTGAATGTGTTATGTTTTTATATAAGTTGTCCAGAGTGGCTGGGGCAACCCAGTCAGATGGGCGGGGTGCAAATAATAAAAATATTATTACTATAGAATTCCCCCCCCCAAAAAAAACTCCTCATGAAAATTCATCTGCACTTCGGTTCACATTTTTTCTAATATACAAATATTTGTGTACAATACTGCCTAAGACACACACTTCTGCAAGAATGTTTTGCCTAATAAATGGATAGGCAAACTAAGGTCCAGGGGCCGGATCTGGCCCAACTGCCTTCTAAATCCAGCCCTCGGACGCTCCGGGAATCAGTGTGTTTAGACATGAGTAGAATGTATCATTTTATCTAAAATGCATCTCTGGGTTATTTGTGTGGCATAGGAATTCGTTCATTTTTTAAAATATATATATATATATATATATATATATATATATATAAAGTCCAGCCCCCCCACAAGGTCTGAGGGACAGTGGACTGGCCCCCTGCTGGAAAGTTTGCTGACCCCTGATATAATGCGTTCATTGTTGTTATTTTCACTTATGTGCAATTTTATGTACACTTTAGCCCAGTATATGTAGTACATGACACCTGGCTGGACAACTGCATTGCTAAAATTTGGAGAAGGGTAGCTGTGTTTTGGTTCAAGCATTATTTTGGAAAGGGTGAAGGAAGTCAGTCCACCTTTAAATGCAAACTGAATTGAATTTCTCCCCCCATCCCTATTGGGAGAGAGAATAGAAGTGGAGAAACACAGAAGAAGGCATGGCTAGCCAGCGGCCTGGAGCCCTGAACAGAGGCACACTGCAACATTTTGCTGCAGCCCCTACATCTGAGCTTACATTTTCCAAACCTGGCTGATGAACTACATTCAGAGCGGTGCACAGCAGGCTGCCAAAGTTTTGTCCAGTGGCCTGCATTGCCCCACCCATTATACTTTCCCTCTTACAGACTTGAATATGAACAAACCCTGCAAAAGAACGCGCCTTGAGACATCTGCGGACAAAAGCACCCGAGGTTTCCCTGCCCATCTCTAGCTGAACTAGAAACATGGAACAGGGATAGCATTCTGCCTTCATACATGATGTTGCTTAGCAACACCAGCCCTATGAGCATAAGAGCTGGTACAAAAAAAAAATAAATCAGAATATTTAGCAGAAAAGCCAGGGATATTTCATTTATTGCGTTCTGCACATTCGGCTATGTCAAGCGGGGGTGGGGAGAGTCTCGTGAAATGAACCTGGCCTTTGGCTCACTTGTGACATCATAGGATGCTGCCCACGGGTGGGGGGAGGGGGAGGAAAAAGAGCATTTGGCATTTTGGGACAAACAACCCAGCACACCCTGGCAACGGAAAGGGACAGCTGGAAACAAAAGCCAGGATGGAATTGTGCAGACAAACATCACTTTGTGGAGGTGCGTTTGTTCCTTAAATTTAGAAATGCACCAGCTGGAACAGGATGAGATCAGACACTAAACCAAAAAATCCTTTCCCCCAACATTCACTAGTAGTCAAGTGACAAGGAAGGCAGGGAGGCGATTGCCTTCCATGGTTGTTTGCCCATTTGGCCTTCAGACAAATGCTGTCTCTGAACATGGAGGCCATCATGGTAATTGATAGTTAGATCCTCAACAAACTTTTTAACATGAGTCATTGCAGTGCCATATATCTCTGTGGTTGGGGGTGCTTTTCTTGGGGTGTGCACTGTACACCACAGCCCTGCCTTTGCCCTCCAGTGTGGTGTAGTGGTTAAGAGTGGTAGACTCGTAATCTGGGGAACCGGGTTCGCTTCCCCGCTCCTCCACATGCAGCTGCTGGGTGACCTTGGGCTAGTCACACTTCTCTGAAGTCTCTCAGCCTCACTCACCTCACAGAGTGTTGTGGGGGAGGAAGGGAAAGGAGAATGTTAGCCACTTTGAGACTCCTTCGGGTAGTGAGAAAGCGGGATATTAAATCCAAACTCTTATTCTTCTTCTTCCATATGTTTTGGGTGGCAATGCCCATCATCTCCAGTCGGCCCAATAGGAGTTGGTTCCTCAGGTTAGCAGATGCTGCCAAAGTCCGTTTCATATATTTCATAGTATCCATCCCAAATGTTTGCCCTCTGCAAGAAGCCATATCCAATTGCAGCTCTCTGAAGAGTTATACCTATTGTATGATCCACACGTTTAATTAAATTTACAATTTGAGGTATATATGCATAAAAAAGAAATGAAATGGTAGGTATGCTGTAGGTCAAATGCATGTCTCACTCACAGTCTCCCACAGTTTTTTAAAATAAAAACGATGGCCATCTAGGGGAGGCTACAAGTCTGAGCAGACAGCAGACAAACTGAGCTGAATGCACTTCTTAAGCTTTCCCCTTCTGGCCACCTTCTTGCTCATTCAGTGTGTAACTTAAGGGTTAATTCTATTCTCAATAGGAATGGAATGATATGTCAGTTTTGATCCTCTCCACTTCTCAGTTCTCCAGTTTGCAGCAATTTGGGGTTTTATTATTATTATTAAAAAAAACACCTTGTGGAAATCCATCAGCATTTTAGCAGAGATGTCTCCTAACAAACAAAATTTTACATGCAGTATTGAATCATGTACACATTTCTGCAAGCAGTTTTGCCTAATATAATGTATTTTTGTACGTTCACTTCACAAATCTCTTTATTTTCACGCACACTTTCCCCTAATATATGCATTTCTGTCAACATTGCTTGGTTGGATAGCTGCATTGCAAAATTCAGACAAGTGAGAGAATTTTGAAGGATAGCTGTGTTTCAGTTTCCATGTGGATTTGGAATGTGAAAATTTGATAGATTTGGCTTTCATTGCATACTGAATAGAATTTCACCTCCATCCCTAGTTCTCAATGTTAGCCAGCTACTAAGAGGAGAGGGGATGGGAGCTGTATCTTAGCAACCAGGCAAAGTGGTGTGATCTTTGGTGAGGTGTCACTTGGCCTGATTGGCTGTGTTGTTCTGAGGGAGTTTTCCTCTGTACGTTTGGTTGAATGTACCCCTGCTATATACCAGGCCTCGACCAAGAATGAGAAAACCTCTCTGTTCCTTTCTTTTCAAATTATACCATTTTTGTTCATTTTGTTCAGTAAAGTGTTATCAGGACTTTTTTCTCTGGACTGCATCCCCATTAAGTGTCTTGCTAATACTGACTACTCAAAATCTACCCCCTGTGTCTGTGTTTCCCACTCACAGAGTAGAAGATGTATGTGTAACCCCTACAGGGTTTAAAAAGTTGAGAATCTATTACAGTGGTACCTCAGGTTAAGAACTTAATTCGTTCCGGAGGTCCGTTCTTAACCTGAAACTGTTCTTAACCTGAAGCACCACTTTAGCTAATGGAGCCTACTGCTGCCGCTGTGCCGCCAGAGCATGATTTCTGTCCTCATCCTGAAGCAAAGTTCTCAACCCGAGGTACTATTTCTGAGTTAGCAGAGTCTGTAACCTGAGGCGTCTGTAACCTGAAGTGTCTGTAACCCAGGTACCACTGTATACGCACCTCCTTTGCAACTTTAAATTTGCCCCTCACAAACAGCAGATGAAACTACAAACCTGTGTCCCAACTTTCCCACTTCAAAGGAGGGATAGGATTGCATGTCTGAATGCTCTTCCATATACCTGCACAGAGAAAAGCAGTGCTTTATGGAGTAATGTTATAATTTTGCATTCTCCCTAATAGAATATGAAATTTCTGTCTGCGCGGTATCTGTACAGAGGAACTTTCAATCGTGTGAGTCTCTCTCCGCCTACCCCATGCAAACTGAAGTGGTGCAGTCAAAACACAGGCTGACTGCCTCCTCTGCTGTTTGTGGGAATGAAGCCTTTGAAAAGATCATGTGTGAAGAAGCCTTAATTCTTGCCATCAGCTTTGTTGGAAGAAACATTTGCCATCTGTCGGCACGAACCGTGCAAAGTATAAGCCGTGGCAATGCCAGTATCGTGACGGATGCAGTCTTATTGCAAGGGTCAGGGTGAGTGTTGCAACATAACACTCCACAGAACAAATAAGTTGCCACAAAATCATGCAATCATCCTTGAAGATGCAACTGAAGAGTCTTGTTTCCAGGTCACAGCTCCTCATTCAAGTAAGCAACACAAGGATCACTCAGTTTGCTTAGCAACTGAGTTTCTCTGTATGCAAGCCGATCTCTTCCGTCTCCTGCTGCTGCTGCTGCCACAGGAGTAGTTCCCTTCCCAGGCTTCTTGCAGGAATGACTCTTTCCAGATGTCCCTTTGCCCCACTGTATTCACACCACAAAGCAACTTTCAATTGGAGGCTGGAGAAACCCGTCCGGTAAAATGGAAGCCGATAGCATAGACGTTCTCCCTTGGCTGCCTGAGCTGCAAATCTCTCAAGGATGAGCGCTGAATGATAAGGGGGACTTTTGCTTTGAGATAAGCTCTCTCTCTCTCTCTCTCTTCCTTGCCACCTGTGAGCAAATCCTTTCACAGTGCACAAGATGAATGTTTATTAAAACCTCAATAAATACTAATTCGTGGAAGATAAGAACTCACTGCCTTCAGAGTTAATGTGCCCTCTATTTTTAAAAAAGTTATTTTTGGACAATGGATAGATGACTATCTTTTGTTGTCAATAAAACTGGTTGTTGTTAAGAGATGCGGTGGGGGGGGGGTTTCTCCACTTCCTCTCCCCCTCTTGGCTTCTATTTTTTGGAGAATATGAAAATCCATTAAGTAACATTAAAGGACTCTGGTGCCTTGACAGATGCACAGGCTCCCAGAGTCGATAGGGCAGCTGTTCCTTTGTCGTTTTTGCCTGTCTTGATGCTTCTTCAAACTGTTTTGCAGATACATTTCATAGCAGTTAGCAAGCCACCCTGGTCAAATGTGCTACACGTCACTGAAAACAAAATGCAGGGGGGCAGCATGATGTACTGGTCTTAGCATTCGGCCAGGGGCTATCTGGAACGAGAGCCCTCCACAACCATGGAATCCCTTGACCAAATCACCAAATCTGCCTCAAAGCCCTCCAGTCCATGTGATTAGACCCAACAGTGGTTCTGATTTAGCCCTTGCAGATGTTTTTCCCCAAGCCACGCCCAGCCACCCCACTCCTGACCACATGTATGTGATGTCAGGGTTGCGGCATGACCTCATGCGGGGCAGTTAAGGACACAGCCACAAAGGAACAATCACTGGCTCTATGCCCAGTTTCTCCTGTTAACAGATTGAAAGGATCAGAAGTTTGTTTGTCTGGGATCTTGACATGTGTCAGGCTAGATGGATAACTAGAAGGGTAGCCACTTCAGTCCAGGACCACATGAACTCTGCGCATAAGGAGAGAGAGAGAGAATATGTCACCGGGGATGGAGAAAATGTGGCCCTCTCCTATCAGACCCATCTCCTGGGTCTGGACCATCTCCTATCAGACCCAGCCAGCATGGCCAATGGTCAGGCATGATGGGAGCTGGAGTCCAGCAAGAGCCACAGCTTTCTCCATTCCTGTTCAACAAGCCTTCAGAAGATGTCACCAGGCATTCCTTTCCTGGAACAGCTTTTCTGAATTTATTAGAACTGGCGACTGTAGCACTGTACAGCATGTGACTGCTTTTTGACTGTGGTTTTAATTACAGGTTGCTGTTGTTGTGCCTTTTTACTGCAGCATTCGAATGCTATGGGCTGTCTCCATTCTTTGAAGGACTTGTGAGTGGGGGGTGGGAATCGGCATCCAAACTCCTTCAAATAGATGATCGCCGTTAAAGCAAACAGAGCAGTACTGACTACTGATGATAGCCTTACAATGCAAATTGAATCAGAAATGCAGGGCATAGTAGAGGCAGCCTCAGACAATATGCCATGCCTATGTAACGCTGCCTTATTTCCAAAATATCAACAGGATACTTTGAAAGATGTCAGCAGAAGAGCATGTCCTATGTTAGTATGTTTTGACCACTCCAGAAAGATACAGGTGCATTCCAGTAATTCACTTAAGCATCCTTCCTTATTTCCCTGCCTTAAATCGTATCGAATGCATGTCACCTTTAGTTATGCATTCCATGTTTGCCTTAACAACACTTCAATATATATAGTTACAGTTTTCCACTAGGAAGCAATTTTCAGTTCTTGCTTTAATTAACAGATTAGTCACCAATTATTTATTTTCCTGTCTTAACAACATTTCTTTTGTAGCCCAACAGAATATTCAAAGGTACTTTTAAACAAATATGTGTGGTCAGTGGGAGGTGGGGGGGGGTATGGTAGAAAATAACAGCACTTACTAGAAATGGGAGAGAAATTAGATTCAGACTGTGTGCACACTGCTGGCTTAAAACGCAGCTACCTGTACATCATTATTTTTCTCAATTCAGATCAATGCTGGTTTGCAGGAAAATGCCTCAAAACACAGGACAAGATTGTTGGAGCTGTACAACTGGGAGCTGTAGGAGGAAGCAAATAACCCCATCATGGCTTTGCAACTTCTAACCTGGAATTGTAACGGCTTAAATAATCCTAGAAAAAGGAAAAATATATTTCATGCTTTAAAGAAAGACCAATTGGACTTGATTTGTTTACAAGAGACTCATGTGACAAGAGCACACAGAAAATTATTAATAAATAAGAGATTGGGACAAGAATTTGTATCTTCAGACAGAGTAAAAAAGAGAGGAGTGGTGATCTATGCAAAGGAAAATTTGCAACCGAAACAAATTTTTAAAGATGATCAAGGAAGATATTTGGCAATTGAAATTCAATTCCAAGGAGAAAAATTTTTGATAGTGGGAATATATGCACCAAATGAAGGGAAAGCAGAATTTTTTAAGAAGTTGCATGAGACTTTGATGGACTATATGGATTACAAATTAATCATGATGGGGGACATGAATGGAGTAGTTTCAACAAATATGGAAAACTCCAAGGTGGCTGTCGCCAATGGAAGCTAAGGCAGTTAAAAAGTTAAATATGGAGTCGAAGTGGCCAAGATACTGGGAAATTCTGGAAAAGGAAGGGGACAAACTGAGATTGCAGAGTTTTGAGAAACTAAAAGAGAAGGTGAGAGATTGGTTGCATTATCATCAAATAAACGAAGTGTTTAAATTGGACAGTAAAATTGGCTTCCAGGTGGAAAAATCAAAATTAGAGACTGAATTGTTAGAATCCAGTACTAAGAATTTGTCAAAAATGTACAATTTGCTGCTGAAATGGAATACACAAGATGAAATGGTTAAATCAATTATGATTAAATGGGCTCAGGACATTGGTCATAATATTTTGTTTGCTGACTGGGAAAAGTTGTGGACCACCGGGATGAAATTCACGGCATGTAATGCCTTAAGAGAAAATATTATGAAAATGATTTATAGGTGGTACATAACCCCAGTCAAGCTTGCAAAGATCTACCATTTGCCTGACAATAAATGTTGGAAATGTAAGGAAAAGGAAGGCACATTCTTTCACCTCTGGTGGACATGCCCGAAGATTAAGGCATTCTGGGAAATGATTTATAATGAACTGAAAAAGGTATTTAAATATACCTTCCCTAAGAAACCAGAGGCCTTTCTCTTGGGCATTGTCGGCCAAGGGGTGTTAAAGACAGATATAACTTTTTTTATGTATGCTACAACAGCAGCTAGAATACTGATTGCAAAGTACTGGAAGACACAGGATCTACCCACACTGGAAGAATGGCAGACGAAGGTGATGGACTACATGGGCTTGGCAGAAATGACGAGCAGAATCCGAGACCAGGGAAGAGAAGCGGCGGAAGAAGAATGGAAAAAGTTCAAGGACTATCTAAAGAAATACTATAAAATTAATGACAGTTAGAATGATGTTGGACTAAAGTAAATGGTTACTATTAGCAATGGTTAAGACAAGGAGAATAAGGATGATTAGCTTAAATTTATAGTAAAATAAGGGAAGATTTGCTGAGTAATTGATTAGAATTTGGAATACAGAAATGGGAGGCATGAGGAAGTCAAGGAAGAAAGGTTTAAGAAATTAGGATATGAAATGGTACTTGTTTCTTGTTTGGTTTTTGTCTTTTGTTTGTTTATGTATGTTTTGTTTGTATGGTTATAAAAACTGTTTAATAAAAATATTTAAAAAAAATCAAAACACAGGACAAGAAACGGCAGTATAGATACAAGGCAAGTATGGGTTGCAGCTAATGGTCCCATGTTCACCGTTTTCCAAACCAGCAGCGGGAGCACACTGGGTGCAGATTAAATGTGAGTGTGTACATAGCTTCAGTTCACAGTTAAAGGTGAACCCACCTAATTTGCCCTTTCTGAAACAATGTTCACAGCAGAACACAGCCATCCTTTAAATCTGCCCTTCTTTGAATTTTGCTATGCAATTCTCCAGTCAAGCGAAGTCTGCACAAACATGCATCTGCTAGTAAAAATAGCATGCAAAATGCATTCACTTAGGTGAAATTGCTTTGCAAAAAAAGTGCCTATTAGACAAAATTGCATGCAAGCATGTATATTAGGAGAAATTGATACTGAAATGCTGATGGATTTCTATGAGAACTTGAAAAAATAATAATCACAAACCGATGGGGAAACATGGAAAACTGAATTTAAGAGAAACTGAGAAAAACCAAACCTGTCAGATTCACCCATCCCTAGTTGGGAAAACGAAGCTTTTTTTATCCAAGGGTAAGTGGTGGAGACAGTAAATAGTAATACTCCAAAGAAAAACAAACAAAAGTACTCTGAGAGGTAGCATGTTCAGAAGCATAAGTGGAAAGAGCTCTGTTGAACTCAGGTTCCTATGCGGGCATCTATTTGCCCACTGAGAAAACAGGATACTACACTAGATGGGCCTGATTCAACTTCAGGGCTACACTTTTGCTCTTACTGGTAAATACAGGGGAAAGCTTTTGCTGAGTATACATAATACTCTGTGCATTGCCCTTTTGGAGTGAGCATTAAATGGGAACGTGAGGCTCTTATTTTCTCGACTCCCTCCTTACTCAACTAGGAAGGTCACAGGGTAGCCTTGGGCAAGTATCAATCTCTCTTAATTGAGCGGTGGCCAAGCTTTCTGGCAAGCGTACTGTGAGTCAGGTCCAAAGTATGAAAGAGCGTCACTCCTCTCTCTTCAGTTTCAATCATTTCTGGGTTTTGTAATTATTAACACTTACAAAGCGCCAGAAAAATTGAGAGCTACAGATATATTAAAAGATCAGGTGTGCCCTGTATAAATTGCTCACTATTTAATAGGCATTGGCCATGGGATCCTCCTGGGCAGGGGCTCCAACTCATGGGGGCCAAGCCCTTTCCCCCCTCCAATATTTTTGGGAGGGGGGGCCTCCCCAATGTCAAAAAAAAACCAGGGGCGGAGAAAGCTGAGCGCTGCATTGCTTGAGTGGCTGGGCCCCCCCTCCTTCTGCAAGGAGGAGAAGGAGCATCAAAGCAGTCCCCCAGAGGTGGTGGCGACAGGAAGAGGAGGAGCTACTAGCCATTGAAGCAGTGCTGCCTCCAGGTTTGGCTCCCCCCACCCCAGTTCCTCCCAATGTCCTGGTATCATGCATGTATGTCAGTGGCTGGGCAGAGGAGGAGGAATGCTGAAGACCATCTCCCCATCCTGACCCTTCCAGGGAGGAGGAAGGGGAAGACAGTATAGATTTACAACAGTGGTTTGCGGAAGGTCACAGCTCAGAGGCAAATGAGGGGGAAAGTGGGGAAATAATGGGAGAGGAGGAGCAGGCAGAGCTGGAACAGCTGCTGGCTGACACGTTGTCACTAGAAAGCATTTGAGACCCACCATCTCCCAGAACACGGCAAGCCTTAAAAGTAGGAGAGCAAAAGGCTCAAAGACAGAGGACACATAGCAGCACCCACAGAGGTGGCAATGATGATGACGAATGAGGAAGTGGGAGAGAAGGGGGTGGAGATTCACTCGGGATGACGCCATTATCCAAGAGGCTGGGTTCTATAGCCTCTCTGTGTGAAGTTTGAAATAAAAAAGGACTGTAAGAAACTTTTCCTTGTCTTTATACTATCCTTGGCAGCCAGCCAGGAGCCGCTGTCAGCATCTTGAGAGTGTGTGATGCCATGCGAGATGTCAGTGCCCCCATCACCCTCGCAAGCTGGCACTAGATACCCAGTGGTATCTCCATGATACAGCTAGACCTCTTTTAAGGTTGCAGGAGCACCATTTTGGCTCCACTTCAGGCAGCCAAATGCCCTGGGGCAGCAAACCCTGTGTGTTTGGAGACACCCTCCCAAAGCCATTCCCTGCCTGAAGACAAGGGTCAAGATTCATGACAGGAGCACCCTCTCTGAAATTCTAGCCACCCAGGTAGCCCAACACAGGGAGAGAGGGTGAAGGATGAATGGCAAACCATCTGCAGACTGAAGGCATTACTGAAACAATTAAGAGCATCTTCTCTTGCCTTGTCTTCAGCCTCCATCCTTTTGCCTGCCGCCAGTTCTCTGCCATCCTTATCTCCCTGGAAAATTAAGTGTCTAATCAATACCTTTGGTGTGTTTTTCTTTTTGCAGAATTATGAAGAGTCGGAAATGTCCATGCAATCAGGCCATTAAGTATGGTTATTTGTGCAATGGATTTAAGGTCGCTACATGCATCAACTTAACAAAAAGGAGAATGGGTGGAGGGAAGGGAACTTAACTAGTATTTGTGCATCTTACAAAGTAAGAATTATTCATCAAATGCTATTGCATCCCTTTCCTTCACCAGCAGATTGCTGGAGGTGAAAAGACAGATTGATCCACAATAACAGTTTCACATGTTTGATCACATTATAAATGTTACATATCGGCTTGCGTTGGGGAATTATGTGTGATATTGCCACCCTCTCTGCTGTCTGCTGTCTGTGACTGACCTGCTTATGAGTACGAGCTCCATGGCAGTAATGCTGATGGTGAAATCCCACCATTATGTTCTACTTCCACTGTTGGAGGGCAATATGCCTCTGAATGCCACTTGCTGGGGAACACAAGAGAAGAGAGTGCTGTTATGCTCAGTCCGGCTTTCAGACTTCCCAAAGGCAACTGATCTGCTTTTCTTCCATTTAAAAAAGTGAAGTCCCTGCCCATAAGACCATTTGGTGTATGTGTTTGAGGAAAGTGGCTGGGAGTCATTGAAGATAAAAGGGGAAAAATATTTACTTTCATTATTATCATTATCATTTAGTGGTAGTATGGCTGTGTTGTTTTTTGTAACATAAAATCATTCAATAAAAATTATTTTTTAAAAAAGAAAAGAAAACCATCTTCAAATACAGACATGCCGAAGTGAGGGTCTTCCAACGCTGGACCCACACCCTGGTATTGGTAACCTGGAGATCGAGTTTGCGTTCAAGCCCAATGTAGAATTCCTTGAAGTACAGTGGGCAGGTGCTCCTCTATTCCATTGAGCTGCGAAAATCAGATAACAGGAACTGAAAAAAACTTAAGAAAATGGACCCATCTTGTCCAGCATCCTGTTTTCGTAGCGGCCAACAGAAACTGGCCAATCCAGAGGGATCACGTCACTTGCCAGTCACAAGGGGTGGTCTTGCACTCCCCTCTTACTTTCTGTTCTGTTGATAGGCATGTAGGAAGCTGCCTTACAAATCAATGGTCCACCTAGCTTAGTATTGTCTACACTGAACTGCAGTGGCTACCTGGGGTTTCAACAGAGGACATTCCCAGCCCCAAACTGGAGAAGCCAAGGATTGAACCTGGAACCTTCTGAATGCAGACCAGATGCTCTGCCACTAAGATATGGCCCTTTCCCACATGCCATGGTAGATGATCAGGTTGTGTGCGTGCATATGTAAATTGGGGCTGACCAATCCTGGAGCTTCATATTGTCGGCCAATTGCAGGGTCTGATATTGCACTGCTTTGTTCCCTTCAGCTCCTAAAGAGGGTGCTGAGGGCTTCTCTTACACAAGATCCCTTGTGGTTTATGAGGCTGGATGCCAACATCAGACACTGCAGTTCCTAGCTATACAGATGATTATGCTATTCGTTATTTTCTACTGCTACATTCTGGGCATAGCATCTGTCTTACATGGTAAATAAATCTCATCTCCCAAGCTGATACAAAAGTCAATTTCTTGCTCACCTCTGCAAAGACGGTTCTTTCTTCTTCTTCTTCACACACACACACACAATGAGATACTGCAATGCAAAAGCTTTTCTACAAAAAACAAACAAACCACCCACTACCACTCAGGGTTGCAATAACAAATGCTGCTTTATATTTTAACTCTGCAATGAAGCCTTCTATTTAGTAGTTTTTAATAGGGTTTGACCTAGTACTGTCAAAAGGGAAACTACATTTTGTGCTTGTTGCACACTTAAGTCCTTGATTTCTGCAGATAAATAATATGTAATGTAGTTCCTATTACTCACACAGTGTTTCACACGTCTGTTTTATGTTTCATTAATGGCTCAGCAAATGAAACCATCAACCATGTTGTCGTCGTGTGTGTGTGTGTTCATTCAACGTGAGGAGCAAACACAGGCCAGCTGAAGGCAGCCTCGCCGATTATGGTCTTGGAGAGGCTTTGCGATGCAGTTCAAGAAGAAGCGCCAAAGTCGCAAATCATGTTCACTGCAAATGGTAATTCAATACACTACTTAAATTAAGAGCAAATAATGCTTTTTAATCTACAGAAGGGTAGTTCAGAACGCATTCAGCTGAAGATGAATCCTCCTTTTTGGAAGTCAAGAAAGGAAGCCAAGAGGAACAGCAAAAATGGGGTGAAGAGTAGATGCCATGCCAGGAGGTCCATCTTCATTCATGGAATCTTCAAAGCATAGAATTGTAGAGTTGAACAGGACCCTAAGGGTCATCTGGTCCCCATGATGCATGAATCACAGCTAAAGAATTCCTGGCAGAAGGCCAGCTAACCTCTACTTTAAAACCTTCAGCCTACCACCTTCTGAGGTAATCCGTTTCACTGTAGAACAGGTTATACTGTCAGAAAGTTCTTAGCTCAGTTGGTCGAGGATGAGACACTTAATTTCAGGGTCGTGGGTTCAAGTCGCATGTTGGGGGGAAAGATTTCTGCATTGGACTAGATGACCCTTGTGGTCCCTTCCAATTCTACGATTCTATGATTCTGTGTTTACATGTTTACTCGGAATCTCCTTTCTTGCGATTTCAATCCATTGGTTTGGGTCCTACCATTTGGAGCAGCAGAAAACAAGCTTGCTCCATCTTCCCTGTTGGCAGCCCTTCAGATATTTGAAGAAGCTCTCAGCCTTCTCCAGGCTAAACATACACAACCCCCTTCCTCATAAAGCTTGGTTTCCAGACCAAGAATGTCAGGTCCTAGGAGGCCCCTTAATTATCTCCCACCTCCACAGCCACCCTCTTAATTACCTTTCAAAGGACCAAACTGAGGATTCGTTCCATTAATTTTCTCCCTCAAAAACTAGCCTTCCCTTAATGTATTATTATGAGTTTGGGGAGGTCAAGAGTTTGGGGGTGTTGGCAGGGGATCATAACCTTGGATGCCATAGTAGCCGCAGTGTAGCATCCTTTGTGGATGGGCAAAACATTATTGAGGCTTGTCAGGACCACTGCACCTTTAACTGAAAGCTTCCTGTTTGTAGGTTCAGTCTATTCTAAGACTTCCTGCTCAGTGTTGTGGTGGAATTAGTGGTTAACTGCCCATTTATTTATTTATTTCACACATCCTCAGCACACAGTTGCTCACTGAGCAACTCACAAATAAAAACAAAAGCACTACAGTCAAACATAAAAAACACATAAAACAGAATAAAACGGTAGCCGCGAGCAAAGCCAGATAAAACAATATCCATCTCAATGTATAAAAGCATATTTAACCAGCTTTTGTTCCCTGCGGAGGTGTGTATGTGTGTGCATGCATTAAATTATTGGTTTCTTTCAGTTTTCCTCTTTTCTTTTTTCTTTTTTAATCAAAACAGAAAAATAGTGAAAAGAAAACAAATCAAAGCACGCATGCACACACATCTGTAACAAAAGCTGACTAAATACAGGGCAGTAATCATTAATCCTGCAGCCATGCTGAGGAAGGAACAATAAAATGGACGGAACCAACAAACAGGAAATTAAAATTGGAAAGGGAATTTGCTGAATAGAAGTTGATTGTGAGTAGACTTACAGAAGGATCTTGACTATGGAGGCGGTGGAAGGGTAACATAGCGCTATATCAAGAGGCCTGCTCCGTAGTAAATCGGAGCATGGCTTTTAGCGCGGCTTCAACAAGTGCCCACTCTCTGCACTTTCCCAAAACAATTAAAGATGTTTCTGTTCTGACAAGCTCTCCCACCTGGATGAATAGATCACTGCCAAGGGTGTCTCATTTGTATAGGTTTTAAATTTATTGCATGTTGTTTTTTGTATTGTTTAGATGCTTTTACAGTGATACCTCAGGTTAAATACACTTCAGGTTACATACGCCGCTAACCCAGAAATAGTGCCTCGGGTTAAGAAATTTGCTTCAGGATGAGAACAGAAATCGCATGGCAGCGGCGCAGCAGCAGCGGGAGGCCCCATTAGCTGAAGTGGTTCTTCAGGTTAAGAACAGTTTCAGGTTAAGAATGGACCTCCGGAACGAATTAAGTACTTAACCCAAGGTATTGAACTTTGTTTGTTGCCTTGAGGTGTGTGTGTGTGTCTGTGTGTAAGCAATGACCCACTCACTTTTGCAACCCTACACAGGCTTCCCAGCCGCCATAGCTGCCTGGCCATTGCTCCATCCCCTGGGCAAGCTGCCAAGGCTGCAGGTCTCCCACCTGGCCCTGGTTTAAATTAGCCAATCGGCGGTGGCCTGGGGGCGGAGCAAAAGCCAGGTAACAAGGCTCCTGCCTATGTTGGCCATTCAGTCAGCTCAGAGCATCACCCACCCAACCCTCCCTCTAATTGTTAATGTTGTTGCCGGCTAACCATTTCCTTTCAGGTTCGCGGGCATTGCTACGGTCACCTGATGGTTGCTGTTTTCCAGAGTCGGGAAGAAATTCCCCTGCTCTGCAGGTTTTGCCTTCCCCATAGCAATTGCCACAACTTTGGGGGTTTTAGGCCTTGGGCGGAATCCTTTAGTCCTTCAACAGAATGGAAGAGGTAGCGTGCTAACGCACCCTTATGTGGCGGTGTTAGCAGGACCCTGTTAGAGGGGTTTGTGAAGGGAGTCACTGACCTTGAGCGCTCGGGGTATGGTCAGATTCCCAGAGCGAGAATAAGGGGTGCCAGCTGCATAAACACAGGTTTTCCAGTGTCCCCCATATTCCTGTATGACCCTGCTTATCCTCAGATCCCAATTGGGGTCTGAGGGGATACACACCCAATGACTAAGCCAAGGTTTTCCTACATCTGAAATTAATAAAGTTGTCACCTATTTAATCCCATACATATGCTGTGTTGTGTCTTAATTATCTAGGCCTGGCTCCCAGGGAGGAGGGTCTGCGCCTGGGCACGTAATAATAATAGTAACAATAATATTCTTTGTGGAGTGTCTCTGGTATTTAATTTTTATTTTTTAAAATGATATTTATTAAAATTTCAAAAGAAATTACAAAAGTAATAAAGAAATAGAAAAAAGAAAACAAAAGATACAAAATACAGAGGAAATAAAAACAATTATAATAAATCCATCTTTCCATGTCTTGCCCTTCATTTACTTGTTTCCCTGACCTCCTCACACCTCCCTTTTTTGTATTCCAGTTCGAATGGTTAATTCAGCAAATCCTTTCCCTCTTTGTTTTTATCTTAATTCTTTATCTTAACATATTATAACTTTATATTTTCATCTATTAACAATCCATTTTACATACTCCTTTTTAACATTGTTGCTAAAACCGCTTCATTTCATTCCGACATCATTTTAGCATTCATTAATTTTACAATGTTTCTGTAGATAATCTTTAAATTTCTTCCAATCTTCTTCCACCGACTCTTCTCCCTGGTCTCGGATTCTGCCAGTCATTTCCGCCAATTCCATATAGTCTATCACTTTCATCTGCCATTCTTCCAGGGTGGGTAGATCTTGTGTCTTCCAATACTTTGCAATGAGTATTCTTGCTGCTGTTGTAGCGTACATAAAAAAAGTTCTATCCTTCTTTAACACCAATTGGCCGACCATGCCCAGGAGAAAGGCCTCTGGTTTCTTCAAGAAGGTATATTTAAATACCTTTTTCATTTCATTATATATCATCTCCCAGAAAGCCTTAATCCTTGGGCACGTCCACCAAAGGTGAAAGAATGTGCCTTCATTATCTTTACATTTCCAACATTTATTATCGGGCAAATGGTAGATTTTTGCAAGCTTGACTGGTGTCATGTACCACCTGTATATCATTTTCATAATATTCTCTCTTAAGGCATTACATGCCGTAAATTTCATACCTGTGGTCCACAACTGTTCCCAGTCAGCAAACATAATGTTATGTCCAACATCTTGTGCCCATTTAATCATAGCAGATTTAACCGTTTCATCCTGAGTATTCCATTTCAACAGCAAGTTATACATTCTTGATAGTATCTTAGTTTTGTTTCCAATTTTGATTTTTCCACCTGGAAGCCAATTTTTTTGTCCAGATTGTAAGCCTCCCTTATTTGATAGTATTGAAGCCAGTCTCGCACTTTATCTTTTAGTTTCTCAAAACTCTGCAATTTCAATTTGTCTCCTTCTTGTTCCAAAATCTCCCAATATTTCGGCCATTTGGCCTCCATATTGAGCTTTTTCTGAGCCTTCGCTTCCATCGGTGATAACCACCTTGGGGTTTTGTTTTCAAGTAAATCTTTATATCTTATCCAGACATTAAACAATGCTTTCCTGACAATATGGTTTTTAAATGCTTTGTGTGCTTTAACCTTGTCATACCACAGATATGCATGCCACCCAAAAACGTTATTAAAGCCTTCTAAATCCAAAATGTCTGTGTTCTCAAGAAGCAGCCATTCTTTCAGCCAGCAAAATGCTGCTGATTCATAATAGAGTTTAAGGTCTGGCAGGGCAAATCCACCTCTTTCCTTTACATTGGTTAGTATTTTAAATTTTATTCTGGGCTTCTTGCCCTGCCAGACAAATCTAGAAATGTCTCTCTGCCACTTCTTGAAACAGTCCATTTTGTCCAAAATTTGCAATGATTGAAACAAAATAACATTCTTGGCAATACATTCATCTTTATAACAGCAATTCGACCTAGCAAGGAAAGCTTCAGATTTGACCATATTTCTAGATCCCTTTTCACTTCTGACCAACATTTCTCATAATTATCTTTAAATAAATTTAAGTTCTTAGCGGTCATATTAACCCCCAGGTATTTTACTTTCTTAACCAGTGTTAAACCTGTCTCCTTCTGAAACCTCTCTTTCTCAATCGGTGTTAAATTTTTTTCAAGAACCTTAGTTTTTAACTTGTTCAACTTAAATCCTGCCACATGACCAAATTCTTGAATCAGTTCCAATACTCTTTTAGTACTAGATTCTGGCTCCTGTAGTGTCAGTACTAAGTCATCTGCAAAAGCTTTCAATTTGTACTGTTTGGCTCCGACCTGTATATCTTTAATCAGATGGTCCCTTCTGATCATATTTAGCAAAACCTCCAGGACCGAAATAAAGAGCAATGGGGAAATTGGGCAGCCTTGTCGTGTCCCTTTCTCTATCTTAAATTCCTCTGTCACCACATTGTTAACAATTAGTTTAGCCTTTTGTTCTGAATAAATTGCACCTATACCATTTTCAAAGCCTTGACCAACCCCCATCCCCTGAAGATTTTTCTTCATAAAACTCCAAGAGATATTATCAAAAGCTTTCTCCGCATCTACAAATATTAAGACTGCTTTAGTATTAATATTCACTTGCAGTTTTTCCAAAATGTTAATTATATTTCTTGTGTTATCAGACAAGTGTCTGCCCGGGAGAAAGCCAGCTTGGTCTTTATGTATCTCCTCCACTGATACTTTTTTTAATCTTTTAGCCAAAATATCTGCAAAAATTTTGTAATCCACGTTAAGCAGGGATATGGGGCGGTAGTTCTTAAGTTGTGTCTTTTCAGACTCAGTTTTCAGTATAAGTGTAATATAGGCTTCCTTCCACGACTCTGGCGCTTTTCCCCCCTCCAAAATTTCATTACAAACCTCCTTTAGTGGTTGAATTATCCAATCTTTCAAAGATCTATAGTATTTCGAGGTTAAACCATGCGGCCCTGGAGATTTGCCCAACTGCATATTCTGGATGGCACCTTCTACCTCCTGTTCTGTTATTTTATAGTTCAACATTGACTTGTTTTCTTGAGAGATTTTTTGTAATCCATTTGTTTTTAAGAATTGGTCTATATCAATCTCTTTCTGTGGCCCTTGTGCATATAACTGTTTAAAGTACCTCTGGAAACATTTTCTAATTTCCACTGGATTCTGTATATTCTTTCCTTCCACTTCCAAATTAGTAATGGTGTTAAGTTTTTGTCTTTTTTTCATTTGCCAAGCTAACAGTTTCCCACATTTATTAGCCGATTCAAATGTCCTTTGTCTCATCTGTTTAATTTTCCATTCTATTTCCTGATTCATCATTTTCATATATTGGACTTGGTATAACTTTATTTCTCTCAGAATCTCTTGTGACTTTGGTTTCGCTCTCAGTTTCTTCTCGCCCTCTTTTATTTTCTCCAAAATTTTGTCTTTTTTCTCATTTTGAGTTCTCTTCTTTATTGCATTCTGTTGAATTAGAAACCCCCTCATAACCGCTTTGCTTGCGTCCCAGATTACTCTTTTTTCAATGGTAGTGTTCATATTTATCTCAAAATAGTCTCTCAAGGTTTTTTGGGCCATCTTGGTAACCTCTTCGTCTCTAAACAAGGTGTCATTCATCCTCCATCTGAAGGAACCAGTTGGTGTTAGTTTCATCTCCATTTTCACAGCATTATGGTCGGAGCAAGTTTTAGGGCAAATTTCCACTTTTCTAATCTTAGGAGCCAGTCCTCTAGTTATCCAGATTTGGTCAATTCTTGTCCATGTCTCTGGTATTTAATTTTTAATTTAGTAACAACAACAACCAGACTCCTAAACTGCCTAAGATTTTGTAAGCACTGTACGTTTCTTAAAAGCTACAGCAGTCCCTCTCCACCCACCCCAGGTCCCAATCAATCAAACATGATATAAAAGGAAAGGGAAAGTGGAAGGGAGATAAAAGCAAGATGCAACCAGGTTGGTCTCCTCCTTCCCATGATAATTTTAATTCCACGTCCGGCTAATTGCAGAACACTAATAACTCAGCTGCGCTAAAAGGCTTTAATGTGGAGGCAATCTATCCTAGGGTAGGGAAAGGCACCTGAGCCGCATTCTTGCCTCTGACGTTTGAAACTTTCAAACCCCCAATGAGGCTGTATATGTATTTAAAGTCAATGCTTTCAAAAATTCAGTGGTGGTAAACTAGGATACACTGTCAGACCTGCATGGAAATGGTTGGCTCATTTTCCTTCTCATTGTCCAGTTCACAAACCCACCTAGGCTTCTGCTGCAGTCTATTCATTATTTGCTTAACTAGGGGTGAGGGACAATTTCCATTCACTTCACAATTTAATGCAAAAATGTTTAGTTCCTGAAAGAATATGAGAAGTGAAATGCAGCTATTCTTTGACATCCACATGTCTCTGAATTTTGCAGTGAAACTCTCTGACCAAATCATATGTACCAAAATCAGTGTGTGTGTGTGTGTGTGTGTGTGTGTGTGTGTATAAATTGAGGGGAGGGGGATATGCATATAAATGCACATATTAATGAAAATAAAATAAAAATGCATCAGGGAATATTTTTTTTTTGCGCGCGCGCGCACACACACACACACACACACACACATATATATATATGACAAAATTGCTTTAAAAATTCCATATTGAGAGAAAAGTGCTGGTGAATTTTCCTGAGGACTTTTGAAAGAAATAGCAAACTAGTTTTAAAATGGTGTAAACTGAACTGAAGACAGGAAAAATGTGTAGCGGAGAAAAAACCAAAATGTACCGATTCCCCCTCCCCACAGCACTTTCTTTCTTTCTTTCTTCTTTACAATATACTAATGCACAAAGCTACCTTTTCTGGAATTTGTTCACTTAACACAACACAGATGTGTCTATTTATCTTTCCTGCTCTCAACTCTTTGGAGCTTGTGCATCTCTGAGGGCTCTGGGGGAGTGTGAAATCCATCTTGTGTGTTCCTCCAGTGTCAATAAGAAGTTCCTTGGATTCCCCAGGGTCTCGGGAGGCATCCATGGGGCATTGCAAACAGAAGGGAGGGGAGAATTAGCCGTTGGACGGAGATGGAAGCCGACTCTCACCTTGGCCCACTGTCCAGCTCACAGAAGCGAAGCTTCTTAGCCACGCTAAGTCTTTGAAGGGAAAATCCTCTCTAAGCAGTGTGTGTGTGTGTGTGTGTGTGTGTGTGTCTTTCAGGTAACACACAATATGGTTGGGAGAGGGACTCTTCTAAGTTCAGAACTCTGAGCTAGTCCTATAGCAAGGTAAGAATGACCTTCAGAGCTAACCAGTTTGCTGCTATCTACTAGTCCTGAGACTTTCACTTTCCTTTTTTCTTCCTGTACTTACATTACAAACGCAGATTCATCCTCCCCCTCCAGATCTTTATTAGCTAGCTTCTGCTTCCACTCTTGTATTGTCCTCCTTTTTTACTTTGGGGTGTTTTTTTTCCCCTGCAGAGCATCTGGACAGTTGTGTTTTTTTTAAAATCCAATGTAAATAAGATGATGGTTGACCTTTGTCACCTTCAGCAGACAGAAAAGATGCAAGACCCTGTTATCTAGTTGAGGGCTTAGCGGTCTGCATGTGGGAGTCTAATTGGAAGACTCCTGGAACTGGTGATAAGGGTCACCTGCTTTCTTCCACAAGCACAGCAAACTCCTTGGGAGGCCTCAAAGTTTGCTTTAGCCACTGAGCACTTCACAGGACTCCTCTACTCCTGACTTTGTTTTGCTATTGTTGCAGCTTTTTTTTTTTTTTTTTTTGAATGGCGGCTCAATTGAGCTGAATTGGAGTGATTGTGTAGGGTACCGGTGTTTTTCAGCACTCTGACTTGAGTTGCTTTATGAATCTGGGGTACGTGCTCTGAGGGCCTCTACCATTTTGCAAGGGCTCTGTGGCATGCTCTGAGCTCTTGTTCAACAAGCCAGGGCAATAACCCTGGTGACGACACAGTCCCAAATCCCTGTTCATCAAAACTGTCCTTTCCGAATTGCTTGCTTGGTTCTGGAAAGGCACTGGGTAGCAGCAGCAGCAGTCCGTTGGGTGGGTGGGTGGAATCCTGAGTACTGACATGAGGCCTAGTTCTCTCAACCCTCTGGTAAGGTCTCCAGTTGGTGATTGGCAGAAATGCACTGCTCTGTCCCACAATTTCATGGTGGTGACACGTCTTAGATATACAGTGGTACCTCAGGTTACAGGCGCTTCAGGTTACAGACGCCGCTAATCCAGAAATAGTACCTCGGGTTAAGAACTTTGCTTCAAGATGAGAACAGAAATCGTGCTACGGCAGCCCGGTGCCAGCAGAAGGCCCCATTAGCTAAAGTGGTGTCTCAGCTTAAGAATAGTTTCAGGTTAAGAATGGACCTCCAGAACGAATTAAGTTCTTAACCCAAGGTACCACTGTATAATAAATGTTCTTAAAAATACCAAGCAAACACGTACATAAATATATAAACCACATGTCTGGAGCAGCACAGGAAGACAGTCCTGAAACCATTTTGACTCCCAAACTGACCAAATGTTTCTCTGCAAGGAGGGAGAGGGTGATGGAACCTTCCCATTGTCTCAGGAATTAAATGATTACCATCTCAAAGGAATGGCCAGACTACCAGGAAAGGCAATCAGATAAGGCATTATCAGATAACGTGGCAGACAGGAGATAAACAAAGCACTCAGATTTCTGTTGTAGACCAACTTTTCTATGATGTAGGTATGATGTATCTGGGGGGTGGTCTTGGGCTACACCCCTTCTGTGATCTATGTATGAGGTTTCTGGGGGTGGTCTTGGACTCCAGGGCGGGCAATTTAAAATGTCTATATAAGGGCAGGCACACCTTTGTTTTAGGTCCTCCTCCGCTCTCCTGTGTGTGAAGGGAGCACCCTGTTGCAACAGCGTTAGTAAAGATCAGACTTACTAGCTGCTTTGCTTCTCAATAATCTCTGGTTGGCCTCTGTTATTTTCTCCTACCGATGGAGAACCTACAAAAGACTCTATAAGCACTCTTGTGTCCCCCATAAGGGAATAAGGGCAGATTTTGTTTACAACAGCACTCAGGTCTAGGGGCTGAATATAGCTCCCCAGGATTCTCTGCCACACACCTCTCACAGGTCCTGCTCTGCTCTCTCCTTCAGTGCTTTTGCCTGGCTGGAATGTGTCCTGAAATTGTGATAATGCCTCTTTCCTTGCCCAGATGGACAGGTGTTTGTTCAGGCATGTAGAGACCTCTGACGTTTGAGTGGCTGGATTGTAATGCACTGCCCAAAGGTAAGAGTGACATTTGTTGCTCCGTCCACTTTTTGCCTTCGATGCCTTGAATCTAGCAATGATCTATACCTGGAGTTGGAGTCTGCAGGAGCACCAGATTGGGAGCTGTGTCAGGTTCAGGGCTCGGATTGAACCGCAGAGCATAGGGAGATCATTGTGCCTGAGGCTGTTAGACAGGAGCTCCCAAAAGAAGCTCCTAGACCACCAGAGCCTATAAGACCTTCATAGGGGCCTTACCCTGAGCCTGAAGAACCAGATACCACACAGTACAGGGAGTATGGCAGTACAGGGAGCACATCAGGAGAGAGGCTATAAAAGGGAGGGGACGTGCCCATCTTCAGTCCAGAAGATTGGTCCTTCGTGGCTCTGAGGTTCCTTCTAATGGGGAAGGAAGAGTCTGGAGGAAAAGAGTCTGGAGAGAAAGGGTTAAAAGGCCTCAGTCTACTCCTGACCTTTGTTGGAGCAAGTTGCTCTCTTGGAGCTGTCCGTTGTATGGCAACATTCAACCAGCATTGCCTCCTTCTCTGTGGGACCCACCATTCGACTAGAACATTACACCACCCCTCCTGAAAAGTAGCCAACAAAGAAATAGGGCTCTCTGGCTGTTCATCATGCATCTATATATAATCCAGAAAGAAAAGTTTCCTCTGCAGATGACCCTTCCTGTTGCTTGTTTTCTCTTTTGAGTAGCTACTATTTCGAGTCACCACTTTCTACCTACTGCCTTCATACAACACACAGTCAAGAGGCTCTCAACTGGTTCCCTGTCATGCCGAGAAAATGGAAGTCAAGTGCATTTAGGGTTGGTTGGGTCCTGAAAACAGTTTTGAGAATCTGGCTGAGTAGCAGAGCAGCTGATGAGACAAGTGACTGTCTCTTGTATCTAGGGCGCATTTCTCCATCGCAACAAACTTGAGATGTTCCTACTATGGGAGAAATGGCAATGCTTTTTTTTACAAAGGGTATTCAGAAGGTATTTTCAAGAGCTCAAGGCTCTGAACTGAGGAATGTAGCTCTGAACAAAGAGTTATCTAAGCCAATTTCTCTCCTGCTACATCAGTTGACTTCCATGTCAACTGGCTGCTAAGAAACTCCATTAATTGACCTCATACCAATTTCTGAGTTGGGCCCACCTTGTGGAGAGACTCCTTTTCCCTCATGCCATCTGTCAACTCTGGGAGGCCTGGACTCCAGAGTGGCCAGGTGTCCTGCTTTGCAGAGCACAGTTCTCTGTTTGAAGATGTCTTCTGTTTGAGAGCTGTCCAGTCAAAGTCTGGTTTAAAGATAAGGGACCATGAAAAGGAAAAGCAGGAGCACGGAAGCTGCCCATCAACATTCAGAAGCATCTGGTCAGCAGATTGAGCAGACACACAAGTCATCTGGTATCTTCCCCACTATGGAGAGATGTATTTCCATTTAAATTCTAGTCATTATTTCTAAATTTGCACCTATGCATATAAATTACCATATGCAAATTTGTGCTCTCTTTTTTGACAATGCATAACTAGTCACCCTTCTGTAATCTCCTCCCACTGCACACTGTTTCAACTTCTGTTGATGTATGCTGTTGGTCAATGTTGATGTGCTCACCTTCATTATTGAATGGCCTGTGGAAACCAAACATGTCCAGCACACAGATTTCTCCAGCCCAATGCAAACCATTTTCAGGGATATTTGTGCAAGTGGGTACACAAAGAGCCAGGACTGGATTTTGGGATGGGGCATTCCATTTAGCTGCCTAGGGCTCTGGGTTTGGAGATGGGTGCCAAGCTTGGTTGTGCCTGACCTGCAACTCAAATGTCTAGGATTATATCCAACTATGTCATCTTGGAGCAGGCAGATTGAAATTAATGGGTCTAACTTAGAAATGTCCATTCATGTCAATGGGTCAACTCTAAGTTGGACCAGCACTGGAGACAACATCTATTCAACGACAGGAGCAAATATTATAAATAATTCGCCTGCACTTTTAAACCTGGCAATGTTGACCTTCATTGCCAGCTTTGCATTAATATTCTCTCTCTCTCTCTTTCTCTCTCTCTCTGTTAACAGGGAAATTTGCAACATCCAGTCAACAGAGTACATGTGAGTGATTGTAGCCAGATTCACCCATGCAAATTTATTCTCTTATGTGACAATGACAAATTGTGCACCAAAGTTAGGAAATGGACCATGGGATCTGTTATTTTTTAAAGGGTATTCAAAAGCTGAAGTTGGTTGAAAAAGGTGGCAACCTTGCCTGTTATTGGCAGGCATTATGAACACTCTGGATGAGCCAATCCAGCCATTGTAAAACAAGGAACCTGACCTCCTTGGTCAATGTTCGGCTACACTCAAGGCTATAGCTTAAGCTTTTGACTGCACGAACCTTGGATTGCAGCTTCTGGATTGCAGATGTGGTCCCTGCTATGACTGCTGTTACGGTAAAATCTGGGTGCGAGGCTGCTCTGCCACCCAGCTCGTCGGACTAAGTCCGCGGGTCCCTGCGGAGGAAAATGAGCTCAGCCAGAGACAGGAGCAAGCTGCAGAAGATCCAAGTTTATTGCACAACAGGTTCAAGGCAAGATTGAACAGCGAGAAAGGGGTGACATGAACTTTTGAAACTTCCCTCCATGCCCCAGAATACAGTGCAAAACACATCCCAGTTACATCATGAATACATTAAGAAGAGGTTGGGTTACACAGATTACATCATGAATACATTAAGAAGAGGTTGGGTTACACAGGATTAACATATGGAGGAGGGAGGGGGAATATGCAGAGCTGGAGATATGCGCAGATAAGCACATCCTGAGTACCGGTGATGAGAAGACAATGGTCCATGTACTGGCATTGCCTGGAGGAAAGGCTTGGCAGAGTGATTTGACAGGATTAGGGTCTTGACACCTTGCTTGAGGGATTATGGAGGACAGGGGAGGTGTCATGGAGTCCTAGAGAAATTGAGCAAATTGGCACGTTGATTTTCTATGAATTTTATAGATTTTAGTCCTTTTTGACATTGACAATTGGAAATAAATGGATATATTGTAGCGATGAAGAAGGTGAAGAAGACATGCCCCCCCTTCTGTATCACTGCCTACAGTGCAAGACATCCTTTTGTTGGCCTTAGAACAAAAGTCTCATAAAATACAATGAAGGCATGCAGATCAAGAAAGATTAAACCAGAAGGTGCCCTCAGTGAGAATAGCAGCAAGCATTGGCATAGACATTCCCCTTTTGACAATCACCACACACACACAGGTTATTCAAGTATTGAGCAGCTGAACATCAAAATGTTCCTTTATCTGACTTTACTTTAAAAGGTTTGATTCTCCTTTCTAGGGTTCATTAGTGATAAAAGAAGCATCTCTCTCAAACTTTAAAGGGGGGTTCTCGCTTGGATCTTGGGGTTGTTAGATCTTTAACATTTGCGGTTTTATTATGTTAGCTCTTTTGCAGCCTTTAGCTTTAGTTCAAATATGCAAAGTTATTTTTTTTCCTGGATAGGTTTGGGAACAGCTGCTTCCAGACAGGCTGCCTATATGAATGTAAAGTGTGTATTCAGTTAGGCACTTGTAAACGATGTGACCGGGGGTTAGTTTTAGTCACAAACTTAGTGCACCGTCCATCAGGAAGTTCTGCTGTGCAAGCCTCCACAGAAGTGATTGGGATGTATGTGCATGTCCATGTGCTGCAGCAAAATGGCCCAAATGGACTAGTGCAAGACAGTGTCCCAACTGAATGTCACTTTAGCAAGCAAATTATTTTATTTATGAGTTTGTTTGTTTCATTTAAAGCAAGTCAATGCTGCCTTTCATTTAAACAAAAATCCCAGCATGGCTCTATCATCTATCTATCTATCTATCTATCTATCTATCTATCTATCTATCATCTATTTAAATATTTAAATATTTAAATATTTAAATATTTATATACTGCTATTTCATAGAAAATATATCAAAGCACTAAAACCATACAATAAAAATATATATAAAAAGATAAAATCAGGCATCAGTAAACTATTTTGGAAATGTGCATGGTATTCTTCACTGCCTATGTAGGCCTGGCAGAATAGGTGAGTTTTCAGCAGGTGTTTAAAAGTCGAAACAGAAGGTGCCTGCTAAGTGCTGGGCTGGTGATGCTAACGGCTTGGTTTCTTGCTGCAAATTAGCCTTGCTCCTGGAGACAATCTCAGTGAACAAGCTAGGATATAAGGCTTCAAGTGATCTCTAAGGTACTCTGGACCTAAGCTATAGATATTGGGGGGAGGATGATTACTCCATTAGATAACTACAGTTCCCATGATTCTTTGGAGGAGGCTGTGACTGTTTAAATCACAGTCTGCAGTGGCTCCTTGTTTGTGGAATGCTCTCCCCAGGGAGATCCGCCTGGTACCTTCATTGTATACCTTTAGGCGCCAGGCAAAAACATTCCTCTTTAACCAGGCCTTTGGCTGATTCACATCCAATGCCCTGTGTATGCATAACCATTAACCACAATCCATATCCATCCTGTAGTTTCTTGGGAAATACTGCTGTTTGATGAGTTTCCCATCAAACCATCTCCCTTCCAGTTTGAAAACATAAGCTAAAGAGTTAAGGTGAGGTTTGTGCATTTGAGACAGATGTTGCACATGCTCAGATGACAGCTTCACAAACAGGAGTCTGGGGGTGGGGGAATTGCAGATGGGGCAAAACCAAACAGGCAATGCACATCAGGTGAAGATAACCCTGTCCCCACTCTGGTGTACCACCTGAGAAATTTTGACTAGCTCTCCTTCTTGCATTTCACTGTTGGCTTTTAGAAAATGAAAGGTGGCTTTTATTTAGCTGTGCATCTGAACTAGTGTTTAGGGCAATGTTTGTTGTTGTTTAGCCGTTTAGTCGTGTCCCCATGGACCAGAGCACGCCAGGCACTTCTGTCTTCCACTGCCTCCCTCAGTTTAGTCAAACTCATGCTGGTAGCTTCGAGAACACTGTCCAACCATCTTGTCCTCTGTCGTCCCCTTCTCCTTGTGCCCTCCATCTTTCCCAACATCAGGGTCTTTTCCATGGAGTCTTCTCTTCTCATGAGGTGGCCAAAGTATTGGAGCCTCAGCTTCAGGATCTCTCCTTCCAGTGAGCACCCAGGGCTGATTTCCTTAAGAATGGATAGGTTTGATCTTCTTGCAGTCCGTGGGACTCTCAAGAGTCTCCTCCAGCTCCATAATTCAAAAGCATCAATTCTTCGGTGATCAGCCTTCTTTATGGTCCAGCTCTCAATTCCATACATCACTACTGGGAAAACCATAGCTTTAACTATACGGACCTTTGTTGGCAAGGTGATGTCTCTGCTTTTTAAGATGCTGTCTAGGTTTGTCATTGCTTTTCTTCCAAGAAGCAGGAGTCTTTTAATTTCGTGGCTGCTGTCACCATCTGCAGTGATCATGGAGCCCAAGAAAGTAAAATCTCTCACTGCCTCCATTTCTTCCCCATCTATTTGCCAGGAGGTGATGGGACCAGGGCAATGCTACATCCCCCTATATTTCAAGTCTGCTTCTTCTTCTGCATGCTCTGCTTAATCTACAATGCCATGAAGACTGTGTGAGTAAAGAGCAATTGCTTCTTGCCTTCAAAACATGAAAACAAGGAGGTCATCCATTCTGATTAGCTGGCAAACGAAAAAGGATGCGCTGTTTCACGTTCCATGTTCATGTTCCACCATCCAGGTTGTGGGGATGGCAAGTAATAATGTCTTTAAAAGCGGGTTGGTTGGTTTATGGTGGATGAACATCTCAGGGAACACTAGCAATCCAGATTCAGAAACAATACACCAGATACTGGAGGCAAACAACAAAGAATAGCTGTCTTCAGCAAGCACTGCTTGCTTTGGATGATCTGACAGGCCACTAAAGCAGCCAGCATAGAGGTTCTAGACTGATTCAGCAAAGCCAAATCTGACATTCAAACAGTTACTAGATGTTTTCCTTGTATATTTATTATCCATTGGGCAGCACCGGCCAATACTACAATGTGTTGAATAGTTATCTAAGTAGAGCAGACCCAAGATTTCAAAATCCAAAGGCAAGCCACTCTATATCTATTTAAAATTGAAAGCAGGCACATTTTTTAGATGTATGGATTTGTGATTTGATCGCTGGGAGTCTGGTGATTTCATCTTTACCCCTGTGGTTTATGACCTCATCGGTACACCATTACTACTATTTTTTTCCCCTTAGCAGATCACAAGTGCCTGTTCCTGATTACTTCTTTTTAAAAAAAAGATAGTGGGGGAAGGTTGATGGTTGGCATCTTAACTTTCTTGCAACATCGTGTTGTATTAAATAAGACTTCCAGGAGACTTAATAGCTGCCTTCTGAGGCACTCTGGCTTGTTCCTTTTAAAGCATGCAGGTTAGATTTACTTTTACTCTGATCTCACAGTACTTCTTATATACTTACTTGGAAAAGCAAGGTTGCACAACACTGCTGCAGAAAGGATTGCAGTATTTAAAAGAGCACGTTTGATCAACATGGCATATCTTTATTTTGAAAACAGATAATGGGCCACAATGCTCTGGCACTGTTTCAAACCTTTTGCCACTGACTTTGGTTTTCAACATACCATCAGAGGTCCAGACTCAACTTTCCTCAAAGTAATGGAGAAGAAGAACAGGTGCTATGTCCACTCATTTTGACATACAGTTGAACCTCTTTAGAGGATGGGTAGAGACCAGCAGACTTGCTCAAGATTCTGTACTTTGCAGCTGACCTGATGCCAAAGATGCAATTGTAAATTAATTTTGTTGGTGAGATAATCTGATAAAAGATCATTGGGTGACACACCCAATGGTGCTTATTATACTACATTAATTAGGACATCCTTCAGTTCTTACAAAGAAATTAGATTTGTAAAAGAGCCAATTCTAAGAGAGGAAGCCGAACTAATGATAAATCTGAACACTATTCTGGGTTTGAATCCTTCCAGAGAAGGGGGTGTCATAGAATAGGCTAGGGTCCTTTGTGGAAGTAGAAATGGAAGATGTCATCAACAAGGGACAATCTTGCTAGGAATGTTAGTTGAATTAAGGCAGTCAGAAAACCAGCCCTGCCTCAGCTCTTAATATAGTCCCTCAAGGTAAGAAGGTAGCTAATAATAATAATAATAATAATAATAATAATAATTTATTTATACCCCGCCCATCTGGCTGGGCTTCCCCAGCCACTCTGGGCAGCTTCCAAAAAAACATTAAAATACTGTAATACATCAAACATTAAAAGCTTCCCTAAACTGGGCTGACAAATGGGATATGATTTCTGCTTCTCTTTCGTGCTGATCAGATGTATATCACTCCTGTCAACCACCAAGTCTTATTTCTGTCTTTTTGCATCATGTTTGCTGTGATGGGATCTGTTAGCTTTCATATCAGTTTGATATGAATATGAAGTTCTCTTCCCAACCATGGAGGAAAAAGTTACGCCATCTGTCCTTTTCATCTCTTCCTGGTTTTTGACAACTGATTCCCTTGTGGCCTTTCCTGACTCTCTGTTGCCATTGTTAGAAAGAGAAACTGCAGTGTAACTTGCAAGGATTCCCCATTACTGGACAGCCATCCTTAAAACATGTGGTACAAAAATCAAGAGTCTTATTCTCTGTGTCTCCTAGGAACTTATAAAACTGGCTTTCATTGAGTCAAACTCTTGGTCTATCTAGCTCATTACTGTTTGCATTGATTGGTAGCAGTTCTGGGGTCTCTGAGTTTTTCAGACTGGAGTATTTTCCAGTCTTAACTGGAGATTCTAGGAAGTGATCTTAGGGATACCCATCATGTAATGAGCTCTACCACTGAGCAATGGCAAGTCTCCAGACTGCTGAATTGCAAAAGATAATTGTAAACTTAGGTTGTGAGGCTATCTAGTTCAGAAAAAAAGCTTTCTTGGATTGTGTTTCGCTTTAAATGTCTTAGACCCAGTGCCTATGAAATGAAAATATTTTGCCTGCTTCTGCTGCTGATTATACCCAAGGAGAGCTGGATTGAGAGACATCTGCAGTCACTGAATTGGGGAAAATTGAGCTGAATCAGGGAGGATTAAGTTGTCTGAAGTCTCCCAACATTCATCCATGTCTGTAGCCAATATGTTTTGGAGAAGTGGTCAAAAACAAACAAAACCTGCTTACTGAGACTGATTGAGAAAGGCACCCCACCCCACCCCGCAAGCACTTACAAAGTGAATACAAGTTGTGGGGATCACATTGTAGCACTCGCATGCTGCTTGTGACCTTCTCACAGGCATTCTGCTGGGAATAAAGCACCAATCCTTACAGTAAGCTACCTGAACCAGTGAGGGGCAATAAACAGAAAGGGAACCTTCTCTCCAAGTTTAGTCAGGATGAGTTAGCATGTGCTCGTGTTAACTCCTTGGCTCCATCTTGACCACATACATATAATGGCTTTGTTTGCCATAAGTAATGAATCTTCAGTTTTCTTTATCCTTTCTGTTGGTGCAAATATACAGTGGTACCTTGGTTTAAGAACAGCCCTATTTATGAACTATTTGGTATAAAAACGCTGCAAAAATGGAAGTAGTGCTCCAGTTAGCAAACTTTACCTTGGTCTATGAACGGAAGTCAAACGGTGGAAGGGCACCGGTGCCAGGAGGCCTCATTAGGGAAAGCATGCCTCGGTTTAAGAACAGCTTTGTTTTAAGAACGGACTTCCGGAACGGATTAAGTTCGTAAACCGAGGTACCACTGTATATATATAGAGAGAGAGAGAAAGGAGAATTCCCGGATGCCAAGATCCAAGTTTGAGGCAAGTACTCTTTGGTGAGAGAACCTCAAGAGGGATTTAAAATCACAAAATATGCAGCAAAGCATTAGAATATAGGTTGTGAAACCTCAAGATATTCCCTTGCAAGTGAGTTCCAAACTTTTCCCTCTTCTCCCATAATAGGAAAAGACCACCCATTTAGAAAGTTTAAAAACTGGTTTACTTACAAACTCTCCAAAGTTCAGATTCATGTGCTTTTCCATGTATCTGTCCAAAAAGTTGCACAGGCAGCAAAACTTAGTTTAGTTACAAAGTGATTGGTTTAGAAACACAAGACTGGCTGGCAAGAGCCATGTGGCTGAGTTTCTCCTAGCCCTCAAAAAAGCTCAACAATGACAATGGGTAGGTCACAGCCAGTCTTTTTATACTGTGAGTAGATAGCAGTCTCTTGGGAGTTGGATGTGCCTGCTTTATCACATGTGGTTTGTGCTGCAGAAGCTTCCTCACTAAACTGCAGACTGAAAAAGGAAGGTGCAATCTGATGGAAGTTACTTGCCCTGCAACCAGACATGATGTGAAAGCAATGAATTCAAGCTCTGGCGGTTGAGTTTTCTTCCCAAGGCAAATGTTCTGAGGGTTGGAGGAGATCAAGGAGAAGCAGATGGCTTGACTCTCCCTTTCCCTTTCTCACTTGTCAGTTGGTGGCTGGAAAGATGCAGGAAAGAAGGTGAAAAGCATCTGGAGATATTCTGTTCTGAGGGATTATGATGGATAGTGAGCTCTTCAGCAAATCCTGCCAGAAAGTCAAAGTGAATCCAAATGGCTCGTGTCTTCATGTCCTAGCTCACTCATTCTGGGCAGATGGGCTTTGAATCAATATTTTTCTTTCCACCTCACCTTTGCAAATGTGAAATGAGATACATATTGTAGGTGGGAAAGAGTGAAAAGACTGAAAGGCTGGTCCTTTACTTTTGTCCATCTACACTATAGGAAGAGGAAAGAGGTTTTGGGAAATGGCAAGATGGCAAAGGGCTGGTTCACACAACTATGTGTGAATGATCCATCATAGGTCTAAACACCACAGGCAGAACTTTAACCTTGCCTCATATCTCCTGACATGTAGTGTCTTTCAGAAAGTCAGTTCACACATTCAACCAAGTGAAGAGGCATGCATGTGTGCGCAGGCGAATTCCATGCAAGGCGTTATTAGGAAATGGATTGAAAATGAGTCTCATTATCACAATGCCATTATACAAATACCATGGAGTACCATTACAGTTCTGCCCTTTACACCTCAAAAAGGATACTGTAAGGCTAGAAACAGTGCAGAAAATGACATCCAAAATAATGATGGGGTGGAGCAGCACCCTTATGAGGGCTTTTTAGTGTGGAGAAAATGCATATTGAGGGAGTGGGGACCTGATAGGGATGTATAAAATTCTTCATGGTGAGGATAAAGTGGACCGAGAAACGTTTTTCTCCCTCTCTCATAATACTGGAACCTAATGGGGTCATTCCAATGAAGCTGAATGGTGACAGATTCAGGACAGGCTAAAGAAAGGACATTTCCACACAGCACATAGTATAAACTGTGGCATTTGCTGGCACAAGATGGAATTATGGTCACCAAAAGGGGATCAGACAAATTTGTGAAGGATATCAATGGATATTAGTCCCTAGGCCAGGACACTATTACAGTGGTACCTTGGGTTACATACGCTTCAGGTTACATATGCTTCAGGTTACAGACTCCGCTAACCCAGAAATAGTACCTTGGGTTAACAACTTTGCTTCAGGATGAGAACAGAAATCATGCGGCAGCGGCGTGGCGGCAGTAGGAGGCCCCATTAGCTAAAGTGGTGTTTCAGGTTAAGAACAGTTTCAGGTTAAGAACGGACCTCCAGAACGAATCAAGTACTTAATCCGGGGTATCACTGTATTCTGGCCTATTCAG
The DNA here is from genome assembly GCF_027172205.1 of Podarcis raffonei. Taxonomy (NCBI): domain Eukaryota; kingdom Metazoa; phylum Chordata; class Lepidosauria; order Squamata; family Lacertidae; genus Podarcis; species Podarcis raffonei. Next base: position 26,139,791 of record NC_070616.1, read on the forward strand.
CCTCTCCTAGGCAAACAGTTTCACCGCATTTGTTTTGAACGTCCTCTGCCTCCGGAACGAATTAAGTACTTAACCCAAGGTACCACTGTACTTCTAGGATCAGAGCAGAATGCCTCTGTGTATAAGGTCCTGGGGGGACATAACAAGGTCATTGCTGTTGTGTTCAAGTCCTGCTTTTGGGTTCCCCAAGAGAGGCATCTGATGGGCTATTGGGTCTGATTCAACTGCTCTCTTCTTATGGTGTGATGTACCTATCAGCTCATGCATAAGTGCATCTTCCAAAAGGCACAGCCAGAAACCAGTGTTAGGCTCTCCTTTCACATGCAGCAGAAAGGAAAGAGCAGAGGATGTGCACCACTTAAAAAGTGCAGGGCATTTGCTGTCTGGGTGGCAAGACTGCCACTGCTAATGTATCTGCATCTTCTACGTTCCAGCCACTAAGCAAGCACCAGGCTTCAGCCCTTGTGACATGCATAACTAATAGGGAGGGGTATCATGCACAATTCTCCTGTGCCGCTGCTGGAATGCACATGTGTCAAAGCATTATAAGCCAATGTAGTAATAACAATTTGTGCCTCCTTCCCCCCCAAAAAGAAGTTTGTAGGAGAAGCTTGTAATCAGTAGTCCAAATATGGCCCAATCAGAGTGGACTTTTACGCTTCACTATAAAACGTATTTGCTTGCTTTTTGCTCTCTTGCCTGTGGATCTTACCCCATGAACTTTTCCAAATGTGTTTTAGAACAGAATGATCAGGATTCTGAAATTCAGAATTCACATCCACACCCTTTAAATCTTTCTGGAGAGGGAAAGAAGATAAGTGTTTATTCAAAATGCAAGAATATTATGCTGTGCCTAACTATGCAATTCCCTTTCCATTTTTTTAAAAAAAATATTTAATAAGATGTGTAAATTGGTTTACACTTGTTAGTTCCCTTTCTCACACATGCCATATTGCAGTTCCAGCGATTCCTTTGGCAGTCAGAGAGCAAACAATTACTTGCTTTTTAAGTCTCCTTTTAAACAGAAGGAAGAGTTAATCATCTCAGTCAAATTATGTTGCAAGTTGCAACAAAGAGTGTTTTTCATCTGAAGTACTTTCTAGTAATTTAAACAAAATGAGGTTAGAGTGAGGCATTTACCTGTGGAAAACAATTGCTTTTTTTCTTCCAATTAATTCAGCTTCAAATGCCTTTCCTTCCCTTCTTTATATAAAAAAAGTTTCCTATTATGAAGGAGCTTCCACAACAAATCTCACAGATCTTCTCTCTGGGTGGCTCTCCAAATAAGGAAAAGATTTTCAAGAACAGATGAGAAAGACTTTTTAGGACTAGGATTTCTGCAATGGTTCCTGCAGTATTTGTAAGTAAAATATTGTTGCTCTTGCAAATATACAGTATTTACTCGAGTCTAATGCGCCATCGCATCTAATGCGCACATCAATTTTCAGAACCTTGAAACCAAAAAAAGTATTTGCAGGGAAATGTAAATGTGCCATCGAATCTAATGCGCACCTTAATTTTCGCAATGTAATTTGGCCAAAAAAGCGTTAGATTTGAATAAATATGGTAGATCATTCAGACTCTCCTTTTGTCGTTACATATTCTCCACCCCAAAGGACACCTTTCCTGGGCCAATAGAATATGCCACCAAACAGAGCTGCATCATACATTACCAAACACCAGAAATTGCTTCTCTGGGTGCTGCTTCAGACAGAAGCTGTAGCATTTTGAAAAACATTTTCCATGTGATTAGTTGAACCATGTGGGAGTTGGCTTTCAAAGAACCGGATTATATGCCACAGGGAGTGAAGTGTAGAAGTGGGAACTAAGGTGTGCTGATTTCCCATTATTCTGTTGTTGGAGGACTGATGTCATAATGGAAATTACTGTTGGCTGCAACCAGGTACAGCCCAGTTCATGCTTTTGTTTCATGGGTACACACATGGTTGTGAATAGTCATTTTGCCTACTCATGTGAAAAAGGAAGTAACTTCCAATGGACCCTTTTTTAAAAAAATGAAGGGTGGATTTCCTAGTGTATTCCTAGTGTTCCTAGCACTGACCACTATTTAAAATATTTCAGTTCCATTTCCGTTTCTGGCATTTTGGAACACAAGCATCTTGCTATCTCATAATTTCCATGCCCTAGATACCGGGTTGGTTCTGTGCTGCCAGGCTAGCCATTGGCTTTCTTCAACAGGAAGTGGCTTCTTCTTCAGGCTGGAACTTTGTCATTGGTAACCTAGAATGGATGCAAAGTGGCAGAGTGGTTTTCCATGCGATGCATAGGTTTTAAGTAGAATTCTTGTTGCCTGCATGTGTGCGCACGCAGATATTTTATCTCACTGCTGCTTTTTTACATTGAATTACTTTTTTATTATGACATTTGCATTTTGTTTGTGTTTGTTTTATGATGTTGTATTTTATTTCTATATTGTATTTTATACTGTATGTTGCCTCTAGACTATTTTATAGCTAGGTGCCCCATAAATTGAGTGAATGAATAATACCCGCAATGACATCCAACGAAGCTGAATTTTGGAAGACATTCAGGAAAGATAAAAGAGAGTACCTCTTCATGCGGTGCATAGTTAAACTATGGAACTCTCTGCCACAGGAGGCAGTGATGGTCACCAACTTGGATGGCTTTAAAAGGGGATTAGACAAATTAATGGAGGAAAAGGGTATCAATGGCTTGTAGCCACAATGGCAATGAGGTGATCGTGGGTGGTCAGAGGAATCTGACCATGGTGGGAAGAGGATGCTGGACTAGATAGACCATTGGCCTGATCCAGCAGGCTCATTTTATGTTAATCTTTACCTTAAAATTCAGCATTATTGTTGGCCATCACAACCCTCCTGTGACTGTGAGTTCCAAATATCTATTTGTGCACTGTATATGGCGGGAAACCCCTGTTTTCTAAAGCACCATTACCAAAACAATTATTTTAATGTCATTGTATCCCTTCTAGTATATGCCAAATGGCAAACAAACACACTTCTATTAATCTCCCAACATACATTATTTCTACTAAATCAGCAAGGCTTAGTTCCTATCACTGAGTCATCTCTCTCTTAACTGGAAGTCTTTTGCTTTTATTCCCCATATTTTGTGTGGGAGACATTGCAGCTCGCTTAATTGTTTCCCTCCCATCGTTATGTTTTCCTAAAGACTGCAACAGGGGTTTCACACATTTGTCAGATAATGGGTTCAATGGGAGATAAAGAGCCCCTGTTTATTCATGGGCTATTTCTCTTGCATTTACCTCGTTCCTACCTTGAGGAATATACCTGAACAAATTAATGGGGTTGTGTTTTCTGCCTTGCTCAGACTTGGAACTTGGGATCTCCTTGGAAAAGTAGGAGGTTGCCAGGCTCCAGAATGTCCAGCAACCTCGGTATTTTGAGAAAAGTCACAGGGACTCACTTCTTTCTTCCCACGCTTGTAAAAGGGTAAAGGTAAAGGACCCCTGACAGTTAAGTCCAGTCGCAGACGACTCTGGGGTTGCGGTGCTCATCTCGCGTTTGTCCGCAGTTTTTCCAGGTCATGTGGCCAGCATGACTAAGCTGCTTCTGGCACAACGGAACACCGAAACAAAGCAGTGCATGGAAACACCGCTTACCTTCCCATCAGAGCGGTATCTATTTATCTACTTGCGCTTATGTGCTTTCAAACTGCTAGGTTGGCAGGAGCTGGGACCGAGTAATGGGAGCTCACCCCGTCATGGGGATTTGAACCGCCAACCTTCTGATCAGCAAGCCCAAGTGGCTCAGTGGTTTAGAGCACAGCGCCACCCTCTTGTACCTCCTAGCTAGACTCCCCACCTTAATAGGTAGCATGGCATTGGTGGACATGCTGTGGAGCAAATCTCAATACAGTTGGGCTGCCATCTTCATTTCTAGAGTCTCATATTGATTGATTGATTGATTGATTGATTGATTACAACTTTATCTCACCTTGTCCTCCAAGTAGGTCAAGGTGGCATATCTCCCTTCACAACAACTCTGTGAGGTATGTTAGGCTGAGAGACAGTGACTGGCCCAAGGTCACCCAGTGAGCTTCATGACTGAGTGGGGATTAAAACCCCCTGTCTTGCAGGTCTCTGTCCCACACTCCAGCTGTTAATACCATGTTGGTGTAGAAGCACAGCATTCTGGGAGGCAAAAGTGGTGGACGCAACTGTTGCCAATGGGTGGTGTTGTTTGGTGTCTCCTCAGACTGTGGGCCCCCAAAACTGTGCCCTGCCCAGCACTAACAACACCACTGCTTCCTAACCCAGGGGGAAACAGAGAGGCTCTTGTCTCAGGATGACTGAGGATTTGCACACAGAACTTGAAGAGCCTCATTTGGGCAGGAGAGTGCCCAAAACACAACACAGCGGCCTTCATTACATTTTGAAGTCATACACATTACCATCTAAAGAGGTGTTCCTCCCCCTAAGAACATTAAGCCTGGAGTCTAAAATCACTTAGCTGCACCACCGCACACACTCAAACCCGAGTGTGCAGTTTTTTCTCTGACACATGGAGGTGCTTTGAAATGTGCCTTAGTTCGTCAGGGTATTTCTTCTTCTGGGTGTTTAATGAATGCCAGAGATTGTAATAGATCAACAGTAAGTGGTTCCCAGGCCCAAGAATTAGGGGTTCTGCCAGTTCTAGATGGAGTTGCAGTTCCTCTGAAAGAAGAGGTTAGGAAGTTCAGGGGTGCTCTCTGAACCGTCTTTGTTCATGGAGGACCAGGTAGCCTGTGATGAAGAGTGCCTATCATCAGCTTCAGATGGTGTACCAACTGGATTGCTGGTGCACCTGGACAGTAATATCTTGGTCCCTGTGGCATAGGTAATCTCAGGTCTGGACTACCGTATGTGGGGATTCCTTTGCAGTTAGTCTGGAAGCTGCATCTAGTGCAGAACACCACCGCTTGGGTGATGAGTGGTGCTCCTCACTGGGCACATATCATGCCAGTGCTGGGGGGGGGCGGGTCTGCACTGGCCGCCTATTAGCCACTGAGCCACACTTATTACCCTAAATACCCTGGACCAGGTTGCCTGAAAATCTGTCTTCCCCTCCACTGTTAAGTTAGGGGCACTAAGGTCAGCTAATGGAACCCAGTTAGTTTTGCAACAGCCTGAAGATGATCGACTTGTGGTAACACGGAGACAGGCTTTTTAAATGGTGGCGCTGTTGCTTAGATATGAGAGACCCCATCAATACTGGCATTCCGCCGACTCTTGAAGACACACCTATTTAGGCAAGCCTTCCTCTGAGCAGAATTTTATTCTATTTATGAAAAAGCTCTTGTTATGCTTTTTAATTGCTTTTTTACACTGCATACTTTAATGTTTTCGTTTCCAATGGAATTGTTATTGAATATTTTACTTACGTATTGATTTCATAGTTGTAAACAGCTTAGAAAACATTTTGGCATATAATTGGCTTATTTATTTCATAACTTTTATATACCATCTGAGTATAAAAAAGTAAAAGTAAAAGCAGATCCAGTTTCACTTTCCATGTCATAACCATGTCATATTCAGGATTACAGTTCACCACAGAGTTCCTGGGAGACCTCCTGAGCAAGTTTAGTGATCAGATCAAACCTTTCCACTGCTGAGAGCTGAAAGCTGGATTCTGGTACAATTGTCCCTCCCTGTTGTTTAAAACATAGTAGCACTTTAAAATATAAACAGGATAAACACTTGATTCTCGAGACACAACGGAAGCTGTGCCTTGGTTTAGGTAGGAAAGCTTTTGTTTATTATTGTGTTTATTTATTATGTTAGTGGGCTGATTTATTTGATTTCTGCTTTGGCTTCATGGCTGTAATAAGTTTAAACAAATATAAAGGATCAATTTCATGGCTAGCCTCCAGGAGATATTGGAGACTAATCTGTCAGATCAGAAGAAAAACGCATCCCGAGTTTTTGCAAGAAGAACTCACTGAAAGTCTCCCCCTATTATTTAAAGAAATAATGCCAGTGTTGCCCTAAGCACTATAAAACCACACGTCTGAATTGCCGTCACGTTCTTCTGCAAATGAGAATTTTAGAGAGAGAAAAGAAGAGGCAAAAATGCCACTAGTCCTTCTTGGAAAGGAATCCAGATCCCCGAAGACCCAGTCCACCTTTTCTAGGCGGTTGCATCTGCTTCTCCTCTCCAGTACTCCTTGATGCTTATTGCACTGTACTATTTCGGTGGCCAGTCTGGGTGGAAGAACACGGTGAGGTGCCACGCCCCTCCTCCCTTCCCAACAATCCCACCAAAGCAAATCCAGGACGGCGCAGGGATCTCTTGTTGTGCCTGTGTGCTGAGGCTGGGACTGTCACTCATTCTCTGATCAGCTCATGAAAGCAGCTAGATAGCAGCTGGACAAAAATAATAGATATATATATATATATTAAAATATTACACCGTTCCGGGGGGATTTTTTTCCCACGTCTCCCCCCACCCTTCTTCGCTTTGCACCTGAATCTCTCGTCTTAACCGGCCCAGGTTCCTATTTGAAAGAGGAAAATATATATGCAAGAAAACTTCGTCTCCATTCGGCAGATGACAATGCTTCAAAGCAAGGATCTCATCTGGACTTTGCTATTCATCGGGACTGCAGGTACACCTTTTGGCATTTTTTAAAAAAGCAAACCTTAAAGTGATGGTTATTTGCATGTAATTTCCCCTGGATTGGATGCTGGTGTCTTACACTCCCCACCCCGCGTCCCCGGCTTCAGTTTGCAGCAAGGGATGGAATCCGGTTTGTTTGCTCGGATGGCAGACCGGGGGGCTTTGCAATTTGCCTTCTCGGCTGGCTTCTTCCTCCAAATGTTTGTCGCGTGGAATTTGTACGCGTGAGGTTTTTCTTATTTTTTTGTGACCGTTGCTTTTGCTCTCCCCCCGTCCCAAATCCTCCATCCTTGTTGCATGCCTACATTTTTTCTGAAGGAAACATTTTTTGGTGACTCTTGATGGTGCTAGGAGACATTTGGTTTATATGGGAGGTGCTGCTCCAACAATCCGGAATGCTAAACATGAGCCCCCCCTCCTATTCCCCACCCCAAGATCCAACTCGAGCATCTTCAGAATAAACCAGGAGGAGGGGGGATGTCCTCTCAATTTTTATTTGTCTTTAAAAAATAAAATAAAATAAAAATGGCAGGGACCACCTTCTGCTTCGGAGGATTGTCAGACCCTGCACTATTCTGTTAACGGTTTGCAAATTTGAGATCTAGAGGGGGGCACGAAGGAAAGAAAATCCGGGAGTGGAATTGGTCCGGGGGTTGCGGCGGCGGCGGGGGGGAGAGAGGGAGTTTAGGAACCCTGTGGAGCTGGGGGGGGGCAGAGAGAGCGTCTCGTTTTTTGGAATTTGTTCGGAGTCCTTGCTCGCACCCCCCCCCCCCAGGGCTGAGTGCATGGTGTCTTTGCTTCTCGAGCAACATTGTTCTCATTCAAAAGAGCATACAGAATTGAGGGATTGGCTGGAACCGGGGGCGGGCGAGGCGGAGGGTTGGGGGGGTTGGCAAGAGAAGGGAAGATCCAGGGACCGAGCGGTTTGACAGCAGAAAGTGGAAAAGCAAAATAGAAACGGGGGGGGGGGGGTTTGGATGGAGAGGGCGTGAACCAAGGGCATGCGGGGGGGGGAGGGAGGGCTCGGATGCGTTTGATGACTCTATTTTTTTGGGGGGAGGATTGGGAGGAGATGCAAATAGTGGCGAGATCAGCCCTCCTGTCTCTCTCCCCCCCCTGTGTGATCCTCAGGCTTGTGTCTATTGCCAATTGCAGACAATGGAGGGAGGAGAGAAGGGGGGGGGGGTTGAGGATGCTGCGTGCGATGTGTTAATGGTGCCGCCGTGTGAGCAGCTGAAGCGCGTGGGGGGGGGAGCGAGGCGGCGATTGGGGCTGTTTATTTCTTCAGCGCACCAGCGAAAGGCTGCTGCAAATTCCCCACAGGCAATTTCTTCTTATCATTATTATTTGCAGCCGGGAGTGGTGGTGGTGGAGGAGGGAAATCGACGCTTTGCATTTTTGCAAATAAAATCCCTGCTTTGGGCCGGGAGTGGGGGGGGGGGAGAAGAGAGAAAGGGGGGGGGGAGAGACAGGATCGCTCGCTAGCTAAATAAATAAATAGATAAACAAACGGATCAGGGAGGCGACGTCGTCGTTGCAAAGGGGCCAGGTGGGGCTGCGTGTGAATTTATGGCGGCGCAAATGGGGAAATTGCTTTTTTAATTTTTTAAAAAATCAAATCAAATCTGGGTACGGAGTGGGGGGGGGAGGAAGCTCCCGAAAGTGCAAACGCGTCCCCCCCCCCCCGCTTTCCATCCCCAGCGGCTTGTACGCGCCGTGTGTGTGTCTGTGCGCGCGCATTGCAATAGATGGAGAGCGCGCGCGCGCTGCTGCTTCTGCTTCTGCTTGCGATGGAGCGACGGGCGAGCGCGAGCCACCCTGCCCGGGCTGAGGTGTGTGCGCGTGAGTGGGGGTTGTTGATTGAGGCCTCGGCCAATCAGAACCTAGCAGAGGCCGAGCGGGAAATGCCGTTAGGGTCTCTCTCTTTTTTGGATAGCCCAACGTTCGGAGCAACCCCGCCCCTCGGGAGCGCCCCCTCCCCTCCAGTTCCTAACGGGCATCATTACCTCAGAGGGGCAGCCCGCCAATGTCGCCAAATGTCTCTTCTTCTCCTCTCCTCCCCGCAAAAAATAAAATAAAAATCCTCGACGCTTCACAGCTTCCGACTGTTAGGCGTATTATAAAGCAGATTCTTACTCCACCTCCTCACCAATTATTTTATTACACTGAAAAGCTCTTCCACACGTACCAAGAATGCCACATTTGTGGGCTTCACACAGTGGTAGTTGTTTCTCAAAGGCTTACTCCTCCTCTCAGTACAGTTTTTCCCCTCCCAAAGACCCCACATGGAGATACAGCCGAAGAGGAGGCAGACTAGAATCCCACAGCCCCACCTGGCACCGCGCTTGCCTGGTGCCAGGCGTCTCTCGCTTGTTGTTGTCGGAAATCCCCACAGAACTGCGACAAATGTTAAAAATACCTCAGCCGTGCCACCCCCGTGGAAACGCAGCCTCACCTGAAGAAGCTTCCCACTTTCATGGCTGCTAGTAGAGCTTGTGTTATTGTCATGGGGCCAGCCGGATCCCTCACAAATGCCACCCTCACATTCTGGGCTTGATGCTGTGGAACGGGGGTCGTTGGGGAGGAGCTGTTGGCAACAGGATATTTTTAACTTATCAGTTCTGCTTCTCCACCAGTAAATATTAAATGGGTGGGAATGCAGGCTGGCATTTTGCTTACAGTGACGTTATTTGGTTGGTGCGAAAAAAATCTTGCGTGCATGAAGAGCACCGATTCCAAGTAAGCATCCGATGCCTAGAAGAAGCACCTTCTGTCACTGCTCTCCATCATTACAAAAGCCTCACAAAAGCCCTTGTCCCATCAAGGCAAAGGGTCAGCCTTCCTCATGGAAAATGGGAGTTCCTAAGACTGTTATCAAGTACTGTAGTACTGCAGCCACTGTCATGGTAAGCACCCCTTGTTGGGCTTAAGGTTGGAGACTTTGGTATGATTCCCTCCTCTGATAACGGTGCTCTGTGCTATTGAAACTCTGCACCAGGATAGGGAATGTCAGGGGCCAGATGTTGCCCTCCAGCTTCTCTGTCTGTCCCTTGGGATTTTCCCCAGGCCACACCCTTCACTGGCCTTTATTCACACCCTCCATGAATGCTTTTGCCTGGCTGGAATGTGTCCTTGAATTCTGATAATGCTTATTGCTTGCCTGGATGGAGGCAATGTGTGTGTGTATGTAGAAACTTGCTTGCTGTACAAAGGTAAAAAATTGCATTTGTTGCTCCAGCCCCTTTTGTCTCTGACCCCACCCACCACTGATATATGGCCCTTGGAAGGTTGTCTAGAAGGGAATGTGGCCCTCGGACTGAAAAGGTTCCTCACACAGCTCTAAAAAGATAGTATTGCCTCACCAGATTTCAGAAAGAGGCCTCCCAGGTTTGTACCCATTGTTGCGATAGCTCATCCTGCGTTAGAATCCTATGCCGTGTACACCAAATTATATACTCTTTATGCTCTGCGTGAATAGGGCTGGCATAAGCTACCATCTCTAGTTCTGTATGCATTTAAGTGGGTTAAAAATACCCACTTCACCCATAAGTATGTAGTGACCGTGTGAAGCTCCAGGAAAGGTGAGTCTATAGTTTGTGTGGACAATCTACTATTTATTTATTTATTTATTTATTTATTAAATTAATATACTGCTTGATTGTAAAACAAAAACAAAAACCCAAAACGTTTTACAAAAGGAATACTGTAAACAATAAACACTACTGCTTGCAAGTTGAATCTGTTGCTTCTTGTCCAACCTGCAACAGCTCTTTGCTGAGGTTTACCTTGCCCAGTATTGCTGAGATACCACATCCGGTCAGTGCAAATAACAGTTGCTGTCACATCAGAGGTGGATTTAGGAAAGTGCAACTGGTTCTCTCACATTGGGCACCAAGCCAAGAGAGGACGCTGCAGGGGGTGCTGCAACAATGACAGGCAATGGAAGATGGGGGGGGGATTTTGGCTTTGCACAATTTTCTTGTGAAAGCTCGAAATCTGCCACTGGTCACATAGTCTGCAAACAACCACTGTTGAGATTCCAATAAATGAACTAATCATGTAAAATTGTACCTCTATATTTTGTATTTGAGTGAAAGAAAGATGTAGAAGTTACAGTCTTTGTTACAGATCATAGAAACTAGAGAAACCTGTTGTCCTCCAAATGTTCCATTCCCATCAGCCCCAGCCAACGTGCCCAGTGATCAGGAATGTTGGGAGTTGTAGTCCAGTGCCGCAGGTTGCCCCTCCCTGATCTATTGCAAGAGAGTATTTTGCATACATATTCTTCCTACCTATTTAGTTCCATCTTTTCTCACTGTTAATAGTCTATGCCACTAATTCTAATAGAACTGATCCAGAATTGGCCTCCACAGTCACTTACGGACCCTCTGTTAAGACGGTGTTCATAGAAGACAATCTTACTTGGCTACGAGTGATCACCAATGAAAAGATAGAAGTCTATGCCACTTCTCTGAGCAGAGTAATAAGGATCTGGTTTGGTTTCCTTTGGAATGAGGCAAATGAAAGCTTATTGGTATTTTGTGTAATATTTGTCTTTATTTACAAACATATGGGTGGTGGCACAGGTTAAAGACTCCACAGGACAAAGTGAGCTGCTGGCATATCAGCTCTCTGGGAGAAGCCCAGCACCCTAAGATGCATACAGAGCCAAACCCCAGCTCTCTGTGTCTCTCTCAATTCAGACTGCAGCCTGTTGTTATTTTTGACACACAACCTTGCTTGCCCCCTCTTCCTGACTAGAGGTGGTGCTGGAGAATTCAGATGAGTCTTGGCAAACTACACCACTTGGTTTGTTGTTTAGTCGTGTCTGACTCTTTGTTATCCCATGGCCCAGAGCACGCCTGTCTTCCACCGCCTCCCGCAGCTTGGTCAAACTCATGTTCGTAGCTTCGAGAACACTGTCCAACCATCTCGTCTTCTGTCGTCCCCTTCTTGTGCCCTCAATTTTTCCCAACATCAGGGTCTGTTACAGGGAGTCTTCTCATCTCATGAGGTGGCCAAAGTATTGGAGTCTCAGCTTCAGGATCTGATGCTGTTAAGGTGCTGCACTCAATATGCCAGCAAGTTTGGAAAACTCAGCAGTGGCCAGAGGATTGGAGAAGATCAGTCTACATCCCAACCCCAAAGAAGGGCAGTGCCAAAGAATGCTCCAACTACCACACACCACTTGGTATTCTCACAGAAATCTGATGGGAAACCCACAACACCTCATATAGAATTAGTTCTTCTACATCCACTGTAGCTTCAAATATATTTGTTTTTTAAAATGTATACAACACACAGCTTTTCACATGTGTTTCAAAATGGCTTACAAAGAAAAAAACCATATAATATACAAAATTTAAATCTAGATTAAAGCATCAGAAAACAAGAGTATTGGAGCAGCATTCATAGTACATTGGTCATTGATCTTGGAGAAACTAACGCATCCAGTAGATTGTCACCTGCCACCATTAGCATAATTACTGTTTGGTCCTCATCTGTGCTGGACAGAACATTTAAAACTCTGGTGCTAATGTTGTTAGGGATTGTTTTCCAAGTAAAATCACATCCCAACCAACTTTATTTCTGTCGGTTGGCACATTCTGAGGGGATGTGTCTTGTCCTAGAACATACATTCCAACCACACAACACCTGTTGTGTAGGAATGATGGATACAACCTCCTTTTAACTGCTCCTTGTTCTTAAGATTTCTCTCAACAAACCGCAATAGGGTGTTATTGCCTCTTACATAACTGTGGTTAGCAATTGTCTTATGGAAACTGCTAAACTAGCCTTCCATGTCAGATGTGTGGTTTTCACCTATTCTTGCTCTGTCCTTGCCCTTTCTGCTCAACCTTCAGTTAATCAACTGCTTATGCATTTCATCTTATACATTTCCCAGCTGTCATATACAGTACATACTAACATATTGTCCTACCACAATACACTGCTATCACCAAATACCGGCCTTGTTTTTGGATACATGGTATGAATTGTACTTCAGATGACAAGGAAACAGTGTAGGGTTGTGAAACCATTTTCAGCTTGAGGACTGCATTCCCTTCTAGACAAGCTTCTGGGGGCAAATTGCTAATGGTGGGCTGGTCCAGAGGCAAAAGTGCGCAGAGCAACAAATATGAATTTTACCTTTGTGTGGTAGGCTAGATTATTTACCACTCCACCCAGGCAAGCAAGAAGCATTAGCAGAGTTCAAGGACATTTTCTAGATAGGCAAAAAGACTTTAAAATGGCATGAAGAACAGCTACTGAGGAGCATCGCCAGTCTTGAGGGCCACATAGAAACCTGGAGACTGCATTTAGCCCATAGGCTTGAGGCTCTCTATCCCTGAAATGGGGGAGGCAATTTATTTTCCCCAGAAGTGAGCACCCAAATGTTCATTTGTCACTTGTTTTAAAGGATGTTTTATGCAGTAGTGTTACAAAAGATTACAATAACGGTCCAGGGTTCTTGAGGAGCTGCATGAGCTGCATGCAGGAATCGTTTCAACATACATAAAATGGAGAAGCCAATTACAAATCGGAAAAAGAGAAATCCATATTTTGGTGTCACAAGCAACATTTTCCTTTCATAGAACAACGGAGCTGTTTTAATGTGCTAAGCCTTTCCTCTTGGGGGAAACATGGCTGCAAACAAAAGACATACAAAATGGTGGCTAGAGGGTTCCATCAACCATATTATACCAATTAAAAACAAAACTGTCTCCTATTTACAGTAGCTTAAATGAAAGCAGAAAAAGGAGATAGCTGCAGGGGTGTAGTGAAGAAGCCTTCAATAAACCCTCAGCTGTGATCACCCGGTGGGGTAGGAATAAAGGCTTATTTTCTGCCCACCCCAACAAATCTTTCAAAATCACCTTTCCTTTTGTTTACATTTTCTGTGACCAGGGATAGCGACACCCTAATTTACTTTTCAGATTAAAACAATATTCCTTTTATAATGCAGGCCTTCATTTATAGATACAGCAGATGGCTCCTCTTCTTGTGTGCTCATGCTGAGTACTATACGATTTCTTAAATAATAGAGAGTTTTCTATATATAATCCTTCCACATATTGACATGCAGACTTGAAGATCTTGGTCTTGACCAGTTGATTTTTTTAAAGGGACAGTTAATTTTAATTTAATGAATTTCAATAATTTAATTCTTTCAAGGATTATGGCTGTGTTCCAGGTTGCAAAGTGCCTTGATGTTTTCCTGGCTGAGCTCCAGATATATATATTACAGATACTGTATCATGTATTTTGCTATAAGGAGAAAATAAAAATTGGCACTTTACTCTTAAAAGAAGATATAGACTACAATGGGTCGGGTGGCACGAGACCAGAAACAATTGATGTGGGGGGAGGAGGAGAAAATGCACCTGCTACCATCAAGTCTGGAGGGAACAACAAACAGCAGCCAAATGAGACAAAAAGCACACTTTATGTTTCTTGATGTAAAAAGAACACCACCCCTCATTTTATTGATCCCTGAAGGAGTTTGAGGTATATGCAGGTTTCCTGCCCCCTGGTTTTATTAGTGTGTGTGCAGTTTTTGAAGTATTATAACATTTTTATAGGGAGTTCAAATGTGAGCAGCAAATTTCTGGTCTACCTTGTGCTCCTTTGGGGCAGATGTTACAGGATGACTGGGATGTATACATACATGAAGTCAGAGCCCAAGGAACCCCAGGAGTCTGTTCACCTCAACACTTTTTGTTTTTACATTAAAAAAAAATGTTCTTGCCTAAAAATTCAGTACTGGCTCCTAAGAATTCAAAATACTTTCCCAATCTTGAACAGCACGTTTTTGGGAAAGCAGATTTTGGTATGTATACTACACATACAATCTATTACCTGGGAGAATTAATGGGGCCATATAGCTTTGCATGCAATACCAGGAGTTGTCAAAGTTTGCCACAATGAGGGGTCTCTTCTGAGTGCAATGATACTGGCATTTTTTTTGGCAGCGCTTATTGTTTATTGCAGGAGAGAATAAAGTGGGTATCTGGAATCATTCCTTCCCCTCCAAGGAAAAGTGATCATTGTTGATCAAGAACAATGGAAGCAGCCTCAGATGTGGCTTTGGTAGGCATGAACTGCTAGGGTCAGAAGGATGATCTGTATAGAATCTTTTTTACATGTGTGAATCACCCCTGATGGATTATGTTTAAATGAGTAGATTATAGAATTTAGGTTTGGTTCATATTCTATAGTAGATATGGATTTTCTGAGTGGCCTCAGCTAAAATGTATATTCTCTTTCTTGATTTCCAACTGGGAAATCAAAGGTCTGTCAGAATAAATGAGGTAATGAATATAAAGCACTTTTTATATCTATACTTTTCTGTATACATTTATTGTTACAGTATTATCATGACTTGTATTGGCCTCCTGCAGTTTGATGTTTGCACTTTTACAAAGCAGACAATAAGACTGGAGCTACCTCCCTCCAAATTGAGATTGATGCCTAGGCATTTGAAATGTATTTTGATCATTGCTTATTAATAAAAATAATATATGAAGACCAGTATAGTTGAGAGAGGTGCATTTTCACAGTGTATTGATTTGAACATGGTGGACACAAGTGAACACAGATTAGTACTTTTGATTAGGCCACTTGCAAGGTGTTCTTCTGTTAAACATGTCATTTTCTCTTTATTAGTGTCAGGAAAAGATGGAAACTGAGGGAAAAGTAAAATAATAATGCTTTGAAGATTAGTGCTTTGTATGTGTGTGGCGGAAGAGAAGTAACACAAAATATTGAATGTGTTTGGATCATCCTGGATGTGGTTTAGAAAGTAACCACATCTCCCAGGCATCTCTTCAATCTCCCTTGAGACTTTTTTTCAATGTGTGGAGCAGCATCTTCATTTTTGGGAGTGAGGTTTGTTGTCCAGAAGTTTCCATTGGATTGTACCTGATATCTTGGAAAGAGGGAAATCCTTGCTCAGATAGGCATGATGGTATAGGTGGGTGGGTGGGGCAAGACCTCCCAAACCCATAGAGTCAGTAAGGGGTTAGAATCTGAGCAAACTAATAAAATCCTGAAAGGGAATGTTGGCCTCGTCTGTCTTGAAAAACAATGGAGTAGATCTTGAGGGGTGAAGTCAAAAAGCTGCATTAGCAGCACCGAAGTGACTTCCTTGGGGTGCAGGTCTGGACAGTGTGTATGGAGGTCCTACACTCCGCAGACAAGACTCCTCTCTCAGCCTTGCTGATGTGGTCCAAAGGAAAACCGGGCAATACAATTTGCATCAGGAGTTACCGGAAGGAGGCATACAAAGTGCCATTCAACCATCCTAGGGATTCCACTTTGGATTTCTGTAGGGTTTACTTAGCCTTTTCTTCTCCTGAAGAAATCCCATAAAGCAGTGGAGGTTTAGGATCAGACTATTCCTTCTCCTAGATGGGCTATCTTCCCAGGTTGATGAGTCCCATCTGTGCCTCACTTCTGTCTACAGCACATGCAGAAACTGCCTTCTTGACTGTTGGACCTACTATTAGTTTTGTCCGCTCAATCTGCCAGAGCTCGTCTTTGCATGCAGGGCAAATCCCTAACTCACGGAGGATTTGAGACCCATCAGCTACCCTCTCCTGGTTTAGTTGCCAGTCAAAGCCATTTCCCAGGGTGTGGCTGCTGTCGCATGGTGACAGCTTCTAGGCACCACAGGTGAGAGCTGAGTGCAGGGTAGTGACTAAAGTTGGATAAATTACCCCAAAAGAGGCACATGTCCCCTACAAGAGGTACCACCCCTCCCCTAACCCCCTTACACCCAAGGGCTGGAAATAACACCAGTTAATTTCCTCATGAGGCCAACCTGGTGATGGCTCATTGTGGGTGGGTTGTTGAAGAAACAATGGTGCTGATGGCCAATCATTAGCCCCTCAGTGGAAGCCATCAACCAGGCAGGAGTCTCTGCCAGGCACAGAGGGAAAAGTTGCCAGGGTTATGGTGGGTGTTGATGTAACAGGAAGGGGGAGTTGTGTTTTGTAAGGCTTTGGGGGAAGAAGGGAGGGCCAGAACTCCATGCAGGGCTGGCTGGGATAGGCTTTACACAAAGATTGGTTTCTGCTCTGGACCCAAGCTTGCTCAAGCTATGATGAGAGCAACAAGAGACAGCCTTGGGGTGTAATGTTCTGCATTCCCTCCATCAACACTCAAGTGTAAATATGTGTAAATAAACCATATTTCTTAAAGACACTGCTGACTCTGCCATGCCTCATTCCAAAGAAAACAAACCCTGGTGCCAAGACCCCTGGAATCTCTTGCACCACTTGGCAGAGATTGGGGTGGCTGGTAACAATATCTTTTGTTAGGCGTTAAATTCATAGCAGTAAATTTTGAAGGTCAGATTTGCACTGTTTGTGGTCCCTTTGTTTGGAAAAGCACAGTGCCAAACCTTAAAGCTATTGCTGATGCAAAGTGATGTAAATGAGTTGGGGTTGGTGGTGCTGCTATTATGCCCTTTCCTGTTTGTAGTGTTGAAACACTGCTTCTCTCTTGCAGCTGCTCATTAGTAGCTTTGCCTTTTGATGTTACCCTGAATGCCAAATGGCAGGTTTTCAAACGCTTTTAATACACTGTATTTATAACTGTCTTACAGAACCACTGCTAAGTGCGGGAATATCTATCTGTTACTGCCTTCCTCAGCTTGGTGTATTCCAGGTGTTCTGGACTATAACATCAACTATGTTAGCTGGTAGAAGTTGTAGTTCAAAACATCTGGAGGGCATCCCTTTGGGGAAAGCTGATCTATAAGTATTTGTTTTTCAGTTTACAGTACAGCGACCAGATTGTGCACCCAAATAAAGAATATATAAGAAATCAGAGGATGATATTTCAGACTGAAATAATGCTCTTGGTTTTATGGCTCAGACTGTGAGTGTAGCAATTCAAAGATTAGAAGGGAGAGATTAAGGTTGGGGTCAAAGCTAATGATTCTTGTGTTATGGTTGCAGTCAGACAGCAGTTGTCTCTCCCCCACTCCCCCAAATAACTTAGGAAGTAGTAGAAAATTGAAAAGATAGAGCCAAGAGCCAAGAGTTGGCAGGATCGTACCTGCTTCCCATACACCACATATTTTTGTCAGCATGCTCTGCTGTTCCATGGTGTATTTACATGAATTTACATTTTGCAACAGTACTGGAAGAATTATAATGGGTGCACCATGACACAGATTAAGCTGTAGACTAGCCTTTCCCAACCTGGTTCCCTCTAGAAGTTTTGGATTAGGAATCCCATCAGCCCCAGTTAGCAGGGCCAATGGTTGGAATGATGGAAGTTGTCATCTAAAACATTTGGAGGGTTAGAGAAACCTGCTGTATACTTTCCTACACCCTTAATGTACCCTTAAACCCCTGATTCTACTTGCAGAAGGGAAAGGTCTCCTCAACAAGAGAAGCCTCTGCTTTTGGGTTTTTAATTTTAAATGCTACCTGTGCAATGCCTCTGGGCTAGAGTTGATTAAAAGAAAAAAAATGCAGATTACTGTACTAAAGGATTAGCTATGAAAGTATTCCCTTTTAACTTACCTACTAGCATTGCAGCCAGCACATGGCTGATAAGCTACTCACATATAAACCTAACTCTCACTCTGTGTTGGATTTGTCATACTTTTTATTCCTGAATATATTATAGAGACAGAGAAGGGATCAGGTTTCCCATGAGGAATTTTGGAGATCTACTGCTACATCTATAGATAAATTTTAAAGACTTGTTGATGGTCTTTCTTGCATCTTTCTCCATGGTGCTAGATTTATTCTGTGAAATAGGAGGTGATGTCTGTGGAGAGTTATCAAGATAATAGTGGCTTGAGAAGGTTCGACTCACACAGAATACTATTGAGAATGACTCAGCTTTACCTCGGTGGTTTTCAGTGCCATTCCTGTCTGCTGAATTCCATTTCCCCTCTTAACCAGCAACTGAAAAAACTGCTTGCTTTTCTTGAGTGAGTTTTGCTAGTGGTTGTTTGAGTGCTGAGACCAAAAAGGAAAAGGCAGGGATACATCCAGCCAGCCCAGCCCTTGTTGCTAGCCCATCTCATATTCCCATCTACACTGGCACATGTCAGTGAAATTAATAATAAGTGAGTGAAAGTGCAGCAAACATGCATTATGAATTTGTGGTGGGGGGCAGACTCCCCATAATCTCTACGTTCAGTGAAGGGTTAGAACAGGGGTCAGCAAACTTACTGCGCCTCTGGCTGGTGTCTCCAGCGCTGATTGCGTGCCGTGCCGGAGGGCAGGGGAGCACGTGCCCACATGCTATTTCTGGTGCACTTCTGGGTTGGAGGAGCACCAGAAAAAGCTTGTGCGCATGTGCACAGGGCTCCTCCAACCCGGATGTGCAAGGGAAATAATGCTTGTGCATTCGCAAATAACGCTTGTGCATGAACACAAGCTATTTCTAGTGCTCCTCCAACCTGGAAGTGGGCAGTCGCACAGTGCAGCGCCGGTAAGAGTGGGCAGCGGGGGTTGCTGTGGGCCGGATAAACGAGTCCCTCGGGCCTTATGCGGCCCACGGGCCTTAGTTTGGGGACCCCTGGGTTACAACAAAGGTTTCCAAACTTATTTGGCCTACTTCCCCCTTTTCAGAAAAAACAACAACTCAGTGCCCCCTTGAAATCTACCTTCTTTAAGTGAAGGGACAGAGCTGGCACAGCCAGCCTGCCCTTGGCGAAATAGGCAGGCAAGCTGTGATCCTCTTCCCAGGCTTTGGTGAAGCCTGGAAAAATCCCTCGCCTCCAGCACAACCACCAGATGCAGGAGAGGGGTTGTCAAGATCCTGCAGCAGTGCCCGACCTGGCGGTAAGCAACATTACACAACAGATGAAACATGTACGAATGTCCCCCCCCAATTTTCTTCTTTCTTTATGTTTCCACCACCCCCTTATTGTTATTCAATGCCCCCAAACTTCACCTGAGGCTACTACTGCCCCCTGGATCGTTCCAGCGCCCCCAGGGGTGTTATTGCCCACTTTGGGAAACCCTGGGTTAGAATTTGAGAAAATTCATAAACTCATAAATTTAGCAAGAGTTGGAAATACCAGGGAAGATAGCAACTTGGAGAAGGATGGAAATGGTAGGCACGCTATGGAAAAGGGAGTTAGAGGTTCATGTGATTGTAGGACGGGAGCACCTGTGGACTACCGAATCAGTGCCGTAGGAAAAGGCAGCAGTTCCTTGTGTGCTTGCTGAATGTACTGAGCTTGCTGAATTGGTGCCTGCAGAGGTACCAGAAAAATGGGTGGAGCAGAAGGAAAAGCACAAGGCTTGTGTGCCTGTTGAATTTGGTGACGTCAAAATGTCACTGATTTTATTCCTGGGAAGTGGACCCAACAGCCAGGATCACCCAGAGTTCCATAGGTTTGGGGGGACAAAAATCGCTGTGGAGGTTGCATGCTTTTGTTTAGCTCCATGAACCACTCCAGAGGTGCTGGGAGCAAGCAAAGAGGATGATTTTTGGCTACCGATGTGAGGGTGTGGACCAGGGGATTTTTCAGAAAGTTCCCCAAGATAAAGCCTGGTGGCAAGATTTTGGTTTGGCGTATGGGGTAGTGGATGACACAGATTTGCTGAGGGGTAGTACAAGGAAGAGAAGTGGAGGATATTCCCCATGTGCCAGAGAGAAAGCAGCTGGAATCCTGAAATTGTGTCCTGGAATGGCTGCAGAAGCTGTTTTGGAGCTGGGGGGTTGGTTTGGTGGTTCACAACCAGAGGGAAGACCAAGATGGAATAGGAGAGCCCCAGAAACACTGAGCCTTTGGTTTTGAGCCTCAGAGTGATTGTTTGAGGTACTGGAAGTGAGAACTGTGCAAAAGGCAAAATCCCAGTAGCTAAACCTCTGAAGTTGCTGTGAACCAGGAATCTTGTGTAGCTGTGTAAGCTACTGGAACTCTGTGATGACCCCAGGAGCTCTGTGATTACCCTGGTGGACTACTGCAAGGGGTGGAAGCTTTTGCTCTTGGGATTGTGAACTGATTTGGCCTTGAGAAACAGAGGTTGCCAGGGTGACCTGGGTGCAGTGGGGGAAGCTGGAAGCAGAAGTAGAGAAATGATTTTCTGCAAGTGCTGCTAGGAAGGAGGAGGAGGAAGTGGGCAGAATTCTATGCAGAGACTCAAGGGCAGCAGCCATGCTGGCTGGCTGGTTGAGGCTGTTACAGAGAGACATGGGGATGGTGCTTAGGATGCCTCTGAATCCAATGCTGTGGTGCTGGGAAGGACAAGCCCCTCTTGAGATGGAAAACTGTCTCTCCATAAAACTCAAGTGTACAGTATGTGTGATTAAGCCATGTTTCATAAAGACACTAGTCTCTGCCGTGCCTCATTCCAAAGGAACACAAACCTTGGTTAAGTGCCAAGACTCCTGGAATCTTGCTACTGCTTTCCAGAGATTGGGGTGGCCTGTAACACATGTATGGCCCTTTCATGTGAACCCCAAACAATGAACAACATATTAAAATATATGCAGTAAAAGTTCAACAAATACAAGGGAAACAATATAAAATAGCAAGTTCATTAAACAAATTTTATAATAGGAACACCAGTTAACCCTGAAACAAAGAAATATACCAAAACATAACAAACCATTCTGCAAGTCTTTCACAGTTCCAACTTGAAAGGTGACTGTGCATTTATTGAGTAAATGAAAGAAAGAAAGAAAGAAAGAGAGAGAGGGAGAGAGGGAGAGAGGGAGAGAGAGAGAAAGTATGGGCATGACAACATGGCAGAGTGGATGGGGATTATATCCATGATGGCACTATGCCATATTCTGCCTGACTCCACCCCCCCCCCGTAAAAAACAAACAAACCCTCTCTTCTATTTTAAGCGACTTAAGCTATTCATGATGGCCTTTTCTAGGAGTTGCTATGCTTGTGTGTTTCTTAAACCTGCCTTAGGGAACTAAAAACTTTACAGGTACAAGTGTATTCTGCTTTCAGATTGCTCATATTAACAGGAAACTGCAAACTAGAAACCATTTAATTCATCAGCTTCCTTCTTTTAGATATTGTGCGAAAGTTTTTTACTTCACTGCTGGTGAAGTAGAGCTCATAGAGCTATGTCTACTCTGCAGTTAAATTTGTTAATTAATTACTGCTTCAGCCTTTATCTGTTTACTGTCTTGCATAACAGTGCTAACGATTAGGGCTGTGCATCAGATTTGGCCAATACCCAAGCCAAATTGGGCATATTTGAAGGGTCTTGGATGAGTCAGGTACATATGCAACCACAGATCACAGCAAGTTAAACTGGATTGGCACAGAGTAGGGCATTAGGCAGGAAGGGTGGGAAAACTGAAAAGGTTGAGACCTACCTGACTGGTGGTTGCATCTTCCCAGGAGAAGGTAGGCCCCATGCCACAGTTCTCTTTCCTGCCTGACAATCTACAGGATCAGTACTGTTGAACGGAGGCATCAGTCCTTTGGGATATGGGGAATTGGATCCTCCTGCTTAACAGCTGTTAAATGGGAGGATCTGATCCTGCACAGTGCAATCAATGCTCCTTTGAGAATTGCTTGCTTCTCTTGGGTGCAGGGAAACTGCTCACAAAGGAGCAGCAACCAGCATTATGTAGGATCAGATTTTCTAGATCCTGCACTTTGCTGGCATACCCCTCAAACTTTAAAAACCCTGTTTAAACTGTATTTTAACATGGAGTTTGAAAACCATAGGCCAACCTCCTAATGGTTTTGGGGGTAGATCTGGGGCAGTGTGACTGGCTTCCATGGCGGAGCAGGGTAAATCCAGGAGTCAGGGCCCCACGGCAGATCAGGGGTGTGTGTCAGTGCACAGCCCTGCTAACAATAAGAAGAGCCTACTGGACCAGGCAAATGGCCCATCTAGTTCAGCATCCTATTATCACAGTGGCCAACCAGATGCCTGTGGGAAACCCGCAAGCAGGACCTGAGCACAAGATCACTCTCCCTTTGGTTTCCAGCAACTCCTAATAGATCTTGTGCCAGAAGATAGTGGTAGCTACTCCTCTTCAAAAGAAAACAACATGTCCCACACTTCTTTACCATGATGCTACGATGATTAAGCTTGGATGAAGCTTTGTATAGTTACTAGTAGGCTTGTGTTCTGTTAGCACCTCAGGCTGTAGTCTTAGAACAGTAATTATTTAAGAAAGAGGTGGATCTTCCTTGGGAGAGTGATGAAGGCACATACTTTTTCTTGGCTCTGCCCAGTTTTTTGTTTTGCTTCAGTGGTAACTTGCCACTCTCCATCCAGTGATTAAAAGAATGAGTGTCCCATTGCAATAAATGCGGAGTATATCATGGAGAGGATTGATCAAATTATTTCTTCACATAGTTAGGCCCAGCTGTGACACTTAACAACTTCTGGTTTAAAATAACCTCTGATCTTGGATTTAGAGCAAGAATTCCAGCCTAGCCAGAAGCCTAAAAAGAAAGAAAGTGCTAGCTTGAAAGAGCAATCCAGCTGGCTTTTATTTTTCAGCCCCAGTCAGAGGTTTAGCTGTTGTGTTTTGCCCATGCTCTGGGCTTTCAGTAACAGAGTATCAAGGATATATAATAAACTCATTCCAAACTAATGGGAATAAATTCAGATTTTAAATATTAAAACTTCAGTAGAAGATAGTTCCAGTTTATCCTCTTCCACCACATAAATTGATCCATTAAAATTTGATCCATCCCATTGTTTACACCTGCGGTGGAGATCTGGAGGATGGTGTAATAATCTGATACAAAAAGAGACTTGAAAATATCAGGGGCTGTTTGTAATGGAGCACCTGGCAGAGCTTGGATTTCCTGCTGGTTCCACTCTGGACCTCATGAAGAAATGAAGCAGCTGGAGGAATCTGTAAAAATGTAATGTGAGAAGAAATGTATGGGGGTGGTGTCCTGGCTCTGTTAGTCACCAGCTTGAGCAGTCTGAGCAGCAGTCCATAGGCGTAGCCCCTCCCCAAATTCTGCATGTAGTTTTTTTCATAGATCATTGAATGAACTATGTGAAAGGCCAATTGCTCCTCTGCTACTCATTCCACAGGGCTGTTTGATTTTTAAAGGCCTTTGGGATGAGAGCCAGTTTGCTGACACATGAGCCTTCAAAACACAATTGAAATAAAATCTTTGGAAGACAGAGCAACTGGCAAGCAGTGATTCTCTTATTAAGTGGTGGTTTGAAAATAGTGTCTTCTGTAGTGGTGTTCTATTGAAAAGGATTGGATAAGAATATTTTTACACAGTGCTTAAGAAAAAGGAGAAAAAAGAATTACATCTTGCAGTTGTGGGTTTTAATTCTTCATAAAAGAATGAGCCAAGAAAAGTCTCATTGGGATTTCACTGCTATTAATCTGGGTGAATACAATGTGTTTGTTTTATATTGTTGTGCTAAAATGTGCTGATGTTAAAGGTTTTGTGTATATTTTTGCATTTTTATTTTGCTGGCATGGGGAAAAATGAAAATTGACAGTGCAGCGAGTTTTATTAGCACATGAGCAATTTACATCCCCTTGGATAAGATAAACAGAACAAAAGCATTACATATATGTAGAAAATGGTGCTCTCAAACTGTGGTGAGGGTCCTTGACAGTTGCCAAGAGAGACTGAAGAACATCCCTTGATATCTTCCTAGAATGTATCTTCATTGGCCAGGAGGCAGAGAGCCAAATCTTTTAATGTTGATTTTCAGTGCAAGTGATCAGTGGAGTCACCCCCCTCCGTGAAGCCTTTTGATCTGGTACATTAAAGCATTTGAACCTACTTGTATATTCCCTGGGCAGAGAGGTTAGACTGGTGGGCAAGAGATATAGAGCCAGCCATTTCTGTGGTTGCACCATGGTTGGGTGAATCACTTTACCGATAAATACAATCAACCCCCATCTTGCTGTTATTTAGGTGTGATCTAAAAATGTTTTTATTCATGATTGCTTTTAGTGAGGGTGTAGAAGAGCTAAAGGGATTTTATTTTTATTGAGATAAGTGGCTGATAGAACTGGAGTAGAAGATGTGAAATGTTCTACTTCTGCTATTATTGCTTGACATTTTATATGGTTTTGAATTGTTTTATATACTGTAAGCAGCCATGGGAAGATAGTCTATTTTGAACAGTGACATACAGTATAAATTCATACATGTGGTATCTATCTATCTATCTATCTATCTATATCACACACACACACACACACACACACACACACACACACCCATTCCCACAACAGGCATGAGAATCATTGTTGCAAGCTGAACCTCTTGTTTACTTCTGTCTTGAATTTAAAGAGACGTGAACAATTGCTTCCTTGACCCGGAGAGGCTTTCCATGGCTAGTGGATGTTCATACTTCTTTTTGATATCCCTTTGCTAATTTCACAGACAACAGGTTTCTTTGCAATTTTTAGTGATAATGGTGAGGCTAAAAACCTCCGCTAAGAGATGATCAAAGTTTTTCATGGCAAGGAACAAATCGACTCTCGAACGTCGCAAACCTGGAAGTGAGTGTTCGGTTTGTGAACATTTTTCGGAAGCTGAACGTCCGACGTGGCTTTCACGGCTTCTGATTGAGTGCAGGAAGCTCCTGCAGCCAATTGGAAGCCATGCCTTCGTTTTCAAACTGTTTTGGGAGTCGAATGGACCCCTGGAACGGACTAAGTTTGAGAACCAAGATACCACTGTAGTGTGAACCAGTGCAGCACAGGCCAGATACATGACTAGGTGAAGTATCCCCCCTATCCAAATGGACTGGCATAAGGTAATCAAACCCCTGCTTTTTCAAGACCATAAACTCTTGTAAAATGTATCTTCAGGTTCCTTAACAGTTTTTCAGGGCTTCTGATCTTCATGGGTCTTGGGTTGATCTGGGATTATAGTTCTCATATGTTTACTATGCCACTGGAAGACTGTTTGCTTTTTGTAGATGGCGCACAACCAGTTTCATATTTACTGGCTTTTGCTTTTCAGGTAAAGATAAAATTCTGACACATACAGGTACCTGGATTCCCCCCCCCTTCAGAGTTTGAGCAATTTAAGTAGTTATTATTTACCTGAAACGTAAGTTGCTTCTCAAATTGTCAGGAATGTTGGATGTTGTATTGTCCATCCTTAAAATGCCACTGAAAATTTCACACGAATCCTTTGACATCTGGGATTAGATGATTGACATACAGCTTTGAGTTCTCACCTCTAAAAGTGGTACATTTTAGAAAATGGGTACAAATTTTCAGAAGGGTTTACAATCGGCAGGCAACAAACAGATTCACACTCCAATATAGGGTTGCCCAAGGGCAAAGTTTGAGTTCCTGAAATACAAAGTTAATGACATTAAGAAGCTGGGCCTGTATGCCAAGACGATACTATCGTGAGAAGGTGACAAGAGAAAAAACCAAGAAGACAGAAATGGAAATTTATTCATGAAATAATAAAAAAGCCCTTGATTCTGAATAGGTTTTCTCATCTTTCACATCTGTTGTTGAAAGCCTGCGCTATCATTCTAAACAATCATTTTCTGAAATTCCATCACTTGTGTGGTGTGTGGTATTAAAATCACTCCTATTGTCCTGCTTTTTGCAACCATAAAACACTTTGAGGAAAACATCAGACTTTTTAATGAACAACCCCCATTAACATTTTGTTTTTTAAATGTGTTTTCTTCCAGTTCGCAAATATTACGGATTGCATTTGGGTGGATTATTTATGACACCATTTCTGTTGTAGGATGGAGAAAAAAGACTAAATTTAAACATAATAAGCTAATTTGGATTTGTTTACAAATATTGGCAAATTGTCTCAGATGTTTGGCATTATTGAATGGTCTTCTGCTTGAAAAGAAAGAGTGGGAATAATTGATGAAACCTTTGATTTTTTTTTAAAAAAGAAATGCTTGTTGATGGTTCTTCACATGCTACTAAAAAGCAGTCTGTCTTTGCATATTAATCATCCCTTGAAAGGCTTTTGCATGCATGGAGAAATCCCATGGTGTGCCGAAAGAGGGTGTGGGGAACAGGGAGGGGGGCGGATTGTAATTGTTTTCTGAAAAGGGTTTTTATTTCATTCAAGTGAAAAAAGCTGAAAGCGAGAGAATTACTTCAGTGTTTTGTGGATGGAAGAGCCCTCAATTGGTCACTGTGTTTTTTACGTGGAGCTTGTATGCACCCTGAATGCTGGGGGTGTAGGGTTAAGAGGGGAGTGGCAATGATGTAATGTAGAGCACTAAGGATACTCTTCTAGCAGGCATGTGGAGGCCTCTACCTTAGCATTTCTTCTCTGGCACAGAAATGTTAAAAGACCTGCAGCAAGATGTAAATTGAAGGACGTTGACAATACAAATCTTTAGATATAAAATGGATAATCAGTTGGATAATTATGGTTGTGAAATTCTCTTGATTTTTTAAATAATTTTGTAAGGCTTTAAAAGTGTTTTTTTTTTAACAATCAAGAGGTGTATAAATTTTATTAAATAAATAAACAATCTCCCTACATTACATGTTAAGCATATTGTGGTGGTTCCCAACACCAGCTTTCAGTCACTGTTTCATTTATTTGTAAGATGTGTACCTTGAATTTTTATCAGATGATCCTCAAGTAGCTTATGACACATTAAAATGGAGGAGGGGAACACACAAGTCTTTGGCCCTGCGTTTGTGGTTGGACTACCATCAGCGTCAACCAGCATGGCCACTGGTCAGTGGTGATGGGTGTTCTTGTCCAACAACATCTAGAGATCCAAAGGTTCTCCACTCCTCCATTAAGACAACCATAAAACTAACCAGTGTCCTCTTTCCTCTCATGTCTGCTGTCCCAGGGCCAGTGGAGCATGCATATATACACACACACATATACCATATTTTCCCGTCTATAGGACACACCCGTGTATAAGACCCCCCCCATTTCAGGGGACTCAATTTTAGGAAAATGAGGGGAGATGGCCCACTTCCTAGATTGTTTCCCGTGCGGAGCGGCATCGGGGGAATTTGCGCCCCTGCCATCCATTGCGCTCTGATGCTGCTGCGCTTGGGAAGCAATCCAGGGAGCTCCTGCTGCACGCAGCGGCATTGGGGGGAAGTTGCGCTCCTGCCAACGAGCTGGCTGACGGTGTGCTGCTTCTCCCCCCCCCCCCCCATGCCACTATCCGTGTATTGGACGACCCCAGTTTTTTGACGTGATTTTTGAGTCAAAAAACCTCATCCAATACACGGAAAAATACGGTATATATTTTGGTCACAATATGTAAGCCTCCTGTAGCTGCTTGGGGCCAGTACTGATCTGCCTCTTAACATGGTAGTGTGATTGGTAGGGAGAAGTTGCAACCTACTGTCAGTGATCCTTGTTCCAGTGGCCTCACTTGGACTTAGTATTGATTTATATGGTCGCCTGGAGGCTGCTAACATAGATTTTTTTGAATGTTCAAAAGGTTGATCAGGTTCAGTAGAATGTTTTCAGTCCAGCCCCTACCCCATTTTCACTAGCACTGATGAGTGCGTTGCTGCCCTTTGGTGAGTGTGACAGGCTCCAACCTCTCCCTCTCAACATTAGAGCTGCAGAGAAATAGGAGAGGATCATCATAGCAGTTGCAAAAAATGGCTCCAAAATGGGAAGGTTAGGGGTTTTTTTGAGAGCTGAGATGCCTGCAGCACCTTTGCTCTCCAGGGCCAAAGTGGCAAGCTGCTTGCTACCCTTTCCTGTTTTGGGGGGTCTCTGGCTACTGTGTGGCTGAGGTGCCTGGAGTACATTGGCTGTGCAGTGGCCAAACCAGTGATGCCCACACCTCCCTTTTTTGTAGAAAAGGGTAGCAGCGGGTAAGGTTCTTTGGTTGCTTTGCAGCCATGTAACAAGGGGAAGAGATAGGGTTCTGGAGATCAGAATTTTTGGCTTGGCTACCAAGGCCACCCCAAATTTATGGATCACCTTCCCCCTTCCACCTCCCAGCAAACTATTTCTGAGAGTTCCCTCTGTTTCAAAAGCAGTGCACCATGGATTTCAATGCCCTGTACACATTTTAACATTTTTCCTTTTAGTAAAACTTAATTGGTTTGGCCAAGCTCCAAGTTATTAAACAGCTCTGACTTGTGTGGATTTTGCAAGGTTGCAGATGAAATAATGTAAAGATGTTAGAGTTTTTTAAAAAGTAATTATCTGTTTTTGAATAATTATAGACTGCAGAGAGGAAAAAAGAAAGAGCTTTGATATTCTGATTTTGGGTGAAGCTGCTTGAACTCTTGAAAAATCTTTGCAGAAATTAGTCAAAGGAACTGAACCACTGATGCTTTTGTTGTCTTTGATTATGAGGCTGGTACATTTGGCTTGTTTTTCAGCTATGCTGTTACTATGAGTGCTGGGGATCTCATTTTAACGTTGCTGTTGGTCTCTAAGAAAAGGAAAGAAAAAAACAACACTTACTTTATTGACTTTCTATTT
Organism: Podarcis raffonei; assembly: GCF_027172205.1. Lineage (NCBI taxonomy): Eukaryota > Metazoa > Chordata > Lepidosauria > Squamata > Lacertidae > Podarcis > Podarcis raffonei. The sequence goes on from NC_070616.1 coordinate 26,168,784, forward strand.
CTGTGCTTGATACTGTGCAGTGTTACGCTATTCTTGTGGCATCTTGAATGAACTAATGTATCTTCCCAAGGTGGGCTTGTTCTCAGTTTGGATTTGTCTGATGAAATATATTTTGAAGTATGCTGCAAGTGAAGTTTACTTAATACACTTTGTATAAAAGCAATTATTATTTTGGGGGCAAAGATTTATAATTCGTTGCGGCATAGCACTGGTGAACTAGGGTTCAGTTATGAGAGTGAGCAAAATGATTGGGGGGAATCTACTATCCCCACCCCTACCATTATAGTTTTAAAAGCTACTGGCTTTGCAGTGGCTTCAGCAGCCTAGGAATAGCAGTAGAGCTTTGCTGCAAGTTTTCCTTCCCAGGGCACCTCAGGAAGGACACTGTCAGTGGTGGACTTCGGACTTTCAAATTCCAGCGGCACCCTGTGCAACACCAAAATTTGTCACACACATACCTGCCTCTCATCTTCCATTCTAAGTCACTGTTGTGCCGCCCCCTGCGGTGTCCTCTTGGTTTGGCACCCAGTATGATCAAACTGGTCGCACTCCCCTAAATCCGCTTCTCAAAGTGTAGTCCTTTCCAGAGGTGATTTGGAAAGGAAGAATGACAATGTCAATGAGCTGAACTCTGTTGTGCTCCTGAGATTTCTTTGTTGATGATAATAAAAATGGGGTTGGAGAGAAACAATAAATTAACACCCTCAAACCCAGAAATAGTTGCCCCCAATTCTGCAAATAGGATGATGAATTAGTGGCGGCTGTTTTCAGAGCATTGTATGTGCAAAGGGAAGGAAAGAGAAAGCCAGTTTGCAAAATTCGGTTGCATTATACAGTGACCCAAAGCAACCCACAAAATAGGTATGCAGAGGAAGGTTGCTATGCAAATAGGAACAATCTTGATTTTCACTGTCTGCTATTTAGTTCAGTGGAAGAAATTCAACTGATTGCAGTCTGGGACACTGCTGAGAGAGCTAAATTTGCCTCTTACCTCAGATCCTGAGGTCATAGTGGTGGATCCTGGTGTCTCAAATTTCAGTGGTGCCCTGTGCAATGCCAAAATCCATCCCCCTCCCCCTGTTGTCTTCCATTAGATGTCATAGTTGTGGCACCTGCTGGGGTGGCCTAGAAACTGGTCGCGTTCACCTAGATCCACTTTTTATAGAATAATAGAATTGTAGAGTTGGAAGAGACCCCGGAGGTTATCTCGTTCAACCTCCTGCAACACAGGAATCTTAGCTAGGTTATACAAGACACGTGACCATCCATCCTCTGCTTAAAAACCTCCAAGGAAGGAGAGTCCACCACCTTGTGGGAGACTGTTTCACTGTTGAACAGCTCTTACTGTCAGAGAGTTCTTGCTGATGTTTAGTTGGAATCTCCTTTCTTGAAACTAGAATCTATTGGTTCATGTTCTAACCTCCAAAGCGTGAGAAAACAAGCTTGCTCCTTCCTCCATGTGACAGCTCTTTTGATATTTGAAGATGGCTATCACATCCCCTCTTTACCAGGCTTTACATACCCAATTCCCTCAACCGTTCCTCATAATCCTTGGTTTCCAGACCTCTGCACACATTCCAGCCTGTCAATATCCTTCTTAAATTGTGGTGCACAGAATTGGACACAATATTCCAAGTGTGGTTTGACCCAGGCAGAATAGAGTGGTACTATTACCTCCTTTGATTGGGAAACTATACTTCTGTTGATGCAGCCTAGAATAGCATTAGCTTTTTTTTTTTGCTGCTGCATCACACTGTCGACTCATGTTAAGCTTGTGGCTTCTCCATTTTATATTTGTTGAGATGACTCCTGCATGCAGCTCCTGTAGCTCCTCAAGAACCCTGGACCATCATAATCTTTTGTGATTCTGCTGCATAAAACATCATTAAAACAAGGAAGTGACAAATGGACATTTGGGTGCTTAATGCAGCCTCCAGGTTTATCACCAGGAACTGGTTGCCATTCACTCCTTTGGAAGAAGTTATTTTATTTATTAAATTTGTATACCGCTCTTCATCCATAGCTAAAGGAAGATACGTAGGAACAAGAAAGGGTTTTAGGCTTAGATGGGAGAGATATATTGAATATGTTCAAGAAACAATCTTTCCAATCCTATGCTGGAGTTGTGTTTAAAAATCTTTTGTTGCATCCTTAAATGTGAATTTGGATCCTGGGAATTTGAAAGAATGGTTTTTATTGTCATTCAATATACTTTTAGGATGTGGGAGTCTGAAATGGGGAAGATACAGTAGGTATATGATAATGATGGTACTTTTAAACTTCTACATAGCTAAAAGCTTTTAAGCTTGGCAATAGAACCCACCATTATTTAGTCCATTTGAGGTGATTCTGTGTTACTTTGCTTTGATTCTTCTGTTAAGGTCCCTGGTACATCTGCTTAAGTGAACCCTTCAGTGCTTTGGGGCACCATTCACCCATGTGCTTGAACCACTGGGATGGAGTTGTGGCAGTGAATCATCAGTGTTTTTTTTTTTGGCAATGTCTAATTGTTTGTGCAGTTTGTAAGTTAAATATGGTGGACAAGACAGATATATCAGTAGCCATGGCAAGCTGCAGAAAAAAAGAGTTAAATGGATGAATTGGAGAGGAGGGGATAAAGCAGAAGCTTTATGGACTAGGTATGTCCTGTGGGCATTTAAGGAAATGCTCATACCTTTGTTCGAACCATGGTTCAGCATTCCAAGAATGATCTGCAGTGAACTTCACCCTCAGACTCTAGCTCTTCTTTCCGCTATGCACATAGTGGGAGGAGATTAGCAGCTTTCATTGCTACTTAGCAGCTAGCCATCCTCTGCTGTTTCACCTTAAAGCAGGGGACATTGTTTGTTTCATTTGAAAAAAATGGCAAATGATGGTTTGCTACAAATTAGATCTGAAAATGTTTAATCTCCTCTCCTCACAGAGCGGGAGGAGGGAATGCACGAGTCTGAGACGTACTGCTGTTTATTGTTAAAATGACAATCTGTCAGTTCACCCTTCTACTTCTTTCTTGCACTATGTCTTTCGTCAGTCGTTAATGTTGGCTTTTGTAGTGCAGGGAAAGCACATTTCCAAACAAAGATCCTGACCCGTTCCTTGTTGTTATTGTGGGATGCTTCCCTTTTTTCATTCTCAGAGTCACACCCTCCTGTTCTCCTTGTCAACCAATTTACTATGATATGTGAAGAATATCTGTAAAGGAGAGCAAAGGGGCACATAAATCTGCACATAGTTCACAGGCTTTGTTGCTCATATGGATAACCATACTTGTGAATTGTAACTAGATCTCGCCTCCCAAAGGAAGATTTCAGGAAATAGTGCTAGCAATAGGATGGGGGCAAATGGGGGATGGGTGGGAAGCCTGCTTTCTGATAGTTGACAGTGCTTTTTCACTTTACTGTTAGCGTTCATTAAAATGATTATCATGCCCATTATATTGTTGTTCTTATAATTTGGAATGGAGCTATAACAAGAATTACTTAGAGCTGTCCACATTGCAAAAGGATTTCCGTCATTAACTGCATTGTACTGAGTAGATGCATCAATTAATTAGCAAATGAAAGAAAACATTCATTTCTCAATGCAGCTGGTACTTTGAAGATATTTAATCCAGATAATAGTTCAGATTACCAAACAAATAAGAAATGTGGTGTTCTATAAAGCTATCTTAAATAGCAGGCTTGAACCATGATCATGTGACTGGAGAGTGAGTCTCCATCTGGATAGTCTTTATCCTGAGGTGCCCTCATGGTGTAATAGGGGAGTAAGTCTACTTTGAGCAAATGCTTATGTTGGTAGTAAAGGACACCTGCTTTTTAGTTGGGCTGTTTGAAGAGGCACATATACCATAGACTGCTCTGTTGCTAAACATAACTCGTTATCAGGCTGGCAGTTAGTACTCTTTCATGAAGCTTTTGCACATGGCACTGTTGACACGGCATCATGATTCCGGATGGGGGTGGTCATTCTTCGCTATCTGTGGTTGGTCAGATACCATCCAGCAGGTGCCAGTTTGGCCTTCCCCTTTGCCATCGGATAGGTCTCTCTTTGGGCCTGCTCTCAGGACTTTCCACTCCCTGCTTGCCAGCTCTGACATCCATGTAGATGAGCAGAATCAATCTGTAAGCTGTGCAAGTTCACTGCATCCCTGCATCACTATGGATACGTGTTGTAGTGCTGTTATTGTGGGTGATGCACCTCTCACAGTAGCAAAGGCTTCAGTGGGGTCTGGCAGTGCAGCAGGTGACATTGCAGCCAATGGGCACGGGGCTGCTGGAATTTTTCTAGCTTGGATAGGTCTTTGCAGAGGAGTAAGTGCATTTTGGAAATCCAGCTGAATGCACCTTTCTATGTAAATGTGCATAGAATACTATTCATCAATTTGTCTCTAAGGATGGAAATCTTTGTTTTCTTCCAGAAATGAGTAGCCTGCCATTTTGTCCATTATCGGACATGGAAGATAAAAGAAAATTGCCTTGCTTTCTGTCTGCTTGTATCCTGCTTTTTGACAGGAGTCTCCAAACTGGCTCATGACATTCATAGAATACAACAGTTCCATTTAAAAATCCTACACTTGAAAAAAATTAATACCATGAATACCATGGAAGAAATAGATTCACTAGGAAAGGCATTTTGAAAGTGGGTGGTGGTGGAGGTAAGAGGCCATCAGGTTGAAAAAAGCGATTTTTAATACACTGAGGTCAAAAGCAAAATGCTGTGCCACAAATTCACCAAAAAATGAGTTCCTTTGAACGTGGGCAAGGGAAGTAGCAGAAGAAATTACTCTGAACTGATTCAGGAGCAGGTGTAAAGGGTGTCTTCACCTTCTTCTTTTAGTTCTCTCAAAGGGAAGTTGATCTTTAATGGTTGCCTAAGTGTGGTGGGGCAGACCACCTGACCTAGGACAAAGTCCATGATTGTGTCTTTACCTGCCATCATTTTTCTCCTCTGTTGGAAATGCCAGTTCATTACTAGTTGGTACAAGCATCTGTCTTGATTAGATAGGAACATGTCAGTATACTTAGAGCCACCCTTGAAAATCATCAATAGTGCTTCTGAGAGGTTTAAACCATCTTCTATACTCTTTCGTCCACAAATGGTATGGTATTTGTTAGTTCTACCCGAGCCATGCTGTGACATCACATTACCCCATGTGAGCAGAGCTTGTGGCTGAATTTAGACTGATCAATGGCAGAAATTATATACACGAAGTTCTTCTTGAGCTTGTTGTGCAGTGATAATGGCCTCAAATGTTGTAGAGAGCAGACTACATGCAGTCTGCTATAGCCTCCAGATCCAGTGTGAGTAGCAAAAGTCATTTTTTGAGTTTGGCAGGAATGCCCTGATTATTGTAGTGTACTTAACACATTAAAATGATAATGTCAAAGCCTGTCATTTGACCTGCAAGCATTGTAAGATTCCCAGTGGAAGTTACCTTTGTATTACTTAGAATTACTTGTGGTTCAAATGAATTATGCATGGTATGAATAAAGTGGATAGAAGTAAGTTTTTCTACCTTTCTCGTAAAACTAGAACAGAATGGGGCTATTGAATCAAGAATGAAGACAGGCAAATGGAAATACTTCTTCGCATAACACGTAGTGACATTGTGGAATTTGCTACAGCAAATAGAGGGAAAACATGGAAGAGAGAATAGGAACTTTTATGAAAGGTTGATAGCACTCATTTATGTGGAAAGTACTGTAGGAGTAAAGTTAGGAACACAATTGCCTGAGTGAAGTTGATCAACTAGACTGAACTGTAAGCCAGTTGGTTGGGAAACTGGTATTATAGGAAAGTTCATTTGTAAGTGGCCATTTCTAAGTGGCCAGTGACAACAAGAGCTTCAGAGCCATTACTTGATCAGACACACAGTATGATTAATGTCTCCCATAGCAGCCTATGTGGATGCATGACAGTTGCTTCCAGGGGCCATAATCAAATTAGTAAATGGAAACAAGTCTTGAGATTAAAGTGGCATATCTCATCGCAAGCAGACATGTTGTGTGTTTGCATAATGCAGTACTGTATTTGTTTATCTTTGTGATGCCCACACTATGCACATGTTGTGATTTATTGTGTATATAAGGAGAAACAATTGGGGTGGTGGGATATGGGAAGAGTAAACATACTGGAACAAGAAAGCTTCCTTATATGAAAAAAAAGTTTTATCTTATCCTCTGACTGTTCAAGCTTGGAGCTGAGCGCAGGGGCCATACGGATACTGCTGGAGTGATGAGTGAAGCATCACAGTTGATTCCCTGGGAATTTAGCACTTTAAATGGATTAGGACTAAAAATACCTCTTGCCTGGCATTGCCCGACATCAGTGAACATTTGAAATTGCTGGTGTTGTTTTGTGTGTGCATATAATAGCAATATATTAACAGTACGATTGAATTTTTTAAAGGTATAAAATAGCATAATAGATTTTTAAAAAAGGTATACTTGCTTTTAACTTCTGATTTGTATTGACAAATTTTATTTTTTATTTTATGTAAATTAATTAGAGGTATTTGCAGTTAAGGGGTACACAAATTCTGTGAAATAAAAATAAAATAGAGCTCTTATTTGAGCTTGTCATAGGAATTTACATAACTGAGAATTTTGAAGGGGTTCAAGTGGGGAAGGAGGACTGAAAAAAATCTCAGGTGTCTAAAGTATTGGTGCTTGCTCTAGGAATTCAAATCTGCTCAAGACGAGTTCCATATCTGGTTTTTGGCTGCTATAAATATGCCAGCAGCCATTTAGGACCTAGTCTGCATAGGTATTGACTAAATAAAGGGTACAAACCAGCCATGATTAAGCATTTTTAATTCCTGTTGATTTAAGTATAATAGCTAATACAAGGAGGATAACAGGTTATTTTAATACAGTGGTACCTCGGGTTACATATGCTTCAGGTTACATACGCTTCAGGTTACAGACTCCGCTAACCCAGAAATAGCACCTCGGGTTAAGAACTTTGCTTCAGGATGAGAACAGAAATTGTGCTCCGGCGGCGTGGCAGCAGCGGGAGGCCCCATTAGCTAAAGTGGTGCTTCAGGTTAAGAACAGTTTCAGGTTAAGAACGGACCTCCGGAACGAATTAAGTACTTAACCTGAGGTACCACTGTACTGCTTTGGCATTTTAAAACTTAAAGTGGAAGTGTCAGAGCCCTGGTGTAAAGCTTGATGGAGTGAAAGGATAGGATCCTATTAATTTCGGTTCTTTTATTGGTCTGGTTATGGTGGATTGTTCTTATATATTGCATTTTAAAATGTTTGTTAAATTTGCGGGCCTGACCTGTTTCCTCCTTTTGGAGTATTGGAATTTGATAAAGATCTGGAGCCCTTTTTTATTACTATGGAGGGGACCCTTAAGGTCACCAAACTGAGGGCTCATCTACACTACTGCTTTCCCCACTGCTTTCCCCTGGGAAAACCCACTGCTTATAGCTGAATTGAAACAAGTGTCAATCGGTTTTTCTGTGCATTAACATTTGTTCCGCTTTAGAAGTAAACAGAGGGGTTTCCTGGAGAAAGTGGGAGAAAGCAACAAAAAACGGCTTGGACTCGTGTTTAAAAAGTACATGACAAGTGGCAAACCTCTCAGACTCATCCTTTCTAGGCTTGGGACAAACAGAAGTGTGAACGAGCCCTCAGTTGAAAATTGTAATAGTGTTTGGGCCGTACATTGTGGAAATATGTGCTTGAAAGATTACTTGGATCTTCTGGCATTTTTAAACATGCAGAGATGTCAGGCTCCCTGTGCAAAACACAACAGAGACCCTTGAAAATAAGGAAGAGATCTTTACTCAGGCTTATAGTGGCACAGGCTCAGCAGCAACCACAATGCCCAGAAGTCCAGATGCCAAGGTACACGAGCAAGGCAAGAGGTTCATAAATCAGTGGAAGCTGTGAAGATATTCCAACAATTGACACACCTCTCCCACCAAGCTTTAAAAGATGAGGCAGAGTAAGCTTACAAGACTTTCTCTCCCAATAGTTCTGCTGTGTGTGCGCATGCAAGTTCCTTCTGGGCGGGAGCATCTGATCACATCTATGAAGCTGGTACCTGGTTCTCTGTGACGAGACTGTGTACTGCCTCTCTTCTGCCACCTCCTCTTGTTCAACCTATCCATCTGGCTGGTTAAAGTCCTCCCTGAACCAGCTCTGTTGGGAGAGAGAGCTGGCAGATTTGCTTCCTCCTCTGTGACATCTAGGATCACCCTCAATCCCAGGGTGCCCTCCTTTAATTCCAATCTCCTCTTCCTCGGGGCTGCCAAGCCATGCCAGATTCTAATGAAGCTCATGCTCCCATGACAAAAGGAATACATGACTAGTTAGTTAGTTACTTTTTACCTTTACAACTTGGGTTTGTAACAGCCTTCATCCATTATTTTCAGGTAGCTTCTCTAATGTTTTGCCTTAATCAGAGCTAGATATTAGATTTCAGAAACATCAGACAGTCTTCAAAGCCTTGTTGGAAAGAACTCAGTGATTTTCTCCCCCTTCTGTCCAGTGATTGATATATTGCATTGGAACTCTTTACAGAGACATTTCCTTACATCCAATTACTTTTCTGCCGGCCTCATCATTCTCTTGCATTACCTTTCCTCGTTAAGGATCACTAGTCTTCAGAGACCACAATGGGTCTGTTCAGCTGCCTGTTTCACAAGTTGCAGTTAATACTATGAAGTTTTTTTGCCCTTGTAGTTGAAAAGATATTGTCTCCATTTCTTGTCGGAATTGGCTCACTGCCATTTCAAATGGTGGAATGGAAATAAAATAGGGTCAAAAACCTGTCTTTTTTACCGTGTAACCTGTAGTTATCAAAGTCAAATATTTATTTTTTATTAGAACAAAAGGTTCTGAATTTCATATATTGATTCTAAGAATGGTGTCCAAACTAAATATATGTATCTATAGAAGGAATTCAGAGTTTACCTTTATATCCTGCTGCGCACTGAGATGAACCACAGGTTGATATCTAAACTTCCAGTTCCCCAAATACTGGAAGACTCTTGTATTTTTAAAGACCTCCTCTGAATGCAGGAGAATTTGCCCCATGTAGTGATATTTCCTTCTTGAATCTTCAAGCGTAGGATATTAACCAGCACCTCAGGCCCTGTGAAAATATGGTTTGCTTTTATAAGACATGGGAAAAGACCATCTCTTTCTATATCATGTCTTTTATAGTCAGAAACAGATCCAAAACCTCACTTCTTACAAAGAGCAAATATTTAGTTTAGTTCTTATTGCAGTTGAGTCTTTCTTAGCAAATAACTTTGAAGTGCTAAGAGACTATACTTGTAGCCCATTGGATTCTGTAATAAGTGCTACATGTTGACCAATAGGGATTTCTTGGATATGGTTTCTGTGGGGAAATCGTTTGAAAGGATTTTCCTCTGTGTTTCCCTCTCATAACATTTAAGATGCTATATCATAAATATAAATATATACATAAATATTCATGGATTGTTAGGGAGGTGAAAATGCATCTGATAATAGCAGCAGTGCAAGAATGTTGCTGTCTTCAAGAACTGGGAGATAGGTCACCAGTCACTGAATCAGAAACTGGAAATCATGAACCGGGGGAGATAAGTTAAAGCCAGTTTCCCAGCCTGAACAGGAAGCCTTCATAGTTATACCTGGTGCATGGAGTCACTTAGAAACTTATGAACCCTTAGCTGCCAGAGAATGTTCTTGTGTGTGTGTTTGATGGCAGATTATGGCTGTGGGTTCTTAGTTCTAGCCCATCTGATGCTTCTGTTAATAAGGTGGGATCATGTTAACCCACTAGGGTAAGAGGCAGAGGCAGTCTTTACTACTTCCTGGATTCTTAAGTGTTTCTCATCAGAGAATAGGTATTGTCTGCATTGTGACCTTGAGACACAAACCTTTCATGGAAGGTCACTATCTAGTGAGGGTGTTTTTTGTTTTGCAAGCACATTGAACTAAGCTATGCTGTCATGTCTATTCTGGGTTGTGGATGGTCATATTTGAATCTAGGCTGGGAGGGTATGTTCCTGAACACAGGCTCTGTGAATTCAACTGCTGAACTTAGGAGCTAGAAAAGCAAAATAGCTTTTGATTTCCTTGTGCTTTAAAGGAATGTGAAATTTTCTAAGTTTTTAGAAGGGGGGTGGATTTTGGAAATGACGCATCTTTTTTGTGACAGTTCTGTTGTTTCTGACACCCACAATTCTTGGGCATTTCCGAAGTCTTCTACAGGAACACTTCCTCTGATTTCGGTTTATTTTTAAACTGAAACTCCCCCGTTGTTATATTTGCTGCTTGCTATCCTCCACTGTCTTCTCGCCTCCACGGGAAAGATGTGAAGTTTTCCTTTTCTGAACTTCTTGAAAATGGGTTTTAGTCTTATGCAGTCCTTTTCTTTCCAGAGCTGGGAGACTGGAAGTACCTTAATGATGGAAATTCCAAACTCATCAACCAAACCCATTCTTAGGCATAGTTGTCACAAGCAGTAGCTTATCAACATATCAGAAATTTGATGGTAGCAGGCAATGTGTTTTGTCTGTGGGCATGAGGGCTCCTACTAACATGGAGCTTTCATGCTTGCAACAGCTTATACTGTATTCTACATCTGGGGTACCCATGAGTACTGAAAAACTCACAGACAAATTTCTTGGTGCCTGCCAAGCCTCCTCCTAATGCTATTTAGATGTCAGCATTTTGGAAGGCTTTTTTTGGTAAAGGTTTGCCTGGTTTTGGAACGGGGGACGGGGTTTGCTTGCTGTTTAGTCTGTCTTATTTGTTTTCAGACATGTTTTGGTGTTTTACCGTTGCAGGGGACACCACCAGTTTTTCTTATGTGAAATTGGTATTTTGTGGCACCCATGACAGTTACTTGGATTTTCAGATGTGCACCCAGGGCTATACCAGTAGAGGGTAGCTTCTTCTGCACCTGTAAGGAGATCTTGCATTGGCGAGACTGATCACAATTCAGAATTCTCCTGTACTTGCATGTGTGGTCTTCCTTTACCTTTACGAGTCTTGAGTGGCTTGCAATGAGTAGGGAGAAGCATCTAAGTTGCTGCGGCTGCTGCTTTGAGCACATCTGGGACACTTGTAACTCCGAGGAGTGGTTCCCTGTTTGGAGAAGTCTGGGTGGGGCTTGCCTCTAAGGAGCCAGGAGAGGAAAGGGGCATTTCTTGAATTTCTGGGTAGGCTGTGCTGGGAACTCTGTCATAGAAGTCACATACATTGCACTAGCATATTCAGTAATGAGATTAACGTGTTACCCAGAATTCCTTTATGAAAAGGGGTATCATTACCCTTCTCATTTCCACACAAATAGTGAACAGTCAATCCGTGTTCTTGAAGCTTTTTGCTTATTTTCATGTCTTTATGCTTTTCAGTTACATCCATTAGGACTAGAAACATGTTTTGATTTATTAAAACCAAGGACTGTGGGAATCAGATGGCATAAACAGAATGCTTGAAGACAGGTCCCAAAGCAGTGCCTGGTTACTCTTGGAGCCATGGCTGACAACAAGCATTTGCTTCATTCATATGGCAGTTCTCCTTTAAGTGTATCAATTGATACTTTTTTGTTGTTTTAGGGGTCTTGAAACAGCACATTTACATCAGGTTCACAATAGTTCCTCTGCCTCTGTGTGCAAATGCAATTTCTCCTCTAGCTACCTGGACAACATGAAGTCAGTCCAGGAAGCACAGCCAAGTCTATTGTCTCTCTTTTGTTTTGATCTTTAATGCTGTTAATCTTTTTATATAAGTGCTTGAAGAATGTGATTATTTAAAGGACTGACAATTGCCAGCATTATTGCTTTGAATTATCACGGTTGCTAGAAAAAGGCTACAGGAATTGCCTGCAGTGTGCATGTTGTTTTCTTCCTCTTAAAAGTAACAGTCACAAACCCAATGTTGTTCTACAGCGGTGTAATAAGTGAGAAATAGGAAGAGGTTTGGTGAACAGAAAACTTCTGCGTTAGTGAAGTAATCTGCATCTCCTGAACCTGGCTGAACTGTGTGCTCCCAAGAAACAGATTCTAAGGGATGTGTAAATATTCCAGTATTTATCTGGAGAAAGCCTCATGTTTCCTAAGGCTTGCATTCCTATTAAGTTTGCACAATCCTTTTTGTTTGGCGGCTCTTTTTCTTGGTGATACACTCTTTAAAAAAAAGTCCAGTGCCTCAATACATTTGGGCTAAATGTTTGGCCGATCTTCAATTGCGACTGTGGTTTCAGAATAGCATAATACTCTGGGGATGTTTGGAGACCAAATGACTACTGCTTTAAATTTCTGGGCCTCTCACACACCCAAATGTATATGGGTCTCAAGAGGAAAAATTTAGTGGAGCGTATCTGGGTCTATTTGGTTTGTTGTATTGAGATCATCAATCAGGATTGATGGCTCCAGTAGGCGGAGACATGCTGGGGGCAAATGGATGGCTTGTTTTCTAGAAGGTAGGTGGGGGGGGGGAGGATGGGTGAATGAACCAGATGGAAATCCCTTTCTTCTTGAATACTTTTATCTATAACCTGAACGTTCTTTCTCTCTCCCTCTCCATCCCCCCTCCCTTCCCTGCCCCACATTTCTAATTTAAAAACAAAACAAAAATGTTCTGTTCTTAAAACTTGTTACAAGCCTGGCTTTAAAAACATTTTAGTGGCATCTGAAACAGCTGCATGTGCCGAATTGAAGACAAAAACAGAGCGAGAGTACAGAATGCATGGGTTAAAAAAAAAATCCCCATCATTGCCAACTGAAATGAACATTTGAGTTAATGGCGTCTGACTCAGTAGGAACCACCATTAATTGTTTAATGCATGCAGCCATTTACAATAAAGAGAGATTTGTGCACAGCATTCCAACTTGATGTGTTATGTCTTCAGAGGGAGGGGGTTGTTGGGTGTGATTGTTGTTTTTTTAAAGAAGTTTAGTTATGAATTAAAAGATTTATATGTGGAGATTTGTATGGTCCTTGTGCTTGTATTTCCAGGGTGCCATATTCAACTTGACTAAACTATGCTCGGTTGGGGTAATCTCTTGTTTACGTATTCCATTAATGTATTTTATTTATTAAGTACTGCATAATAGACCTTGAGGCTAAATGCCTCTAAGCCCCCCTTCACACCACCTTGGAAGTCTAACGGTGCTTCACAGTGAGTTGTAGAATAATATTTATACATAGTTTACTAAAAGTAACGGAGAGGCTACGGAGAAGTGTGTGAATGATCGATGCCATTGGTTTTTATTCCATGGGTTATTCAACCGTCTGTGTTTCTTGGGTAGAATAAAAAGTGCTCTGATTTCCTTTATGCTGTGCATATTACAACTGGCCTCCTAATCCTGTTTCAATTCTTTTAAAGTTGGCACAGGGGCTCCAGTTTTCTAGGAGTGGTTATCCTATTGTGTGGGTTAGGGCTCCATGCTCCCTAAAAATGTGTTCAACCAGCAACTGGAAACTCAAATAAGGACCAGATTCAGAGTTGTTGCTTGCCTTCCATTACAAGGGACTGTTCATATTTGGGTATTACAAAAATATTTTGTTTAGAGTCCCATCACCAGCTTGTCATTCATTCCTGGTCTCTTGAATTGGTCCTTGTCCTCCAGTTGAGGAAGTTGTGCTCCACATTTCCAAGTCTGAAAGATGAGGGTCATAGCCGAATATTTCCAGGGCTTCCCCAATTGAAGCCTTTCCCCAGGAAACTGAGGATGGTGATGAAATGAGAGGCAAGTTACAGGTTTGGAGCTTATCAGCATTTGTTGGATGTTAAGAGGATAACAGTACATTATATCTATGCTATTTCCTTTAGGCTTCCTACCTTTTGCTGAATTCATGACTAGTAAGGTTCGTTGATACTGTTGTTAGCTAAAGTTAGAATTTGATCATTGAGAATTGCTGCACAAACTTTCTGCAGAAGCTCTCATTTAAAAAATTGAGTACACAGATTAGAAGAGGAAGTAGAGTGGGGGACAAGGGATTTGACCAAGGTCAGCCAACAAATGTGTGACAAAGTCAGGCATAATATCCAAATAGTATATACTTTTCTGTCTGTATCCTCCCTTTCACTTCACCAGTGGAGGAAGATCAAAGTGCAGAGATTGTAGTCTTCAATTTTCAGTTCTTTTGGCATTGGTGCTTTTGGTGTTATTCTGATTTGCATGAAAAGTGCAGAATCTACATGTTAACAATGGACTAAAGGGAAATATTCCTGTCCTCTCCTGTTTATAATAAATACCTGCTGTGCGTGCACACACATACATATTGTGTGAAGGAGTTGGCTAAGCCACTTATTCTTCATCGTTCTTTATTACATATTTTTCCTTGTCTGATAGCTATTAATTTTTAATTTCCACCATTATGATTTACTTTTCTCATTTTACTGTGGGATGGAGAAATCACATTCTTCTTCACCCCCCTCCCTTTCTCCTGTCTTCCTTTTGTTTTCTTGTTTTCGTTCAACAAAAAATTGAAGAGGAGTAAAGGGGGGGGGGGTGAAGACCCAACAAGATAATGCAGTTATTTCCAGTTCAAAGCTAAGCAGGTCCTGTATGAGCCTTGTCTAATTCATTATAGATTACTGCTTTAGAATTAGAAAACTGTGTTATAAATCATGATGTCATTTCCAGCTAATCAAATTCAGGCAAAGAGCTTTCAAATTCCCGTGAGAGCTGATCCATCGCAAGCAGCTGTGTCTTCTGCATCCAAGCCTGGAAGGGAGGTGCAGTTAGCCTTGTAACCTGAAGAAAGGTCTCCCTTGCAGCCTGCCTTATTTTTCACACAAGGGCAACAGAAAAATAAGAGGAACTAATAACAATAATGTTAAAAACCTTGTAACTTGAGAGGAAGCAGAAGGCACAATACCTTGAAGGTATAAATCCCTTAAAATTGGTTCTCGCTTGTCAGTGATTCACTGCAGGGGGTACCATGTCTCTTGCAATGGAATATTAACCCCACCAACCCACCCCCAAAAGATAAAGGGAATTAAGGAAAATAACAAAGTGTTTTCCTCTTAAAGAAAGAATGGCCGGTTCAACCTGATAGGAGATGGTGTTTTAAAGGGGGTATTTTGTTATGTGCTAGAACAGTCCCCCCCCCCCGACAGAAAAAAGGGGGAAACTCTAACAATATAATTCAGAATGTACCAGTAGGGTGGTGTAGAATTTGTTGGAGCGCTGAATCACATCTCTGATGTACAATTAAAGAAAAAGAGGAAACAGAATAGAAAATGGGTCTGTTGAGATGGCCAATTGTAAGATGTCCTTTGCAATAAACATGCAGATTATAAAAGATCTCTCTTTCTTTGTGGAGTATTTGTTACCTTGAAAACATGAAAAATATTTTACAAAGTATTCTCTTTCTCTGGACGACAATTATCTATTTGTTCCTTTTGTACAGCATGCTTCCGCTCGTGTGTTTCACAAATTGTATGATTAAAAAATAAAATAAGATAAAATGGATGTCTCCAAGGAATTTATTATTTAAATTAAGGTGATGCAATGTAGAGGAAACAAGATGGCAGGTTTAAGCTTGGTGGAGAGAAGATGGCAAACAGCATGAATAATAATGCTGAGCTCTCCCTGTAGAATTAGAGCGTTGCTGGTTGATGTAATAAAAACATTGGGTTGTCTGATTTAAAGTGGCTCTGTATGTCTAATTCCCTGAAAAAAACGTTGGAATGGCTGACTTGGTTTTCAGCACTGAAAGGGTTGGCTTATTGTGTTTCCAAAAGGCAGAAAATAGAAGATAATTTTTTAAACTGGCTACCTTATCTTTTAAAACGGTTTGCATGGACAGTTGTCCTTTTTCTGTGCTGTTGCATGGCTTATTTTCCTCCCCATCCCTTGCTAATTAAGGGGAGGAGAGACAACGTTATTAAACATCACTGCTATTGTTGCGCTGTTTCCACAGCTGAGTATTGCGACTCCTGCCAGTATAAGCTTGTTTGCTCTCTCTCGCTCTTTCTGCCCCCACCCTTACAGCCTGTGTTGCTCTATGCTTCTTTAGCAGAGCAAATTCAGCACAGCTCTATGGCAGATGTTGGTTGTGTTTTCAGAGTGCTGCAGTGGCTAGTGTTGTTTCCAACAGTCAATGACCTGAGCCCGTTGAGCATTCTCTTTCATCATTGAGTTGTCTTGGGATCTCACATCCCCCTTTGAGTTTTTTTGGGGGAGGGGGACTAGCGCCACCTCGGACTAGCGTCACTCAGCCTAACCTTCCTCACAGGGTTGTGAGGCTAAAGTGGAGAGGACAGACATATACACTTTGATCTCTTGGGTGGTAAAACAGTATACAAATACAATTAATTAGCAAAAAAACAAAACAAAAACCTATTTATTTGATGCTATAACTTTGCCAGTTATTTTGGATGCTTGGCCCTTTCTAAGATGATTGTCTAAGTGAGTATCAGGAGGATGTGAAGCCACTTCTAAAATACAATGTGTGTGAGGACTATTCCAGCCTACACTTCTTGAAATCTGAGAGAAAGAAAACCTTGTGTACTAGACAGTGTTTTTTCTTGTCAAGGCAGGGCAAAATCCCAAGTATTCCCAAGTCCACTCTTCCAAGAATTTCAGTGTGTACTTTTAAAAAGTCTTATTCAGGCAAGGCTCCTAAAAATGTTAACCTGTCACTTCAGTATTTGAAAAATTTTCTGGCTCCATGTAGGAATTTGATACTCCCTCCTGCAAACTCTTTTGTGGAGCTGCTGTTTAAGTAAAATATTTGCACCTTTAGTTCCCCTCCCTCCAGGACATTAAGCAATCTCATGGTCCTGATTTATTGCCTTCCATGGCTCCAAATGCTGAATGGACCTCAGTGACCAAATCACCTCTCTGTCTTTTGGCCTTAGTTTTGTCTTACAAGGCTCAAATTACAGTTCATTTCCTTTGCCCCCTTCTTTTTCTTGGCCTTTGACTGCCTCTGACATTTAGACCCAGGAAACATTAGGGCAGAAGTTTTCAACCTTTTTGAGTCCACGGCTCCCTTGACCAACTGCATTCTTTGTACAGCACCCGTGTGGGGCTCAGGAGCCCAGTTATGTCACCCCTTGCCTGCAGAGCAGGCAGCCTCTCACCCTTTTTTGAACACCCTCCCTTGTGGAATGTTCCCTCAGCCTCCTCTCCCCTCTCCTTGGAAGTCCCTTGGGCAGCCGGTGCTGCCGCCCCTGGTCTCTGAGCTGCCCCCACTACCCCAAAGAGAGGTGCTTTCCCACACTGTCCCACAAGCACCTGGGAAGAGGATGCCCCCAGCCTTAGTGGTCCAACTGAGACTGACGAAAAGTGAACATGAGAGCAGCACCTTACCTTGGGAGACAGCAGTGGCAGCAGCCGGCGCTACTGGGCCAGCATGGCGGAAAGGCTCCCCTTCAGCATCAGGCACTCTGCTCCCAAGCAGGCCTTGCACACAGCAAGCACAAGAAAGGCCAGTGCAGTACCTGCCTGCCTGCCTGGCCTCCCACTTGTTTGTCCATTCCCAACAACAAGTGCTGGCTGGGCTCCCTCACCCACTTGCTTGCTTACTCCGAGGCCACCTCAGCTCCTGGCAACCAGCACCCCCTGGCCAACTCCAGAGGCACCATTCGCCTACAGAGCTTGTAGCCAGGGCTGCTGCAACTAACACCTGTGCAAGCCTTTGGGAGGCAGAGAAGTAAGAGAGCATCAGAGGCGGGAGGGAAGGAAAGAGGAACAGGCCGCTGTTGCCTACGGCAGCAGCCCTGACCATCCTTCAAGGCACCCCAGGGCGACATGTCACCCTGGTTGAAAACCACTGCATTAGGGCCTATCTTCTCTCATATTAGCCACGCAGCACCCTAAGATCTGGGGAAGAGGCCTTTCTTTGTGTCCCACATATGGAGGCAGCTTGGCTTATGAACTCTACGGAAAGGACCTTCTATGTGGCTTTGACTAAATTATGCTTGGTCTCTTCCCTTACGGTGTGTTACTGTATGACTTTTGTCTTCAATCCACTGCACGCTTTTTATTTTTATTGTTGGTTACCCTCAGTGATGAATCCGCAACAGAAGGGCACACTATAATTTTTTTAATACTTCTAAAGCTGAGCTGAGTATTCTTACTTGGAGTTCTCAGAGAGTTGGGGAAGTGGCTGCAGGGAGAGAAGGGGAAAGGTTCCCCAAAATTAGCTCCCCAGCTTACATTTGTTTGTTGCAGCCACTTGTTTTTTTAACCCTGGCGGTGATTGCAACAATTGGGGTCTCTACAGTGAATATTCACCATGCTTCCCCTTTCCTAGGATTCCTTAATGTGAGGTAGGAAGCCTCACCTTTTACTCAGATTGACTTCATGAAGATTCAGGTGCCATTGCGCTGGCAGTAAGTTTGCCCCTGCCTTCACTTCTTTTTGCAGCCTCTTCCCAATTTTGCTGAAATTCTACCCCCAAATATTTGCACTATGATACAGGGGCAGCAAAAACGAAGAAGGTGTTTTGGCTCTGCTTGATGATAATATTCCTCTAAAGGCCTGCTCCATTTCACTAACTGCCAGGAAGCATTTACTCCACAATGAGCCTCCTCACATCTTAAAACAGGGATGAGGAACCTGTAGACCTCCAGATATTGTTGGACCACAGCTCCCATCATCCCCTGCATGCTGGTTGGGGAATGTGCATGCTGCATGAGAATTAGATTCCAATAACAGCTGGAGGGCAACAAGTTCCCCATCTATGCCCTGATATGAGCGAAGAAGACCCTGCTGCAGATATCATGGTGTTCAGGAGTCAGGTTGGTCTCTGCAAGAAGCAGAGTATTCTTGAGACCTGTGGATCTTTATCCATGAGCTGTACATTTGGCTATATTTCTGCTGTGATCTGTAAGTATCATTTGGTTGCCCATCATCTCTATGTTAGGAATGCTACTGCTATTTGGTGGGTGTGTGTGTGTGATTATTTTTTTTGTTCTCTGTGGATTTATACTTCCCTATTTTTGAAATGTGTTGTTTTATTATCAATCTGATTTTTATTTTAGTACATATCCCTTTTTTGCTGTGGAAAGTGGTATGTAAGTTAGTAAATAAACACAATGTCTTTCCTTCAACAACCATCCTTATTTGAGACCTCCCTGACTTGTACTCTTTTCTCCACTGGGCTCCTCTCTCCCAATCACCATCCTCTCCATCTCCTTAAGCATGACAGGCACCTGGCCTTTGTTAGTCTCTTGCCTGCAGCCAAGGTTCATTTCTAGGATATTCTAACAGTTCTGTTGTCATTTGTTTATTCAGTTATCTGATGATTAAACAAATAGACTTAATATACAAAGCCCACTGATAGTATATTATTGAGTGTTATTCTGTCATTAGTGAGAACTTATTTTTTTTTTTGTAGGGAAAAAAGATTTATTGTCCTAATTGCAGTTCATTATCTCCATGCTGATGAGGTAAAGGTTTAAGATTGTCCCAGGAGATGGTGGCTGATAACAAAAATCACCCGCATGTTATTTTGAAGTCTGTGGCTTCTCTCCTGGGTCTATCCTATTTAATGAACTTACGTAAGCCATACTCACTCACTCTCTCTCTCTCTCTCTCTCTCTCTCTCTCTTTCTCTTTCTCCGTTCTGTCTGTCTGTCTGTCTATCTATCTATCTATCTATCTATCTCTGTATCTCTCTGGGTGAACAAACTACTGTTCTTAAAGCAACATAATTACTGGGTTGTATCATCTTCGAGAAGTTACCCCTTTTTTCATCTTGGAAAAATCTTCATTTTCAGTTTCTTTTGTCCTTTGGCTGTTTTTATTTTTAATGTAGAGAAGGAAGAGTGAAAAATGGGGGAAGGGCACTAGCTAAATTATTCAAATTTTAATGATGCTCACTTGGGACTGAAGATGAAAGGTACAGTTATGTATGCCCTCAATTTGCTGCCTGAGACCAACTAAGAGACCAGCTTTTGCATCTTGCAGTACATTGAACTTAAAGCTAATGTATAAATAAATAGTGCTGTTGGGAATGAAATTAAATCAAAATGAAGTAGAAAACATATCCCCTCCAGGAGTAAAAAAGCAAATTGAAGTTATTGCTGGTTCTTAATATGTTGAGGGTACATCTTAAATCTCAATAAAATTGTATAGTAGATTGAAGAAGGTGTGTGGATGGGTCATTACAGATATACCACAGTAGCACATCACCTCATGCACAGTGCATTTCAGTTTGTACTATAAAAGATGGTTCAAGGCATGTGTGCAAGGTGGATCTACATGAGGATGCCAATTGCTAACTATGGCCCTGGTTGGGGTTAAGCTATCTGGCAATTTCTTTTCATCCTTTTAGTAGTTTTGATGCTTTTGAATTATGGTGTTGGAGGAGACTCTTGAGAGTCCCATGGACTGCAGGAAGATCAAACGTATCCATTCTTAAGGAAATCAGCCCTGAGTGCTCATTGGAAGGACAGATTGTGAAGCTGAGGCTCCAGTACTTTGGCCACCTCATGAGAAGAGAAGAGTCCCTGGAAAAGACCCTGATGTTGGGAAAGATGGAGGGCACAAGGAGAAGGGGACAACAGAGGATGAGATGGTTGGACAGTGTTCTCAAAGCTACAAACATGAGTCTGACCAAACTGCAGGAGGCAGTGGAAGACAGGAGTGCCTGGCGTGCTCTGGTCCATGGGGTCACGAAGAGTCGGACACGACTAAACGACTAAACAACAAAAAATGGCTACTTGAAGTGCTTTTTTTCCCCTGGGGGGGGGGACGCAGTGGTACGCATACCCCTAAACATTTTGTGAATCTAAGTTTCGCCTCATTGAGGAGCAGTGTTTCAATATGAGTAGAAAAATGAGAGTACCCCTAAACATTTTTTTAAAGAAAAAAAGCACTGGCTTTTTGTGTGTGTATGTGCTACCTCCAGATAAAGACACCATGCCTCTCACTACCAGTTGCTGGGAATAAATCTAGACATTTTGCCTCCCACACAGAATGGATTGCATTGGTGAAACCAGTTTGTGTAACATCTGAGGATAAGTAATGTAATACAGTATACTTGAGCAGTTGACAGACAGGATGGCGAGATAAACTTGTCCCTCTGCAGCACATTGAATATTGCTTTTGCATAGGGACTGCAAGCCACTGTATATTTACATATGAATTTATTTTATCCCATGCCTTTCTTGCATTAATTCAAGGTGGTGTCTATTGAGTTCCCAGATGATGTGCCATCCATGTACTGCTTAAATCCTGTAAAGGTGTTGCATCAGGTGAAAAGATGTGCATCTTTTATCATATCAAGGTGTAACAACTTTCTTGGGGTGGCTACCTTTTAGAATCTTCCCACAGTCTCAGCCACGTTAAGAGCCGCTGGAGGTGATCCTGGTTTGTATGCGTCTGGAGTGGAACAGCAAGTCACTGGGGAGAGGGAGTTGATTGGCTAGGGCCGGGGCCATTCAGGCGAGAGAGAATAATCTACTGCCATGAGAATTGGCTCATGTTTCATATTGTGCCTTGTGGGAACAAGGGATTTAGTTTTGAGGGCAGAGCTGGAGTCGAAAGGCAGCTCTGCCAGACGGCATCCATGCCTTCATTCAGGGGCTTGCTTCTGCGACAAGTAGGCTGGCAGAACTAGGATCCTTGTATATGAAGAGTCATAAATTCAAGAGCTCTGTAATATCTGAAATGCAGCTCTCCCTCTGTCTCTGAAACATGTTCATTCTGTTTCCATGGTTATACTCCTCGCCATCTTGTTTTTGCAAATCTATTTGAGCTGTAATTTTTGGAATTGCAAGACATACATATGAAACACAGAAATCTTCTCTTTGTGTCTTGGGGCTCTTTCCACTAGACATTCAGTACAAGTTGTATGGTTAAATGCGTGATCTGCAAGGAGCGAGGGGGGGGAGTCTTGCATATAGAGAATAAACATAGAAGCTACATTAGAATCTCCATTATGTCTAGCTTTCTATGCAGAGGAAGAAATGATGCCTCCAAGGGGAAGTGGGTGCTCCCCAATAACATTTCCTATCAATTTTTGGGTTACAGTATGCTTTTATTTAATGTGTGTGGCAAAATCACTGTTTCCATAATAGTCTTTCCCTCCCTTTGCTTCCTCACTCTGTTTTTCTGGAGTCGCTCCTGGCAAGGAGAGGGTTGGGTTTTTTTGTAGGTAAGAACATTTAAACAAATGATCACACCTGGCCTGAAATGTACTTCCTGGTACTGTCCATGAAGAGTCACACGCAGA
This sequence comes from Podarcis raffonei, assembly GCF_027172205.1. Taxonomy (NCBI): domain Eukaryota; kingdom Metazoa; phylum Chordata; class Lepidosauria; order Squamata; family Lacertidae; genus Podarcis; species Podarcis raffonei. The sequence continues at coordinate 26,190,935 of NC_070616.1, forward strand.
CTGTTTGGACTCCCTGGTCACAATTGGGCCTTGTTTCCCATGTTAAAGCAGTGCCCAACTTTCTTCAGTGTCTGACCCCATTTTCATAATGCATTTGCATGGGAAGCATTTCTTTTGACCAAGCCAATATGACAAGACCTGATATTTATCATGGGGTGTAAAAGAAGACTACATTTGAATTGAAGTTTTTTTGCATTCATTGGTGACTAGCTTTCCCCTCTCCTGTTTATGCAGGGTTGGGATTCATTATATTGTTCTGCTGTTTTTAAAGTTGCCATAAAAAGCACATCTGCTTTTGTCTATAAAGCTCTCAAAGGTTTCATATCATAGATGATAAACAACTCCAACCACCCGTTGCTTTTAAGGTAAAATATCTCCAAACGATTTTAAAGGCACTTGGAAATTGCACCTGATTTACTACTCAATGGGAAAAAAGGGGGAGGGAAGCTCCTAACACCAATTCCCAAAGTTTCAGTGCTTTTTATTGACTGAGCTGTTGTAAAATGAGATGTATCTTTCTTAAATTATTCTGTCTTAAGATAGTCTACAATGATAGATGTGGCTTCATAGCAAACTGAAAGTTTGATGAACAAATCTGAGTTCTGGTTGCATCGTGAATATATCAGGAAGTTAAACTGAATAGAGAATCCAACCAATTGGTGTTCAGTTTTCATTCTGCATCCCGGTAGACTATTCCTGCAAAGCAGAATCCTAATATTCTGTCATTCTGCATAGGACAAACAGGTAGTCTCTTGTGCAAAAGAATAAGTGGACATAAATATGATGCTGAAAATGGATATATATATATAGAGGGAGAGGGAGAGGGAGAGAGAAAGAAACATTTCAACCTCACAGGACACTCCGTAGCCCAATGTAAGGTGGCCATCTTCAGATAAAGGAAGTTCAAAGGGAGACTGCAATGTGAAACCTCTGAATGACAATTCATCAAGGGGTTTAATGCTATCACTTACGGATTGAAACCACACAATGAATTTTTATCATGCTATGTGTATTAATTGTCTTACCAGTGTCAGAATGTCTGTGTTATCAGCACAACTTTTCTGTATTTTCTTTTCTTCTGATCTCACTCTTTACAATGTCCCCCTTCCTCTTGTGTGTGTCTCAGGATAACACTTATTGCATCAGATAAAGTGGACTGTTGTGCATGAAAACCTATGCCACAATAAACATATTAGTCTTTAAGGTGCCATGGGATTCATTGTTTTTGCTACCAGACACTAGCATGGCTACCCCTCAGGAAAAATAGATAAGAGTTTTTTAATTCCCAGCTGGATATAAGATTGTCCGTTTGAGTAGAAATCCCACCACAGGTAAATTTCTTAATCTCAGCCCCACTTGCATGAACGGAGCCCTACATTTGATCCTAAAATGCATGAGCCAACTCACTTCGCACCTCTCTTTTTTGAAGCTATAGCAAAACAAATGTGGCTTGCTTTATAAAATGCTGGTGCAATGTGCTGAAGGATTCAAGGCTGTTCATCCTGCTCCCTGGAACTTGCAGTTCTGGTCTGCTGCCAATCTTTTGGTGATTGTCTTCCCTGGCTGAGAGGATGTCTACCCTACATTGGGGGGCAAAAAGAGCTTAGCTGATGAATTGTGAGCTGTGAAGAGAATAGCATGAGCTAGAAGAATACAGACAAGGGTGAATCCAGGACAGCGTTGTGTTTCTAGGCCTGAAGCTTCTTGCCTTTGGTGTCATTACTCGAAACCTTTCAGAGTACATTTATTCCTCAGAATATTTGTGTGTGTGTGCCTTCGCTGACACAGTTTTGAAAGACAAGGAAGCATCACTTTGAGCTGAGAGAATATACAGAAATAAATCATCTTGCTCCTACTGGAGCTGTAGCTCAGCCTGCAAAAGATAAACCGGGCTTCACTGCCACCCTCATTGGAGAAGAGGGGACGTGACCTAGCTGAGTCTCGGAAGCACACATCTATTATCTTAAGCACTTCATGCACTAACTAGCCCTATGTTTGCAAGCTGTATTTGACTGCAATCTGCAACAGAGATGTTGTGTGTTCCCCACAACCGGGGCTGACAGTGATGAAAGGAGGGAAAGAGGACATAACAGATGATGGGTCCTTCACCAGCAACAGGGGTACAACGGGTACTCATCATCTTGGAATGCTGAGGTGCGATGTGTGGACTAGAATAGTACAGTGGTACCTCAGGTTACATACGCTTCAGGTTACAGACTCCACTAACCCAGAAATAGTACCTCAGGTTAAGAACTTTGCTTCAGGATGAGAACAGAAATCGTGCTCTGGTGGCACGGCGGCAGCAGGAGGCCCCATTAGCTAAAGTGGTGCTTCAGGTTAAGAACAGTTTCAGGTTAAGAACGGACCTCCGGAACGAATTAAGTACTTAACCCGAGGTACCACCGTAATAAAAAAAATCAATACCTAGCCTGCCTTTCCACCAATATATTCAAGACAACTCACTACAGAAATTAAAAAGAACAAAATACAAATATACTATTGCTTGTTTCACATATTATACTATAGCCCATTTCACATCAAGTAGATGTCACCCACTGAGGTGCGAAGCAATTCATTCAGACTAAGTTTAAGGTCTGACTCTGAGGAACACTTGAACCTGGGAATAGTTGTGATTGTGCATTCTGTCTCCCTCTGCTCAGGTGCTTTGGTGAGGAAACAGTTCAGTGCAGACTTAAAGCACAATCTTGTACAGTGGTACCTCGGTTCTGAAACAGCTTCTGAAATGTTCGAAAACCAAGGCGTGGCTTCCCATTGGTTGCAGGAGCTTCTTGCACTCAGCAGAAGCCGCGTCGCACATTTGGGTTCCGAAAAACATTCGAAAACGGAAGCATTTACTTCCTGGTTTTCGGCGTTCGAGAACCGAAACGTATGACAACGGAGGCGTTTGGGAACCAAGGTACCACTGTACTTGTTTCCTGAGACTCATTGCAACCCACCAACAGCCATGTGTGATAACTTTCCAAGAGCTTGGGAAACTTCCTAGTTTTGCTCTCTGCCTGCATAGGGAAGAACACAGCACATCAAGCAAATGTGAGGCCACAATTTGTAGCCACTGAACTCAATGGATTGAACATGGATTGGTGATGGTTTCCTTTCAGTGCTGTGTTTAGTTGCACAGTATAATAATTCATCCCTTGCTTGGAATCTAATGGCTAACTTCAGTTACATCTTGTAGCAATACATTCCATAGCCTCCAGAGTGGGGTGGTTAGAAAACCTTCCCTAAACTGGTGCCTTCCAAATGCCTTTGATTCCCAACTCACACCAGCCCCAGCCACTATGGCCCAATGGGGAGGGATGATGGGAGTTGTAGTTCAAAACAGAAAAGAAAAAGAGAGAGAGAAAATAATATAAAGTCAGAGAATCAAAACAAAGTCAATGAGACAGTAACGAAAACAGCAGCAATATCTCAAATCCAAAATGCACAGCAGGAAGATGCTGATAGTATACCATATAAAACCCCATAACAGCATTAGGTTCAGATCCACTCCAAAGGCTTCCATCCACATGTTCTCTCATTGGTCAAACTTATGGGGTTTCCTGTCCCCCCCCCATTTCTGGAAGCCTAACTAGAGTTGAAGGAGTCTTTTTGTCTGCTCAAAGGGTCTAGTTGAATGGTGGACCATCCACTGGTTGTGTTTTGCTAAAGACTTAATCAGCTACCCGTGTGTTAGTGGAATGATGCCCGTAACTCCTAAATCAACTGCCACTTCAAAAATGCATCCCTGAGGGATGGAGCCAGAAACATATTTCAGCTTTGCCTGGGCTTCTTCATAGCTGGAAGTCAACCATGTTAAGATAGAACTGTCAGAGGTATGGCTAAGAAGAACTGTGAGAAAGTCCTGAAAAGTTGGTATCTGGTTGGGAAAATTTCCTGAGGAAATTGCAAAGAATGTTGATGAAGAGGGTAGTTGAGTTCAGAGCCCACTATTGTTTTGGTCTCAGTTATTCCCTTGAGTTGGCTATCTTAGCCTCCTGATTGATTTAAAAATGTGGTGGGCCGAAGTTGCATCTCTGAAAGAAGCTCCAGTTAATGCTTTTGCTCAGATAAAAGCTATTGCCTCTCTATCTCACAAATCTCACCTTCTTCAGATGATAAATTCTTTGTGCCTGTGACCTTAAAAACCAAGAAACCCTCTAAATCGCTAAGTACTTGTCTGAGCCTCAAGTCGTGTGTCTGACCAAGGTTGGGGAGATGAATTATTGTCACCTTTATTCTTTTGCTTTCAGATTACACTTCACCCGCTAGATCATTCAGTGTAAGCAAAAGAACATCCCACAGTCAGTTCTTCAGATTTTTGACAGAAGATGGCAGTTTCTTTTTGTACAAACTGGAATTATTGTGGTACAAGCTTAAAACCACCAGTGACATTGGAGTCATGTCTACTAGGACTGGGCTGTTGTGTTCTGTAACCAGTTTCCCTGTAAAGCCTGTTAGCTGGTTCTGCATATACTAGACCATTCCTGCTGTTCTTAGACATTCTTGACAAATGAGGGTCTCATCCTTTTCTGAGTCATCTTTGCACCATTTCCAAGTTTTCCTGGTCTTGTCAGCCAAACAGATAAGACTGATCCATGTTGGCAAGACAATGTTTGTAACCTCTGTAATGGTGTAGAAAAACTATAGTTTCTGTCATCACTAAGGTGAACTGGAATTTGATCAGCAGGGTTTGAAAAGCCTTTTGTATGTAGCCAAAAGCTCAATGGAAGCGCTTTGGGAAATGGGTGAGCCACTTTGGACTTAATGGCCAAACCAAAGTATGGCTGTTAAGTTGGAACTTCTTTTTCTAGCAATCTCTTCCTCCAATTTCTTATTCCTTCCTTAAATTTCTGGTTTGTAGACTAAGTATATATTGAAAGGCGAATCTACCAAATTTGCACTTTACCAAATAATATGCAAACTGAAACACAGGCGTCTTTCAAAATTTGCATTCTCTAAATTTTGTAGTGTGGTTTTCCAGCAAAGTAATATGTACAAAAATGTGAATACTAGGATGAAATACGTATAGAAATGCATATATATATATATATATATATATATATATATATATACACACACACACACACACACACACACACATACATTTTTTTATTCAATCTTTATTATTTTTAAAAATGTACATTTATACAACATTTATACAACACTCTGTTTTTGTTTGTAACAAAAAAGAAAATGATGGCAACTGAAGCAAAGATACTTTGTATACCTCACAATACACATGGCACTACAATTTATGAAAAAATAATAAATAAATAAATAAAATAAAATAAAGAAGAAGAAAAAGTAGTTGAGGATTTAAAAAAGACTTCCAAACATTCTCATTGTATGTTATCTGTTAAGTACACTTTTACCACACAGAAATGCATATATTAGTGAAAAATAGCATACAAAAATGTAGTCTGCTTGTAATTCTGTTTTCTTCAGAAATTTTTGCATTTACTACTTGGGACAGACTTGGAAACACATCCTGGTTTGGCGTGGCACAAAGCTATTTTCAGTCCTTATTTCCCCAAGCTCTTGCAAGATGACCTTGGGTGTTTTGTCCAGCAGGGAACCTTTCTTGCCATCTTCCATTTTTTACATCTCTCCCCCCCCCCCAAACAAGTTTGGATGTTTTATGAAATGGAGAGTCATAGATACACGTTTAAGGGGATGAGATAAAAGAATAAAAGCCAAACTGTTCCTTTTATTGAACTTTTTTTGGTGTGTGCCAGGAGAACTGTAACACACAGCCAAAGAATAGAAGGGAAGGAGGGAAAAAAATCCGGAAATAATTAAATGCCAGGGCTGCTGGTTGTATAGTGCTCTATTCAGCTGTCTGCCCACAAAGTGCTTCCAGAGAAATTTGGAGCCAGTTCCTTACTTGGCAAACATTGTTTGCCTTTTTTACATTTTTCTTTAAAATCATTTTCAGTGACCATCTCCAGCTGAAAATACCCTCTTCAGACAAGGAAGTCTATTTAAGGCCCTGTCAATCATAGAACGATGACTTGTGATAATAACCTACATTGTTAAGTCACATTAAAAAGAAAAGCTGTGAAATAAGCAGCACATCTTTTGTACTTGGGATTGTGGAGGTGGGCCAGTGTCCCGAGTGCACAGCTCCTCCTGGAAGAAAGGAAGAGTTTTTGGCCTTTGGGTGTGAGTGTAAACCACACTACTTGCTCACACAGTGGCTGCGCTACGTACAGTGGTGCCCCACAAGACGAATGCCTCGCAAGACGGAAAACTCGCTAGACGAAAGGGTTTTCCGTTTTTTGAGCTGCTTCGCAAGACGAATTTCCCTATGGGCTTGCTTCGCAAGACGAAAACGTCTTCCAAGTTTGTTTCCTTTTTCTTAACACCGTTAATACAGTTGCGACTTGACTTCGAGGAGCAACTCATAGAACGCAGTGTACATAGTAGCCTTTTTTGAGGTTTTTAAAGACTTTGGTGATTTTTGAAGCTTTTCCAAAACTTCTTTTGCAGCCATTTGGTAAGTTAAGCTTTTAAAACTTTTTTGGGGGGTTTTGGATTTTGGGTTGGGGTGTTTGCAATTCAAGGACTTGGTGTTGGGGAGGGGTTTGCAAGAATCTGGAAGCTTGTGTGGTTTTTTTCTGCATTTTTATGATTTTTTGTGACCATTGGGCCACTCTGCTGTTTAAAAAAAAATTTCTGGGTTTGAATTTTGAAATGCTCTTTACAGTATGTGTGACTTTAAAGAGCACTGAATAAACTCTTGTTGTACCAAATTTGGCTTTGTTTGGACTTTTTTTAACCATAGGAACGCATTAATTGATTTTCAGTGCATTCCTATGGGATTTCGTGCTTCGCAAGACGAAAAATTCGCTAGACGAAAAAATTCGCGGAACGAATTAATTTCATCTTGCGAGGCACCACTGTATTGTCTATGAGTTTGGGAGTGAAATAGCTGGAGAAGCAACTTACCTGTTCGTTAACACAGTCAGATTCTTACAGAGTTGCCTGTCATTGGTAGCATTAATGCAGGCTCAATGCACATTCTTATGCTTCCGCTTTATGTCGCTGTAATTAGTTCCATCCCTTTCTCTAGTATCCATTTTGGGACAAAAGGTGGGGTTTGAGAATGGGGGCAATTCTGAGTGATTCTGAGATGTTTACATCTGAATGACAAGCATGTCTCTATGAGCTAGGAGCCTCAGTTGTTGTTGTTGATGATTTATTTTAAAGGAACTCTTTACTTCTATATACATTTTCCCCCCACTGTGAGGCTTTTTGAACCATGTGGTATTTCTATTCTGTCAATTCCATGTTTTTGTGGAGGAAGGGAAACTACTTTTTGTATTTTGGTTGGCATATGGCGAAGGTGAAGTTGACTGCTTTTAACAGGCTGGATGGTGCTTTTCAGTTCAGTGACTGGGACTTACTTTCTTTTAAAGATGCCATAAGATAGGGATACTTAGGGAAATTGGATTTTTGCAAATCCTGAGTCCCCTGGGAACATTTCCCCCAATTTATCTAACACCCCCACCCCCATTGTGCAGCTTGGAACTTAGTGATCCACTGGGTTTTACACTTCCCAAATATTTTGATGTAAGTCTCAGCTCAAAAATGTATTAAAATGTGTGTATGTGTATTTACTTATTTATATGTGTATTCAGATGCACATTTTTTGTGGATTAAAAGAATGATTGGTGGAGTAATGTGGAAATGAGACAGAAAAGAATTTTGAATTGAGAAATATGAAATTACATCAAATCAAATCAGCACACTAATTTGTGAATTTCTACCCTCATGTTTACTAGAAATGGACTGATTTGTTAATCCTTACCATGAAGGCAAGAACCACGAACTAACTACATAAAGCTAGAGCCACATCATCTGTTATTTTGTGTGATGTGTCTTTTTCTCATATTACCCAAAGGTAGTTAGGGTGAGAGAGAGGACTTGCCCAAGTCTACCTATTGAGTTTCTTGTCTTGGGTGGAAATTGAAGCCAAGTTCTACTGATAAAGCCCAACATTTGGCAGCATATTACACTGTTTCCAATAACTGTAACTCTAAACCAAAATGGAAAGGAAAATGCCTTACTTTTGGCAGCGGTGGTTTTGTTAAAACCAGCCTCTTACCACCTACCCACCTTATTGTTTCCAAAGGGGAAAAGACTTATTCATAATTAATTAATAGAGTTTGTTGCCACACGAAGCAGTGAAGGCCACTAGGTTAGAATATTTTAAAAGTGGACTGGAGAAATCCATGGAAGAGGAATATCAATATCTATTAGCAATTGTAGATACTAAGGGCTCTTCCACATTTCCACTTCTCCCATGCCTAGAAAACATGGGTCTGAGGTGTTCTGGACTTGTCCCGTGCTTCCTAGGTACAGGTCTGAGTGCTTTTGCCCTTGCCCCACTGCTTTCCCCAGAAAACCTGGTCTTTAGCACTAAATCGGAACAAACAACAATCCACTTCATTGCCATTTGTTTCAATTCAGCACTAGGGGTTTTCCTAGGGGAAAGCAGAGGGGCAAATGGAAGTGTGGATGAGCCCATGTTCAAAAGCTGTATGCTAGAGGGTCTAGATGCAGTGAAACCCAGGGTGGAAGAGGGCAGAATACATATGGTAATGATAAGGGCTTATCCATACCTACCTTCACATTTCTGGGTACAGGTCTGGGCTTTCCAGGTCTGTGTCTGAGAGGTTTCCAACCCCCTCCACCGACACTTTCTGCTCAAAAACTCACATTTTAACTCTGAATCAAAGCAAACAGCAATTCATGGAAAACCTGAATTGCCGTTTGCTCCAGTTCAGTGGTAAAGATTGGGTGTTCCTGGGAAAGTGGCGTGGCAAAACAAAAAGCGCAGATACATGGACTGCAAAAGCGTGGACCTGTGTCTAGAAAGGGCGGGACAAAATGTAAGTATGGATGAGCCCTAAGTTGTAGTAGTATGGGATTACAGTCCACAATTTTATTGATTACAGATGTCAGTGGTTATGGTGTAGGCACTGGGCATATATAATGTAACCAAGCAGCCTGCCTGCTTGTTGATGATTGGCAGGATTGACCACGGTTAAGGATCACCCTATGATGTGCATCAGTTCTGGGCAACCCCCATGATCACCATTCAGGAAGGCTATGGTCTGTCAACCCCAAGCTCCTCCCCCAGGCTCCCTTTAAGGGGATAGCTTGCTACTGCAGTGTGTCCCACCCCCACCCCCACTTAGAACTAAGGAGCCACCACAATGCCTTATCCACCATTAAGTTGTGACTTTTGTTATGGGGCAGGCAAAAGCCTCCAGGCTGGCCAAATGGCCTGAAAGGAAAATTCCTCACTGACCCCTAAAACTGTGACTTAAGCACTTTGATAGCAAGGCACACAGAAGCTAACCCTCTTGCACCTGGGCAGCTGCCAGACATCAAATAAAGGGGAGAACTGAGGCTATGGCTCGCATCCAGCTGGTTTTTATCTATAGGGAGCAGATGAGAGAGAAGACCATGAGACCAAAGTCTCCTCTCTAGCCCACTCCCCAAGTCACGCCCTGGATTCCACCACAGTTGGCTGCTCCACATGTGGGAGAGTCCCAGCAATCAGTATAACCAGTGGCGGAGGAAGGGAATCTCCTCCCTGCCCTGCTACTGGCGCATATTGCAGGAGGGAGGCCTATCTGCCATGGCTGAGCTGCAACCGCTGCTTCCCCAAATTCAGGTAAGTGGGCTTTCTGGATACTATGCACTAGGGAACAACAGCTAGTGAAGGCAGTTGTCTTCATGTCCTACCTGTGGGCCTTTACATTCTTACACATTTGACTTCTTAGTCCTCAAGTTCCCACATCTACATCCCATGTTGGTCCCTTGTGATGCTTGTCTAATGAAGCCTGTGCAACTCACTATATTGTGTATTGCTACAATAAAATTTGGCCCACTGAATCATCTGGAAACACTTGATACTGTTGAATTTTTACAACTAACCAGATATGGACTTTGTGACTAGAGGGAAGATTTCTGGGAGTCCCACATCAACCACCCTGGATTTTCTCGGAACAAATACAACACAATAAATGGACACAGATAAAACCAGGTCTGAAATAAGGGATCAGTCCCCCCCTTTCTATCCCTTTCTGAGAAAAGACATTTAGATACTCCTGTCGTATGTTGTGCAATCTGAAATCCTGCCTGGTTTTTGCGTATCTGTTTTTGGCCAGCAAAATGGCTGCTGGTTTTCTTTGTTTTAAAAATGTGCCCTTACACAGTCTGGCGTGTCTCAGCAGGCTGCGTCGTTCTGTGTAGGAGTGGAGATTGCAGTACAGTATACACTTTAGACAACAGTCACCACTTGGACAGCTCCAATAACATCCTATGAAACTTTGTAACAAGCAGCAGTGCGAGGCTGGTGTATAGAGGGACTTGTTTCTCCACCCTCCTCCCGTCAACATTTTTTGCCTGAACTCTCTCCTTTGCATATCGACCCTGAACAGAAGGAATCCTTGATTTTTCTTTTGATGGAGTTCATAAACTTGCAATTAAGGACAGTGCTGTTAAATGCTGATTGTGGCAGAGGGGGCTATGGAGCACAAAGGCAGGCCTTGTTTGGGCCATTGTTTCTGTCCTCAATGTCAGTTTCCTTAGCTTTGTGGAGGACTTGGCTTACAGCTTGTGCTTCGTGATGTACCGAACACACAAGAGGCCCATTCTTTCCACCCAAACATTAATTACGGAGGCAAAATATGGAGGAGAGAGACATACTGATATCACGGCCTTGGAACATTGCAGGCTCAATTTTGTTCCACCCCCTTTTTCTTCTGGTGACACAGAAAGCAAATTTCCAAATTTTCTGGGTCATGTTCTGGGATGCATATAGATTCAGTGTGATGTAAAATCATGATATACACATTGGTAACAAGCAGAGGTCTACATCCCTAGCATAGTTGAGGCCCTTGTTTGACCTAACCAGGTTTCTGTGGGAAGTTGTGCTTCCTGTAGAGGAATTTGCTATGGAACAGATAATGAGACACTCAATATAGATATAGGAATTGAGCTACAAAGACACTTGGGGGTTGCACTGGTTATGAGGCATAGTGAAGCTCCATGGCTCAGTGTTAGGAATTACTGGAAAAAGAAAGCAGCATGTTATATTTTGGTATCATTCATAAGTGTATCATACATGCTAAAATATAATATGCAGGACTTAAATATATATGAATTGCTGATTGCTCTAGCTCCACCTCCTCTCCTACTACCTCAGAGCTGTATTCTTTTGAGCATTCCAGAAGTACAGTCTAGTGATACAAGCAGCTCATTCCCAGCTGTTGCATTTCTGCACATGTGAACATGTGCAATTGAGTAATGATATGTAGCATGTTTGAAGCGTTCAGAACACATTTACATTATCTCAGTTATCTTTATAACAGAAGGCATGACAGTGTTATTATCACTACCACATTGTAGACTGAAAGAGAACTGGTGTGGAGGAGGGCTGAGAAAACTTACTTATGACTACTTACGACAACATAATGCCAGATGTTTTGGACTGAATCTCCCATCAGCCCTTGTCAGCATGGCCAATGAACAGAGATGATGGAAGTTCAAGTCTAGAGAGAACCCTATTGGCTGCTCAAACCTGAAAAAGTATATAGTTCTGTTATCTATCTAGCCCAATATAGCTTGTTTTGACTGGCAACAGCTCTCCAGGAGCTCAGAAGTCTTTGTGACCATGGTAAAATTTGAACTAGGGATTCCCTAGCTAGCCCATTCTCCTAGCTAGTATTCTGCCATACCAGCAAACCAGCGCAAGAAGGGAACATGGAGGTTAGGGTGTCATTGACCACCCAAAACAGCAGATAACGTGTATGTATGTGTCAGTGGTGGGGGAAGGTGAAAGAGCAGTGCAGTTGTCGATAGTTTTAGGCCCATTCAGTGGTAAGACCTTCTCAAGAAGTTGCATCCATGGAGAGGGAGCCATAGCTGTTAGAATCCTGCAGCAAAAGGTTCCAAGTTCTATCTCCAGGGTTTCAGGCAGTACGGCAGAGAAAGGCTCTAGGATGCCACCACCAGCCAAAAAAGCCACATGAGACCATGTGTACCAGTGGTCTGAATTGACATAAGAAAATGTTACATTTACTTATTTACTTTTTAAAAAAACACACCCCACTGTTCACTACATCCTTGTATTTAGGCTCCAACCTAGTCATTGGTGAGAGGGACGTACATGTAGGTGTATGAGTGGGCTGGCAGAAGAGGGACAGTAGTAACTTTGGTGGCCTTATTTACATGGCTGCATCTGTATTCTGTTCTCTGTGGAAGCCACTCAAGCCTTCCTGCCTCATCTAGGGATGAGGCACCACAGCTGAAAAGGCCTTCAAGGGTCATGATCTGCCTCTTCAGAGGTGGGAAGCTTGGAGAAGAGCCTCTGACAATGACTTGAGGACACAGGCAGGTTAGTATCTGTGTTCAGAGAAGAATATGTTTATGCCTTACATGGTGTGGAAGTTGTCATCCAAGACCTCTGTCCTCAACCATAAAACACCAGGAGTCTCAAGCGAGCACCTTGCTTGTTTTACCTACTGGGAATTTTCTCACAGCGCCAAGCCCTGCATCTCACAGCGTCCATGCCCTGCAGACCTACTGGGGCTGTCACTCCTGCCACAAAAAACAACAAAACAACAAAAACAACACATTGTGGCTAGTGGGTGCCATGGGTTGGTGAATAGCAGCCTTGTACTGCAGGGGAAACAAGCCCTTTGTCTGGCATTGTTGAGATCATTCAGGCCTCTGCGGCTTGATTTGTGTGTTTTATATTCAGCATAAGTGACAGGGAGCTTGTGACAGTTGCACGGTGTCTAGGGCTGTCTGTTGAATATCAAATTGCTTGACATCAGCTGGAGCACCGCTGTGAAAATTGTCTGGCAGATATAGGCCCTTTTGACCATGAAGGGTTTGGAGAGGGGTCATAGGTTAGAGGCATAAAGCAGTAAGAGACCTCCATTAAGGAATATGTCTGACCCGACATTAGGAAATCAGCCAGTGTTTGCTAATTATATCACTTCTTTAATAGAAGAAGGGATGAAAATCAGAGCATCTTCTTTGCCCTTTTTAAATTTTAAAATGTTCATCATGCTAAACTGAAAATCTGCTTTCCATGGTTTGGCTTCCAGGATGCATCCAGACTGAACACCAAATCCTGTTTTGGTGTTACGAGAATGATCCTGAGATGTACCTAGGAAGCTGTCTTATACAGAGTCAAACCATTGATTCATCTGTCTTGGCATTTTCATCACCAGACTGGATTTGTCTCTCCAGGATTTCAGACCAGAGTCTTTTTCAGCTTTTCCTGGGGATGCTGAAGGTTAAATCCGGGAGCTTCAGTATGCAAAGCATCAACTCTGGCTGTGTCTTGAGGGTTGTTTTTCCTTCTTTGGGGGCCTCTTTAGTTTGCAAGACAGTGCTGTACTGGTATAGTACACATCAATTTCCACTCACAGAGCACACTGTACCTACATATCCCTTGCTTATAACACCATTCCATGCTACATGCCACTGGAATAGAATAAAAACCTTAAGTAATTGTTTCTCTTTTTTCATACAATTCTGCAGTTAATGAAAGTGAATTGAAACTACCAGTTCTCATTAACTTGCACAGGGGGGAAGTAGAGTTGGGATCCAGAAATGAGGAATATTTGAAAGGTGTATTTCAACAAAGAAAATGTGCATTTAAAATACGTACAGCAAGCTTCATATCTCTTTATGTGCTGGGTCTGCTTGGGTTGCCCAGCTTGTAGAGACCTTTTAAGCTCTCTGTCTTGCTCTGGCTCTCCTTGCTTTTTGCTCTTTTTTAAAGAACAGCTGATGCCCTATCACTTTTCTTTGTTGTTTCTCCTGGTACCCAAGTAGTTTGTTTGCTTTTGTTTTGTTTTTCATAGAAATTGAATCTAATGTATTCAGTTAATAAAAACCGCAGTCTATAGTTTTTAAAAATAGCAATAATAACCTACATCAAAGATTCGCCTGGTGTTTCTTGAACTTTGGGGAATAAGACAGTAACTTTCTGCTTTTCAAAAATAAATATGTATGTCTCATTCCATATATTGTCAAAACAGAATCCTCTTTTCTCTCTGATTGAAAATTACAGGAATGATAGCAGCCTGTGTTTGATTTCGTAGATCTTTGCTTCTGCTACTATATGTTATGTAAAACAGCAGTGTGCTAAGGTGCAAATAAAATTAGTCAGATCCTTCAGCGAATACAACATGAAATAAGAGTTACCATTGTCCAGTGCAAAGCAAATGCACTTTTCTTCCAACCCAGCATCCCTGGTCAAATGTAGCAGCAAGTAGACTTCTTCATGCTCTCAGATTTGGAGAGCTGCTAGTAGGCAGAGTAGGTAACATTGGCCTAGATGGAGCAATGGTCTGATTTGTTATGGTAGCATTATGTGCATAAAAGGAAAAGTAGAAAGTATGGAAAGGGTGTCTTGAATGGATTATAAATGTGGAAGGGAGCCAAGTCCTCACCAGTCATTGTTGTGCATCATTTATGTGTGTCCCACAATCAGTTCCTAGAGACTGTCTTGTGTTAAGGGACTATCAAAGCAAATACAGTGGTACCTCGGGTTAAGTACTTAATTCGTTCTGGAGGTCCGTTCTTAACCTGAAACTGTTCTTAACCTGAAGCACCACTTTAGCTAATGGGGCCTCCCGCTGCCGCTGCGCTGCTGGAGCACAATTTCTGTTCTCATCCTGAAGCAAAATTCTTAACCTGAAGCACTATTTCTGGGTTAGCGGAGTCTGTAACCTGAAGTGTATGTAACCTGAAGCATATGTAACCCGAGGTACCACTGTAAATAATGATGAGTTCTGGAGAACACGGAAGTATGTTGCCCTTTTGTGACATTTTGGTTGGTCCCAATCAGGGTATTGCCTAGTTGTGGATTTTGAAGGTCCCCCCCCCTTTAACAGTAAAGTGGCGTTGAGAGGGCTCACCTTGAGAGTAGTGGAATGGTATGATTAAAAACAAGTGACTTGTGCTTCTTCCATTGTAACCATAACCATAACCATAACCATAACCATAACCATAACCATAACAATATTTATACCCCACCCATCTGGCTGGGTTTCCCCAGCCACTTTACATAGCTATTTAATAATAATGTGTCTGTTAATGGTAAGAAATTGGAATAATTGCCTCAAAAAGTATTGGGCTGTGTATTTCACCTGTGAACATACCATGCCCTTACTCAAAGTAACTTTAGGTTCTCCTTCTGGTGATATTCTAGAAAGAGGTTGCTGCATTTTGAGAACCCTCATGGGAAATTTTTCTTCTGCTTCCAACAAGTGCCTCTGGTGGATTAGTTGCTGAAACAATTTAAAGAGCTAAAAATGGAATGCTGCTTAAGATAACCCATTTTCTTTTGCATCTTTATTGCAAGTAGCAGAGGATGTTTATTTTGAAGTAGCAAAATTTAACTGACGATGAATGGCAAACTTTGTTCAATGCTTCCATTCTGTGGAAATGTGTATCATGTTGGATGTGCTGATATGGTTGAATTATTGTGACCGTTTATTCCATTTACAGTATCTTTGCATCAACACCAGCTTATATCTTCTCTCCCTCACCCCCCCCCCCGGTAATACTTAGTCAGATGGAAAAAATATTACTTGGTGTGATGCCATGTTCCTATCCCCAGAGCGAATTTTTAACACTAAGAATTTCCATTTGTTCAAATTCTAATGCACAGTTTGTTTGACCTTCATTGGTTAAATAAAAATGGCTGTTTCAGTTGTTGCCAATGCTCAGACATATATCTGTCCTGTCCTATTTTGTGCAGAGTTTTTGAAAAAAAGTGAAAATTCTGCATTTAAATTTTGCAGATTTTGTACAGTTTTCATATGAATTACACAAATTTTTAATGCAGCTTTTTACATGAAATAAATATTTTTGTGTGAAAGTTTTGTGCTCTAAAACATGGATTACAAAATCTAGAGAAGTGTGTGATCTGACTATGAGTTGCATTCTGGTCCACAAACAATTTTGGGAGCAGTGGGTTGGGTTGGTTTGCTGCAAAAAGTGGACTGAATCAATTACTTTTTGAACCCTTCCTTGAGTAGTGTCACTACTTTCACCAAAGCTTCTCTTTGTATTCCGCTGATGCATCATTGTGTATTTTTTTATTTACGTTTTGCCCAAGCCCAAAGCTTTGGATTTCTGTTGAAAATTCATTGCAGGCATTATTCAGTTTCCATACTAGGTGCGCCTGATGTGCTGCATAAGCCTTTCTGTTGAGGATCCAAGCTAAGAAATTTGCCTTGGACTTCCTACTGCTCAGAGAAATAAAGCAACATAATTCCCTGCTTGCTGCTGTATGGTTAAACCCGCAAGGAAGCTGATAATGTGCTTGAAGGAAGGCTGCAACCAGTCTCTGCCATCAGAAACTGCTTATGAATAAGGAGAAAGAGAGCCTCATTGTTTGAGGGGAGTCCCCCTGTTTCATTACAATATCATTACTGATCTTGCAAACTACATAGACCAGTCTTTAATTGGCCATTGTTGGTAATTGTTTAGGAAGTTTCAATGGTAGCCCAACTCGAGGCAAACTTGGGGCAGCCCCCACCTGCCTCCAGTAATTTCAAGGCTGGGCTCCTTCAGTGCATTCTGCATGGGTTGCTCTTGAAGACCATTTGCACATTTCAGAATGGTTCAAAATGAGTACTGAAACAGCTGCACCAGCTGCCACATTGTTTGTAGACTCTACTCAAGGTACTGGTGTTGACGATGAATGTCTTAGGTTGCTTTTGATCAGATTTCTTAGGTAAAGTCTTGTTCCAAATGAACCAAACCTCCTTGCGCATTGAATAGGGCACCACAGGGCTCTGTAGATGCCCCTCTTGCCTCAGCACATGGGCAAAGCCTTTTCGGCATTGGCACCTCACTAGTAAATGCTTTTTTTTCTTTTGAGAATTGCACTGTTGACACCCTTCTAAGATTCAGAAAACACATGGAAAAGTTCTTTTAAGCCTTCAATATAGAGTTGTGAGGGTGGTTTTTTAAAAATAATAATTACACACACACACACACACAAATCCTAAAGAGCCTGCTGTGTTTTAGAGTGTCATATTACTTTAAGTGTCTGGTGATTTTAATGTGATTGTTTATTATATTTCATGGCTGTTAGCTGCCTTGCAGGTGTAGAAGTGGGTGGAAAAGCTGGTTGTGAAAGTATTAAATAAATCAAAATAATATCTAGCTCATGATGGAATGCTTGAGGAATTTGATCATGACAAATTCTGTTATGAACTGACTTGACCCTGTATCTCCCATGCTTATGTGTGGATTCACTTTCATAGTTTCTGAATGTTCCAGCACAAGTTCTCAGCTCAAAAAACCTTATCAAAACATGTTTATAAATTTAAATACTTAGGTTAGTGTGAATTTTTGAACAGATTAAAAATATTTAGAATCACAGATGAATGTGGAAATGGGATGGAATGGATTTGTGAACAAACAGAAAGTGACATGGACAGCAAATTGACTGGTTTATTCGTCCCTAAATTCATGCAGGTCTCCTGCTCTGCTGATACTTACAGGAAAATTGGTAGTGATTACCAGAGCCTCTTATACATCAACCTTAGCCCTGCAGGTCGAACTATGGAATATCTTGTCTCATTCAAAGACCAGAGTCCTCTGAAGGCTGACAGGACCTTCTCAGGTTCTCCCCTCCCTCCCAGTTGCTGTCCACAGTCCTGAAAGGGTTCCTTAGATGATCCCACAGTTGCATGTTAAGCAGGAAAGCATACAGGGGAATAATCCCCCAAGTCTGGCTGATCAGAGGGCGATGTCCTCAGCTGTAATGGTAAAGAACAGGGTACTAAAGACTCCCACCACACTGAGTGAGGTGATCTGTGAGTCTACCTAATCTGAGTCTTTGGAATGGCATGGGAACCCTGGTGTAAGGGATATGACAGCGAAGCTGATAAACCCATTAATTGTCTGTGTTCCTTGTGTTATGGAGAGGAGAGGTGCCTTATGTAATGTTGTTCTGTTAGTTTCAGAATAAAGAATTCTGGGGAGCCTTGACCTTCACCTGAGGAAGGGTTTTGACTCTGTGGTGGAGCATCTGCCATACACCCCTGGTTCCATCTCCTGGCATCTCTAGATAGGGCTGCAAATGACTCCTGCCTGAAACCCTGGAGAGCTGTGGCCACTCCATGTAGTTAATACTGAGCTAGATGGACCATTTAGCTCAGTATAAGGAGTTCGAAAGCATGTCAAAGTGCAAGTAGATAAATACTCCGGTGGGAAGGTAAACGGCGTTTCCGTGCGCTGCTCTGGTTCGCCAGAAGCGGCTTAGTCATGCTGCCCACATGACCCGGAAGCTGTACGCCGGCTCCCTCAGCCAATAAAGCGAGATGAGTGCCGCAACCCCAGAGTCGGTCACGACTGGTCCTAATGGTCAGGTGTCCCTTTACCTTTACCTAAGGCAGCTTCTTATGTTCCATCTTGGATATGTTCCTGAACATTGTAGGAAGTCCAGAACAAATCTGAGGCATCAAAATTGGGATGGATTTAAATGTGCAAATACTTTCTTTTTGAAGGTTCTGCAGAGCTCTCAATCTTTCCTTCCATTCAAGATTATTGCATCTTACTTTCCTTGTTTCTGTGCCATGCAGATGCTTATTATGGCAGCTTGTTGTTGTTCGCTGTTGTAAATGAATACAAAATTAGGAAGCATATGGCACACTGTTACATTCCCTTAAAAAAAGAAAAAGAAAACCCAATGCAGCAATATTTTTCCAAAATTATTTATGAAGTGCCTGTGGGCATTTCTGTAAAATGGTAAGTAAATACCACTGAATTCGCTGGTTTGACAGTTGTTGTGATGCTCCATACCTTTGACAGTAAAATGAACAATATGGCAGAGTTAACAAAAGACTAATCAGATTTCTGTTTTCTCTTCCCTCCCTGCCCTTACTTTTCCTGCTGCAATCTTTGGTGGACAAAACAATGTATCTTGGGATGGTTTCCACAATGACATTTCGTTGTACGATTTTTCTGTTTCATCAGGTAAAGTGCCTTATTTCTTCTTCTTTTTCCTTGTAAATTCACTTTTTTGAATAATGCTGGTGTACTTGTGAACATAAAACATCTGGCCCGGCTGGCTGTTACCTTAAAATGATAGAAGCTTTGCTACATCATGCTTGTTTGTATGTGAGTGTGCAAATGCACATACTCATTTTCAGCACCCTATAAGCTAGTGTTAAAATGCGTATTATATTTTGGCTGCTGATAAGAAAGGCAATATACATTGGGCGTAAGAGTAATGAATAAGAAAAATAAATTGTAAGGGGGAAAACAGAACAGTAATCTATCATTCTGTTGCATAGAGTCATTAATTCTTTATGCACATTGTGTGTATGTGTGTAAAACAACAAACAGTGGGTCTAAACCCAGTGCACTGATTTTAGTAGGCTTAAGCGTGTTTTAAAACTCTTGGATTGTGGCCAGAGAATGCATTCAAGGCAGACTACATTTGCTTTTGGAGAAAATGGAATCACCTTATATAGTAATAGTGAAGCCATTTTGCTTGTGTAGAACTTTATGTAGCAAAATGGGGGTTTATTAGGAATGTCAGAGGTTTGCAGAAGTACAAAAAATATTTTGGGGGGAATAGCCCAATGAGGTCTTAGAGTCCTCCATGGCTGGCATAAATGCTGGCTCACTTGGGGTACTCTTGATTTAGTAAAGCTATTCTTGAGATGTTATGGGGTATTTTGTGTGTATGTGTTCATGTGCACCCAAACATATGTGTTTAAGTGAATATGTTTGTAGGACAGCTTTTTTGGATGAAGAGCCAGCATTCCAAAAGCCACTCTCTTTCCAGAAACCACTGCAAATGAGATGCAGCCCTACAGTGCATTCTGTAAGCAGGGAATCCATGGCTATTGTGCACTGCTTGAAATGAAAATAATTGTGTGTCTTTGGAAGCAACATAAATCTACGTAAACGGGCTTAATTGCCTTCCTAGACCTCCTAATCAAAGAGACTAGATGAATGTGAACTGACATCTAAAAATCCATAAATTTATTATTTGTTCTTCTTGCTGTGTCCAGGTTTAAATGTCTTGAAATGTATCACTTTCTCTGCCACAGGTAACTTTTTTCACTAACCCCTGCTATACAGTGGAACGTCAGTTGTCGAATGCTTCGGAAGTCAAATGTTTTGGCTTCCGAACGCCGACAACCTGGAAGTGAATGCTTTCGTTTTTGAATGCGCCTCGGAAGTCAAATGGATTTTGCCGACTGGCAATTGCACCGCGGTTGTCGAACATCTCAGAAGTTGAACAGTCTTCCAGATTACGTTCGACAACCGAGGTTCCGCTGTACTTCTTCCCCATCCCAGTTAGCTGCCCCTGTTACCGCTCTTCAGATTAAATTCAGTTTCCTCTTCATGACTGGGATCACTCTTCCCCAGACAGGTTTTCCTGGCACCTACTGGACATGGATGCCTTTTAGGTGCCAAGTGAATACTCTCTTCCCTTCTCTCAACCATTTCTGGATTTCTTTTTGTATCTTGCGTTACAGTTGCTTCTTTGGGCTTTGTGCTGGTGGAAATAGCTTAGCTGCTGTTCCATAGCTGGTTTAAGTGTTGCGTATTATTAGGATTTTATTGATTCACATTGGGCTTTTTGGGTGGGATTCTGTGATTTTTGTTGTTGTGGCGGTGGGGTTAACATGCTGTGAAATGCAAAGTTGGATAAGTGGTATAACACAAACAAACAAACAAACAAACAAATATTCCCACCCCCCACCCTGCCAGAGCTACAGCTCTGTGTCACATAGGGTCTGGATTATAAAAGCTCCAATTTCAAAGTAGATATGGAGTGAACGTTGGAAGGAAGGAGCTTGCTCAAATAGGCCAACTCCATTTAGAATCTCAATCTGACCACTAACCCCTCTGGCTTGTGGGTTTATCTCATGCAAATGTTCTCTCATATTTGGGAAGAGTGACCAGAGGTCAGTCATATGAGTACAAGCTCAGCATGCCAAATGTCCCAGGATCAATCCCCAGCATGTCAAGTGATGTTAAAGTATCTTCTTGTCTTGTAGAGCAAGAAAGAACACAAATCAGAGGCTGCTCTCAGACAGAGTCAATATTGTTTGATTTTATAGATGGTTGAGGTATCTTAGGCTGTTGTTACTATTTTTTCCCAGTGTGGAGCTCCCATTATGAGTGCATTTCTCCCTGCCCCTGCATTCAGGCAAATCTTGAAATTTTTTTTTGGGGGGGGGGTTGTGAGGAGCGAATAATTGTTTTTGCCAGAACTCTGGTTCTCTAAAAGCTTCAGATGAAGAGATATTATAGCAGAAGGCAAGAGGGAGTTGGCCAGCTAGCATTGTTCTCACCAGCTCTGCCTCATCTGCCATTCTGAAACAGCCGTTCTTTGAATAAAGGTCTGCCCAGGGACAATCAGTTTAATTCTTTGCTTTTGGCTGGCAATGTTAGTTTTGAGGTGATGCTCTGAGCAAGATACGTTGCTTGTCTGCATATGGGAGTTTGCTGTTGGCTTTAATGCCTGCAAGCTGCATTGCTTGTCGTTCTGACTCTTGGGAATGAAGTTTTTGCTACATGGAAGACTTTGTATGCTGTATTATTTGTCTCCACCTGGTGGGAGAGAAACAACATTTGGATTTTCCAGTTTGCACAAATTTCAGATAATCATTTCTGCAGGTAAGGAATTCATTGGGATAACGTAACACACATTTCAGTGCAAAGTATCATTTCTAGAAATCTTTAACACATTCATTAGCAGTTTTGAAAACTCTGGCTTGCATTATTTATAGCACTCAATTAATTTTCTTTCTTTTAAATCAATCTATTTCTGAGGAATGGAAATGTCAGAGAAAAATATTCTCTCTCTCCCCCTCCTCTGGTGGCAGAAGCTAGTTGCTGGCTTGTTCCTCCCCTCCCCTCTGGGCTTTCTTTTTGATACTTGCATTTAAGTTTTGTGAAACACATTTCTTTTTGCTGTAGCTTGGGGCTTATCCACACTTAACTTTCCAACATTCTTTCCAGGCACAGTCCGATCACTATTTTTTTTTTTTTGAGCTTTCCCTCCCTGCAACAACCTGTTCTTTACTGCTGATTTGGAGCAAATGGCAATCCACAGGAAACTTGAATTGCTGTTTGTTGCATTTCGGCTTTAAAGAGCAATTTTTCATGGGGAAAGCTCTGGAGTGAAAGAAGAGTGCTGAGGCTCAGAGCTTTAAAGCATGGACCTATGTCTGGAAAGCGGGGCAGAAGGTAAATGTGAATAAGCCCTTGGTGCCAAGGTGACCTGTTTAAAGAGAACCTGTTGCCTAGTGAAAGAAACTTAAGTCAATTAATCATATGAGGTTTATCAGTTAATAATAAATAGTAAAGAGCATACACCTTTTATCTTTAGATGATGCTCCAACAGGTGCCATTTTAGAAGAGGCTTTCCTTATGTGAGAGAAGGGAGGGGAATGCCTCTTCCAAGAGGGTTCACTCTTAATTAACTATTCTGATTAATCAGTGAAATACTGCAGCACTAGAAACTAGACAAAGGAGGGTTAGGAGAGTCTCAATGGGCTTTCTCAGCATATCTGCCAATCTGGCCTTCCAAATAACTGAACAAAGATCACTAGTCCTCTCACAGAAGGAACATGAACATTTCATATGTGGCATATTGATTGTGCGATTGAAGCCAAGTCCAGCATTACCGCTTTGCAAAAGCAAAAGCAAAAATTTGTTCCTGGTCACTTGGAGGCAGTTTTTACTTTTCACCAACAAGAATGACCCGATGGTGTATTCTACTCTATAAGCTCATTCTGCTACATGTAGAGACCTGGCCCAAATATTGCATAATTGGGGCCTTTTTTGCTGGTTGCCCCTTAATTTTAGCAAAAGATTTTTAACAAAGGATATATTTTCAGCTGAACATCATACCTTCTCACTGGTCCAGCTCTCAGACAAGCCCCAAAATGAACTACACTGATTCCCTTCCATAAATGATTGCTACCTGAGAAGGCCCTTTATGGCAAAGAGCTCACAGTGATGGGGCAGAGCACCCATGTCACAGCCTAGGAAAAGGTGGCTGAGTTGGATAGTGGGGCAGAGACTATTACTGTAGTTATGCATTTTACTTAACACTGTGAGAGAGAAGGCATTTGCCTGTGTCTCAGCTAAGGTTGTGGTAATAACGTATATATGTGTGGGTGGCTTTCTTTAGGATCGGGCTATTTGGGGCAGCAGATGGGAAGCCTTTGGGATTGGATAGCCCCCTAGATCCTAGCTGCTTTTCATTACCTTACTGTCTTTCCCTAGAGGTGGGGTTTTTTTTGGGGTGGTGGTGGTGGTGTCTCAGCTTGCAAGATGAAATGAGGTTTTGTCATCTGGCAGCTAGACCTGCTCCCCTTCAGTGTATTGTGTGTCCTTGTCGGAATAATAGAAAATCAAGTCTTATTTTGGTTCGAATTTGATGCAGTATTGATTTCCCCTTGTTAGGCAAGCTGTAAATCAGGACATTGAATTCCTTAATCTCTTTTCACAGAATGAATCTCCAGTCAAAAGGTTATTCTCTTTTTTTGACATTTATTATCATTAACATGGTTAAGGTGCTGGTGATTCGGTTCTTGCAATGCTGCCTTCTCCTTGTTATTTTGTGGTTTTAAAAATTCAACTCCTAAACCAAGAAGCCATGAAATGCAACCTTATTAGCACAGAAAGCTGCCTTTCACTGAGTCATACCATTGGCGCATCTAGCTTAGTATCAGCTACACCAGGATGGGGAAACTGCTCTGGGACATTGATTCTTGGGGTCCCCTTCCACTCCTTGATTGTTCAGCAGGAAGCAGTTAAGAGGAACAAATGCTTTGATGTAGTGCAAAGTTTGCAATTACAGCACCTTCCTGTGCACAGAGATCTGCTCTAAGACAATCAAAGCAGAATGTAAAATGTCCCAGCAAAGAGGTGGACTTGCATTCTTTGCAAATATTCAGAAAGCGTCCATTTTGCAATTGTATGCATGCATTTTTCAGGATGCAATTGCATGTTGAAGTTTGAGGCTTTGAATAACATAAGGCAGGGCTTACATAGTTTAGCTGTACATTGACCTTACTTGCAATCTTCTGGGATTACTGAGTTCTTTATTTGCTTTTTTTTGCAGTCAGAACACATAAAAGGAGGTGAAGAACTTCTTTTTACAATTTTGTAAAAAAAATGTATGGATAAAATGGAAGGTACGCGGGTGGCGCTGTGGGTTAAACCACAGAGACTAGGACTTGCCGATCAGAAGGTCGGCAGTTCGAATCCCTGCGACGGGGTGAGCTCCTGTTGCTCGGTCCCTGCTCCAGCCAACCTAGCAGTTTGAAAGCACCTCAAAAGTGCAAGTAGATAAATAGGTACCGCTCTGGCGGGAAGGTAAACGGTGTTTCTGTGTGCTGCTTTGGTTCGCCAGAAGCGGCTTAGTCATGCTGGCCACATGACCTGGAAGCTGTACGCCGGCTCCCTCAGCCAATAAAGCGAGATGAGCGCCGCAACCCCAGAGTCGGCCACGACTGGACCTAATGGTCAGGGGTCTCTTTACCTTTACCTTAAAAATTATACTAAGAATTAGATATATGTCTCTGTTTCCATAAGAAGTAGCATGATGTGGGTCTGACTCTGCCCACTGGAATGTAGTCCCCGACAGCTTTCTACTTGAGTAATGTGGCCCTCACTGCAGTGGACCTTTAGTATTTCAGACATCAGACATTTCCAGCCCTGCCTGAAGACAACAGGGATTGAACTCTGGATGTTTGAAGCAAAGCATGTGTGTTATCATTATGCCCTTGACATTTAAAGAATTATGGTCTGGAATTCCATTAAATG
Source organism: Podarcis raffonei (assembly GCF_027172205.1). Lineage (NCBI taxonomy): Eukaryota > Metazoa > Chordata > Lepidosauria > Squamata > Lacertidae > Podarcis > Podarcis raffonei. The sequence goes on from NC_070616.1 coordinate 26,215,793, forward strand.
TTGGTCAAATTGCTTTGCACTATATATGCTGATTTTTAGTTACTGCCGTACTTGGAGACCAGTTTACCTCCATTTTGAAAATAAATATGCTTGAGTTCCAATCCTTGAAAGCCAAAAGCCAAAGCAAGCCATGTTTATTTTCAAAAAGCATCAGAAAAAGAAGTCATGCTGGATTGGACTAAAAGTTCCTCTGGTTTGGCATTTTGCTGTGAATTCTGAATAGATTTTAATGTGGGGGGTAAGCAATAGCTAGGAAGGGGCTGCTGCCTTCATGCTCTCTTCATAGGCTTTCCAGAGGCATCTTTTTGGCCACTATAGGAAGCCTGTTGATGGAATAGTAGGTGCTATGGACATTACGGTGTGCTAGAACCTCCAATCCTGGCAGCAGTAGAGAATAATCGTCCTTTGAGTTGGCCAAAGTGTGACATATTTTTCAAGGACCTGCTTCCCATGCACTTCTGATTTTAGGATTACAATGTAAATATTGTGTTGGTAGTTTTCTTTTGAACTGACAATTTGGAATATTCATAGATGTTCCGCAGTGCTTCAATGACTATTCCAATGATTATCATACATCTCATTTAGGTTATACTGAAGTTAGAGATCTGGTAGACAGTAGCTTTGGATGTTACAAAGTGCATTCAACTCAGTTGTCAAATTCAACTTATTTTAGGGTAAAGTTGGTGAAACCATTATTTATCTACAAATCTACATGGTCTGTCCTATAATGTTATATTATCGTTTGCCTCTGACATAGTAAGACTCAGAAAAACATTCAGTATTGGATTTCACATTGCAAATAGATTGACAGTTACAGCAAATGAGAAGAATCTAAAGAAAACAGCTCCTTTTATTTTGGCTGATGCCATAATTTCCATAGATGTCCCAGATAATAGAAGAAATACATTTTCAAGGAATACTGCTAATAAGAATGAAGATTTGTCAAGCCCAAAATTTACCAGTATGGTGCTCTCTGGATCATTTGGACCACAACTCATAGTCCAAAACATCTGGAGGGCACCAGGTTGGTGAAGGCTGATTGAATGGATTGAAAGTCAATTCTTACTTCCACAGAAAACCCAACCCAACTCTTTGGGACATCATTGCTTCTTCCTCTTAGTGTGTAGTGTGGTACTTTTAAAACTGAAATGCCACACGCTCCCAGCATTTGTAAGGTGAATTGTGCATATGTAACCTGGCAGACATCTGGATTGTATTACCTCATGTGTCCTATCTCTGCCTGCACAGGCGATTGTAGCCTTAATCCCTTCTGGTGCTTCAACATTACAGTGCATTTTCAAAACATCAAATAGTGTGGAATCCATAATCTACTTCCCCTTATCTCAATTTGTAAACCTTTAAAGTACTTGGAATTTAAACTGTGCAATGATTTTTGATTTTCAGTAGTTCAAACGCCAACTAAACCCAAAGCGAATATCAAAATAAATCCTGCACAGGATTTCAGCTGACAGAAATGGAAAGCTGAAGAAGAGAGGATGGACCTTGGTCTGACCAGCAAGACTATTCCTTTATTCTTAAACCCCACGGCAGACAAATATATCCCAGGGCAGTGGTTCCCAATTAGCTAAGTACTGCGGACCCCCCATTTTTCATAAGTCAAGCCATGGGCCCCCTACTTTTGAAAATGTTGCTCTCTCTGTGGTACTTTCTGTTTTGGGAATGGTGCCACCATACCCTCCAACATGTTCCAGCACAAAAACAGGATGCATGTTTTCTGGGCTGTGCTCCTACACATGGTACCAAAAAACGGGGCGTCCTGGACAGTTGACAGGTATGTTCTGCGGACCACCTGGGTTTCATGGACCACCAACTGGGAACCACTGCTCTAGGGTAAACCACATGTTTCTCTTATGCATTGGAGGATTGTATGAAGGAGGGAGGGCAGGGCTATGCTGACCAACCCCATCCTGGTGCCACATGCCACAGCTAGTCCCTCCCCATGGTGTGCATGGATACGGGGGTTCCAGGGTGCACACAAGCCTTCATTCATATAGTTGTAAGTTTTAAGTCTGCCCTCCTACAGCTGCTTTGCCTGATAGATGCTACAATCTCTTTTTTTCTGCTGTAGTGCAGAAATCTGAGTGCAACAGATGAGGAGATCAATGTGTTCTGGTCCTTCTTAACGTATCCAGGGCGACTACATTCACTTCATTATTCATACACATGCATAACAGTTTGACAGCACAGAAGGTTCCAGGTTCAATCCCTTCCATTCTCAGTTTAAAAACATACAGTTCAGGTGGAAAGGATGAGAGCTTGGAGCTGGTGTCCGTGTTAGTAGGCAGCACTGCCATAAATGGCCCAGTGTTCTGACTCTGTATAAGACAGTTTCATAAAGCTTCTTATACTTTTTCTAGTAGATCTGAAGATATGTGAAGCAGCAACCATCAGTTGCTTCATATGACTTTTAAAGACACATCTTTCTGCCCAGGCCTTACCTGACTCATATAAATCAAACCTTGTTTTCAGTTTGTTTTAATTTACTGAATTTCTATTTTTATCTGCTTTTATAATATTGTTTTACTGGTTTTATATTGCATTTTTGTTTTAATCGTATTGTTAGTTTTTTCTATGTTGCAGGTTTAAAAATACTAAGCCATTTATAAATGCTTTAAAACCAACCTACCAACCATCAAGGGTGATTGCTGTTCCTTTTGTTATTCCCTGGAGGTACAGTATACTGCCCCTGAACAGGGAGGTTCCATTTTTCTCTCATTCTAACAGTTGTCCTGTAGAACTTGCTGCCTCACTGTCTGTCGCCCCCAGCCCTCTCTGCTTTCTAAGTTGCGGCGCTCTCAATTTCTTTATTATGTAATGTGCATTCCCATGCCTTTTAATTGGTAGCCATCTGCAAGCACTGTGTAGCAAAATCTATTTTTGCATCTGGGTGAATTTCTCTTCCCTGCCAGAATGCAGCTCACTGAGCAGCTGGTTCCACATGTTCATAAATGCCGTGTGACTTTAATACAGGCACATTTGATTTTTATTGACAGCCCGTCAGGCTCGCGCCAGTGCACTGAGGCTCTTTGCTGACACGAGGCAAGCAGCAGCCAGCCAGAGAGGGGCCCTATTAGCGTGGCGAGTGCAGAAATCTCCAGGCAGGCTGCGTTCCTTCAGAGGCCGGCTGTTCTCATCCTCCTCTCTGCCATTGCCCCAAAGAATTTTGCTGTCTTCCTAAACCAGTATCAAATGACATAGCAAAGACTTTCTAAAGCTAAGGATTAAAACAGTTGCATCCTCCTTGTAACCTTTCCTTCTGCTGGCTCTCTTCTTCCAGTCATTGTGGAATTATGATGCCAAATATTGTATTTCTTTGCCATTGCTGTAGTCACTTCCCTGTTGAAGTCTCTGTGTTAGATATCTGGCATTAAGTTCTGTCCTTTAAAGTTTAGAGAATGCGTTGTTCCACCTCTGATATGGGTCTGTTTGCTTGGCCATTTCTGCTGGTCCATTTGTCCCACCCCCTAAATATAAAACACAGCTTCTTCCATGTAGCTTTATATAAAGGTAAAGGGACTCCTGACCATTAGGTCCAGTCGTGGCCGACTCTGGGGTTGCGGCACTCATCTTGCTTCATTGGCCGAGGGAGCCAGCGTACAGCTACCGGGTCATGTGCAAGCATGACTAAGCGGCTTCTGGCGAACCAGAGCATCGCATGGATACGCCGTTTACCTTCCCACCGGAGCGGTATCTATTTATCTACTTGCACTGATGTGCTTTCGAACTGCTAGGTTGGCAGGAGCAGGGATCGAGCAACGGGAGCTCACCCCGTCACGAGGATTCGAACCGCCGACCTTCTGATCGGCAAGTCCTAGGCTCTGTGGTTTAACCCACAGCGCCACCCACGTCCCTGTAGCTGTATGTAGAATGTTGTAATTTCAGTCCTCATTATCTCCAGGTAGGGTTAGGAAAATCCCTTTACTGAGATCCTGGGAAGCCACTGCTAGTCAGTGCAGGCAGTGTTATGATTACGACTTTTTAATTTATATACCACTTCATATATTAAAAATATATATCCAAGCAGCGTACACAAAACTGAAGCAACAACAGACAACTTAAACAAAAATATTGCAAAAATACACAATTAGGTACATATAAAAATGGTACATTAATACAAAGTTACCAGTATATATAAATGATAAATCAATATCATTTCATTTTCCTTCTGACATGCCCTCCCTCTCAGCCTCCGGGTTCTCACTTAGAGTCCAAGCAAAATCTCAGCTCCCCCATGAAAGTCTCACAGCAAGAAGAGATCCTGGAAACAGTGGACATCAATCACCCTAGACTCTCACTCTAGACTTGCTTTTCATGGGCCGCCCCAAGGTGGATGGGACGTCCTTAGGCTGCCCACAGCTGTGTCCCATTCAGCCACACTCTTTATACTCTGTTCCAGGTGCAGCAGTTTTTTTGAGTTTCCCAGGGGGGTCAATAGGAGGGGAAAGCTCCCCCCCTCCACTCACAGCTCTTTCTTCACCCTCTGTCCTCTCCTCCTCCAGTTGAATTAGTCAACAAATAGTCTGACTTGTTATCCAGCTGTGTGTGCCAGGCATATGTTCTGTTCTTTGGCATCCTACCCATTAAAGTGTGCAATGAAGTGCATGCTTGCCCATCAGAATAATCTCTGCCTTTGTTCATGGAATATATTGCTCTGTTGCTGTGCTCACCGCCACTCTCCCTCCACATCGTCCTCTCTCCATCTGTACTGATTCCCTTGACATATCCTCCTGACTCCTTTTCTCTGTTGGTGAATAAAAAATGTGTGTGTAAGGGGATGGGCGGGCACTGGTGTGTGTTACTAGCAGGGATGGAAGAGAATTTGATTTGTCCATATTTTTACACGAGCTGCCCTAATTTGCAGCTCCTGGGTTAATTATACGGATTGGAACATAATTAACCTTCAGATCTGGCAATGCTCCACATGTTTTTGGCTCAAGAAACGTACCAAAATGTGCAGAACAGTGTATTTTAGAATGAAGTACATTCAGAAATGTGCACGCTGGGATAAAATAAATAATTAACTTTGTATTTAAATAAGAATTTTAGTACAATATTTTTTAGACAATAACCTACAGATTAATGTGGAAGGACAGAAATGATTTATAAATAAACATATGTGATAGTGACACGGGCCCAAAATAGATTGAACTGTTCATCCTTAGTTGCTGGTTCTCTTTCGTTAATGTATTCCATTGTTACAAAGGCAAGCTTTCATTGGAAGTATCTCTCTCAAGAGCGCCTGTGCTTGCCTCACTATTTATGCACTTAAAGTCACTTAGCAGCAACAACTTTCCTTGCCTGAGGCACTAATAGTATTACATTGTCAACTGTTGCCAGTTACCCAGGAAAATGAATGAGTAATAAAGAGAGCTGGGTGAGTGCGGTTTGGGTAGGACTGATAATGTGTGAATTGTAAGTTGCAGTATTTCCAAAAGTAAAAAACCAGGACACCCTGGGTTGTTTTTTTTTGGGCTGGGGGGCGGGGACTACTGAAATTGTTGAGCTGGAAAATCAGGACACATGGCAGCCTTTCTCTCCTCACTTTCTGGTTTGTTTCTGTATTCTGTATTAATAAAAAATTGATATCCCACATCAGGCCAGCATATTGAAACTCTTATCAGAAATCTATGAACAGTGGAAAAAAGCCAGACTGAAACAGAGCAGCAACAGCATTAAGAAATCAACCAAACATCAAGCTAGAAAAGAGCTACAGTGCATCACTAAACAGTATGTTGTTACCTGACACCTAATATTACAAAGAGAAGAGGAAGTCAGGCAAATCTTCTAGGTCATAGCTGGGAGCCACTACCAAGAAGGTAATAAACGAGGGGTGAGCAGTGAGGTTGCCAAGTTGATTGATGGTTCTGACTTCTTTGGGGTGATTAAAATGAAAAATAAAAGGATTGTGAAGATCTCCAAAAGTACACCTCCAAACTTAGGGAATATGTGGGCAAGTGGAAAATGAAATTCAATGTACATAAGTATAAATATATGCATGTCAGTGTATACATTCATCTGCAAGTTCTGTTTTGGCTTGTGAGAAAATGTATGTGAAAATTAACCTAAATTATATATGTCATATAGGGACTTGGGTGGCACTGTGGGTTAAACCACAGAGCCTAGGACTTGCTGATGAGAAGGTCGGCGGTTCGAATCCCTGCAGCGGGGTGAGCTCCCGGTTCTTGGGCCCTGCTCCTGCCAACCTAGCAGTTCAAAAGCACGTCAAAGTGCAAGTAGATAAATAGGTACTGCTCTGGCGGGAAGGTAAACGGCATTTGCGTGCGCTGCTCTGGCTCGCCAGAAGCGGCTTAGTCATGCAGGCCACATGACCTGGAAGCTGTACACCAGCTCCCTCGGCCAATAAAGTGAGATGAGCGCTGCAACCCTAGAGTCGGCCACGACTGGACCTAATGATCAGGGGTCCTTTATATATGTCATATAAATGCCAAAAATTACATAAGTTGATGGTCATGACATTCCCACCCCCCAAGTGTGCTCTTCCTTCTCATATCTGTTTATTGTAGGCCTGCAGACTTCTGCCTATAAATGCATAACTGCACATAAATAAGATTAGTGACAGGTGCTAATGGGTTTCCTGGAGTTTGTGATTCATGTCCGTTTGGGAAATTGCGTTGTGCTCTTCTTGTGGAGGGTGGCAGGATATCTTGGATGGGCAATTTACTGCCCCAATACTGGAATATCTCCTGCTGCTGATGTGACATTCTATTGATGTCCCCGAATTAATTTCCCCCTCTACCAACACGATGACTCTTTGATTCTGCTCTGCATGGCTAATCCAATAATGAAGCTCTTATTTGCAGTTCTACTGCAAAATTCACCTGTTCTTAATTCCACACCTATCTCATGATTCATACTATTTATTGCACTTTATGCTCCCTTGCTTTGATTAATTTGGTACTTAGCTTATCATAAGAAAGCTAAAGAATGAAATGCTGATCGTTACTCAGGGATGAAAAGGACATCACAGTATGCTTTAGACTTTCATCAGTGAAATACGCTCTCCTAACACATCAAAAATTGGGACAATGAAAGATATGAAATTACTGAGCTTGTATGTTTGTTAACAACATGTATAAATTAAAGAGCCCAGAAAGAACGAGATGGTGCATGGTGTCCTTTTTCACATCCGGAGGACAACCACCTAATTATGGAGATAAGAGCGCTGAATGCGGATGCTGCTGATGGATTCTGCAATGGGGGCATCTCACTTTAGCTCACTGGCTTATCTGATGAAAAGGGAGACTCAAGACAGATTGAAAGACACCCGTAATTAATTTATTTCTCTCTGTCAGGGGTGTTTTATCTTGCAAACAGAATTAGCATATTGATTTTGATTCATTGCTCTACACGAATCCTTTTGTAAATAAACAAAATATTGTGCATCACTTTCATCTGCAGTAGGGCTGGGCAATATCAGCTTTTCAACACTGTGGTATACCACCAGCCAAATATCACGGTCTGGCGATATACTGCGATGTTGAAAAAACAAGCTGCGATGGCCTCAGCCTGCGAGGCGCTGCGTGAAATTGCCTCAGTTCTCAGAGCTGGAGCTGAGGCGGTTTCACCCCAGCACCTAGCGGGCTGGGTCAAGGCAGCTTGTTGGTAAGGACGAGCGAGGAGGCCAGGGTGAATCCTTGATGCGGCTCTGCCAGGGATGGGGAGGGCTCCCGATCCCCTGCAATCACTGCCACCATATGTAGTGAGGCCCACTAGCGTTGGCTGCCAGGGAATTAGACAGATTCATGAGATGTGATGGCTAATGGAACCTACATACAGTGGTACCTCGGGTTACATACACTTCAGGTTACAGATGCTTCAGGTTACAGACTCCGCTAACCCAGAAATATTACCTTGGGTTAAGAACTTTGTTTCAGGATGAGAACAGAAATCATGCTCCGGCGGCGTGGCAGCAGCGGGAGGCCCCATTAGCTAAAGTGGTGCTTCAGGTTAAGAACAGTTTCAGGTTAAGAACTGACCTCCAGAACGAATTAAGTTCTTAACCCGAGGTACCACTGTATTCAGAGTCTGTTACAATGCTGTTTTTGGATGAAACAGTTGAAGAGGACTGGTGTCTTCATGCTCAGCTTGTGGGCTTCCTGGAAATAGGATGCCAAGGTAGATGGACCTTTGACCTGAAACGAGAGCTGTTCTTTTGTTCTTAGGGCAAAGAGGGATTCTCCAACTCAGCTAGGTTTTTTCCACATGGACTAGTGCTTTTTTCAATACAGACTGAAAACTACCAGTTGCCTACTTGTATATATGAGCCTTCGTATACCCATGGACTGATACTCTTATGTTGTGAAATGTCCATCAGTATTCTAACTGTTCAGTGGGCAGCTGCAGTCAACAGTGCTGCTTCTGTTAGGGAAATGAGTGATCACTTTGATCAAAGCCTCATACTAGGACAGGAGGGTGATTGTGCTGCTGTCAGGGAAACAGGGCAGAACTATTTTAGGAGTTAGGGAGTTGTTGGCTAAGGAGTCTATGAGATAGCCTGATACACAAGGTCTTGGTAGCAGTGGATGCCCTGAATGTCCAATGTTTATTATTTATTAAATTTGTAAGCTGCCCTTTGTGCGGTTCACAGCATAAAAATGCAAAATAAGAAGACAAAACACATAATAAAACAAAAGCCAGAACAAACCATTTTAAACCCCCCCCCCCATTTAAAAGGCTGTAGAATGTAAATCAGCCAAAGGCCTGGTTATAAAGAAATGTTTTTGCCTGGTGCCTAAAGATATGTAATGAAGGCCCACCTGGGGAGAACATTTCACAAACAGAGAGTCATCTTAGCCTCACCTTGTAATTCAAATTACACAGCCAGATGTTTGCCTAAAGAAGTTTGGTTATAATTTTGAATCTTCAGGCTCCAGGAAGAATGCTTGGGGCTCTGAAAGAACCTCTGACAATAGCACAGAACATGACAGGAGGTTAGAAAAACTTTCCACTCTTCCAGATTCTCATCCCGGCAACTGATTTTCTGGTCAGCTGTCTGACCAAAATAATTCGTTTTATGCTAATGCAATGCCGTTGGAAGAGGTGCTCACAATCATCCCTGCAGTTTGCTTATTGGGGCGGGGTGGGGGTAGGGGGAGAGAACTACCACACAACCCATCAAATCATGCAGTAGATTAGATTCAGCAGTGGAAGGATTCCCTACTTGAGTAAATCTAACATGAGAAATTATTCCATTGTGGTTTTTTGCCATTTGGCTAGGCAATTTCTTTCATTTCTGCACAATTTTTTAGGGTCTGCAAGACCTTTCTTGTTTTTATCCTAGAACAAATTTACATTTGGGTTAATGTAACACAGTGGTTTTAGGATGACTGCTTCACTGGGGGAAATTGGTACTTACTTCTTCTTTTTAGGGGGTGTCAGTTGTGTCCTTTGGATTTTAGCCATAAGAAACTATTGGTGAAGTGTGCCACAAGTTTTAGTAGCTGAATGGGAAGACATCAAGATATGGATTGTAAAAGAAGTTTTTTGTTTTTTTAAAATCTTCTAAACTAAGCACCGTTTATTTTTAGCTTCTGCCACTTTGTGCCTTCCTCAGCAGGATCAGAAAGCAATTTAATCACAGTTATTAACCCTAATAAATGCTTTGCAGAGCAATTGGAGAGAGGAACTATTCTCATCATCAACTTTTCCTCCTCCCTCTTTGAAAAATGAGGCCATTAACTTGCTGTTGTATATATTGGGAGCAGCATCAGAACAGTATCCTTTCCCGGCCATTCACGACTAGATAGTTGTTGAAATTCATTGAGTTTCTGAAATCTACCTGTAGATTTCAATCACCCTGGTGATTGGCATGGGAATGTGTGTGGCTGAGACCTTGGAACCCTCTTCAGATAGAGAAGGGAAAAGGGTGGGGTGTGTGATATTGGCTCCCATGATTGTCAGAATGTAGAGACCCTAGGCTTGATATAGAGATGCTAAGGATGCCCGGCCTTCTGGCCTTCCTTGGTTAACACAGCAGAGTCTCCTGGATTGGCTGGGGAAACCCAGCCAGATGGGCGGAGTATAAATAATAATTATTATTATTATCCTGGATTCCAACCTCTGCCGCAAGCCTGGTTTTCCTGCTTCAATTTCAGCATTGGGCAGTTAGGGAGTTAGAGACTTGCAGTCCATCTTGCTGAAACCCTTAAGGGGCGCAGTGGATATTTGTAATGAACAGGAATAATTTTGTGTTGCTGTTCCCCACACGAGGAAGTAGTACATACTTTCCAACCACTTAAGAATGCGGCCCTCCAGAGGGACTACAATTCCCACCCATCAACTCTGACCATTGGCCACTATTGCAGACGCTGGTGCAAACAGCAGTCTAGCAGCATCTTGGTGGCCACCTCTGAGTTAGATCTTTGCAGCCAGACCATTCTGAAGTCTAAACAATAGAACAATCACATTCTTAAGTGCTTGATTTCTTCCAGCTGGAAGTTGGCAGGTGCTAGTGTGGAAAATGACATCATTCAGGAGAACTGAGCTATAGCCCCATTCAGACTTTCTCCATGTTTACACTGAATGCGTGGAGAAGTTGGGACAGGCAGTGTTCGTGCTGGCTTTGCCCCAATCTCAATGCATGGAGCCAAATTTATGAAAAGGAGCTGCATGCAATTGGAAAGTTTTAGTCCTGCTTCCTCCTCTAAATGTTGGCTTTTCTGAGTACCCTTTATTGCTGTGCATGGTTATAGACACTTACACCTTCACGGAGAATAAATCTCTGATAGTCAGAGACAGAGTGGCACAATTACAGATGTTGGGATGGGTGGAGGTTAAAATAGGCTGTTGCCTACATGTCTTGCTTTGCGGCTTCCTGGAAACATATGTCTGGACACTGGGAACTGGGATACTGCATTAGATGAACCTTTGATCTGATCCAGCAGGATTCCTCCTACGTTTCTGAGGTAGCATAAGCACAAGTCATTCTGAACTTAGGCACAGGTGCGCCCATAGCTTCAGCTTGGCCCTGGCAGAATCCTGACTAGCCTCTGCTATTCTCTCTACAGCTGTGATTGTGCTATATTGAGATGAACTGGTCTGTGATGCAAGGTAATGAAAGAAAGAAAAACAGGCAGGTGGGGTTTGAGATAACTCATCTTCGGTGTCAGGCACAGAACACAGTGATTACTTTGTGCCTTGTACACCTGCATGGGTGTTCCTGGCAAGTAACCTGAGGAGGTGGATTGCATTCTGCGTATGGAATATATAATAGACCACCATATAAGCCAGGGAAGGGGGCAAATTCCAGGCCTCTATCCACATGCCCTCCCCAAACTATAGCCTGCACCGCCACTTTGGCACTATCCTCAAATTCTTCTGTCTGGATACAGTGCAGCCTTGAACTGGGATAATATCTCCTGCATGCCTGGATGGAGGTATGTAAATATAAAAACCACTCACTTTTCCGTGGCTGGAATGCAGTTTTCTGTACAAAGATAAGAGTCACATCTGTTGCTGTACTCACTTTTTCCTCTGGTCCCACACACCAGCAGCCCCCAGAAAGCTTTTTAGGAGGTAATGCAGCTGCCAGGCTGGAAAAAAAAATCTCCACCTATCATACAAACAACCTGTTTGATGTCTGAAAGTTCTTGGACAATTACATTATAATTTTTTTTGGGGGGGTGGTCAAGGACAATAAATTATTTCATCAACAGTTACTATTTCAATTGTGATGTTTTGAGCAATTAAGGCTCAGAAGAAAATACTTTGAAAAATGAAAAACGCTTTATATAACAGAATTTCAGTCCAAAGGATAGGGCTTATGTTGATGATAAGCCAAAACCTACAAAATGCATAATGAATGAATATTGATGATTATGAGATCCAGTTAATTTAAGCAGACCAATAAGATTTCCTGTCACATTGTAGACTTTCTTGGAATTGTTTGTGCCTGAGGTTTATTGGTGTGATGCCAGCTTAAGTATTTCTTGATTTCACTCCAACTAAAGACAGTGAAACTGTCCTAAGTCATATTTTTTTAGTTGGAAGGGTGGGAAGTGGCCTTCATTGCAACTTGTGGTGAATGCCAGATCAGGAAATCTACACAGGTGGTTACCTGCGTGGGAGGGCATTGGGCTGAAAATGGTGGAGCCTTAAGGGGGCTGGTACCCCTTTTCCTGGTTTAGAGCTTGGGAGGGAGGGAGGGTTGGAGTCTCAAACTTGTTGGCTGTTCTCCACCCCCACATCAACTCCACCGAAGAATAATAATCAGTTGAAGTAAAATTCATCTGTCATCTTTTATGGATGGGCTCCTCGTAACCTGCTATCAGCTTGGTATTTTTCATCAGCGGGCGGCAAGGTTGCTGATTGATCTGGTTGCGAGCCAGAGAATGCTTTGAAAGAGAACATTTTTATATAAAAGCATTTAAATAAACCATTTTGGGGGAGTGAAGTAGTGATATTACGTGAGGGTGTCATGGGTGGAAAATAGCACATTGTTGAAATAAACATTGAACAAAGTGAGATCATGTTCTCTGGAATGTACATTGCCAAGGTCAAGTAAAAATAGTTTCAACGTATTCTGCTGTTCGGCAAGCTGCTGTTCTGCTCAGCGGTCCTGTAGAAAGCAACCCTGTCTCCTGTACGCATCTTGCAAGACTCAAAATGGGGCAAGGCTTGAAACACCATTGTCCTTCCTGTTTCTAGATGGTCTCCAGCCCACTGAGGCATCAGCCGACTTGGGGGCTAGATTGCAGGAGATCCTTTACTGGACAGTTCATACTTAAAGTACTCAGTACTTCTATGCTCTTTCACTTTCTGTGTTGGAGTGAAGTCAGTGCTAGCTGCTGACAGAGTAAATAGGCCTTACCTGTGCTGAGGCTGAAGTTATTAAAGTTGCAAGCTTCATCAACATGTTTGGTGAAACCACAAAGAGCTGAAGAGATGTTTGCAAGGTCATCATACAAGTGCAGCTGTGAGAAGAGAAGACATGTTCTCTCTGTTTGAGATTAATCCCTACTGGATTCCTGGCAATCCACCTTCTCTTCTGCCACAGGGCCATATGGCTGATGCAAGCCAGGTAGATTGATGAAGATGAAGATGAAGATGCAGTGCGAGTTTGAATTTTTGCACAGATGTTGCTAGGCCCCAGTAGGATTGTGGGTATTGCAGTTGGTAAGACTTACAGAGTCCTCTATGGCCAAACCTGCTCCACCACAGTTAAGTGAAATTCCAAGAGGGAGTCTAAGTAGCTTTTTCAGGGTTCCACCAGAAAGATAAGGCAGAGCCATTTTTCTTCATTCATGCATATGCCACACTCGCCCATTAAGCAGGTCTTTCCCTCTAATTTTTGCAACATGATCAGATTATCTGAAACATAACCCCCTCCTCCAGCATATCTCTATTCTGCATCTCCCCAGTATGGCTTATTTCCAATATCTCAGAGTGTGGGTCATGAGTAGGAATGGACAGATTAGACTGTTTCCATTTCTTGTTACTTTTACGTATGCTCAATCATAAGTCCCTTCTGTCCCATTTTCTGCAGATTTTTTTTTTAAGTTTGGAGGAGTGAAAATCACGTTTAAACGGTACTCATTTATAGACATTGTCCCCACAAAATTTGCATTTTTGTGTAAAATTCTCATTTTTGTATGCATTTTTGAATCAAAAGTGCATCACAAAATCCACAGAAGTGGGAAGTTCAATTTGTAAAATACGTTTACAGCTGTGTATAAATCTGGAAACTGCAAATTAAAATGCTTTGCTTTAAAACATAGTCCAATGAAATTTTATTTCATCCCTAGTCATGATAGTACTTGAGATCTCTTCAGCTGGAAGGAGAGGCTGGGGATTTAATTTCTGCATTCAGAACATATGCTTTATCCAGTGAGCTGTTGGCCCTCACTGAAGTCTTTGCTTTCTGACTCAGGGGATAGAAGCAGCAGCAGACTGCTTCTAAACAGAGCCGGTTGTTGCCCCTTAGGAAAAAAAAAAGTTTTCCAATTCTCATCTTCCCATGCTTTTATCATGCTTTTACCATAAAAATGGTGTGGTCTTGAGATTCTGGTACCTTTTCAATGTCTGTTTAAAATTCTGGGCCAAGCAATTTCCTCAAACCACTCTTCATTTTGTAGCCTCTCTGCTGAAAGAGCAGTTCCCTCTTGATTTTAATAATCCATAAGTGGGCTCTTCCTTTGGTAGCTTTTGAGATACAGAAAAGCTTAAACATTTTCTTCCCCTGTCTCTCTCTTTTCCTTTCCTTTGGTACTTGATTCTTAAGCTTTGAATTTTGGATAAACAGCTCATGTAGTGATAGCGAGAAGAATTTCTTCCACCTGTCTCCACTGCAGCCCCTTGTGTTATTACGCCATTTCCCTTGCAATACTGTAATAATATCAATTTGCTATTGTAATTAATAGATTTTTTTCTTTTTTTAAAAAAGGGTTTAAATGCCCTTTCTTGCCTAGTTGAAGAATTAGGCTAATTCTGCTTTGATACCATTCGGTGCTCCAGTAAGGGCATTAAGATCTCAGAAGTACATCAACATTTTGCATCCATATCTAAGATATTTTGGTGAAATGGATGAAGGAGATGTATTGATTCAGGACTGAGGTGAACTGGTGGGAATGTGTGTCATTACCTTTAAATTAAGCAGGACTAACAGCTAAGCTTAGGACTTGTAGCTTGTGAGTGAGGCTCTTTATATCAGAGTGAATCAAGAGAGCTCTACATTGATTGTTGTATTGTACTATTCTTGAGGATCCTCGGAAGTGTGAAAGCACTGCATTTGGGCTATGGAATGTGAATTTACAGGCACGTTACACACATCTATACGTAATAACTTAGCCAGTAGAGCTTGAGATTCTTAATCTCAGGGTTGAGGGTTCGAGCCCCATGTTGGACAAGAATATTCCTGCATTGCAGGGGGTTGGACTAAATGACCCTTGTGGAGCTTTCCAACTCTACAATTCTGTAATTCTAATAAGTCAATGCATCACATTTGTTGCATGCATTTTTCTTCTTTGATGCAGCCTTGTAGTCTTTAAGCGCACTGAAATCATCAGCACTTGCCACTTTTCCAAAAAATTGTGTCCAGAGTTGCTCACAAAGTATAAAACGTGGGGCTGCCCTTGAAGACAGCTCAGAAACTTCAACTGGTTCAAAATAATGAGGCCTGATTCCTAGGTGAAGTGTCATTTGCAACTGAAACAAACCCTGTTCTTTAATAGCTGCACTGATTGCCACGTTTTATTTTTACATCATTTAAACAACTTAGGTCCCAAATATGTGAGAGACCGCTTCCTTTCCTATAGACGTTCATGAGTGTTAAGATCAGCAGAGGAGACCCTCTTGCTAATTTCACCACCCTCAGAGGTGTGGGGAATTAAAAAAAAACCTTTCTGATTTTTTTCTAATAGGTTTTAGTTGTTTTTATATTTGTTTTTATAATTGTATCATATTGCCATAATCTGTTTATGGTAAAGGGTGCATAAGAAAACTTCTAACTCAATTAAGTGAATAATAAGTATAACAATTCAATTACCAAATCATGGACATTTGCCTGATATCACTCTTGCACTTGATGTGAGAAAATATAAGGCTAAGAAGAAGATGTTAGAGTTCTTAAGAGTCCCGCAAGACTAGAGACATTTTTCATTGACTGAATTGGAATCTGGTTTTTTATCAGTCCTTGTAGGTCACTTAATCATCAATTTCTTTATTTTTTTAAAAAATCCAACCCATAATTATTCTATCAAAATAATGTTGAACCTCTTTCTCTGACCCATTAACATTATAGATTGCATACGGACTATTACTTTATGAAACTGAGTGCCCGGGAATTGAAGATATATGATGTTAGTTATTGGCAGTAAGTTAGAGTTAGCATTCACAGTGACTTTGCAGTGCATAGATTATTACTTATGCTATTACTGACCCATAATAATGGGATGGGGAGCAATACATCTTCTCCAGAGGAGCAGCTATGCATTCTGGGCCAATAATGTAAGGCAATGTGGTCTGGCAGGAGAAACATTTTATTGGTTTACTATCGTCTGGTGCAAGGATCCTCTACTGTCTCATTGGTATACTATAGAATTTTCACAGCTGGATCAAAGCAACATTTGTGAAGAAATGAAGCCCAGAAATGAGAGAGGGTTCTGCCTGTTGGACTTTCTTTAGAATCAGATTCTGGGTTTTATTTTTGCCTGACTCCCTGCCACTATGTAATCTTCCCCAAATTTAATTGGGTGTGATGGAGGAAGGAAGGGTTCATAGCAGGTGTATCGGGGCCACAGTTAGGCCCCTGATGCTGTTGTGAGTGTGTGTACCAACATCTAGGTCACCGGGAACAATGGGAAATGTAGTACCCTTGTCTCCCAGTGCCCCACTTCAACATTGTGGTGTGTTCTTATAGTAGTGTCTAGGAGCCAATGGAAGCATTGCCATGAATATCCCGTGCTGCCATATCTAGGTAAGCTAGGGAAAGTGTAAAGGGGGTGCGAAGGGTGTGGAGGACTCTTGAGGGAGGAGGCCCCCCAATCTGCATTGAGTCCAATTTGGGATTTGGATTATGTTGCTGCTGAACATCTAAGGGTTATACAAAAAAGCTGTCGACAACCCAAATTATTTTTGGTGCAGACCACAGAGGTCCGGCCATCTTACGCAACGTTCCTTTGGAAGATTCTATCTGTGACAGTGTTTATAAAACTGCAACATAAGTAGCATAAGATTCTTAACAGTGATAGAGATCCCAGCATGTAACTGCTGTGAAAAAGCAGTGTTGTCTGTTTTTTATGAAGTTGGTGACAAAGACTAACTTGGGGACCTTTTCATGGTGGGCTTGTTCTGATGCAGTTGTAGTTTGTGACCCTAGATGTATTGGGGCTCTTATCTCACAGCCCACAGTCATAGGTGCTGGAAGTTGTATTCCCCCACCATTGGGGGGGCCAGGTTTCCCCTTCTTTTCTTTAAGGGAGGGTGAGACTCTGTTGCTGGGGCTGCTTTGTATGTGGTACAGAATCTGCCTCTTTTATGGGGTTCAGAGGGCAGTGAGACTGCCTTAGCTTCCGGGGTGCGTGTGTGCATTTTCAGAGGGGAGGAATACACAGGAAGGGAGGGAGGGAGGATATTGACTTCTGTAAGCTTATTTACTTGGTATTGTAACATTAACAACAACAACAACGTTTCACTAAACTTTAAACTTTAAAAAAAGGGATGTTAGTCATGTAGAATTCTCCATTATTGTGCTGTGCTGTAGCATCCTAAACAATGTACCTAAACCAGCCTCAAGAACATTAGAGGAACCTGCTGGATTAGACTAACAAGACCAGAATCCTGTTTCTCAAAGCTGCCAGGCAGGAAATTATGGAAATATTCCTCTCAGGTTGTTTATCCTCAGCATCTGGTCAAAATACCTCTGAAAATGGAGTTCCCATCCAGCTGTTAGTTCCTCTGTTTCTCACTCAAGCTGTGAGTGCTGTTGCTTGTGTAGTCAAAATGTCATTGCCCACGGACAAGAGGGTGGCTTTGGCAGGCTGCTGTGCAGAAGTACAAGGTGTTTTTTTTGGGGGGGGATCTTCAAAGGGGGAACCACACAAAACAGCCCACCAAGGACTGAGTGTACACAGTGAACATTAAAAGATGACCTTCTCTGGGTAGGAGGAGAAACTGAAGACTGGATGGAGGAGGGGGACTGTAGTAGAGTGGCTGATTTTCTGAGCAGGGAGCACCCTCCAAACATGGCCAGCATCTTGTTTCCAGCCCTGCTTGTCCCGGCCAAATGGCATTAATGGACCCATGCGCTGTGAATTTGTCTGATCCTCTTTTAAAGCCATCTAAGCCTGTACCCATCAGCACATTTGCGGCAGTGAATTTCATCCGTTAATTTCACTCCGTGTCGTTCTTGTTTTGAGAATAGCTCCTTGCAATGATCAGCGGCTTCCTTGCTTACCCAAGTGGCGTGAATGCGCCAGGGATTTTTACAGTCTCCAGTGTCTTTTCACGGTTCCTTTCCAACTTATTTATGTGCTGGCCTCTCTCCCCACCCCCACCCCGGCAACAACAACAAAAAACCCTTTGAGGCCTGCCCTGCTTTGGCAGGCTCTCCTTTCAGAAGAAACCGAAGACTGTGATTTACTGCCATGGCCCTGGTTGGCGCTGCCTTCGCCTCGCCCCTTATCAGGGTGTTCTCTCCTTTCTGCTAACATGCCACTGTGTCTACATGACTGATGGGGAGAGAAGTTCAGTTGGGTCAGCAAGGTGGCCGATGGAGTGCATGAGAGGAGGGAGTCAGGAAGGGGATTTCTTTGTCAGTAATTGAAGTGTTTCAGTTTTCAGTGTGAGGAGGCACCTCTCTTTGGGCGGGGGGGGGGCAGCTCAGAGACCAGGGGTGGCAACAGCAGCTGCTCGGAGGACTCCCAAGGAGAGAGGAGGGTGTTCGAAAAAGGGTGAGAGGCTGCCAGCTCTGCAAGCAAGGGGTGATATAACTGGGCTCCTGAGCCCCAGAGGAGTGCTGCAGAAAGAACTCAGTTGGTCAAAGGAGCCGTGGACTCAAAAAGGTTGAAAACCTCTGAATTACTAAATTGGCTTCTCTTGACTTTCGCTGTTTAAAAATCAGCGTAGTTCTGATTCTAGCTGACAGTCTTGCAGGGGAAAGTTTTTCAAACTTATTTGTAAAATGAAAATTGCTAAAACAAGAAAAGGCCATTAAAATGTCTTTCAAATGAGAAAGTACTGCAGGAATTCAGAAGAGAGGCAGATTTTGCAAATCTCTCCAGGGAAGGTGGTATGGCAAGATTTCCGCCATAGCAATTTACATGTGGGATGGAGAGAAAGGGATTCATGTCCCTTCCCCCACACTTCTTTTTTTCACTACTGCCATCTGTTTTGTTGCTTAAGTGCTCCTCCCTTGAATCCACCATGGAACAACACTGTGTGATGGTGTTCCAAGTGGGTTTCTATATGTGTATGGGGGGAAGCTGCCAGTTGATGGCTGCTAAGAAGATCGGTATTCTTTTTACTACCACCCCCCCCCCGAAATGGCCCTTCCCAGTTTCACTACTTGCAAATATGTATGTGCATGTGGTGGACTTCAGATCAGCCTTAATTTTTTACAGTCTTGCGAGTAGTGTAACATGCATTCTGAGCAAATAATAATAATAATTTTATAATTTATACCCCGCCCATCTGACTGGGTTTCCCCAGCCACTCTGGGCGGCTCCCAACAGAACACTAAAACAGAATAAAACTTCAAACATAATAATAATAATTTTATCATTTATAAATAATAAATAATTTCAGGATGCTTCCAGACAGATGCTTATTTTGGAATTGGGATTCCTCACATACGCAGCTTTTTTTTTTTGCAGCATTAGCACAATGTCCTTCGCTCCTTTCAATCTGGGTTTTCCTTTCTCGGTAAAATCTGCTACATATAAAAACCACTGCCCTGTTTGTGATACCTCAATAACCTGCTTGCAAATTAAGCCCCATTAGGAAGCTTCCCAGGTTGGGACTGGGGTTGACACAGCCTTCACTGTATGCTAAAAGAAAAACAAATAATTCGCTTTAAAACTAAAAGCAACTTCAGCTTGAAAACTTTTTTCTTTCCCATATATATTTTGGGAATTGTTCTCATTTCTGCCACTCAGAAAGGCAACTCCTTCAGTCATAAAAATGCTTTATGTTAATTGCACACATACGAAATAGAGAATTGATTTGTTTTTTGTTGTTGTTCTGCAGGGCATGGCTATGAATCAAAATGCACCACTGCAAGGCAGAAGGGGCTGTTTGAATGTCTGTTTCTTGGCTTTTTTTAAAAAAAAGTAATCAGTGGTAATGAGTTATCTTGCCATTGTGTGCACGGATTGCTATGGTGTTGCTGCTGCTATGGAGTTAAAACTTTATTTGGCATGAACACTGTGACCTTTGAATCACTATTGTGGCAGCCCAACACCACAGGTGTTTGTGGTATGTAAGGACCCATTAGGTGACTCTTATTATCAACGTGTTTTCACAGGTGTTGCATAGATACACCTGTGCATATTTGAAGTGATGTGATGTTTGCCAGCATTTCTGTTTTGAGTTCGGTCTGTTAACTGGGCGGCAATGGAAGCGCAGAGAAGGAGAAGGTACTCTGGCTGGGCTCTTGCCTTTGTTTTCGCTTTTACAAAGTGGGAGAAGTGGAAACTTGCAAGAGTTATAGGTTATGCTTTAACATAGCCTTTTGTTCCATTCCTCCCTTTCTTTGCTTCCGCTCGGATTTCTTTCTTAGCACATCTGCCTTGTGTAACTCAGCTTCCAGATGGTAACTTACCCTCAACTGTCATAGTGGCATGGTGGGTGATTGACAGCATATTGCCCTGATCTGCTCCTGAGATGGAACCCGTGGGGCTCAGAGAGCTCCTAGTCAGCAACACGCTCTGACAACTTCTGGGACCAGACTGAAGCCTTTCACGCCTTGACGTCCAGTACCCCCTCTCATGCTTTGCCCTCTCCTTGCAAACTGGAAAGCCAGCAGGATATAACTTGGAAAAGGAATACAGGGAAGTGAAATGTACCGAAAAATGGTGGTGTTTTCGTGCAGTAACACCTGCAAAAATCTGCAGTGTGGTGGCTGGGAAATTGAAGAAGCTGCTGACCTTCTTGTCTCGAATCATTATGTTAAGCATCTCTGGCTTGGTTCAACTATGCTGATAGTCTGCTTAATTCACAGCTGGCAATTTAGTGTTAATGGTGCTATATCAATCAGCATCCTCAAATCATTAGGGACTAATGGAACCTGTATTTTTTTTTTTTCATGCCTTTCCTCCTGCTACGACTCATCTGGTTACCAATTTCCAAAATGTGGCTGCCTTCCATAATTGGCTCTCCCCTTATCTCTTGATGGTTATACTGTCTTTGCTTTGCATCTTAAAGGTAAGACCCTTTCCCAGAAATGTTTTAAATAATTTAGTTTTGCAACACAATAATGAGAGCTGCACTTGACTTGCTGATTTAATCAGCTGATTAGTCAACTATATAGCTTCACTTGATAAATTGACCAGGACACCATTTTAATCTGCAAGAACAAAATCTGAGGCCTTTCTTTTTCTCACTTAGTGCCATAATAAGGAATGTTTTAAAGAGTATAGTAAAGATGGCTTCTAGTATAATGGCCCCCCTGTTAACATGAGAAACATCTATCTCAAAAAAGCCTTGTCCACCTTTCCTCTGGGGGAAAACTCTCTTTAGTGCTCCATCAGCGCAAACAGCAATTTGGGTTGACTTTCGCTCCGATTTAGCGCTAAAGAGCAAGCTTTCTTTGGGAAAGGAGCTGCACAAGTGAAAAACTGCCTAGACCTGTGCTTTCTAGGCACAGGACAAGTAGAAAAGTGCATGAGCCTTAAGCAACCTAGGTTTCTACCCCCACTATTGTTCCCTTTGTGATAAGCTAGGAGCTGACTATGCGTGGCAGACAGTGCTCTGATGCATTGTGGTTTGTCAAGTTGTGTTAATGAAGAGGATGTATTGGGACACGAGGATCTTCTCTGTAATTCATCAGCAGTGGTGGTAGCCTTGTAAATTCAAATGAAGTAGGGTATACAGGGAATAAGCTGTTGGGCAAGTGGGTCTATTGGGATCTCTGATTTGCCTGTGTGTTCCACCAAGGGAGATGAGATGAGCCTCCTTGATTGCCAGTATTGCCATCTAGGTTGACAGCAACTTGCAAATGCAGCCTGCATAGCAGCTCTTGAAACTGTTTAATGTGTAATAAATCTATCTTCAAAGACAGTAACTATTCACATGTAAAGGTCTCATTTAACCAGAGGGTACAATAAGGAACTGAGGTCTCCAAGCCATAGACAAGATTGTCTGAGATTGTCCAGAAACATTTTCCTATTCTCCCATGCAATGAGGAATTGTATGTGAAAAGGAAGTGGTGCTTCATTAATGCAGAGGCACAAAGGAAGCAGATGGATAATTTGCTGAGGAAATTCTCTCTTCTAGTTTGCTTTATGCCTCTCTGCTCTCCTTAAGCTATCTGTAGTGGGCAACGTTTTTGCCCCTGTGGACCAAATGCTGACAGTGGGAGAACCTATGCTCATTCTCTTCCTGTCCTCTCTCCTCTGACACACACAGCCTTCTCCCCCCATTCTCTCTCACACATAGCCACCTTCTCCACTTTCACTCTCACCCTAAGCACTTCCCGGTCTCAGGATGTAGGGGACCCCATGTTGGGACCCCATCACGCCTCCCCACCTCATGTTGTCTACACTTCTGTGGTGTAGTGTTCACATTTCTTCATTTTTGACTGCTTCCAGTGGCAGAGACTTAATGGATAGTTGGAATTTTTTGGTGCTGCTGGAGTTTCCTTTTTTTACCCCAATATTTTTTTCTGAATTCCTGTCGCATTCAATTGTCTCCAGGTAAAACTGATTACGTTAATCTTTTTCACACTTTCCCTTCACCAGAGGCAGAGCTAACTGCTCCGGCATTAGGAGCGGCGCACATGCCGTGCACCTGGGAGTAGCGAGTGTCCCAGGGGGGCAGCGCAGCGATGTCACCCCCCCCCATGAATGACACCTGGGGCAGGCCACACCTACCACACCCCTTTCCTCTGCCAGTGTCCTTCACACATTCAGTGAAAGCATGAGATTGCACACACTGCCTCCAGTCCCTCAGCTTCAGTGTGTTCAGCAAGGCATCTGAAAGAGACTGCTCTGTACATAGAAGCCCCTTTCAGACCTTTGGTTGGTGGAGACAGTATATGTGCAGAGGTCAAGGTTCAGGGTGCCACCCTGCTCTCCCACTTCATGTAGTCACAGTGGAAGATGGAATGAGCAAAAGGCTTTGCTGAGTTTGCTGGCGAGAAATGTTTCTTTGCAGGTAGATATGGTAAAAGGAGACACAGATTTCCCCCTGATATCTTTGATGGGTCATGTGACATCTGGCTGGTCATTTAGGATAGTTGCCCACTGCCTAATCCTATTGATGCATTCATAGATCTGCTACAATATCCTATTGCTAGGCCAGCAACCTGTCATCTGTTTGGCACATATGACGAGCTGATAATTGGTGCTTCATGTTTTTTGGTTTTGTGCTTGCAACATTGTCATTGTACATCCTTGCTGAGGTGCAGAGGGTGGCACTTGGAACTGACCTACCATGCCCTCACCCCCAACTTCTATCTACATCCAAGCAGTGCAAAGCCTTGTACAGTGTGACTTCAATGCGGCTTTCTTCAGCACTTTTCAGAGCTCATAAATCAGCACCACAACTTGTTTGCCTGACTTGAGGGCTTTGCACTTAACCATTTTCTCCTTTCTACCTCAGAAGGGAAAGCATAAAATTGGGGCCCAAGACTCCTCTCGCTCTGTCTGTTTATATGCATCTTGAGATATAAGGGGCAGAGAGCGCTGGGAGAAAAACGATCTGCTAGCAGTAATCACAGTGAACCCTGGAAGCCAACAAAGGGTCCAGAGAGTTCTCCTTGAATCATCTGGAAATGATATTCTGCCCAGTGCATCTCCCAGCAGGCTGCCAGGAGTCACCTCTGTCTAGCTGATACTTGTAAGATGGTCGTGTTACATCTGTATGTAGAATTCTACCCATTTAGGAAATGAAATAGACTTTCAGCTTATTTCCTTGGCCAAGAATGCTGAGGACTGAACCATCATTAGCTAAATTAAACATGGTGAAGAAGCTTGAATCTCAGGCAGCCCAACATACTCTCAAAAGTTGCTTTAGGAATAAAAAGTGCAAGGAGAGAGGAATTTCTTCCAGCTACGCTTGAAGAATATACTTGCAATGAGAGTGAGAGAAAGAGATTAGAAAAAAGTTTATTCTGCATCCATTATGTCCAGGATTCACTCTGGCACTTCTTCCCAATATTGCACAGGGTCAGGGCTTGTGATCTGGAGATGCTGCCAAAATGAAATTGGGCAAGGAGAAGGCTAATCAGACTAGATGAAGCATGGCAAGGATGTTCAAGCTACCAGAAGCTTCATCTGCTCCCTAGAGACAAGTCTCTGTGACTACAGTAGAAAGTCAAGCCAGAGTCTGTTTGAGGCTTTATAGGGCAGGTAAAATCCCATTGGCCATTTGTATCACCTGACAGCTGATGAGTAAGGACCTTTTTCCTGCCAGCTGCACTGACAACACACAACTACATAATATGCCAGGAGAACAACTCCCTCTTCTGGAAAGTGCAGTGGCTAAAGGTGTTAAGAATCTCAGTTCAAGACATCTGGGCACTATTCATACAACTTTTCTAAATTGTCTTTTTAAAAAAAATACATATGGGTATGTATTAACTTTTATGAGCCACCATAGGGGCCTTTTTTTGCTGAAAGTTAGCACCGTAGTGAACATAATCCCCTTCTCTCCCTGCCCCCCTTTGTAGTGACAGTTCTATCCTTGAGAAGTCAGGATTGTAAGTCCTTGCTCTGTGGATTATTTCCATCTCTGCGCCATTGAACAGTAGAAGGTTGATGCTTGTTTCTTGTAGCTAAGTTGAGCAGTGGTGATGAACAGATTAGATGCCCAAGATTGCAGAATGGAGATCAAAGCACAGCATGCAGTTAATAAGCCTACATCACTCACAAATATGAGCGTTAGCATATATGATTACATGTTATGAGTGTTTTGCTGCCCATTTTCATTCCCCCTGCAAAAAAACCCCAAGATAGCTAATTGTTGCAGTTATCGTATTATATTCTCAAAGTGCCCTGCCAAACAGATTGCAATTCCATCTGATGGGACTTGTGCTGTCGCTTCTGTAACACTTTAAAATGCTCCATCACAGGCTTGTTCTGTACACTCCTGTACACACCGTATGTGCATGGCATCTTTTACCAGAACACAATCCAGGGAAGTCTTGTCCAACTCCTATTAGCTGGGAGAACACAGCAAATGATTGCATGCAACAGATGGATCCTCTGTAGGAAAATGGCCACGCTGAATCTGAAAATAAGCAAGCAGTGGTACTCAGTGGCACTAAGTCACATTGTGATTCACTCACCTGCCCTTGAGGAATATCTGTCCAAGGTTATCCTCACAGGTATTTAGGAGGCAAGTGAAACATTTGCTGTTTATGCCATCTCTTTCCTTTGCTGTGTGAATTGAAACTGAACCCCTTAGGGTTTTGTGTGTTGCTCTTTGTGTTTTATCCCTTGCCATGTTTTCCTGGAGCCAGAGTTTGATCTGGAAAGGTGGATGATGAATTTAACAATAATGATGATATGTCCACAAGGCACACGTATCAGCTGTTGTGTCTTGGTGCTGGGAGACAGCCTGCACATGGAGCAGGGCTATGCTGCTGCCTCGTTTGGTGTATTTGCAGGTGCCATTAAGGGCATTAGAGCAGGAGATGGCCAGATCTGTTTCATGCAATGCATCCACACTGAGAGAGCTCATCCAGACTTCATTTCCTACCACATTTCTAGAAACAGGTCTGTACTTTAAAGTGCCATGTCCGAGCCCCCCCCCCCTTTGCCCAGTTACTTTCCTTGCCATAACCTGCTCTTTACCGCTGAATCAGAGCAAACAGCAGTCTGCAGAAAACCTGAATTGCCATTTGTTCTGATACAGCGTTAAAGAGTGGGTTTTCTCAGGGAAAGTGTTGGGGCCTATACCTAGAAAGCATGGGGCAAAATGCACATGTGGATGAGCCATTACTTCTCCTGCACATGCCTCATTTAAATGAATAGGAGCTGTGCTAGAATAGAGAACCGTAGCGAAAAGCCTTATTCCAAAATGCACAATCTATGTAACACCATAGCCCCAACTAGCTCAGTGTTGTCTGCAAGAACTAGCAGTGGGTTCTCCAAGGTTTCAGATGGGACGGGGTTTTTCCAGCCCTACCTGGAAATGTTGGGGATTAAATTTGTGCCTTTCCACTTGTGTGCCTTGCCACTGAGCTACATGCTGCACCTCCTAAATGCCTGTTGAAATGAAACTTGCCCAGGAGGACTTCCTGATGGATTGTGCCCCATGCCAGTTAAGGGTATGAACCTTTTAGATTTTCTGTCTCATTTTCCAAAACGTTGGCCAACTCCAAACCTGACACCAGTTCTGTAAGCATTGGTTAAATGTTTGTGGCAGTAAATTGCGGGAAGAGTGGGTGAGGATTGACAGTTTATCCTGTTGTCTTGTTGCTTGCCACAAAAGAAGATCAGCTCCTCAGCAACTCTCACATTGATTTTCTTTCTAAAATAAAGGCAGAAGCAGATCTTTGAGGATGTGTGATGAGGTCCAGGAGCTTCAGAATAACTGTTCTTTTGGGAATGAGTTCTTGGAATCAGGTTGGGTTCTCTGAGTTATTGTCTGGTTGAAAAAAAAGCTTCTGAATTCCACAAAGGAATTGTGTCGGCGCCTCTCCATTTCACAGAATCTGATTGATGAATAGTTAAAAATCCCTGCAGAACAGAGACTAGTCAGTGGATTTAGTTTTGTTGCATCTACTAACCCTGCTGGGAAATGCTTTGCTGCTATCTCATGTGTCCGCTTTATTTCAGTGTTGCACCTTGCATTTCCCCTTATTTCTTATTTCCGAAGATGTACATTTTCAGTACTCAGCAGCTACCGTTCAGGGAGTATGAAATGTGTTTCCGTGTCAACGAAAACAACTTAGAAATTGCTCATGGAAATGTTGGGTTAAGCAGGGGCAGTCAGCTAAACTGATGAATGTATCATCACCACCAACACTTGATTATTTGCCCCTGGAAAGTTTCTTCATCCTTATCCCTGGCTGTCCAGTCCGAACCTGTGTATTTTCCCTTTACGCTACCACACATGCAGTTCCTGACAGTAAGTCCTTTGGTATTGGTGTTGCAGATCTAGGAGGTCTGCCTCTGATACCACTTCGGACAAACATATCTTTGAGACTGACCATTCAGATGCTGGCACTATTACTCTTGTGTCACTAGTCTCTCAGTCTAGTAGACTTAGTTTGGTGCTTTTAGCAACTGCAGTACCAGTTGGCCTGAACCCCATAGCCAGTTGAACCCCCAACAGCCAGCCTGGGCCAATTAGTCCCTATATAAAGCCCTAGTTCAAGAGCTTCTTCAGGCCAAGCGAGTTGTTTCTCGCAGGTGGATGCTGCCTGAACTTTTTCTCTTATTCCCTGAATGCCTTTGGTTGTGAATCTGCTTGTATTCATGTTTACTCCCATGGAACTCGGCCTCTGCCTGCTTTGGACCACCACCTTATTTCTGACAAAGCCGTGTGCAGTTGGCCTACTTACGTAGTTATGGATCTTTAACCAGTGCCATGTGCAGAATCTACAGGAAAAAATGGCTTCTGTGGCACTTCTGTAATGTATAAAGGAAGGACACTCTAGAAGCAGCTGCTACCCTCATGTTGCTGGAACAGGGACAATATTGACCCACCTGGACAAATTGGTTATCCATCATGTAGTTTTCTCACAGTATAACGAACACATTGCAGGCAGCAGTTTTGTGTCTCTCATTCCCCATCCCCACTGAGTGCTCTCTCTTTGTCTGTCTGTCTCTGTCTCTGCCCCTCAGCCTTCCTTCATCTGAAGAGAATGCAAATATTGGATTTAGTAAGATTGACTAGTGTCAACCTGTGATTAATCTCTGGATGAATTATTTGCATAGCTGTGGATCCAGGCAGCAAGGGGAGATGGTGTGCTAGAGAAGGAGCCCCTCCCCTAACCAAAAGAAGAAGCAAATATTGGTTCATTGGTGCTGGAGCTGAAAAGCAAGAAATTGTGGAAGAGGAATTTGAGCTTGTTGCATGTACTCATAGTAGCATCCCCCAGGGAGTGTTTAGAGTAAAGAGTGATTAATAACAATAACAGGGAATCTAAAAGGCTTTTTAGTGGTAAGTTATGTGCTGTGTTTTTCAATTGTGGTGGTAAAATAATACAGTGACTATCATATTAGGCATTGATTATCATGCCATATATATGTGCATTTTTCAGCTTGAATATTGCTTCGCTGTTCTTCCATTCTGAGAGGATATTTCTCTTCAAACTTTCATCATTCTTTCTTTTCTTTTATCATTAAAGTAAAATCCAATGTTTTCTTTTTTACAAATTGTTCTGTCTTATGACATGGAGGATTCTATAGTGCTTGTGAGTAACCCAGTCTTTCTTCCTACTAACAGGCCATAATGTAGGCCTGTAAGGGACAATGGTTTCTTCCAAACATAGGTTAGGGTGCATAACATGGCATAACCCAACTCATCTGAGCTCCCTTTATTGTGCACACATGCTGGGGTGAGGCAGGACAGGGGGCTATGGATATGGAAGGCTTTCACATAGACTTTCCCAGGACCTACTGCAGTGTATACATTTATTATTTGTACAGTGGTACCTCAGGTTACATACGCTTCAGGTTACATACGCTTCAGGTTACAGACTGCGTTAACCCAAAAATAGTACCTCAGGTTAAGAACTTTGTTTCAGGGTGAGAACAGAAATCATGCTCTGGTGGCGCAGCGGCAGCAGGAAGCCCCATTAGCTGATGTGGTGCTTCAGGTTAAGAACAGTTTCAGGTTAAGAACGGACCTCCGGAACGAATTAAGTACTTAACCCGAAGTACCACTGTATTTGTATTTCTCATGGCCCACCTTAGCAATTCAGATAGTGGTCATGGTCACATGTCTTGGTAACCCATTAACCATGGCCTGTGGTGCACAAACCAGTTCAGCCCTTTTCATTCATCTGCTCAACCCAGTTGTTTCACTACCAACATGCCACAGTCTGTAGCCAAGGTTTGTTTTTGGCTAACTGATTGTGCTGCAGTCAAGTGAAACAAACCATGACCTTGGTTCACATGTAACACTGGTGGAGAGGAAACCAATGACCCAGATAGGCATATTCATGGTAAAGCTTCAGCTGTGGCTTACTGTGGCATGTGAATTGCTTCTGTGTCATCAACGCATATGGATGATTTTTCTGCCTGAGCTGTATTCTGAAAATGAGTATGAAGCCATATTAGGACAAATACCAGGGAACCTGGGTTGGAGGTGAAATATTTAATATCATATAAATCAGAATAGATCCATTGCTGGAGACCCATCAGGCTTGGCATTTTCTTCACATTCTCCTTACCGAGCCAAGTTTCCATTCTATTAAAAAACTCTCCTTGCTAAAATGTCAATGGGTTCAACATAACATCTTCCTCACTCCGTGCCACATGGCAAGTTTCCTGTAAAATACTATCCTAATACATTAGACGGGGGAGAGATTTTTTTTTATTAATGTCACCTTCTAAGATTTATGGCTCCCCAGACCACATCTCCTCGTTTCAGCCTGTGAAATGTCTTTTGGAGCAGTTGTGTAATATTTAATATACTTTCACAATTTTGGTGATAAAATGTTTAGTGATGAGGCAGAAGGAAAGAAGCAGGGAAATGGTTTCCGTTGCTTCATAAAATTGGCAAAGGAAGAAGGACGGCATTAGCGCCCCCCCCCCCGGCAACCACTGCCTTGAAAATTTAATTTCAACATACTGGTTAGCTAGTAAATGGGGATACACTGGATAGAGGGAAGAAATAAACAGGGAACACTTATCACTTACTGATTCTGCAAGCTCTATACATTCAGGAAACAATGGGGTGGACTTTGAGGCACTCTCCCCCCCCCCTTTCATCCTAAGGTAGCCACTTATTACAGGGCTCAATGTAACACACACACAACACACACACAACACACAACTCCAGACTTGTGACCAAGGAGGATCCCATCATATCCAATAGCTAAGCAAAGTCTCAGCTTTTCTGTGAGGCTCCTCGTTCAAGGGTGTTTGAGTCTTCTGAATGGCTGTTATGGCTTTACCAGCTAAAAAAGGCTATTTTGAAAGCCTCTCATTCTTCCAGTCTGGTTACATTTTGGGGGTTGATGTAGCTTATAGCCTTGTACCATCTTATTCCTGTTTTGATTTCCAGCACCCTCTTTTATAGCATTTCAAGTAGAGGATTATTTTTGCCTATGAGCCATGCATAGATGTGGCATTAATTAAGCATGCCGTCTTCCTTTGTATGTCTTTTTGTGCTTGATTTTCAATAAAGAGGTTGGGTTTTTTCATGCTTGTGTAGTTTGGATTGTTGGTGGTATTGGAAAGGATCATTAGTAGTTGTCCTGGAAGTCCACTAAGTTGGGGCAGAAGGGGAACCAGTCTTCGTTTATTTTGCCGAAGGAAGACACAAAGCTTTAAAAGCTGGAATATGCGACTTCCGGAGGCGGCGCAAAACCGTGATGGCGGACCTCTTCGAGCTCTGAAGAGGGGCACCGCAGAAAAGGGTTGCTCGCGACGGCGCAGCGGCAACCCATTAAGATAAACCACGGGCAGAGTGAGTCCGTGGCCGTGGGACCCGGCGGGCACCTGGAGCGACCCCGAAATCACAAAAGGAACCCCGTAAGGGGCTCCGGAGTGAAGGAGGGGGAGCGGTGCTGTGGGTTCATCGCTCTTTCTGCGGAGGCGAAGCCGCGCGGCTGTCACGGATGAGCGCTGACCTTTCTTCCAAGAAACATCGGGCTGAAACATCAAACCCGTGAGTAAGGACCTAAGACTTTACAAATTAAATCGGAAAATTTGGCTAAAAACGGGAGACGAGAAAGAGGAAGTCCGTCTTCCGACACTGCTTTCAAGATCAAAGCAGACGGTCTAAAGAGCGGAAAGCGCTGTGAACAGGGAAGCTTTGAAGCTTTAAATTGGGACTTTCGTGCACATTTGAATTTTACTTTTAAAGAATAAATACAGCATAAAATTGACCTGGAGCGGACACCCCAAGGGCAAGGGAAGACTCTAACCCCAAATTCCCGGGTGGCCGGGTAAAGTTGTTTAAACTGCGGAACTGTTGCAAGCTTCCAGATACTTTTGTAACTTTTGAGCTCATCTAGCTGAAGTGGATACAATTGCAGGCACCTTGCTGGAACTTTGTTATATGTTGAAAAGGGCTCTGCAGGACTTTTTTTTTTAGCGTGCTGGAACTAATTTGTTTTTAAAATTGTTTTTAAAGTTGGAACAAAGAGACTTTAATTGTGGAAAGTTACCTTCTTCTTACTAAAACTTTGGTGGCACTCCCCCTAGAGGACATTGGGAATACAGAGGCCTGGGAAAGTTTTTTTTGTTTACCTTCTCTCAATAGACTGTTTTTAATTCTGGACTTGCCTTTCCCATGGGATTACAACACTTGACCTTGAACGTTGACTGATGAGTGGCACAGGAAAGACAAGAGCAGCCAAAGCTAAGGAAGCTAAGGAGAAAGAGAAAGCAAAAAAGCAAGCACAGCTTTTGCAAACAACTTTAACTCAGGGACGTAGATTATCAGTTCCAGCTGTGCTTGCGACACAAAAAGTAGAAACCGAAAAGCCTGAAAAATCTGAAGAGGAAGATATGGCAGCAGGAGGAGCTGAGGCAGTACTGAAACAAGTTTTGGAACAACTGTCAGCAATAAATCAAAAAATTGATAACCAATCAACAAAAATTGACCAAGCAACATCCTCGATTCAGAAATTGACAGACCAGGTTTCCCAACATACTCAAGCAATTGAAAAATTGCAAGGAGCAACAGAAGAGAATCGTAAACTGGCAGGGGAAGCCGTTCAAATTGCAACATCAGCTAAAAAAGAAGTCGAGGAAGTTAAAGCGGAAGTCAAGCCTCTTCATAAACAGATAGGGGACCAACAAACCTATCTCTCGTTGGTGGAATTGAAAAATCGCGAGACCAACCTTAGACTAAGGGCAGTCCCAGAAATTGAACAAGAAGATTTGAAAGGATTTTTGACAACAGAGTTTACAAAGTTCTGGGACTTAAAAGAAGAAATTGATTTTAAAATTGTATCGGCTTTTCGGTTGGGAAGATTAGTAAGAAAAGATAGATCCAGAGACTGCTTAATAGCTTTGAGATCAAGGGAGGAGAGAGACAAAATACTAGGCCTACACTTCAAAAACTCAATTGTGATACAAGAGAAAAGGGTGGAAATTTATCGAGATATTCCTAAACAGTTATTGGACTTGAGAGCCACCTACTCAGATTTGGCTAAGTTACTGAGACTCAACACAATTCCTTATAGGTGGGAGTTCCCACAAGGGCTATCATTCACTTACAAACAGAAGAAGGTTAAAATAAGATCACCAGAGGACTTACAAAAGTTCCAGCACGACCACGGAGAAGACCTCCAAAAAGAAGCAGCAGCTAATTGGCCTATACCCAACCCAGGTGGAGCAATACCTGCACCTTCGGAACCAGAGGAGAAAGAAGATACACCGCTCTAGGTGTAGCAGAATAGTTCAGGATGTCTTTGCGGCTACTCAGTTGGAATATAAATGGCGGAAATTCCCCGGAGAAAAGAAGGAGGTTATTTCACATATTGAAGAAAGAACAATTGGACATTATTTGCCTACAAGAAACCCATGTGACCAGGCTCCACAGGAAGGTTTTGGTAAATAAAAGATTAGGCCAAGAATTTATTTCGTCTGACAAAGTAAAGAAAAGAGGAGTGGTGATCTATGCTAAGGAGAGCCTGATACCCAAATTTCTATTTAAGGATGAACAAGGAAGAATTTTGGCAATTGAAATTCAAACCCAAGGAGAAAAAATATTGATATTAGGAATTTATGCCCCAAATGACGGGAAATCAGAATTTTTCAAGAAGCTGCATGAGACGTTGCTGGACTATCTGGACTATGCTAACATCATAATGATGGGAGATATGAATGGAGTGGTGTCTACACATATGGATAAGTCTTACAACCAAAACTTAATATCTGATGGCAGACTGCCCAAAACTTTTTTCGAACTGACTGACAATCTGGATTTGATCGACATATGGAGGACAAAGAACCCCCTAGGTAAAGAAGGAACTTTTTTCTCTGAGGCCCACCTGTCTTGGTCAAGGATCGACCAAATCTGGACCTCCAGGGGGCTGGCACCCAAGACTAAAAAGGTGGAAATCTGCCCAAAAACATGCTCCGACCACAACGCCTTGAAAATAGAACTTAGATTAACTCAACCCGGTTCCTTCAGATGGAGAATGAATGACACACTACTAAGAGATCAAGAGATTGTGAAAAAGGCCCAAAAAACATTAAAGGACTATTTTGAGATAAATCTGAATACTACAGTTGAAAAAAGAACGATCTGGGACGCAAGTAAAGCTGTTATGAGAGGGTTTCTGATACAACAGAATTCAATCAAGAAAAAACTCTGGAACGGAAAGAAGGACAAAATATTGGAGAAAATACACCAAGGAGAAAAAAAACTGAGAACCAAACCAAAGTCCAAGGAGGTGCTGAGAGAAATTAAATTCCACCAAGCAGAATACTCAAAATTGATCAATCAGGAGATTGAATGGAAAATAAAACAGATGAAGCAAAGATCTTTTGAATCAGCAAATAAATGTGGAAAGCTGCTAGCTTGGCAACTGAAAAAAAGACAAAAGCTAAATACGATAACAAATCTAGAGATTGATGGAAGGACCGTACAGAAACCAGAAGAAATTAGGAGGTGCTTCCACAGATACTTCAAAGAACTGTATGCACAGGGGCCCCAGAAAGAATCAGAGATAGATCAATTTTTAAAGATAAATGGACTATCAAAAATAACTCAAGATAAAAGATCAATCTTGAACTCTATAATAACCACACAGGAAATTGAAGGTGCCATTCAGAATATGCAACTAGGCAAATCTCCAGGCCCGGATGGACTTACCTCCAAATATTACAAGGTTTTGAAGGACTATTTGATACAACCTTTGTTGGAGGTATGTAACCAGATTATGGATGGGAAGAGGGCACCAGAAACGTGGAAAGAAGCCTTCATCACATTGATACCTAAGTCAGAATCTGAAAAGACTCAGCTTAAAAACTACCGTCCCATCTCACTCCTAAATGTGGATTACAAAATATTTGCAGACATTTTGGCAAATAGACTTAAAAAAGTCTTAAATGAAGTAATTCATAAAGACCAAGCTGGCTTTCTCCCTGGTAGACATTTATATGAGAACACTAGAAACATCATTGACATTTTAGAACTTTTGCAGACTAACAGGAACACAAGGGCGGTGTTAATCTTTATTGATGCGGAGAAAGCATTTGACAATATATCTTGGATGTTTATGAAGAAGAACCTGGAGGGGATGGGAGTGGGACGGGGGTTTGAGAATGGATTACATGCAATCTATTCAGAACAAAAAGCTAAATTAATAGTGAACAATGTGGTGACGGAGGAATTTAAAATTGAAAAAGGGACACGACAAGGGTGCCCTCTATCCCCTCTGTTATTTATTTCAGTCCTGGAGGTGCTATTGAATATGATCAGAGAGGACCGGTTGGTACAAGGGATAGAGGTCGGAGTGAAACAATATAAACTGAAAGCTTTTGCAGATGACCTAGTTTTGACACTGCAGGAGCCAGAATCCAGTACAAAAAGAGTTCTCGAACTTATATCTGAATTTGGTCGGGTGGCGGGATTTAGGTTGAATAAACAAAAAACTAAGGTTCTGACCAAAAATTTAACAATTACAGAAACAGAGGGGTTTCAGAGAGAAACAGAACTGAATGTGGTTAAAAAAGTGAAATACCTTGGGATCTATTTGTCCTCCAAGAATTTGAATTTATTTAAGGATAATTATGAGAAATGTTGGTTGGAAGTTAAAAAGGATTTAGAAATTTGGTCAAGATTGAAACTTTCCTTGTTGGGAAGAATTGCAGCTATAAAAATGAATGTGTTGCCGAAAATGTTATTTTTGTTTCAAACCTTACAGATCGTGGACAGAGTGGATTGTTTTGGAAAATGGCAGAAGGATATATCTAGATTTATCTGGCAGGGCAAAAAGCCCCGAATAAAGTTTAAAATATTAACAGATTCGAAAGAAAGAGGGGGGTTTGCCCTGCCGGACTTGAGGTTGTATTATGAAGCTGCAGCCTTCTGCTGGCTGAAAGATTGGTTTTTGTTGGAAAACACCGATGTCCTAGATCTGGAAGGTTTTAATAATGCTTTTGGATGGCACGCATACCTATGGTATGACAAGGTTAAAGCACATAAATTGTTTAAAAGCCACATTGTCAGAAAAGCAATCTTTGCAGTCTGGATGAAATATAAAGACTTATTAGAGAGTAAAACTCCGAGGTGGCTATCACCAGTGGAGGCCAAGGCCCGAAAAAGACCCAATATGGAGGCCTATTGGCCGAAATATTGGGAATTGACTGAAAAAATTGGAGACAATTGGAAGTTGCAGAGCCAGGACAAACTAAAAAATAAGGTGCGAGACTGGCTACATTATGCTCAAATTCAAGAGGTTTTCAAAATGGACAAAAAAGTTGGTTTCCAGGTGGAAAAGTCGAAACTAGAGACAGAATTGTTAGAACCAAAGACAAAGCTGTTATCTAGAATGTATAACTTGCTGCTTATGTGGAATTTACAGGATGAGACAGTTAAATCTGCTATGATTAAATGGGCACAGGATGTTGGACACAACATTATGTTTGAAGACTGGGAAAGGTTATGGAACACCGGAATGAAATTTACGGCCAGTACGGCCTTGAAGGAAAACATTATGAAAATGATATACCGGTGGTACATGACCCCAGTCAAGTTAGCTAAGATACATCACCTGTCTGACAATAAATGTTGGAAGTGTAAGGAAGCAGAGGGGACTTTCTTTCACCTCTGGTGGACATGCCCAAAGGTTAAGGCTTTCTGGGAAATGATTTACAATGAGTTGAAAAAGGTATTTAGGTATACCTTTCCCAAGAAACCAGAGGCCTTCCTGTTGGGCATGGTAGACCAGAAAGTGTTAAAGAAGGACAGAACTTTGTTTATGTATGCTAGTACAGCAGCAAGAATACTCATCGCAAAGAACTGGAAGACACAAGATTTACCCACGCTGGAGGAATGGCAGACGCAGTTGATGGGCTACATGGAGATAGCTGAACTGACCGGCAGAATCCGAGATTTGGATGTAGAAACAATTGAGGTGGACTGGAAAAAGTTTAAAGACTACTTGCAAAAGTATTACAAACTGTATGAATCTTAAGACGGTGCATGATTTGAAAACGATACGCTTTAGCAATTATGATTAAGTAAATAGTAAACTAAGTGATAAAAGAGAAAAGGAGATAATATGAAATTGAACATGTTACGTTTATTTTAAAGGTATAAAAATTCTGACATAATACATTGAATATAGATACATAACATGTAAAAGTTACAATAAGGTATGACATAAGGTAACAAATTGCTGACATTGTTAATATAAAGAACGCAGAATCGGAAGGGGTGGGGAAGTCCAATTTGGGATTTTTGTTAAAAAAAAACAAAAAAAAGGTTTCTTGTAAACCCCTTGTTTGTAATGTATAAAATTTGGAAAGAAACGTAATAAAAAATATTTAAAAAAAAAAATAAAAGCTGGAATATGATTATACATGTAGTAAAAGATTAGAATGTCCCAGCCTCCTTTAGGAGGAAGGGCGGTTTACAAATTAAATACATAAAAATATATAAGAAGACCTGAATGTGACAATGCTTGAAAACCCATCCAGCACATTTGAAATGATATACCTTCTTTATTTGGGTTAACGGTAAAAAGTAAATAGTTTTGACTTTAAAACAGAATAAAAATGTGAAGCAAATCATGCTGTAATCAAATATGCTAATTAAATATGTGACCTTTCAGGCTCCATTTAATGCCCCATTGGCACTGCTTGTGGGGGTAAGCTAGCTTTCGTTGTGTCATTGATGTCTGTAGACTTGTCCTCAGGTGGGTAGAGCTCTGTCTAGTGATGAAAAGCAAAACTTCTGCTCCAAATAAAACATTAGCAGGTTATCCAGTAGAACTCAGTTTTCAGTGATTTTCCTTCACCCAAATGATGTGCTTAATTGACTGAGGTTAGAGACTCATGGTTCACACTTCTTTGTTCCTTTCTTCTTTATTATAGTATCTTGTCTTGTGCTTTTCTTTTAAAAAATATTGTTTCATTTTTTCCCTATGTGTACTTGTGAATCAATATTTCAGTTGCCTTCCATTTTGTGTTAAGTCCAATTTTCCTGTATAATTTACCCCCCCTCCCTTTGCCTCCCCTCTCGCTTAACTAGGAATGGGTCCACAAAGTGGTGGCCCTAGCTGTTAGGGCTAGATATACAGTTTCAACTACTGCAAGAACTACCCTGCCATGTCTGGAAGGTCTCTTGGGTAATACTTCCCAGAAGCCAACTCTTCTTTGGAAGCCACTAATGAAGGTCTCCCATGCGGCTTCCTTTTTAGTTCATGCTTCCCTCGATATGGTTCCATTCTAGACTCATTCCTTGGTGACTAGTGTATTTGTATGATGGTCTCTGTGGTTAAAGCATCATGCTCTACAGGTTCAGTTTGGCAATGGAACCATTAGTTGGCAGCCAGCTTTTTGGAGATGCCACCTTGAAGGATGTCCTTGTAGAGTCTAATGACAAGAAGAAAGCTATGCTGAAGAAAGAAGAGAAGACATGCACTTGTAGGAGACCTTTCCACCCCCTATCACTCAGCTCAGTCTTTTCGTTCTTCCAAGAGTTCTTTCAGAGGCAGAGATTTTTCAGACCTCCAATCTCCCCTGGGCTTGCCAGTGCAGAGGAACAAGGCCCCAGTATCAATTAATTTTTATAGACTTTTACTATATCAAAGATATTGATGGATCTTAAACTGAGACTTATACAACAGCAAATAATATTTATAATCTATTGGACTCCACTATGTTTGTCATATCCACATTCAACTGACAGAAGAGGTTTGCCATTCGTTTCTTTACTGGGCAGAGAGTCACCTGGATTTGATTTCAGTGAAGTACATGTAGGTCCTGCAATTGTGAACTTAATCCATTTCTGAGAAACGGTTTGTAAAGTGAGTATTTGCATTGCAAGACAATGATTTCCATTGTTTCGCATGGGAAAATTGGGGAAAATTCCAAAGTGTTCTCAACCAAGAAGAAATTAACTGATTGCCTTTTTTCAACATCAGTCTTCTATGAATTAGTTTTGTTTGAAACAGTTGCTTCAAGGGCTTGGTCTTGCTCACAGATTCAGAGGCATCAGCATTATTAGTTCATTATTCTAAAAGTGTAGAGGATTGAACATGGCTAGAACAGACCCCTGCCCCTTCCATCTATGCACTTGCACCTTCATAATTTGACCTCCAATGCAGCAGCTCTTCAGCCAATCTGTATCCCCCAACCTTATATTTTTTGGTAAAGAATGTTAGAGTTCCAGGATGCTTCTGTAGACAGAAATAGATTTATTGCAGCTTCAACTGCGTTGATGGTTTTGCTCTCAGAAATATCCTGTCAACTGCAGCTGTGCCGAAGTCTCGTTTAGATGGTTTAAATGGAATTTGTCTTTTCGTTCTCTCTCACTCTCTCTTGGGGACCCATTTTGGAGCTGTTGAGACAGAAAGCAGCTTCTCAAAACGATTCATCTTGCACTGACCCTTCTTTTGAAATCTCTGTAGCCTGCATAGTCTGAGCTAGGAGAAAGCAGCCATTTATTGGCGTAGATTTAGCAATTCTCTGCCCTGCCCCCCAGTGACATCCTGCTGCAACAGGCAAGGATGGTGAGCAGGGAAGATGCACCCGGGTGAAGGAAGCGGTAAACAAACATTTTATTTCTGCCTTGGTTCTCTCTGCAGTCCCAGTGTTGTTAAGCAAAGAGGCCACCACATTAGCATATTATTTTATTCAGGCTAACGTCCCTCTCTTTCCATTATATCATTGCCTTGCCTTTTGTTCAAGCTAAGACTTGTGGTTTGTTGTTGTTATAGTGCTGAATTTTGGAGAATTAAAGCTGTGGCAATAAATAATGTTCCTCTAGATAATAAATGGCTGAATCGGAATCTTAGAGTTGGAGGGGTCTTTGTAGGCCATCTAATCCAATTTCTGTTTAATAAAGCTAATCCGGAGCTAGAACACCTCAAAAGGGATGTTACTTAAAATGGGAAGACCTCTCCCACTCTATGGGCCCAGTTCATGTCTGCATTGTGCTGTGAAGGGGCACCACTCTCCTAGTACAGACTTGACACTGATGCTTGAACAAGATTCATTTGAATACTTGGATAGCAATGCCATCGCCCTTGACAGGCTACTCTGTTATCCAAACAGACCTGCAAATGTTTGGACAATATAGATTTTTGTAACAGTAACATTATTGCTCTTCTGAACTGCAGGGATGGGAGTCAGTTTTGGCTTGGAAACAGTTGCACCGTCATCTCTCTCTCTCTCTCTCTCTCTCTCTCTCTCTCTTTCTTTCTTTCTTTCTTTCTTTCTTTTGTAGTATGCCTTTGCAAAACCATAGAGTGAAGTCAGGCCTAACATGTCCCAGAACCATCCCCCTTAATTATGCAAAGGATAGCTTCAGCCAAAACCCTTATAACTCTATGGTCTTCTTTCCATGTAATAAAACATTATGAATGATCTCTGGGTACATGTAGTCTAATATGAGTAATAATTAGATATTTGACCTGCTCACCTATGATGAGTAGGAACCACACCCTGTTGAGATGATTATGGCAAAATGTACTTACACTTCATTAACCCACTAGCTAATGAGCGCCACTGTGCTACCCAAGGAGCCTTCTCAAAACATATAGAGCCAGTACTGAGAATATGCATGCTTCTTCCTTCAAACACACCCCACCCCACTCCCATTTCCAAGCCCTAAATGAAGCACAAAGCTCATGCTGGCTTGCCTTCTTTCTTTAAATTAACGATTAAAAGCTGGATTATTTTTTTTTAAAAAAACTAACTTTATCAAATTCTTGTTTCTTCACAAAAGCAAAGTTGCGTGGCTTGTGTACTGTGATAGCAGCTGGCCCTGACATTTTGCTTGCGATAAGTGCCAGATACCAGAATTACAACTTGATGTTTTGAGGAGAGAGACAAGTGCCAAAATCTAGAACCAATGATTAAATGATCGGTTGAGAGGGTCATTGTTCATGCGACATGACATCGTCTTCGCTCTTCATGAACCACTCCAGTATACACATTTCATCCTCCGTAATGAGAACTTCAAAACTAATCACAGTAGGGAGATTAAATAACTATTTTTAAACAAAATAGAACAAAACGATTCCTTCATTTGAAAAGCTCTTCAGATGAAAGTTGGTTTTACACTTGAAAAATAAATATAATCAAATTAATGGACTAGAGCCAAGCTGTTTGTGAATTGTGCCATTCATGCATTCTGCAGATGTTATAAGAGAAAGTGAGGTGAAACAGCAGTAGAGGGTTCCCCACACCTATTGTACTCATTAGCTGAAAGAGTATATTTACATAGCCAATTATTTTTTTTGGGGGGGTGGAGAATAGAATAAGCCCAGAGCTTAAACAGCCCCAGTTATGCAGGGGCTCTGTTCCTTGCTGTTAGCTTGCTTGCTTCTACGCTTTATTCATGCTATCTCTCTTGTTGAGGCCCAGAGTTGAAGAAAGCCAAATAATTCATTCATGATTACTGATGGCATAAGCAAGCAAATCACTCTTTTTGCAGATGGCTTTTGATTTATGGATTTGCATCATGATTCAAACTAGAAGTGATGGAGGCAGCCCCATCTACATGTATTAAGTCAGACCACTTAACTGTCTTCTGAGCTTTCAGGGTTTCAGGCAGAGGTCTTCCAAATCTCAGCTCAGGTGGAGATGCCAGGGATTAAATCTGGGACCTTCTGCATGCAAAGCATGTTCTCTGTTACTGAGTTCTGGGTGTGTGAGTAGGAGGTGTTAAGCCCTCTGTCACCCACCTTATCCTCCTATCACACTCTAACTCATGTTCCCCTCCAACCTGGAATAGACTGGAAGAATGAGCTGAGCTTGTATAAGTGTCTGGAACAATAGTCCTTGAGAACGGACCACTAGGCACCGTTTGTAGTGAAAACTGGACCTTGCAAATTTCCTTGCTTTGTATACGAATGGAGCAGATTTGTGAATAGCAGAAATGGCTGCCCACGTCATTTCCCCATTTGCTTCATATAGATATTGATGTAAGGTAACCTTTTCCATCCTGGTGCTTTGGCCTACAACTCAACCCCAACCAGTATGGGGTGGGTGAGAATTTCTAAGGGGAAATTCTCTCCAAACGGCCAATGTATGTGTGAGCATGTGCCAGCTGAATAATAGGTAATGGAAAACCTGTGTGTGTGTGTGTGCAGACACATATTGCAAGATACTTCTTTAGCCTGTAACAGCTTATAGAATCCTGGGGGAGGTCATGACTGGATTACAGGAACCCTGAACAGGGACAGTTCTGTTAGAGGTGGTACATTGCAACATTTCATTGTAGGTCCTAACTCAAAGGCATCCCATCTGAATGAGATATTTTGAAATTCTTGCTGAAGTTTTTTCTTCTTAATGCACCTTGAGTTTTTCTCACTCCTGTTGCTGCTGCTGCTGCTGTCATATGAAGGCTTACATGCCACTAAATATGAAAGATTAATTTGAAACTTAAATAGAATATTGATTATTGGGCCCTTTTGCTGTTGGCAGGAAGCAGCCCTGGTTACAAAGTGAGTCTATTAAAAGCTATAAAACTCAGTGCAAATGAGTGCGCTGCAAATCTCAGCATGTGGGAGGTGTTGGAATATCCACAAAATACCTAAGTCCTCTTGACACCGGAGGTGCAGAAAATGCTTCTAAAGACCAACAATAAAGTGTTTGGGAAGAGCGCAGAAACTGAAGTGATATGAAATATGATCAATGATCTGGGAGGGCGGTTGCTGCTAAGTAAGTAATTGATTCCTGTGCATAGTTAAATGCAGCAGGCTGGGTTGTTCTGTCAGAGTCAGGCTTCCAATATGCTGCATTGGGGGGGGGGGTTAGGTTTCTTTTTCGCATGCCCCACCACACATCCTGTTAATTAAGGATACCTATAAAAAGGAGTTGCATATCATCCATAAAGAAAGAAACAAGTGAAGGAGGAAATGTTATTGGTGGGCATTTTAAAAAAAATGTTAATCGTGGCAGTTTAACGGAACAGCCCTTCCACAAGAAGTAACAAAGCCAGTTGCCAGGGACTTGGAATGTCAGTTTCAGATAGGACTGTTTTGGTTATCCGTTTCAGAGGATTGATTATTTGGTCTGGAGAAATGTATTTGCACCCAGTAGACTTCCTTGGATGAGGCTGATTTTCCTGAGTCCATTTCATTTGGGATGTAGGTCCATTTCTGGCACTGAAACCGCATTGGTTGCCCTGTGAAATAAGCTTTGGCAGGAGAATGGCAGAGCGCAGTTCTATCAACTCTCTTCTACCTCTCACTGGCTTTCAATATCAATAGCCAGTAGGGCTGGGCGATAACTATTTTCCAACATCATAACATACTGCCAGCTCAATACTGCGATATATCACAGTGTCGGAAAGGAGTCCATGTCAAAGCAGTGGCGGGTGAGGCAGGTGTGCCAACACTGTTTGTATGCTGCTTCACCCACTGCCTTGGCATGGGCCAGGTGGGGGAGTGAGCAGGCAGCCTCACCCTCCCTGGATGAAGAAGCAGACCGTTGGCACCTCCCGCCCACCTGTCCCAAGGCGTCGGAGACAGCTGAGGCAGCATTGGCAGCTTTCTCCACCACCTTGGGACGGGCAAGAGGCGTGGGTGGACTGCCTCTCCATCAGAGAGTGCTTCTTTTCACACACACACACACCCGGCTGAGCAAGCCCCATGTCCCTCCAGCGTGCTCAAGCCGGAGGGACACGGGGCTTGTTGAAACAGAGGGAGGAACAAGCTGTATTGCGCCTTGGTGGGCAAGATGTGCGGACAGGCTGTTTCTCCCTCTGCAGCAGTATGAGGGCATACCACAATGGCGACTTCACTCAGTGGTATATCGCTGGTGAAACTGCCACTGCTCCCGAGTCCCTTTGCCTCCAGTGCCCGGCTGCAGCTTGTTTCTCCATCAGCGTGCTGGGCGCTGGTATTAGAGGGACTCAGGAGGCGGTGGTTTCACCAGCGGTATACCGGTGAATGAAGCTGTCATCACAGTCCACCTCTAATACAGGTCCTGGGCGATACATGGGTATATTGCTCAGGCCTAATAGCCAGGGTATGCTTCTGGAGAGCATGTCTGAGTTGGGTATGGGTAGGCCTGTCTTGTAGTGGTTCTACTCTTAGCCGTAGGCTGTTTCCAGAAGGCAGTGATGAGAGATTTTTGCTTGACCCTGTGGTACATATCTCCTCTTTGTAGGCTCATAAGATTTCATTACCCTTCATCCAATGATAATTCAGTTTCATTGGATGACATAGCACATCTGCCCCCTGCTCAGAGGTTTAACTTCGAGAAGAAGGAGCTGAACTATGAAGAACAATAACTCCCACTCAAAGGAGATATATCTCTTTTGTCATGTGTGGACAGGTTGATAACTGAATGGTGAAGAATTACACAGAATTTACAGCATTTGTTCTAGGAAAAACCACTCTCCCCTGTAATCATTGTTGAGCTCTAAATAACCATGAAGGATAACAACAGGCTGATTATGGATCTGCGTTGCCATTTTGATACCCTTAAAGGGGCTGCTCCTCACACTGACAAAATTTCAAAATTTTCCAGTGTGAGTGATTTAACAGGGGCAGGGACCAGGAAAATAGGAACTAAATGGGCAAATAATGGGAGCAGAAGAGTGGTGGATGTCAAGGCTGAAGTTCTACTTGAGGAAGTGTCACTTCCAGAGGTACCTTCTGGTCCAAAGCAGCTGTGCAGGTTGTTGAGAGGAGGGAATTTTAGTAGCAAATAACATTAAAAACAACAACACCTTAGCAAACAGATGACCGATGATCAAAAGGAACTGAATGCAATCATGTCTGGTCAGCTCTGCAAGAAGGCCCGGTCCTTGCTTCTAAATTGAGGGCCAACAAGTCACACATGTTTTTGTCATGCAGAGGACCTCATTCTCTCAGAAGCTGATCAAATGTCAGAGCATATGGGGAAGGGCAGCTGTTTGGTTATTTTTTGTAGATGGAGTTAGTGAACAAGATAAGAATTGTCTTACTGGATCAGATGAAAAGTATATCAAGTTCAGCATTCTCTGTCCATTCATGGCTATCCAGATACCTTCAGCAGTGTTTGAAAGTACTTCCAGGAGAGGAGCAGTCTCAGTCACAGAGGATAACTGTAGTGATGGCTGCCGACGTACATGGCTATAAATGAGGAACAACAACAGCAGCAACAACAAATGTATTCTTCTCATCTGACTGGGTTGT
This sequence comes from Podarcis raffonei, assembly GCF_027172205.1. Classification (NCBI taxonomy): domain Eukaryota; kingdom Metazoa; phylum Chordata; class Lepidosauria; order Squamata; family Lacertidae; genus Podarcis; species Podarcis raffonei. The sequence continues at coordinate 26,259,927 of NC_070616.1, forward strand.
CCCAGCCACTCTTGACGGTGATTAGACAAATTCATGGAAGAGGATCAGGTTATCAATGGCTACTATTCATGATGGCTGTGTACTACTGTACTTCCATTATCAGAAGGTATATGCCTCAGAATGTCAGTTGCTGAGAAACGCAAGTGAGAAGCTGCTGTTGCGCTCAAGTCCTGCTTATATATAGACATCTGCTTGGTCACCATGAAAACAAGATGCTGGACTAAATGGGTGACTGGGCTGATTTGGTTTGCTGCACCTGGCTCTTCTTACAGCCTTAATATAGGTGAATAAAGAATGAAAACTGAAAACTGGGACTTGAAAACTGGAACTTGAATAGGATATCTGTATCGATATAAAATCTGCCCAGAAATCTGGAGTTTCTTTTATCAGCAGGAGACTGTACTTGATGACACAAGTTCTCTTTCAACTCTGATTATGTAGCTATGCAGCTGTGAACTTTTGGTTTTCTTTTTATAAAAATAAATGCCACACTTTAAAAAAAAATCCCTTCATTAAAGGCAACTGGGATATTTATCATCATCATCATCATCATCATCATCATCATCATCAATAAAGATTTCTTCCCTTTTTAAAATGGCAAAAACTAAGAGTGTGTGTTAAAAACATCTCCCTGCAAGGAAGTACACTTGTGCCCTTATATAACAGACTTCAATATTTTTATAATTTTATTATCTCTCCCTACCCCACTCCCGGGAAACTAGAGATTTTTACTTTTTTTTAGTATTGTTGTTTTATATGTAAGAGGAGTACATGCAAAATCTTTGATTATGTATTGAAGGCAAATGAAATAGAATCCAAGGGGTATTTCAGTGGTGAACGAATCATGGAGCTGAACTAGGGCACCTCCCTCATTATAAGCTGTCACAAGCTTGACAGAATGGCATATGGATTGAAGAAAATGAACTAAAATCCATGTGCATGTGGGTGCATGTTGGCAGTTCCTAACTGTCTTGGAAGATTCTGACATTGTGGATGCTTGTGGTCAGTTGCAGAAAATGAAGAGTGATCTTTAGGTGAGTGTTTCAGAGTAGGCGTTTCATATTTCTTTAACAACATTTGCCTTTTCACCAGCTTCCACCAGCCACATGGACCTCCCCACCCATACATCTCTCCTCTTTGTCGGGAAATGTAGGTTTCTTAATATATTTTGTTAAAGTTTTTAATTAATTTTGCCTACGCTCTGATTTTAATGGCTTCATAAAGTGTCTTGGCTTAGTCCACTGTGGGTGAATGAAAATATTTGCTCTGAAAAATAGCAAGGCTATTAGTTTTATGATCCCCCACACTACACCCCCAAGCTTTAAAGAGCTTCTATCAAGAACATAATCAGGACAGCCATAAAACAGAGTCTCTTGCAAATTTATTGATACCTTTCCACAACATTTTAACTACAGTTGCTGCAATGATTCCGCTGGCCAGAATGTTTTCTAGCTACAATGAGACATCCTTCATTCTTATTAGTAGTGCAGGCCATGCTTATGAATGTTTATACTCCAGTGTAGCCCCATGGAATTCAGTGGGACCTAGTCACTGGTTACTTACAGATTATGGAATTGCATCTTTTTTATTAGTGGTGTTGTTATTTCAGCTCAACTAAGTATAAAAGTGAATTTGCAAAAATGTTTAGGAAGATACAGGGGAAAGTGGCAGCCCATGCCAACCATTCGCAATGTTCCTGTTTAGAAGATTGGACTTCATGCCTTCTCGCTGAGTTCTATTTTGGCCACCACAGTGACAGCATTAAGAAGAATGTTCTCTTGTTTCTTAATCCAGGCTATCAGGCCTATGCTCTTTCTTTTTAGCTCTCTTCTTTCTGCTTTTCATATGCTAGTCTCTCTATTTCTCATCTTCACCCCTTTTCTATTGTGATATTTGGTCCTGTGTTTGTTACTGAGCACAGTGGAGATTTGAACCCAGAACTCTCCAACACTCTTGCAACAGGCACTTGCTTGGGGTATCTGTTCCATCTCCATCCTATTAAGAATGCTCTCCGGGTCAGTCAGCAACTTCTGTTTCCAAATACTAAAATACCCAATTTTTGGACCCGGTGAGTGTGCCCCTTCTTAGTTTCCCCAGCCTCTTCCTTCTTTCAGAACTGACACCACATTTGCCTTCCTTGCATCTTCTTCCTCTGATATCTCCAGAGCCATCAAAGCACACTCCTCCTTTCCAATCCAATTCCTGGGGAATTACCGGATAGGTTGCCATGGCAACTGGCTCTGCAGACTAGCTGAGATCAATTCATTTTTCCTTTCCCCCAGAAACAGTCATCCCTTTAAAAAGAAAAGGAAAAGGGGTAAGGGGTAAGGGTGTGATCAGGCTTCTTCCTGTATGCTTGATCTCATTTGCAAATGTTTTTCAATATAACACAAGCTGATATGAGGAGCTGCTGCTTTAAGAGTATCTAAATGGCAATGCAAACCCATTATTGGCCTCTTGTTACATTTTAAAGCTGTTTAGATCTCGCACTGACTATGGGGGCAAGTTGTTTTTCTTAGAACAAATACTGTAAATTCTGTGTAATTCTCCACCGTTTCCTTATTAACATGTCCAGACACGATGAGAGTCATAACAGGTTTGGAATGGGATCACTACCATTGTAACTTTTTTTGGTGGTTGAATCTTTGCTTTACCACGTAGGTTACAGAAAGGGGTGTTTTTATAGGTGCAGGTATCAGTGCAGAATTAACATTGATATCTCACTTTGTGGTGACATTTTCCTGCACATTTGCTTGAAGCATTAAGATGGGCTGCCAGATCTGAAGTTAGCAGTGCCAAAATATGGTCCAAGCCAGTTTCTCCATGCTCAGGAAATCACCTGGGAGAAGAGCTATCATGGGTCACGGTCTTGTAAATGCTTTCACAAGCATTGCCATCATAATAAACATTACGGTGATTAGAGTTCTTGATCTATGACTGAATATATATGATACATAGCAGGACCAGTTCAGCATGCCCAGTTTGCCAGATGCTGCTAGAGGACATTCCTGATAGGGTTGATGCTTCCTACTAGAAGGACCAGGCAGGATCTTCTGAAGCCATGTTGGAGTCATTAGGAAAGGCATTGAAAATAATGCAGCTTATATCGTAACACCTTTATACAAATCTATGGTACAATCACACTTGGAAAACTGTGTGGAGTTCTGGTTACTTTACTCTATGCAGAAAGGCTGTAATATTTGGAGCTTTTCAGTTTAGAGGAAAGGTCTGTAATGGAGAAAAGGCAGAGCTGTTTGCAATTATGCAAGCTGTGGAGAAAGTGGTTAGAGCCCTCTCATAAAACTAGAGCCCAGAGTCATCCAGCAAACAGGCTGGTGGGAGATTCTGGGCGGACAAAAGGAAGTACTTATTTACATAGCACATAGTTAAACTATAGAATTCTCTACCACAAGATGTAGTGATGACCACCAACTTTAAAGGGGAATTAGACAAATTCATGGAGGTTAAGGCAATCAGAGGCTACTAGTCATCATGCCCGTATACTGTGTTCAGGATGAGGGGCCATATATGAGGCTAAGAAGAACTCACTGGATCAAGCCAATGAACCCTGTAGTGCAGCATACTGTTTTCAAGGAGGCTAACCAGATGCTTGGGGGAAAACTGACAAGCAGGGCCTAATCATAAGAGCACCCTCCCCTCCTTTATTCTTTATTATTCCAAGTTATTCTTGGCTGACAGCTCTATTTCCTGAGCAGGTGGAATGTTTGTGGACATTCCATGAACTGCTATTCAGAAGCATTTCTGCCTCCAACCCTGAAGACAGATCATAGATATCATGGCTAGGAGCCATTGGTAGACAATTGGTCTAATCCTCTTTTAAAGCCGTTCAAGTTGATCACAGTCCATGCTTCATTTAATGTCTGATGTTTTGTTGTGATATCTATTTTCTCTATGCCATGCAGAATATGTTTCTGAATGCTAAGCTGCTGATGATCACAAGTGCAAGGGAACGACTGAGCTCATACTGGTGGTCTTCATATAAGCATCTAGTCGACTATTGTGAGAACAGAATGCTGGACTAGACAAGTCCTTGGTGTGATACAGCAGCCAGGCTATTTTCTTGCATTTTCATGTAGATGTGTGCATTGTAAGGTTCACCTCCAGCTGTTATGTTTGAGTCTAAATGTGGTCTCGATAGAAGGATTAGGTAGGGTTAATAGGTTAACTCAAATCCAGCAAGTTTTGTTTTTTTTTAAAAGACTTTTAGACTCATGTTGCACGTTACATCACAAGCTGGTTGCAGGGAATCACTCTAGAGTGAAAAACAGCTGAGGACACTTCAGATATGTGCAGGCCTTTTTTTCAGCCAGAATTCACCAGAACTGAGTTCCAGCACCTCTTAGGTTGTCTTCCGGCAGTTCTTAGGTGTGTTTGGGCATCTCTTTAGGTTGGGGTTGTGTGCTGGTGAGCAGCAATCGCATTGGTGTGGCGATTGTTGCTGCACAATGGAGCTCAACAACTTTGTCCGCTCCCCCTAAAAAAAGCCCTGGGTGTCTGTATCTGAGAGTGAAGTTATGTACCAGCCACACTTATCATTTTCTTTTCTTTTTCTAAATCTCAAAGAAAATCAAGCTCAAGCTTTTGAGTCTTCTTCTTTTGCTCCCTTCTCATTAAACTTCTCCTTCCACAGGGCATTTGTAAGGTGTTAAGCTCAGCCCAACTGACAGTTATTCTTGGCTGACAGCTCTATTTCCTGAGCAGGTGGAATGTTTGTGGACATTCCATGCCATGGCGCCAGCTCAATCAACCAGCGTCAGAGGCTTCACTGTGACAAGAGCAAAACTTTGTAGATGTAATTAGACACTTCTACATGAATGAGCAGCCATCTTGCCTGGGATCTACCCACTGAAAGGCAAGGATAGTGTCTAAATCTGCCTGCTTTTTCGTGGGTGTCACATCTCTATATTTAGGTTACGATGGCAACCTTAGTAATCCTAAGAAACCGTGTCTTCTCCTAGCTCAGAGCTAATTTTGCAGCGTGGGGATTCTGTGAGACTAGGAGGAGAATTACAGTGTAGAGTGAATTTTTATTGCCGGGGCTGCAGAGGTGTAACATGAAAGTCGTCACCTGGCAGGCGGTTCTCTCTTTCAGGGAGAATGTGGCTAAGAAAGAGGCATCTCATGAATATTCACAAGCTTTCCCTTAGAGCTGTTCTTTGTCTTTCAAGAAAAGAGAAAGCCAAGAACAATGCAGAGAGAGAGAGCTGCAATCTGTACTCCTTGACTCTCTGAAGGAAACTGTAAAAATTCCAGGGCTCTGAGCAGCTCCTCAGGCAGTTATGCAGGCTACTTAACCTGCTTAGGGTGCTGTTGGGAATGTGTGCAGAGTTCTTTGGGGCTGGATCCAGTTCCCTTGCTAACTCATTTCCTTCTGGAGTAGAGGAATGATGGTTTGCCAAAGAAATGGAGGCTGGTGTCCCTCTTCTTTTTTACAAGCCTTAGATGCTCTCTATTGATTGAAGAGCGACGTGCCACTCTAAGAAATCCACTACTCATAGTAGAATACCCACCCCAAATAAAAACTATTTAGGGCTGATTCCCAGCCTAAAGCTACTTTGGTTGACTGCCTTGTTATGGCGGTGGCGGCGGCTTGCTGTGATGTATTGTTGTTTCTATAAAATGTGCTGCGTCTGCCTTGTTTGGAGAGCTGTGGCGAACACATTAAATGACAGACGAGGGAAATGATAGCTTTCTCTCTTCCTTACTCGCCCCAGGCTAGAAGAAGGAAAAACAGTGGGCAAGATTCACTGAGCACTTTCCCTTATTCAAATCCCATTTGAAATAGTTGTGTGTTGCACATGGAAACGTGCAGCTTGTGTTAATTGCAAATGAGCAAATTCAGTGCAAATTCCCGGTGGATCAGGCCTTGCATTGTGTCAGTGTGCTGTGAGGCTTCTGAAAACTAATCCCAGACTTCTGTACGTAGGATTAGCTGGTACTGTCAGTGGTAGACCACTGGAATTTTAATGGGTTGAAATGACCCGGCAGGGTGCTTTGCTGTCTTTCATTCTGCGCCTGGCTAAAAATGTATTTCTGGAGTCAGCAAACCTCGAAAAGAAAAGTTGATGCCACATTCTCTTGAGATAGGACTAAATTAGCTTTCTTATTAAAGAATCTGTTCTTAGAGGGCAGCGTGCCCAGGGGTAATTGGGCCGTTGTCATCAGCAGGATGTCGCTGTGGGATAAATGATGCTTCCATAGCAGAAATTTGCTATTTTTCTCTGAGGCCAGTTGCTCTTGTGCATCAGGAATGTACTGGAGCATTTCTTCCATATCATTCACATAAATAAATGGATTGTGCCAGCATACCCAGCACTTTGGGTGGAGTCGTGATGCTGATGTCATCTTGCACCAAGTACAGTGATACTTGAACAGCTTGAAAAAGAGAATAACCAATGTCTGTGTTTAATGCGTAGGAAAGGCATCTCCCTCATTAGACCTCACAGTAGCTTATGAGAACTGGAGTCAAACCCAAGAAACAGAGACTTCTGTATCTTTCGTATCCTGGGGTTTTCTTCTCTGAGAGGGCAGGCTAACTGGAGAGAAAACAGATTGAGGTTTTTGAGTGGCTGGCACTGCTTCCCCCTGTACTGAGTCATCATCATTAAGATGTCTTAGACCAGGTCATACTCTTTTGCCTTGTGCCACCCTGGCTAACCAATATTGTTTGACCACAGCTCCCATCATCCCTGGCAATTGGCTTTGTTAGCTGTGGTTGATGGGAGATAGAGGTCAACAACACCTGGAAGGATTAAAGATGGCTGGTTTGGTCAGAATGGCTTAACTGGCAGCAGCTCTCCAAGGTTCCAGGCATCCCTTTAAGTGGAGACACTGCCAGGGGTCAAACCTGGGGCTGTAGTTTTATTTAAGTCAGTTTTATGCACATCCACTGAGTTCAACACAGTGTACAAGGGCCTCATCCCATCTACTTTTCTCCTCGCAACAAGCCTGTGATGAGGAAAGGCTGAGAGGTAGTGGCTGGCCCCATGGTCAACAGCGAGGTTCATGGTTTAGTGGGGATCTGAAAAGGGACTCTACAGTTGCACTAACCTTAGTACATGAAGCATGCAAACTGCCACTGAGCTGTATGCATACCCAATGTACATTAAGCTTGGAGGACTGTAGTATGGCTTCTCCAGAAGGCATTAGCAAATGGCCCCTCAGCCATGTGGCACTACTTTTGCTATTCACTGGAGACCATCTGGCATAGCTCTCCAAAACCATTCTTTCTGGGCAGGCAGGTAGTGGTGTCATGGATACCAAGTGTAATATAAATGGGTAATAGTAGAAGTTGGCTTTTAGTGCTTTCTCCATTATGTTTTAGTTGCTTTTTATGGGGCCAGCAATAAAGGCTCCTCCCCACGTTTGCTCCATATTTAAAATGCCTTAAAGCACAGGGTTGAGGAACCTGATCTTCCAGGTGTTTTTAGACTTTAGATTCCATTATCTCCAGCCAGCAGGGCTCATGGCCAGAGATGATGGGAGTTGTAGTCTAGCAGCATTTGGAGGGCCATCTGCTCCCCAATTCAGCCATAAAGCAAACCTGTGTTATAGTAGTAAATCCTCAATTTTCAAGGCATCTGGAATGTAGGAGAAAATGTTCCTTCCTATGACAATATGTGAGACATTTGCCAATTTGAACTTTTAATTCCTAGCTGGCGAACTTGCATTCCCTTCTATCATGATGCCAGGCAGCATGAAATGATGCACAGGTGGGGAACATAAGCAGCTTAGACTGGTTTGGGAATTCAAAGTTTTGTTTCCTGTTGATCCAAAGACTTCAATGAGATCTGAACAGGAGTTGCAGAGAACCTGTTTATAAAGCCGTATCCTTGGTGCCTTTCTTGGTCATGCTGCATTGTGACAAAAAGATGGGGGGCCTGGGATCTTGCTTGTATTATATATGATGCTCTGAGGAGGCTGGAAGCCCCTCGAGAGGTTAGCAAAAAACTAAAAACATGCACTCTCTTTTTATTAAGGCTGCAAGAGTTCTATCCCCGCCCCTTGCCACCCCCCAATATTTACCTCAGCTTCCTTGTATAGCCCTTCCTCATTGCTGATCTTTAAACTTTTCACAGGCTACCACAACCTTGGAACTAGCACATTCCGCACCGCCAGCACAAGGAGGGGAGAAGCCTGCTGCTATCTGTACAGCCTGTTCTAGTGGTGACAGGGTCAGCTCTGATAGATAATAACACATCACATGTCTGCTTTTGGCCTTCCCTCTCACTTGAAATAAATAAAAGCAAGCAGTTGAGAGGAGCATCTTCTATTTGGGAAGGGTTGTGATGAGGGGGTAACAGCCTCATTCCATGTAATATATGGAAGAGAGAGAACATTTGTCCAGCCTAATTAGGACAAGAAGTAATTGGTTGATGCTGAATAGGAAAGTAGGTGAGTGAACCACAGATCCCAAGGAAGTATCAGCCTTTACAAGCCTAGAGGGGATAACATCTGAGAATCCTGCCCTTGAATTTCTGTTTGCATGCTTAGAAATCATGACTGAATCATTTGTTGAGCTGTTGCTTTGGTTGGTTTGTCCAAAGGGGCCCACTCATGCACCCACAGCCCTTTCAAGCCTCATGGGCAAACAATGCCATGCCTTGGTCTCTCTGTGCCCTCTAGTGTCTGACCCAGGATTGGCATAGCTCAGCCTTCATTCCAAATAATGGTGACACCCCTGCGATTTTTTTTGTGTCACCCCATTTTGGGTATTAGTGCTCACAGCCAAGGTTTCCCTCTTTCTCCATCACACTGCGTTTGCATTCAGTATTCCTATGTACCACATCTGTTATTCAGCCTGTTTTAAACATGCTTTTCTTCTGGTATGCTGTTGGCTGTTACTAACCAAGCATTGTAGAGCCTGTCTTAGCAGGGGAGGGAGAGTAAACATTCTCCAAATCACAGAGTAGCTTTAGTGGGTGAAGTGGTTGAGATGCTAACCTAAATATGTTTTAACCACTGGTCAGGAAAGGCTGGATTTGTCTTCTGAATTGGTGGGAATTGTCCAGGGAGAAGCTTTGGTTCAAAAGAAGAACATCACTTTAGAATAGCCCTGTTGGATCAGATCCAACAATCTGCTTCCAACAGAAGAACCAGCGCGTAAATTCAATAGCCTTTTCCTGTTGTTGCTTCCCAATGACTTTGAATCTGAACTTGGAGGGTGCATATAGCCATCATAACCAGGAGCAATTAATAGACAAATCCATGGAGTCGGAGGCCTAATCCCCCTTTAAAGTCTTCTAAGATAGAGACCATCTCTGGAACTCGTGGCAGAGAGTTCCGCCAGTTTATTGTTTGCTTTGTGAAGAGCCCTTCCTTTTGCCTTTTCTCAATATCCAGCCAACCAGGGATCCCTAGTAGGTTTCTAGTATTATGAGAAAGCAAGAAAACTCTCCCCATCTTCTCCACGCCACAGATAATTTTAGAAACCTCTATTGTGTCCTTCCTTAGGTAAGGGGGTACTAAAGTAGGAACATGCATAATGTTGTGTCCAATCTGTTGCATTCTCCCTCCTTAAGAAAAGAAACCACAACCCCACATAGAAATTAATGGGAGCTGTTCCAGGATACTCTTGTACAAATCCTGTTGGGCTTGCATTGGAAAGGAGCATTTGTGTCCATAGAAGAAATAGCTTTTCTAAGCTATTGTCATTTGTTGCTAAAAGGGGCTTTTGCATCATGTGGGCATGGCAGCTTTCCTCGCTGAAGCAAGAGAGAGGGCCTCTCTTGAAAAACATACAGATAGGAGAAAGGGAATTAATAATAATTAGCTGATGATTGAAATCCAAGGTAGGGGTGTTTTAATGAGAACTCTCATGCCAAACAGCATTTCAGCAGTGGGGGAAGATTGTTTATAGACCGCCAGGCGCCTCTCAGGCAAACCTGTTTACCCAGGACGCCGTACCGGTAGACCGTTTCAACCTGGCTTTATTGGTATAACAATTAAGGCTGAGCTCTCTCTGGTGGAAAATTGCTGGCGTAGGTTAGCATTAATAATTCAAGGTAAAGCGGCTGCCTTGCAAATGAATGGCTGACTTTCCCCACCCAGGTTTGGCTCACGTGCTGCAGAGGGGCTCAGCTTTTAGAGTGGGGGAGGTTGCAAGGGGGTTCTTTCAGGTGGAAGCTTACTGCAAATGAAAAATGACAGTATTGCGTGTGTGTGTGATGTGAACATCTAACAACACATGCTTTTTCAATGGGATGGTCATTTCTAGTGGATTGAGGGTTGAATGGGCCAGGAGTGGCTGTGGGCTGAATGTGTTCCCACCCTTATACATGCAGCAAAAATGAATAGTTGCAGAAATGTTTTCAAGTCGTAAGAGAGAGAATGAATCCACACTGAATTATTGCTTGAGTCTGTGGTGTTACATGATGGGAGTATATGTTTGTGCTCTAGAACTGTGGGATTCTGTGAAACTGCTGGATGTTGCTGACTTTCTGCATTGTGTGGCGAGTTCCCGCCTCCCCCAAGTAGAAATAAAGACACATTGTTTTAGGTTAATGGGCTAAAATTGGCCACAACTTTATTGGTTACAGGTAAAGAGCGGTATTGGCTTAGGCATTGGTCCTATCCGACTATCCGGCTTTAGCCTGTTTGCTTGAAGACCGGGAAGGGTTAACACCAGCAGGGGGAGCCCTGCTGATGCACATCAACTAGGGACTCCCCCTGGGTCATCACTTGGGGGCGCGCTTTAGGCCTTGACCTCCATAAGCTTTGGATGAGGCCACGCCCCCCGGAATTCTTTACTGGACTACCCTTCAATATTTGGGGGAGGTGATGGCGCTCCTCCCCCCCAACACATAACAATATCCCTCCCCCCTACATAGCAATACCCCTACCAATGCCTAACCGCCAAAACCAAAGGAGTTGTGACGACTTGCTACAAGGTAGGCGAAAATCCAAATGGCCGGTGCCAATTTGCCAAGTGGAAAAAATTCCTACCAGGCCCCTTAACGGTGATCAACCGAGGTCCATAGCAAGGTCAGAAGGGGAACCTTAAAGGGCAGGTGGGTGGGAAACAACAGCAGCTGTGCAGACCAAAGAGGGAGATCCTGGGGCCGCGCTTGCCTTAAATGAGGCAAGCCAAACACCCCGCGCCAGCCGATTGGCTGGCTCAGGGGATGACGCGGCCCGAGGATTCCCCTGATCGCGTGGGGGCTGGAATCCAGCCTCTGCACGTGTGTTGGGGGCGTGAAGCCCGCAACACCACCTCCTCCTGATGTCAGAATTGGCTTTACGACACTGACCACTCCTGGGTCTCCGCAGGACCAACATCAGACTTGTGGGGTGGGAATTGGCACTGTGCCAACAATGGGCCCCCAACACACACACACACCTCCCCCTGCCCCTGCTATTAACATCATACTGGTGGTGAAAGCAGCACCTCCTTGCCATGGTTTCAGGCATGGGGCGTTCCCAGCCCTGCCTGGAGATCCTGGGGATTGAACCTGGGACACAAGTAAAAGCCCCTATCATTTTTCTGTGTGGGTGGTATTGGTTACCAGTTGGGTTGGGTACTTGGAATGTGGAAAAGCCACCCCAGCTCATGAGTTGAAACCCTATGGAAGAAAAGCACACACTGCATATCAACATTTCACTCATTCAAAATGAACCAGTTTGTATTCTTTTTATGCCAAATGTAGCGTGGGCCATCCTCACATGTTTCTCTCCTACACTGACAAGCTTCAAATCAATCTATAGACTCTACTGACCCTTCCACATTATAAAAGCATAATGAGATACAGCTTGCTCAAAGGGTCACAACCGTGACCTAATACTATAGTACTAATCCATTCCTATTACTAACCTTTTATGGAGAAAGCAAAATTTTTCTAAGCAAAACAGCGAAGACCATGTCATGGAAATATATATTCCTCTCCAAAAAAAAAAAAAAGGAGAGGGAGACACACGTATGGGAAAGAAAATGTTCAGAGTGCTTTAATGTTAGACTTCATGGACCGCTGCACTATGCAATATAAAAGTGAGCACCTTGCTAGTGGAAGTATGAATCAAAAGAAGAAATAAATTATGACATTTGCTGTTTGGGAAAGGTTATTGTGTTGAAATGGTAGCAGGCTGCTTTTTCCGAGTAAGAATTATGTGACTTTTTGAAATGGACAGCAGGGTCTTCAAAGGACATTTCCACTTTACCCTTACTTTCCAACAGTTGTTTTATTTCTGGTCATCAGGTACAAGATATTGACCAGCTGATGTCAGTTGGTGTTTCATATTTGACTTCCAGCAGAGTGAAGGTTTCACTCTTAGGTAGATTTAGCAAAGCTGAGCAGGTATTATTTCTGGAGGAAGAAAAGATAACATGAAGCTCTTTCTTAGTAAGAAATGGGCTTACTGAGTTCACCCTTTTGATTTGTTGAGCCTGGTCCATTGTGAACAAAGGTTTGCTTAGGGATTTGTTTTTCAGTTGCATAGCTTGGCAGAACTTCAAACTTGAAAGAGGCTAGAAAAACCCCCATTCACGTATGCAGTGCAGGTTCTATCTGTCTTGGTTTCTATTGCCTACTCAGGTGGGTCATAGTTCATAGAAGTGATAACAGAATCGGTCTACTTCCAGTCAATATCACTTTTGCCTATGTTCACCCAAAAGGCTGTTCTGCTTCCTTTCTGCATAAACCTGCAATTTGAAAAAAATTCACAATTAAAGTAGCTTCTCTAAGCATGTTTTCTATTGAAATAAGCATTTCTAAATTTATTTTTCTGCTTTAAAATGCATCGAAACATTTGAGAAAAAGAGAAAACCTGTAGATGACTAAGTTTTGATCTATAATTTATTAGGTCCAGGATGGGTCAGTTTGTGTAAGAATTCACAAAGTTCAAATTCCTCAGTCATCTCTGTTTCCAGCCTAGCTTTCTGATACGCTTTTACCTGGATATGCTGGGAACTGAACTTGGGATCTTCCGTGAGTAAAATGGAAGTATAGATTTTACATTAGATCTTTCAGTCTGTTATATAACACCTTAAATGTACACTGTGTTTCGCTAAGTATAAGAGGATCAGTTGCTACCCCAAGGAGCTTGTAATGGATAAAGACAACAAAGGAAGAGGAGGGAGATGGAGGCAGGTGCAGACAGTAAAACAATATGCCTCTATTTGAGTTGGAAGTACTTGGGCTTTGGTAGGGTATGTTAAACAAGGGATGGGGAATAATGCTAGCTGCTGCCCCACTATGGTCCTCTCCACCCCTTTCCCTCCAAGGGTGTGCGGGCAAATGTCTGATAGTTGTTTCAATCCAGAGGGTCCAGCGATGGTTTCTTTGGGAGCGGTCTCACTACTGCCTGTTTCAATGTAGCAGGGACCACCTCCTCACACAGTGAAGGGTTAGCTACACTCTGGACCCAAACATTCAGCCCTCCTTTGTTAGATTTAATAACCAGGAGGGACGGGTTGGGGGTGCTGATTATATAAGGTAAATCAAAATCCCACAAAACATCTTAAATAATGATACTGAGTCCTTTAGCTTGAGCTGGAAAAAGAATGCAGAATCAAGATCACACCAAAGTCATGCAACTTCATTCTCACAGTGTGAAGCCAGTTGGTTGCAGCAGATATTCGAGTGCTCCAGAAGTTCCTTTCCCCACATTAGGAGTCAGAAACCTCTGGACTATCAGGAATAACTCTGCTGGCCAGCTATTAGAGGACACAATGTGAGCTGCAAAATGAGTCCTTTTGCAGTCCACACTGCCACACTTTGCCTGGCCTGTTTCATAGCCCAGAGCTCCTCAGAATACCAAATTGCTCCTTGGGCTCCAGAACGACAGAGAGGACTATCAAGAACGATTGTGTCAACCACCTGTTTCACCACTCCATACCTTTAGCACCCACCCCCCTCCCCCAAAAAACCCCCCCACAACCCTGCAGAATCACTGAGTAGGATATTATTAGAGATCTGCTTGCAGAATTCAATTTCATGCTTAAAAAATCACTGCAGCTCCACATTGAGCTTTAGAAATGGGTCTGAAAGTGCACCCCAGTAAATGCGGCTTGGTTCTCGCTGAGATCTGGTTTGCACTGCTACATGCATAGCTAAGTTTCCCTGCTCCAAGAAAGCTGGTATGTCAATGAGAGGGCTAAGGCAAAATCCTTTTCTTTGATATCTAGTTGTCTTGGTGTTCACCAGATGTCCCCCCCCCCCCCCCCGGTAGCCTGACATGGTAGAGCCCAGAAACAGGTTGACTCACCTTGGCAAGAACTAGGTTGAAGGCTATTGGGGGGGGGGCTCCTGTCTTTAGCTGGGTCACTGGGTCATTTGGCAGTATCTCCGGTGCCCTGTTGCATTTTGTCGAAGGATTACCTTTTGGAGTGATCATTTTTTAAATGGCTTGAGAGTTTAAGCCTCTTGTATGGAGACAGCCTGGCCCCGCTAAGCCCGGAGACCTGATGCTGTTAATGAGGAAATGGAAATGAACAAGGCTCCGTGGTTCCCTGGTTTAGCTCCGATTTTGTTTTGATACAAACCCATTAATTCGTCCTCCTTGCCCTTTCACGTCCGGGATGGGGGTGGGGATTAGATGGATTAGGAAGCTTGGGCAGAGGAGGTTATTTAATATGCAAAATGCTTTCTTCCGATTCTTGCGCGGGGGGAGATAGAAGTATTCTTTTATCCTTCTTTACATATCTGGGACACTGCATGATTAAATCGCTCTCTGGGACCCAAGATAAGGGATGCAGGAAGATCTGCATCACTTAACGATCTCCAGTTCTTAAATAAGGACACACACCCGTGCATTTGTCTAGACACTAGACTGCCGCAGCATACAGGGTCGGCTAAGGTAGCTGTCATACCGAGAGCCGAATTGTGTCTCTTTATGACAAAGGCAATTGTGTGTCCCTGGACAAGGAGAGCGCCTCTGCTTCGTTTGGCTTGCTGTTTTCCTAGGCGAGGAAAGGGCTGCTCTTGCTGCAATTGTGTCCACCAGCGGGGGATAAAATTTTGCCCACTGATTACTGTCTCTGGCTTTGTGCAGAAAACAGTCAAGCAGATGGTGAGTGCCCAGCCCAGTGTTCCGGTCTAATAATTGCCTAGAGATGATGAAGAGTTTTAGCCATGTCAAAACTGCCCGCCTGCCCCTCTCAACATAATGACTTTGACTTTTTTTGGATCTTGTTTTTGTGATGTGTGCAAGGGGCCACAGTAAAGGCTGAGCTGATGGCACAATGCTGGCTGTGGGTGATTTTCCTCCTGGTTTTGTTTGATTGAAAATTATGCTGTTTTTCAGTTGGCAAGCAACTTTCATGGCTTGTAGCTTGGAGGATATGTCTGCCCTAGAAATGTAAGATGGCTTATGCCTGCTTCTTTTTTCCTTCAGTTGATCATTTTCCCCTGACAAATTTTGGCGAGGGTTCCAGAAAATACCTGTGACTTTTACCTCTCTAAAGGGAAAATGAGTGGCTCTATAGCCACTTAATCTAGGCACCTTTCTATCTATGTTCAAGAGTTTGGTAAAACAAACACAGGGGGCTACCCCGATCCTCATCTCTATGACACATATCAGCCACATTCCCCATGTTTGGCTTAGTCTAAGGGCTTATCCACACTTTCTCCTGTCCTTAACCACCACACTGAGAGTGGCCCACAGCAGTTTAAATTTCACAATTGCATCGTATTAAAAGCAATTGTTTTTACAATTATTTTACAATGTTTATACATTCCCTCCCCCCAATGCAAGTAAAATAATAGGACAGAAACAATGACAACAATTAAACCTGAGCTAGTTGAAGCAGATAAAGATAATTTTAAAGTGGGCCTAACAATCTCCTGAGATGTAAGGAATTCTGCAAGATAGGCACAGCTATAGAAAAGGCCTTCCCTATGTCCTAGTTTCAAATATTTCCAGGACTGTTTACAATCTATTTATTAATGACTCTGCATATGAGTCACTGGAAGAGAGCAAACACTCCTTGCAAGCTCCTACAGTGGTACCTTGGTTCTTGAACTTAATCCGTTCCAGGAGTCTGTTTGACTCCCAAAACCATTTGAAAACCACGGCGTGGCTTCTGATTGGCTGCAGCAGCTTCCTGCACTTAAGCAGAAGCCATGCCAGATGTTCGGCTTCCGAAAAATGTTCGCAAACTAGAACACTTACTTCTGGGTTTGCAGCATTCGGGAGCCAATTTGTTCGGGAGCGAAGCCATTCAAGAACCAAGGTACCACTGTACAGGAATCTAGTTGGCCACTATGGGAAATTTGATGGTCTTTGTGTCTGATCCAGCAGGGCTCTTCTTATACAGTGGAAGCTCGGTTGTCGAACGTAATCCATTCCAGAAGACTGTTCAAGTTCCAAAACATTCAATAACTGAGGCGCAATTGCCGGTTGGCAATTGCAATGGAGAAACGCGCCTTGGAAGCTGTTTGACTTCCAAGGCACGTTCGAAAATGGAAGCATTCACTTCCAGGTTGTTGGCATTCGAAAGCCGAAACAATTGACTTCTGAAGTGTTCGACAACTGAGGTTTCACTGTACTCTTGTGCATGTTTAGTCAGAAGTATGCTCCAGTGTATTCTGTGGTTCTTGAACTGTGGGGCAAGTATGCAAGTATTGCAGCCTTAAGCTGCAGTGCAGATATAGCCATTCATGAGCAATGCATTACCCTCTACCTCACCTAGCTTCCCTTCTCTGCAACTTTTATAGGACTGCTATAGCACTTGTTTTAATAGGAACAAATATATGCCAATAACTCCTGGTGGCCCAGGTTGTATCAAAAATGGTTCAGCAGCTCCAGCAAGGTGCATAAATCTGGCTTGTCCTAAAAATAGTTTTGTTACTCGCTATAGAGACCAGTCCTTGTTGATTTACATGTATGTGATTGCCAGTCTGAAGTGTTGGAAGTATGTGATGATTGGGGGGGTGGGGATCCTGGTGGATCATTTCCAGAATATCTTTCTTCCCAGAACTTGTAAGACTATATCAAAATTGGATTAAAAATAGATTCCTCCCCTGCAAATTAAAGATCAGAAACATAACACAATTTGAAGGTTATCTGCAGAGAAGCTGAGAAAAGTAACAACAAAATTTCAGCCAAAACTATCCAGAAACACCTAGTAATATTTCCCTATGAAAAGCATGGTGGGTTTTTTGGTTTTTTTAGTTGTTACAGTTTAACTGGCAAATATAGTAAATGTGATTTCTAATGCAGGAGGCAGCCATTTTGAATTCCAACCAATGGTCCCTGGAAATGCAGTTATTCAACTGGAATGATCCAGTAGGTGTGCTTCTTTCCATACCGATGAACCAATGTCATCCGCGAGATTCACAGAATCTGCCACAAGCTTCCGCACTTTTGTTTCAAATGCAGTGCTTTGTTTCCTTATGCTTTGACTTCTGTGGGCGATCTTTTCTTCCCCATGTACGCGTGTGCTAAGAGGCTGCATTAGCAAATATTTAAAAGGAAACAGAAGAACTGCACTTAGCCGTTCTCCCCTGGGAAGAGGATGAGACACAGAATTAGCTTTGAGCAAGAGATTAATGGTTGCTATTTAAACAAGCGGGGATGGGAGCGGGTGGCATTCTGTAGAGAGCAGGGTTTCTGGAATTTCTGGTCCAGGACTCTGCATTGAGAGGAGTCTTCATTCTGCATGTTGGAACTTCTGCTGGAAATCAGACAGTTTTTGCAAATATTTACTTACATTTCCCATTTTCTGAAATGTTTTTGTTTGGGTTTGCCTTGACAGTAGTTAATTTTGTCACAGGCCAGCAGGTGCGGTAGACAACCATGGTTGGGATGCATGTTGTTGTTTGATGCAATGTGACTGCTTCTTCCATTTCCTTATAGAAGGAGCACTCAGTCTGCGTCCCATAGAGAACAACTCCATACCTTCCAAGTGCCATGGAAAAAATGGGACATCTTGTGTTTTTGGCGAGATCTCGGCAGCCATTTTGGGTGCTGCACTTTTGCGTGCTCTCATGCTGTGCTCTCGCCCTGAAAAGGTGCTTTTTTGGAGGGGGGGGGCCACGATCTTGCACGGCACCCAAAAAGCACATGGGGGGGCCACCAGGGGACGCGTTGGAAGATGGCCGACAATAACATCTCTCTGACCCACATGAGGTAGTTTAGGGGCTGCTATGGGAAGTAGGCAGCCTTCCCTCCCCACCAGGATGTGGTGGGGTGCTGCCTGGCCAGCGGTGTTCACAATGCACCCCCTGATCCGAGAGATGGGGGTGCAGAACACTTGGCACGAGCCCTCGGTGAGGTCAGCTCTTCCTGACGCCAATTCCGATTAGCGCGTGCTGGTTGCTTCAGCCCGGAATTATAATTGGAAACAGATGATTGGAAATGAAGCTGAAGCACATATACCAAGCAAAGCTCGACAGATAAGGCTGCTGAATAATGGATCTCTGCGACTGAAAGCGACGGATGGATAAGTAAATCTTTTGATATGTCATCACCAAGAGACTGTATGTTTGGAACGAAGGGGGGGTGGAGGGAAAACTCTTTTTTTTTCTTTATATGATGTGACAAAAATAACTCTCCACTCCAGAAAGAAACAAGATCGTTGTGTCTTTTTTAAGAAGCATAAGCAGAAGTTTAAGACTGTGTGGGAGGTGGAAAATAAGATCGGTGGACGCTGAGGAATTTTTAGGACGCAGTAAAAAAATGGCGTCTCGCCATGACAGGCTGCCGGAGAAAAGAAAAGAGAGATGGGGGAGGAGAATCAGGAATGCTGGAAAGAGAAGGAGTACGAAACTGAAGTTTGATCTGACAGAGCCCCTTGATCTATTTGATTTATTCGGCTAGCCTGGAAAAATAAAAGACAATGAAGATTAATTTTGTTTACGGAGGTGTTGAACAGGGCTGTCCTGGACTAATCCCATACAGAGAAACCAGTTTTCAGTCTGCTTATGAGAATCATCAGAGATCGCAAAGAAAGGAATGTACGACAACAACAAGATGAAGAAAATATATAAAGAACTATCTGGACTGAACTGGATAGGACTGATTAATTAATGCAGTAAAATAAGTGAAGTCTGGACTTAGCCGGAATTTTGGACTCGTGTGGAGCTTGATATATGGGTACCCCCCCCAAAATTTAAAATTTGGCTGTATAATTTGGAACTAATGTGATTTGAACAATATGATGTGATTGGCCTGTTAATAAAAATTATTTTTAAAAAAAAAGCACATTGGGGGGAGCAGGAGTGAGGCGCAAGTCTCATGACTCACCCAGGAGTGTGTCCCAGAAGACACACATCCCGGTTTAGGGCTTGAAAAAGTTGGACAGCATGCAGCTCCTGCCCTGCCACTTCTTCTGTGCAGCCAACTTGGCTTTCCATTCCTACTTACAAGGCAGTTGGATTCCTAGATTGCAGCCCGGGGTTCCTCTTTAGCTTTAAATTTGCTGCTGAGAGATGAGACAGCCCACAGTTTCATCTACTTGCTTTCCCCAACCACCTCTCTTTTGAGATCCTTTTAACTAAAGATGGCAAGGACTGAAACGTGAACCTTCTGCATGCAAAGCGTGTGCTTTGTCACTGAACTCAAGCGTCTGCAGAGGAGGAGCTCCAGAGAACTGATCCAACTACACACAAGAGGGTCCCCATTCTCATTAGCCAATCTCACCTGAAAAGGGACTGGGGAGGAATCTTCCTTTCTATCCGTCCGTGTGATGTAGTGACCATCATGAGAGTGAAATGTACCCACCAGGTTGTCGCAATGGGAGATGTTCCTGGATGCAGCACTGTTCAGTCAAACAGCAGGAGAAAACATTAAAAGAAGGGAAGAAGGCAGGTCATTTGGAAGTGAATAATGGTTTCACAGCTACTCAAACGGTGCTGGGAAATTCTGCTTAGTTTGTGACAGTGAATGCTTGGGGACTGCAAACATACTTGCTGACTCAAAGTATTTTGGCGCTTGAGGCAGAAAGTCCAGTTGACACAGGCTGATTAATGCAGGGTGCAATCCAGTGGGTAAATTCTCACGTGCAAGCCTTGTGGGAAAGAATGACTCCGTTTGTCTCCTCTGCCTGCCCCCCTCTGCCTCTCCAAGTTGGACTCCTAGTGTGCGACTCTGCAGATGGGAAAAGCAGCTGATTTGAAGGGCTATGGGGAACTCAAACAAGAGAAGTCCTGGGCACCTCCTCTACTAATTCAGATGCAGATTTTAAAAGTACCATATTGGCCTGAATATAAGCCTCACTTTCACCCAAATTCCAACCGTGAAAAGTTAAAGTGTGGCTTATATTCGTGACCTTACGGTATGCAGCCAGGTGCGCGGGGAAACAGCACCAGGAGCGTGGCAAAGCGACGCCTGCCCCGTGCCCTCTCACCCAAGGCTCGGAAGGGGAACGGCCACCAGCAACACAGCACGCCCCACCCCCAGTATGCAGCCAGGAGCAGTGAGGAATGGAGTGGCTTATATTCGGGTGTTAAAAAAAAAATTCTCCCCCCCATCAATTTTAAAGGTGCTGCTTATATTCATGTGCAGCTTATATTCAGGCCAATACGGTAAATGGGGGAGGGATGGAAGATTCCTGGTTTGAAGCCAGCAGCCTATGACCAGGTGATGTTACTTGCCACACCAGTAGCCTTGCACTAGTGCTGATGACTTTCCTTGTCCTTTGAATTGCCCTCTGCGATACTAGGCTGCTGCGAGAGTCCTTACCTCCGGTTCCCACCTGCCTTGTTTATTTATTTATTTATTGCCTCGCAATGTAGACTGTGAGATTGGGCCAGGCAATGAATTTGAGCAATGGATTGCCTTGGACTGCTGCTATGCTGTCAGGAGACGGCGCAAGGCCCTTTCCGTGGCACGCCACAGCTGAGTCACTTCAGATAGCAAAAGCCATCCATTTCCCCAGGAGACGCTTTCCAAATGTAAGGCTGATTTTATGAATTGGGAAATTGAATCTCTAATGAATTAATATGGGTAGCAAAGCTTGGACAAATGTGATTGGAAGAAGAATGGGGGAGGCCTGCCAAGTGGCCTTATGGGAGCTTAATGCCTTAAATGACAGGGAGTTTATCGCAAATGGATGGGTTCAGTGGACAGATCAGACGGGGCTTGCTTCCAGGCTGTTGTTTCTGATGTGCTGTGCATGCTGCTCCCAGTTGGAGAATGCTTCCTATCCTCATATATTACCCATTCCCCCCAGACCTGGAACTCAGGCTGAAGGATCATCTTTTGTATTCTGTAAGCCACCCATGCCTGACATAGTGCCCGCCAGCTGCTTTGGACTACAACTTGCATCAGCCCACCACCAGCCCCCATAAGGGGGCATTAGGTTAGGAAAGACTGCTATAAGCTTAGCATTTACAGTGTCTCCTGCATAACCGCTATTATGATAAAGAGCAGTGAGGAGGATTGTACAGTTTTATAGCCAGGGTTGGGGAGAAAACTAAATAACGTTTCCTGAGAGTGCTGGCTCTTTTGGTCAGGATTTAAATTCCTGACTCTCTAGGTTTCAAACTATCCTGGCATCAGCTTGCCACTGACACCTTCGAAATGGGTCCTGGCAAGTCTAGGAACAAGAAGTACCTGTCTGCCATAGAATTTGGTTGTTCGCTGCCCTATAACCCTAAATGGTGTGAGGGTTGGCATGCAAAGGTTCCAATTAAGGAAATAAAGTAAGTAGACTATACACACATATTCTCAATTTCAGTCTGCAGCATCTCCTGTTAAAAGGATTGTACAGCTAACCTTGGGAAAGACCCGTGTTTAGAACCCAGAATCGTTGGTGCCAGTCAGAATATACAGAATTGGACTACATAGACCAGTGGACTGACTTGGACCTCATCCATACTTCCGCTTGTCCTTGCCTAGAAAACACAAGGTCTGTGTGGTCTCCCCCTTGCTCTGCTCCTTTCCCAGGGAACACCCATTTAGCTTTAAACTGGAACAAACAACAACCCATGGAAAACCCCTTGCTGCTTGCTCTGATTGAGCACTAAAGACCGGTTTTCCCTTTGGGGTGGAGGGAAGCAGCAGGGCAAGGTGAAGTATGGATAAGCCTTTGGTATAAGCTGCTTTTATATTCTCACTCCTTAGGCCCATTTTGTTTAGACTTGCCTTCCTTCACCCCCTAAATGGCTTCATCACTGAAGATATTTAGCATGCCCTTTCCTTCTAACTGGAGATTATGATAAGCTCGTGGCTTCTGCCAAAAACAAGGTGTGTCTACCTCCTCCTTCCATAGTGCTTGACTTCCCTTACACCACAATATTCTGTATTCATTCCACTCGCTGCTGCCACCAGCCGATGCAGGGGAAAGCAGAACAAAACACAGGAATGTTCTAGCCAGTATTACCACACAAGGGGAAAACCGTATGTGTGGCAGCTGTTTGTGGCAATTTACATTTACCTCAATATTTATCCTGCGGGTGGTAGCTTTTGATTATGAAGCCATCTAGGGTGCCACACTTCAAAAAAGACTATCTCCTTTTGTTAGTAGTAGTAGTAGTAGTAGTAGTAGTAGTAGTAGTAGTTGTTATTATTATTATTAACCTATATTAAATCTGTTGACAGTTCTTGTAACAACTAAATTGCAGTATTTTGGAGGCCCCAAGATTTGAAAGCTCAGAATTTGCCCATCTGAACAGCTGATACCCAGCATTTTCCCATCCTGCTGGTATCCAAGTCTCGCTACTTCCTTTCTCTCCAGAAACATGGGCCAAAGCCCCACCAAATCATACCCCTTGTTTTCTCCCTCCCCTCAGTTGATCCAGCTGTGCAATCAGTCCCATTGTCAACCTGTTGTCCTTTAGCAGCATCTTTCAAACAAGACACTGAAATTTTTAAAGGCTGGCTCAGTGACTGTCAGCAGAGGCTTATTTATAGGAGCACACAATGTCCGTCTTGATGTGGGAGAAAGTAAATCAAGTGTAAAGGAAACAGGTTTCTTCTTGTCAGCACTTTGAAGAAAAACCATCTGAGTTTTAGGTGGCGCATCTCAACTCTGTCCCCCCCTCCCCCCTTTTTTTAAGCAGAAGGAACCTAAAAAGAACCAGGAAAGGCAAAAGAAAGTAGCTATAGTTACTTTATGGAACTCCTTGCCACAATAACTTGCATGGCTTTGGGAAAATATTAGACAAATTTGTGGAGGATAGCTGGGTTATCAACAGGTGAATAGAACCTCCAGATTCAGAGACTTGGGGTAAGGGACAGGTGCTGCTCTCATATCCTGCTTGGAAGCATCTGGTTGGCCTCTGGGAATGTAGGCTACAATCTATGACCAGTTGTCAGGGATATTTGGATTAGTAGTCCAACAACAACTTGCAGGTTCCAGTTTGGAGAAGGTTGATCTAGACTGGGACCATTGGGCTGATACGTACCTTTCAATATCAAGAGTGGCATAATGTAGACTCGTGCAATGAATACCAGCCCTGCAACAACATTAGATGTTGAAGCAGCAATTACATCTCTGAATGAGACAATCTTCTCATTCCCGTGCGCAATGTTGGTTTTGGAGAGAACCAAGCTACTGGAGACCTTCTTTAAGTAGAGATGTCAGGAATTGAACCTGGGACCTTTCAAAGTTATTTTAGCTTTTTTTTTTTGGAAGGGAAGCCATGGTGGCTTACAGCCTAAAAGCTTAGAAAACGTAAGCTGACAATCAATAAGACACATCAAAAATTCATCAGCCTAAAAAGAAAGCAGGAAGGCAAAGTCTTAAATTTTATGCATTAAAAAAAAAAAAAGCAGGCAAGGTATGGCCCTTTTGCAAGGGTAATGTTCCGGGATGCGGTTTGCACACCTTAACCTCTGTGTGACCTCTGTCAGCGGGGCTCTGGTTGTCTGCTGGTTTGGAATATTTATATATCTCACAGTTGCAAGTTTTCTGGACACAAATAAAAGAGACTTGAAGCTAACAAAAGTTACTAGTCTGCCTTCCCCCGCAGTAGCCTGCTGGGGCTAGAAGAAGCAGGGGGCAGAGAAGTCCTGTTTTTTCCTATAGCAGCCTGCTACATTCCTGCACTGGGTACAATGGAGTGTGGAAGGCACTCTGGCCTTTATCCACCAGCCCACTCCCTTGCCTGCACTCAGTTCCTTCTTGCCTGTGGCTACGAGACTGAAGTAAAAATTTAAAGCCATTAAGTTGTAAAAATCGGATGTAAAACATAAAATGTAGAACAAAATAAAAGCAATAGTGGAATAAAATGAAAACCAGTGACAGTACAAAAGATCACTGAAACACCAAAAAGAAAAACCTGAAAAGCCTGAGGAAAGGAAGAAGACGTCTTCACTTAGTGCTGAAAGAACCACCACATAGACAACAGGCAAAATTCAAGCAGGTTTCCATTTTTTAAATGCCAGTGTATGCATTTTTGCACACATTTGTTCTGATGACATATTTTTGTATGCAATTTTGCCTAATATAAACCATAAGCATTTTTGTACATTCCTTTTTTTTCTTTCAAATGTCCACATTTCGGTCCACACTTTTCCTTGATATGTGCACTTTTTGACTGGAGAAGTGCAGGGAAGAGTGAATTTCACATGGCAGCTGCATTTCAGCTCACATGTTCTCTGACCTGGGCTTGGGAAATGCAAATTAGTTGGGCTCACAATAAAATAAGAAGTAACTGAGGGTTCATCCACATTTCTGATTGTCCAGTGCCTGGAAAGCACAGGTCGGAGTGTTCTTTCTCTTGCCCTGCTCCTTTCCCAGGGGAAACCCACTCTTTAATGCTAAATCAGAGCAAATGTCAATCTTGAGAAAATCTAAATGGCTGTTTGCTCTGATTGAGCTCTGATTTCTTGGGTTTGGGTGGGGAGACAACAGTGGGACAACAGGAAGTGTGAACAAGTCCTGAGTTTCTCCACTGTCCTTGTGTGCTGCTAAGGAGGAATACTGCTGCTGCTATCTTAAGGAGACTGATTCCTTTCCGCAGGATCATTGTGGTTTTAAAATTCTCTATGTGGGGGCAGATAGGCACATGCATCAAACAGCTTTGTGGTCCAGCCACCCCTGAAAGGAAGCCAGTTTTGTTATGCTGGACCACTAAAGAGTTTTAACAAATTAAGCATTTGCAGGAGTAGAGGTATGGAGGAATGTTTTGGCTATGCTGGACTGAGCAGTTGTTCTATTATGGTGATTGTTTTCTCTCCAACTAATGGCTGCAATTTGGAAATTGCACACATTAGGTCAAACCTCTTGAAATCCTTCTCTGACCTGGACTTGTTAGGCCAGGAAGCTCCGGCAAGCTTGTCCGTGGAAGTGAGCCAGCATCCAATTATGCCTTCCCTAATGGCTCATTACTTATCACGAAAGACCACAATGCTCACAGATTCTGGAGTCCAAGAGAGAATGTGTAGTTGTGATGGAGAGGCATTTATAGTATGGAACAAAAAGATCCCCAGCTAGCAAGGCACAGAGGAAGGTGTGCTCTGATGAATCCCAGCATTGCAGGGCAGACGTCTGAGACAAATCCAAGGGCCAACTTGAGTTTGGCATAGAACCAGCTGATGTCTCCTCCAATTGTTTTGGGATCCTTCAGCTTTAAATTTCACTCACAAGTGGTTTGAGGGCCAGGGAACCCCCATACAATGGAAGGCAAGAATTGGGTCAGAAGATAAACCCCTGAAACAGCCTTTTCCATCCTGGTTGCACTCCAGATCACATCATCCCTGACCATTGGCCATGACAGCTGTTGTGGCTGATGAGAGTTGGAGCCACACAACATCTGGAGGGAAGCATGTTTGAGAAGGCTGGCCAAAAGCTCCGTCGATGTAAGCCTGAGTAGACCTTTCGAGGTTAATAGACATGACTTGGGCTTGTCCACACTTCTGCTTATCCTGTACCTAGGCACAGGTCTGAGTGGTTTTGCCTTTGCCCCACTGCTTCTCCCCTCCCCCCCAAAAGCCTGCCCTTTAGCGCTAAATCAGACCAATCGGCTGAAATCCAGATTGCTATTTGTTCCGATTCAGCACTAAACTGTGGGTTTTCTCAGGGGGAAGCAATGGGGCAAACAGAAGTGGGAATGAGCCCTAACTCAGTAGGTCCATTGTGGGTCCATTTCAGTGGTCCATTGTGATTATAACCTAGTTGGATACAGCAGAATCAAAAGCCCTACAGTGTAACAGAGACCTGTGAGCAAAACCTCTTGAAGTCGATTTTCCTTCTAGATATGTGTTTTGTTTTGGGATGACCACTTCTGAATCTCAGCTTCGAGACTACAGCTGTGTGCATTCAAATTGCTCATGTGTGCCTGGGTTCTTGTGCCCCATAGCTGAAACCCCACCCTTGGTGATGGGCACTGCCCAGTGTACAAGAGTGGATGACAGGGCAATAAATTGAAGGAAGACACCACATCTCTTTGGTCCTGGGCTATTTAGGTCTCACCACACTGAATCTAATAAACATTTCACATTCTATTACTGTGTGTGGCTCTTCCATTCTGTCTGGGAGTGAATTATGTTAAAGTAATATGGATGAGCAAAATTAGATTACATAGAAATAAAGTAGAGTAAAAGGGCAACCAGCATATTGGAAAAGAGAGATAGTCACCTCCAGTGCCGTCACAAGAGCGTACAAAGACTTTCAAGGGGGAAGTGTACTGGAGAGACGGGAGTTCAAAAGGCACTTTGCTCATGGACTAATATTAAGGGACTGACTGACCATGGACTAATTCTCCTTGCCTATGTAGAGCCAATTCAGAATAGTTGGCATGACTCTCAATTATTTTCTCATAGGCGCGCGCATACACACACATGCGGGGGGGGGGGGGAGAGACCGACCCCTACACTTGGAGCTGCTAACAAGCCCCAGATGCTATCAGACTGTTCCTGTTGCTCCAAACCAGGTTATAAGCTGGTGATACCGTATTTATTCAAGTTTAATGAACTATTGAATCTAATGTATACCTCAATTTCCAGAACCTTGAAACCAAAAAAAAAAGTATTTGCTGTCGAATGTAAATGTGCCATCAAATCTAGGTAAAAGTAAAAGTACCCCTGCCCGTACGGGCCAGTCGTGTCCGACTCTAGGGTTGTGCGCCCATCTCACTTAAGAGGCCGGGGGCCAGCGTTGTCCAGAGACATTTCCAGGTCACATGGCCAGCGTGACAAAGCTGCTCTGGCGAGCCAGCACCAGCGCAGCACACGGAAACGTCGTTTACCTTCCCGCTATAAAGCGCTACCTATTTATCTACTTGCACTTAAGAGTGCTTTCGAACTGCTAGGTGGGCAGGAGCTGGGACCGAAAGACAGGAGCTCACCCCACCGCGGGGATTCGAACCGCCGACCATGCGATCGGCAAGCCCTAGGCACTGAGGTTTTACCCACAGCGCCACCCGCGTCCCAGCCATCAAATCTAATGTGCACCTAAATTGTTGCACTGTAATTTGGCCAAAAAAGGTGAGCATTAGATTTGAGTAAATACAGTAACTAATTTTACAAAATAGTGGCATCCCTGCAGAAGGACAATTGCTCCTTAATTTCTGTGACAGGATGTATTCTAACCTTCCTCTCAACTATAGGTCTACTGGAGACAAAAATAGGTAAAGGTAAAGGGACCCCTGACCATTAGGTCCAGTCGTGGCCGACTCTAGGGTTGCGGCACTCATCTCGCTTTATTGGCCGAGGGAGCCGGCGTACAGCTTCTGGGTCATGTGGCCAGCATGACTAAGCCGCTTCTGGTGAACCAGAGCAGCGCATGGAAATGCCGTTTACCTTCCTGCAGGAGCGGTACCTATTTATCTACTTGCACTTTGACATGCTTTTGAACTGCTAGAGCTGGGACCGAGCAACGGGAGCTCACCCCGTCGTGGGGATTCGAACCGCCGACCTTCTGATCGGCAAGTCCTAGGCTCTGTGGTTTAACCCACAGCGCCACCCGCATCCCAAAATCCATATTAATGGCCCCTTAAAATACAGGTATAGGCATGAACAGCTAGCCTTCACCGTGGAGCAATTTTAGCATAACCAAACATCCTACAGTTTTACATGACAAAAGAGCAGATTTGTATTTTGCTAAGTACAAATGCTGTCACATCATAGCATTTCTCTCTGATCTGCTTCTTCTTGTTTTTTGCAGTCTCTCTCCAGGTGAACATTGCTCCAAATAAAGTGGAGGTGCCTGTTGGAGAGTCCAAATTCTTCTTGTGTCAAGGTGAGTAATGCCTTCCCACTTTGGCTGTTCATAGCTGCTTGGGGTGAAACATTATTGGTTAGTCAGCATATTGCTTGTGGAAAGGCAGAATCCCTTGTCTTAAGATCCCATTACGAGGTCCCTTTACAATGTTTGTCCCTTAACAAATTTGGAGACCATCTTGAGTGTGCTCTCATTCTCCCAGCTTTGCACAAAGATTACTGATCCAAAGATGTTGTAAGCATTTACAATAGAATGGTGGAATCACCCTTTCCTCTAACATAAGCCAGCAATTCCATGCATATCCAAGTCCCACTGAATACAGTGGGGGCTGTTTCCTTTAAACATGCATACAATTGTGACAGATGAAGGAGAATCTTCAGGAAGTTGTCTTGAGATGTGATTTTGGCCGCTGGGTGTAAAAGCGTACTGAGAGTACGCAGAGACTTCCGTTTTGGTGGGACATGTTCAGAAAGCTTCTGTTGCTTGTCTAGATTCTAGAGTTTCTTTTTTGTGTGTGCTTGGATTCCAATGTATTGTAATCTGTGTCTAGACCTTTGGTTATAAATTGAAACTAACTGTAAAGAGTCTGGCACCTTCTATATTGCGGATGACAGAGACCCAAAGGGTTTAGGAAACATCTTCGGTGTCCTCTTTTTAATATATTTCAAGCCCTTTCTTGGGGAATTCTAGAACTGCTGTGAGAAAGCTAACTCGCCCCACCACCACTTTAAGCCTTGTGAATGCTTTTCTAATTTTCCCTGGGACCTGAGCTGCAAGCGGTCAGTAATGAATGCATAGCAAATCCTTAGAATCACAGTGCCTATCATCTGCAGTGCAAGGGCTCCCATGAACAGCAGGATGTTAATACATCACAGATTTGAACCTTCACCCACCCATGACTTTATTCCTTGGTGTTCAGTAAAGCTTTATCACCTGTATGGTGGGCCCCAAGAGCAGTGATTCTAAGAGGCCGCCCCACACCTGCCCAGATTCTAGGGGGTTGTCTGAATGATTCCAAAGGAAGAGGGAACATCCAATGATTTTTATCCTTGAACATCTTACCCTTTTTGATTTAGTGACTGGAGATGCCAAATCCAAAGACATCTCCTGGTTTGCCCCCAACGGTGAGAAGCTGACGACAAACCAACAGCACATCTCAGTGGTGCGGACGGAGGATTCATCTACTCTCACCATCTACAATGTCAACATAGACGATGCTGGCATTTACAAATGTGTTGTCTCCAGTGAAGAAGGCGATGTGGAGGCCACACTCAACGTGAAGATTTTCCGTAAGATACCTGACCTATTTCCTTTCAAAGGGTGGGAGAGCTAGGTGGGAGGGCAATTTTACAATGTGTGTCAGGAACATTGTATGCTTACATTTATATGTCCCAGTGTCTTCCAGTTTTTGGAAGAATGTTGATGAGTTTCAGCCCTTCAGACTAGGTGTCATTCCAGCTACCAGGGCTTTCTACTGAGGACACCCCAGTAATGGTGCCCCACCCCAAAACCTTTATTGCCACCCCAATAAAGGTTTTGGGGTGGGGCACCATTACTGGGGTGTCCTCAGTAGAAAGCCCATCTCTCATAGTTTAAGAAGTGGGCCTCACTGAGTTTTATGTCAAAGGGACCCCAGATACTGTTCTTGTCTTAGGTTTCTTTGTGTTCTAAATATTTTTGGCTCATGTTTTATTGTTGTTCTGTTAAGCATTATGTATTTTCCTTGTGACTGGTCATTTTGTGGGTAAAGGGAGGATATAAATATTTTCAGCCAACCGATGAACTAATTAAAATCCTAGAGTCAGCATGGCTCACTGCAATCTGGTGATCAGAGCCTATTGAACCCTGCAAAACAAGCAAATGATCCCTGTGTGGTTTTGTTTTCCCTTGTCTCGCTTGAGTTTCCTAGAGCCACCTGCACTGTCAGAGCCTCTTGTAGTCAGAGGTGTACATAGGGGTTGGCGAAACCAGCCCCCTCCAGGGGTGCAGCCCCCTGCAAAAATCTATTGAGTGTATGATGTATATGTGTGAGGAGACACAGCACTGCTGTCGTGTTGAGAGCGAAGGAGAAGCTTCCCGTCCTTCTCACACCACAACACGAAAGCATGTGAACTTTTTTGTCCTTCCTCCTCGCCTCGCTCTCACTCCAGACACTGAATACTTGGGTCACATAAAGTGTAGTAATTTCTAATGTGGCTACTGCAGTACAGTGATTTTTTTTCAGGCAGGGGGTGCCAGTACTGCTCCTTGCTGTGGGTGCTGAAACAGCTCCTTGCCAAGGGCACAAGGGACCCTAGGTACGCCTCTGCTTGCAATGCTAGTGGCTTCAGCAAACTCAAAAGAGCCAAGATAGTGACATGAGCAGCAGCTTCTGCCTTTGCTTTGCTGTTCTTTACATTTCAACTTTTGCTGCTGACCTTATTTTTCTGGATTGCATAGGCTGATAAGTGCAGTGGGGTACTGAGCCTTTGTTGGGACTTCAGGCAGACTGTTGGGTGGTTACTCCAGCTTTGGCTTTCCTGCACGGAGAAGGGGCTGGACTGGATGGCCTTACAAGGACCCCTCCAACTCTATGCTTCTGTACTTAGTATGTGTCATGCTGCCTCTTGGGTGTATGAGGTCAGATGTGGTTAACTCTCTCTGCTTGCTTTCCAGAGAAGCTGACTTTCAGGAATGCTCCCAGTCCACAAGAGTTCAAAGAAGGAGAGGATGCAGTCATTGTGTGTGATGTTGTCTCCTCGCTGCCTCCCGCAGTCATATGGAAGCACACTGGCAGAGATGTTGTTCTTAAAAAAGATGGTAAGGTGGTGGTGAGGAAAGAACTTTGAAAATCTTTATTGCAGGGCCAGAACCTAGTTGTTGTGAAAGATGAAAGGGAGCACCAGGCATCAGCAAGCAGAATGAAGCACTGAGGCTGCCAAACAGACCCTGTGGGGCTTAGTGCAGGTGCATAAGAGGTGGGGAACTTGAGAGCCCAGGACTAGATTTAGGATACATTTTTATGTCACCTACTAAACCTCCTTGCTGCAGCAACTGGGCTTCTTGTGTTTATCAGCTCTTATTGCTGGTTTAATTGGACCCAACTTCTTCCAGGCCCTGGTAAGCTTGATTATGGAAACTAGGAGAGAGGGAGAGAAATGCTGTTCAGATTAAGCTTATTGTCCAAGATGAACATATCAGGGATAGCTGTACAAAAGAATCCTAGGTGGCCACTATCAAGCTTTCTGTTTCAATTTTTTCTTGCAGTGCGGTTTGTTGTGCTGCCCAACAACTACCTACAGATCAGAGGAATAAAGAAAACAGATGAGGGGATGTACCGGTGTGAAGGAAGGATCCTGGCTCGTGGAGAGGTTGATTTCAGAGACATTCATGTCATTGTCAATGGTGAGTTAGGAACGTAGGAAGCTGCCTGCCTTATACTGCGCCAAGCTACTTGCCCACCTTTCCCAGTATTCTCTACAACAGGAGAGGAGAGCCTCAGGGCCCCAATGGGAGTCTCCAAGCCTCTCTTTCTGACCCTCAGGGCTCTTCCCAGGCCACACTCTAAGGGTCGAGCACTTTCACCTGGCTACAATGTCTCATTGAACTATGATCGTGTCTCTTCCTTCCCAGCTTTGGGTGTGTAGAAATCTCTGACTTCTGTGTGGCTGCTGGAATGTAGCCCAATAGCAAGAGTTACTGTATATCAGTTGCTCTGCCCACTTTGCCTCTGGTCCCTTCCACCACTGGTACACGACCTCCACAAGGTCACCCATGAAGGAATAGGTTCTTGGACTGACAAAGGTTTTCACTCCAGATGCTATCATTGACTTGGCTGTGGCTTATGGGGGCCATATTAAAGTGTGTGTGTGTGTGTGTGTGTGTGTGTGTGTGTGTGTGTCTGTTGTGGGGTTGAGACAGAATAAGGTGGGGGATTGGATGTGGGACCTTTTGCATACAAAGCATTTACCATTGAGCTATAGCCCTTCCCAAAGATACTATCAATATTGGAAGCTGTCTTCCACTGAGTCAGACGTTTGATCCAATATTGCTTGTTCTGTAAGGTAATGACTCTACAAAGTCTCATGTAGAGAAGCTTCTTTCCCATCACCTGCTGCTTGATCCTTTTAATTAGAGTGAACCTGGGACCTTGTCCATTTTAAACATGTGCTCTGCTACTTAGCCATCTCCCTTGCTCCTCAAGAGCCTTAGAAGAGAGGTTTTGTTGGCATGGGGTGGGGGAAGGAAGAAGTGCAATAACCTTCTCCCAAGTTGACACTTCTCACAACCAAGGAATTCAGAGGCATTTCATGGCCAAAATTATCATGCAGAAATGACAAGTGATGGCACATGGAGGTTTTCCTTTAGACTGGGACTGCTAACACGAACAATTCAAACTAAACAGCCAACCTTTTCAGGAAGTATAAGTTGCATTAACTGAACGGAACAATATTTGAAGTGCCCCAAAGTCACAGGTTGGCTGCATTTGAGCAGTGAAATGGCTTGTAGGTACTAAATAAACAGTACCGATATGTCACTTTCTGGACACGTTTTCTGCATTTGTGTTTGTTTTTATTTGTCATATTGCAGAGTTTTGATCAGTTTAGAATTTGGCGTTTTGGAGACAATTAGAGTCCTTGCCCATAAACTCTGTTAGAATATTGTAAGAAGACTTCTTTTTAGTAATTATGCAACTAAATCAAACACCAAATAGTGGAGAGGCATAGAGTGCGGAGGACACCCAAGAACAGGACTCTTCTCTGGAGTCCATTTGGCAATGGTCTTGGCCTGTTTAGCGGCTCTGCCTCTCTATCTGCTGCTCATCAAAAGTGTATCTCTTGCTCTTTGTTTCTCTTTCTTTCAGTGCCTCCTACTGTTCGCTCCAAGCAGAGCACTGTGAATGCCACAGCAAATCTCAGCCAGTCAGTCAAACTCGTGTGTGATGCAGACGGCTTTCCAGAGCCAACCATCAGTTGGACCAAGTAAGATGTGCAGAATCTCTGGTCATGTTCATTAGCACTGTGCTAGCAGGTTTTAGTTGAGAGGGCACCGTTGCTATGGAACACCAGGGTGCCCCAAAAGGCTTAGTGTTGTTGTCTTGCTTTGACCCAAATTAATTCCCTCCAAGAGCATGGGTTGAGTAATAACATGATGCTTTCCTTTAACCTCCTTCAGTTCCAGTCACTTTACTTTTGAAAGCCAACCCCAACTTATAAACCCCGCAGTTGAAATAACCACATCTGTCCATGTGCTTTGCATCCTTCAGGGATGGGGAATCAATAGAAAGAGGTGAGGATGATGAAAAGTATGGCTTCAGTTATGACGGCTCAGAGCTGACTATTCGCAAGGTGGAGAAGAACGACGAGGCAGAGTATCTCTGCATTGCTGAGAATAAAGCTGGCGAGCATGATGCCACCATACACCTCAAAGTCTTCGGTAAGTTGGGCTTTTATTGCTTCTAGTTCATTCTTTCTCCTCTCTGACCCAAAAATAAACAGACAAAGGTTGGTCTTCGGTATCTGTTAGAAGATTTAGTTAAATTTCTTAAACACCTGTTTCTAAAAAAGGCTCAAGGGATCTTAAAGATTTAAAACATACGAAAACTAAAACAAGATAGTGATATAAAAATATAAGAAGAAGAGGAGTTTGGATTTGATATCCCTCTTTATCACTACCCTACGGAGTCTCCTTTCCCTTCCTCCCCCACAACAAACACTCTGTGAGGTGGGTGGGGCTGAGAGACTTCAGAGACGTGTGTCTAGCCCAAGGTCACCCAGCAGCTGCATGTGGAGGAGCAGAGACGTGAACCCGGTTCCCCAGATTACGAATCTATTGCTCCTAAGCACTACACCGCCCGATTTAAATAACCCGTTCCACTAGTGGAAGTCAGTGCAAGGACTCCGGCTACCTCAATGGAGCTTCACCTCCTCTTCCCCCTGCACGCACCCTGTGCCTCCTCCAAATCCACTCTGGAGATCATGAGAACTTCCACAGCCCTGTGCATGGAGAAGAAAGGGGAGATCATTCCGTCAGACAGGCAGAAATGGAAATGGAACCAGCTCCTTAGTGCTATGTCGAATTCCACCCATAATATCATTACCACACCACCCCAGTAGACAGAGCCTCAGGAATAATGAACTTAAAAAGTTGTAAAAGTAACCATCCCATCAAATGCTTGGAAGTTAATTATTTATTTTGTTTCATTTTGTTTCATTTGAATTGCTTCCCATGAGGCATCTTGAAGTTATTTTTAAATAAGAAGTTTAAATAGTTCCGTGTGTGTGTGTGTGTGTGTAGATAGATAGATGATAGATTGTTGTTGTTTGTTGTTTAGTCGTTTAGTCGTGTCCGACTCTTCATGACCCCATGGACCAGAGCATGCCAAGCACTCCTGTCTTCCACTGCCTCCCGCAGTTTGGTCAAACTCATGCTGGTAGCTTCGAGAACACTGTCCAACCATCTTGTCCTCTGTCGTCCCCTTCTCCTTGTGCCCTCAATCTTTCCCAACATCAGGGTCTTTTCCAGGGAGTCTTCTCTTCTCATGAGGTGGCCAAAGTATTGTAGTCTCAGCTTCACGATGTGTCCTTCCAGTGAGCACTCAGGGCCGATTTCCTTCAGAATGGAGAGGTTTGATCTTCTTGCAGTCCATGGGACTCTCAAGAGTCTCCTCCAGCACCATAATTCAAAAGCATCAATTCTTCGGCGATCAGCCTTCTTTATGGTCTAGCTTTCACTTCCATACATCACTACTGGGAAAACCATAGCTTTAACAAGATAGATATAGATACACACACACACAGTCTAAAACAACAGCAGCACATGAATAAATATGTCTATACCTGGTACATAGATAAAAACGAGTTTGCTAGTCCCCAGCTTAGCTTCCCAGATTTCATGTAATATTTGACAAGTTTCTAATTCTTGAGAGAGCAATCCAAAAGGGCCAGGAGAGAGAATCAAACTACCCTTGTCTTCTGGACTCAACAGCAGAGTAGAAGGTAGGTGTGTGGGATCAGGGCTAGGGGTGGTGAGATGGGCCCCTGCCAGGGGTGCAGGCGATGGGGAGGGCCACAAAATTGGCTTAAAAATATGTCCATAACTATAAATATTGATTATTGCCTCATAAGAAATGGTTTTAAATAGAGGGTGAATTGAATGGGGGGGAGGGTTGGAGGAGAAGCAGAAAGAAGAGCTAATTTGTCCATGGCTAGGGGGCGCAATCTAGGCGGTTCTGCTGGGGGTGCAAGATCACCTATCTATGGTTCTGTGTGAGATACACATTTTCTTCTTATTTTCTGGGTTTGTGCGGTGTCTACCATTGTTGTTATTATTATTGCTACTACTGCTGTTACTAGTACTTCTACTGCTACTAGTTGCTTTCCTCACAAAAGTGACCCAAAGTGACTTACAAACGTATGATAAACATTAAAACCAATCATAATAGCCACAACCACTAAAATACACATTTTTGAGAGAAAGTTTCCCGCCCATTGACTTTGGTTGTGGTTTTTCTCATGTTCCAGGAGGTTATCAGGGTGCCCTTCCCATCAGGATCCTGACCCACATGCACACACTTGGGGTCCTTTCTCTTGTGTGTGATGTCGGTGCCTTGATGTCTGAGGGCAACTAGCTGCAGACCTTCCCACAGCCTCCTGAAGGAGGCATCCTATGTTAAATGTCTCACGAGGTTGGACCTTTCCCTCTGCCATTAGATAGTGAGAACCAATCGACCCTACGGCCCCTGAGATGCCCTGGGTAAAAACAATGCATAGTGAATATTCAGCTGCTCCTTAAAATCTCTTTCTGCAGAGTGCAGGAGCAAAAATATGCAAAATGAACAAGATTATTATGCAAATTAACTTTCATTATGGGATTATAGTGTACTTTAATATGATCCATCAAAAGCTAATGTTACATTGTATATTTTTTTTCTGACTGTGTTTGATTTGTATTGTTTTGTTAAGTACCCTGGAATAAATGTTTATGAATGGCTGTACACAAATGCCTTAAAAATAAAGAAACAAAGAAGTCAATTACATTTCAATTGTATGGATTTTAGTGAGAGAATTTGAGCACAATCCTATGTATTCCTCCTCAGAAGAACACTTACGTTGGTCTTATTCCTAGGTTGTTATTAGAGTGCAGCCGATATTTGGTTGGATTGTAGCCTTATATTACTATCCAGCATTATTGTTCTTAAAAATAATAAATTGATTATTAAGATTCATGTATACAGTTGCAAAGCCCTGATAGGTTTTGGTTCCCTTACGCCTACAACTAGTAATGGTCAGACTCTTGGCAATTCCCAATGAAATAAATGGGAATGGAATTTATTTTGATGAGCCTTGCTCAGTTGTGACTCCTCGGAGGACGGTGGCCTGTGTTTTCAGACAACGTAAACCAACAACCAAATAAACATTCTTTGGTGTGTTTTTGTACCCTTTCTTTAGCAAAACCCAAAATCACCTATGTGGAGAACAAAACTGCTATGGAACTGGAAGACCAGATCACTCTGACCTGTGAAGCTTCTGGAGACCCCATCCCCTCCATCACGTGGAGGACCTCTACACGGAACATCAGTAATGAAGAGAAGGTATTGCTTCACCTTAGGTCCAGTCCTCCTGCCGCAGGGCAATAAAATCAGGGGAAGTAGAAGGCCCAGGAGCTTCCTCTACTCCCTCTCAACTGGCAATATAATGTTGCACACTGGAACTGCTGTTCCTCTAAGCTTGGTTCACATGCAGATAGTAGTAATTAATATTTACATTATTTCAGTATCCCATGAAACAACTCTCTAGGGTTCACCAAGATTAGATTTCCCACACTAGGGACGGGAGTGGGAACATGGTTTGGATTTCATTTTAATAAGGACTTACCTAACTTTCCATTTTTGAGGCAATATGTGAACCAAAACGCACCTATCTTTTGAAATTCATATATTTTGCAATGCAGTTCCTCTGCCCCAAAAATGTGTACAGTGGTGCCTCGCAAGACGAATGCCTCGCAAAACGAAAAACTCGCAAGACGAAAGAGTTTTCCATTTTTGAGTCGTTCCGCAAGACGAATTTCCCTATGGGCTTGCTTCGCAAGAAGAAAGCCCATAGGGAAATCTCCGGGGACCTCTTTTAAATGCTGGCGGTGGGGAGCAAAGCCTTTCGCCCCCCCCTCCGGCCTTCAGAAGAGGTCCAGGAAGGCCGGCGGGGGCCGAAAGGCTTTGCTCCCCACCGCCAGCATTTTAAAAGCGGTCCGGGATAGCAGGGAAGCGCTTCCCGCTATCCCGGACCGCTTTTAAAATGCTGGCCATAGGGAGCAAAGACTTTCGCCCACCACCGGCCTTCAGAAGAGGTCCTGGACCTCTTCTGAAGGCCGGCGGGGGGCAAAAGTCTTTGCTCCCCCCCGCCTGCCTTCCCGGGACAGCGGAGAAGTCTCCGATGTCCTGGGGGCTTTTAAAATGCTGGCGGGCGGGAGGAAAGCCCTCCTGTCCCCGGAGCTTGCGGGGTGGGAGGTGGGGAGAAGGGCTTTTCTTCCCACCGCTAGCCTTCAGAACAGCCTTCTGAAGGCTGGCGGTGGGAAGAAAAGCCCTTGTCCCCCCCCCCCCCCCAGCCTTCAGAAGAGGTCGGGGAACAGACTGTCCCCGGACCTGGTCTGAAGGCAGTTTCCATAGGAACGCATTGATTGATTCTCAATGCATTCCTATGGGAAACCGTGCTTCGCAAGACGAAAAACTCGCAAGAAGAAAAAACTTGCGGAACGAATTAATTTCGTCTTGCGAGGCACCACTGTATATTAGGAGAAAATGTGTCCTAAAATGCATTATACTAAAGACGATTGCTTGCAAAAATGTGTACATTAGGTAAAATTGGATCCTGAAAGGTATATATGTAGTAGGAAAAATTGGCAATAAAATTCAGTCATGAGACTTTTTTCAAACAGAATTGCACACTGATGCTGAAATGTCATGAACTGAACTTAAAACTGGAGAAATGGGAAACTAATGAAATTCAAAACTGACAGATTCCCCCTTCCCTTTCCCACACTGCTAATGGAGGATTCAAGATGAAGGAAAGCGTAACATAGCTATAGCTACCAAGAGAGTGAACAGATGAGGTGGAATTTGAATTGGGGACTCCCTGGCTTACAACTTTGGCTGCTATTCTACCAAGGCATGTTCCCAAAATGTCATGCACATCCTTTGGAGGATAAACGGCTGTTGACAACTAACCTGATTCCACTGTAGTAAGCCAATGGATCTCACTGTAGCCCTTATCTCTGGGTCCCCCATGTCCAATTAGCATAGTTCAGAATATCTGTCATTGACATGGAGACTCTTGATATGATTGTAAGAATCCAAATGATATGATACATTGCAAAAACCACATGATGGATAGTTGGAGCCTGGGTTCAGCAGTCTCCTGTGATGTGTGCAATACATATATTGGCCAGTTGAGAGGTAGCAGAACAGGGTGAAACTAGCCTCATACAATTTCATTGCCCTTGTTGTATGTTAAGGTAGGATTCATATTTATGTCAGCTTAGCAAAAAAACAAAAACAAAAAACCCTTGCCTTAGTAATTTGCAACCCTGCAATGGCTTCACATAAGAATGGAACTTGCCTGAGATAAGCCATCAAGAGAGGGCCAGGAGCCAAAGGGTATGTGCTGGGGACCAAGTCTAGAGCCAGGAAAGGCTTTTATTTCTGAGGCCAGGTCCTAGCACTAATAGGGAGGTTTTATAGCCCTTTCTGTCGACTACAACCAAAAACCAGCTTGGGTGGGTAGAGTCATTCTAGTATCTGGTGACCTTCCACTGTCAATGGTACACCATGTGGAGGAGCTACGTGTTATTGATTCTAGCCCCAGGTAACAGAACCAATTCTCCATCTACTTCTCCTTGCATGGTTGCCCAGAGGCGATTTCTTAACCACACACGAAGAAATGATTATTTATTTGCAGACCTAAATAATCAATTCCATTGCTTCCCAGGAGCTTGCTGGATCTGTAGCCTCTTGGGAGGTGCATGTTTTTGTTCCTTTCTGACTGCCAAACATGCAAGGAAAGTTGTACCCATCCTTTTGCTCTTAGATGATGGGCCGGGTATTGGTGCTGCGATTCCAGTGTGCAACAGCCATTACAGCAACTACCAAAAGCAGAAGTTGCTTGGGAGAAATTGGGGGGTGAGGGAAGAGAGAGATGCATATGTAGCCTAAAAACATTCTGTGGATCCAAATGAGCCTGTTCATTCTTTTTTCTCTTGATATCCTGCACTTTTACTCTTTCACGCTGCACGTAACTCCAGGCACAAAAGCCCTGGCTGCCTTTGTGCTCGCTTGTTAACTGTCGTCGACCACATATCGAAACCATTTTTTTGTTCTTGATGGCAAAAATAATTAGCAGTTTTGAAATAAAGATGATGTCTTCGGATTGGATGCGGCCAGAAGCCGCACAGGGCTGGCCGCTCGTCATAATAGTCCCATATGAACAGCAAGTGAATAAAGAAAGAAAAGGAGAACATTGCTCAGTTCTTATGCAGCTACAAATTCAAGCAGTGCTTATTAGTTAATTGCATTTAAGGTCAAAGAAAAGTGTTGAACCTTTTTCATTAGTTATGACAGTGTAGAAAAGTAGGGAATTCAGATCCAAACACATACTGTACATAGAGAGCAGAATGGCTTGGAGGCATTGGACTGCTTTGTATGTCATGATAAGCTACAGTTTGTCTTGAGCCGTGTTTTCATTGTGAACAGGCTTCTCTCCTGCCACGCAAGTTCCTATCTGACTCCTCGGTTTATTTTTGGCTTGCTGTTTAAGGTTTGGTTAAGGCAAACAAATCACAGTCCATGTTCAAATGACGCAAGAAGCCATACTATAGATTGTTTGAGCCACGTGGGAAGGCATGTTTATTTAGAAAAATGGACAGACCAAATCCAAATCAAGTACAACAGTATATTTTTAAAGCATATTTTAGGATTAAATATGTTCAGAAGTGTGCATATTGAGCTAAAATGCTGATCTAAATATATGTTTTATGGTAAAAATACATATTAAAATACGAATACATCCTTAAATGTGAATTATCATCTGGATTAGTTAAAAAAATGGGAAAGTAGATTAATGTGGAAATGAGACAGAATAAACTTATGAATGAACACATGGAAAACAGGCACAAACCAGAAATAGACCAATCCACTATCTATAGTTCCCTATGTTCAGCTACTAATGGCAGCATTTTCTGTGTTCAAATACAGCATGAGAATTCATTGTAAATCAGCCAAACAATGCACAAAGCTGGGAGAGGTGGCTGAGTTATTTTTCCCTGAGGAATTTCCCCTTCAAGAAGCTCAGAGTAAAACTGCTAAATATTTTTGAAACGTTCACTTCTGCCGTTGAACACTCTATGCTAAGGAAATATAAAGGTTCATCCTCCTTCGGATAGTTTCTAATGGAGACTGGAATGGGCAGGGGGAGGGGAAACGTGAAGAATTTAGACCTGCTGCTGCTGCTGCTGTTGTTGTTGCTACTGCTGCTGCTGTTTTGTCTGGTGTGTGGGCTGGATGCCTTGCTGATGAGTTTCCTTGTTCTTTGTATATTGCCATTACATTCCAGTTAATTTTCAGGCATTTATGCTTTGGTTTTGTCATTAGTTCAAACAAGAGATCTGTGCTATGGGAGCAAACTAAGCAAGTGTTGGGGTGAAGCAAAATGGCAACAAATAGGCCTCCTAAACCATCAGTGCTTAATATTGTTAGCACACCATAATATATGGAGGAGTGGAGTTGATTTAGCAGATCCTTCCCCAACTGGGTACCCTCCAGATGCTTGCAATTACAAAATTTATCTTCATTTTTGAGCATTCATAATTCTGGCTGGAGTTGATGAGAGTTGGAGTCCAACAACATCTGAAGGGCACCAGTTGGGGAAGTCTAGTTTAGTTCAGCAGCCAAAATTGTAATCCCCATCTTCCAGCAGTGCTACATTTCTGACTAACAGATGATGGGGACTGAACAGTAAGGATGAATTATCACTTCCTTTCCTGGCTCATGAATTTCCATGAAACATCTCTCGGTTCCTGTTGACCACTGGAAGCTGGGTTAAATGGGTCTTTTGATCTGATTCCACATGGCAGCTTAGTTCTTATCACAGTAACTCTCAAATGTCCCAGCTAAATACCAGTGCATGGTATGCATTTGTATTAATCAGCAGATGGAAGGACATAGTTCCAGTTGTCCAAACCAGTGAAGCCTGGGGTTAGTCCAGTTTCTCTTGCATGAGAATTAAACTGGACTAGATCCTTGTGAGGTTTACCAGGTTGTCAAATGGATGATCAGGTGTTTGTTATTCAAAACTGTTGATTATGCATTAGGATGCGCCTCCTGAGAATAGGCTAACTGATGAGATGACTTTGTGGGTTTTTTAATCTAGAACTTGCTGTGTTTTCAAGAAGCATCATTCTCCATGAAAGTTTCTTGAACAAGTCCCATTGTGAATGAATGGGATTTGTGCAAAAGCTTGACTGTGCAAATGGTATAATCTAGTTGCAGTCAAGTCAAGGCGTTCTCTAGATACAGAAACAGTACTGTCTATGGATCAATTTTGCTGCCAGGAATGGTGCCTTGTGTGGTGGGGGGAATCTTCATGTGCAACACCATGTCTGCTATCAGTTATGCAGCTTCTCTTGGTGAAACAGAAGAAATACACACAACCTTAGGGCTGGTTTCTTGCCAACGTTCTTAGGCCCACTGTCCCCAGCAGCCAAAGCTGATAGAGCTTAGTATGCATTGTGCAAAGTCTTCAGCTCGGTGCACAGTGGTAATGTTAGAGTTACACCTGGTAGACAGTTTAAGGCAGTGGAGGTAGCCAAGTAACCTTCTCCCTGATTCCCACAAAGTAGACTGCCACCCAGTGCAGTCCCCCTCCCATCTACTTTCCCCTCATGCACATAAACTTATTTGCCTCTGTTTTGGAAACTTAGACCGAGGACCTGGAACTCCTCAAGAAGGTTTGGCCCAGCAGCCTTTAAAAAATAAAAATAAAATGAGTATTTCAACAAGTTGTAAGCAGTGTTGCCCCAACCTCTTGCCCTAAGTTGTCAGACCAAACTATATATGTATGATTAATAAAGATAAGGTACACCTTTAGGCACCAGGCAAAAACGTTCAATTTTAACCAGGCCTTTGACTGATAGACATCCAATGCCCTTTTAAAATGCGTTGTGGAAGGGTGGGCGGTTATTGGGTTGTCTTTGTTTTTGTTTTTATTATGTATTTTCTGTTTTTTGTATGTTGTGAACCACCCTGAGATCTACAGGTATAGGGCGGTGTACAAATTTAATAAATAAATAAAATAAAATAAAAACTAAATAGATGGAAAAGACACATTGATCCCATTTTTCATATTAGCTGCCTTGCCAACACACTTGGCAAAGGGTTTATAGGGGTTCTGCTTATTGGAGAATTAGTTAAATTAACTAAATTATATGCCTCTGGCCCCTCCCTACCATT
Source organism: Podarcis raffonei (assembly GCF_027172205.1). Classification (NCBI taxonomy): domain Eukaryota; kingdom Metazoa; phylum Chordata; class Lepidosauria; order Squamata; family Lacertidae; genus Podarcis; species Podarcis raffonei. The sequence continues at coordinate 26,302,466 of NC_070616.1, forward strand.
GTGATAAATTTTACCTTTGTGAGTTGGTATCATAGTAAAATGAGAACCCATACACTTAGGAGTGGCTAACCTGTGAGCCTCTAGCTGCTCTTAGACTCTTAAGACCCATCAGCCCCAGCCAGCATGGCCAATAGCTAGAGAAATTGAGTTAGAGCCCAATCAGGTTGGTCATCCGTGCCATAAAGTCAGGACGGGAATTGGAGTACAGGGGATAATCTTTTTCTTCTCCAGAAAACCTCCAGTCAGTTTCCCCCACCTGACTGCCTCTTAGCTCATGATTTATAATTCAAGTTTGTCAAGGTTAGTTGTAATACTATATAAATCATTGTCAAGGCAATCAGTCAATCGTCCCTTTTTGTGCCAAATTCCCTAGCTTCAATTAGTAGTGCCTCCACCAAAATAAATGGCTTGTACATACTTTTGAATATGATCTTCAAAAGGATTGATTTTGTTAGAAATGCCTGGAGTTTTGCCCACTTCAATGCAGCTTTAATGATGATAATGACAAATAATAATTAGCATTTATATGTTGTTTTAAATAACTAAAAGTACTTCTTATCTATTATTTTAGTATTCCTTAACATGCCTTGTAAGTTGGGGTCAGTACTATTCTCCCCATGTTGCAGATGGGGTAAATTGAGACTGAGAGTTGACTTAACTAAATCCTTATAGGGAGTTTATTGAACTTGGGGCTTATGGATTTGTAGTGCATATGTTTGTTGCAAGAAGGAAATGTCCTTACTCCTGCTGTTTTGGTTCTCCCGGTTGTGTTTGGGAAGAACATCCAGTGGGGCTCAGCACAAGGCCAAAGTTCCTTTAGATTAACGTCAGCAGTGTCAATGATTTCAGGTTGCTGCTTAGGAGGAGTCAGGGCAATATTGCTAACGTATGATGGGTAACTAGGCTTGTTTGTAATGTAGTCTTACACATGTACAAGCAGTCGTATTTGCATGCAAGTCTCTTAATGTGAGTAGCTGTCACCTGAAGCTGCAGATTGGGTCCCCCCACTGTATTGAATGGGGACGTTTCTACAGAGGGAAGAATCCTCAGGGCAGCTGTGGGATCTCTATGCCAATTGTGGTGGCTGGAGCTGATGTGAGTTGTTGTCCAGAACATCTGGAGGGCACCAGGTTGGTGAAGGCTCTAAGCACTTCCTGAGTCAGAGCAGAGACAGAAATTGTTGAGGCAGGGTTTGTGTGCACGCAGTATGTCGGAAACTGTGGTCATTGTCAGAGCTGGTGGCGCTGACCTTGCTGGGAATGATTTGGGAAACAGGTGCCTCATTGCTCATCCTCACTCCCTGAACATGCCATTTGTGTTTGGTGTCCATTGGCCTTTGTGTCTGTTGCTGCCATCCAAACATCCGCAGTGTTCACTGCACCCAAAGTCTTGCATCTTCCTGGTCGTGTGATTCTATTACCAGGTGATTATGGACTCCTTTTACTGCAGCAGATTAAACCAGGAAAATTGGCATAGGTGGAAAACGTCCTTGGGTTTCAGGTAGTAGAGAAATTAACCCCGAGGTTTAAATTGGATTCTATTTTTCTTGTTTTCAATAGATTTCAAATTGTGCTTCTTTTTTCTGATATGAGCATTCTTGCCTCTTTAACAGCATGCATCATAATAATATGATATAACATAAAAAGAAAATATGCTTGTATGCATGCATGAGAAAGCATTTAAAATGTGTCGCTTTAATAGCTGTTCTCTGCTTGTGGACACAGAGTAATATGCTTATGCCGTGCCAGGAAAATATTTCTGTCCATATCTTTGCATTGCAAAGCTGCTGCAGTGGGGCAGGGGTGGGGGTGTCGCTGGGATTGCTGCCATTGGGGGCTGCTTGCGGCAAAATGGTGTGACAGAGCCAAATGTGCAGATTAAGTTGCCTTGCTGCTGAGCAGAAGCCGAGTCTGCAAATGATAATTTAGCCCTCGATCAATCAAACTTGGGGTTGTTGTTGTTGTTGCTTTAATTACTGATTTGGAACAAATACCAGGGAATGGAGGTCCCACCGTAATCCCCCTCGCCCTTCATTGTCCCACCCACCTCACCTCCCTTCTTAAATTTGGTTTTCGCATGTGCACGGAATGCAGTGTGATGCATACAACGTATTAACTGAAGCGGGGGAAGCAACAACATTTGTAAACATTTACTGCTCTTTTTTTGTGTGTGTTGTGTTTTATCTATCTGTTCTCTCCAGGCTTCATGGACCCGGCCCGAGAAACAAGAGGTATAAGATTACCAGACAAATAGCCAATCTTCTCTAGCTTTGTGTATATATGTGTATAAATATGTATTTAAATGTTGTGGATTAACAAATTTCTTGTAGCAGTAAGCAACCCAACTAAATCTAGTATTAATAATGTAACTGCATTGGTGTTGATTATCTATATATCTACTATAATAAGTTCAAGCTATCTGCTGGTAGCTCTAGAAACCTCTTTCTGTCCTACTGCATCTTTGGATGAGCAAGCACAGTGTCTTTGGAATGGGACAAACATCACCAAGGACCTCCACCATGGGGCTTTGGTGGGATTAAAGTGGACCTGTGATGTTCAATAACAATGAACAATATTCTCCGTTTTGGACCTAGAAGGCTGAAAGCTCTTTTAGGCACAAATTCCCAAAGCAAAGTTCTTAAAAGCATTGCTCATCCATGACATCCATGGGCTCATGGAGTAAGGTGAGGGTGAGTTGGTAATGCCCCTCATCTCAGGATTTGTGCTCACAGCCCACTTAGCCCAGCTCAAATTCACTTGTTTGCTTATTCTCCTTCAGTTAGGCACGTTCTGCTCTACTTTAAAATGTTTGCATCACATTCCATCTCAGAAGCAGTGCAATTACCTATCTCAAAGTCTATGTGTTCTCCAGAAGATGATCCTATAGACTACATTTAGAGATGGGTAATTGGCTGACCTAGATGTCGAACTGGAGCTCCTATCTGTATTGTATGGATCACCAACTTCAGCCACAATGCAACAGAGAGGGATTGATCGCGTGCATTCATCCCACATCCATCAAGTTTGGACTTCATGCTCAATTTTGTGATTGGGAAATTGGGAGCAAGAAGGGAAGGGGATAATTTAAATCGTAACCCTACTTTAGCAAAAATGATTTTGACCAACAGCTTCCATTAAACTGGGATTGTGTACCGAGCAAATGAAACGTGTATTGCATAAATTGGATGGGGTAGACTTCTTGAAATGCGTCAGAACCGTGTACTACTAAACATGACCCGGCTTATAGCAAAATCAGTCTGAGAAGTCTGGTGCAAGAAACTGTGGGCTCTGCTGTGGTTCTCATAATTTCTTTAGCTGCTGCTTAGAGTTCCAAACTCTTAAGAGCCAAAACACAACAACATGCTGGAGATCCTATCTGAATCATCCTCTCTTCCATTATGTATGCATCTATGGCAGGAGATGAGAAGGGTTATTCTTACTCTGATGGGAACTCTGTAGGATGAGCTTCTGTCATTTCTTGGTCATTTCTGTGATCTGCTTCTGAACCCAGGCAGAAGGTAGATCTTCCTTTGCTGCTGGACCAATTTCTAGATGAACCACCTTCACTTGCCAGGTGCTGGGTCTGTTGGAAAGAATACTGAATTAGGTGGAATCTCAGCCTGATAAGAACCTCTTTTAAGTAAGAATGCATTAAGATGATCACAGATCGTCAAGGGCTTGAGCTAGGTGTGATGCTGGAAATGCAGGAGGGCATAGTCAATGTCTTTCTGTTTTGCCAGAAGAAGTCTTAGGGGAGCCTGATATGAATTTGAGCTGAACAGAGAGGCTTTAACCATTTCCCCAGTGCATGGTTAGCCATAGACTGATGGTTAGCCATAGGAAGAAGAAATTTGCATGACGGCAAAGCACCATAGCCCCATGCAGTGACTTCCTTTTGGAAAATAAGATGCATTCATGCCCAGTTTGGCCATAATCCTTAAGCCTTATTAGAAACTGAGTCTAGACAGTTTTGCTTTTATCAAATGTGAAACATGTTGGTGGATTGCAGGGTTCCTAGTAAACAGAAAAAGATGGTAAGAACTCAAGACAGCCCACCATCTTTCTACATCCATTTGTATATAATTTAATATCCTCCGTGCTGCATGTGCTGTTTTACTACTGAGAGGTGGTGCTCATAAACTCCAGTTCTCTAAGAATGTATTCATTTGCTTATTCCGCAAGGTGAATCCAGCTTGTTTTTCCTCGGAGTATTTTGTGGGGGGAAATTGAGCTGGTAAAACTGCCATTGTGTATTTGTATGGGGGGTGCTATTGCTTGTAACCTTTTAAAATCTTATAGCCCCATACTTCCTAGCATAATTCTATCTATGTGTTAGGATACAATATTTATTTGTTTATCAAAATAATTGAAGATACAGAAAAATCACTTTTTCGGGAGAGAGATGAAATACCTTGAAAATGCATTCCTTTCCCCAACCCAAGACCTGTTTTGTGTTTTGGGGTGTTTGGATCCAATCCAGAATTTGTTTTCAAGGGAAGAGAAGCAGTATGTCAGAAGCAAAGAGGGTGGCAATTGGGAGTGGGTAAAACACTGAAGTGGGGGAGGAGGTGTTTGCTAAATGCAAGAATTTCTTCTTTGCCATGTATGCATATGGAAAACTATTGTCAAATGAAGAATTCCAGTACATGTGCATTGGACAGAAATGTGCAGATTTTCTATAGATAAGTGATAAATTGTCATGTGTGAATTAATCCTGTTAGATCTGGACACTAATATGCTTTGTTAACCAAAGTGGTTCTTTGATGTGGCACCTTTAGCAATGTTGGATGATTTTCGTGGGATGTAAAGTTGTTCACTGCTGCAAGGGCATAGGAACATATACCCAAATAGGACTTCCTGGATCATCTTCCTTGTGCCTCTGTTGTCATGACAACTGATGATAAAACTGGGCATTCAGTTGAGTGTTCAGTTCCCTTTGTAGCCGGCTGGAGCCTAATCAGGCCACAAGTGCCACTTTTGATGTGCATATTATGGAATGTTGATTCGACTGCAGATGAAAGAACAGGGACCAGCTGACAGCCTCTTGATGCATTTTCACCCTGAATGGAGTATATTAATAATCTCACTGCCCCAATTTGGAAGAATCGCTTTTTCATTGATAGGCAGCTTAATAGTAGACACCACCTTTGTTTTCCTTTTGTAGAAACATCTTGCTATTCCTTTGTTAATCTACAGGAATTTTTCTCTTGGGAGTATTTGGTTAGGTGGGGATGTTTTTGGGGTGTGGGTTGTGTGCTTGTTTTATTTCTTTTTGTGCATTTGCATTAAGGGGAATGGGTGGGGAGGGGTGGGAAAAACCCCTCTCTTTATCCAAGCTTCACCAGCCACGATGCAATAGCCGCCTTTCCTACATGTGAAAAAGAAAAGAGCAACTGCATCAAAACAGTTTTGAGGACAAATATTATCAATTGCCATTATCTATGATATTTATATTTAGCCTCCACGTTCAGGGCGGTCTACCTCTGTGAACCGATTGCAAGGTCAAACCACAGTCTTCGCCTGTTTCTTTCATGTCCTCCCCAGGGACCTCTAGCAGGCTGATACCAGAAACAAGATTCTAGCCTAGAGAATTGGATCCAGGAAGGAGCTCCTTCAAAATGGCATCAGCCTCATTGGGAGAGGGATCTGACATGTCACCACTGGAATTTCAAGACCTGTCTGCAGCTGCAGTTAAGCCAGGCTCAGCTGCAGCAACCAGGACAGTGTGAAAGTCTAGAAGCCAGATACTATGTTGCTGGCTGCATAGCACAGAGTCCAGTCCAATTGCTCTCCAAAATGACCTCATTCCCCTTCATTGTTAATATTTTTGTCATTGCTAAGACTGAACCAAAGCATCATGACATTTGTAGGGTTGTCTGAAAGCCAAGTTTACAGCTATTTTTCTTCGTGGAGCGTGAGTCTGCTGGTTGCAGCTATGATGAGTGCTGCCATATTCCGGACATTTGCTTGGGCAACACAGGAGCATTTCCCTGTCTTCCTGCACTCTACTTCAGCTCAGTGCTGGAAAGACAAGACAGTGGTATCCATCGTGCCTGTGAACAGCCGTTGAAGATATTAATTAGAAATTAAATTGGACCAGGATGTCAGCACAGTGGGTCTGTTTTGCTCCTACCTTCACATGGCAGGAGCGCAACTTTGCACCCTGAAAACAAAGCAGTGTTGTTAAGCAGGTTTTTGTTGGCTCAGTTCAACTTCATAGGTCAGACAGCAAGGAAAGCATCATGACCTCCAGAGAGCAGAATGCAGGTGGCAGCCTCTTAGTGTCTCAGCCAGAAGTGAGGAGCATGTGGTCCTCAAGATATTTGAGGGCTACATCTCCCATAAGCCCAAGCCAGAATGACCAGTGGTCAATGATAATGTGAGTTGGAGTCCATCAACTTTTGGAGGGCCACTGCTTCCCCCATTCCATGTCTGAATGATGGACATAGGGTAAATGATGCCCAGCAAAGCCCAGCCTGATTTCCAAGCATTCCCTGCTCTCTGAATGCACCGTCATCTGCTCATATCTTCCATATCTTCTGAACTCTTCTCTCCTTTTCCTGCCAGACCCTGGATGGGCGCATTGTGGTGCGCAGCCATGCGCGGGTATCTTCTCTGACGCTGAAAGACATTCAGTACACGGATGCTGGGGAGTACATCTGCATAGCCAGCAACACCATAGGGCAAGATTCCCAAGCCATGCACCTGGAAGTCCAGTGTAAGTGGGCACATTTCACCATCACTCCCACTCCCGTTGTACAGGTTCTGCCTTTTCCCACTGCCCCCACTTCTCCCCAGGGGTCCAAACCCACAGAATGTTTATGTGTGGAGGAGGGAAGAATTTTAGGGAGGTAGTGGTGGGCATGGCTTTCTGGGTGTAGCAAGCAGGGGTCATAATGATGGAAGAGGGTCATAGTGGTGGAGTGAGAAGTTACTGTAGCTGCATGAGAATGTCACATTCAGATGCAGTATAGCTCTGAATAACACGACTGGTCACAAACAGTAAAGGGGAGCTGTTGCCTTCATTAACCCCTCTGAGCTTTAAGAAGCTTCTAGCTGGCTACCATTGGACACAGAATTCTAGGCCAGAAGGGCCTCTGCTCTTATGTTCTCAGTCTTTAGCAGCAAAGGACTTCTGGCTTCTTAGATCCCTTTAGAATTTCTAAACCCATATGATTACCCTCAACAGCCAGCCTCAGAAAGCAACACTTGTTGGACAAAGACTCAGTTGTCTGCAGCCACCCATAGGGCCACAAAGTTTATATTATCTGCCATGCCTGCAGACCCTTTCCAAGGAGAAGTGGCTGCACCAAATCTGTCCCAAGGCATCACAAGGAGCAGACTATTGAAACTAGAATTGTAAACTGGTTATCTTTCCAGGGTGTTGAGCAGAAGGGTAGCTATTAGCACTTGGGAAGGTATGAGAAGGAAATGTTGCAGCACCTCTAGAGAGGGGCTCTTTACTCTCTCTTGCTAATGACTTTTCCAAATACTGCTTTCTCCTTTTTTCAGATGCCCCGAAGCTACAGGGCCCTGTTGCTGTTTACACTTGGGAAGGCAACCAGGTGAACATCACCTGTGAGGTGTTTGCGTACCCAAGCGCTGTCATCTCCTGGTTCCGAGATGGGCAGCTGCTGCCAAGCTCCAACTATAGCAACATTAGGATCTACAACACTCCAACTGCCAGTTACCTAGAGGTGAGACATACAGTTCCCTGCTAAGGAGGAACCTGGGGCACATACATATTCATGGGGATGTAGAATCTCCTCTTCATCACAGAGGGTGGGTGTTTGGTTTGACCATATCTGTTTCTCCTTAAGGGTGAAAGGAGTTGAGCATACAGCCAGTGGGTGACGGCCTGTGGCTGCAGCTCCTATCCCATCCAGCATGGCCAGTGGTCAGGTTATTTCTAATACACTTTTTAATCTTCTATATTTTCCAAATTCCATTATACTTGTCCATGCAAAGTCTACGTCTATAAGCAATCCACTCATAAGTGGCAAGTGTAGTCAGGTCTTCAATCCTGGTCTTCAAGCCATACATTTGTCTTTCCAGTGCAGCAATATCAGTCTTTTGGCAATACATAGTAAGGGCACAGTGAATTGATTTATGTTGCCCTTTTGTCAAATTCCATATAGTAGGTATGTAGTTCAAAACACTATTATCCTCTGAAAAAATTAGCTTTCCCTCCCGCACATATTTATTATAATTCACTACTTTCTCCCAAAACTTAGTAAGTTTAGGCTGTTATAAAACCATGTGCTTTAAAGTAGTATTCCCCTTATTACATTTCCAACAAAATGCTGTCTTAGTCCTTTTCTGTGCAAACATAGTGGAGTCCAATAAATTCTAAATATTATTTTCCATTGTATGTCATAATTTAAGGTCCATTGACACCTTTGTTATAGAGGTTATAACACTCTCCCATTGTCTCAGCAATACAGGATCCTCCAATTCTATATTCTCTTCATTTCTTAACATCTGCATATCAAACTGATTTATTGAGAAATATCTATAAAAAGTCATCACTTTTTTTTTGTCTTAAAAGATTTAACCAATTGTTCTAATACCAGAAAATTATCAGAAAATTAACACAATTGTTGGCTTCCAGTATTTAATGCTTGACAATAAGTAAGCATGATAATAGCTCTGGATTCTGAATACCAAATCCTCCCTCATTAATTTGTAATTGTAATTTGTAATAGTTGATTTTTTTTATTAGAAATAAAAAACTCCAAATTATTTATTCTTTCCGAGTAGGGAAGGTGCTCTAACCCTCCTGATCAATTTCCCCTTTGCAGGTGACACCAGACTCGGAAAATGATTTTGGAAACTACAACTGCACAGCAGTCAACCGGATTGGTCAGGAGTCCTCAGAGTTCATCCTTGTACAAGCAGGTGAGTCATCCAAGTGCCGCTCACAGGTACATATGAGGTCTAGAAACTTTCCTCTCCCCCATTTTTTCTGAATGAAACTGTGCTGCCTTATGAGCTTGCTCACTGGTTTCCTATTGACCACAAACAAATTTCTTGGTAGAGCATCCACAACTCTCAAAGATGCTATCCTGAACAGTTTGAAAGACCTTAGCCCCTAAGCTATGGCTACTACAGTGATTCCCATGTAGAGTTTCTTCTAGGACTGCACAAAACCTTTGGCAGTTCAGCCCAAACTTTGGGGTAAAAGGTGTCAGAGATGAGTAAGGTGCAAACATTGTTCAAGGGGTGAAAGTTGCTACTATTTTCTTTTCCCAATAACGCTCAGTTCAAAGATGCATTTTGAGGGGAGAGGGAGGAATGGGGTCACCACCACACAAAATATACTGTGCATATACTGCAAAGTTTTTTTTATGTGTACAAGTTTGCCCTGAGCCTGCCCTATCTGGCCTCATTAGTCTGTTCCACCTTCCTCCTTGTCTCAGATACACCATCTGCACCTTCCATTGAGAGAGTGGAACCCTACTCAAGCACAGCCCAAGTGGAATTTGATGAACCTGAGGCTACCGGCGGAGTTCCCATCCTCCGGTACAAGGCAGAGTGGCGAGCGCGGGGAGAGGAAGACTGGCACTCCAGGATGTACGATGCTAAGGAAGGTAGGGTGTTGAGTACTGCCAACCAGCAGAGACTGTGATGTCTTTGCGATATATGGTTTATTTACACATATGTATAACCTGAGTTTAGATGGAGAGCATTCACATTCCAAGAGGGTCTTTTGCTTTCTCCCATGGATGCAGCAGGTGTGGGTTTAAAAACAGAAAACAACAGCCATGTTCTCTTTCTCTTTGTTAAAGCCTGTTCCAGTCAGCCCACATAGTGTTCTTCACCTTCCTTCTTCCTTATCACCGCTAACCTGGTGAAACTAGTCCCTTCTGGCCTACAGCAGCCAAACTAAAACCCTAAACCCATCTTTTGTCTTTGCCCACTGACTCACAGCTGGAGGAGTGGCACAGTCTTTGCCTTCCTGGTGGCTTTCTTGATTGGGTCATCACTGGTCTTTGTCCCCCTAACAACCCACATTCAGCTAGCAGTCACCAGGCTGACTTGTTAACACAATCCAGGGGTTCAGTGTTTGTCACAGCCTAACTCACAAACATGGATTAAGTCCAACTTTTATTGGACCCAGGAATTTAGGGTGTCTTGCACCCCACAAATTCATAGCAATACCTTTGCTTGATCCATATTTTAATCGACTTGTGCACAGATTGATTTCCCCATACCCAAGAACTTTTAATGCTGCTCCACAGCTGTGCCATAGGTTTCTTGCAAAAATCTTATCTTAACTGATGCGCGGAAATTCTGAAGGGAGATTTGGCCCACTTGAAAAACTGATTTTGCAAGGGCTCGTGAATAAGTTTCTTCGAAATTTCCACAAATTTGCAGGCAGAGGCAGCCTTCTTTCACCTCCTCCCTTTCTTTCCATGCCCCCTCCCTCAATCTGGTCAGTTTTTCTTTAGGAGTTTTTCCACTGTTGAACTGCATGCTTCTGGTTATTGCCTGACTGCGACCCAGGATTTCCCCCTCATTTTCCAAATGACCCTGTTATGCAAAAAACAAACAAAAACCACTCATATTTCTGTTCTGATCGTATAAAAGATGTCTGCATAGAAGGGAGGGGGACAAAGAAGGACCAATGAGTCCGGAACCACAGAGCGCCCTTAGCAACCCCTCTTAACAACAGGGAAGGAGGAAGGAGCATTGAGTCCCAAAAGCCTAGAGTGTCCTGCTGCTCTGAGTTGTGATAAGCACAGTGGGCAGAGCAAGGCGGATAAACTCAGAAAAATCTGACTAAGTGCAACCCAAAAGTGGACAAATAAACATGGGGTTTTGGGAAAGAGTTCCAGAGCAAAAATAGGAAGAGCACAGTGGACCCACTGAGCATGAAAGTCAGGATTTTGCCATCAGGTGTGGATTGGCCCTTTATCTATTGACTGACCATGAAGAAACCATTAGTTTTGGACTCTGTGGATGACATGGAGAAAGAGCAGGGCCACAAGAGGATCTATCTTTGATAGAGTAGAATTTCATCTCTGTGTGTTTTTGTATAGAGGAAGCTTAACATCGGGTAACAACTCTTGAGTTTTCCAACTTCTGAATTGTAAATTTATTAAGAAGCCCTATTTAGGGGTGAAAAATTAGCAACCCTTCCATGGGTGATCAGAGAGATCTTTGTTAGTCTAAAGCTTGCATATTAATTGTATCATCAAAAAAGCAATGGATGCTCTACTTTGTTGAGGTGAGGATGGCAGGTCCCCTCTCCGCCCACCATTCCTCCCATGCTCTTCTCTCTCCAGGTCCTGCACACCCAAGGTTGTTGATTGTGAAATGAACAGTTTTCTGTTATAGATTAAAACGTTCCTCCGGTTGTTTCCTCTCTTTTCCGGAATAGCCAACATGGAGGGTGTGTTCACTGTGATGGGCTTGAAGCCAGAGACAAGGTATGCCATCCGACTGACTGCCATCAATGGCAAAGGCGCAGGCGAAATCAGTTCTCCCTCCGAGTTCAAGACACAGCCAGTTCGTAAGTAACTCCCTGCTTTTCTGTTCTTCCTTGCTTTTTGCAAATGTCCTTCATTTTCTCTCCCTGCCTCTTTGCAGCCTCCCTTCCATGCATGGATGGCTCCTGTTCCTCTTGCAGGTCTCATTCTGATCTTTCCAAAACATCTGTCCAGATTTCTCTGATTTCACCAGGTTGTTACATCGACCCACTTCTGTTATTTTCTGTCTTCCAATGGTCTTTTCTGTTTTTGTTCTTCCTCCCACCAGGCTGCGCTCCCAGCGACTGGTTATGGAAATAAGGGGTTTGATTGTTTAGGGGGATAGTGTGGCTTCTCTTTTTTTAACTAGCCCTCACTCCTTTATTGTAGCTTGGCACATGTCATAACAATCTTGTGGGTAAGGGACAGAGAAATGAACCAGCTTTTTTCTGGCACAGCTGGTAGAAGGGTGGAGAAAGGGTAGAAGGTTTTTTTTGTTTGTTTTTTATCTGAACTTCCTCTGTTACGAAGCATTGGTTGAGTTTTGAGCCAAACTGACAATCCTTTTACTTTGCCTGGGCCAACACTTTGTTGTCATCACCCACCCACACATGCCTCAATCCATTTCAGTGGACAAACAAATGCCCCAATGAGAAACCAGCAAACAGGGCTAGAAGGATAGCAGTGGCCTGCTTCTGTTGTCCATTGGCAACTGCTACCGAGAGACACACTGTTTCCAACCCTGGTGTTAGTATCATGGCTAGTAACCATTAAAACACTTATCAACTTTCTTGGATTTGTCTTAATTCCATTTTGAAGCCAACCAATAGAGCAGGCATCACTGCTGCTTATAGCAGCATGATCTGTAAATTAACCCTGTGCTCTATGAACCACTATATCTTTTGGCCAGTCTTGACTCTTATTATATACTCCGCCTCACTGATTGTGAGAGACAGAAAAATATTGTTGGAGCACACCTTAAAACTTCCATCTAACTGGCAGAAGAGTTAAACTCAAGAATCAGGTTGCCACAGAGCTGTGTACATGCTTTTGAGCATGCATGTTCCACTGTGGCTCCTATTTTACAGTTCCACATCATTTGTGCACCATATGCTTTGCGGGATGTGGGCAGGATTCAGAGTGAACAAGCGAAAGCTGACTGCAAGTTATTGCTCTGGATTTTGCCACTCCTCTGAGTGAGGATGGACCTGTATGTCTGTCCTACTGAGTTTTCCCATTTTCCAGTTCCTTCCTTTGGAGGGGCAAGTGGAGGAAGCTGAGCTGTTTTCAGACTTGTAATAAAAATTAAACTGAGATTAAATGTAACATGATATGGAACAAAATGGGCTTTATATACATGTGGTTGCCCCAGATCTAAGCACTTTTCCGTTCCCAGTTTCACCCAAGCCTCTACGTAGCCAGCTTGCTCATGTTTGGATGGGCTTCATTATATCCCTTTCCCTATTTTCTCCAACCAATGTTCTTCGCGTGTGCCTGGAAATGATCAGCAACAAACCCACACCTCCTTTCCTATGCCTGTTCAGCTCAGTGTTCCTCCTGCTACGTCCAGGGCCTTGCAGCAAAGACCAGAGGTTACAGCGACTCTCCCACTCCGCCAGTTCCTCCCTCTCTACCTTGGAAGCTAGTTGTGCTCCTTGTCCCCTCAAACTATCCAGTGCACAGATAAATGAACACGATTCCCCTCTTGTGCTTCTGTAGCTGCCCAGTTTTTACTCTTCTCTGATAATCTTAACCTGCCTACCTGGAAAATGTGACCCTAATGCAAGGAACGCTCGCTTGTTTTAAATTTCCAGTGCCTTGTTCTATCGCCTCCTTTATTTTCATCTCTGTTACATCTTTTCTTTTTTTGGGGTCTGTGTCTGTCTTTTCTTTTCATCTGTGTTCCAACCATGGGGAAACCGCAGGCACTCCACCGCCACGTAAGTGCTTCTGAATTCCTTCTCCTGGAGTGCTCTTACCCTAACATTGGATGTAGAACTAGCCCTTTTTAACTTAGCACTTCTCTCTTCTTTTCTTTTCTAGTTTTTTTTAACCTTCCTTCTTGTGCTTAGAAACAAAGTAGCTGATAAAACTCTTGCATCTCCTAATAACACTGATGCTAGAGTAGCTGTTGTATTTTTCCAGTTAACACTGCCGTTTGTAGAAGTTGGTCAAGAGGTTGATGCCTCCTTCTTTCCCATCTCCAAAGCATGCAGTGTTGTTCGTATCTGCATGTGTGCCTATTTCACTTGCGATGTTGTTGTTTCACACACACACACCTGGGGTAGGCAATGTTGAAGTTTCCAGGCTCTCCAATGGTTTGCTTGCTTTGATACCAGGTGTCAAACTCACTTGTAGGAGGTCGATATTCCAAAAAAAAAGCTTTTTAAAAATCCTTAGCATACAGGTGAAACTCGGAAAATTAGAATATCGTGGAAAAGTTCATTTATTTCAGTAATTCAACTTAAAAGGTGAAACTAATATATGAGATAGACTCATGACATGCAAAGTGAGATATGTCAAGCCTTAATTTGTTATAATTGTGATGATCATGGCGTGCAGCTGATGAAAACCCCAAATTAACAATCTCAGAAAATTAGAATATTAAATGAAATCAGCAAAACAAGGACTGCAAATAGAGCAATATTGGACCTCTGAGAAGTAGAAGCATGTATATGTACTCAGTACTTGGTTTGGGCCCCTTTTGCATCAATTACTGCCTCAATGTGGCGTGGCATGGATGCTATCAGTCTGTGGCACTGCTGAGGTGTTATGGAAGACCAGGATGCTTCAGTAGCAGCCTTCAGCTCTTCTGCATTGCTCGGTCTCATGTCTCTCATCTTTCTCTTGGCAATCAAGCACAGTAATCCCATGGGCACTGAACCAGGTTTTGGTACCTTTGGCAGTGTGGGCAGGTGCCAAAGTCCTACTGGAAAATGAAGTCAGCATTCCCATAAAGCTCATCTGCAGAAGGAAGCATGAAGTGCTCCAAAATCTCCTGGTAGACGGCTACATTGACCCTGAACATAATGAAGCACAAATAAAGGCTTGACATATCTCGCTTTGCATGTCATGAGTCTATCTCATATATTAGTTTCACCTTTTAAGTTAAATTACTGAAATAAATGAACTTTTCCACAATATTCTAATTTTCCGAGTTTCACCTGTACACAGTACAGTTAAGGAGTGAGGGATCTTGCACTTTACCAGCCTCTGTTTTATAATTAAAGGGGCTTTAGAGTCCAGCAGAAGGAGAATGAAGAGCAGAAGTAGCTCATGGGTAAACAGGGAAGGTTAGCAGAGCCAGACTCTCCTTAATTGTCTCTTTCATGTTAGTTTAGATTTGTGGATAAATGTTGGAAATGAAAATTGGAAAAGAGCAAACAGCCCTGGCCTGGACTCTGATGAGTCTAAAATATCTAGAGGGCACCAAGTTGCGCCAAGCTGCCCTAAAATGAAATTGTACTGTTGCTGTCACTCCACTGTTAAGTTTAGTCCCAAAAGAATTCACCCTCTGCCCCTTCAAAATCCGAAGAAACATGGACACCCATACATTGGGGTCAGTTCCCTTTCCCAAACGGACCAGCCAGATGCTTACAAATCAGGCAACGTCCTTTTTCCATTGTGTGTTCAGTACATTGCCCTTATATATATGGAAGTTCCATTTAGCTTTCATGGATAATAGCCACATATTGTACCTCTGGTGGTAGCCAATCTTACGTGGCTGGTTTATGGACATCCAGTTCTTGTGGGGTTCAAGCTGTATCCCTCCCAAAGGGTGATCAGATAAATAACTGAGGGTTAAAGGGGGGAGTGTTAAAGGCACTTTGCTCTCAGGCTGGTGGTGAGCATTAAAGTTGCTGTCCAGTGCAGCCATGTCTGAAAATAATGGATCAATAGCAACTCCCTTGCAGCTGACTGAGCATTGCGAAGAAGTTACAGCCAATAATTGGAAGTCAGCATTAGCACAAGAGCTGGGACTGGAGGGCAGTATTTCATGGAGGCTCCGGGGCATTTGTGCAAGTTGTGATGTCAAGGGGTGCGGTTGTGAGAAAACGAGAGTGTTTTGTAGCTGGCTCACAGAATCACAAGGCTGCAATTGCAACAATTTTGGCTTCAATATTAATCACACACACACACACACACACACTCCCCTACCTGGGCTTAAAAGGGGAAGGGGGGGGAAGCTTGCTGTCAAAACAATTCCAGATGGAAACTGTGAAGCAGTCTGCTTCATTACAGAGCCGCTGATTGCGGTTGAGAAAGAGCATAAGGAATGGTGGAGAGATGATGGCATGGATATTTCTTTACTAAATTGTGATTGAGCTGATAACCTTTTGAATTTAATTGCAGGAATGTTGTTTCTTAAATGTTGCTGAGGATTTTATTAAGATAGAGTGAGAAAGAAAATATGTTCCGTCACTGCAAGGTCCCCAGATAGCAACACACTACATCAGTGTGAATGATGAACTGTTCTGCTCCATGACTGGTGAACCCTTTTGTCTGCTTGGGCCATACCCATAGAAGTTGTGTCTCACAGGCTAGATTTGACAGGAGGAGGGGCTGCCCCACCTGCCAAAATCACTTGCGCTTTGCAAGTCTCCACACACTTTTAAGCCTCTGAGATTGGGGACTTAAAGGGAGAAGGAGGAGTTTGCTAAAGGCTTTGTGAGTTTCCTCCTTCCCTCTTTAAGTCCCCTATCTTGGAGGCTTAAATGGAGAATGGAGAGGATGCTCACAAAGTCTTTTACAAGTCTGTCTGTCCCTCTTAAGCCTTCAGGATTGGAGACTTAAAGGGGGAGGGGTACACTTGCAAAAGGCTTTAAGACAGACCTTTATTCCCATTTGAGCATCCAGAGGCTCAAACGGGTGCAGCAGCTATCTTAAATCCCTTGCGAAAGCCTTTTTGAAGTAGCCCACATGCAGAAGCTGCTTCAAAGGGTGCTTCTGCACAGGGCTTTAATCTCTGTTTAGCTGATGAATGGCGATTAAATCATTCTGCCTGGGAACTGGATCACACAACCAATTAAACCCTGTCCTACTACACATCAGCTGACGTAATCAGTAACTTCAGTTGATGGGCAGGTGAGTGGGGTTTGTAGGAAAAAGCCTTGTGGCCCAAATTGGATCCCTTGGTGGGCTAATATTGGCCTGTGAACCATGCCCACTTCTTCAAAAATTACCGTATTTTTTGCTCTATAAGACTCACTTTTTCCCTCCTAAAACGTAAGGGGAAATGTGTGTGCGTCTTATGGAGCGAATGCAGGCTGCGCAGCTATCCCAGAAGCCAGAATAGCAAGAGGGATTGCTGCTTTCACTGCACAGCGATCCCTCTTGCTGTTCTGGCTTCTGAGATTCAGAATATTTTTTTTCTTGTTTTCCTCCTCCAAAAACTAGGTGCGTCTTATGGTCTGGTGCGTCTTATAGAGCGAAAAATACGATGGATGGGGGGTGGGACGTGTTAGGTTTAGGAGCACCTTGAGTTGCACTCCATTTGCATATATTAGCACTCCTTACACCCACCCTGTGAAGTAGACTGGCATTGCCATTGCGTACTACCGGCAGGCAGTGAGCATTTGCCAATGACATCTTTGCTGAGTCAGATGAGCCTTGCATCAGGAGCCTTCCAACTCAGTCTCGTAACGACTCTGCTCACCCATTTCTCCCCTGTCAACAAGTCCAGCTGTAACAAAAACCCACAGTTCTTGCTCTTGAGCTTGCCTGGTACTCTTCTGATTGTCAGAGGACAGAGCAACCCTGGGATGGGACAGACAAAGCTCTGCAATGGGAACATCTACACAATCAGGTAGTTCTGATATTATAGAGGTGACTGATTTCCGTGGAATGAGAGCCTCTTTTTTTTTTTGCCATCCCACAGCTCTCTTCAGCGCTATAAATGTTCTCAATAAGTGAGGCATTAAAAAGTACTTTATGGGTTTCTTAACCTGCAGTAATGTTATGCAGTGATGGCCATAAATGAGCAGGTGTTGTGTTTGGAAGAGAGTATTGGGCAACGGCCAAAATGGACACCACCACAACACACACACACACACACACGTAAAAAAGAATATTGAGGGGGGAACCCTCAGGAACCCACCCACTCTGTACAAAACACAGAGACAACTGAGTATACTTTGTGGGCACAAAATACTGACCTGACTGTTAGAGTGGGGCAGCAGGGAGATGAAATGGAGTTACTGGAAGTCCAAACTGGAGCTTTCATCTCTACACCACAGTATTCTGTTGCAGACACACACACACACCAAATTTCTGTAGACTTGCAACAGTCTTTGCATGTTTGTTTTCTGAAGGCTTCATACTACAGCCAAATTTGGGTTGGCCTAAGGAGTTCCCTCCAACCTCTGGAATGGAGCTGATGTGACTCCTGCTATTCCAAAGAGGCAGATGAGGAATTCCCACCTCTGAAGAGTGCAAAGCTATTGGAGTATTCAATCAACATTTTCTCAATATTGTTTATTTATTACATTCCTCCCCCTTCCATGGAGTTCAGGACCTTGTTCGCTTCTCCCCCAACTTTCCTTTCTGTTTTATCCTCACAGCTATCCTCTGAGGGAACTCTAGACATACTTCTGAACTATGAAATTAAAGTAATGTCTAGTTTGACCCTGAGATAGGTTCGTCTGAAGGAGAGGAACTGCCCCAAGATCACCCAGGGAACTTCCGGGATCTCCTCAGCCCAATGGCTCTCCTTATTTTATAAATCCTTGGCGTAAATGTTCTTCAGCCCTTGCCTTTTTGTCCTCAGGCTCTCTTTCCCCCCTTCCCCGCCTTTTTATTTTCCTTCATAATTTATCTTCACACCAGGCTTCACCTTTACATGTCCGATCTATCCTTCGTGTTTCCATAGCAACCCAGCATCCTACTGAATCTGAAAACACAGAGCCAGCCCGTGAGTAGCAGAAAGGCTTTCCTCCCCTCTTTCCCTTCTCTCGCCCACACCCCTCAGACACGTTTACAAAACAGTATGGTGTGCGATAGAGTGCACGGCCAGGAGCCATTAATATGCCCTGCCCTACTATGTGATGGGCACACTCCAGCATGAATGGATGTGAGTAAGAAAAGACCTGGCACCCTCATCCCTGCACAGTCCCCTTCCCCCAGATTGTGTTGCAGAGTGGAGATACGCTGGTGTTATGCCATCTATGTGTTTAACGTTGTCGGGAATTAACACCTATTTTATCTGAATATTTAGACGGGCTTCCCCTTTAACTCCCTCTTTCTTAACATCCTGTTGGTCTTGCTCCCTCATTCTAGAGGTGAAAAACTATATTAGGCTTAATTAAAACAGAGCAGGGTAAATTTGAGAAGCCTTCAAAAAGGAAATAAAATGCCCAACAAGATCTGATGCTTCTCCGAGCCCCTGAAGCCTACAGCTGTGACCTTGTGTGTGATTATCCAAAATTTCTCTCTATTTGATGACATGGAAACCTCAATTAAAAACTGCCCCAGTCTACTGGCAGGTCCCAGTGGAAGAACATTCAGTATTGACATTGGATATAGCCTGGCTATTATCTATTCTTTATTAACGCAGGATAACTTCTTAACAGTTGCTTGGAAACAGCAAGTTCTTTTCTTGGATTTTGCCCTTCTCATATCCTACTAAGCCTCAAAACGCATCATGACCAATATATGAAAATGGCCACTGAAGGAGATTCAAATACAATTCCAGTTTCTTGCTGGAAGTTGCATTCCGTGGTTTGTAAATTAGCATTCCTCAGAGGGAGTTGCGGGAAAACAGGACGTGGCATGGAATGTGGTTCCTCTAAATTATTTAAACATCTACAGCAAATACATCCTTTGGACTCAAAGGGATGAAGTGGTTGCATTTGATAAAACGTACACCTGTTAAAAACCTCTGCCTTGTGACATCTTTGAGGTGAGCATGACTAACTGCATAATAATTCTGAGCTTGATTTCGGTTCCAGTTAACACACAATTTGCCGCTGGGTGTCTTTGCAGACACAGTGGGTTTGCTTACAGTTTATCCACGTGTCCCAAAATTAGACTGTTTAACATCTGCACAGTTTTTTTTTTCATGGCTTGAAGAGGGGGTGGGGCATATTCATCTCACCAGAGTTTTATGTCATGGTGCCATATTACTGTGTGGAATACCTTGTCATCTCCCACAGAACAGATTTAGTAAGAGCCTACTCTTCCAGGGAACTGCACAGAACCCCAGTTGCCCCACTGCCTTCAGAGCAGGTGGGGCTTCATATTGTAAAGAAGCCATGGCCTTCTATAGAGTTTTTTTGCTTTGTATTTTCCCCAGAATAGCTTAAACACTTGAGTCTTGTGAATATAGGTTTCTCCTTCCCAGTGGGAAGCAGGGAAAGTTCCAGTTCTGCAGCTGTAAGGAGGTGGTCTTTACATGTTAGGAAAGAAGAGGCGAGAGGGAGGCCGCTTGACATGCCACACCAGTCTTTAAAATGCATTGATTTGGGGTTTAGATCAGGACAAGTGTGCCTATCCACAAATGAGCACCATCTTAAAGCTTTACTGAACAAAAATCAACATACCTTTTTTAACACAGGGATACAGAACTCGTTGCTCAGACATCATTGAACTCCAGGTTCCAACATTCTTGACCAGTGGCCATTCTCATTTTTCTAGTCTTAAGTACAACTTTCCACATTAGTTGGTTGGTTATAAATCCCAATGAAAATTCATCAGCATTTTAGTGCATATTTCTACCAATATACATATTTTTGCAAGCAATTTCTTCTCATATGCATTTCCGCGCATTATTTTCACCAACATATGTATTTTTATGTGCACTTTCCCCTTGCATACACATTTTGGGATTGGTAACTGCATCCCAAAAATCAGAGAAGGGCAAATTTTGCAGGATAGCTACGTTTCTGTTTGCATATAGTTTGGGGATGTGTGAATTGAGTACAGGTATCCATTAAAATGTACATGAAACTGAATTACTCCCCCATTACTACTATGATATATTTCATTAGGCACGCACTGGACAAACATGTATTCACAAGACTTCATTTTCTTACTGCCCTCATTTCAAAAGGGACTTAGGACAATTTTCAACATCAGTAATTTATTTTAAGATGCTAAAAAACTAACTTTTTGCCATTCCTGTCCAAACAAAATGGTGTTGGACTAAAGACAATGATGGTCTTCTTCCAGGAATGATTTCTTTATTTGGAGTGGAGTGGAGAGGGGTAATAAGTCTTCAAACTCAAGGCTTGTCCACAGTTCTGCTTGACCCGCTAATGTTTACTGCTGAATCAGAACAAACGTAAATCAGTTTTTCTGCCCAATGACTTTTGTTCCAATTCAGTTATAAACAGCAGGTTTTCCTGGTGAAAGTGGTGGGACAAACAAAAAACTGCTTGGACTCATGCCTGGAAAGCACAGGGCAAGCAGAATACCTCTCAGACCCAAGCTTTCTAGAGACAAGAGGAAGTGCGGAAAAGCCCTAAATCTTTGTTCAGTCAGTGATCTTATATCTTCACATTTACCACTGTGTGAGCCCAAAGGTATGAAAAAGGGTATTTAGATCCACAATTAAACTTTTTTTTGTAAAAAAAGTTAATTTGGAACCTATTAGTAACTGCTTGCATGCTTGTTGAACAAATTTATGGGTGAAAGTCACCACCAACAGTGAAAGAATAGTTAACAAAAACGTGGAAAAGTAACAACAATGTATAGACTTCTGGAATTGATTAGAGTGAAAGAAGTCAGAAAAGAAAGAAAAGAACTTTAAGATAAATTGAACCTGCTTATTGAATTTCTGTAGTATAAATTTAACTTACTTATGGAGTAATACAATAGTTTTTCTATGTGGTAAAATATTAAATGTCATATATATTTATTATATGTAGGTATCTGCAAAGTCATTATTGTGAATATAAAGAAATATGAGATTTAACAAAGTTTGGGCAGGAAGGCAAGAATGCAGATCCCTAAAAGGAAAAGGGGGGGGGGGGAGAAAAGGAAATTGATTCATTTATTTCTGGGGCATTGTAATGAATGAATGAATGAAGTGCTTGTATTTACAGTATAAAGCCTTTGACTGGACTTAACCGTCATGGGGTCCTTTACCTTTTTACCTTATAAAGTCACTGCAGAGCTTCTGTGCTTGAGTGGCTCAAGCATAAAGAATTAAAAAATAAAACAATAGTTTAGTAAACTTCTTTTTTTAAAGGGTATTTCATCTCAACTGTCACCCCACATGAGATGCTGGTCGGTTGAAACTTGAGAACTATGTCAGCAAGCTCCCTACTGGCTCCCCAGATTGCCTGATCTGCCTGGGTTAACAATCTCAACATTCTTGACATTATCAGGCCCGGATTTTGGAATGGTCTTTCCATACTGGTGTCATGTGTTGATGGTAGTTCATCCCTATCACCAGTCTAGCCACGGCATTCTGTGAGAGCTTAGCCTTCCTGTCTAGACCCAGGGACAGCCCCAAATAGAGGGCATTTCAGTAATCCAGTCCTGACATTACCAGTTCATGGACTACTATGGTCAGGTTGTCCTTATCTAGGAAAAGCTGCAGTTGGCATACCAGTTGAAACTGATAAAAAGCACTCAAGGCCATCCAGACCGCCTCAAGTTGAAGAGGGTTCCAGGAGTCCTTCCAAATGACGTACCTGCTTATTCAAAGAAAGTTAATTAGTGATCAGGGCAAGCAGCTTATTCATCTTCCAGATCAATAAATGATCAACCCACAAAGCCTTTGTCTTCCTAGGATTCAGGTGAGGTTCATTGGCCCACATCCAGACATTGGATCGCTGAAGGTAGCTTGCCCCAGAACTTCCAATGAACATTCAAGATGGCTTGTTATAGATGATGAGTAGCACTAATAGCGCCCTGCAGGATCTCATAACATACTTGCCATGAGCCTGAAGAGGACTCTCCTAACGATCCCTGGTTGTGATCCTGCAAGTAGGAATGGAATTGCTGTAGCACAGTGTCCCTGGTGCCCTTCCCACAGAGCCAGATACTATGGTCAATGATATTGAAAGTCACAGAGAAGTCTCTGTCCTGGTAAAGGTCATCCACCAGAGAGGCCTGAACCCATATAGAAATTCCCATTTGACCTCCGTCTGTGATGTAATCAAAGCACATTGGATACTCACCATTCTGCCAAGTGCCATTTTCAATACTAGCCCAAGATATTTTGGCACCTCAGATTTAAAACTCGGATGTCTAAAGCCTGAGGAGTTGAAGCCCCTTGAAATATAAGGAACCCATGAGCTGCCGGCTGAAGGGGCCACCCCCTTGCAGTAGAAACAGCCTTGACCAGTTCAAAAAGTATTGCTAGGCGAAAGAGAGAGAGAAAGGAAAGAGTGAGGGCCTTTTTCAAGGTAATCCTTGTGGACCTTCTATAGCTTGCTTGAATTTGTGTCATTCTTTCTTTTCTTTAGCGGTTCATTGCTCTGTCCCAGCTTCTGCCAACCAAGCAGTTTGAAAGCATACCAGTGCAAGTAGATAAATAGGTACTGCTGTGGCGGGAAGGTAAACAGCGTTTCCATGCACTCTGGCACTCGTCACGGTCCTCCATGCGCCAGAAGCGGTTTAGTCATGCTGGCCACATGACCTGGAGAGCTGTCTGCAGACTAACACTGGCTCCCTCGGCCTGCAAGTGAGATGAGCGCCACAACACCAGAGTTGTCTTTGACTGGACTTAACCATCCAGGGGTCCTTTACCTTTACCTTTTTACCTTTACTATTTCACAGAGAATGAAATGCAAAGAGGTGATGGATTATAGATAATACCAAATCTCTATGAAGGCACATGGCTTCTCATCTTGAGTAGCAATGTCTAATGTCCTGTTGAGTGAGAAGACATTAAACAGCTTCTCTGTTTTCTACATTTCCATTTCCACCAAACCTGTTCAAACACGGTGCTTGTGTTACAAAAGCTCAAGTTGGATTGGTGTTTGTTTTTAAACATCTGCCCTATGAACATCACTTTTTTGAATGCCTGCAGAATGTGACAGCCCTTTAGATATTTGAAGATGTCTATCATATCTCCTCTCATTTTCCCCTTATCCAGGCTAAACATACTAATTCCCTCATCCATTCTTCATAATGCTTGGTTTCCAGATCCCTGATCATCTTGGTTGTCCTTCTTTTGCACATGTTCCAGCTTCTCAATATCCTTCTTAAATTGTGTCCGGAACTGGACACAGTACTCCAGGTGTGGTCTGATCAAGGCAGAATAGAGCAGTACTATTATTTCCTTTGACCTGCACACTATACTTCTGTTGATGCAGCTTAGAATAGCATTAACTTTTTTGCTGCTGCACCACATTGTTGACTCATGTTAAGCTTGTGGTCTACTAAGACCCCTAGATCCTTTTCACATGTACTACTGGTAAGCCAGGTGTCCTCCACCTTATATTTATGCAGCTGGTCACTGCTGCCTAAGTGTCGAACCTTACATTTGTCCCAATTGAAATTCATTTTGTTAGTTTGGGCCCAGTTCTCCAATCAGTTAAGGTCATATTGAATCCCAATTCTGTCTTCTGTGGAATCAGCTACCCCTCCCAGTTTGGTGTCATCTACGATTTGAATGAGAATCCCTCAATTTCTTCATCCAAGTTGTTTATAAAGAAGTTGAACTATAACAGGCCCAGGACAGAACCCCATAGCTCCCCACACGTCACAAGGAACCATTAGTTGAGTACCTTGGAGAGCTTCTGCTAGTCAGTGTAGAGTGACAGTACTGACCTAGATGGACCTATGATCTCACAGCTTTAATTCAGTGTATTACTTTCTGTTGCCTGCCCCAATTCTTCAGAAAGAGGCGTGCTATACATCTGAATCAATAAGCATTAACATGATAGAGAGAGAGGAATGGGCGTAGCCAGGATTTTTGTTCGGGGAGCAGGACATTTGTTAGGGGGATAAGAACCAACATGATAGGTCAGTTAGTTAAGTATTTCTGTTTTTTTACTTGATGGGGCAGCTGCCCCCCCCCCCCGGCTACGCCCATGGAGAGAGGGAATATAAGCCAAATTCATCACAGTGCCCAAGAACTCAGGCAGCTGTTTCACTACGCAGCTGGCTTGCAAATCAGCCAGGATGTTCAGCTTGCACAACAAATGCATTCCAGATCTTTTGGTTGCCATATGATCTGAACTGACCAGTGAGCTTGCTCATGTGGTGAAATGGTTATGTGACACACACACACACGCCCTTCAGGATTTTGTTCAACCCCCTCAGACTCTTCCTGTGTTAATTTGGCTGTTTCAGCTGGTCCTCAGCCAGCCTGTGCTGCAGACATGGACCTCATCTGAGCGTGTGGTGTTCCTAAGCAACCTGTATTTATCTTACTCTCCTTACCTGGCTGTATCCACAGCAGTGCTCCTCAGACAAAGACTAATTTAATTGTGTTTTCTCTCTCTCCTTACCAAGAGATGTGTAGGTGGGTTTGTTTGTTTGCTTGTTTTGCTTTTCTGTCCCTACAGGGAGGAGATTTCATCAATAGGAGACAGCAAGTTCCATTTGCAATAAATCCAAGAAGCTAACTTTTCTTTCCACAGTCTTCCTTCATGTGGGCGAGCTGTTTCTAAATAACACTGCTTTCCCCTCCTTTCTATTTTGTGTTCCTCCTTAGTGGTGTTATGGATGCCAGTTTGATTTCTATGAGAAAGGTTTCTCTTGTCTCAATATATATATATTGTTTCTCTTCTTGACTTTAGTATTAATTAATATGCAACCCCCAGTGTTGCCTAACCAACCAGATCTCTTGCTGTAGTAACTCAGTGTTTTCTCCTGTTTGATAATAATCTTGTGTTTGCAGGTTGGTGGGTGTTTTTTTTTGTTTTTTGTTTTACTGTCTCCCCCAGTGTTTCAGTGGAGTGGCTAATTTAATTTTGTTTAGACTTTAATTTAATCTATGAATGTTGTTGATTCTTTTTGCCCATTGTTTACATCAGTTTTTAAATTTTTTTTGTATTTTTCATGTGACCTCCTCCACTTTCCTTTCAACCAAATCATGTGCGTGCGTATCATGTGACTTTGTCATGTGGCTTGCATGGTGCTGCTGATGTCGTCCACGCTGGTGAACAGAAGGTAAAAATTAAAACAACAACAAAACACAGCTTTGTTCTGATTGGTTGACAAGTTCTGCACAGGACAATATATATACATATATATATATTTATATATATCCAAAAATACACTTTCCGCTCAGGAACTTCTAAATTTCCATTACTCAGAAATTTTCTTCTATAACCTTTTATTATTTTTACAGCTTTGTTCAACACCTTCTCTCTGCATGCAAAACCAACTAAAGTCCATCATGCCGTCCTTTTACTGAGCTGGCAAGATAGCACAGCAGTCAGAAAGCTGGGCTGCATCATATGCTTCCATTGATGGAAAGAGCCTATTTTGCATGTGACCTTTTTAGTGCACTTCTAAGCTTATTTTTATTTTATTAATTCATTTTATATACTGACCTTTACTCTAAGATCCCAGAGTAGTGCACAACATTAAGAACATAATTTGCACAGCAAAATAATAAAAACAGAATACACAAAATACAGCGTAAGAATAGAATAGAATAGAATAGAATAGAATAATCATAATAGTCCACCCACCACCCATTTAACAGGTCATATTTAATGGCCATTATTTAATGGCAGAAGGCCTGAGTAAAGAGGAATGTTTTGCCTGGTGCCTCTACTGGGAGACCAAGGAACATAGATTTGATGTAGATAGATTGTACTTAATGCTGCCACTTTGCTAAATTGCCCCTGCCACATAAATCTCCCGCTCTGTCACAAGAGACTAGGGCCCTGGCCCTGCGGGACTTGACATCTTTCCGCAGGGCCTGCAAGACAGAGCTGTTCCACCAGGCCTTTGGTCAGGGCACAGCCTGACTCCCTCCTTTGGCAATCCTCACAGAACTTCTAGCCCAATGGTTGCCATTAATTTGATTGGAATTAATTTTATAATGAAATGATTTTAGAATGTTTTATCGTTTTACTGTTGTTAGCCGCTCTGAGCCCGGCTTCGGCTGGGGAGGGCAGGATATAAATAAAATTTATTATTATTATTATTATTATTGTGTGGGAGACCTTGGACACACAGTCACACTCCCCTGAGTTGCTGCATTGATTCAAAGCCTCCAGTCAGTTCCACAGAGTAGATATAGGCACTGTGCTTCAAAACTGCAACCCAGGGTCATTTTTACCTCCTTCCCCCATTATGCTTAAGCAGAGCGTGACATAATATGGAGAGAAGGGAGACTGCAGACCGACATGTCTGACAGTGCAATCAGCTTCCCTGTGTTGAGTAAGCATCATCTCTAGTGCTGGCCAGGCATCCAAGGGGTCTTGGATGTGACCATAGGATTCAGTTGTTCATAATTTCCCCCCTAAGAGCACCTTAATCAATTAGCATAAATAAGAAGACGGAGGGGAAAAACTGCTTAGAAATTCATTCCCATTGTGGAAAGAATTCAGAGGATGATTTTCTACGCGTATGTATTGTTTATCTGTGTGCACATACACACACACACAGACGCATATAGGCAAAACCAAGCAACAAGCTTTTTGCCTGGCACATAATAATCCATGCAGTAGAAATAACGCCCTGGCATCTTGTGGGCTCCGCTTGCTTCTCTACTAGTTGAGCATATTTTGCAAGCCAGGAAGGGACTTTCACACCAGTACTAAAGCCATATTGAAGATACACCTAGTGGTTTTCTCCATAATCTGGAAGCAAATGATTTGGCCCTTGTGACATAAGGAAATATGTTTACTTTCCTTCCACTGTAAGAGCCGATGGCAGCAACAAAGGAATGGATTTCCTAGAGCGATTCTTGCAATCTCACTTTTAACATTCCATGTGCACCATTCAAGGAGAGAGGAACAACCCCTGCATTTGTGCTTCCCAGGAGATAGATCATTTGGAAAACCCACCAAAGAGTTGAGCATTTCACCTTGTTTGACTCTCACGTCTTGGATTTTTCCTCCCCTTTACTGTGGGAAGCATTTAGGCAGGGGTAAGCCAGGAAAACTAACCCCAGTAACCCATCAGATGTTGCATGCATGGAGACAAGCCACTGGCCCTTTCTCCCTCTCCTTCCACAGATGTTTGGGCGACATCCACATGGAACTAACATCTAGCCATCTTGATTTTGCACAACCTTTCACCCCCCCTACACACCTGTGTCATTTATTTGTGAATTAACTTTAACCCACTCCCCCTTTCTTTTTCTTTTCCCACCTCATGTATCTCTCCACTTGTGATGGGCACCAGTAATGGTTAGAAACTGTGGCAAACATTTTTGTCACAATTTTTCACCCATTTTACACAGTGGCCAAGGCTGGAATTGGTGAAGTTGGGTGGCAAGAGATGAGAAGGGGAAAGGATGTTCACGTTCAGTGGAGATGGCCAAGGCTGGAGATGGAGATGGCCAAGTATGAACTATGTACCAGGTTGCAGAAGGCTGATTTTGTGGAGGAGTCCTTCCACTTTTACTTAACTGAAGTAAGGAGGCAATTGATTTTACTGCCAAAAACTCACCACCACCCTTTTTGGGGTATGTTTTGTCTGAAGAAGAGAAGGTCAAGGAAGACATGGAAATTGGAGCAAACTTATTTTCTGTTGCTCCAAAAGACATGACTAGAATCAGTGTGTGGAGATTGCAAGGAGGCAGATTTCAGCTATATGTTAGAAGGAAGTTCCTACTTGACAATGACAAACTGCCTCTGGAGGTTTGTTGGAGATACTCAGTTAAACACATGCTGGATGACTGCTTCTCATGAGCACTTTTAAGTTGCACCCTGTCTTGCAGATCCTGCTTTGAGCTTTGAGGTTGGACTCACCAAGGTTCAAAGTCCCAAATGTAATGATTCTGATTATCTGTTTTTACCACTCTCCCTCCAAAGATCTCAGGTTGGAGTGCAGAGTCTATTCTCCCCTTTTTATTCTCATAGCAACCCTGTGAATTAGATTGGACTTAGAAATAGTGACTGGCCGAAAGAGGGCACTGGAACCCAGATCTCCCTGATTTGAGTCCAACACTCTAATCACTACACCACTTAAAGTCCTTACTCTAAAAATGGTTTGTCTTTTCCTGCAGTCTTTTAGGATTTCTTTTGAAGTCTAAAGCCAGTATCCACCTCTGCCAGTTTTGACAAGGCAGCCATGTAGGCAGAGGGAATCTGCATCAGCTGCGCCACATTTTATGCAGCTGCTGCTGTATTCATTGAGGTCACAGCTACAAATGTATTTGTTGAGGTCACAGCTACAAATGGTCTCCTATCCAGTTTCAGATAAAAGCAAATGATTAATCTCCTGTCCTAATGTACCTAGCTGACTGCATGCCATTGCAACAAAAGGAAGCCTTTTGACTTCAACCCTGAATATTCACTTAATTTTATTATCCTAAAGCATAAAATACCCACAGCAATTTGTTTATTTATAAGATTGTCTATATACCACTTTTTGGTTCCCAGAAGAGGGTCCCCAAAGCAATTTACAATGAAAAACTGAAATATAATACTACCAGTTTTAAAAATATTAAATCCAAGAGCAGTGTAGAACAACCACAGTTTGATTCATAGGGGGACAAAAGCTTCAAACCTAAAAGCTAGGTGGGAAAAATAACTTTAAAAATCTTGACAGCTCACCTGAAGTTGGAGGAAGAGGCCAACCACATCTCTTCGGGGTAGAGTGCCCCAGCCTGTCTGGAACTATGAACAGAAGTACCTCACACCTCAAGAGTCTACTGCAGGATCCATTTGTGTTCCTAGAAGTTAACAGCCAGCAGAATAAACTCTGAAGGCACTGTGTAAATGGGCTTCCCTTTACTCTCCCAGCTGTCATCTTGGCTTCCCAGCTCCTTTCTCTTTTCAGTTTCATGCGCATGTTCTGAGCATGATCTTTTGTATGAACTTTTTAATAACCAGACTTCTTTTTCTCTTCAGCTAGTGGCACTTGAGAGTTATGCTAAGATTATCGGTTGGTTTGGACAGAATATTCTTACTAAGGCTCAGCCAAACTTTTGAACTATTTAAAGCTTGACCTAAATTGTGTGGGGGTGGGGCAGCCTTTTTGGCCAAGCCCCTGTACTAATGTACTAAACATGTGAACTGTTATTTGTTTTTGCTGAAGCATCATAGTACTAATCTACATGAGTGTTTATGCCTGGATAATTATCATTTTTTCCCCTTTTTACAGCTTGGTGATGTGATTAAGCCAAAAATTCTGGCCAAATTGTGTGCTTTGGGTTAAAAACACCAAACACAATATGGACGTGCTATATTGATGCCTAAACATTTCCTGCCATGAATCCACCCTCACTCACATTTCTTCCTACTCTGAAATGAGTGCAGCTTAGTTGTGTACACTATTCACTTATAAGTGCTAGCTATATTGAGAGCATGTTCCAGCTGGGGACCGTATGGTCCCTTCAGGGTAACAAATGGGCATGCATATATGACTAACAAAAAACATGTTCTTATTCACAATGTAAAATGGAATTATCCAAACTCATTTCATGCATTTATGCAGAAGTAAGTTCCGCTGAGCTCTAGGACATGGATGGGGAACCTATCCACACACACCCCATGTTGTTGGACTTCCATTCTCATCATCCCTAGCCAACATGCCCAGTAGTAAGGGATGATGGGAGTTGCAGTCTACAACACCTGAACTATAACTTCCGGGAGGCTGCAGCCAGAGGGTTGTGCCAGTGCATTAGGTGTGACTGAAGAATGTGAGGTGTCCAAGCCAGCAAGCACTACCCACTACCCCCCAACAGAACCACCTATAGCCTATAGAGAACTGTTGAGTCAGGAGCGCTAGAGACCTCTGTGTCTTAAGACAGAGACAAGGAGAGCCATGAAGCCTAGGGTGCCCTCAGTCAGCGTGAGAGAGGATCTCTGCTGCTCTATATTGATGTCATTTATTCATTTTAGTATTTTAAAATTGTGAACCACTTTGGGTTCCATGGCAGAAAGGCGGTATTTTAAGGCAGTAAATAAAAACAAATAAGCCAGAATGGCCCACAGGTTCCCCATCCCTGCTGTAGATTGTAGCTGTGTCTGCATCCCTTGTTCACAGCATGGGTATTGTGCCGGTGTTTGGGGTGCAACTAGCTGATGCAACCCTGCTCACACGTTTACTGAATGCTTGAGTGCTCTTGTTTGAAGAAGATGGTTGATACACACCTGTTCCAGATTTGAATGGGTCTACTCCAAGCATGGGGATGTGGGTGGCGCTGTGGGTTAAACCAAAGAGCCTAGGACTTGCTGATCAGAAGATTGGCAGTTTGAAACCCTGCGACGGGGTGAGCTCCTGTTGCTCGGTCCCAGCTCCTGCCAACCTAGCAGTTCGAAAGCCCATCAAAGTGCAAGTAGATAAATAGCTACCACTCAGGCGGGAAGGTAAATGGCATTTCTGTGCGCTGCTCTGGTTCGCCAGAAGCGGCTTAGCCCTGCTGGCCACATGACCCGGAAGCTGTACACCGGCTCCCTCGGCCAATAAAGCGAGATGAGCGCTGCAACCCCAGAGTCGGTCACGACTGGACCTAATGGTCAGGGGACCCTTTACCTTTACCTTTACTCCAAGCATAGCCAAGGCCGGGTTAAAGTTCGTGTTTCTAACCCCAAATGCACAATTTTAGGCCTTTAACAGCCCACTGTGGTTTGTGAAACACAATTCCATAGAGCATGGGAGAGACCTACATTGTGTCTCTTTTGCATTATGATGATTCTGAGTTCGAGTGATGCTAATTTCAGTTCATTACAGTTTCTTTAAAATGCCTTTGGAGGCACTAGGTCTGTCTGGGGGAAGGGCCCATATGCTTTGCATGCAGAGAAGGGTCCAGGTTCCGTCCCTGGAATGGATGGACTAATGTTCTAACTCATTCTAAGGCAGCTTCATCTGCTACTAAGCTTTGAGCAGTTTTCTAGGAGGAAGGGGCTTGCGATACATTGTACAGAGCCCTTGTGGAATTAAAACAGCAGCAAAGAACCTACGATCTTAGAAGATAATTTCATAGCCAAAATCACTGAGAGTGTATCCAGGCTTTTGAGAGCTCTCTCGTAGAATTTCTCAGAAAACCCTTTTTGCAATAAATAGGCTACAGGGAAATGACACCACAAGGTGGGTTACATTCTGGCAAATGTGCTGTGTGGTGGCATAAAGAGGAAACTGGGTTGAGGGAGAAGCAGCAGACATGCTTGAGCTCTTCTTTTGTAGTAGAAACCTCACAAAGATGTGCTGCTGCTGTTGCTGCTGGCGGCGTTGGAGATATAGAGCAAAGAGCTCTGAATCCCAGAACTCATGAGCATCTCTTGGAGACGACAGAAGCACATGACAAGTGATGCAAGTTTGGCCTCACTTCCAAGTGGTGAGCAAGCAATGCTACTACTGAGCTTGCATCAGTGCCCAGATGGTTTCACATCAGCTGCCACAGGTCAGCTGTGTACAAAACCAGTTTGGCACTAGCCTGTGCCACATTCATAATATGGGCAAGTATTTACCCAGCTCCGCAACAGGAAATCCCTCCTCGTTTATGGCCTTTAGGGGACAGGAGAGTCATAATCTGCAAGGGCTGTGGGGGAAAGGTAATTATTTCACTATCATCTCAATGCTTTTACGACACCCGGGAGAGGTAACCTGGTACACTGCCTCCCCCCAGCCTGTCAGAACT
The DNA here is from genome assembly GCF_027172205.1 of Podarcis raffonei. NCBI lineage: Eukaryota > Metazoa > Chordata > Lepidosauria > Squamata > Lacertidae > Podarcis > Podarcis raffonei. The sequence goes on from NC_070616.1 coordinate 26,334,601, forward strand.
CATTTGTCCCCATTTAATTTGCGCTGCAATGTAACTTCGTCTTCAAGCACTGCTGAATTGCTTTGTGCTGTAATGGGATTTGCAAAACCTACAGCCTTCATTAGCAGCAGCAGCAGCAGCAGCAGCAGCAGTCAGAATAGTGTCTGGCCTAATTGACTATGGGGTTGGTGGCCAGCAAGGTAGTCAACACACTTTGTTCCTTTCAGTTAGAAAATAATTTTTTGAGGCAGAAATCTAAGGACACTTCAAGGGCCAGAAAACCCCAGTTCTTGATTGACAGATTTCAGAATATTAGCTAGAATATTAGCCATACACTGTGTATTAGGAAACCTCCGTGAAGTACAATTAGCATTCACAACTTGAGCAAGCTAGGCGTGTCATCAGGCCACTGCTAGAAACAAGATTAAATCTAGGTGAAATCTTTCAATGAAGTCTACCATAGCTCTTCTTAATGTTCCTATGCAACAAGAGGTTTCTAGATGATGCACTAATGTATTGTGAGCTCTATTTTAATTTTATGGATGTATTTTTGTACCACCCACCCACATGAAATATCAATGCCTCGTGGCCATGGATTCTGCCCTCTTCCACACATTTAATGTAATTTGTGAAAGAGCCTTGAGTGGTCTCTTTGTGTCAGTAGATCCTGCAGGGCAAAAAGACAAGCTGGCAGATAATGCTCTGCCCACATGTAACATGTAAAGTCCTTAAGCTAGTGGCTACCAGTGCATCTTGTGGCAGTGAGTTCAAAAAGTGTGCTGGATATTTTGGCAAGCTGCCTGTAGGCGTGGCCTCTGTAAAAAAGCCAAAGGGAACCTCGAAGCCTTCCTGCACAGCCTCCTTTGAAGAGAAGGGCTCTCCAGTCAGATTGTTCCCAAAGACTGGCATGGCATCATCTGTGCCGAGAAAGCCCAAACTATGAGTTTGGACGTGACCCAGTACAGATTACACTTGGGGCCATGAATAATAAGAGGAACTAGGGGGAATGCATCACATAGTAATTTTTTTTGTTCATTTATTTTGACAGCGGTAATTTATTTCCCATTATTCCTGATAAGGCACCCTAATGGAATTGGAAATATATACAAGGCACACTTCACTAAAAGCACCAGAGCTTTAATCATACAAGACCTCACTGCTGCTTCTGCTCGCCAATCATTATCAGAATGAGGGGTGGGGAGAGCAGGGTGTTTTGTTTTTTTACCTTTCTTGTTTTTTTGAAGAATGCACACATGCACCCTGAGGGATGAATTAGGACACTTCCTAATCAAACCATTTTTGCTAGGTTATGCTCCAGAATGCATTAATGCTGGAGGAAATTCTCTCTCTCTCTCTCTCTCTCTCTCTCTCTCTCTCTCTCTCTCTCTCTCGACTTCAGCTGTCTCTACAGAGTTAGGACTGATTTGGTGTTTGGCTAGTGAGAAATTAAACACGGCAAAAGTTATTTAAAATAATAATAATAATAATAATAATAATAATAATAATAATGGTGCAGTTCTAACCAGCAAAAGTGTTCCACCTCTCTGCTATAGATAGTCCTAAGGCATTTTGCATTTATTAAAAAAGAAAGAAAAAGTCTCCACACTTGCCCTAAACAAACAGCATCAGGGCTGCTGTGAAACTGATTTGTCAAATTTCTTTGTCAGGTGAAAGCCCATTAATTGACCCGCTGGATCAGACCAAACTTCAGTCTTCTCCAGTACTCACCAGTCAGATCTTGGTTCCTAGTATCTACCCCTAAATATGTTGCTAGGCCCTCACCTTGTGAATTTTTCTTAATCCTTTTTAAAGATCCTGCACTATTGGCCACCACAGCATTCTGTCTCAATGAGTTTCATAGGTAGATTATAGTTTTATAGATTAAGTTCCTCCACATACTGACTGCTTCGTTGGCTGAGTGCTAGTATGCTGTTAAGAGGGGCAGGTAGAGAGAAACATTTATTGGGCCACTTTTCCTTTCTTTATTTCTTTTGGTTCTGCAGTGTAGTAGAAATGAAGTACTTCTTATTGTCAGTGGTTCCCCAGAATTTCCTGAGTGTCCTTGTTTACTTTTTCCGCCATCAGCAAACCTGCATCTGAAGATGAAGCAGTCTCTTTATCCAAGGAGCCCTATGCTTTCTGCACTTGAGCAAAAACTCAGCAACATCTTTGTTATAACTACATCAGTTGATCCCCTTCTTGCTCAGCCAGTAGAATTTTCTTCAGATTGAGAATGAGGGAAGTTCTGTTCCCACATTCTGAATAGAATCAAAATGCTTCTTTCCCCTGAAAATACCATGGAGAGTAGAAAAGGAAGTTCTGGGAAGTTTTGGTCTTCAGAGGTATTCTGCCTTTGAATATGGAGGCTGTATTCATCATCATCAAACCTTTTATTGGCATCACATACAAACATCCATAGCAAATCAATACAGAATTCCCGCCTTCCCAGTGAATACTATGCCAAACTGGTCTCAATAGGATTATCCTTCATGAATTTGTCTTAAGCTTTCAAAGAAGGACTATACAAATTAGTGGAAGATATATCTGTTCTCAGCAGTTGGACCTTATTGTGGCATTGACTTAAATACGAGACTCTTGGAACTAACAGTAGGGTATTGGCCATTGGGGTCAGATGCTTGGCAAGATGTCCTGCAGTTGACGAAAGGCAAAAGACATGATCCACCTGAAAGGTTTTTGTGTGCAAGCCATGTCAAAAGTAACTTCAAACCGGCCTGGATTTACATCCTAGTCCTGTACCAGTTTGTTAACTAGTCTCTGGACCCTAATCTATAAAGAGTCTCTGGGTGGATTCTGAGATCCCAAGAAAGGTTATTGAGGGCAAAGGCTTTGATCCTGTTAAGCAGGTAAAGGATTAATTGTTCATCACCTCCTGGGAAACAGATCAATAACCACTACCCAAAGAAAGCAGCCTATTCACTCACCCTTCTGTTACTGTCATTTGCTCCCTCAGTGGCTGTCAAAGGACCAAAATCCATGTCAGAGCAAGTTGCCTTCCAAAGAAGGGGGAGCACAAATCAGTTCCCACAGAAAAGATGGATTGCGGGAGCCTCTCAGTCAATTATGGATTTCACCTTCCTCCCCCTCCTCCCCCGTGGCACAGTCAGCATGACAGGTGGCAAGAATGGCACTAAGGGGAAATGAGGGAGAAAGGGCACTGGAAGTAACCAAGGGACGGTGCCTGTCATTTGCTCAGGCCGTTTGCCTCTTAATGGAAGCATGATTGATTTGTTGCTGCTGTAGTGCCCGTGCTCCCCAGAACATGGATATTTAAGTTAGGAAGGAAGGAAGGAAGGACAAGGACATTTTAAAGGCAAAAGATGATATAAGGCAATACATGCTTTGTTATTGGCTTCCTTCTGTGCAAAACCTGCAAATATTGGCATCACGTTTGTTTGGTACCAGGAGAGAAATGACCACCTTCTACTTTGCACCTTTAGGTACATGGTACTTTGAGGGCCCAAGCCATCTGCTTATTTGTTTTCAGAGGCAGTGAATGTTAGGGATGTGCTGAGCCCCCAGGAAATTCCCAGGCTTTAATCAAAACCCTGTTGCCTTGACAATCTTCCGACATCCAAATCCCCTAATACACCTTAAGCTGGGGAAGGCATTTAGTAGCAACTCTAGAATAGAGAGCTCCATAGTCTCCTTCATTCTTTGACTTGGCCACACCCATGATGTAAGGGAAATGTTTTTGGATCATGGAGACCTTTCTCTTAATTCTTAATCAAAATGACCCTCCATAACTATAACCAGACTGAAGCTACCTTTTGATAATTTACTGTGTTTTGCCTTTTTAACCTGAGAACAACTCTGCTGAATCAGGCCAAAGATCCATGTAGCCCAGCATCTTGCTTCCCACGGTGCCAGTCCAACTGCCCTAGTGGGAAGTCGCAAGCCGGAAGATGACAGCAATAGCTTTTTGTCTGCCCTGAGTCTGTTTTTCATTGGCTTCATTGAAAGATTCTGAATTCTAGTGTGATGTGAGAGGGAGAAAACAGCAGCAGCAACAGAGGGCAGGATGGAACACTTGGCCCTTCTTTCTGACATTCTTCTAAATATTTGGAGTTGTCAGAATCTCATTGCCTGTGTGCTCACTTTTGTAGCCTTCATATAATCAAACTTATGGGACGTATCCTTTCCCCCACATGTTATAATCAAGTCTAGTTTTATTATTTGTTGGTTGTGTAGATGAGCCCATATTGTAAAGCCAAAAGAAGACAACAGGCTGAAGGGTGTTGTGTGTGTGTGTGTGTGTGTGTGTGTGTGTGTGTGTTTGTAAAGGCTCATCCACAGTTCCATGGCTTCTAGGCATGGATCCAAGAGGTTGTTGTTGTTGTTGTTTTGTCCCATCACTTTCCCTGGGAAAGCAGGCTGTTCACAGCTGAATTGGAGCAAACATCAACCAGCTTTTCTGTGGATTGGTGTTTGCTCTGATTTAGGAGTAAATAGTAAGTTTTCCTGGGGAAAGTGGCAGGTCAAAAAACCCCAGCCCTCTTGAACCTGTGCCTAGAAGTCACAGACCAAATAGAAGAAATTCTGGGATGAAAGGAGTTCAGGTAGGTAGCCGTGTTGGTCTGACTCAGTAGAAATAAATTAAAAAATTGTCCAGTGGCATCTTGGAAACCAACTAAGTTTGTTCTGGGTATAAACTTTGGTGTGCGTGCACACTTCTTCAGATACAACACTTCTTCAGATGAGAGGGGGAGAGAGAGCACGACTGTTAAGAACATGGCAGATAACAAGTCCTGGTTGGGTCAGGTAGCTCTGTTCCTTTTTGTTAGTTCTAATGAGTAAGCAGCTTTGGGCAAGAAGCAATCCAGGAGAGTCAGTCTAGGAGAGAGAATTTGCAGTAGGAATGGGGAGACTTTGGTTCATTCTCATTTAAAAGCAAACCTACCTAATATGACCTTCCCAAAACAACATGAAAAGCAATGCACAGGCATCCTTCAAAATTTTCACATCTTCAGATTTTGCAATGCACTTCTCTGGCTAAGTAATGTGTACAAAATGTATATACTAGGGTAAAGGGTGCGTAATAATGCATATATTAGTGAAAATAGCATTTATAATGCATTATATTAGGGGGAACTGTTGTAAAATGTATATTCAGCAAAATTGCATACAGAAATGTGTATATTAGAAATTTGCACTAAAATGCTGATGAACTTGCACGAGGTCTTTGTTGTTTTTTTAAAAAGTTACAAACTTATGTGGCAAACTGAACGGAAGACTAGAAAAATGAGAAATAAGGAAACTGAAATTAACAGCTAGGACCTTCTCTATTTTGCAGAGTACAATGTTATCCTAGCAAAGGATGGCTACAATCTAGGGTACAAGATAGGATTTTCATACATCACTTCTTGTGCTTATAGAAGCTGGGAAAGTGATTCATAAATTGTGTAAATAAATAAACAGCAATAGAAGACAAGGCTGTTTAAATGATGAGGTAGCTAAGCTGGAAAAAAATCCAGGATGGTTAAGTAGGCCAATTGGAGTGCTAAATGATCTGCCCATCATGGTGACTAGGTAAGAAGGACAGTTCTGTAGCTACCTAACTGCTTGTGACTGCCTTCCAAAAGAGTCAAAGAATCTAGGATAAGTTCCCCATAGGTTCCAAATCTATATAGAATCCTCGTTGAAAGCATTTAAGCATGTTAGTACTTAGACGTTTGGCATTCTGCACTCTGAATCTGCAAGTCCTCCCAGAAGGAACACAAGAAATGTGTGCTGTACAGCTGCAACCATTTTGAATTTAATGCTTGTGGGATTTCATTTATGCTTTCAGTAGTTAGTTGAGCCAATCATTTATCCTTGACAGGATGTTAAATGTGAAATGTACCATTTTTTGCAGGTGAGCCCAGCGCACCCAAGCTGGAAGGCCAGATGGGAGAAGATGGAAACTCCTTTAAAGTGAATCTCATCAAGCAAGATGATGGAGGCTCCCCCATTCGGCACTATCTCATCAAATACAGAGTTGTAAGTAAGACACTGGCATCTGGGCAAGCTCTGTGTAGTGTTTTATGAATTGTTTCCTGGGCTGTCAAGTGATTAAAAACATTTTTCATTCACTATGACTTCAGTCAATCTAAATTTGTATAAGTTTGCATATCGTTTTGAAGCAGCCTTTTGCTTTTAGATGACACACACATGTGTCTTAGGAGGCACTTGCTACCTGCAGTCTTTAGAAATACTTGTGTTAAAAACAGCATTGTTTTAGAACAAAAATCTTGCTTCTAAGCTAATCCAGGACACATCTTTATTCAATTAAAAGTCATTTCCTTGGTTCTTCTGACCCAAGGCCTAGCCAACATGGTGCCTTCCAGATGTTGTGGACTACAAATCCCATCAGACCCAGCAAATGTGGCCAATCTTCTGGGATGATGGGAGCTGTAGCTCTCTCCATTTTGGGGGCCCAGGCACCAATTTGGCTACCTCTAACAGCTTGGGACCATGCTATTTGAAGGGTTGCCCCATATGTGCCTAATCGGCTGCTTTGATCTGGGGAACTACTTGCACTTCTACGAGGACCATATAATGTCTATTCGGATTCTTTGGAGAATTGACCTTTCAGTGTAGCAGCACCTTTGCTTTGGAATTCCCTGCCTGTTAACTTTAGGCAGGCACCCTCACTATACTATTGCATATGCCTGCTAAAAACTGTTTCATTTCAGCATGCCTGCCAGGCATATAATTCAATTACATGCACCTGTTTTTAACATTTTGATAATGGTATCTGTATGTTATTCATAATTTTATGTTATTTTATATTTTAAAGGGTTTTTTATTAGGTGTTTTGTAAGAGGAAGTAGCCAAAGCTTTCTGTTGCTGTTATGGCATCACAGGAGTGACAGTAATCACACAGCTCAAAGCTGGGGTTAACTTTTTATTAGCAGAAACACGATCTCTGAAGACTTGGTTGAGTGTCAGGCCCAATGAGCACAGCAGCTCATTCCCGGTGGTCTTACTCTGAGAAACTCTGTTGCTGAGACTGAACGTCCCCACCTCCTCACAGCTGTCTGTCCCCTCCTCTCCAGGGCTTTTCCCAAGCACTCAGAGACTGCACCTGCGTGCAGCCAACCTCTCCTTTGCCCTTTTCCATGCCTCTTCTGGTTCTGGGAGACAAGCAGGGAAGGGAGCTTGTTGCAGCAGCAGGAGGAAACACCCATGGCTCTGCACCAGCCCTGACTCGTCTCTGTCTCTTAGCCCAGGCATAGGCTAAGAGACCTCCAGATGTTTTGGAACTACAAATCCCATCATCCCTAGCTAACAGGACCAGCGGTCAGGAATGATGGGAACTGTAGTCTCAAAACATCTGGAGGGCTCAGTTTGCCTATGCCTGTCTTAGCCTCTCTCCTACCACCCTCCTGCTTCAGTTTCTGCCTCTGATTCTGGACTTCTCTCTGCCACCAGCTCTCAGCTCACTAAGCCTTGTTACCTCTTCCCAGTCTTCTCCCTCTGACCACCCATTGTTGTCTCACCCCAGGCTCTGAGCCTTCTTCCCTTGGTGGTTCCCCAGCTGGTTCCTCCCATTATACCTCTATGTCCAACCAGCCCATGACATAAGCGGGTTGTTGGTATGTGTTGTACAACTCTGTTTACTGTCCAATGTATTTATGTTTATATTTTTCTGTGTGGTGGGGGAGAGGCAGGATGACCAGGCCTGATCCCTGCACCAGCTGCAATATGACACAGCAATCAGGTCCAGGTCAAGCCTGATAGAGTCACCTGCCAGCAGTGAGACTGGCTTTGGATCCAGCCGAACCTCAGTCAGGCTCAACCCCACCTCCTCCCCAGCTTTGGATCATTTTGGATCTTCCTGCTGGCAAGCATCCCACCATTGCACCTCCGTGAGTGCAGCGGGCTTTCAGTGAGTGCAGGGTTGAGCTTACCTTGTCTTTTCAAAGTGGCTTAAGGTGGTGTTTTTTCTTCTTCTTCCAATTAAACATTTCTCCAGTGTTCTGTAGCCTCCTTGACTGCCAGTGGTTCATGATACATGGGATGGGGAGATGTCTCCCCATTTTCCTGTGCTTACAGGAGAACCCCGCCAAGAACGTTGTGGGTTTTCAGAAAGTATAGATACCTGAGGGGTGCCTGAGGGGGTACCCGGGGGGGGCAGACCCTCAGAGCAGTGACTGAAAGAAAGGGGACCCACAAAACTCCTCTGCCACCTCAAAAGGGAGGTAAGCACAAGACAAACCCAGCACACCACCTGTGAAAATTTCAGCACAATTTTATTTCCCCTTTTGTGACTTTTAGACATATTTTCTTTTCTCGTTATTTGATGGAAAGTGGTAAAAAGACCCTCTCCCCGCTAAAAAAGACAGAATTGTTTTTCGGCCAGTCAGAAGCTATAAGGCATCTTCCTAGGCTCCTTTAATTCCTACCACTTTTGTGCCAAAGGCATTACTTTAGGGCAGAGAGGAGAGGAGGAGAGAAACCATTTGTCTGGATCTAGATGTTCTTGCGTGTTCAGAAATCATAGCCTTGTCTAAACAGCAGCTCACTGCTAAATTGCCCTCCCTGCCTTTTCTATCCATTCCCGCAACCCACGCTGCATTTCCGCAGAAGCATTCCGCTGAATGGAAACCTGAGATGCGTCTTCCTTCAAGCAGTGACCATGTCATACTCAAGGCTCTGGACTGGAATGCTGAATACGAGGTCTATGTGATTGCGGAGAACCAGCAAGGGAAATCCAAGCCTGCGCATTATGCCTTCAGGACTTCAGCGCAGCCAACCATCATCCCAGGTATGGCAGCAACCAGCTTCCCGCCATTGTTTTCTGCTTGGAATTAATGCAACAGCGCCACATCCTTTAATGTGCTTGAGTTTTTTAAAAACCAAAAAACACCAAAATCCTCAGCAACTTGCTTGCTTACAGCCATTCTCATAACCGGTTACCCATCTAAAGCTTTATTACTCAGCCTTGGACATACCAAACACGATAGGTCGATCCATAGTACAGTCCAACTGGTTTAACCATTTCCCCTGTCCACCAAGTCCATGAAGTGGTTGTTCTTTGTAACTCATGGCACTCAGGTGAGAATCTTCAAACCCATCATCAAGGCAAAGGGCAAAATCCAGGCCCCGTGCCATTGTTTCTGGCGATGTACTTCTCCTTTCCTCCAATGGCCAGTGCTGTGAAGCAGGCCTGGGGGACTTGTAAACCTTCAGATGTTGCTGGGCTACAACACCCATGATCCATGCCCACTGGCCATGCTGGCTAAGTCTGATGGAAGCTGGAGTTGCAGCAACATGGGGAGGACCAACATCAGCAGGGACTGCCGTTCAAATGTACCTGTGGATTTTTCACCCCTTCATACTACAGGAGCATCTCTGGCATTGAGGCTTAAGCAGATGTGATGCTCAAGAAGTGTGAGCTTTTCTCCTTCTTACTTTTCACATGCGATTTTTTGCTTTCTTTCATATCGGCTATTCCCCAAGATATAGCCAAAGGAGATGCAACCTTAATATTCAAAGAAAGCGTTCTAGCTTGATTTTTACCACACAGAGGTGTATTTACACAAATGAAAAACCACAGAAGTAAATAAGGCACTTTATGGTATTATTAAAAATCAAAAGCATAACTCAATTTTTCTAATGAGTACCATATATCAAGGCAGTAATGCCTGGAGGAAAAGTTAGCAGCTTTGGAGCAGCTGAAGAAGGCCTTGGCAGGAGTGGTTAACCTGTGCCCCCCCCCCATCCTTTCCTATTGGCCACACTAGCTAGGGCTGATGGAATCTTAACATTTCTAGAGTCACAGGTTAACCACCCCTTCTTAAAATGTCAACCACAGGCAAAACCAAGCTTAGGGATTAGCAAAAACTCTGGTGACACTTGATATTAAGTACCATTGTGACCATGAAATTGTTCACCTCTACAGAACTCTTGCTATTTTAGACCTTGAACAAATAGCGTCTCAAAAATAACTGTTTTGGCACATTGAGATATTGATTGCACAGCAAATGCAGAACACCGAGTCCACGGGCAGAGCAGCTGCCTGAATGTTGGGCTATGAAATCACGTTGCAACATGCTGCTGTTATTTGGAAAGTAATGTAGTGAGCCGTGGACTCAGAGCAGAAGGAGGAAAATCACTCATTCACTTGCCACACACCTCTTAGCCTAAGCTTTCTATACTTGGTAATAAGAAAAAAATTAAAATTCAACATTTCTTGCCAAGGCAGCTTAATCACACATTGTGCCAAGAAGAACTGAACCTCATGACGCAAATTAAGACCATGTTTATATTTGGCTTCGTTTGCTTAATCCATTTTGTGTTGGCTCATGAAGGTAACGGGCAAAAGAGGAAAACATTTTAGGAGCTAGAAATAGATTTATACTAGGCCTGACATTTTTGGGGGCACAGAATCCTTCTGGAGGGGCACATGTCTGCAGCAGGCAAGTGCAAGGGATACTAGAATCACTGCAGTATCCCTTGAATTTAACAACTGCTGCTAGAAGCATGTCCCCAAGGAGGGTTCCCCGCCCACAAATAAATCCCATTGTGCCTGGAATACATCTATATTTACTCTTTTTTGCCTATCAGTGATGTTTCCCCCATTTTTGTGGTGTATTTTACTCATCAACTTGATGAGCAACAAACTAGAGAGAAGGCTAAAGACTTAACTCCCTGTTCATGGCAAGCACTGTGCCTCCATGCATATAGCTCCATTTTTGGGTAAGGGTGATGGAGACACCTTGGAGAAGAAGGCTTTACTTGGGCTTTGTGGTAATCTTTGCATTTTGCCTTTTCTCCTCTTACTTTCAGAAGGGTTGAGGTGGACACAATGTCATTTGCCACCTAAAGATTACGCCTAACTAAGCAGAGACACTCAGTAACATACTAAACAGACTGATGTTCTCGTTTGCCACACCAGCATCTCTAACTAATGTTTCACACCATCAACTCTTTGAAGGACAAATTTCATGGCCAGAGCTGTAACAAATTCTGGGGTAGGGCAGTGGTGGTGTTTGGTTCTCAAGCGCGTTTTCCAATTCAAATTTGTTTCCAAGAATTTGAATTTATATCTTCCTGGTTTGACTTCCCCTTCCCCACCCTGGCCCCCAAACATTCCAAATTATTGTTGGATCCAGATTACTAAAAGAAAAAGAAAAAAGGTATTTAAAACGGAATTGAATTGGCTGGTTGAGATTTGGCATTAATGCCATAAAACTGAGTCGCAGAACTGGCAGCCAAATTTCAAAGTTCAAGTCTGAAATTTAAGCATTTGGCTTTCTGGCTGGAAAATTCTTTCAAAATTTTGCAAAAAATAAAAAATCCATTTCAGCTCCATTTTATAACCTGTTTTAAGTTCAAATGGAAAGTGTGACAGTTTGCAAAACAGGGGTGAAAAGCAGTTGGTAGCCCCTAGGGTTAGCAGAGGTGCACAAGAAATTATCAGCTGGGAGGGACCAGAGAAGGTTGGCCTCTTCTTCCCTTTAATGGAGTGTGAGGCACTGCTGCCGTTGTGTGGTTTATTTAGCTCTGGTGTGGTGTAGAAGGTGCTATACAGAATGTGGCAAGACCATTCTCTGCCCAGAGGATTTGTAGTCAGCATTATGCTGCCACAATTGGCACAAGGGAAAGGAAGTCCGGGGCTGGCAGTGAGGTGAGGGGTGGGGGAAAGCATGGCAATTCTGGCTGGGACTAATGGGAGTTATACCCTAAAGCTCCTGGAGGGCACTAAAGGCTGCTTTGATTCAGCTCCATCCTTGTTCAGTGGTGCCCATCCTCCAGCTTGGTAACCTCTAAGTCCCAATCTCTATGCCAACAGCACGTACTGTCGGCCACATTCTGTATTCTTAAATGGGAGCAGCTGACTTGTTAGAAGTTTGTAGTCCAGGTAAGGTTTGAGACGTGCCTCTCTTGGGAGACCCAAGTGGTTATTAGGAGACAAGCTGCAATCTCTTCCCCAGTATTTCTGGATGTTGTGGGTGTTTTTATTGCCAGCAAGGATTCCCTGGGGCAGCTGCTTATGGAGTTCTACCCAAGGACGATTAGAAAGGCAGAGGCAATTCCCAAAGTTGAGGCGAGTTTCTTGGGCAGGCTGAGCATTAGGTAGAAGTGGGCTTGTTTATTCTTGCATTGAAAATCCCCATTGGAAAGTGTTCCTTTGCCAAATACTGCCAGCTCATTCCCTTGTCCTCCAAGCATCCTCTGTCACAGTGTTGATTTCCGTCTCATTTGCTCGCTAACCCTCCATCCTCTCCAAATTCCTCTTCTCGCTGCCAGCTTCCATATAAACCTTTACCATTACCATTGCTGCTGCCGCTGCTGCTCTGTTTTTCTAACCTTTTGGACATTTTTTTTAAAATTATACTAAGTTAAATAAGCCTTTTAAATTCTTATTGTTTTTTCTATATTTATGATGTTTTTTTTTCTTTTACCTATTTTTCTCTCTTTCTCTCTTTCTTTTCCCCCTGTATCCCTTCCCCACCCTTGTTCCTTTCCTGTGTCTGTCATCATACATGTCACTTTGGACCCCAATGGAAACATCCACTTCACATACACCCAATCTTTTGTTTTAATAATGATGATGATGATGATTTAAAAAAACAACAACGCCCAACCATTTTCTGACCCCATCTTGGGAATCATTTGTGGCGGCTGCAGCAACCCTGGGATGTCCAGCGGCCTCGTCCCCCTTTGTCTTGTGGCTCATCTCTGCAGCAGCTCTGCTTCTGCTCTGTTAGAAACTTTTGCAAACAACAACAGCATCAAACAGATATTTGCTTTTGAAGACCCTGGTTTTCTCGCTGAGGCCTGAAAGCAAGATTAAATTCCTTATTTCCAAGGATTGCTTCTGAGGGTCGGGAAATAAAACGCAGAACACAAGAGATCCATTATTTTTGGGGAGAGATGTGCTATTTTGTAATGAGGGAGGGAGATAAACGGTTCAAATTGGGCATTTTTACTGTTTTGTGTGTGCATCCTATACCATGATTCCCTCCCTCTCCCGTTTTCAACCACTGGATGTAAAAACAACTTTTCAAATTACAAGGGGGGAAAGAATGAAGAGTGTTTCTGATACTGGTCTTTGTTGCCATTTTCACACATCACTGTTTGTTCATCCTTGCCAATAGTTCAACAGAATCTTTTTTAACAAACTAAGAAGAATAAGAATAAAATAATGAGAAGCAACATCCAAAATTTATGGTTGCACACTTCTCATCTTGATGTGACTGGAGTTACTTGGGGTAGATTATCCATGAGGCTTTTGTCATGTGTTAAAAGGGCTCCTAGGAACTAGTTTTGCCTGAACATGTCCAACTCAGGATGGTACATTGCAGCTTACATTCATTAGAAAACCTGAGAAAATCTAGTTGGTTCAGTAAGCTGTTGCCTGTGGGTTCGTGGAGCATTTTGGCTGAGCCCTGCAAACTCTGTCCATAGCATTCTGAGTATATTGCAGTGGCAGTAACAAATCTACCTATGCAGCCATGTGAGTTGATAAGAGTTCTGAGCTTGTTTTTAACTTGCAGAACAGTTTTTTTAAAAATGAGGAGGGGGCATTCAAAACATGGCTTCTCTATCTTGCAATCTGAAGTGGCACAGGCCACTCTGCTACTATCAAGGCTCTACCACACTTATTCACACACACATGATTTCAGAAAAGTTCATGGTGCCATACAGAATGACAGCCTCAGGTAAGGTATTCAGACAACCAGTTTGCCCTGGGTGCCATTCAGTACAGAAGGAATACATCTCTGTATTAGGCCCTTAGGATGATCACTGTGATGCCACAGCCATTTGTTCAGAACTGTTAGGAGTTTTACATGTTTCCATTCTTTTTTTTAAATGAATATCTGGCTGTGTGGTGGCTATTTCAAACGGTTAGCTCATGCCCACCCCCAGTGCTTGCCAACATGCTCACCATGAGTTGGGTCCCTTAGCATCAAATGGCAGGCAGACAAAGCCATTTGAGTTCCAGCTGGTTCAACTTTCTACAGTGCAAGTTTGTATGACCATTTTGGTCTAGGTTTCCATTGCTGTGCTGAGAAGTTCATAAGAAGCTGCTCTCTGCCCTTTCAACAGTCAAAGGTTAGCTGGGAATACATAACCTGCCAAACTGATACTATTTTTCCTTTGCAACCACATTCTTCATCATATGAGTGCTAGCTAATAGGAGATAATATAGCATATCTAGCACATCTCCCATTTAGAGTTCAGCTCATTGCTATTTGTGCTTTATTATAACCTTTTAGAAGCTTCTCTCATATGTCAGTACAAAACAAAATGGATGCATGCCCACCAGATTTTTTCCACACAGCATTACATGGAAATTCCATCACCCCTAGAAAGTGGAATTAATTAACAGAAGGTTAGGAAGGCTCACCTTTGGGGAAAAGAGAGAGAAAAACCCCGTCGTTCCACTTTGGTTTGTTTTAGAAGTTTGCCAAAAGGTCTGGATTGGAATTGGAAATAATTTAGCACAGCCTTGGGGATTGTTCAAGATGTGGAGAGAGGCCTACTGCAGCCTGGGGGCATCTCTTCCCTCCAGATTTGATCTAGAAATTGGTCCGTTCCAATGAGGACCCAATAATCCAGCTCAAATTCTGATAAAGGTGGAATTTCTTACCATTCCTATTCAGGAATGCTTTTGGTATGAGATAATTCTGTCTGAGAGCAAGGGTTAAATTTAGATGATACACAAGATTGTTCTGATACCCATGACTTTGCAAAGCTATACATGAAACACACATTTTATTTGCACCTGCTGTGCTTGGTGATTGCAAAATGCTGCTTGAAAAGTTCAAGTGCAAAGACGAACTATGAATGTTCAGTGCCCAGCTAAGAGTTGGGGTACTGATAGAGTGAGGTCTGTGTCATATTTTGAGCAAAATTATAGAGTGGAAAATTCAGAGATTCAGAATCCATAGTGAGTCAGTTGAGATGGAGTTTGCAGTTGAATTTGTGCAATGAAAATCAACATTGGGAATTAGCTTTTCCTTAAACATTTTGTGAAAAGCACTCCCTCACAAGTCTGAATAAATCACAGTTACAGATAGTGGAGTGTTGATTCTGGATTCACAGGCAATACAGTCTCAGCTTGCTAATGAAGAGGAGAACTTTCAAGTTGCCAGCACAGTAGAATGTTGTGAAGTCATCTCAGTCAACGTTGCTCAATACAGGTTCTAGGCTGATCCCTTCTGAATGACCCCTGGCAAAGTATGCCAGGACATCCCTGGCACTGCATTGAGCTGATGAGCTTTCCTGACAGCACAGTACCCTGGCTTGCATTTCTGAGCAAAGGTTGCATGTGTGAACAACCCTGAGTCCTAATAGAAGCCACTTTTCCATAGTGGGGCTTGGCAGGCTACTCCATTCCATATACTCAGAGCTGTCAACATATGTATCCACTCTTAAGACAGCAATGATTCTTAAGCATAGGAAATGTTTTAAATGTTTACACATTTTATTTTGTTCTCTGCATACATGTGTGTCTGTCAGCATTTTAGTGGACATTTCAAGCCCCTCAAGGCAAATGGAAGAAAAAGAGCTGCTGGATTTATTCAGGAAGGTTTTTTTTTGCAAAGGGGTTTCTTTTTCTGCACTCTACTTCCATCCCCAAGAAAACAAACTACAGTGGTACCTCGGGTTACATATGATTCAGGTTACATACGCTTCAGGTTACACACTCTGCTAACCCAGAAATAGTGCTTCAGGTTAAGAACTTTGCTTCAGGATAAGAACAGAAATGGGGCTCCAGCGGCGCGGTGGCAGCAGGAGGCCCTATTAGCTAAAGTGGTGCTTCAGGTTAAGAACAGTTTCAGGTTAAGAACAGACCTCCAGGACGAATTAAGTACTTAACCCAAGTTACTACTGTATGTTGTTGTCTTCACTGCAACAATTTGCGTGACTTCTCTTCTCGTACCTATGTTTTTTTGAGAAGTGAGGGGATGAGACGCCCAGGAGGAAAGGTTCGTTATCACTTTCTGAATTTCTGCATGCACAGATGTGCAGCTACAAAGTGCATGTGACCTGCAGTGTCCTTGCTATTTTACACACACTACACCTCCCCGCCCCCTGCACACAATCTTTTTGAGGACAGGTGTGGTACGACAGCATATTATTCTATCTTGGGTGCTGCGGAAGCCGTAGTGTTGTCACAACAACATTACCTCCCTCTGCATCACCACCATGGCACTCCAGGGATTGTGAACTCACAGCGATTACCTGTCTCACCCAGTTTTGACACACTCTTAGGGACGTGGGATACATTGTTCATTCATTTTGCATTTTAAGGCAAATACCTAGTCCATATTTCTCAGTCCAATGAATGAACTGAAACACAAATACACTTCTCCAAATGTTGCGATGCAGTTTTCTAACCAAAAGGTGTGCACAAACATGGAAATATTAATGAAAATAACATACAGAGCTACATCCTGTTAGGGGAAATTACTTGCAAAAATCTGTACATTAGGGGAAATTGTGTACAAAAATGCGTATGTTAGAAGAAATCCTCACAAAAAATGCATCTGAATTTTCATGTGACGGTCCTGTAGGAAAAAAATCCAAATTGATGTGGACATTTGGTAAATTGAGAATGCTGGGAAAATGAGAAACTGGGAGAAAGCTAAATTGGAATATTTCCCCATTCCTACAGCCTCGGCTCCACATTACAGCTGTGGTTGAATTGCCTTCAGCTCACTATGACTGATGGGTCCAAAAAGGCTTGTGGAGGTGGGGAACCCTCCTGTACCCACAGATTTGCCACACATCAATCTTTGGAGGGCAGACCATAGACCACTTGCCACATAAGGGAAGTAGTGAGATTTCTGTGTCTCATTTCATATTGATGGATATGAAGTCAAAGAGAAGTGTTGGATAAATACTTCAGCCTTCCTTTTGCAGATTCAGGCATGGGCAGAATGGGCCTTTAAAAAAGTATCACATAGACATTTTCAAGAGCTGTTCAACAGTGGAACGGACTCCCTTGATACGTGGGGAACTCTCCTTAACTGGAGATTTTTAAGCAGAGGTTGGATGGCCATCTGTCACGAATGCTTTAGTTGAGATTCCTGCATTGCAGGAAGTTGAACTAGATGACCCACAGAGTCCCTTTCAACTCTACAATTCGACAATAAGTAAATCTTCTCACCTCCCAACAGTCCGGCGACATGATTGGCCACAGCTACACTGAACAGGAAAATGAATGGCAGTTGGGCCCCGCCAGAAATATTTGTGCTGGATTGTGCCCTGTGATCTATTAGACCCACATGCCAGTGGGGGGTGGGTTAGAGCAATGGATATGGCTCTTTGTCTAGTAGAATACATTCCAGCCATGCAGAAGTCAATGGTTTCTACACACCCACAAACACCCTACACACTTCTCCATCTGCCATCCAGGCAAACAACAGGTATTTTAACATTTCAAGAGCACAGTTCTGCCAGGCATAAGCAGTCAAAGAGGGTGCAGGGCAGGGCCTGTGGAGGAGGCACAGCCTAAACAGAGTCTTGAAGGCTGGTTATAGAGGTGTTTGGAGGGCTGCATTTGGCACCCGGGCGAGAGGTTCCCCACTTCTGTAGAATTACTGCATGGCATATACAGGCATATTTAAAAAGGAGATGGGCCATCTATTTTTGCCCCCACCCATTGCTCATGGAGCAAGCCCAGCTTCTCCTGACTTTGCAATGACAGACATACTTAATGATGATTCAAAGGCTAATTATGTATATGTAATTTGTCCCTCTATCACCATGATTCAGGCAAGCTTTCTGACTATTTTTTAACGCAGCAGTCATTTATCTGGATTCTGCCTTATGTCAAGTCACATCATTGGTCTGTCCAGCTCAGTGTTACTCTTGGCAGCAGATCTTTTGGGTTCAGGACTTTCCAGTCCACCCCTGGAGATGTCAGAGACCAAACCTGGAGGTTTCACTGTGGCCCATCATGTGATTTTAAAATCAATTGCTTAAAAAGATGAGAAGATGCCCCTGCAATATGAGGAGTGGGCAGTGACCTTGTGGCATCTCACAAGCACACCAGTTAGTGCTGTCTAGAGCTGGCTCCTCCTCCTAAAGGGACAAACACAATTTCCCTTGAGCTGAAGTGAAGATAGTATATATGTGCAAAATGCAACTAGTGTGCTTCTGTGGTGGGTTCACTGCTCATTATGTGCATCTATACACTCCTGATATTGGCCATTCGATGGTGAAATGTGTTCGTTTCAAACTATGCATACATAATCCAATCTCAAATTTCAACCTTCTGCATTTCGTTGCGGTTGTTTTGCTGATCTTAAAAAGTAACAGTTTGGACATTTGGAAGTTGTGTGGCATTGTGTTACAGCACTCAAAGTTACTTGCAAAGGAATCATAAGGAAGTGGCTATCCTTGGAAATGATATCCCAGTAACCTGTTAAAGGACTGGGTACTTGCAGAACTGCTTGCAATGGTTGTGATTTGAAAGAAACCACTTCAGGTTGAGGTGCAGATCATTCTGGAAACATTTAGATAGCTGCCTTATGCTGAGTAAGAAGATTGGCCCATCTAGCTCTGTGTTGTCTACATTGACTGAGCATGGCTCTCTATAGTTTCAGAAAACGGGTCTTTCCCAGCCCTGTCAGACACTTTCTGCTGGAACCCTTGGTGGTCTCCTGGCAGAGCTTCTGCTGTTGGCAGATCAGTATTTCAGTCTTTTGCACTACAGAGGAGAAAGACACTTAACATTGAAGGTCTCTATAATCTTGCACAGGAGAGTACATTCAACATTTTGCCTTGAACATGGTTTTGTGTGGCCCATAATTTGTCCAGTGTTTACTACACCCTTGTAGGAACAGGGCCTGTATTCAGAAATCTCACCCAACTAAGAAGGTTTAAGAAATTGTACATATTCCCCTATTTCTTTGGGGGATATCGAGGTCCCAATTGGCTCCTAGCCCTCCAATTGGTTAGAAGCCAATCTAAATCTAGCGTGGTGGGGTCCACTCTAATCCAAGACACGTGCTAGCAGCCTACTGATACTGCCTCCTGTCCTCTTCTCCCCTGCTTGCTCCTTCCACCCTGTTGCAGATTTCTTTATTTGCTCCAGCTGCTGGTTAAAACGCCCTACATATTTGAGGTGGAGAGAGCTGCACAATTGTCTCATCTCAAAGGTGGATGCTGAACCAGTGATGCCCCTGTCCAGCTTTCACCTTCATATCCAACTCCAGATGTGCTTCTGTGGTTCCTCAACCACCTAACACCCAAGGGAGCCGGAAAGGAACATGAGGCACAAAGTGGGACAGGGAGAGGGACCCTACCAAAATACAGAATGACAATAGGTCAAACATTCTCTGAAGCTCTGAATTAATGCCCCGCACCAGTTAGTCACAGCACAGAATAACTATTTGCTGGATCTGGCTCACAGACTGGGATTGTGTTGGCAGGATAGAGTCTGACCAACAGAGTATGATAGTGCTTAGTCAATACCTGCTGTTTCACCCCCACCACCATAAGTACAGCCTGAGTGCTGGAAGAAGCCAAAGCCCCATATACTCCAGTATCCTTTTCTCCCAGTGGCCATCCAGATGCCCCACTATGTGAAGTCTGCAATCTTGATCCTGTTTCCCAGGGCCTAGCATTATTCAGCAGCATAACATCCCCAACAGTGGAGGCAGAACATGGCCATTGTGGCTGGTAGCTATTGATAGCGTTATCCTCCACGAGTCTGTCTAAACCTCTTTTAAATTCGCCCAAGTTGGAGGCCATCACTACAGCTTGTGGGTGCAAATCCCATAGTTTGTGGTGTGAAAATACTTCCTTTTGTCTGCTTTCAATCTCCCAATGTTCAGCTTCGTTGGATGACTGAAGAATACAAGAAGAATTGGGTATGCAAAAGGTATATATACTACTGGACATTGAGGTTTAGTTTAGCATTCATGGTTAATAGCCTTTCCTAAATGTAGTCTTCACGGTTCCAGCTAGCAGGATGTTACTTGTTTCAGAGATCTTCCCCCAAGGCAGGGACCCCTCTGGCATTCACTAAATGCCTCTTCTGTCCCCGTCCCTAGGCCAGAATTAAAGTGCCATATAAGAGTGAATGTGTACCACAGGCATTCAGAATTGCTTCTTTTGGATTTCCCAGATGGGAATTTGAGACGAGGAGAAGGAAAGATTTGACGTCTCTGCTAAAGTTTCTCTTCCAATAGCTGGCAAGAGAGAGAAGACTGTTAACAGCTGAATAATCCATGCGTGAATTTAGAATACATTACAAGAGGGAATGCGTATGGCGCCCCCTCCCTCTCCTTGCAAGAACCAAGGGTGATGAATTTGTTTAATTATGTATCTTGGCAGAGAGCTGATCTGGCTGGCGCAGGCATTCTGCAAAGCGCTTAATGGGCTTCTGATGCAAACGTCAGACTTCACCAGCCAAAGCAAAAAAGAGAAGCACGGTGCTTTGACTTTGCTGGGGAGAGATTGTGGTTAATATGGGACTTCTTAATGGAACTTCATATTGACAGGGCAGCAGAGGCTCGGGCTGAGGTGGGGTGGGGTGATCAGAGCTCTGTACAATGTACATATGCACTGGGTTTTTTTTAAAAAAGCACAGTGTGTTTGTGCATATGATTCTAGCAAAATTCTTACTGTGAGAGAGAACTGAGATGCAGTCAGACAATCACATCCAATTTGGCTTTTTTGCACTGCTCCATCAGTGCATGTGTATACCTTGATAACATAGAAGGCCAGAGAGAGAAAGAGAGAGAGAGATGAGTGGGATATTGCTGCAAACTGCACATGTTTCAGGCCCAAAATTAATTTTAGAATCTCCAAGCTGTGAGATGCATTTCAGAATAAAAACAGGAAAAAGAACAGAACCATGGGGTTAGGATAGTGGATAGATTTGTAGGACTTTGGTTGTCTCCTCTTGAACCTCATCTGTAAAACATGATAATAACTGCAAGTCACATTAATAAGGGCTGACAAAGGCCAATAAAAGCAAGAGCAATCTTACCGCAAAGAGACTCTGTCCTGGTTGGCTGATGTGCAGTGAAAGATGTTATCACCTGTGAAAACTTTGCCTCCATCAGAGCTTTCCAAGGTGATATGTTGAGCCCTGGACAAAGGGATAGAGTTTGCACTTCACCATTCCCTAGGCCTTCATTCAGGTCTTGGGTCATAAAAATGTATGTGCTGGTAAGGTGCTGGTTTTAACCTTTAAAGCCCTATACGGCCTAGGACCCTTGTACCTATGGGACCGCCTCTCCTGGTATGCCCCACGGAGGACCTTATGGTCTTCAAACAAAAACATCTTGGAGGTCCTGGGCCACAGGGAGGTTAGGCTGGCCTCAACCAGAGCAGGGCTTTTTCGGCTGTGGCCCCGATCTGGTGGAACGCTCTGTCACAAGAGACTAGGGCCCTGCGGGACTTGACATCTTTCCGCAGGGCCTTTGGCCAGGGCGCAGCCTGACTCCCTCCTTTGGCAATCTTCACAGAACTCTAGCCCAATGGTTGCCATTAATTTGATTTGAATTAATTTTATAATGAAATTATTTTTGTTGTATTATTTTATTGTTGAGCCTGGCTTTGGCTGGGGAGGGCGGGATATAAATACAACTTTTTATTTATTTATTTATTTATTTATTTATTTATTTATTTATTTATTTTTATTGTTGTTGTTGTTGTTGTTGTTGTTGTTGTTGTTGTTGTATTGCTATGGTGGGTTAGACCAACAGTCTATCTTAGCTTGATACCGTGTTCCCCAGTAATGGTCCCCTGAGTGCCACAAGCAAGGAATGATGGCTTCTCTCCCAATCACCTCCCTTCCTTGATAGATCCCAGCATTTGGTAGTGTACGATTTTGGAGAGACATGTGATGTCCCTCACCAAGGGGCAGACTGCTAAGGTGACTTGCTGCACATCTACCAAAATGGTCACTTGCCTGTCAACTGTCTCCATTCTGGAGACAGCATGGAACAAAGAAACAAAAAGAGATTCCAAATATAATCGTACCTTGGTTTTCGAACAGCTTAGTTCTTGAACATTTTGACTCCCGAACGCCACAAACCCAGAAGTGACTGTTCCAGTTTGCGAACTATTTTTGGAAGCTGAACGTCTGATGGGGCTTCTGCAGTTTCCAATTGGCTGCAGGAGCTTCCTGCAGCCAATCAGAAGCCGAACTTTGGTTTCTGAACATTTTGGAAGTCAAATGGAATTCTGGAACGGATTCCGTTCGACTTCCAAGGTACGACTGTATAGTTTCCTTTGCAGATTAGGAGCCAATCTGCATGAACAGATTCAGACCCATTGAGGTTAATGGACACGACTAACTTAGGTTCATTAATTTCAGTGTGTCTACCCTGAGCAGAACTTAGTTGACTACAATCCTCCACTTGGATCATTATGTTAGTATAGATTGCATATGTTAGCATTAGTTACTATTCAGTTGCATATTTAACTGATAGCTTAATTAAATAATTCAGAGGGCTAGTTCTGTGCCAGTTTGTTCAACACTTCTGTTACATGTTTGTCTGGGGGCTCATGGTGTTTGTGTACTACACACGACTCTTAAAAGCTTACCCCTCCCTGGTCAGTTACAAGTTTTGGGGTTAAGACTACTAAAATTATGCCTTGTGCATGGTGCTTTTGCATGCTTAGGCCTGGTTTCCCAGGATTAGGGTGTTTCTGGAAAATGAAGGTATTCTTATTTTCTCAAGGAGGGGCTTGATTGCATTGTAGGTAATTCCATCTTTGGCAAGAGGAAATCCCACTTTCTGAGGGGTTAACTGGATTTACCTGCTGAGAAATTTGACCAGGTCAACCTCTAGTTTAGCCTTTTTTAATTTTTTTTTTCTTCTGGTCAATTCCTGCCCTGTTGCAACATATCAAAGTTAAGAGAAAAGCCGTCTGGCATTAAAACTATTACCAATACGTAGGTGGTCTCCTTTTTTGCTCAGTTAACAAACGCAACAAAACGTGGCTGGCACTGGGTGCCACACCACAGGGGCCGGCACTTACCATGGGGCCTGCAGCATGCCCAAGCCATGTGTCTCTCCTGGGAGTGACATGGTGGCTTGAGCGCCTGCAGGCTCTGCGCTGCCTGAAACAGTAGCGTGGAGCTTGCATCTGCCCACCGCCTCTCCCTCAGCCGTCCCCATGGACGGCTCACCCCTCCCCTCTGCTATGAGATGCATACTGCACCGGGCACCCAAGCAACTAGCTATGCCACTGGTCAAAAGGCAGCTAGTTGAAATAAAAATGTTTCCAACAGCCAGCTAAGTTCTCTTGAGCAGTATTATCTGCAATCTTGGAACATGTAAAATTGTTCTTAGCAAGGGATGATAAACTTAGGAGCTGCTAGACATGGTTGGACTCCAGCTCCCAGCATTTCTGAACTTGAGCATACTAACGGAGCTGATGGGAGTTAGAGTCCAACAATTTTGGGAGGGTCCTCACAGGCTCTGCAACCCTGTTCTTTGTTATAGGGCCCTTCTTGCATCCTTCTTGTATACACACAAGGTAAAGGATGCCTGGGCTAAGTAAGGACACCACTTTGCAGATTGACAACTATATGCCCAGGATAGGTTATTTCTAGAAAGTGTTTGGTTGCATTATATGTCAAGAATAGCAGTGAGGAACCTGTGGTCTTCCAGATGATGTTGAACTACAACTCCCATGTTCCTTGTCCATTGGTCATGCTCGCTGGTGCTGATGGGACTTGTAGGTCAGCAACATTTGGAAGGCCAAAGGTTCCCCACACCCAGTCAAGAGAAAACCTTATATTGAGAACCAAAGTCCAGCTTAACTCCTATAATTCACTCCACTTGTGAAATGCATGATAGGAGTAAGTTGCCAGCTTCCAACATTGCATTTGAAAATGGAGGGTGGGTTTCAGACTGCGTTGGCTAATAGCCACTAGGTGGCCACTTAATTGTTCTGAATGCAACTTGATAAGAGTATTACAGGATTCTTAGCATCTGCGTTGCTGGTGCATGTTTTAGGCTATGTCCAAAGAGTAAAATTGAGTGAAGTGCCATTTCTTTTGAATAAATAAAGGTAAAGGTACCCCTGCCCGTACGGGCCAGTCGTGTCCGACTCTAGGGTTGTGCGCCCATCTCACTTAAGAGGCCGGGGGCCAGCGCTGTCCGGAGACACTTCCGGGTCACGTGGCCAGCGTGACGAAGCTGCTCTGGCGAGCCAGCACCAGTGCCGCACACTGGTGGGGGGTGGGGTTGCAAAAAAATATATAATAATTCTACAATCAGCATCTTTCTCACACACAAACACACGTTGGATTTATTAATAGAGGTGAGGAGGGCAACTGTTTTGCTTTCTAGTGACAACAGTTCTCTGTTGGTGAAAAGGGGTGTTCTGGAAGGAGATGAAGTATTCCTCACACCGGCGATGCT
The DNA here is from genome assembly GCF_027172205.1 of Podarcis raffonei. Taxonomy (NCBI): domain Eukaryota; kingdom Metazoa; phylum Chordata; class Lepidosauria; order Squamata; family Lacertidae; genus Podarcis; species Podarcis raffonei. The sequence continues at coordinate 26,358,936 of NC_070616.1, forward strand.
TCACCTGCTCAAACAGGAAATTAGATAGAAGCATGTCTGTGCTAAAAGAAAAATGTTCATCCCGACTTGCAAACTTCTATGTTTTTTCCCTTTTCTCTCTTGGCCTCTAAAGCTAGCACAAGCCCTACTGCAGGACTGGGCACTGCTGCCATTGTGGGCATCCTCATTGTGGTCTTTGTCCTCCTGCTGGTGGCTGTGGATGTCACCTGCTACTTCTTGAACAAGTGTGGCCTCCTGATGTGCATCGCAGTCAACCTGTGTGGCAAATCCGGTCCTGGGGCAAAAGGCAAGGACATGGAAGAGGGCAAGGCTGCCTTCTCGTGAGTAATTTTGTTTTCATTATACATACATAAATATAGTTGTATTTACATTGCACATTGCTCCAAGAAAGAAATGGAATGGAAAATTGTCTGCACTTCCCATGTTGAGAAAGACCATCCTTTCTCCCATCTACCCCTCCCATAGTAAGACGGTAAAAGCTGCAGGGGATCTTTCGCAGTCCTGCTAGCTGATATTTTTTAAACTGGGAGGTGCTGGGGATTGAACTAACCCTGCTTCCTTTCCTCCCTTACAGGAAAGATGAATCAAAAGAGCCCATTGTGGAAGTGCGGACAGAGGAGGAACGGACCCCGAACCACGACGGAGGGAAACACACAGAACCTAATGAAACCACGCCGCTAACGGAGCCAGAGTATGTTGTGAATGTAGAAGCCCCCCGGGTGTGTCCTTGAAGAGGAGAGGGGAGCAGAGCCCCTCTTTAGGCTCCATTGTGTGAAAGACAACTCTGTGTGTTTACGAGAGAGAGAGAGAGAGAGAGAGAGAGAGAGAGAGAGAGAGAGAGAGAGAGAGAACAGCTCATTCACATGGAGTGAGAACTAGGGGGAAGGAAGGCTGAGCAATCCTGAGGAAGTGGTGGATAGGAGTAATAATAATATGTTTCCAAAGAGAAGAAAAGTTCTCACCTTAAAAACTCGCACCTTAAAAACTTAATTCTGGCAAAGCTTTTGTGGACTAGAGTCCACTCCATTGAATATCTGAAGCATTATTCTCAGTTGGCAGTTTTATATTGGGCTGTGGTGGTGGAGGAGGAATGGAATGTGAAAGTTGGGATTAAATGGCAATGAAATGCATGAAGTACAGCTGCTGACCATTCCCAAAGGAGGAGTCAAAAAGTTTGTTCAGGCAGATTTGCATCTTTGGAGGATGTGCTGCAAATCTCATTGTGAGCCAGAAAGGGTCAAGCAGGGCTTTTTTCAGCCGGAAGTCGTCGGAACTGAGTTCCAGTACCTCTTAGGTACATTCTGGCACCTCTTTAGGTTGGGACTGTTTGCCAGCAGGTGGCATGGCACCTGGGGCTGTGTGTCGTGACTATCGGCTTGCTGCAGCGATTATGTTGGCGCAGTGATTGTGGCTGTGCACCGGAGGTGGAGGTCGGCAGCAGTGTCGCCAAAAGTGGGAGTTGGGGTGAAGAAGAGAAGGTGGGTGCTCCCCATACTTGCTCAGCAAGTTCCACCACCTCTTTTTCTAGGGAAAAAAAGCCCTGGGGTCAAGGCAGGTACTCTCTTCAAACAGCCTCCTCTGATACCAAGGATGTGTCCCCTTATTCTTCAGGGTCTCCCTCATATGGTCAGCCTCACGTCCAAAGCCTTGGTGCTCTTCTTGCCTCCATGTCTTCCTTCTTCCTTCTCTGTCTTTGTTAAATAACCGCATGTTGTTTCTGCAGTCGCATTGACTCACCCAGCCGCCTGCTGCTTTCATGGCTTTCATTGTCTTGTTTCTCTCTTTTCTTTCCCCTCCTCCCCCCGCCTTTTACTTCCTTTCATCCCCACAGGCACCCTGCCGACACCACGGCAGCCACTGAGGATATGATGCCGTCTGTCACCACAGTCACCACTAACTCTGACACTATCACTGAAACCTTTGCCACCGCTCAGAATAGCCCCACCAGTGAGACTACCACCCTCACCTCCAGCATCACTCTGCCGGCCACGCCCATGCCCGACTCCAATTCCGTGGCTCCCAATCAGGGGACGCCTTCGAAAGCGGCCTCGGCATCTTCGCCCCCACCCACCTCCACGCCTAAAGTGGCTCCCCTGGTTGACCTCAGCGACACTCCTACTTCAGCCCCGGCCACTGGCAACTTGTCGTCCGGCGTCCTGACCAACCAAGGGGCAGTGCTGAGCCCTAGCTCCACCACAAAAGCACCCGAGGCTCCCAAGGGCCCTGCTGCTGCTGCCAGCAAATCCCCTGCCCCACAGCCCCCAAACCCCGCTAGCTCTCCAGCCTCTTCAGAGCCAAAGCAGGAGGCCTCCAGCGCCAAAAGTCCAGAAAAGGAAGCCACGCAGCCCAGCGCGGCGAAGACTCCGACAGAGGCGGCCAAGAATGCCGTGAACCAGAAAGGCGAGGCTGCCACGGGGGGCACCACAAATGCTACTCAGAATGAGGACTTTAAAATGGACGAAGGGACCTTCAAGACCCCAGACATTGATCTTGCCAAGGATGTTTTTGCTGCCTTGGGCACGGCGGCTCCTGCCACTGCACCTGCAGGCCAAGCAGCTTCCTCCGGCCCGGAGAGTTCTGCATCGGCAGCGCCTGCAAAGACAGAGTATGCCTCCCCGCTTTAAACCCTGCTTGTTCGTGTGCTGTGTCTCTTGTCCGTGCTGTGCCGTGCTTTTTGCTCCACTTCTGTGTGTGTGTTCCGAATTAACCTGGCTCTTTCTCTAAGCAAGCTAACCTGTCTATTTAACCAACCAACCATAACAGAAAGTTTAGAATCCGGGTGTCTTTGGGCCTGTGATCAAGCAGTAGTCTCCAGATTCTGTTGTTATAAGCTCCCTTCCTCATCTCCTAAGTTATCTCAACAGCTCCATCAGATTCCAGCTTAGGGGATTCAGTTGGAAGGCACCCAGGATGGAGTCACCTTTAGCTTCTAAGAAGCAAATTGTTTGCTACAACTTGTCACGGGATAATAATTTTGCTGCCAAAATGGCATCTACAAATAAGGGATGTGTGTGAGGGTAGTCCTTTTTTTTGCAAGGTTACAGCTGGAAGGCCTTAACATTTGGATATTTAGAAGAGATTTAGAAGACTTTCCTCTAAGTGGGAGATTCTGTCACAGGGGTGGGTAACCTGTGGCCCTCCAGATGTTGCTGGACTCTTTAACTCCCATCAGGTGCACCTAGTATAGCCAATGGAGCTGTACCCTAACAAAATCTGGAGAGCCATGGGTTCCCACATCTCTGTCAACTGGGTATGTGTTAAGCTTTCTTCCGCCTTTTCCCTGGAGCAAAGTAGCCAGCATAATTGAACCAGGCAACGCTAGAGGACAATACCGATAATGGAGAGGATTGCTTGGGCCCCGGTTTTAAGGTGGAGAAGTTCCTGTACAACATGCCAATGTGGCTGAATTCCTCACTTGGTTCTAGTTGCAGCAGAGGGTTAAAACACGTTTCACATGGAGGAGTGAAAAAGGACCAGTGGTGGGTAGGGATGAACTGGGCTTCAGAACCCTTCCAGTTTCATTTTGAGGCCTTAGGAAACCTTAAATCACATATTCAATAACCATGAGAAGCACAGTTCCCAAAATTTCAGAAACTGAAATGGCAGCCTTATTTTTATCGAGAAACCATTTTTAGGACAAAACGCAGGCCATGAGTAGGAGTCGCCCAAGGGCTTGCCATGTGCCTCTGAAGGTATCTCTGCTGTTGGGGATTGTGTTGAAAACATTCTAATTCTATTGCTAATAGTATTTTACTATTGTTGGACATTTATACATTTCATAAATGGTTGAGAATATTCTTTTTGTCAGCACACAAATAGTAAAGGGGGTAAGAAGTTTAAAACTTCCAAATGAAGCAATTTGTGACATTTCAATCCATATATTAGTATATATAGTTAGCTTAAAAATGCAAACCAAGGGATGTTTCTCCTTCATCCCAAGACTTACTAGGTGGTTGTGTTTTGCAGTCAACTGGCTGAGGCAAAGAAATTGGGGGGGGGGAGAGCGCTTGCATCCTGCTTTTTTGTCGCAGTCTTGAGAAGCATAAACTCTAGCATGGAGGGCTTCTCCTTTCTCAGGCACCAAGTTTTGTTGAAAGGGCAGCTACCAGCCTTCGTTTAATCCACAATATTTGGTGACTTTCCCAACAGGAAAACCCCCGTAGATGAAAAGTCTGCAATTCAAGCCACAGAAGCCAAGACAGCCCCCGCAGCAGAAGTCAAGACGGTACCCAATGAAGCCACACAAACAAATGAAAACGAGAGCAAAGCATGATGGGCAACTGAGCCGAAACAAAACAAAACAAAAAAATTTAAAAAATTGACAGAACAAACAACTTCACCTGAGCATTTAAAACACACAACACACATCTCATCCCTCTAATGTCTTTGCCTTTTTTAAAAAGAAAACAGACAAAAAAAATGCATACAATGGGGGAATTGTGGTGGGTTTTTTTTTTTTTTTTAGGTTTGTAGGAAGAATTTTATTTTATGTGCACTTGCTTTTAAGAAACGAAATGTTTTACTTCTTCGTCTTCTACAAGGATAAGCCCATAACCCCACTAGGATACCAGGGCCCTTGCGAAATATCCATGCAGAGTTAACAAAACAAAAAACCCAACTGCAGCATGTTTAGGAGATTCAGAACAGAATTAGGAAGCCAGACTTGGCTCTGCCAGGCTGAGCAGACTGGGGTGGCCAGTCGCAGATCGTTTATTTTTATACTTTTCAGCCGAGTTGAGAAAAACCTGTAAACTCTTTGAAGTAAGTTATCTCCTCCCCATTTTATTTTTTATTTGGTTCACTTTGAATTCGTCCTGTACGCAAAGTGTGTTTGCCCTTCCTGACTGAATTCTGTTCTCCTTTCTAAAGGGGCAATCCCCCATCAGCGCCTGTTGCGCAGAGCCCTCTGGAACAAACGGGAAGTGTGCAGGGTACCCGTGGATGTTCATTTAAATGGGGCTTGCGTGGAAGACGTTTTTGGCCGATTGCGCCCCCTTTTGGTACAGGTGATAATTCCAATATGTTTCATTTTAGGAAGAATGTCTTTGGGCAGTTTTGGAGTTTATCTTTCAAAGTGCAGTATTCCTTGTTTTGTTTTTTGTTTAATTTGGTTTTGCCAACTTTATTTTCTTCCAGTGTTTACAGTCGACAAAACGTTTTTTAAAACTTTTGTTGTGTTTAAATGTCTATGTAAAATAGCTGCCTTTTTTTAAAGAGAGATTGCGAGAGAGAGAGAGAGAGACTGAGAGAGAGAGAAAGTAAAAACAGGCTATATAGATAGTAGGTTGATCAGCATGCTTGCTTTGCAAAGGGAGACATTTTGAAATAATGGATGTTTACAGTAGGTGTTTCCCCTTTTGTCTTTTCTTTCTTTTTTAATTATTATCATTTTTTTATTTCTTACCGGAGTAAGAAAAATAAGCAAACCCTTACCCTTTTCCTCCGTTTTATACAAATGGGCCACGTAAAGTCCAATCAGTGTCCTGCTTCAGGGTACCCTACTGATGAGCATGAGTTTAACTTTAAGTGTGTGAATAGAGGAGTGAAGTTCTGAAAAGCATCAGCACAATATCTGCAATTTAGGACACTGGGAAAGGTGGCTTTGTTGGTGCACGGTCCAAGTATAGCTGGTTAGGGTGTAAGAAGTGTAAGTCATTCCATCTTCAAGAATGAATATCTTGTGCTGCAAACCTGAGTCTCAAAAATGCTTCCTCTCAAATGAATAGGTTAGAATTTGCTTTTGATGGAAATCATATTTCCAGGGTGTTTTTAGGACCAGGCTGCTGGGCCACGATGGTTCAGCTCCAGGCAGCTCCAAATCTCTCACTAGGATCAAATCTCAAGGTCAGAATGGTTCCCCATTTGCTTTGATTGGCTGAAGATTTGATAGGTTCATGGCTCCTCCTCTGCTTTGATTGGCTTAGTCCAATTTGACAGGGTCCACCCCAGTTCCTGTCCATGGAATATGAGACCTTAAATGTCCAAAGCTTCATTGCATTACACATGTGTCCAAAGGCTTAAATGTGTAGTGCAAGATTGGAGGATCTATTATGTGCAAAGCTGTTCGCTTTTGAACACGTTACCCCTTTGAGAGAAAAGTCACTGGCTTGAACTTAAGCAGTTGCTCAGTGGTGGTGCGGAGTCAGGGTCAAAACTGAATACAGGAAGTAAGTTATTTTTCTTATTCTAAGGCATTATCTCCCCTTTCCTCTCCAGGAATCCCCCCCTAAGGTTAGTTAAGCCAAAGGGGAGGTTGTATAGTTAAGGGCGGGTCTCAGAAGGTAAGTTTTAACAATTACCCACTCTCCCTCCTTATTTAAGATATATTGCTGCAGATATGGCTTTCTTTCAGCCTACACAATGTTTAAAATGTAGTGAAGCTCACCACTTATGGGAGTTTGGCATAATTTTGGAGAGGAGGCAAGGTGGAGGTAATCTACTAAGTACCATGGCTGTGCAATCCTGATTCAAAAAGCCCATTGAAAGGAATTCAGTTTCCATAATCACCCCCTGATCCAAAGCTTCATATGGCTCTGACGCACTCAAAAAACTCCATAAAAGCGGAGGGTATCCCATTCAGTTCAGCTGAATGCAACAGAGGGTGTACCCTCAAGAGCTTTCAAAGATAATGAAATGATCAGGATCCTGGTCTCTGCACATGCAACAAAATATATGGATGGAGGCAGTCTATTATCCATTTCAGGCAAAAGTCACCAATGGTCTGCTGGAAAAGTAGGACCGCACCCCCCCCCATCCTCCAGTTGCTGATTCTACAAAGTTGTTAGGAAATATCCAAGGGTTTTTGTTGTTGTTTTTAAGAGAGAGAGAGAAAATGCATCAAATAATCTGATCTGGGAGGTTTGATCTGATATTTAAGTTGATTTCTGAAGCACTTAATGATCTTCTTAACTTTTCTTGCCTGAATATTCGTGTTCAGCATTATTGCTGAAACTTGGGTCCCCCCTGTTCTATTCAGGATCACACCCAGAATTTACAGAGTTCATGCAGTGGTCTTGTGCTTAAAGTTGTGACTTCGCTGCTTTTTAAAATAAATAAATGTACAAACAGGGATGTGGGTAAAAAGGATGTAGAGGTGAAGGAGACCAGCCCTTTGTATAGAACCATCTTTTTTCCATTTTTTAAAAAAGAATTTCATTAGATCTGCAAGCTTGTGCACTGTGGGTGCGTGAATATCTTAGTGTGAAATGTGTTTTTTGTCATAGTATCAAAAAATTTAAAATCGGAAAGAAAGAAAACCTTCCACATCGTTTGGGTGTGGAAGGTGTAGCGGGAATAGTTCGGGGAGATCAAGAAAAAATCCAAATGATGAAACCCCAATTTCAGGATACATAAAACGAAGAGAATACAACTGTTCTGGACTGAAGAAAAGTAGCCTTGAAATCAAGATTTCCACGACCTAGTTCCCTCCAGATATTTTTGGGCTACAACTCCCATCATCCTTGTCTGGGGCTGATGGGAATAAAGAGCCCAAACCTTTCGGAGGCCACCAGGCTGGGAAAGGTTGCTTTAAATATATATATATATAAAACCTGCAAAATTGAATGTGATCTATAGCATTCCTTTGCGCTAAGGTCAATGGGGGGGCAAAGGAAGGGAGGGAGGAGGTGGCAGTGGGGGGAGACTGCAGTCCGGCCTAAGCAAAATGAAGCCACGCCTTTTGATATAATAATCTCATGTGCGCAGTCCGTCAATGTGGCATCTCTCAGTTATCATTCCCAACTGTGAAAAACCAAGAGTCTTTGTCATTTTGCTAAATGTGGGGGCAGGGTGGGGGCTGCTTTCTTGTTGTTTTTGTTTTTTCTCTTCAGCTCATGGGGGTGGAAATGGAGGCTGCCTTTATATTGATGCGCGCGCACCCAGCGCCTGTGGCGTCCGAGCCTCTGCTGTGTGCCTGGGTGGGGGACTTGTTTATGAAGGTATAAAGTGGGGAGGGGAACTCTAGCCCTTCGAGGAATTTATTTTGTTAAAGGGTGTAAATATACCCCCCCCCCCCGGTAATGTTCTCACATGGACTTTTTTCCTCCCCAGAGGGAAATGAATGGGCAGGGATTTATTGTTCGGAAGATAGCAAGAATGGCGTTCCTTGGTCTCTGAAGGTTGGCTGTTGTGAGGGCCTGCCATTGTGTCGCCAACCATTTTGTCAACTCTTGCCTCATACCTCATATGTTATATTTCTCACTAAGCGACGAGTAGCTAACGGGAGGCTTATGCTACCATAATCTGCCAATAGCCTCTCCCAGTGGGGCCCACACAGGCAAAGTGTGTCGTGAGTCTCCTGTGGGAACGTAAATCTTTCAAAGCTTGGCTAGGGTAGCCTTGCTGTGGGCGAGCATTTTTCAAGCCTGGCTGCCATCTTGAGGCCTGAGCTGAAGCCCAGTCGACATCCCTGGAAAGATTCCTGTGGCTTTCAAAGGGCTTTGATGTCAGCTGAGCCTTCCTGAGCAAGAGCAAAGCCTCACAAATTCCCTCACGAACCGACCAAGATGGCCGCCATTTTTGCCCTCTTTCCCCTCACCAGGCAGGCATTTCTCAGCATGGTTACCATGGCGGCAGGAGGTCGTGGCTGCTTCATTAAGAGCTCTTTGGCAAGGGAGAGTTTCCACTTTGCATCGGCAGCCCTCCTTCCTGTCCCAGAGCTCTTGGTGAAGCAGACTTATATGTCTTGGTAAGGGGAATGGCGTTCAGTATCTCTCTGCCTATTCACTCTTGCCAATATGTTGTTCGTTCCTCCTTTGGCAGCGAAAGGCTTTTGTTTTAAATTTAGAAGCAACATTCTCTCTTATGAATTTTTAAAGGTGTCTTCACATTAATTTTATTTTTATACCTGTTTATTTTATTTTTCGAGCAGACACAGACCTTTGAATAGGGACCAACAATACACTGTTTACGATGTGCATATTTATATATGTATGCGTCATACATATATATCTATATAACCACCCAGCTTCTCGTAGTACGGTAAACATGTATTTCATGCAATGTATTAGGAAAAAATAGCACATTTTCTTGCTTGAGTTTTACCATGGAGTCTTTTTTTTAAAAACAACAACAACGACAACTGTGTGGGTTTTATTTTATTTCTCCCCCTTTTTCTGTGGATGTCTTCAGACCCCTGGGGGTTCACTTAGGCAATGGTGATAGTGGTTCTCAGTCCTCCATTCACATCCCTACCCAGCATTCCCTGTTTTAGGGGCCTTCTCTCTTGTTATAAAAAACAAAACAAAAGACAAAAAACTTTTTACCGAGTGAAACATGGAATACCACCTTTATTTCCATTCTCACCAATGTAAATACTGATACTAACGGAGAATTTTGACTTTGCATTCTGTCAGAATACTTGTGTTCAAATAAAAATTACCAAAAAAAAAAAAGTTTTTACATTGTCTAGCTCTATGTTGTGTTTATATCGGCGGCAGCTTTGTGAAGCTCGTAAGCAGGATTTTTGCATTTTACCGGCAAATGATAGCTGGAAATATTGTAGGTATTCAGATAGTCTCAGGTTCGATCCCTAGCAATCTCTCCACCTGCCTCCCATAGCCAGAATAGAGTTAAGATATTGCTGGATTACATCTCCAGTCCTTCCACATCTCTAGTATAGGTTCCACGGCACTTTGATGCTTTCCAAAGTATGTTTTCCAACTGATGGCCCAGGTGGCACGGAAGCAGGATTTCTTTTCTGACAGGCTCCTTTTCCTTATTAAGAGAGTCATCTTGACTTTCTTGACAGTGGTTTTTGATGGTCTAGACACATAGGCTGAGATGGGAAGGAAAAGCACCAGTGATTCACACATCCATCTTCCTCACATCACTTAATAATTACAGCTGAATGTTGGAAACCAACAATGTGGGGGGGGATTATGTTTGGACTGGGATAAGGAAGTCCTGTTGGTGATTGCTTGCTAACATGGACAGTCTGTGAGGGAAATCATCACTTAGATTGTGCAAGCTATAGGAAGAAGAATCCTCATGAAGTTGCCTTATAGAATCAGCCCATTGAGAGTAGTAAGAACCCTCCTTTTCTCCAACAAATTTCTGTTGCCCATTAGTTTTAAGGCAAAACCGAACAATGGTTTAATCGTGTGTTTGCAGGATCACTTCCAGCTACATGTCAGCACTCATGGGATGTTTAGTTAGATAGAAATCATTGGGGAGGGGCAGTGTCAAACTTTCCTGAAGCAAAACATTCACATCAAGTGGCTCCTCTGAATTCCTTGCATTTAAGCTTAACCTGAGTTGAATTAGATCATGGGTCTGTAGCATTGCAAGGCTTGTTTGTTTTTAATCAGAACTTAACATCCTCACATGGAAAGACACACACTCTCTGGGGATATTAAGTTTCTAATCTAAGTTGGCTTCATCGAGCACATTAATCAAAGCCCTTTTTGACAAGCTCAATTATGGTGCACTTTTCATAAGCAAATCCTGGAGGTGAGAGACTCCCCCAGCTGCTGTTCATTTTCAGCTCTTCAGAGGGGAGGTGAAGACGACCCACCAGAAAGCAAACTGAATGCTTAAAAATTGACAAAAGGATGCCTTTGGTTCATCAGGTGTCATCATCGACAGCTGTACTTACACCAGCCCTTGATAGTCCATTACTGAGGTGTAACCTGGCAACTCTGAAAAAAACATTTACAGCAGTATGTATGGGCCTGCAGAAATGGCATGTGTCCTATGCTACCAACTCTTCAGAACTGCAATAATACCCATGGTGAGTCAGACTTAAGGTCATTCTGACCTGGCTTCTGCTTTGGAGATGAATCTTGTAAACATGGCCTATTTATTTGTCCCTTGGATTCAGACCTATGAATCTGGCAGTTCTGTCTTGGAACTAATAGACTCATGGATTGGAGCCAGTCTAAATTGCAGAGGTCATTGGTAAGCACTGGCAACCAAATTATGAACAGAGGAGAGTGGTCTCACCAACTTTTCACTGAAGAACTAACTTTTGGGCTGTCCCAGATTATACATGCATACGTCTAGAAGGCTTCTTATAAACTGCTAGTCTAATTAAGCAATAAGCCATCATGACTGATGAATTCTAAAACCTGGCCCATGGACCACTGCCTCCTCCTCCAGCCTAGATAACCTTTTAACTATAGCTCTGTGGTTTTTCTGTTATGTTCTACTCCATAAATAACATGCTCTCCCTTTTCAGTCCAGGCATAGCAAAATATGTCAAGAGTGGGCAAAACTTCAGGCTCTCTTAAGTTGACTATTAACTACATTTGAGGCAAACCAATTGATATATAGAAGTTGCTGCCTCTCGGGACTTCCAAGCTCCACCCAGATGTGGCAAGATATGATTACTGGGTGTTTATATTTGCAAGATTTCACACAGTCTCCTGGGCTGTGTACATGTGTAGCCTCTGAAATGTCTTTCCAGTGTCCTTTTGTACATAGTGGTTTGCAGTTGTACACATCTTTATGCAAGAGCATCTAAAGTAGCAACTCTCTATATGTCCTTCACCCACTGGTGGGCATGTTTTCAAACAGGTATGCAACAGTGCTCTATATTCCCCCCATCCCCAGTTAGTACATCCTCAGACTTTTTTTAAAAGGCAGTCTCAAAAAGAGAGGTTTTTGTTCTGGGTTGGCCCTTATCTCGCAGGTGGCTCCTTTGCACTTCTCAAGAGTTGTGTGGTTTTTGCTGTCCTCCAGTAGGAAGGCTGCAGAAGCTCTCCAGAGAACTGTCAAATTTCTTTACAGAAGCCAGTACAGAAATAATTTTAACAAAGCCACACAAGCACCATAAATAATAATCTTTCCTATGCACTCCTCTAACACCCTGTGTTGTTCTAGGCAACTGCACCCGACCTGCTGCTCTTCAGTGAGCATCAAAATGAACTGTGAGAGTGACTCCCGCTGCCTCCTAAAGATTAATGCAAGCGCCTGGAAGATGTTGACCTAAATTTATGGTGGTGTAGATCAAATTCCAGTGTACCGACATAGGTTTGGCATCTCTAGAGCTGGGCTGATCTCTGTGACAAAACAGGCTGAAAAACACCATATTGGATTTGAGTGTTTTTCTTTAGATACTCATCAATCTCCAGTTCCCTTTTCGGATGTTCAGGCTTCTAAAGCCATCACTCAGTGCCAAGAAATTCTCTTTATGCTGCAGAATTGCTTGGAGAGTATGTAGGTAGACAACTGGTATGTTGCTGGAATCGACTCACATGCTCTGCTCAGTGTTTTCCACCAAAGACACATTCTGCAAACAAGCAAACAAACTTCTGTAGGTGAAAGCAGCAGGGTATGGCATGGTGGCAAGCTCCTGAAAGCGGTGGGATGTGAGGACCCTAGAAATTCAGTATCTGCTCATAGATCGTGAGAACCCTACTGCTGTGGCCCTTGACAATTTGCTGTTTTTAAATGTGTGCTAAGACTTCTGTACACAAGCGAAAGCTCTGGATTAGTTTCCCTGACTGCTTCTCCCATGTTTAATCGGCTCTTTCCCTGGCGATTCTGCATGGGAGCCTGCTCCGCGATTAGAAATGGAGATGAGATCAGTTGCTCAGCGCTACCCTGGGCTCCACAGCTCATCCAGCAACCTGTCAGACGCTTATCTTCCACAGCTGGATGAGCTCTTAATAAGTTTCAGAGGTGATTGGCAGCCCTAATTAAAAACAAAAAGTTGTGATTGTAGCCAGGAACTGGGAAGCCTGTTGAAATGGCAGGTGATGGGCTGGATAGATGAGAAAGAGGCGCTCTCTGTTTTTAAGGACTCCAGAGAAGAATGATAATTTTGAGGTTCTGCCATCTCCTTAAACCATCTTTGATAGAGAGGGTTGCAAGGCAGCCCAGGAAGCCTACGGCTGCCCTGTTCCAGTTGCAAGTCTGCAGTGGCAATCAAAACTTGGAGGGAGCTGACTTCCAGCAGGAGCTGGCCAGCAAAGAAGTGGGTACAGGTGGCAGCATCAGAGTCTGCAGGATCAGGGAGAGGCCCCAAGGTGGCTGCTTCAGCAAGGATCAGAGACCAGTTTGAATTCTTAAGTGGCAGCACTCACCCTCTCAATGTCCAAAGCCTGTCACTCAACAGAGAACTGAAAGAAAGTTAAATAGGCAGTGCTGCGCTGGCTAAGAGATGTGCATTTGAGCATCATTGGGTAGCATCAAAGTGCAGCTTTTGACTTGGGGAGAACTCATGCTTGCCCACACCTACAGAAAGCCCCCTCTGCCTTGCAGCTGCTCTCCATAAAGTACCCAGGCATCCCTTCCTGTGCCCTTACCTATGGGTGCCCATGTCCCTATCCAGCCGAGACAAGAATTTTCAGCTCAGAGCTGCAGCACACCTCCGGGAGAATTAAACACATATAAGACACTTGGCAATCAGGCAACAGCCCAGAGCTTGGAATCCTAAGATTTTTGCGAAAAATAGAGACACTTTTATTTATTAAGCAGGTTGTTACAAAATAAAAAGATTTACAATATAGGCATTGGCCTTCTATGCCCCTTCTGGCAACTACTGCAGCCAAGCTGGTGCCAAACATATTGCTCTGCTTTCCTTTGGACCACATCAGCGAGACCAAGAGGGGGTATTGACGTCTGGCCACCCCAGGACCTCCATACACGCTGCCTGGGACTGTGCCCCAGGGAGGTCACTTTGGTGTTGGCAAAACAGTGGTTTGACTTTACTCCTGGAGGTGCACTCCATTGTCTCTTGAGACATTACGGATAACAACAACAATAACAACAAAATGTAACCTTGGAGTTAAATATAAGAGGTGGAGAAGCAGGAAAATCCTCATGAGAGCCAGTGTGGTGGAGTGGTTAAGAGTGGTTAAGAGCGGTAGATTCGTAATCTGGGGAACCGGGTTCGCGTCTCTGCTCTTCCACATGCAGCTGCTGGGAGACCTTGGGCCAGTCACACTTCTCTGAAGTCTCTCAGCCTCACTCACCTCACAGAGTGTTTGTTGTGGGGGAGGAAGGGAAAGGAGAATGTTAGCCGCTTTGAGACTCCTTTGGGTAGTAATAAAGTGGGATATCAAATCCAAACTCTTCTCTTCTTCTCTTCATTCCAAATATGGCAGGGGGAAATGGTAGGTGCTAGACAGACACGTATGAGGCTACGTCAGATGAGAGAGGAATGTTGAAAAAAATAAGCAATACAAGCAAGGAGCAGTGTAGCTAAGTTGCTTGAGGTCTAGAGACAGAAGGATAGAAACAGTAAAAAGAAAAACCTGGGTTGAGATATTACTTCTATTGTAAAGTAGTGGGAGAGAGACACTTTTTCACAGGGAAATGTTTGTGAATTGTGCTTTGGCAGTTTGTGATGGGAAGTGGAGAGGACCATGCAGCTCCTTGAAACCTCTGTTGATTGGAGGCTTCCTAAGACAGAGGCTCTGGAGGAGAAACACAAGGCTGTGTGTTCCCTTAGCTCTCCAGTGGGTGAACAACAACAGGGGCAATGAGGGTTAGGAAGGGGAACCAAGCTGACTACAATTGGAGGCAACTGGAGAGGAAGCACAAGGACTGAATCCTGAGGCTTAGAGGCTATATGGACACCCAAGGGGAGGCAGTTGCCTTGAGCACAGTGACAGAAAGATCTAGAGTACTGGTGGGAGGTCTAAGCTGCTGAGCCTTGGATCTAAATTTCCAACCCCCAGTGATGAATACAAAGGAATCTGCAAACAGTTCCACATGCACATATACCTGCTAGAGCAGGCTTCTTCAACCTCGGCTCTCCAGATGTTTTTGGCCTACAACTCCCATGATCCCTAGCTAGCAGGACCAGTGGTCAGGAATACTGGGAATTGTAGTCTCAAAACATCTGGAGGGCCGAGGTTGAGGAAGCCTGTGCTAGAGAGATCTAACCTCAAGTGATGCTAATGAGTGCTAATGAGTCTATCTAGCTGTGGTGGCACAGTCGTGCATTTTGCTTTCTGTCGGGGCTCTAACTGGATCAAATCAGGATGTGCTGTGGATGACTTAATTAGGTTAGAGGCCAGGTAGAGAGAGACAGAGGCATTTGCATGGGCTGGAGATCTCGCATTGGAATGCATAGCCAAAGTTTGCCTCCATGATCATTCCAGACTCAGGTCAGCAAATGCAAAGCACAGCTTGCTCTGCACATCTAAGGTTTTCCTTTGCACACTTTCCCAAGCAATGTGGAGCTTTCTGGAGTCCTGGTGCTAGGAGGCATTTGTGAAATCTTGAGACTAAGCCAAGGACTAGGACCTGATCCCCTACTGATGTCTTCTTTTTGGGTGACTGGAATGTGCTTTTCCCCCAAAAGGGGCTGAGCAACATGTTTACATCACTGATATATAGGAGTACAGTGGTACCTCGGCTTACATACGCTTCAGGTTACAGACACTTCAGGTTACAGACTCTGCTAACCCAGAAATAGTACCTTGGGTTAAGAAATTTGCTTCAGGATGAGAACAGAAATCATGCTCCAGTGGCACGGCGGCAGCAGGAGGCCCCATTAGCTAAAGTGGTGCTTCAGGTTAAGAACAGTTTCAGGTTCAGAACGGACCTCCGGAACGAATTAAGTACTTAACCCCAGGTACCACTGTACACTATCTGTCTAAAATAAAATGTCCACAAAGTGCAAAAACCTGTAACGTTACTTCATCTACTAAACACTTAGAAAATTATACAAAATCATTGTCCAACCTGATCGGACTGTTAATTATGAGATAATGAAGCAGAAATATGCATTAATTTCCACATTATAATTTGTCCTTCAATAATCAATAAAAGCACCCCGCTCTTACAAATTTAGGATTCTGTGACTGTCTTTTAATTTTAATGTCTCACTGATTTTTAACAATCATGCTAATTGCCAAACCTTATTTATTCATTTTCTACACATATTTTTGGCATCCCCACCACCGCCCTCAATTCTTTGCAATGATCAGCTTTGCTGTTGTTACTAAGTTAAAGATGTGGCAGAAGTCAGAGCGCAGGGAAATGCTGTTTACCTTCTGGTCGCAGCGGTGCCTATTTATCTACTTGCATTGGCATGCTTTCGAACTCCTAGATTGGCAGGAGCTGGGACTGAGCAATGGGAGCTCACCCCATCACACAGATTCGAACTGCCAACCTTATGATCAGCAAGCTCAAGAGGCTTGGTGGTTTAGACCACAGCACCACCCATGTTCCTTTCCTTCTCATATACTCCCACCCATGAAGGAACTAGTGTTTCATTCAATGCTATAAGGTTTGGGCCACCAAAAGTGAAATATTTTATATAAGTGTACAGTGGTACCTCGGGTTAAGACCTTAATTTGTTCTGGAGGTCTGTTCTTAACCTGAAACTGTTCTTAACCTGAAGCACCACTTTAGCTAATGGGGCCTCCCGCTGCTGCCGCGCGATTTCTGTTCTCATCCTGAAGCAAAGTTCTTAACCCGAGGTACTATTTCTGGGTTAGCGGAGTCTGTAACCTGAAGCGTTTGTAACCTGAAGCATCTGTAACCCGAGGTACCACCGTGTTGAGATATCGTGGGAAGCGAATGAACCTCTTTCAGCAGAGCACAGCAAAATAATAGCAGGGGGTTGTGAAGTAAGAGCTTCCGAAGGGACTCTCTTCAGATTGTGTTTTTAAAAAAAGAAAAACGGGAGGAGTTGGCCACCAGGAACCAATCTGAGATTCATATGAATTCTAGACTCTAAACCCAATCACAGTTATTGTTGCTGATCCAGTTGTGAACTTCTAGTGATGGCCAGACTCTGGTGGGAGAGGTAGAAGCTCACCAGCACATTCCAGCAAGCAAGAACATCTGAGCAAGCTTCAGAAAACAGGGTCCCATGATAATCAAGTCTGGGGGGGTGGAGGTAGAGAAGATGAACTGGAAGGATGCTATGTTTTGCAGGTGGAGTTGTTGAGGAGCCATACCTTGGCCATGGCTGCCATCTAGTGGACAGTCCTCCATTTGATCTCGCTTTTGCTCCACAACTACCGTATTTTTCGCTCGATAACACGCACCTGACCATAACACGCACATAGTTTTTAGAGGAGGAAAACAAGAAAAAAAAATTCTGAATGAAACAGTGGATGTATCATTTTTGTGCTTCATGCTGCGGCCACAGACATGTGATTTGATGGTGAGTTTGGGGTAGCCCAATGCAAAGATCCTGAGGATCCATGTGGATCCATGCTTTGTAACCACGTTTTTGCACCATTGCAGCCCCAGGCAACAGTGGGTGCGTGATTTTTTTGGTGCAGGCTGTAGCCATGGACATGCTATGTGATCTGATGGTGAATTTGGGGTGACCCAATGCAAAGATCCTGAGGATCCATGTGGATCCATGCTTTGTAACCACGTTTTTGCACCATTGCAGCCCCAGGCAACAGTGGGTGCGTGATTTTTTTGGTGCAGGCTGTAGCCATGGACATGCTATGTGATCTGATGGTGAATTTGGGGTGACCCAATGCAAAGATCCTGAGGATCCATGTGGATCCATGCTTTGTAACCACGTTTTTGCACCATTGCAGCCCCAGGCAACAGTGGGTGCGTGATTTTTTTGGTGCAGGCTGTAGCCATGGACATGCTATGTGATCTGATGGTGAATTTGGGGTGACCCAATGCAAAGATCCTGAGGATCCATGTGGATCCGTGCTTTGTAACCATGTTTTTGCACCATTGCAGCCCTGTTTTTGCATCAGATCATTGCTATGTGATCTGATGGTGAATTTGGGGTGACTCAATGCAAAGATCCTGAGGATCCATGTGGATCCGTGATTGGAACCACGTTTTAAGTAGGGAGGGAAGGAAAAACATAGAAGCGACAAGGAGAGGGGTGTGCAGAGAAGCAGCTGGCTAAGAATGCAGGAGAGGGGTTTTACCGGAGGGAGGAAAGGAAGGCAAAAGTCCCCCCCACACACAAGCCAACCAGCTCTCTCTCTCTCCCCCCCCCCAACCTGCATGTTGCCTTCGAGTCCCAGACGCACGGAGAGGAATTAGAAGGACGCTCTGCTGCTTTCCACTCTGCTTGCCTGGAGGGGAGGGGTTTTCTCTGCTCTTTGTTCCGTTTGAGCAAACACAGTAAGGAAACAGAAGCGGGTGGGCAGTAAGACCCTGAGGCAGAGCTTCCTCCTTTCAAGGCTTCCCTTCTCCGGACGATTTGATATTTGCCTGATTTTTGCCTTCACTCGCGCTTGTCAGCTCCAGGGACCACACATTCGCTCAATAACACGCACAGACATTTCCCCTTACTTTTTAGGAGAAAAAATCTGCGTGTAATAGAGGGAAAAATACGGTACTCTCTTTCAGTCATAAAATACTTTCCTGACTCAGTTGTGGCATACCTCAGGTGCTAATATGCTTGGTTAACCTACATCCCAGCCATTGTAAATCAAGCCTGGTGACTGAAGAGGACTGGGTCAGAGGCTCAGAAGAAGCAACGGTGCTTTCTTTTGTCTCCGTTGGATTCGATCTGGGATCGGGGCACAATTCCTCTGGTTTTGTCTTATCAGTCTAACAAGATTCCAGGAAGAAGGGCAACGCTTGGATTTAATCTGCACTGTACAATGACATTCCTGGGGCAGGAGACGGGACTCCATTGCATGCCTGCTCCCCTGCACTGCAAATCGGTGTGCAGGAAGTTTCTGTGACTTGGATAACATTTGGAAGTTGATCAGCAGCCAAGGCTGGCCCAAGACAGTTTGTCACCTGAGGTGAACCATAAAATGGTGGCTCCCTCAGATCTACAGCAGGGTCAAGGGGAGAACAGAGATCTACATTGGGTTCTGCTGCTCCCATGAATCCTGCCGCCTGAGGTTACCTCACCTTGCCTCATGGGTGAACTAACCCTGCACATTGCTGACTTGGATGGAGAAGGGGAGGTGGAGGGTATATATGGATAAAATGGTGTGTGAGAGAGAGGCTGAATGATCTTTGGACATTTCCATATTTTGAACTTCAAACAGAATGCAGTATTTAGGAGGGAAGATCATATTTAGATGTGTGCTCAGTGCTCAGCAAGCCTGGGTGTGGGGAGGAGATTGAAGAACGGTGTGTGTTGTGGACACGTATATATAGCCAGTATGTACTTAGTAGTAGGGATGGGAGAGAGATGTGCTTTGTATTTCAATGCAAACTTACTAGTTCACACTGCCCAAAACAAGACATGAACAGAAACACACTACCCTTTGAAATGCACACGTCTCTGAATTTTCACAATGCAGCTCTCCGACCAAAGAGTGGGTACCAAAATTCACACATTAGGAGAAAGAGTGTGTGTAAATGGGCATGTGTCGGGGGGGGGGTGAATATAGCATATAGAAATGGCTTGCCTCAAAGATTGCAAATATGTGTACATTAGACCAAGCTGCATGCAAAATTGAGTTTATCAAAAGGAACACCCATGAAAATGCCGGGGAATTTTCATGAGGACTTGTAAAAATAAATGATCCTGAACTGATTTATTCCTGCATTTCAGAGGGTTGGACTAGATGGCCCCTGGGTACCTTCTAATTCTATGATGTTGAGAACAGGAGAGGTGGGCAGGATAGAGAGAGGAACTGAAATTAACAGATTTGCCCTTCCTTGCCTCCAAGGTTGGGGTCCTAAAAGGAGCACAAAGCGCTTAAGTTCTTTGTGATGCTTGAATAGAGAACTGGAAGCAGCGAGTGTTTAGTGCCTGGTGATCCAGCCAGCTTTCTTGATTCTTTGGTCTCTAGCAGACCTTCCCAGGTTAGAGGATACTGGCCTGCCATTGGGTGTTCATAATTCTCATTATCCCCTCACCTTCCATTAATATTTATTTGCTAGGAAGAACATGGTAGACTCTGCAATCTCAACTAATGACTTGCTTGGCATTCTGGCTTTGAAGGCATCCATTTAGCGGTACATAGAAGTGAAGGTGTGAAGGGGGAGAAGAATGATTTACCGCAGGAAAGGCAGTTAAAATAAATGTCTGCAAGGCCAGGCACGATCCTGCTAATGGACGAGAGCTGTAAAGAAATCACTTTGGCAAATTTCTCTCCCTGGCTCCTTTGCACTAATAATGTTGTGGAGAAACGGAAAAGCCAAGGATTTGGGGCCTGCAGGGATGGTGATGGAAGAGGAGGAAGAAGCGCCCAGCGTGATCCATACAGAGAATTAATGGTGCCGCATATTCTGGAAGGAGATGGCGAGAAGTGGAGGAGAGTGAGAGGCAGGAAAGTGCCCTGGTGTTTGGTGGGCGGCCTCGGGGAAGCCAGCAAAGTGTAACATACCCTCCAACATTTCTCCAGTGAAAATAGGGACATCCTAAGGAAAAGCGGGACATTCTGAGATCAAATCAGAAACTGGGATGGCTTCTGTAAATTCGGGGCTGTCCCTGGAAAATAGGGACACTTGGAGGGTCTGGTGTGATGCTGTGGTTTGACCAATGGCGGCTCATGTGTTGCCTGTTAGGATATAGTTCTGTTCCACCTTAAAAGGGAACATGCATGACTATTGTATGTCACATGCTTGTTTACTTCCAGCATAGTCTGCTGGGAACTTCCGTTTGTATATAGCTTTTGTGTTACTGCTGTTTTGCTGGAGACGAAGGGAAGCAGACATGTTTTCCTCTGTTCCTGAGCTATGCTGAATAAAATGCAGTACATTATGCTTACACATTTCTCTGTCCGCCTCTTCTGCTGTGAGAAGATTTACGCACTCTGCTGATAGAGCGTACACGGGTCTCTAAACGTATCTGAGGCTCGTGTCGCTAATTGATGCTGCTCCAAGGGAGACCGGCTGCCGGCCAGTGGCTGGAGCCAGCTGGGGGCCTGCCCAATGCCTGCCTGATGTCCCCGTCTTCCTGGCAGTATCCCAACATTGCCTTCCAGATGTTGGAGCCCCAACCAGCGAGACTGATGCTCAGGGAGGATGGCAGTTCTATTCAAAACAATTTCCAGGATAAGCTGCTCTGCCTACGTGAAAAGAGCAAGCAAGTGGGAGCCCAGCTCACAGGGGACCCCCCCCCCTTCAATAAGAAGGACCACCAGTGGCTTAGCACAGACTTTGTCTACAGGAGGGCTGAACCTAGACACATCAAAGAAGCGATTCACTTTTGTAAACTCATACAGGGAAATCCGATAGGGAAAGACGGGACTCCACAGCGCCCTCTGGTGTCACAGTGTTATATTGCATATACAACGCATATATGTAAAACACTGGTGTCCCCAAGGAAAAGCTTGCCAGGCCTTGTCCACTGCGAGCCAAAGACTTCTGGGCATCGTTCACGTGACATTGTCCTCAACTGGAGCCAATCCCTCAATCCTGGGAAAACCTGAAAAACAACATGCAAAACCAGCCTGCTTCAACCTGGCTGGGAGAGATACCCTCCTGGCTGAAACGCTCCTACAGCTGCTGCCAATCCGTGTAGACAATACTGAGCTAGATGGTCCCAAGGATCTGAGTTGGTTTAAGGCTGGTCCAGTTTTTCTATGTATTATTTTACTGTTAGTTCTAGATTTTATTATATTGTTAGTTTTTTATTTCAAAAAAGTTATATACCACTTGATTGTAAAAAACCCCAAAAAAACCTCAAAGCTGTTTAGTTTTTAATTTTATGCACTGGTAGTGCACATGCCTTCTTAAACTAACTAGTTCTGATTGATCCCAATCAGGAGAAATAAGTAGCCATTCCACGTGGAAAATGCTAATAGTTTGGGGTGTTGTTGTTTTTTAAGAGATACGTAGCTAATGCCTGGTGTTTGGTTAGTGCTTAAAAACGATCAGATGCTGCCATCTAGCGGCACACCTCTCAAATTGCAGATGTCCCTTTCCTTTGAAGACCCTGCGTGCTGAGTTCTTCCCATGGCCTTAGAGCAGTATGCAATGTGTGGAGAGTGGGAAGAGACCTCCGAGTGCAAGTGTGCTTGCGCCACAAATTTATATAAAGGCATGACCAGTGCATGGGCAGCTTTACATTCAATTCCTTTCCTTATTGCACCCCCTCAGAGTAGATACGGGTAACATAACTAAACCAGAATGCACGGCCATCGTAACCCTGTCCATATAACTTAAGGGGGGGAAACAAGGCAGAATGAGGGCTCCACCACCAGTTCCTTTCCTTTTAGCTTTCTTCCTTTCCTCACGGTTATTATAGGAGCCAACTCCTAGGGCAGGCATAGGCAAACTCGGCCCTCCAGATGTTTTGGGACTACAACTCCCATCATACCTGACCACTAGTCCTGTTAGCTAGGGATGATGGGAGTTGTAGTCCCAAAACATCTGGAGGGTCGAGTTTGCCTATGCCTGTCTTAGGGGCTGTGGAGGCTTCGGTCCTCACAATATTTTTTTTGAGAGGGCTGGGCCCCCACAACGTTGATGGGCATTCCCATTCAAATGGTGTGTGTGCACTACATCCTGTGATTAGTTAATGTGGGGTGGGGCTTACCTGGGCCCCCACACTATTTTATTCAAGTTGGCACGCTTGGCTGTTGTTCCTTATCATAAATTGCATGTGCTAAGCCGACTCGGAGAAAATGAAACCCTTTCCTACTTGCTGCTTTGGCTGCAGTGCGGCTTCCTGCTACAAACTGTGGAGGGTGTTCAACCAAGTTTCAGCCAAGATTAGACCTAATGAAATCAATGGGCCTGCCTTAGTCATGTCCGTTAATTTCCTTGAGCCTATCCTGAGTAATATGGGGACGCGGGTGGCGCTGTGGTTTAAACCAAGGAGCCTAGGACTTGCTGATCAGAAGGTCGCGGTTCGAATCCCCACGACGGTGTGAGCTCCCGTTGCTCGGTCCCTGCTCCTGCCAACCTAGCAGTTCGAAAGCACGTCAAAGTGCAAGTAGATAAATAGGTGCCGCTCCGGCGGGAAGGTAAACTGCATTTCCATGAGCTGCTCTGGTTCGCCAGAAGCGGCTTAGTCATGCTGGCCACATGACCCGGAAGCTGAACGCCGGCTCCCTTGGCCAATAAAGTGAGATGAGCTCCACAACCCCAGAGTTGGTCATGACTGGACCTAATGGTCAGGGGTCCTTTTACCTTTACCTTTTATCCTGAGTAATACTTAGGCCTTGTCACACTGGGTGCCATCCCACTATATGTTGAACATCCAGTGGAGCTATGCAGCCGGTGCTATTTTTCTAGAAAAAGAGGTGTTGGGATTTATTGTGAACGCCTCCCTTGTTCTCTTAGAATGGCACTGGCGCCCACCTGAGAGGTGCCAGAACTTGAGTTACAATGAGTTGTAGCTGGAAAAAAGCTGTCACTCGCTGTTCCTAGTGTGAGCTCTAGGTGGCAATAGCACATTGTTATTGCCTTTTGCATCACATCGAAAAGAGAAGAGCTTACCTTTGCTTTTTAAAATAAACATGCTTATTTGCTTTCTTCGGTGGCTACCTGTTGCAGGTGACTTCCAAGGCCCCTCCTGCTCCCCCTTCTTAGGGTTTCTTATTCTTAAACCAGATTTGGACTGGGTACCTCTTCAAAAGGGACACGGGTGGCGCTGTGGGTTAAACCACAGAGCCTAGGACTTGCCGATCAGAAGGTCGGCGGTTTGAATCCCGACGACGGGGTGAGCTCCCGTTGCTCAGTCCCTGCTCCTGCCAACCTAGCAGTTCGAAAGCACATCAGAGTGCAAGTAGATAAATAGGTACTGCTCCGGTGGGAAGGTAAATGGCATTTCCGTGTGCTGCTCTGGTTCACCAGAAGCGGCTTAGTCATGCTGGCCACATGACCCGGAAGCTGTACGCCGGCTCCCTCGTCCAATAAAGCAAGATGAGCGCCGCAACCCCAGAGTCGGTCACGACTGGACCTGATAGCCAGGGGTCCCTTTACCTTTACTTACCTCTTCAAAAAAGTTAAGGTGTTATTAATGCTCATAAATGTGTCTCATTGCTTTTAAATGTTATAGATAGATAATATTGATTTTTATCACTTTGGTGTTTGCCTCCTTGAACTACTTTGGGAGGAAGGATAGGATAGAAAATTTAATCATCATCATATTAATAGAGGCCTATCCTGTTGTCAGAGGCTCAGGAGCAGAAGAGCAGGGGAGAGAGCAAATAGAGAGCGGAGGAGAGGAATCAGAGGGGAGCGTAGGGGAATATGACAGTGGCCCGAGAGATTCCATGAGCTTCTCCAGCGAATCAGAAGATTCCCAGGAGGGGGCGCCTATGGTAAGGGCGAGGCGAGTCACAGGGGGGACGATCCATAAACAAGGAACCAGAGGGGAGTCCCAAAGGAGTAGCGGAGGATTAGGACCAGTTCCCCCACCAGAGCACAGTGGGGGGGAAGAGTCACATGAGTCAGGACCAGCTTCTCCTCCATCGGGGAGTGGGGAAACGGAGGGAAGGCCAGGTCCAGCTAGCCTCCCCGAAAGAGGGAGCAGTGACACAAGTGTAACGGTCAGAAGGAAAGTGGGAGGCTGCACGCGCGCGCCAAGTTCAAATGTGGAGGAGCGCGGGACAGCAGAAAACCTGGATTGGGAGCCAGGTCCTAAGGCCCGAAGGAGGGGGGGGAGAAGAGTCGGCGGACTCAGCGTCAGAAGAATCGAGGAGGGCTGAGACTCCGACTAGCAGGAGGACCCAGAGAAAGAAGGAACAGAGGAAGAGGTGGAGTAAGGCTAGAATCTTAAGCTGGTGTCAGGGGGGAGGAGATTCAGATGGGACTTCTACGGTCTGAGGCATAGACGTAGCGTTGCGCGCTGCGCGTCTGCAAATGAAACTGAACTTCAATAAAGACTTTTTAACTTGAGGAAGAAGCAGCGTTGGTCTTGTGTGAGCTGGGACCTTGGGCAGCGCTGACAGTAAGTCCCATCTCAACAAAAAAAACTCTGCAAGCTCACGAAGATAGGCAAAGATGACTACAGAGGAGAAAGTCAAGCAACTGCAGGAGGCTGTCTCAACGCTCTACGCAGAATTGGCTGCGTCTAAGAAAAAGGAAGGAGAAACAGCTGCGCTCTGCCAGGATCTGCAAGCCAGGTGGGACAGATGGGGAAAGGAGGGGCAGCTGGGAGCCAAGCCGGAGGGAGTTGGCCTTGGGAAAAGGGGGGCGAGTATTGTGACCCATTTTGACGGGAACCTGCAGCAGTACCCTAACTTCAGAGCAGAAGTAGTTTTCGCGCTCAAATTGCTTCGGAAAGACTTTAGGGATGAGGAGGAGAAAGTGGGTTTCATAATCACTCATCTGCATGGGGAAGCTAAGTCGTGGCTGCGAACCTTGTTACGCGAAAATGACCCCGCCCTCAAAGATTCAAGCACCTTTATTGAAGCCATGGACGCTTGCTTTAAATCAACGGTGGATGTGGATGTCGCTAGAAGGGAAATGCATGGATTGCGGCAAGAAAAGCGACGGTGCGCCAGTATCATTCCCGCTTTTTTGGGTTAGTAAATGTGCTGGGCTGGCAGAAGGACTCAGCTGCCGTCAGGGATCTGTTCTGGGAGGGGCTGAATGGAGCCGTGAAAGATGAGCTGGCGAGGGGGGAGAGACCCCAAAATACCACAGAAGTAGTCCAAAGGGCGCTCGCAATTGGGGTGCGCCTGGAAGAACGCCCGTGGAGCAGGGAGGAGGGACGAAGAGCACACACGTCAGTTAGAACAACTCCCTTCCTACCCAGAGAGACAGAGCGCGCTCAATCAACGCTTCCGCTGGGGAGGGGAGAGGAGCCAATGGAGATTGGAGGTGCAAGGGCTCAGACAGCAAGCAGAGCCCAAACACCAGGAGCAGTCAAGGCGAAGGCTCCTAGAGGGAGCAGGAAGTGTTACATCTGCGACAGTGCACTGCACATGGCCAAAGAGTGTCCCCAGAGGCTCCAGAAGCACACTGCAGCCTCAGCAACTGTAAAAGGAGCAATTCAGCAGGGGGAACAGCAGCAGGGAAACGACGAAGCCTGGTTGGAGACGGAGGCACTGGGGCTCAACCAGGCGAGTCAGTGAAGCAGTCCCCAGAGATTTTGCAGCCCACAGACCCCCTCCCACCCAAACCAGTGGTGCAACTCACTGCATCGCTCCAGCTGCCCGATGGGCTCACCCTGGAGGTCCCTATTACCATTGACTCTGGTAGCAACGCAGACTTTGTAGGGTTGGACTTCGTCAAGCAGCATCGCATAGCACTCCTGCCAGCCACGACGCCCCTAAATGTTGTCACGGTAGATGGCAGGAAGATACTGGGAGGAGAGGTGGTACAGCAGACACCGCCTCTGGTGATGCAAATTGGGAACCACCGTGAAGTCATCAGTTTCAACATCACCCACCTGTCGGACACGCCCATAGTGTTGGGCATGAGTTGGCTGGATAGGCACAGCCCGGCATTAGCGTGGTACCAGCGGCAATTGACCTTCTGCTCTTCCTACTGCGCAGCGCACTGCATCCAGACCTGCCAGGAAGAAGAGGGGCAAGAGGATGCACCGCAGCTACACCTAGGCATGGTGCAAGCGGTGCCCAACAAGTACAAGGCCTTTTTGGAAGTCTTCTGCGAGAAGGAAGCAGACAAGCTGCCTCCCCACAGACCCTACGACTGCAAGATTGACCTCCTGCCGGGGGCGACGCTGCCGACTGGGAGACTGTACTCCATGTCTGAAGACGAAATGCAAGAACTCAGGGAGTTCATAGATCACAATTTGAAGCGGGGATTCATCCGGGAATCCAAAGCAGTGGGGGGCAGTCCCGTGTTTTTCGTGAAGAAGAGAGACACGCCCGAACGGAGGGTCATAGTGGATTATAGAATCATCAATTCCAGGACAAAGCCCACAGGGTTCCCCATGCCCAAAATTGACGACCTGCTCGCGACGGTGAGGAAGGGACGGATCTTCACCAAGTTGGATCTACGAGGGGCCTACAACCTTATACGCATGCGGGAGGGAGACGAGTGGAAGACAGCCATGTTTACGCCTTTAGGAACCTATGAATACAGAGTCATGCCGTTTGGTCTCCAAAATGGCTCCCATTGTTTCCAAGCTTTCATGCACCACGTGCTAGCGGGACTCCTCTACAAGAAGTGCGTCTGCTTCTTAGATGACATCCTGATCTTTTCGGAATCGCAGGAGGCGCACGAGGAGGACGTCAAGGAGGTCCTGCAGAGACTACGGGAGCACAGACTTTACGCCAAACTGGAGAAGTGCCAGTTCGACACGACAGAGGTGGATTTCCTGGGCTACAAGCTGTCCGACAAGGGACTTGCCATGGACAGCGCCAAGGTCCGCTCAGTGTTGGACTGGAAGAGCCCGCGCAACCGGAAGGAGGTCCAGAAGTTCGTTGGTTTCGCCAACTTTTATCGCAAGTTCATCAAGGGGTTCGTGAAGGAGACGGCGGCCATCACGGACACCCTCAGCTCCAAGAAGAAGAAGTTCACCTGGACGGACCAGGCGGAGCAGTCCTTTCGGAGGCTCAAGCGTCTCTTCGCGTCCGAAGAACAGCTGCTACACGTAAACCCCAGCAAACCGATGAGGGTTGAAACGGACGCCTCGGACAGAGCGGTGGGGGCGGTCCTGTTGCAGCAAGATCCGCAAGGGGACTGGAGACCGTGCGCATTCTACTCCAGGAAGCTCAGCACGTCGGAGCAGGACTACACCATCTGGGACAGGGAGTTGCTGGCCATTCATGCAGCCTTCAAGGCGTGGCGGCACTTCCTCGTCGGAGCCAGACACACAGTGCAGGTCCGCACGGACCATAAGAACCTGGAGTACTGGCGCACGGCGAAGTTCCTGAACCAGAGACACATCCGCTGGGCGGAGTTCTTTGCAGATTTTGATTTCCGGATAGAATACATCCCGGGAGACAACAACGTCATGGCGGATGCGCTATCCAGGAAGCCGCAGTATCTCGAGGAAGCGGCACCGGCAGCGGCCAAACACATTTTCGCACCAGAGGTGTGGGCGTGCGCTTCAGCCGCAGTGGACCTGGACGCAGTCCGTCGCGCGCTACAGGCGGATTCGTTTGCGCAATCCAAGATGGAGGAGGTGCGAAACGGCACAGCGAGGGACGACGAGTTCCAGATACACGACGGACTACTCCTCCGTAAAGGGGCTCTCTACGTACCGGGAGACGACCTTCGCGCGAGAGTCTTGCAGCAGCTGCACGACGCGCCCAGCGCTGGGCACTTCGGCAAGGACAAGACGGCGGAATTAGTCACCAGGGACTTTTGGTGGCCCAAGGTGCGGGGAGAAGTTGCGGATTACGTTTCCAGGTGTGACACCTGCCAAAGGGCCAAGCCAGTACACAGGAAGCCGGCGGGCCTGCTGGAACCGCTGCAGACGCCGCTCGAACCATGGGAGAAAGTGGCCCTGGACTTTGTTACAGATCTGCCCAGTTCGCGCGGCAAAACAGCGGTACTCGTGGTCGTAGACCTCTTCACCAAGATGGCGCATTTCATTCCGTGCGCGAAGGTGGCCACAGCGGAACAGACCGCCAAGCTGTTCATAGACCACGTGTTCAAAGCTCACGGCTTGCCGCGGTCCATCCTGTCCGACCGGGGCCGCCAATTCATCTCGAACTTCTGGCAGAAGCTGCTGGGCATCCTGAACGTCAAGATCAACTTAGCGTCGGCACGACACCCGCAGACCAACGGACAAGCGGAGAGGGTCAACGCCATCATGCAGCAGTACCTGCGATGCTACGCCAATCAACAGCCCTCGACCTAGGTGGACTACCTACCGCTAGCCGAGTTTGCCTACAACAACACGAAGCACGGGTCTACAGGGGTGACACCGTTCTTCGCCAACAATGGGCGCCACCCCAGAACCTTCCCGGGGTTGGAGACCGAGGGGGAGGGGGAGCCACGGGGGGCAGAGCACTTAGCCGCAGAGTTACAGGAGGTCCATGAGCAACTCCGAAGGCACTTGGAACTCGCGAAACACGCTTACAAGGTGCAGGCAGACAGGCACAGGAGGGTTGGGGAAGACATACAGGTAGGGGACTGGGTCTGGTTAGCAGCTCAGGCAGTGCCGGCCAGAACGCTAGCTAAGAAGAAGCTCGGGCACAAGCAGCTGGGACCTTACCAGGTCGCGGCACAAATCAATCCAGTGGCCTACCGGTTGACACTCCCGGAGGGCTCCAGAATGCACCCAGTCTTTCACAGGTCAGTGCTCACACCTTACAAGGCACCCCACAGGTTTCAGGCGCCAGGGACCGCACCAGCCCCACGTAGCCCATCGCCAACAGGGGAGGGACCACAGAGGGCGACCCCACTCAACGAGGTCATGGAGATTTTGGACTCCAGATGGGGGGAAGAGGGAGTTGAATATCTCCTCGCCAGGGAGGGTACTCCGGCCAGCGCCAACGAGTGGGTGCTGTGCTATGCCGTAGAGGAGCACTACCTCAAAGACGAGTTCCATTCGATCTTCCCACACAGACCCATGCCGGCGGAGTATTTCGACGACTGGCTTTTCACACCCACACTGTCAGCCAGCACGTTCCAGGGTTTCTCCTCAGATGAGGAGCCGACGCCTGGGATGAGCTCCCAGGAGGAGTCGCTCTCGGGGTTTGTCACGGACCGCTCCTATTGGTGGGACACTCAACCAGAAGTGGGGTGGAGCAGGGAACTGCTGAGGGGGCCCTTGCACACAGCCTCACCCGAGGGACCGGGTGGAGAGGAGGACATGGACGTGTGGGGGGAGGATCTTGGTTTTGAGCACGACAGCAGAGAAATGGAAGCAGAGGAAGTCGACGTCGACGAACCCATCGTGGGGGGGCCTGATCCCGCTGGCCGGTTGCACACCAGGGGGAGAGAACGGAAGCCAGCACTCACACCCCCAGCGCTGGAGCACCTGGAACCCACACCCGAAGAGGGGGAGGGGGGAAGGGGGGACTTCGAGGGGGGGATGGATGTCAGAGGCTCAGGAGCAGAAGAGCAGGGTAGAGAGCAAATAGAGAGCGGAGGAGAGGAATCAGAGGGGAGCGTAGGGGAATATGACAGTGGCCCGAGAGATTCCATGAGCTTCTCCAGCGAATCAGAAGATTCCCAGGAGGGGGCGCCTATGGTAAGGGCGAGGCGAGTCACAGGGGGGACGATCCATAAACAAGGAACCAGAGGGGAGTCCCAAAGGAGTAGCGGAGGATTAGGACCAGTTCCCCCACCAGAGCACAGTGGGGGGGAAGAGTCACATGAGTCAGGACCAGCTTCTCCTCCATCGGGGAGTGGGGAAACGGAGGGAAGGCCAGGTCCAGCTAGCCTCCCCGAAAGAGGGAGCAGTGACACAAGTGTAACGGTCAGAAGGAAAGTGGGAGGCTGCGCGCGCGCGCCAAGTTCAAATGTGGAGGAGCGCGGGACAGCAGAAAACCCGGATTGGGAGCCAGGTCCTAAGGCCCGAAGGAGGGGGGGAGAAGAGTCGGCGGACTCAGCGTCAGAAGAATCGAGGAGGGCTGAGACTCCGACTAGCAGGAGGACCCAGAGAAAGAAGGAACAGAGGAAGAGGTGGAGTAAGGCTAGAATCTTAAGCTGGTGTCAGGGGGGAGGAGATTCAGATGGGACTTCTACGGTCTGAGGCATAGACATAGCGTTGCGCGCTGCGCGTCTGCAAATGAAACTGAACTTCAATAAAGACTTTTTAACTTGAGGAAGAAGCAGCGTTGGTCTTGTGTGAGCTGGGACCTTGGGCAGCGCTGACACCTGTGCAAAGTAGGATGCGTTATAGTTGGGGGTTAACTTGTCCCCCCTGTGCCATTTTCCTTACAAAGAAAGGTACTGGTAAATGAATTGCTATTCACCTCCAGTGGATATTCAGAAGTGATCCTATTATCTCCAGCAGTTGCCTTCTGAACCTTTCTACAGGTATATGAAAGCCATATCCATCTCATCTCATGCCTAAGGTGATCTGCATCTTGTCAGTTAGATGTTGCAAAATGGGCAGGGTCTGGACATGTCTCATCCTGTCAGAGCATTGCAGATCAGAGAGAGCAAGACAGAGATGCCCCCAATTTTGCACTGATGAGCAACAGACTGCACAATATTCCCTTCATGTATCTGACAGTGGTTTCAAACAGCAGAGAGAAGTGGCTTGAGTTATTGACCCCGGTCAGTAATCCAGGTTCCCTTTGTGACTTTGAGCAATCCGCTGTGCCTCAGCTTTCATTTCCCCCTCTGCAGAATGGGGGGACTATTGCAATGACACCTCACAAATTAAAAGTACAACACTGTCCAAACAAACTGTAAGTGGTACAGGTGGCAGAGGAAATTAGGAGCTTCAAAAAGCATTTGGCCCATAGACTTTCCTGTCTTGGTCCTTAACAACTAATCCATAGCATGCAAGTGTGTTTAGTCATCTTTTTTTTGCAAAATCTCAGATCTATACATCTCTTTCCGTGCAATGATGACACCAGGCTGGCAACCCACCTTATGCTCTGGAAAATACATCTGCTGTGGCAGCAGCAGGGGCCTTTAGGAGGAGAGACAGGACTCCTGGGGAAATGCAAATGACTAAGACTTTGTTCCCCTTCATGGATCACTGCCTTGCCGTGGCGAAGGGGCTTGAAGAACTCAGAGAAGCTATGAACTACGCCGAGCAGGGCACACAAGATGAACAGGTCATAGTGGAGAGTTTTGACCAAACGTGATCCACCTGGAGGAGGAACCGGCAAGCCACTCCAGTATCCTTGCCAAGAAAACTCCATGGACAAAGACAACAGGCATATAAAAGTTATGACGCTGGAAGATGAGCCCCTCAGGTCGGAAGGCGTCCAACATGCTACTGGGGAAGAGCGGAGGGCAAGTACAAGTAGATCCAGAGCTGATGAAGCGGCTGGGCCAAAGCCGAAAGGACGCTCAGTTGCGGATATGCCTGGAAGCGAAAGGAAAGTCCAATGCTGTAAAGAAAAATATTGCATAGGAACCTGGAATGTAAGAACCATGAACCTGGGTAAGTTGGAGGTGGTCAAAAATGAGATGGCAAGAATAAATATTGACATCCTGGGCATCAGTGAACTAAAATGGACGGGAATGGGCGAATTCAGTTCGGATGACCATCACATCTACTACTGTGGGCAAGAAACCCGTAAAAGAAATGGAGTGGCCCTCATAGTCAACAAAAGAGTGGCTAAAGCTGTACTGGGATGCAATCTCAAAAATGATAGAATGATCTCGATACGAATCCAAGGCAGACCTTTTAACATCACAGTAATCCAAGTTTATGCACCAACCACTGGTGCTGAAGAAACTGAAATAGACCAATTCTATGAAGACTTACAAGACCTTATAGAAGTGACACCAAAGAAGGATGTTCTTCTCATTATAGGGGATTGGAATGCTAAAGTAGGGAATCAAGAGATAAAAGGAACAACTGGCAAGTTTGGCCTTGGAGATCAAAACGAAGCAGGGCAAAGGCTAATAGAGTTCTGTCAAGAGAACAAGCTGGTCATCACAAACACGCTTTTTCAACAACACAAGAGACGACTCTACACATGGACATCACCAGATGGGCAGTATCGAAATCAGATTGATTATATTCTCTGCAGCCAAAGATGGAGAAGCTCTATACAGTCAGCAAAAACAAGACCTGGAGCTGACTGTGGCTCAGATCATCAGCTTCTTATAGCAAAATTCAAGCTTAAACTGAAGAAAGTAGGAAAAACCACTGGGCCGGTAAGATACAATCTAAGTCAAATCCCTTATGAATACACAGTGGAAGTGACGAACAGGTTTAAGGATTTAGATTTGGTGGACAGAGTGCCTGAAGAACTATGGATGGAGGCTCGTAACATTGTACAGGAGGCAGCAACGAAAACCATCCCAATGAAAAGGAAATGCAAGAAAGCAAAGTGGCTGTCCAACGAGGCCTTACAAATAGCGGAGGAGAGAAGGCAAGCAAAATGCGAGGGAGATAGTGAAAGATACAGGAAATTGAATGCAGATTTCCAAAGAATAGCAAGGAGAGACAAGAAGGCCTTCTTAAACGAGCAATGCAAACAAATAGAGGAAAACAACAGAATAGGAAGAACCAGAGATCTGTTCAAGAAAATTGGAGATATGAAAGGAACATTTCGTACAAAGATTACCATAATAAAGGACAAAAGTGGTAAGGACCTAACAGAAGCAGAAGACATCAAGAAGAGGTGGCAAGAATACACAGAGGAATTATACCAGAAAGATATGGATGTCTCGTACACCCCAGGTAGTGTGGTTGCTGACCTTGAGCCAGACATCCTGGAAAGTGAAGTCAAATGGGCCTTAGAAAGCACTGCAAATAACAAGGCCAGTGAAAGTGATGGTATTCCAGCTGAACTATTTAAAATTTTAAAAGTTGATGCTGTTAAGGTGCTACACCCAATATGCCAGCAAATTTGGAAAACTCAGCAGTGGCCAGAAGATTGGAGAAGATCAGTCTACATCCCAATCCCAAAGAAGGGCAGTGCCAAAGAATGCTCCAACTACCGCACAATTGCACTCATTTCACACGCTAGCAAGGTTATGCTTAAAATTCTACAAGGAAGGCTCAAACAGTATGTGGATCGAGAACTCCCAGAAGTGCAAGCTGGATTTAGAAGAGGCAGAGGAACCAGAGACCAAATTGCAAACATGCGCTGGATTATGGAGAAAGCTAGAGAGTTCCAGAAAGACATCTACTTCTGCTTCATTGACTATGCAAAAGCCTTTGACTGTGTCGACCACAGCAAACTATGGCAAGTTCTTAAAGAAATGGGAGTGCCTGATCACCTCATCTGTCTCCTGAGAAATCTCTATGTGGGACAAGAAGCTACAGTTAGAACTGGATATGGAACAACTGATTGGTTCAAAATTGGGAAAGGCGTACGACAAGGCTGTATTTTGTCTCCCTGCTTATTTAATTTATACGCAGAATACATCATGCGAAAGGCTGGGCTGGATGAATCCCAAGCTGGAATTAAGATTGCCGGAAGAAATATCAACAACCTCAGATATGCAGATGACACAACCTTGATGGCAGAAAGTGAGGAGGAATTAAAGAACCTTTTAATGAGGGTGAAAGAGGAGAGCGCAAAATATGGTCTGAGGCTCAACATCAAAAAAACGAAGATCATGGCCACTGGTCCCATCACCTCCTGGCAAATAGAAGGGGAAGAAATGGAGGCAGTGAGAGATTTTACTTTCTTGGGCTCCATGATCACTGCAGATGGTGACAGCAGCCACGAAATTAAAAGACGCCTGCTTCTTGGGAGAAGGGCAATGACAGGCCTAGACAGCATCTTGAGAAGTAGAGACGTCACCTTGCCAACAAAGGTCCGTATAGTTAAAGCCATGGTTTTCCCAGTAGTGATGTATGGAAGTGAGAGCTGGACCATAAAGAAGGCTGATCGCCGAAGAATTGATGCTTTTGAATTATGGTGCTGGAGGAGACTCTTGAGAGTCCCATGGACTGCAAGAAGATCAAACGCATCCATTCTTAATGAAATCAGCCCTGAGTGCTCACTGGAAGGACAGATCGTGAAGCTGAGGCTCCAGTACTTTGGCCACCTCATGAGAAGAGAAGACTCCCTGGAGAAGACACTGATGCTGGGAAAGATGGAGGGCACAAGGAGAAGGGGGCGACAGAGGATGAGATGGTTGGATAGTGTTCTCGAAGCCACAAACATGAGTCTGACCAAACTGCGGGAGGTAGTGGAGGACAGAGGTGCCTGGCGTGCTCTGGTCCTTGGGGTCACGAAGAGTCGGACACGACTAAACGACTAAACAACAACAACAACAAAGACTTTGTTTATTTGAAGAGGCGAAATCATGTCTGTGTACCACTTCATTCAATTGTATTATATACCTTCCTGGGAATCATTGCAGAGTTTCAGAAAGGGTTCCTTCTATCTCCTTCCCCCCTTTATAACTGAGTGGAGGATCTTTTGTTTGTTTTCTGAGAAGGCAGAGCACTGTCAGTATTTCCACAAAGCCAAAGCTCCCTGAGTAAAGCTGCAGGAGCCAGGACTGATTTTCAAAACCTGCGGGTGGCGCTGTGGGTTAAACCACAGAGCCTAGGACTTGCTGATCAGAAGGTCAGTGGTTCGAATCCGCACCACGGGGTGAGCTCCCGTTTCACTTTCCCAGCTCCTGCCAACCTAGCAGTTCGAAAGCATGTCAAAGTGCAAGTAGATAAATAGGTACCGCTCTAGCAGGAAGGTAAACGGCGTTTCCGTGCGCTGCCCTGGTTCGCCAGAGGTGGCTTAGTCATGCTGGCCACATGACCTGGAAGCTGTACGCAGGCTCCCTCGGCCAATAAAGGGAGATGAGCGCCGCAACCCCAGAGTCGGTCACAACTGGACCTAATGGTCAAGGGTCCCTTTACCTAGTAAGATCCAGTATTGGTTCCAGGTTTCGGAGGAGCTTTGGACAAGACACCCTCCTTCAGTGAGTCTCTTTCCTCACTGCAGCAAGCCCAGGGCGCTCTTGTCAGTGGGGCCATTTCTTGGTGGACACCTCACCACGCCGACCCCTGGTGGTAGGGTCTTAAGGTGCAAAAACACCTTAAGCTGCAGGATTCCTGCTCTGATGTTATTGGCAAATGGCTACAGAGGATTTCATGTTGGACTGAGGGCTGGGTCTCCTGCACCAGTTATTGACTTTAGTGCAGGAAATGAGAGACTGTGCCCCACCTTCACAAGAGCGGGAGGTCGCTGGGCCTGGCAAAGGCAGCAAGTCTTCTGTCTGCCTGTTGCTGGATGACCCGTCTGCTTGCTGTAGCCTGGAATCTGACAATCTATACAGTGGTACCTCAGGTTACAAACACTTCAGGTTACAGGTGCTTCAGGTTACAGACTCCGCTAACCCAGAAATAGTACCTCGGGTTAAGAACTTTGCTTCAGGATGAGAACAGAAATTGTGCAGCTGTGGCATGGCGGCAGTTGGAGGCCCCATTAACTAAAGTGGTACCTCAAGTTAAGAACAGTTTCAGGTTAAGAAAGGACCTCCAGAATGAATTAAGTTCTTAACCCAAGGTACCATTGTACATAGAAATGGTCTCATCTGAGGGGCAGAGACTCTCCAGGGACTTGGACCAAGAGCGGCTCTTCCCATCACTTGCTACCTGAATTTTGGGGATAGAGATTCCAAAGATTAAACCTGGGACCTTCTGTTTTTTAAATACAGTGGTACCTTGATTCTCAAACTTAATCCGTTCTGGAAGTCCGTTCCAAAACCAAAGCGTTCCAAAACCAAGGCACGCTTTCCCATAGAAAGTAATGCAAAATGGATTAATCCGTTCCAGACTTTTAAAAACAACCCCTAAAACAGCAATTTAACATGAATTTTACTATCTAACGAGACCATTGATCCATAAAATGAAAGCAATAAACAATGTACTGCAGTCACACAATCAATCAGTCAGTAGCTGAACTGGCTTCCACACAGTCACAAAAACAAAAACAAAAGCCGCAGAAACAAAAATGCAAAATAAATAGCAAAAACAGACAGACCTCAGCATAACACTCAAAATGGAAGTGTGGCACTCAAATCGGAAGTGAAACACTCAAAACGGAGCATGTTTGGCTTCCGAAAAATGTTCACAAACCGGAACACTTACTTCCGGGTTTGCAGCGTTCTGGTTCCAAGTTGTTCAAGTACCAAGGCGTTTGAGAACCAAGGTACCACTGTAAAAACATTTGCAGTCGGTTGATCTAACCAATTAATTGGCTAATGCATCACTAGAGTAGCACTCCCACATAGTTTGATTTAAGTTACTTCCATTTAAGTTGACTGCCTCCCTGCTATGTACAGGACCTGAAGTAAGAAAGACAAAAGAACTCTCTGTTTCCTTTTCCCTCAAATCAAACGCTGTTTTTGTTCAGTATTCTTAGTAAAGTGCTATCAGAATTTCTCTCTCACTCTCTGAACTCTATCTGTGCTATTTATATGACTTTTCTAACCTATAGACACATGTGCAGGTGGCTCTTGGAGGACGACTGGCTAAAGAAAGGGCAGCTGCAATATCAGCACCGGACCAAGAGACAGCACCTCTCTTTTATCTAAGTCCAACCCAATCGCGAATGGCTCATCCCATTACAAATAGCAAGCATGAGAGCCTCACTGCCTGGTCATGACCATGGTAGGGTTTAAACCCCACCTTCCTTCCATTCCTCTGTAGCTTCCATCTATGCTGGTTATTTATTTTAATTTTAAAATATACCTTGCACCCCAAGACAACAAATGGTGCCTCTAGCCAAACAGAGCCTTAAACGCTTGTTGAGTGTCTAATTCAGAGGAGAGTGAGGAATGACAACCAAAGGAGTCAGAGGTTTAGTTGCCCTCGGTTCATTTGCCTGGAAGGAATCCAGGTGGCCACCCTGACAACCATATCCAGCCCACTGAGCTGGCCAAGATCGCATAGATTGGCATAGACCTCTGTCTAGTGAAACTAATCAATGGCTAGGAGGAACTCCAATGAAGGCAAAACTGAACAAAAGAAAAATGAAATGTAGAAGATAAAATCCAAAGTCAGAGGGGTAGGAACCGGGTTGTAAAACTTCAACTAAATTGTTAAAATCTGGGGTTGTTGGCAGGTCAAGCAAACTCAACGATTACTCTGCATTTTATGTGCTGCAGTGGTAGCCAATTTGGAAAGCCTCATGCCAGCACCACTCTTTCTAATACCAAACTCAGTGCTGTCGGGCATTGAGGATTGGAGCAAAAAAAGGGCCATTGGGAATGCCCACTAAGGGAAGGGGGGTCGTTTAACTTCGCAGCTGGTCTGCTTTAAGACCCTGGTAAGACCTCTCTGTTCTGCCAGAGATGCAGATGTTCTGCCAGACAACGGAGCTGGAAACATTTTTGCTGCTGAGTAGAGCAGTATGAAAACAAACCAAAGGACCATTTTTCTCCCTCCTTGTTAAAACCACGAGGAAAGCAGTGAATTTTGAGGGAAAGGGTTTCAATGCATGTTGGGTTTTTGCTTTCAGGACAGGGCTTTGGGTATTGACATGGGCCACCAAGTTTCAGAAAAGGCACATACTATAGAGCAGGCATAGGCAAACTCCAGCCCTCCAGATGTTTGAGACTACAACTCCCATCATCCCTAGCTAACAGGACCAGTGGTCAGGGATGATGGGAACTGTAGTCTCAAAACTTATTGAGGGCCGAGTTTGCCTATGCCTGCTATAGAGGCTTTCCTTGCTTTCTATTGATAAGAGGGAAGGTTTGTATTCTTGTGAAAGGGTATTTCACTGGGCAACTGCCTTGCAGATGTGTTTTCAGACTGGATACCAGTATCAGTGGTTATAGTTAGGAGCTTTGAAGGTAAACTCCTTCTTGGTCATGGAGCTCAGCAATTTAACTGAGATCCGGAAAATAAA
Organism: Podarcis raffonei; assembly: GCF_027172205.1. NCBI lineage: Eukaryota > Metazoa > Chordata > Lepidosauria > Squamata > Lacertidae > Podarcis > Podarcis raffonei. The sequence goes on from NC_070616.1 coordinate 26,397,065, forward strand.
CTTTGTGAAACCTGAGGTCTTAAAGCCAAAGCAGAGCTCTATGCAAATTGCTGGCTGTTTTGTAAGTTGGTTTAATTTAAATGAGGGGGGATTGTGGACTTGAACACAGCCTCTATTCTGCACCCACCTCAGACCCAGACCTTCTGACCCAGCACCTTCCTCTGAAGTCTAATCTCATAAGGCTTTTCAACGAACAAATGAAACATTTTGCAGCTCATTAAAGCTCCAAATGAGATTCTAGTTGCAATCCATCTGGTGAAGGGGAAAGTCCAAGCAAAGGGCACTAGGGAGCGAGGAGAAGAGCTCTAATTTAGTTAGAATACAAAAAAAGAAGTGTGTGGGGGGGGAGAACCAAAAGAAAATTCAGCTTGTACCTTGGTGGTTGTCTTTGTCCATGGAGTTTTCTTGGCAGGGATAGAATAGAATAGAATAGACTTTATTTGCATAGCCAACAGGCCATAGCATCAAAGGACAGACAAAAACAAAAATACATTACGGAAATAGTTATCATAAAATAATCTCAGTACTTAAAACTTGGCAGAGGTAATGATAATAATAATAAGATCCTAGGCGAGGAATCCAGGTGACGACACTAATGTCATTCAGATAGCAGCTCTGTCTCATTGCTCTCTCGATAAATTTGGCAACCTTCTCTGTTGTCAAGCTGTTCTGGTCGGCTAGGAGTGAGAACAATTTGGCTTCACAAGAGCGGCCCGGGATGGCAGATAGGAGCGGCGTGATGGGATACTGGAATGGCTTGCTGGTTCCTGCTCCAGTTGATCACATTTGGTCAAAACTCTCTCCAATACTTTGGCCACCTCATGAGAAGAGAAGACTCCCTGGAAAAGACCCTGATGTTGGGAAAGATGGAGGGTACAAGGGGAAGGGGACGACAGAGGACGAGATGGTTGGACAGTGTTCTCGAAGCTACAAACATGAGTCTGACCAAACTGCGGGAGGCAGTGGAAGACAGGAGTGCCTGGTGTGCTCTGGTCCATGGGGTCACGAAGAGTCGGACATGACTAAATGACTAAACAACAACAACACCTTGGTGGTGATCTATATGGGCTTGCTAAGAAGAGCCCGTGCTTGGCTAAAAGACAGTGATGACAAATGCAGGACACCTTGTCCTCGAAGAAACTGTGGCTAAGTTTGTGGCACCTCAGGAGCCTATCTTTTTTACTATAATGCCGAGTAAATTTCAGATTATAGCCCTGGCTAGGGAAGCTTGTGGCACTGAAATATGCGCCTCTTCCAACAGAGGAAATTTCAATAGCTTTGGAAAGGAAGAAAGGGGGAATTTGTGAGCGGTGCGCATACTTAAGAAATGTTGTTACAGTTCTTTCCTTTCCTTGTTGCTTGTAACTAAAGGCCAAGTGAGATGACATATTAGCTGCATTCTTCTGCCCACAAGTAAAGGGTTTTTTAAAATTAAAAAAAAAACCCCACAAACTGTCAGCACGGCAGGGTGCCTGCTATAGGTTTGGACCCTAGTATTGGGGTGCAAGGTAGATTTTTAAGCCTTTGCCTCTCTGCTAGAGTATAGATTTGAAACCACCATCGCTGCCACCCGTTTGCACAGAAAAACAGCAGCTCCCATTCACTTCAGCGGGAACTTTCCACCTTATACAAATTGAATTCTTTTTTGGGGGGGGGGAATAGAATGGAATGGCTAACAGCTCTTGATACTGCAACATTCTGTTACAGAGCCCCAGAGAAGGTCACACATGACGTTTGGGGTTTATTGGAATCCGAGGCTGCAGTAACAGGACCATCCTGGGATGTGAATGATCTGAACTCCCTCCATCTAGATGCAGGTTGTATATGTCGTGATTCAAGCGAGCAGAGCCTCCAGCTTAGCTCTTAGTCCAGAGGAATTTGGCCACCCTCCAGGTGCCCGGCTTGAATCCTTATGACCTCCTGTCTGCGTCTCCCGGCAAGATCAAGGGAGGTCTCCAATCGGCGATTCTCCTCAACGTGAAGAAGAACACACCATTTCTCCTCCCCCTCCTCCACTCCCGGGGGGGGGGGAAAGAGACAGACAGAAATATATCTACATGTCTTTATTTCTGTCTTTCAGCAGTACAGAGAAACATGTCTGTACACTCTGATTCCCAGATGCAGAGAGAGAATAAACTCCACCCATGTACTTCCAGTACAGGGTCATGTGTCACTCTGAGCTAACATCCGGCGCTCAGAGCAGTGAATAGACTGTTCCTGGTTCCCACGGTACAATCCAATAACATCCACATCCTGTTTACCATTCCAGCCACCTGGTGCTTGCTTCTGCATTGCTCCTTTTTCGTAACATCCTCCCCCAAAAGAATCAATGCGTGTTGCAGCAAGCAAAGCATGATCCAGAGAAGAAAACAAACAGTTGTTATACACATAACACTCCCCTGTTGTTTCAGTTCCACTCTTGGAACTCCCCGCCACTGGTTTCCCCAGTGTACCTCTCTGGTTGTCTGGTTTCCAAGGAATGAGTGCATCTGCATTACCTTGGCCAGCAACTCTCTGTTGTGTCTTTGTCTCTGACTTAGACACAGCTCCAACCTGTCCTCGGTTGTTTACAACAGCAACACATGCAACAGCTAAGTTAGCAAACTCTTTTGAGTACCTCTTGGGTGGTTGACCCTTTGTAACTCTCTCAGACCTACGTATGAGGTGCTGATCCTCTCTGCTCACTGGTCCAGTCTCAGGACTCTTTGGAGAACTAGTTCCAATGGTAAACAGTGGTTCATCCTTCAGTTGTGAAGGCCTATCTATTGTGTGAGACTTCCTCTCAATGACTGTGACAACTGAGCTCTCCGAGCTATCAGTGTCATCGCTTTCATTACAGCTGAAATCAGTGAAATCATCATCATCTGAATCGTCCTCAGTGGGAAATGTGTGTACTATCACTCTCTCCTGTTCAGGAGCACTCTCTAGAAATTTTGTGAGAATCACCTGACCAGATTCAGACAAAATTACTCTGTAGAGACCCTTTTCATACCCCACAAAAATGCCTCTGGCATTCTTTACTCCACCTGGAGCTTCTGTTCTCACATGAGACCCAAAAACCTTGAAATGGGCAACAGAAGGTTTTCTGTGGAACAGTTTCTCAAAAGGAGAACTTCCCAACTCTTTTGAAACCTTTCTTATCTTCGTATAACAGAACGACATTAGAGACTCGGCCCAGTACTCATGTGGCAGATGTGAACTAAGCAATTGCGCTTCCATCCCCTTTTGCAATTCTCTGTTCACCCGTACACAGACACCCCTGTTCCACGCTTCCGCTGAAACAGCAATCTTGTGTCTGATCCCCTTCTTCTGCAGGAACCTTTGGAAATCCTGTAAAAGAAAAATCTGCTTCTCATCTGTGAATAGACAATCAATGTTAGCATCATGCATACTCTTAACTTTGTCACAAAACTCCTGAAACCTCTCCAAGGCTTCCTGTGGCTTTCTCAACACATAAACCCAGACATAGTTAGAGAAATGATCCACACACACAAGATAATATCTTGCATTGCCTCTAGATGGTTCTAGAGGACCAATCACATCAGCATACACCCGCTGAAATGCCCTGTTGACCCCGGTCTTCTTCTTGCTCACACCTGCAAGAGAAACTAGGTTAGACACAGATGAATTACATTCCATGTAATCACTTTGTGCAAAAGTCAACAAATATAGTCCATCCTTCTCTCTGGCCGAAAGAAATAACTCTCCATCTTTGTAGATCTCGCAGCTCTCAGCATCGTAGAACAATTTCAGTCCTTTCTTTGCAATCTGCGAAACACTCAGCAGATTGAACTTCAATTCAGGAACCAAGTAAACATTGTTTATTGTCAAGTCCAGACTCTTAAGATAGACAGTCCCCACGCCGGCCGCTTCCAGCTCCTGACCGTTGGCCTGTGTCACAGTGAAGCTTTGCTTCTTAAACGTTGAAAAGAGTTCTCTGTGTGGGGACATATGAACCGTGCATCCAGTGTCAATAACAAACGAGTTCCCAACGTCTGGCGTGGTTCCTGTCGCCATCAAAGCTTTTCCAGGTTTCACCGAAGTCTTGGTGTGACCTTTGCCTGACGCCTCAGGCTTTGCTGAGCGGCCCTTCGCTCCTTTAGGCTGACGTGGCTTCTTACAGTTCCGCTGAAGATGCCCAGCCTGTCCACAATTGTAACACTGGACAACATTCAAAGCTACAGCATCCTTTCCAGTAGCCTCATCGGTGGGGGAATTAGAACTCCGTTCCTCCCTCCCCCTGTCCTTTACTTGCAGTGCAGCATGCCGGCTGTGTTCATCCTGAACCACGGCACTCAGGGGCACTCCCCCCTTCTTGGCATCCATGCTGAATCTCATGGAACTTTGAAGTGTCAGGCATAGCTCTAATGGCTTTAGCCCAAACGTAGCAGAGTTTTCCTGCACAGCGAAGAAGCTAGTTGAGGTGGAAATGACTAGTCAGCTAGACTCAGAATAACTATTTACAGGATTTATTAAAAGGAAAAATGAAACCAGCAGAGTTTCTGCATACAAAACAAAGCAAAATAAATCCTTTCTTTCTCTCTCTCTCTTAACCATACACAGCACTCCCACTCCTACTCCTAACACACCTAACACACACCACACCACACTGTGCTAGCAATCCCTAGATAACAGAGTTGAGTGCTGGTCGTTAACCAATCAGAGTAAGTAGTTTCTAGGTCAAGCTGACCTTGGCTTTCTGCCAAGAGTAAATTGACACTGCCTTGAGTTAATTGTGTGAAGCCAGAATCTGTAAGTTTCCCATGAGAACCAATTAACAGAAACTGAACACCCCCTCACAGATTCTGCTGGACAATTAACATCAAATACACCTATGTAGGAGATTATTTTTCCAGCAAACCTAAACCCTTGCACATTCGCTTGTTCTTTACCTTTGCCAATGGTTTAGTTAACACATCTGCTACATTTTCTTCACTTGATACATAAGTACAGGTGATTACATTTTCTTGTACACAGCAACGCACATTTTGGTATTTTACAGAGATATGTTTGGAACGCGATTTGAAACCCTCTGTTTTACTTAAGGTTATACAAGCTTGATTATCAGTGTAAACTTGTACTGGTTCTCCACAATTTACATTTAAATCTGTTAACAAATGCTTGAAATAAATCACCTCGTTGCACAATTCACTCAACGCGGCGTACTCTGATTCCGTTGATGACACACTTACAACGTCTTGCTTGCGTGACCGCCAGCTGATTAAAGCTCCACCGACCATTATGACCAGTCCTGTGACAGATTTTCTATCCGGCAAATTTCCCCAGTCACTATCACAGTAGCAACTCAACATTTCATCCTCTGAAGAATTTAATTGTAACATATAGCCAATTGTCTGTTTGAGGTATCTCAGAACTTGTTTTACCCCTTTCCAGGCATTTAGTGTGGGTTTTGAGACCAATCTACTTAATATGCCTACTGCATAGCTAATATCAGGTCTGGACCATTGTGCTAGATACAATAAACTTCCAATTACAGAATGATATACATCAGGATGTTCAAATTCAGGACTCTCGTCTGTATGAAGTGTTTTTATGAAACCTGGATCCATAGGCACCACTGCCCCTTTGCAATCCTGCATCCTGTATGTAGTCAGTAGTTGTTTAACTTTGTTCTGCTGACTAATTAGGCAGCTGCCATCTTGGGCCCAGCACACTTCCAACCCTAGATATGTCCTAACCGGGCCTAAGTCTTTCACTTTGAACTTACTGGACAATTGCTTGGCAAACCTTTTAGTTTGTTTATCTGTTTTGCAAGCATACAATACATCATCTACATAAATCAGACAAAACTCTTGATCACTGCCTGTACCACGTACATAAACACAATTGTCAGCTGTACTCTGCTTGAAACCAAATGACACTAAGGCCTCATGGAAACATTTGTTCCAAGATCTTGCAGCCTGTTTAAGACCATATAGAGCTTTATTTAATTTCAACACTCTATTGGAACCTGTCTCATAACCAGGCGGTTCGGCTAGATACAGGTCTTCTGATATTGATGCATGTAAATATGCAGTCTGGATATCAAAATGGTTTAACAGGAGTTTTCTCTTTGCTCCAAGCGTTAAAATCAGCCTTACACTGTCCCCCTTAGCAGTAGGGGAAAAAGTCTCGTCATAATCTTTTCCAGGCCTCTGAGAGTATCCTTGAGCCACTAAACGAGCTTTGTATTTGTACTCTCCTGTCACCAGAGGTTTAAGTTTGTACACCCACCTGCAGCCTACAATCTTTGCCCCCTCAGGCGCTGCTACTGGTGTAAAAACCTTGTGCTCATTCAGAGAGGACATCTCTTCCTCCATTGCCTGCTTCCAGAGCTCTGCCTCCTCTTTTGGTAACTTTAACACCTCCTGAAAACTCTTGGGTTCTGCAATCACACTAAACACATTTGCACTATCTGGAGAAAAACGCACCGGAGGCACTCCTTTGTTTTGTCTTTTAGATCTTCTGGGAGAAAATTTTTCTTCTGACCCACTTTCCTCCTCAGAACTATGACCTCTCTTTTGTTGCTTAACAACTGGTCTTTGGGCAACTCCACTTTCTTGAGAACTCTTATCTGAACTTTCCTCCCCCTCAGACTCTGATTCTCTATGTTTACCTTCAGAGTCATGAAGCTCCTGGGAAGGTTCAAACCAAACCTCAGTATTGGCATGTAGTCTCTCCCAGCCACTATGTTCACAAAAAGTGGCATTCCTGGAGATCACAATGCCATTTGTCCCTTCAGCAAAGCGGAAACCTTTTCCCAGCTCCTGGTAACCCACAAACACTAACTGTTTGGTCTTAGGATCTCCCTTTTTTCTCATTTGTTTTGGAATTAATACCCAGGCTTTTGATCCAAACACATGCAAATGGTCAATTTTGGGTTTTTTCTGAAACAATTTAAAGTACGGGGTTGTACCTATTGTTTGATGAAAGAGCCTATTTTGGAGATAACACGCGGTGAGCATGCTCTCCCCCCAATAAGACATGGGCAAATCAGCATCATCAAGCATGGCAAACATCATGTCTTGTAAAGATCTGTTTTTTCGCTCTGCAACACCATTCTCCTCTGGGGAAAAAGCGTTCGTTTTTCTATGCCCAATGCCACGTTTTTGTAACCAATCTCTAAAAGCATTTGACACAAATTCGCCACCTCTGTCCGTCTGAATCCTTTTGAGTTTAATGGACAGAAATCTTTCCACAGATGCCACCCAGCCTTTAAACTTAGTGAACACGTCACCCTTATTCTTCATGGGAAAAACCCAAGAATAACGCGTGGCGTCATCCACAATTGTTAATGAAAAACGCGATCCACCCCTGCTTACAGCAAATGGACCAATTACGTCCATGTGAACCAGCTGTAGCGGTGACTCACTAATTCTGTCACTTCTGGGGTAAGAGACTCTGTGGGTTTTAACCTTTTTACAAACATTACAATCAAGGTACTTGTTACAACTCTTTAAATTACCCCCATCAGCCAATTCAGACATTTTTAGTACACTTTTCCAGTCAGCATGCCCCATTTTCCTATGCAATAAGTGCACACAGTTGTCATGTATAGCTTTGTTATTCACTGCAGGCTGAGATTTACTGACTACTGCTGCAACTTGAGATCCTGCTTTAAGCCAAAACAAGCCTCCCTCTGACTTAGCAGTGCCTAAAATCTCACCAGCCTTCTTAATAATGCAACTGTCTCCTTCAAAATACACTTTAAACCCAGCTTTTAGCAAACAATCTACAGACATCAGATTGCTCCTTAATGACGGCACACAAAGTACATTTTGCAGGCATTCACGAAGACAAGGAACAAAAACTGCACCCCCCGAAATCACTTCGGAAGTACTTCCGTCTGCTAGAGCCACCTGGCTGCGCTGTGCTGAGTTCTTGGAAACAAACAATTCATCTGAATTTACGATGTGTCGAGACGCTCCCGAATCGACCACCCAGACCACTTGCTTCTCATCAGCAATCTTGACCTCGGCGGTCACCAGTTGAGCCGACTGTTTTTGTTTGAAGAACTTCTTTTTCCGCTGCTGCTGCTGCTGCTGCTGATCTCGTCTCTGCTCCTGCACCGGCAGCTGAGACTTGACCAACTCAGGACATTGTCGTTTTAGATGCGCTGAAGACCCACATCGAAAACAACGCCTAACAGCAAACGCAGACTCCTCACCGGCACGCTGCTCTTGCTTCACCCCTGGCACGGCATGAGAACTCCTTCCAAACCGCCCGCCTGTAGAAGCCTCTGCAGCAAACGACCTTTCTTGCCTCTTCTGCCATTCTTCAATCAAACGCCCAGTAACGTAACTGATTGATAAATCACGCTCCTGTATGCCTTCTAGAGACAAAACTAAATTATCCCAGCTTTCCGGGAGAGAACTCAAAATAATAGCCACCTTCTCCTGCTGGTCTAACGCACAGTCTCTTTCCTGTAGCGCAGCAAACTTTAACTGTAAACTGTGTAGGTGTTCCTGCATTGTAACCCCAGGCTGTAACATTGCCTTGTACAATGCCTTGCGAATGAACAGCTTGGAAACCGCTGTCTCACGCACATGGAGTTCTTTAAGTGCTTGCCACACACCTCTAGCTGTCTTGATTCCCCTCACATACGGCAACTGGGAATCTTCCAGCCCCAAGACAATTGTGGCCCTTGCTCTTTGGTCTTTATCGAGGTCTTCATCATCAGGCTTTGCAGGAAACTTACTCACCACTTGCCAGAGACGATCCCTCTGCAGCACTGCCTGCATGCGTTCCGACCACAGCAAGTAATTGGAGTCATTCAGACGCTCAAAAGCCATCTGAACTGGTTGTGAGGCCATCTTGAGAGCGATGTCCCTGGAACCCGGAACCAGCTACTCACGACCACCGAGAGAGAAAACAGGAACCACAGCACCCAGCACTCACACGCTGCAGCTGTTGTCCTTGTGTCCACTGCGTCACCAGCTCACCACAGTCAGGAACCAGCCAGTGTCCATCTGCTGCACCAACAGGAACAACAACTTCTGGAACTACTGGAACCAACACCGTTGATGCTGATACCACCACAACTCAGGCTGGCAGCGCAATGCCCATAACCTCATGGAACTTTGAAGTGTCAGGCATAGCTCTAATGGCTTTAGCCCAAACGTAGCAGAGTTTTCCTGCACAGCGAAGAAGCTAGTTGAGGTGGAAATGACTAGTCAGCTAGACTCAGAATAACTATTTACAGGATTTATTAAAAGGAAAAATGAAACCAGCAGAGTTTCTGCATACAAAACAAAGCAAAATAAATCCTTTCTTTCTCTCTCTCTCTTAACCATACACAGCACTCCCACTCCTACTCCTAACACACCTAACACACACCACACCACACTGTGCTAGCAATCCCTAGATAACAGAGTTGAGTGCTGGTCGTTAACCAATCAGAGTAAGTAGTTTCTAGGTCAAGCTGACCTTGGCTTTCTGCCAAGAGTAAATTGACACTGCCTTGAGTTAATTGTGTGAAGCCAGAATCTGTAAGTTTCCCATGAGAACCAATTAACAGAAACTGAACAGAATCCAAGGGTCAGCTTTACAGTCAATCTCAAGCCAGCTTTCACTTTTCAAGCCAGTAAACTCCAAAAGTCTTTGTTTACTGCTTCACTGGCAGGCAAACCTTTGGGCTGTTTTTTTCAAAACCCTTGCACAGCTGCGCAGATACACTTTCGATTTCCCAGGCTCTTTTTAGGCCACTCAGTAACCGGCAGACGTTGCCTAGCAACCTGCTCAGGACGGAACTCCTTATCTCACCACAGGAATTCCTGGTATGCAAGCTTGCTCTTTCAGAGCTGTTTTTCAAACGCAGCTATTGTGAACCAGAAAATAAGCCTTTCTGCGTTCATTCTCTCTAGCCCGAAATGCAGCATACCTTTGAGGCTCCGTTGCCTTGGAATACACTCCTCCCGGTGTCCAGCTGTCTGTTCAGCTTTCTGGCTGCAGGCAGACGCTTTTCTTTATCTCCTTAGGTGCAGAGGATGGCAACGATTCATCGACCTCTCACCTCTCATGCAGATTCTCATAGATCAGATAACCATCGGTCTGCTACCATATGTCGTGATTCAAGCGAGCAGAGCCTCCAGCTTAGCTCTTAGTCCAGAGGAATTTGGCCACCCTCCAGGTGCCCGGCTTGAATCCTTATGACCTCCTGTCTGCGTCTCCCGGCAAGATCAAGGGAGGTCTCCAATCGGCGATTCTCCTCAACGTGAAGAAGAACACACCATTTCTCCTCCCCCTCCTCCACTCCCAGGGGGGGGGAAAGAGACAGACAGAAATATATCTACATGTCTTTATTTCTGTCTTTCAGCAGTACAGAGAAACATGTCTGTACACTCTGATTCCCAGATGCAGAGAGAGAATAAACTCCACCCATGTACTTCCAGTACAGGGTCATGTGTCACTCTGAGCTAACATCCGGCGCTCAGAGCAGTGAATAGACTGTTCCTGGTTCCCACGGTACAATCCAATAACATCCACATCCTGTTTACCATTCCAGCCACCTGGTGCTTGCTTCTGCATTGCTCCTTTTTCGTAACAGTATATACAGTGGTACCTCGGGTTACAGATGCTTCAGGTTACATACGCTTCAGGTTACAGACTCTGCTAACCCAGAAATAGTGCTTCAGGTTAAGAACATTGCTTCAGGATGAGAACAGAAATCGTGCTCCGGCGGCGTGGTGGCAGCAGGAGGCCCCATTAGCTAAAGTGGTGCTTCAGGTTAAGAACAGTTTCAGGTTAAGAACGGACCTCCGGAACGAATTAAGTACTTAACACGAGATACCACTGTATGTTTAAATAAACCATATAGCATAACAACAACACAGACCCCCCCCCCAAAAAAACCTTTTTCAGGTGAGCTGGCCAGAACATGCACACAGCATCCCAAATATGGTGACACCATAGATTTGTATAATGGCATTATGATATTGGTGTCTTCCTGCTCTGAGCCATCGCTGTGCTCGCGGTGGGAAGCCAAACCTTTAGTTATGCGTAGTTTGGGGTGATGCCGTGTGAGAGAGACCCTTTTTGCCATGCGGCCGCACAGTCCTGAACTTCAGGGAGCAGAATGGCAGATGGAAGACCCATGATCGGCTCATAATCGTCAAGAACATGAGCCAGGGAAGACCATTTGGGACATGTTGTGGGCAGGATGAGATGTTGATCCTGGTTGGCATTTCAGTCAGAAGAGAGCTACAAAACAAAACAGACCCTCGGAATATGGAAATTTACCAGGCTGCCCCTCCAACCTTTAAGCACAAATGTGCATTTAAGTGACTATACATCCAGACCCCCTGGAGAGAAGCCTTTATAAGCGCTGAAATGGGAGAAGGCATTCTGTGTTTATGAGAAAACGAGAACGCAGGCTGGCTGATTTTTTTATTTTATTTTTTAATACGGCACAAATAAACTATCCAGTCTTTGGCTGTCAATGGGTGATTTCCAACACGCTGCCTCTTGTCTTCTGGGGCCCATTTTAATTCCACCATATGAAATAGCAGTTGGCTCAGTGTTCCCTCCAGCAGGAAATAAAGCTAGGTGAATGGATAAGAATGACTCTGTGGATTTCAGCATGGGGGCCAATATGCATGATGGTTCCATTACCTAAAATGTGAGCTGTCTGGAAGATGAGGATTTCACATTCATCTTTCCTGAAGGAAGGAAGGGTGATAAAATTGCTAATTTGTCAACTTGGAAAGAAGGACTTTTTTAAAATATGCTTTTCTCCCACACTTCAGTAAAATTGGCTGTATCAGGCCAGTGGCCCATCTAGCCCAGCATCCTGTTCTTAGCCAGCAAGCAACAGCATTTCCCCCAATTATGTTTCTCAGGAACATACAACCAGCAGTTTACACCCTCTGTTAACAGAAACAGTACATAGCCATCATGAGTAGTAGCTATTGATACTCCCATTCTCCCTGAATTTGTCTAATCCCCTTCTAAACCTATCCAAAGAGGCTTTAATGGATGGTACCCAGCTCTTCCTCACTGTCTTACCTGAGTGGTACATGCCCTGGTTATCTCCCGCTTGGACTACTGCAATGCGCTCTATGTGGGGCTCCCTTTGAAGATGACTCAGAAACTACAACTAATCCAGAATGCGGCTGCTAGACTGGTGATTGGGAGTGGCCGCCAGGACCATATAACACCAGTCCTAAAGGATCTACATTGGCTCCCAGTACATTTCCAAGCACAAATCAAAGTGTTGGCACTGGCCTTTAAAGCCCTAAATGGCCTTGGCCTGTATACTTGAAGGAGCATCTCTGGCCCCCATCATTCAGCACGGACACTGAGGTCCAACTCCGCGGGTCTTCTGGTGGTTCCCTCATTGCAAGAAGTGAAGTTACAGGAAACCAGGCAGAGGGCCTTCTCAGTAGTGGCACCTGTCCTGTGGAATGCCCTCCTTTCAGATTTCAAGGAAATAAGGAACTATACAACCATCAGAAGACATTTGAAGGCAGCCCTGTATGGGGAAGTTTTTAATGTTTAATGTTTTATTATGTTTTTGTATATGCTGGAAGACACCCAGAGTGGCTGCGGCAACCCAGTCAGATGGGTGGAATATAAATAATAAAATTGTTGTTGTTGTTCATAGAAACCCCATTTCTTTTGCACCACTTTTATATTCCTGAATTGCACAAAAGAACTAATTGCTAACAACAACATTTCACACTTCAACACCTTTTCTCTAAAGGGACTTTGGTGGAATGCCCATTTTGCTGATGGGCAAACCAAGGCCATGTTGAATTAGTAAACTGGAAAATTAGCAGTGACCCATACGCTTCTAGCAAAGGCAAATGGAGAGGAATCAGAGCTCATTATTGCTTCTTCATGCAAGGAAAAGTTACCGATGCTGAAAAATCTCTCTTCCAGTTTTCTGGGCGAATGTGTGAATTACATTATTGAATGTGATATAATTTTGAGTTTAGGTTCCAGTTCAGTGCACGAAGAAAGTACAAAAGGGTGCACTATAGTGCCGATACGCCTGCTTGATTTTCTAGATTTAATACACAGCAAACTGGAAGTAAATGTGAATCATTATCTTTTGACAGAGAATGATGGTTTTGCTTTGCAATATCAATTGAATGCTCGTGGGCAAAGATTCTGCCCTAGTAGCTGTTGAAAATTCTTGATTAGTTGTTCGGTGGTGACGGTTTCCCAACTTCGCTGAAGATCTTTGCCTCTTTCCTAATCTCCCTTGTCATATATATTTTCCAATTTGAGAATGCCATTAAAAAGCCTGGCTCTTTAAGAGGCAGAAACTGTTGCCTTTCCCTCTATAAGTGAACGGGGAATGGAGATGAAGTAATTTTACTGAAGGTTTATGAAACAGACCGATATTTTAACGATGATGACAATGACCTGAAAGAATCTACTGCAGAGATTTAATGACTGGCTCTCGGAATACCAGAGGCAGCCCATTGCCATGATATTGCTTTGGTGGTTGAAATTGGCTGATACAGATAACTGTCATTATGTATTAATCTCATCTGGGAAGAAAACTATGCACTGTTCTGCAAATATTGAGGAAAATTCTGCAGGCAGTCTTTGGGGGTTTTTTTGTGGGGTTTTTTTGCTGCTAAAGAGGGGATAAGGTCCGTATAGTTAAAGCTATGGTTTCCCCAGTAGTGAAGTATGGAAGTGAAAGCTGGGCCATAAAGAAGGCTGATTGCTAAAGAATTGATGCTTTTGAATTATGGTGCTGGAGGAGAGTCTTGAAAGTCCCATGGACTGCAAGAAGATCAAACCTATCCATTCTTAAGGAAATCAGCCCTGAGTGCTCATTGGAAGGACGGATCCTGAAGCTGAGGCTCCAGTACTTTGGCCACCTCATGAGAAGAGAAGACTCCCTGGAAAAGACCCTGGTGTTGGGAAAGATTGAGGGCACAAGGAGAAGGGGACGACAGAGACAAGATGGTTGGACAGTGTTCTCGAAGTATGAACATGAGTTTGACCAAACTGCGGGAGGCAGTGGAAGACAGGAGTGAGTGGCGTGCTCTGGTCCATGGGGTCACGAAGAGTCGGACACGACTAAACGACTAAACAACAACAAAGAGGGGATGGAAATAGTTGACCACAGCAGAACAGATAATAGGGAAGAGTCTTCCCACCTTAGCAATTGTCACTGAGAGCTACTCAGGTGGACCTTATAGATCAGGTATAACCAAAGAGGGGCAAAAACAAAGTTGTTGGACTACAACTATCTCTGACCATTGGCCATGCTGGCTGGGGCTGATGGGATCTGGAGTCCAAAACTATTGTAGGGCACCACGTTTGCTACCCCTGTTCTGGAATCTGTGGCAATTGTATGAAAATCAATATGCTTACATGGGTGACTAATACAGTCATACCTCGAGTTGAATGTGCTTGGGGTTGAGCGCGTTCGAGTTGTGCTCTGCGGCAACCCGGAAGTAACGGAGCACGTTACTTCCGGGTTTCGCTGCTCGCGCATGCACAGACGCTCAAAATGACGTCACGCGCATGTGCGGAAGCGGTGAAATGCGACCCACGCACACGCAGATGCGCCGTCGCGTCTTGCGTTCTGTTCGGGATGCGAACGGGGCTCTGGAACGGATCCCGTTCGCATCCCAAAGTACCACTATAATCAGTTTTATACAGAGAAGGAAGGGAGGGAGAGGTGGTGATGAGCTGCTGTGGTGTAGTGACTGGGTCTCAAGTCTAGGACCTGGGAGACTGGGGTTCAAATCCCCACTTAGCCATGAAGCTCACTGGATGACCTTAGGCCAGCCATTTTCTGCCTAACCTATCTCACAGGGTGGTTGTGAGGATAAAAACCGGAAGGGGGAGAACTGTGTATGCCACTGTCAAACTCGTTGTAGGGAAGCTGGGATATAAATGCAATTGTAAGATGACATATCGTATCTCCCACCTGTGTAAATGGCTATATACTGGACAAATTGAAACTCCCATTATCAAAGTAGTTAGAATGGGGAGAAAGCATATTTCCTAGTGGAACTCTATTGTCTTCTTTTTGTGCAGCGGCGAGGACGTTGATTTTGAAACGTTGGCACACAGATCGAGTTATTGGGGGCAGCAGAGAGTTGGTGCCATTTAGTGTTTGATGCACAGAGCATCCAGCTTGGAGGTGGGAGATCCAGGTTCATATCCTTGCTCATATGTAAAGCTATCTCTGAGCCTTAAATTACAATCCTCCTGCCCCAAGTCCTATGGTCATTCTCTAAAGCCCTTCTCCAAATCTAACCCCTCAACCCCAACCCCACGTGAATCACGTGATATCCAGAAATCGGCCTCTCTGCCCAAGGAGGCTTGACAGGTGCCATCTTGGTTTTGTTTTCAGCAACATTGCCATTTTAATTACACATTTTTAATTCATCAGCTGTGCTGTGGCATCTTAATGCTTGCTTTCTTGGTAATAAATCCTAGTGTGTTCACACAAGAAAAGGGTATGTAAGAATGCAGCTTTAGTGAGCACTCTGCTGACTGCTGTTTTATTATGTTGCATTACTATTGCTGTTTGGTTTTATTGTGTTTTTAATACTTTAATTCTGATTGCTCAGAGACCCTTCCTGGCTGAACTGTTGAAGAGCAGCAGCATGAGAAGTTTTCAAAATACCAGAAATCTACCTCACAGGATTGTTGTGGAAGTAAAATGGCAAGGAGTTGGGGGCGGGGAGGGGAAGTGGGAACACAACCCTGAACTCCTTGAAGGAAAAGCAAGATAAATATGTGTAATAGGGAACAGCAGACGGGGCCTTTTTGGTGGCTGCACCTCAACTTTAAAGAGGCCTCCCTTGGGAAGGCAACCAGGCAACTGCTCTGCACTTTTCCTGCTGTTTCGGTGCAGGTTGTGATTCTGCTGTCTGCTCTCAAATGGTAGCATTTTAATGCTTTCTGGTGTTGTTGTTTTTTGTTTTACTTGGTTTCATCAAAATTCCACTGGCCCCGGGTCCTGTTGAAGAATGGTATAAATCACATATATAAATAAAACCTACTAAGATGAGCATATTTAAAACAACAAACATATCTAATGTAACACATTTGGGGGGATACACTAAATCCACCAGGACTTGGTGAGAATGGAGTGTTTCTAGATCAGTGTTTTTTCTGTTGTTGTTTTTTTGTATATATATTTTTAAAAATTTTCTGTTTTACAATTTAAAATACTCATTTTACACCCTTAAGATATCAATGACTTCCCTTCTTCTTTTTCCATGGTTCATTTTACTTATAATAAATCCTGGCATATTTTACAAAAAAAATACCATTCAGTATTCCATTATTGCATCCAGCAAAACATATCTGTTAACGTTTCCTTTTTTTAAGGGAAATTCCCTTATTCCGAATAGGATTCCTCGCAAGAAAAGGGAAAAGTTGACAGCTATGCAGCAAAACTTATTTACACTGTTGACCTTATCTTAATGCTGCCAGCGTTTTCAGCTGTACATAATTATTTCCCATATATTCAATAAACGTTTTCCAGTCTTTCTATGTCAGTGTTTCCTATTACAGGGACTACACGGAAGTTTAAAACCTCCTTGCTTGGCTATAAACTTCTATAAGTGAAATGCCGTCCGACGTTGTGCTTTTACTAGCAGTCTCAGCTGCAAGAGCGTGAGCCTTAGGAGGAGAACGTGAGAATCCCTTTCGAGCAACCCGTGTTTAGACATCACAGCGCTGAGGTACAAACAGGCGGGAGAGACTTGTCTCCGCCCACAGGCGCGCAGCTCTTCCATCGACTCTTCTGAGGAGCCAATGATTTCTCCTTTCCCCTTGGGCTCTTTTGCATAGCCACGCCCCTCCGCTCTCGGGGCTGCGCGCTGGGCCGCCATCTTGGACTCCTCGGCGGGGGCAGCGCGGTTACCATGGAGACCGCCGGGACGCGGCGCGGCCTGTGAAGGAACCCAAAGCCCGACTCAAGTCCGTCCCTGGTATTTGCTCCTAATTTCAAGACTTTCATCACTTTTCCTAACCGAAAATAGTAATTCCCGAGTCCTCCCCAGGTATTCTGGGGAAATAGGGACTTGACTTCGGTCCATCTAGCTCAGTATGGTCCGCACTGACTGGCAGCGGCTCTCCAGGATTTCAAGGCAGCTCTAAGGGGAGATGTCGGAGCCTGTCCTCAGATCTGTGTACAGGATTTTTGACTGGGGGGGGGGGCAAAAGGTTGTTGAGCTTTTTTTGTGCGTGGGTAGGGGGAGATCGCACCAAAAGTTGAATTGTTGAATTTATTGGGAGATCCCAGATCACGAACATTTTCTTTTAAATGTAAAGAAAAATAAAAATAAACCCAGTGGTCAGTCATCTGTTTGAGGGGCAGGCTTTTGTTGGGGGGGGCAGAACCTCAGTTTCAAGATTTATACGCAATTTATACACTGTGTGTGTGTGTAGTCATTGCTTTTTTTCTGGGGGGGGCGCAGGGGTACGCATACCCCCTAAACATTTTGTGAATCTTTGTACTTTTGTCCATTTACTGTATTTATTTTCCCCTATTTAAACTATAAAATGGTGATTTTCTTGAGTCAAAATGAGAGTACCCCTAAACATTTTTAAAGGAAAAAAGCACTGTGTATTGTAATTTATACACTATGGAGTGTGTAGCCAGAATCCAACTGGTGCAGCTTAAGCTCCCACCACCCTAGTGGAAGTATGGATATATATATATATAACTTCCCCTGTTGCTCTTCTGCTTGCCATGCAATCTGTAAAAGCAACAGATGCCAACAACAGAGAGAGGGGGGTCCCACCTGTTCTGCCCCCACAAGGATCAGTTTATTTAGTGATAGCAAATCTGTGTATTAGTATTAGGTAGAAGGAATAACCATGCTAACCCCTTTAAGAAAAAATAGTGCCCCCCCTTTTAGATTTCTCCCACCCCCCAGTTTTTCTGCAGCAATGGGAAAGGCAAGACCCTAGAAAGTGACTTCTTCTTTCTCATCCTTGGCACTGCCCTGTAAATAGCATCTCGTCCTTCCCTCGTCCTTGAAACTACACCCATCTTGGATGCTCTCAGCATCTTCTTTGTCTTCTTCCCTCCAGCTATTCTCACAGTTCCAGCTTTGCCCTGGATTGGCTTTGGAACACCAGAAATTAGACTTCCCCATCCACCCTTTTTTGCAATGCTAAAAGTGTTTCTTCTACAAGGGCCTTTAGTAGAAGGTTTTACACAATTGGGACATATATAGTTTTGTTAGATAGTAATACTGAGGATTAGTGAGCTCTAGCCCTGCCTCATAAGTGTGCCAAGTAAAAGCCATGGTAGTAAATCTGCTTTGCATGTCTGCAGCATGGGCAGAACTCAAAATTAGCATAACGTAAATTACTGTTAGCCATTTCTAATGAACCCATGAAACAACCACAAGGTGGCAAGCTTTATACATTATGAAATAGTTTGAGATGTTTTATAATTTTTCCTCTTCTTCTTTTCATACAGATTGTTTCAGTATTTGGGGTCAAGATGTCTAAAGAGCAGGAAGAACAGGATTTGCAGAAATTCCTTAGAGATGTGGATGAAGTTAGTAAGTCAACCATAAATTTGTTTGAACAGTACCTTGCATGAGCTGAGCATATCCCAGCCAGTCAGCAGCACCTGATTTTTCACTACAGCATCCTTTGGTGCAATTATAGGGAGGTTCTCCTTCTTTCCTAGAGAAGTACCCCGCTCAGCTAAAGCAGGAGAAATTGAAATTACTGCTGAGCCAATTTTTCTTGAGTTCCACAGTAAACATACTTACACTGCCTTTTTAAACAACCCCCAAGTGTTTGAGAGTGGTTTGACCCTCTTAACTTTGCCTTTCAGCTTCCTTTTTACCAATCCCCTCATTTTGGGGAAGTTGCCTCTTTTGAAATCAAATGTGATTGTGTTTGATTTTCTTGACAATTGGCCCTGTGCATGTGGTTGCTTTACCTTTCTTTCTGTGAAACAATAATAAATGGCCCATTAGTGTTCTACACCTGAGGCAGCTGATGGCAAGAAGAAATGACTTTCACTACACAGGGATTTCAACCTGGATTTTATAAGAGGAATACAGGAAGCTGCCTTGTATCAGGTCTGACTGCCCATCTAAGTCCAACATTCTCTACTCTGACTCTCCAATGCCTCAGAAAGAAAGAATTCCCATTAACTAACTGATTATTTAGATCGGAGTTGCCAGAGATTGAGCCTGGGTCATTGTGCAGGCAATACGTGTTCTCTAGCATTCTGCTGTGATCCTTTCTTAAACTCAGTATTTTATCCTCTTTGCTGTACTGACTGATTTGCTGAATTACACCTACAATGAAATGAAGCGTTTATACCACACCTTTCATCTGTGGTACAGCACACAGAGTTCTCAGTGGGTCTCTATGCTGGGACTGACCAGCCCCAGAATTGCTTAACTTTGATGAGGTTGCTGCTACATGTGCTTTCAGATCATGCCCTGAGTAATGAATCCAGTACCACCTTTTAGAATAACATCTGTCAGGAAATGAAAATTCTGTGTCACTTAACGGGCTAACATTGTTGGTCCCTTTGAAATTAGTCACCTGTGATGAAGCTGCAGCTCCTCTTGACCACTGGACAGCACCAGAACCATCAGCTTACATGGATTTTAAAATCAAGAGTTGTAAAACACTTTATTTAGACAACACTTTTCCAGCCATTATCTGACCATTCAGGTAGTATGTTGCCACTTACCCTGAACACCTTCCTAAAAGAATTAAGAAGCATAGGAAAGACATCTTGAAAGCACCAAGATAGTGAAAGAAGCGGATGATTTATTAGAACAACTCTTTCTAGTAATAGTGTTCAGAGATGCAAAGATTTGATCACCAGACTACACAGCATTACAGCTATATCTGACAAGTTCTGCTGTCGGTAATCCTTTGATTTACTTGTTCTCTGTGTTGCAAAAATTGCCTTAAAAATTTATGCTAGCAACTGCTCTCATGACAATCAATAATTTAAAAGCCTCCTAGTTTGGCTTTTTTTTTTTAATGCTTATGAGACTATGAGCTTGACAGGTCATTCCATACAATAATTTTGGTAACTCTTTGTAAACATTATTTTATTTACACAGTTTCAAAATCTTTTTGAGTTAGATAATATGAACCCTGAGATTTGGAAAAAGAGCACAGAGCTTTATAGAAATATGCATAGCAAATAGTATTTGGTGACAAGCAATGCGGTACGACAATAAATAACCCACCTTCCCGCACAGACCTTCCCGCATGGAAGGGGAAGGATGACTAATGCAAAACACTCCTACCCTCATTTGAAAAACTGTGTATCAGTATTATAAAAATGAGATTCTTTGAATGTTATTTATATCCTGTCTCAGATGCTGAAATGCTGTTCACTTTGGCTAGCCTTTGGTTTATTGTACCTAGCACACTATCACATAAAATCTCTAGCTCTGTGATATTAAAACTGCCCTATTCTGCTTCTTTTTTTCTTCCTCTTCTCCTTGTCTTGTCCTAAGGGAACTACTACTTAATACAGGTTTTATATTTCCAAAAGAAGTGTTTTTCTCCCCAGATTTTCCCCATGGTGGCATCAGTATAGAAAAATCTGAAGCTTTATCAGAATGACATATCTGTAATCTAATTAATTTTCTGCTCCAGCTTCTTCCCACACACTTTTAAACAAAATGAGGGAGAAGATAAAGGTACAAATACAGTGATTATGCCACCATTTTGTTATGAAAAGATTACTGAAAGCTGTTCAAGGATATAATATGGAAATAAAAAAACCTATATTCATCATTTATGTAGAACACTAGTATATAGTGATTCTCACATAACTCTCCACTCCAAACATCAGACTGAAATATATTTACAATTTCATAAACTACTTCACATGGATGGTTCACTGGGTGACTTTGTTAAGATTCAAATACGTATTATTTTAAGAAATCCCCTTGTAAAAGCAGAAAGGAATTGTCAGTCATTGTGATGTATTTATTGTTCTAATATTGTCTGTCCAGTATCTAATCAGCTTCAAATTTTGTCTGAATGTTTCTTTGCTGTTTCATGCAGCATAAGCTAAATTGTTCAAAATTGCCAGTCCCATAACTTGCTGTACAATTCTCTATAAGTCCTAGGTATTTGGTTTATTTCCCAGTGTTTTGGAGAAACAATTCTAGTTGTCACAATCATATAAAAGAGGAGAGTTGCCTTATCCTTTGTCATCTGTCCTTTACTGTATGACTGCATCCTGTGCACTCCCATGGCTGATTTGTAAAGCTGTGTACACACCATGTTAGCCCCAGTCCACATCTATCTTGTACTTTTTTGAGACACTATGCATTTTCATTCTTTTCTCCCCAAATCAACTTCAGTGTTTCAGTTTGAAACATAAGCCACGTGAAGACATCCTTACCCCCTCTCTGCCCACTGTGGACAGACAGCAGATGACATGGAATCACATGTACACATTGTACTGATGTGTAAATGTGATTTACACAGCAGGGAATAAATAGCCTTGCTGCATTTTAAGCCAGTAATGTTTGCACAGCCTGTGCTGGAAAGAAAACTTTAGGGAAGCCTTTTCCAACCAGGTGTCCTTCAGATGTTTTGAATGACAACTCCCATCAGCCCCAGCATCATAAGGTAATGCTGGGCGAGGGCTGATGGGAACTGTAGTCTAAAACATCTGAAAGGCAGCAGGCTGAGGAAGACTGCCTTAGTATCAGCATAGAGTTTAGAATTTATTGCTTCTTGAATTTCTTTCCTGAATTTCTTTGTTTGTGGTCCTCTGCAGCCGTAGTGCGGCATCTTTTAATTTCCTCTGCTATCTGCTTTACTTGCAAGGTACAGACAGGGGTTGTACAGGTCATCTGAGAAGACGGGAAGATGATGGATGTTCTTTGTTTTGGTTTTGCTTTCTGCAGTATCCCCAACTCATCTCGCCTCTACCACCTCGTGAATTAGAACTGGCTTTCCTATTCATGACATGGAGAAATCTCAATTATTGCTTGGGTCATCCATTTTCATATAAACACGAGTGCAACAAAGCCAGAACTTCAAGGAGAGCAGGCGTCCAGAACAGCCAATCTGTTCTGCAGAGATAAAATGCTGACTTCAGAATTAAATCATGGCCTAGTTGCACTGCTTTGCAAAAACATTTCTTTTTTTATATCTTTCTCAATGTTTTGAAAGTGGTGTACATCATGCCAGCTTCTGAGAAAGCCCCCAAATTAAATCTGAGCTGAGCAATTTGTTCAGCATTGAGTCTACATCAAAATGTTACTTTGCCAGAGGGCAGCACCTGGTTTGCATATTTACAGTGTTTATTTATTTTTTAAAAAAAACATTGTTTGCATATTTGAGTTGTAGGAAGTTAACATAAAATATTCCTTTCTTGAGCATGTTGACTACCACTCTATGCAAGTGATGGGTGAGTATCACTTGAATTCTAAGTTCTTGAAAGTTAAAAATAAATGACAGAGAAATAAGTATTTATAAGGGTCTTTTTAAAACAAACAAACCAAAAACAATATTACAGTTTTCCTTTTGCCATTCCAATTTAAAACACATCTGTGCAACCACAAGGGATAGAAGATTTGTTTTCCTACAAATATCAGATTTGTAGGATTCTAGCTAGAACATCACATTTACAACAAAAATCATATTATATGATTAACAAATCAGCGTGGAATTTATAATCTATAAAATGATATTAACAACACTAACAAAATAGCAACTAAAAGCTAAGTACTGTTAAGTTCATCCACACGTTCTCCATGTCCTCAAAGACTATGGTCTTTGTTTATTAAAATACACATAAGATACACATAATGCCCACTGTTAAGCCAGCTCAGCCAGATACTGGCTGGGGTCCTTGGGTAGTGGGCCGTGGTGGAGATGATGGGGTTCTTGGGCCTACCACTAATGGTAAGGTGGATGCTAACTCTGGGTAGCCTGCCCCGTGGCCCCTTTGATGAGGAAGTTTTAAGCTTAGTTATTATTAATCTCAGGGTTGTGGGCTTGAGCACCATTTGAGCACAAGATTCCTACATTGCAGAGGGTTGGACACGATGACCCACGTGGTCCCTTCCAGCTCTATGGCTCTATGATTCTATATGTTGCTCTTGATAATCAGGAGGTCCCTTCCGCCTTGAGGAATTCAGAGACAAGCCTGTCCCTCTAGAGTACTGAGTTGTGGCTGCCCTTGGTGTGGAAGCCGACCAAGAGGTCCAGCAGTGCCTGCATGCTCATGATGCTCTTGCTGTGTGGTGGCCCATCCACCAGCAGGTGCTCCAGCTTCTGCCACACCTTGATGGCAGCAGAGGAGGCTGCTGCTGAGGGCAGGCAAATTTCTATTTGGCTTAGCTTTTCTCTGGTTGGTGTGGTTTGTTATGCTCTTATACTTTGTATTACCCTGTGGCTTTTATTGATTTGTTTGTTGTCCTTCTTATTTGTCCTTTACTTGCTTGTTGCCCTGGAAGCTGTGTGCAGAAGCAGTGGGATCTAAATTTCTGAAGCCTATTACTCAGGGCAGGAGTGAACTCCTTATTTGTCTGACAACTTTTCTATTCCACGCTTAATTGTTTCGTTTTTCTTCCCGTTTCCAGCCAACCTGATTCAAGGCCTGAATTCCACAGACCCTTCTATCCAGGAGAAAGCCATTGCAGACACAGAGAAAAGATTAAACTCCACTGCTGTCAAATGTGAGGATAAGCAGAAGCCCACAGTGGACAGAACATGCATCAATACACGAGCCCCGGTAAAGCTACGCTAATCCCCGTACCCTGATGGTACACGGGACTTTGAACAATTACATATTGTACTTTTAAGCTATTATATAGCAAACCAGGGGAGACTTCTGTTTACAGGATGCCACTTTTGCCTTTTGTCGAGTTTCTTTTCTTGGAAGAACTATTTAAGGTTTCTCTGTATGCTGCTAATTGCTGTATCATTTCCCAACGTTGCTTAAATGCACATAATATTAAAACAAAATGCCACTGTTATTTGAGAACAGTGTGTGTCAATATTAGGAGAAATAATATCCCTTTTATAGCCCTTTCCTGCTGTTTCCTTGCTTTGATTGTTTGTCTCTGAATATTGTGTTTGCCCATTCTCATTGACAGTTCAGACTGTACTTGGGTGTAGCTGACTGAGGCCTGCATCCACGTTGGCAACACAGTTAGATGTTAGTAGATTGGCCTATGCCACTTCTGACTGCAATTGAGGGCTGCCATTTTTTACCTTAAAAAAACCCTGCAAGTTGAAAATAGCATTCTAGCCCAGCCTTCTTCTTCTTGTGCTAATTTTCTAAGGGTTTTTTTTTTAATGGCATTCCCTAATTTGTAGCCTGCAGTGCAACAGACCATTCTGCCATTTTTGGGACCCTGTAATCTCACCCTATTTTGCAATCTAAAGACAGTCTGACCATTCTATTACTATGGGAATCTGTCATCTCATTCCACCCCATTGTTCTGCATGTTTAGATACAGACGGACTAACTTCCTCAATCAGCTGTAGCAAAATTAAACTGGCTCCAATTATGAAACTCACATACTTTTTTATTCCGGGCTAGTAGAAGCTTGACAACCCCCCCCCCCCCGCAAAAAATAAATAAATCACTGAAAGCAGGAGTTTTCCTCAAACTGGTACGTACTGGGACGTTAATTATGAAATGTACAACAGCATGCCATTATTGCTGTTTTAAAGTGTCAGTCCACAATGGCAATTTACCCTATTGAAGTGTCTGCAAAATCCTTCTCCAAATTGATTTTAGTTTCCTAAGCCCCGAATTACTGGGTGGGAGGGAGTTTGTTTTGTTTCCTTCCCGTGGCTTTTAATGCTCCTGACGGAATTAATTTTGACAGCTGTTGAAAATGTTCTTCTTTTTGAGGTTATTATAGGTTATTATTATTTTTTAAGTGGCTTTGAAAAATGAGCCTCATTTTCTTTTCATGCAGCAGGTACCATTAAAACCCCCCCACAGCCAAGCAGTATGTTGCAGCATGCTCTTTTTCCCTCCGAACTTGCAACTAACTTTTTGCTTTGATGCACCTCTTTTAGGATTTGCCAGATCAGCAGGAAACAATGAATCCAGGTAAGCGGCTCAATACATTGCTCCAGTGTATTTTAAACTGGGAGTACTACAGGAATCTCTGTGATATGCAGGTTAAACAAAGGATGCATACATGTATTGTAAGCAAACTCTAGCCCAGGTTCTACATTTGCCCATGTATGGGTGGGTCTTGAAAGAAAGCCATATCCCAAGAGACTCCTCTGCTGTTTTCATTTGTGGGGACGCATGGAATGAAAAGGAACAGATCCTGTTTCACAGATTGGCTGCCCGTCTATTGTCAACCTATAGACCGGCTACCCCATCAGATACATACACCTCTGTGAGGACGGAGTGTCATGGTAGTAGCAATTCTGATGTTCTTTGTCAGAGCCCTACGATTAATTGCACATGAGTTAAGGGGTGGGCAGTGTTGACATGTCCTCAGACTCTTTCCCCTTTGCCTTGATTGGCTCCTTGTTCCCTGTATCTAGTTGAGGGACTGGAATGGCAGTTATCTCTACTAATCCTGAGACATCTTATACCATTAAAGCCACTTTTTCTTTTAAATTCCCAAGTCAGAACTGGTTTCATTCATCTACATAACAAGCCCAGATGGCTTGCATCTTCAGTGTGTGAAGAAGTGCTTTTCAGTATCTTTTAATCACTTCATTATCCAGAAACCAGAAAGACCCTGTCGCCTAGAAATGTGGGTTTTTTCAAATGTAGGGATTAAAATCACTATCAGCGCTATGGGTCCCTGTTTAAATGGAAGCTTATTACCCCTGTTCTGATTTGATGTCACATTAATGAAACAGCCCTTTTCAATTTCCATTTCACATCTCAGATATGGCTTTGCTCTTCAATTTTACCTTCATCTTTCCCCTTTCCAAAGCGATCAAGCTCTTTTTGTTTGATTGAACTTGCATCTCCACTTTCTTGGCTTTTAGAGAGTTTCATGGCCGTTTTAGAAAAGGATGCCAAAGAGCGAGCAAGGAAAAGGAAGCACAATGAAGCCTTAGCAAACGGTAACAGTTTGGTTTTGACATGTCAGGGGAAGGGCTTGGAACTGTCTAGAAAGAAACCTTGGTTTTAACCCAAGTGATGAAGCTGTTCTGTTTTATTTATTATTTATTTTACAGATTTATAAACCACTGTGCCAAAGCTATTGAAGTGCTGCTGAAGATTGTGCAACCCGTACAGCACATAGGCGACAATTATTCACACAATTAATATTCTTGTTCACCATTTATCAGATTTGTGAGAATAAGACAACTACTTACAAAATCCCCTATGTAAAATAAAGTGAACTTGCAGTATCAGATTTTACTAAGTTCTTACAACTTCTTGACTCAATTTTTATTTTTTCTTGCTTCTTAGGTAAGTTCAAGAAGAAGGTAGGTAAATGACAGGGCCAATTGGGGTTGGCTGATAGTCCACTCCCTGAGCACAGTTTTCTGGGCTTCCTCAGTAGTCTTAAGCTATTCAGTTCTTTATGCTTAAGCCAAGAAATTGTTTCTATAACTACATTTAGCACTAATAGACACATTAATGGCTCAAAACTACTGAGGACGAAATAGCAGCTCTTCAACTTTATGGATTGCTAGGGCGAAACGGGGATAGAACGCTGGCACCCTGTCTTTCATCTGCACTTCACAGCTACCGGGAACATAGGTGAACTTACCTACCTTTTTCTTGAACTTACCTAAAAAACAAAAATTGAGTCAAGAAGTTGTAAGAACTTAGTAAAATCTGATACTGCAAGTTCACTTTATTTTAGATAGCTTATAAGTTTTCATGGCATTTTATAAGTAGTTGTCTTATTCTCACAAATCTGATAAATGGTGAAAAACTGTTTTTGAACAAGAATATTAATTTTGTGAATAATTGTCGCCTATGTGCTGTACGGGTTGCACAAAGCTATTGAAGTAGCATACCATGAGATAAAATAGAAAAGATAATAAAAACCAGTGCTACAGTTGTACACATAAGATTTCATAAAATGTCTGGGTCACACCTCAGGCTACAGAAGGAGGGCCCTGCCGCCACAGATTCTGTGAACAGCACTGATAAGGCATAGTCAAAGAATAATTGATCATTTGACTGCTCATGTATCTTCAAGTATAGTTTACGGTGGTCAAATATTTAATAACATCAGGTTATTACAGCTCAGCAACATCAACGGGACTTGATGAAAGTTTTAACCGGATATGAGAATCTTGCAACTCAAGTCCTAGTTGTTTATTGTGAATCAGGATGTTGGTTCATACCCCCCACCGCACCCACTTTCCAACCAGCATTCTGGGTTTTACCTAACAAAGGCTTTTTATGCATCTGGTTATCATTTCCACAGCACTGAAAGAAAAAGGGAACGATGCTTTCAGCAAAGGGGACTATGCACTGGCTATTCAGAAGTACACTGAAGGCCTCAAGAAGCAAAAGGATATGCAGGTTCTGTACACCAATAGAGCACAGGTCAGTGTGGGGCAAGAACAACAAATGATGACCACTTTATCCCTACAACAGGTGGTTGATTTGGTGATCTAATCTCAGTCTGAATATAACCAGTCTAAAGATAAAGCCATAGATTCATGGTTGCAATTGAAACAGACCACCTGGAGTGCTCTAGTCCATGGGGTCACGAAGAGTCGGAGACGACTAAGCAACAACAGTTTATTGGTAAACAATGCTTTATCTGGAAAATAATATTTTCACATTGGAAGATATGAACTTGGAAGGAAAACATGGCAATGTTATTCTAGTCATTTGTAACATTGGGTCACCAACTCCTTCCAGATATCCTGCATTAGAAATGCATTCATTTTCTTAATGCATTGCATGATTCCCAGACTGTATGGCCTTGGCTTAGTATTGCCCTCCTAGTACCCACCTATCCGCCAACGCATTGCCTGCTTCTCTCATGAGAATTGCACAGCTGAGTATCAGTGATGCACGTTTTCAGGCAAATTTTGACTTTGGGAATTGGCATAGGGACATTTTCCATTTCCATCACAACATTTTCTGGTGCCCCACAGAGTTATTCTAAATTAGCATCTTTATTTAGAAAACAGTGCTAACCACTAAACTTTCAGGCTTGCCAAATATTGTATTTGCGATTTCAAATGACGTCCAATCATGTGCAGTAGTCGGAAGCATCTTCTTATACAATCTGGGACCTGGATATTCGAAGGGTTTCCTCTGCTTATGTGAAACCATCCCAGTGCCCTTTAAAAATGTGTTGGGGGCTTATTGGTTGTTTTTATTTTGATTATGTATTTTGTGGTTTTATATTCTGATTTTATTCTGGGAAATGACCTGAGACCTGTGGGTATAGGGCAGTATATAAATTCAGTAAATTAATGATGATGATGATGATGATGATGATAATAATAATAATAATAATAATAATAATAATAATAATAATAATAATATCATCCAAGGCTGCCATTTCAGGTCCCCCGCCCCATGCCCTGCAAAAAAGAAATCAGACTCTCTGGGCTTGTGCCAGAGATAGGGCCTTCTCCATCCTGGCACTAAGATTTTGGAATTCCCTCCCCAGGGATATCCAACAAGCCACCTCTTTGTCTATTTTTACATGGACTTTAAAAACATCATTGTCCCTAAATGTTTTTTTTATATGTTTGTTTGTTAATGGTTACTTTCTTTTTATGCTGTGCTGCTTTATTAATTGTGAGGTTTTGTTGCTTTTATTATTTTAATTGTAAATTGTCATTCAGCAAATCTGTTCTTAAAAGGTGGGATATTCATATGTTAAGTAAAGAAATCAATAAATTGTGCTAGTTCTTATGGATACATAAGAAGGATGCATATATAAGAGGCATGACAGGTTCAAAAGAAAAGTATAGATTGGTGGGATTACCGGTAGTATAGCACAGTGGGTTTTAGAAAGGGGTGGTATTCAGCTAAGTTTTGAATACACTGTTGTTTACATTAGTCTGTCTCGAGAGATAATGGAGCGCACCTCTGGGGGTGAAGTCAAATCACTGTGTTAGCAACACCAACATGACCTCCCTGGAGTGCAAGCCTAGGCAGTGTGTCTTCTTCTTCTTCTTCCTCCTCCTCCTCCTCCTCCTCCTCCTCCTCCTCCTCCTCCTCCTTCTTCTTCTTCTTCTTCTTCTTCTTCTTCTTCTTCTTCTTCTTCTACTTCTGCGATCACTCGTAGTTGAGTAAGATTGTCTTCCATAAACACGATTTTAACAATGAGTCCGAGAGTGACTGTGGAGGCCAGTTGTGTGTATGGAGGTCCTGGTCTACCCAGATGACAAGGCCCTCATCTTGGCCTCGCTGAAAAAGAGCAATACGTTTGGCACCAGCTTGACTGCAGGAGTTGACAGAAGGAGGCGTACAAGGCACCATGCATCTGTCTTGGGAGATTCCACTCTAGATTTGTGTAGAGTTTACTTCTTAGCCTTTTCTTCTCCCAAAGATCTCCCGTAGCATAGCGGTGGTTTAGGATCAGTGTTTCCTTCTCCTACCTTCCCAGGTTAATGAGCCCCATCTGCCCCTTTCTTCCCTCTGCACACAATAGGCAGTAGCTGCCTTTTTAACAGTTTGACCTACTATTAGTTTCATCTGCTCAATCTGCCAGAGTCTGTCTTCGCATGCAGGGGAAGCCCCTAACTAACCAAGGGTTTGAGACCCATCAGCTACCCTCACCTGGTTGACCAGTCGAAGTCGTATCCCAGGGTGTGGCCTCTGTTATATGCTGACAGCTTCTAGGTGCCACAGGTGATAGCTGAGTGCAGGATGGAGACCAAAGGTAAAACTCAAAGTGTTTGCCCTATTTCCAACCAATACCCCTTTGGAGGCACAAATAATTCAGCTAAATGTGCATTACAGTTGCTCCTTTGAAATGTAGCCAGACCTTCAGCACCTTCTAATGAGAACATAGGCATAGTCTTTGTGGGCCTTTCTAGCGTCTAAGCATGTTCAAAATGAGCTACAAGCAGCTCTGTGCAATTCTTGCGTCACCTTTCACATTCCTTATAATAGGATTTGATGTGCTTCATTTCTTGCCATGTTCTCAACAATGAATATTAATAGGATATCTAGGAGAAAATACGGTCGAAAGTTACTGGCAGAATATTGCAGACTCTGCTCTTTGACAAAGCTCATTCAATTCCACTTATCCTGCATTCTGCTCTATTAAAGGGGATGCAACTCAGGCATGCTACATGGCTACTGCTGACATCCTGAAAGATGCTAAAAAATGAAGCCAAATTCTCTGGTACAAAAGTGGTGTAAGACAGTGTGCATCTGTGGCTCCTTGGGGGCTCTTAAAATATCAGAGTCCTTAGATATTTGTGTGTGTGTGTGTGTGTGTGTGTGTTCCGGAGTATCCATTAGCAGGTGAACCAAGCTTTCCTGGTCCCAACATGTCATAGGGTTGGGGAGCTGACAGGCTTTACACACTGGAAAGCATGGGGTGTGTCGGGGCAAGTTGCTTCCCTTCCCTTGGGGTATATCTTGGTCACCAGGTTGTCCACTACAGTGCCTAACTGGCAGCATAAAAACTCCAGGACACATTATTTGAAAGCTCGCAAAGTGCCGCTGCTCATCCTTCATAAAGAACTCTATGCACTTCACATCATGAGTGGAACTCTCCAGATCTGTACTGTCATTTTGTCAAGCATTTTAAGAGGCTATTACATCATGTGGTCAGTCACGAACTCTTAGATTCATCTCTCACAGGACAGCCAACTGATGCAAAACATATCTGTAATATTGTAGTTTTGACCTGCAGCTTTTTGAAGAGTCAGATTCCTCTGATTTAGGACCTTAACTCTTAAATGCCTTTGTAGGAGGAACAGCTTCTGTTCTAATTAATGGTGCTTTTGACAATAATTGAAACAGGGCTGGAATTCATTGCCTTAAACCCAGACGCCTAGAGGACCCTTTCTGATCATGGGTTCAATGCTTTTTGACCTCTCCCTCTTTTCTCTGGTTTAATTTAATTGAAGACTCTGTGAAGGTGTGCCTGGGAGAGTAAGGAGCATCTCTCAAGGGTTACTTTTTGTAGCCTTTCCAGAGTGTGTGCAGGTTTTATCACTTTAATTGAGTTTAATTAATTAGCTGAGATCAGTTGAATACTTTGAACAAGGAAAGACTCACAGAAATGACCTGTCTTTTAGTTAGCAACTGTACTTCAACTTATAGTCCTCTGTCGATCCATTTTGTTTCAGGCCTACATCAAGTTGCAAGACTATGAAAAAGCTATCAGTGACTGTGACTGGGCTTTAAGGGTAAGAGACCCCCTACATTTCTCAGCCGGCCAGTGCTGAAGAGGGAAAGTGTTGGGTACATTCAACCTAGTGGTGTGTGAATGAGACAATACAGGTGATGGAGGGACTGGGTAGATCCATCTTCCAAGCTATTAAATACAAACCAACCATTAAAAGAAAAAAGTACCCCAAGGAAAGTTTAGGCAGCCAGATGAGCCACTTTTCATGGCACAGGGAGGTAGTAGCTATTCTAGAGCATCATGAGAAAACTGTCATGCTTTTCCAAACCTCTATGCTTCATGACCCTTTGTTGCCATGAACCTCTCTCTTGCTTTGTGATGGCACTTGCAGATGATAGTCAGGCCAGGTAGATGAAGATCCTCACTTGGATCAAGGGGTCCTTGCTGTTAGGCAACCCAATCACTCTCTCAAACCATATTTCTGGTGGTAAAATGGCTATCATGACTAGGCTACTAGTCTTGAATATATTACCTCCCTTACTGGTTGCTGGCTATCACAAATGGGGAGAGTGCCATTACTCTCATATCTTACTGGTGGGCTTCCCAGAGGTATTTGGATGACCTCTGAGAACAGGATTCTAGACTAGGTGCACCATCTAGTCCAGTAGAGTTCTTATGTTCACAAGCCTGTTCCATATAATGGAAATCTCAGGAGGTCAAAATGTGTTAAAGATTCCAAAATTATTTGCAATTAAAGAAAGGTGTTGCATTGGTTATGATTACTGGATTAAAATTAAGTCCTATGCTTCCTTAAGAGACAGTGAGTTGTCTTCCTGGACACAGTTTCTGACTTTTCATTAAAAACCTAAATGAGATGCTAGATGTCTCAGAGCAGAGAAGTTTTAACATTTATATCTCTCCTTTATGGAACAAATCTCCCAATTTCTCATTTGTTTAAATTCAAATATTTAATTAAAGACTGATGTAATTCATGATAAATTAATTATCTTGTGACACTTTCTAAGATACATGTAAAACTTGAAGATTAATATTCTTGTTCAGTTCCCCAAGCATATGTGACATTGACATATTCACTTGACACCTGGAACAAGGAAGAGCTGAACGATGATCCATTTTAAGTGATTTTTTTAAAATCCTGATTTCCATTAAGCAGTGCACTGCTGACAAAGCTCAATTGTGTCGCCTCAGATATATTAAGATATTCATGAGTTTGTGGCATTCACTTAAGGCAGAAGAGACCAGTTGATCCGCTGCCATTTGAAATCTGATCTTCTTGGTTTGTTCTTTAAAAAGCCCACAAAACTTACACAGGAGTACAGGAAGTCAGAATACTGTTCCAGCTAGCTCAGTATTGTCTACACTGTCATTTGCTTTCGGGGTTTCAG
Source organism: Podarcis raffonei (assembly GCF_027172205.1). Taxonomy (NCBI): domain Eukaryota; kingdom Metazoa; phylum Chordata; class Lepidosauria; order Squamata; family Lacertidae; genus Podarcis; species Podarcis raffonei. Next base: position 26,429,652 of record NC_070616.1, read on the forward strand.
GCAGCGGGTGTTCCCAGCCCTCCCTAGAGATGGAACCGCAGACCTTCTGCATGCAAAACAGATGCTGTTCCGTGAGCTGGGGCTCTTTCCTCCAATCAGCAAGGGCCTGTTTCCACTCTCATCAGTATTTATGCAGTCACCCTGTGAGATTCACTCAGCCATAGGCTCCTGTATGACCACCTGGAGTGATTCCTCAGGCATTTGTGCTCCTTGGCCTGCCAAGGTGGCACCCTGTGTTTTGCCTGGAGGATCCCTATGCTAGGGTTCCATAGAATGTCTTACAGCTTGTCCCTCCACAGAGCTGGAAGAAGAGTTATGCCAGGGTGACTCTTTCCTGGATTGCCTGGGAAATGCACTCCAGCTGCTACTTCCCACGTAGTCAGCTTGCTTATTAGTTGCAGATTAAAGTGCTCTTCCAAGAGGTCCTCTATGTTGTATGTGTGTGGGAGCGATGTTGCTGTTTTTGGCTGAGAATCTGCAGTTTCACAACCGTAGGGTTAATCTGGTTGTGCATTTCCCCAACTCAGTTCCTTTCTCTTTGTCCTTTCTCGATGAATAATTTCTCTTTATTTTGTCAGGGTTCCAAGGGTATAGCCCTATATCCTGATCTGACTAGGATTTTTTATCTCCCGCCAGTCTTTACTGGCTTTTGACATTCTGTGTTTGGGGCTGTTCACTCCCCAAAGCCAGAAGGCACATTAACGCCACTTCTTGCAGCCCTGCCTGTCGGTGGATGTTGAGTGAATGTTGTCCTTGGCTGTGATCCTGTAAGTACCTGCAGCCAAAAGCTCCTTTGTCTTCCAATGTTGGTGTTGCTGTCCCAGTCATTTGCCTTTAAGATGAGAAGAAAGACTAATGTCCACTTAGGATTTGAAGCCTTGAAAGCTTTCTGAAAGATTCTTTTTCCTGCCACTTGTAATATCATAAGTGATGTTGATTTAGCAGGGTGAGGGTGGAAGCACTAGACAGCAGGCCAGCAAAGGTGCAGCAAAACAGCTGCTTTCCCCAAAAGTCTGGTGAGTATCTGTCAGTATAAGCGATGACCACATTTCAGTATAATTTCCTGCCAGGGTGGCTGAACAGCATTTTAGATGTCCTGATAGCAGACACCTTTAAGAATTAGATCAATCTATTTGATTTCACTTCTTGGGCCCCAAGAGAAGCATCACTGCCTTCTAATTGCAACATACCTGCTGCACGGGTTCACTGTTCTGTGCTCAGGGCTTGAAAAAGAAACACAACAACAGACCATTACCAGCTCTTCAACTGCCAGTCCATGGTTTCCCAAACTTGGGTCTCCTCCTCTTTTTGGACTACAACTCCCATCATCCCTAGTTAGCAGGACCAGTGGTCAGAGATGATGGGAATTGTAGTTCAAAAACTGTTGGAGACCCACGTTTGGGAAACCCTGTTTCAGTCAATCTGGAGACATTTTCAAGTGGCTAGAATGTGGTTTCTTAAAAACTTTGTTGGCTGCCTTGTGTTTTGAATCATGGCCAAAGTCCAGGCTCCTTGGCATCCTGCAGTGGCATTCCATCTAAGGGTGGTAGGCAGTTGGTTAGCATGGCATTTCCCTATGAGTCTGGGAAAAGCCAGAACTCAAGGGCAGAGCACATACCTTGCATAGATGAGGTCCCAGGTTCAATCCCCAACAGCATCACAAGGTAGGGCTAAGAATGTCCCTTGCCTGAAACCCTACCGGTCAGTGTGTCTGGGTGGGCCAATAGTCTGACATGGTATAAGGCAGCTTCCTGTGTACCTGGACTTTGTCCTGGCTCGGTGGGAGACTTTGTTATAAGATAGTACTCTAAAGGTACGGAACAACTGTCAGTTTGTAGTAACTGACTGTTGCTGTTATTGTGTAGTGCCAGGTCAATAGTGGACACCAATAGCTGAAGGCTTGACTGAATAATTCTGTTCAATACAGTGTGATGAAAAATGCATCAAAGCTCTCTTCCACATGGGGAAAGCATATTTGGCCCAGAAGCAGTACAGTAAGGTAAGACCTGTTGACTTTTAGGCATTCATATCTGTTCTATGCCAGTTTAAACATTCATTTAGACAGTTATCCAGAATTCTCTCGGTTTTCACACTGCTGACTTCTGCTTGTTCTTACATGCTTATATGTTTTTAGAAAGAAAGGCGAGCGCCAAAAAGAAGGTATGCTAAGCAGCCTGGTCCTGATGAAATCATGTTCAGAATGTGTAGGTTTGCTGCTTTTGCAGTTAACTTGCTGACGAAAATGTTGCAAAGCTTTTTTATGGGTTTTATTTTAAATCACTGGCTGCCTCTATTCTAAGGGAGGAAAAGCAAAGGAGTTGATCCATGTCTGGGTTGGAGATACCCAGGAGAAAAAGTAGAATTTCCTTTCTAGTGCCTGTCTACAGGAATCTTTGATAATGAATAGATTCAGAGCAGGCAGGGAGGATGAAATGTAACCCTTTCTTGCCCTTCTTTAAATTTAACCTATTTCCTCTGAAGTCAGTATTTGCATTGGGAGGAAATCCCCCATTGATGGATCTCCTGTAATTGTCCCTCCTGTAAAATCTTGCCCTTTTTCTTTCAGTCCAGAGAATGCTACCTGAAGATTTTAGACATTGATCCTGGAAAAGAGAAGCTGTGCAAAGGTAAGGAGTATAAAGAGCCTTTCACTTTCCTGCTGCTGCCATCCTGCTGTCGACTTTAAACTAGCTTCCTGTATTTTGAAACACGATGTTTGTACTTCTGGCTTGCTGCTACTTAAGCACCAGGACCCGACACTTAATTGGAACACTGTGCTTTACGTTCACTGACTTCCGTTCCATTAGTTTTTGCTATAGGTTATGTGTCCTGTTTAGGTCTACCCCCCACCCCCTTTGGACTTTCAGACTACATACACCAAGTAGACTTGGAGGAGAAAAGACAGCATGAGGAGGAGAGGGCCATGGAGGAGCTTGAATCTGGAAAACACACAGCTGTGTCAGTGAAGGAGTTGCTCCAGAAGCTCCGCATCCCTGATGAGAACATTCTGTACTATGCGGATGGGATTAGGCTTCTGACTGCGTTGATGCAAGACTGTGAGTACCCCCAGGATGTGCATATAAGTAGCAGGCCTCATGTTTGAGAGGTGCTCAGCACTTGTGACCTGAAATGCTGCTTACTGAAAGCCTCAAAGAACACTGTTTTGAGTGGTGTGTGCTATCCTGCTTGCTGCTCCCTCTGTCAGCCCTGACTTTAGTGATCTTGTTTCTTATATCTGGGGATTGGGTGAGCATGTCATGATACTTCTCTGACATGATGATCTTTGAATTTGTTACAGGCACTGAGCAAGCCTTATTTAGGACAAACAATGGCTTCAGTATCATCAATGACAACGCAGTCGTACAACGGTAAGGTCTCTCAGGTGAAGAGAACAGAAGGGTGTTACAGGCCAGAGCAATAGCAAGTCTATTTCCAAGAAACACAATCGCCCGTATGAAATTCAGATGGGCTGATCAGCCGATAATGTGGCAGCCAGTTGCAAAGTTTTACTGACTTCTAGGTGACCCTTTGCACACACAAAAAATCTGCTCTTTTGGATGTGTAAAGGAAAAATGACTTTGGTGCATCCTCCATGCGCCTTCCAAAGGCTTAGTCTTTTTAATTTGTCAAGCCTGAGGGTAAGTGTAGGTTAGGAAAGCATAACATAAAAGGGTATCAGATCTAGGAGTTCTAAAGCACCACATTCACCCAAGGCGGAAGACCTCCACTAGTTTCAGCCAAAGGCAGTGTACACTTTGCTGATTTTCACCAGGAAGGGAGTTCAGGCCCCCTTTGCTCTAACTGCTGGAACTTTTTCTCAGTATCTCTTTAATGTTTTTAGAATCAAAGCAGAGGATCTTCCTGCAGGATTTATGAGCTCCTTGCTTCATATTGTTTCATTTTTGCAATGTGCTAAGTTGTACTTCTTGAAAAGCAATAACTCTGGTGACTTTAAGTGCTACTCTCAGCTGCCTAAATCTGATGCCTGGAGGAGATCAAAGACATTTGTTCACTGCTGATTTCTTTTTAATTCTTTCGGAAAACAGAACAAAGAGAGATCCAGGGGAGCTGTAAGTGGGATGAGTGAATGCGAGCAAAAGCCGTCTGTGCAAAATGTAATAGTAACTTGAATGGTATCTTGAAGTCCGCAGTGATTCAATCCATTAGGGTGGGAAGAATCTTTTAATGGCCTTCTGGGAGAAAACAGGAGGCCTCTTGTAAGGCACCTGGAGAAATGTTAAAGCTTAGAACTGAGGTATAAGAACATAGGAGCTGCCTTATATTGAGACAGACCATCAGTTTTTGCTTTCTAAGTAGACAGATAAAATCCTGCACTCTCTGCTAGTGTGGCCCTGAGTCGCATTTTGGGGGGGAACAATTTTTTTTGCCAGCAGAACATTGCTGTGTAAAAAAATACATGGCCTGGCTGGGCAACATCCAGCCTGAGAAAGCACCTTTTGTGATTCAAAAGCCTGCACCAATGTTTTAAACCCCAGTTTGTCCAAACAAAAGGCTGTGCCTCACTTGCTTCATGTTTCCTTATTCTGTGGGACCAACACATCTCCTAGGACCTGCCCCTCTCCTTGATGTTTAATGAACCTGTTTATCTTCCAGGGTTTTCCACACCAAGACAAAATCCCCTGATGAAGTGGAGCTGTTTATTTCCATTCTCCTTCTGTGGCAAGCAGCCTGCAAAGACAATGGTAAGCAACATCAATTATTGTTAATGTATTATGAATACGGCTTTGACTCTGCTTGGAAGCATTGTTTTCAGTGATTCACTCCTGCGAGTGCTCATCTTTCCAAGGTCCTGCAACAAAGATTTGCAGGTCAAACGTAATTGCGGCAAGTACAGCATTAGCAGTGAGCCTCTGGACTTCCCACTAACAACTCCCTGAGGCACTTCACAAAGCTTCTGCCCATTAAACTTTTTATATTCAACCTACTTCTGGGAACTCCCACCTTGGCCTCCACTTTGCTTGTGCTTGGACCTCAGGAGCACTTTCTTAGCTATTAATAACTAATAGTCCTTTGCAGTTAATAATGGCAGTGGTGTAGCAAGATTACCCCAGGGGAGAGGTTTTGCATCATCTTATTGTCTTTTGTGTCCATGTGGCTCTGAAAATCCTTGACTTAAGTTATGTGTCAGTGCCAGATTGAAATGGTTAGACATGGCTCAGTCTCACATTTGTGTTAGACAAAGGAGTCCGGCTAGCGTCAAGCTTTCTCTGAAGGCATGTTCTCAGAAATGAGATGGTTGTAGGATACAGCCAGAGGGACCAGAGGTTTCTTTCTTTAGGGAATGGACTTTCAAAAAGATGGTGGAGAGAAATAAGCTAGGCAAGTTTCTGGAGCATGAAGTTGTTCAAATTAAGCCTTAAGCTGCACTTCTTGTGTCCTCCAGTGATGCTTGAAAGGTAGGACTAAAAGAGACATGTGAATTGCTTCTCATGTATGAATGAGATATATAATTTGCCCTTTAGAAATGGCACGAGGGAGGAGAGAGGGAGGGAAAGGGAGTAATGGAGAGTGCAGACAGAACACTCTTCCTTTTACATTACTCCTACAGACATATCCCTCAAGCAGATGACAGAGCAGTGCTCACATAGCTGAGTGATTTTGGAACAGAGACAAAATTGCTGACAAAAGACTTTCAGAGCACCTGGTGGAGCAAGCTGAAATTTTCTTGTTTTTCTTTCTTGTTTTCTTTTCCAGAGGAGAACCAGCGCCTGCTTCTCACTCATCCTGATGTCAACCTGCAACTTCCTTCTCTGTTGCTCTCTGAGGTGCCCGAAATCCAAGAAGAGTGCTTAGCCCTGCTTTCTCTCTATGCAGAAACAGAGAATGGGAGGATCCTGTTGGTCCGACACCTGGACACAACTAGGTATTGCATTTTAACCTGGCTTGCTTAAGCAGTCCCAGTCCTTCTGCAGAAACAAGGAAGAGCAGGAAAAATTGTCGGGGCTGAAACAGTCATGTTGGGGCTCAGTCTCTGAAGCAGAGATCACGAGCAATATAAGTGTAATGGTTCTAGGGTTTGCTCGTGCGTAAGTTGCCGCCACTCCTGGCTAGGTTACCTGGTTGAACCCTTTCTGTCTGGACAGCCTCTAGCTCCGTGGCTGTCTCAATCGCTGGCAGAATCCGTCAGTGGGCGTTTCTTGAACTTCTTCCAGCAAAGAAGTTCTTTGACGCCAAGTCTCCTCCTACTCTCCCTGCGCGGAAGTCTTCTGCGCAGGGAGGGTGTGGGCAGCGGAGTACCCGTACTCTCTCCGCTGGTCTCCGGCGAGGAGCCTTGGAGCCTCCTCTCCGATTCCCCCATCTGCCCCCCTTCTCCACTGGTGTTATGCTGATTTCCTTCCCCAGCAGATGGGCTGCCTCTCTCCCTACTGGGACCCTCTCTGGCATCCCTCTGGAGCCTTCCCTCCGCCTCTAGCTCCTATGGCAGTTCCCTGACAATAAGCATCCTACGTATTTTCAGTCCAAGTGTTAGCTTCTCAGACTGCTTGGAATGGGACCTTGGTTTTTAAAGTTCGAGGAGCATTCCTTCAGCATCTTTTGCCTTTGGACTGGGAATTGGGCTTGTCTTCATTGAGTCTGACTTGACTTCCTTTTTTCCAGTTTCTGAAGAATCTTGCATTTGGCCTTGGGGCTTGCACTTCACTTTCCAGTGTTTTGTCAAGCAGCCAGTTACTGAGGGGTGGGGAACAATTTTCAGATTGAGGGCTACATTCCCTCATGGGCAGCCTTCAGGGGCCACATGTTAGGGGTGCTTGAGGCAAAAGTGGGCAGAATAATAGGTGCGACAGAAGGGTACGTTCTAGCCACACAAGCACCAGAATTGCCTGCCTGCCTCCTTGTATCTCTCTCACCCCTCTCTCCATCCAGGCAAGCAAGAGACATAGTCACAGTTAAGCACTTGAAGAGGGGGACATATTCTGTAGGAGTTCCAAGGGCCAAACAGAGCAGCCCAGAGAGCTGGATTTGGCCCCTGGGCATGAGGCTCCCCACCCCTGTGCTCATCCAATCCTACACACCAAGGCTGTCCCTTTGGGTGGAAAGCAGGAAAAGGAATGGGGGTAGGGAGATTCTTCTTCCTCCTCCTTCAGCAGTAGCTCCTTCCTGCTGGGCACCAGAGCTCAGAAGTGGCAAAGCACTTATAGACAAGCTGAAGCAAAATGGCTGCTCCTTAATTTCTTTGGGGAAACGCACGTCAATCTCCCTGGGTCCCCCCACCCACAGTAATAAGTTTGCTGGTAATAAAGAAAATTCCCTCCAAGAAAAACACAGTCTCTGGGGTAAACGACATCTTAGTGGTGTAATTAAAAGCAAAATACTTCACTGTTTTGCATTGTTTGTAAGCCTAGCCAGGAATTAAAAGGCAGCTCAGTGTGTTGAAGAAGTCCCACCTGGTATCATGGTAAAAGGCTGTGCTCTTGCCTGCTTGGAAAGTGTGGTTTAAGCTTGTCTAGCTTTTCCATAGCCCTACATGGCAGATGGAGCAGCAATTTGCAAAGGTTAGCAGAAGGTGAGGTGTAGATGTATTTGCAGCCGTTCAGGACTCAAAGCTATTCTTCTGGGGTTGAGGGTGATGGAGCCACCAAGACAGCATCAGACTGAATTCCTATCTATTCTCTCCCAGCTCTACCATAGCTGCTGTATTCTCTGGGTGTGCGACGTTGCAGCTATGGCAGATGTCAGGACCAGGGAGAGAATGAGCTGCAGCTGCTTTCTCTCTTGCTGCTTCTTCAAGAGATTTAAAAGTCTATCCAGTGTGTCTGAGAGCATTGCTCTCATTAGGACTATAATACACAGGACAGAGATGACATTTTGTGCTAACAACCTGATTGTTAAGCCAGTGCATGAAATGCTAGGAGTGAAGGAAAACACTTTTTTTAACCCGATGCTACTTATCTGATGCTACTCAGATAGTCAAGCGCAAGGGACATAAAATTCTTACTTTTGCAAAATGTGGCAAACCTCATATTGAAGCACATTTTTGCAGTTAAGATACCAGACATATCACTACAATTGCTTATATAAGCATGTGTTTCCAACTGCAATCAGGACAGATTTTAGTTATTGACTTGATCTTGGAGAAAAAGATCCACTTGCATTCCTCTTGTTTTTCATTTGGACCTTGCATCAATATTTTTTTAGTTTTAAGTTTGTGTTAGTCGATTTGGAAATTGGAATCAATAACTTCTAGGATTATAGTGCCACTGTGCAGCATTAAAAATGTGTGCAAAAGGGATAATCCGCTTCGATTTGCTGTTTTTAACTTGGACAATCCCCCCAGTTGAAGAATGACATAAGTTTAAATACATCATTTTGAAATCACAGAGGAACAAAAGACATTTCTAACACTTGTACCAACATTTTATAACATGAAGTTCCAACACTGAGGCAAATACATTTTTTAAAAAATAGAATTTCTATTCATAATGCAGCTATATTTTGGTGAGTCAGACTCCTTTGTCCACTTCTGTAGAAAAGACCCAACACTTCACTGACCGCTTACTGTTCCAGATGACATAATTTGCCTGTCTACGCCAATGAATTGTTTGTCTCACCCACCCACTCTAGCTATTTCATGTGATTTTCTTAGCGTGAAAGAAGGTGCATCAGAGATACTTGGATTGATAGTTTTCATTGGGAGAGTGATTGCTTTGAGTATAGCTTGGGTTTGTTTCCTTTCAGTGATAAGAACTCACTAAAACTTAGTCCTGTTCTCCCTCCTTCCCTCCTCACCTCTCTGTCTCTCTCTCTCTCTCTCTCTCTCTCTCTCTCTCTCTCCCTCTCCCTCTCTTGTTAGGTGCCTAGTACAAATAAAAATTCAAGGTGACTTGGAATGCAAATCCAAAGTTTAAGCAGCCCAATCGGGATTCTACCCTGCTTGCTTACCTCTGCTATCTCGCTGACCCAAGACATGTTTGGCTTTGTTTTTCAGGTGGCTACACATCTTTATGTCCTTCATCAAGGTTTTTGACAGCAGAGCTAGATGTGCCTTGAAATTGCTGACCAGCTTAGTCCCAGAGGAGAAGTAAGCTGCCCTTCTTAGATTCCTTCCTCATCCAGAACTAGCTTTGGGAGTTTACTGAATCCTGACATTCATGACTAAACTGTAGACTGCTTTAACAAGGCAGGGCTTGCACCCTATGTCTGAGAAGACGTAGGTGGCAACCACTAAGATGCAAATCTCTAAAGAGTCATCTTGACTGGAATAGTTTTATGGAGGTTTGCTTGTTCAGAGGCAATGTATTGCTGCCTGCCAATTGTTGGGGAGCAACAATGAGGGAAGGCCCTGGACTTTAAGCCCTGCTTGTGGCCTTCCTGGAGGTATCTGGCTGGTTGTTGGGAGAAGCAGAATGTTGGAATACACGAGCCCACCTGGGTCTGGCACTGGTATGCTGTCTCTGACAATGGAGATTCCATAGGGCCATCATGAGTAGCATCCATTGAAGGCCTTCTTCTCCATGAGTTTGTCTGTTTCTCTTTCAAGGCCATCTCAGTTAGTGTTCATCACCATATCTTGTCTTAGTGAATTATGACACTGAGTCAGAGGTTTGGGCATCTGTTTGGAAAGGCTTGGCAGGCTTAATATGTCCCTCCAGTCATCTGTGGAAGAACAAGAGCCCCGGCATCTGGTTGGCCACTGTAAGAACAGGATGCCAGACTAGATGAGCCATTGGCCTGATCCAGCAGGCTTTTGTGTTCTTAAGGTCTAAAGATCAGTCTCACTTTGTTACCAGGTTCAAAATTCAGTGCCGTATCAAACTCTCCACAGAGGCTTTGCCACTATTCATAGAATTACTGGTAAGAAAACCTCTCTCTTGCTGAATTTTGCTACAAAGCATTGTTTTTGTCCATTTTGTATGCTGCAGCTTTGTTTCATTTCAAATTTCTGCAGGGATTATTTACAGCTAAAGCTGAAATGCTTAACATAGATCTGGAAGATGATAGGCAGGATGAAAAGTTAGAAATAATTAGAGGCTGAATAAGGAAAAAGAAAAAAACAAATGGGTAGCTTGGATGTTTCCTGAAGCCCTTTTTGAATTTCCAGATTTGTCAGAGGGATTGTGAAGGTGGCAGGTGGGCATGATGAGTTTGGGTCTTGAGTAAGCTAGGCAGTTGCTTTTCTTTTGCCATACCCTTGTGCCTAACTCTGGTGCACTGAGACAGGAATTACCATGGAGTCTGACTCTCTGGATCCATGAAAAGGGATCCTGAATCTGTTTTTAAGTACTTTTACAAATACTAAATCATGGTAAGACAATTCAGATAGAACTTTAGGTTCCCAAGGTGCTTCTGTCCCTCATCAGTGCTTCATCCATTTTTGTCCTCAGCAATGGGGAACGAGTTTGTTCATGGCTAGTGTTGCACACTGGGATTCAGCTGTTTTAAGCAGCAGCCCTGGAAATCCCTCCATTGCTTCTGGAGTTGAGCGACAAGGACATGGCATGAGGTCCTCATAACAGCTTGATGAAGCCATTTCCATTAAAAAGAAAATTACACTGTTGGATTGTTTTCTGCTGATCTCAGGACTGCCCCCATAGAGATTTGGCATTTCCTCAGGAATGTTCATTTCCAAATACTGTAATGATAGAATGAAGGATTATTTTTCAGTAGAGAGGGAATCTTCTAAAATTTCTAGTCTGGTTGTGGAGTATTATGGGTGGATATACAAGAAAATTCACATTGTCCCAACCTGTTTTCACTCGTTTCAAAAGAGTTCTGCTGAGACACTGAACGAACTGGGCCTCGCCCATTGCATTGCCATCATGGGAGACATGTGCTCAGACGTGGTCATCCGAATGCAGATGACTGAAAGCCCAGATTGCTGGCAGGCCTGTTTGAGCTTTCTGGTGAGTAGGTGTGACCTGGCAGCATGCTCTCCATTGCATTGGCTGGGTTTGCCCCCTCCCATCTTGTATGGGCTGGGGTTGCTTCCTTCTCCTATTCCTACCTTTGCTTCTCCTATTGTGCTGCCCTATTTTCAATATTTAATTCTTGCTTCTTAAATAAAACACAAAAGTTAATACTGAATACAAAATTGAGCTGCTAAGACATATCCCACCCAATAATAATCAAACCCAAATGTTGATGCAATCACAGTTACAAAGCTTCAGAGTCATTTTTTTAAATGTGGCTTTTTGAAATGACCCTATAGAGCAAAAATTTTCATCAGGGGGCTAGTCCACTGTCCCTCAGACCTTGTGGGGGGCCGGACTATATTTTGAAAAATATAAATACCCTGCAAGCCGGTCCCGCAGCTGCCTCCGGACCTGGAGGAGGAATGCACTCTGCACACGCTCAGGAGCGCGTCTAGGCGGCACCCGCTCACAGGCGTTGTTGATGAGTAGCAGCCACTCCATTGGCCCGTCCCCGCGGAGCTCCCAGGCGGTGTACACCACACGCTGCGGCCCATCATCTGAGGCCAGGTCAGCAGGCAGGCCGCGCATGCGGAGCACCAGGCAGGGGGTGTGCAGCTCACCCACCAGCTGCTCCAACACGGCCGCCGAGCGTGCCACCAGCAGCAGTGCCAAGCCGGGTGTCAGGCGTGGGGCCAGCAGGTGCGCCAAGCTCTGCCTGAAGCCCCGTGATGCACCCATCATGATGCCCATGGCACAGCCCAGTCCCGCTGCCAGCCTGCTGGCCTCTCCGTCCATGGCCGTGCTGGGTTTACTTCAGTGCACGGACAACGAGGCTTTGGATTGGCTGTAGGAACTTCCTGCGGCCAATCCGAAGCCGCGCCAGCATCGCTGCCTGCCCAGAAGCCGTGCCAGCATCACGGAACTCAGTCCCCACATGGCAAGGCGTCCGCAGCACGCGGGGGACTGACCGAGTGGGTGGCAGGGTCCGCAGGCCAGATTTACGAGCCAGGGGGGCCGCATCTGGCCCCCAGGCCTTAGTTTGCTGACCCTTGCTATAGAGCATTAACTTAAGTCACTTTTGCTTTAGCCATACTCTCCCAAAGCATTAACCATTTCAGAAAATAAACTTCATTCCTCACAAGTAGAAGTTTGGAATCTCACCTTTGGAATGGGGTGGGGAGAGAGTCAACTTAGAAAGGAAGCCCAACCAGAAATCTTCCTTTCCTGTTGCAATGGAAAGATGACCTCCTTTAACAACCTGTCACTGTTTTAATAGCATCATACTGTCTTATCTGGATCTACGACGGTGTTATGGTCTCATGTAACTAACTACCTGAAGTTGCCTCATACTGAGTCCAGACCATTGATGCAAATAGTCCATTAATGCTTGTGTAGTAATTGGCAAGGGCTCTCCTTTTCATCCTTTCATCTGGAGATGCCAGGAACTGAACCCAGGACCTCTTAAGTAAAAACATGTGCTTTGCCTGCCCCAAGGAGTGGTCAGATTCAATGAGTGACCAAAAGGGGAGTGCATAGTCCCTGGAGCAGGAAATATGAGGAAGCTATGAGCACCAGACACTGAGATTTCCACATACCTCAACAGTTTTTGTGAAATCCTAGTGTGCTTATTTTGTCTTCTCCCTGTGAAGGATGAGTGCTGGAACAAAGGCAAGGCCACCAGATACCCAGAGTGTCTCTATGCACTACTTGGCCTGATGATGAACCTCTCTTTGGAACCCAATTTGCTCCTTCAGGTAAAGTGTTGGGCTCTCTCACCTATCCTTTAGTTGATTTGTTGGTTTCCCAAAGTGGAATTGAATTTAATACCTTTTGTGAGCCTTCCCACCTCTACTACTGTAGCTGTGAAGCTGTGTGTAGTCTTTTACTTTCCCAGAATGTGCCCCTATACTCACCCACCCCCAATTCCTAAGGACAGGTGCACCAGCCAGTGACCTCTTTTTTTTTGGTCACGGATACACCCAGGAACTTCATCTAAATTCTGGAGAGGCTGCACCTCTATAACTTGCCAAAATCAGGCTTTTGGCTCTTGCAATTGCACGTGAGTCCACTGTAATTGTTATTTAAAATTATACAACTACATCATCCATGTACATGACACTTGAGAAAAAAGGAGAGGGCAGCATAAGTTGGGATGAGACATAGGGTTGTATCTAAAGTAGTATAGTACGGAGTTAAAAGTCACTGAGCTGTTTGCTTGTTTCACTGTTCAATGTTTTGGGCCAGTGGAATGCTGTTGCCAAGAGAATATATGAGCAGGTTGCTGGTAATTTGGTTACACAATAGGTGGCATATTATGCTGTTCAATGAATTTCCTCCGGTGCAGCTGTTGCATTCTTCTGTTGTGTTACATTAAAACTCACTGGTCTGCTAGTACGTAAGTCCTTGCACTTAGCTGACGGAGAATGTTGGATGCAGTCCGTAGTGACAAGCTTTGTCACTGAGAAGGGATCTGAATCAAAAACTGTCCAGTCCACATATAAATTTACTGCCCTGTGACTTAGAGCACTGTTATATGTCATACCTCAGAGGGGCCTTCCTGCTAATCCAGTAATTAGGAGCAGTAATTAAGCTTCTGTTCTCAGCTGACATTCTCACCTTATTGGTTCTTTTCAGGATCTTGCCATAGAGATTTCTGGGAAATGCATGTCCCTCTTTGACTGTAAAGAGGGAAGAATTGTGACAGTAAGTGGTACTTGAGTTGAAGGAAAGTGGTAGAATTAATATTAAATGAATGTGTTTTGTTGCTCTCACAGTGCTGTGATGTAAATTTGTTTTCTTATTGAGGTTTAATTATATATATGTATATTATGTATTATATAATGTTGTACTGGCTTTGGTTTTAACAAAGAGAGGGCTATAAATTGCCTACATAATGCTCTTATGTCTATTCTTATCGTCTCTTGAGGAAGCATGCAGATTGGGACTGGGATGTTGCCAGAAGTAGAAAAAGGTTTGGGGGCAAAGGCAGTGGGAAGGAAAGAAGCTAGGGGCTAGCTTGGAATGCCCACAGGCTGCCTGCAAAGGATTATGGCTCAGAAATGAAGTAGCAGTATGTAACTGGTGAATCCTCCTCCTTCTTGGAAGTCACTTCTCTTTGCTCCCACTTCTCTTTGCTCCCAATGCCTTTGCCATTCCACTCTGGCTTTAACTAAGGATTTTAGCTTGGGAACTGAAGCACAAATAAACATAGGAGTTGTCCTCCTATAGCCTGAGCTATGCTTTGTCTCAGATTAATACCAAAACGAAGAGCCACAGTTTGTCAGGCATGATGAGCTTCCTTTCCAGATAAGAAATGTTTAGTATTGGCTTGCTGTTTTATTTTCTGCCTTGACGGTATCTATGCAGCAATATATAAAAGTAAAAGGTCCAGTCAGCTCTAGCAAAGGACCATGACATGAACAAATATGATAGCTTGTTTTTTTGAAAGAAGACAAATCAACTTCTCTCTCTTACCGCCACCTTCAAATTTCTTCTCCTTAAGCGAGCAGTTGGGCTTTTAAGTCACATCCTGCCAATAAGTCCAGAGGCACGGGAAGAGGCGATAAAAGATGGCGTGGTGAGGAAAATGATCAGATTTCTCAAGGTAATTCGCCAGTTTCAGGTTTCTATAACATCTAGAAAGTCAATGTTTTCATGACAGTGCCCTGTACAATGAAGGTATAGGTGATCCTGGGATATAGGAGGATAGGAGGCTGCCTTTATACAGAGTCATATGATATCTACACTGACTGACAGTGGCTGCCCAGGATTTTAGCCAGAGCGCTCACCCATCCCTGCCTAGAGATGCTGGGGATTGAACCTAGGAGCAGGGGTAAAACTAGGCTTTATTTCACCTGGGTCAGACCCAGTTTGGCACTCCCCCATGTGTATTTGTAGACACACACACATTGAGGCTGGGAGCCTCAATGGCACCCCCTGGAGCCTTCACCCAGGGCATAAAACCTGGCTAGCTCCCCCCCCCCCCAGTTACGGCTCTGCCTGGGACCTTCTGCTTGCAAAGGAGTTGCAGCCCTTCCCCTGCCTTATACAGTGGTACCTCGGGTTACAGACGCGTTAGGTTAGACGCTTCAGGTTACAGACTCTGCTAATCCAGAAATAATACGTCCGGTTAAGAACTTTGCTTCAGGATGAGAACAGAAATCGCACGGCAGTGGTGCAGCAGCAGCGGGAGGCCTCATTAGCTAAAGTGGTGCTTCAGGTTAAGAACAGTTTCAGGTTAAGAACGGACCTCCAAAACGAATTAAGTTCTTAACCCGAGGTACCACTGTACTGAATCCGAAGCAAAAAGCACTGGGTGCAAAATGGACCCTCTGGTTATACAGAAACTAGGGTTGCTTATTATAGGCATTTCTCTTCTTTCTTTCCTGAAAATGTTCACACTTTAAGCTATATGGAATCAGAACATTGATGCATCTAGCCTGGTACTCATTGTTGTTTTTCCTGTAACGGAGCAGATTAGCCCAGCATTTGCCAGTTCTGAATTGGTAGTGTTTTCCCAAATTCTATCTTGCTACCTGCTGCATGAGATGCCAGGGACTGAACCTGTGGCCTGCAAAGCATGTGCTCTACCACTGAGCTATAGGCCCAACCTTTCCTTAGTATATATACACCTTAGAAATAATTTATGGGATTGCCCAACTACCTGCACTGCAGTGTTCTTTCCAGTAATTTTTATAGTATTTTTGCCACCCTCTTCTGCTGAAAAAGAAGAACATAAGATAGCTCCTGTCCTCAGCCTTACGATCTAAAAGAAGGAGTTAATAGAAGGAAAGTGCCCTGAATACATCTTAGCCCTTTAAAACCAGGGGAGAGGCAGCAGTGCACCCACCTACAATGGTACTCTCACTGCTTTCCGCTTCCTCCCCCAGTAATCCCAGAAGTTGTAGTTTAGTGAGGAGGTTGAGATACCTCACCTCTTAATGTAACTATTATGTCTGGATGGAGTCACAGCAGATGCTTGGAAACTGCATGAGATTCATAGCATTGCTGTGCCTCACTCCCAGCATATCCAGTCTGCAACCATTTGAAGAATTCTAGGCATTCCTTTGGCATCTTAGCATGGCAGCAATGAGGTCAGTGCCCACTTTTGCCACCATTCCATCTTCACCCATGCAGGCTACTGCATGCATAATATAATGAATAGAATATAATGAATAAGTTTAAGATGATGAAAAGCAAAATTTAGCAGGAGCAGAGAGGAAGGAAAATAATTTACAGAGTGTTAGATGACTCCGTGGCCTTAGCTCTTCACCTCTAAATAATGTTTCGGCCCAGAGAAAATGGTCCGGGTACCTATGAAAGCTGAAAGAAGAGACCTTTTATACGTTCTCTTTAATGTGCAGTGAAGCCATGCCTTGGATGGATTTATTCCCTTATCAGCAATTCATGTATGGAAATGAACCATAAGAAGCATCATTAGAACTGCATATTCTTGGGAGTGCCCATATTCCTGTTAGAGGTCGCAGACTGTTGTAGTGTTAGAGCTTGAATCTGATTATGAGGCATTGTCTGGGCATAATTAGGAGCTAATATATTTAAAGATGGAAGAAAATTATTACTCTCAGAATGCCTAAATACCCCATGATTTGCTGCCTTGTCATAAAGCACTCATAAACTTTCTGGAACTGCGGGACTTGTCGTATATTTCCGAGCCCCAGAGTGCATAACTAGACGTTTAATGGATGCCTCTTTTTTTACTCCAATCCAGGCAGATGGGCAGATCACACATGGCTATGCAATGAAAATCCTGGCTGTTTGTGCCAAAAGTAGCCAAGAGGCACAGGAAGAGATTGTGAAGCTTGATAAAAGTAAGTGCTGGCTGCTAAGAGTTGATCTGGGGCAAGGACCACAGACGGATCTCTGCTGTCTACAGGATGAAGCAGGACCGTTAATCCTATCTTAGGCCCTGCAGAATCCAAATACATTTAACAAACAGGGTAGCCTTCACTGCTGCATTATACGGCCTCCAGTCATTCTTAAAGTGCAGCCTGTTGTGCCTGTTTTCTATAGAGAAAATAGGTTTGTGCGCAAAACGGTAAACCACCATCTCGGAAGAGGAAACAGTATCTTGCACTCGTTTAAAGGGAGCAGTTTAAGGAGCAGAAAAGAGGGACTCTATACTGTAAGCAGAGTTGTTGGTTTTGGGGGGAGGAGGGGAAATCTATATTACAAGGCAAGCTCAAGCTTCATTGTGAGCCTCACTCTTAATCCGAATGTGGGGACCAGCTGGGGGGGGGGCACGTTTGTAGAGTAGAGATTAACTGTTCCCCGTCAGATTCTCCCTTAAAAAATCTCCCTTCCTCCCGCATCAATTTTGACATAGTTCCCCACCACCACCACCAAAAGCTGGAAGCAATTGAGCTGGGGAAGAAGGGTGGGGAGAGAAATGGCTCAGAACAGGGGAGATCGCTTTGGAAAACGCGCGACTTTGGAAGAGTTATGCAACCTCCTCCTTTCTCTTCTTTGGGTGCTCCCTTTTCATCGCCTTGGCAAATGTGAGTTGCTGCAAACACTTTGCTGAGGGGACACATAGCAAATAAAGTAACTAGTTCTGCCCTTAGGAGGATTTTATTGACCCCGATACGGTCAAGGAGAGGAACCCTCCCACCTCCCCAGTTGTAGCCTGCCTAGGGCCTGTAATGCATTTGGGCCTCTAATGAGAAGCTGAGTTTTGGAGATTTTTTAAACAATAGACGAGTGACAGTTTGATGCAGATACAGAGACATCACCTTGCCAACAAAGGTCTGTATAGCTATGGTTTTCCCAGTAGTGATGTATGGAAGTGAGAGCTGATCCATAAAGAAGGCTGATCGCCGAAGAATTGATGCTTTTGAATTTTGGTGCCGGAGGAGACTCTTGAGAGTCCCATGGACTGCAAGAAGATAAAACCTATGCATTCTGAAGGAAATCAGCCCTGAGTGCTCACTGGAAGGACAGATCCTGAAGCTGAGGCTCCAATACTTTGGCCACCTCATGAGAAGAGAAGACTGCCTGGAAAAGACCCTGATGTTGGGAAAGATGGAGGGCACAAGGAGAAGGGGACGCCAGAGGACGAGATGGTTGGATAGTGTTCTCGAAGCTACCAGCATGAGTTTGACCAAACTGCGGGAAGCAGTGGAAGACAGGAGTGAGTGGCGTGCTCTGGTCCATGGGGTCATGAAGAGTCAGACACAACTAAACAACTAAACAACAACAACAACACCTTAGTGCAGGACACCCTTTCTTAGGACCACTTCTGAAAGCACAGTTCTGAGATTATTCCTGAGCAACAACTTTGAGCTTTTGATCTTAGAGCTCATTTCAGTTCTCTTCCCCACCCCCAAATCAAGTTGTTGCATACCTTGGAAGCCTGCTCTGGGAAAGCACCGATGCCTACAGCTGACTGCTCAGACAGTCATTAGAAGTCTGCGTAATAATCTCCACCTAATTGCAAGGTAATATTGGGACCCTGCCTTAGAACAGGTTGACTTTTAGATCATTAGCATGTAACTCCTGCAAGCCAGCTTCCACATGCGTGGTGTTTCTTGAAAGAGGAGAGCAGTGTCTCTGTTACAATGGGAACTGTGGAATATGGATGAAGATGTCTCTCAAAGAAGTGTGAAATCCTTGGATCTATCTGGTTCTTTCCCCACCCATAAGCAGGCACCTTGAAGGAAGCTCTCCCACCCTCCTAGCTTGTGGAAAGTCACACCAGACCCCTCTCGGCACAGAACCGCCCTTTGCTGCTTCAAAACCTTTTCAGCCCACCTCTCTGGCACCCTGACACTAAATTGCTTTCCGTCCAGGCCCTGTAGGTCAGCTTGCAAAATGGCTCCCCTGGGATGTGGGTGGAGCAGCAAGTAGCAGGTTGACTCTTTTCAATTTATTAAAAGATTTGACATGAGTTTAATCTGCATTTTCTTCTCCCCACTCCTTGTCCACAGAGCAGCCGTGTTGCTGCTAGTTCTTCCTTTCCAAAAAACCATGAAGGTGTTTGGCATTGAGGGGACAGAGTCTTTGGTTACATCCCTTACTCTTTTGCTGATGTCTGACACCGTTTCTCTTTGGCTCCACACAACCTTGCAGAATGTAAGATCCTGCTGAAGTTTCTGCGCTCAGAGAATGAGGTGTTGGCAGGAAATGCTGCTTTCTGCCTTGGGAGATGCTTTGAGGTGCCCGGAGCAGCCGCTAATTTGCTCGACGTGGATATTGTGCGGATTTTATTGAAAGTCGCTGGCAGGGATGCTCAGAGGACGTCTGCGCAAGAGAACGCAGCCATTGCTTTAGGAAAGCTCTGCACAGCTGATGCCAGGCAAGTATCCACAGATGTGGGCTCACTGAGGATTGTCCTTGTTCTGTTGGTTTTATTTATTTGTTTATTTGGCATATTTATGTCCTGCTGAACTACTAAGTGAAGTTCTCAAGGCAGCTTCCAATATATTTAAAATACAGAAATATGCTAAATGTATGCCTGTAATCACAAAAGGTGAATATTAGGTTTCCCTTGCCCCAGAAATAGCTGCCAAGCCCCTGACAGGTAAGTCTCTCCTTCCCTCCCTCATTGCCTCCCACAATCGCTGGCTCTGGAGACAGATGCAAGGCATGCTGGAGGAATAAAGGCTAGACCTCTGAGAAGCTCATTTTTTATGGCTTTCTGGTCTTGTTTTGCATTTGTTTGTGCTAATATTTATTGGCAGCTACCCTTGGAACTGATGTTATTTGGCAGATTATGAACAAATATTGTAAATCAGTACACATCCAGCCACTTTGGTGGGCTTTATACAAACAGCTGTAGTGGTCAAGGCATCAAGTGGTGAGTGATTTTTGTGTGAGAGAGATGATTGCTTGACTGTTCTGACACATCACAGCCAAGTAGTGAGATCAGGGTTTTCCAGTCAGTCAGGTTTTTATCATTTTTTAAACAGTGTCCATTATAATATCATCTTTTGTTACCTTCTGGAATCCCTTATGACATGTGGAGTGGGCCAGGAAGTGCTGAGTTCTGAGTGCACATCATGTGGCTTTACTGTGCAGGGAGCATTTGCAGGAGATGTTGCCTTCAGAATAGCTTCACCAACATTACATCAACATGTTAAAAAAAAAGCATCCATGGGCTTGCAAAACAGATTTCTGTCTACATAACACATTTTAGCAGTCTTGGGAAGCTTGAGTGGCTGGATCTTATCAGACTTGATATTCCCAGCTGGAAAGACACCAGGGTTATCCCCAGGCCAACAGCATTGGGCAGAATGTCTAAGGCTGCAGTCCTATGCACACATACTTGAGCCCAGCGAGACTTGCATCTAAATAAAGGTTAATTTGATTGGGGCTGCAAGCCTCTTTGGCTGTGATCAAACTGGCTTGTGGGACTGGAAATGAAGGGAACTGCTGGATTATCCTTCTATTCCTATAAGAGAAACCCATTCACAGCCAGAGGGGCTTCTTCTTTCCCAGTTGTCGGAGCCCCTGGAGCCTGCCCCTGCCAGTGAAGGGTTTTGCACAAGAGAACCTGCCCTACCCAAAGAGAATTTGAGCATTTCTCAAAACCGACCATGAAAATAATCAAAAAGCCTCCATATGCTGCATAAGCTCTTTCAGTGCCTGTGCTTTAAGCCTGGTCATTCTCGATGTGGTGAGGTCAGCCTGAATTTGTTCTGATATTGGCTCTCCCTTTCCCCAGGCCGGAGACTGAATGGGCAAGGTATTGGCATACAGCCCTCGAGCCTAATTGCACCTTTTTGAAGCAGGACAGGTTTTGCCACTTGCAGATGGGATGTTTGTGTGTATGTGTCTCATGCATACAGTTTGTGCAAGAGGAAAGCAACGATCTGCGGTGAAAGCGGGAATGTGCTGCAATGTGAACACACCCTTGTGCAATAGTTCTCAAGAGTGTGGAGTGCTTTGATTTAGAACACATTAAAGTACTTCTTCACTCAGTGGAATGGAACTTGCTCCTTCCCACAGGAGGCAGTGATGGCTAATTACTTGGGTGACTTTAAAAGAGGATTAGACAAATTCATGGTTCCTACCCAAATTTCTGTGCTCTGCCTCCATGGTCAGAGGCAAAATCCTTGGGAATTGCAATTGCCGGATACCACAGGAGGGGAGATTGCTCTTGTGCTTGGGTCCCGCTTGCATGTTTTCCATAGGCATCTGGGTGGCTACTGTGAGAACAGGATGCTGGATTAGATGGGTCCTCTTTGGCCTGATCCAGCAGACTCTTCTTAAGGTATTAGGGCGTTGTGTGAAAGAGATCTGGTGCCAGCCAATCCAGCTCCCCT
The DNA here is from genome assembly GCF_027172205.1 of Podarcis raffonei. Taxonomy (NCBI): domain Eukaryota; kingdom Metazoa; phylum Chordata; class Lepidosauria; order Squamata; family Lacertidae; genus Podarcis; species Podarcis raffonei. Next base: position 26,450,803 of record NC_070616.1, read on the forward strand.
GCTCCCCAGTATGCCAACAACAACTAAACTCTGTTGTGTCAGGAGGAGCAGGAATTTACAAGTAATAAGCTTTTTTATATGCTGGGAAATCTATTGAAGAAGGCATGCAGGTTCCCTTTCAAGTTGCTTTCTACCCACTTGAAAACATTGGCAGCATGGAGATAAATTCAACAGTGTAAATAAGTTTTGATGGATCTAATAATGGAATGCTGAATGGTTTAGTTTATGTAAAATATGCAGGGATTTATGTTACACAAAATGAACCATGGAAAGGAAAGAGAGGAAGTCATTGATATTTTAAGGTTGTTAAAATGAATACTCTAAATTGTAAAACAGAAAATTTAATAAAAATTAGAGAGAGAGAGAGCTGCTGTCTACGACTCTGATAAGTGAGAGACACATAACTTCATCTTTTGCCCTGACAATTGCATTTGACTTAATCTTCCTCTTTTGCTTTGCAACTTCTAGGCACACTAGTCGGCTACGGGAGCTGAACGGAATGGCGGTCCTCAACACCTCTTTGAAGCACATGCAGGGATTTTAAAGGCTTCTGTAAATGTTCCAGAGCATGTTTACAAAGTCTGCCATAGCTCTGGTCAGGGCTGCACTTTGTTTTTGTAATAAAGAGGATTAATTGGAACAAGGCTACTGTTTGGTGATTCATGGAGGGGGAGATAAAAGTATTGGAAGGATAACTGAGTTAATACAAAGCCTGAGGCCATGCCTGGATGGAAGAGGCTTTTTCCTCCTTTCCAAAAAGAGGTAACCTTTCCATGAGCAAATTTCTTGGTATGATAGAAGTTGCACCGTTTCAAGAGGGCTCTGAAATAGCCACTGGTTTCCTTTTTGCAGAAGCCACTTGTCAAGTGTTAATCAGCTATCTTAGGTGTCGATTTTCATGCCCAGATAGGTAGAGAGCATGAAAAAGAAAATGAGTAAATGTGTTCCTTTTTAAGGTGAGGGTAATGTAAATGTCCTAGACAGACATTGACAATAGGTGGTTATTAACAAAAATGGGCAGTTGTCAGTCTTAAAGAATCAAAGAGGACATTTGAGGCGGAGCTGTGTGGAGGGTAAATTGAACCCTTTGCAGCAGCAGCAGCTTAGCACATACCTCCTGTTTGTGAAAGACCAAGCAACACACTGAATGCACACAAAAATCTATTGCAAGGTCAGATGTGGACCTGGCCCCCAGACTGGTGTATTTAGCTTCAGTACTTTTTTGCTGCTTAATCAGGTTGCAGTAATATAATCAAAATGGGCAGCCAGCCTATGAAGAGGAGAAAAGAAACAGAAAAGTAAAGGGCAATCTTATTTGATTTCAGATTGGCTCTTCTCTTCTCCCTCCTTGACACTTTTAGATGGCTATTATGCCAAAAGCAGCAGATGTAAAATTAGATATCATTATGTCCTCTTGGGAGCCGCTGATGAGTGTATTAATCTTCCCCACTTCAGAGGAAGGTGCTGTTTGGAGTGAGTTGGGCTTTCTTCCAAGCCAGATATGATGGCTGGCTGGAAGGGGCTGCTGCTCATTTGACACTGAACACCAGCACAACGGTGTTGGTCTCTTTGGGTTGTGGGCCCTGGTGGATACTGGTTTAATCACCTTCACTGGGTGGTCACTCTATTCTGCACATTTTAATTGAATAGGTCTCAGGTTGTACTTTTGCATTCTGTTGCTATTCTTTACAACATTTTCCTGTATGCTCATGTATATCGAAACCTTTCTTTTGAAGATAACCCTTCATGCATCTGATGGAGCAGACTCTAGTCCATGAAACTATAAGCCAAAACAAAGTTTTTTATCTTTAATGTATCACAAGACTGGATGATTATTATTGTTATTATTAGTGTCATTATTTTGATTAAAAAATGCACACAAACATCTCTGGTCCTGCCGATGTGGGCAAACCCACCCCATATAGGTGGCCCATGCCGGCAGTGCCATTCTAAACTAAAAAAAAAATTTGCTCCCCACCCCAAAGTTAAACACTTCTGCTAAAAAAAAATGCAACAACTTTTCTGTCTGAATTTTCACTGTTTGAAATATAGCAACCCGAACCACATACAAATCAGAAGACTCTTCTCTCCATTGACTCAGTCTCTTCAAGGGATAGCTAAAACATGCTTATATGTTTTTATAGTGTCACAGGATGGCTTTGTTTTAGTTCAGGGGTGTCCAACAGGTCGATCGCGATCCACTGGTAGATCCCCGCGAGGTTTTGTTAGATCTCTGGCTCCCTTTCCTTAGTGTGGCTAAAACGGACTCCTGTCACACCCCCTCGCCCCGCCCTCCATTGTTGTATGATCTCTGGAAGGGAAGATGGAGCTTTCTCTGTGCTGCTGTTTTGATCCATAGTGATCTTTTTGTGAGTGACTGCACGCCTTCGCCCCTTGCCTTTAACCCCCCAAAAAAGCATAACCCTCCAAAAACGATGCTTTTCTCCTCCTTAAAAAAAGCTCAATGACTTTGAGCTGAACCCCCCCTCCCCAAGGAGTTGGCCACCACTGTTATAGTTAATCCATTGAAGAGTGTCAGGAGCTTCTGAAGAAGGAGCCTCATAACATGTTATCTTCAGTACATCTTTGAGGTCTTCTTTGATTCCCTTTTCCCCCTTCCAGGCATTGGCCAGACCCCCAGGTCTTCTTTGCTTCAGCAGAGCTGCTGTTTCAGACTATGCCTTGGCCCTCTTGGGCAGCAGAGTTGGCCCTTTCCCCCTCAAAGTCACATTTTACCTTCTCCTGTAGAAGATTACAACATTGATTCTGGAGCTTTGACACATTCTTTATACAATACAGGTATTATTTCATGTTTGCAAAGCTCCATACTGGATCCTTCTGCACCCATGTCAAGTGATGGCTCCAGAGTTCTCCTGTTCTTTTTTCTGCCCCTTTGATTGTGAACAGGCTCTTCTGTAACCACTAGATGGCAAACTGGTTACTCATTAAATTCTTCCGCTAAGACACATATGCAAACTATTTCAAGAGTTGCTTGGACAATATCCATTGCAGTTGCTGATCACAGCAGATGGCTGACATCCATTGTGCTGTTAGGATTATGTTTAGATGTACTAAATCAGAAGTGTGCATTGGTGTTACTGTGAGTGCTGAGGTCTAAGCTTGACACTAACCCCCTGGGATTGGCTTCCTAGAATTAAAGAAATCCAGCACGACTTAAATGGAAAAGATGTAAAATCGCTTTCCAACTTTTTACTGGGCAGTTGCGGATTCTAAATGCGGAGCTGCTTAATCAAGAAGGTGCTAAGCATTCACAGCCTCCTTTTGGAATCATGCAAAAGTCTTTAATGAGGCTAAGTTTGGAGCCAGCCTCCTTTGAATTTAGTGCAGAAGCTGATTTTTTCAGCGCTAGGATTCAGGCTTAAAGCTTGTGATAAATAGTAAGAACAGAGACTATTTTTCTGTTGCCTGAGTTAACCATGGCTGGTATGAAGAAAACGCTTTCCAAAATAGTCTTGTTACTTTGTAGCCTCACACAACCTGCCTATAAGAACTTACTAAATAATAACAGTAGTAGTAGTAGTAGTAATAATAATAATAATAATAATAATAATAATAATAATAATAATAATTTACAGGTTAAGAAGTAGTCCTTGGGCTCATTGTTCATCCCATAGATACTATTTACTCCAGAAAGCAAAAGCAACAGTAATGGTAGCAGGGAGATCTGTGGGACTAGAAAAAGGATTCTGAAGAGCACCACCACCACCAGCCCCGCCAGCAATAACAAGATCCCAGGGGAGAAGACTTTTTATAAATGCCTGCAGTCTCCCCAGTACTTTCAACAGCTGCTGGGTCTGAAAGTTCCAGGCGCTGGGAGCTGTTGATGGCACCTTCCCAAAGCTACAAAAACTTCTGCTGAACTGGGGGGGGGCACCATCTTTCAGGAGAGCAGATCCAGGAGCTACGTGATAGCCTAGTTTGGCACCATCAGCAGCACCTTGCTGTTCGCAAGGACAGTTCTTTCATTGTGAGGGCAAATAACATCTGTTAATATATCTGATTTTGCTGTTATGATATAGACACAGGAAAAGAGAGAGAAGCTCTGTCTCTCGCACAGTGGCAGAGCTTTGTTTTTTTCTAAAACACCCCCCCCCCGCCTCGTTATCTTGTTGCCTTTATTTTATTTTTGAAATAATTTTTATTAGATTTTACAAGTGTAAAATACTGAATACATATTCATATTTAGAGACTCCAGACTTCCCACCCCTCACATCCTATTGTCGACATTTTCAACTGCATATTATTTCATCCATATTTTATATCTCTACATATTGTCCATAGTATTTGTTACATTACAAGTATTATTAGAATCCTGCTAATGTTTTCATTTGCTTACAGAGGTCTCCTAAATAAATTATAAATCTTTCCAATTCTTTCTTGAAGTTTTTGTCTTCTTGGTTCCTGAGCCTTCCTGTCAGTTTTGCCATTTTGACGTACTCCAACAGCTTAATTTGCCATTCTTCTCTGGTAAGGACTTTATCTTCTTTACATCTCTGGGCTAGTAGCATCCGTGCAGCAGTTGTAGCATACATGAAAAGTCTTTTCTGCTTCTTTGGGATCTTGGTACCTACAATTCCTAATAAGAAAGCTTCTGGTTTCTTTATAAAAGTTATTTTAAGCACATTTTTTCTCAAATATTTTCATACTGCCTTTCTGAAAACCATCAAAGGGGGGTCCATCCTGTAAGAATAAAAATAAATAACAAAACAACTACAGTTGCATGCTCTCCTAACACTGTATTTACAGTTCCTACTAGAGTATCCCATTCCCCACTTTTTCCACGTTGAACCAGAGTCTTGTTTGTTGACTGTTTTTAGAAACAGAATATTGCCTGGACTGAGCTGGTTCTGGTCCATCAAGGTAATTCTGAGGTCCTAACATTTAATTTCTACACAACCTACACTTGACTCTCTTTCTGCCCTGCACACCTCTTCTTTGACTTGTTCACACATTACAGTGAATGCAGGTACAAGCTGTCTACACATGCACAAGTGTTTGTGTGTATGAGTGTACACGTGTTAATTTGTAAGCTCATCTACACAGAGTGTACACCTGTTGCACATTACATGTGTGTAACTACAAGTGTACAGATCACCCATGAGTGTACGCAGATTGTACACTCGTTGAATGTAGCCTGTCTCAGACAGTCCATACAATTTAGTGTTTTAACTGGATGGGCACTTGGGATTTTTTAACTGCAGTGGTTCCACTCCAAATGACCTGTCTAATATTTACAGAAATATAACCACAGTTGAGCTCCTTGTGACAGAGACCAGCTTGTGAAGAAAATGCTATGGCAGCTCTTACATGGGGTAGCTATTCCTGTGGCCCTCCAAATGTTGCCGCACTACAAATCCCATAATCCCCCTGCCCATTCGCCATGCTGATGGGAGTGGCAGTCCAGCAAATTTGGAAGGGTCCTAACCTAAAGTGTCAACTCCATGTAAAAGGTAAAGGGCCCCTGGACGGTTAAGTCCAGTCAAAGGCAACTATGGGGTTGCGGTGCTCATCTCGCTTTCAGGCCGAGGAATCCAGCATTTGTCCACAGACAGCTTTTCTGGGTCATGTGGCCAGCAAGACTAAACCGCTTTTGGAGCCACAGAACACCATGACGGAAGCCAGAGTGCATGGAAATGCTGTTTATTTTCCCATTGCAGTGGTACCTATTTATCTACTTGCACTGGTGTGCTTTTGAACTGCTAGGTTGGCAGGAGCTGGGACAGAGCAACGGGAGCTCACCCCTTCACTGGGATTCGAACCGCCGACCTTCTGATCAGCAAGCCCAAGAGGCTCAGTGGTTTAGACCACAGTGCCACCCGCGTCCATGTACCAACTCCATGTAGGCTGTCCTGCTTGGTAATAAATACTGACGCATCCTTTTAAATGATGCTTCTTCCTTTCCACCCGGTATGGGATTTGAATAGGCTTTTCTACATAATACAGAAGCTGTAGGTCGCAGGGCTAAATGCATTTGTTTCCATCCACCCTTGTCTTTGGTGGCAATGAGGTTATGATGACTTCATTCAACAAGATCTGTTTCATGTCTTTATAACAAAGGCAGGCACAGCTGGCTTAGCCATAGATCTTTTAAAATTATGTGTGCGGTTCACAGCCAAGGTTAACTGTAATGCTTCTAATCGAGTCTTAAACTGCTCAGGGAACTGGAGACAGCCTTGCCACTGCCTGCTTATGAGTAACAAAACATCGAAGAAATGTTTCTTCCAAGAAATTGCTTGTAGGGACCAGGACAGGCACCAAAAATGCTATCCTGGTATGAATTCACAACAAAGGACCTGAATCTTGCCCAGACCAAGGAAAACTGACAGACCTGTGCTGTTTTAGGGCCAGACTGCTGTTGGTTACAAATCTCTGCCTTTTAAGTTCCAGAGTCCTTCCTGCCCATATTTAATTGTGTCTCAAAGACCTGAAAGTTTCAGCTCATTTTTCACTGGTCTATATTTCATGAACTGTCCCTGGGATTTTTTGGTTTGCACTGAAGTGGGTGGGGCATGGTATGCATTTTGTATTTGTTGCTGCTTTATGGCTTTTTACTAGAAAGGTTAAAAAAAGAAAATATTTCAACTTAATCAATTTTACACCTGCCTGGTGTAAGGCAAGGCCTTCTCATGAAGATCGAAAAGTTACACTTTCTTTGCCCTGTGTGGAGAACCAGTTTTCTGATGCAGCACAAACAATCTGATAGCCTGGCTTCAAAATGTTGCAAAGTAGGGTTGCCATAGTTCAAGAGGTAAAAATCCGGACACGAAAAGTCATTAAGGTTTTTTTGGAGCCCAGATCGCCCAAGCCAGAGCTGAACCAGATGGGTTCATGAAGAGTCGGACATGACGAAACGACTAAACAACAACAACAACAACCCTTTCAAAATGTGTCCTTGCCAAAGTAGCACACAAAATATAATAATAATATATAATAAAAACCAGTTAGAGCAATGAAAACAAAATAGCAATGTAATCACTTCATTTCAAGCTATCCATCCAACTAAGAGATCTAAATCTGCCAATAAAAAACTGGGGGGAAAATAATTTCAGAATTCACAAGTACTGAAAAACATGCTGCAATATTATTATTATTATTATTATTATTATTATTATTATTATTATTATTAAAATGTGTGATTTGACCACTCATGTCACTTGACTACATTCCATGTAGTAACAGAAGAATTAGGCCTAGCCACCAACCACAGATCAACATAATATTTGCTCAGACTGGAAAGTCAATTACAGTGGTACCTCGCAAGACGAAATTAATTCGTTCTGCGAGTTTTTTTGTCTTGTGAATTTTTCGTCTTGCGAAGCACGGATTCCCTGGGTATTAACGGTTTTAAGAAAAAGGAAACAAACTCGCAAGACATTTTTATCTTGCGAAGCAAGCCCATAGGGAAATTCGTCTTGCGAAGCAACTCAAAAAACGAAAAACTCTTTCGTCTTGCGAGTTTTTCGTCTTACGAGGCATTCGTCTTGCGAGGTACCACTGTACATTGTGGGTGGGAGTTGCCGCACTGACATTGTGCTTTGGAGAGCACCCAACCACCCTATAAGCAAGGTCATTTTTTTAAAAAAGTTTATTAAGGGAGGGAGGGGCAGGAGACCTGGCACTCAGGCACGCTGACCCACCCCCTAACAATGCCCCTGTTTGTAAACCAGGCTTTGCCAAAGAGAACTACATTTCATAAAGCCGTCTTCTTAGCCAACTCTCTCTCTGTCATCTAAGCCAACCGAAATCTCAAAGCAGAGAGGAATAAATCGAGCACACACAGCCTTGGTTTGTGTCATCGCTTCCACCTCTTTTCTTAATCAGTACCTTCCAATTGGCTGGACTTCTCTTCTCTCCCTCGCCCTTTTGCAATTGGCTGCTGTCTGGCCTAAAGACTTTTTTATAAAGTATGTAATTCAAGACTGCTCACCTGTAAAGCGGGGTTTGCAAATGCTTCATTGCAAATGTGCCGCAGCATCTTCTGCCCATGGTGTGAGAAAGGTCCCTTCCAGTGCTTCAAGGGCTCCTGTGTTCAGTTTGAAGCAGAAAGATGGACACCAGCTTCCCCACTTCCTTGCTGGTGGTGGCAGGGCTACTGAGACTGGCTGGTGAGTAAGAGTGGTGGAGAAATGTGTTTTAATATGAACCTTCAAAATTTGCAACATCTCCAAATTTGCCAATGCACTTCTGCAACCAAGGAATGCATACGGAAATGTGTAGGTTAGCGAAATGGTATACATTAGAAGAAATTACAAAAATGTTTCTCATTAGGGGAAACATTGCTTGCAAATGCGTATACTAGGGAAAAATACATACTGAAATGTGCATGTTAGTGGACTTGCAGAAAAACACGTGCAGATTTTAATGCAGTTTTCTTGTTAAAAGTTACAAACTGGTGCAGAAATGGGGAGAACTGCACTCAACATTGGAAAAAAGAAACAGAGAAACTGAAATGAACATACTTGTCCATGCCTCACTTCTTCTTTCTCTGTAGGCTTATTTCAGCTACATAACTGTCACAACTCAGCGCTTGAATTTGCTATTATTATATACAATATGATATTCATCCATTCAGCCATCTGTGGAGCGTTCATTTGCCTTATGTGTTTGCTATTAGCAGATGCAGTGCTAATTTTCTCCAACAGTTTTCTGCCCTCTTGACTCTTGATCTTGATCTTCACTGTAGCATGTTCTCTGTGTCCCACAGGGTGAGACAGCTAGCAGATTTGCTGATCTCAGAAGTCACCGCTTGAACACTGTTTACATTTTTTGCAAAGTGCACATATTCCACTTGTCCCTGCTAATGGCACACACCTGGATTTCTGGGAGCACAAATGTGAAGCCTTGGCAAAATGCACTGATGCGCTTTTTCGCGCGGCAGAGTTTAACCTCCTAATCATGAGGCTCAATGAAGACCTTGGGGATGTCAACAGCTGCTACAGTAGCAGATGTGTGATACGGGGGGAAAAGAGAGGTGGTTAAAAAGATGGTCCAGAAATTTAAAATAATGCTTGATTTTGATTTGGAGATCTCAGGGGGATAGGTATCACTTTATGTGTGGTTTGTTTCGGACTTGGCTGATGAAACAAAGCAGCTGTAAGCCAACTTTATGTTCCCACTTAAACCAGACTTATAGCCACTTTGGGCCTCTGACATTGTGCAGAGAAATCTCTTCAACAGGAGCATTGACATTTATGAGGATTTACTGGGGTAGTTTTTATCAAGATCAATTTTGGGTGAAGGAACCTGTCATTCAGTTGTGAGCTACTACTGGGAAAATACTACTGGGATTGTTGTGATGATCGTTTAGGGCCCTGCCAATTGGAGAGTTTTATTAACAAGACTCAGTTTGGCACCAGTTGCTTACATAAGAATATGTTAGATTCATTGGGTGTGGGTAGGTTCATCAATGGCTGTTTTAACATAGCCATTCATTCCAGCTGCCTCTGTTTACCCGCAATCTATGTTTTCTGGTCCCTGCCTCTGGTGAGCCACAGCCTGAGTTTTCGCCCCAGTTTTTCCTTTAGGGGATGCCTTGTTAAAAATGTGAGCTACATTTACTAGGTTTGGCAGTCTTCAGAGGTTGGAACATAACCTGCCACACACACTTACACACCAGGATCTCTAAACATTTAACCTTAGAGGGAGTGACAACTGGATACATCATTTTTATTTATTTAAAGTATTTCAGCTTTAATTTATAATACTGCATAATCCAACAATACAATACAATACAATACAATACAATACAATACAATACAATACAATACAATACAATACAATGAAGTCACTCGATTCATATAAATATCAGTTGTATATTCCATTGGTCCAATCATGCGAAGAATAAAAATAATGCACCTATTGTGATATACATATGTTATGTGCGTAAGAAAATGAGACAAAATGGATAACGACAAAGACAATGATGGATGCATCTTCTCTCATGCACAGGAATGTGCATGAACATTAAAGTCATTGTGGGTTGCCATTTGTTATCCAATTGATCAGGTTCTGGGTCCTGGAGGGAAGAGTGGAGGGTGCTGATGGTCTGTCCAAGTGGGACAGGAGCAGTTGGGTGATCCGAAAGAGGGCAGGGGAGCAGAGCCATTATTACAGATGATAGAGGTTTAAAAACTGCTTTTTCTTTGCCCCCGACTGATTATAGCAAACAAATGCAACAAACTGCTTTAGCACACTGCGCTTCTTCTTTTAAACAAATTTAGTTGGTGGGATTGCAGCTCGCACCTTCTCCTGGAGTTTCTTTGAAATGTAAAGGCAACTAGGGAGGGCTGGAGATAAGTTGCTTGGACTCAGGAGCAAGTCTGAGCCTGGTGGCCTGGGATTGGCCCTCAAGAGTCGGGTGATCGGATGCCCAGGCAGGCTGATGCTGCAGCCTAGATGGCACTCTCCAAGCACAGGGTTTGGTGTTTCCTGGTTTGCAGAGAAGGAACAAAGCAGTGGTGTCACGGGAGCACAACCACAGATGGCATTGGCCCTGATGCTCCTTTGGGTGCCTTACAAGAAGTGTAAATTCAGCCTGGAAGTCAGAGACTGTGTTTGTTTGTTGGTTTGTTTAGAACATGTATAAACAGCTTGGTCAAAAAGTTATCCAAGCAGAATTGGGGGGAAAACACAGCTAAAATCCACTGTCCGTTTGCATCCACCATGTGTATGGATACTCTGATCTACACACCAGCAATTATTTTTCTAAAAAAAGTAGAATATAAATATTCAATACTAAAACTGCACTGTGCTAAAGGCAACTAAATCATCCTGAAATTTCAGCCCTCCCTAGTTGCCTTTACATTTCAAAGAAACTCCAGGAGAAGGTCAAGCTGCAATCCCACCAGTTTAATCTGTTTTGAAGAAGAAGTGCAGCAGAGTCATCCCTACAGAGGATAGAGGTTTAAAAACTGTTTTTTTCTTTGCCCCCAACTGATTATAATAAACAAATGCAACAAACTGCTTTAACACACTACCTTTTTCTTCTTCTTTTGGTATGATTTTTAGGTGCCTCCAAGAGTGAACTTTGGTCCAGTCCCTCTGCAGACAGAAGCTTTCTTGGTGATGGCCTGGTGACAGCCAAGATTTCAAGGACTGAAGATGACACAGAAAAGGTGACACTTCAGTTTAACAGTTTGACATCAGACCTGGCTACTCAGGATGTTTCTCATTTTCATGAAGTCAGTGGAACGGAGGTAGAAGCAACCTCAGAAGCTGGAGGCCAGACACTTCCTGTTCTTGCTAGAAAGCCTGCAAGCCCCAAACAGTTCTTGGATGGAGCCGTTTTGGATCCCCAAAGCAAAGCTCCTGTCACCAGCCAGTCCTTGTTTACCACAGACATGCCAAAGTCAAAAGCAACATCCTTCAGTCCCCTGCTGGAACGGCTGGTAACACCCCTTTCTAGGGAAGAAGGAAAAGTGGAGGCAACATCTCAGGAGCTCAGCATGACTCTGAAGCAGCCTGCCTCCACCCCCAGCAAGGTAGTAGTGATGGGTGTGATTGCAACTGTGCTGCCTGATTCAGAGCCCTCAGGAAGTGCCGGGCAGAGGGTAGAGTTGTCTATCAACCCTTCTATAGTGGCAGCCACTACCTTTGCTTTCACTGAGAACAGAACAGACACTGAAGGATACCCTGCAGAAACCATGCAGACCCCTGCCAAGAAAGGGATGGATAAATTGTTAACATTGATCCCCAAAGCTAGCCACCAATGGACCCAAGCTGAGCGTCAACAAACCCAGTTGGATATGAGAGCTTCAGTTGTTGGCAGCACTCCGGGTCTCCTGGAGCAGACACAGAGTCAATCCCTTAAGGAGAGCTCCACAGTTCTCTTCCATCAGCCTTTTTCAGAAGAGAAAATGACAATCATTCCCAGGGCAGAGTTGACGCAGCCTTCCTCCTCGGCTTCCTCTCCATATAGAGAGATGGTGTTGGAAGATGAAACCAGTGAGTTTAGAACGGCCGAAAATCCTGCACGTCTAACTGCTTCTCAAAGTAACACCTTCTCTTCCTCATTGTTGTTGACTCCAAACACACTCTCTTCAGAATCCCCACCACACTCTGCCAGGCCAAGGGACACCAGCCAAAGTGTTCTGCCCAAACTTCTCTTTGTGCCCCAGTTTTCCTTATTCAGTAAATCAGGGACATCTGATGAATCAGAGGAGCATCTTCAAGACGGCTTAATTTTGCACCACGAGACTGATAATCAGACAGCCACCCAGACTTCCCATGTCAGGCTTTCTCAAACTGTTGGTGAGCCAAGAAGAACACAGGCTGCCCCTAGTCTGCAAGAAACCACTCTTGAGAGCTGGCCAAAGTTATCTCTCCCACTCCACTCCACTGCACAACCACCGGACATTCCTTTCCTGGTTGATGACAAGCCACAGGTAAGCGTGCATGGCATGCCTCAGCTAGCCCACCCAACATCAGCTCATTCTGGACCTACAATGTCAAGCATGGGTATCTCTTCCACTGTTGCATCGCCATCAGACACTGCGTCTGCCCCTGTTGGTTACATTATGCAAGGCACATCCAAATGTCAACTGCCCAACACGTTTTCGACAGTCCATGGAGAGCAACCATCTCCCAGTGCTCTTGTTCCATCTCTTAGTGAGTCAGAATCATTGGATACATCTGCGCTCACCAAGCCAGAGACTCATGGCACCCATGATGGGCAAAAGAGACCTGTTTCACTTGTTTCTCCTTCTTCTGCTGAACATGAGTCAGAACCATCAGCTGTGGCTTCGGCTTCTGCCTTTCCACATGCTGGATTTAGCACATCAGCTGTGGCAGATTCTTCCCAATCTGAGCCCAGGCAGTCAGTGTTGCCAACTCTTGTACCCAGTGAATCACAGAGAACAGCGTCAGGCACATCTGTGCCATTCCAAGCTCAGCAGCGACTGCTAGGCAACTTTGCTTCTACTCATACTAGAACAACAGCCTCAGGGTCACTTGTTCCTTTTCGTGTTGAACCAAATGTGTCAGGTACATCTGCTGCTGGCCCGAATGTCCCAGACACCACTTTCCTTGGCCATAGCTCTCAAAAACTGTCACCAGACATGTCTGTCTCTTTTTACACTAAGGCACCCTCCCTGCCCGCCCAATCATTGCAACCACGGAGCATCCATCCTCATGCTAGTGGTGAGCTGCAAATGGGTATCTCAGGCACGAATGTGCCATCACATGCCAAGCCGCAAATGCCTGCCTCTTTTATTGATGAGTCCCATCTTTCGGTCACATCTGCCCGTGTTGAGCTAGTGACAAATGAGGCATCCTTGGAACAAGGATTGCCGATCTCTGTTGATGCCAAACCACAGATAGCAGAGTCTTCTGCCTCTTCTCCCACCGAGTCGCAATTGCTAGTGGTGTCTGCCCGTGCCCCCATAGAACATGGGTTCTTGGATGCCTTGGGGAAATTGCGGGGCCTACCCCAAAATGAGAGTTACCCACCAAAAACACATTCCTCTACCCCAGCCCAGCACCCTTCACTTGAAATGCCCTTCCTTGGCTATCTCAAGTCAAGACTATCCAATGCCTCTGCCTTTGTCCATGCTTCATCCCTGTTACCAGAAGCACCAACCTCTACAGGTGCTGAAACCCAGATGCCAAGTAGACTCACATTTGTCCATCCTGATTTGCAACTTCAAGCTGCACCTGGTCTTCCCACGACTCCTCACACTGCTGAGAAAGTGAGTGAAGGAAAACACTCTCCACAAACCAGCCTTCCAACACCTCAGTCTGACACTCGAGGGACAACTGTGCAGGATGTTTCTATCCCTGTCTCCTCAAGAAGTCCTCCTAGTTCAGATGGTCCAGCCTCCCCTATCAGCCACCAAACCAAAATAACCATTCCCCTTGCACTGGCTCACAAGGTGGAGGAAAACATCACCAGCCTGAGGACAACACCAATGCTGGTGGTGGCTGGTGCTCAAGATCTCATGCAAAGCTCCTTGGGGTTCTTTCAACACCTCAGTCGGCCAGATATTGGAAGTCTCGACTCTTTTGCCTCTAGTGGCATCCTGGGAATGTCTCCCTCCCTTCAGTATTTGTCCCACTTGGTCCAGAATGCTGAAAACATGGTGTGCCTACAGCCTATGCGAAACACCACCCCAACTTTGGGAGAACCAATTGCTAGTGGGCAGGAAATGCTGGTTCTGACTTCTGCCCTTGGCTTCTCCCATCCAGGGGTTTCGAGTCTGATACAAATGAGTCCATCCAGTGTCATTCTGGTTAAACCTGTGTTTGTCTTCTTACCACCAGAGGCACCTAAAGGTCATGTGTCACTTCCTACTGAGGAAGAAGTGGGCCATGATGCTAGTCTTTCATTCACCAGCAAGGCTGCACTAGCTTTGGTTACTCCTGGTAGTATCCAGGAGCGATTGGTGGGAATTGGTCCTCTTGTGTCCACCCTTAGACACTCCTCAAGGGCAAACACTCGTTCTCCTAATTTGTTGGATCATCTAGTCATTTCTGGGCCAGCCTCCAGTGCTTCCCCAAAGCATACAGGAGTCAGTCTGGAGAGATCCAACACTTCAACAGCCAATCCATTCCTCTATGGGTTGAGGGATCGTAGCACTAGGACAAAGCATGGGCTGACCACAGACCACAATGAAGACTTTCAGTTGTCTGCTGGAAGGCTGGAAGAGGACAATCCAGTTTCGTTATCTGCTGGAGTGCTTGTGAAGAACCATATCTCAGCTGCTCCACCAGTAATGGTGCCAATCCAGCAACAACCCAAAGCATTATCACTCACAACTGAACTGTTGAGCACCCTTGACAAGGCTTCCTCTCGGTCCTCCTTGACAGAACCCTCTGCCTCTCAGATGCCAACAAGCTCCCTTCAGGCTGCAAGTAACCCCCCACTGCTGAGCTCAACAGTAATGCTTCACGCTGAAGAGCATCCATATGGTTCAGTGAGCCCCATTACCCACATCAGTAAGAACTCTGAAGAGTCCTTGAGTGCATCTTCAGCTAGGAACACGAAACTGCCATTAGAAGTGGGACAACATCTTGCACCTTCAAGCTCAGCATCACGCGGCTCCTTAATCAATGAACACTTTGGAAAGGCTCCTTCTGAAGTTCATTATGTACCCAACGCGGTGTCAACTTTTCCAACGTCCTCAACTGGAAAAGAGCACAAAGAAGCTGCAGCCTTAAATAACCCCTATGCAGAAGCATTTCTCGTGGCAAATGAAACATCTTCCTATCATACGAACACTACCTTCCCCAAGCCTTCTGATTCCCATCACATCCCATCCAAGGCCCCCAGGACAGATGAGAGCCTGGAGACACCATCTTTGTCTTCTCTGTTCTCAGCAGATGCTCTGATGCAAATGACTCTGCCTGGAAAACATCCTGAGGACATCCTGAATCATCAGACACATTCTAGACCATCTGCCGATGTTCCTTCCCAGGTAACAGCTCATTCCTATTCTGCCAAATTGGTTACGGAATACAATCCAACCACTGTAACGCTCAGGGGAAGGGCCTCTCTTGCAAGTGCAGCAGAACAGCTGGAACCAATGCTGAGTGCTGTAGAAACCAAGACTTTGACAGATATTGAAACTTACAAGCAAACCAAAGCAACTAGCTTGATGTCAACCATGCCTGGCACAGATTCTGGGCATTCATCTGCTTCACTGGTTGCCACAGATTTCAGATTAACCTCCTCCTCCCCAGCATCATCATCATCATACTATGCTGCAGGATCTACAGATCATCAAAAGGAGGTTCATAAGTCACCTCTGCACCCTGTCCATTCATTTGCACCAAATTCTACTCTTAAAGATGTGACTCCGTCACTTGTGGGTGAAGAAGCACTGATTTTGGAAACACTGCAGACTGACTCCTACAGGCTACAGCCTAGTGTAGGTGGAACAACTGAAATGGTAGCTTCCTCACCATCAGCAAGCAAGGGCAGGTTTCTTAAACACAGGAGAAACAAGAATGCTGGGACTGGAGATCAGTTCCTGGTTGCATCTCACTTGCAACCTCAGCCAGCAAGTTTAGAAGCTGACCACCCTGAAAGGCCCAGGTTGGCAGGTGATGAACAGGGACAGGAGGAGGAGGCTGCTTCTTCCTTGCCAATCTCCTCAGTGTTTTCTACAGCTCTTAATGCACCAGCATTTCTAATGACCACGTTATTTCCCAGCATTGCTGCTGATGGACTTGTTGGTAGTCTTCTAAACCAGGCATCCCATTTGCAAAGTCTTCCACCGGGCATCTCTGAGATATTCCTAAGTCCTGAAGCTCAAGTCCAACTGACCCTGGGGAGCCTTTCAGATACACCTGGTATGAAGGCTGGTGGAGACTTCTCTACAGATGCTACCAGCACCAGTAGAGGATTTAATTCATACACCTCTGAAGAGCAAGCTCCCATCACAAGTGACTCTACTGGAGGAGGAGGAAGAGAAGACTCAGTAGCTGATTTGCCACCATGGGACCCCAATTCGACTCTGTCAGATTGGAGAGCACACCACCAGAGAGTGATGCGCTCAGATGATGCTTTCCTGGATGGGTAACTATTTGAAGCTGGGGCTATTGGAAGCGTTCCCCAACCTGGTGCCCTCTAAATATTTATGGACTGCAGCCATTGTAGTCCAGAACATTTAGTAGTCCGTGGGACTTGCAGTCTAGAACATTTAGAGGGCACCAAGTTGGGTAAGGATAGCCTCAAGCGAGAGGCAGTCATTTCAATGCTGAGATCAATGTAGGACATGCAAAATTAAGATTATTTATGAATCAGGATAGCTTTCTGTTAAATGAGCTTTCGGTGCTTAAGATCAGGAACTGAGGCCATGCTTTGGGTGGCCTCACTTGTGGAAGCAAGGCGAGTGGTGACTGGGCAGGGAGCCTTGCTTAGCGAATACTGCCTCTGGACAAGGGTGAGAGGCATCTACAAGCTCCCTTCAGATATCATGAACTGCAAAGAACTCCCTGCTGCTCCAGTCAGGGTTTAAAACCATTCTACACAGGGATACGGGTGGCGCTGTGGTCTAAACAACTGAGCCTCTTGGGCTTGCCAATCAGAAGATCAGTTGTTTGAATCCCTGCGACAGAGTGAGCTCCCGTTGCTGTGTCCCAGCTCCTGCCAACCTAGCAGTTCAAAAGCACACCAGTGCAAGTAGATAAATAGGCACCGCTGTGGCGGGAAGGTAAACAGCATTTCCGTGCGCTCTGGTTTCCGTCACGGTGTTCCATTGAGCCAGAAGCGGTTTA
Organism: Podarcis raffonei; assembly: GCF_027172205.1. Classification (NCBI taxonomy): domain Eukaryota; kingdom Metazoa; phylum Chordata; class Lepidosauria; order Squamata; family Lacertidae; genus Podarcis; species Podarcis raffonei. Next base: position 26,468,038 of record NC_070616.1, read on the forward strand.
GTCATGCTGGCCACGTGTCCCAGAAAGCTGTCTGTGAACAAATGCTGGCTCCCTCGGCCTGAAAGCGAGATGAGCGTCACCACCCCAAAGTCGCCTTTGACTGGATGTAACCATCCAGGGGTCGTTTACCTTTTTTACCTTACTTTTTATAACTGTTCAAATGGTGGATCTTCAACTGCCAGGACTGCAGTTTATTTCATTTTCTTTTCTTTTTTTAATAAATCATTTTTATTCAATTTTTCCAATACAGAATGTATACAAATCATACATCTTTTTTTTATATCCACTCTCTTTTTGACTTCCCTCATCCTGCCTGATACTCCTTCCCCTCTTAATTTCATACACATTTCTAAAGTCTTACTTCAATTGTTTTTGTAACTAAAGTCTTATTTTACTCCAATTCTAACATTTCTTCTTACAGAGCTTCATTAAAGCTTACAAGCGTTATTTGATTATCACTTAATTTATGCATATATTCTGTAAAGTTTTCCCAATCTTCTATAAATCTCTGATCTCGTCAATCTCGGATCCTTCCAGTCAGTCTATCAAGTTCTGCATAGTCCATCATCTTCATTCTCCATTCGTGTAGTGCAGGCAGCTCCTCTTGCTTCCATTTCTGAGCCATCAGTTTATTTCATTTTCACAATATATTGATGGCTTTTCTGTTTCATTCCTGTGACTTTCTTACACCCCAAATGGCCGTAATAGCAGAATTTTACAAGTGGCAACTGCAACAAAATGTGGCAGTGTGTCCTCCTCATCCATTAACAGAATGCCTCTGTTCACAGTGCCAGACAGCCATGTCCTCAGGGTTATTTCATTCCATGCTCACTTGATTTTCTATTTTCTTTTCCATGTCCAGCATTCCTCAGCTATTGAGCACATTCGCTTCTCATTAGCCCCCACCCAACCGCCATGCTTCCTTAGATTATTTTTTGTTTAAGATTATTGTTTTTGCTCTTTTTATTTATTTATTCATTCATTTTGCCAAGCAGATGTTCTAATACTGAGCTACACTCTTTCCCCAGATATTTCCTCCTCCCCCTTCATATGCAAATAACCATTTTTTATTATTATTAACAGCCTAACCAAAGAGTGGTAACTAACAATGTTCTGCCGCCGTTTTCAGTTTACAAAAGCAGAGTGTTGATGCAGTTGGGCTGTGGAGGCATATTCACTTTTGCAATTCTTTTTGGTGTTTTTTTTTTTTTGTCCTTTTGAAATTCAGCAGGGAGATTGAATATCTGTGGTTGCTCATAATAAATTAGGGCATCTTTCGTGGAAAGACAAGCAGATTTATTGTTCCATCAACTTTCATGGACTAACATCCCCTTTATCAGATACAGGAAGGATTATTGTTACTTTGGAGGCATATATGTATTATATAGTGAGATGTTAAAGGAAAACAATTGGGCTTTGGAAGGGATATTTGTAGTTTAGCCTCCATTTGGGGGGATAATCCCCACCTCCTTCCCCACTCGCACTCACTCTCTTTCTCTTCACTCAGCTATGCGGTTGTGTCTGACGATGCCTGTGGCTCTGGCAACTACACTGCGGAGATGAGCCTACAGACTGTAGCCATGGGCAAGACTCCATCTCTCCCTAACAATTTCCTGGCCCAGATCGTTCTGCAGGACAACAGAAGCCACCCGACTCTGAGTGTCAAGTCGTGCTGCGTTACGCCCACCTCCAGGCCTGTGGGTCCAGAGGCTGCCTGCTGTCTTTTCCCCAGGTCAGGTGGGGAAGCAACTTGAGGCTGAAGGATGCTTGGTGTGAGGCGGGAAATGGATGCTCCAGAACCTACCTTTGTCTGGGGCATCAGGGACTATAGAAAGGGATGCTGTCTGTCGTCTTGGTGGTGGTGGGGAGTGCATGGATTTGGCCTTAGATATTCAGGATGTAATTGACAGCCGTATAGGGATGCGGGTGGCGCTGTGGTCTAAACCACTGAGCCTCTTGGGCTTGCTGGTCAGAAAGTCAGAGGTTCGAATCCCCGTGACGGGTGAGCTCTGTCCCAGCTTCTGCCAACCTAGCAGTTTGAAAGCACGCCAGTGCAAGTAGATAAATAGGTGTACTGCTGTGGTGGGAAGGTAAACAATGTTTCCATGTGCTCTGGTTTCTGTCACGGTGTTCCGTTGTGCCAGAAGCGGTTTAGTCATGCTGGCCACATGACCCGGAAAGCTGTCTGTGGACAAACGCTGGCTCCCTTTGCCTGAAAGTAAGATGAGCACTGCAACCCCATAGTTGCCTTTGACTGGACTTAACCATCCAGGGGCCTTTTACTTTTACCTGGACAGCCATATCTGAGTTCAGGAAGGTATTGCTTCCATGTCAAATTGGTTAGAGGCCTGGCGGGGAGAGGAGTTTTCGCTTTTCCTCATTTATGCTTGGCCTGGCCTGATTGTTGCACCAACACCACCACAAACACATTAGAAAAGCTCTGCAGGATCAGAAAGAAAATAAAAAGACTCCTTAAACCCAGTTTCATGTTTCTGACAGTGGCCAGACAGATGCTTCTGGGAAAAGGGAACAAGATGGACTTTCATTTATTTATTTATTACGTTTATGAGACGCTGTATAAAATTACAGTGGTACCTCGGGTTACATACGCTTCAGGTTACATACGCTTCAGGTTACAGACTCCGCTAACCCAGAAATAGTGCTTCAGGTTAAGAACTTTGCTTCAGGATGAGAACAGAAATTGTGCTCTGGCGGTGCGGCAGCAGCAGGAGGCCCCACTAGCTAAAGTGGTGCTTCAGGTTAAGAACAGTTTCAGGTTAAGTACGGACCTCCGGAATGAATTAAATACTTAACCCGAGATACCTCTGTAAATCCCGTGAGAGTTGTACAAGATTAAATAAATGAATGAAACATCATCATGATTATTGGTTGCACTTATTAGTTGCTTTTCTAAAACAAAAAACAAAAGGACTCCCCTGTCTCCCTGCGCTGTTCTGAAGGTTCCCCTGGCACACATATCCCTAGCCAATTCAGGGGACACACAGGACACGCTGGGGACGCCCTATTACGCTAATGGAAGTCCTTGCATAGGTTTCCGCCAGGATGACTTGTTACTGTAGTTGAATCTGGTCCGGGGATATTATGGTGAACAGCAAGAGTGGGAAAATTGGGGGCAGGGTCAAAAGTTGCAGAATGGATCGACCGTGCAACCTAGAAGTAAGTCCTATTGAATTTAGTGGGTCTTACTCCCAGGTAAGAGGTGTTGGGCTTGCAACATTAGGCTGTTATCTACATCCTTCGTTGCAACAGCCATGAAATTCCCAGCCTCTTCCAACAGCTGATTTGTCTGCTGCAACCCTAACAGCTTATTCAGAACCTGTGCCAACTGTTAGCAAGAACCTCCCCCCCCTCCACAATCCATAGGTGGCAAATGGTCATTTTGGCTGTTCGCCTGTATCTTTGTGCCAGATGCAAATCCATTTGCCCTTGGCCTCGACTACATGAGGACAAATTCATTAATTCATGGTGACTTTCCTTCACTGTCATTATCCGTACGTGAAGGCTTAGGGGTGGCTCGCCAGCAGGAAGGATCACTTCTGCCATGTTGTCAGCCGAAAGAGGATCAAGGGAATCATAGACAACCCACACAACATCTGGCTGAGTCTGCTTAGCAAAATCACCTTGACTTTTTTTTTTAAAGGAGGGATTTCTCCAGCCCTGGGCAAACACTGTATTCCATAATGCAATAAGACCCCATTGGCAGTGACCCCATTGACTGCTGAAAGAGCATGGCTGTTCAGATCCAGCCAGGTGCCACATCAGCAAATCGTAGGAATATCACAAGTTACGAACTCAGAACCAACCATCTATGTAATCCAGACAGCTGTCAAAGGTATGGTAAAGGTAAAGGGACCCCTGACCATTAGGTCCAGTCGTGGCTGACTCTGGGGTTGCTCGCTTTATTGGCCGAGGGAGCCGGCGTACAGCTTCCGGGTCATGTGGCCAGCATGACTAAGCCGCTTCTGGCGAACCAGAGCAGCGCACGGAAACGCCGTTTACCTTTCCGCCGGAGCGGTACCTATTTATCTACTTGCACTTTGACGTGCTTTCGAACTGCTAGGTTGGCAGGAGCTGGGACCGAGCAACGGGAGCTCACTCCGTTGTGGGGATTCAAACCGCTGGCCTTCTGATCGGCAAGTCCTAGGCTCTGTGGTTTAACCCACAGTGCCACCCGCAAATATGGGGTTTTCATTCCTCAGCTAATAACAGATATTGAGAGGTTTGTCATCTGAAAATATATCTCATTCTCCCACCACCACCTTTAAATTCAGGAGCATCTGTGCCCATCACAGCATGTCCAGAGTTTGAATTCCTTATTCAGTTAAGGATTCTCAACATTTTGTGAATTACCAATCTGCTGATTTGGTACATATTGAGCCACTATGCAGGTGACACTCTCTCTCTCTCTCTCTCTCTCTCTCTCTCTCTCTCTCTCTCTCTCTCTCTCTCTACTAGAACACTGAGGGAATGCGCACATATTCAAGTGCTCCAGAACAGCAAATCCCAAACAGCCAACTTCACCATCCAACTTTTTCAGATGGTGAGCCACACTGTGGCTTATCTGCACTGTGAACTCAGTGTCTGCCTGAATAACGATGCTGGATGTGAACAGGTGAGCTCTGTTAAAAGACAGAAGACCAAAGGGTGCCGCTAGAGTCTTTCAAGAGGTGTAAGGGTAGAAAATAGACGCACTGTGTAATTTACCCCTCTTTTAGTTTGTTGGCAAGGGTGCAAGCTAAGGCATCTATCTGAACTGAGCTGCCTTAGTAGCAGCTCAGGTTGAGCAAATATTCTCTAAGCAGCTGATGTCTACGCAGTTGTTATGCTACCTAGCAGCCGAGTTTTAGCAATGATCATTTTAAACAATTAAGAAAAAAGAAGGTGCTGAGATTCTGTAAGCAGGTGTGTGAGTGTGTGTGAAGAAGCTAGCCTACTGTACAAAGGTAACATTTGCATTTTCTGCTTCACTCACTTCCGGCCCTCACCTCACCCCCCCGAGATGTGACCCTTGGGAGGTTGCCCAGAAAAGAACAGGGTACCTCTGAGCATATCCAGAATGCCTCTCCTTCCAAAAGTGTCTGCAGGATTTGGGGAACAAAGGGAAGACGCTTTTAGACATGACATCCAAACCAAATTATCAGGCGGTAATTACCCCCCTGACTTATTTTCTTGCTTTATTTAATGTGTTATGTTTCTCCCCTTCCTCTCTTCTCCAGTTGCTGTTCTGTAACCAACTCCTGCCACAGACGGCCATTCCAGAAACCAAAAACGCTGTGGATAAAAATAAATCCTTTTGCTGAAACTTGTATCTCTGCAGAGGAGAATTTAGGGGAGCATGACCAGTTTGGTCACCCAGGGTGTGGACCCTCAGGGGTGCTGCAGGGTATAGGAGCCAATTCTTAGGAGTTGTGGGGGCTTCAGCCCCCCACAATAAAATATTTGAGGGGGCCAGGTCCCCACAAAGATGATGGACATTCCCATTCAAATAGTGTGTCTGTGCACTACGTCATGTGATCAACTATGTGTGGCAGGGCTTACCTGGGCCCCCACAATATTTTATTCAGGGCTGCAGGGGAAGCCGCAACTATTATTTAGAATGTAGCTTGAGAGGCGGGGGGTGCTGAATTATGGCACTGCTGAAATATGAGGCCCCAAGATCCCCCACTGCGCTCTGAGCCTTAATGGTGGTTCTTTCCCCTTTCCAATTTGTGTGGGTGTTTTAATGTTGTGCTTTCAAGGGATAAATAATGTGATAATAATAAACTGAGCTGCAGCCTCCACGTTGAATAATCCTTCCATTTCCTTCCCAGAGCTGCTTAAGTACCCTCTCCAAGCCAAGCAGCAGGGACAGTTACCAAACCCGCCACAACATAATCTCCTTTGGACCGGTTCCAAAGACCCAGGTAGAGTTTGCACCTGGACCAGTTACAGGTGTGTGTGTGTGTGTGTGTATGTGTGTGTTCTTCATTCTTCCCCTTGCCTCAAGGTTTCCAGGTAGCAACTAGAGAGTTGCACAAGTCTAGCAGCTAGAGCCTTCTGCTGCCAAGGTGTTTTGGACCACAACTTCCATCACAGCCCTAGTCAGCACATCCTTTTGCTGCTGGGACATATCATAGAATTACAGAGCTGGAAGGGACATGAGGATCATGTAGTCCAACCCTCTGCAATGCAGGAATCTTTAGCCCAACGTGGGGTTGAACCCACAACCCTGAGATTGTGAGTCTTATGCTCTACCAACTGAGCTATCCAACTAGTGGTCTGATGTTGCAGTCCAACATACCTGGTGAATGCCAAGTTGAGGAAGGCTGAATTTGCTCCTTGGATCTGGGTAATGGATTTAAGTCTAACTTCTGCCATGAGTTTGGTGGATAACTTTGGGCAAATAACTCTCCCACAGCTGTCTACCTGTGAAACTCTTGCAGGATTGCTGGGATGTGCAGAGAGATGTGCAATGCATCGTGAAGCATTCTTGAAGCTGGAGAGAGAAAATACATTCCCTATAAATGATAAATATGAGCAGTATACTAGCTGCTGGCTTTTCCTAGGGTTGCAACAAGGTCATCAGTAAAGGAGTGCTTGAAGGGACATCATCACAGATTGAGAAGCAGGGATTAAAATTAGGCTTGCTTATCCAGCTAATCCCCTCACCTTTGCACCCCTGCTGTGGGTGAGAGCAAAGGACAGGCAGCCTTAGGCTGGGTTCTTTTGTTCTAGCTCCACATTTCTTATGGCTTGATCCCATGTATATTTCAGCAAAAGTGAGCCCTGCAGGATTTGAGTTCTACTATCTTAGGGATGATGGGTCTGATTTCTAAGCATGACTTTCTCTTCTGCCAGCATTCAAGGATTGACCAGCACACAAATGAGTGAACGTGGGGGGGGGGGAGGGCATGCATTCACAAACACATGCACACAGACATGCACACAAACCCCACACGCTCAGGGGTGGCTGGTGCCCATTAGGAGTGGTGGGGTTGAGAGCAATGTTCTTGATCCCTCTTGATCCTTTTCTGCTGCAGAATATTTTTTACATGCCACCACAATTTCTGAGTGGCAAGCTCAGGGTTTGGTTTCCTTGGAATGAAGGTCAGCAGAGAATATGGTGTCTTTGGGATACAGTTGTACCTTGGAAGTTGAACAGAATCCGTTCCGGAAGTCCTTTCGACTTCCAAAATGTTCGGAAACCAAGGCGTGGCTTCCGACTGGCTGCAGGAAGCTCCTGCAGCTAATTGGAAGCTGCGGAAGCCCCGTCAGACGTTCGGCTTCCGAAAGAACATTTGCAAACTGGAGCACTCACTTCTGGATTTGCGGCGTTTGGGAGGTGCAAGGTGTTTGAGGTGCAAGGTGTTCGTCAACCAAGGTACAGTGGTACCTCGGGTTAAGAACTTAATTTGTTCTGGAGGTCCGTTCTCAACTTGAAACTGTTCTTAACCTGAAGTACCACTTTAGCTAATGGGGCCTCCCACTGCCGCCACACTACCGGTGTGCAATTTCTGTTCTCATCCTGAAACAAAGTTCTTAACCCGAGGTACTATTTCTGGGTTAGCAGAGTCTGCAACCTGAAGTGTCTGTAACCTGAAGCATCTGTAACCCAAGGTACCACTGTATATGGTTTTATTTACACATGTATGTCACCTGAGCATAGGATGGAGGTGCTCACAGCAACAGCACCCAAGATCTTGCTTGCCCCCAGGTTCCCAGTGGAGCCCCTGCATAGAGCAAAACATGCCTCAGTGTCTCCATCTTACACTCACCAACTCTATTGTTTCCCTATGTTGCAGCTCAGTGAGGGCGGTGGGGGAAAGCCAGCCCATTAGGCTGGAGAGCACCATTGCTGTTGTTGCAGCTCTTGCAACACCTTTGAGATGCTGATGAGGGCAAAATGGCCATTACCTTAACACAGGAACTGATTGGGCAGGTTCTGCAGCCTCTTCAACTAGATTCTAACTCTTACTGCCTGGAAGGGATTCAAGGATATCATCCAGGCTGACCCCACAAAACCCATAACAGCATCTGTCTCCTCAGGCTGGCCAAGTGTTCAGGATTTCATCTTCTCCATCACATGGGGTCCTGGATTGCCACTGCCAGTCCTGCATCTTGGGTTGGACATTTGCACAGTGCCGGTGGCACTTTGTTCTCACCTGCGGGGAATTTTAAATTTACATGTCTGCAATACGGGGGACACCTAGGAAAGAATTACTACCACGTTGCAACATTGGCCAATCCCACCCAACTCTCGTTCCATTTATCTTTCCAGGATCTGACATGCCCATGATGCTCCCTGCTCTTCTAGGCTTATCGACCGGCATTGTTGTCTTAACGTCTGTCGTCGTACTTCTCTGGTTGTATCGGAAGCGCCAAATCAAAATGGCAGCAGCCTTGGAGCCCCAAAGAATGGAAGCTCCTTGAAGCCCTCAGTGCTAGCTGCTGCCAGTAGCTATGCCATGATTCGATGCTGCTGCTGCTGCCGCTGCCGCCAGTGTAAATTGGGAACACACTGCTGCTTGCTTTTTAAGTCTCTGCTTCTCTCTCTCCCTTCCTTCTTCATGAGAGAACCTAAGAACTGCAGAGGTGTCACTGGAGGGGGCGGCACATTCTGAAAGAGAGAAAAGGCTTGGCTTGAAAAGGTTTTGATGGGCTAATGGACCCCATGTGAGTTGTGTCTCCACCTTGGAGACTGGAAGTTCAGAAGCCAAGGTTGCGAAGAAAGAGGGGCCCTTCTTTAGAGCCTAGTTGGCAGCGTTGATCCTAAATAATTTGGGAGTAGAAATTCCCAAGAGTTGACATGGGTCAGGAATCTTCCTCCTGAAAGGAGATTGTTTGGTTTCACGGTTATTATCTCCTGGGATTTAACTGCCGTATCCCTGTTTTTTCCATGCTCTACTGTGTTAGCAATATTTGCTGCAGCATTACAACTACTGGCTTAACGTTCAGACGATACTGGTCAGGCACCTTGGCTTGCATTCATGTGGAAGGAATTTGTCCAAGTCAAGAAAGAGGTCACAGGTCTGAAGGGAGAGGGAGGGAAATGAAAGGATAAGCAAACAGGTCCTTTGCGATCCATGGAAGTTAGAAGAGCTGAACCGAGACTTCTCCCTGGATAGTTCCCTGTTTATCAGTAGCGGTGCTGTCTAGACAGGACTTGGGGGGCAGCAGTAGTCCAGGGTTGGTGGTTCCCCCAACTGCAGCTGGGCTGACGTGCCTAATTTTAAAGGAAGTAAAGTATTGCATATTGACCGGGAGCGGGCGTAAGACCACTCAAGTTCAGAGTTTAAAGTTTCTTAACTGCACCTCTGCTGTTTATTCTTTAGAAATCCTTTAGCTGCTGGAAAAAATGACTAGTGGGTTCCTTGCATCTCTCCCACTACCCTGCCTTCCCAGTCATTTGCTTTCTGAATGTGATTAATCATAGTGCCTTGATAGCTTGTGCATCAGTTTTTAGGGTTCCTTTGTCCTTCGCCTCATCCACCTAGCCAGGCTGCTTAATCTGTTGACATAGAGAAAACTATGATTCCCAACTGATTTGGAGATTAGTGCTCCTTTGGCACTAACATTACAATGCCTGTTGATTCATTTTCCAGTTTGGTATTCTGCGCTCTAACATCATTTTGGGCTTTTTCTCTGCCTCAAAGGATCAATGAGTATGATATTGTGAAGTGGGATTTGGGGCCAAGTTTGGGCAGATGGTTACTTCAAGCTGAAGTTCTAGTCACGAGACTTGACTGACTTGATTCATAGAACCTGCTTTCTGTACTAGACCCCGGAAGCATGTGAAATAATAAAGTATTCCTCTGAGCTTGTGCACAGTTCTCTTCCTTGCCGACAAAAAACTTTTTTTAACTTACCTACAACTGGGGGTGGGGAGGAATTTTTAGGACAACAAAATCCAGATGTTGGAATTTGGCAGCTCTCAGTTCTGCAATTAAGCTTTGTGTCTGATAGATCAAGAGAGAGAGAGAGAGAGAGAGAGAGAGAGAGAGGGAGGGAGGGAGAGGGAGAGGAAGTGTGCAATTAAGTGAAATTAATTCCCTTTCTCACTGCTGATCAGATTATGAAGCAACTTGAGCCACTGACCAGCAGGACTCATAAAAGTTTAATTACTTGCTGGGATGTTTCTGCAGGGTTGAGCTGTTTGGGATGGGTTGGGGATTTTCCCTTCTTATGTAACTTCATAAACCACACCATTCCATTCCTGAGTGAAGGAGTTAAGCAGGAGACATTTGAGAATCAGATGTGCCATGTGATCACCCTGGGACTTCCCAGACACTGCACACTAGTGGTGACATAGCGTTTGTGGAGTTTCTGCCTAACATCTCTACCAATGCTCCCTCAGGCAAGGTTTCCTCCTGAGAAAATGTGCACTGGATGATCATACCCTTTTGTAGTTATTTGTATACAGTGGTACCCCAAGTTACATACGCTTCAGGTTACATACGCTTCAGGTTACAGACTCTGCTAACCAGAAATAATACTTCAGGTTAAGAACTTTGCTTCAGGATGAGAACAGAAATCGTGCTCCGGCAGCGCGGCAGCAGCGGGAGGCCCCATTAGCTAAAGTGGTGCTTCAGGTTAAGAACAGTTTCAGGTTAAGAACGGACCTCCGGAACGAATTAAGTACTTAACCCGAGGTACCACTGTATATGTAACACATTACCACCCAGCTCTTCTTCAAAGCAGGCAAACACAAGGCATCAAAATCAGTAACATCACTATTAAAGCACACATGACAACACATACAGTGTATTCATTCATTGATTTAAAAACTTACAGTGTCAACAGAATGAAACAGTCAGAGACCGACTGAAATAGGATAAATGCAGAAAGAGCAGTCCCCTGCCCCACACTTGACATGTTATATTTATATTTCTCCATCTCTATCAGGTTACACTCAGATATATTCCTCATTAGGAGAGACAACCTCTTAAACTCCTCATGCCCTGAAACTAGAATAAACTTGTTTCAGGATTTGATTTCACTTCTTCAACCCTATTTGACCCCAAAAAAGGCAATGTGGCAGCCATTATACTCCAACAAAACTAAACCATGGTTCGATCAGGAATGCCTCACTATGAAGCGCTCTTTGTTGGGAAATACATCTCCATCAAAGCACAGTACAGGAATAAATAAACGGGACAGATATCTGCCCCAAGAAACATACAATTTAATTTTTGACTGTGAGGAGTAGAACAGACAGGGTGAGAGAAGGGTGGGTAAGAGCTTCTTTCAATGGCCTTCAGCACTTGTGGGTCTTCAGATGGGCCAAAATAGCTCACTTGAAGGCAGAAAAATCTCCCCACCCAGACAGGATTATCACACTGGAGAGGCCTCTGTGTGTGTACTGTACAGTGGTACCTCAGGTTAAGTACTTAATTCATTCCGGAGGTCTGTACTTAACCTGAAACTGTTCTTAACCTGAAGCACTATTTTAGCTAATGGGGCCTCCTGCTGCTGCCGCACCACTGGAGCATGATTTCTGTTCTCATCCTGAAGCAAAGTTCTTAACCTGAAGCACCATTTCTGGATTAGCGGAGTCTGTAACCTGAAGCGTTTGTAACCTGAAGCGTATGTAACCCGAAGTACCACTGTATCTCTCTCTCTCCTTGCTGTCTTACTTGTATAAGAGCTGGTCTGTTTCGGAGGGCGCTGCTGCCTGCTGCAAACTGTGGATCTTGTGACTTCATTAAGAGTCACGCCAAACAAATGCAATCAACACACACAGCTTTCTTTGCCCGCCCTTGGCAAGCCAGAACCAGGAAGTCAGTCCTCCCTGGGCTTTCCTTGTCTCATCAGATGCAGAGGAACAAGAGGCGGAGGCAGCTCTCCAGAGGAAGGCTCCTCCTGGCTTGTTCTTCTGGAAATGGACCGGCATTCGGGCAGCTTAACCATGTTCACCAAGGAAGATTTTGAGGACGATTGGCTCAAGGTGGCCAGTGGGGTTTTTGGCGAGGTCTTCCGAGTGAGGCACAAGCGATGGAGAACCACCTTTGCAGTGAAGTGCTCCTCTCGCCTTCCCCAGGACTCCAGACCTGACAGGTAATCTGCTTGGCTGTGCTAGGTGCTTTCTTTGGAGAGGGTTGCCTTGGCAGATTTCTGTTTGAAAGGCTCTTTGGATGTGCTTAGCTCACACCTTGGCACTAGACTGTTCATCGCGCTTGGCCAAAGCAACAAAAACAGCATTCAGTGGGAGGCGAGTTGAGACTGGCCTGGTTTGCTTCAGGCCCACTTTGTCAAGTGCCTGCAGCTAATTCTCTTGGCAGCCTTCAACGTGTGTTGAGCTGCACCAACTGGTCAGGCAAGTTGTCAAGCAGAATGTGAAGCCAGCTGAGAAGCAAGATAAAAAACTGTTGCATTGCACCCAGGCAAAACAAGACTAGATACTGCAATGGTTGCCTGTTCTGGTATGGAATTTCCAAACCAACCAACTGTCTTTAAAATATCCATTATGTAGATGGGCTCTGTCATTCACTGTTTCCCTGTAATCCTTGTAATTAAGATTTCTTGTCTTCATTTTTTTTGGGGGGGGGAACCACTCATGAAGTGCATCAACTTTTAAAAGGCATTTGAACACCTCTCACTCTTTGGGACCCTCTGCACTTTTGAAACCATTACTCAGTCGTACTTTAGCCACAGATTTCCTGCCCTCTCCTTTCTCCCCTCTTGATCCATGGTATACTCTATAGCAGGGTTTCCCAAACTTGGTTTTCCAATGGCTTTTGGACTACAATTCCCATCATCCCTGACCACTGGTTCTTCTGGCTAGGGATGATAGGAGTTGTAGTCAAAAACAGCTGGAGACCCAAGTTTGGGAAACTCTGCCCTATAGGAAAACAAACCTTAAAGGCTAAAAAATTTAATGACACAGGTTTTGTGAACAACGGTCCACTCCAACAAGTGCATGGAGTGTTATTCTGAGGTAGGCATCCACAAACTCGTCCCTCCAGATGTTTTGGGACTACAACTCCCATCATCCCTCGCTAACAGGACCAGTGGTCAGGAATGATGGGAACCGTAGTCCCAAAACATCTGGAGGGCCGAGTCTGGGGGTGCCTGTTCTGAGGGCTCATCATACTTCCATTTGGTCTGTGACTTCTAGGTGGTCCAAGAGGTTTTTCTTTTTTCCTGCTGCTTTCCTTGGGAAAACCCACTGTTTGCTGATGAATTGGAACAAACGTCAGTCTTGTTTTCTGTGGATTTTTCTGATTCAGAAGCAAACAGTGGGTTTTCCCAGGGAAAGCAGCAGGGAAACAGAGTCCATGCTTTGAAATCACAGAACAAGCGGAAGTGTGGTTGAGCCCTGAGTTGCAGCCATGTATAAATGATTGGAGGAACTACAGTGGTACCTCAGGTTACCTACACTTCAGGTTACATACGCTTCAGGTTACAGACTCTGCTAACCCAGAAGTAGTGCTTCAGATTAAGTACTTTGCTTCAGGATGAAAACAGAAATCGTGCTCCAGCGGTGTGGCAGCAGCAGGAGGCCCCATTAGCTAAAGTGGTGCTTCAGGTTAAGAACAGTTTCAGGTTAAGTACAGACCTCCGGAACAAATTAAGTACTTAACCTGAGGTACCACTGTATAAGCACTGAGGTCAGAAGGAAATGAAATGCAGCTGAACCAAGCACAGTCAGAGGTGCAGTACTGCCTCAGACTGCCTCAAGGCTCTCTGATGTCACAGAGGGGCTTGCAAGCCCATGGGCAAGCAGGTAGTGAACTTGCTTGTAGGAGTACCACTGCTAGTGATGTGGTGAACACAATGCATATTGGTCAGGTTCTTAGTGCAGTCCAGGTGTTCTCTCTGTGATGATGACTAAGCTGTGATGCACTGTTCCCACACTTCTAAGTCATCTTGATGCTACGCTCAAGAAGGGCTGGACATTGATCACATGTGTAATTCCAAAATAGGAATGGCGTTCCCCCAGAATTTCAATGCTGGGTTTATCTGCACAGAATTTCAATCATTTCCATGATGCCAGTTATTTTTTTATTGGTCTTTAAATACCTCGGCTTTATTTTCCAGTCAACAGGGTCATAGGGAGCCCATCAGATACATGCAAAGCAAAAAGCGTCCCAAAGTGCCAAAATTCTGACATGCTTTTTCCATACAAAAGGTGGCAATCACATACCCTCAGCCCTTGAAGTGTTTAAAGCTAGACCCCTAGCACAGTTATATATGGGTCTCAGATTTGGACAGGCGCTCACCTTCGATCTACAGAAGCTGTTCAAAGTTCCTAAGGCATTTTTTTTCTTCTATCCTGTGTTCCAAAAGCTTCATTGTGCTTAGAGGCTAACCTCCCCTCTGTTGAATTACAGATTTGGCACAGGACTTTTAATTATTGGCTTCGCCTAAATTTAAACCTCACTGGTCTACTACCCTTAGCATCGCAAGATTGTCATGAGAGAGCTTGGACTAAAATTGTCAACCAAAAGCTTTACTTTTCTGGTTTATCTTATCTATAGAATTTCAATCATTTCCATCTCACTCACTGAGCTAGATGAGATGCCAGTTAGTTTTTTTATTGGTCCTTCTAAAAATATGAACAATTCTCATATACTCATTTTTTGCATATACTGTTTTACTCCAGGTTTCCAGGTTACCAGTGCATAAGCATATACATGCAACAATGCATATAACTGTATAAAATAATGCTGCTGAACTGTAGTATAACATGGGACCATATATATATATATATATATATATATATATATATATATATATATGTGTGTGTGTGTGTGTGTGTGTACACACACACACATATACATACATACATACATACATACATACATACATACATATATGTATATGTATATAATATGACTTTTGTGTGAATAGTTTTGTATATAATTAGGATTATTATTATTTTTTTATAAAAAAATCCTGACACAAGAAGAGCATGCTGAATCAGGCTAATGACCAATGGCCCATCTCATCCAACACCCTATTCTTCCCATCACCACCTCTTGTGGGAGCGATTTCTAACTGTGTGACGAAGTCCTTTTGTCTGTCCTGAGCCTTCCAATGTTCAGTTTCATTGGATGTCTCCAAGTCCTAATATTATGAGAGAGGAAGAAAAATGTTCCACTCATGAGTGGCTTGGACATTAGTAGGCACTTGATGCCAGAGGTGATCCAATGAAGGCAAAGCCACAAAATTTAATGTATGCATCTATTTAAACTGTGTTCTTCCTCAGTTTCTAATCCAGACTACACAAATCATTCATTGAATTGCTCACCGTGGCACCATCAGCATCCTGTCTAGGCGTCATCCCTTGGTACCATCTCAGCCAATCTTTTGCACTGACCTGCATCTACCACTGAAGTTAAAGTACACTAATGTGTTGTGCTGTTGTTGTAAAACTGAAACAACAGAGCTTGACAACATGGATCCGACACAGCAGGCTCACCTTGTGTTCTTATTTGTGACTTTCACTGTTTTGAGACCAAAACTTAGCAGTAATGCTCCACATTACCCCCCTGTAGAACCAGCACAAAGCATCTCGTTGAAGAGGCAGCCAAAATAGAGAAAATCAAGTTCCAGCACATTGTGTCCATCTATGGTATCTGTTACAGCCCTTTGGGGATTGTGATGGAATATATGGCCAATGGGTCCCTGGAGAAGATTCTCCCCACCCACCAAATGTCTTGGCAACTCAAGTTCCGGATCATCCATGAGACGAGCTTGGCTGTGAACTTCTTGCACAGTCTGAAGCCTCCTTTGCTTCACCTGGACCTAAAGCCAGGAAACATCCTACTGGATGCCAACATGCATGTGAAGGTGAGCTCAAACTAGGGAGCAGGATTCAGGTAAAGGGAAAAGGTAAAAAAACCGCTGGACGGTTAAATCCAGTCAAGGGTGACTATGGGGTGCAGCGCTCATCTCGCTTCAGGCCAAGAGAGCCGGTGTTTATCCACAGACAGCTTTCCGGGTCATGTTGGCAGCATGACTAAACTGCTTCTGGTGCAATGGGACACCGTGATGGAAAACAGAGCGCACAGAAATGCGATTTACCTTCCCGCCAGAGCGGTACCTATTTATCTACTTGCACTGGCGTGCTTTTGAACTGCTAGGTTGGCAGAAGCTGGGACAGAGCAATGGGAGCTCACCCTGTCGCAGGAATTTCAACTGCCGACCTTCTGATTGGCAAGCCCAAGAGGCTCAGTGGTTTAGACCACAGCGCCACCCGCATCCCTGGGGAGCAGGATTAGTGTGTGTGTATGTGATGGCTCAGTCCTGCATGTATGATGCAGCTTTGCCTGTAGAAAGTCCCAGGTTCTGTCTCTAACATATCCAGTTACAAGTTTGAAGGATGGGAAAGATCAGGGCTGATGCCAAGGGTTGGCGTGATTGGGCACCTACTGAGGGCCCACATCCCGGAATGCAGTCCAATGACAAGAGCCCCCAGGACCTGCTCCTCCTCTTACTCACTGCAGCGCTGCTTATTCATCTGCCTCTTGTTCTGGCCAGAGGATGTTGAAAAATTAAAACATCTGTGAGTTTGTGTTTTTTTGCTCCAGTTATAATTAAAGTAAATTTTATATAACATCCATCACACACACCAACACACTCTCACACAAATACAAAAAGGAGCCCATGCCCAGAAATAAGGAGACAAATGAAGTTACATCAGTGGTAGGCATGGAAGTGAAAAATGTACTTTTATTTCACCTTGACTTCAGATTTCAGATTTTGGACTCTGCAAGTGGATGGAGGAATCAAGCCTAATGGAATACATTGAGAGGTCAGCCCAGAGGGGTAGTTTGAGCTATATCCCTCCTGAGATACTTCTGCAGAGTGCCAGTCCACCAGGAACCAAGTTTGATGTCTACAGGTGAGGACCAACCTGCTGTCTCTTTGAGTTGCTGGCTATCCATTCTCTGGTGGAATTGACTTAACTTCTGACCACTGTTGAGTCTTGCTTGCCACTTCTCAGCTTGCAGTCTGCGCCCAACCCAATCATTAGGCAGAATGAGGAGGATGCTTAAGGTAACAGATCCTGAGGCACTTGGAGCAGGAAAAGTTAAGTGTGTGTCCAAGTGCCCCCCTCTCATGCTAGCCTAATGCCAGGGCCAGTCTGCTCATGAGGTAGGATGAGGCTGCTGCCTCAGGTGGCAGAAGTGCAAGAGGCAGTGCCCCTGTGGGCCCTCTGCCACCAGCGGAGAAGCAATGCTGGCAGC
The DNA here is from genome assembly GCF_027172205.1 of Podarcis raffonei. Lineage (NCBI taxonomy): Eukaryota > Metazoa > Chordata > Lepidosauria > Squamata > Lacertidae > Podarcis > Podarcis raffonei. Next base: position 26,485,230 of record NC_070616.1, read on the forward strand.
AGTGTTGGCTTCTGATGAGATCTCACCAAAATATTGTGAGATCTCCTCAGATTTCGGTGAGATCTTATTGGAGCCCACCGCCACTTAATGGGTGCCACCACACAACCCAGGTCAGGGAGATGTTGGCTTGGTGGCATGGCAGGACAGCGGCATGGCACATTTCTGTTTCACCTCAGGCAGCAAATGGGATGTGCCGCCTCTGCCTACTACATTCAGGTATGATGGGATAGTTCTCCTCATTACCTGTGTTGAAGTAACAACATCCAACTGCAGTTTTGTTGGTTTCCATACATGGAAAGGGGGAAGGAGCCATTTTGTCTTTTCTTTCAGGCCGCAAAATACCTTTGGGCCCACCATGTTGCTCCACATGACCATATTTCATAGTTTTCAAATCCCTGTTTTGTTTAAGCTCCATGTGTAACTATTTCCTCCTAATAATGCTTTGTGCTTTTGTTTGTATTTGTTTCATCTTAATTTCTTTCTTTCTTTTTCAAGCTTTGGGATTGTCATCTGGGAGATTCTTACCCAGAAGAAGCCATATTCAGGTAATTCTGATGGGGTGAGGAGATGGAAATCACCTATTCTCCCAGGGTTCTCCTTTGCAGAATGAAGGTGAGGGTTTGGAACAGAAGTTTCAGTACAGGCTTCCAGTAACTCCTTCTGGGACAGCGATGGCAAACCTGTGACCCCTTCCACATATCTTGTCCAGCCATGATGGACAATGGTCAAGGATGATGGGAGCTGGAGTCCCAACAGCATCACGATGGCCACAGGTTTCTCACCCATGCAAGAACAGTTACATATCCAGAGATCACTTCTTCATAACCCTATGAGCATCACTCCATCAGAGTGAATTGCCAATGTGTTGTTAATGAAGGAAATGCCTTTATTTTTATTTATTTAGAGCAAGTGGGGTAGGCCCCAATGTTGCTCAATAATTCTAAGAACCACCCTCCCCCCCAAAATCAGTGCAGTTTAGAAAACTTCAGCCTGCCATCTTGATTCAAAATGGCATCCAATTTTATCCAAGCATAGGTGAAAACCTGCTCCTTGATCTCAGGAACCCAAAATTTGATTATATCTTAAGAGCTGTTGAAATGCATAGAGAACAAACAACTTTCCAAAACATCTAGTAAATGCATGGCTTTTTTTTTAATCTGCTGAAATTTATATTGCTCTTGGTTTATTTATTTTAAGCAGTCTATGTTTTTTAAATAACATTTGTGCTGCTTCCATATAAACCATCTAGCTGCTTCTTTTGAAATCTATTGTTTTTATGACAGGGAAGCCGCCCCATGTGAGCTATGCCTAAAAAGGCAGTCTTTCCATACATTAACAAAAATTAAAAACAACGAACTATCTGTTCCATCCCACCCACCCCCAACCCCAGATTTAAAGCCTCCTTTTCAGCTTGGGAAAAGCAAACTCCCAAAGTGAGTAACAGCCAAATAAAGAGAATTTGCACAAAGGGAAATTAAAATGAAAACCATAAAAACAGCAGGAAGAAAACCGCAGCAAAGGAGCAGATGTAAAATGAAGTTAACACTTATAAACAGTGGGATAAAATCCTTTTGAATCAACCCAGCTTAAGCACCACTCTGTAAAGGCGGTTCAGATGTCTTGGTGGGAGGGCAGGGGGTATCTTGACTGGCTCAAGCTGAGGGATTCAACTTGATTTTTCTGGAGAGGATGTTTCTGAAGTGGACTACCACCAGAGAGGAGGCCCTTTTTGCCACTCACCACAAGAGATGGACATATCTGCCCATTTAGGTTTCTCTCAGTTTCTCATTTTTGCCAGTATTAAATCCAGTGTGTCGCAATGTCACATCAGCTGGTGATTTTTTTTTTAAGTCCTCACAAAAACCTGTCAGCAATCTAGTGCACATTTCTCCTAACATACACCCACAGTTTTCCCACAGAGGAAAAATACGTGACAGAAGGTCCTTTTTTGTTTTCAACAGGGGTCAAGACAATGGCTGTCATCGTCACCGTGGCAACAGGCCAGCGCCCCTCCATGGAGCCCATCCATGATGACTGGCCAGCGGAATGCCAGCAGATGGTTGACTTGATGAAGAGATGTTGGGACCAAGAGCCCCAGAGGAGGCCAAGCTTCACAGGTCTGGTAGCTGAAAGGATTCCTCCTGAGAGATATTCCACATATGAGATCCCAGCTGGGCTTTTGACCTCATCCAGAGATTGCAGACCATTGATCCATACAGCCCAAGGATAGGCAACCTGTGAGGATCGATCAGATGATACTGGGCTACTACAATTCCCATCATTTCTGGCCATTAGTCATGCTGGCTGTTGGGGCTGTTGGGAATTGGAGTCCAAAAATATCTAGAGGACCACAGGGATTCCAATCCTTGAACTGAGAAGAGGTGTTCTATGGTCTCAGGATGGAATGCCTCTTGCAGTAGAGAATGCTACTTCTTAAATCAGGGATGGGGAACCTGTGGACCTCCAGATGTTGCTGGACTTCAGGTTTCATCATCCCCAGCCATTGGCTTTGCTGGCTTCTGGGGCTGCTAAGAGTTGGAGTCCAACAATATACAAAGGGCTACATGCTCCTCATCCCTGATCTAGTCAGATGATGCCCAGTCTGAGAGGCAGCTCCTCCTCAGGGTCCCAGTCAAGCATCTTTCCCATTACATCCTACCTGAGATCCTTTACCTCTTGATGCCAGAGCTTGAACCTGAGACTTTCTGCATGAAAAGCAGGTTTTCTGCTATGAGCGACATCTTATAAGTGCTGCTGCCACAGAGAAGGCCCCATCTACCATATCTCTGGAACATGGACCTCCCCAGAACATGTAGGATCTGGTCTCCACAACTAACTGGCATTTCATCATTCTTCAGCTGCATGGGAAATGGAACTGCAAGTCCTTGAAATGAGCTTATTCCCAATCTTTTCCACTTCCTTAGATGTTGTGGTGGAGACGGACATGCTATTGTCCCTAACCCAATGCCCTGTGGTGGACCTGGAGAATGAGCGCTTCTCCAGGAAGATGTCGGTGAAGCCTCCTTTCTCTAGAAGAGAACAGGTAAGGGGAAAGCTGTCCTGCTACCTTGGTCATTTTAGGCAGAGCATTTGCCCTAAATAGGAAGGGAATTCTCCGTGTGTTGCATCTTAAGAAGGTTACAGAAGTAGGATCTGAAATGATGCAAAACATCTCAAGGTCAGTTGTGGGACTTGCTGTTCTGATGGGCTCTGCATATTTGTAGTTCTCCAGTAGACACGATTCCTAAATAGATAGATATAGATAGATAGATGATAGTTGATAGTTGATAGTTGATAGTTGATAGTTGATAGATGATAGATGATAGATGATAGATAGATAAATAGATAGATTTTTCTTTATTTTCAAAAAGGCCATAAAAGGTGAACAAAGAAATGAATGCCTTTGTGTAACAAGTGTGTAGCACAGAAAGTGAAAATGAATATAAAACACAGCACAATCCAGTAAAGAGGCCTTTTAAAAGAGATATCATGACAGAAAAGCACATGGCTTGTGTTATTACATTGCTAACTGTCTCCATGCTCTTTTCCATGTCTTCAATACAAAGAGAAAGGGTACAAATGGATCTGGTCCCTTTCAGGAAGCACACAACAGTGGTGGGTATCTGCTTTTGTAGGATCTAAAACACATTTTGGAGTTCTGCAAAGTCCTACTGCTCAACATGTTCTGTTCCAAGCGGGATAAGGGAATCTGACCTTAGTGCATTGCACTGAATCTTGAGACAGCCTTTGCCCATCATTCCCCACTGCCCTGTTCTGGGTTTTGAGAGGTGTGGTGGCTAGCAGCAACATTCAAGTCATTTTGAGAGTTCTTGGTCTGAATGGAGGTTGGAAGTTAGGCTTACAAACAGGAATTAATTGGATCAGTTAAAGAAATTATCTCAATGACCTGTTAGTAACTAGAATGTAAGTAACTGAAAACCTATTGAAACACAATGAGGCAATGATATAAGAACCAGTTGGGACTTGAGCAAATCAAGTCCTAATCGATGGGTGTTTGTGTGTAATTCCAGCATCAATTTGGGGTCAGGCAGAAAACCACAGTTCACAAACCTATTCAGGGGTGAAAGTTCAGACTAGTGACCCATATGGAATGGGGATAGAAGTGGTGACAGGGAGTAAGCAGGCAGAATGCATTGCTCCTTGTTGCAACCTGCAGTGTAATTCTGATGGGAACAGGAGATAAGCTTGGTGTAAGATATGAAGGTAAACATTACAATCAGTTGTATTGGAGATGTGGGTCACAATGCACAATTTGGACAACTTCACAGACTGACTGGATATATGGGGGCAGCTGTGTTTCTAATGAAAATGACCAAGGGGAGGACTTCTTATTGCTGACCAATCCAGTAGGAGAGCTCTGTCTGCTTGAGAATGTAGAGAATGGCACAAGCAAATATTTATAGATCCCAGAATGCAAAATTAGCACCCTTATATGACAGAGATGGATCATGCTGTATATCAGAGCCAGTGTGGTACATTAATTAATTAGAGTGTTGAACCTGGGAGACCAGGATTCAAATCCCCACTCTGCCATGAAACTCAAACTTGGGTGAACCTGGGCCAGTCACCATCTTTTCAGCCTATCTCACTGGGTTGTTGTGAGGATAAAATGGGGAGAGGAAGAAGCATCTATGAAATTTTGAGCTCCTTGGAAGAAAGGTGGGACATAATTTAATAAAATTAATAAATAGCTTGACCACAGCAGTTGACAGTAGTACTTCATAGATGGCATTGGGCCACATTTCAGCAGAACCAAAGCACCTGATATCACCAGATCTCATTGGTTATGTTCTCAGCCCCTTTTAATTTTGTTTCAGCTGAGAATGAGAAGGATCAATCCCACTGTTTCCCTCAGAATGAGGTTGAAAGTTTGGAAGCTCTGGTAATGTCAGAAGAAGTTAGCAAGAGCCACGAAGACACCCTTCACCTCATGGTTGCTTCAGGAAACCTGGAGAAGGTGAAATTCCTGTTGAAGCAGGGAGCTGATGTCAACAAGAGGATAGCCTGTGGCTACACACCCCTCATCCTGGCTGTCCAAAAGAGGTCTCTGGAGACCATCTTGCTCCTTATCCAACATGGTGCAGATGTCAACATGGCCGATGAGGACAACTGGTCACCTCTCCATTTTGTGGCTCAGAACGGAGACGACAGGATTGCACGTCTCCTACTCGATCACAAGGCCAACGTTGATACCCGAGAACTTGATGGGTGGACGCCCCTTCACTTGGCCTCTCAGAACAACTTTGAGAACGTGGTGCGGGTTCTCCTCTCACGCCAGGCTGATCTCAATGCTCAGGAGAATGAGGGACGGACTGCCTTGCACCTGGCAGCTTGTTATGGGCACATCAAGCTCGTTAAAATGCTGGCCAGCCAAGGTGCAGACTTGGAAAGGAAGCAGAAAAACCTCCGGACCCCTCTTCACCTCGCTGTGGAGAAAGGCAAATTTAGGGTGGTCCAATACCTTCTGAAGAACGGCGTTGAAGTCAACAGCCTGGACCAGAATCACTACAGCGCTCTGCATATGGCTGTAGCAAAAGGGAAATACCTTATCTGTGAGAAGCTGATAAAATATGGAGCCATTGTGGACCTGAGGACAGACAAAGGATGGACGCCTTTGCACCTGGCTTCCATCGAAGGCTATGTGGACATCATCCACCTCCTGGTGGACAACCATGGCAAAGTGAATGCCAGAGGAAGCCTGGACTGGACTCCCCTCCACTTGGCAGCACGTTACAGTGAGGCGGCTGCAATTTCCGAGTTGCTAAGAAGTGGAGCGGACCCCAATGAGGCTGAGAATTTGGGCTGGACTCCACTCCACCTGTCAGTACAGCGGGGGGCTTTTCTCAGCATCCTCAACCTCCTTGAGCACAAGGCAGATGTCAACATCAGGAACAAGGTGGGTTGGACGCCCACACACCTTGCGGTGCTCAAAGACAACGTGGCCATCGTAAAGACTTTGCTGGATGCTGGGGCACTGCTGGAGCTGGAGGACAATGCAGGGTGCACGCCACTCCAACTTGCCATCAGGAATGAAAAGCAAAGCATTGTGGATTTGTTGCAAGGCATGGAGTCCTCAAAAACCAGCCCAAGGAGCCAGGAGGGATGAAGGGAAGGCACCAAGAAAACATCCAAACAAATCCGAGGTGGAACTGGATTGACCTCAGAGTTTGGGAGAGGGTCAGTACCAGCATGAGGAATTCAAGTGGGCAATAATTTCTCTGCTTCTGTGGGTGTTGCCTCATAGGACACGCTTGAGTTTGTGCCATTGTCCTATTAGGCACTTTCAGGAAAGTTGGTTTGAGATGTGGCAAAAAAAATGAGTCAATTTCATGGGAAAGATATAAGTGGTATCTAACTCCTCTTAAATGTTCACATCTGTCAGGCAGCTCAAAGTGCTGAAGAAGATGGATCATATTCAACCAACTTCTACTAAGGGTAGACTCGCTGAAATTAATGAACCTAAATTAAACAGACCTATAAATTTCAGTGGGTCTGCTCAGAGTAAGGCTAGAATTGGTACAAGCTAATATAAAGAGTTGGAAATGAAAGGTTCACCTAGACACCCACTTGCCCACTGCTTTCTCCCAGGAAAACCTGATCTCTACAGCTGAAAGGAGCAAACATCAACTGGGGTTTCTGTGGATAGGTGTTTGTTCCGATTCAGCAGTAAAGAGCGAGTTTTCCTGGGGAAAGCAGTGGGACAAATGAAAAACTGCTCAGATCCCTGTTTTCTAGGCACAGGGCAAGCATAAGTGTGGATGAGCCCTAACAGTGAAATCTTAGAAATGGAGTCACCCAACTGTAATTCTGTTTACGATAATGAATAGAGTCTCCTGCCAGATGTGTGGGTGTTGCAGATGATAAAAATAATGTACTACTTTCAAGAATGCTCTTTCCACACACATTATTTCAGGGATCCGCATAGTGACAATAAGTCATTGTTATCCCCATCTTGCAGAGGAACAGACGTCTCTGCTTTACCCGGAGTCAGTTCATTGCTCCCACTAGCCCAGGACTGTACAGACTGAAGATCAATGACTCTCCAAAGTGGGATTTAATTGGCTCCAGTATGCAGCCAGGAAGATTATGTGTGACGGAAATTTAATTGTAGGTGGGTTTTTTTGGTGAAGTTAGGCAATATGAAGTTTAATAGGGAGTTCGCTTGCTAACTTAAATAAAATAGAAAATGAAGACAAATAGTTTCCTTTCAGTCTAACTTTATTAATGTGACCTTGTTCAGCCCAAGGACTAAAGCTGGGGAGGGGGGAACGTGCCAGTGGTGGGAGGGGCAAGAAGTGGGCAGAGAGACAGAGGGAAAAGTGGGCGGAGTAATGGAAAGGAGTTTTACCTTTGCACAGCAGGCTGTAGTCCAGCCACACAAAATTCAGAGGTTTCTACAACCGCAGACTCACTTGAAGATGTCCATTCAGACAAGCAAGAGGCATCACCGCAGTACCAGGAAACATTTCTACCAAAGAAGCATGATCAATAAGAGGGGTGGCTTGGAAAACAGGGGTATGGCCTAGGGGGAATTCCAAGGGCCAGACAGAAATCTAGAGGGCAGAATTCCACACACCCCACACTCTTGAGACCTGGGGTTACCCTCTTCAGCTTGATACAAATAGTATACAGTGGAACCTTGGTTGTCAAATGCAATCTGTTCCAGAAGACGTTTGACTTCCAAAACGTTCAACAATCAAGGTGCAATTGCCAGTCGGCAAAATCCATTGAAAAAATGGAGAAACGTTCCTCAGAAGCCATTCAACTTCTGAGGGGTGTTTGAAAATGGAAGCATTCACTTCTGGATTGTCAGCGTTCAAAAGCTGAAACGTTTGACTTTAGAAACATTCAACAAATGAGGTTCCACTGTACAGTTGTACCTTGGATCCCAAATACCTCGCAACTCACACATTTTGGCTCCTGAACGCCGTTCCAGTTTGCGAACATTCTTTGGAAGCCGAACATCCGGCGTTGAGTGCAGGAAGCTCCTGCAGCCAATTGGAAGTCATGCTTTGGTTGTCAAACGTTTTTGGAAGTTGAATGGAATGGATTCCATTTGACAAAGACTCTCCTCCCTGCAAGAGAGGGGAGTGGTTGTGGCCTGGAGCCGAACTCCGCCTCAAGCAGGGGGTGTTTGCCCCCTGCCTCCCACTCACCTGGCTGCCGCCCACGCCCTCAGCCAGGCACCCAACCAGGTGCCTTCAAGGGGGCGTGTACAGCAGCCTAAATTGCTGCGGCGCCAGTCTCCAGCCCTCACTTTTCGTCGTCCCGTCACGAGTCATCAGCTAGGAGTCATCACAGTCATCACAGGGAAGAGCCACGAGGTTTGGAGTCGGGGGTGTGTGTCTGTGTGTGTGGAGGCTGCCTGGTTCCTGGCTTGCCTTTTAACTTTAGGAGGCTTGCGTGCTGTCAGAGGCTCAGGAGCAGAAGAGCAGGGGAGAGAGCAAATAGAGAGCGGAGGAGAGGAATCAGAGGGGAGCGCAGGGGAATATGACAGTGGACCGAGAGATTCCATGAGCTTCTCCAGCGAATCAGAAGATTCCCAGGAGGGGGCGCCTATGGTAAGGGCGAGGCGAATCCCAGGAGGGACGATCCATAAACAAGGAACCAGAGGGGAGTCCCAAAGGAGTAGCGGAGGAGTAGGGCCAGTTCCCCCGCCAGAGCACAGTGGGGGGGAAGAGTCACGTGAGTCAGGACCAGCTTCTCCTCCATCGGGGAGTGGGGAGACGGAGGGAAGGCCAGGTCCAGCTAGCCTCCCCGAAAGGGGGAGCAGTGACACGAGTGTAACGGTCAGAGGGAAAGTGGGAGGCTGCGCGCGCGCGCCAAGTTCAAATGTGGAGGAGCGCGGGACAGCAGAAAACCCGGATTGGGAGCCAGGTCCTAAAGCCCGAAAGAGAGGGGGGGAGGAGTCGGGAGAATCAGCGTCAGAAGAATCTCGGAGGGCTGAGACTTCGACTAGCAGAAGGACCCAGAGAAAGAAGGAACAGAGGAAGAGGTGGAGTAAGGCTAGAATCTTAAGCTGGTGTCAGGGGGGAGGAGATTCAGATGGGACTTCTACGGTCTGATGGATAGATGTAGCGTTGCGCGCTGCGCGTCTGGAAATGAGACTGAACTTCAATAAAGACTTTTTAACTTGAGCAAGAAGCAGCGTTGGTCTTGTGTGAGCTGGGACCTTGGGCAGCGCTGACAGTAAGTCCCATCTCAAAAAAAAAATCTTTGCAAGCTCACGAAGATAGGCAAAGATGACTACAGAGGAAAGAGTCAAGCAATTGCAGGAAGCGGTCTCTACGCTCTACGCAGAATTGGCTGCGTCTAAGAAAAAAGAAGAAGACACAGCTGCGCTCTGCCAGGATCTGCAAGCCAGGTGGGACAAATGGGGAAAGGAGGGGCAGCTGGGAGCCAAGCCGGAGGGAGTTGGCCTCGGGAAAAGGGGAGCGAGCCTTGTGACCCATTTTGACGGGAACCTGCAGCAGTACCCTAACTTCAGAGCAGAAGTAGTTTTCGCGATCAATTTGCTTCGGAAAGATTTTAGAGATGAGGAGGAGAAAGTGGGTTTCATAATCACTCATCTGCATGGGGAAGCTAAGTCGTGGCTGCGAACCTTGTTACGCGAAAATGACCCCGCCCTCAAAGATTCAAGCGCTTTTATTGAAGCCATGGACGCTTGCTTTAAATCAACGGTGGATGTGGATGTCGCTAGAAGGGAAATGCATGGATTGAGGCAAGGAAAAGCAACGGTGCGCCAGCATCATTCCTGCTTTTTTGGGTTAGTAAATGTGCTGGGCTGGCAGAAAGACTCAGCTGCTGTCAGGGATCTATTCTGGGAGGGGCTGAATGGAGCCGTAAAAGATGAGCTGGCGAGGGGGGAGAGACCCCAAAATACAGCAGAAGTAGTGCAAAGGGCGCTCGCAATTGGGGTGCGCCTGGAAGAACGCCCGTGGAGCAAGGAGGAGGGGCGGAGAGCAAACACGCCAGTTAGAATGACTCCCTTTCTACCCAGAGAGGCAGAGCGCGCTCAGTCCACGCCTGCTTTGATGAGGGCAGAGGAGCCAATGGAAATCGGAGGTGCAAGGGCTCAGACAGCAAGCAGAGCCCAAACACCAGGAGCAGTCAAGGCGAAGGCTCCTAGAGGGAGCAGGAAGTGTTACATCTGCGACAGTGCACTGCACATGGCCAAAGAGTGTCCCCAGAGGCTCCAGAAGCACACTGCAGCCTCAGCAACTGTTAAAGGAGCAATTCAGCAGGGAGTAGAGCAGCAGGGAAAAGGCGACGCCTGGTTGGAGATGGAGGCACTGGGGCTCAACCAGGCGAGTCAGTGAAGCAGTCCCCAGAGATTTTGCAGCCCACAGACCCCCTCCCACCCAAACCAGTGGTGCAACTCACTGCATCGCTCCAGCTGCCCGATGGGCTCACCCTGGAGGTCCCTATTACCATTGACTCTGGTAGCAACGCAGACTTTGTAGGGTTGGACTTCGTCAAGCAGCATCGCATAGCACTCCTGCCAGCCACAACGCCCCTAAATGTTGTCACGGTAGATGGCAGGAAGATACTGGGAGGAGAGGTGGTACAGCAGACACCGCCTCTGGTGATGCAAATTGGGAACCACCGTGAAGTCATCAGTTTCAACGTCACCCACCTGTCGGACACGCCCATAGTGTTGGGCATGAGTTGGCTGGATAGGCACAGCCCGGCATTAGCGTGGTACCAGCGGCAATTGACCTTCTGCTCTTCCTACTGCGCAGCGCACTGCATCCAGACCTGCCAGGAAGAGGAGGGGCAAGAGGATGCACCGCAGCTACACCTAGGCATGGTGCAAGCGGTGCCCAACAAGTACAAGGCCTTTTTGGAAGTCTTCTGTGAGAAGGAAGCGGACAAGCTGCCTCCCCACAGACCCTACGACTGCAAGATTGACCTCCTGCCAGGGGCGACGCTGCCGACTGGGAAACTGTACTCCATGTCTAAAGATGAAATGCAAGAACTCAGGGAGTTCATAGATCGCAATTTGAAGCGGGGATTCATCCGGGAATCCAAAGCAGTGGGGGGCAGTCCCGTGTTTTTCGTGAAGAAGAGAGACACGCCCGAACGGAGGCTCATAGTGGATTATAGAATCATCAATTCCAGGACAAAGCCCACAGCATTCCCCATGCCCAAAATTGACGACCTGCTCGCGACGGTGAGGAAGGGACGGATCTTCACCAAGTTGGACCTACGAGGGGCCTACAACCTTATACGCATGTGGGAGGGCGACGAGTGGAAGACAGCCATGTTTACGCCTTTAGGAACCTATGAATACAGAGTCATGCCGTTTGGTCTCCAAAATGGCTCCCATTGTTTCCAAGCTTTCATGCACCACGTGCTAGCGGGACTCCTCTACAAGAAGTGCGTCTGCTTCTTAGATGATATCCTGATATTTTCGGACTCGCAGGAGGCGCACGAGGAGGACGTCAAGGAGGTCCTGCAGAGACTACGGGAGCACAGACTTTACGCCAAACTGGAGAAGTGCCAGTTCGACACGACAGAGGTGGATTTCCTGGGCTACAAGCTGTCCGACAAGGGACTTGCCATGGACAGCGCCAAGGTCCGCTCAGTGTTGGACTGGAAGAGCCCGCGCAACCGGAAGGAGGTCCAGAGATTCGTCGGTTTCGCCAACTTTTATCGCAAGTTCATCAAGGGGTTCGCGAAGGAGACGGCGGCCATCACGGACACCCTCAGCTCCAAGAAGAAGAAGTTCACCTGGACGGACCAGGCGGAGCAGTCCTTTCGGAGGCTCAAGCGTCTCTTCGCGTCCGAAGAACAGCTGCTACACGTAAACCCCAGCAAACCGATGAGGGTTGAAACGGACGCCTCGGACAGAGCGGTGGGGGCGGTCCTGCTGCAGCAAGATCCGCAAGGGGACTGGAGACCGTGCGCATTCTACTCCAGGAAGCTCAGCACGTCGGAGCAGAACTACACCATCTGGGACAGGGAGTTGCTGGCCATTCATGCAGCTTTCAAGGCGTGGCGGCACTTCCTCGTCGGAGCCAGACACACAGTGCAGGTTCGCACGGACCACAAGAACCTGGAGTACTGGCGCACGGCGAAGTTCCTGAACCAGAGACACATCCGCTGGGCGGAGTTCTTTGCAGATTTCGATTTCCGGATAGAATACATCCCGGGAGACAGCAACGTCATGGCGGATGCGCTATCCAGGAAGCCGCAGTATCTCGAGGAAGCGGCACCGGCAGCGGCCAAACACATTTTCGCACCAGAGGTGTGGGCGTGCGCTTCAGCCGCAGTGGACCTGGACGCAGTCCGTCGCGCGCTACAGGCAGATTCGTTTGCGCAAACCAAGATGGAGGAGGTGCGAAACGGCACAGCGAGGGACGACGAGTTCCAGATACGCGACGGACTACTCCTCCGCAAAGGGGCTCTCTACGTACCGGGAGACGACCTTCGCGCGAGAGTCTTGCAGCAGCTGCACGACGCGCCCAGCGCTGGGCACTTCGGCAAGGACAAGACGGCGGAATTAGTCACCAGGGACTTTTGGTGGCCCAAGGTGCGGGGAGAAGTTGCGGATTACGTTTCCAGGTGTGACACCTGCCAAAGGGCCAAGCCGGTACACAGGAAGCCGGCGGGTCTGCTGGAACCACTGCAGACGCCGCTCGAACCATGGGAGAAAGTGGCCCTGGACTTTGTTACAGATCTGCCCAGTTCGCGCGGCAAAACAGCGGTACTCGTGGTCGTAGACCTCTTCACCAAGATGGCGCATTTCATTCCGTGCGCGAAGGTGGCCACAGCGGAACAGACCGCCAAGCTGTTCATAGACCACGTTTTCAAAGCTCACGGCCTGCCGCGGTCCATCCTGTCCGACCGGGGCCGCCAATTCATCTCGAACTTCTGGCAGAAGCTGCTGGGCATCCTGAATGTCAAGATCAACTTAGCGTCGGCACGACACCCGCAGACCAACGGACAAGCGGAGAGGGTCAACGCCATCATGCAGCAGTACCTGCGATGCTACGCCAATCAACAGCCCTCGACCTGGGTGGACTACCTACCGCTAGCCGAGTTTGCCTACAACAACACGAAGCACGGGTCTACAGGGGTGACACCGTTCTTCGCCAACAATGGGCGCCACCCCAGAACCTTCCCGGGGTTGGAGACCGAGGCAGAGGGGGAGCCACGGGGGGCAGAGCGCTTAGCCGCAGAGTTACAGGAGGTCCATGAGCAACTCCGAAGGCACTTGGAACTCGCGAAACACGCCTACAAGATGCAGGCAGACAGGCACAGGAGGGTTGGGGAAGACATACAGGTAGGGGACTGGGTCTGGTTAGCAGCTCAGGCAGTGCCGGCCAGAACGCTAGCTAAGAGGAAGCTAGGACACAAGCAGCTGGGACCTTACCAGGTCGCGGCACAAATCAATCCAGTGGCCTACCGGTTGACACTCCCGGAGGGATCCAGAATGCACCCAGTCTTTCACAGGTCAGTGCTCACGCCTTACAAGGCACCCCACAGGTTTCAGGCGCCAGGGACCGCACCAGCCCCACGTAGCCCATCGCCAACAAGGGAGGGGCCGCAGAGGGCGACGCCACTCAACGAGGTCACGCAGATTTTGGACTCCAGATGGGGGGAAGAGGGAGTTGAATATCTCCTCGCCAGGGAGGGTACTCCGGCCAGCGCCAACGAGTGGGTGCCGTGCTACGCCGTGGAGGAGCACTACCTCAAAGACGAGTTCCATTCGATCTTCCCACACAGACCCATGCCGGCGGAGTATTTCGACGACTGGCTTTTCACACCCACACTGTCAGCCAGCACGTTCCAGGGTTTCTCCTCAGATGAGGAGCCGACGCAGGGGAAGAGCTCCCCGGAGGGGTCGCTCTCGGGGTTTGCCACGGACCGCTCCTATTGGTGGGACACTCAACCAGAAGTGGGGTGGAGCAGGGAACTCTTGAGGGGGCCCTTGCACACAGCCTCACCCGAGGGACCGGGTGGAGAGGTGGACATGGACGTGTGGGGGGAGGATCTTGGTTTTGAGCACGACAGCAGAGAAATGGAAGCAGAGGAAGTCGACGTCGACGAACCCATCGTGGGGGGGCCTGATCCCGCTGGCCGGTTGCACACCAGGGGGAGAGAACGGGAGCCAGCACTCACACCCCCAGCGCTGGAGCACCTGGAACCCACACCCGAAGAGGGGGAGGGGGGAAGGGGGGGCTTCGAGGGGGGGATGGATGTCAGAGGCTCAGGAGCAGAAGAGCAGGGGAGAGAGCAAATAGAGAGCGGAGGAGAGGAATCAGAGGGGAGCGTAGGGGAATATGACAGTGGACCGAGAGATTCCATGAGCTTCTCCAGCGAATCAGAAGATTCCCAGGAGGGGGCGCCTATGGTAAGGGCGAGGCGAATCCCAGGAGGGACGATCCATAAACAAGGAACCAGAGGGGAGTCCCAAAGGAGTAGCGGAGGAGTAGGGCCAGTTCCCCCGCCAGAGCACAGTGGGGGGGAAGAGTCACGTGAGTCAGGACCAGCTTCTCCTCCATCGGGGAGTGGGGAGACGGAGGGAAGGCCAGGTCCAGCTAGCCTCCCCGAAAGGGGGAGCAGTGACACGAGTGTAACGGTCAGAAGGAAAGTGGGAGGCTGCGCGCGCGCGCCAAGTTCAAATGTGGAGGAGCGCGGGACAGCAGAAAACCCGGATTGGGAGCCAGGTCCTAAAGCCCGAAAGAGAGGGGGGGAGGAGTCGGGAGAATCAGCGTCAGAAGAATCTCGGAGGGCTGAGACTTCGACTAGCAGAAGGACCCAGAGAAAGAAGGAACAGAGGAAGAGGTGGAGTAAGGCTAGAATCTTAAGCTGGTGTCAGGGGGGAGGAGATTCAGATGGGACTTCTACGGTCTGATGGATAGATGTAGCGTTGCGCGCTGCGCGTCTGGAAATGAGACTGAACTTCAATAAAGACTTTTTAACTTGAGCAAGAAGCAGCGTTGGTCTTGTGTGAGCTGGGACCTTGGGCAGCGCTGACACGTGCGCTCATTGCTTTACTGCTTTTAAAAACCCAGGCACCCAGGTTTGCCTTGCTGTGTCCTCTTTTCCATGTAAAAACCTACATTTAACCTTCTATTTCCCCCCACTCCTGGTGCTTGATTTGTTTGTGCGGTCTAAGTGCGAATTACCTTTCTTAAGCTGCAGCTTGTTCCCTTGCCCAGCACGTGCCCCCAGCGAGGTCTGAGTGTGAGTGTGGCTCCGTCTTTCTTTCTCCCTCGTCTCCTCGCTTTCCTTCCCCTGCCTCTGCCTTGGTGGCTGTGTATTTTATTTTAATTTTTGGCCAGGGTGCTTATACGTTTCCCCCTCTATTGCCCTTGCCTGTCCGATTGCGTGGCTGGTCTGGGTGACTGAGTGGGTTTGCCTTACATTTTAATTTGTTGGCCAGGGTGCTTGTGCGTTTTCCCCCGCCAGTGTCCTTGAGAGCCTGGATAGCTTAGTTGGTTAGAGCATGGTGCTGATAATGCCAAGGTTGCAAGTTCGATCCCTGTATGGGACAGCTGAATATTTCTGCATTGCTGGGGTTGGACTAGATGATCCTCAGGGTTCCTTTTCCTGTTCCTCTCTAATTTTAAGTCGTGTGTGTGTGTGCTTGCAGCGTGTGTTTGTGCCTGCCGTTTATTGATTTATTACTCTTCTAGCGTGGGTTTAATTTACCCTGCCATCCCTTCCATTGGTACCACTTAAATCGGGAGCCCCCTGTAAAATTTTAAAGGCTGCCGGGGCTTGGAATAGACTGTGTGCTTAAACCTCACCCCTCTTGGTTTCTCTAAGCCACCCCCCCCCTTCGCTTGATGTTTGGGGGAAGAAATAAGGCAGGGCTTGGAGTGGACAATTCAGGGTTTCTGATCAGGGAACCATTCCTCAGCACTGCATGTCAGAAGTCAGTAAGGAAAAGGACGCTCGCCTCGCCCCACAGGTAGCCAGCCCCACCCCTGGGTGCACACCATGTGTGCCACTCTGGGTGCCACAGCAGCTAGCTCCGCCTCTGGAGTCACACTATGGCATATAGCTAATTGGGATGAACCCAACAGGGCCACTTAGCCCCTGCTTGGTCTCCAAGGACAGAGGCACTCCTTCCCAGACCCACCCCCCTTTTGAGATTATTAGGCAACCAAATGTATCATTCCATAACACCTCATATAGGAATTATTTTTTTCCCTGGGGAACCTGCCTTTTTCTCCCAGATCAACTACAAGAGCAAGACCACAGCTTTAACAAAATGACAGCCCAAACAGGAAGACACATGGGAGCAATGGTACTGCTTTGAAGTGTTACAGATCCAATCCCCGTTCTCCCAATGAGCAGGGCAGCTGTGGGCAAAATTGCAAAGAAGTACAATAATGATTTAGCCCTTAGTCCTAGAATCTAGTAAGCCAACAGTCGGAATTGCATAATTTCAATGCTTTAACCATATTAGGGAATATGTATAGTTAGTAAACAAATTGCTAGTTTTGTGAGAAATAACACTTCACTGAAGTGGATAACGCTTTGGCCAAGAGCTCACCTTTGGCAATCTTCTAGAACATGCTGCATATGTAGCAGTTCGTTCAAGCTAGAGTGAAACTGAAACCTGACATTTACAGTATCAGATAGAATTGTTCTGGAATGTCCTGGCTGTGTCTGTTGTACAACAGTTTTGGAAATCTGTAGGAGAGTATCCCACCAATCTCTTGTCATACTAACAATCTTGTCATCAACTAACAATCAAAAGTGCTAAAATTTTAGCTACATTGGCAACAGGATGTTGGCTAGAAGCAACTGGTTTTCTGCAGCTAAAACTTACAATTTTGTTCTAGGAGTTACTTGATCACAATATAGAACTATTTGTTTATTCCTTATGAGTTTTACACATGATGAAAACGTATACTCAAGCAGATATTTTTATAATCACTGTACTATACTATGATACAGTGCATAATGAGCATCCACATTCAGTTAGTCTGTGTGCCATCCCCCTTCAGATTCAGCACAGAGAGCACCAAGTGACTCAGGAACAAATCAGAAGTTTAAAAGTCATGATACAAAATGAGTCTTGGGGCCTGTGTGCATACCTAACCTTAAAAAATAAAATAACAAACAAACAAACAAACAAACAAAAACTGCACCACAGGGTAAGACTCCCAAAATTGGTTAAGACAGACCTTGAGATCTGGATCACGTTTCTGGAATGCTACAATGGAGTCTCCTTATGGCAGGAAATCCTCAAACTGTCCTCAGATTTCCAGGTTCACTCTGATGCCGCTGGGTCCTTGGGCTTCACTTTATTCTTTAGGGGACGCCAACAATGGCCAGCAGAGTAGCAAGGTGAGGCTATCACGCGGGATCTCACTTTTCTGGAGTTTTTTCCCTTTAGTTGTGGCTGTTCACATTTGGACTGAGGAGTTCCATAATCGCCGGGTGTGCTTTAGAACTGATAACCAGGCGGTGGTCAACATACTGGTTAAGCAGTCATCGCGTTCCGAGAGGGTGTCGCGCCTACTTCGATCATTCGTCCTCCGGTGCCTCGATTCCGAGCATTAGCTCCCAGGGCTCAGCCACTGCCAGAACCCATTCCGGAGCACCTGTGGAACCTTGGAGATGTGAAGTGATTAAGGGAGTATTAGCATCTGTCGCACCCTCTACGCTTAGATCATATAAGAAGGTCTGGTGTGATTTCATGGGGTTCAGGTCCAAAGTATCCTCCCTTTCCACTAATGTTACACCCTCCACAGAAAACGTTCTGCAATACTTAACACACCTTCATG
This sequence comes from Podarcis raffonei, assembly GCF_027172205.1. Lineage (NCBI taxonomy): Eukaryota > Metazoa > Chordata > Lepidosauria > Squamata > Lacertidae > Podarcis > Podarcis raffonei. The sequence continues at coordinate 26,503,004 of NC_070616.1, forward strand.
GCCTAGGTTGAGCCTTGAAAACTTTGAGGATACACATAGCCGCTATCACATTCTTTAGTAGACCCATGTTTTTCCACCGATTCGTGCTGTGACTTCATGGTCCGCAGGGCAATTGAAGGTTGGAGTTGACTGTAGCCTCCAAATAACAAAGGCCGCAAGCCTATTTCTTACGAGCTGCTGTCCCAAATCCGTATGAAACTTAGGTCAATTTGCTGGTCCAAGTTCGAGGCCTGGGTGTTCTTTGCGGCATATGTTATAGCCTCCTTTAGGCCGGGCCCCCAAAACTTTAAAGATACACGTAGCTGCCATCAGCTTCCTTTGTAAAGCCATGTTTTCCTCCGACCCGTGCAGTGACTTCCTGATCCGCAGAGCTAGTGAAGGTTGGGGTAAGCTGCAACCCCCTAGAGCCGAGGGCCATAAGCCAATTTCTTACAGGCTGCTCTCTCAAATACGCATAAAGCTTAAGTCGATCTGTTGGACCAAGTTTGAGGCCCACCTCTTTTCCGCAGCATATGCTAAGCCCATTTCTTACGGGCTCCTCTCTCAGATATGCACAAAGCTTAGGTCAATCTGCTGGACCAAGTTTGAGGCCTGCCTTTTTCCGCTGCATATGCGATCACCTTTTTTGGCGCCTTGAGGGTCGGTGAAGTAGTAGCCGAGGTTAACGTAACTGGGTCAACGCGCGGCCTCCTCACTGAGGACATGCAGTTGTCCGAAGCTAGCATGACGGTGCGGATACGTCAATCCAAAACGGATCAGGCAGGTAGGGGTTCAGCGCAGCGGGGCCCATGCCCGGTCAAGGACACTAGATGGTACCTTTACCTCAGATCGCCCGGTCCTGGCCTGCTCCTGGTTCACGAGGATGGGTCACCTTTGTTGAGACACCAATTCACAAGGGTACCCCGCAGAGCTATTGATGCCTGTGGTTTATCTTCCCAGGATTATGCTGCACACTCATTCAGGATTGGCGCTGCCACAACAGTGGCGCGCTTGGGCCTGCCAGCGGATAGGATTAAAGAAATGGGCCGGTGGAAATCCGATGCTTATAAAGGTTACATTCGCTAGTATGCGCTCGGCTGCATTACCTCTACTTACCCGTCTTTCTCTTTCCTTTATTCTCAGCCGTTCTCAGAAAAAGTGTTTGGATTTGCGGCCACAGTATAGTCCATTGGGCCCGGGTCGGCTAGCTGCGGCCTCACCCCTAATCTTGGGTTGCCACCTGGAGTGCGAGTTTCCTGGTTTTCGAGACGAGGCATGCGTTGGGAAGAGCTTGTGCCATTGCTGAGGGAGAAAGTCACCATGTTTGGCCCTCCCGACATCCTTATCCTTCAATTAGGGGGAAATGACCTTGTTAGCAGAAGAAGTGTGGGCTTGTCGTGGCACATAAAAAGAGATTTGGATGAGATTGCTGCCTTGTGTCCTGGAACAATGGTGTTCTGGTCCTCCTTCCTGAAGAGAATTGTGTGGCGCGGTGCGCAGAACTGTATGGCCATTGAAAAAACCAGGAAACTCTTAAATCGTGCAATAGCCTGTTGGGTGCACCTTATGAATGGCCGAGTCATCTCTCATGACCGTATCTAGATTGGCGACCAAGCCTTGTACCGGAATAATGGAGTTCATCTTTCAGACCAAGGGAATGACATTTGGTTAAATAGCATCAGCAGCAGCATCAGGGACTGGTTACAGCTGTGAGGGTATTGGCGGCGAGCCCCTTTTGGGCTCGGGTGGCGGTTAGGCATTGGAATAATGTGTTGTGGTGTGTCAAAGGGCTAGGTGTGGCCATCGCCTGCGCCTTCAATTTTTGGGTATTCCGTTAAAGGAATCCGGCGGTCGTGTATTCTGTCCGATGCCTGCTTGGTGGGAGGCCATGGCACGACCCTCGGTGACATCAGGGGAGAGCTTATAGTTGGATTAGCATCAACAGGCTCCACCTACTGGTGAATAAACCCCCTTTGTTTTTTAGACTCACCCCTCTCCGAGTGGGTGGAGTCAGCTGACGTAATCCAATGCCTAAGCCAATACCTTTTCACTTGCTGTTATCAATAAAGTTGTGGCCTTTTCTTGCCCATTAACCTTATATCACATGTCCTTGTGTTTCATTCCACTGTGCGGGGTTCGGGTCCTCGAACCACAACCAAGGTATAACTGAATTACATTTTAACTCTGAAATTCTTTGCAAAGACCTCCCCCATTTCTTTTATGATTGCTTTCTCATTTCCTTTCCTTCTTTGCCATCTTTCTTTCTTTATTGTGATTCCTATCTATTTCCATTTCCCTCTTCTTCTTTTCTGTCATTTCCTCCTCCTTCCCCTCCTGTTTTCTTCCTTTTCTCAGTTAAAAGAAATTCTGGGGAGGGATGTATATTTTTTTGGTGGGGGGACAGTTATGCCAGCTGCTTGGGCAGTAAGCTGGAGGATATGAAACTTAGAGTAAGCTCTGCTCCAATGGCTCACAACCATTTCTGGCTCTGCTATCTGAAATCCTTTTAATTCGGGACACCTCAGATTGAGTCTGGGACCATCTACATGTGAAGTAAGTTATTCACCACAGGGTATAGCTTGGAGACGTTTGAAACTGAGAGGCAATGGAATGTTCCTTGCTTTCCCCTCTTCTCCTCTAGCATGGGCATGAGAAGGCAATCAGAAGTTTTCACATCCATTGTCGAATAATCATAGTTTCTAGTGTTTACCAAGGTTTGTTGGTGCAAGGCAGGGTCGTTATACATTTGATAAGTCAATAAGCTGCTTTTCAAGAGAAAACCCTTCAGAAAGTGGCATAAAAATATCAAAAGTAAATAATCGTTAAAACAATGCAAAACAAAAAACTAAAACTTTTTATACACCTCAAATTCACAGGAAAAAGCAGGCTGGGGAAACAACAACCAGCCTAGCATAAAGCTAAACATAATATAAACAGTTCAAATAATTGCACCATCGTTGCTTAAGTAATCAATAAATAAATGGAAGATGACAGGCAGCAGAATGAAGACAGGTTTTCAAAGTCTGTTGGAAAATACCAGTGGAAAAAGTTTGCCCAATATAATTGGAATTGAATTTATCAAATGTGAAGAGCTACCCTGTTCCGTTTGCTCAGCAATCTGAGCACCTAAGCAGAGGCTCTGCTGCAGATCATTAAAGTCTTCTTTGGCAATCACTCACAGCCGAGTAAGATTGTCTTCCATAAACACGGTTTTAACCATGAGTCTGTAAGGGACTGTGGAGGCCAATTCTGGACCCACACAGATTCCACAGTGGGGACATTGGTTTCTGGGCAGGAGTTGATCATGGAGAAGAGGAGGTTAAGGGGTGGAGAAGAGGAGGTTAAGGGGTGATATGATAGCCATGTTCAAATATATAAAAGGATGTCACATAGAGGAGGGAGAAAGGCTGTTTTCTGCTGCTCCAGAGAAGCGGACACAGAGCAATGGATCCAAACTACAAGAAAGAAGATTCCACCTAAACATTAGGAAGAACTTCCTGACAGTAAGAGCTGTTCGACAGTGGAATTTGCTGCCAAGGAGCGTGGTGGAGTCTCCTTCTTTGGAGGTCTTTAAGCAGAGGCTTTACAACCATATGTCAGGAGTGCTCTGATGGTGTTTCCTGCTTGGCAGGGGGTTGGACTCGATGGCCCTTGTGGTCTCTTCCAACTCTATGATTCTATGATTCTATGATTCTATGATTCTATGATTCTATGGTGTGGATTTGCCAAGCATGCCTTCCTCTTAGCATGTTTCTTCCTTGTGTCCAGAGTTCGAGTGTCTTCAAAGCCCATGACACATTTGGTAAAAGCTGTTCTCCAACTGGAGCGCTCGCAGGCCAGTGTTTCTCAGTTGTCAGTGTTTATTGTGCATTTTTTTAGATTTCCCTTGAGACATTCTTTAATCCTCTTTTGTTGACCACCAGCGTTACACTTTCCATTTTTAAGTTCGGAATAGAGTAGTTGCTTTGTATTGTATTAAACACAGCTAGAAGTTGGTTTGCTTCAGTAAACCATAGGTAGCATGCTAGCCACAAGTTATCCAGGTTTGGACACAAGAAACTGTGGTTAGTTGAAAACAGATACGAACCCTTCCAGTCTGCAATTCAGGGAGATGGGAGGGGAAAGCACATGAAGCTCATGCATGGAAGGCTAAACTATGTTACACCTCAACGTTACAGGAGAACACAGCCAGCAGTTTGTCAAGGGCTAACTACAACTTTATGGCAGAGACAAGTTTTGAACCAGTCAAAGCCTTCCTGATTCAGGGTTTGTTCACAACATCTAGAGAGTACCACACTGGGAACCCCGATGCAGACATTATTGACATAGATGAACCAGCCTTCAGATTGGATGTACAAATGCAAGGCAGCATTTTTTTCAGTGCTCTACTGTATGCATAACTACTTGGCAAATTGGGTGTACAAATTGCCCTGCCAAGTGGTGTGTGTAGAATTCCCATTTCCCCCGAAGAGTGATACAATCCTTTTGCCCCCCTGGTGATGATATGGATCACTGTCTTGCCCAGCATGGCATGACTGTGATTCACAGCTTCCGCATCCCAATTTCAACTGGGGAGGAAAGAGTGAGCCTTTCCTCTAATTGTCTTAATTTTCAAACCCAAACTGCTCCAACATTCCTGCTAGGCCTTAAGCTGTTTTGATGATGGTTAAGCTGTCAAAATCAAAATATTAAGCGACAATTTAATTGCCGATACGTAGCCCACTCCCGGTGTGACTTGTGTGTGTGTATCTGCTGGGGATATGAATTTTAAGAGTATTACTCTCGAACCTTCCCCTTCCTTGTTAAGCTTCTGCAAGCAAGCAGATGTACATTTTTTAAAACCTGCAAACTGCGCCTCAGATTCAGCCCACAGCTCAATCTGCTGCCATCAGTCCTCTTTCCTTGAGGGGTCTGCATTTCCCACTGGGTGGGGAAATTTGCAGTGCTTTTCTTCCTCTTTAATCTCATTGGAACAGAACTCAGAAACTCAGAAAAGCGGATTAGGATAATTTTCATGTTTTGGCTACAATGGAGGGCTCCAGCACTGATCCATCAGAGTTCCCTAAGGCATGCTTAGTTGGGAACAAGCACCGTTGAACCTAGCAAACGTGTGTAGAATTAAGCAGCTTGGATGCAGCTTGGATGAAGTTTGTTGTGCGGAAATGCTACAGCTGCTTTTTGGAATGGGGAAGGAGGACTGGACAGTAGCTGGGCGAGAGGGATAAGCTAGGCAAGGCATTCACGAAGGAGAAGTCTTTTGCTGGCTATGAGTCAAGATGGCTCTATGGGACTTCCACTAGCAGAAGAAATCTACCATTGAATACCAATTGCTGGGCTGGGGGCAACAACAGGAGACAGCTCTCATCTACGTGCCCCTCTTGTGGGCCTCTCAGAATCATTTGCTGAGCTCCTCTGATGTTCTTAAGTATCATACGAGAACTTAAGTCTACCTTCTCCTTGTCAGAAAAGGTGCACTGCCAAGTAAAGCCTGGCATTCTTATGCAAGAGAAGACTGTGTGACTCCTGTTGAAGTTGGGGTGCAACTCAGTTTACAGAAAGGGGTTTGCATAGGGTAAAAACTTAGAGCAAAGGACCTCCAGATCCCCAGACTAACCATGTACATTTGATGTCACAGAGGAGGGCAACCAAGATGATCAAGGGTCTGGAAACCAAGCCTTATGACAAATGTTTGAAGGAGCTGGGTATGTTTACCCTGGAAAATATGGGTACTGTGATGGGATGGTGAGCTGCTTGTGCGTAGAGTCCTAGTCCCTCAGAGTTTGGCTAAGTCCACAAACCTCTGTCTGTGACGGAGCTCCTTAAGCATGGCTCCATCAGTCGCTCGTAGAATCGGACAGTGGGCGTTTACGGAACTTCTTCCAGCAGAAAAGTTCCTTAACGGAAACGCGTCTTCTGGACTCTCGGCGTGACAGTTTCCGGCGAGGAGTAGGTGTCCCTATGGGAGGTCCTGAAACCTCCCCACTATTTTCGCTGGAAGTGTCTCTGAGCCCTCCCTCCGACTCACTTTCCCTTGGAACACCTCCTCCTCTCCCCCTGCTGGTCCCCTCCTCAGCTGAATAGTCTCTCTCAGCCTCTGTGAGCCCTTTCACCTCCTGCTTCTCCGATGGCAGTTCCCTGACAGGTACATACTGAGAAGGTCCATTAAACCTTTGGTACAGCAACTGTACCAAAAGAAATTATTGTGAAAATAAGAAATATTGGTGGGGGAGGCGATTTCATCCTCGCTCAGGACACCAAATTACCAAAGTCCACCCTTGCCCCTTTGAGACTCCCCCACAGCTTTGCAGTTTCCAGAGGTGCTCTGAAGCAGTGGTCTTCAACTGGTTCAGACCCAAGGCTCACCTCTGATCCACTTCCATGTGATTTATGCCATAATGCTAATGAGGCACATTAGTAATCCTAAAATGGCAATTCACAGGGCAATATATACCTAGTGTTGCCTGAAGATTACTACTAAAAAAACAACAACAACCCAGTTATTTTTACAGTTGTTCTTAGCCAAAAGGCTTAGAAGCTATTGAGAATCATTAGTACTTTTTATTAGGAAAAGACTCATGGGTGGCAACGTCTGTGCAGCTGAGCTAAACCAATGGGGTGGACACTTCTGCATTCTAGTCCCCAGCAGAGCAGTTCTGGATGAAGTCTAGAAAGCCAGAGAAACAGACTCGAAAGTGAACAGAGGGTCCCTGCTCCATAGAGAGCTCTATCATCTTTCTTGAGAGAGAGGAAAAAAGGCTCCTGCCTTTCTCCAGCCACTCATGGAAACTGAAGGAACGAGTATGTCATCAGAAGAATGTGTTTTCACCCAGAGAAACTGTGTTCAACTGTATTCTTTGGTTTGGTGAGCCTCAGCTGGAATCCAAGACAGCAGCAATGGCTTTGCTGAGACTCACCATGGCCTTCTAGCCCAACGTCGGCATCCTGACCCACTGGCTGAAGACCTGTGCTCTAAGGCACCCAGCAAGTTGGCCAGGTACCAACCTTGTCGGTGGGAACTGCTGCGTCTTTGGAGACTCCCATTGCCTTATGGGTTCTTAGGGGTTCTGAAAAAACAGCCAAACGTCTCATCTTCTCATTTTTGCCTTCAAGATAACAAGAGCCTTGTCAAGTTCTGGAAGTATTAACCCGGCTGCTGAGGAGTTTTGCTCTAATCCGCTTCTTACATTCCTTAATTCTCCGATTTGCTGGAATTACCAGCCTTTAATACGGCGTGTGATCGTGACTGCATTGTAAGCAGAGAGCAGGTGAAGTTTTGCCTCTGTACTGATTGGGAGATCGGATATATACCGTAACGTTAACATACTTTTCAAATATAAGTCGTCCCCCCCGCCCCGGGGTGGGGGAGAGACCTCCCTCTTTGTAATGCCAACCCCAGATTTTCATAGGCCTGGATTTTGGTTCCAGTGGCATAAGTTAGAATTTCACATCACTCTTTGTTGGGCAGGCTTCGGAGGCAACATTTTTCTTGTAGAAAATGCAGATATGAGAAATGATGCTTTTTTATATACAGTGGTACCTCGGGTTAAGAACTTAATTTGTTCTGGAGGTCCGTTCTTAACCTGAAACTGTTCTTAACCTGAAGCACCACTTTAGCTAATGGGGCCTCCCACTGCTGCCACGCCGCTGGTGCGCAATTTCTGTTCTCATCCTGAAGCAAAGTTCATAACCTGAGGTACTATTTCTGGGTTAGCGGGGTCTGTAACCTGAAGCATCTGTAACCCAAGGTACCACTGCATATAGTATTTCTTTCTGTTAAAGTTCAACACAGTGGCTCCATGATATATTTAAAGCAGCAGCATACCATCTTGAATGGTCATGGCTTCCCCCAAAGAACCATGGGAACTGTAGTTTATGAAGAGTGGTGACAGGTGAGAGCTGCTAGGAGACCCCTATTCCACTTGGAGAGCTGCCGTTCCCAGAGTGGTTTAACAATCAATCCCTCTATCTGGGAAAATCTGGTAATTGTAGCTCTGTGAGGAGAAAGGGGGTTTCCTAACAACTCTCAGCACACTAAACACTAAAGGCCATCTCTGGCAGAATCATAGTATTGGAGGGGACCATGAGGGTCATCTAGCCCAACCCCCTGCAATGCAGGAATCTTTTGCCCAACATGGGGCTCGAAGCCACGACTTTAAGAGTCTCATGCTCTACCGACTCAGCTGGCTATATGAAAATCCTTTAATTATCCTAGTCCCAAGCTACACACCAGAACCAGCACTTTGAATTTTGCCTGGTAGTTAAATGACAGCCATCGCTCCCTGTTAGAATTCCTGCTCCATGGTTGGGATTTTTGTCTATCACATGACGGTGTATGTTTTGACTCCACAAAGTGGGAAGTGACGGAGACAGGATGTTTGTGTTACTGTGTTCCATGAAGTGGGACTATTGTCCTTTGTTCTTTTTCTCTTTGCTGTCTGATGCTAGAGAGAGAGGGAGCCATGTTGCAGTGCTCCGTGTGTGTTTATATGTAAATAAAGTAGATTAGCCAAAATGCTGAGTTGCTGAGGTTTGTTATGCAAGCTGCAAAAACTCTGCGGATCCCTAAGTGTGCCGATGTCTGTTGGCATCGGTTGCTGTGATGTTCGGGCTGAAGAAAGCTTATGAAGCTCCCAAACGAATGACCAGGAGGGAGAGAACATGCCAGTTGGGCATATGTCTCTGCCAGGGTCCTACTTGAGAGTAGGACGAGCTCCTGACATTCTCATGGGTCCTGGCCACTATGTCCCATTGGTAGAAATGGAACGGGACTTAGTTATATGAGTAACTGATGCCCACCTGTTTTCAAACTTGTCAAGCCCATGTTCGTTTTTTCCTTTCTTTTCTCTCTCCAAAGTAAATCTCACTTTGCTAACAAGGCTTATTGCTGGTATGAGATGGCAGCCTTCACATCCAATTCTAGCCATATTTGCTTGGAAGGAAGTACCACTGCATTCATACACTTGCTCCCGTGTGAGAGTCTATCAGATGGCAACCTTGGTCTCAAATAACATTTTTTCCAATTTTGTGTTCTCGAGGGCTGCTGAGCATTAAAGCCCTGCTAAGTCACACTGAAATCCTTCTGCAGCCTCACAGCCAGGGTGTATCCAGGATAATACAGAACCATGTTTAATGAAAGTCACACAGCATTTTGTTAGATCACGGCCTCCAAAGCTATAAGTTGGAGAAGGGGTGGGGGTCACCACAAAGCAACAGTGGTGGGTGGTGAAAAAAACTTTTAGTTTTCAATCCAGGAGTCATGCTGCAAGTTGTCCTTCAGTGCTGGAAGCATGGATAAATATTGCACTTCAAGAAGTAATGGAGGTCTTTAATTAACAGGGAGATGAAATGCCGGGTCAAAGTGACTTTTGCTGCTACTTGACATCTGAGCGCTGGCAGCAGATTCCTTTGATGGGTGATGCTCAGGAAGATGTGATGGTCTGAGTGGATCAAAGAGAGAGACGGAGGCCACTTGTCCAAACTGGAAAAAGGGCTAAGTGCTTTCTGCTTTTTTTAAAAAAGCAGTTAGAAATTAAGCTCGTCAAAAGGGCTGCATTCCCCTTAAAAGCACAATTATATTCTCAGAGATTTGCCTGCTTATGTCTTGCCAAGGTCAAAGGGGGCACAGTCTCCTCTGGAGCTTTTTCACACAGCTTTCTGCGGGGAAATATGGGGAGACCTTGAAAGCTTTTGGTTTCACGCGGCTGAGTCCAGTTCCTATCCTCAAACACCTGAAATGATACAAGCTTGTTGAAAACAAGAGAACCCCCCCCCCCAAACCAAAAAACCCCAGTCCTTTGGAAATCTTTGCTTAAAAAAAAATCTTAAGAAAACAGAAGTTACTGTTAAGAGCATATTCTTCTTCTTCTTTTTTACAATGCTCTTTGTTGGTTTCATTAGATATCACAAGTATTCCATTCATCTTCAAAACAACATAAAATACAGAAAGTAAAGAGAAAAAAATCATGAAAAGTCACCCATACTTAATAAAGATGTTCAACACCTTATATCTTCGGAGCCTTAAATCATGGTTAAATAATCTTCTATTTTTTGAAAGTGACTTCCATCTACCTCACTGCAAGTCCCCCCCTTTTTTAATGCGTCCTTTATCGCCTTCACAATCATCAATATTGTATAAAATACATTATCCATCACTCATGTAATTTGCGAAAATCAGTCAAATCCCAAGATTTTAATTGGGAACATTGTTTTCTTTAAATACCCTCTGTAACACTCCCACTCCTTTATAAACTTTTGGTTTGTTTGATTCCTGATTTTTTCTGTCATTTTTGCAAGTTCCAAACAGTCAAACAGTTTAATCTGCCATTCCTCTTTCATTGGAATTTTCTTTCCCTTCTGTTAAGAGCAGATTCTTTCTTCCTCTTGGCTGGACTTTGCTTAGGTTGAGTATGGAGTTTTGATTAGATTCAACTGATCCCAGGATTTACAGCACACCAAGAGTCGGAGGCCTCCAACTTATGGCACGCTACAACTGTATCGCCATCCCAGGCTCATCGTAATAAACAAAAATCTGCCCTTATTCCTTTATGGGGGACACAAGAGCCCTTATAGAGTCCTTTATAGGTTCTCCATCAGTCAGAGAAAATATCAGAGGCCAACCAGAGAATATTGAGAAGCAAAGCAGCTCGTAAGCCTGATCTTTATTGAATGTTGCAACAGGGTGTTCCCCTCACACGCAGGAAAGGAGGAGGACCTCAAACCAAGGTGTGCCCGCCCTTATATAGACATTTTTAATTGCCCACCTTGGAGTCCAAGACCACCCCCAGATACATCACAGAAAGGGCGGTCTACAACAGAAATCTGAGTGCATTGTTTATCTCCTGTCTGGCATGTTAATGGTCACTTGGTTGGATTACCTGGGGAGCCTGGCCAGTCTTTTGTAATGATAAATACTTAGTTCCTGAACCAGGTTACAGGCTCAGCCTGTTCATTCACAGACATAGCCTTAGGATAGGATTTGTGAACAAAAAGACAATGGGGAGGCTTTTCCATTTTCCTTCGACTTTGCAGAGAAATATTTGAGATCAATTTGGGAGGGACAAAATGGTTTTTATATATAAAACCTAAATTTTATTTTATTTCACCATTGTTATGGAATTCCTTGCCACAAGTTGCGGTGGTAGCCATTGGCTAAGACAAAATGGGATTAGGCAAATTCATGGAGAGAGCTGAAGAGGTCTATCAATAGCTGTTAGCCCTCATGATGTCTAAATTATCTCACTCTCCCTACAGTAAAGGTAAAGGGGCCCCTGACCATTAGGTCCAGTTGTGGCTGACTCTGGGGTTGCAGCGCTCATCTAGCTTTATTGGCCGAGGGAGCCGGCATACAGCTTCCGGGTCATGTGGCCAGCATGACTAAGCCGCTTCTGGCGAACCAGAGCAGTGCACGGAAACGCCGTTTACCTTCCCGCCGGAGTGGTACCTATTTACCTACTTGCACTTTGACGTGCTTTTGAACTGCTAGGTTGGCATGAGCAGGAACCGAGCAATGGGAGCTCACCCCATCACGGGGATTTGAACGGCCAACCTTCTGATCGGCAAGTCCTAGGCTCTGTGGTATAACCCACAGCGCCAATAAAAAAGAAATTCCTTCCAGTAGCACCTTAGAGACCAACTAAGTTTGTTATTGGTATCTGAAGAAGTGTGCATGCACACGAAAGCTCATAAATTTTTCTTTTATTTTGTTTCAACTGCGGCAGACCAACACGGATACCTACCTGTAACTAGACCTACAGAGGAAGTCTGTCTCTGAAAGGCCAGTTGCTGGGGATCAACACCAGGGTGGGCCAATTGCCTATGAGTCCTGTTTGTGGACTTTGCAGAGCCAAACCACTGTGAGAAACAATATTCTGCTCCATCTTGGCTCTTTTTATGTTCTTGTATTCTGAAGGAGATCCGCTTTAACCAGCCAGGCTTTCGTTAACACCAAGAGCACACCCACCATACAGCCTTGCTGGTGGGAAGCTTTGTCCCCCAGCCAAACTGGCAGGTTGCTTCCTTCACAACAGCAACACTTGTTTGACGAACGTTCAAAACCCGAACACTTTACTCCTTGGCAATGAAAATGTTCCATGACAGCAGAGCAAGTCAGCAAAAGTTTAGTTACCATTTATTGATGTTGTTTACCAACTAACACCAGCTTTCCGGAATGCTGGTGGAAGAAGAACTCTGAGGCAGATTTGAACATGAATATGAATAGCTAAGAAAGAAGATAAAGACAGAAAATGGTTGCATTAGCAACCTCTGCCTCCTACCCCACTCTCCTCTTTACAAAAAGTGATAGATCGTTCCCCAGTTTTTCTTTGTCCTTCATGACCCTCCAGCCAACCATAATCAGGCAACCTCCTGCAGTTCTACAATTTATCACACACTTTCCTCTTTCACACACGACTGTGACTGTCCCAGAGATAAAGAGAGCGAGGACTGCAGAGAACTGTAAAACAATGACTTCTTTATTGAGGAAGATTTTCCGGAGCAGCCCATTTAATCAGGCATCAAGAGCTGTTTGCTTTTCTGTCAGCTTCTGCATTTTCTTTTATTTCCGTGGTTCCTGCTTTTGCAAAAGCTTATTCTTAGCTAGAGTACAGACTGGCCTGGCTGACATAAAAAGGGATACGGCTCCTATCTGTGCAGACTCTACTTCCGAAAAATGGGGGTGGGGGGACGGAACAAGGAAGCTGAAAAGAAGTCAGCAGCAAGGATACACCCCCATCTCTGTTCAAATTCCAACATTGCAAAAAGTGCTGTTCTTTCCAGTGCTTTGTCCTGAAGATAGGGATGGATGAATGTGCCTATTTGTGGTCCCACCCCATTTCTCATTTTTTCCAATCTTCTATTCAGTTCTCCACATTTCTGCAGCAGTTTGCAAAGTCACCCCCCCCAAAGAAATTTGTGGAAATTCACCGGCATTTTAGTTCACTCCTAACCTAAACACATACTGTATGTATGCCTTTTTGCCAAATAGAATGCACTTTGGCTTGTTATGTTCACTAATCACTAATGCGCATGTCTTTAAATGTAGACTTTCCCCTAAAATGTGCACATTTCTGCACAGTGTTTGTGCACACATTCAGAACAGTGCGAGTTTCAGAGGTTAGTTTCATTTCAGTTGATATATTGTTTCAGGAAGGGCCAGTTAGATAGGATGTACCCCTTTCTCCAGACCTTTGGCACCTGAGATACATATTCTTTTTTTTTTTTAGATGACCCTTTTAATTTTATTTATAATTTTCATTATTACCATTTCCAAAGTCACATTCACGTTCAAATATACATTTCCACCACTGACATATTTCTTTTAATAAAAAACATTCAATGACTTCCCTTCTTCCCCTTTCCTGGTTCCTTGAATTTTCCCACCATTTCTACATATTCTTATATACTTACTTATTCAAACCTTTATTAGGCATTATACAAATAAAACGATAAAAGAGAAAGAAACATATAAAAGCCTTGAGATATAAACAGAAAGGCAGCAGTTGGCTACATACATATATATATATATACATATAAAATCAGTGGTTTTCCTTGTTAACCTGCTCCTTGGAGGACTGCTACCAAAAACTCGGCTACCCCCGCCGTTACCCTTTGGTCAACGTCGGATAGGCAGAATCCCACACATTCACCTTGTTGGGGCTCCAGACCACCCAGAAGAGGGGACAGCACGCGTTGACGGAGCGTACTGTACAATGGGCACTGAAAGAGAATGTGCTCTACCGTGTCCGGGACATTCATAGAACATCTGCAGAATCTCTTATTTCTAGGGATGTTTTGATATCTTCCCCTGACAAATGCTGAGGGAAAAACATTCAAACGGGCCAGCATAAAAGCCCTACGTTGGGCTGGAATTATTAATTTGGTGACGTAATTGGCTCTGCTATCTAAGATATTTAAATCATAGAATATGGGCGAACAAATTTTGTTTACAGCTGCCATAATATTTTGCCTCTCGACATCCTTTAGTCTAGTTAGGATATTATGGAAAATGTATTGCTCATTAGAATTGTACAGGGGCTCCAGCTCGATGCCTAAAGATTCAATCTTTTTTTCGAGGTACTGATACCATCTTGATTTGTAGGAGTCTTTGAGCAAATCAGCGAGCAGACTTGATGGAGGGCAGCGAAAATGGCAGCGTAACCAGTACTTTATTGAGGTGGACCAGGCCCAATATTCCATTGTGTGTATGCCTATTTCTGCACACATTGTTTCATATTTGATCACAGCTGGGAGTCCAAGAATACGTCTCAGAAAGCTGGAGTGAATCTTTTTTAAATCACTATTATATGCTTGGACCCATAGCGGGATTCCATAGAGTATCTGGGATTGCACTTTTGTTTGGAATATCTGATTGGCCGCAGGAATAAATTGATTGCCTTTCTGATAATAAAAACGGGCAACAGCTGATGAGGTGCACTTTGCCTGTTTTATGGCATTTGTGCAATGATTTGCCCACCCTAAATTGCTCTGGAATAAGATTCCCAGATACCTATAGATTTTCACTTGTTGAATTTCCTGCCCTCTTATTTTCCATTTCTCTAATTTCCAACCATTCGAGAAGACCAAAATTTTTGTCTTCTCGTAATTTATAGAGAGCTTGTTACATTCGCAGTAAAGGATCAGAGAAGATATAAGGCGTTTCAGACCCAAGCTCGTTAATGATAGTAGAACAGCATCGTCTGCGTATAATAATAGAGAAACTGGTTTCTGATTAAGTTTAGGGGCATGTGATTCTATTTTTTGAAGGTGATCTGGCAAATCTGATAAAAATAAATTAAATAGGAAGGGGGCAAGAATACACCCTTGTTTTACCCCTTTCGAGTTTGGGATGTCTGATGAAAGGTGACCTTTGGTGTTAAGTTTGACTTGACAGATATTGGAAGAGTATAAATTTTTTATTAGGATCAATAAGCGCTGATCAATTTTTAATTCTGCGAGTTTCCTCCACAGCTTTGGGCGGTCAATTGAGTCAAATGCACCACGAAAATCTACAAAAGCAGCATATATCTTAGATTGCCTTTGAGATCTGTATTTTTCAACCAAATGCATAAGTATAAGGCAATGGTCTAATGTAGAGCAACCTTTGGAGAAACCTATTTGTTCTTTCCCTGGTAAATTTAGATTTTTCATCCAGGTAAGGAGTTTAGATAAAAGGTGCTTAGCGTAGATTTTCCCTATCACTGATAATAGGCTTATCGGTCTATAATTCCTTGGTTCTTTTGGGTCGCCATTTTTAAAGATTGGGATAATTATTGATCTTAACCATATCTCAGGTATGATCCCATATTTATCTATGAGAGTAAACAATTGAGCTAAGGGTTCTGCCCACCAATCTATATAGGTCTTAAATAATTCTATTGGTAGACCGTCTGGCCCAGGAGATTTCCCCGATTTGAAATTTTTAACTATCTCTCTAATTTCCTCTTCTTCTACCCTTGGCCACTCCTGGAGTTTATTGATTTTATTTTTAGTGGTTTCATTTCCTTTAAGTTCACTGTGTAGATTGTTAAATACCGATGTAAAATATTGGGACCATTTGGATTCTGCAATTGGTGGTAGAGTTAGTTGATTTTCGGGTTTCAATCCTCCGTACACTAGGTTCCAGAACGCTTTGTTATTTTTACTCTGAATTGAGTCGAGTAATTGTAGCCATTTTTGGGTTGCATATTTCTGTTTCTTTTCGGCCAGAATGTAATGATATTTTCTTTTTTCATCAAGATAAGAGGGCTCTAGTTTAGTGCGATTATTTTTAAATGTTTGGCGCAGTTTTCTTTTTAGCTGGAAACATTCATCGTCAAACCAAGGGCTAGCGCTATGTTTAAGTACCCAAACTTTAGGTGGAGTACTAAGTTCTACGAACATTTGGAAGATCTCATTATAAATTTTCGGAATATCGCTGTAGGAATTAGTGGTCTTTAAGTTGGATAATACTTGTTTTCTCAGGTTGGCTGTAAGTTTTTGCCCCACTACTGCACTCATTTCCTGGGACCATTTTAATTGGGTCATTTGTTTGTATTGAGAGGGTTCTATAATATTGTGCTTGGTTATCTTGGTTTCATCCTTTAAGTTAATAGACAACAATAATGGCTGATGGTCGCTTTCAGTACGCGTTCCAATTTTGAGGTCCATGATCGAATTTATAATATTATAAGGGACAAGAATATAGTCGATGACACTGCATCCTCGGGGGGAGAAGTATGTAAACTCCCCGCTTCTATCGCCTTTTGTTGAACCGTTCACAATCTGCAAATTAAAGTTGTTACATAATTCAAGTAGGCGTAAGCCTTCGTTGTTTACAACCCTATCTCTGGAGAATCGTCCTATTTTCAAGGCATGTGCGATATCATTATCAGTATTCCAATTTAGTTTGCTACATAGTTGTTCATTGTTGGTTCCCACTCTGGCATTAAAATCACCTGCTATTATCAATGAGGCATTTGGGTATTTATCGGTCAAATTTTCTATATAAAAGGTTAGTTGTGACCAATTTTCACTGTTGCTGTTGTTTTTGGATGGGGGGATATAGACATTTACAAGTAGCAAAGTATCGTCTTTTTGGGTTAAAAGTAGGGCTTGTGCAAGTGGCAAGCATTTTTCTAACTGCTTGATTTCAAACCCTAAGTTGTCTTTGATCATACAACAGAACCCTGCTTTCGGCCGGCCCTTCGTGTTTATTTTCAATGCGGGTTTCGTATAGGAGGAGAATCCATTGATTTTAATATCTCTAGTTGACCATGTTTCTTGTAGAAGTATTAATTCAAAATCTTTAAAGAAGTTCATTAGGTCTGGGTCTCCGTCTTTGTTTCCCCACCCTGCAATATTCCAGGACAGCAAGCGTAGGATCCGTTTTTGAGTTGGTGGCTGGTTGACAGCATTTAGTCATTCTAATTCTGTTATTGAGTCCAGCGAGGGATTTTGTCTTGTGCCGATACAGCCATTTGTCGCTACTTTCGGTGGGGAACATAATGGTGGATCTTTTAGATTCTTTTTTAAAGTGCGGGAAATTAGAATTTCCTCCCTTTCTTGATTTTCTTCCTTAGCTGTTCCTTGTTCCTGAGAGATTTCTGTGGTTGGTGGGCTATTATGGACAGTAGGATTGTTTTCGGTCTCTACTTCCATTTCTTTGGTTTCATTTGGTGTTGAGCTCAGTGTGTCAGGTCTGTTGGAGGTCATCTTTTGTTTGGCAATGTTAGAATCCTTTGTAGTACTTAAATAAGGGGTACCTATTTCGTTTGGAGCTAGTATTTGATATCTCAGCCAGGAATTTGTGGTCTCATTGCTGGAGTTTTTCCTTGTCATTTCATATTTTAAAGGAGGCTGGATTTGAAGCTCTGCATCTATACATTTGAAAGTTCCATTAGTAGCTCTCTTTTTGACTATGCATTTTGGGGAGAGGGCTGGTAGGTATGAGGTTTGATTGTGTATTGTTTCTACTGCATTTTGTTGGCCTTGTTGGTGAATTTCGGTCAATCTGGCCTGTAGTTTCGTCAGTTTACTGAGTATGCTTGTTTGTTCTTTATCTGGTAAGTTGGTAAAGTTATTCAGCAGATCTTCTTCTTCTGGGACTGTCCAGTCTGTTGTGTCAAGGGCGAGGCTGTTAATTGATGCTACAATCGCATGATTTGGGAGCTTAGATTTTTCTTGCGTGATTTCTCGGGTAGCTGGCAGCGGTTTCTCCCATCTACTAGGTTCTTCCACGGGAGTAGGGCAGATATCGGCTTCTGTTGGAATGGCCTTGTTCAACTTGTTCTGTCTTTTAGATACAATCAATGGTCTGAGCGATATATCTTCAAAGTGTCGACGTGGAATAATTCCTTTCTGGGCTAAATGAGCCTTTTCCCTTAAGATTTTGGTTGGGATTCTATGACTACCAAATCTTAGTAGTACTTTTTTGGAATATCCATCGTTAGTGAGCCTCTTGACTGCTTTTAAGTCAATCCTTCCCCCCTCAAGGCCTAGGAGCAGATTTAGATGATGTCTGGCCCAGAAGGATGACTCCCAGTAAGGTAGGGGCCCTCTGTATGGAAAAATGTGGAGAACAATCTCACATGGCCTCAGTATCAAGTTGACTGAGTGAGGGGGGCTTCCTCTGATTTTTGGTTGGTTTAGAGGTATAAATTTGTATTTGTTCTGTTTATCTCCAGGGCTTGTTAAGGATGGCAAAAAGGGAGTGAGTTGCCTCCTTTCATCTGGGTTATCCAGCTTCTTGAAGATGTTTTGTAATTGTTCAAAGATTTTTTGAACTGTTTGAGCAGTCAGTAGGCAGCATTCCTCCGGCAGCTCCACCTTTCTATCAATTAGTACTTGTGCCTCGGTTATGGGAGTAGTAGCCTTGTCCTCGTTTATTCCTAGGGATATCTCTTCAACTGTCTTTCCATGTAAAGAGTTGAGAGAGTTTTTGGGAGGAGATATGTATATATCCATGAGATGCATATTCTTAGGACCCATCCTGTTATTTGTGACTGCATTTTTTCATTGTAAGTTTTTATTTTTTCGTATATAATTTTTATTAAATTTTCTGTTTTACAGTTTAAAACACTCATTTTTGCATCCTTAAAATATCAATGACTTCCCTTCTTCTCTTTCCACGGTTCATTTTACATATCATAAGTCCCTGCATATTTTACAGAAACTATACCATTCAGTATTCCATTGTTACATCCATCGCAACTTATTTACACTTTCGAATTTATCTTAATGCTGCCAGCGTTTTCAGCTGTACACAGTTATTTCCCATATATTCATGTCAACGTTTTCCAATCTTTTCTAAACGTATGTGCTTCTTGTCTGTTATTTTAAATGTTAAGTCTGCAAGCTGTGCGTATTCTGTCAACTTAAGTTACCATTCTTCTTTGGTTGGGACTTCACTCATTTTCCATTTTGGGGCTATCAAAACACGGGCTGCAGCAGTGGCATACATAAATAACCTTTTTTAACACCTGGAAGGACTCTTGGATAAAGTACTTTAAAACATTTTTTTCAGTTCATTATGGATCATTTCCCAATACTGTACTCTTTTACCCTTTTGTAAGTCCACCACATGTGAATTCATTGTAAGCTTTTAAACGGTTCAAACTCTTGTGCTTGAATCCTGCGTGTAGGTTACTCCCTGCCATCAGTTTGGGCTTTGTAACCAGCAGGCTGCTCTTATGCAACTTATCCTGGAGCCTTAAGGTGAAAGGCAGGTAATAAATTAAGACAACAACAACAGTAAGAAGAGTATGTCAACTGAACTTCTTCCCCAATCTCTGCTTGTAGAGTCCAGTAAGAAAAATTCAGTGGTTTCCCAGCCAAGATGGTTGCAAAATTCATGAGAAACTAAATCGCTGAAAGGGATTCTCTGTGCAGGCCAGGAACAGAGAGCAACCTTTTGGCTGCCTGTTGTTGTTGTTATAATTATTATATTAAATTTAAAACTTCTAAAACAGATTACAGTCACAGGAATAGGGTGGGTCCGGAAAACACACAAGTGTCAAAAACCAGAGTAAAAATTGAGGGTCTCTCTCTGTCTCTCCCCCTCCCCCTTTCCCTTTAGGGGCAGATTACTCCTGCCAGGTTTAAAGATATTATTAGCCCAGGTGCTGCCTGTTGCTTGCAGACTGCTTGCGCAGGAGGTTCCACTGCATTCATTTTAATCTATTTATTGAGCTATGTACTGCTTAATTGCACAAATATCCCTAAGCAGTTTACATGAAATGGAACGAAATATCCATTTGAAAACTGCAATTGAAAACAGACTTTAAAAACAAGTAGGGATAATAAGACCACCACAATATAGATAAAACCAACAGGTTTGTTTTTTCAAAATGCACATAATCAAATTACATGCTTATTTAAAGGTAAAGGTAAAGGGACCCCTAACCATTAGGTCCAGTCGTGACTGACTCTGGGGTTGCGGTGCTCATCTCACTTTATTGGCCGAGGGAGCAGGCGTACAGCTTCTGGGTCATGTGACCAGCATGACTAAGCCACTTCTGGCGAACCAGAGCAGCACACGGAAACGCCGTTTACCTTCCTGCCGGAGTGGTGCCTATTTATCTACTTGTACTCTGACGTGCTTTCGAACTGCTAGGTTGGCAGGAGCAAGGACTGAGCAACGGGAACTCACCCCATTGCGGGGATTCGAACCGCCGACCTTCTGATCGGCAAGTCCTAGGCTCTGTGGTTTAACCCACAGCGCCACCCGTGTCCCACATGCTTATTTAGACATGCCTAAATGGGGGGGGGAGTTTTTAGGGAGCATTGAAAACTGTATAATGAATGTGTCCATCTAATAATAATAGGCAGGGAGCTCCAGTGTACTAAGAGATCTATTTCTTCACACGTGTGGTTAGAGCATGGTGCTGATAACATCAAGGTTGCAGGTTCGATCCCCATATGGGACAGCTGCATAGTCCTCATTGCAGGGGGTTGGACCAGATGATCCTCAGAGTCCCTTCCAACTCTACAATTGTATGTATTTATTTATTGCATTTATACCCCCACCTTATTTCCAAGAAGCTCAGTGTTGTGTACATGGCTTTCTCCACTCCTCATTTAATTCCCACAACAACCCTGGGAGGAAGGTTAGGCTGAGAGGCAGTGACTGGCCCAAGGTCACCCAGGCAGTATCATGGCCAAGGGATTTTGACCCTGGTTTACCCATGTCCTGGTCCAACACTTTAACTACACTGGATCTGTCCAGTGTATCCAAACAGCATGATGGGCTCTTTATGCTATTTCCCCTTCACTTCCATCCCTATCACTTTCAAGGGAGTGCAGTGTGCATTCTTCAGGTCCCAGAGCAGCTTTGAAGCTCCTTAATTTGCCATTTACGGATTTAGGAAAGGCAAGTACAAAGAACCAGAGGCTCCGGTCAGCGTCCCTTCTCTTCTGTGTTCTAGCATGAAGGGCAGGCTCCTAAGTACTTTCCCTCTCTCCCATTTTGCCGTCTCTTTTCATCTCTTCCCTCTGAAGTAAAATATTCATGATTAGCTTGAAACAGCTGAGATGTGTGGTGGGGAATAACAAGCACAAGGAGGCCCCAAAACAGATTTCTGTGGTTATAGTATCATAGAATCGTAGAGCGGGAAGGGACCGCAAGGACCATCAAGTCCAACCCCCTGCAATGCAGAAATCTCAACTAAAGCATCTATAACAGATGGCCATCCAACCTCTGCTTAAAAGCCTCCAATGAAGAAGAGCCCATAACCTCCTGTGGGAGACCATTCCACTATCAAACAGCTCTTACTGTCAGAAAGTTCTTCCTGATGTTCAGTTGGAATCTCTATTCTTCTTGAGATAGATAAACCAAAGAGGCAACCAGTTTCCCCAACCACATTTGCCAGGGCACAATGGTGGCACAGGGCAGCCTCAGCCCAGTATACCTGAAGGAGTGTCTCCATCCCCATCATTCTGCCTGGACACTGAGGTCCAGCTCCGAGGGCCTTCTGGCGGTTCCCTCACTGTGAGGTTACAGGGAACCAGGCAGAGGTCCTTCTCAGCAGTGGTGCCCGCCCTGTGGGATGCCCTCCCATCCGATGTCAAGGAAATAAATTTTTAGAAGACATCTGAAGGCAACCCTGTTTAGGGAAGATTTTAATGTTTAATGTTTTATTGCATTTTAATACTCTGTTGGGAGCCGCCCAGAGTGGCTGGGGAGGCCTGGCCAGATTTGGGGGGGGGGAGTATAAATAATAAAAAGGGACGCGGGTTGCACTGTGGGTTAAACCACAGAGCCTAGGACTTGCCGATCAGAAGGTTGGTGGTTCGCATCTCCATGACAGGGTGAGCTCCCATTGCTCAGTCCCCGTTCCTGCCAACCTTGCAGTTCAAGAGCACATCAAAGTGCAAGTAGATAAATAGGTACCGCTCCGGCAGGAAGGTAAACGACATTTCTGTGCGCTGCTCTGGTTCGCCAGAAGTGGCTTAGTCATGCTGGCCACATGACCCGGAAGTTGTCATGTCATGCCAGCTCCCTCGGCCAATAAAGGGAGCGCCGCAACCCCAGAGTCAGCCACTACTGGACCTAGTAGTCAGGGGTCCCTTTACCTTATAAATATTAAGTTGTTGTTGTTGTTCTTACTGCTAAGGTCCTCTAGAGACCTTAGGGAATTCAAGATAAAGGGGAGTCCAGATAAAAAACACTGGAAGAACCCAACTGACTGGTCAGATTAAAGGCCAATTTAGTCCATCATCCTGTTCTCACAGTGGCCAACCAGATGCCTCTTCTGGGAAGCCCACAAGCAGGACTCAAGGGCAGCAGCATTATCCCCACTTGCGATTCCTAGCAAATGGTGCTCAGGTGCATAGTGCCTTAACAGTGGAGGTAGAACATAGTCATTGTGGCTGGTAGCCATTGATAGCTTTCTCCTCCACGAATTTGTCTGACGCCTTTTTAAAGCCATTCAAGTTGGTGGCCATCACTGCTTCTTGTGGGAGCAGATTCCATTGTCAAACTATGCACTGTGTGAAGTACTTCATTTTTATTTGTCTTGAACCTTCCCATATTCAGTATTATTGGGTTGTCCCAGTGGGTTCTGGTACCATCTCTGAGTCTATCAAGGCTTTGCGTATGGTGGCTGCTCCATTTTCGGTCCCCACACCCCTTGGGATTGCAGTGTGTGTGTGTGTGTCTAAAATTATCACTACTGGGGTGGGGGAATTTGTAAAGGGCTGGCAGAAAATAGAGCAAGCTTTTAGAACCCCAGTTCTGTCCCTTGATGTGAATCGACATGACACCCTGGCATGTATCTGCGCACTTGCATGGTGTCTGTTTTGTCCTGGGATAGGTGCAAAGCCATCACCTCACACTTCTCTGTCTGACCTTCAAGGGTAAAGAAGGCCATATGCTTCCATTCAGCACAACGGCCCCAAATCACACCCCTCAAACTGGAGATTAGGCACTCCTGGGTTAAATGATCTAAGCCACAAACTCTCCCTTGAGGAGCCATGGCCAACCAGGGTAGACAATATTGGTATCAATGGGCTGATTTGGTTCCTTGGTGATTTAAAGCTGTTTCCCTGCCCTTGTTGCTTGCCTTGCTTCAAAGCTGGCTCTCCACACCTCACCCATTTCTTACAGCGGCAGGAGAGAGCAACTCTTTCCATTTCTCTAGCTAGCAAAGTTTTTCTTAATTGAAAAATAAGCACTTAATTATCACCATATTTTCCTGATTAAAGAGCAAATCTGTGCTGCTGGTGAGCGAATTTTAATCTCTCTCTGCTTTTGATTCATTTCCCCCCCTCCCCCCTCTCCCGACGCACTTTCTGAGGTTGAAGAATGAAGGGTATTCATTAAATGAATGGTAGTTCATTAGAGCTGCTCGTTAATTACATGATTCATAAAATTGCCTGTGTTAACTAAGATGCATGCCTTGCAGCCTAGTGGAGCGGCATCAAACATCTGTGTCTCAGGTTTGAAATGGAGAAAGTGACACCCGGACAGGGACCAAAACTGCCTTGAACAATCTCCCACACCTTCAATTATGTTTAAAAAATGGTGCAGAGAGGGAGGCAGAAAACTTCCTGGCAGCATTAGACATGTCAATCAGTTACAGTATCTCCATTATCAAAAAGGGTCTGGGGCCAAAATGGAGATACTCGTTGACTTCACTCGGCAGTGAAGAGAAAATGTTGCTGAAGTTGCAACAGAGGTATGAAATATGGCAGCAAGTAGGTGGCAGTAGCGAAAGGCTGGGCTGGATAAATCCCTAGCCGGAATTAAGATTGCCGGAAGAAATATCAACAACCTCAGATATGCAGATGACACAACCTTGATGGCAGAAAGTGAGGAAGAATTAAAGAACCTTTTAATGAGGGTGAAACAGGAGAGTGCAAAATATGGTCTGACGCTCAACATCAAAAAACGAAGATCATGGCCACTGGGCCCATCACCTCCTGGCAAATAGAAGGGAAGAAATGGAGGCAGTGAGAGATTTTACTTTCTTGGGCTCCATGATCACTGCAGATGGTGACAGCAGTCACGAAATTAAAAGACGCCTGCTTCTTGGGAGAAAAGCAATGACAAACCTAGACAGCATCTTAAAAAGCAGAGACATCACCTTGCCAACAAAGGTCCGTATAGTTAAAGCTATGGTTTTCCCAGTAGTGATGTATGGAAGTGAGAGCTGGACCATAAAGAAGGCTGATCACTGAAAAATTGATGCTTTTGAATTATGGTGCTGGAAGAGACTCTTGAGAGTCCCATGGATTGCAAGAAGATCAAACGTATCCATTCTGAAGGAAATCAGCCCTGAGTGCTCACTGGAAGGACAGATTGTGAAGCTGAGGCTCCAGTACTTTGGCCACCTCATGAGAAGAGAAGACTCCCTGGAAAAGACCCTGATGTTGGGAAAGATTGAGGGCACAAGAAGAAGGGGACAACAGAGGACAAGATGGTTGGACAGTGTTCTCGAAACTACAAACATGAGTCTGACTAAACTGCAGGAGGCAGTGGAAGATAGGAGTGCCTGGCGTGCTCTGGTCCATGGGGTCATGAAGAGTCGGACATGACTAAACGACAACAGGTGGCAGTCAAGTGGGAAAGGCTAGTGATGGGGCTGGCAATGTGGGGAAGGTTGGCAATGGTGGCAGTCAAGTGGGAAAGGCTGGCAATGGGGTACTCCAGGTGTTGTTGGACTCCAACTCCCATCAGCTCCAGCCAGCCTGGCTAATATTTAGGGATAATGGAAACTGTAGTCTAGTAATGTTTGGAGGACCGCAGGTTCCTCACCGCTGCTTCATGCCTTCTTTGTGCACTTCCCAGTGGCTTTGGGTTTTCTGCTCTTGGATGTAGGAAGCTGTAGGACAGGGATGGGAAACCTTTGTCTCTCTAGGTGTTGCTGGACCTCAGCTCCCATCAGGCCTGATCACTGGGCATGCTGGCTGGGGCTGATGGAAGGTGGAGTTCAAAAACATCTGGAGGGCCACAGAGGTCTCCATCTCTGCTCTTAGAGGAGACATTCCATGCTCTACGGAGGGAATGACTTTTCTAAGTAGAGACACTATTCTTGCATGCAGTGGAGAATGCTACTTCTTAGATCAGGGACAGAGAAACATGTGGTCCTCCAGATGTTGCTAGACTCCAAGTCTCATCATACCTGGCTATTTGCCATGCTGGCTGGGGCTGAAGGGAGTTAGAGTCCAATAGCATCTGTCGTCTTTGCTGTAGAAGATGGTTCATGGAGTGGGCAAAGTGAACAGAGATCAGTTTTAATCCCTCTCTCCTAAAGCTAGAAGCCAATGAGGACCATCCAATGAATGTTGGAAGATTCCACATATACAAAAGAAAGGACTTCTTCCCATAGCACATAGTTAAACCGTAGGATGCGCTATCACATGTTGTAGTGATGGCCATAAACTTGGAGGGCTTTAAAATGCTGGGGGGGGGGCACCAGTATGGAGAAGAGATGTCCTTCTGGTGGCCTTCCAAGAGGCATCTGGTTAGCCACTGTGGAAGCAGGATGCTGGCTTCGCTAGGCATTTGGCCTGATTCACCAGGGTTCTTCTGATGTTCTTAGGACCATGACAAAAATGCTATTTCCCCATGGTTTAAAATGTGCTTCCAATCTCCTGTCTGCTGCTTTTGGAAGTGGTCCTGGCTATGTGATGCAGGGTTGCGTTTGGCATTTCAGCTGATGAGGATGTTTGCCTCACACCGAGAAGCTTAGGACACAGAGAACACATTGAAGCTTCATGGTGCATTGCAGTAGCTGGGCCCAGCTCCCTTGCAGATGGTGCTTGCCACTCAGGAGCTGGATGTTCTTTCTGCAACTTGGTTAATAAGTCTGTTTTGTGCCCCCTGTGGGCACTGATTTACAGGGAATCTCTTTGATGGGGCTTGGGGTTTCTTAATTTTCCCCAACCCCTTTTTTAGCAACTTGAATTTGGACACCTTCTGCTTTAAGAAACATTCCAAGTCACTAACACAGTTTTAAAGTATTGATTAATTGGAAATTAGACGAGTGGAACCTCAAGTTTACAAATTTTCTATCTCCAGTTTCCATATGTTTGGGACTAATTATAGAAAATAAATCTCTCTACTATGTGCTGTTTGCAAGCTTTCTAAAGGCATCTGTTGGAAACCGCTGGAGAGAGAGCCCTAGGTTGGACCATCTATGTATTTCTGAGAACTTTGCACTGTAACTAAAACAACAACAACCCCCTTTTTAAAGTGTGCAGTTCAAAATAAGAAGTGTGGATGAGACAAGCATTTGTTTGAATAGACCTGTGTGCTGGACAGGAGAACTCACTGAGGTCTTCCGCTGCCAGCAAAAATGTGGCAAAATTGCCTTTTCATGGTGTTAAAGTGCTTTTTCACAGAGTAGCATCTTCGAGTCTTGACAATGGACAGCAATAATACACAGCTAGAATCTGGACTATTGAACAACTTACGGTCTGTTTTCAAATGCTCTTAAGACTTAACAATACCTTATGTAAGCAACACAGTCACATAGAATAAACATTTTGGAGGGTTGGGGAGGGAATCAAACCTGCCAGATTTGCCCTGACTTGGCTGTGTTATGATGGAAAGGTGGAGGTCATTGTCAAGGTCATGGTAATAGTAATAGTACTGCCAAGGCTCACATTTCTTGGCTCTGAAGAAGGGAGAGTGAAGACAAACCTAGCCAATGGGTAAGCTTATACTTCCTCTCTTTTTGAGAAGTGTCGTCTCTTCCTGGCTGTGTTGCAGAGAGAACTTTAAAGTATAATGAAAATAAAACAATAATTGGTTGGTTGGTTTGTTTAAAAAAATATGGCATAGAAACATAGAATCATAGAATTGCCGATTTGGAAATGACCCCAAGGTTCATCTAGTCCATCCCTCTGCAATGCAGATAAAGAAGCTATGACACATGGCTATCAAACCTCTGCTTTAAAAACCTCAAATGGAGTGCCCATAACTTTCCAAAGGAGACCGTTCCAGTGTTCTTCCTAATGTTTGATTAGAAGCTACTTTCTTGCAGTTTCATGAAATCAGTGATCATCTTGTCCAACCCCCTGAAAATGCAGGAATCTTTTGCCCCACGTGGGGCTCAAATCCAAGATCCTGAGATTAAGAGTCTTATGTTCTACCAAATGAGCTGTCTGTTGTCCTACCCTCCGGAGCAGCAGAAAACAAGCTTGCTCCATCTTCCATGGGACAGCCCTTCAGGTATTTCAAGATGCATCTCATTTCCCTCTCTTAGTCTTCTCTTCTCCAGGCTAAACATACCCAACTCTCTCAACCCTTCTTTGTAAGGCTTGGTTTTCAGACCCTTGATAATCTTGGTCACCCTTTTCTGCACACGTTCCAACTTGTCAATATTGTGCCCAATATTCAACAGTTGTGTCCAGAAGTGGACACAGTACTCCAGGTGGCATCTAACCAAGGCAAATCAAGTAGGACCCTTACTTCCCTTAATCCCTTGATACAGCACCCATGGAGAAACTTGCCTATAAAATTAGATCTATACATAAAACCACAGAAACTGACAATGCTTTTGCTACTTGTCACTGTTTTGCACCATATGCAAATACATCGGTATGTGCTGTAACTCAACTAGGGTCAATTTTAGAAGGATGATCTCAGATGAAATTTGGAATCTTCTGGTAAAAATATGCGGAATGGGAATTTGTCAAACTGATCTCATCTTATGCTTTTTTAATCTTTAATCCTTTTGTCATTGCCATTATACACTTAATGTTATTGTGTTTATAAACTGCATAATAAAGAATAATTAAAAATAAATGATCCTCATAACAAACACACCAGGTTTGTTTGGGTTTTTTTGCCATCTCTGCACTCAGCGTTACAAAATTGAGACATTGAGGCAATTAGCTTCTTTTCCAATTTGAATGAAATTTATTTAGAATAAATTGAATTAAATGGAAGTTCTTCTCAGTTTACTCAGCTCGAACTGAACAGACCTCCAGCACAAATCAATTCTCCCAACACCCCGTTCTTGGGAGCTGTGAATGCAAGCCTTATGCAGACAAATAGTGAGGTGCTACCCCTTGATTTGTTGCAATAATTAAAAAGCTGTTTCTATTGCGGTAGACTCTGCAGTTCTGCATTAAAAGGAACAAAACCCAGACTGTTCCCACAAACGAAAACACCCCAAAACAAGTCCACTGGACTTTTCCGTCTTCTGGCGGGTTGGATAAATTAATTAAAGTGCTGTCAGAAATATTTATCCTTTGCATTGGGGAAAAAAATTTGCAAATAAATAATTAAAAAACCCAACCCAAAGCTGTAAAATGTTTGTAGTATTATTTGTGAGCAGAGCTTTTTGCTTGGCAAAGGATTCTGTGGCTGAAATATGAGACAGACATCATTCAGAAGGCTGGCCCAGGTAGGATTTGTCAGCGGTGAAATGTTTGCTTTGCTGACCTTGGAGATTTGCCAAGTAGCAAAACAACAATTTCTTAATGTTCACTGGGTGCACAATGCTTTCAGAACAGTGGCGAGCCCGCCTCTTCTCTGCTTCCCCATTTGTGATGGGGGCAATTGTCAGCTGTGTTGCAATTTGGAGCATGAAACAGAATTGAAAAAGGATTCAGAGTAGTCTTTCCCAACATGGTGCCCTCCAGTTGAAATCCTGGAGAGTCCAAACGCCTGTGTGGTGTAGTGGTTAAGAGCGGTAGACTTGTAATCTGTGGAATCGGGTTCGCATCTCCGCTCCACCACATGCAGCTGCTGGGTGACTTTGGGCCAGTCACACTTCTCTGAAGTCTCTCAGCCCCACTCACCTCACAGAGTGTTTGTTGTGGGGGAGGAAGGGAAAGGAGAATGTTAGCCACTTTGAGACTCCTTCGGGT
The DNA here is from genome assembly GCF_027172205.1 of Podarcis raffonei. Classification (NCBI taxonomy): domain Eukaryota; kingdom Metazoa; phylum Chordata; class Lepidosauria; order Squamata; family Lacertidae; genus Podarcis; species Podarcis raffonei. The sequence goes on from NC_070616.1 coordinate 26,531,777, forward strand.
AGTACCTCGGGTTACATACGCTTCAGGTTACAGACGCTTCAGGTTACAGACTCCGCTAACCCAGAAATAGTACCTCGGGTTAAGAACTTTGCTTCAGGATGAGAACAGAAATCGTGCTCCAGCGGCATGGCAGCAGCAGGAGGCCCCATTAGCTAAAGTGGTGCTTCAGGTAAAGAACAGTTTCAGGTTAAGAACGGACCTCCAGAACGAATTAAGTACTTAACCTGAGGTACTACTGTAGTGGTTAAGAGTGGTGGACTCGTAATCTGGTGAACTGGGTTTGCGTCCCCCCTCCTCCACATGCAGCTGCTGGGTGGCCTTGGGCTAGTCACACTTCTCTGAAGTCTCTCAGCCTCACTCACCTCACAGAGTGTTTGTTGTGGGGGAGGAAGGGAAAGGAGAATGTTAGCCGCTTTGAGACTCCTTAGGGTAGTGATAAAGCAGGATATCAAATCCAAACTCCTCCTCCTCCTCCTTTTGGTGTAGACAGTGTAGAGCTAGGTGGACCAATGGTCTGGCTCAGGATAAGGCAAACTTCCTTTTATACTTCTCCAGCCAGGGGAGGGAAAAACTAAATGTCCCATGGAGAGGCATTTCCATAACAACAGCAGGGGGCTTGACCATGCTGCCATTTTTTATATTTTGGAAAAATTGTGCAACAATTTCTTTTTAATGTATTGTTGACACTGACCGGCTGTGGCTCTCCAAGACTACAGGTGCAGGACATTCCCAGTCCTACCTGAAAATGCAAGAGACTGAAGCTCTGAACTTCTACCTGCAAAACAGGTGCTAAACTATACTGAGCTGTGGTCCTTTTCAGACCAGATCCTTCCTCTTTCTCCATTTTGAGAAATCCTGTCACTGAAATGCCGGACCTAGAGGTTCAGAAGATGCTGGCTAAATCCCTTCAGTGACAGAATCTGTCATTTGCACAATAAGAGGTGGGTTTTTTATGTCTACCATTTCCCCATCTTTTTGCATGGGGGTCTCTCACTCCTTCAGTGTTTGGTTGATGGGAGTCCATCCTCTGTTCTGTAAAAGGTTCTTACGCAAATATCTGCAAGAGAAGGAAGGAAGGAAGGAAGGAAGGCACTGCCCTCCCCTGTCTGTCAGATTTCTATGGATGATGCTTTTTCTGCACAGCAGTTAGTGTTTGTGAACATTCCATGACATCACAGAAATGCAACAAATAGCAATGAGTGGGGTCAAAGCTTAGGCAATATGGGAACCATTTTATTTTTATAAAAAAGTTAGCAGTCCATATATTTAAATTATGAGCCAGAGTAGAAAATTCTTTTCCCAACAGGAGATTTCTTTAATGTCAGACATTCAAGGGTTGAACTTATATCCTTCCTTTGCTTTTTTTTTTAAGAGTTTTGTTTATTTACTTATTTATTTGGCCTTTCATTTACAGCCTTCATTTTTCCTGTGTTTAATATTAATATTTAATATTAGGATAGCTTCAAGCTGAGAAGTATTGAGTCTATGCTTTTTCAATAATGCATTGCTTTATTTCCAAATCTCTATTTTTTCTAACAGACCACAAATATGATTTTACAATGATTGCATTGTACACCACTATGATATTTACCATTATAAATACATTTTTTTAAAAACCCACCACACAGTCTGGCCATCAATCACATCCTTAGGAACAGAACTGGCCGATTACACACATCTGGCCAGACAAACTGTTTTGCAAGCATTCTGTGCCAAGGAGCTTTGTCAGTTGAGATGGAAGGATCTGCCAGTATCGTTTCTCTGATTTTTCATTCTTCCAGTCTTACAATTTAGTTTTCCACATTTTGCAGCTTCTCTTCTTCTTCTTTTGCTTCATGCTCATGAAAATTCACCAGCTTTTTAGGGCAAATTTGTCCTAATCAAAGCATTTTATGTGGATTTGTGACAAACATACATTTTTGCAAGTAATTTCCATTGACACTTCATTTTTTGTATGCATTTTCACTACTATCTTCATTTTTGTGAACACTTTCCCTTAATATATGCATTTTTGGAAACATTGGTTAGAGAACCGTATCGCAAAATTTTGGATAAATGTGAATTTCGAAGGATGGCTGTATTTTAGTTCTACTCTGAGTAGAATTTAGCTGGCAGCAGTTCCAAAAGACCATTACTTTTCTGAAGTTGATTTGTTGTACGAGGGCAACACAGCCCTCTAATTTTATTTGTGCAAAGCTACATTGATAATACAGTGGTACCTCTGGTTACATACTTAATTTGTTCTGGAGGTCAGTTCTTAACCTGAAACTGTTCTTAACCTGAAGCACCACTTTAACTAATGGGGCCACCCGCTGCTGCCGTGCTGCCGGCATGCAATTTCTGTTCTCATTCTGAGGTAAAGTTCTTAACCCAAGGTATTTCTGGGTTAGTGGAGTCTGTAACCTGAAGCGCATGTAACCCGAAGCATATTTAACCCGAGGTACCACTGTATCTGCTTGAATTCCACCCCCCCACCTAAAGAAATGTTTTGTGATATGGCCAGTTCCCCATAACTGTCAGAAGTTACAGAAAGCAGCTTTTCCCACTTTCCACATGAGATGAGTTTACTATTTTCAGATAGGTTAACAAATATTTCATTACTTTGTGTTTATGTCATTTAAATATGCAAGTGTTTTGCTTATTTGGAGCTCCATTCAGAACTGCTTAACTGCTTCCCTTGAATCTGAGTCAAGGCAGTGGTGAACCTTGGAGTCTCAAATTTCAGTGGCACCTTGTGGGGTGCAAAAATTCGGCACCCCTTTGCATCTTGCGCTCCATTCTAAACAATAATCGCAGCATCTCCTACGGAGCCCCTGAGGCTCCTTGCCCAGTGTGACCAAATCGGTCATGCTCCCCAAAATCCGCCTCTGGTCAAGGGGATCGGCAGCTGGTAGCTAGCAGCCATCCCTGCTCCCCAATCGATCATCCCTAGCAAGCAAAATGCTACAGAATCCTTGAGAGAGAACATCATTTTGCAGAGCCAAAACGTCTTCTTGCCTTTGAAAAGACCCAGGGCAGAGTTGAGAATCTTATTGCTTAATAATTAAACATCACTTAGCAGTCAGGTCGCTTTGCTAACAGCAGTGCTGTGAAAGGGTGCACAGCTTTCCCCATGAACTTTAGAAGGTTTTATTGCCTCTGGAACTCCCCTGGGGCCAATTCTGATTTTCTTCCATCACACTTTTGAGAGCATTGATTCCCTCCCCAACACCTCTTTTTGTAATTCAGCCACAGAGAAGAACACTCGGTTTATCGGGTAGGCAGCAATGTATGTGATACTCAGCAATTGTTTTCTTGCCTCTCCAGAGGGTTACACAGTCCCTCCCCGGTACAATTATAAGAAGCTGCTTGCAATCAAAGGAATAAAAACAAAAGCAATTGATTTTAATTCAATGAACTGACATGTTTTGTTCTACGCCTCAGCTCCTTTTGTTTCCAGGTCCAGTGGTTTTCAAAGTTGATTTTGAAGAACTCCAATGAGCTCACCCAATATTTGTAGAGAGAGACATGTATGAACTGTCTTTTGTTTTCTTTCAAGCAGAATTATATTGAACAACTGCTTCTGGAGTGGTGGAGGATAGTTTGATACACCCATACATTACTTGTTTTCTTTTCCCTGTCTTGTTTAGTTTTTAAATAATCAGTTTCTCATTTTTCCAATCTTAAATCTGCCAGCATTTTTGCGCAAATTGCCCTTGTTATAAGAATTTTAAGGTCTCAAATATAGAATAAATATTCATAAGTGCACACATACCTAAACATATGACCCATGTGTCTGAAATAGTACAGGAGAGCAATCCTGAAGTCATTTTGACTCTCCCAAAGGCCTCAAATGTTCCTCTGCAGTAAGGGAGGCAAATGGGGAAAGCCTTCCCATTGTCTTTTTGCTTGCAAATCATGTCTTAAAGGCATATTTGTGTATGAATAGGGTGAGCCTGTGACCTGGATTCAGGAACTAAAGTATTAACCATTACAAAAGAATGGCCAGACTGCCCAGGTAATGCAATCAGTGCCCATTATTAGGTATCCTGGCAGGTATCAGGCAAGATTTCTGCTGTAGACTGCCTCCTTCTGTGATGTATGTATGATGTTTTAGGGGGGTGTTCTTGGGCTACAGGGTGGGCAGTTTCAAAAGTCTATATAAGGGCTTGCACACCATTGTTCAGGGCTCTCCTCCCTCCTGCATGTGGTGAGTGGGGACCCTGTTGCAACAATTTATTTCCTTTAATAAAGATCAGATTTACTAGCCGCTTTGCTTCTCAATATACTCTGGTTGGCTTCTGTTACTTTTCTCCTACTGATAGGGAATCCATTTAAGGACTCTATGCAGGCTCCAGAATACGCCATAAGAGAAAGGGAGCAGTTTTTCTTATAACACCCCTAATAAACACATTTTTGTATGCAGCTCTGACTAACATCCATATTTTTGCAAGTAATTAGGAGACCCCTGCAATTCCCAGAGATGCCTGGGAAGAGGGACTGCATGTAAACCACTCTGGAAATTGCGAAGTGAACAGAGGTCTCCTAACAATTCTCAGCACCCTTAACAAACTATAGTACCCAGGATTCTTTGCAGGAAAAGCCATGACTGTTTTAAGTGGTATGGTGCTACTTTAAATGCATGCTGTTGAAGTGGCCTTAGATCTTAGCCAGTGAACAACTTCAGTTTTGAATGCTCCATTTCCACATGGTGTCTTAAATCTTGGATCAATGCCTGAATTCCCAGCTGAAGTTGGCCATCAGTTTTGAAGGTACCCATGTTTGGATTTGACCTGGCTGCATAGAGTTTGGCACTGAAAGGCAGGAAGCAAAGTGTCTGAATGCCAACTGTGTTGTTCATGTATAGTTCCTACTCTCATTCTCTACCCCTGTTTCTCATGTTTTGAAATAGGCAATGCCTGCCTCTTGAGAAGGTTAGGGCAGAATGATCTCTCACTGTGGGCTGCCCTTTCTCCTTTTAGATAAATCTCTTTGTCTGCTGAATTGAACATCAAGGATGAACTAGACCTCTCCAAGTGGTACACAGGCTTCAGCAAATGGTTTCTTTTTGTTCCCTTTTAGCTCTGTGATTAGACGAACAATCAACAAGAAGCTCAGAGCATCCCAGGGGCTCAACTGCTGACACAATCTTGCATTAAATTTTGGGCTATCCACTGATTGGTTTGAGTGTTTATCTGAGAAGCACCGATCTCCTTGGAGTCAATATCTGAGAGGCAGCAGGAGCTGCTGGGCTTCTCCTTTCAGTTAAACAGTGAGAGATTTCAAAATGTGCTTTAGTGTTAGGTGTTACCGTGAAAACCCCAGCATTTGCAGCTATCAGCTGCATATTACAGATGTAGGTTGTGTCATGGAAGTGCAAATCACTCGCAAGACATTATCTCATCCAGTTCTCCTTTCTGTTGATATGGATGTCTCCAAATCCAAGTTATGTGGGGGAACAGAGAGCAAGGAAAAATGAGTGTGTGCATTAAAGCTCAGTAAAGGTAAAGGTAAAGGGACCCCTGACCATTAGGTCCAGTCGTGGCCGACTCTGGGGTTGCGGTGCTCATCTCGCTTTATTGGCCAAGGGAGCCGGCGTACAGCTTCCGGGTCATGTGGCCTGAATGACTAAGCCACTTCTGGCGAACCAGAACAGCGCACGGAAACGCCGTTTACTTTCCTGCCAGAGCAGTACCTATTTATCTACTTGCACTTTGACATGCTTTCGAATTGCTAGGTTGGCAGGAGCTGGGACCAAGCAACGGGAACTCACCCCGTCGTGGGGATTCGAACCGCCAACCTTCTGATCGGCAAGTCCTAGGCTCTGTGGTTTAACCCACAGCAGTATTGGCCTACATATATATGCACATACATGCTTGATTCATTCAAGGTCTGGGAAAAGGAACCCCTTTCAGTCCAAGGGCCATGTTCCCTTCTGAGAGAAAAGTGAGTGAAACAATGAATGGAAATTTTACCTCTGAACAGTAGGATCTGAAGTAAGGCTGGGTGTGTGTGTGTGTGGCAGACAGAGAAGCCTGGAGGACTGCGTTTGACTTCCAGGTCCAAGGTGAAGCAGATGAAGTCACAGACCCTCCAAGCGTCCCTATTTTCCAGGGACGCCCCTGATTTAGAGAAGGTGCCCCGGTTTTTTATTTGAACCCAGAATGTCCCACTTTTCCTTAGGATGTCCCTGTTTTCATTGGAGAAATGTTGAAGGATATGGAGCTATCTGAACCCTGTACCGTCACAAGAAAATCCTGTATAGGGAAGGAGTTTTTTAAAAAATATATATTTTCATGTTTTATTATGTTTTTATATATGTTGGAACCTGCCCAGAGTGGCTGGGGCAACCCAGCAAGATGTATGGGGTATAAATAGTAAAAATATCATTATGGAATGGGACATCCCCATTTTCATCGGAGAAATGTTGGAGGGTATGAGTCATACAAAAGGCTGGCAAAAACATTGCTATTGGTGACGGTCAAGCCTGTGCCCCATTTCCCCCCTGGAATGACACATTTGATGGATGTCCAACATTTGATGAGCAGTTTATTATAATGCAAAATGCTATTGAATGCGATTGTGTTGATGCCGGTTGCAGTTTGGACTTAGTGTTGCTGTTTTTATAATGGCTGTTTTGTTTTATTCTGCTTTGTTTTATCTTTTGTACTGCTGCTTATACTGTAAGCCACCCTGTGCTCTGATCTGGAGGCAACTGATAAAATGTGTGAACCAAATTTAAAAAGGTGCAACCATGCAAATGTATTCATCATTTAGGCTGTAATTCTAACCCATAGGATTTACTTCTAAGTAGGCATGGTTAGGATTTGACTGTTGCTCACTGCCCTCTGTGAGTCTTACTTTTGCAAGTTTCCATGTGAATGTAACTTATACCTTCAATGAGCATCATTTTGCATCTTAAGTGTGTTTAGACAATGGGTAGGCAAACTAAGGCCTGGGGGCCGGATTTGGCCCAACTGCCTTCTAAATCCGGCCCACGGATGGGCCAGGAATCAGCATGTTTTCACATGAGTAGAATGTGTCCTTTTATTTAAAACACATCTCTGGGTTATTTGTGTGGCCTGCCTGGTGTTTTTACATGAGTAGAATGTGTCCTTTTATTTAAAATGCATCTCTGGGTTATTTGTGGGGCCTGCCTGGTGTTTTTACATGAGTAGAATGTGTCCTTTTATTTAAAATGCATCTCTGGGTTATTTGTGGGGCATAGGAATTCGTTCATTATTTTTTTCCAGAATATAGTCCTGCCCCCGACAAGGTCAGAGGGACAGTGGACCGGCCCCCTGCTGAAAAAGTTTGCTGATCCCTGGTTTGGACACTACACGGCATCGCTGTAATTCCTGGATTAATGTTGAATGTTGCAAGGGCTGATCTACAACATTTTTTGCACAGAATCCAAATGGGGAGCCCACGATTTCTTGTGACATTCTGTCAGAGAAATTTACACTTTTAAATGGTCACAATAAAAGATTGTGCCCATTTTAAGCTCTAAATATCTGGTCTAAAACAGGCTCCATCTTTTCCACTGATAGTTTTGCTGTCGAATTAAGGGATTATTATTTTTTATATTAAAAAAAACAACCCTGGGTAAGAAGTGAGTGTGGCAGGAGGGAAATGAGCACGTATTTGATAGTCTTTTGTATCTTCTGCTGCTTTGAGTCAAGTAGCTTCGGCTAAGAACTGATGAAGGCTCAGTAGCACACCCACGAATTTAGATCCCCCATTCTGTGAAGGAGGAAAATTCAAGCTGTCAGGGCACTCTGACACTGGAGACAATTTGCATGCTAAACATACTGTATTTTTAGCAGCAGCTAGATTTCTCAGAATTTAACAAACCTGAAGACTTAATTATGGACTTTGGGCTTCTCAGGGCACCTGAAGCGTAGTTCTCGCATTGTTGCAACTCATTCTTCTGCCTACATTTTGCTCACTTTATTTAAACAGCGCTCTGGAGCTGGCAAGATGATTGTTTTGTTCACCGCAGAACAACACAGAAAGCACAAAGACCTTGACTTGTAGCTGCAGAACTTGTGTTTTAGTATATGAGACTGGCTTTATCCTGCATTTTTCAACTCTATGCTGTTCTGCTCACGCAAGGAAAGTGCAGGCCTTGTATTGCCGCACCTCTGTAAGGGTATTGTAGAGCTAGAAAAGGGCAACCAAAACCAAAATGATCTAGAGCTGCAGCCCAAGATAGGAAAAGAGGTAGTAAGGGAACACCTAAGGTAAAGGTAAAGGGACCCCTGGCCGTTAGGTCCAGTCGTGACCGACTCTGGGGTTGTGGCGCTCATCTCGCTTTATTGGCGTACAGCTTCCGAGTCATGTAGCCAGCATGACTAAGCCACTTCTGGCGAACCAGAGCAGCGCACGGAAAAGCTGTTTACCTTCCTGCCGCAGTGGTACCTATTTATCTACTTGGACTTTGACATGCTTTCGAACTGCTAGGTTGACAGGAGCAGGGACCGAGCAATGGGAGCTCACCCCGTCGTGGGGATTCGAACAGCCGACCTTCTGATTAGCAAGTCCTAGGCTCTGTAGTTTAACCCACAGCGCCTCCCGCGTCCCAAGGGAACACCTAGCTACTTTAAATGAATTCAGATTTCCAAGACATGATGATCTGCATCCAAGGGTACTAAAGGAGCTTGCGGATGTATTTTCAGAGCCTTTGTCTATTATCTTTGAGAGTTCTTGGAGAACAGGTGAGGTCCCTAGAGACTGGAGGCAGGCAAATGTTTTCCCCATCTTCAAAAAAGGGGGAAAGCAAGACCCAGGTAACTAACGACCGGTGAGCTTGACATCAATACCAGGGAAGTTCCTAGAACAGATACTTCATCCAATCATTTTGGAGCATGTGAAGAAAGGACATTAGGTTAAAGAAGAGATGAGACAGAGGTGGGGAAAACAATGCATTATGTTGAGAAAGGGAAGAAAGTTTTTCTGTCTCTCTTGTAAAACCACTACAATTCTGGGACATCCAATAAAGAAGAAAGTTGGGAGATTCAGGACAAAAGAAAATACATTTTCACATAGCAGAAAGTTAAATAGTGGAATTTGCTCCTACAAGAGAAAGTGATGAGCACTGACTTGGAGGTTTTCCAATATATATTTGAATTTCTCCACCACACAGGCTATATTTGCTCTCTAGTCAGTTGGGGAGGGTGTTGTGGGGAGCAAGGAACACCAAGTTGGAACCCCGGGCAAGAAGAAATTCCAGAAATTGCCTCAATCACATTTGTGATTCTTGTCAGATCAGGACGACTAAAATTACCAACAAGCACTCGAAGCACAGGCAGATAAAGGCAGACTGATGAGTCTATATTCATGCGCATAGAGAGAACAGGGCATGCTTGCCTTTGCTCAGCTCTTTAATAAAGCAAGAAGTCTCACTTCCGGAGGCGGCGCAAAACCGTGATGGCGGACCTCTTCGAGCTCTGAAGAGGGGCACCGCAGAAAAGGGTTGCTCGCGACGGCGCAGCGGCAACCCATCAAGATAAACCACGGGCAGAGTGAGTCCGTGGCCGTGGGACCCGGCGGGCACCTGGAGCGACCCCGAAATCACAAAAGGAACCCCGTAAGGGGCTCCGGAGTGAAGGAGGGGGAGCGGTGCTGTGGGTTCATCGCTCTTTCTGCGGAGGCGAAGCCGCGCGGCTGTCACGGATGAGCGCTGACCTTTCTTCCAAGAAACATCGGGCTGAAACATCAAACCCGTGAGTAAGGACCTAAGATTTTACAAATTAAATCGGAAAATTTGGCTAAAAACGGGAGACGAGAAAGAGGAAGTCCGTCTTCCGACACTGCTTTCAAGATCAAAGCAGACGGTCTAAAGAGCGGAAAGCGCTGTGAATAGGGAAGCTTTGAAGCTTTAAATTGGGACTTTCGTGCACATTTGAATTTTACTTTTAAAGAATAAATACAGCATAAAATTGACCTGGAGCGGACACCCCAAGGGCAAGGGAGGACTCTAACCCCAAATCCCCGGGTGGCCGGGTAAAGTTGTTTAAACTGCGGAACTGTTGCAAGCTTCCAGATACTTTTGTAACTTTTGAGCTCATCTAGCTGAAGTGGATACAATTGCAGGCACCTTGCTGGAACTTTGTTATATGTTGAAAAGGGCTCTGCAGGACTTTTTTTTTTAGCGTGCTGGAACTAATTTGCTTTTAAAATTGTTTTTAAAGTTGGAACAAAGAGACTTTAATTGTGGAAAGTTACCTTCTTCTTACTAAAACTTTGGTGGCACTCCCCCTAGAGGACATTGGGAATACAGAGGCCTGGGAAAGTTTTTTTTGTTTACCTTCTCTCAATAGACTGTTTTTAATTCTGGACTTGCCTTTCCCATGGGATTACAACACTTGACCTTGAACGTTGACTGATGAGTGGCACAGGAAAGACAAGAGCAGCCAAAGCTAAGGAAGCTAAGGAGAAAGAGAAAGCAAAAAAGCAAGCACAGCTTTTGCAAACAACTTTAACTCAGGGACGTAGATTATCAGTTCCAGCTGTGCTTGCGACACAAAAAGTAGAAACCGAAAAGCCTGAAAAATCTGAAGAGGAAGATATGGCAGCAGGAGGAGCTGAGGCAGTACTGAAACAAGTTCTGGAACAACTGTCAGCAATAAATCAAAAAATTGATAACCAATCAACAAAAATTGACCAAGCAACATCCTCGATTCAGAAATTGACAGATCAGGTTTCCCAACATACTCAAGCAATTGAAAAATTGCAAGGAGCAACAGAAGAGAATCGTAAACTGGCAGGGGAAGCCGTTCAAATTGCAACATCAGCTAAAAAAGAAGTCGAGGAAGTTAAAGCGGAAGTCAAGCCTCTTCATAAACAGATAGGGGACCAACAAACCTATCTCTCGTTGGTGGAATTGAAAAATCGCGAGACCAACCTTAGACTAAGGGCAGTCCCAGAAATTGAACAAGAAGATTTGAAAGGACTTTTGACAACAGAGTTTACAAAGTTCTGGGACTTAAAAGAAGAAATTGATTTTAAAATTGTATCGGCTTTTCGGTTGGGAAGATTAGTAAGAAAAGATAGATCCAGAGACTGCTTAATAGCTTTGAGATCAAGGGAGGAGAGAGACAAAATACTAGGCCTACACTTCAAAAACTCAATTGTGATACAAGAGAAAAGGGTGGAAATTTATCGAGATATTCCTAAACAGTTATTGGACTTGAGAGCCACCTACTCAGATTTGGCTAAGTTACTGAGACTCAACACAATTCCTTATAGGTGGGAGTTCCCACAAGGGCTATCATTCACTTACAAACAGAAGAAGGTTAAAATAAGATCACCAGAGGACTTACAAAAGTTCCAGCACGACCACGGAGAAGACCTCCAAAAAGAAGCAGCAGCTAATTGGCCTATACCCAACCCAGGTGGAGCAATACCTGCACCTTCGGAACCAGAGGAGAAAGAAGATACACCGCTCTAGGTGTAGCAGAATAGTTCAGGATGTCTCTGCGGCTACTTAGTTGGAATATAAATGGCGGAAATTCCCCGGAGAAAAGAAGGAGGTTATTTCACATATTGAAGAAAGAACAATTGGACATTATTTGCCTACAAGAAACCCATGTGACCAGGCTCCACAGGAAGGTTTTGGTAAATAAAAGATTAGGCCAAGAATTTATTTCGTCTGACAAAGTAAAGAAAAGAGGAGTGGTGATCTATGCTAAGGAGAGCCTGATACCCAAATTTCTATTTAAGGATGAACAAGGAAGAATTTTGGCAATTGAAATTCAAACCCAAGGAGAAAAAATATTGATATTAGGAATTTATGCCCCAAATGACGGGAAATCAGAATTTTTCAAGAAGCTGCATGAGACGTTGCTGGACTATCTGGACTATGCTAACATCATAATGATGGGAGATATGAATGGAGTGGTGTCTACACATATGGATAAGTCTTACAACCAAAACTTAACATCTGATGGCAGACTGCCCAAAACTTTTTTCGAACTGACTGACAATCTGGATTTGATCGACATATGGAGGACAAAGAACCCCCTAGGTAAAGAAGGAACTTTTTTCTCTGAGGCCCACCTGTCTTGGTCAAGGATCGACCAAATCTGGACCTCCAGGGGGCTGGCACCCAAGACTAAAAAGGTGGAAATCTGCCCAAAAACATGCTCCGACCACAACGCCTTGAAAATAGAACTTAGATTAACTCAACCCGGTTCCTTCAGATGGAGAATGAATGACACACTACTAAGAGATCAAGAGATTGTGAAAAAGGCCCAAAAAACATTAAAGGACTATTTTGAGATAAATCTGAATACTACAGTTGAAAAAAGAACGATCTGGGACGCAAGTAAAGCTGTTATGAGAGGGTTTCTGATACAACAGAATTCAATCAAGAAAAAACTCTGGAACGGAAAGAAGGACAAAATATTGGAGAAAATACACCAAGGAGAAAAAAAACTGAGAACCAAACCAAAGTCCAAGGAGGTGCTGAGAGAAATTAAATTCCACCAAGCAGAATACTCAAAATTGATCAATCAGGAGATTGAATGGAAAATAAAACAGATGAAGCAAAGATCTTTTGAATCAGCAAATAAATGTGGAAAGCTGCTAGCTTGGCAGCTGAAAAAAAGACAAAAGCTAAACACGATAACAAATCTAGAGATTGATGGAAGGACCGTACAGAAACCAGAAGAAATTAGGAGGTGCTTCCACAGATACTTTAAAGAACTGTATGCACAGGGGCCCCAGAAAGAATCAGAGATAGACCAATTTTTAAAGATAAATGGACTATCAAAAATAACTCAAGATAAAAGATCAATCTTGAACTCTATAATAACCACACAGGAAATTGAAGGTGCCATTCAGAATATGCAACTAGGCAAATCTCCAGGCCCGGATGGATTTACCTCCAAATATTACAAGGTTCTGAAGGACTATTTGATACAACCTTTGTTGGAGGTATGTAACCAGATTATGGATGGGAAGAGGGCACCAGAAACGTGGAAAGAAGCCTTCATCACATTGATACCTAAGTCAGAATCTGAAAAGACTCAGCTTAAAAACTACCGTCCCATCTCACTCCTAAATGTGGATTACAAAATATTTGCAGACATTTTGGCAAATAGACTTAAAAAAGTCTTAAATGAAGTAATTCATAAAGACCAAGCTGGCTTTCTCCCTGGTAGACATTTATATGAGAACACTAGAAACATCATTGACATTTTAGAACTTTTGCAGACTAACAGGAACACAAGGGCGGTGTTAATCTTTATTGATGCGGAGAAAGCATTTGACAATATATCTTGGATGTTTATGAAGAAGAACTTGGAGGGGATGGGAGTGGGACGGGGGTTTGAGAATGGATTACATGCAATCTATTCAGAACAAAAAGCTAAATTAATTGTGAACAATGTGGTGACGGAGGAATTTAAAATTGAAAAAGGGACACGACAAGGGTGCCCTCTATCCCCTCTGTTATTTATTTCAGTCCTGGAGGTGCTATTGAATATGATCAGAGAGGACCGGTTGGTACAAGGGATAGAGGTCGGAGTGAATCAATATAAACTGAAAGCTTTTGCAGATGACCTAGTTTTGACACTGCAGGAGCCAGAATCCAGTACAAAAAGAGTTCTCGAACTTATATCTGAATTTGGTCGGGTGGCGGGATTTAGGTTGAATAAACAAAAAACTAAGGTTCTGACCAAAAATTTAACAATTACAGAAACAGAGGGGTTTCAGAGAGAAACAGAACTGAATGTGGTTAAAAAAGTGAAATACCTTGGGATCTATTTGTCCTCCAAGAATTTGAATTTATTCAAGGATAATTATGAGAAATGTTGGTTGGAAGTTAAAAAGGATTTAGAAATTTGGTCAAGATTGAAACTTTCCTTGTTGGGAAGAATTGCAGCTATAAAAATGAATGTGTTGCCGAAAATGTTATTTTTGTTTCAAACCTTACAGATCGTGGACAGAGTGGATTGCTTTGGAAAATGGCAGAAGGATATATCTAGATTTATCTGGCAGGGCAAAAAGCCCCGAATAAAGTTTAAAATATTAACAGATTCGAAAGAAAGAGGGGGGTTTGCCCTGCCGGACTTGAGGTTGTATTATGAAGCTGCAGCCTTCTGCTGGCTGAAAGATTGGTTTCTGTTGGAAAACACCGATGTCCTAGATCTGGAAGGTTTTAATAATGCTTTTGGATGGCACGCATACCTATGGTACGACAAGGTTAAAGCACATAAATTGTTTAAAAGCCACATTGTCAGAAAAGCAATTTTTGCAGTCTGGATGAAATATAAAGACTTACTAGAGAGTAAAACTCCGAGGTGGCTATCACCAGTGGAGGCCAAGGCCCGAAAAAGACCCAATATGGAGGCCTATTGGCCGAAATATTGGGAATTGACTGAAAAAATTGGAGACAATTGGAAGTTGCAGAGCCAGGACAAACTAAAAAATAAGGTGCGAGACTGGCTACATTATGCTCAAATTCAAGAGGTTTTCAAAATGGACAAAAAAGTTGGTTTCCAGGTGGAAAAGTCGAAACTAGAGACAGAATTGTTAGAACCAAAGACAAAGCTGTTATCTAGAATGTATAACTTGCTGCTTATGTGGAATTTACAGGATGAGACAGTTAAATCTGCTATGATTAAATGGGCGCAGGATGTTGGACACAACATTATGTTTGAAGACTGGGAAAGGTTATGGAACACCGGAATGAAATTTACGGCCAGTACGGCCTTGAAGGAAAACATTATGAAAATGATATACCGGTGGTACATGACCCCAGTCAAGTTAGCTAAGATACATCACCTGTCTGACAATAAATGTTGGAAGTGTAAGGAAGCAGAGGGGACTTTCTTTCACCTCTGGTGGACATGCCCAAAGGTTAAGGCTTTCTGGGAAATGATTTACAACGAGTTGAAAAAGGTATTTAGGTATACCTTTCCCAAGAAACCAGAGGCCTTCCTGTTGGGCATGGTAGACCAGAAAGTGTTAAAGAAGGACAGAACTTTGTTTATGTATGCTAGTACAGCAGCAAGAATACTCATCGCAAAGAACTGGAAGACACAAGATTTACCCACGCTGGAGGAATGGCAGACGCAGTTGATGGACTACATGGAGATAGCTGAACTGACCGGCAGAATCCGAGATTTGGATGTAGAAACAATTGAGGTGGACTGGAAAAAGTTTAAAGACTACTTGCAAAAGTATTACAAACTGTATGAATCTTAAGACGGTGCATGATTTGAAAATGATACGCTTTAGCAATTATGATTAAGTAAATAGTAAACTAAGTGATAAAAGAGAAAAGGAGATAATATGAAATTGAACATGTTACGTTTATTTTAAAGGTATAAAAATTCTGACATAATACATTGAATATAGATACATAACATGTAAAAGTTACAATAAGGTATGACATAAGGTAACAAATTGCTGACATTGTTAATATAAAGAACGCAGAATCGGAAGGGGTGGGGAAGTCCAATTTGGGATTTTTGTTAAAAAAAAAAAAAAATGGTTTCTTGTAAACTCCTTGTCTGTAATGTATAAAATTTGGAAAGAAACGTAATAAAAAATATTATAAAAAAAAAAAAATAAAGCAAGAAGTCTGGGTTGAGATGCTGATCCATAAAACGGGCATCTAAATTGAGGCAGGAACTTCAGAAAGACAGCAGTTAATTTCCTCTTGAAGTTTCCTAGACCAAGGTGGAGAAGTTAGCTTTTTGTAGTCCTCTTGACGGTATTATTAACTTAGGGGAAAGGGTCAAGGAGGACAGTGGAGATGAATACTCTAGTGCAGGCATCCCCAAACTTGGCCCTCCAGCTATTTTGGGACTACAACTCCCATCATCCCTAGCTAACATGACCAGTGGTCAAGGATGATGGGAATTGTAGTCCCAAAACAGCTGGAGGGCCAAGTTTGGGGATGCCTGCTCTAGCCCCATATCCCTACTCCAACACCTTGCCATTCTCATCACCCTTCAGGAATTGAAGGGTGAATTTGTTTTGGGGGGTATCTCCCCTCATTTTAGTACCCTGGTCACTCAATTACAATTATGCATGCATACTAATAAGTTACTCTGAAAGCCAACTTACTCACACAGGAAGTTGTCTTATATCATTGGTCTGCCATTGTCTCCACTGACTGGAAGTGCCTCTCTGGGTTTACGGACAACATCCTAGACTTGGGTGAGGAGAGGTGGGAGAGAAAGTCATTCCATTTGCATTTGAATGGGAACATATCCTAGTCCCACTTCCTGAATCAATATGTGGACCAAAACACAACTAGCTTCGGAAATGCTCCCCATTTCTTTAGGTGCAGTTCTCCAACAACAACAAAATGCATATGTTTGGGAAGATCGTGCACAAAATTGCATATAATGGTGAAAATACTGTACAAAAATGCATTGTATTATGGATGAGTAGCCACCTGCCTTCTGCCACCTGGGCTTTTGATTATTTCTTCGGAGCAAAACTGTTTGCACAATGGGCACAAGGCTAATCATCCCACAGTAAAGAAAAGGGCCACGGCAATTAGACTAGCTTTTGTAGAGTGCGAGCTTAACAGGATTACATGTAAGCACAAGATTAATTTCCTCTGTAAACACAGGAAGGCAGCAAATCCCTTCCTGATCAGGAAACTGGAAATACCAAACTTCTCAAGAGCACCCGTGTTTCCAACTGGACGACTGTTTGTGTCTTAATCCAACTGAATCGACTCAATCCTGCAAATCAATTCTCCACCCTCTTAATTAAAAGGCTCAAACACCTTAAATGTCAACCTACTTTGCACCGTTAAAATTAAAAAGCGAGCGGCGATTTTCCCAGCTTCACTTGAGTGAGATCAAAACAGAGAAATGTCATTCAAGTGGATAAAATTCAGGTCATGGCACCAAATCTGTAAGGAAGAAGGCGGGAAATCTCAGTCACAGGGTTGTGGTAAGGTTGCCAGGTCAGGAGCCTCCCATTCCCTGAGATTTCAAGGCCCAAATCTGAGACCTGGAGAGGCCCCTGGTGATGTCATGGAATGGGGTTTGGAGATGGAAGCTAATTGGGAGAGGGGAACAGAGGAAGGCAAATCCCCTTCCCAAGGGTCTATGCTATAATTTGCAGCAAGTTCCTGCCTGCCTGAAGCTTGCAAGCTGCATGCACAGTCTTCTTAATATATTGTTGCATGCCACCCCAATCTTTCAGGGGGTTCCAGCTGCTTACCCAGGGTTTGGTTTCTCCCCCCCCAAATGCTTTTTATTAAGATTTAAGAATACCAACACCAACCAACAAAAACATTGGAATCTCCTGTAACTTCCACTTTTGGGCTATCAAAACTCTAGCTGCTGTTGTTGCATACAGGTATAATCTTTGGTCTGTCTTCTTAATTATCTTCTCCCACCAAACTTAGCAAAAATTCTTCCGGCTTTTTTGGAAAAGTATATTTAAACATCTTTTTTAACTCATTATAGATCGATTCCCAAAACTCTTTTATTTTGTTACATGACCACCACATGTGGTAAAAATCGTCGTCCTTTTCCTTGCATTTCCAACAAGTTTTGCTACTTGTCCTATACATTTTTGCCAGTTTGGTGGGAGTGAGATTCCAACGATAGACCATTTTCATAACATTCTCTTTTAAAGCAGAGCATGCAGTGAATTTTAGACTCTCATTCCAAAGTTTAGCCCATGCATCATAGACCCAGGGTTTGGTTTCCTCAGAATGAAGGACAGCGGAGACTATGATGTCTTCAGGATACATGGTTGATTTACACATATATACAACCTGAGCCTGTGATGGAGCATCAGTACCTCAGGAAGGGCTTGCTTCTCCCATGGCCACAATCTTGGATCCCACCAGAAATCAGGCATGGCTCTGTCTCTCAGCTGTCCAGCCTGCCTCTTGCTTCTAGCTCACACACCTGTCCTTTGTATTTCTAACTAACAGGCTGTTGAGGGAGGCGGGTCCCACTCATATGTCTTATGGCACAGAGCCACTTCCTTTGTTCCCTTAATGTTCCATATTTAGGGAGCCTGATTTAGGAAGAAACTTTGGTTATCCCAGCAATCAGATCCTTGTTGGATCCAGGAATTAGAAGGGACCTGTCACCTGGAGGGGGCCAGGGAAACCTGAAGACTTCAGGTCATACCTGGAGGTCTGGCATCTCTAGTTGTGGTTGATAATTCCTGACAGTTAACCTTTTTTCCTACCCTAGAGGTTCAAAGAGGTTCAAAGGCTGTCTCAAGGCAAATCTTAAAAAATGTAGTATAAGCACCTAACTGGCCTGTAAAAAATGTAGTATAAGCACCTAACTGGCCTGCGAGAACTCCAATTGGAGAACAGCCTTTACCAAAGGTGTCATGGGTTTTGAAGACGCTCAAACTTAGGATCAAAGGGAGAAATGTGCTAAGAGGAAGGCACGTTTGGCAGACCCTCACCATGATCAACTCCCACCCGGAAACCTATGTCCCCACTGTGGAAGGACGTGTGGATCCAGAATTGGCCTCCACAGTCACTTACGGACTCACTTTTAAAACTGTGTTTATGGAAGACAATCTTACTTGGCCACGAGTGATCGCCAAAGAGGAAGAAGGATCCCTTCACTGAAGAGAGGGACTCAACTTGAGTCTAGTTAGTTTCAGTCCTGCTGTGAATTTTGTGTGTGAGAAAAGTGTGTTCCCCCTAAAGCTCCAGTGCGTTAACAGTGGACTTTGTGTAAAGTACACAGAGGTAATGAGAGCTCAGCGTTCCCAAAACATGATCATCAACAATTGTTAGGCTTAAACCTCAAAGGTGCTGCCTTATTCACCAGATGCATTAGTGAATTAAATTCCAGAGAGATCCATTTCCACGCCATTTTATTATTAACCGACTGGATAACATCGGCAAAGGTCTTACAAAAGGTACTGTGAACTGAGTACAGCTAGCAGTTACAGGGGTGGCAAAGGGTCTGTCAATGCAATGTGATGGCTGTGGGCGACAGTGACAGCTTCCTGATGGTGAACCACAAATACCTTGATGGTGACGTGGAAATATTTAGTCAGAAAAATGCCCCCCCCCGCATCTTACCAGAGACCAACTACACATCCCCAGTGATCCCCAACAATTTTTTTATAACAAAGTTAGAAATCTAATTAAACCTTTATTGGTGATGTCTGTTTAATTAGATTTCTAACATTTAAATGTTACTGCATGAAATGGTATATTCCCCCCCTTTAAAAATTTATAGAGGAGAGTATTGAAGAGGTCACAGCAAGATGTCAAAGCATGAGATGTGACGGGAGACCTAGAAACAAATGATCTCAGTCCCGGAACTAAGCCTGGATATTGAGGGTGGCGTTTTTGTCTCCTCTCAGTTAGACTGTTTGATGCGT
Source organism: Podarcis raffonei (assembly GCF_027172205.1). Lineage (NCBI taxonomy): Eukaryota > Metazoa > Chordata > Lepidosauria > Squamata > Lacertidae > Podarcis > Podarcis raffonei. The sequence goes on from NC_070616.1 coordinate 26,551,103, forward strand.
TTTTTGTTGTTTTGTTGTTCTGAGCTGTGTTCTTACTTGATAACACAAAGGCCCAGGTCTGTGTCCAGGAAAGAATGCCATCTGGCACAGCCATTGAGAAAGGGTTCCTCAATCCACTCTTGCCCAATCACTGCAATGCAAACAGAAATGGGCAAATCCATCCATTTTTATATCTCCCCCCTTCTCATTTTTCTATTCTCCACATTCCCACATCAGTTTGCATTTTTTTTAAAAAAATCCTCATCAAAACTCATCAGTGATTTTAGCGCAAATTTCTCCCAATGTACATTTTTGTTCAAAGCATTTCCCTAACAAATATAATGCATTTTTGTATGTTATTTTCACCAATACACGTGTTCTAATGCACATTTTGCCTGAGTATATGCTGCTGCTTCTTCTTTTCTTATACCTTACTTGGCTGGATAACTCCATTGCTAAACTCAGAGAAGTATTTCGAAGGACGGATGTGTTTCTGTTTGTGCATTGTTTCAGTGAGTATGAATTAGTTAGGCCCACTTTCAGATGTGAACTAAATCAAATTTCTTCCCCACCCCAATTTGCAAGTGCTTAGGGGAGCACTCCCCTGAGTCCCTAATGAGCAATCCTGTATGGAACTTCATAGAAAGAACAATTCAGGTCCCTGCCCTAATGTGTTAGCTTTTTAAAAGTTGCCGTAGATAGGGACTCAAGCAGAACCAATCTGCCTGAAGTGCTTCATTGCAAGATGGGCTTTCCATGCAACACGCTCTCCACAGATATGGGGCATGCTAGATTTTCACAGCTTGACTAAAGATCCCATCATGCCAGAATAATGATGTCTCAGACAGTGGCGTAGCGTGGGTTGTCAGCACCCGGGGCAAGGCAAGTAATTTGCGCCCCCTAACCCGCACGCCTGGCACTCCCCCCCTCCACAGTGGGCGGCGACCCGGCAGCTCGGATTGGATTCGCACAGCCAGCACTGCAGTGAGAGAGAGTGAGTGAGCCAGGTAGGGGCAGAGAGCTGCGAGTGCGAGCGCACCCCACCCAGATGTTGCGCCCGGTGCGGCCGGCCCCCCCTGCACCCCCCACGCTACGCCACTGGCCTCAGATAAAACCTTCTTGAAAATAAACCCTGTTCATATGCCATACTGGCTATTGTTCTAACTCCACTGATGAAGGCAGCATGAACCTGAATTGCAGTTGCTGGAAATTACAGGTGGGCATGATGTTGAAAGGGACGCAGGTGGCACTGTGGGTTAAACCACTGAGCCTAAGACTTGCCGATCAGAAGGCCGGCGGTTCGAATCCCTGTGACGGGGTGAGTTCCCGTTGCTCGGTCCCTGCTCCTGCCAACCTAGCAGCTTGAAAGCACCTCAAAGTGCAAGTAGATCAATAGGTACCGCTCTGGTGGGAAGGTAAATGGCGTTTCCGTGCGCTGCTCTGGTTCGCCAGAAGCGGCTTAGTCATTTGGCCACATGACCCGGAAGCTGTACGCCGGCTCTCTCAGCCAATAAAGTGAGATGAGCGCCACAACCCCAGAGTCGGCCAAGACTGAACCTAATGGTCACGGGTCCTTTACCTTTATGATGTTGGCAACAGCTAATCTAAACCAGCACAGCAATCTCTGACTGTGGCTCCCTCAGAGAGTCTTTCAACACTACCTGTTTGATCCTTTGAAAAATTTACTGGAGATACCAGGAATTAATTCTGGGGCCCACCGTGAACAATGCAGGACAATAGGGCAGTATATAAATAGTAGTTGTAGTAGTAGTAGTAGTAGTAGTAGTAGTAGTAGTAGTAATGCATATGCTTAGGGCCCTCGTATTCATAGGACCGCCTCTCCTGGTATGCCCTGCAGAGGACCTTAAGGTCCATGAATAATCATAGTTTAGAGGTCCTGGGTCATAAGGAAGTCAGATTATCCTCCACCACTACCAGGGCCTTCTCAGTGATGGCTCTGACCTGGTGGAATGCTCTGTTCCATGAGACCAGGGCCCTGCAGGATTTAACTTCCTTCCACAGGGCCTGTAAGACAGAGCTATTCTGCCTGGCTTTCAATTTGAACTTAGCCTGATCTTTTATTCCCCACCCTTCCCTCCCCCTCCCCTTTTTATGAAGATTACCTGCTCTGGATCTCACAGCTAATTCTCCCCATATCTCCTCACTGGCCCAAATAGGACTAATTTAGCCAGCTAGCCCTGGTGATCATGTTTATTGGATGGATTTCCCCCCCTAAATTGATTTTTGAATTCTGAATTTATTGTTATTCACATTTTATACTGTATTTTATGCTGTTTTTTGTTGCATCAATTGTTTTAAATTTGTTGTTAGCCGCCCTGAGCCTGGGTTTCTGAACCGGGAAGGGCGGGGTATAAATAAATACTGAGTGGTCTTTTCCTAACAATTTATGCTTCATTGAGTGTTCCTTAGAGGTTTCTTCAGTTTGAATGCTTGATTTAGGAACCTAGGAAACTGCCTTAAACCAGACCATTAATCTGTCTGTCTTGACTGATTGGCATGAGCTCTGCAGGATTTGGGGCAGGGTTCTCTCCCAGGCCGGCCATTAGAGATTTAACCTGGGGCCTCCTGCATGCAAAGCAGAAACTGTGCCACCGAGCTACAGCCCTTCCTTGTCTTCCACCCACCCCTCCTTGCCTGTTAGTTCTCTTTCATCCCCAGCTCCATTGGATTCCCTTCTGGACAATGGCATGTAATCAGAGAAGATGCTGGAGAAGGCAAGGAATGCCGGTGGGGTGGATGCTGGTGGAGATGGCTATTGTTTCTGAGCATCATGGGCAGACACGAATTACAATGCATACCATGCAAGACAAGATTTTGTATATTTTAATTTATTATTCTTATTTTTTTGGCTTGGGCTTCTGCTCAGTTCATTCAATTATATATATATATATATATACACACAAACATCATTGTTATACAGTGTCCTCCACACTGAGGTTCAATTTTCTTACATTCTCCTCCCGGCAACAGTGTTTTGAGGCTACTGAACGCCTTTATGCAGCCTGCCCAACCAGACCTTGAAGTCTGAAGGCAAGGCCAATGGACAGACACAATCCTAAGAAGTCCTGGCTGGTTTGGGAAGCAGTGGCAGAGAGAGGTTCTCCTATTGCAAAGCAGACAGGATGGTGGTGTCTTTGGTGAGAAATGTATCCATCAGAGCTACACACGAGCAAGTCAATGCATTCGACTGTTAGGCTCGGCTAATCACTGTGATGAATGCACTGAAGACCACAAGTGTTACTTGGGGCATTTTCCCTAACTGCTGTTGTTTCTAGCACAGTGCAAAGGTTGCAGTTGAAATGAACTCTTCTCCATCAGTCTCCCAGAGTCTGAATGCCACCTTGGTCATGAATGAGACAACCTTCAACCGTTACAGTGGTTTTGACCCAGCTGACAAATGTATGTAGGCAGGACACCCATAACACGGTGTGCTTCGTTGTCCAGGCAGAACACATGGTGTCTTCACGGTCCCCATTAGGACCATGCTAATCATGCACCTGGTCCTCAGGAGAGTTAGCAGTGAAGGATCTTTATAAAGGCCTTCCGGAACTCAATATTGAAGGTGGTGTAGATAATGGGGTTGACAGCACTGTTGACATAGCCAAGCCACGTGAAGGCATTGTACAGGGCCGGGGGGATGCCACAGTTGCAGTGCATGTTCAGGATGTGGGTGATGAAGAATGGGAGCCAACAGATGATGAAGACGCCTGCAGGAGGACAAATGAAAGGAGCCAGGTTAGCATTGCAGCGACCAGCCAGTACTTTTTCACAACAGAATGCAGTTAACTTATGCAATGTGCTACCACCAGATGTGGGGAATGTCAGAGAAGCAAATGATATTCCTTGCCATTTGCAGCACGATATGCGGGTGGCGCTGTGGGTTAAACCACAGAGCCTAGGACTTGCCGATCAGAAGGTCAGTGGTTCGAATCCCCGCGACTGGGTGAGCTCCCATTGCTTGGTCTCTGCTCCTGCCAACCTAGCAGTTCAAAAGCATGTCAAAGTGCAAGTAGATAAATAGGTACCGCTCTGGTGGGAAGGTAAACGGCGTTTCCGTGCACTGCTCTGGTTCTCCAGAAGCGGCTTAGTCATGCTGGCCACATGACCCGGAAGCTGTACGCCGGCTCCCTCGGCCAATAAAGTGAGATGAGCGCCACAACCCCAGAGTTGGTCACGACTGGACCTAATGGTCAGGGGTCCCTTTACCTTTACCTTTATGCAGTCGTACCTTGGTTTTCAAACAGCTTAGTTCTCCAATGTTTTGGCTCCCGAATGTCGCAAACCCTGGAAGTGACTGTTCCGGATTGCAAACTATTTTTGGAAGCCAAACTTCCGACAGGGCTTCTATGGCTTCTGATTGGCTGCAGGAACTTTCTGCAGCCAATCAGAAGCTGCGCTTTGGATTTTGAATGTTTTGGAAGTCAAATGGACTTCTAGAATGGATTCTGTTCGACTTCCAAGGTACAACAGTATGGTTGTTTTTCCCTGCATAAAGTGTGTTTTGAGCCCCACAATCAAGAGGCTACTTTTGTCAAAGACCTTTCCAAAGTACCTCTGCCCTCTTTCAATTTCTACTGCATCTTTGGTGTTAGATTTCCCTCTTTATTTTGGCAGCTGCAGTTGTTATAATTTAATTCCTCACATGGTAATGCAGGGATGGGTAACCTGTGGCCCTTCAGATATGGTTGGACTCTATAACTCCTATCATCTCTGATGATTGACCATGTTGGCTGCAGCTGATGGGAACTGTCACCCAACAACATGTATTATGTTGGTATCAGCCTTGGCCAACCTGGTGCTCTCTGGATGTTGTTGGTGAAACTCTCATCAGCTCTAGCTGGATTTGATGGGAATTGTTGTTCAGCAAATTTCAACAAGAAATTCCTGCATCATTTGCCCTTCTCTTTTATGATTCCTAGTAAGCAACTGCCTCAGACAGTAAAATAACCATTGATCGCCTTATATTCAATGGAGGGTATCAGGTTGACAGAGGCTGCTGCAGAAATTATTATTATTATTTTAATTATATCTACTTTATTACTTTAATGATTTTTTTTATAAATACCCACATTAGGAACTTTAAGCATGCAAACAGTGGTTTATAGCGATTGATATAAATACATAGAACAAAGGCACCAGAAGCCTCCAATTTACTATCAAACTCAGTGGAAGGTGGTTCTTGGATGGATGGAGAACTTCTGTAAACTGGAGGTGGAAGTGACATGGAACCCTTACCAAGCACTATGGCCAGCATCTGCGTGGCTTTCTTTTCCTTCTGCTGCGAAAACTTCCTCCTGCTCATCGTCTTGAGTGAGGTCCTCGTCTTGCCATTGGGCATTGTTTGGATCTCAAATATCTTGGCTGCTTTGGGGTTATCCATCGTATGCCCATTCTTCTCTACTTTTGGTGGGCCATCCGTGGGCGACCGCAGAGTGGAATTGGCACAGAGGTTGGAAGCACCTGGCATGGCCACTTCGTCGTTAGTTGGCACAGGTGGCTTGTGTTTGGTTTTCTCTGCAGGGCTGGTGCTGGTTGCCATCTCCATCTCTTCCATGTGATTTACTGCATCCTGGACAAAGATCAGATTTGCCCCCGTTTTTAATTATTTTTTTACAAAAAGGATTTAAGAAAACCTACCTAAATTACTTCGTTCAAAGAGTGACTCAAGGGGGGGGGGAACGGTGTAGGATGCAATTCTAAGCTCTGGTTGGCAGCAGCAGGGCTTGACGGAGCCAGGATTGTATCTGTAGCTCTGGTGCTCGTGCCATCCCAGGCAAAATATTGGGGAGGGGGAAAGTGCATTTTGACCCCATTCAGCACATTCAATTTTTTAATTCCAGATTTTAACAATTGCATTTGTAATCCAATTCATGGCTTCCATATACTATTGATATGTCATTATTATTATTATTATTATTATTATTATTATTATTATTATTATTTTCTTCACTACATTTATATATCACATTTCTTCCAGGATACAGGGTTCTCTACCCCCCTCACAACAACCCTGTGAGGTAGGTTAGACACAGAGACAATGACTGGCCCAAAGACACGCAGTGATCTTCGTGGCTGAGAGGGGATTTGAATCCTGTTCTCCCAGACACTCAACACCCAAGTGGCTCCGATTTAATGCACAATCTATTTCTAAGATGATACATTTTCATTCTGGAATATGAAAATATGTTATCTGTCCATGCCAAATGAACTGATGTATTAATTGTTCAAACTGTTATGTGGATAGATAGCCTCCTTTAAAAGAGGTTGGGGCGAGCTGTGAAGGGATGGGCAAAAGGATGGGTGAGGTGTAAAGGGAAGGGAGTTTGGTCAGGTGTAGAGGGAGGAGGAGCTGGCCAGGTGTGTGGGGAGAGGGTTGGTAAAGGGGCTGGCGAGCGGATTGAGTAGGAGCTGTAGCCTCATGTGATTTATATTTGTTACTTGCTTTTCTTAGAAAGTAACATTAAGGCCAAGTCAGAAAAGATAATAAAAATACAAAAACACAGCCGTGTAAATATAGGGCAGGACTTACAGATCCTACCCCACTGAAATATGCCACAGTGCTAGCCCGAATTAAGGGCCAAAATGCTGATAAAGAAAAAAAGTATTTGCCTGGCACCTAAAAGGAGATGAAGATGGTGCCAGGCATGCCTCCTCGGAGAGAGCATTCCACAAGTTGGGGCCACCACTAAAAAGACATGAACTCTTCTTGCCACTCTCTGAACAGGGACAGGGCACACAAAGAAGTGCCTCAGATGATGGTTGCGGGGTTCAGGTCACTTCATGTGAGCAACGGTGGTCCTTGAGATACTGGGGTCCTGAGCTGTCTAATGCTATACAGGTAACCAGTAGCAACAACATCAGGCATTTCCCCATTTTAAATCAGGTTCAGGGCTGGCACCAAAGGATGGCATTATTGGGCATCTGCCAGGAACAAGCATTACACCAGTGAGCCCCACTGACAAGAGTGCTCCCTGAACTTGCTCCTCCTCTTCAGCACTGCAGCCCACTAACTTGTTCATCCAGCAGTTAATTTGGCTCAGGCTCTGGTGGTGATGAGGGACATGGGTGGCACTGTGGGTTAAACCACAGAGCCTAGGACTTGCCGATCAGAAGGTTGGCGGTTCGAATTCCCGTGACGGGGTGAGCTCTCGTTGCTCGGTCCCTACTCCTGCCAACCTAACGGTTCAAAAGCACGTCAAAGTGCAAGTAGATCAATAGGTACCGCTCCGACGGGAAGGTAAACGGCATTTCTGTGCGCTGCTCTGGTTCACCAGAAGCGGCTTAGTCATGCTGGCCACATGACCCGGAAGCTGTACGCCGGCTCCCTCGGCCAATAAAGCGAGATGAGCGCCACAACCCCAGAGTCGGCCACGACTGGACCTAATGGTCAGGGGTCCCTTTACCTTTAACCTTTATGGTGGTGAGGAGGAGGAGCAGGAGACATCCTTGCCTACATTTTCAGAAGTACATGTGATGAGGAAGAGGAGCACAGCAGCAGTTTATGGTGGTGCGGAGGCAGACTCACCAGGGAGCTGGACTCTGGGAGAGTGTTTTGCCCTCTGTACAAAACCTGGAGCCTGCGTGGAGTGGACTTGCTGAAATGGAGAAAGCTTGGGAGAAATCCCGGGGTGGACTTTCTCTGGGGAAGGGGGGGGGGGACTGAGGTTTCCTGAGCAGAGCAAGTGCTCAGAGAAATCCTCACTAAGTGTATGTCTGTTTCCCTGGAGCTGGGTTCCTGGCTCCAGTTGGAGGGACTCTAAGAAATGAAAGAGATCCTGCAAGCCTGAAGCCTGCTGTTGCTTGTAGTACAACTCACCACTCTCCGTTTGTGAAGCTGGAAGCTCCCATTGGTCTTCATGATGAGTGTGCAGAGCCTGACGTCTTCTAGATGAGTGCATTTGCTCTATGGGTGGGGAGGGAGGGAGTGCAAGGAAGGGAGGGGAAGCAAGGAAGGACAAACAGGGAGTGTAAGAAGAGATAAGTCTGGCCTGTGAGCTAGAGAGATGGATTTGAAATTCAGAAGACAGGATTGGAGAATATAGATGTGAGGGCCCTGACTGTGTGTGTCTCCCTGAACAAACAGGGATCAGCTTGGCAAAATCTGTAGCTCATCCTGGGTGAAGCAGGTGGGTGAAAAACTAAGTAAGAGATGTATTTCAAAAAGTTTTCTATATTACTTCTGTAGCCTTTCCTTACAGGGGAATCACTCCAATCAAAACTATCAAGGGAGCACCTCCTGTTTAGAGAAAGGGTAAGGGGTGGTGATAACTGCCTCAGGTGGGCAGCAGATTCCAATGTAGATCTTTATTCCACCTTGTTCCTGATGAAGAACTTCATTTTCACCTCTTCTTCCCTGGAGGAGAGGAGGATGCCATTTTGTGGTTCACCTCAGGTGCCAAAATGTCTTGGGCCAGTTCTGGTGGTGGGAAATGATAGAGTCGTATACTATTATGTGTGGTGTGGGGAAAGTGGACAGAGAGATGTTTTCTCTCTCTTTCTCATAATACTAGAACTCAGAGCCATCCAGTGAAGCTGAATGTTGAAAAATTCAGGATTGAACAAAGCAAAGTACTTGGGTGCATTGTGGAATTTGCTTCCACAAGAGTCAGGGATGGCCACCAATTTGGAGGGCTTTAAAAGAGGATCTGGCAAATTCACGGAGGAGAAGGCTACTAGCCATGATGGTCCTGCCTTCATGCCAGAGGCAGTATGCCTCTGAATATGAACTGTTGCGAATCACAAGTAGGGAGAAGGCTCTTCTGCTTTCCAGAGCCATCTGATTGGCCACTGTGAGAGAACAGGATGCTGGACAAGATGGGGCCCCTTGGGCCTGATCTAGCAAGGTTATTCCTAAGTTGTTACGCCTGCAATTCTTGTGAATACCCCTCTTCAAAAAAAATAAACACAGATAGGCCCACAGTCATATACTGTGGCTTCCCAGGTGCTTGATAAACTCTATACTTTCCATCATTTGGACAGGCAGCAAAACTAGAACATTTATTGGGAGCCTGAATGCATGGGTTGAGAAGCTTTGAGGGTCACAATCTGTATAGCCCCTGGTCATATTTTCCACTTTGATCTCAAGCTTGCACCTGTTCAGCTATTGTTATGGAAGTTGTCACTAAATGGTGCAGGATGGGATGCCTCCAGGTTTTTGTTTTGTTTTGTTTTTTGGAGGTATGTAGGATGAACTGCTCTCCACAGTGTCACTAGCAACATGCTTTTAACTGTTGCCTCAACTCCTGGTGTGCCTATTAAGGGCAAGGACGGTCAATCCTGGTAGGAAGATGAAGTCCCCCTTTATTGGGGGTTCAATAATATAAGAAGAGCCTGCTGGATCAGGCCAATCACCCATCTATAGTCCAGCATTCTCTTCTCACAGTGGCCAAACTGATGCTTGTGGGGAACTCTCAAGCAGGACCCAAGCCCAAGCGCACTCTTGCCTTCGGTGGTTTCCAGCAACTGGTATTGAGGAACATTGCTGCCTCTAACCATGGCAGTACATCATGGCCACCATGACTAGCAGCCATGGATAGCCTTCTCCTCCATGAATTTGTCCAATCCTCCTTTAAAGCCATCCAAGTTGGTAGCCATTGCCATCTCCTACGGAAGGTGAGCTCCATAGCTGAACTATGCAATGGGATAGCGATGTCAGAAACCAGGACGGCAGCTGAGGACTGATGCCTCTTCTGCTTTTGCCTAGGAGCCCTACCTGAGTCAGAGAACCAAACAGCCATCTCAGGTCCACTTACGCCGAACAGCAAAGATTGGGGAAGGAAAAGGAGGAGATGGGAAATCCTTGGGGATAAATAAGGATCAGGGAGGAAAGAGGAGATGGAGATTGGTGTGTGGGTGTTGCTTGGGTTCTGATTACCTTCAGTGGGGCCTCGGTGTCAGGGTCCAGGCCCACGTTGGTGGCGGCGATGCGCTTGGTGTTGACCCGCTTCCTGCGTTTCCGCAGCACTATGTATATCTGCACGTACACCAGCAGGGTGACAATGAAGGGGACGTAGAAGGAGACGATAGAGGAATACACAACAAAGGCAGGATTGGCAATGAAACACTCATTCTTCTCTGGAAGACACAAGAGATTGCAGGAGCGTTGTCCCAGCCATTAGGAGCTACTGCCAGCTTGCATGTGAGTTTGTGCTACTACAAGAAGGTGCAAAAGATTTCTGGGGGAGAACCTCATCACACTTGGTCCCAATGCAATAAACTCCAATGCAAGCTTGAGATTTTCAGCAGTGGAGACTGCATGACTGTTATGGAATCTATCTAGCTTCACATACATGACACTGTTCCATGGGAGAGCAGCCCCGTCCCAAGACACTGCTAATTTCAAGGGGGTGGCATGCTGTCTCCCAGCCTTGCTAGTCTTTCTGACTTGCAGTTCCATAAAGTTATTTAAGAGACAAGGGGAGGAGGAGGAGAGTGAATGGCAAGGCAGGAGCCGGGAGCCAGTCAGCAATAACTCCCCAAGTGTCAGTGAAGTTAACTCTTTATTCAAAGAAACAAAATAGCTCAGGCCTAGTGAGCACAGCAACTCTTCCCAGCATGTCTTGCCCCAGTGAGGCAGTTGCAAGGACTGAAGACCCCCACCTTCTCACAGCTCTCTAAGTCTCCTCCTCCCTTGGTTACTTCCCAAGCAGTCTGAGGCTCCTTTGTTTTGCCTGTTTCTGCTTTACTCGTGTCATACTGCTGCAGGTTCTGGGTGACCAGCAGGGAGGGGAGCTGGTCACAGCAGGAAGGGGAAAAAACCCAGGCTTCTTCAGCAGCCTGCTTTATATCTTTCTCTGGGGTCCTCCTCCACTCCAGTCTCTGCTTCTGCTTCTGATTCTGGACTGCTCTCTGCCATAGCCTCTTCCTGCTCACTAAACCCTGTTACCTCTGCAATTTCCAACACCTCCTCCAGTCTTCTTCCACTGACCACTCATTATCATCTCCCCAACTCTGGGCCTTCTTCCCTCAGTGTTACCCAGCTGCTGCCTCCCACCACACCTCTGTATCCAGCCAGTCCATGACAGTGACTGGTGGAAGTTTGCACCCCTTCAGGAGATCAGATGTTGCTGTGGCAGAAATACAGCGTGACCAAGAGACACACACTGGGCTATTTTCTAGATGGGCCTTTGCCAGTCTTTCTGAATGAGCCATTGCGGATTCATAAAAATAACATTGAATTATAATTGGGGCAGGAGAATAAAGAGTATCTACACCAGCTTTTGACATAATGGTGCACTCCAATTGTTATTGGACTACAACGCCCATCACCCTCTGCCAGCACTGTTAGTAAAGGCTGTTCTTCCCAATTGCTGTGCTGAAAGTAGGCCTATTTTACTCTTTCTTGTGTGTGCACATGTGTGCATTTCAGTGGCGTAGCGTGGGGGGTGCAGGGGGGCCCAGCCGCACCGGGTGCAACATCTGGGGGGGGTGCACTTGCAGCTCTCTGCCCCTACTAAAATCCACGGGTTAGGGGGCGCAAATTACTTGCCTTGCCCCGGGTGCTGACAACCCATGCTACGCCACTGGTGCATTTGCTTGCTTTCTGCACAAACTACCCTTTGGGGTTACAAGAAGAGGAAGGCTGTGTTGTGACCAGGACACACAGAGAGAATGCTGGCTCAGTTTACAGCCTACCCCCCCCCCAGACTTGAACCCAGCACAGTATGCACCCCCTATTTTATATTATCATGCTTACTTGTGTTGTTCAGCCCAAAAAGCAGTGGGCAGGAGACGGCAAAGGAGAGGACCCAGACCACGGCGATCATGACAGTGACTCTGCGCTTGGAGCTGTAGCGTGTGTTATAAAGCATTGGCATTGCCACGGCAGTATACCTGTTTGGAAGGGAGACACAAGAGTGGGAACTCAGTGTGGCATTGGAGCTCACCTGCACTGCTGAAAAACAAACAAGGAGGGGAAGGATGGCAGAGGAAAGTTCAGGTCCAGAGATAGCAAGGATTCGTGGTGCTATGCTGGAATGAGCACGCAATCCCTTGCAAGCTGGGAAGGAAATCAGAGATGGATTCTCTACCTGTCGATGCTGATGGCGCAAAGGTTGAGGATGCTAGCTGTGCACATCATAACGTCCAGGGTGACGAAGATGTCACAGTGGATGCGGCTGAAACGCCACTCACCAACCACCTGAGAAGAAAACAGCATTGGTGTCAAGGATGGGAAAGTCCAAGACTCTGTACAACAATAATGAAGACTTGGGTGGAATCTACACAAATATTAAAAAAAACCGTGAAAATGTTTGTTTTAAAAAACACTTTGAAAAATATATTGAATTCGCCATAGCTCACCATCGCCATCTAGTGTCACATTTGTATATTGCACTTTACAACACACTTGAAATGTTCTATTTTCAGCTGTATAGCTGATTCCCTGGAGACACTTGTTTATCCAGGTATACCTATTCCATTTTCCAGCCAGATGGCCTTTACAACAGCCTCCCCTAGCCTCACACTCTCCTTATGTTTTGGGCTATGATTCCCATCAACTCCAGTCAACCTGATCGTGCTGGGTGGTGATGATGAGAATTGTAATCCAAGCATCTGGAAGGCACCAGGTTGGGAGCCGGCTGCCCTAGAGGAACTTAGAGACAGTTTTGTTATGGAATAATTCAAGAAGCGCAGAAACAATGCTGGCATGGGCTGCATCTGAGCTTCTTTGGTGCAATCTCTTCAATCAATCAATTTATTTCTCAAATGCCCAGAGCAAGACAGTTCCAGCATAACCACATAAGCGCTCTCTCCTTCCTTTTCTCTCTCCTGCACAAATCACACCTTTGATCAGGTTTCCAGATGTTCATCGCTTGCCGCTTTTGGCTGTTGCAGTCTAGCTTGTCTGAATGTAAAAATCTAGACCTGCCTGTCCGGAGAGATCAGCACTGATCCTATCAGCCGGGGGGAATTTGGAAACAGACAACATGCTCCTGAATATACATCCAGCAAGCTGCCAACAGACTCCTCCCCACCTGCCCCTCAGCTCTCCCTGGCCTCTGTAATTCTTGGAATCTACATCAATGTCTCTCAGCATCATTCACTTTAAGGGAGAGGATGTGAGACTTCAGAAGGAATTAGAAGACAAACTAATGAAGTGTTACACACAATGCTGGTGGGGAGTGAACTCTTTGTGGTGGTTGTGGAACGCAGCTTAAGAAGAGATCTGTCACATCAGGCCAGTAGATGCCCTGCCCCTGGCATCTGACACCCAGAATGACACTGTCTCTGGGATGTTTTATTTATTAATTAAATCACTTCATAGTGAAACCTTATGAGTGGTTCATAGCAAAATAGAAAAGGTTGCATTCCCCCCCCCATTATGTCTTATAGCTGCATGGCAGAGAGGCCTTCTGGGGACAATTTGCATTTGCAACAGCATCCTTTTTAGCAGCAAAGCATTTTGGGTACAGGTGATAGACAAGGCACCAAAAAAATGTTTTGACTCTCATGTGGAGCACTCAACAACAGGGATGTTTTTGATCTGGAGATGTAGGAAATGCAAAACCCAAACACCATGTGTCCAAAATGGTTTTAGAATTGTGGTGTTTTTTTAAGTGTATTTAAAAATCTACCCCCCCCCACCAATCACATACACTCCAAAGGGGAAAGAACACACCCATGCAAATATTGTTTGGTAAACACAGTTTTAGAAATGGGCAAAAGTTGTATGTTTCAGTGGAATTTGATTTCTGGGGAGTCAAAAACTTGTTGGGAACACTTTTCTTACAGTGCATTTGTACAAATGAGTTTCATGCGTCACATTAAAAATATGCACACAATATTTCAATCAGAACAAGGCAAAACCATCAAAATCCAAATGACACTGTCTATTGTTTGATAAACAATCAGTCATTATTTATTTTTATTCTCTTGGAAGGGATAAACTGATATTCCATTTGAAAGCAGGTTGAGGATCATACAGAGGGAGTCTGGGTCTGTTGTTGCCTGTACTTGCTCTTGAAAAGTGTGGCAAGCATTGCCACAGAGATAGATATAGATATATGAAACAAGCCCCATTGATATATATTTTTTTGTTTACTTTGGAATGGAGCACAGAAGTAAGAGCAGGAGAGGCATTCTTGTACTGTAATGACACTTAAATGTATGTCCAGCCAACAGGTGAATAACATCCACTGGGGAATCCGTAAGATTCTCCATTATTATGGGATTAATGTGGATTCCCTGCCAAATTTTGCCTCTAACAGAGTCAAACAACTCATCAAAGAAAAAAATTATTTGGACTCTAAATGGAGGGACCTTCACTCACTTTCCCAGATGGCATACTCATCCTGGTATCCAATATATAAAACATCTTTTGAACTGGAGCAATACTTCATTAATCTCATGCTGGCACCCCTTAGAAAAGCATTTACAGCTTTGTGTCTTCAGTGTATCCCCTCCGCATATCAAATGGGAAGATTCAATAAAACCCCTGTGTATCTAAGACTGCATCTGTGAGTTGGGAGACATGGAGGACATTCAACGCTATTCGTTACGATGCCCCTTATGTACGTCCCCTAGACAAAAATTCCTCAATTACATCCTTTGCTCTCTTTCCAACTGACCTCCCCTTGAGCAATTCTCTATTTAGCAGGCTGGCAATAACATATTTATTATTGCACTGGTTGCAAAACTTGCCTTGGCTGCAAGTAAATTGAGAGCTAGGCGCCAAGACAAGTAGCATAAGGGGGAGTGTGAGATGTGGAGTTCTTAACTTATGCAGGTGTGATTTTTCGCATTTTTGTATGTTTGCTTTGCTGCTGTTGTTGTTCAGTTTCAAATCAATTATTTGCATTCTACGCATTGTGACCAACTGTGATGGCTTATAGCAGGCACCACCAACCTGCGGCCCTCCAGATGTTTTGGCCTACAACTCCCATGATACCTAGCTAACAGGACCAGTGGTCAGGGATGATGGGACTTGTAGTCCAAAACATCTGGAGGGCCGAAGGTTGGGGGTGCCTGTCTTAAAGCTTTTGGCAATAAAGATTTCATTCATCCATTCATCCACTGGGGAAATGAGTGTGCAAAATAACAGCTACAGAATGGTAGATTTCCTGGAAGACTTGATGGTGCTTGCTAGAATATTGGGCCCCCTGCTTTTTGAGCCAACCAGGATTTAACTAACTCAAGGGCTTGCCTAGTTCCTCCCCACCGGAACCCCACAGACAGATCAACATCCTAATGAGTTGGAAGAGTGACAGGAAGGGGGGGCATGTTTGAAATGGACAGGTCTTTCCTCAGCTTGGCAGTCTTTAAGTTGAAGTGTTAAGTAAGCGGGAGTGCTAAAATCTTGTGCAATGTTCTTGGGCAGGTGGGAGTTTAGCAGGGTGTAAGACATGGAAGGAAGGATTTTTAAAGTGGAATCTGTACAGTACCACAGCTGGCCCTTTGAACACTGCATGCATTAAAGAGTGCAATGCCCTGAGCCAAAATTCCTGCTCCAGGATATACATGTCATTACAGCCCAGGAGCCAAATGCAACCTTCTAGGCCTCACTGTCTGGTCTTTCTTTCCAATTATTTTCAATGCATTTGCCTATAAAATACTCATTTTGCATGGATCTTTTACATAAGATGCGTACATTTTCCACACTGAAACAGCATCACAAAAGCAAGAAAAGTGCATAATCTGATTGGGTTCTGATTTTCAGTCAAGTCTGGGAGTGTCTGGTTGGAATGGTCCACTGTGAAAAGCAGGTGGAAAAAGTTACTAACCCTCCCTTTCTTAGGCCGCATTCGCACAGTAGTTAATTCAGTTTCGCTCTGTTAATTTTCATTTTACAGTATATTTGAGCTTTTGCATGACATAAAACCCACTTCTAGCAGAATCTAATGGGAGTTTAGTGCTCCCTTCTGTGGTAATGGGTTCCAAAACAATCTGTTTGCAACCCCATTGACCCAGAATATTATGGAAGTAAAGTTACAAAATTTAGGGTGTTATACTGACATACAGTCATTTTCCGCCATTTTCATGGGGGAAACATAGTAAAATAGAAGCACGCATGTGTGGAAAGGGTGGGGGAGTAGCAACATTGTCTAATAACATTTGCTGTTGTGTTATACCGTGCCCACTGGTGTGAATGGAATTTATTGTGGGATGCCAGTATATTGATCAAACAGCCACAGTTCCATAATTCAACAGGTTCTGCTGTGTGAAAGGAACCTCAGAAAATGGGACAGAAGCAGTAGCATTACAATCAGAAAAATGAACACAATATTCCCCACATCTGAACACTTCCCAAGTGTTTGGGTCATTTCTTCCTGATCCTAAATGGATGAGCTTCAAGGCTTCTTAACCAGGACAAGTTGCAATAGACTATTTCTAGA
This sequence comes from Podarcis raffonei, assembly GCF_027172205.1. Classification (NCBI taxonomy): domain Eukaryota; kingdom Metazoa; phylum Chordata; class Lepidosauria; order Squamata; family Lacertidae; genus Podarcis; species Podarcis raffonei. The sequence goes on from NC_070616.1 coordinate 26,567,434, forward strand.
GTCTTCCTACCTCCAAGTAGACCCCCCATGGCATCACCAGAGTAGCCACGAGCAGGTCTGCCACGGCGAGGCTGACAATCAGGTAGTTGGTGGTCGTCTGAAGAGCCTTCTCCCTCGACACAGCCATGCACACCAGCACATTTCCAAAGACAATGACGAAGATGAGGAGAGTGAGGAGCATGGCATAGAAATTATACTGAGGGGGCTCCTGTCCTGGGCTGGACCCATTGAGGGTTTGGTTATCATAGCTGTCATCATACGAGGACATGTTCTGGAAATCCATGAGGAAGAAGCAGCTGGTTTGGGGATCTGCCTCACCACAAAAGGGGAAGACAAAAGAGTTGGTCATTAACTGGGAATCAGCAGTGAGGAACATTTAGTCACAGATCTTAAGGCCACCATATTTGAACAACAATGTTTCAGAGAGAGGCTCCAGCGTGAAACTGATGCTGAACTGAAATTCAATAAGATGCAGACAGAAGCCAACATAAACTGGGGGGTGGTTGTCTCACTACAAACAAACAATTGCCCTACTTTAGGTGTTTATCATTTTCAATCATGCTATTCTAATTTATCACCAATGGCTGGTTGGGAATGGGCTGCCCATTCTAACTGGATCTTCTATTCATTTCTGCTCTGCAAAGCAACGGGAGTTTCCTGCTACTGTCTGTACACTGTGGAGTCTTTTGATCTCACTTTGCCGTGCCTCCCTTCCCTTTGTACATAAGTATGTATCTGCCTAGGACACCTAATATGATTTTATCCATTCATTCTCAGGATTTTTAGAACCTTCCTGTCTGACGATACATTGACAACTTGCAATAAGTCTGCATAGAAAGCTTAAAACAGCAACACTGCGACAGAAAATAAAAATTAAAAAATCTGTATTTAACAAAGTAGAATAGGGCTTGCAAAAATTGCCCTCCTTGAAAAGATCTCTTATAAACTGAGTGTATTTTAAGGGCTAAGCTCAAATGACCCATTTTCTTAATTTTTTTTTGCTATACAAGATGATTTTTATTTATTGGATGGATATTGTGGCACACAGTTGCCCAGCATTACAAGTCTGTGCAAACGCCTGGCTCATCTAAGACTTTATAGAGCTTTTATTGTCAATAACGATGGAGCTTACAGGTGGAGACTACTTTCATTTTTACCTATCTTTGATATTTGTAAAGGGAATCCTTGTATGAGTCAATACTTTATTATTCCTTTGGAGATGTGCTGTACCTCCTGCCCTTCCAGACTGCGAGGCTTTGTGGTTTACATTTTGATTCTTTGCTTTCTTTCATTTTGTTATATTTGCACTTCTTATCAAATCAATAAAAATATTTTTTAAAAAATAAAAATAAATTCCAGGAATTTAAGAACAGCCTTCTGGATCAGCTCAATGGCACATCCAGTCCAACATCCTGTTCTCACAGTGCCCAACTAAATGCCCCAATGAGAACAACAACCCTTTGCACTTGTGTTCTCTAGCAACTGGGTATATTGGGGGTGTGCTGGGGGAGAAACAGTGGAAAACTTAGATCTAGAGGGAACAACTCCTTCCCCAGCTCCCTGACACACACACAGATCCAGGAGAAATTTGTCAACTCAGGAGCTGGTGCAAATCAATACCTTTTCGATTACCATTCCACTATTCCTAATGACAGTAGTGGATATTGTCATCTCAAATTTCAAAAGCTCAGTGGATATAAAATTTACAGCACGTTATGGTTTAAGAGAAAATTATATGAAAATGATATATCGTTGATCTCTAACACCAAGTAAACTGACAAAAATGTATAAATCTAAATCAAACAAGTGTTGGAAATGTAAAGAGAAAGGTTATATTTATCATATTTATCATATTTTATCATATTTAGCATTCTGGTCAAGTTAAAGCTTACTGGGAAATGATATACAATGAATTGAAAAGGATGTTCAAAATAACGTTTGTAAAAAAATAACAACAGAAGCTTTTCTTTTGGGTATTATAGGGATCAAACTACCTACATTGTATAGAAATTTATTCATGTATGCTACTACAGCAGCAAGAATGCTACGCGCCTGAAAATGGAAAGAAGCAGAAGTCCTAGCAAAGGAAGAATGGATACAAAAACTTACGGAATATGCAGAAATGGCGAAACTTACCAGAAGAGTAAGAAATCAAGATAACATTTTTTAAAATTAAAGAATAGATATTGTTTATTGAATATTTACAGATAAATTGCAAACAGGTAAGAACATTGGCAGGATTATTGTAATAACCCGCAGTTTCATAAGAGTTTATATTTAAAGCAGACAATTAAATGAGCAAATTAAATGAATTTGGATATGCAGAAGATATTTAAAAATAAATTTAAGGAACCGCAGAAAGAGGGGGAAGGAAGTCAAACTTTGAAATGTTAAAATGATAGTAAAGTTAGTGGAATGTATACATTTGAAAAGTATAAATAAAAACTTTTTATTTAAAAATTTCAACATCCACTCTACATCCTAGTTGCTGTGCCCTCTGCAGCACCCCTGAGGCTTCACGCCCAGTACAACCAAACTAGTTGTGCTCCCCTAAATCTGTCTCTGAGGTTAGTTTGACACCTGAGATAAAGGGACTTGTAGAACTTTAAACTTTGCATATCGCTCAGTATGCGCAGGGGGGAGGGAACGCCCCTCCAAATGATCCATCTATAGCTTATTCAAGTTTCACTTCTTGAACTGAAAGGCTGGCTGGTCTGAGATGTTTAGTATTCCTTCCTAGCGGCCTCCCCTTGACTCAGTGGCCTCCCCTTGACTTATCTCGGCGGGAGATAAAACAAAAAGGTTAACCATATTAATTGAAGAGGAAGTTGGATACAAGACTATAATCCCCCGCTATATTGCACTTGATGAGCTAAGCCATCTTCTTGACCAAGTACACAATACTTTAAAGCTTCTTCCTTGCTGTTCCTTTCCCCTCCCCTCTGAGATGTCCTTTTGGCAAATTATAGTCTACTCTTGGTGAAATTTCCTTCCACTTGTGGGCTGGAGAGAAGCAAGGTAGGGCGTCCCCTTGGGAGGCAAGACCACTAACACACTTCTCCCGGTTTTGTGAACTTCTGTCAGATAACTTCACACAGAGAGTTAAAAAAACTACTGGAGTATTGGGTCCTGGAATTGCTCCCAAAGGTGGAGAACATGTAGTTCCGCACCCTCTGTGCGTGCTCTTGCATGGCTGAAGCATGTCCTTCAATTATTTTTATTTTTCCTGGATGGAGAGATGGCGAGGGAGTTGAAGAAACCTCTGGAATATAGCCTACTGAACTTCCCCAACTTTGCTTCCCCAACTTTTGCCTCTGGCCTCCTCACTTTCACCTCTGGTCTCACTCGCTATCAGTGACATTCACTTCTCAGAAGGTTGTCCACAAGGGAGTGCTGCCCTTGGGCTAAAGAAAACTATAGGGGGGGAGGGAAGAGCTACATGAAAAAGCACACATCTTGAGTGTTAGGGTTTAGCCATACTTCCTCTTGTCCTGCTGCTTCCCCCTAGGAAAAACCTCTCTTTAGTGCTCAATCAGAGCAAACAGCAATTTGGGTTTTCGTCGGGTTGACGTTTGCTCTGATTTAGAGCTAAAGAGCAGGTTTTCCCTGGGAAAGGAATGGAGACGTGGAATTTCTGAGTATGGGATGCTCTTGACTGAGGAACCACAGTGGTCACAGAATGAATCTCAATGCTCAGCAGCTTAAGGGAGGGATTTGTCTACCAGCCTCTGCCCAGCATTGAAGAAGAAGAAGAAGATTTGATATCCCGCTTTATCACTACCCTAAGGAGTCTCAAAGCAGCTAACAATCTCCTTTTCCCTTCCTCCCCCACAACAAACACTCTGTGAGGTGAGTGAGGCTGAGAGACTTCAGAGAAGTGTGACTAGCCCAAGTTCACCCAGCAGCTGCATGTGGAGGAGCGGGGATGCAAACCCGGTTCACCATATTACAAGTCCACCGCTCTTAACCACCACACCACACTGGCTCTTGTACAGGGGTAGGAAATTGGATCTGGTTGGTGGGCCAATCATGGACCTCCCCCATGGGCCACTCACATCTCAACTCAGACCCACAAATGCACAGCCCACAAAGTGCCTTTCAAAGAGCTCTGCAAGACCTGACAAGCAGCTAATGGATGGAGCTTGTGAAGCAAGCCTCTTTTGGCTGAGCCAGGTCATATATGGTGTCAGGTGGGAGAGGGTTGTCCCAAATGGCCCCATGGGCCAAATGAGGGAGGCCTGGTGGTTTCCCATAAAACTAGTTGTTGACTAGGGTATGAAGATGAAGGTAACAGAAATCTTAATTGATTTCTCAAAAGCCTTGAGTGTACCTTCATGGCTCCTGCATTAGAAAGGCACACTTCTTGAGAGGAGAATTGCCAACAGGCATGCCTCTTAGGAAGAGCCTAAGAATGCCAAACATGCTTGTCATAGGTGAAGCATGTCACTACCTTTCAGCCTCGGTTTTCTACCTGTAAAATGGGAAGAATAGCAACATGCATTCATGCCTGGATTAAAGCAACTGGAAGCCCTGAGCTAGGAGACCTTAGGAGGCCCAAACCTAATAGTATCTGATAATGTGAAGCAAAACTTTATCCTCTTCTTTATATACTCAATGAAAGTGGAACATTGCAGAAATTTTAGCACTGATAAAAGGATTATAAATTTCTAAACAATCTTTTATAAGTTTACAAAAGTTTGGAATTAATGAAGATATTCACAGGGAATATTTGTAGGGGAATCATAGCACGTAGGGGAAATTTACATTGTATACAAAGTCAGAACAGATTCTTTTGAGCTCTTTTCAGTGCAAACTTATCAATTATATTAATATAATCAGTAAGAGAATGCTTAGATCAGACAACCAATCTTGGAGCATTGTTGACCGTAGATCATTCTTTATCCTTTTTAGTCTAGAAAATGATCTTTTGCCAGTACAGTTTGTAACCATTAAACACAGGAACAATCTGAACATCATTTCCCCATTTGAAAAATCTGTCCGAATTTTCTCCTGGAATATTATTTGATTCATATATTGATGGCTGAATTTGTCTTTTTCAGGGTGAGCTTGTTTTATGTACAGATGGAAGTGGAAGAGTTCATTGACTAGACTAAGGTTAACATCCTTTGGATACTCAAGAACTCAATGCCATTGTGAATCTGTTCCTTGGTTGCTCGCAGATTTACCAAAAATGAAAAAAATCCCAGCGATACTCCTATACACTGTTGCTCTTCTGTTTAGGTTGGTTTCGAGAACATCCATGATAGTTAACTGACCAACATGGGAAACATCAGGGGTTGAATTCACTTATAAACTAAAATAACCTGCCTGTTGGATGTGCTCAATATGGCTGCCATTCTGATGGACCTTTCTTAATACAGAATATTTCCTTGTTATTCAGTGTGGTCCATAAGTCTACATCATTATTGTCTCTGAAATCACTAGTAGCATGAACAGCTGGTATTTTTGTGTGTGTAATGCTGAGTTTTCGCTAGATAATTTACTTTGTTTTCCAATTCTTTAAAGCAGCAATGAGCTTGAATTGCTTCTTTTGGTGCAACCATCTCCTAGCATGTTCCTTCAGTGCCTTTTGTTAATTCTTTGGTCATGCCATATCATTGTCACTTTCTTCGGAAATCTCTGTACTTGTAGTGGTATTTACTCTCAACAGTTCTCCTTGAAGTTCTTGGGAGGTTGTGTTTTGTATATTAACTGGTTCTTCATTCTGTTCAGACTGCTCAGTATAGTCTACTTGATTGTCTTATGCTTGTAAACAAGAACAGTCTGCATCTTAGGGATTATGTAAGGCTGTTTCTGTCTGCTGTACAAAGCCATATGACATGATTGACTTTAAAGGTTTGACTATTTCCTTCTGTTCTTTTTGTCTCTTGTTTACTAGCACCGCTTTCATATTGCTTACTCATTATCATTTCCACAACAAGTCAAAATTAAGTATGATTGTGATTCCCAATATAAAAGAATCCTCACTTGTTCTCAAAATATACACTATAATGATAAGACAGTGATATTGCTGCAAGTATATAAGGAATACTTGTTGCCCACTCAAAATGTGTCCAAGAATCGACAGACGCAGCAGTGGAGAAAAAGAAGGCAAAGTTTATTGCTGAGCAATAAAGACCCAGTGGAATATTTTCCAAAGCCTGGGCCCCGAAGCCCCTGTGCATTGGGTTTTTATACCTGATTACAAACAGCATAAAACATGACATATTCATATGTTGCAGCAAAATCAAACCAATGAGCGGGTACAAGCTCTTCCTCTGCCCATGTAAAGAATACTTCTGCTTTTCTCAGATGGTGCGTCAATTTGCCCTTTACCCTAATTTTCAGCAATAAAGAGGAAAAGAAACCTATTTGACCATTGAAACCTGAATAACCCCCACCACCTGCTATCGGCTTAGAACATTGCATTGTGGCTGACTGCTTTTTCCTGTTCCCCAACTCAGCCCCATCTCGTGAGCCTGAGAAGCCATATGGAGACGGTTCCCTATAGAAAAATGCCAACACATCAGATTTATTGTTTCCTTCAAGCACAATAGCAGGGCAGAGAGAGAAATAGGGCAGAGGGCAACTTTTGGATCTTTAAGATTTAAGCACTTTTAGCTCTGCTGAAGCCTTAGCAATTCAAACATCATTAGGATACATGGATATATAAAAATCATCATTAGGATATATGGTTATATATGGATATATGATTATATAGAAATCATAAAGGTAAAATTCTTCCAGGTGGTCTTGCCACAATATGAAGACTTGCATTGCTTCATAGCTGACTTTATAATTTGATTCTGAATAAAACCTCCATGCATTTTGCTAAACTGTTAGTATGCACTTGTGGGACTGTTAAACAGTCATAGATTCATATGCCACATGTGTATTGTTAATAAGCAACTGGGTCTAGATCGGGGATGCCATCTCCCAGGGGCCAAGCCCATTTTGGGGGGGACCCAATATTGTGGAGGGAGTCAGCCCCCCCATGTTCTGGTGGTAGTGGCAACAGGAGGAGGAGAAGCTGCCGCCATGTTTGGCTCCACCCCGGCTCCTCTGACATCCTGACGTCACACATCATGTGACATTGACACCCTCATTCGCCTCTGGGCTAGATAGTAAAATCTGTCTGGTGTTTAAAAAAGAAAAATTGCCAAGATGCCGAGGCCCCCTTAGAATATGAGGCCCTTAGATTATATGTAAAACCAACATGCCTTATTGAGCAGTCATGAAGGGGGGGGGGCAAGAGGGGAGGAATGCACATTAAAATTTGAAGTGCTGCTCCATAAGTTTAAATTGCTCTGTAAATGGTGGTATTTATGGTACAGTTTATGGTTTGCTGTTTAATTAAAATATGGCTCCCGACAGTTCCGAACACACTTTGGCAGGGGTGGAAGAGTATTAATTATTTTCCCCTAGAGATCTGTTTTAGTTATGCAAGGAAAATGCTGCCAAAGTGGTCGTCTCCCCCTCCATCCCCGGCAGCTTCAAAAGCTTCTGTAACTGCATCACTTTTTTTTGCCATTTCTGTTTGATTATGCCTTTATCTAGGTCGGCTCAAGGAAAGATTAAAAACTGATTAGAACACTTCAGTAAACAAAATGATTTTGCAAAGGTTTATGCTAATTGGATATGGCTATGGTGCTCATTGTCGAAGGCTGCATATAATTGTACAACATAATTGAAAAAGGCACGTTTTTCAAAACACTGCGCTGCAGAAAAGCACATAATGACAAGAGACTGGAGATTTACAATTCCACGGCTTTTGATGGAGGATTTTGAGAAACATTTGAGAAACGTTATCCTGACTTTGATTGAGTGTGCAGCCGTGGCGAAAAAGGCAAATTCCATGCTAAGGGTTATTAGGGGAGTGATGGGAAATCTAAGTGCCAATATCGTAATGCCCTTTTGCAAATCTCTGGTCCGGCCACACTTGGAATACTTTCAAAGAGGATATTGTAGAACTGGGAAAAGGTGCAGAAAAGGTCAACTGAAATAATCAGGAGGGAGCGCTGTGCCTTTTATAGAGGGGAAAGCAGACTAAACCCCAATAATGTCGCATTAGTAAGGGAGGCTCAGTAAAAAATATGGCTGTTTGTACTTTCAGCCTGCAGTTTCTGTTTGCGATAAGAAAGAGAGCCACTTCAAAAAGAGTTCCAAAATTGTAGTTAAATGGAAAAGCAAGAATCTGCCTTCACATATGGGCAGTGGTTTAGTGGTCCAGGCTCACGGGAGTGGGATGGGGGTAAAGTCCCATTACTATTTCTGCAGCAGGGTGCCTGCAAGGTCGTTGTCTCCAGCATCCTAGAGTTACCTAATCACCATGAAAGAGGAACTTTTTAGCCACTGTATGTTCTGAAGCTAAGCATTTGGGAACATGGAAAAGAAATGGGCCTTCAGTTTCAAGGGAATGGTGCACAAATTTTGCTACGTACAATGGAGCTTCAAGGGAAACACACCTTAAGTCATCCAGAAAGAATATACTGGAGCTTTCCAAATCATTTGCCCATGTACATGTACAGAAAATATTAGATATAGGTGAACAGCAACACATGGAGATCTGCATTGATGGCTGTGATGCATCCCTGAATATTATCCCTGAATACTATTGTATAATTTTAAGATTATTGTGTAAATTTGTTGTTGTTGTTGTTAAAATTTCTATACCGCCACGTAAGGTAAAGGACCCCTGAATGGTTAAGTCCAGTCAAAGGTGACTATGGGGTTGCGGCACTCATCTTGCTTTCAGGCAGAGGGAGTCGGCATTTGTCCACAGACAACTTTCCGGGTCATGTGGCCAGCATGACTAAACTGCTTCTGGCACAATGGAACACCGTGACGGAAAGCAGAGAAATACCGTTTATCTTCCTGCCACAGCGGTACCTATTTATCTACTTGCACTGGTGTGCTTTCAAACTGGTAGGTTGGCAGGAGCTGGGACAGAGCAACGTGAGCTCACCCCGTCTCGGGGATTCAAACTGCTGACCTTCTGATAGCAAGCCCAAGAGGCTCAGTGGTTTAGACCACAGTGCCACCCACACCCCATTGCCCTGTACCCACAGGTCTCAGGGCGGTTAACAGGAAGGTTGTTTAGAAGGTTGTATAATCTAAGAAAGGGTGAGGCTATGACATATATGAAGGGACCTTTCACGTCTGAATTTGCCACCACATTTACTGGGTGAAATGAAGTATGGTAAGTATTTACCATGAACAAGATATGCTACTCAGCTTTGAGTTTGTTATTTTTTAAAAAGGTGATTTCTCTGGAATAATTGGATTTGCGAAGGATAATGCACTAAAAGACAAGTTGTGCCAACCACGTCTGCTTTAGATGCACAGTTTAAGATTATTGATGAATGACAGCACTCTGGGAATACCAGACACAATATTGGCTGATTAGCTATTTTATGCAATTTGCACCCATCACTATTTACGGTGAAGTGGCGGCAGGTGGGGGAAAGGAGAGGGAACCCTGCAAATAAAGAGGCAACAATGGGGCAAGGCTGGAAGTGAAAGTGGGGAAAGGAAGAAGATAACTCAAGTGACATAAAAGGTGTCAACAGTTTGGCCGAGCTGGATCAGCACAGGGTTAAGGCATGTGTGCTGAAATAGTCATAAGGTTCTTCGAGTAAGCCAGTAGGCTCAGGCAACAGAAGCTGGGGAGAAAGGAACACTGTCCTCTAAACTAGCATGCTACCCTCTGTTGCAGTGGAGGAACACTACCAATGTTCAGGGAAGATCCAGCAGCCAGTCTGGTTGGCGTCTGTACATGGAGCTGGGGGCACTGTAATTTGGACATGTGGCAGAACTATTACAAAAACCCTTCATTAGGCACCGACTTATTCATCCTTGGATCTCCTCGACTCATTTTCCAAAGACACCATTTTGGCTGTGCTTGCTAGCCCAGTTTTCCACCACAGTTCTGCAGCATCTGCACCCAGGAATCAGATCTCTGTTCAGTATAATTAATTTAATTGACACAGAGATGGGAAATGTATGTGTATTTCATGAAGGTTTAAAATGGAAAAATGGCTGGATGCGTATTGCTAATGTTGGGGTTTTTCCACAGTAGTTTTCTAAGTGGGCTCTGATAATCAACTTTCTCTTGTTTTCTGCTAGCTAACATGTGAGTGTTGTAACCTTAGATCAGGTGACCAAGGTCTTGAGTTGCAAATTCGCCATCTTGAAAGGCTGGTGGCTGAAAGCCTTTCTCTGAATGCAACAAACAGATGCGATAAATGGCTCTCTCAAAGCTGCATAGCCTTAAAGCAGGCTAAGGCAGGCTGGAATGGGGGAGAGAAACACCGTTTTTGATTTTTGGAGTTACCTTTTATTTCTAAGATGCTGAGCCTGTGCTGGACAGCACAAGACATTGCATAACTGTTTTGGATGTATCATTTGAGGTTTCTGTTTTGTTTTGAAGAGTTCTGCCAGTAAAACTTCAAATACAGTGGTACCTCAGGTTAAATACTTAATTCGTTCCAGAGGTCTGTTCTTAACCTGAAACTGTTCTTAACCTGAAGCACCACTTTAGCTAATGGGGCCTCCTGCTGCTGCCGCATCGCCGGAGCACGATTTCTGTTCTCATCCTGAAGCTAAGTTCTTAACCCGAGGTAATATTTATGGGTTAGTGGAGTCTGTAACCTGAAGCATATGTAACCTGAAGCGTATGTAACCCGAGGTACCACTGTAATACTTTTGAAAGGAATTGTTGTCCAGACTCAAAAAAGGACTCAGTTCCTATGCTTCTAGTACACATATTAACATCTGCAATAATCTCCACCCAGTTTAAAGTGTTCTCCCCAGTTCTGATTCAAACTGTGGTGCCTGAAGTGGCTAATTAGACAGCTTAATTAACCAACAACTTCATGTGTACCATTAAAAGAAGGTTTTAAAAAGAAGAAAAACACTTTCTCCCAATTGTGATTTCCTCCAACTGATTACTGTTGACACAGTTTGATTGATCTGAGCCGCCCTTCTCAACCTGATGCAGAGTATGTGTGGGATCTGGGGTTCTTCAGCAAAGCAAATCCAGAAGAAACCAATTCTGAAAGCCTCTCCAAGCTGAGCCCCCAGAGCTGCCAAGTCTCACCCTGTGATTTTCTGTTTCCCAGTAACGAATGACTTCTTGGCTCTGGTGGCTCTACAGCTGAGTACTCAGCAGGCAAACATGAAAAAGATGTATTTCATTTGAACTAGCCACCCTCTGCCCATCCCACCATGGATTTAGCATTACTCTGAGCACTTTTCAGTTTTTGGAACATAACAGCAGCCCTGCAGGATAAAATCAAAGTCTCATCTTCTCAACAGCACCCTCTCCTTTCCACTGTGACCAACCAGATGTCTCTGGAAAGCCTACAAGGGGGGGGGGGCTCAATGTAGTAGCCCCCTCCCACTTGTGGTACCCAGCAACTAGTGTCCAGAGGCATATTGGGTGGATGTGTTGGACATTTACTGGTGGAAGAAGACATATGGCAACTGTTGTGCTGAGAAATGAATACCTGAGACCCTTCCACACCTTTTCTCATTTTGCCCTCTTCAAGAGAGTTTGCAAATGAGCTCACTCTGAAATATAGATGGACGGATGGGAAGATAATCTTGCATTTCACAGAGTGGTAGGAAGTTTAAGTAGCATCCTTTTTACAAAGCAACTTCTCTCCTGAATAGTTGGTGTTTTTCAAACATACAAGTTCAGCAGAGTGGCAACCTGGTGGCCACTGGTAGCCTTCAGAGTATTGACATTTCCCATAATCACAGCTTGGAATACTGTCACACACACACACCCCTCCGCCACCAACTGCCCCTACCCCACAAGGCTCCTTCTGTGACAGCCAGTATGGTGTAATGGTTAGAGTACTGGACTAGGACCTGGGAGATCAGGGTTTGTTTGAATCCCCACTCAGCCATGAAGCTCACTGGGTGACCTTGAGCCAGTTACTGCCTCTTGGCCTAACCTACCTCACAGGCTTGTTGTGGGGAGAAAATGGGGAGGGGAGAACCATGTACACTAGTTGCAGATCCTTGAGGGGGGGAGGTGGTATAAACATGTAAGAAATAAACACACACACAGAGAGAGAGAGAGAGAGAGAGAGAGAGAGAGAGAGAGAGAGAGAGTCAGTGACCTGCAAAAACACCAGACTTCTTTCTCATTTGCTTGCCTGCATTGTAGCTCTTTTTCTCCCCTAAGCAGGTAAGAAGTGTTAAATAGGTAGTTACAACCAGCCATCAGTTCATGGAATGAAGCATCTTTCAGCAGTCATTAAATTCTGGAGAAGAGGCACTTTGTATGACTATAATCGTTCTATTTCCCAGCAACCCTTTCAACTGGAACCAATAAGAAATGGCTATGCTTTGTGGTTTGCTGTGAAATTCTGCACTGTGTATGACACAAAGCACACAATGGCGCCTTCTGATGGATTGTTATGGATAGTTTTAAACTACAAACATTTCAGAGCAGCTTTAGGCATCTGAAAATCTCTGCCACACAATGTGCAATAAATTATTCCCTGTTTAACAAATTTCACGCTGGGGAGAAGAAAACATATTTGATGACAAAGCGAGCAACAGGAACCATAAAATGACAAAAGAGTGGAAAGCAAAAGGGAACCTGCCACTCGTGGTGTGAGATTTGTTTGTCCAAACACTTCAGCTGAATCACTCCAAATGACAAATTCGCTTAGAAGGAAGAACGAATTTACCAGTGAAGCAGGGAGACGGCCAACTGGTGCTCACGAATGCAGAGTAATGATTCCACGAGAACAAACCAGATTATAAATGCTTTGTAAACATGCTTTATTTTTTGGGTCACGCACATTCCCTTTCTAGAGGATTCATGTCCTGAGAAGACCATCACATTCCATTCCTCCAAAAGAACTGTGCCTTTAATATGTGCAGTACAACTGCCTCACCTCCATGGGAGATGGACACAATTTTGAATGGTAGAGGAAATGTTCAAAGCATTTCAACCCCCAGATGAAGAACTATAGGCTCTCAATAAGTGCTAAATGGTACGAGGCACGGTTGTTTGGCCCTTACTCAAAGGTTTTTTTAAGTGGGAAATGAAACACAGCCTTGCTGGAGGGGTGGGGTTGGGAATTGTGTTTTCCATGGAACGGATCTCTGTTTGTTCTGATTTTGAGGAAGATGTTGAGAGGCTCCAGAGGTCTCTCCATCAAATGAAACTGACCACAAAGGATGGGAGGACAGGACATTCTCCCTGTGCTCAAAACCTTGTTAGAAACAGTTTCCAACATGCCTGCCTTAGTGTTAAGCCATTCCATTGGCCTTTTCAAAATACGGCATAAGTAATAGATGGTGACACACAACCAGCTCCTTGAGGTTCTCTCAGTTATCAAGATAACCATTGACCTCTCCTTGAATTAATAAATTGTTCTGCTTTGCACATCTCTTTGGCAATTTAATCTCAGCTTGCAGAGGATTTTTTTTTTTTATTGTCCAGGAATCATTTATGTGATGACACTTCTCTGCAGCTCTCTCCATTTTCAGAAGCAGTATGCTAACAATCATAGCAGGTCTGAGAGATATTACAGCATTCGGATATTAGACTCCCACAAGGAAGATACTCAAAAGAGTTTCTAAGGATCGACCAGGAAACTGCCTTTTAAGGTAGTAAATTATGCATTCTCTAAATTGCTTTATATAACCTACAGTTAAAACACACACACACAAACACTCAAAGGCAAGTAAGAATACACTCTGCCTTCTCTTAGTTACTTGAAGGTAAGAACAAGCAAGGGACAACCCCCCCCCCAATAAGACCCTAATATTGTGTTCAGAGTTTTAGGTGGCATAATAAATATATCATCCTTATATGGGTTATAGAGGAAAGTAAATTCATTTTACTTCCCCCCCCCCCAAAGCCCCTGGATCGAGTTGTCTGCAATTTGGCAGTCTTCATCCACTCTGGCTGGGCTCCTATGGCTGCAAAGTTTATCCACTTCTGCCAAATGTCAAAAAAGTGATAGCTGTTTTTGTATTTTGGGAAAGTTCATTTTACACAGAGCAGGTCAGAACAGAGCAACAGATGAAAGCAGGTAGGGGGGGCTCAGAATCAAATCAGAATTTTTTAAAAATGTGCAGGTATAAGGTGGCTCTTGGAGCTGGCGCACACCTCTAGAAGTAAATATTTATCTACAAAACTTTATATTCAGTGTCATGTAAAATTTGACCATCAACAGTTTATGAGAGTTCATATTTGATACCCGTGAAAAATCAAAGTAAACAAAAAGACTCCAAGTAGAATTTCCTAGTTAATGGACAAAGAAATCTGAAATTTTGACCACAGTGTCAACTAATGATTTAAGGAACAATATAAACCTACAACTACCTACACTTTGCCTACTCTGACCTCAAAACCCTACCTTTCTCTTTTGAGGAATGTTGGTGTGAGTTTTAGGATATGCCCTTACCTAGGATGGCCATGTGGCCTGTGTTACAGAGGGCAGTCCTCTATTGAAGTGTCATATGAAGGGTTTAAGTTGCTCATCAACCTGGACATCAGAATATACAGGGCACCTGGTCACAGTCTTAAACTATAGTAACTCTTTCTAAATTTGCCTTTATCAATCTGTATTTGCTTAATCACATTTTAAGCCAATGTTTCTCCTCTTTTTTGGGTGCTGTGCAAGTAGACACCCTAACTTGACCAGACCTTAAAAGCAGCAAATTCCAAGAGAAGGACTCAGCAATCCCACACAGACATTGGGGACTTTAAGTTTGCAAAACAACCGCAAGTCTCCTGCAAGGCCAGAGGGAATCTCTTATGCATTCTTAAAATCCAGTAGCAGCACAAAAAGAAAGTGGACTTGTGATCACTTGAGGAGAATAGCTAGGGTTGCTGAATAATTTAGTTCCAAGCAGGTTTTCTCAGCAATTTCATCCCCTTTACACTAATGTGGGTTGTTTATAAAGAATGAAGCAAACACCGATAATTTCCTGCTAGGCTTAAAAGCTGGGGAAATGTTTCCTTTGGAAGAACATAACAACAGCTTTGCTGAGTCAGGCCAAAGACTCATCTAGTCCAGCATCTTGTTTTCACCATGACCAACCAGATACTCATAAGCAGGGCATGACTGCAACAACATACTCCACACTTTTGCCCCCTGGCAGCTGGCATTCAGAGTTTACCCATCTCTATTACCTTCCCTGCACTGAATTTTAGATTCTAATCATCTTGGGACAGCGACCTGTTCTCTCGTACTTTGCAAAGTGCCATGCATGATATAGCACAGGTAATTCTCACAATATCGTTTTTAGCACAACACTTTGCAATCAAGTTGGCTCACACATCCAACTGGGTTAACAAGTAGTGAGAAGAAACTGAGCTATGTGTGAACGTGTGCGTGTGTGAACCAGAATCTGTCTACCCAGATTGAGAGTGGAAGCTTAAGATAGACATCCCTGCAGACACAACTAGGTGCAAGACAGAATCAGCCCTGTTAAATGCATCGGCAAGTGATTAAGGAAAGAGGACATCTAATTTCATTTCTCTTTCTCAAAGACAAAGGGGGGGGATGAGGCTGAGGTGTGCACGCTTTTTTACCTTTTAAGGGTGGTGATGGGGAGAGAATTACTAAGATAGCAAAACATTTGCAAATATCAAACTCTCCCGTGAATAATGAGAGGCCTTTGGAGTGCTTTTGTGTGGTACTTGATTCTGTCAAAGAACAAAATGTGTGGCACACCTTGGCAATGTGTGGCATATAAGTTTAAGAGCTGATAACTCCCAAAGGGCCCTGCTTGACAGTATTATCAATTCAGATTGACAGAACTACTAATGTCGCCTTGCAAACTGTCAAAGTGTCACAAATTAATTAAATGTTAGCTCCGATGATTCACTTTGCAGGGGGCGGGAAAGGGGAGAAGAGGGGGATCAGGATGCTAAGCGAAGCAGCAGCACTTAAGACTGTTCCCTTGCTGCCCTCGGAGAAGGCACTCAAGAAAGCACCACACAACATCCTGTGCTGACCCCAGAAAGATCTGCAGTTGCACGAAATTGTGAGCAGGAGGCAGTGATGGCCACCAGCTTGGAAGGGCTTTAAAAGAGGGTTTGGACACATTCATGGAGGACAGTATGAATGGCTACTAGCCACAGCGGCTCTGCCCTGCTTCCATGGTTGGAGGCAGTAATGCTTCTGAAAACCAGTTGCTAGAAGCCATGGGAAGGGGAAAGGACTCTTGTGCATCGTGTCAGGGACTGGGCAGAGGAGGAATGGCGGAGACCACCTCCCAAGCCTGAACCTTCCAGAGAAGAGGAAGACTGTATAGATGAAGGGTCGGCAACATGCGGCCCATGGGCCGCAAGTGGCCCACGGGGGCAGTTTAACTGGCCCCTGAACCACCCCCGAACCAAGCTGCCTACTTGGCAAGTCCCTGTGCACTGTGCTAAACTGGCACAGCGCGGCGACTCACTTCTGCGGTCCCGGAAATCGTGTCTGTGCATGCCCAGATGCCAGAAATCATGCGCATGTGTGCAATCCGGCCCATGGAGAAATCTCCACAGGACTTGACCAGCCCAGGCAGGTAAAACCTTGCTGACCCCTGGTATAGATTTACAACAGTGGTTTGCAGGAGGCCACAGCTCAGAGGCTGATGAGAGGGAAAGTTGGGAAATAATGGGAGAGGAGGAGGAGGCAGAGCTGGAGCAGCTGGCTGACACCTTATCACTAGAAAGCATATCAGACCCACCCACCCCTTCTCCCAGAACCTGGCGAGCATTGAAAGTAGGAGAGCAAAGGGCTCAGAGACAGATGGCCCTAAGCAGCAGCCGTTAGGTAGATGGTGCCATTGACAAATGAGGAAGTAGGAAAGAAGAGGGGTGGAGATTTACTCGGAGCAACACCATTACTACAAGAGGTTGCATTTCTGCGCCTCTCTCTGTGAATATTGAATAAACAACATTGGTAAGAACTTTCCTTGTCTTATCCATTCCTGGCAATCTACTGTGGTGGGTTGGATTCACTGATGCCTGACATTTAGGTTCTGCTTGAGAGTTTCCCACAGGCATCTGGTTGGCCACGGAGTGTAGGATGCTGAACTAGATGGGTCACTGGCCTGATCCAACATGCTCTCCTTATGTTCTTACCTTCTTAACAGAATCAATAGTCAGGAAGGATGGGAGTGGGAGTCCAACAGAATGGCTACGGGTTCCCTCCTATGTAGGGATGATCGCTGGGTGCGGGGCACACTCCCCCTCACAGATAAAGCCACAGCTGTCTGAACATCTTGCCTTTTGTCTAACCTTTTGTGGTCTCAGTAGTCTGTCGTGTCCTGTCTGTGACCTTTGTCTCTGAGACCTTTGTCTCCTTCGTCATACACTGTGCAAGGGTAAAATGACGTGGTGGAAACAGGTGCCAAAATAACTTTTTACCACCCCACAATCTCGGGACAGGAAGACGTGTAAAGGTCACCGCCCAAAATGTATCTGCCTGGGTTTGCATATTGTGTCAATAAAAGGAGCCTTCACAGAGCTGGCCGGCAGCTTGCTTGCAACTCACCTGTGCGCAGCTCACCTGCATTATCAACTCCTGCCTCATGTCCTTCACTTCACTCCTACCCATGCCAAACAACCAATGTTGACCAGTGTAGAATTATAGAACTTTCTGCCACCAAGTCCCACTTGAGAGGGGAGCAGATGTGAGAGGTATAGTGACATAGCTTTCCCATTTTAGGTAGAATTTGTGGTACCGAAGAGTAGAGATCCACTGGGGAACATGCTGCAAAGGGGCAACCTATTTGCAGGAATGAAAGGAAGAAAAAAGGAAAAATCACAGATTTTCCCCTCAGAATTCTGTCCTCCGAGAAATTTCAGCTCTAGCTAAATTCCTCTTTGCCTTCCTTAGCATGATGAGAAGGATCCTCTGTGACCTGGAGCACTACACCTCTGTATAAATGAATATTTAGAAATAGCCACTTTACAAAATAGATCACATCTCATTTTAGTGGGGACAGCTGTAGCCAAGTGACATTCCTGCTGGTGTTCAGGTGCTACGAACTGTTATGGGCAACTTAAAGGAACTTACATCTCTACCTTCTTATGGTTCTTCTTCTTTAAACCAGATTTGGACCAGACAGCCTTTCAAATGGGTGTGTATGTGTGTGTGTGTGTGTGAGAGAGAGAGAGAGAGAGGGAGGGAGGGGGGAGGGAGGGAGAACTGGCTATCTATCCCAGGCCCTCAGCTAAGTTCTGCAAGTCAAATGCCAACCTTGCTAGAGTGTTCTAAATTGCAGGACAGACCCAATGGCAATTCTGCACTATCCAGACTTAGATGAAGAAAAGGGAGAAGGAGAAGTTAACATGCAACCATTCCCACAACACCTCCTGCTGAGGCAGACCTCACATCACATTTATTCTTCATTGCAGACACTAAGATAGATGCCGAAAGTGTTTAATTACTGTTGGTCTTTTGGAGATGGGGGTGGTGAGAGCTCTTTCAAAGTGGTTATACCTTGAAGGCTTTTTGGCAGCACATAGAATCAATTTTCTACTAGTGGCAGGACGTAAGTTACAAAAACTACTCCCTCCCTTTCTGAAATTGCAACACCAGCAAAACCCAGGGGCTGCGTGTCTCTCCCCTGGGAGACAGGCTTTCTCTATAAATGCCCATGACTCTGCTTTTAGGGAAAGGACATTCTTTGGGGAGTATAAATTGCCTGCTGTGAAACACAAAACTAATCTCTCACCCACCCCACCCCCAATATTTTCCCTGAAGACTTTGGTGAAACATAAAGCAGTACAGTGGTACCTCGGTTTAAGAACAGTCCTGTTTACGAACAATTTGGTTTATGAACTCTGCAAAACTGGAAGTAGTGTCCCGGTGTGCGAACTTTACCTCAGTCTATGAACAGAATCTGAATGGTGGAAGGGCACTAGCGGCAGGAAGCCTCATTAGGGAAAGTGCACCTCGGTTTAAGAACGGTTTTGGTTTAAGAACGGACTTCCGGAATGGATTAAGTTTGTAAACTGAGGTACCACTGTATAGTGGTACCTCGGATTACAGACGCTTCAGGTTACAGACACTTCAGGTTACAGACTCCCATAAGTAGTACCTCGGGTTAAGAACTTTGCTTCAGGATGAGAACAGAAATCGTGAGGTGGTGGTGGGGCGGTGGTGGGAGGCCCCATTAGCTAAAGTGGTACCTCAGGTTAAGAACAGTTTCAGGTTAAGAACAGACCTCCAGAATGAATTAAGCTCTTAATCTGAGGTACCAATGTGCAAGATATGTGTGGTGGGGACACAAGTATTTCCCCTCTTCTGTTCTTTTAAATGGCCGCAGAGAATTTGCAGGAAAGGTCCAAGCTCCCCTCTGCTAATGCGTCACACACATCCATATGTTGCTGACCACAGTTATGAAACTTCCTTCCCTACTGTAAGCCATTTGAATCAAAGCCCCTTTTAATTAGATCGAACCAGAGGCAATCCTTGGTAGGATCTTGACATTTATACATTCTCGGCACATAAATAATAAAACATTTGCCATCAAATGCCAGCTGTGTTCCTCCTGCTTTCTTACTACCACCAGTGCAGGCCAACTCCAGCTCAGTTCTTCATGGCACAGTGAGCCAGACTGGCTCTCAAGGTATGGGGAAATGCCACCTTAGGCTGTGGGGAAAGGGGCATGCATGCATGCCACAGGAAAAGAGGACTCCCAAGGTACAGGGCTGGTCCCATCATGTCAGAGACCAGGCTGATGAGTACTGCTCTGATGAAGAATGGCAGGAGCATTCCCCCTCCCCCTGCTCCTGGCCAGGATCCTGAAACTGCACAGGAGCAGGAGAGCAGTACTGATTTGGAACAATGGTTTGTGGAGGGACACAGTTGGCAAGGGGGGGAGAGACAGTCAGAAGAAGACAACAAACTGGCAGAGAGAGAACAAACAGGCTGTCCCTCTTTGGAAAGCATCCAGTCCAAGGTCAAGAAGATTAGATAAGGTAGTTGAACAAAAAGCTAGGTGGTGGAGATATCATGTTTCCAGGGCTGGAAATGACGGGAGTAGCTAGGAGGGAAATGGGTGTAACCTTTAATTGGGAACACCGCCATTTCAAGATGGTTGCTTTGTTCTTTTGTTGTCAGCATTAAAAGCTCTTTCACCAGTAAGAAACTCATTTTGCTTTGTCTTTCTTATCTCCTGGCCAAGGGGGGGGGGAGCCACATCCCCTAAGCCTGACACATCTTTGGGTACAGTGAGACAAGCACCTCAAGTGACAAGTGCTGTTGGGGAGCAACAGCAGATGCCCAGCTCTTCCTCCTTAGTCACTCAACCAACTCTCACATGGCCTCCCCTGGGTACCCTTAACTGGTGAGCTGGCTCAGGGGTGACAGGTGTGTGTGTGTGCTTTCCCATCACTAGGGTTGGAGTCAATTCCTGATGCAGAATGAGAAGGGAACACCATCATGTATTGCAGCCAGTGCTTTTTTTCTGGGGGTACGCAGGGGTACGCATACCCCTAAACATTTTGTGAATCTAACAGGAGAAGAAACTTAAAATTTTTAGTTTCTTCTCTAGCACAGTGAATCGTCAGTTCCGTTGCTACCCCCGATGGCAGCCTCATTTCCTGTCACGGTGTTTCTCAAGTCTCAGACAGAAGCGAGCGTTTAATGTGTGAAGTAGGAGTTGGAATCTAGCATGGGGATTGGTCAGTTTCGTTGTCGCCACCTCCGACAGACACCAACAGCAAGCAGAGGAATTGGGAAGATGTTAGGGCGCACAACCTCATGTCAATGTGGAAGTTACTGTGAGCTGCGTAATATGAGGTAATGCATGTTCTTTGTACTTTTGTCCATTTACTGTATTTATTTTCCCTGATTTGAACTATAAAATGGTGATTTGCTTGAAAAATTCACTGATTGTACCAGTGCATTAAGGCAGGCCCATCTTCTTTTCCATGAACATCAATGATCTGTTATGGTAAAAAGCCCTGCCTACAAGAAAGAAAAAGGACCAATCTGCCATGGGGGAAGAGGGAAGGGGGAACCACCGCCTTTGTGCTTTTGAGACTATCATGCCATGGCTATGGCCTATATCAAACGTGGGAAACCTCCAACCTGTGAGTCTAATTCAGCATGCCAGGCCTCCCCATTTGACCCACCAGGCCATTTTGAGCAAATGGCCCAGCTGCCTTATACATAACATCACGTGTGGGGCAGGTAACATCCTGATTCAGCCCAAAGGGGGGTTGCAAGCACTAGCAATCAGCTGATCAGTGGCACCTGCAAACCCCCTGTGCAAATCACTCTGCAAGCCCCAACTACCAGCTGATTATCAGAGCTCATGGAGAGCTTTGAAAGACACATCTGGCTGGTCCCTGTTGGAAGTAGACGTTAATAAGCCTTTGGCACGATCCGGCAGGGTTGCTCTAATGTTCTACTAACCACAGATAGACATATCATCTTTTAAAATGTCTGGTTCCCTTTTGCTTTTCTTTTAAAAGGCATCTAAGCTGGTGGCCATCACCATATCTGGACCGCTTATGGGAATGCAGAAAGCTCCCCGCTCTTTGCCCACAGCATTTGGTCCTCAAGAGACCTCAGGCAGGAGATGCAGGTCTTTTTTGGTGGTGGCTCCACCCCTGCAGAACTTCCTCCTGTGCGGTGTGCAGTTCGCGGCTTCCTCCTTTTTTTAAAAAAAGTATTCCAATTTGCTTCTAATTGAACGAGGTTGTTAGTGGACTTTGTAAACTGCTGCTGTCTTTTATGGACTTCATTTTATTGGTTCATTCACGTTTCATGAATTTTATTTACGGCATTGGATTGCTTGTCATGATTTTAAGGGTGTTTCGCCTACAGCCCTGAAAGACAGTCCCAAAAATACTTACCGTATTTTTCGCACCATAGGACGCACTTTTTCCCTCCTAAAAAGCAAGGGAAAATGTGTGTGCGTCCTATGGAGCGAATGCAGGCTTTCGCTGAAGCCTGGAAAGTGAGAGGGGTGGGTGCGCACCAACCCCTCTCGCTCTCCAGGCTTCAGGAAGCTATCCGCTAGCCGTGGGAGACCCAGCTCTCCCACGGCTAGCGGAGCGCTGCATTAATCCTGAAGCTTGGGGCGTGCGGAGCTCAGCGCGCCCCAAGCTTCTGGGTGCCGGCAAGGTCTCCGCTAGCCGTCTAGACCTTGCCGGCACCCAGAAGCTTGGGGCGCGCTGAGCTCCGCAGCCCCAAGCTTCGGGATTAGCGCTCCGCTAGCTGTGTCTAGGCTGCGGATAGCAGCCTGCTTCCCGGAGCGTCGGGCGCCCTGAAAGCAGAGCGCCCGGCGCTTCGGGAACTCATCCGCAGCCTAGGCAACCCTGCGGGAGATCCCGCAGGGATGTCTAGGCTGCGGATAGCAGCCTGCTTCCCGGAGCGTCGGGCGCCCTGAAAGCAGAGCGCCCGGCGCTTCGGGAACTCATCCGCAGCCTAGGCAACCCTGCGGGAGATCCCGCAGGGATGTCTAGGCTGCGGATAGCAGCCTGCTTCCCGGAGCGTCGGGCGCCCTGAAAGCAGAGCGCCCGGCGCTTCGGGAACACAACCGCAGCCTAGGCAACCCTGCGGGAGGTCCCGCAGGGATGTCTAGGCTGCGGATAGCAGCCTGCTTCCCGGAGCATCGGGCGCCCTGAAAGCAGAGCGCCCGGCGCTTCGGGAACTCATCCGCAGCCTAGGCAACCCTGCGGGAGGTCCCGCAGGGATGTCTAGGCTGCGGATATCAGCCTGCTTCCCGGAGCGTCGGGCGCCCTGAAAGCAGAGCGCCCGGCGCTTCGGGAACTCACCCGCAGCCTAGGCAACCCTGCGGGAGGTCCCGCAGGGATGTCTAGGCTGCGGATAGCAGCCTGCTTCCCGGAGCGTCGGGCGCCCTGAAAGCAGAGCGCCCGGCGCTTCGGGAACACATCCGCAGGGTGGGGAGCCCTGCAGGAGTTCCCTGCAAGGCTCCCCAAGCTGCGGATAGCAGCCTGCCGCCCGGCGGGCGGGGCGCCCTGAATCAGAGCGCCCCTCGCGCCGGGCAGACATCCGCAGGGTGGGGAGCCCTGCAGGAGTTCCCCGCAAGGCTCCCCAAGCTGCGGATAGCAGCCTGCCGCCCGGCGGGCGGGGCGCCCTGAATCAGAGCGCCCCTCGCGCCGGGCAGACATCCGCAGGGTGGGGAGCCCTGCAGGAGTTCCCCGCAAGGCTCTCCAAGCTGCGGATAGCAGCCTGCCGCCCGGCGGGCGGGGCGCCCTGAATCAGAGCGCCCCTCACGCCGGGCAGACATCCGCAGGGTGGGGAGCCCTGCAGGAGTTCCCTGCAAGGCTCCCCAAGCTGCGGATAGCAGCCTGCCGCCCGGCGGGCGGGGCGCCCTGAATCAGAGCGCCCCTCGCGCCGGGCAGACATCCGCAGGGTGGGGAGCCCTGCAGGAGTTCCCTGCAAGGCTCTCCAAGCTGCGGATAGCAGCCTGCCGCCCGGCGGGTGGGGCGCCCTGAAGCAGAGCGCCCCTCGCGCCAGGCAGACATCAGCCAGCCCCACAAGCTCGGGGGACAGCAGGGAGGCGCAGCGCCACTATCCCGCTGTTCCTCGACCTGGTTCGGTTTCCCTGACCTGCTTTTGGGGGGGGAGAAATAAAGGGAATTTTTTTCCCTTTATTTCCCCCCCAAAAAACTAGGTGCGCCCTATGGTCCGGTGCGTCCAATCGTGCGAAAAATACGGTAAATAAAAGGAATGAAGAAATAAATAATAGCTGTTCTAACAAAAAATACTCGTTTGCCATTTTGCTTTGGCGCTTTCTGCCCACCAGGTGGGGTTCTGGCCGCAGTGCACGTCTCCAGACTGGCTGATCGGTTCATTTGCCCTGGTTAAGTGCAAAGAAATGCTGTTAAGTCAGGCTCCTAGTAGGAAATGCTTTAAAAGAAAGGAAAATAAAACTCCATTTTACCTCTCCACTTCTGGCTGCCACAATATTTAACCAGCACTCGCGGTTCATTTCTGGATAATTGCATCATTTGCAGCACTTGGCTCTCATTCCATAACATGAATCAGATCCCTTGAACTGAACTATTAAAAGGGTTATAGAAAAGAGGGAAATGAAGAGAAAGGGAGCTTGATCAAATCCTCTCCTGTCCCATCTTAGGGCTTCCTGGTATATGTGAGATGGGGAGAGACAGGGGCTGCGTTGGCCATCCATGGTAGGGTGGACTGCTTCCACCTGCCATGACCCAGCTTCCTGTCCTACGAGTGGCCGATAGGGTTGCCATGTGTCCTCTTTTTCCAGGATACATCTTCTTTTTCAGGGGTAAAATTTCTGTCTGGGTGGATTTGCCAAAATGGCTCTGGCTATACTTTCTGGATGAGACATAGACATAACTGGTGGTTGAAGACTTGCTTTCCTCTTCTCTTCTCCTGCCCGCTCAGCAATATATCACAGCTTCTATAGCTTACATATAGTAGGGGGTATTTAAAATGAGAGTCTTCATAGCATCCTCTTTTTTGCTCTTCAAAATATGGCAACCCTAGCAGGGAGATTCTGAGCCTAGGTATAAAAATGTGGAGTGGGTCTGCTAGATACTTATGCTATGAGTTTGGGGGGCGATTCACCTCTTGGTAAGCATTAAGCTTGCTTAAGTTTTCTTGTGATCAAAGATGGGGAATGTCAGATCCAGAGGTTAATTGTGGCCCTCCAGGCCTCTTTACCTGGCCCTTGGGACTCTCCCCATGTTTCACCCAGCCACGCCATTCCCTGGCTCTATTTTACTCACTCGTTTGCCTGGTTAGAAGGTATCCTTAAACTAAATTCTGTCAGTTTGCATTTCTTAGTGCAGAAAGTATTGATCTGATGTGTAGAGATCTTTCCTTTTCTACTTAATTCAAGAGGGTTCTGGAAGCTTCTGGAAGCTTCTCTGTGTGAAAGAAATTTCATGATGTTTGGGTTATTCTTTCATAGAAGCTGAGTACAGCTGGCTTAAACTGGTTCTCTTATCTTTTTCTGTCAAGGTCATGCTGATTATAGAAGTAGGGCCAGAAGGAGCCTGGGTTTCACTTTTTCTATCTTTTTTCTTTCTGGTGTGCTGTTCCTTACATAGTATGCTTAGTGTTAAGGTTTAGACTTATCATAAGTTATTGTAAGTTTAAGTTAAGTCTGCTGCAAATGGATTTCTTATGGACTGTGCCAATCTTGAACATATTGGATTTGTGACCATTATGCTCATTTGCCTTCAGTAACAGTAAAGCTCTGCTGGATGAAATACAATTGCCTCTGGTCTATTTTGGGGGGAACTCTGCAACGTGCTTAAGTTTTTCCTCCGCATGACTCATTCTTCTGCAGAAACAAACTTACTCCACAAAGATAAATTAACATGACTTGCTCCACTCACTCTTGCTTCCTGCCCCACCCACCACTGGGCTGAAAAGAGGTTTTCAGCTCCTAGCCTGAAAAGAGGTTTCCCCCATGCCTGTTTTGAAGCAGTTATTGGTGACTGAATTGTTAGTGTAGCGATACAACTTTTATTACCTGTCACTGTTATTCAGATTTTACTATTGGAGCTTTACCCTTCAATTTGTGTAAAGCATTTTGAGCACAGATGTATCTGTGGAACATGTGGTATATTAATAACCTGCCTCTGACTGAATGTATTCAGCTGGAATCCAAAGAGCCTCATCAAGGCACATATACAAGTACTTCTGTACAGAGTTTCTGCTCTCTGCACTCCCTGGGACCACTGGGATGCCAGCAGCACAGCATCTTTTAATAGTCCATTTTAGGACCAATGAAGGCCTGGCATTCATTTCAGACCCTGGAGATCTGAGTGACAGATTCTTCTCTTTTGCACAAAAAAAGCTTGCCTTGTGTGCAGTGGTTTGGGATGAGCATAAATATTAGCCAGCCCAGAGGAGACTGAGCATTCATTAGATCAATGCGAGCCACAAAGCAAAAGCAGGATTTTGTCACAGATTGTTTAAGAGAGGTCCTTCCATGCCCAAGCTAAGCCATGAGCTGGAGGGCTACACTTTTTTTTACAAGGAGGAGGCACAGAAGGAGGAAAGAGTGAAACTGTTCTAGTGAGGGCTGAGCCAAAATTTCTCTTGTCTGTGGTCTTTTTTTAACACTTTCCATCAATAAATGGGAAAAGAAATTGCCATTGAAAATCATCAAAGGAGACAGAAGACTTTAGAAAAATTTTCATGAATTGGATGCTTGCTGAGTTTTTGTAATGTTCATCATACGTTAAGGCAGCCAAGGGGAATCTGCAAGTTCCCTTGTTCTGCAACACATTTCTCTGAGGTTCTGCATCATGCAGCCTCCCTGGGTGCCTGGGCTTCAAACAATGCCCAAAGGAAGACATCACGAGGTTCACTCCTTAGGGCTTTTTCCGATCAGGAAGTGTGGGAAGCCAGAGTGGTGGAGAATTGTTTACTGGGAAGAAACACACACAGTCCTTGGCCACCACACAGCAATAGGGTAATCTCCAAAACTCCACACCCACTGAAATTCTAAAGGAATTCTCAAGTTCTCTGAGAATGAGGTGGGAAAATTGAAGCTTTTTTTTTTTTGAAGCAGAAAACTTTTGAGAAACCAGGGGCAAGATTTTGGTATAGCACTAGCTCTAGCATCAAATTCTATCATCCCAACATTGTGTGTGTGTGGTCTATCTGGGGCTTACACTTAACAAACTGCATTACGCCGAATCACACCATTGCTCTATGTAACCTAGTACTGTTTTCTCTAAGAGACAGTGGCTCTCTGAAGTTCTCCTATTGGAGATTCTTGCAATAGCAATGCCAAGGATTGAAACTGGAACTTTTTGCATCCAAGCAGCTGTTCTACCACTAAGCTATGGCTCTTCCTAAAGTCTGAATATGCCTCTGGAAGCTAGCCCAGGCTTTCGCAAGCCTGGATCAGGGCCATTACAGCCTCCTCAGCCAATGCTGTGGAAGGTTGGAAGACCATGGAAGAGCCCAGAGATGGAAAGAGCCCAGAGATGGAAAGAAGACAGAGAAGAACTTCCCTACCAGAGAAGAATGGCAAACTAAGCTGTTGGACAATGCTGAAATGGCAAAACATACCGGGAAGCTCAGAAGTCAAGAAACCAAGTAGTCCAAAACTTTAACAAAGAATGGGATAATTTTATAATATATCTGGGATACCATTGTGATCAGATGAAAACATTAGCAGGATTGCAATAACACTTGTAATATAGCAGATACTTTGGACAAAATGGAGTGACATAAAGTATGGATTATGGAATAATATGCAGTTGAAAAAGTTGACAATTGGACCCATGGAGGGGGAGGTGGGAAGTCCAGAGATTCAGAAATATATGTATTTATAATTTCTCCCCAGAATATAAAGTCAATGTTGGGTATCCAGGGAGAGACTTCATGACTCCTGAGTAGTATTATGCAATTTCTGAAGAGTACAGTGGTACTTCAGGTTACATACGCTTCAGGTTACAGACTCCGCTAACCCAGAAATATTACCTCGGGTTAAGTACTTTGCTTCAGGTTGAGAACAGAAATCGTGCTCCAGCGGTGTGGCAGCAGCAGGAGGCCCCATTAGCTTCAGGTTAGGAACAGTTTCGGGTTAAGTACGGACCTCCGGAATGAATTAAGTACTTAACACGAGGTACCACTGTAACCATAAATGTATGGATGGGGGTGGGGGTGGGGAGAGAAATTCAGCTCAGTTTGCAAAACAATACAAAATCTGAAACACAGCCGGCATTAGAAATTTGCATTTGTCTGAATTTTGCAGTGCAGTTTTCCAGCCAAGTAATATGCACAAAAAATGCCTCATAGCAGAGAAAATTGCTTTGCACAAATGGTTGATTAGGCACACAAAAATCTGCATATTAGGAAAAATTGTCCTAAAATGCTGATGGATTTACTGATGCAGAAGAATGGAGAACCTGAACGTAAGACTGGGGAAAGAAGAAAATGAGAGGAACTGAGGTTAGATTTGCCTTCACCTACTCCCATGGACTGCAAGAAAATCAAACCTATCCATTCTTAAGGAAATCAGCCCAGAGTGCTCACTGGAAGGACAGATCCTGAAAGCTTAGGCTCCAATACTTTGGCCACCTCATAAGAGGAGAAGACTCCCTGGAAAAGACCTTGATGTTGGGAAAGATTGAGAGCACAAGGAGAAGGGGGTGAGATGGTTGGACAGTGTTCTTGACCAAACATGAGTTTGACCAAACTGCGGGTGGCAGTGGAAGACAGGAGTGCCTGGCGTGCTCTGGTCCATAGGGTCACAAAGAGTCGGACATGACTAAATGACTAAACAGCAACATCAACAACACTTTGATGGCTAAATCCATAGCCAGAATTCAAATGAGAGGTGGGATTAAGAATAGCTGCAACTTTCCCATTATTTCATTTGGTGATGTTTCTTTCTGTTGCATTAAAATCTGATGAAAGGGACAGTTTCTCCCACATTCATTCTTAGCGCAGGTATTTTGGTACCTTGGATATTTTTCAAAAGAGTTATCTGTGGAAGAATCTAACAGGCTTCTTAGACTCAGCTTCTTCCAAAAATAAAGGTGTGCATTGGGGGAGGGAGGAATCCATTTGTTCCCAATCGTATGATCCAGTAGTGTTCCCAGCTGAAGCAATGTCTCAGCTGTCACTGTAATCAATAACATCCTTGAGGATTTGCGGGAGGTGGGAGAAGGGGCTCAGATTATACATCTTTGATCTTTAAATAGAAAAGAAGAAAGTCTTGGCAGTTGAGAGAAAGTTTATTTCAAGGCAAGCTCACAGACTGCAGAGGCAGAGGTCTCTTGAATCAAGACATCAGAGTTCTCTTATCGGGATGTTTTCCCAAAGAGGAAAAAAGATCAACAGTGAGCGGGGAGAGGCGATGAAGGAAAGGCTGCCATAGCCTTTAACTATATGGCTTTCCTCCCAAGGCTATTTGTTGGAAGCATAGCGTAGATGAAAGGTCTTGATTATGATTTCTGCATTCACAGCTAGCCTTTTAAAAAAACAGCACAGCCACTTTAAAGGTGATGATCACCTTTAATGTAACATGTTACCCTGGTATAGCTCATCCCCACCCACTTGATTGCATTCCCTTTGTCACACAACTCTCAACAGCACAAGAGCTCTTTGGCCTAGACCACCTGAAGTGCCTATAATCTTATATTCATTCTCCAGCAACGGACAGGCAAGAAGCTTCCAGGGAAAGTGCCAGGGGTCAAGATTGCTTGTTCCCAGTGACTAGTAATTTGCTGGATGGAAAACACTTTCTTTCTTGATGTCTGTCCATCTCCTAATTCCCTGCATCCCAGGTGCCTCATTAAGAATTGAAGGAGGCAGGATGTCAGCTTCCATTGTTTCACCTTCCAAATATACCCATCAGTGGGATTCACAGCTATATCCTAAAGGGCCGGTAATTGTAACAGAGCTCTGTAGGAAGGACGTGGTGTGTACAGTATCCCCCACCAGCAAACAGGCAATCAACCAGCATCCTGCCCTGCTTCTTGATGCAAATCTTCAGACTCCCCTCTCTCTCTTTCCTGGTTGTATTCCCATTTCAAGCCGCTTCTCTGCAGCCTCTACCCAAGCAAGTAAGGAAATGTGAAGTAGATAGTAGCCGCCAACTATCAGAAGTCATCAGAGAACCCTCTCTATGCAAGGAGCTAGAGTTGGTTCTCCCTTTGACACAGTGACGTTCTTTTTGGCATGGTATGCATTGGATCATCATCACATACAAGGTAGTTTCTGGAGGATATTATACCACCAGAAAGTATGCATTTGTAAGCCACTAAGCCAGTTTTATATAGATATATTTTTACCCACTGAATAGCTTTAGGCACAAAGAACTTCACAGTTGGGGGATCTAAGCTACTGCCATCATCTCAAATGAGACATGAATATTGTAGAGAATCCCAGCAGGCTTTCCTCCACAGTAATGATGATCAGAATCACAAATTCAATGTGTGAATGCAATGCCCTATGGAGTGCAGACCTTAGAAGAGGTTCTCTTTGGTATAACCTTCCATTGACCTGCTAGTGCTACCTCAATATTTTGCATTTCTATTAGCAGAAAGTGGTCGTATCTAGGGATAGGGAGGGGAAAAATTAGTTCAATTAACATTTTAATATGCACCTATTTAATCTGCATTTCATGAACCAATATGTAAATCCTAATACAGCTATCATTTGAGATTTTCACTTCTCTGAATTTTGCAAAGCAGTTCTCCATCCAGTATCTATATCTGTCTGTCTTTCTGACTTTGCCTACCTGCCTATCTAGGGGTTTGCATAAAGATGCATATATTCATGGAAATAACAAAACAGCAACAACCCCATAATCTATTATTCAAGAGAAAATCCATTGCGAAAGAATGTTATATTAGGAAAATTGCATAAAAAGTTGTATTTATTATGAGGAATGCACATTAAAATTCAAGTGACTTTTCTTGAGGACTGAACCCTCAAACTGATGCAGAAATGTGGGGGATCTAATTTAAGACAGGGGGAAATGAAAAACTGAAATAGACACATTTGTTCACTCCCAGTTGTATCCAACCAAGTTCTACCAGTAGGCTCACTGAAATAATGAAACTACACTGGTCATGTTCATTCATTCAACTTTCTAGTGGATCTGGAGGAGGAGGACTAATGAGAACCACAACCAGCCTGGCCTTCTCTTGTGCCTTGAATAGGAGCTGAAAGAGTAGGAACTAGTAGCTTAAGCTTCTCATGACACAGAGATGAATGCAGTCCCCCTGCTAAATGGCTGCTGATTAAGGTAAAGGTACCCCTGCCCGTACGGGCCAGTCTTGACAGACTCTAGGTTTGTGCGCTCATCTCACTCTATAGGCTGGGAGCCAGCGCTGTCCGGAGACACTTCCGGGTCACGTGGCCAGCGTGACGAAGCTGCATTTGGCGAGCCAGCGCAGCACACGAAACGCCGTTTACCTTCCCGCTAGTAAGCGGTCCCTATTTATCTACTTGCACCCGGGGGTGCTTTCTAACTGCTAGGTTGGCAGGCGCTGGGACCGAGCGACGGGAGCGCACCCCGCCGCGGGGATTCAAACCGCCGACCTTTCGATCGGCAAATCCTAGGTGCTGAGGCTTTTACCCACAGCGCCACCCCTGTCCCCGTGCTGATTAGAGGGCCGTTAATGACCAGCTATAGAGACTAGTGCAAAAGTTGGCAATCTGATTTCAAAAATCAAATTCAGTCTCTTTGCAAATATTTTATAAATGGGGGGGGGGGTCAAATTTCATTAGAGGAGGGAAGGGGAGCCTTAGAGCCTCCAGATATCAATGGACTCCATCAACTCCAACCAACATGGCCACATACGGATGGCCACTATTGCAGAGAAGCTTTTTAATGGGATTAGACACATTTGTGGAGAATAAGACCATTAATACCTTGGCTACTAGTCACAATGTCTAGGATCAGGCATTGGATGCTGCTGAACATCAGACGCTGGAAAGCATGAGTTGAGTTGCTGGACTTCTTGTAGGCATCTGGTTGGTTACCGAGAAAAGTGGAGGCTGAACTAGATTGGACTGTGACTTGATCTGCCTATGGACTCTGCCTATGGACTACCTACAATATATTCTGTGTAGGGCAGCTTAACTGCAGCAGCTTAACTGCACCTTCTCCTATGCCACTTCTGAAAGAATGGCACTGCCTGAATTAGTTCAAGGGGCTGATATTGGTGTACAAAGCTCTATACGGTGGGGCAATAGGAGACCGAAAAGCATCATCTCAGTCCTTATATACCCAAGTGATCATTGTGGTCTCATGAGGTCCATTGCATATGATGTCAGAATTAGAGTTTTATGGTGGTGGCATCTACCTTTGGATCTCCCACGTATTACACACCAGACAGGTACCAGTTGTATTGCCTTCAGTGCCTACTGGTAACCTGACTTTTCCACCAAGCTTTTTAAGAGCTTAAGAAAAGCCTTCTGGATCAGGCCAATATCCCATCTAGTCCAGGATTCTGTTCTCACAGTGACCGCCCAGAAAGCAGGGCATGCACACAAGAGCTTCCATCATCCTGTCACTTCCAGCAACTGATATTCAGAAGCATTACTGCCTCCCAGCTGTGGAGGTAGAGTGTAGCCATTGCAGCCAGTAGTCTTTGATAGCCTTGTCCTCCATGAATTTATCCATCCCAGTTGGTGGCCATCACTGCCTCCTGTGGCAGTGAGTTCCACAGTTTAGCTTTACGCTGCATGAAGAAATCCTTTCTTTTATCTGACCTGAATCTTCCGACACTCAGCTTTACAGTGGTACCTCAGGTTACAGATGCTTCAGGTTACAGACTCCACTAACCCAGAAATAGTGCTTCAGGTTAAGAACTTTGCTTCAGGATGAGAACCGAAATCGTGGCAGCAGCAGGAGGCCTCATTAGCTAAAGTGGTACCTCAGTTTAAGAATGGTTTCAGGTTAAGAACGGACCTCTGGAACGAATTAAGTTCTTAACCAGAGGTATTGGGTATCCACAAGTTCTAGTTTTATGACAGAGGGAGAAGAACTTTTCTTTATCCACTTTCTTCATGCCACACATAATGTGATAAACTTCTGTCACGTTGCCTATTTTAAGGAGAGATTTGTTTTGGTTTCTCCCCGTTCTGTATCTGCATTTGGATTTGAAATTGTTTTTATGCATGAAATTGGTTTTGTTTTTATATATGAAATTGTTTCAGAGATATTTTTATTGCTGGTGTGTTTATTGTTCTATTGTTTCAAGAGGCCTCATAGGAAGCAATCTGTAAATAAATGGAAATAG
Organism: Podarcis raffonei; assembly: GCF_027172205.1. Taxonomy (NCBI): domain Eukaryota; kingdom Metazoa; phylum Chordata; class Lepidosauria; order Squamata; family Lacertidae; genus Podarcis; species Podarcis raffonei. The sequence continues at coordinate 26,600,150 of NC_070616.1, forward strand.
AGAAATAGAGAAATGCCCTTATCCTATGGCCCTCCAGGTGTTGCTGGACTACAGCTCACAGACCCTCCAAGTGTCCCTATTTTCCAGGGACAGTACCGGATTTGCAAAAGCTGTCCTGGTTTCTGAATTTATCCTGGAATGTCCCGCTTTTCCTTAGGACATCCCAATTTTCATTGGAGAAATGTTGGAGAGTATGGAGTTATGTGACCCCTAAGCCAAGGTGGTAACTAACTATACAGTTGTACCTTGGTTCTCGAACATAATCCATTCTACTTCCAAAAGCGTTTGAAAACCATTGTGTGGCTTCTGATTGGCTGCAGGAGCTTCCTGCACTTAATTGGAAGCCACGGAAGCTACGTCAGACATTTGGCTTCCAAAAAATGTCCGCAAACCAGAACACTCACTTCCGGGTTTGCGACATTCGGGAGCCAAAACCTTCGAGTAACAAGGTGTTCGAGAACCAAGGTATGACTGTACAACCTTTAGAAGACATCTGAAGGCAGCACTGTATAGGGGAGGTTTTTTAAAAAAATATTTAACATTTTATTATGTTTTCATGTATGTTGGAAGCTACCCAGAGTGGCTGGGGCAGCCCAGTCAGATGGGCGGGGTATACATAATTATTATTATCGAATGGGGTGTCCCTATTTTCATCAGAGAATTGTTGGAAGGGTTGCAGCCCCCTGATGGAATCTAACAGCAGCTGGAGGAGGCCTACAAGTTTTCCATCTCTTCATTAAAGCCACCATTTCCAAGTGCTGGGGATTTATCAGCAGCTCCATAGAATTAAATGTGCCCATCTCAAAAAAGCAAAACATTGCGTTCACTCGCATCTCAGTTATCTCAAACACCAACGTCTCCCCCCCTCTCTTTCTCTCCCCATTCTGCCTGTTATCATTTCCATTCCGTAAATATATCTTGGCTTGGTGTGACCCCTAGGGAATATGGATCTTGGCTCAGTTTTTGTATTTGTTCACCTCATTAGGACTAGGAAGTGCAATTAAGATTCATGGGCTGGTTGTATCCTAACAACCATTTCCCAGGCCTCCAATATGACGGCATAATTCAACCATTAAAATGATGTAAACAGGACTAGAACTACTCATTCGTAACACTGACAAAGACCTTTTCATTCTTTCACAGCAATTGCTTCCGTGACCTGTCTCATAAAGGAGAGGTCATCAAGGGAGCACACAACCAATCTAGGACAAAGAATCATTTTCAGCAACTTTCACTTAAAATAAATTGGGATCAATTTTTTTTAACAGCATCATAGGTGACATTGGGCAGAAGTTGCCAACATCTCCTCTGACAGATGATTTCCCATGTTGCAGAGTAGGTTTTGTTTCACCATGCTGAAGACAGACGCGGCTCTATACTTTAAACTGAATCTTTTACTGCATCTGGATACAAAGGAAGGAAGGAAGGAAGGAAGGAAGGAAGGAAGGAAGGAAGGAAGGAAGGAACTGCACAGGCAAGCCAGGAAAGCCACAAAGCTTTCTCTTCCTAGGTACATTAACAATTTGGTTTTTCTCTCAGCACATTGGGATTAATTAAAGGTTGTTGCTTGTTCCAACACCTCTTTCAATCTCAGCAAATTAATTACCCGGCTAGGCTCATTTTACTTAATAGTTTGACCTAGCAAATAGTTTTGCTAGAACCATCTGCTATCGTACCTTCCGTAGGACAATACTGCAGCGCTATAACCCCATCAATCTCTTAACAAACGATATTTCACATCTGTATCTGTGATTCCGGGGTTGATTCTCTCCATTTGTGAAAGTGAAATACATCCTTGGCTGCCTTCCAGAATTTGTGTAGGTCCATTCAGTTCTTGATCCAAACCAGCAAGTCATTGTCACCCCATTTGCATGCCAGCAAACCTACCCTAGTTCCATTACAGGAAGTGGCAATCAGTTCCCTCTCCACCCACATTTCACAGGCAAAAATTGGGATATTTGGGGGGCATTTGCCACATCCTGTTGTGACACATCAGGGCACATTGCTTTGAGCTGCTACCCACCAACCTTTGAATCATTCCACATGTCAGATGCCTTTCTTCCACACATTTCTTATTCTACAATGGCCTGACACCACAGGCTTCAGATGCCAGAGGTGTTCCAAGTGACTAAAGCAGTAAAAAGGTAAAGGTAAAGGTACCCCTGCCCATACGGGCCAGTCGTGTCCGACTCTAGGGTTGTGCGCTCATCTCACTTAAGAGGCTGGGAGCCAGCGCTGTCCAAAGACACTTCCAGGTCACGTGGCCAGCGTGACGAAGCTGCTCTGGCGAGCCAGCACCAGCGCAGCACATGGAAACGCCGTTTACCTTCCCGCTATAAAGTGGTACCTATTTATCTACTTGCACTTAGGGGTGCTTTCGAACTGCTAGGTGGGCAGGAGCTCGGACCGAAAGACAGGAGCTCACCCCACCGCGGGGATTCGAACCGCCGACCATACGATTGGCAAGTCCTAGGCACTGAGGTTTTACCCACAGCGCCACCCGCGTCCCCGACTAAAGCAGTACAGAATGCTTAATCCTACAAAGTAACTGGTTGTGCTTAATGCAGAACAGTGTGTTATAAAGGAAAATTTCATGAGCATCAAAAGAATTGGATAGCCTCCTTCCCTCATCCCTCAAGCCTGTGTCTGCCTCCTTTCCAAAGTTAAAACCATACTCAAGGCAGCTGACAACATATAAAAAATTACATACTACAAAACATAACAAAAGCCATCATAAGCAATGAACAAAACATAAAAAGGTACCCAACTAAACTGAACAATTTCCACATAAACGCGCTGGTGTTGTCCCCAACTAATTCCTAAAAGTCATTAATGGGTCTCCATGTATTCATTAAACGTTTCCATCTCATTATTTGAAGAGTCTACTATTTCAGATACGGACGTCAGATGGAACACTAATGTTTTTAATTATGGAAGGGCGAAGCTGTGGGTAATTGTGGAACTGAGGGCTTGTGGGGGAAAGGCTGGGCCGTTACGGCTCAAGTGAAACTCAATGGATTGAACATGTCAACTTCATTATTGGCGTAGCATTAATGTGCGCAGGAAAAGGAGAACCTGGGCAAAGGAAAGCATTTGGGAAATTGGTAACAGAGTTTATAACCTGTGTGGAGAGAAAACCTCACATAATCTACTCAGTGAATTCCATTGCAGGATGGAAATAACTCTACTGTTTCCCTGAAATTTATTATATTTTTTGCTCCAGCCCCACTTTTCTGTTACAAAATGCACACAAAGTGGCTCACATAAATTAAAGGATCTGATTTTACTATATTGTGGGGGGGGGAGGATGTCCCCATGGAACTCTGCCCAGGCCACCCCCCCCTCTCTAGAGGCCACACCCCTTCACTGGCCTGCTTTGCACCCTGAGTGTTTTTGCCTCTTTGGAATCTGTGTGAATTCTTATAAGGCTTCCTGCTTCTTTAGATGAATGGGTGTGAGTGGGTGTAGAAACTAGCCCACTGTGCAAAGGTAAAAATCCACAATAGTTCCACACGCTTTTGTCTTTGGTTTCACCCACTACACCCACTGCTATAGAGCAGGGGTAGGCAACCTAAGGCCCGTGGGCCGGATGCGGCCCAATTGCCTTCTCAATCTGGCCCGTGGACGGTCCAGGAATCAGCGTTTTTTTACATGAGTAGAATGTGTCATTTTATTTAAAATGCATCTCTGGGTCATTTGTGGGGCCTGCCTGGTGTTTTTACATGAGTAGAATGTGTGCCTTTATTTAAAATGCATCCCTGGTTTATTTGTGGCGCATAGGAATTTGTTCACACCCCCCCTCCAAAAAAAATATAGTCTGGCCCACCACATGGTCTGAGGGACGGTGGACCGGCTCAAAGCTGAAAAAGGTTGCTGACCCCTGCTATAGAGGGGCACTTGATGGAAATTGCTGTACAAAACATACCCACAAAGAAAGATTATTCTGAAATGAGTTGGGCACAGAATAAATCTTACTTCAAGCATCTGCCATATCTTCCTTCTCTCCACACCCCCCATACCTAATCAGTAGTACTTTGCCCAGTTTTCTGGTGTTTCTTCTGCAAATATTAAAGACCATAAAACAGTAAATAACAGAGTGGAATCCCAAACTAAATGCACACTAAAAACCAAAATGCATTCAACAAATGTCAAAAAGCACGGTTGTTTGGCTGATTTCCAGAGGGAAGGTCTTTGACAAACGGGGTGCCACCACCGAAAATGCTTTGTCTGTTATCAGTGTTTCCCATATGAGGATCACTTGTGTCCCTGTGGAAGACGAAGTAGCCAAAACTTTGGGTCATGCCTTTTTTTGAACACAATCTTCACATAGAGGAACGTAATAGATTACTTTGCTCCCTTCTAAAGAAACACCTTAGAAGGACCCTGGAATGGTATCTTGAAATTTTTTTGGCTGGTGCAAACAAATTAATAACAGAGATAGTGGTGAAGTTCCTATTCTCTACTCAAAGGCCTCTTAAGAGGATACTTTCACTTAAGCTGCAGTGTGTATCTCATGTTTAAATTCATTTATCATATTGCATATCTCAAATTGCATTTAAGTGTATTTTAATGCTAACGTTTTTATTTTTTGTTCTGTTTTAATGGCTCTGCAACTGTATAATAAATTGATTGATTGATTGATTGCTCCATCTGTCTTGGAATATAACTCCCATCAGCCCCCGCTAGCATGACTGGAGGGCATCAGCTTGGTGAACACTGGACTAACCTTACAGAAAGGCAGAGCTGGCAGAAAAAGCTCTATATCTGTGTCTTTAAGTGCTTGGTTGGGGGGTTGTTTTTGTTTGTTTGTTAACACAAAGTGCCCATCACCTGGAGACAGTTCCAGACTGGGACCTGGTGCGTAGGGATCTTTAACTGTGCCCTTGTTCTGGATCTGATTTGGGGTAGCTTTTCCCACCTCAATCTCAGCAATTTAAATGGGCGAGCTGCGGTGGGGGTGGGGAATTGCCTTTCATTTGCTTAAATGGTCTTTCCTTTAACCTCCACCCTGCATGCAGATTTCTGGCATTGGATGAGGCACAACACCTTACACTGGTACCTCGGGTTACATACGCTTCAGGTTACAGACTCCGCTAACCCAGAAATAGTACCTCAGGTTAAGAACTTTGCTTCAGAATGAGAACAGAAATCGTGCTCTGGTGGCGCGGTGGCAGTGGGAGGCCCCATTAGCTAAAGTGGTACCTCAGATTAAGAACAGTTTCAGGTTAAGAACGGACCTCCAGAACGAATTAAGTTCTTAACCCGAGGTACCACTGTACTTGGAACCAGAGTGGGGGGCAAAGGGTTAGATTTCCCCTACCCCACACTATGGGCCCAATCAGAATCAGCTCCCATTTGTGTAAAAACACTTTACACTTAGGGGCACACAGTGCTTTTTTTCTAAAAAAAAAAAAAAAAAAGTTTAGGGGTACTCTTATTTTGACTCAAGAAAGTCACCATTTTATAGTTCAAATCGGGAAAAATAAATACAGTCAATGGACAAAGATTCACAAAATGTTTAGGGGTATGCATACCCCTGCGTCCCCCCAGAAAAAAAGAACTGGGGGCACATATATGGAGCTAACATAAGCCTCAGATGCCAGTAAGCAGGCTCATGTTCATCAATATCCTGTTATTATCAGGATTATTGTTTCATTTCATTTATGATGTCACAGTTGTGACACTCAGCTTGTCGTTTATTTTGCTAAAGCAGGTTTTTTTTAAATAAATGAATGAATAAAAAAAGGTAAAGGTACCCCTGCCCGTATGAGCCAGTCTTGACAGACTCTGGGGTTGTGCGCCCATCTCACTCTATAGGCCGGGGGCCAGCGCTGTCCGCAGACACTTCCGGGTCACGTGGCCAGCGTGACATCGCTGCTCTGGTGAGCCAGAGCCGCACACGGAAATGCCGTTTACCTTCCTGCTGGTAAGCGGTCCCTATTTATCTACTTGCACCCGGGGGTGCTTTCGAACTGCTAGGTTGGCAGGCGCTGGGACCGAGCAGCGGGAGCGCACCCCGCCGTGGGGATTCGAACCGCCGACCTTTCGATCGGCAAGCCCTAGGCGCTGAGGCTTTTACCCACAGCGCCACCCGTGTCCCTAAATGAATGAATACTGCCCTTCAATTGAAACTTTCCAGAGGAGTTTACATCAGCTAATAAAGCAGCAATAAAACAACAATGATCAATAAAAACAACAGTTGAGAACAATAAAAAGGCAGATCTGAAAACAAATCCCAGCAGAAATAAAAACCAAGCGAGCCAGAGCTTAAATGCCTGAGTCAGTTAAAAAGAAGAGGAAGAAAGGTATTTGCCTGAGGTGACCGCTACAGTCTCTGTTCTGGAGAAGGTTGCAGTTCCCCCTGTGCTATCGAGGAAGTGAATTAAACTGGGTGTCCTTGCATTGAAACCTCGTTTGATTTTGCACTGCAATAGACCTGGTTCCTTGAATCTTCCTAATTCACAGTTGTCTCGCTGTGAAAATGTCAGGTGAAAATCCCCAGAGAAATGTATTGGATTGGCAGTTGCCATAGAAACTACACTCTCTGACCCCGCTCAAAACATCTGTATATCCCACGGAGTTGAGGAAAAGAGCAGAGGTTGGTGACGTTGGTCCCCTTCCTTGATAACCTGAGAGCTGCCATTTCCCATGATGCTTTGTAGGCAAAGGCAATGGTGTCACTCTGCCTGCCCCGTGGGAGCTCTCAGTGGTAGAAAAGCCCCCTCAAATCAAGGGTGGCATGTTTCGTCGCCATTGTAAACTCGCCATGCCTTGTTTTACATGGCCATAGTGAAAGGCAGTTCCTTCATTTTTACCACTGGTGGGGTTAATTAGCACCAAACTTGGCCCAGTCTGCATGATCCTGGTCTTTCCTTTGCATCCTCCAGCCCCTCCACCTGCACAGCTCCTTCTTGGGTCTGTCTCTTAATGGCATCTTGAGAAGTGGTTCTTATCACTGTACATAAATCTCTGCCAAGATGCTATTTGTAAATTGCTTGCATGTCTCAAATATCCCTCCATTCTGAAGTGAAGTCCTTGATGTTCAGTCCTATGAATATACATGACATATTTTATTTATTTTTTTTGGATGGGTAAATAGAACAGTGTGCCACGAATTGTAAGTAATCTCCGTGTACATCAAGAACACAAAAGTTCACTCCGAACAGCTCCTGCCTGTCTATCACACCTAGCTCAAATTGAATAATATACCGTACTTCAGCCACTCCACATTGTCTTGGGCTGTTCATTGGCTTTGTTAGCTAACTTTCCAGATCTACACCAGCTGAACAGCTAGAATATGTTCCATATTATCAAATCTCCATGAAACTTAAAATCCACAGGGCCTGAGTGGTATGTAAATGGAGAAATTGATACTAGCATATTTGCATGCTTTGAATTTTCAATGCCTGGTTTATGTAGGTTTATATAAATAAGAACCTGGCGAAGAAATTCACAGAAGTAAACAACAGTTTGTATAGATTGTGGTGCTAAGGACCTATCCGAACATCCTTTTTATCATGCATTCATGGTGATTTGTGTACAATCCGGTCTCTAGGGTGGTTATACACTACACCTTTTAAAATATAGTTTGCACCTGCAAAAGTTGCATGGCAGAAATATGCCGCTTCATTTCCAGTTGGTGAATGTCCTATAACTTCACACAGAAGAAATGCTTTCACCTTTTGTACTATGAATGTTCTAGGGTGCTTTTTAATCCTGCTTTTGCTGCATCAGAACACAAGTGCCCCTCCTTTGCGGAAACATAGGTGAAGCAGCACAGAACATCTAACAAAGCCAAATGTCATGTGGACAATCCAGAATAAATCTACCATTCATGCCCTAATATTGTATCAATGACGTGGTTCGGAATACACCAACCCTCCCACAAAAAGAAACATTGGTCTGAAAGGGCCATGAGGCTGTGGAAAGAAGAATTGGAGAGGTCAGGTTCTAGCCCAAAGCCTCCCGGTTTATAAGACTGTAATCACACAGTCATTCCCCTTTGAGCACATGTTCTGAGTAAACAGGTATAAAAGAGCTAAGCACAGAAGACAATAAGTGATTCTACAAAGAACACGTGAGAGGTAAAGTTCAAGGAGAGACCAGCTAAGATGCTTTAAAGTGCTTTCAACAGTGAAGAAGGGAGAATCTGGTTACTGGAAGGGAGAGATCAAGAGAACCATAAAGAGATACAAGAACCAGAAAAATAAATATCAAACATGCAAACTACGTAAGCACAGGAGGAAGCAGATGATGGAGTGTACACAGAAGAGGAAAGTACTGTGTGTGCAAGAGGCTGCAAATGCTTGCAGACCAAAATGACGGGGACAGAAAGGAGAGGCAGGTAGCAGTCACACAGTCCAGGGAGCCAGGGGGTAGGATGTGCCCCCTTCAAGGAAATATCAGGCCACTTCAAAAGAAGGGGGAAAGGAACCCACCAGCCCTGTGGAACTGTTAGAAACCTGGAAGCAGGATCCAACCCAACAGCTTCATTGAGAACTGGACCTGAGCATAGGTGCCTCAATGGCTGCCAAGCATGAGAGGTAAAAATACAATAAAAGAAGAAATAGAGCCTCCAGCTTAAGAAGCAGTCTATGCCTGCTGAACAGATTATTGTGCCACGCAGATTCTTAAGGTTACATGATTGCACTTTTTCACACCAGCAGGATGTAGCTTCATGAGCCAAAATCAGCTGTGTCAATCTGCCGATCGGTCTTTTCCATCCTTACCATTCAAGTTCTCTGTCTCTTGTCAAAGTTCCATGTCACTGTTGAGCTTTTCTGAAACTATGTACTGAGAAAGCATTTCCATTCCATTTCCCTGCAGCCTCTGCTGTACTGTTTTGGCCCAGAGCTGGGAGTGGGGAGGAGAGATGCTTGGAGAGTTTTATCTAGACAGAGCCCTACCCATTGTGTGTGTTATGTGTATTGGGGAGGGGCAGGGCTTTGTGAGAATAAAGCTGCTCTCATCCATTTAGTGCTGGTCACACAGGCATATAGTGATTATATTCTGGGTAGAACTGAACAGCTTTGTCTGAAGCCAGTGTAACCATCAGGGCCACAGAAAACCACTGTGACAACGTTGGCAGTTTGCATATCCTGATTCTCCAGCAGTATAGGATTTTGGTTGCCAACAGAATCGCTGAGTTGTAAGGGAACCAAAGTGAATTTGTTCCAGCTGTCAAACAATTAAAAGCAACAATGAGCTAACAACCAGATTAAAACACACGCCAGCATTTTACATATCTGGGTAGGCTTGCCAAAACAAAAATCTTTTCAGCAGGCACCAAAAAGAGTAAAATGAGGGCCTAATGTCACTAGAATACTGGGATATGAAATATTAGTTGTACAATTGTAGAAATGGTCTTACTGATTTTAGAATCTGTATTGTATTTTATGTCCTGTTATCTTATTTTAAATCACTTTTATAGCCTCAGCTATGGTTTATGGTATAATAATAATAATAATAATAATAATAATAATAATAATAATAATAATAATAATTCTGCCTTGGGCAGTTGAAAGCCATACTCCAGAGTTCCTGCTTCTATGCATGTTATTTTGAATTTATTTCATCCTTTCATGGTGTGTTCCTTCCCTGTTACTACAAATAGCAAGAATCCCAGGGTAGCCAAATTCATTCCCAGAGAAATTATCATTGCTTTTCTCCTCTGTTCAGAATGGAAGGGATAGTGGGTGCCCAGTCCTGGCATCCAGGGAAATCTTTGATTAAATGTGAGTTTAAGGAGGGCATGTTCAGTGTGGGAAAGAGTGAGTCAGACACAATCTGAACAGCAACAACAAACAGTTGCTCACACATTGTGGATTTGCAAGTGTGTGTGTGTGTGTGTGTGTGTGTGTTTACTGAGAGCTTTTGTGGGTGCTCTGGGGAAACCCAGCCAGACGGGAAGGGTATAAAAAATAAATTATTATTAATATTATTATTATATTATCTATGAAATATTGGCAGGCACCCTAGCACCTATGGGTGCTGGGCTGGTGACCTCTCAGAGTTTATTGTTTCACTTGGATTGCACTTCTCCAGATAGAAGCTCATGGCTTGTCTTTAAGTTGCATGGAATTGCTGCAGGCAGTTAAAGAATTATCATAACATGAAGAGGCCAGAGCAGGTCATTCAACACTTCTTGAGCTCTAGGGAAAGTATCCTGGGTGCCACTGGTCTGAGCCACCAAGGTGGCTCTGACTCTGCTGCTGTGCTTAACCTCTTCACCAGACTACCTTCGAATGTGGTGGACTCTCCATCAGAGGTTTGTTAACAGAGTTTGGATGGCCATCTGGTGTTTTTAGCTGTGATTGCTGCATTGCAGAGCATTGATGACCTTTGGGGTCCCTTCCAACTCCGCAATTCTATGATTCTCCTTCGCCCCCTTTCCAGAAGGAGCTGAGTCCAGTAATACTTCACATTCTCTGCAATATACCGGGGGCTGCACCACTCTGTGTGTGCCACACCTCCTTGGTGTCAATAGAATTATACTACCCTAAACCCCCTCTTGTAATTTCGTGGCTGCTGTCACCATCTGCAGTGGGCTCCATGATCACTGCAGATGGTGACAGCAGCCACGAAATTAAAAGACGCCTGCTTCTTGGGAGAAAAGCAATGACAAACCTAGACAGCATCTTAAAAAGCTGAGACATCACCTTGCCAACAAAGGTCCGTATAGTTAAAGCTATGGTTTCCCAGTAGTGATGTATGGAAGTGAGAGCTGGACCATAAAGAAGGCTGGTCGCCAAAGAATTGATGCTTTTGAATTATGGTGCTGGAGGAGACTCTTGAGAGTCCCATGGACTGCAAGAAGATCAAACCTATCCATTCTGAAGGAAATCAGCCCTGAGTGCTCACTGGAAGGACAGATCCTGAAGCTGAGACTCCAATACTTTGGTCACCTCATGAGAAGAGAAGACTCCCTGGAAAAGACCCTGATGTTGGGAAAGATGGAGGGCACAAGGAGAAGGGGACGACAGAGGACGAGATGGTTGGACAGTGTTCTCGAAGCTACCAGCATGAGTTTGACTAAACTGCAGGAGGCAGTGGAAGACAGAAGTGCCAGGCGTGCTCTGGTCCATGGGGTCACGAAGAGTCGGAAACGACTAAATGACTAAACAACAAAACCCCCTCTGTGCCTTCACATGTGGGCAGGCCAGCTCTGGAGGAGAATGTGATGTGTCAGAAACTTCTTAGGAAATTTCTCTTTATCATTCAATCCACAGCTACCACCGTCAATTCCACACCATCAGAGGTGCTCGTAATCTTTTAATGGAGTCCCTTTATCCTCCCAGCACTTTTGTGAGGCAGGGAAGTGATGCTATCTGTGTTTTATAGATGGGAAAAGAGAATACAGGTTTAATTTTTTTAAGAGTCCCTTTGGCTTAGCATTCAGATTTCTTAATCAGATAGTGGTTGATCCTTACTGCCTATCAACATATCTTGTGCTGGTTCACTCATGTATACACAGCAGTGTGTTTTACTGGACCACTGATGGCTATCAGCAGAATCTGTGACTATAGACACCAACGGAGCTTTGCAATGGGTTGGCTCATAATGACATGCTCACAAAGCTTATCAGTATTCTGAACTGAGCTATCATCCCTTATCATTTTTTTTGGCTCAGATCGTAATCTAGGCATGTATCTTTCTCCTCCTCCCTGGTATTTAAAACACTGTTATAAGCTTACAAACACCAGGGGTTCTAGGATATGCCATTTCCCCAACTCCTTGAACTGTTCCCCATAAGGCATGTCTGAATGCATCGCAGCAGCACATCCAGAAAACATGTTATCCCCATCTTTTTATAGCCATATACCAAATCAATTGGGACGCAGGTGGCGCGGTGGGTTAAACCACAGAGCCTAGGACTTGCCGATCAGAAGGTCAGCAGTTCGAATCCCCGTGAACTGGGTGAGCTCCTGTTGCTCGGTCCCAGCTCCTGCCAACCTAGCAGTTCGAAAGCACATCAAAGTGCAAGTAGATAAATAGGTACCGCTCCGGCAGGAAGGTAAACGGCGTTTCTGTGCGCTGCTCTGGTTCGTCAGAAGCAGCTTAGTCATGCTGGCCACATGACTCGGAAGCTGTACACCAGCTCCCTCGGCCAATAAAGCGAGATGAGCGCCACAACCCCAGAGTCGGCCACGACTGGACCTAATGGTCAAGGGTTCCTTTATCTTTACCTTTACCTTTACCAAAGCAATGGTGTCTGTATAACCTAGCAATTCCAAAATATAGACGCGCTTTTACCCTTACAAGATTTCATGTATTGTATACCAGTATACCTGAAGGAGTGTCTCCACCCCCATTGTTCTGCCCGGATACTGAGGTCCAGTGCCGAGGGTCTTCTGGCGGTTCCCTCACTGCGAGAAGCAAACCTACAGGGAACCAGGCAGACGGCCTTCTCGGTAGTGGCACCCGCCCTGTGGAATGCCCTCCCATCAGATGTCAAAGAGATAAACAACTACCTGACATTTAGAAGACATCTGAAGGCAGCCCTGTTCAGGGAAGTTTTTAATGTGTGACATTTTAATGTATTTTTAATCTTTGTTGGAAGCCGCCCAGAGCGGCTGGGGAAACCCAGCCAGATGGGCGGGCTACAAATAATAAATTATTATTATTATAATATATTATTATTGCCCTCAGCTGTACTTGAGGGATGATTCCAACAGATTCCACATGAAAAATGATTATGTCCCTGCAGAGATGGCATCACTGAATCAATGGTGCATGTCCTTCTGGCTTGCACTCTTTACAAAATTTGAGGAATGAGATTATCACCCCTCTTTTATTGTCCATTCCAAGTCGCCCAACCACTGCCACAGTGTCTTTCCTCCCGGCAGATCAAGAGGAGCAGATGACAGCAAAGGTTGCAAGGTTTTTAGCTCGGGCAATCAGAATAAGGTCTGCTATTTGATTGCTGATTCAGGACCCTAAACTGTGTTTTATATAATCAATTTTTATTTTGTTCTGTGTACATTGCAATGTTCTTTTGTTGCTATGGCCGATGGCTAACACAAATAAAGTTATATTCATTCAAAGCAATGGTGTCACACAAAGCCAGACCAAATGTTGTGTGATGCCCCTGCCCAGTGAACCCAGCTGTGCGATGTGCATGACAGATGTATGCCCTATGAAAGCTAAATGCTAGGTTAGCTTCCAGTCTTGCTGCTTTTCTAGTGCTTGAAGGAGGAAACCTTTGGTAGGTGGTTCTTTAAGAATCCTGTGCACAACTCAGCCCTCCCTCCATCTTAATGCAAGCATTTGAAAAATCATTGCAGATTTACTTCAGATATTGGAGACGGGCATGTCATGGTCATTGCCCAATCAGCACTGTTCACAGAACTGTCCATTGCTTAGCTTATGTCAAAGATGATTTTACAAAATATTCAGTCCTAGAAAGGAATATATGCATTTGATCAGAACACTTCAAAACTGGCTTCCCAGCTCTACAAATATCTCACATTTCTTTACCCAGAAGAATTTTAGAAAAGTTTACTTTTCAGTTGTGCTCATTAAATCGTTTGCACAGTGGAACTACTGAGTTATCATCTTCCAGAAAGAACCAGATTTTATGCTGCTTTTAGTGCTTTGTATGGTATTGTTAATATTATATTTTGTTCCTTAATTTTTTGTGAGCTGCCCAGAAAACATATGTGATTGAGCAGCCAATCAAATGTAGTAACTAAGTGAATGAATAAATATAAATGATTTTGTTATTCCTTTTTGGTACGGCAAACCCAGCAGAATGGAAGACATAAAGTTGCTACAGGCTGCAGCTGTAAATCATCACCATCATATTCATTTGCAGAACTCTTCATTTGCATAGAAAAGAACGTGTTGACTTTTGGTTTGCCCCCATGAGAACCAAGTTAATTGAAAAAGCTTTAATTGTTATTACAAGCTGTATGGAGTTCACAGGGAAAAAAATGAAGCAGCTTTAAGCAGTCAATTTGATTTTATTGTGAGCTAAAGAGCTCCCAGCCAACTGCAAAGGCATTTCCTAGATCTTCCCTAACCATAGGGAGAGGAGAAATGTATCCGCTCCTTACTTGCAGGGTGAAAAATGAGGAATATTCCTCTGATTGCCAGATGCTGGGACAAAAAACAGCAGGGAGCTGACTAAGTGAGGCCCTGTTTAGAAATTAGAAATATTTGGGGCTGTTTGGAAAGAACAGCTAGTGCAGAATGTGGCAGCTAGATTGTTAAGTGGAACATGAAGACATGGACATGTAACACCAGTTCAGGCCTGACTGTACTGGCTACTGGTTTGTCCTTGAGCCCAATTCAAAGTGCTTTTTTGACCTTCATAGCCCATTTGCTCCCCCCCAGCCCCTTTTCCATGCTGGGCTTTGGCTCAAATCAAGATCCCACCAAGTTCTCTCCACCCCACCCATTCCCTTCCTCCTCCCTCAATTATACTCTGGAGTCTCACTGTCAACACCTGAGTCTCTCCCCCAGATGTTCCTTATCTAGCTTATCTCCCACCATTCTCCAGCAGGGACTTGATCCTGCATCCAGGGGCTGTGGGGAGGTCCCTGGTGGTCCTTCACACCTTGTATGGCTTAGGACCCCTATACAATAATACAATATGAACCTCTTTGGACCCTGAGATCACAAGCTGAGGCCCTTCACTGCAGATGACCTCCAAGGGTGACAATGAGAGAATGGGACTTCTCTGTAGTAGCCCCTCATTTATGGAATGATCTCCACAGGGAGGTCCACCTCCTGCCAACTTGGTCATTGTTTCAGCACCAGGCAAAGACATTATCGCCTTCAAGATGTTTGGGTAGTGCCAATGATATGGTTGCACAGTTAAATCTATTTTTTAAAATAATGATGCTTAGGTGATTTTATTATTGCATTTTTAATTAAAAAAAAATCTAGTTTTAAATTGCTTTGAGGATTTCTCAATGGAAAGTGATGTACAAATGTAATAAACCTAAACTGAAAAGCATCTGGATGACCACTGTTAACACCAGATTGAGAATCCAGCAAGCAGCATTTGGGCATGCGGAACAGCACCTATTCCAAGCCAGTTTCAGCAAATCACATCAATAATACCAGCACAAATTAATGACCTTTCTAGGATTAAATCTTAGATAACATGTATTAGCAGCATTTTGAATGCTCTTGTCCTGTCCTGAACTGTTCTGATTGCAGGATATGGTGGATGCCTGCAGCACCTGGTTGGATTTTCAGGACCTTGGATAGCTCCAAGGAAGAAGCTTCCTCAACCAGGGCCCCCATTCAGGTTTTCCAAGTGCAAAAAGATTCCTGGGTAGGGAACGTGGAGTTCCTTTTCAGATGTCCATATCCAGTGTATGGACTTGATCAAGAATTTTGTATCCAAATAGAGATTTAATATCTAGCTCTACTGCTGCTTTTAAGGATTTGAATGACTATTGCTTTTAATAACTGTTCAAAAGTGGTGCCTTTAAATACTGTTGCCATTTATTGTTATTTCATTTTGTTTGCCAATCTTTGAATCAAAGAGTGGGATAATAGATTTTAAAAATACTACAACAACAGCAAACAAACAACAGAACAAGTAAGGGCTATTCACAGATGCAACACATTTCACTTTCGCTGCAATACTTTTTAGTGGAGTCAGTATGCACCTTCAGGTGAAACCTAAGAAGATACCCACTCTGTCAAGAAATATAGAGTATCTGTTGCAGCAGCTTGCACCCCACAGTGGTCGATCAGATGCCTCCAGGAAACACCAACAGAATGAGAAAGTGACAGCCCTCTATGACAGTGTCTCATCAGCAAATGGTATTCGGAGGTAGACTGCCTCTGAATTTATATGTTCCATGTTGCCATCTTCACTAATAGCCATCCATTTCCTCCTGCTGCTTCATGAATCCATCTACTCCTCTTTTAAAGTGACCAAAACAAGAGGCTGAGTTGGACAGCACTGACTTCTAGCCTTATGAGAGATGGAGTAATACCTCTCTATATCTGCTTTCTGCACACTGGTTATAGTTATATACTTCCACTATGTCCCATCCTCCCCCAGTTCTCTTATTTTCTAACCCCAAAGATGCTTCAGCCTTTCCTTGGAGAAAAGGGTATCCTACTCTCTGACCATTTCTGCAGCTGTATCCTGCCATTCAGTGTCATGAGGTTTCCCTAGATCAGGTGGTGCGACATGCCTGTGCAGTCTGCTCCAAAGAGTCAAGAGAAATGCCAAAATACTTCCTTCACAAGATGTTGGTTCCCCACCTTATAGGCTAGGGACAGCCAATGTGGTATCCTCCAGTTGTTGCAAGGGATCCCACCACTCACCAGCCCCAGCCAGCATGGTCAATGGTCAGGGATAATGGGAGTTGTAGTCCACAACATCTAGAAAGCCTTAAGCTATCCAGCCCTGTTTTAGATCAACACAAGAGCAACCCCAAGCAGAAAGTGCAACTCTTTGAAACTCCCTTTCACTAATGAGGTTCCACACCCAGAGATTCAGCACTTCCGTCATTCTAGCCAATGTTCTACAAACAACTGGGTCTGCATAGGCAACCAGACTTTGAACCAATTAGGCTATCTGAAATAATTACTCACAGTTCTGCTATATATATATATATATATATATAAAAGGCAACCTGATGTTCCCAACACATTCTTTCAGGAAGTGAAGTGTCTCAATGGCTGGTCTGGGAGTGGATTCAAGATAAATGGAGGAATGCAGACAGAGGCAGATAAGGCTGGCAAGACACAAAATTCATATTGACTACACACACACACACACACACACAACGGGAGACAACATATTGCTCCAGTGGCCTCAGTCCTGGCCTTCAAGCTGATAAGCTGCTACCAATGACTTCTCCACGCAGGCAGCATGCTAATTTTGCTTGTTGGTGCTTGAAAAACATGGTAACCCAACCAATGTTTGCTCCAGACAATGAACAGCATTTAAATGTGGCATCCTGATGTTGCTTTGGCTTTGCAAGCTGGTCCTCTCTCACACACACCTTCCCTTCCCCACCTCCACCATGTGTGCTGCACAGCACAGAAGATGAAGATGGCAACATTTACATTTTCTGAATGGGCTAATCACAGATTTGTACTTTCCACATGCTTGCCTCCTCCAGAGCTGCGTGGAAGGCACAGGAGGAGCGGGCTGAAGCCGAAAAAACACATGTCTCTTTATGGGGAGAGGAGGAGGAGGAGGAGATAATTAGGAAGATGTACAAGGGGATAAGCAACAGCACATATGCAGTTGTGATGCTTTCTTTATTGAACAAGAATCACAAGGTTAAAAATAGACACTTGAGGGACAGCTGAAGGAAATGTGATGGGAGAAGGAACAATTGGGAAAGGAGGTGGTACTTATTATTAAGAATAGTTTAAGGCAGACAATATGCTGCTTTTAGAATGTTTCGAGGAGTGATTTTACTTTGCAAAGCTTTTCAGAGCACTGTGGAAGGACCAGTTTGCTTACTCAGTGTGGCCAAGTGGCAAAACTTCCCCTGCATGCAAGTTCCACTTCAGGCTGTAAGTGGGAGACCACAAGTTTAATTCTCTGTCTTATACACACATGCACCCAAACTTCCCCTTGACAAAGAAATACATCGTGCCATGGGGAAACCTAGTCTAAACCCCTCTCTAAACCCCAGTATACCTGAAGGGGTGTCTCCACCCTCATCGTTCTGCCCGGACACTGAGGTCCAGTGCCGAGAGCCTTCTGGTGGTTCCCTCACTGCAAGAAGCCAAGTTACAGGGAACCAGGCAGAGGGCCTTTTCGGTAATCCACCCACCCTGTGGAATGCCCTCCCACCAGATGTCAAAGAGAAAAACAACTACCAGACTTTTAGAAGACATCTGAAGGCAGCCCTGTTTAGGGAAGCTTTTAATGTTTAATAGATTGTATTTAATAATATTGTATTTTAATATTCTGTTGGAAGCCGCACAGAGTGGCTGGGGAAACCCAGCCAGATGGGCGGGGTATAAATAAATTATCATCATCATCATCATCATCATCATCATCATCATCATCATCTCCCTGACATGCTAGGTTTATAAATGCAGAGAGGATTTTAAAAGCATATATTTGTGAACAAAGAAACATTTGTTCTCTGCCATCTGCAGCCTGACGTAGGACAGCTTTCCCACTTGGTTGTGCTAAATGCATGAATTGGATCTTAACCCTTCCCCCCCCCCACGGGTGTCAAAAATGACAGGTAGATGAATTGCATACAGCCAGTTAAACATATGGTTGCTACTTTTTAGTGGCTCAAACCACACGGGCAGCTGATCAGCAGCAGCCTCCACCAATCTGTGAGCAGCATGCTGCCACTTCATGCCTCCTCCCCCGCAATTGTGAGAGCGCTGTCATATTTACTTGCTGCAATGCCAACGTTAACACAAATAAAAACAAAAACGCTGGGCGGAAAAAGCTCCCGTGTCACACCTTGTTTGAGAAAATTACCACTAGAGATTGAGTAAAATGAATGGGCACCCAGCATGACTGGGATGGTGTAGAACTGTTGCAAGATACAAGTCTGTTTAGCCTGGTGAAGAGGAAATTTGAAGGGGGGGACTCAGCAGTAGTTTGCGAAGACTTGCCCAAGAAGCATCTAAAATTAG
This sequence comes from Podarcis raffonei, assembly GCF_027172205.1. Classification (NCBI taxonomy): domain Eukaryota; kingdom Metazoa; phylum Chordata; class Lepidosauria; order Squamata; family Lacertidae; genus Podarcis; species Podarcis raffonei. Next base: position 26,618,741 of record NC_070616.1, read on the forward strand.
AGGTGCATAACATTACTCACAGTGTGTAGAAAGTGAACAAGGAAAAGCTTTCTCCCTCTCTTTCTCAACACTAGAACTCAGAGACATCCCATGAAACGGAACATTGAAAGATTCGGGACCGATGAAGCATAGTTAAATGATGGAATTTACTCCCCCAGGAAACTGTGATGGCCCCCAGTTTGGAGTCCTTTAAAAGGATTAGGCAAATTCATGGAGGAGAAAGCTATCAAAGACTGCTGGCCATGATGAAGTGTTGGATGTTGGATATTGCAGAGTTGGGAAAAGGTCCAGAAAAGGTCAACCAAGTTGATGGAACAATGGCCCTATGAAGTGGTTGCAGTGCCTGGAGCTTTTTAGTTTAGAGAAAAGATGAGTAAGAGGTGATATGACAGAAGTTTATAAAATTATGCATGGTATTACACATGGTGTGGAGAAGTGAACAGAGAAAAGCTTTTCTTCCTCTCGCACGATACTAGAGCTTGGGGACTATCAATGAAACTGAACATTGAAAGAATGTAAGAGAGACATTTTTCAAAAATGTCTAAAAATGAAAAAAGTTTATGTTGGAAGTGCAATGAAACTGAGGGATCTTTTGTTCACATGCGGTGGTCCTGTAAAATAATTAAGGAATATTGGGAAACTATATATGATGAATTTAAAAAGATACTTTTGAAAACTTTCCCCCCAACACCTGAGATTTTCCTCTTGGGGATGGTAACAACGGAGGTCCCCCCCAAAACAAAAGAGTTTACTACTATACGCCACCACTGTAGCTAGAAGCTTATTGGTACAAAGGTGAAGAACAAGTATAGCACCCACTAAGGAAGAATGGCAGTGTAAAATGTTTGAATATGCTGAACTGGCTGGCAGTGGTGTAGCGTGGGTTGTCAGCACCCGGGGCAAGGCAAGTAATTTGCGCCCCCTAACCCGTGGATTTTAGCAGGGGCAGAGAGCTGCGAGTGCGAGCCCCCCCCCAGATGTTGCGCCCGGTGCAGCCGGCCCCCCCTGCACCCCCCACGCTACGCCACTGCTGGCTGGTCAGGATAAGAGAAAACAAAGATAAGGAATATAAGGAGGAATGGTTAATGTTTATTGACTATTTCAAGAACCAGTATAGACAAATACATAGTTTAGCAGGTCTCGTGTAAATCCAGCAGAGTTGAAATGGAGTATTTAATAGATAACAAATTGGATGATTAAAAAGATGTGGATTACGCAGAGCAGTAGAAAAGCAAAAGGAATCAGGAAAAGTGTGGAAGGGAAGTCATATGGTATATGTATACATGCTGTATTTGGTATGAAGTTGTAAGTGGGACAGGGGGAGGGGGGTTAAACATGCTCTCTGTTCCTATTATTGAAAATGCAATTTAAAAAAAAAAAAAGAATCAAGAAGAAGAGAAGAGTTTGGATTTGATATCCTGCTTTATCACTACCCTAAGGAGGCTCAAAGTGGCAACATTCTCCTTTCCCTTCCTCCCCCACAACCAACACTCTGTGAGGTGAGTGAGGCTGAGAGGCTTCAGAGAAGTGTGACTAGCCCAAGGTCACCCAGCAGCTGCATGTGAAGGAGCAGGGACGTGAACCCGGTTCACCAGATTACAAGTCTACCGCTCTTAACCACTGCACCACACTGGCTCAAGACAGACAATGCACAGCGAAGCTATAGAATCCATTCCCACAGGAGGCAGCAATGGCCACCAATTTGGATGGCTTCTTTAAAAAAAGGCATTAGACAAATTTACAGAGGTGAAAGCTATCTGTGGCTACAACCATGATGGATGCTGTGCTCTGCTTCCATGGTTGGAGTCAGTAATGCTTCCGAATACCACTTGATGGAAACTGCAGGAAGGGAGAATGCTCTTGTGCTTGGGTCTTTGCTTGTGGGCTTCCCCTTGAGGTATCTGGCTGTGAAAGCAGAGTCCTGGACTTGGTGGGCCACTGGTCTGTGATCCAAAAGGCTCTTCTTGTGTTCCTATCTCATGCCTCAGTTGCTGGGAATTGTAGAGGAGAGAGTTGCTGTTGCACTCGGGTCCTACTTGCAGGTTTCCCACAGCCTGTGAGAACAGGTCGTCGGCCTGATCCTGCAGGTTCTTTTTGTGTTATCCCCTCTGATGTGCCAGAGGGAAGGACTAGAACCAACAGGTGGAAATGGCAAGGAAGTGGGAAGACTTTGTAGCACTAAGAGCCATACAACCATGGAAGAGACTGCCTCTGCCAGCCGTGAGCTAGCCTTCACTGGAAGAATGCAGAGGCTGGTTGGACATCTGCCAGGGATGCTGTAGGATGCTGCTGTTTCATCCCGCATTGCAGATCCTGATTAAGCAATGGGTTGGACTAGATGACCTACAAGCTACCTTCTGATTTGATGATTCTAGCTGCACTCAGTACACAAGATGGTATGAATAGCCCTTCTGCATCAGTACAAGTCAGGTCTCTCTAGCCTGGCATTCTATTCCCAGCAAGGATATACTAGAAGGAAGGGCAATCATGCCTATTGCAAGTAATGCTAATCCTACTCAGAACAGACCGCCTGAAGTGAATGGGAATGACTAACTTGGTCCATTCACTTCAATGGATCTACTCAGAGAGGGACTAGCCTTGGAGACAAGCTAGTGAAAGCTACCCGGAGGTCCATAAGACTCAAAGAGAGGAGCAAATGCCATTTGATGCAACCAGGCTCCATTGAAATAAATGCAAGCGGCAAAATAATAATAATAATACTGTAAAAATATAGCATAGAACGTAACTGAGCAGGAAATTGAATGGGTCATGGGGAAAGACCACATGAAACCGCATGGATTGCACAAAATGATATGGGAGAGATGTGACACAATCCTGGAGAGCAGTCAGCCCCAGGAAGCTCACAAACAGAGGGGGAAGGTGATAGACTCCCTCGGCTATTTGTCCTCAGCATCTTGCCGTCAAAGATATACTGCCGCAAAACATGGAGGCTTCATTCAGTTTAAAGTTGCTACTTGGCTTAAGAATCTTCAATTTGCAGCACGCTTTTCCCACAAGCTGTTTAAAAAGCCAATGACATCTTCTACCCAGAGGCAAGTTGCAGCTGGGGGGAAGTCTTTGGTTAGAATTGTAGCCCAGGAACAGAATAGATCGAAACCCCTTCTGTGCAACATGAGCCCCATCCTGTAACCCACCCATTGCTGCTGTTTAAAAAACAACAACACACAGAGGTAAAAAAGCACATCGTGCTTTTAATATAACACATTGTTTGGCCACAAATATGTGACTTTTGACTGTGACTGACAGCTGAGTGCACAGGACACAGAGAAGCTCCATTCATGTTGATTAACACACTATTAAGTAGTCACGAAGCCATATTAAATCCCTGCTTTTTTTAACGGTGCTGTGTGTGATCCCTGTTGACCAGCAGGACTCTCCAGCATGCAGTATAATAGTTCACTGTGGAAGTTTTAAGGCTGTTTTGGGAAAGAATACATGGTGTCATACAGAATTTGCACTGGAGTCTTATAGCTTAGTGGCTCCGACCTTGAATTCCTAGTAGCAGATGATGGATCAGGCAGCAAGTAAGAGGAATGAAAGACCTCTCCCCTCTGAGACTCTGGAGGTCTGCTACTCATCGGAGGGCTGTATATGCACAAGTGATCTAATTTCAGGTAGCTTCCTAGGTTCACCTCTTTCAAAGCATTGAGCTGTACTCAGAGGAGACTCGGGGAATCATTGAATTTAATGCACTTGACTAACTTGAGTCCATTAATTTCTATTCTGAGTAGAACTTAGGTCACATCTACACCTTGTATTAAAAGCACTTTAACAGTCATGCCCCCCCCACCAAGAATCCTGGGAAACTGTAGTTTACCCTCCACAGAGTTACAGTTCACCACACCCCAAACAAACACAGTTCCCATTATTTGTTTGGGTTAGCCATGTGTATTATACATGCTTTAGGTAGGTGTCTGGTGTGATTGTGACCCATTGTCTTGGAGAGGCTGTGATAAATTTCTGTCTTCAGTGTTAGATCTGTCATGTGGCCCATTCATTTTTATTGTGTGTTGTATTTATGTTGCTGTTTTCAATGTTCTGTAAGTCGCTCAGAGACCTTCAGGTTGCAAGCAAGTCTAATAAGAATAATAATGATGATTCACACATCCATGTTGACACCCAATGGCGCTATGGTAAAGTGAAGAGCATGCACACAGGAACCCTTCCTTTAATCAACCTCTTTTTCTTGTGCCAAGATTGTCCATAAAATATCTCTCAGAAAAACAACCACCAGGAATAAAAGAGAGAGTGGGAGAGAGAACTTTTTTCCATTCTGTTAGTACATGATCTATGAGGACTACATAGTCTAAATCTTTACTAGATGCTAACTGGAGTCCCTTTACTTTGATGGCTGCTCATTTGGCTGCCCTAAGAACTCCACAACAGCATTATTTGCAGTTATTAGAGGAGGTAATCAGTTGGCAAATGGAAATCATTGTAATATCCTGCAAGGTCTTGAACCAACTGCTGTTGCATGCAGAAAACTTGCTGCGTACAGCAACCCCTGTGTTCTGTGTTTAATTAGTAACATATTAGGATTATTGCTGAGCAATAGGCAGGCTATTGAAATAATTATTATGGTAATATGGGGTTTGCTGATGCTAAGTGCATGAGCGTGGCATTTGGATAACATGGCATTCAAAGTCCTGTACCGCATATAAAGAACAAACGCCTGTGTGTGAAAAGGAAGCAGCTCCAGGCATCAGAGGCATTCCTCAAACATATTAATAGGGGCAGGGCATCCTGGCATGTCCAATACATGTTTTGTTTTTCAGTTAGCATGGAGTGAAGGTGCTCATGCAATGCATTACACGGGGTTTAGAGGACATAAGAATTCTTACGTGCAGCCAGGCAGTGGCGAGTATAGGATTTTCTGGTTCCCACCAGGGCTGGCCAGTCAGAAGCAGCATGTCTAGTATATATATATTCTGAGGAGGGAGGATGAAGAAGAGGGTTCGGGGAGGGGGGGTATTCAACTCTGTCTTTCATGCACAAATGCAATGGAAGTGGTGGGGAGGGGGGAACAATTTGGGAGGGTGAAACGCTGGTCACCTGTTGTGGTACTTATATGGGAACCAGCATGGTATAGTGTCGCACTATGATCTGGGAGAGGGATGCAGGTGGCACTGTGGGTTAAACCACAGAGCCTAGGACTTGCCGAACAGAAGGTTGGTGGTTTGAATCCCCACGATGGGGTGAGCTCCCATTGCTCGGTCCCTGCTCCTGCCAACCTAGCAGTTCGAAAGCATGCCAAAGTGCAAGTAGATAAATAGGTACCGCTCTGGCGGGAAGGTAAACGGCGTTTCCGTGCGCTGCTCTGGTTCACCAGAAGCGGCTTAGTCATGCTGGCCACATGACCCGGAAGCTGTACGCCGGCTCCCTCGGCCAATAAAGCGAAATGAGCACCACAACCCCAGAGTCAGCCACAACTGGACCTAATGGTCAGGGGTCCCTTTACCTTTACCTGTATGATCTGGGAGACCAGGATTCAAATCCCCACTTGGCCATAAAACTCACTGGGTGACCTTGGGGCGATCACTGTCTCTCTCAGCTTAGTCCACCTCACAGGGTTGCTGTGGGGAGGGAGAGAATCATACACGCCATATTGAGCTCCTTGGAAGAAAAAGTGGGATATAAATGCAGTTAATAGAAGTACATGATGCATCATTTTTACTTGATTGGTAACCGACAGGTAGTCAGAGGTATGCCATGTCTGATGCTTTTCTGGCTATCAAAAATGGCCAGGACAGCTGCCAAAAAGTCTAGCTTTTGGACCTTCATTCTTTTTCAGCCTCTGTGCCATAAAGGTACCATAAATTCCATCCACTACTATAGATGCATCTTCACTTAAAGGCTTCCCCAATGCACAAACACCTTATGCCAGCTGATCCTCCCTTTTAGTGTGTTACCCAAAATTTTGGTATTTTGAGAGAAGGAATAACTTTCATCCTCCTTTTCAACCTCCTTACACCATTTATGTGCTTATCAAGAGGACTGTGTCTGGTTCTCTCTCTCTTTTCCCTTAAGCTAATATGCTTACTTTATATCTTGCCTCAAATGGATGGGGGCAACAGTCAAATCACACTGACATTCTCAGCATGTGCCAAGAGAACTGTGGATCTATCTGTTACACAAGGAGCTGTTAATTTATATGGTCAGCACATTCTACATCAGTGGTTCTCAAATATTTCCCCCCCCCCCCGTGGACCACTAGATAAACCTTTTTTCAAAAAAAATTCTGCAAATCAAAGTGCAAACATAACATTATTTTCATTACTGTAGCCCTTTCTTTAACTGGTAGTTTTTAAATGGAGAATTAGTAGACTGCGCCAGCTTCGTATTCTGAAAATCATGGGCACTAAGCTCAGATCTTATTAGTGTGTTCAGTAACCAGGCCTTGGTTAAAATTAGCCTCTATGTCAACTGTTAGAGAAGGCGAATGAAATACGTACGAGGTCATTACAGATATTCTGGATTATTCCAAAAGCCTTTTGCAGACTCTGCAAAAAGAAGTCATGGACAACCAGTCTGTGAACCTCTGCACTACAGGAATATTTTAATGACACCCCTGTCCAAATGGAATATTCTGAGTGAGACCATCACTTTTTCCATCAGCATCTCTGCCTGTAGACTCACTGACACAGTTTTTCTGTTTAACTTTTCCAGCTCAACACTGTTGATTCACCAACTTGCTTCTTGTTGCTCTCTTCCTTCAACATTTCCACTCCAAGATCATTTTGGATCTTCACTGCCCAAATGAAAAAGCAGCCAAGGTTTCTTGTTATTTAAGGGGGGGGGGAATCCCTTGATGTGCCATTGGTAATTGATGTTAGATGAATTTTCATATAAACCAAAATAGCACACACTGTATGTATGGCTTTTTTTCAGCCAGAACCTCTCTTTTTTTACCAGCACCTCTCAGGTGGGTACCATTTCAATTCTAAGACTACAAGGGAGGTGTTCAGAGTGAGTTCTGGCACCTCTTTTTCTATATAAAAAAATTAGCACTATATGTATAGGAAACTCACATTCCTCTGGGGAAATAATGGAACCAGACCGTGTGTGTGTGTGTGTGTGTGTGTGTGTGTGTGTGTAACAACTCCTTCTTTTATGGACAAAGGGAAAAAAGCAGCCAACTCCTTCAGGGTTGCCAGTAGCAACCCACAGAGAGTTGTTCGCAAAGACAAAAAAAATACATAAACAGGAGATTGCACCATGTCAGGGCCCTTGAGTGATTAATCATATTTGCACAAAATAAATGAGCAATGTTCTTTAAGTGTACCCAGATCTTTTCAGCGTGGAGAGTGCAGCTCTTCTGAAATGAGAACTGCAGTGTCTCTCAGCTCCTTTGTATCACTAACTTTTTCTTGCCCTTGCTGGTGATCAGAAACTTTGAGTTAGCCAGTGCGATTCCTGAACTGCAGCCCTTTGCTCTGTTAAGAATTTGTTGGTCAACATCTTATATTGGACTAGGAAAAGAGCTAATTTAACACAAAACTTTCTTCTCTCTGCTTCCTAAACACGACACCCATGCAATCTTGACCACACATTTGTGTGGATCATGGAATGTGAGGCGGAATACAGAGCTGATGGCAGTTCCCCCCAAAGTGTGGGTCTGGAGCCCTTCCGCTACGCAGTGCATCCTCAAATTTTCCATGGGCTGTATCCATAGCCACCTAAATCACAGCAGAGGTGGAGGTGCACTGAATTTTGATGCCACTAAAGGAGCCGCTGAAACTTGAGACCCCCAAGATCTGCCACGGATCACAAGTTACAATATCGATGCAAATAGGTGCCTGAAGATGGATGAGGTCACTAGTGTAGAAAAAAATAACAATTGTGTAAAGTAACACTCAAAAGGGATTTTTAAAAAGATGGCTCAAAGTAACTTCTTCATTTAAATGATGGATCTATGCATGCAATGGATGAAGAAGGATCCAGAACCAACTCCCATCTAACATTTGCCACTGATTTCTTGAAAAGAGGAGATAGATTTAAAGCTGAGAAACAGTAGAGGGTAGGATTGCCATAGTCTCAGTCTCACACCTGCAAAATGGGAATAGAGGTGATTGACTTCCCGGTGTTGTGAGACCAAGAAATATCAACAAGAAACACTCTTTGCACATTCAACAATGCTGTGTGAATGGTTGCTTTGGCATAAAAAGATTAATGCCGAAAAGCATACATCTATAATAAAACTGCAGTGATTATGGGGCGAGTTTGCCTGCTGATGTGCAGAAGAGAAGAGGAAGAAGGGTAGTGGAAACAGTACTATATCCAGATGTCTGTCTACATTATTGCATTGGGAGCCGGAGCTCATAAAAAGCTCTGTCTAGGCAGATGCTGTTTCCTCCTCTCCACCCACCTTTCTAAACTTTGCCTTTCATCTTGGGGCAATGCAAAAGGCCTCTGCAAATGCTTCTTGTTCCACAATCACTTCTCATTTGTTTATTCATTTCTTGCAGTCTGGACTTGTTCTGCCTACAGACCTCTGGAGTTGCTCTGATTACTTTGTTATCTGATTAATGGGAGTAAAACAGATTCACTATGACAGATTCTAATATTTTTTTAAAAAAATATATATATATACAAATATTTAATAAACATTACAAGCAACACACACACACACACATACACAAGAGAGCATCTTCGCAGTTTTAACATCTGAAAATCTTTCATACTTGCAACTCTTCCAATCTTCATTCTGGTAAAAAAGGGGTTTTCTAAGTGAAAAGTATTCAGTTGTTCTCTCAAGTCATGCTTATACAATACATATTTCTTTGTATTTTGATACCCCCATCTTTTTGTGCCCCCTACAAATAGGTGAATTTGTAATACTTTACTATTTATTGAGCCATTGCTACAACTAAACCTTTTACACCCTTAGAAGACAGTTTCTGCTATCCTTGAAGAGAAAGTGAAATACTGATGATTTTGCCCTTACCTTCAAGCCATAAGATAAGACAGCGAGAACCACGAACCACAGTGCTGACTTCACGTCTTGACCTGTATATCCAAAAGTTTCCACGTTTTTGCTCCTCTCTTCCTCCTCTTCTCACTTCTCCCTGCTTCCTGCCAGACTTCCCATCTCCATGGGATCTCTGGAGATACCCAGAGAGAAGGCAAGGCTAGTAGGGTCTTGCCAAACCAGCATGGATCCCCCCAGTGGAGAAGAGGCACTCTCCCGGAATTTCCCCCCACCAGGAAAGACTATTTCTGTTCTGAGACAGAACCGCCTGAGGCTAGGGAGGGTCAGCCTCTTGGAAAAAGGGACATTGACTGGGTAGGAGCTCCCACCCTATGGATTTAGCCTTTGCCTCCTCGGAGAGAATGTCCTCCAACTTCTCAGGAGAGCAGCTTGAGTTGGGCAAAGCTCTTATGTCGCTCCGTTTAAGGGAGACAGGGTTTCTTGAAGTGGGGTTCATGCGAACAGGGCGCTCCTCCCTTTCATTCTCTTGTTGAGTTTATAATAACAATAGGAGGAGGAGATAAGGGAAAGGGAATCTTGAAAGGTGAGCCAAAGCTTTGTGATGCTGTTCCGAGAAGCAAAAGCTCTGGAGATCCTTCCCCTCCTCCCACTCCCGTCGGCTTCCCAGGGGATAGCGGCCGCTGGCTGGCGAGGAACTTGCTGAGCGCACCTCAGCCGGAGTTGCACTGCCTCTACTCAGAACCAAAACGGAACACCCGGGAGACGCAGAGGTGGGAAGATAATTCAGCACCAAGAGGACGGACAGCTCCGACGGAGTCGGCGAAAGGGAAGGAAAAGAAGAGGGAGGAGGCGGTGGCTCAGGTTGGGGCGGAGACTCGTGTGTGTGTGTGTGTGTGTGTGTGGTATAGTGTTGACGGGTAAGAAACAGACCGTGACCCGCCTGGCACTGCTACAAGCCCTAGGCAGCCAGTGGCACACGATTCCCTTACGTTGAAGGGAGCAGCTGCTTTGCACACGCAGGCGCACCCCGTCGGCACGGACCTCCGATGCAGCTGAGTCTGGTGTCAGGCACACGAGGAGTGCGGGGGGGGGAGCGCTCTAAAGTCACAAGCAAAGATCGAGAGACAAAAGGATGTCGAACTAGAGGTGAGAAAGAGATTCAGAACAGATTAGAGAGCTGCGGGACAGATCGATAGACGGAGCTTTGATAGGACCTCGGAGAGCTCCCAAAGGGATACACGGAAAACCGCCATTCATCCTAATGGAGAGAAGTATCTGGCAATACCAAAGTGTATTGATACACATGTAGAAATGGGTAGATTTCAGCGGAAATGGGGGGGGGGTCACAGCGCTGTTTGCGTGAATGGAAGAAGGGGTGTAGAGAGACGAGTTAGATGGATGCAGGGGGAAATCTCAAACAGACACTAATGGGTCAGGGTTGAGAGGGACGACCGAATGGTGCTGAGGAGCTGTTCAGGCGCATACAGACAACCCTGGGTTGCTTTCAACACACAATGTCCTTAGACTGTTGCACTAAACACTATTGCGTCCATTTATCCTGGAACATGATGGAACGGCAGAGAGCCCTAAAAATGACGATGCATCTAGCCTAGCTTTATGTTCCCAACAGCTGGAAGCTCACAAAAGGTCATGGAGGTGACAGCCACCACAGCCTCATTGCCTTCCCTCAGCACCTGGGCCTTGGAGGTTGGTTGGCTTTAAATGTGGATGTTTCATTATCATGAGGAAGTTGGGTATTAGCCTGGTAAAGAGGAGACTGAGAGGAGATATGATAGCCACCTTCAAATACAGTGGTACCTCTGGTTACGTACTTAATTCGTTCCGGAGGTCTGTTCTTAACCTGAAACTGTTCTTAACCTGAAGCACCACTTTAGCTAATGGGGCCTCCTACTGCTGCTGCGCCGCCACCACGTGATTTCTGTTCTCATCCTGAAGCAAAGTTCTTAACCCGAGGAAATATTTCTGGGTTAGCGGAGTCTGTAACCTGAAGTGTATGTAACCTGAAGCGTATGTAACCCGAGGTACCACTGTATCTAAAGGGCTGTCACATGGAAGATGGAGCAAGCTTGTTTTGTCCTGCTCTGGAGAGTAGGATTCAAACCAAGGGCTTCAAGTTACAAGAAAGGAGAGTCAGACTCAACATCAGGAAGAACTTTCTGACATTAAGAGCTGTTCAACAGTAGAACAGATTCTCTTGGAAGGTGGTGAACTCTCCTTCATTGGAAGTTTTTAAGCAGAGGTTGGGTGGCCATCTGTCATGGATGTTTTAGTTGAGACTTCTGCACTGCAGGGGGATGGACTAGATGAGGCTCAGGTTCCCTTCCAACTCTACAATTCTATGATTCTATGATCATGGCTAGAAGCCGCTCACAGGCATTTCCCCCTAGGAATCCTTAAAAATTAAATCCTTTAAAACCTGTCTGATCTAGTGACAATTGGAACAGTGAGCCCCACATGAATTATGTACAGAAATGTCTGTCCAGAACTGACCAATCAACTTTTGTTGATGACTCCTGAGGAAAATACCTCTTTAGCCACACTGATCATAATTGTATCCCTTTAGTCACTGCTTCCAAACTAAACAAGTCCCAAGTGCTCCAGATGTTACTGGCAGGGAAGATGTGCCAACCCCTTGGAACCACAGAATTGTTCAGTAGGAAAGGGACTCAGAAGGTATCCAATCTTATGTGGTCTTCAACCTTGGATCCCCAGATGCTGCTGGACTACGGTCCCCATAATTCCCAGACAGCTTATCCAACTGTCAGGGTTGAAGGGAGTTGTAGTCTGACAGTATCTGGGGACCCAAGGTTGAAGAACACTGATCTAGCCCATAGTTCCTCCTCAATGTAGGAATCACTCAGTGACAGCATTTCTGACCACCATCTTCTGTAGCAAACAGTTCCACTGTTGAGCAGCTCTTCCCATTAGGAATCTTCTCCTAAAGTTTAGCAGAAATCTGCTTCCCAACCATTTCCTTCAGTGGGTTCTAGTCCTGCCCTCTGGGATCTTTTCTATATTCTCGCTTGGCAGCTGCTCAGAGATCTGAAAATGGCTATTGGGTTTCCCTTCATCCTCTCTCTTCCCCAGGGTAACCATCCCCATCCCCATCCCCCTCACCTTCAACCATACTTAATCAGGCTTGCGCCATTGTAACGCTGCACCATTGCATTGTCCTACAGATTTCGCTGCCCTAGCTCACCTCCGTGAATCACAACCTTGCACTAGTACAAAGCCCCCTGCAGTTGATCATCTCCACTTTTTCCTTGCCCAGCAGACCAAGGCATGGAATTGTCAGTGTTTTGCCCACACTACCCCTATTGTATACTTTACAATGACCTTTATTTATTCATTTACTAGTAGTCTCATACCCAGTGTTGGTTGAGGATTCGAAGGAACCAAAAAGATTGGTGCAGATCCTCAGAGAACAGATGGGCAAACAAATTTCCAGAAGACATAATAGATTATGATATATTTATATCCCACCTGTCCTCTGAGGAGCTGAAGATGGCATGGCAGACATGGTTCTGCCACTCCCTATTTTATTCTCACAGCAACCTTTTGAGGTAGGTTAGGCTGAGACAGTGACTGACCCAAGGCTGCCCAGTGAGCTTCATGGCTGAGTGGGGAGTTGAACCCTGGTCTCCCAGGTCCTAGTCCAGTGCTCCAAACACTACTATACCACACTGTCCCCAACCATCACACCAGAGCTGATGGAAGCATCTGTAGGGCAACAGGTTGTAAGGAAGGCTGCTTTACAATATCTGCACCTTTAGCAAAATCTTCTTATGCTGAGTAGCAATGTCTTTTTCTTACGCTTCCCAAGTAAACTGGGGAGCATTTCTGTGTTGCCCTTTCCATCTGTCTAATATAATCTGCTTTCTGCTCAAACTGCAGTAGTTATAGGTCACCTCTTATTATATATTTATCCCTGGGTCTTAATATCCTTTTGTGCTTCATCACAGAGTCAACGCATTCATTTCCCGACGAACAACAGGCAGTGCGAGGCACAAATTATTGCTTTCAGATATTTCAGCTTCTTCTAAGCTCAGAAAGCCACTTGTAATTATTTTAGACCACTGTGCCTTTTAGCAACCCCCTCCCCCCACCCGCAATTCTCTTTTATATCCAGCCACTGGCAGGGAAAGGGGGGTGGTGGCAGGGTTAGAACAGAAAAATAGCAGTGCTGTTAATATAAAATTGCAAGTGCCACAGCAGAGCTGGGAACAGGAGACACTACAGATTAGGACTTTGCTTTCCATTGATTCTTTATCACGTGTCAAGGCTGTATGTGCCAATCAATACAGCCATTTTTATTTACAGGCTTCAATAATGCAGTGGGGGTGTTGTGCAGCTGTCCCTAATAATCTTATTTATATTGGCTGTCACCTCGTTTTTCCTCTCTCATTAAGAACGGTTCCGTGCCTGCCCGCCCATGTGATGGAATGAATGACAAGAGAACAGGGAGCCTGTGTCCCTCCTGATGTTTCTGAACCACAACTACCACCATCCCTGGCCATTGGCCATGCTGGCTGCTCAGAGCTGGAATCCAACTGCATCTCCCCAGGCTCCCCATCCCTGAATTAGAATACACAAAGTTGTCTGCTGGATCAAACTTGTGTGTGTGTGTGTTCCCATGTGACCCAGCATCCTCTTTTGAAGAGCTCCAAGCCATATGCCTCTGAGGCAACCACAGATAGTGTACGAAGACAACAGACTTATTCTGCCATTCCCCCTGTATCCCTTGAGAAGTAGACTGCACCCAAGCATGGAGGTTGCATCTTAGTCATCCTAAAATCACAGCAATCTCAAGAGAGTTACACTAGCTACATTATATCCAACCACCCTCAGTCCCTAGATCTCATGTTCCTCCTCCATTCTTACAATCAAGCTACTACTGCACATACTCAATGTAGGAGACCAAGGCACCACACACACACACACACACCCACACACACACCCACACACCACGTTAGCTTTTGTTCTAACTGCTGAATGAACATCTGTAGAATGTGAACCTTTTTTCCTGAAGCTCATATTCTTGATGCTAACAAGAGACAGAGAATGCATCAGATAGTGGACTTGTAAAAGGGTAAAAGAGTGTTGGGAAGTGATCCATAATGAATTGGGGGGAGATGTTTAAAAGTACTTCCCCCCAAAAAAAACCCCAGAGTAATTTCTGTTGGAGATAATTCAGACTGAAATCCCCATGTGTCAAAAAAGGTTATTTATGTATGCTACTACTGCAGCCCATGTTTTGTTAGCCCCCAAATGGAAAATGAGTGAGGTCCTAACCAAAAAAGAATGGCAACTTAAGTTGACAGAATACGCACAGCTCTCAGACTAATAATAATAATAATAATAATAATAATAATAATAATTTATTTATACCGCACCCATCTGGCTGGGCTTCCCCAGCCACTCTGGGCGGCTTTCAACAAAATATTAAAATACAGAATATAGAATATATAGAATAAAAGAACAAGAAGAACATATGTTTAGAGAAGATTGGAAAATGTTTATTGAATATATGGGAAATAACTGTGTACAGCTGAAAACGTTGGCAGCATTAAGATAAATTCAACAGTGTAAATAAGTTGTGATGGGTGTAATAATGGAATGCTGAATGGTATAGTTTCTGTAAAATATGCAGGGATTTATGATATGTAAAATGAACTGTGGAAAGAGAAGAAAGGAAATCATTGATACCTTAAGGATGTAAAATGAGTACTTTAAATTGTAAAACAGAAAACATAATAAAATTATATACAAAAAAAAGAAAAGAGAATGCATCAGATGGGCGGGTGGGAGACCCATCCCCAAGTTACAAACCCCAATAGTTGAGGATTTTCCAGGTAACAAGTAGTCAGACATTTAGAGAGAGAGAGAGAGATAGTGAATTAGATTATTATATAATTAAAATATACTTGGGGAAAGCAGTACTAAGTCTCATGCTTCAGGCATACAGCCTGTCATTACAAATTAGGGCAAGAACTGCAGGGAGTGGGGGGAACCCAAAGCATTATCCTGAAACTGGGAGAAGCTAACCCCCAGTTCAGGGTTTCATCTCTCCACCCGCAGCCCCCCCCCAGTTCATAAAGAACTCACAGATTTGGGTGGCAAATGCAAAACAACAACAACAACAACAACAACAACAACAACAACAACATGTGGTCTCTGAGGACTGTGCAAGGATGAATGAGGTTCTCGTACTAAAAAGGACGAGCCATTCCTTGTCTAAAACGTCCTGTTGGAGCAATGCTTCTTTAAATACCCCATTGCTTATTTAAGCATCCTATTTGTTTGAAACTGCAGACATTGGTGAGCATGCAAAGGACCTCGGCATTGGAAGGCAATGGGCTTCCCAGAATCATTTTGCCAGCTTGTGTTCCCAAAATAGACTGCTAGACCAGGAAGGCTTTAGACTAAGATAGTAGCAGTGGTGGAGACAGTGATCAGGGTTTCTAAAATTCTGCAGAAAACTGATGCAAAAACCAGTGAAATCGGTGCTTTCCTCTGTGGTGGCCCACACTTATGGAAGCAATCTCTGCACTGAGGTGTGTTATGCACTGATATTATTGCCATTTCACTCACAGTTGAAGATGCACCTATTTGCCCAGGCCTTTGGGAGGAAATGAGGTTTAGCGCCTGACGCTTTGTTCTCTGAATTTTCCATTCACCAGCCTCTCTGAAGGATGGTTATCAATGGTTTTAAGTACTGATTTGCTCTGCTTCACATGTGTGGGATTTTAGAAATGCTATTGTTTTAATGATGTGTGTACCTCCACTTGGCGAACAGCGTGCTATAAATAGATGAATGAACGAATGAGTGAGTGAGTGAATGAATGAATGAAAAAATAAACAAGATTTAGGACAGAAGAGGGAAAGGATTTATTCATACCATGCCTTAATGGAACTCACTGCCACAAGGTGTAGCAATGGCCAGAAGCTTAGAAAGCTTAGAAGGGAATGAGACAAACTGATACACCTTTTGGTCAGTGGTTCAGATCAATTGGCCACAAGGACTGTACAGAACATCCATGTTCAGTGGCAGTCTACCCCGAGTACCAGTAGCTAGAGAGAGCTGTTGCCTTTATGACCTGCTGTGACTTTCCTGGAAGTATTGAGCAAGATAGTGCTGTCCTGGATGGACCAATGGTCTGACTCATCCAAAGGGCAGCTTCACATATTCATATATTTGTCGGCTTCCTGGAAGCAATGGATTGACTGCAGTTGGAGGAAAAGGATACTGGATTAGATGGGCTTTTCTCCTCTGGTGAATGCATGTTGGGTAGGAAAGGGTGGTGGTATTTGGGAGACACAAATCTAATTCTGACAGTAATTCAGCTGGGAGGTGTGAAATTTGACTTATTAATGCTAAGTAAGTCAAATAGTGCTTCAGAATTAATTATACAATATGCTTTCTGGCTGGAAGGAATTCTCTGTAGTTTCAGAGCGGAAATTAAATCGTGGGTAGATTGCTCAGAAAGAAGCCTTCGTGGAAGGACCACACTGGAATAACCCCAGCACCAGAGCCTGTTAACACTATCAGTGCAACATCTGACACAGAAAACTAAAGCGGTATGCGGTGGTGTAAGCTTTTGGGTCCTGAATGAAAGAGAGCAACCCACTGTAATGCTAAGAGCTACTTTACTCAGTCGGGTCATATATGTGGTATAGATGTCCAATTAGCATGTAATCAGAGGATTCAGAGAGACAATTTTTCTCCCCGGGAAATGAGCAGAAGACTCTTCAGCTGCCATGTGCCATGTGCCAATGGTCTGGCCCATCCAAAGGCAGTTTAAAGAAAATGTGATGAAAATGATGTATAGGTGGTATATTACACCCGTAAAGTTAGCGAAAATGTATAAAGTTAGTAATAAATGTTGGAAATGTAAAGAAAAAGAAGGAACATTTTATCACATGTGGTGGGAATGTAAAAAGGTGAAAAGGTTCTGGGAGATGATATATAATGAGATGGAAAAAATGTTGAAATATACATTTATAAAGAAACCAGAAGCATTTTGACTTGGCATTGTTGGGAGGGATATAAATAGAAAGGAATGTAAGCTCTTTTTATATGCAATAACAGCAGCAAGAATATTATTGGCCCAAAAATGGAAGCAAGAAGAATTACTGATGATTGAGGAATGGAGGATGAAGCTAATGGACTATGCAGAACTAGATAAACTAACAGGAAGGATTCGAAACCGGCGGGACCAGAAATTCACGGAAGACTGGAGTAAATTTACGGACTATCTGAAAAGTATTTGTGAAGAGCAGACGACGTTTGTAGGTTTGCAAGAAGTTTTGTGAGGAGTATTAATGGAAGTATTGCAAAAATGGAGAAGGGGAAGGATGATTTGTTAAGAGATGTAAAGGCAATATAAAGTTTAGAAATGCATAAGAAGTGGTTAAAATGGTGGATCATCAGAGGTGCTGATGGAAGTCTAAAAAGATTATATAAGTGACAAGTTTTGTGGTACACTTTATAATTTATATGTTAAAATTAATAAAAATTATATTAAAAAAACAAAAAAACAAAACAAAGGCAGTTTAAAGGCCAAGAAGTGGGTTGAACAAGAAAGTAGAAAGAGGATGGCAGAAAGAGAATCTTGATGTGGAAGGAGGGAAAAGACAGAAGTTCCAGCTCTAGGAATTAGGAGGTTTCGAAACCTGAGAGGCAAAGGAATAATGCAGGGAACAAGGACAGGGAAACTCGACAGCCCTCCAGGCCTCTCAATCTGGCCATTGGAAATCTCCCAGGCCACAGCCCTCCCCACCCCAGGCCCCACCTCCACTGTCCTGGCTTTCTAAATTCCTTGAGTGTTTTTGCCAGTCCTTGAATTCTGATCTGTGCTGTTGCTTGCCCAGATGGAGGACAGAGAGGTGTGTGAGCATGTATAGAAACTAAAACACAAAGGTGAAATTTACATGAATTGCTTTGCCTACTTTTCTCTCTGGCATCTAGAAGGTTTTCCAGAAGGGAATAATGCAACCCTTGGGATGAAAAAGGTCCTCCATTAATGACTTTGTCGGATGCTTCAGGCACCATGAAAGCTACAAGACCAGTAGAAAATTAGGACCATTGTCTTGAGGTCCCCTGGAGCTGGCCCAACAGCTGGATCCGTCCAAAGGTTATCTTGTCCATCTTTCTGTTCCCACAGTGGCCAGATAGCCCACATGCTCCTATCAACCTGTATTCAGAGACATGTCTCTTTGGATACTGGAGGTAGTAATGCAGCCATCATATTAGCTATTGATAACCTTATCCTTGGTGCATTTGCCATACCCTCTTTTAAAGTTGTCCAAATTTACACAGAATTGCCGTAAGTGATAAAGTTCAGTGGGTCTTACTTTCATGAAAATGGGTGCATAATTGCAGCTATAGCCACAATAATAAATAAATAAATAAATAAATAAATAAATAAATTTTATCAGAATCTTGATGTCCCAAAAATGGAAACAGGAAGAAATGCCAACGAGGGAAGAATGGAGAATGAAATTGATGGAATATGCAGAAATGGACAAATTAACATGTAAAATTTGAAACCAACGCGATCAGAGATTCACCGAGGACTGGAACAAATTTACAGAGTATATCAAAACTGTGTGTGATCAGGAAATAACGCTTGTTGGATTTCAGGAAGCTCTGTGAAAAGAATAGATAGGAATGTCGCTTAAAGGGAAAGATAAAATAAGGATTGTTAAAGTGCAACATAAATTTAAGGAATGTGAAAAGTTGTGATAAATATGGAAATTGTCAGATAGGCTGATGGAAGTCTACAAGATGTATAAGTTAAATTGGATGTTAAATTGTAATTGGAATGGTTATTGGAAATTTGAATAAAAATTAATTATAAAAATAAATAAATAAATAAATTTTATTTATACCCCGCCCTCCCCAACCAAGACCGGGCTCAGGGCGGCTAACAACCAATAATAAAAACAAGTTGATTGAAATACAACTTAAAAAACAAAATTAAAATACAACATTAAAACAATTAAAACATTAAAATGCAGCCTCATCGTAGAAGGAGAAAGGGGAAAAGAAAGGGGGGGAGGAGGGAATCAAATTGATTCTAAACCAAAGGCCAGGCGGAACAACTCTGTCTAACAGGCCCTGCGGAAAGAAATCAGATCCCGCAGGGCCCTGGTCTCATGAGGCAGAGCGTTCCACCAGGCTGGAGCCAGTGTTGAGAAGGCCCTGGCTCTGGCTGAGGCTAATCTAACTTCTTTAGGGCCCGGGACCTCTAGGGTGTTGCTATTTATGGATTTACAATTATTTATTTACAATCCTAGTTTCAGAAGAAGTACATCCCTAAGGAATAGCTCCTGCAGAGCAACAGGAGAGAAAGGATGCTGGCTTTATGTCCTGCTCCTGGGAGGCTACTATGGGATGCAGGAGGCTGGAACAGGTGATGGTACTTTCAGCCTTCTTAATATTCAGAAGTTGCACTTTCTGTCTGGTACTCAATGTGTGAAAATTAGAATCTAGATTCTATAGTAAGAGCTGTTCGACAGTGGAATTTGCTGCCAAGGAGTGTGGTGGAGTCTCCTTCTTTGGAGGTCTTTAAGCAGAGGCTTGACAACCATATGTCAGGAGTGCTCTGATGGTGTTTCCTGCTTGGCAGGGGGTTGGACTCTATGGCCCTTGTGGTCTATTCCAACTCTATGGTTCTATTCTATGATTCTCTGCTGAGTACAAATCAGCAATATATCCCACTGGTCCCTGGAGGTTCAACCAACAGGAGCCATGAGTGTTCCCCTCAAAAAGGGCACTGAAAATGTTAAAACATTTCTGATTAATAGTCACTTAAACACACTCACTCACAGCCCTCACACGCTATAGCTTTAAACTGCTTGGATTTTCTGGAAGTGGATATTAACTCCCCTGCTCTCCCCTGAAGGGCTGTTTGAAGATAAGTGAAGTTGACATTATTATATGCAGAGACTTGAATATGAAAATAAATCCTGTACATTATACCTGTAACTCTTCACTTTATCATAATCCGTTCTTCCTTGTGACTCCCTCCAGTTCCTCAAAGACCTCTCTTTTTGTAGCCCTTGTCGGCAAACTCTGTTAATTTAAACAGAAATTGCTGCTGCTGTAGAAAACATTTCCTTTAGGATTTCTTCTTCAAATGCAAATGAGTGTAAGGAAATAAACAGTAGTTTGTTAAATAAGCATATTTGCCTCCCCTTCTTTGGAAAGGTGGGGGACGTCTCTTTGTGCCACGAGTGGCTGGAAGGCTGGGTGGGTGAAGTGGGGAGGGGGAGAATTAATTTCCTTCTTGTGGATGAAGCCTGACCAGATGCTGCTAACAAGGGCTACAGATACTGGCATCGCCTTTTCTCCTTTTTGCCTTCATATCTGGATGATGGATGCTGGTCTTGCAGTACACAATATTTCCTAGCAGAGATAAGAGCTGAGTTTTCGGCCTCAGGAGTAATGAAGATGGCCAGATACCCAAAAGAGAGCAATTATTTTGGATTATGTGGGGATAGGGGAAAAGATGCTTCCTGGGCAACAGGAAGGAGATACTTTTCTTGAGCAGAGCTGTCTTTCCTACATCCTTTCACTACCTGAAAGGTGCAATAATGAATAAGATATGGACAACAATGGCTGTGAGAGCAAGCAGTGGTCATATTTGTGTGGGCAAACAGTTTGCTTGCTTGCAAATTATTTCATGTTTGGCTGAGAAAAAGAGAGCCAAGGAAAGGAAAATGAGGACTGAGTGAGGCAGAGGGTCACTTTAAGCAAGTGGTCTAGCTCCCTGGTAGACCACGCAGAAGGTCCCAGGCTGAACCCCTGGCACTTCCAGTTAGGGCTGGGAAGGCCTAGAGAACCACTGCGAGTCAGTGCAGAAAATACAGGATGTATCAATGGTTCAGCTCAGTATGACGCAGCTTCCTAGGTTCCTAGAAATAGTGTGAGGCTAGAAATAGTTGCCAAGGAGTGTGTGCCAGAATGGAACAGCATCTCCAAAGATACACAAGTGAACTGTAACTCAGTGGCAATTCTTACTTTGAACTGCAGGCCCCTAAACTCCAGTACACCTGAAAGAGTGTCTCCACCGCCATGGTTCAGCCCGGACACTGAGGTCCAGCTCCGAAGGCCTTCTGGCGTTTCCCTCACTGTGATAAGTGAAGCTACAGAGAACCAGGCAGAGGGCCTTCTTGGTAGACGCTCCTGCTCTGTGGAACGCCCTCCCATCAGATGTGAAGGAAATAAACAACTACAGTGGTACCTCAGGTTAAGAACTTAATTTGTTCTGGAGGTCCATTCTTAACCTGAAACTGTTCTTAACCTGAAGCACCACTTTAGCTAATGAGGCCTCCCGCTGCTGCCGAGTTAGTGGAGTCTGTAACCTGAAGCGTCTGTAACCCGTGGTACCACGGTATCTGACTTTTAGAAGACATCTGAAGACAGCCCTGTTTAGGGAAGTTTTTAATGTTTGATGTTTTATCATGTTTTTAATATTTTGTTGGGAGCTGCCCAGAGTGGCTGCAGAAACCCAGCCAGATGGGTGGGGTATTATTATTATTATTATTATTATTATTAGTTAGGCTTTCAATATTTCAAAAAGTAAAAACCAGGACACCCTGAAAATTGTTGAGCTTCTTTTTAGGAAAACACAAAAGTTTTTCAGCTTTTCTTTTCTTTTTTTTTACAAAAAAGACCAAAAAGAGCAATTTTTCAATTGACTCGCCTAAGATCCAGGACAAAGCGCTGTTTGGACATCCCCACCCCCACCCCTGGACATCTATTCTGGTAATGTCTGGGAAAATCAGGATGTATGGCAGCCCTATATTAGTTTATATAGTGCTAGCAGTGCACACCATGTTGCATGGTTCCAGTGCTGGATTCTGCTTGCTGTCTCCCTGCAAATGGAACCAGCCACAGCTTCCCAAAGACCATCTGCAGCCTCTGTAGCCAGCAACTCCTTCTGGTTTCTCTAGGCCTTTCTGCACTTGGGACCCTGCGATGATTTAAGTGGCAAGCCCACATATCCTGACGCATCAAGTCTAGGAATCTAAAACCAGCTGCTGAGTTGCAAGAAGGAGAAGCAAGAGGGGGGAAATAACAGAGGGAGAGTTCTACAAGGAATTGATCTCTCAACAGATGGTGACTGGAAAGGTTAGGAAGTAGAGAAAGGCATCTTCAGACGATTATTCACTGTCACTCTTAAAGACTGGCAAAGAAGTGAGAAATCGATTCCAAAAAAAGCACAAAAGCTGATATGGTGGCAGCCATCCAGCTTTCGAAAAGCCCTCATTTTTCGTAGCTGGAGTTGGGTTAAGTAAGAGTTGATCTTATGGCCTATGAGTCTCAGCTTGGCAAAGGAGCTTTCGGTGGTTTCCCTTAAGCCACTGGTGCTTAAAGAGACAGCTACTTTAGTTGGCATAGCTGCTGATGCAATATATAATAGTTGGTTGGGGAGTTTGTGTTGGACTGAAGCAGCATCTCCAAAGATACAGAAGCGGACTGCAGCTCAGTGGCAGAATGGGGACAGCCTGCCCATTTCTTCCACTTCCACTGTGCTGCCTCCTCCTCCTCCACAGCCCTGACCACATGCTCCCCACCACCATGGCCACTCAGCCCACTCCCGAGGCCCACCCTGCCCCACCACTGTGCCAAGCTTCCTCAGGCTTCCTCTAGGCAGTGGTGGCAGAAGCCATGGTGGTGGGATTTTTCCTCACCTCAAATAACAAAGTGTCTTGGGGCAGGCCTGATGTGGAAGATCCAAGCTTCAACCCCCAGCTTCTCCACATAGGGCTGAGGAGGTCTCCTGTTTGAAAGCAAGGAGATCCATTGCTAGTCTGTGCAGACAGTACTGAACTAAATGGGCCAATGGTTTGTCTTGGTAGAAATGCCTGGTGGCCTGCCTTCTATTACACGAATTCACTTCCTAACCCTTTGCTCTTCACTTCACACCTTCCTCCAGATCCCCTGCAGTTGGGTGGGAAGGGGGCTCTCTGGATTGTGGCACAGCAATGCTGGTTGGAGCTGATGAGAGTTGTAGTCAAACGCACCTTGAGGGTTCCAGGTAGAGGAAGACTGTTCTGTGGAATGCCCTCCCCAGACATTTCATCTCCTGGCACCACCAACTCTGATGTCCTTTTGGCAGACGGCAAGGATTTGTGTGCGTTGGTATGTTTAAACATTTTCCCAGGGCTTGCAGCATGCCTTATAGTTCATCAGTCATGATTCTTTTTTAATGGATTCTGCTGGAGTTTATGGATTTACTCATTTTGTTCTTGACTGATGCCTCAGTTCTTGACTGATGCCTCTACAGCATGTACTGATTTTTATAGGCTGGTTTATTGCAGTGTTTATATTCTTTGCAGCCCTGGAAGGGTGGCTTATAAATGAATAATTGACTGAATGACACATCATTTGATGTTATATATACATAATGACTGACATAAGAACATTAGAAGAGCGTTGGTGGATCGGATGGAAGGTCCATGTAGTTCAGCATCATCCCACTTTCCCAAAGTGGCTAGTCAGATGCCACCAGGAAAATCACAAGCAGGACATCAAGGCAATTGACTGGTCCTGTTGTTGCCCCCAGCAACTGGATTTTCAGTAGTGGCAGATTAACTCTGCACCCAGAGGTGTTTTTTTTAAATGTTGATATTGTGATTAGTGTCCATTCATAGAATTATGGAAGATACAAAAAGGGTTATCTAATCCCAAGTGATGCAGGAATCACAGCTCAAGAATCCTTGACAGATGGGCATCCAACCTCTGTTTAATAACCTCCAATGAAGAAGAGTCCACCACCTTCCAAGGTGGTCTGTTCTACAGTTGAGCAGCTCTTACCATCAGAAAGTTCATCCTAATGTTTAATCAGAATCTTCTTTTGAAGATTTGAATCCATTTGATAGCCAACCCTCTGGAGCAGCTGAAGACAACCTTGCTCCATCTTCCATGTTGACAGCTCTTCGGATATCTGAAGATGCCTGTCACATCACATCTCAAACTTTTCTTCTCCAAGCAGAACGTACCAAACTCCCTCAACTGTTCCTTATAAAAGATTGATTTCCAGACAGATCCATCCTCCATATTTCTTATTTCCCACAGTATCAACAACAACAACAACACTGGCCCTACTCTCTTGAGATGGAAGTTTAGCACAGGAAGCCTCTGATATGAACATTCAATTCAATGCATATGTTACAATACAGAGTCTGAGTGGGGTAAGGTGTCTTCCCCTCAGAGGAGGTCCCATTGGTCCATTTCATTCGTCCATCCAAGAAACGGCTTATCTTACCACTCATTCTGCTCTTATTTTTTACTTCTGGAGCTAAAATTGCTTCTGTTAAGATGTTCTGAGTATAATCACTGTGCTATATCAAATCTTTCTATTCTGTTCTATATCAGAACTGTCATGCAATGACAAAACAAGCAGTGTTGAATCATCATAAAATTGCAGAGTTGGAAGAAATCCAGTGGGCCATCTAGTCTAGGGCTGCCATATTTAAAAAAGTGAAAATCCAGACAGAAAAGTTGTTGAGCTTTCTTTGCCAAAGTTGTTGAGGAACGAAATTGGATATTTTTGAGCTATTTCTGGGGAAGACCAGCAAAATCTACACTGCCGACATGCGCTGCCATACGTCCAGATTTTCCCGGCCATTTAACCGATTTCCACCTGGACACTGCTTGCATCTGCAGTATTCTGGGAAATTCCAAGCATATGACAATCCTAAATAGGAAACACTACTGTTCTGATCTGTAGCTCCTTGGGAACAATCAGGGAACACCCATCCCCAATAACTACAATCTGCCATGTAAATGTTGGTTGAAGAAAGCGTTTACAGAAACTGGTCAAATACAAATTTTGTCCTTCACAAGGAAACATATTCATCACAGCCCTAATTGTGCCATTTCATGTAATCCTTTGCTGGAAACTACCATTCAGACTCTTTCTGCAGACACCCAACCTGGATTTTTATTATTTTTTTGCTCCTGGGTAAATAATTACTCCAAGCATAACAATTTGCTTAAAACTGTGGCAGGTTTAATGATCATCTGGGGCTAAATGACAGCTCAGCGTGGCAGCTGGTGAAAAGCCAGTCTCTAAATGACAACAGAAGCCACCTAAACAATCCCAATCCACTGGGAGAGTTCAACTTCAAACAAACATCAAACCTTCTTGCATTGTTTGCAAGCATTCCAAATGGTGTTGAATGTTTTCTCCACTTCACAAAGATGTGCAGCATATGCCATGTTGGAGACCTCCTTTTCTTTCAGTAATTAATTGTGCCCAAATACCAGAGACTCTCCAGCAAAAGGCTGCCCTTTCTTCTTTGTGGGAAGATAAAAAATCTGTTTGTCTTATCAGAGCATTTCTCATCACTCTGTGTAATTAGTTGCAGCCGGAAAGCAGAGTTTAATTAAATTCTAGAGTGCTCACTAGATCTTTTCTCTGGAAGATGGTGGACAATGTGGTTAATAACAAAGCTTTTTGTCGCATTTTCTGCTGTCCTTGGGCATGGGCAACATCTGAGCGAGGAATTGCTCCAGAGGCAAGGATATAATGAAGTACCACAAATGAGCAGCTCTGAAAGTTATCTTGGCAATTATAAATGTACAACACAGCCCCCGAGTTGAGCTGTCAAGAGGCCAGGATTCTAGAAATGACAAGAGTTCAGCAAAAGAAGCCGATGGATCAAGCTTGGGGCATTAAGATGGCAGAGGTGTTGTGAAAGCTGCAGCTAATGGGTCATGCAGACTGGATTGTTAGGAATATTAACAGAAGACATCAGATTGAACTGATGCAGAGTCCTGCGGGATTAAAATTTAAATAGGCATTTAAATAGGGATACAGAGGTCTCCACCAGTGAGAAGGTGTGGAGGAGCTAAGAAAGGTTAAGCTCTCCTGTCTGTTTCTGAAGCAGCATCAAACCCTAAATGGCTTTCCCACTTCTTTTTGGGAGACATATGTAACCCGCCCCTATTTCAAGGGTGCATTGATGCTGACAGTAGCCATCAAAGCATATCTTCTCCACCTTCTCCTTCCCTCAGGTACTCTTCTACATTCTCATCTTGGTACAGTGCTGTTCCTTTGGCCAACAACCTCTCTCCATCTCCCCTTCTCCAGGCTGCCGTGATTCAAGGTTGGTGTTAGCCTTTAGCAGAGCTGTTCTTTCATTCTTTCCATTGAGAGAACATCCTGATGTGGGTTTGTCTGGTAATAAAGATGTGTTACATTGGGGAGGGGCAGAAGGTAGATTGGCATCTCTGGTAGGTTTCTGGCACACTGGGAGTAGAGTGGCAAGGGTTTCTGGCTCTCAGATGTTTAACAACCCCCCCACCCCCAAATGCAGGGGGCTGAAATGAAAATTAACCAGAGGATGCTGAAAACAAGTCCCCAGGCTCAGAAAGTACTCAGAGGGGCCCTGCTCGTTCATCCTAGGTAAAGGTAAAGGGACCCCTGACCATTAGGTCCAGTCATGGCCGACTCTGGGGTTGTGGCGCTCATCTCGCTTTATTGGCTGAGGGAGCCGGCGTACAGCTTCTGGGTCATGTGGCCAGCATGACTAAGCCGCTTCTGGCGAACCAGAGCAGCGCACGGAAACACTGTTTACCTTCCCGCCAGAGAAGGTAGACCTATTGATCTACTTGAATTTTGACGTGCTTTCGAACTGCTAGGTTGACAGGAGCAGGGACCGAGCAACGGGAGCTCACCCCGTCGCAAGGATTCGAACCGCAGACCTTCTGATCGGCAAGTCCTAGGCTCTGTGGTTTAACCCACAGCGCCACCCGCGTCCTTCATCCTAGCTATATGTTCTTTTTGTTTTCACATGGAAGGTGGAGGAAGCTTGTTTTCTCCTACTCTGGAAGGTGGGACTCAAACCAATGTCTTCAAGTTACAAGAAAGGAGATTCCAACTAAACGTCAGGACAGAAAGAGCTGTTTGACAGTGGAATGGACTCCTTGGAGGTTTTTAAACAGAGGTTGGGTGGCCATCTGTCACGGGTGCTTTAGTTGAGATTCCTGCATTGCAGGGGGTTGGACTAGATGGCCCTTGGAATCCCTCCCGACTCTACAATTCTATGATTCTGTGTTTTGGAGGCTAGCCATTAGAGAGAGCCCCACCATCCTCAGCCTGCCATCCCCCACCTGCATAAATATAAATGCTCAGTCAATGGAATGGCTCTGCCTGCCAGCTGCCTCCTCCTTAGTCTCAATGTTGCTCCCTGTGAAACTCAGAGAGGAGGGTGTTGTGCTCAAAGCTAGAATCAGTTGGCTTTGCTTGTCTTTTATGTTCTGCTTCCACCCATTAATGGCTCTGGCTCCGCCTTCTGTTGGCCTCCCTGCCTTCCATCCTATCAGTCTCCAAGGGCACTGGCTGCCAGTGGATTTGACTGGTAAATCTTGGGGTGGGTAAACCAAAGTAGATCCAACCAGCCTGAAATCTCCCGCCCTTCCACCCACCGCATTGCAGCATATGTTACATGGCGAGAATTGCAGAATAATTAAGACACCTAAATCTAATTAAAACAATGAACAGGAACAAAATGCCCAGAGCACTTTTAACACAATTGAGTTACAATTCAGTGCAACTATTGGATAAGAATCCTCAATCGTCTGTCAAATTTCTAATGGGTATTCAACTGTTGCATCAACACCATGTTTTGTATCCGCAGTTGTCTAGTTAATTGTGGTGCCAAAAAGTACTTTTCTTGTATCCTAGTTATTATTTATGATGCCCAGACAGCAGCGTAGGGAAGAACACCCAGAAACTTTTCACCAGACTAGTATGCCTCCAGCTGCAGTAATGAACAGCATCTAAAATTCTACAGTTCCCTTTGCTGCAGAAATACCTCATAAGTAATAGCATAATGCTTGTTCATAGTCACTTGATAAAGAGACGCTGGCTTGTTATGCAGAAGCTGGCACTTATTAGCTGAGATGGAAAAGAATGTTGCACAAATTTCAAAATTCCAGGCAAAGGATATTATTAAGAGGCATGCACACACACACACACACACACACACATTTCAAAAAGTATTATTGGTGAATGTTCAGTTGGGTTAACATTCCACAACCTGGGTGGGTGGGTGTGAGGAGAATAGAAGTATATTAATCCAAATTTTATGAGCAAATTGGAAAATGTCCCTGTCCAGGTTCATTTCAGCTCTATAAGGAATCTATCCTTGAAATTAAAAACAGGTATTAATTTTCACTCAATCTGGATTTCCACCCTCTTACTCCCATATTAGTTAGAATTGCACAGAGGCAAGAGTAAAGTGCTCTGCACATCTTTAGAGGCATTCAATGTATGATTGCATGATTATTCCAAGGCCAAGTCCTAGTGCCCAAAGCAAGCTCCAGGGATTGGCTCTTGTTACCCCAAATGAAACTTGCCCAGGGCCAGGACAAGGCATTTTGATTTCCAAGGGAAAACACATGATGAGGCACCTGCCATTTCATGTACAGAAGACAACAGTACTGGCAGCTGAATCAGCACCTGGATAGTGTCCCTCACCACACCTGAGAGCAGCAGATCAGCTGGCAGGGTGCAGAGCACCGCACATGGCACACGCCCCTCAAACAGAGGCTTCATCAAAGGGGATCAGAAGGGACAACCAGGATGCCTTCCACTACCCTCCAGTATTTGCCACCTGAGGCAGTCACGTCAGCATACCTAATGGCAGAGATAGCACATGATAGTACGCACCCCGGAAATGATCTCTTTCAGCTTCTGCCTTCTGGAAGAAGGTATAGGGTTATAAAGGCCAGGACTAGCCGTCTGAGAAACAGTTTCTACGCAAATGCAATTCTGGTTCTAAATGCAGCATAAGGGGTCTCTATAGTATTTTAAAATTGGGTTTTAGAGTTTTTAGGGATTTTTGAATGTTTTATGTAGTTTTGTGGTAGTTTTACCGTATTTTTTGCACCATAACACTCACTTTTTTCCTCCTAGAAAGTAAGGGGAAATGTCTGTGCGTGGCATGCCTACAGATTTTCCTCCTCTAAAAACTATGTGCGTGTTATGGTCGGGTGCGTGTTATAGAGCGAAAAATACGGTATGTAGTTTTGTGGTAGTTTTATGTAGTTTTGTGGTAGTTTTATGTAGTTTTTCAATTTCATTGTTCTGCATGGGACAATGACAATAAAGATATCGTATATCGTATATATCATAGGGTTGGGCTCATTTTCCTCCTCACTTGGTTGGAGCAAAGTTGTCATTCTGTTTAGACCACATCATACTGGCAAAGGCTGGGAAGAGGCTGATTTTGGAGCTGGAGAAGAGCAGTTTGGTCCTCCTTTTTGGAGAGGTTCTGCACTC
Organism: Podarcis raffonei; assembly: GCF_027172205.1. Taxonomy (NCBI): domain Eukaryota; kingdom Metazoa; phylum Chordata; class Lepidosauria; order Squamata; family Lacertidae; genus Podarcis; species Podarcis raffonei. Next base: position 26,648,015 of record NC_070616.1, read on the forward strand.
GCCAAGCTTAGGAACAGAAGAGCATCGAACAAAGCCTGAAACTGACCTCTCTCATTTGTGTGATGGTTACATCTTCACTGTATATTCACACACAAAATTGCGCTCTCGCGCTAGGGGACCACAACTCACATCGTTCTATTTAGGAAAGGTTACAGAAGGTAAGACACTTTCTCTGAAGCTCGCCTCTCATTTAGTGGCCCAGTTCTTTGGGGGAAATAGGAAAACATCCATCTTCGGAGTTATTAGCCCATCTTCTTTCTCCGTAACAAAACTCCCTCGCGGAAAAACTGACAGTGAAGAAGATAAATTCTGAACACAACATAATTTACTAGTGTGTATAACGATGGGCTTTTCTGCCTTCATAAAGCAGCCTTTTTATACTGCAAGTGTAAAAAGAAAAAAGAAAATAAGTTGGGCTGTTACTCTCCTTAGTTGTTCCCTTGTTAAGGCTTTTGTCAAGGTCAATAAAACCATGCAAATAAGTAACCCAAAACAGAAACTTCTCATCCTGATTGATTAAATGCAGGAGAGGTCAAAAGCTCTAAAGAAGGAATTCTGTACACCATGTATAAAAATGAGATCAAATGTGAATTTAGAGCTCACCAATTAGATTTGCATTCATGAGGAAACCAGAAAAATTGGACCGCTCCAGAGTTAGGGAGGAGCTGCTGGAAGACTAGTCAGTCAATCAATCCATGCCAAACAATAACTAGTCCATAAATGTATTATATTATCTGTCTGATTTACAACATAGTGCACCAACTTAGTACAGTGGTACCTCTGGTTGTGAACGGGATCCATTCCAGAGGTCTGTTTGCAACATGAAAAGAGCGTAACCCACAGCGGGTTGCGATTCGCCGCTTCTACGCATGCACGTGACATCATTTTGCGCTTCTACTCATGCGCGAGCGACGAAACCCAGAAGTAATCCTTTCCGGTACTTCCGGGTCACTGCTGGACATAACCTGAAAGAACGTAACATAAAGCGGACGTAACATGAGGTATGACTGTAGTTTGTCTTACTAATTATAACCTCTCTCTCTTCTCGGTTTGTGAATTGAGGTTATTTCTATGCTGCCTTTCAGCCAAAAAGACCCTTAAGATGGCTTACAAAATTCAATAAAAGTACAGCTTACATTTTGTAAGACAACAAAATCCTAGCAACATCTTTAAAAATAACCACACACACACCTCCCTGCTTCAAGGCAAAGGCAGTAACACCCCCTACCCTATCAAAGAGATAGTGGGAACAAACTCTGGGGGAGCAACTCCTTCTTGTCCTCGGCAAAGCAGGGGAACAAGTCTGTCCCTTGACCCAACTTCCTTGCAATGCTCAGACACAACTTCCCCACAATGTTCACTCCAATAGTGTTAAGTGTTTCTCAGACTGAAACACAGCCCTTTGCATGATGTGTAATGTATGCACAGGAGAAAAGCATGATGTATCATGATGATGGAGAGCAGCCTTCGCCTTTCATACATTTTGGAACCAAGCTGTAGAAACAGGTAGCTTTTACCTTAAATCTCACAAAACCTCATTTGCTCCTTTCCCCCCCCCTTTTGCTCTTTCCTCATTTCAAAGTCCTTCAGTCTCATAAATGTCCTCTCTACAACATAAAACACTCTGGCAAGTTGTAAATACTGCTCAAACTGAATAGGAAGTAAGTGAGCCTTGGGGTTTATATGAAAGGAATTGGGAGCTGGTTGGTTCACTCTGGTCCCGTGACTTTCTGGCTTACCAAATTCCTTCCAGAAGTTTATCTCATAAACTTGCTGACTTGCACACAAAGCCTTGCTTCTGGGGTGACTTTGTGGTTTTTTCTTTTCTTTCCTCTGTGTCTGAAGTGAGAGCTGCCATAGAAATCCAGGATTTTTGCAAAAGAAATCCAGAGTAGAGGCTATTCAGCAGCTTGCCCCTTCCTAGCAACAAAAAGACCAGCAAAGCTCTTTATAACTTAGATCTTACTGGTGGTGGGAAATGCCCCATTAATAAAAAAATAGATTTAAAATATTTAAAAGTGCAATGCATGTAAATGGGTTCCAAGGCTTCTGTGTGCAACTGACTGCCAGATTCAGACTGGGAAAGAGGCTGAGTTGAGAACTGAAATAACAGAGTGAACTTTGCAGCAACCAGAGAGGCGTTTTGCATAGGGAGACTCTTGGCTTTAAAGTTTAAAGCAGCTCAGCTCAGGCTTCCAACCTGCAACATTAACAGTGAACTACACTGCAAGGTTGTCACATGCTACTCTCTTCTCAACTACACTACTTTTAATGTGGTCTAAACCACTGAGCCTCTTGGGCTTGCTGATTGGAAAGTTGGCGGTTCGAATCCGCATGACGGGGTGAGCTCCCATTGCTCTGTCCCAGCTCCTGTCAACCTAACAGTTCAAAAGCACAACAGTGCAAGTAGATAAATAGGTACCACTGCAGCAGGAAGGTAAATAGTGTTTCTGTGCATTCTGGTTTCCATCATGGTGTTCCGTTGCACCAGAAGTGTTTTAGCCATGCTGGCCACATGACCCAGAAAGCAGTCTGTGGACAAACACCAGCTCCTTCAGCCTGAAAGTGAGATGAGCGTCACAACCCCATAATCGCCTTTGACTGGACTTAACCGTCCAGGGGTCCTTTAGAAGAGTTTGAAGAGTTTGGATTTGATATCCCGCTTTATCACTACCCGAAGGAGTCCCAAAGCGGCTAACATTCTTCTTTCCCTTCCTCCCCCACAACAAACACTCTGTGAGGTGAGTGGGGCTGAGAAACTTCAAAGAAGTGTGACTAGCCCAAGGTCACCCAGCAGCTGCATGTGGAGGAGCGGAGACGAGAACCCGGTTCCCCAGATTATGAGTCTATAGCTCTTAACCACTACACCACACTGGCTTTACCTTACCTTTTACCTTTTTACTTTTAATAAGTGGCAGAAGAAAGGTATGCCTCCAACATTCACTTAGAGCTTGGGAGCTGGCATGCTTCAGTATCTTCCTGTGCTGCTCACATGCAAAGCTTGTGTAATAATAATCAACCAGCACTTGAACCTGAGGCAGAGAGGACCTCCTCACCAATGGGACAGGGAATCCCTGGGAATATAGGAAGCTTCCTTACACTGAGTCAGACCATTGGTCCATCTAGCTCAGTAGCATCTACAGTGACGGGTAGCAATGGCTTCCCAGGATTTCAAGCAGGAGTCTTTGCCAACCCTTCCAGGGATTGAAACTGGCACCTTGGGCATGGAAGGCATGCTCTATCCCTGAGCTATTACCCTGACTCCCAAGGCCCCACTACATGCTGATTAGGGTTGTCATATTTTGAAGAGCAAAAAAGAGGATGCTATGACGGCCATTCAATGCAAATAAATGCAATTTGTCTCAATTTTTACCCCTGAAAAGGAAGGTGCGTCCTGGAAAATGAGGACACATGGCAACCCTAACTGGGGCCAGGAGGAGTTGGTTTGCGCCCGCCCCCAAGTGGAAACTCTGCAATGCACACACAGTGTAGGAGCTCTGATATTTCAAAAGACTGCGCCTTGCCTCCAGCCACTTCTGAACCAAGAGGAGCCAGAATGTTTGGCTTCTCCTCTTGGCCCCTCTCTGGATGTCAGTGCAGAGTGTCAGCACTGTGCCCAATTTTAACAGAGCAGAATGCAGGGCAAGTGGAATTGAATGAGCTTTGCCAAGGAGCAGGGGTCTGCAATATTCCATTGGTAACTTTAGACCATATTTTCTCCTAAACATCCTATTAATATTCATTGTTGAGAACAGGGCAAGAAACGAAGCCCATCAAATCCTATTATACGGAAAGTGAAAGGTGAAGAAAGCATGGCACAGAACTGAGTGCTGCTCATTTTGAACGTGCCTGGACTCCATAAAAGCCCATGAAGAGTTACTGGGGGATTTAAGTGAGAAGGGCTTAATCCCCATTGCCATCTGCTGGGTGCAGCCATCCTATCCAGCTCCTTGTTCATGGTAGACAAAGTTAGCCATGAAACTGGCCATGATACCTATGCTCTGCTTCCATGGTTGCAGGCAGTAATGCTTCTGAACACTAGTGGCTGGAAACCACAGGGCGGTAGAGTGCTTTTGTGCCTGGATCTTGCTTGTGGGTTTCCTAGAGGCTTCTGGTTGGTCACTATAAGAGCAGGATGCTGTCAGGTATTGGACTCAAGAGGGCGAGGTGGAGGAGGAATGGTGGAGGTCACCCCATCTTGTCATGACACTGCAGGAGAAGGGGAATGCAGCATTGATTTACAGCAGGGGTTTGATGGGTCTGAAGGACATCACAGCTCAGAGATAGATATACAGAAGAGCTGGGCAGGACACAGAGGCAGGGTAGCCAGCTGACACGTTGTCACTGCAGAGTATTTCTGATTCCCTCTGCATTCGTTAAGAGTTCAAGAACAATGGAATCAGAAGCATTTGACCACAAGCAGCCACCGTACGGGCAGATACTGTTGCTAGGAAGGAGGGAGGAGGAGTCAGTTGGAACAACGCCATTGTCAGGGCTGGCTGTGCTCTTTCATCTCTCGCTATTACGATTGAATAAACTTGTTAAAAAGGACTCTACCTTGTTTTCTCTACTCTTGCTGCAAACGGGGGGCAGAATAGTTTCCTGAAGCCATGACAGATGCTGAACTAGATGAGCCATTGGCCTGATTCAGCAAGCTCTTACGTAGGACTAGACCAGGGGTCCCCAAACTAAGGCCCATGGGCCAGATAAGGCCCGAGGGACTTGTTTATCTGGCCCGCGGCAACCGCTGCCTGCTCTTACCGGTGCTGCACTGTGCGGCTGCCCACTTCCGGGTCGGAGGAGCACTGGAAACAGCTTGTGGGCATGAGCAAGCATTATTTCCGGTGCACATCCAGGTCAGAGGAGGCCTGTGCACATGCACACAAGCTATTTCCGGTGCTCCTCCAACCTGGAAGTGCACCAGAAATAGCGTGTACGCATGCATATGGGCACACGCTCCCCCGCCCTCCGGCCTGCCACGTGATCGGCGCTGGAGACACCAGCCCAAGGTGTGGTATGTTTGCTGACCCGTGGACTAGACAGAGCAAACCTAGTACAGACCAGTTATCCAGGAGGCAATGAGAAATGCTGCTATTATGCTTGCCTGCTCAGCCCAGTGCCTGCTCAGCCCAGAAGGGGAGAGGAAAACACCAAAATGGTATAAAAATGAGAGATACATCCCAGCATCTTTGGAAACACCAGGAAAACCACCAGTCAGGGGCTGTGGTGGTGTCAACTTCCACACATGCTGTCCACAGATGGAGGGAGCCAATGACCCCTCAGCAGTAGATATCGCTGTGAACTGATTGGGGTTTGGGGTCCTTATTGCTCTGTGGTCTTTACGGCAGTGGGCTGAAAGGGCTGTGACCTGGTGTGGCAGCAGTTTGTTTCAAGGAGCCCCCACCCAAAAAACCCTTTACCTGGTTACCATACTATCTCTTCCTATTTAGAGGAAGGTTTCTGAAGCAGATAAGAATAGACAGCAAAGAGACTGTGGCTGCAGTCCTATGCATGCCCACCTGAGATTAAGTCCTAATGAACTCAATGGGCTTTTCTTCCAAGCAGACACACATAGATGTGGGGTTACCTTTGAAGGTGACCCAGAAACTACAACTAATCCAGGATGCGGCAGCTAGACTGGTGACTGGGAGTGGCCACTGAGACCACATAACACTGGTCTTGAAAGACCTACATTGGCTCCCAGTACATTTCCAAGCATAATTCAAAGTGTTGGTGCTGACCTTTAAGGAGCATCTCCATCCCCATCGTTCAGCATGTCAAGGAATTAAACCACTATCTGACTTTTAGAAGACATCTGAAGGCAGCCCTGTTTAGGGAAGTTTTTAATGTTTGATGTTTTATTGTATTTATTGTATTTTTAACATTTTGTTGGAAGCCCCCCACAGTGGCTGGGGAAACCCAGCCAGATGGGCGGGGTATAAATGATACATTATTATTCTTATTATTCTTATTATTGGTTTGCATTGTACAATCTCTACCCTCCTTAGCAACCCGCCATTCCCACAACAATGACTGCATTTAACAGATCAAGAAAAGTTTTATGTTAAAATACAACGCTTTGTGTCTTGGGAGGCAACCCACCGCTGTTATCTGACTGTTACATTCTTCCATGGGAATAATGATTCTGCCTTTGCTCTCAGTGGATGCTTTGTTTGTGACAATTCCGTTCTGCTTTGCACATCAGGGGAGCCCGGTTCTTTTTTGTATAAATTAGCTGGGCAAATGTAGATAAACATCTGCTTTATCTCTCCTCATAAATTACCAACTTGACTGTAAATACAATGCAATGCAAATGTTCCCCATTATTGTTACTGTTAGGGGTCTAATCTGCCATGCTTACATGGAAAACAAGGGAAGAATCCATCGCATTCTTTTAGTGAAGGAAGCAAAGGACTGGTAAAATCTTCCAACAGCCAGCAAGTATACTTATCGCCTTAACATGGGCACCTGCAGAGGGATACTGAATCACGCACACTTGTGTGGGTACAGCCATAGTTTTTAATAGTATCTTGTGGTCTGTTTGAGAGTAGGATGTGATGGAAATGTACCCTTTAGGGGGCATTTCAGCAGTGCAGTATATTGCCCAAATCCCTTCTTCCACACAGTTATTAAAAGCAGAGCCCCCTTCCCTTGCATCAAAGGGATGATATTATTTCTGGTTCTCAGAGTTGGGGGGGGGGGCGGAATGACACAAATCCTAGCCTAAGGCTGTATTTTTTCCTCTATTCCCTTTTCTCTCACTTATGCCAGTTTTTTAAAAAATAAAAAAGCTTTGTGAAATTTAAAGCCTAGCGACAAGAAATAAAATGGGTTCTATTTGCGAAACATGATTTCCTAATACTGTGGATTCATAATTTTCTAAAACAAGCATGACCATGCATGTGTCTCTCACTGAATGGAGCAATCACTCTCTGCATCTCTGCTGAGCAATGAATCCTACCATGTCCCACTGTGTTCAATGAGTCCTGGGTTACTGTGTGCAGAATTTCAGCCTTAGGCTGCAGTTCTAACCCTACTTATCTGGACGTAAGTCCTATTAAATTCTGCAGGATTTCCTTCAGGTAGACATGGTTGGGGCTGCACCACTAATCAATTACTCGGTAACATTTAAACAGCACGGGAAGCCACTTGGCTCTATTAGGAAAATTGCAAAAATCCACAGTCAGGCAATATTGTTATAGATATCTTTGCATTGTTTACTTGTGTAACTAATGTTTATTAAGGTATTGCCCAGATCCAGAATCTGTTTCATAACCTGGGTAGAAATAGAGGAGGCATAACAGGGAGCGGGTGACGCTGGTGTCTAAACCACTGAGCCTCTTGGGCTTGCTGATCGGAAGGTTGGTGGTTTGAATCCGCATGATGGGGTGAGCTCCATTGCTCTGTCCCAGCTCCTGCCAACCTACCAGTTTGAAAGCACACCAGTGTACATAGATAAATAGGGAAGGTAAATGCCATTTTTGTGCACTCTGGCTTCTGTCATGGTGTTCCGTTGCGTCAGAAGCGGTTTAGTCATGTTGGCCACATGACCCGGAAAGCTGTCTGTGGACAAACGCCGGTTCCCTCAGCCTGAAAAAATGAGATGAGCGCCAACACCCCATAGTCGCCTTTGGCTGGACTTAACCATCCAAGAGTCCTTTACCTTTACCTTTTAGAGGAGGCATTGCAGTTTTAGTAAGGAAAGAATGAAATATAAGAACTCAATTCCTCTCAAGATCCATATGCGATTTTGTTTGCCAAATTATGAATGAATGTGAGACAACTCAAATGGGACCATTCAGGGTGCTGATTTCTCTGAATCTCTAGACTTCCCAATTGCATACTATTTCATCATCCATATTTTGTATCTGTCCATATTATCCATAGTGATTGTTACATTACAAGTGCTATTAAAATCCGGCTAATGTTTTCATCTGCTTACAGTGGTCTCCTAAATAACTTACAAATTCCCCCCATTCTTTTGTAAAGTTCTTGTCCTCTTGGTTCCTGAGTTTTCTGGTCAGTTTTGCCATTTTGGCATAGTCAGCTTGGTTTGCCATTCCTCTATCGTAGGGACTTCGCCTTCTTTCCATCTTTGGGCTAGTAGCATCTGTGTCGCTGTTGTCGCATACAGGTACATAAGGGGTCTGTTTTGCTCCTCTGGAATATCGCTACCTACAATTCCTAATAAGAAAGCTTCTGGATTGTTGTTTTTTATAAAAGTTATTTTAAACATTTTTTTCAAGTCATTATATATCATTTCCCAGAATGCTTTTATTCCTTTACACGACCACCAGATATGATAAAAGGTACCTTCTTTTTCTTTACGTTTCCAGCAGGTATATTTAGTTGTCTTATAAATTTTTGCTAAATGATTTGAAATTCTTGGCATGTTGCACGCTGAAAGAAAACTATATGAAAATGATGTACAGGTGGCATTTGACTCCTAATAAGTTAGCAAGAATGTTGTGTTCCAATGTAAATAACAAATGTTTCAAGGGAATGAACACACAGCTCCTGGAATGGGCAGGCAGACAGAGCCTTTAATGTGCAAGTTGAAAGATTCTTGCAACCCTTTATGGAGGAGATCCAGGTAAGGAGGGGGAGAAATTTGATCCTGAAGAGGCTTTTTCACAAAGTGGCACATAAATTTTGTTAAATAAAATAAAGGTTTTTCAAAAAATTGTAAAATCACATAAAATGTGTATGTTTAGACGCGTATGATGAATTTTCACAAGGACTTCTTAAAAATAAATCACACACCAGTGCAGAAATGTGGAAAAGACTCATTTTCTTCAAGACAGGAAAAATTAGAAAAAGAAATTGATTTCTCCACCCCTAGATCCACTGCATCTTTACTTTGCTCCTTTAATAAGTCATTGATTGTCATCATAATTCCTCCGTTTTGTCACACATATTGTCCGTCAAGAGTTGCCCTTACGTAAACCTCACATCCCAGGACCTGTGGGGAGGGGAAAGGAGAAGGGAGGGGAAGGATTCAATTGGAGTTCATCTGATAATAGTTCCCTCTGCCTAACTCCTTGAACAAAACGATTTATTTCTGTATTTGTTTTTGCCATTGGCCATAACAAACGAAAATCTGAAAACATAATGTGTATATATAGTAACAGGAAACTGAAAATAGTTAAAAATCATATTCCCAGCGCAGAGAACCCTGAACATATCCTCAAGGGGTTGACCCACATGACAATCAAAGGCCTGGGTTTCATTACATTTTCTGTCTCGTTTGGCCAGAGCAAAAGTCAAGGAGGCTCTTGTTTATATAGACTGATTGTTTTTGAGTCTGTGTATGTGTGTGTAAAACCGCAACTGACCTATGCAGAAGTTCTGAAACCACAAAGAGGCTCTTTTGACCAAAAATATGGAGCGCACTGTTGCTAATCTCTTTGATTCTGAGAAGCGCAGTCTGTCAGGCTTATCAATAATTGCTGCAGAGATGTTAACGAATCCAACGATGTGAACAGAATGGGTGAACTTCTGGATGTACATGTCAGACATATTAATACCACACGCCTCAACCTACAGCATCGCTCAGAGTCAGCGAGTGAAAACCTTCTGAGCATTCAATCCACAGATTGCTATATTGGAAATAGCATCATTTTTGTTAGAGCAACAGGTGAAGGTAGAAGTGGAAACTTTTTGACATACATATGCAACATTTCTCTCTCTCTTTTTGAAATATGGTTTATTCACATATTTACACCTTGATTTAGGAGGGAGTCCAGATCTTACAACATGGTCATCTGAAGAGGAGCTTGCTTACAGCAGTGCAGCGTTCTGACATTCATCAATGTCTTGGGTTTAGGTGGAGTCTCCCCCTCCAACTTAGAACAGCAGTATTGGATTGGGACCAGGTGGCTCCAGATTCAAATCCCCGTCAGCTTTGAAGCTCACTGGGTGACCTTGGGCCTGTCATGATTTCTCAGTCTAGTCTACCTCACAGGGTTGTTCTTGTCAGGAGCTCGTCCTACACTCAAGTAGGACCCTGGTAGAAACACATGCCCAACTGGCATGTTCTCTCCCTTCTGGTCGATCGTTCGGGAGCTTCAAAAGCTTTCTTCTTCCCGAACATTACAGCAACTGATGCCAACAGACACCGACACACTTAGGGATTCGCAGAGTCTGCGCAGTTCGCATGACAGAACTCAGCATTTTGGCTAATCTACTTTATTTACATATAAATACACACAGAGCACTGCAACATGGCTCCCTCTCTCTCTAGCATCAGACAGCAAAGAGAAAAACAGCAAAGGGCAATAGCCCCACTTCACGGAACACAGTAACAGAAACATCCTGTTTCCGTCACTTCCCACTCTGTGGAGTCAAAACATTTACCGTCATGTGATAGACAAAAACCCCATTACTGCAATCATGGAGCAGGAATTCTAACAGTTCTTGCTATAAACTAGGTGGAGGGGAATGTTAGAATTGGGCCCACCATCTGTTGTTGATACTGCCCCACACTTTGACCAGCGTGATTGGAGAGTATGCACAGTTCCAGCAGAGTCCTCCAGCAGAACACCAGAGTTTTCCTGCTTTCCAGTAAGTCAGCCTTTTCCAGAGATCCCAGTTCATAAAACTCCTTTTGCACTCAGTTCAGTTTAGAGTATAAAGTGTTTATCGTCTCCTGGCATAAGCAGAGGTGGAAGAAGCCGCTCGGGCGCCTGGGGCAGTGCACCCAGGGGTGTGGTGAGCTGCCCATAGGGGCAAGGCACACCATGGAGCCTCCAGAGTCTGCCAACCTCCTCCCACTCAGCCACCCTACAGCTGGGAAGGGAGGCAGTAGGTGGACCATTTGGGCAGCATGAAGCCTGCGTGCGCCCAAGCCACAGCGTCTCTCCCTGGAGAGACGCATGGCTCGGGCATGCTGCAGGCCCCACGATGAGTGCCACCCAGCATTTTGTCACCCCCTCAGTGGTGACACCCAGGGCGGTCCGCACCCACCGCACCCCCTTGCTCCGCTCCTGGGCACAAGACACACATAAGCACACTAGCTACAAAAACTTTTAAGACATGCTGGTACATCGCAAACTAATCTACTATAATACAGTTCTTCTGGTCTTAAGAAGTAAACCTTGTAAAGATACAAGTATACAGTGGTCCCCCGGGTTAAGAACTTAATTCGTTCTGGAGGTCCGTTCTTAACCTGAAACTGTTCTTAACCTGAAGTACCACTTTAGCTAATGGGGCCGCACGATTTCTGTTCTCATTCTATATGCTATTTCTGGGTTAGCAGAGTCTGTAACCTGAAGCGTCTGTAACCCGAGGTACCACTGTAGAGAGAAATCCACTAGCACTTTACTACGCCAACTCATCATGAACCACATACCATGCAACTTTCAGCTTCTCCATGGATATTTTGCACTCAGTGAATACCTCTCACTCCTGCCAACATCGCTGAATGCAGCCTTGGCTTTTTAACCACCTCTGCATATTCCTTAGAGAAAGAGAGGGTAGCCATGCTCCAAGAATTTAGGCTTGGACTCTTTCTAAGTCACCAAGCACAGCCGACATGCTAACTCTAAACAGAATCCAGGCACAGAGGATGGGCTGCTCAAGACATGGCCTACTTAGTGCAATTTCACCCATTTTTTTTTCCAAATTACACCAACAGGGATGAGCTATGAATTCTACCTTCAGTGGAAAGAATGTACTAAAAAGTCTCTCTGTCCCTGTCCCCCACTACCGTTCTGGATGTTTGCAAACCTGAGCAATAAAAGAGTGTGTGTTCAAAATCACTAATACAGAACCTTAAATGTATACATTCATTTTAGTGTCTTTTCTGACGGACTGTAAGATAAATACAGTGGTGCCTCGCAAGACGAAATTAATTCGTTCCGCGAGTTTTTTCGTCTTGCATGGTTTTTCGTCTTGCGAAGCACGGTCAGTCGCAACTGCACCTCTTCAAGCGCTTTTAAGAAAAAAAGGAAACAAACTCGCAAGACGTTTTCGTCTTGCGAAGCAAGCCCATAGGGAAAATCGTCTTGCGAAGCAACTCAAAAAACGAAAAACTCTTTCGTCTTGCGAGTTTTTCGTCTTCCGAGGCATTCGTCTTGCGAGGTACCACTGTAAGATTAATACAAGAAGGATAGAGGCATTTCTCAGGGGACAGCTAGAAACAACACTAGAAAAATAATATTTTTAAAAAATGCTGAAATCTTAATATGGTATAACCAAAAGCAACCTTAGCATTGGCCAAAAGAATAATGTCATGCTGAATATGAACATCCCTTTCCCTTCTTGTAAGTTCATGTTGAGCAAAACAGAACCAATAAAAGAAAGCTACCTCACAAATTCTCCTGCGGACCTTAACATGAGGTCAGCTTACAGATCACACAGAATGTCAGGTTACCTGGAAGAAATCCACAGACAAGCCCAACACTCAGAGTTACCAATTTATATCCCGAAGCTGCCTTTTCTCCATGAGTCAGAAGAAACCTTTTCAGCATTCATGCAAAGCGTCACTTTCATATATTATGCAACATAGGAAGAAGAAGTGAGAGAATAAAGGAATGGAAGATGCCGAAAACAAATGGAATGAACCTTCCGCTCCAGTTTCAGTTAAGAGAACGCTGATCCTTACGTCTTGCTTTCAACAAACCCTCTAAACTTGAGATTGAATACACAAACACTCACTGCCCACTATGAACCACCATTGACAGGCTTGGCAGCAACAGCAGCAGCAGTGTTCTCTGTCTATGATAATATTTTTACTCTGTTGTTAAGTATGCTGTTTTAAACGTGTGCTTTATATCTGACTTTCTTTAGTAATATTTCCTTTTGAAAAGTTTGAGATAATTTTTTGTTAACTTTGCTGCATCAAATGTGCATTCTGTAGCTGACCTCTTTCGTAATGCTTTATTTCGAAATCCTGAAGATAATATTTTGGTTTCCTGTTAATTGTGTTGCTCTTAGTGTACGCTTTATATTTGACTATCTTCAGTAATGTCTTATTGTGAATTGTTTCATTTGATATTTTGATATGTTGTAAAATGTTTTTTTTAAAAATAAAATAAAATAAAGATTTCCTAGTTTACAAAAACAAAAAACAAAACCCCCCTCTAAAGTCCATATATGACAGGAGTGGGGAACCTCAGGTGAAGGCTCCAAACATAACCCATCAAACCTTTCTTTCCAATCCTTGACATTCTCCTCAAGCCACGCCCCCTTTCCCAAGGCCACACCCCTCACTTGCTTTGCATCTTCCTTGATTGTTTTTGCTTTGCTGGAATGTGTCCTTGAGCTCTGACAATGTTTCTTGCTTGCCTGGATGGGGGGGGGGTAAAGAGAGGAGAGAGTGAATCTGTTTGAATCGAGACTGTTGTACAAAAGTATAATTCGTATTCATTGCTCTGAAAAAAAGGTTCCTCACTGTCAGGACTTGATGACCCTTGCGGTCCCTTCCAACTCTACAGTTCTATGATTCTATGATTTAGAGCATTTGTACCCACTCTTCAGCCAAAAAGCTTCCCAGAGTGGCTGTGGTGATCACACAGGGTCCCCGGACGTTTAACGGTCTATTGATCCCTGTGCCACCACTGTGCTCGCTTCCCCGCTGCCACCAACCAGTTACTCTCTGGTAAAACACTAAGTCCAGTCAGTTGTTAAAAGTGAGCCAAAAAAACAAGTTTATTTTTCAAACATTAACAAGTTTATGGTTTCTCAGATAATTCCTGTCAGTATCTTAATTTTAGTTTTTTTACCGGGCTATACCTTCCTAATACCTTCTGACGGATTATCTCAACTGTTTGACTGACTCCTCTTAACAAATTATCTCACTCTCTCAGACCAGACTAGCCCAACTTATCTTCTCTGTCTCTCCTAACTCCAGACTGTCTTCTCAACAACTCTAACTCACTAAAAACCTCTGTGCTTAAATCTTATACACCATTAAGGCTGCCCCCTGGGTTCCCATTGGTTAGTCATTTTACAATTAGTTAACCCTTTCCCTATGAACCCAGTATGATGTCACACACATAGGAGGGCAAACGCCACAGTGGCTTACATACAATTAGTAAAAGCAAGACAGTTCCTGCCTGCTGGGTTATTCTTTTTTAAAAAACAAAAACAAAACTCAAACAAACACATGACACACAAGGGGAAAAGGACAGGGAGGGAAGAGGAAAAACTCAGGCACCAATTCTTAAACGATTATTCTTATTTTTAAGAAAGCAAGGATACAAGGGTCTGGGGAACAAATATTACAACTGGAGAGAGACCTGTTGGAATGTAATGTAAAAGTCTTGCCTAAAATGTATAAAATATTATTGTAATGGGAGACAAATTAAAATTCTCAACGATACATTGGGCAATAGATATCAGTCATCATATAGATATGGATGCATGGGAACAATTGTGGAATATAGATATAAAATTTACAGCATGTTATGGTTTAAGAGAAAATTATATGAAAATGATATATTGATGGTATATAACACCGAGTAAACTGGCAAAAATGTATAAGTCTAAATCAAGTGTTGGAAATGTAAAGAGAAAGAAGGTTCTCTTTATCATATGTAGTAAGGTTAAAGCTTACTGGGAAATGATATACAATGAATTAAAAAGGATGTTTAAAATAACTTTTATTTAAAAAACCCCAAACACTTTTCTTTTAGGACAGAATTACTCAAATTGTATAGAAATTTATTTATGTATGCTACCACAGCAGCAAGAATGTTACTTGTCCAAAAGTGGATAGAAGCAGCAAAGGAAGAATAGATACAAAAACTTATGGAATATTCAGAAATGGCAAAACTTACTGGAAAAGTAGAGTAAGAAATCAGAATAACAAACTGTTTATAAAAGAATGGAAATGGCTTATTGAATATTTACAGATAAATTGTAAACAGATAAAAACATTAGCAGGATTATTGTAATAACCTGCAGCTTTATAAAGAGTATATATTTACAGTAGGTAATTAAATGAGCAAGTTAAATGAATTTGGATATGCAGAAGGAATTAAAAAATAAATTTAAGGAACCACAGAAAGAGGGGGAAGGAATTCAAATTTTGAAATGTTAAATTGATTGTAAAATTAGTGAAATGTATAAACTTGAAAACTAATTATTCTTATGATGACCAGCTAGCACATTTCAGGAGTAGGGTGTGCTTGGTGGTACTGGGCTTTTGGCAAAGCTGGTGGAATAAGCGCTGCCTCATATCTCCCCACTTAAGCCAGATGGCAGTAGAACAAGAGGAGGCCTGATGGAGGTGGCAGCAGAGCTGATGCGAGTGAGCCCTGCTTCCCATCTCTCTAATGGTACAATGGCTGCTCCCAGGTGACAGTCGAGGGAGAAGAGGCCTGATGGAGCTGGTGGAAAATGGCAGTTTCTGGTCCTGGGGGGAGGGGTGTTACCATGCGGCATGGTCCGTGTCCGGTCCGAGGCTGAAGCGGGGTCCAAGGCAGGGAGTTGGGGGTGGTCAGGAACTCTGGCAGGAACAGGTAACCAACGATGTTGCTCCCGCAACCTGGGACTGGGCGGGCTGGCCTTTATCTCCTCTGAGGCATTGGGTGGCCCCGGTCCACAGGTGACTCGCCTCTCCTGGCCTGGAGGCGAGCACTCCTCCTGCGAGAACTTAGTTCCCTCCGCCTCTCTGCCCTGAGCCTCTGCAGCTCAGGTGAGGCTGGAGGGTTACTGGACTCAGAGGTAACCTCACCTTTCCCTGACAGGGCTGGGAGAGGAGCACCTGCAGGCAATGGGTCCTCGATCACCTCCGGAGCCAGAGCAGATTCAGCTGATGTCTGCTCCTGAGGATCCCTTCAGGCTCAAGCCCCAGCCCCGGCTCAGCCAGCCCTGGAGGCGGGGACTCCTGTGCAGGCTGGGATTCCTCAGGTTCAGCCTCTGAATCAGATTCCAAGGCCATCACAGGCAGAGATTTACTGGCCACAGGTGACAGAGAGTGTCATGTGGTAGTTGGAGGGTACGATTGCGGGAGCCCTGTGGCACGGCACTCTGCAATTCTTACCCTTGCATTCTCCACCAGATGTCTTCTGCTTAGGCGCATCGATTGTGGATGTGAAAAGTTTGGACTCCCCGCTGGACACACCACATTTGCAAACATGTCGTGCAATAAAACCATCATTTGCAAGGTGCCTGAAAATCTTTAGGAAGTTCTGGGATTTGAAGTCACAGGATTAAATGGCCAGCTTCCCAAGAGGTGGCAGCTCTCCATTTCCAGTAAATTGAGCAAAAACTTCCTCTCTCTTTTTTGCCTGTGGCATTTTTTAGGCTGCTTTCTCCAGTGCAAGGTTTGCTGAACAAAGCCTGCCTGCCTCGGTAGGTTAAACTCAGCATATAAAAATGGTCTCCTTGCTTGTTTTTTCGACAGAATTGGAGGGAGGCAAAAGTCTGACCCCCCTGATATTTGGATGCTGAGGTAGAGACTTGGAAAAAAAATTAGTTGAGAGACTTAGGGAGTTAGTAAGTTTGCCTCCTTCAGCTTCTGCAGACAGACAGAGCCCAGCTGGTGTGAAGCGGACAGCACAAAGTGTGCTGCAGATGGTACTTTGGGGCAAGTATTTCAGAATTGGGTCAGACTGGTTCTTTTCTCTTTGGATGGCTTCAGGAGAGAAAAGTTATTTTCAGTTTATTTGTGCATTTATAAAAGTATTTCTGTACCTTATCGTAAAATAGAAGGGCAGTGAACAAAAGTAAAACTCAGAACACCACTAAAATCAATGCAAATAACTGTTTAAGTGACGGCTAATTAAACAAATGCAAAAGGACTGTTAGCATAAAAAGGTCATCAAGGGAAGCAGACTCTCCAAGAGTCCCTATTTTCCAGGGACAGTCCCAGATTTACAGAAGCCATCCTGGTTTCTGATTTGATCCTGGAATGTACTGCTTTTCATTGTTTGTCATTTAGCCATGTCCGATTCTTTGTGACCCCATGGACCAGAGCACGCCAGACACTCCTGTCTTCCACTGCCTCCCACAGTTTGGTCATTAGGACATCCCTATTTTCATCGGAGAAATATTGGAGGGGACATCTCTATTTTCATCGGAGAAATGTTGGAGGTTATGGAGAAGCCTGCAAGTAAAAAGACGGGGGATGCCTGCCACATCTCTGCTGGAAGAGTGCACTGTGGCATGGGACATTAAATGCCTGACTTCGAGATGAGGTCACTTGGGCCTCTGTAACATGGGAGACAACTGGTAGACTTCCTCCAGAAGGTCTTAGTGATCAAGCTGGGCTATGAGGGCTCAGGAATTTCTCAATCCAAGTAGCTCAGGACTTTCTTTCTTTTTTAATTTTTTATTTTATAATAAATTTTTATTGTTAAAATAGTTCATATATTACAGATATACAAGCATACAAACATACATTTCATACAATCCTTAAAAGTGTTCAAACATACTTTCACTCAATCCCACAAATAATTCCTTTTCCCATCACCATCCACCACCCCACCTTTGTGTTAGTCTTCCAATCTACTCAATTGCAATTTCTTTCCACTTCTATTACTTTCTTTCACACACCTTTAGCCTAATTTCATACTTCTTTTTCTATTACACATTGTTATCCATCTTATTTAGTATTTCAGTATTTGAAACGGAACTTGTTTATTCTAATAGGAGTTCTGATTTTTCGATATGATTTTGCAAGTATCTTTTAAACACCTTCCAGTCCCTATCTATCTTCTCTTTTGAGATCCTTCCAATTTCTCCCATTATTTTGGATATATTGTAGTAGTCCAATAATTTGGCAAGCCACTCTATTTTTGTCGGTACAATACCACTTTTCCAGTTTTTCGTAATCAATTGCCTTGCGGCTACTGTTGCATATAAATATAAGGTCTTGTCTTCTTCCTCTAGGCTTCCTGGTACTATTCCCAATAGAAAACCTTCTGGTGTTTTCCTAAATGAATATCTAAACATTTTTTTCATTTCGTTATATATTATTTCCCAAAATTGTTTGATGTTTAAACAATTCCACCATATATGTATCATAGTACCTTTTCCAGTATTGCATCGCCAGCAACATTGCTACAATTTTTATTCATTTTTGCTATTCTTTCAGGTGTTAAATACCATCTATGTTGTAGCTCAGTAGCTCAGGACTTTCAATACCAACACAAAAGTCTTCAACCTGCCCGAGCAGCCTATGGACAGTCATTGTAGTTGTTTGAGCAATGATGCCATGTGCTGTTAGCCATCTGTCCCCATCTAGCAGCTCTGCTCTGAGTTAGCTGCTATCAGGGACCGTGCTGAGGAGGGCTGCACTGAGGAGGAATGGTGGGAGCAGCCCCCTCCCCCTGACCCTGAATCTTCCCAGGAGCAGGAGGACAGTATAGATTTGGAACAGTGGTTTGCAGAGGGGCCTAGTTCAGAAGGCAGAAGCTGGGAAATACTGGATGGGGAGCAGCTAGCAGAAGAAACACTGGAAGAGAGAGAGTTAACAGATTCACAGTCTCTGGACAGCATTCCTCCCCCTCTCCCCCCATCCCCAGGGACAAAGAGAGCTCAGGGAGTGTTAGAACAGAAAGCGCAGAGGGTACAAACTCAGATTACAAAACATAGGAATGACATAGATTAATAGGGACGGAGGGGGTACATCTTAATTGGGAGCACCGCCATAACAGGGAAACGCTTTCTTTTGTCTCTCACTGTGTTTATTAAAGAAGCTAACTGGTAAGACTTTCCTTACGTTTGATCTGCTCATTTACTGCCACTGGGGAGGAAGCAGATCCCCCAGAGCCTGACAGCTGGAGCCTCTGGGACAGGCCTTAGCTGCTGAGGTTACTTGGGCGTCTAATGACAAAGACAAAATAAGGATTATGCAACTGAAAAGAATAGCTGATTGGATGTGATCATCAAATACACATAATCACTTGGAAACAAACAACCCACCAAGCTGAATTATTTAGCCAAATAAAATTCTGAATTACTCAGTTTTATTCTCCAATGGAAAAGAAGGAACAATGATGAAGACATCTGACTTCTTGAGGTTAAATAATTTAAATTGCCCAACTCATTTACTGTGATTGTTTTTGTGGGCATCTTACCGGATCCGGGAACTAGCTTGTCATCATACATGCTATAGTCTAGGAAATATCATCATGCACTTTGCCACAAGCATACACTGAGCCCATCATTTTGCCTATTTTATAATCTCCAACTACCTGAGCTCGCTGCAATGTGTTTTTTCAAAGTATGAATATTTATGACCCAGCAAACCAAATAGTCTGGATATTTGTTTTGCAAATCTTGTGTAGAAACATTGTTTTTGTTCAGTAGCTGCCATCCTTTGTTTCTGGAAAGCTATTGACAGCCCAATCCAATGCATAGTTATCACTCAAAAATGTCCCACTTTGCTGGATGAAATCTACTTCCAAATAGGTGCAAGAGTACTGCAGACCTAGCCATTCCTTAACTTACATCCATGTAAGTTTCAGGGAACATTCAGGGGTGGTGTCTTAAAGGTGGTTCCCAAGGTGTTTTCTGGGGGTGGGGAGAGAGCAGTGGTATTTTCTAGTGGGGCACTAAGAGGCAAGGGTGGGGGCTCTGGTGATGTAAATAACTATCAGACCTTGAAAATACAGTATCACTGGGTCAAGTTCATCAAATTTGTTGAATTAATTGAACTAAATCATTTTCATTGGATTTTGAATTAATGTGCAATTAATCACTACTGTCTTTTTTACATACTTTATTGAAAGATAAAAAGGAATCTTTGCACCCAGTATAAAACTATAAGTGCACAAAGTAAAATAAGCTGTGAAAAGAATAGTCACTGTAAGATACACCGGGGCGGGGGGGGGGGGGAGAAAATCTTATAACGTAGTTATTCTACTTATCCTAAACTTAACCTAATACAGTGTTTATAAAAAAGTGATCTAGCAGCTAAATTGTTACTGATTGTTACTGTCTTGAATTGCATTGTGTTATTATCTCCCTTAATGGGTCATGCAAACCACTGTTCTGAATAATGCTTTTTATAGAGTAGGGTAGGGGGCACTGAAGATGAGTTTATGGAATTAGAGGGGCGTGGCCTGAACATTTTTGGGAACCTCTGTTGGAGAGACAAGCAAAGATTAAATTAGCTCTGCGGAACACTTGCAGGCAAAGCCCTGGGACTTTCCTGGATTTAGATAAAGAGGAAAGCATCTCTCACCCTGTGGCCACTGTCTCTTTTGTGCAGAGCTGAATGTATCTTGATAATAGGCAGACATCTAAAATTAAGGCTGCCTTTGAGTTCAGTTGTGCTCCTTCATGTGCTGCCTCCAGCTCTTAAGGCTACTTTTGCCTTATCTGCCGCCTAAACGAGAAACAGGACTGTGCAAAGTAGCTTCTTCATCATCTTGCTTCATGGCCTTCTGCAAGCCACAGAATTACTTTGCTCTGCCCAAGAGGATAAATGAGCTATAATCTTATTGCTACACTAGGGGCTATTTTTTTTAAAGAAACTGCTAGTCAATTTGTATGGTGCCATTTTCCAGCCTCTTTTGCTGAGTGAGCTCAGGGCATGAGCTGAGATGGGGCTGACCTAGGCAGGTAGCTGGTTAATAGCCCAGAAGGGTTGGCTGAGTGGGAGCTAAGGCTTTTGAAGACAGCTGGGGATCTCTGTATGGGATTGAATGGGAGCTTGATAACACCTCTTCACTAGAGGAGAGGGGGTGGACTTTCTCTCCCCTTCCCTGTGTGTGTGTGTGTGTGTGCGCGTGTGCTTGTGTGCGTGTGAAAGAGAGAGTGAGAGAGAAGCTGCAGCAGCAATTTGTCACATTTTTGGAAGAGGGAGACAAAGGTCACAACCATATCTTACATTTAAAGCACAGCTCCTCCCCCAAGACACCTGAGAACAGCAGTTGCACAGTAAAACGATCATGACGTTATAAGAATTTTAAGGTCTCAAACGTAGAATAAATATTCGTAAATGCACACACATCTAAATATATGAACCATGTGTCTGAAATAGCATGGGAGAGCAATCCTGAAGCCATTTTGGCTCTCCCAGTGACCTCAAATATTCCTCTACAGTAACGGAGGCAAATGGGGAACGCCTTCCCATTGTCTTTTTGCTTGCAACTCCTGTCTCCAGGGCATATTTGTGTTTGAATAGGGTGAGCCTGTGACCTGGATTCAGGAACTAAAGTATTAACCATCACAAAAGAATGGCCAGGCTGCCCAGGTAATGCAATCAGTGACCATTATCAGGTATCCTGGCAGGCAGGATTTTTGCTGCAGACTGCCTCCTTCTGTGATGTATGTATGATGATTTTTTTTTGGGGGGGGGTGTTCTTGGGCTACAGGGTGGGCAATTTCAAAAGTCTATATAAGGGCTTGTGCACCATTGTTCAGGGTTCTCCTCCCTCCTGCCTGTGATGAGTGGGGAGCCTGTTGCAAGTTCCTTTAATAAAGATCAGGCTCACTAGCCGCTTTGCTTCTCAATATACTCTGGTTGGCCTCTGTTACTTTTCTCCTACCGATAGGGAACCCACTTAAGGCCTCTGGAATACCCCATAAGGGAAAGGGAACTGTTTTTCTTATAACAATGATAACAGCAACCTTACATGGAAGGCCAGCAATACTTCCATCATATTGAAGAAGAGGAACAGGAGTGAAGAGATCAGCATCTCATCTTAGACCACCTAAGCAAATTCTTGAGCTTAGGCTCCACTGCTTCACAATCATTTTGCAGCAGCTGCCATTAGAGGTGCCAGCATTTGGTACTGCCTAAGCTCTTTGTAGGAGCAGGAGGTCTATGTGCAAAGTGGATCAGCCCCTTTGTTCCTGAAAGAGGACAGCCAACGCTTTTGGCAATTTGAATCAAGCAAGATACCTTGCCACAGCTTTTCAGCTTTGAAAAGCACCAGCATTTGAGGGCAGAGGGAGGCGCCAGATAATGAGAGAACATGGGAACAATGCTGTTTAGGGAGGTGGGAGGAAAGAGCAGAGCGTCCAAATCAGTCATGAAAAGCAAAAGAAAAATTTATTAAGCTGGCCAACATCTCTTCCTATTCTAGTCTGGATCTTGGCAATAAATCAAGCGCTGACAATGTCCTAATTAGCCCTTATCATAGAAGGCTATAAAGTCTGATTCCAAACCAGTTGCAGAGTGTCTGAGCAAGCTTTTGGGGAGCTCCAAGCTGCTCTGCTGTTGTCAGTTTTCCAAAAAGGGAGGAAAAGACATACATCAGGCGGGATGGTTGAAGATTCATTTAAGCTCTCCGTTCCTCTCTCTTTCTCTCAGCAAAAGGCATGAAGGAAATCAACCTGCTAATTAGCAATGGCTGCATGAGGTGCGAGGAGAACAAGGGGAGGGATGGTACTCTGGACACAAGTTATGTGAAACAAGCAATATTTGCATGAGCTGGTAAGTAATTACATTTACAGTTCATGCACTGTTGGGCTCACTTCAGCAGCAAAGTGCTGTCTTTGTTTTGCAGATGCAGATTAGGCTAAATTAGAGAGCATAAGCGAGCCTTCTACAACCAGGTGCTATCTATGCTTTGAACTCCTACCAGCCCCAGCCAACAAACGCATACTAGAGGCCATCATCTCACTGGGTGTGTAAATGCTTCACCTAGACATGTTTCTGGATGCTGGTTTCCACTAGTGTGTGATCAGCTCTGTGAGCACCCCAAATAATGAACTGAACTAGGGTGAATTGTGGCAGATTCTCACATTCTTGGTTTGTGCATTACCAAGACATGCCAAGGTGCATTAGGAAGTGCCCAGTCTTCCAAGTATCTCTATTGCCTCAGTTTTAATAAAATAAATAATAATAATAAATAAATAAATAAATAAATAAAATAATAAATGTACAGCTTCCTTCTCACCCTGAGAAATGGAACCTACTTGGCCAGGGAAGTGCTCAAAATTTGTGGGGTGAGTGGGTTTACAAGAGAAGAGAGTGGTAGAGAGGTGGGATAATATTTTGTTACCAGAGAAGAATGGCAGATCAAGTTGATGGACTATGCTGAAATGGCAAAATTGACTGGAAAAGTCAGGAACCAGGAAGACCAATTCTTTAATAAAGAACAGGGAAATTTTATAATTTACCTTGGAGACCACTGCAAACAGTTAAAATCGTTAGCGGGGTTGTAACAACACTTGTAATGTAACAAGAACTAGGGAAACAATGGAAATATAAAAAATTGGATTATTATAAAAAAGATGCAGAAGAAAAGATTTAACAATGAGACCCATGGAGGGGGAGGAGGAAAGTCCAGAGATTTGTGGAAATCTTGTTGTGTTGGGGTTTTTTTGGAATGTGTTGTGGTATGATTGAAATTGTTAATATGTAAAATCAAATTTTAAAAATTGAAGGGGGGGGATAGAATATTTTATTTTGATGGACAGGTCTACCATTTAATCAAAGGGTTATTTCTCCAGTGTACTCCAGTAACAGTGATTTGGGGGATGAATCAACTTATGTCTTATCCTATGTCATCATTTTCCTCAGAGTTTTGACTGTGAAACCAGGACATAAGTGGTGGAGTTAGACTACTGGGGCGGCCTGCTTCTAGCACAGTCATTGTTTTTCCTAAGAAAAAACTACAAATCTTCTTTCTCTCGGGTATTTCCAGGGAGTGGGGAGTGAGGAGAAAAAGACAACTTTTCCACTTTCTTACAACAAAGGTAAAATCACTGAACATAATAGTCTCTGAACCTAATTTTCTGAATCTCAACAGGTTACTTACCAGGGGCAACTCCCTCATGCTCCCCACACCCCAATTTTCAAAGTGATTGCCAACAGAAAAACTAAGGAAGGTAAGGAAATTTGTATTTTCCCACCCAAAATGGTAACGTCAGTCATTGAAAAAGACTGGCTACACCTTCCTTTTTTAAATTTGGCACACTATATTCTTTCAGAAGGAGTAACAATGCCTACAATTTTCATTCAATTCCAGCAGAAAAATGACAAAGTTAGATGCTTTTTAAATTTTTAAATACATTTTAAAGGTTCCCTGCTCAAACTCACCTAGATGGATCTGCCAGAAATTTGCCAGGTTTAACCCGCTCTAGAGGGACTTGATAGCCTGCAAATTTCACTCACTTATGCAAAAGGGGAACCAATGTTATACCTATTTTAGTTTTCCCATTATAGTTGATGGGGGTGAAACAAGGCTTTGGATTTAATAGATCAGATCCCTGAATAACAAATCAAACAGGAATGATACAGAGCAGGTCTGAAGCAGATCTGGCCGACTCCAAATGCTACAGATGCCAGGCAACTTTTGTGGTTGCTGCACATCTCTGATGATTACATAAAGATATCTGTGTACATTTTGTTGTTGTTGTTTAGTCGTTTAGTCGTGCCCGACTTTTTGTGACCCCATGGACCAGAGCACACCAGGCACTCCTGTCTTCCACTGCCTCCCGCAGTTTGGTCAAACTCATGCTGGTAGCTCCGAGAACACTGCCCAGCCATCTCGTCCTCTGTCATCCCCTTCTCCTTGTGCCCTCAATCTTTCCCAACATCAGGGTCTTTTCCAGGGAGTCTTCTCTTCTCATGAGGTGGCCAAAGTATTGGAGCCTCAGCTTCAGGATCTGTCCTTCCAGTGAGCACTCAGGGCTGATTTCCTTAATAATGGATAGGTTTGATCTTCTTGCAGTCCATGGGACTCTCAAGAATCTCCTCCAGCACCATAATTCAAAAAGAAGAACAAGAAAATGGACAAATTATGAGTCCCGCATCCAGTTTCATTTCCTACAACAGTCAACCAGAAGCCCCAGGAAGCCCACAAGCAGGTCTTGAGGGCAATTGCTTTCTTCTATATCTTCTTAACAACTGGTATTCAGAGATAGACTGCTTCTGAGGGTGCAGGTTCCATATGGCCCTCTTGGCTAATAGCCATTGATGGACCTCTCCTCCTGCTGCAGGAGTTGCTTTATTTACTATATTAATATCTCAACCTACCTCCCAAATGAGCCCAGGGTGGCCAGTGCACAAGGAATAAAATAATTTAAGCATATAAAAACAATTCCAGTGAAAATGAAGACTGGGAAAGAGCTCAATATATCTGCTTCTTTGGGTTGTTTTGGTTTCTTTTATGGGCCATGACTAGGTCCTGCAGCAATTTCCCTCCATTCTTTGGCTAATAGGTATTTTTCTCGCCCTCTTTGTCCTCAGTTCCTGAAATTGCTTCCACTCCCCTGGTTATTTTTTTGTTTATGCCCCACATCTGCCAAATTATCACTTAGCGAATAGGTCCTTTCACAGAGAAATTGGTCTCCATAACAATATACATTTCCTGTGCACGGGTGCATAAAATTACTAAAAGAGAGAAAAGGATTGGAGATAATTAGGAATGGAGAGATAATCTATTTTCCAGAACAAAGCACATCTTCCAAATCAAATACCCTCATTTGGTTTTTAAAAAATTTGCATCTCTGTAGTGTATGATTAGCAAACATGTCTTAGTTAATGGTTACACTGCGGTCCCTTTTCACACACCAGGTAATACTTACTCAGTGAGCTTGAGCCCACCAAACCCATCCCCACTGCACTGCAGATTTCACTTGTATAACATTTGCGCAAAAGAGATGTGCAGAATATCTCACCCACCCAAAATACAGAAGCAATTTCAAGAAATTGTAAATAAAGTCATTTTGGAAAAGAAAGGATCTGAAAATAGAAAGAAGGAAAAAGTGAGCAATTCACTGTGGACTCCAACTAACAAATACAAATATTTAATGTATTTGTGAAAGGTAAAATGCTAATTTCCCTGCTGACAGCACCCAGGAACAATTTGACAATAAACGAATCAGCAATATAAAGATGTACAAAAACAATTTCAAATCCATTACAGATGCTGACAGCAATAAAAAAAAATGCACTTAAAAGGTTTTGGAAGAAAAGACGGTATTCAACAGGCATGGAAAAGGCACTGGAGATGGTGTCTGTCTGATATGTAACAGGACTATTCTGCCTTTGTCTCAGACCACGCCTGGAGTACTGTGCAGAGCCGTCTTTCTCATAGGGCTTAGTGGTGCGTCGCGCCAGGGCGCCGGCCTCTCAGGGGTGCCCCAGAGAGTGGGGGAGCTGTGCGGCTTTGCAGGTGGCCTCCCCTTTCCCTGCACGCCTGCCAGCTGCGCCCCGCCAATCATATGGCTGGCAGACATGCAGTTTGCCTCCCAAGCTTCCGCGGGAGGAGAGCGATCCCCGCAGAGGCTTAGGATGGAAGCTGTGCCCCGTCAATTACTGTATACGGCTGGTGGGCATGTAGCTTCCCTCCTAAGCCTCTGCAGGAGGAGAGTGATCCCCACAGAGGCTTAGGCTGTGCTCTCCTCTCACGGAGGCTTGGTCGGCGTGGTGCAGCTTCCCGCCCAAGCCTCTGCGGGGATTGCTCTCCTGCAGCAGCATGAGGGAGAGTTGCACCCCCCGATGGCTGGCAGTGCGCAGCTTTGCCCCCCCATCCGTGGTAATTTGGGGGCCCTGGGCGGATATTTGCACCCCAGCGCCGCATCTGTTAAAGATGGCCCTGGTACTGTGTCCAGTTCTGGGTGCCACAATTTATGAAGGATATTGATGAGATGGAATGTGTGCAGAGGAGGGTGATCAAGATGATTAAGGGTCTGGAAACCAAGCATAGCTGTCAACTTGTCCCTTTTCTTGTCAGGAATCCTATTCGGAATAAGGGAATTTCCCTTAAAAAAGGGGAAACATTGACAGCTATGAAACCAAGTCTTATGAGGAACGATTGAGGGAGTTGGGTATGTTTAGCTTGGAAAAGAGGAGACTGAGAGGAGATATGATGGCTATCTTCAACTATCTAAATGGCTGTCTTGTGGAGGTTGTTTTCTCCTGCTCTGGAAGCTAGGATCTGAACCAATGGCTTCAAGTGACAAGAAAGAAGATTCTGACTAAACATCAGTAAGAACTTTCTGACAATGAGCTGTTCGACCGTGGAACGGACTCCCTTGGGAGGTGGTGGGCTCTCCTTCCTTGGAGGTTTTTAAGCAGAGGTTGGATGGTCTTCTACTCCTGGATGCTCAGCTGAGATTCATGCATTGCAGAGGACCCTGGGGTTGCTTCCAACTTTACAATTCCATGATTCTATGACAGGTGCCACCCCACCAGTGCTATTTTTCTAGGAAAAAGAGGTACCAAAACTCATCACGAATGCTTCCCTTTTTCTTTTGTCATGGCAACGTTGCCCATCTGAGGAGTTCTGGTGAGTTCTGGCTGACAAAAATACTTGCACCACACTAAAGGCCCAGTTCCTGTATCTTAAACCTCCCAATGAGATGGTACCCATGTTCCCTTGCCCTCTTAGGTTCCTGACTCAGTCACTGCCATGCCCTTCTCTGTCTGGGAATCAAGGCACCAGGCAGCTGACCATTGAGTGCCTTTGTTTCCCAGCCAGAAAAAAAGGAGGCAGTTGCACAGAGATCAGGGGTCAGCAACCTTTTCAGCTGTAGGCCAGTCCATCGTCCCTCAGACCATGTGGTGGGCCAGAATATATTTTGAAAAAAGAAAAAAATGAACGAATTGCTATGCCCCACAAATAACCCAGAGATGCATTTTAAATAAAAGCACACATTCTACTCATGTAACAACACGCTGATTCCCGGACCATCCGCAGAATGGATTGAGAAGGTGATTGAGCCACGTCCGGCCCCCGGGCCTTAGGTTGCCTATGCCTGACAGAGATCATCCAATTGTGGTTTGCATTCAGGCAGTACTTGGCTTTGCCCTGGATTTATTTTTTTGTCTGTTGATGGAGAATACATCAGTCTATCATCTATCTATCTATCTGTCATCTATCTATCATCTATCTATCTCTATCCAGTGCTTCTTTAAAAAAAAATGTTTAGGGGTACTCTCATTTTGACTCAAGAAAATCACCATTTTATAGTTAAAATTGGAAAAAAATAAATACAGTAAATGGACAAAAGTGCAAAGATTCACAAAATGTTTAGGGGAATGTGTACCCCTATGTCCCCCCAGAAAAAAGCTCTCTCTCTCTATCTATCTATCTATCATCTATCTATCTATCTATCTATCTATCCCAAAGAGTCGGACATGACTAAACAACAACAAATCTATCTATCTAGCCCTGGTTTAAAAGTTGAATACATTTAGACCAGGGCCAGATAATAAAACTGATAATAAGATCCTGACAGTGGGTCCATGATATTGCAATGGTTTCCGTAATAATGCTGACATTGATGAAAAATGTTATGATTGAATGAGTTACATGCTTTGATTTGTGGAATGGAAAAGTTTGTTGAATGACCCACAGATACCCTTTAGCAATGTTTTGTTTTGTTTTTGTGGTTTTTTAGGAGGGGGGTATTGAGAACCATTGCAGTGGCAGAAGTAATTAGGCAAATGTGCATTCAATTTGCTGGAAGGTTAAAGGTACACAATAACACACAAGTCGTCTTGCAGCAGTGCAATTCCAATTTGAGGTTTTTCCAAAAATCCTCTTTGCATGTCGCCTCTGTTAAACACTCCCTTTTGCACTATGACAAAGATTCTTTGCAACGGAGCTCTGATAACATAGCGAAGGAGGAAGCATCCTGACTTGGTTCTGGTGGAAGGGAAATTCTCCCCCTCCCCTTCATTTCTGCCTCGGGACTGCCAGCAGCAACTCTAGCAGCAATGTAATCACACTGCTTTCATCGTCTCCAAATACTTTTGGGATCCCTCCCAGTAATCTAAGATTTTGCATCCCATTATTCCCATTGCCCCTAGTCTCCAGCTCATTTTAACAAAAAGTTAGACAATTCCCCACTTACCACAATTTTTTGGCTGACATTTTTGATTAGCATTTTGCTTACTTCTTGCCATTTCTGATTAGGGTTTGGGTTCTTTCTTCTTTGTTTTTTAGATTTCTTTTGCTAACTGTACCTTCAGGTACAAAAGAATAAAAAGGCTCATTAGAGTTTGAAATTGTGTGGTGATTTATTGTTTCCCCTTCATATTCTTATTAATAATGACTTGTCCCAAATGGGTTCTTTTGCTTTAAACACCCCACCTCCGCCCTTCCCCAAAGGCTAATTTTCTGAGTTAATGAAATGCAGTGATAATTAAACAGCATCTATGGAATCCGTGTTTCATCCTGGGATATGAGTGTTTGCTTTTGGGTAATGATTGGTGGTTTTTCCCCCTTAGCTTATTTATGCAAAGTGAAAAGCAAACTTCACTTTCTGGAACTGTAGTGTGAGTTCCATTAAAACAGCCTACAGCTCAAGTGGGTTAGTAGTGCTTTGTTGTTGTTGTTTAGTCATTTAGTCATGTCTGACTCTTCATGACCCCATGGACCAGAGCACGCCAGGCACTCCTGTCTTCTACTGCCTCCCACAGTTTGATCAAACTCACGCTGGTAGCTTCGAGAACACGGTCCAACCATCTTGTCCTCTGTCGTCCCCTTCTCCTTGTGCCCTCAATCTTTCCCAACATCAGGGTCTTTTCCAGGGAGTCTTCTCTTCTCATGTGGTGGCAAAAGTATTGGAGCCTCAGCTTCAGGATCTGTCCTTCCAGTGAGCACTCAGGGCTGATTTCCTTAATAATGGATAGGTTTGATCTTCTGGCAGTCCATGGGACTCTCAAGAGTCTCCTCCAGCACCATAATTCAAAAGTATCAATTCTTCGGTGATCAGCCTTCTTTATGGTCCAGCTCTCACTTCCATACATCACTACTGGGAAAACCATAGCTTTAACTATACGGACCTTTGTTGGCAAGGTGATGTTTCTGCTTTTTAATAGTGCTAGGGGTGCTCAAATGCTCAGAGATGGCTATAGACCTCTTTGGTCATTTGCCCATGTACACAATAGACATGTAGAGAAGGTGTAATGAGGACATAAGGACATAAGGAGAGCTCTGCTGGATCAGACCAATTGCCCATCTAGTCCAGCACCCTGTTCTTGCAGAGGCCAAGCAATTGCCTGTGGAAAACCTGCAAGCAGGGCTTGAGCCTAAGGGCACTCTCCCCTTCTAATCTAGAAGAGGAGGGATGCGATTGCACCTCTGTCTTTGCTCCCCAAAAACAACACTCAACTTTCCATACCCACAGCATTTTGCACATAGAATCCAAAGGGTACCAGCCCCATTAAAAAATGTGCCTCTTTGAAATCTTTGGGCCAGCAATGATTGGGGTGAAGCTAGTGATGCAGTCCCACTCTCCCTGCCCCCCAGTCCTCCATGCAAACATCCACTTCTGAAATTAAATGTTGGGTGATTCAGGATGTCAAGGAGCTGTCAGCCAAGCACAGGTCATCCACAGGGTAGGAAAGACCACGAGGCAAGAAAGGTAATTAGCTTTTATTCACAGAATGTAACAACACAGCAGAGTTCCTCTGGTTCATCTTGATCCAGCTGGGGATGTTGCTGGAACTGACCACTGGCTCTGCCTTCCATCCTCTAGCCTCTCACTCCAGATCCCTCCCAAGCAGACATAGACTGTGGAGAGGGGGTGGACTTCTCCTCTGGGCCTGTCTAGCCCGTTGCTTAGCAACGTGCAGAACTCTCCTCAAGTGGGCTGTCAGGGGAGGAGGACAGCAAGCAGGAGTTGGGCAGCGGAGGGAACTTCTGACTCCTCTCTGCCTGAGTCTGCGCTCACACTGCGACTTTCAGCCTCTAGCCCTGTCCTGGAAGGGCCTCCTTCTCCTGACCCCTCTTGGTGACTCGAACTTCCTGCTTCTAGCACCTCCCTTCCCCAGACTGCTCCACAGTGTTACACCACCACATTCTAAGTCTTCTTCTCCCATGTCCTCTTGGCTAGTTGGCACCCACCACTCTCCCTCATCCAGCCAGTCCCTGACACAGGGCAACCAAAATGAAGGACTTCTTCATCCAACACATAGTTAAACCATGTGATTTTATCCCACAGGAAGCAGTGATGGCCACCAATGTGGATGGCTTTAAAAGAGGATTAGACAAATTCATGGTGGACAAGGCTCTCAGTGGCTGTTGGAGGCAGAATGCCTCTAAATACCAGTTGCTGTGAATGACAAGTGAGAAGAGTGCTGTTGTTGGGCTCAGGTCTTGCTTTTGGCCTTCCTTTGGGCATCTGATTGGCAACTGTGAGAACAGGATGCTGGACAAAATGGGTCTTTGGCCTGATCCAGCATAGCTATTTTTATGTTCTTAATGTACATGCAGGGATGAGGTAAGACATTTTTTTGTATATTGTGCAAAGGGAGGTCTCTAATGGATGCATGAGATGGAAAGAACTGGCTGATTTCTAAAAGCAAGGATGTGTGAGATTCTGTGAGTGGAGGAAATCATTAGTCTTTTTGAAATTTTTGTTTGCTTCCCTTGAAATTCCTCAGAGGTACCACTTAAGCAGAACCTTCAAAATTCACTTCTGCTCCCTCATGATTCAACCATGAAAATGTCCGGAAAGAAATCTGTGCTTGTATATTGCCCAAAAATTCATGACTCTACTCCTGAGATATTCTGGATTAATGGGGTAGTAAATGGATTTCTTTCTTTCTTTTTCCTTCTCTTTTGAAGCAATTAACATGGAAATGAGTGCTAAACTTCCATCAGAGTCCACTAGATTTCTGAAAGTAACTTTTAGATCACCTGAAAGTTCAAATATAATGCAGATATTAGCAGGAAGCGGTTGGGGGAGTGGAATAAGTTGACATGTGCATGGGGCCTATGTTTTATGTCTTAACCACACCTCAATTTGGGAAACCCAGTCTTTAGCACTGAATCAGAACAAATGGCAATCAGGTTTTATGTAGATTCTGATTTAGCACTAAAGAGTGGGTTTTCCGGCGAAAGCAAAGGCAAAACTTCTCGAACCCCTGCTTCCTAGGCACGGGGCAAGTGCAAGTGTGAACAAGGCAAGAGTTGATGCATTGAAATGAATGAACAGGGCTAAGTTAAGTTCATTAATTTCAATAGGTCAACTCGGAGTAATGCTTAGTTGAATACCACCCATTAGCCCCTGCCTGCTCTTGAATTAAATTCAACTCTGCGGAAATTTTTTTCTTAGAAAGTAATCTAGTCATCATGATGGAAGAGGTCAAAGTCTGTGTCTCTTTCTGAGCCCACTTTGGTCCTTCCCAGCAGAGCTCAGATGGGCCTCCTGATTGATAGTGACTATTGTGGTAATTGCTACTGGGATGTTGGCTGAAGGCAGGGTTTCAACATGTACCGTGTCACTTCAGTGAGACCTCCAATTCTCTCTGGCAGAGATAAATGCAGCCCAGCTTAGAAGGCTGATGGGTTTACAGACAGGAAAATGCAGAGGACAAGACACGAATTCCCACCTCCCCATCATGTCCTCTGCCTGTGTTTTTGTTTTCTTTAAAGGCAGCAGCTGGTAGAAAAGACTTGGATGCACACAGCCTTGCCAGATGGAAAAGGAAGCCAAGGGGCTACAGAGCTTATCTTAAAAAGAATCTGAAAGTTTTGCAAAACAATTTGACTAGTGGATAGCTACATTTTGTAATGATGCTGCTGGGTTTTAGTTTTGGGAACAGTTGTTTAGTATCTCTTTCCAAGGGAGCCCCATGGGGTCTACATTAATAATAATAATAATAATAATTATTATTATTATTATTATTATTACTACTACTACTACTACTACTACAATTAATTTATCAATCGCCTTCTAAACCACCATCTCAAGGCAATTTACACACAAAGTAATTAAAAACAATTAAAAATGCGAAACAACAAAAACATCCCAAATCATTGCCCTATCAATAAAACGCTCACATTTTCTTCCTGCTTCAGCAAAACACCTGTGGGATGTAATCCATTGGAGCAGTCAAGTACAACATTCCTTGTTTCCCTAGAATGGACACAAACAGGGGGATGTTACTCCAGCCAAGGTAGAGTTTCCTGTTCCACCTGGTCTGGAGCATCCTCCCCCCTGCATGTGACCAGGGAGGTGGGCATGACCCTTGCAGACCCCACAAAAGGTCCAGTCATGGAGCCATCTCTCTCTCTTTTGCTTCTCTCTTCCATTTTGGCCTCTGCTCCTGATGCATCTGATGCTGTCTGCTGGCTCTTTGCCAGCAGCACATGATGCAAGCCAAACTGTATCTGTAACTACAAGCTAAAGCCTGCCTTCAGGGATCATACTGTGAACTGAATGTGAGTAAACTTTTCATTACAGTGGTACCTCGGGTTACATACGCTTCAGGTTACATACGCTTCAGATTACAGACTCCACTAACCCAGAAATAGTGCTTCAGGTTAAGAACATTGCTTCAGGATGAGAACAGAAATCGTGCTCCGGCCACGCGGCGGCAGCAGGAGGCCCCATTAGCTAAAGTGGTACCTCAGGTTAAGAACAGTTTCAGGTTAAGTACGGACCTCTGGAACAAATTAAGTACTTAACCCGAGATACCACTGTACTTATAAGAAAGACTCTTGTGTCTTTATTCTTTTAGGAGGGAATCAAAGCGGTCTTCCCAGATATATACTCCAATCTGAGCATGCCAGATTGGATCGCTTACCTAAAGAGATCCAAACGAATCTGCAACTAGCTTCTCGCTGTGTAAAGCTCTGCTATATGTAACTCACTAGTGTGAGTGAGGAAGGATAATATTTAATCAATATATCCTCTCCTACTATTCACAACATTCCCACATCACCGTCCTGCAAGAGCCAAGCTTCCTAGCCACAATCTGTTGTACAGCCTGAATAGTTCAGTTGGTTAGAGTGTGGTGCTGATAATGCCAAGATTGCAGGACTGATCCCTGTTGGACCAGATGATCCTCAAGGTCCCTTCCAACTCTATGATTCCTGCTGTCCCTGCTCCTGCCAGTTCTAAAATCTAAAACCACAAGAGTGTCAATCACCTCTGTCTTCTGCTTTCCCATTGGAACCCATGTAAATTTTTGCCCCAAGCTCGTTCCTACAATTCACTGTTCAAAGGAAAGAGAGCTGTATTTTACTTCCACCATAAACATAATTACCTGCTATAGCCTGTGGAGCTCAGAAGGGACCTTGAGAAACTGGCTGAGAGGTAGACAATTTGACAGTTGGCAGTGTGCTTTGCTCAGAGTTAATTCAGCATTGATATGGAGCAGGGTTTTGTTGTTGTTGTTCATTCTGGAAACTTCCGCTAGAGCTTGCTTGTTATTTTAGAGCTTCCAACAACCTCCAAGGGCAAAGCCCACGAGCAATTTCATGTGGAGCTTTACATGTTTATATAAGCCAAATGGCCCATCCGTTCACTGAATCTTGCAGCCAGTGACATATTCTTTCAAGCAGAGTAGAAATCTGATCTGGATTTGATGGAACTCCCCCTTGCTCAGAGCAGATGTCAGAGTCCCAGATTTTCCACATAGGCTCTCACCTAATAAGAATGCAGAAGCTAAGGTGCAAACTTGATTCTTATTTTGCATATTTACTGAGGCGTTACCTGTAGCAGAAGTTTTCTCTTAGCAGTCTCCACTTAGCTTTGTCTCTCATTTCCATTGGATGCAGGAAGTGACTTCCTATAAATTCATGAAAAGAGCCTGCTGTATCTGGTCAATGGGTCATCTAGCCCAACATTCTACGTCTCCACTTGACACACTTTTCCATTGTGTGCCAAGGCACCCGAGCCACAAAGTTCCCAGGAGAACAATAAAACACACAGACACAAAGTATTTTGCCTTATGGCTTCAAATAGGCCACAACTTTATTGGTTACAGATGTGAGCGGTTTGGCTTAGACATTGGGGTGAAGCCAGGCTATATCTTGACTCCTGCCCATCTGCAGGGAGTCCATGGAAGGGTAAACCACCAATAGGGGCACCCGATGACTTACCTCAAATAGGGGCACCCCAAGGGGTCCCCGTAGGGGCTGTGACATGGCCCTAGCCCACGTCCAAGCTTTGGACAGGATTCACACCCCAGATCCCTTTAGCAGGAAACCCTTACTGAGGAGGGGCAGGCAAGAGCTACAACCTCTCCTCCATCCAAACAAAGGCTTACCCAATGCCTAACCTCACAAAAGTTGTGACGATTGCTACTAGGTAGGCAAAATCCAAATGGCCGGTGCCAATTTGCCAAGTGGGGAAATTCCTACCCGGCCCCAACAATATGGCGGCCGACAATTGTCCATAGCAAGGTCATATCTGAGCAAAGCGTGGTGTGATGGGTGATCCGATGATGGGGCAAGAGAGAAGGTTCCAGTTGGCCTCACCATGGTTAAATTGCCTGTGGCCACATCTACCCTAATTGGCTGGGGCTGTCCCACAGGGGGAAGAACCCCAGCAATGATGACGTGGCTGGCATGACACAGGGGAGAGGTGATGTCCCTCCGCCCCTTAGGCTGTAAGCTTTTGTGACCTGGCTGCCCGGCCACAACATCGCCCACCAGGAAAAGGTGAGTGGACTTCAGAGAACTGTCCATTTATTCCGACTCTCTGCTTCTGGCTACTTTATACTGATACACAATACAACTTCTCCTTTTACTCCATGACTGCTAAGCTTACTCAGCAGCTTTTAGTGAGGTACCTTGTTGAAAACTTTTGGAAAGTTCAAGTGGACTTTGTCAACTTGATCACCTCTATCCGTATCAGGACCACAATACCTCAAGGATTGTGTCTCGCCAGATGAACTGATCTGGACCCTGGAATCATCACATGAGGCCCTTCTTCATGTTCCTCCTCCATAAGAGGTCTGGAGGGTATCAACATGAGAATGGGTCTTTTCTGCAGTGGCTCCCCATATACCGTATTTTTCGCTCTATAACACGCTCCCAACCATAACACGCATGTAGTTTTTAGAGGAGGAAAACAAGAAAAAAATATTCTAAATGAAACAGTGGATGCATGATTTTTGTGGTTCATGCTGTGGCCACAGACATGTGATCTGACAGTGAGTTTGGAGTAGCCCAATGCAAAAATCCTGAGGATCCATGTGGACCCGTGCTTTGTAACCACGTTTTAAGTGGGGAGGGAAGGAAAAGCACTCAAGGGACAAGGAGCACGCGTGGGGTGTGTGGAGAAGGAGGCTGCTAACAATGCAGAAGAGGGGTTTGAGGGGAGAAGAAGCACGCGTGGGGTGGGTGGAGAAGGATGCTGCTAATAATGAAGAAGAGGGGTATAAGGGGAGAAGGCTCCTCTCCTCTCCCACTTTGCTCCTTTAAAGCAACCAGGCTCTGCTTTTCTCCCTCCTCCCCGTTCATCCCCGGTTTAGGGAGCTGAAAAACTTTGCTGCTATTTAGCAAGCTGAGTGGGGAGGAGAGAGGGACAGAGAGCCTGCTTGCTTTAAAGGAACCAACTGGATCCTTTGGCTCCTCTGCTCACAACTGCAGCAGATCCCCCCGCCACCTGTAAGCATTCCCTCCATAACACGCACAGACATTTCCCCTTACTTTCTAGGAGGAAAAAAGTGAGTGTTATGGTGCAAAAAATACGGTATATCTTTAGGAGTCAAGTAATAGCATTTCTCTTCAACCAGGCCTTGGGCTGATTATGTTCTTTTAAATGTGTTTGTGGGAGGGGAGGTTTTGGGTTTGCTTTGTTCTTGTTCTTGTTATGTATTATGTATTATGTATTATTATTTTGTATTTTTATGCTGTGGGCCAACCTGAGATCTTCGGATAAAGGACGGTATACAAATGTAATTAAAAAATAAAAAATGAAATAAAATTTATGCTTGTTGACACTCTAAAATAACTCTAATAGGTTCATGAGAAAATACTAGCCCTTGCAGAAGCCATGCTGGCTATGCTTCAGCAAGACTTGTTCTTCTATATGTTTGACTATTTTACATTTAACAATACTTTCCACCAGTTTTCTTGGTACAGATGACAAGCTAACTAGCCTGCAGTTTCTAGGATCTCTTTTGAAAAATTGGTGTTACATTGGCTCCTTTCGAGCCCATAGGTATCGGAGGCTGATCTGAGGGACATGTTACTTATTTTTTGTTAGAAGTTCAGACATGGGTTGGTTGTTACTTTAATAATTGCTCCTCAGACGCTGCATCTTTCTGAAGTCTGAGTTCAACTTCTTCTTAAACTTCTTCCTTTGAACTCTGTAGGGGCTTCAGACTCAAGCTGAGATTAATTATACATCTGGACATGCATTGAAGGATACTCACTTCCTTCAGGTAGTGGTTCCCAACTGAAGTTGTTAGAGAAAGCTACCCATGGTGAAAAGGACCGTGGGGTGATGGCTGCTGTTCTTTGGCATGAAGTTGTATGCTGTGTACTTGGCAAAGAATTGCAACTTTTGAAAATGATATGAACAGAAACTGTCAGGCTGATTGTAGGATTGTTCTAGTAAATGGGTGGAGAGCTCATCACCTCATAAATGTACAAGGATTCACCCCCCAAAAAAAACCCTACCCATGCCAGTGGCCTTTCTAGTCCAGCATCCTGTTCTCACAGTGTCCAACCAGATCCTCTTGAGAAGCCTACAAAGCAAGACTTGAGTGCAACAGTGCTCTCCTCACTTCTGATTCCCAACAACTGCTTTTCAGTTGTATGCAGCCTCTGATACTGGAAGCAGAACATGATTAGTAGCCATGCATAGCCTTATCTTTCAGAAGTATCTCTAAGGCCCTTTTATTTTATTTTTTTATAAGATGTTTATCAGGGTTTTACAAAAAGCAAAAATTAACAGAGTAAAAAGAAGACAAGAAAAAAAAGAAAAAATACAAAAAATACAAAAATACATAAAAGAAAAAAAATACAAAATACAAAAAAGAAATAAGTAGAAAAAGTTAAAAACAAATCCATTTTTTCATATCTTTAAGCTCGTTTGCTTGTTTCCTTGACCTCCTCACACCTCCCTTTTATGTATTCCCGTTCACATAGTCAGTTCAGCAAATCCTTACCCTCTTTCATTTATCTTAACTCTATATCTTAACATATTTTAACTGTATATTTTCATCCATTGTCAGTCCATTTTTACATATTCTTATTGACCTTGTTGCTAATGCCACTTAATTTCAATCCAACATCATTTTAACATTCATTAATTTTACAATATTTCTGCAGATAGTCTTTAAATTTCTTCCAATCTTCTTCCACTAACTCTTCTCCCTGGTCTCGGATTCTGCTAGTCATTTCCGCCAGTTCCATATAGTCCATCACCTTCATCTGCCACTCTTCCAGGGTGGGTAAATCTTGTGTCTTCCAATACTTTGCAATAAGTATTCTTGCTGCTGTTGTAGCATACATAAAGAAAGTTCTATCCTTCTTTGGCACCAATTGGCCGACAATGCCCAGGAGAAAGGCCTCTGGTTTCTTCAGGAAGGTATATTTAAATGCCTTTTTCATTTCATTATAGATCATCTCCCAGAAAGCCTTAATCTTTGGGCACGTCCACCAAAGGTGAAAGAATGTACCTTCATTTTCTTTACATTTCCAACATTTATTATCGGGCAAATGATAGATTTTTGCAAACTCTAAGGCCCTTTTAAAGCTATCCAAGTCGCTGCCCATTGCCACATCTTGTAGTGGCAGATTCTATAGTGAACTATGATCTCAAGATCAGAACTGTAGTTGAGTGATCTTGCGCCCCTGGCAAAACCGTCGAGATTGCACCCCCTAGTCATGGACAAATTAGCTCTTCTTTCTGCCTCTCCTCCAACCCCCCCCCCCCCCATTCAATTCCTCACACACTTCACCTTGTATTTAAAACCTTTTCTTATGAGGCAATAATTGACATTTTTATTTATAGACATATTTATTGTTATGCCTACCGGTGTGGTTGCTCGAGAGTGAACAGGCAAGACCCCCACTGGTCTTTTCAAAGGCTTTATTATCGGTGCAAACACATTTACAGTGCAGAACGTCTCAGTTCCATGTCTTGCTCAGTCACTAGCAGAATCTGAGAGTGGGAGGTCCTTAAACTTTCCCCAGCAGAGTAGTCTCTTGACCCCCATCTGACGCCTCCCCTCTCTGCGTGTAAACCTACTGCACAGAGAGGGCATGGGCAAAGGGGGACCTGCCTCCCTCCCCCCCCCCGCTTTGCTCATGCACGGTACTTTGGCTCTCTCTTGCATCCTCCGAGCCCTGCATCTCTTCCCCACTAGAGGCAGGGCTTCCCTCCTCCGCGGAGGAAGTGCTGCTTCTCACGATCTTTGGAGGCTCCCTGTAACCCAACTGCCCTTCCACCTCTTGCTTCTGAGCTGATGGCAGTTCCCTGACATCCAGGGACATATTTTAAAGCCGGTTTTGCACACACCCCTCATCTGCGCCCCAGGCAGAGGCCTTCCTCACCACCCCCTAGCTACGGCCCTGCTCAAGATCCCTTATCCAGTCAGTTACCTCCAGTTCATCAGTGTATATGTATGAAGTTAGGAAACTTTGCCCTGAGGTGCACAATTTCACACATACTCACATTGGGCCACACTTACCTTTTAAATGCCAGTCCCACCAGTTCCAAGCAATGCCTTTGTGAACAAATTCCTCTGCCGTTCATGCAGCAGACCATAAGCAGCTCTTAATTTGTCTTTAAACTCATCTTAGAAATCCCAGATGTTACCAAGGGACACAGCACTAAATATTTAATTGCCTTTCCCTTTGCAAATTATGTACAAACAATGTACTACTGTGTCTAATTACCTCATTAAAGCATGAAGGAGCATTATAAAAAAAACAAACCCATATGGAATGACCTTTTATAATATAACAAAGGCCTAGAAATTGCATGTTATAAGGGGAAAGGTCTACATACCCCACATAATATTGTGCGGCTTCAAGTCCACAGAAAGTGGTAACTGTGATATACCTCCTATTTCATGTCTGATACCTCATCTGTGCTCTTAGGGAAAAGGCTACATCCATCTATCTTAGATCCATAGTCCTAAACCAGACATCCCCAAATCAGGTGATTTTCTAGCATTCATATGCCTTTGTAGTCTTGTTTCCCCACACCTCCTCCAGTTCAGAGGAGGAGGTGGCTAGCCAAATCTGGATCTGATGCACTACAAACTATTGCATTCATGCCAAGCTTCTAGGCTTCCCAGAGGCAGCTGGTGCTGGACTAGAACCCCATGGCTTGCAGTTCTTCAGAGTCTGCAGAACCTAAGGGTGATGGTCCAGAACCAACAGAGTCTGAGCAAGGACACTGTCCCCTGAGTCTGACTCATCAGGGGATCAAGGGCTTCCTGTGCTGCAACACCTGCCGACAGGTATGTGAATGTGCCAAATGTGAGGCCACAGGAAAGGGAAGAAGTGCTCTTCTGAAGGCCAGGGGTTTGGCCCTTTAAGAGCCACAGGGGTGGCACTTCAGATTTGGAGACTTATAAAGGCTCAGTTCACCTCAGGCCTTTGTTGGAGCAGGTTGCTCATTGAGAGATCTGTGTGATGCTGCTACCACCAGTTGCCTTGCCCTGTGGGTACCTTGTGCACATAGCTCAGAGCACTTAGCCACTATTGTCTCATTCCTGTTGACTCAGGGATGGTCTGCGCCAATATCAAGCCTCTTCATATGTCCATATGGCAGCTGTGGGGCAATAAAAAATACATACAAATATCTACAGAGATGTGGGCATGGTTAATTAATTATGAACCCATCCAACAGGGTTCAGTTGAGAGGGACTCAAGGGAAGAACAAAGAACACACTCCCTGACATCTCTGGATATCTTAATGCAGGGCTGGTGGGAAAAGACTCTGTCTGAGATCTCGACAGCACTTGCCAGCTCACATAATCCTGGGCTGGGGAATCTGCAGCTCCCATTATCCCTTGTCATTGGCATTGGTCATGCTGGCAGGGGCTGATGGAACTGGAGTTCAAGAACACCTGAAGGGCCACAGGTTCCCTGTCTCTAAAGAAAACAGCAGTCTGAATGAATGTATCGATTACAAGCAGTTTGCTATGTCTATCCACTGGTGTTTTTTGGGGGGTGGGGTCGGGTGGCTTATATTCAGGCCAATATGGTATATGTTGGAATCTACTCTGGATCAATATTGAATAGAATTTCCAGGACGCCATCTAGGTTTGGGTTGTATATACGTATGAGTAAATAAAATATATATCATTAAAAACAGCACAGTCTCTGCTGCACCTCATTGTCCAAAAGGGAAAAGAAACAAACCCGACCTAGTGCACCTGCAACCCCTGGACTCTCACCCCACACGTGGAGATCAGGGAGGCGTGTAACAATAGGACTCATCTTTCACAGGAGCCACATTGCTGCCTAGCTTGCCTGCACAGCTAAGAGGCCAGGTGTGCATCAAAGCTTTGACTGGGGCTGTGTCTTCATAAAACAAAGGCCCTGAAGAAGCACTTTGTGTTTTCAGCTTTGAAATCATACTCTTCCAGGTCCCACAATTGCCCCTTTGCACATTTTACATTTCATGACGGAACAACAAAACCTTTTGAGGGGATGTCAGGATTCAGAGGGACTAATCGTACACACACCATATGCTCCATGCATGAAATCTATTTTGAATGGGGGAGAATCTGACCCAGTGGCCCACTGGAGGGTTTTGTTTTGTTTTTAATTAGAAGTATAATTAAACTATATGTATTCATATTTTTTTAAGAGTATAAAAGCTTTTTGAAGATCGGCTGAATGGGATGGGGCGGGGAGAGAACTGGGGCCCAGTTTCACAAAGCAACCTGGAAGCTGATGAGAGAAGGTATATCCCTGCTAATGCCATTGTGAACAATTGGAATACAGTGGTACCTCTGGTTAAGAACTTAATTTGTTCTGGAGGTCCGTTCTTAACCTGAAATTGTTCTTAACCTGAGGTGCCATTTTAGCTAATGGGGCCTCCCGTGGCCACCGCGCCACAGCTGCGCAATTTCTGTTCTCATCCTTAGGTAAAGTTCTTAACCTGAGGTACCACTTCTGGGTTAGCGGAGTCTGTAACCTGAAGCATTTGTAACCTGAAGCGTTTGTAACCCAAGGTACCACTGTAAATTGCTGTTTTAGAGTTAAAGTGTTTGCAGTTCACATCCTTAGAGGGAAGGAACCATTTCTCTGAGCTTATTTTCAAGACTGACTGCAGACCTGCATGGCTGTACATCTGGGGATTCTCATTGCTTTTACACTGACCACCTGCTGATGTGCAGGTTGAAATATGTCACAGTATGTGTTGGCCATATATTGGTTGTGTTATCACTGTACAACTGAATCCTACATGGCTCCTTCTAGGTTGTTGTTTTTGTTTTAAAAAAGCAATACTCTTAGTAGTCCAACCAAATGTAACAAAATATTCACTCCCACTTTTCATCTCCAGCATTTATCTGATTCAGTCATACATCTTTGCAAGCCTACTCAGAGTTTAATACCATCTGTAAATCATTTTCAAGTAGTTCTCCTTCAAAGAATAACATGCTGTGAACTTCAAATCACTTTTCCAGAGTTTTTCCCAAATGTTGAAATCTATATTGTGACCTATATCTACTGCCCAGTATGTCATTGAGGCTTTGACATGGTCGTATATTGTTTCCCACTCTAGTAACAAATGATACAGTCAGGATTCAGGCCTCAACATGGGACTGAAACTGCCTTGGTCGCACTGGTCAATGATCTCCGGCGGGCTAGGGACAAAGGTGAGAGCTGTTTCCTAGTTCTGCTGGATCTCTCAGCGGCTTTTGACACCATCAACCATAACATCCTTCTGGACCGTCTAGAGGGGCTGGGAGCTGGGGGCACTGTCATACAGTGGTTCCGCTCCTTCCTCCTGGGCTGTGTTCAGAAAGTGGTGGGGGGGATGAGTGTTCAGACCCCTGGGCTTTCCCTTGTGGGGTGCCTCAGGGTTCTGTCCTCTCCCCCATGCTTTTCAACATGCAGCCACTGGGAGAGATCATCAGGGGATTTGGGCTGGGTGTTCATCAGTATGCGGATGATACCCAGCTCTAACTCTCTTTCAAATCAGAACCAGTGAAGGCAGTGAAGGTCCTGTGTGAGTGTCTGGAGGCGGTTGGAGGATGGATGGTGGCTAACAGGTTGAGGTTGAATCCTGACAAGACAGAAGTACTGTTTCTGGGGGACAGGAGGCGGGTGGGTGTGGAGGACTCCTTGGTCCTAAATGGGGTAACTGTGCCCCTGAAGGACCAGGTGTGCAGCATGGGAGTCATTCTGGACTTACAGCTGTCCTTGGAGGCGCAGGTCAATTCTGTGTCCAGGGCAGCTATTTATTAGCTCCATCTGGTATGCAGGCTGAGACCCTACCTGTCCCCGGACTGTCTCTCCAGAGTGCTGCATGCTTTTGTTATCTCTTACTTGGACTACTGCAATGCGCTCTATGTAGGGCTACCTTTGAAGGTGACCTGGAAACTACAACTAGTCCAGAATGTGGCAGCTAGACTGGTGACTGGGAGCGGCCGACGAGAC
Organism: Podarcis raffonei; assembly: GCF_027172205.1. Taxonomy (NCBI): domain Eukaryota; kingdom Metazoa; phylum Chordata; class Lepidosauria; order Squamata; family Lacertidae; genus Podarcis; species Podarcis raffonei. The sequence goes on from NC_070616.1 coordinate 26,691,193, forward strand.
CATATAACACCGGTCTTGAAAGACCTACACTGGCTCCCAGTACGTTTCCAAGCACAATTCAAAGTGTTGGTGCTGACCTTTAAAGCCCTAAATGGCCTCGGTCCAGTATACCTGAAGGAGCGTCTCCATCTCCATCGTTCTGCCCGGACACTGAGGTCCAGCGCCGAGGGCCTTCTGGCGGTTCCCTCGCTGTGAGAAGCCAAGTTACAGGGAACCAGGCAGAGGGCCTTCTTGGTAGTGGTACCCGCCCTGTGGAACACCCTCCCACCAGATGTCAAAGAGAAAAATAACTACCTGACTTTTAAAAGACATCTGAAGGCAGCCCTGTTTAGGGAAGCTTTTAATGTGAGATAGGTTATTGTATTTTAGTGTTTTGTTGGAAGCTGCCTAGAGTGGCTGGGGAAACCCAGCCAGATGGGTGGGGTATAAATAATAAATTATTATTATTATTATTATTATTATTATTATTATTATTATTAATCAGAGGTTGGCTGATAGCAGACTGAGGATGGTGGGGCAGTGCCTCACTTGCCCTAATGGACCAGTCTCTGGCACTCTCTCCATCAAATGAAGCCTAACCTGGCTACTACTGCTCCTAGAACCTTTCACTGCTTGAGAAAATATGGAAAGTGGAGCACTTCGGTTCACATTCTCTTCTGCTTTCTGCATTTGTTTCTCGGCAACGAGGAGCAGGAGACAAGAGTGGTGGTGTTTGCTCCTGGAAAGGCTTTTAGTTACAAAGGCAAACCAAGTCTCTCCAATGTATGTATTTGTCTCCCCAGAGGGATCCAAGGTAAAGTTCAGGGGGGAGCCTTTTGCTCACATACAGAAACACACACACACACTGCTTGCTTGCTTGCTTGCTTGCTGTTGCGATGTTCTGCAGCTCCTGATGCAAAAAGAAAAAAAATTAAAAAATCTTCCCACAGCTGTTAAATGAAAAGCTTTTAAAGGTCAAAGGCATACCTCAGGGTGGCTCTACAAGGCTTGAGGATTGGATTTTGTTGGGGTCCATGTCAATTCCCCCAGGCTCCAATGAGAACAACCATGGCTTCGAGGACTTGGACAGAAGAACCCTGTGTTCAAATTTTCACTCAGCCACGGAGCTCATTCTGGGGCCAGTCCCTATTGCTCACTTCAGGTGATGTGTGGATCATACAGTTTTCAAGCAATGGTTCTCAAAGTGATTCATATTATGAATGAGAACTTCAGCAAAATGTGGCAACATGGAGTGCTCTTGTCCAGGGTCCTGGCCTACCAGCCATTCTCTTCTCCAAAATTCTCCATTCCTCCTCCCTGCTGTTTTGCTGCCTCCTGCCAGTCAGCCAGCATTCTGTCCCCTCTGAGTCTGCTGAGTCCTCATTGGCTAGTTTGGGTGTTTGTCCTCCTAAAGGTTTGTTGTGTATCTGCAAATGTTGGCAGTCACAGGGCATTTCTTTTTTTTTTTTTTATAAATTTTTTTATTGCTTTTTTCCAGAATCTAAATCCATCATCAATAACACAACAAAAGCGGTTTTACAGAAAGAAAAAGAAATTAAACAAGAAAAAATTCATTTTTCGAAGTCTTTTTTTTTTTTTTCATCATCCACTGGACTTCCCCATCTCCTCCATCCCTGCATTCTTTATAATAAATATAAACAGCAAATTAATACCTTGTTTCCTGTGTTTTTGTATTTTCATCTAATTATTCACTCTGAAATTAAAACTTTTCTCAATCATTAACTTTGTTTCTATCAACTCCGAATTTCAATACTGAAGCATATTTACCTCAAACCTTAGCAAATTTTTAACATTCATATATCTTATAATGTTTTTGTAAATAGTCCTTAAATTTTTTCCAATCCTCTTCCGCAGCCTCTTCTCCCAGGTCTCGGATTCTGCCAGTCATTTCGGCTAGTTGCATATAGTCCATCAGTTGTGTGTGCCATTCTTCCAGTGTGGGTAGCTCCTGTGCCTTCCAGTATTTAGCTATGAGAATTCTTGCTGCAGTCGTTGCATATAGAAAGAAGGTTCTGTCTTTCTTAGGTATCCTCTGGCCCACAATGCCCAAGAGGAAGGCCTCTGGTTTCTTCTGAAAGGTATACTTAAATACCTTTTTCAACTCGTTATAAATCATTTCCCAGAAGGCCTTCACCCTCGGGCATGTCCACCAGAGGTGGTAAAAAGTTCCTTCAGCCTCCTTACATTTCCAACATTTATTATCAGACAAATGGTATATCTTTGCAAGTTTGACTGGGGTCATGTACCACCTGTACATCATTTTCATAATATTTTCCTTTAAGGCACTACATGCCGTAAATTTCATACCGGTGGTCCATAACCTTTCCCAGTCCTCAAACATAATGTTGTATCCAATATCTTGTGCCCATTTTATCATGGCTGATTTGACTGTCTCATCTTGAGTATTCCATTTAAGCAGCAAGTTGTACATTCTTGAAAGCACTTTCGTCTTAGGTTCAAGTAATTCTAGTTCTAATTTTGATTTTTCCACCTGGAAACCAATTTTTTTATCTTTTTTAAAGATCTCTAAAATTTGGGCATAGTGAAACCAGTCTCGCACCTTCCCTTTCAATTTTTCAAAGCTCTGCAACCTCCAAGTGTCACCCACTCTTTCTATTATTTCACAGTATTTTGCCCAGCCACCCCCCATATTAAGTATTTTTGTGGCTTTAGCCTCCATCGGTGATAACCACCTCGGAGTCTTGTTTTCAAATAAGTCCTTGTATTTAGTCCAGACAGAAAACAGAGATTTCCTTACAATATGGTTTTTAAACAACTTATGAGACTTTACCTTGTCGTACCACAAATATGCATGCCACCCAAAAGCATTGTTGAACCCTTCCAGATCTAGGACATCAGTGTTTTCTAGCAAAAACCAATCTTTCAGCCAGCAGAGGGATGCAGCTTCATAATACAACCTTAAGTCCGGCAGGGCAAAACCCCCTCTTTCCTTTGCATCTGTTAATATTTTAAATTTTATTCGGGGCTTTTTGCCCTGCCAGACAAACTTCATAATGTCCCTCTGCCACTTTCCAAAACATTCCACTCTGTCCACGATCTGTAGGGTCTGGAACAGAAACAGCATTTTTGGCAATACATTCATCTTTACTGCTACAATTCTTCCCAACAAGGAAAGTTTCAATCTTGACCAGATTTCTAGATCCTTTTTAATTTCAGACCAACATTTTTCATAATTATCTTTAAACAGATTCAAATTTTTCCCAGTCAAGTTGACCCCCAGGTATTTCACTTTATTAACAACGTTTAGTTCTGTTTCCTTCTGAAACCCATCTATTTCTAAAGGTGTCAAGTTTTTTGCCAAAACCTTAGTTTTTTGTTTGTTTAACTTGAATCCCGCCACCCGACCAAACTCAGAAATTAATTCCAATACTCTTTTTGTGCTGGACACCGGCTCCTGTAATGTCAAAACCAAGTCATCTGCAAAGGCCTTCAGTTTATATTGTTTTCCTCCGACCTGTATTCCTTCCACCTGCTGATCCTTCCTGATCAAATTTAGCAAAACCTCAAGGACAGAAATAAATAGCAAGGGTGATAGGGGGCACCCCTGTCGTGTTCCTTTTTCAATTTTAAACTCTTCTGTCACCACATTGTTTACTATCAATTTAGCCTTTTGTTCTGAATATATTGCATCTATGCCATTTTGGAACGCCCTTCCCACTCCCATCCCTTCCAAATTCTTCTTCATAAATTTCCAAGATATATTGTCAAAGGCCTTCTCCGCGTCTATAAATATCAAAACTGCTTTTGTATTCAAATTTGTCTGTAGAAGTTCCAGAACGTCAACAATGTTCCTAGTATTATCTGACAAATGCCTGCCAGGGAGAAAGCCTGCTTGGTCTTTATGAATAACTCCATTTAAGACTTTTTTCAATCTATTTGCCAAAATGTCAGCAAAAATCTTGTAATCCACGTTTAGGAGTGAGATGGGACGGTAGTTCTTAAGTTGAGTCTTTTCAGATTCCAATTTTGGTATCAAAGTGATGAATGCCTCTTTCCACGATTCTGGTGCCCCCTTCCCTTCCATAATTTGATTACATACCTCCATCAATGGCTGAGTCAGGTATTCCTTCAATATCTTATAGTATTTGGAGGTAAGTCCATCTGGGCCCGGGGATTTGCCTAGTTGCATGTTCTGAATGGCATTTTCGATTTCCTGTTGGGTTATTTTATAATTCAGGTCAGTTTGTTTGTCTTGTGTTAGTTTTTGTAGGCCATAGCTTTTTAAAAATTTATTTATTTCAGTCTCCACTTGGGGTCCTTGGGAAAACAATTTTTTAAAATATCTCTGGAAACACTTTCTAATTTCCTCTGGTTTCTGAATACATTCTCCTTCAACCTCTAGATTGGTAACAAAGTTCAGTTTTTGTCTCTTTTTCAGCTGCCATGATAGCAGCTTCCCACATTTATTTGCCGATTCAAATGATCTTTGTTTCATCTGTTTGATTTTCCATTCAACTTCTTGATTTATCAGTTTTGCATATTGTGCTTGATGGAATTTTATTTCTCTCAAAACTTCTTTTGATTTTGGATTTAGTCTCAACTTTTTCTCTCCGTCTTTTATCCTTTCCAAGATCTTGTCCTTTTTACCGTTCCAGAGTTTTTTCTTAATAGAATTCTGCTGTATCAGAAACCCTCTCATAACAGCTTTGCTTGCGTCCCAGATTGTTTTTTTTTCCACCGAAGTGTTCAAATTTAGTTCAAAGTAGTCTTTCATCGTCTTTTGGGCCTTCTTCACTATCTCCTGGTCTCTAAACAATGCATCATTCATTCTCCATCTGAAGGATCCAGCTGGTGTAAGTCTCAAGTCCATTTTCAAGGGGTTATGGTCGGAGCAAGTTTTAGGGCAGATCTCTACTTTTTTGGTCTTGGGTGCCAGTCCTCTAGATATCCAGATTTGGTCGATTCTTGTCCAGGATAGGTGGGCCTCAGAAAAGAATGTTCCCTCTCTACCTAGGGGGTTCTTTGTCCTCCAGATATCAATCAAGTCCATATTGTCTGTGAGTTCAAAAAAAGTCTTTGGTAGTCTGCCATCTTTAGTCACATTTTGATTTTGTGACTTATCCATGTGTGTGGAGACAACCCCATTCATATCTCCCATCAGAATGATGTTATTATAGTCCATATGGTCCAGCATTGTCTCATGCAGCTTCCCATAAAATTCAGATTTCCCCTCATTTGGTGCATAAATTCCAATTATCAAAAATTTTTCTCCTTGTGATTGTATTTCGATCGCCAAAATTCTTCCTTGTTCATCTTTGAACACAAATTTTGGTGCTAGGCTCTCCTTTGCATATATCACGACTCCCCTTTTCTTTTCTTTAGCTGATGAAATAAATTCTTGGCCTAGTCGCTTGTTTATTAGCACTCTTCTGTGGAGCCTAGTCACATGGGTTTCCTGGAGACAAATGACGTCTAGTTGTTCTTTCCTCAAAATGTGAAAAATCCTTTTCCTTTTTTCAGGGGAATTTGCCCCATGGATATTCCAACTAAAAAGCTGCAGAGACATCCTGGATCAGCTTGTTAGCCGATGGGGTTGTCTCCCTTCTCGTCTATGTCTGGAGGTGGATCTTTTGTACCAGGCGTGGGGGGTGGCCAGGTACCTGCTGTCCCTTTTCGAAGGTCCTCCCCGTGATCGTTTAGGAATTTTTCTTGCTCTTCTGCTGTTCTGATTCTCACCTTCTTCCCTTTCAAATTAAAAGATAATCCTTGGGGGAATTCCCACCTGTAAGGGATTGTGTTGTTTCTTAATAATCTTGCCAGATCCTTGTATGTAGTTCTTAAGTCCAACAATTGTTTTGGTATGTCTCTGAAGATTTCTGCTGTCTTTCCCTGTATCACCAATGGGTTTTTAAAATGTAGGCCAAGTATGTTGTCTTTTTCTTGCTTGTATCTCAATATGATCAAGCAATCCCTTGGTTTATCTTTCTTGGCCACTCTTCCCAATCTAAAAGCGGTGACGATTTTGAAGTCTTTCTCTTCTGCCAAACCCCAGAACTTGGATATTTCTGCAGTCAAAAAGCCAGCCAAATCTTCCTTTTCTAGTTCTGGAATATTTCTAATCCTAAGATTACTTTCCCGGTTTTTCAGCTCCGCCATAGACAGATAGGCCTGTTGTTCAGTGACCTGTCTACTCAGTGGTCTTACTTCCCCTCTTAATTCCTCAATCCTTTTTTTGTTTTGGTCTGCTTTCGTGTTTGCGTCCTCAGCTAATTTTCGGTTCTCTGATATAGTCTTTTCAAAATTTCCTATCGCCTGTGTGTTTTGAGCAACTTGGTCTGTCAACTTATTAATCGTTGCTGTAACCTGGTCAAATTTAGCCGCTTGTTCATCAGCTTTCTTATTTAATGCTGCCAGTTGATCCAATATTTCTTTAGAAATAGGGTCTAATCCTCCTGCAGCCATATCCTCCAAAACTGGCTGTTTAAATTGTCCTTCTTGCAGACCTGTCACAATTGGAACAGATGATCTACGTGGCTGCACAGGCAAAGTTGATTGCAATAGTTCAGTTTGTTTTGCTTTCTTGGCAGCCCTTGTTTTTCCTGCCACACTCATTCCACAACTGTCTAGGTTTCAAGGTCAAATTGTAAATCCCATGGGAAAAGCAATCATCCAGGCAAAAAGATTTCCAAAACAACCAGCAGTTCTCAGAGGTTTATATTTCCACAATCCAGCAGGGGGAGCTCCCCAAAAGTTTCCACCATTTAATTCCCAAATATGGTAAAATCCAAAATAAGGGGGGGAAACCCTCTAAATTCACTTTAAACTGCAGATGATAAAGGTTCTTTGCGAAGGTGTGAACAACAGTTCCTTTTTTGTAACTGCAAAGTAGCCCAATGTAACTTTATGTCTCTATACACAGTTGCCACAGTCTGATGTTACTTTGTATCCAGGCAGCCCGTGAGCTGGGGCTTATAACTTTATAATCCACAAAATATAGAGAGGTATAGCACAGTCTCACAATCAAATCCAAACTTGCAGGGTAAGTTCCAACTTCTTTTAAACTCCTTTCAACGCTTCCGCTTTAAAAAAACTTTGCTCAGTACTTTAAACAGGGACGGAAGACTGACTTCCTTTTTAGCGTCTCCCGCTTTCAGCCGAAATTCACCAATTTGATGTCCAAATAAAGCCTCAAATTTCTTACTCACGAGTTTGTTGTTTCCAATCAAATGTTCAAAGAAGAAAGGTCAGCGCTCATCAGCAGCAGCCGCGCGGCTTCGCTTCCGCGGAAAGAGCGATGGATTCACAGCACCGCTACCCCCTCCACGTTCCGGAGCCCCTTACGGGGTCCCTTCTGCGTATCCGAGGTCGCTCCTGGTGCCCGCCGAATCCCACGGCCACGGGCTCACTCTACCCGTGGTTTTCCTAAACGGGTCGTCGCTGTGCCGCAGCGCACGACCCTTTTCCGCGGAGCCCCTCTTCAACAACTGAAGAGGACCGCCATTGCTGTTTCGCGCCGCCTCCGGAAGTCCCACAGGGCATTTCTGAGTCTGCTGATCTCTCTCTGTCTCGTGTGTGTGTGTGTGTGTTTCCATATTAATAAATCAATGACTTAAATCACAGGAGTGGCAGCCAGATATTTTTGGAAAGTCGATGACTCACTAGCCTAGGGCTTTAGACAGCCACATTCAATTGACTAGTTGGGCACCAGTATTTCCTTTAAGACATGAAAAGCTCTGGTAGATCAGACCAAAGACTTGTTTTGTCCAGCATTCCCTTTCCCAGAGTCCTGTTTGTGGGTATGAGCTCTCTCTCTCTCTCTCTCTCTCTCTCTCTCTCTCTCTCTCTCTCACACACACACACACACACACACACAGAGAGAGAGAGAGAGAGAGAGAGAGAGAGAGAGAGAGAGAGGAAGGCAATAGTACACCGTACTTCCTATGTTATTTTCAGAGAGCCAACCAGTCTTCCTCAACCAGATGCCCTCCATGTCATGTTCTGGTCCAGTGCTGGAACCCATGGGGAAAGCAGGAAAGCTGGAGGCAAAAGCTTATGGACTACAGATAGCTCCAAGCAAACAGCTTGCTCTAACAAATGCTGGGAGCAGACTGAAGCTTTTTATGCTCCCATCTCCAGACTGCCTCTTGCAGGCCCCACTCCCTTGAAAGAACTTCAAGTTATAAAGGGCCAACCCTCTGGACCGAAGATGGGCACTCTTCCTCTGTTCCATAGCCTCCCTCCTGGTTTGCTTCCTGTGCACCCAACTTGAGATGTGCATTGGGAGGCATCTGGTTCTTCAGGCTCAGGGAAATGTGTCTGTGAAGATCCAGGCCCTGGCAGTCTGGCGGGTTTCTCCAGGAGGTCTTGTCCAACCACCCCAGGTGCAGTGGTCTCCCTATCTTCCACACTCCGTTCTGAGCCATGACTCAGACCAGGCTGCCCATCTGGTGCCCCTGCAGCCTTCAACTCTGTGTCCAGATCACTCCTAGATTCAGGAGTCATGACACACCAGGTGTTTTGGACTAAATATCACAGCTGTTATAGGCGGATGGGAGTTGGAGTTCCAAACATATTGAGGGTACCAAGTTGGGGACAACTAAGTTGGTTGGTGGCCTTCATCTTCCTGGATTTATGGAGCCATATGGCAAACATACATTGGCAATACATTGCATTACAGTCCTCTCTGGCCTTTTTCACAGTAAGCCAGGGATTTGCATATCCTTCTAGCGAGTTCCATTTTGGCTGCCGATTCTTCTGGTGGACATGAAACTACCTCTAAGATCCTTCTGCCAGTGCCACCTACGATTTAGTTTGTGGACATATTTCTGCTGGTTTTCCTCCAGGAAATGCAGAAGGCTTCAGAGCTGCCTTCATCAACCTGGTGCCCTTCAGATATTTTGGCCTACAGTTCCCACCAACCCCAGCTGTATAATTCCAGTGCTGATGGGAGCATGGCCCTGCTGGCTGAGATTGATGGGGGTTGTAGTCCAAACATCTGAGGACACCATGTTGGCAAAGGCTACTACAGGCAATAATAGCCTCCAATAGACTTGACTTCATGTGTTTACTCAAGGATAATGTCCAGAATAACTTGGCTCAATGACTAAACTGCAGATACAAGAAGAAGAATTGTTTCAAGACTTCTGTGACTTCTCTCCAGGGTGAGCCTAAGACATTTTGCTGCCCGAACAGGAGCAGCTCTCTTGAAGTCAAAGTGCAGAATGCCCAAATCTGGTCAAGATACAGTATTTTGGGAAGTGAGGCAGAAAATCCCACAAGACCTTATTACTCACCCTGGCAGTACAAATAGAATAATAGACCACTAACCATTTAATTCCCTTTCATGAGGCTCAGTCAGCTTTCCTTACTTTGCTGGACAGTAGGACCGGCTATGCTTCTTTCAAATAACTTTGGGATTTGTAGTTTACTGAGGATGCAGATAATCCATTTGTTTTCACAGATCCTTAACCCTCTCTCCCTCCAGAGTTCCCCTGTGAGGAGTAACCTCTGTTTCAACAGTTTCAGTATTTAGTGTACTTGGTGTCCTGAATAGCATTGTTATGAATTTAAGGGAAGTTGAGGAAATGGCTCAGACAAATTTCTTTGAAGGCAAGGCCAGGTGGCCATTTTAGTGCTCTGATGAATACTTCAAAGGCAAGAGCCAGCTTGCAATTAGCTTCATCTAAGTGAAAAAGGACTGGGGGGGGGGCTGGGCTGGGCTGGGCTAGGGAGTTGCTTGTGTAAGTGAGCTGTCAGCAGGCTGCAAAAGCTGGTGACAGAGATATACCTTGCTCAGTGCTGGATCCCAAGCTGTGACTGATGGAGAAGCAAGATCTGATGGGGCATTATTGTCATGAGTCCCTCCATCCTGTGTTCATGTTGTATAGATGTGTGAATAAAACCATATATCTTCAAAACACTGCAGCCTCCTCTGACCTTCATTCCAAGGAAATTGAACCCTGGTAAGCGCACAACCACTAAAGTCTTTCACTACTCAGAGATTGGGGTGGCATGCAACAATATCTTATGTCTTCTGTTTTGCTACCACCATAAATGACAACACAGAATGAGAGTCAACATTAATAGAGATTCAATGTGGTGTAGTGACTAGAGTGTTGGGCTAGGCTCAAGGAGACTAGAATTTATACCCCCATTCAGTCACAAATCTTGCTGTGTGACCACCATGAATCGATCACTATCTCACAGCCTAAACAACCTCACAGGCTTGTGGTTGTTGAAGATGAAATAGGAGGTGAAGAACAGTATATCAGCTTAAACTCCTTGGAGGAATGGCAAGATAAAAAAGTTTTAATTCAAAAAACAAACATGAACTGTGAGCAAATACAGAGCAAATCTGAAACCAAAGTCAAACACAGAATCCATGAAAGTGTTGTAAGAAAAACTGCCCCCTTTCCCTTATGGGGTATTCCAGAGCCCGTAGAGTCCTTAAGTGGGTTCCCTATCAGCAGGAGAAAACAACAGAGGCCAACCAGAGTATATTGAGAAGCAAAGCAGCTAGTAAGCCTGATCTTTATTTAAGAACTGTTGCAACAGGGTCTCCACTCAGCACACGCAGGAGGGAAGAGAATCCTGAACAATGGTGTGCAAGCCCTTATATAGACTTTTGAAATTGTCCACCTTGTTTTGAAATTGTACCACTGGTGGAGGAAGGGGGTGCTGTGGGTGCAGCCCGCCACAGGTGTCATCCCTGAGCCCCGCCTCCAGGTGCGCAGCATATGTGCCTCTCTGGGTGCTGGAGCAGCTACCTCTGCCCCTGCCCATGACCACCCCCCCAAACGTAATACATACAACACAGAAGGAGGCAGTCTACAGCAAAACTCCTGCCTGCCAGGATACCTAATAATGGTCACTGACTGCATTACCTGGGCAGTCTGGCCATTCTTTTGTGATGGCTAATAATTTAGTTCCTGGATCCAGGTCACAGACTCACCCTATTTATACACAAATACGCCCTGGAGACAGGATTTGCAAGCAAAAAGACAATAGGAAGGCTTTCAGGATTGCTCTCCCATACTATTTCAGACACATGGTTCATATATTTAGATATGTGTGCATTTATGAATATTTATTCTATGTTTGAAACCTTAAAATTCTTATAACAAAAGATTTCAAACAGTTGTGTGGTTCCTCCACACATTCAGGAAGCCCATCTCTGTTTGCTGGCATCAAGTCCAGGGTGTAGGGGGCGAGACGCAACCCATTGTGCAACAACATAATTAACTCTAATTATATATGTTGAAGTGCGACTCCATAATTGCATGGGGTCACGTTGTGCTGCTGAGATGATTCATTGATGTTTCAGCTCCTGCTGAACCCCTCCCCCAAGTTATGTCAAATAAATAACTGAGATGAGAAATGGAGGGTGGTTGTCTCCAGAAATCTCTTAAGAAGGGTCCAGAGAGGAGCATTCTTCCCAGTAATTGTTGCTTCGCAGTCCCAGAGATGTTTATTTCCAGCAACAGTACACTGTTGGAGTTAAATAAATGGTACATGGCCCAGGCAGAAGTGTCTTAGAAGGCATTCAGGATCCAGACACCAGGTACCAATGGTAAAAATCTTCCCAAAGTCTTCGCTCTGAAATTAGGAGACCGTGGCTCCAGCTGAATCCAACGCTCTCTGTTCCCCCAGGCTCAAGACAGAGGTTACCTGCGAGCGGATTTTTGCAGCCTATGAACTGACACTCTTCCAAGCCAGTTTGCTTTTTCTGACAGCCAATTAGCAAGCCAACAGGGAGAACGTTTGTTTAAATACAATAACAGGTAGACTTTCACACACATCCCCACCCCAATTCATAGAGGGGTAGGCTGAGGATGCAAGCTGATCGCTTTACAAGACCTCATTAGTTGGGTGGTTCTGATGACAAGGAAGCTGTCCCTTTTGCAATTACCATTCATTAGCCACACTGAGTGCAGGAAGCATGTGCCATAAAGAAGACATTCAAGCAAGCTCTTGCCAAATGCCATCAGCACTTATGTACCCTGATTCCACTTGATCAAAGACCAGGGGAGAGACACTGTTCATGTTCATCGGTGCTCTCTAAGGAACTTCTTATCCAGATAATTAAGACATCCCCCCATATGTCTCCTAACCTCAATTCCCTCTCTTTTCTTGTTTCTGTTTGTCAGCCTTCAAAAATAATTGAAGAGGGTCGGCCCAAACATTTGGCAAAGTGAGGCAACTGCCTCTGGCAACATAAGTGGTGCTGGCAGCATCAACATCTCCTTGGCTGTTGTTAATAATAATAATAATAATAATAATAATAATAATAATAATAAATTAATTATCTGGGTTTCTCCAGCCACTCTGGGTGGCTCCCAACAGAATGATAATGATAATGATAATAATGCAATAAAACACCAGTCATTAAAAACTTCCCTAAACAGGGCTGCTTTCAGATGTCTTCTAAAAGTCAGATAGTTGTTTATTTTCTTGACATCTGATGGGAGGGAGTTCCACAGGGCAGGCGCCACCACCGAGAAGGCCCTCTGCCCCCACCCTGGCAGACTCCTTTGCTGGAGTACAGAGTTGTGCATTCATTCATTCATTCCATAATTTTTTTAGTGTAAAAGCAAAACTTGAAAGCGGCTTACAAAATGAATAAAGCAATGAAATCAACAGTAAAAAAAAGCAGTTTGAAATTGTTGTATTTAACTTTTTTAATTTTTTTCAATGAAATATCATTAAAACCAATGGCAAACTAAAAACTGGATTAAAACACATGTCGACATACTACATATCTAGACAGGCATGCCTAATCAAATATACTTTTAGTAGACACTGAAAAGAGTACAGTAAAAGTGCCCTTCTGATGTTGATGGACAGAGCGTTCCAAAGTTTGGGTGCTGCCACACTCAGTGATTAATTTCATACAAATGAGGAATGAGTATTATGGGGCACTTATAACAGCGCCACTTCACAGACCAAAGCAGTAGGGTGGGCATATATGGAGTAAGACAATATTGCAAGGAATTTGACAATCTTGCAATATATTTTACATAGTTGAAGGTTGCCCCTCCACTCCAACCTGTCTACTACAGTATCTCAGATATCTTGGGACATGGGGGCCCATTGGATAACTTCAGATTTGCAAAGCAAATCCCTTTGCTCCACACAAAATGAATCGCTCTGTGGATTATTTGAAAGGAGACAACGCCATTAAAAACAAATAAAACAAATAAAAAGCTGGCCTCAGAGTAATATTAGAGAAATTGATGTTGTTGTTCCTTTCCTAGAGAATATTAACATTTGGTTTATTGGAAATGATTTCACAAAGCTGACATTTCAAGGTTGGTAAGTCCCCATAAATTAAGGAATTCCAATAAGGGAGCGTACCAAGCAGTGGCCTTTCCACTTGGAAGAAATTTCAGAAGAGATTAGTGGGGTTCTTATGTATCCTCTCTCCCTCCTGTCTTTTTTTCCCCTGTTTATAATACACACTTCTTTAATTTGCTGACATCTTGATGAGATGCATGCAACCATTGATCTGGATTGGAAGTCCAGTTGAGTGCAAAAACAAAACTTCAAAGTGGTTTAGAAAAAGAATAAAGCAATGAAATCAACAGTAAAAAAAAAAAAGCAGTTTGAAATTGTTGTATTTAGCTTTTTTTCCCCCCATTTAGATACAGTGGTACCTCTGGATGCGAACAGGATCTGTTCTGGAGCCCTATTCGCATCCTGAAGTGAACGCAACCCGCGTCTCTGCGTGCGCGGGTTGCGATTTGCTGCTTCCGCGCATGTGCGTGACATCATTTTGAGCATCTGCACATGTGCAAGCGGCAAAACCCGGATGTAACGCATTCTATTACTTCCAGGTCGCCGTGGAGCATAACCTGAAAATGCTCAACCCAAAGCTACTTCAATCCGAGGTATGACTGTATCATGAAAACCAATGATAAGGTGTTGAGTTTTCTAGGGCTAAGGATCAGAGTGGGATAGGGCTGTAGCGCAAGAAGAGCCAGGAGGCCCGTAGCCCCGGGTGCATGATTTTGAGGGGGTGCAAGCCAGGTGTCCCCACACAGGGATTCCCACCCTGCCTGCCACCTAGGCCAGGGAGCTCGGCCTTGCCTTGCCACCACACCCACGACCCCCTCACTGAATGGCAGCCTGGTCAGTGCTGGGGGGATGCACCTGCCAAGGGCCATGTTGGATGGACAGGCTCCCCCCCCATGTGGGCAGGCATTACAGTGCAGCCCCATGAACTCTCCATGCCCTGTGCCTGCCTGGCGGCAGCAGTGACAACATTTAGACTGGCATGGTGGGTTTCGTTCACCCTCTGCACCCAGCCCCTGGTACTGCCTGGTGTGCACACACATGCCCCAGGCGCAAACAAAGGATGTGACGCCACTGGGGGGGGCTTGCCTTGATTTACAAAGCAAGCAAAATAAAGTGATTAGCAGGGGAGGTTCCCAATTACAGTGGTACCTCGGGTTACAGACGCTTCAGGTTACAGACGCTTCAGGTTACAGACTCCTCTAACCCACAAATAGTACCTCGGGTTAAGAACTTTGCTTCAGGATGAGAACAGAAATCGCGCAGCGGCGGCGTGGCAGCAGCAGGAGGCCCCATTAGCTAAAGTGGTGCTTCAGGTTAAGAACAGTTTCAGACTAAGAACAGACCTCTGGAACGAATGAAGTACTTAACCAGAGGTACCACTGTATACACCTGCCAATATCTGTCTTCACACAGGTTGAAGGCAAGGGCTCCGAGATTTAACACAAGATGTAAAGGTGCTGGAGCAATAGCTAAAGGGTAAGAGCACCAACTCTTGCCCTTGGCTGAGCCCCCCGGAGGAGTGTCTGGTAAACGCAGACAAATTTGCTCAGGGTTGTTTCTCAGAATATGCCTGCTTCTCTGCAGCGAACCAGATCAGAAGCTGTTGCATAAAGGAACAGTTAGTACCAATTGCTGGAGAATAGAGGAGGAGAGTGTGTTCTTGTGCTCAAATCCTGTCTGCAGGTTTCCCAGAAGATGCATCTGGCTGGCCACAGTGAGAAGAGGATCCTGGCCATTGGCCTGATCCAGTCAACAGGCTCTTCTCATGTTCTTAACAGGCCTCTGAATTCCTCTTCCCCACCAAGAGTATTTCAGTAAAAGTTCTACTCAATATTGATCCAGAGTGGATTCCAATGTATAATAGGCAGGATAAAAACTTAAACACGTTGCAGGATTCCGCCCCCCCCCCGAAATAGACCAGAGGCAATTGTACTTCATCTAGTAGAGTTTTATCGCTACTGAAGGCAAACGAGCATAATCGTCACAAATCCAATACATTCAATATTGGTCATGTCCATATGAAATCCAGTTGCAGCATATTTAACTCAAATTTACAGCAACTTATGTCAAGACTAAACCTTAACACTATCGATGTACAGAACAACACACCAGAAGGAAAAGAGATAGAAAGAGAAAGTGTGAGGCCCAGGCTCCTTCTGTCCCTGCTATCAGCCTGACCTTGACAGAAAGAGATAACAGAACCAGTTTAAACCAGCTGTACTCAGCTTCTCTGAAGGAATAACCCAAACATCATGGAGTTTCTTTCACACAGAGAAGCTTCCAGAATCCTCTTGAATTAAGTAGAATAGGAAAGATCTCTACACATCAGATCAAGACTTTCTGCACTGACAAAGTATTCAGTCATGATGGGTTGCTGTACCCTGCCCTGGCTCCCATGCAGATGGAGAGCAGGTTGTGCGTACATATTTTAATGAATATCTAAGCTCATTTCCCTGAATTGTATTAGGATAATTCAAGCTATTTCTAATCAGCAACAAAACTTGGATTGCTCAAGTCAATTCAGATCAAATAAAAGCCACTTATGGACCTGATGAGTTCCAACCCCCACCTCTCTATGAGCCTCAAGTCCTCCATGACCTGTGAACCTTCTTCCCCCACCTCTCATGATCCTCCAAGAATGCCAGTTCTACAGCAGGTACATGGGGAAAGAGAGATAGAGCCATTCCCTCCTGTCCATCACTGGCACCTGCAGACAACTCATAGCATAAGGAACCCATAGTGGCTAAGGAAGCATTTGAACCAGTTCCCTGGCTTGAGGCTCCTAATTCCATTACCTGGTTGGATAGCTCTCCTTCTGTCTCCTGAACATTTCCTTGTACCTTCATTTCTGACCCTGCTGGTCAGAAGGCCTATCTGAGATGGCTATCGGAGATGGCGCATATGAGCATTGCATAGAGTGGGGTGAGTTCTTACGGAGTTCATAATAAAATTGGAGGAATACTCAGGTCATGCTTGAAATGAGCATTTCAGGTTGCCGAGTTCCATATTATGAGCCCTGTGGCTGATGAATAATTTTCAGTAGTATTTATGCTGGCTGCCACAGAAGGGAAATTGCCCTATTAAGAGAATCTTGCACTATGAAATTGCAAGCACCATCCCTACTTCCCCAAGCATTTATAATTCTGAGAAAGGGGACTTTATCTAGCAAATGTTTGGGACACTTGGCTGGATCCTGGCAAGCTTCCTGATTTCTGTTCCCTGTGTGGAATATGGTTGACTCGGCAGGGTCTTATTCCTAAAGCAAGAGAGAGGTGGGGTGCTGGGGCTTTCCTGGAAGACGCACTCTCTGGCCTAAGAACAGAGGTCCAATCTAATCAGAGGAATATGTCTTATTCTGAGAGCTTATTCACACATACCTTTCCTCTGCTCTTTCCAGGCATGGTCTGCAATTTATAGTTTTGTGTCTGAGTGCCCCTCTTTTTTTGCTCTGGAGCTTTCCCCAGGAAAACTCACTCTTTAAAGCTCAACCAGAGCAAACGTCAATCCATGGAAAACTTGAATTGATGTTTTATCTGATCCAGCTTTAAAGAGCTGGATTTCACAGGAAAAGCTTGGAGGAAAGAAAGGAAGGAAGGAAGGAAGGAAGGAAGGAAGGAAGGAAGGAAGGAAGGAAGGAGCTCAGACATGTAGCATTACAGCGTGGACCTATGCCTGAAAAAAACAGGGGAAAAGGTAAGTGATGAACCACACTACTGGTCCATAAAGCTTAGCATTGCTTCTGCATGGAGTGGTGGTGGTTCTCTGGGGCTTGGAGATTGGGGTCTCTCCCAGCCCTACCAAGAGAGGCTTCCAGGAATTGAATCTGCAACCTTCTGCATGCACGCACATTCCTCTCCACTGAACAACAGTCTTTCCCCTAGTCTGGCATCTCATTTCCCGCGGCCCTAATGCATACCATATGCAACACATCATGATTTTTCATACCATATGAAATTATCCCCACCGCCGTGTCATTTGCGCGAGAGAGTCCCCCGTTAGTATACGGGCTCAATTCATTTCCACCTGACAGCCAATGGAAAATGGTTTCCTGGCTCCAGGAGGTGTGTAAAAGAGGCTCAATATTTTCAGACCTTGATAAACCTTTCCTCCCAACACTGTTTTGGCTAATTAACTGCCTTGGGTAGCTTGGAACTGATCCTGCTTTTTGGATTCTGCCACTTCCTTCCCATTGCACGCAAACTCTCAATTATTCCCCAGTGTCTAAACACTGTCCCTTTTCCAACAGGCTAAATTGCTTTGCCAGTGGCTCTTTGGATCTGTGTGGAAAGGGGGATGGAGACAGGCAGAGCCGGTCAGCATAATATACTACTCTGCTCTGTCGCCACTGCGTCTGCGTAATTGTCTCCTACATTTATGATCTGGCTTGAACTGCGGCAATGTGAACACATTTTTTTCCTGTCCCAGACACTGTGTAATTGAATTGGATGGCAAAAAACAAAAAAACAAAAAAAAATAGTGGAGAGAGGAAGAGAGGGGATTTATAGTGAATTATAGCTGATGATTTTAAGGCCTCAACTGGGGGGGAAGCTGGTGCATTAACACCCAGCATGCCCCGTTGTTATAGTTTCACTGTCAAGCTAAGTTTAGCAACAAAAGACTTGGCTCTCCAGCTCTTTGCATTGTCGTCCCTTTCTACAGGGGTTGGCCATCACTTATTGATACCATGCCATCCACACGCATGACACTTGGCAGAATAACAAATGCAAAAAGAGGAGCTTATCAGCTCCATTTGGGCAGCAGGGGAGATGCCAGAAGAAATAAGAGGAGCCTGTTTGGTGGATCAGGTCAGGAGGGCCCATCTATGCCCAGCACTCTGAGTTGGTTCACAACCGCCAGTGTGGTGTAGTGTAGTGGTTAAGAGCGCTAGTCTCGTAATCTGGGGAACCGGGTTCGCGTCTCCGCTCCTCCACATGCAGCTGCTGGGTGACCTTGGGCTAGTCACACTTCTTTGAAGTCTCTCAGCCCCACTCACCTCACAGATTGCTTGTTGTGGGGGAGGAAGGGAAAGGAGAATGTTAGCCGCTTTGAGACTCCTTAAAGGGAGTGAAAGGCGGGGTATCAAATCCAAACTCTTCTTCTTCTTCTACTACTTCTGCTTGTCTACTGCTTGATCCACACTTTCCAGGTGTCGGTCCGAGTGGTTTTCCCCTTGCCCCACTCCTTTCCCAGAGAAAACCCACTCTTTAGTGCTAAATTGGAACAAACATCAATTTGGAGAAAATTCAAATTTCTCTTTGCTCCCATTGAGCGCTAAATAGTGGTTTTCCCTGGGGGAAAGCAGTGCGACAAGGGGAGATGTATTCAAGGGGATGCTGCCTTCAACAGTGGAGAGAAAAAATGGTGCTGAAATAGCTTTTCCTGTTCCTTATGGTCCTCCAGACCACCTCACTGCTAGAAGAGTTTCAGTCACCTCTTCCATTGGACTGAGTACAGAGGCCCAAAGGAGTCAATCTCTGGAATGAACTAGCCATTTGAGCCCAACAGCTGGATGTTACTCCCTCTGTGGCTCTCTCACCAGATGTTTCTGGCAGGGCTGTGTGCTGAGTCCCTAATTCCCTCTGTGGCTCCAATCACTCTACCACTACATGGTTTTGTTTGAAAATGTTGAAACCAAGAAGACAAAAACTTCAGGAAAGAATGGGGAAAATGTATAACTAAGATGATGGATGATGCCGAAATGCCAAAGATGACCTTGAAAAGATGAAAAAAAAAGTTTGAGCAGGAATGGAAGAAATTTATAGACTATTTAAAAGACCACTGTAAATATATTAAAATGTTAGCAGGTTTGATATAACATTTATGTAATTATACAATCGGAAATTAAGATAAATAAGAGGGAAAACAAAGAGTTTGGAGAAATAAAATGAGATGCAAGAAATTATGGGGGAGAAAATTCAAATCCAGGGAAGGGGGGGGTCTATATTGTATTTTTTGGAAAAGTACTGAATTATTGTGATTATAAAATTTGAAAATAAAATATATATATTTTAAAAAAGAGAAGATTTTTAGAAACATCTTTCCATTGGTATCTGAATCCATAGTTTGTTGCCAGTCATGAAGAGCCACTTTCAGACAGCATGAAGGGTTTTCCTCGGGTGCTTGGAGTTCTTTCCCCACCATTTAGTCCATGGAAAGCATCAAATGCCTCTTGGAATCCAGTCCCCTCTCCAATCACACCACACTGATACTTTTCCACTCTTCCCAGCATGGAAGTAGGGCTTCATTTTTTCTTTGCTCTCTCCCTCCTAACATCATGAAACCTCTCCACTGGGTAGTGAACTTGCCAGGTTCTTCAATGCATCAAGTTTGCTACCAGAAGTATTTCAATAATTATCTTGCCGTGCAGGCAAAGACCGGCAGCTGGGAGCCCTGAATTACAGCCAACATGAGGCCCCTGATGATGCCCGGCAGCACTTTTCCTCTTCTGTGCAATACTGCGAATGGAGACAGGAGAGAAATTAGGTTAGTTGTTGTATTGGTTCCCTGTGGCTCCTCTCTCCGGTGTTAGAAGTTAACATTAATTTTCAGGGAGCCCATTTTCTTCTTCTCTTCTGGCCTGTTGGTGTGTTAATGGGATTACAAGAACTGTCTTCAAAGAACCAGCTCATTCCTGAGAGCGCGGTACAACTGGTGGCAATTTTGTCCTCCAGATTCAAAGAGAAATTTGTATTCATATCTATGTTAGCATTTGACGATCCACAAAGGACCTCTCTTGCCATTGTCCTTCTAAGAAGGGAGAGCAGGGACCTTGAAGTTCCCAACAGCTGTTAATCAAGCAAGCAAGCAAGCAAGCACACAGGTCACCTTTGTCACAGTCAGGATGCCTATGTCCTGGCCAGGCCTGCACACAATCTTGTTTGTCCTCAGTAACCAAAATTATATTATCCCATTTTCCCCCAGCCAGAATGGCCAATGGTCAGGAATGATAGGAACAGCAACATTGGGACGGCCACAGGTCTCCCTACCCGTTTTAAATTCTCATTCCTATAATTTTGGCTATAGCACTGTGAACATTACAACTGTGTTGTAATTGGACAGTAAATAACTTGTTTTGAAATATCACTTCCATATACAAGCAGAAAAGTTGTTGTCCTTCATTTTCAAGGAATCGTACAAAACAAAGTGGCACTAATAAAGAAAAGTTCCAGGATGGCAACAGAAAGCAAACTAAAAATGCTTTTGCAGTTCATCAAAACTATCCAGCAATATCAAGTTATAGGAAAACTGGTGCTATTAAAAGTAATCCTTCTAGCTGGTTAATTGGTTTGGCAACTTCCATGCACGTGACGTGTGATGCTAATTATTTCCCCCAAGAGTTAAATGATAGCTCTCCTGTAGCTGCCTCTGATTAGTTATGAGATTCAGGTGAGGGTCAGATGCCTTGTCATATATAAGGTATATAAGAGGACGTTCCGGCCTGCCCAGGCCTCACTCAATTTTGTTTATAACACTCTTCCATTTTCTTCTAGTTGTGAGGGTGTGGGATGGGGCGGAGCCTCACAAGTGGTGTAGCCTAGGGCCTCTTGTCATCTAAATCTGGCCCTGATTGCACCCCTCCCCCCCGCCACCACCATTTTTATTGAAATGTAGCCACCTACAAACCTTGTCAAACCTTGGAAAGTGGGCAGCTTCTTTGGGGGGGGGGGGAAGCTAACTTAACAATGCAAAGGTCGTCTCTCGCCCCAACCCCATGAAGTCCTTAATTTGCAGCTTTGCCTTTCAACACATGTAATGCACTCAGTCCACAAGCATTTCAAATGGGCGCCTGTGACATTTCAATGCCAAACCTTTAGAAATCTATTTCCTCACACTTTACAATCTAAACGTCGACAGGAATCAATAACCTCTGAATGGCAGGCAGCCCTTTGCCAGGCAATAATGTTGCAGTCTGAATTTTCTCTCTCCTTGTCAATTTCTCACTAAATAAACCTAATGGTCTCAGGACACAACACTGGCATCACAAATTCAGTTTTTGTTCAAGCGTTAGCTTCTGAGATGCTGCCAGATGACTCCTTTAATGGCTGGCAAAGGTGACACATTCTGGTGTGTGTGTGTGTGTGTGTGTGTGTGTGTGTGTGAACACACCTACTGTTGTTTTGTAAACAACAACTAACCCACTGTCATCTGGAATCCAGCCGGCATTGATAAATTTTAAAGGGGACAAATGTGTAAACTTTAAACTGTAAAGGTTTAATTTAATAACCTGGATATTGGATCAAGTCCCAGGAAATGTGTAAAAGAGCCTTGGAAACCACAAGGCTACTTTGGGACTCTATACAAAAGGATTTCGGAGATCCTAGCAACTGGCATCTATTAAAGAGCTCAGCAAAAATCAATAGAGGAGACTTCAGTGCCAACAATAATTTCATATTTCACAGAGCTGGGCAGCCAAGATTATAACCTTGGAATCTAACACTGCTTTTCCACTGGCACAATTTGTCATCGTTCTTTCTTTTCCCATTCTTTTTCTTTTGTTCTTCTATACTTTCACATGCTCGCCTCCTCACACACACACATAACATAACAAAAATAAAATAAAATACAAACAAAGAGGGCATGTTGCGGGCATGAGAAAACATGTGAGTCAACCTCCCCTTGGTACATATGGAGTGAGGTGGCCTGAAATGAGTTTAGGGTGGTTTTAAAAGCTTGGACTCTCCCTCTCAGAATGCTTGAAAGGTCTGCTATTATCTCTGTGTGGTAGCATTTATTGATAGCCAGCAGCAAGGTACAGTGGTACCTCAGTTTTCAAACAGCTTAGTTCACGAACAGCTTGGAACCTGAACGCTGCAAAACCAGACGTAGGTGTTCCGGTTTTCCAACTTTTGGGGGGTACCTTCCAACCCTATGATTCCATGAGTCATTTTGTTGTGTGTTGCATTAGTTTCAAAGGCTGAAAGATGGGGCTGAAATATGTATAATTTATCTCACACACCAGGGCCTGCCAACCCATGAGGCAGGCTAAGGCAGCTGCCTCGTGCAGTGGAACCACAAAGGTGGCACTCTCACGGGTGCCCTGCCCACCTTCCTGCCTCTGCTGCTTGCAAAGAGGCAGAGGAAGCAGTGGTGGCTAGATTCCGGTGAGATCCCACTGGAACCTGCCATGGCCACTTCACAGACATAGCCACACAACCCAGGGAAAGGAGCCTTTAGGGTGGTGGCGCAGCAGTAATGGGGTAGCAGCTTCCCATGTCGCCTTGACACACACACAAGGCTGCAATCCTATTGTGGCGATCACACAGGGTCCCCGGACGTTTCACCACCTATTGATCCCTGTGCCACCACTTTATTTCTCGCTGCCACCACCCAGGCCCTACCTGGGACAATACTGAGTCCAGTCAGGGTTAAATTGAAACATAAACTTTTGCTTATTTATTGCAGTTTAACAAGCGTGTGGTTTCATAAAGAGTATCAGTCAATTACATTCATGGGGTGCCT
Source organism: Podarcis raffonei (assembly GCF_027172205.1). Lineage (NCBI taxonomy): Eukaryota > Metazoa > Chordata > Lepidosauria > Squamata > Lacertidae > Podarcis > Podarcis raffonei. Next base: position 26,713,906 of record NC_070616.1, read on the forward strand.
ATCCAGACCTACAACTTTCGCTACCTGCTCTCACTCACTAAACCACCTCTCAGATATTTACTTGTCTTCCCAGCCCCTAACTGTTCTGGACTCAGCCTATTTCATTACACTAACTGAACCTACCCACAACTCTATCCCAATTCACTCCCACTTCAACCAACCACCCAACTCCCAACAAACTCCCCAACAAACTCTCCAACAAACTCCCCCTTTTGTCCCTCCCAGAGCTGGTTTTATAGTCCCACTGACTCCACTCCCCTGGGTCTTGACAGGGCAGCCATGTTTAACTATTTCACCTCCAGCACTCTCTCCTATGTTAATGTCACGCCTATATTCACTTAACTGACAATAATCCCTTTGAATCAAATGGCGCTGTGTCAGGTGTCAGAGGCTCCAACCGCACACGGTAGGTTGCCAGAAATGGATAAGACAAGGAAAGTTCTTACCAAGGCTTTTTATTCAATATTCAGAGAGAGGCTTGGAAATGCAGCCTCTTGGAATAATGGCATTGTCCTGAGTAAATCTCCACCCCATCTGTCTCTCCCATTATGCAACATCGCTACAGGTGTTGAGCTGTACCTTCTGCCTTTAAACTCTTTGCTCTCCTACTTTCAAGGTGCACTGGGTTCTGGGAGAGGGGGGGTCTTGCATGCTTTCTAAAAACACTGAGTCCATCAGCTGTCTCCCCCCGGTGCTTCTTCTTCCTCCTCCTCCTCTCCCATTATTTCCCAGCTTTGTCCCTCATCTGCCTCTGAGCTGTAATCTCCCTCAAACCCCTGTTGTAATTCTGAACTGTCTTCTTCTCTGGAAGGGTCAGGCTGGGGGGGGCAGTTGTGGTGATCACACAGGGTCCCCCGGACATTTCACTGTCTATTGATCCCTGTGCCACCACTTTATTTCTCGCTGCCACCACCCAAGCCCTACCTGGGACAATACTGAGTCCAGTCAGGGTTAAATTGAAACATAAACTTTTGTTTATTTATTGCAGTTTAACAAGCGTGTGGTTTCATAAACAGTATCGGTCAATTACATTCATGGGGTGCCTATCTAGTCCTATAACTTTCGCTACCTGCTCTCACTCACTAAACCACCTCTCCAATATTTACTTGTCTTTCTAGCCTCTAACTGTTCCTGACTCAGCCTATTTTGTTACACTAACTCAACCTACCCACAACTCTATCCCAATTCACTCCCACTCCAACCAACCACGCAACTTCCAATGAACTCCTCCCAAAGCTAGTTTTATAGTCCCTCTGACTCCACCCCCCTGGGTCCTGACTGGGCAACCTGTTTAACTATTTCACCTCCAACACTCTCTCATATGTTAACGTCACAGCGGTCTTCACCATTCCTCCTCTGCACAGTCCCTGACAGGCATGTAATATAGGACTGTGCAGCTTGTTCTTCCCCCCTGGCCCCTGGTGCATCTTGAACTTTATCAATTCAAAGAATCCCCAGTTGGTCATTAGGCAAATCATGTTGGCTGCCATTGCTTGATTGTGATTGCATACAGAATGACTTACTATGCGCCTGTGCTTTTTCCAGTCATATGTTTACATGTGCGTTTTAATTAATTTCTGTCCAACAGGTTGCTGATTAGTTTATGGATACAGTAGCATTTAATTGGTCCTTGCTAATAACATGGACCTGCTGCTTCCCTGAAAGGAATGTTTGGTCATCATAGCTTGGAGGAGTCACAGAAAGGAGGAAAAATAAACCACAGGCAGGTCTTCTTCTTTTCTGTTTCCGTTTTAAAATAAGAATAAACTGCAAAGTGTGTTTGAATATTAATAAACACACCATCTCCCCACACCTATCTCACATTCCTGACATCTGAACAGTTCAGCTGAATTAAACACGCAAAAAGAAAGTTAATAATGCAGTAGTTTAGGTGGGAAAATAATAAGTCTGATGTCTAATTGCAAATGAAGAAAGACTGAATTAATTATTGCTATTAACATTCAAATTATTCGGCAATTTAAAAATGTGGGTTAACATGTGGAGAGCGAGGTACATGACACGACTGAACTTGAAAATAAGAAGGATAAATAAGCAAAAGCTTGCCAGCTCGCCGCCACCTTCCTCACCTTTTATGCAATTCGGCCTGAGCCGAAAAGAAACACTCAACATTTTTTGTGCATGGGGAATAGATTTTCATCTGTGCAGAGAATAATTAAGTCTGGAACATGTTATCAAATTACTGTGTTACTCTTGCTACATCTCCCAAACAAGCAAAATATTGTCGTTTTTGCCCCCAGAGACTTTATGGGCTTCCAATGGAGCTGAATGTTGGAAGATTAAGGGCAGATTAAAGAAAAGACTTAATCACAAAGTGCCAAGTTAAATTATGGAAGGCACTCTCACAAGAGGTAGTGATGGCCTCTAACTTGGATGACTCTAAAAGAGGAATGGAAAAATGCATGGAGCATAAGGCTATCAATGGGTGCTAGCAATGGTGCCCATGTTCTACCTCTACTATTGATGGGAACTATAAGGGGGTAGGGTGCTGTTGTGCTCAGATCCTGCTTTGGGGCATCCTATAATAGGCATCTGGTTGGCCACTATGAGGACAAGATGCTGGACAAGATGAGCCATTGGCTTGATCCAGGAGGGCTCTTCTTATGTATGATTGTTTAATCAGCCCTAGTGGTATTGCATGGACTCGGATGGCGCTGTGGTCTAAACCAATGAACCTCTTGAGCTTGCTGATCGGAAGGTTGGCGATTTGAATCCCTGCCATGGGGTGAGCTCCCATTGCTCTGTCCCAGTTCCTGCCAACCTAGCAGTTGAAAAGCACACCAGTGCAAGTACATAAATAGGTACCGCTGTGACAGGAAGGTAAATGGTCTTTCATTGCGCTCTGATTTCCGTCATGATGTTCTGTTGCACCAGAAGTGGTTTAGTCATGCTGGCCACATGACCTGGAAAGCTGTCTGTGAACAAACACTGGCTCCCTCAGCCTGAAAGCTAGATGAGCACCACAATCCCATAGTTGTCTTTGACTGGACATAACCATCCAGGGGACCTTTACCTTTTTTTTTACCTTTTGCATGGATATTCCACGCATAATCAGTGTGTGTGTGAGAGAGAGGGGGGGAGGGAGGGAGGGAGAGAGAGAGAGAAAGAGAGAGAGAGAGAGAGAGAGAGAGAGAGAGAGAAATCATGGTCCCTTCTCTGCACTGTGTGTGCATGCACATGCAAAAGACGAAGAAGGGAACAGCTTGGCAAAGGAGAAAGGAAAAACTGCACAGTTTTGCATGCAGCCTACAAGAAGCAGGATTGAGGTTTTATGGAGAGCAGGTTCCATCCTATTGCTTTGGGAACTGTCACTTCTCCAGACTGTAAATAAAGAAGTATTACGAACATGCCATGGAACTCCAATTCTTGCTCCTCACAAAGAAGATGATCAATGAAACAGTCTCCCATTTAGGAAACCAAGCATTATGTTCTGTTTCCAAACCACCACACTCCTGGGTCATTGGCACTTGTTGTGTGAATTGGTGTCAACAATGTGCAGGACTCCTCATATTGTCAACTAAGGAGTGTCTGATTGCACCTTCACAGGGTGTAACAGGGCAGGAGCCATCATTAGGCCATTCATACCTCTCTCACACACACAAACTCCCTGGCTACAATTCTTTTTAGGGATACTGTTTTGCAGATTAACCATGTAAAGCAAGAGTCTGTGAAAATCTATTTTGACCATGGACTGTGTTGCGTGTTCTGCATATTTCTGCACTGGAATAAAACACAGAGATGAGCTCCTAAGACCTCCCATCCCCAACCTTGAGATGCTAAGCCGGTTTGGGCTTTATCAAACTTGCCATTTTCTGTTGCTCCTAAGCTGTTTAATCCATGCGCTCGATGCAAAAGCTCCCGCTAGGAAGAAGAAATGTTTCTGGCAGTGGAACCCAGCCTGTCAGCTTCCACTACAGCCTGTCTTCTGCATTATGCTGTGAAATAGGAAATTATCCTTAATACGGTAGGGAAATCAAACGACTTAGGATGCCTATCAAAGCGTCTAATAGAGAAGAACATCTGCTTTGCTGGCTCCTTTTCTTCTTTTCATGTTTCAAACTCTTTTACATTTAAGGGATGACAAAGACAAGAAGCTCCGCTTCCCAGGAAACAATGAGGTGCATCCCATAGGTGATCGCACCAACTGTCGGGGGACCACAACCAAGATAACAGGAAACGGTGTTGGAAAACTGATTTAGTGAATACAACGTCATTTCACCTTATCTCTTCCTTCTGCCTTACACTTCTCAGGGACAAGCAGATAGGAAAGTTTCTACGGGACAGCCTCAAAGCAGAAGCCATGCCCCATTCCGGAAATTCACTTGCTTTCTGGTATGCGCAATCGCCTCTTGAAGATTGAGCCATGCCCCCAAAAGTGTATAAATCATTTCATTAAAAATCTCACAGTCTTTATTGCTTTGCTAAGGGCCATCACCAAGTTTTGCAATAGAAGAAGAAAAGATAAACCCTCAAACGGAAGACATTTCATTAACTGATTCAAACATCGAGAGAGGGGGGCAAATCTGCTGTCTCACTTGTACCATTAACTACCGTACTTGTGAGTCGGGTTGAAGGAAGAATCCAGAAAGTTTATTTGCTGCAATACAGTCGTACCTCGTGTTGCGTCCGCTTCATGTTGCGTCTTTTCGCATTACGTCCCACGGCAACACAGAAGTACCGGAATGGGTTACTTCTGGGTTTCGCCGCTCGCGCATGCACAGAAGTGCCAAATCACGTCGTGCGCTTGCGCAGACGCAGCGCATCGAATTGCAGGCATTTCACGTTATGGACAGGCCTCCAGAACGGATCCTGTCCGTAACACGAGGTACCACTGTAAAGTGTTTCAGCGGGATCGCTCCACAAAGGCTGGAACCTCTCCCAAACGCCGGGGGGGGGGTTACTTATAGGTTTCTTACACAAAGCATTACAATTTCCTCCAAACATATGCACTCTCATTACCTCATTCAAAGAAGCATACAAGCTGTCGTTAGCCAGAACCTATTTTGTTACATTTCATTTTAGCGTGCCTGTGCTTCTAGAATAAGCATATTTGTTGACATAGCGTTTATTCACTGTGCTTGCATGGCCTTCACATAAATATATTTTGTTGCAGAAGCTATTGTGCTTTGTATTGTGTGTGTGTGAACCTGCATGTATAGCTACAGTACTTGTGTTCTTGTGATAAGAGTTTTAGCTTCTCTTGAGGGGGGCGGGGGGCTACTTGTAAAGGAAAGACTTTCTCAGCAGTTTCTTAAAGCGATAGGCTACTATAAGTTCCCTTTACCAGTCACACTCAGGAGTCTGCATTACCACATTTTTGGGATCCTTGAGGCCCCTCCCACACCATCACCAAGTCTTGCAATAGAAGGAGAAAAGATAGTATGGCCCCAAATAGAAGATATTTCATCAACTGATTCAAACATGGGGGGGGGCACACAGGGTAGAGTCCTCCAAGTGGTGCAGTCCTCTCCTAAATAAATAAATAGTGTCACTCTGGAGCAGAAAGGACTGTGCAGAATATATATTTTGATAGCAGGAATAGGGAATGGCTGGCCCTACAGTTGAAGTGGGATCACAGCTCCCAGCATCCTTGACCATTAGTCATATTGGATAGGGCTGATGGGAGCTGGGGTCCAAGGACACCCCTGGAGGGCCAGTGACACACTTTGGGCTCTCAGATTTCAGCAGCACCCTATGAGACAGTTAAAATTTGACATGCCTCCCACCTCTCTAGCTCTGTTTTCCAACATTGTTATGGCGCCCCCTGCAGCATGGTGCCCAGTGCGGCCGAACCGGTCACGCTCTACCCTAGAACCCCATCTGCAGGGGGCTGCTGCCCCCAATCCCTAATAGATAGGCTGGACGCACCTGTGAAATAATGAAGCATCCTCTGCCCCTCTCTCTGGAGAAGCGTTGTTAGCTTTAAAAGCAAACAATAATTTGCAGGATGAAAGCATCCAAAATCTAAATAGAGGGCTGTAGAGCTCTGTGATGCCGTACATCTGAGGCAGTTAAGTCTGTTGGTATGGTTATGACAGTTATTAGCAGTCTTAACAGTTAGAGCAGCAGGGATGTTCTGTTGTGCCGCTGTCTGCCTCACAGTTAGTCTGTACCCGTATTTATCATAGAGACAAATCTGTGTAAGATGTATTAATGGCATAAGTAACACCTACCTGCATTGCCTATTTAATCTGCAGTGGTTTAGACCACAGCACCACCCACATCCCTCTTGGGCTTGCCAATCAGAAGGTTGGCGGTTCGAATCCCTGCAATGAGGTGAGCTCTCATCGCTCTGTCCCAACTCCTGCCAACCTGCGTTTTGAAAGCACACCAGTTGCAAGTAGATAAATAGGCACGGCTGCGGTGGGAAGGTAAGTGACATTTCCATGCACTCTGGTTTCTGTCACGGTGTTCTGAAGTGGTTTAGTCATGCTGGCCACATGACCCGGAAAGCTGTCTGTGGACAAACGCCGGCTCCCTCAGCCTAAAAGCGAGATGAGCACCGCAACCCCATAGTCGCCTTTGACTGGTCTTAACCGTCCAGGGGTCCTTTACCTTTTTTACCTTAATCTGCGAGTGCAAGTACACTAAGTAAAAGTTATCCATTATTTGAACTTTAAAAGAGAGAGCCTTGTGTAGTTTTTATAGGAGGAAAGGGGAACTAATGGGGTTTGGCAGTTGCTGGTGCAACAACTCATCTGGCTGATTTCTTAGTTCTTTAAGATGCCACAAAGATTAACCTGATGGATGGACTTCTCTTGCAGCCTGATTCTTAGTTTCTGCTGGCTCCCTTTCGCAAGACCAAGGTCCCACTGTTACCCTGAGCCAACCCTGTTGCCTTTGATCCTGTCCACGGGATCACAATCCACTGCCCACAGCACAGCTTCTTTACAAAGTGTCAAGAGAGCAGGAGACTCAGAGTTAGTGGGACGAGGAAAGACAGGAGGCTGCTTTGCAGTCACATTCTCTCCCTGTCTCCCTTAAGCATTTTTCACACGCTAAATGACTCAGAACCAAAACGTTGATTAATCAAGTCCCGAGCCCAACCACCCATGTCTGTACTAATAAGCTGCAATGCAAATTCTCACCCAGGCCCAACACCCAAATACAATTCTGTCTGTGTTTTGTCACACTGACACAACTGGGCTTGTTTTACGTTACTGATGTTCTGTTTTTCCTTCCCTGGTAAGCAATGTGAGGAAAGCAAGAGAGCGGAGTGATGGGAATAGCAAGTGGGGTGTTGGAGGCAGCAGAGAGAAGAAAACAAGGGCGCAGACTGCTGAAGTTAGTGGCAAAGTCACATTCCTACCTTGCTGCAAATCGGGGAGTGTCAATTTCATGCCAGCTAAAAGGAGATCGGTTTTGCATTACCTTTCTCAGCCCTCCGAGACGGGATTTGTGAAAGCGTCAGCATTTCACAGTTCCAAGTATTGTAAGTTTAGGAGATTTGAATATATATAGAAGGCATGGTGTCCCATTGCTAAATCAGCTCACCCAACCCCAGCTTGGAGTTGATGGCACTTCCAAAATACCGGTACCTTCTGCCAATGAGATGGGATGAAATGTTTTGTTCCTGATGCTGCTTATTGAATTACCTCTTTCCTCTGCACCCAAGATAACCAATCTGCATATGCATGCTTTCTTTGATGTCACCTGGGAATTCATTGTGCAAACACTTTTAAGATTAATGATTCAAAGCATGGGAGAGAGAGAAAACAAAGATAACTCTCCCATACTGGGGAAAAGATTTGGTTCTTCCAGAAATTAGCACATGAACAAAAATAGCTTTCTTTCTTTCTTTCTTTCTTTCTTTCTTTCTTTCTTTCTTTCTTCCTTCCTTCCTTCCTTCCTTCCTTCCTTCCTTCCTTTCTTTTTTTCTTCCTTTCTTTCTTTTTTTCTTCCTTCCTTCCTTCCTTCCTTTCTTTTGAAGGGGCTGCACTCTATCAAAAGTAGGGATGGGGGAAACATTCATTCTGTACCCATTTTACTGCAAGACATCCACACACACACTTTGTGAACCAATATGCAAACCAAAATTCAGGTATCTTTTGAAATTCAAAATAAACAGATGAACAGAATGTTAGATTGAGAAAATAAGAAATTAGAGAAATTAAAATTGACAGGTTCATCCATCCTTAGGTAACAAAGACAGTCAAGAATCCCACTGCCAAGCTTTGGCTAGTACACAAACTGCACCCGTTTCTGGAAAAGATGGGCCTTCAAAGCTCAGTCTCTGAATGCTCTTTTTCTTGCTCTGTAGCTTTCCCTGCACAAATCTGCTATTTAAAACTGAAGCGCAACAAGTGACAATTTGGATTTTCCATGGATTGCCATTTGCTCCGATTCAGCTTTAAAGAGTGGGTTTTCATGGGGAAAGCTCCAGAGGAAGAAAAAGGACCTTCGGACACAGATATTTAAAGTGCAAACTGTCCCTGGAAAGCACAGAGGAAAGGTAAGTGGGGATGAGCCCCTTCTTGTCATTGTCAAACACAAAGAGCAAAAAGCCATTCCTTTGGAAAATCCTTCTCCATGACCGAGTCAACTTCACTGACTCCAGGTCCACACCCATCTCCCTGGTCACATTCAGGGGGAGGACATTCCAGACCAGTGGAACAGGAAGTTATACTGACTGAAGTAACATCCTCCTGCTTGTGTCCACTCTAGGGAAACAAGGAATGTTGTATTTGACTGCTCCAGTGGATTATATCCCACACCTTAAAGTCCTAAATGGCTTAAGACCAAGATCATTAAAGGGTTATCACCCTGTGTATGATTCTGCCTGTCTCCTATGGTCAGTGGAAGATTCCCTCTTGTTTGTCCCAGTCTGAAGTACAGTTAGTAGGAATACGGAAAATGGCCTGCTCTGCAGTAGCACCTAAGACATCAAATCCCTGTGCTCCAAGAGATCTGCTTAATCCAGAAGTTGGTAACCTGCTTCCCACCAAATGATGTCAGATGATTTCCATCATACTTGACTATCAACCATGCTGGTTGAGGCTGATGGGAGCCAAAATTCAACAGCCTCCAGAGAGCCACCAATGCTCTCCATCCCTGGCTTAACCCGTTTTTTGTTGGTCTCAAAGACCATTTTCTTTTGGCAGCCACTTGGCCTGACTGTAACTTGACATTTTCTTCATTGTTTCTGACTCTCCATGGTTTTGTTGATTGCTACCATTTTAATGGTTAATAGGTGTTAGAAGCTGTTTCAAGGACCTTTCACTTCCTTCCTCCCACCATCCCATGTGTGGACTAACATGTAATTTGTCCTATGGTCAACAGAATCCTTTGGCAAGGTTTCAAAATCCCCAAATCTTTTTTCAAGAGGTAAATCTTTCAATTACAGAACCCAAGGGAAGGTATCAATTGTAGGGTGTCAGGAAAATGAATAGCTAATTCAGAGATAGCCAACATGCAAAATATTGTTGGGACTATAGATCCCATTGTCTCTGACCATTGGCCATGCTGGGAGGAGTTCAATATCTGAAGGATGCTCTGTTGGCTACCTGTGATCTAATGGGAAGCTGGCATTTTAAGGAAAAATGACATTTTGTCAATTATGTTTATTGATTTCCCATTTACTTTTAACAGATTGTCACCAAATTAATACAAATTTAAAAGCTGACATTTTGAATGTGATTTGTTTGACAGTAGAACTAAGAATAAGTTCAGGAGAAAATAGAAACGAAGCAGTACTGTTGAAAGATAGAGTTTGATTTGAACCAAAGCTTCCTTTGGGCTTAGTCCCAGATTCACATTTCAGGCTTAGCTCTTGGGCATGTGAACAAATAAGGGAAGAGTCCTTCTATGACGTGCAGAGGCCCTTTGACCATGTTCCTGAGTTCTCTTGGGCAGCCCTTGAACATCTGCAGTTATAAACAAGGCCAGAAGTCCTCCAGATGTTGCTGGACTCCAGCTCCCATCAACCCCTTCTGACAGCATGGCTAATGGTCAGGGATTTGGGGAGCTGGAATCCAAAACCATTTAGAGGGCTGCAGGTTCCCCAACCCTGATTTAAAGGCAGGCTTGAGACTTTGTGCGTCTCCCTTGAGAAATTTAGCACTGCCACAGACTGTTCTTGTTTAAGTCTTGATGTCTTGATCTGTGCAAAATAGGGAAGAAGAAAAGAACACCTGGGAAGGTCATTCGGCAATTCTAGCCCCATGAAAAGCTGTCTGTTGAAAGCTGCCAACAACAGCTCATTTGCCCGGCCTGCAACTAAGCTGACATTTCCAGACCAGGTATTAAAATCTGACTTAACAAAAGCACAGATTGTTGGATAATATTTCTCCCTTTTGGCAAAATGCTGAGCACTGAAGCAACGCTAGTTTGGCCACAGGTGGGGGATATCACTGAAGAATGCTCCACTGTGTTCAAACAACAACAGCAACCCTACAGCTTACAAGTGGAGAACCTCCACATCAGGGAGAAAGGGTCTAATCCAGGGGTCAGCAACCTTTTCAGTTGTGGGCCAGTCCACCATCCCTCAGACCTTGTGGGGGGCTGGAATAAATTTGGAGGGGGGAATGAATGAATTCCTATGCCCCACAAATAATGCACAGATGCATTTTAAATAAAAGGACACATTCTACTCATGTAAAAACACGCTGATCCCCGGACCGTCCATGGGCCAGATTGAGAAGGCGATTGAGCCACATCCGGCCCCTGGGCCTTAGGTTGTCTACCCCTGGTCTAATCCAACCTTATTGCTGTTCCTCTAGTTTTATTCTTTCAGGGAAGCATTCAGAAAGTTTCCCCACCCCCACCCCTATTCGCACACTTATGTGGATCAGTAAATCAAAGCTGTTGCTAGGAGTTTTGGCAGCTAAAAGCATTATGGTGATTAGCAATAGGAGTGCTATAATGGGCAGGCAGAGACTCCTGACCCCACAGATAGTACGGGCAAGTTTATATATGCACAGAGCTGGGGGTAATGCACCGGGGTCACTTTGTGTACATAAGAGCTGTCAGGTTCTGCCCTTTGCATATAGCCATAGACTGACGAAGGAGCACTATAAACAGAGACTGTTCTCATTTATGTATACAGGTAAGAATCATCCGCAGGAAACAAGTAAAGGAGATTTCATCAGCTGGGGCCAAGCTGGATTCTATTTCATTATGTCTATCAGTGTGTTGCCAATGGTTAACTAGTGCTAATAAAACATATTGAGGTCTAGTAACTTTTACAGTCTTTCTTACGTGGCTGAATTACAAAGCTAATTCTGTCCAGCTTCTCATTTTCTATCCGGTTAAATTTTTGCTGCTTGTTGATTGTCTCTTTGCCATTTCTCATATTGTCCAACGGATGACTCAAACTGTGTGGTGTTTTGGGGGGTGGGTGGGGGGAGTTATTGCATAAGCCAGAGGCATGCTGATAGAAAGGAAGGCTTCATTAAACTCATAATAGTATGTCATTACTTCTGAGAAGTGATCGCTGTGGATTTGCTCAATAAACAATGCAGCATTAATTGCTTTAGGAACGAATTTGTATCAGCTGGCTGAGAGATCTTATCACACTGTGATGGGCAAGCCTCTTTTGAAAAATGCATTGAAGAGCTTAAGGCCTCTCTGAGCCACAAAGCTCCCATCAAAGTCAGTTCTTTAAACACCCACACTTACCAAACTTTGCAGCTCTCAGATAAGTTATTTTCCAGATAAAGTTATAACTATTGAAGAAGGGACTGTGAAATATTGTCTCAGCTTCCAGCACCCTTCATGCTCTTCTTCTTCTTTGGTGATCCCTCGTAGCCGAGTAAGATTGTCTTCCATGAACACGGTTTTAACAGTGAGTCCGTAAGTGAAACTGGAGGCCAATTCTGGATCCACACGTTCTTCCACTGTGGGGACATAGGCAGGAGTTGATCATGGTGAGGGTTTGCCAAGTGTGCATTCCTCTTAGCACATTTCTCCCTTTCTTCCTGAGTTCAAGGATCTTCAAAGCCCATGACACCTTTGGTAAAGGCTGTTCTCCAGGCTTGCAAGCCAGTGTTTCCCAGTTGTCGGTGCTTATACTACATTTTTTTAGATTTGCCTTGAGAGAGTCTTTAAACGTCTTTTGTTGACCACCAGCATTACACTTTCCATTTTTATTTTCGGAATAGAGAAGTTGCTTTGGAAGACGATAATCAGGCATCCATGCAACATGACCAGTCCAACAAAGTTGATGTTGAAGAATTATTGCTTTAACACTGGTGATCTTGGCTTCTTCCAGCACACTGGCATTAGTTCTCCTGTTTTCCCAAGTGATGGGTAAATGTTTTCGGAGACACCATTGATGGAATCTTTAGAGGAGCTGGAGATAGTGGCGTCACAACGGTGGTGGGGGTGGGAGGGCGGAGCGCCCTGGGTGCCATGTCTGGGGGGTGACAAGAAGGCACCCTGCGGGGGCTCGCAGTGTCGAGAGCAACCATCGCACCTCCGCAGCCACATGTGGAGGATCCTCCGTTTGTGGCTGCAGCCATGAGCAGAAGATCCCAGTGCCAGCGGCAAACCACTATGTACAGCACATGTGCTGTACATAATGATGCCACACATGCACTGTACATAGCGGTTTGCCACCATCTCCACTCGAGCACTGTACACACGGCAGTGGGATCCCTCTGTCGCTGCTACAGCCACATGTAGAGGATCCTCTGTTCACAGCTGTAGCGGCGATGGAGGGATCCCGGCACTGTCCATATGGCGCTGGAGTGGCGCTGCTGGCAAACCGCTATGTACAGCACATGTGCGGCATCGCTATGTATGGCGCATGCATCGTACGTAGCAATGCCCCACCCCAGGTGTCACAATGCCTTCGTTCGCCCCTGGTTGGAGATGGCATTTATAAGTGGTCCACATTTCACAAGCATACAATGAGGTTGGAAGTACAACAGCTTTGTAAACAAGCAGTTTGGTTTCCCTGTGAATGCCCTTGTCCTCAAACACTCTGCGCTTCAATAGGGAGAAAGCTGCGCTCACAGAGCTCAGGCCCAGGCAGATGCTAGTCTAAACCTGAAGGGTATTGGTATGAGTTGGGGAGACCCTTCTAACCCCTGGTTTCAGCAACTGTGAAAATATAAGCCAGGCTAGCTTCCTGGTGAGGTGATTGCCTGGGTGATGGGCCATTAAGTGGAACAAAGGAAGTGGGTCTGTGTGAGATGACAAATGGATGGGTCCCTATCCCCCAACTTGTGCATAGTTAGAAGGATGACGTCAGTGTTGAGGGCATAGAGTTGGAGTGATGTGAGCTAAAAGCAAAGCAGCAAGCTGGAGAGAAGATAATCCTTCCTGCAGATTTATAGTGTTACCCCACCACCACCGCCACTCAGAGAGAATCCCTGAATTCTTTGTTGATTTAAATGTGTTGTCTTGCTCCCATCTTCACTGAGGGAATTTGTCACAGCAGGGAGAAGGAGAAAAACTCTTTATCTACCCGCTACAAATCAGTCAATGATGCAAAGCTAGGTTTGTTTTTGTTTCTTTAAGAACTCTTACTTGCTTTCATGTCTTTTGAGTTCTTTCACTTTCTTCTCCTTTTTTATTTCCTTTGCTTGTTCTTTTTGGATATGCGTATTTGTTTAGATTTATGTATCTGTGATTTGGTATAATAACCTTATTGTGAATCTTATGTAAATATTTTTATTTATTCTTTATAAATAAAATAAATTGGCAAACAGGTACTTCTAGAGCTAAGCCAACACAACACTCTTCACTAGGAAGTGGCCATAGTTAACAGCAGCAAGGACATCTTACACACTGCTGGGTGGAGCTGTTCCCCCAACAAACAACCTGATCAAAAGTGCAAAACTAAGGTTTGGTCTCCCCTAGCCATAGCTGCCAACTTTTCCCTTTTCTTGCGAGGAATCCTATTCAGAATAAGGGAATTTCCTTTAAAAAGGGGGAAAGTTGATAGCTATGCCCCTAGCACAGCAATCATCACTGCCAACCTTAGGGGAAAAGACTGGAGAGTATAGCATTAATTCAAAACACGATCAGGTAAGCTATGGTTTGTGAGCGCTCCCTACAAGAGCTGGTGTAGCTGCTAGGAAAATGTTAAATAAATCATTTAACCCCTGGTGATGTATGGAGGGCAGCCCCACACCTCGTGTCAGGTGTTCCTGCACTATCATTACCAGCTTCTCTTGAGCCCAGCCCTGCTCTTTGTCTTCCTCTGCACTCCCTTCCATCACCAATATCTGGAGATGGAAGTTAATTGGGAGAGGCGAAGCAGGAGCAGAGGTAGGCAGAATTTCCCAGAGAGTGTGTGCTATAATTTGCAGCTGGTTCCTGCTGGGCTGCAGCTTGCAAGCTTTGTGCACGGTCTCCTTATTTTTATAGATTCAAGCTCTCTACCTGCTACCTGGAGGGGGCTAGGCAAACCTGCAGACTTCAAATCAGCCCTGGAAGTCCAGCAGCCCTTGCTGTATTACTGCAGAAGCAGTCAGGGTCCCAGGTACAAATCTGAGGCCTTATCTACACTATATATTTAAAGCATTAACAAACCACTTTAAAGAGTCATGGTTTCCACCCAAAAAATCCTGGGAATTATAGTTTGTTAAGGATGCTGAGAGTTGAGAGGAGACCCCTGCTCCTCTCACTTGGCCTGTTTTTGTTTTAGAGGAGCAGAGAGGAAATCAATTTTGTGGACAAGAAATACCATCCTTTTTGACAAATGCCTTATAATTTAGATACTTCTGTTTCATTCCCTGGCCTTTGAACCTCAGTCCTCCTTGCATGGGGGGGGGGGAGCAGGCTATTTTTCTGGTTTTCTTGAAGACATAATTGCTTCCTCTGTGACACAAAATCAGTACTTATCGAGTTGTCCTCAAAAAGCCAAGTATTAAATATTGGTTTAATAGCTGTGATAATGTTTTCATGGGAAACCTATCCTTAAAAAGCCACTTCTTTCCTTCCCCTCAACAACTGCAAAAACCAGGGGCCGAAAAAGTTCCCAAAATACACCTGACGTTTAGGCCTTCAGACAGCAAACATCGATTTCTGATTGGACTCAGCAGAGGTCCATGCGACAGAAGTGACAGAAAGGCTTCCAAAAATTCCATGTCAGAGCTAATCCATCAAAGCTGGTGCGTTGTTAAGAGGTTATTGTCTGCTTGGATCGATTGAGCCATTTTGCAAATGAAACTTTAATATTGATAGTAACTAGAATTTTAATACTGGCCCAGCATGACACTATTGATTGGGAGGCTGGGAGGAAAGTTTTTGGTTTTGCTGCAAAATAAATCCTGCTATTATCTCTGATGCCTTCCTCTTGGACAGGTAAATTACGGTACTTTCATCCCTGCAAAATGGGAAGAAGGCTGCAGTGATCTCCATCGTCCGATCTTCCACATGTCTTGATTCACCTGGCTGAGTTTTCTGTAGCAGTTTATTGCAGTGTCCAGTCTGAGCTCCTTTTAAATGCTCCTTGTTTACAGAGGACATTTTGGATGAAGTGGATTCTAGTCCATGAAAGTTTATGTAACAATAAATTTGTTAGTCTTTATGGTGCCACAAGACTCTCTGGGCCCCTGCGGACTGGCGTTTTATGGCAGGTGTTTTCTGCAAAATATTCTTGGCTCAATAATAGTGCATTGGTGGTGTATTTATTCTGCTTTAGTTTGTTTTGTGATGCTTCCCCAGTGCTACCACATTATTAATGTCCAAAAGTCCTATAGCACAACAAAAATGTAACCAGAACATTTGTTGTATAGTTACAAGATTTCAGTAGGACGTTACGGGGCATGCACTGATTGGAAATGAAACAGTGCAACCACCCAATAAAATGGATGTCTGGAGAGGTCCTCTGTTGATTTTGCTACAACAGACTAAGGCCACATTTGCACCATATGGTCACAGCACTATCATGACTTTCCCCAAGAATTCTGGGGGCTGTAGTTTGTTAAGAATTTTGAACGTTATTAAGAGACCTTCCATTCTCCCCACAGAGCTATGATTCCCAGAGTTCCCTGTGAATAGGGATTGATTGTAATAATAATAATATTTTTTATTATTTATACGCCGTCCATCTGGCTGGGTTTCCCCAGCCACTCTGGGCATCTCCCAACAGAAAATTAAAAGCACAATAAAACGTCAAACATTAAAAACTTCTCTAAACAGGGCTGCCTTCAGATGTCTTCTAAAAGTCAGAAAGTTGTTTACAGTGGTACCTCGGGTTAAGTACTTAATTCGGTCTGGAGGTCTGTTCTTAACCTGAAACTGTTCTTAACCTGAAGCACCACTTTAGCTAATGGGGCCTCCTGCTGCCGCCGGGCCACCAGAGCACGATTTCTGTTCTCATCCTGAAGCAAAGTTATTAACCTGAGGTACTATTTCTGGGTTAGCGGAGTCTGTAACCTGAAGTGTATGTGATCCGAGGTACCACTGTATTTCCTTGACATCTGATGGGAGGGCAATCCACAGGGTGGGTGCCACTACCAAGAAGGCACTCTGCCTGGTTTCCTGTAACCTCATTTCTTGCAGTGAGGGAACCATCAAAAGGCCCTCGGTGCTGGACCTCAGTGTCAGGGCTGAAAGATGGGGGTGGAGACGCTCCTTCGGGTATACTGGGCTGAGGCCTTTTAGGGCTTTAAAGATCAGCAGCAACACTTTGAATTGTGCTTGGAAACGTTCTGGGAGCCAATGTAGGTCTTTCAGGACCAGTATTATATGGCCTCAGTGACCACTCCCAGTTACCAGTCTAGCTGCTGCATTCTGGATTAGTTGTTCTACTACCCTGAGAATTGTAGCTCTGTGAGGAGAAATAGGGGTCCCCTAACAACTTTCAGCACCCTTAACAAACCACAGAATTCTTTGTGGAAACAGTTTAAAGTGGTTTCACAGTGCTTGAAATGTGTACTGTGAATGTGGCATAATACAGCTACAGAGCACAAAGAATAACCTCTGGAAATGGCTAGTTTTGTCTCTTAGGGATGCCTTGTTAAACGTTTATTAGTTCAAGTTGCTAGAGTTGCCACCTCAACTGACCCTTGTGAAGAACACCTGCAAGTAGTTCTGACCCCAGCTGGAGAATAAGGATGCCCTCTGAATGTTTTGGACTACAACTCCCATCAGCCGAATGATATAATGTCTTCTTGAGATCAGTGAACTGCCCACCAGCACAGGTGAAAAGTAATTAATCAGCAAAGTGCCTTGGTGTTGTGTTCCTTCTCTTGATATGTGTTGTGGCTGTGTGATTGTACTTGTTTACCTTTGGATAAAAGAATAAACTTGTTGTGGCATTCGTATGGAGCCCCTGGTCGTCTCATGGACTATTGACCCGTACACCACTAATCCGCTGCCACCAACCAGGTTCTCCCTGGTAAATCACTTAGCCTCAGTCAGGTTCTCAAGTTAACAATGAAGTTTGTAGTTTATTGCAAACACAAATAAACTTTAAATGCATTTGAAACGCTGTTACCCTTTACCCTCTTAGTCTTATTTTATCCTGTCTCTAACTCTTCTACCTCCCCTCACACAAGAACCAACTGCCCTGTCTCTCTATTTCCATCTGTCTTCCAACTGCTCTTTCCCCCAACTGCTTTTTCCCAACTGTCTAAACCTCTGGCTAAGCCTTTTAAAAACAGGTAGGCTCCGCCTCTGGTTTTCTATTGGTCTACCTATTAACTCATTCTCTCTCCCTGTACAGACATTTCCAAAAGAACAGGCAAACGCCACACTTGTATGCTGTATGCGGGGTTTGAGCAACATTGAGTTTGTTCCACAGAACCTTTGAGAACCAGATATTACCATTACTAGCCAGCACAGCTGTGCTGCCTGGAGCCGTTGGGAGTTTTAGCCAAGAAAATAATGGAAGGCAGCTTTGGGATTTACAAAACACAAGACGTTTTGCAGCCTTGGAGTGGGTGGTAAATGGCTTGCAGGGGTGGATAGTGGGGGAGGTGGACAATAGGGATAAAATACAACACTTTTTTTCAGCCACAATTCACCAGAACCCAGTTCTGGCACCTCTCAGAACATTTGGTGCCATTGCCATCCTAAGAGAATGAGGGAAGTGTTTTTGGTGAGTTCTGGCACCCCTTTTTCTAGAAAAACAGCACTGGTAAAAGAGAATTTGGTCTGATATGACTATTGAAATTGTAGTCTGCCTATATTTTCCTTTCAACCTATCCATATTTGGGGTTGGTTTAGAAGGCATCTCTTATCACTGGAAAGGTAAGTGTTTGGCTTATTGCACTGAACATACATAGCTTTGCCTTTCATTGCCAGAGTCCACATCTCTTCAATTTAGGTGAGGTGTGTGTTCTCTGGACAAGCAGCAACTGTGTTTTTTTTGGGGGGGGTAACGTGCAGCATGTTTTAACCCAGTCTTTCCCAACCTGGCAGCCTCCAGATGTTTGGAAATACAATGGAGATGCAGGTTGGCACTGATGGGGATTGTATTCCAAAACATCTGTAGGGCATGGAGAAAGCTGCCTTAAACCATGCCATATTACCTGTGTTGACAGGCCACACTTCAAGATTAAATAGTCTCAGTTCTAAACATACTTACACACACTTGTTTGCAGTCACTTTAAAATTAATGGGACTCACTTTCAAGCAAAGGTGGTTAGTCTTTCCGTTTACATTCTGTGGGAGTTTGTTTGCTGCTTGTTTTTAAGTGGAAGGAGGTGGAACAAACCAAGTGTGACATTTAACCAGCACTTCTGGACTCATCACTTCTGCAGGCCTCAGTTTTAAATAGCCTTGCATCATGCTGTTAAATGTTTAATTTCTCGTGGATAGGCAATCATGTTTGTTTGCCGTTGACTTCATTTCCCTGAAGGTGCTTTGTTGTTCTTTAAAAGCCCATCTCCAATATTAAAGATCTTTGTTTTCTTCATGTAGAACAGGCTTTCTGTACACTGAGAAGGATTTTAATGGCATCGGCTGAGCTGGCGTCCTCTGGAGGCAGCCTCAATGAAGGAAGTGTCTTTTGAT
Source organism: Podarcis raffonei (assembly GCF_027172205.1). Classification (NCBI taxonomy): domain Eukaryota; kingdom Metazoa; phylum Chordata; class Lepidosauria; order Squamata; family Lacertidae; genus Podarcis; species Podarcis raffonei. The sequence continues at coordinate 26,732,836 of NC_070616.1, forward strand.
GCTGGCTACCATCTTGGAGTAGGTTTGGTTATGTCAATGCTACAAAAGCAAGCAGGTGTACTTGTAGAAGGTCACCTGTGTAGCATCTGGCCCCACAGACATGGAATCTGTTGTTACCGTCTTGAAGAAAATGTACTGGGAGACTGTTGTCAAGACAAGCTGATAATATTGAACCAACTCAAGGTATGCTGATAAAAGAGTGTAAGAAGAGCCTTGCTAGCTATGAACAGGTTTCTTGGATCATACCAAAGGTCCATTTAGTGCAGCTCATAATGATCAATAAGATTCATCTGAGAAGCTCAAAAGCAGGGGACAGTGGGGGTTTTTTGTTTAAAAAAACCCAGAAGCTTTTTTATTAGGAATTGTAGGTACCAATATTCCAAAGGAGCAGAAAAGACTTGTTATGTATGTGACAACAGCCACACGGATGCTACTAACCCAGAGATGGAAAGAAGGCAAAGTCCCCACCAGAGAGGAATGACAAACAAAGCTGATGGACTACACCGAAATGGCAAAACTGACAAGAAAACTCAGGAACCAAGAAGTCAAAAGCTTCAAGAAAGAATGGGGAAAATGTGTAATTTGTTTAGGAGACCACTGTAAACAGATGAAAACTTTAGCAGGATTTTAATAACACTTGCAATGTAACAAACAATATGGACAATATGGACAGATACAAAATATAGATCATAAAATAATATGCAGTTGAAAATGTTGACAAAAAGACCCATGGAGGGGATGGTGGGAAGTCTCGAGAATTAGATAAATCTCTACATGGATATGTATTTGGTACTGTTATAACTTTGTAAAATGAAATAAAAATGATCCCCTCCCCTCCCAAAAAGCAGGGGACAGAGCTAACCGTCCTCCTGCTGGTATTCAGAGGCATTCTGCTTCTGAGGTTCCATATAACTGTTGTGGTTATTAAGAGTGTGGATGAATCACTCTGCTTTTTTTAAAAAAAATATTCAAAATTAAAACAAAACATATCATCCTTATCCCCCCCCATTTTTCCTTCCTCCCTCCCCCCACCCTCCCACACAAAACCCACCCACCCCCATCCCCCAGCTTCCCTCAGTTCCAGTCTTTGATTTCTCTAAGAATGCTGTTTTCTGCATGATACACAGTTGTATAGATCCTCAAACTATTTAGCCGATTATTATCAATAAAAAGTTTGTGAATGTTTATTCAAAGCCAGCCGAGTCCAGTTCGCTTTGTTGCATCTTCAAATACTTTGTATTGAAGGGTTCCCATTCATCTTTAAAGTCACAGTTATCCTTGTCTCGTGAATCACTCTGCTTTGAGCCCTTTTCCTATTTACATCTGTTCAGATATAAGTCCTTCTCCATATTAATCTGCTAAAAAGAAAATACGCGCAACTACTTCCATTTAAATACATACGTTTTAAAGCAGGATTCGGGATTTGACCTCCTTGAAGAATCATTGCGCTATCATTGGCCTCAGCACCTATGGAGTTGAAGATGGAACCTATGGAGATGGAGTTGTTACAGAAATTACGGGGGGGGGGCACATCTTTAAAGTTAAATATTACAAATATTATGCCTGAATGTATCCTTTCAACTTGACAGCTCAGGGAAGTTACCTAGCTTTAAAAATAATATAAAATCATCTCCTTTCCCAGTTTCCTCCATTCCAAAGCTATTTTCCCCTTGAAAAAGGACTCCAGGAAGTTCCCAGAGGTGACAATTGCTGGGCTCATTGTTAGCCAAAGGAAGCCAAATCTCATCACCTGACTCGCCTCAGGCTCCAGACATGCAAAGGAACTTCTATTGTACTTTTGGGTGGTGGGTACATAAGACATATTTGTCTATGCTAATCTTATACCTGAGTCTTGCCCTGCCATGTCTGCTTATGCTAATCTTGTACCAAGGACTTGTCTGGACATGTTTGCCAAGGTTAACCCCTCCCCTTTTGTGACATGTCAGTGATGTAGCAATGATACTGTACAAACTGTATTCTGGGATATGGTGGGAAAGTTTTAAAAGTCTTTGTCACCCCATCCTTGGGGTTCAAATTTGCTCTTTGAACCTATTGCGCAATAAACTTTGGTCTACAGCTCTTTGCTCCGGTTGGCTGGACTCCTTCCTTTATTCCACAGGGACCCGCGGGCTCTGCCCGACAAGCTGGGTGACTGAGCAGCCTCACACCTAGATTTTTCCTTAACAGAGTGGAACCTGGGAAATCCCCCAAGGAACACCATTCCAGGAGATGCCCCATTCAAGAATGCAAAGATGTGGTGCACCCTGACTCATCTCACCTCATTCCGGTGAAGGATACTTCTTCACACAGCACATAGTTAAACTTGGAACTCGCTCCCACAGGAGGCAGAAATGGCCTCCATCATTGAGGAGAAAGCTCTCAATAGCTACTAGCCATGCCTTGTGTTATGTATTCAGTGGTCTGTGTTTGCCCGAGGTTGAGTCTGGACTAATGATTCTGTGCTCCTGTGTTCTGATTTGATACATGATGTCCCATCACAGAACATTTCAGGATTTGGGCCTCTGCCATTGGCCCTTGAACTCTGATTCGCAGTTTGGAAGTTTAGACAGCCAATCACATTGGGATTGGGAGCAGCCCAGGCTTTCAGGAATGTATATAAGCAGTTGCTTTGCCCCTGTTTCCCAGTTCTGTAGTTCAATAAAGGTTCTTGCTCTTATCTCTGTGTCTTGCCTCATGGGAACCCACCTACACTTCACTTTGCCTCCATGATCAGAAGCAGTATGTCCAAGAGACTCAGTGGTTTAGACCACAAGGCCACCCACACCCTAGCTGCTGAAAACTACAAGTAGCAAGATTACTCTTGTGGTTAGATCCTGTTTGCAGGTTTCCCATGGGTATTTGGGTCATACTGTGAGAACAAGTTACTTGACTACATGGACAATATTGGTCTGATCCAGCAGGATCTTCTTATGCTCTTAATGAAGGGGACTCATCTTCTGCCGTATGATCTGACTCAGCAGAAACAATTCCCGGAGGGCGCTGAGTGCCAGTTTGTTCCCCTGGTTGCCTTTGATGTTCTGACTTAAGAAGTTTGTGGAAGCCAATAAAACTGGTCCTAAGCGATGGCAACAACACTTACCAAAGTGGGCTTGATTCCAAGCTATTGTCCTCTAGCTAAGCAGCTTATCTTAACTTTAGTGCCGCAATTAATCATTTGTGTTGCTCTTGTTAAAGTCCCTATTTAGTTTGTTCTTACAAGGACTCTGGTTAGCTCATTACCGTCCTTCCCATTTTTTATTTTTTATTTTTGCAATGTAGAGCTCAAGTTCAGACTCAGCATTTGCTGCCAAAAACCACTTGAAAAACATTGGGCACTTGCTACTTTTGCTTTCATGCCTAGTTCAGGGAACAAGTACATAAGAACATATGAACTACTACCCCTCCCCTAACACCCCATACAACATGACCATATCATTGGCTCTGGGTTGTATCCAACTAAAAAAAAAAAGGTAAATGACAACTGGACGGTTAAGTCCAGTCAATGGCGACTATGGGGTTGCGGCACTCATCTCGCTTCCACGGCAAGGGAGCTGACATTTGTCCACAGACAGCTTTCCAGGTCATGTGGCCAGCATGACTACACTGCTTCTAGCACAATGGAACACCATGGCAGGAACCAGCATGCACAGAAACGGTGTTTACCTTCCTGCCACAGCGGTACCTATTTATCTACTTGCACTGGCATGCTTTCGAACTGCTAGGTGGGCAGAAGCTGGGACAGAGCAACGGGAGCTCACCACCATCGCATGGATTCAAACCACCAACCTTCTGATTGGCAAGCCCAAGAGGTTCAGGGGTTTAGACCGCAGCGCCACCCGCATCCCTTTACCTGTATCCAACTAAGCTGTACTCAAGCAGACATACTGAAATGAATGCATCCAAGTGACACATGTTCATTCACTTCAATGGATTTACTTTGAGTAAGCAACATTGGCTACAACCCTCTTTTTTTTTCTAAGGCAAGGATGGAGGACCTGTGGCTTTCTAGATGTTGTTTGACTCCAGCTTCCATCATCCATGGGCAATACTGGCTGGGCCAGTGGGAGATAGAATCCAAGAGCGGTTCTCTCTCCCTGTTCTAGTGAATTTAAATCCATAATAATATTGATATTGTTTATAAGTCAAGAACATAAGAACGGCTCAGGGCCCTCCCTGTGGAACGCCCTCCCTTCTGATGTCAAGGAGATAAAGAATTACACAACTTTTAGAAGACATCTGAAGGCAGCCCTGTATTGGAAACTTTTTAATGCTTGAAGTTTTTATTATATTTTTTGATATGCTGTAAGCCACCCAGAGTGTCTGGGGAAACACAGCCAGATGGGTGGGGTATAATAATAAAATTATTATTATTATTATTATTATTATTATTATTATTATTATTAGCCTCAAGGACTGCCTCTCCCCATATGAACCAATGTAGACCCTGCAATCATCATCTGATGCCGTTCTGTGAGAGGTCTAAAGGGTGGCAGGATGAGAAAGGGCCTTTTCTGTGGTGGCTCCCTGCTTGTGGAATGCTCTCCCCAGGGAGCTTCACCTGGCACCTTCATTATACATCTTTAGGCACCAGGCAAAAACGTTCCTCTTCTCCCAGGCCTTTGGCTAATTATAAGATCTATGGCCTTTTAAACTGTGGGGAAGCATTGTTTTGTTTGTTACTATGGTGTGTATTTTTGTCTTTTTGTATTGTAAGTTGGTCGACATTGCCTCCTGTAGGAGTATGTTCCATAGTTTTGACTGCACCATCAGAGGTGAGTTAGTGGCTCCTGATCTTGCAAAGGATTTGCTAATTCTCCTTTGCCTGCTTTAACTTCTAATTTCTCCCTGGAATAAGTCAACAAATAAGAAGATGGAGTGGCTTCAGTTGTAGAGGGTATTATCCCAGGACCACTGGGATTGCATCAATAACTCTAGACAGGCAATGCTAAATATCCTGAAGATTCCTATTTATCATTACTAAGCATCCAGTTCTCCGACAGGGAGGAGGGGGAACCTATGAAAATGCTTTGGCAAGCCGCACAAAGGAGCTACAATTCAATTTTGTTTCCCTTTATTTCTTTTGATTCTCATCTAACGAGATATTAGATTAGCTGCTTTTGCAATTAGGAGAAGAAAAACGAAAAAAGAGAAATCTTATTACTAGGGGGGAAATTGTCCTTCTGTGGAGAGACAGCTCTGGTTTCTGGCAGCTGACCAACACATGTTACTGGGTCCTTCTTTCCCCCCCTTTTAGAAAGCTATCCTTTTGACATCTCATTGCAGCTGTTCTCCAAGTAGGCTTATGAAATTGCCCTAATATGGACACCTGTTCATGGGGCAGCTGTGCTGCCAAGCCTTAGGGTCAGCAATGACCAACATTTTCCAAGTAGTAGCTAACAGCAGAGGGCATAGAAGAACTTGTTAAGCTGATGTTGACACATCGTTCCACATTTGTAAGAAATCAGTCTTTCAGTGAGGCAGCACCATTCCTTGGGAACTCCCTCCCTATTGACATTAGGTCAGCGATTTCACTGTACCCATTTTGAGACCCACTAAAAACATTCTTTTTCTTTTGGCAGGCCTGTCCAGACAAATAGGATATTGACATGTGTTTTAATCCAGTTCATCATATATATATATATATATATATATATATATATATATATATTCGTTGATTTTAATTATTTTTGAACACCACTAGAGCATGAGACTCTTAATCACAGAGTCATAGGTTTGAGCCCCATCTTTGGCAAAACTAAACCCTGAATTGCAGGAAGTTGGAAATAATAATAATAAAAAAATGACGTATGTGGGCCCTTCCAATTCTATGATTCTATGAAATAGTTTTGTTGCTTTTTTGACAATCATTTTTATTAGTTTTCAATTACGATACAGTGGTACCTCGGGTTACAAATACCTCGGGTTACAAACATTTCGGGTTACAGACTCCACTAACCCAGAAGTAGTACCTCAGGTTAAGAACTTTACCTCAGGATGAGAACAGAAATCGTGCGGTGGCGGTGTGGTGGCAATGGGAGGCCCCATTAGCTAAAGTTGTACCTCAGGTTAAGAGCGGTTTCAGGTTAAGAACAGACCTCCAGAACGAATTAAGTTTGTAACGAGAGGTACCACTGTAATCCATTGGTAGCCTCATTATAACAGTGCCAAATTATATTACAATTACTAATCCCAATCATTCAAATGCCAAATTATATAATTTAGGTGGCCTCATGCATGCTAGAATTGATGGTTTACTTTGTTTCTGCATTTCAAAATCTTATTCATCCTCAATTACATTCCAGTCATAATAATAAACCCTTATACAACAACTGCAATATTAACGACATCCATTCATCTTGACATGTTGAATGATTTATAAACCCATAGCGAAGCATTCCTTATTCCTCCTGTGTGTGACAATTATTCTGTCCATGGTGTTTCTTCCTGTCCTTGTAAAATGTTACATCTATCTATTCCCAGCCGTTGCTGCTCTCCATCACGCCTTGGGAGGAGCTAATATCCCATTGTGGTTTCAGAAGTTCTCCATTGCTCTTAAATACCGTATTTTTCGCACGATTGGACGCACCGGACCATAGGACGCACGTAGTTTTCAGGGGGGGAAATCAAGGAAAAAATATGATTCCCCCCCCCAGCTCTGGGAGCAGTGGACAGGCTGCACGCAGCCTGTGCGCTACTCCAAGACCTTCTCCCTGCTTTTGCGGGAGGTGGCAGAATTCCCCCACCTCCCGCAAAAGCCCACAGGAGCCCCGCGTGACTCCTGCGGGCTTTTCGACCAGGAGGGAGAAGGGACTGAAACGGCCCGTCAGTCCCTTCTCCCTCCTTGGGGAAAAGCCCCCAAGAACCGCTCGCTCTTTAAAGGCTGTGCGGCTCCTGCGGGCTTTTCTAGGAGGTGGGGGAATTCCTAGAAAAGCCAGCAAAGCCGTGCAGCCCCTTTAAAGAGCGCACGGCTTTTGCCTGCTTTTGCGGGAGGTGGGGGAATCCCCCCATCTCCCGCAAAAGCCCGCAGGAGGGAGAAGGGACTGACTCGGCCAGTCAGTCCCTTCTCCCTCCTTGGGGAAAAGCCCCCAAGAGCCGCTCGCTCTTTAAAGGGTGCGCGGCTCCTGCGGGCTTTTCTAGGAGGTGGGGGAATTCCCCCACCTCCTAGAAAAGCCAGCAGAAGCCACCGAGCCCCTTTAAAGAGCGCCTGGCTTTTGCCTGCTTTTGCGGGAGGTGGGGGAATTCCCCCATCTCCCCCAAAAGCCCACAGGAGGGGTGGAGAGTAGCGGGAAGGCGTCGCACGCCTTCCCGCTGCCCCCCAATCTCTGGGGCTGGCGATGGGGGAAGCGCTTTTTCCCCCACCGCCAGCCTCGAAGCCGGGTTGGAGAGTAGCGGGAAGGCGTTGCACGCCTTCCTGCTGCCCCCCATCCTCTGGGGCTGGCGATGGGGGAAGCGCTGCTTTCCCCACCGCCAGCCTCCAACCCGGGTTGGAGAGTAGCGGGAAGGCATCGCTGCCTTCCCGCTGCCCCCCAATCTCTGGGGCTGGCGATGGGGGAAGCGCTGCTTTCCCCACCGCCAGCCTCCAACCCGGGTTGGAGAGTAGCGGGAAGGCATCGCTGCCTTCCCGCTGCCCCCCAATCTCTGGGGCTGGCGATGGGGGAAGCGCTGCTTTCCCCACCGCCAGCCTCCAACCCGGGTTGGAGAGTAGCGGGAAGGCATCGCTGCCTTCCCGCTGCCCCCCAATCTCTGGGGCTGGCGATGGGGGAAGCGCTGCTTTCCCCACCGCCAGCCTCAAACCCGGGTTGGAGAGTAGCGGGAAGGCGTCGCACGCCTTCCTGCTGCCCCCCATCCTCTGGGGCTGGCGATGGGGGAAGCGCTGCTTTCCCCACCGCCAGCCTCGAAGCCGGGTTGGAGAGTAGCGGGAAGGCGTTGCGCGCCTTCCTGCTGCCCCCCATCCTCTGGGGCTGGCGATGGGGGAAGCGCTGCTTTCCCCACCGCCAGCCTCGAAGAGCAGACTCTCCTGGCTTCAGCGGAAGCAACGCAAAGCCTCCGGAGCGCAGGCTTCGGAGGCTTTGCCTTGCTATCGCTGAAGCCAGGGAGCCTGCATTCGCTCCATAGGACGCACACACATTTCCCCTTCATTTTTGGAGGGGAAAAAGTGCGTCCTATAGAGCGAAAAATACGGTAGTTGTTTTTATCTGATTATTTCATTGCTTTGTTCTTTTTTGTATACAGCTTGGAGGTTTTTATTGCAGTCAAGTGGTATATAAATCTTGAGAGATAAAGTGAAAAATAAATAAATATTAATGTGGAAGAATCAGGGGTAGTAATCTTAACAACCTGGGCTCCACCCTTTCCGCCCACCTCTGTACCAGCAGCAACCTGTTTCCACCGCAAATCCAGTAGTCTGGCTTCTGTGCTTTGCAGATGCTGTTTAGGCTGCAATACCAACCCCATCACCTGAGTCAGCTGACGAGAAGAGCCGATCCCTGATCCTCAGACACTATAAAGTACCTTAAATGTCTACCTGTATTTCACTCTTGTGAAAGCAGTCTCAGTTGTGCTTCTTGAACTCGTCTTTGACCGTAATAATAAATTATTACTATTACTAAAGTACCACCAAAGTGTTTGGTTTGTTTGGGATGGCGATGAGTTTGACGCTTTTAACGAAATCTTTATGTTTGTCTCCAGTGTTAATCTTTCCCAGAGTAGGCCTATTGACGTCAATGGAAGCAACTGGTTTAGATCCATTGATTTCCACGGGTCCACAATGCATATGTTAGTTGGATGCAACCTTTTGCAAGCTCGGGAGGAAATGCTTTTGCACTGTAGGGTAGGAATTCATAAAACGAAGCAAACCAGGGGAAGCATATACATTGCTTTCAGTAGCCTGCATCTCAACCTGACTATAGTGGGTTCTGCCAAGGGATTTGTGGAAAAAGTCAGCACACATGGGATGTCAAATGTGTAAATGCATTTAATATATCCATTTTTGCCTTTTGTACAAGGAGGAGTCTTAACACCCTTGCCTTCCCACCTACCCCCATCCCACAATACTGTGGTCCCAATGAAAACTGCCCTACCATGTTGAAGTTGGTATTAGGCCCAGGATGGAAACTTCCATTAGCAGGGGTTTTTGGGGGGTGGAAGGATTTTCAGTGGCCTCAGTGGTGGTAAAAGTTGTTACGATATTGAAGCAATGCTGCTGCAAAGTCCTAGCATGAAAAGTAAACATGATGGGAATGTTGGGACTGTCCGTGGGAAACAGAGGGACAGTCAATTCACAGTGCGTAGCACCGGAATTAGCTCAGAGTGTAATATGAGCTCTTCCGTTTATTCCTGTCCTGGAAGTACAGGAAGTGTTTGTCACTACACTGCTGGAGTTTGAAGAGAGCAGTCATGTTTTTTGTAACGCTGCAAAGACAGAAATAAAGGCATGTAAATACATTTCTGTCTATCTCTTTCCCCTGCCTGGGGGGGGGGGCAGGAAAGAGGGGGGGTGTTCTTCCCACGTTTGAGAAGAATCGCCGATCGAGACCTTGCCTGCGCTTGCTGGGGAATGCAGCTAGGGAGGTCAACAGGGAATCAAGCCGGGTGCCTGGGATTGTTGCCAGTTTCTGCTGATATGGGCTTGAATTTCCCGACATAAGTTACCCCCTCCCATCCCTGTGTACCATGGTCCTGAACGGCCAAGCCCTCCACCACCCTTGGGCTCTTATTTTGAGAAAGTCAGAAAACAGGCATGCTAATTGCATTCCCACATACAGTCGTACTTTGGTTGTCGAAAGGAATCTGTTCCGGAAGTCCATTCGACTTCTGAAAACCTTCGAGAACCAAGGCATGTCTTCCAATTGGCTGCAGGAGTTTCCTGCACACAATCGGGAGCCGCGGGAGCTGCGTCGGATGTTCGGCTTCCAAAGAACGTTCGCAAACCAGAACACTCACTTCTGGGTTTGCGGTGTTCGGAAGCCAAAATGGAGCATGACTTCAATAAACAAAAACACCCACCGCAGATTTGTTTTCAGTGCATCCATTCCCAGAGCTTGTTGCCCAACAAGTTCCCTGGATGTCGGAAATCAATTGGCCCTCGGCCTCCCCTAAGGTGATATTTTATCAAAGCTCAGGGGGTTAAAAGCAACCGCTTCGTTTCCTGTTAAAGAGGCATGCCTTTCTCAGCCTGCCATCCAAAAGTTGCAATTTCACAGCGGAACATTAAATATTGATTTGAGGTAGGAATAGTGCAGAGCAGTGCCATAAGCGCAGAAAAGGGTTTCTCTGGAACAGATGCCAAGAAAGGCAATGGAGCCGCGATGCATATCCGGTGTCAAGAGAGGCTTTTAATCACCTGGTGTTGTGGGTTTATGACAGACCCCTCCAGGCGTTTCTGAACCCTCCACCTTTCTGTGGTTTCCTTGCGGTTTTATGAGCCTTTCTTACCAGACTGAAATGTGTACGACGGTTGACTTTGGGGTACTGTGATCTGTCAGGTGTCAAGCGAATCTGCAAAAGGGTGAAGTTGATATGCCAAGGGATTTCTACTGCTCTGAAGGAAAGGCTCCTTCTTGGGTTTCAAAGGCAAAGCCATCCCTTTTCCCAACTGGAGGGTATATGACATCCGCATATGGCATTAGCATCTCTTCCATTGTTTAAGCCAGGCATAGGCAACCTCGGCCCTCCAGGTGTTTTGAGACTACAGTTCCCATCATCCCTGACCACTGGTCCTGTTAGCTAGGGATCATGGGAGTTGTAGTCCCAAAACATCTGGAGGGCCAAGGTTGCCTATGTCTGATTTAAGCCATCAGAATACAGTGGTACCTCGGGTTAAGTACTTAATTCGTTCTGGAGGTCCGTTCTTAACCTGAAACTGTTCTTAACCTGAAGCACCACTTTAGCTAATGGGGTCTCCTGCTGCCACCACACCGCTGGAGCACGATTTCTGTTCTTATCCTGAAGCAAAGTTCTTAACCCAAGGTAATATTTCTGGGTTAGCAGAGTCTGTAACCTGAAGCGTATGTAACCCGAGGTACCACTGTAGCTCATATCCCTCCCCTCCACATAGTATTTTGCATTCATTTTTAGCCTAAATGTTAAAGCCCATTAACGAATAAAAGTTCTAATAAACATTGCAGCAGAGGAAGTAATTGCTCTTCCATTGTTTCAGCAGTATTTATACTCACTCTTTTCTTCCCAAATGACAGCCACGGAGGTTTTCTGACACTTTCTCATCAAGCCTTATTAGCATCTCATTATGCCAGCCCCTGAGTGATGGGAGACCATCGTAGCAAGGAGAATAGCCTAATCCAGCAAAGATTGGCTTGAGAAGACTGGGAGGCCAAGGGAAGGGGAGGGTCAGGTGTCTGTGGCATGGTGGGCATGCCGAACTTCCCCTGGATAATGACAGCCATAGCTGTCAAATCATCCTGCTGATCTACCCTTCACACCAGCTCATTACATTCTCCTAGGAAAATATGAGCGACGACTGGCAGGTGCTTAAAGGGAATCGATCAGAGGTTTGGCACTTGAGGTTCTCTTCTCGGATTGAACAGAATTCACCCGCCCCTCAAAGATCCGGAGGGTGGAGGGAAGGCAGAGAAGGTGCTGCTTTATTCATCAAGGGGAGGCAGGTTGCTCCCTTTGTGCAGGTTCAAAGTGGGTGCTCTCGGCCTCTTGTGCCGTCCTGTGCATTAGTTGACAGACAGCAGCCTTTCACTGTGAAATGTAAAAAGGCAACGGTAAATGAACCCTGGACAGTTAAGTCCAGTCAAAGGCGACTATGGGGTTATGGAGCTCATCTCGCTTTCAGGCCGAGGGAGCCAGCGTTTGTCCACAGACAGCTTTCTGGGTCATGTGGCCAGCATAACTAAACCGCTTCTGGAGCCACAGAACACCGTGTTGGAAAGCAGAGCAAGCTGATCGGGCACCTGGGGCGACATGCATTCCCTGCACCCAGGGGTGGGGCCAGCTGGGGCAGGATGCTCCATGGGGCCTCCAAGGAGTACGCCTGCCTCTTCCCACTCAGCTGCCCTATGGCTGAAGGGGAGGCAGTGGGAGGACTGTTTGGGGCAGCACAGAGCCTGCAGGCACCCAAGCCACAGTGTCACTCCCAGGAGAGACGCGTGGCTCAGGCGTGCTGCAGGCCCCGCAGTGAGTGCCACCCAGCATTTTGTTACCCTCCTCAGTGGTGACACCCTGGGCAGCCCACTCCCACTGCACCCCCTTCCTCTGCCCCTGCAGAGCACATGGAAATGCCTTTTACCTTCCTGCCATAGCGGCACCTGTTTATCTAGAGTGGAACCTCGGGTTGCGAACGTGATCTGTGCTGGAGGCACTTTTGCAACCCGCAGCATTCGCAACCTGCAGTGCCATGCCTGTGCATGCACGGGTCACAATTCGGCACTTCTGCGCATGTGCAAAGCATGATTTAGCGCTTCTGCGCATGAGCGAACGCAGAAACCAGAAGTAACCCGTTCTGGTACTTCCAGGTTCGGCGCAGTGCGCAACCCGAAAACACGTAACCTGAAGCGTCTGTACCCCGAGGTACCACTGTACTTGCACTGGTGTGCTTTCGAGCTGCTAGGTTGGCAGAAGCTGCGACAGAGCAATGGGAGCTCACCCTGTCGCAGGGATTTGAACCGCCAACCTTCTGATCGGCAATCCCGAGAGGCTCAGTGGTTTAGACTACAGCGCTACCTGCATCCCAAGTGAAATGTAATTGCCTCCATTTATTTGTTTCCAGGCAACACCCACAACGTGCCTTCACAAAGTAGAAGAGGACATAAGAGCCTGCTGCATCAGCCAAGGGGAAGTCATCTAGTCCAATATCATTTTTCTTATAGTGACCAATCACATGCGTCTGGGCATGCCCGAGGATTAAGGCTTTCTGGGAGATGATTTATAATGAAATGAAAAAGGTATTTAAGTATACTTTCGTGAAGAAACCAGAGGCCTTTCTCCTGGGCATAGTCGGCCAATTGGTGTTAAAGAAGGATAGAACTTTTTTTATGTATGCTACAGCAGCAGCAAGAATACTCATTGCAAAGTATTGGAAGACACAAGAATTACCCACCTTGGAAGAATGGCAGATGCAAGTAATCGACTATATGGAAATGGCTGAGATGACTGGCAGAATCCGAGACCAGGGAGAAGAGTTGATGGAAGAAGATTGGAGGAAATTTAAAATTTATTTACAGAAGTATTGTAAAATGTATGAATGCTGATGACATTGAAATAAAATGAAGGGGTTCTAGTAATAAGAGATAAAAATTTGAAATTTGGGAGGTAAAATATATAAGGATAAAGTAGTAGGATACGAATTTGCTGAACTAATTGTTAAAAAGGGATATAAAAAAGGGAGGCGTGAGGAAGTCAGGAAAATAAGTTAATTGAAGATGAATAATTAGAAAAGAGCGATTTGTGTTTTTCTTATTCTATTTTTTGTGTGTTGATTGTTCTTTTTTCCCTCTTCTTAAATGTTTGTATTTTATGTATTGTGAAAGTTTGTATTGTTGTGTTTTATATTTTTTTGTGTTTTTATTGTCCTATTTTTCTATTGTTAAACTTAATAAAATATTATTTAAAAAAAAAAGCAATCACATGCGTCTGGGAAGCCTGCAGCCAGGAACAGAGCACAACAGTACTCTCTCCTCTTGCAATTTCCAGCAATTAGTATTCAGAAGCATGTTGCCTTCAATGGGGTGTATGGGGTGTTAGGGGAGGGGTGATACCTCTGGTGTGGGACACGTCACGCTCCTTCTGAGGTAGTTGGCCCACCTTTGGTCCCCACCCTGCACTCACCTGTGGCTCCTAGAAGCTGTCACCTTGTGACAGTGACCACACCTCAGAAACAGCTTCGACTGGCTGGCTAAACCAGGTGAGGCTTGCAGGAAGTGCAATAAATAATTGGGGGGGGGGATATAGGGGGAGGAAGAACTCTAAAACTGCTCAAAGGGGCTTGAATATGGTCACATCCACCCCACACATTTCAAGCATTCTTATACCACTCTAGCAGTCATGACTTCCCTAAAATAAATCCTGGGAAATGTAGTTTGTTAAGGGTGCTGAGAATTGCAGTTCTGTGGAGGGGTCTCCTAACAACAAATGATTTCTTGGGGAAAACCATGAGTGTTAAAGTGGTAAAAGAATGCTTTAAATTTATGGGGGGGGGCTGACTTTAGTGGCTACAAAATGCTGACTCTGGGCAAGGGGGAATGGAAATCTGCAGCAAAATGCAATGGAATATCCTGCCTGAAGGCATAGCTGGCTGGAGCATGGAACAGAACAGAAGTCTTGCAAAGTGAAGCATTTTACTGCCAGTGCCATATGTCTTGACTATAACGTGAATCGGACTTCCAATCTCAGTCCAGTTTCCCTCTCAATCCAATCCAATTCCAACCTCAATCCAAAACAGTGCCTCTGTTTGGAAATACCTGGTTTCATTTTTGCAGGAACCTCACCTAAAGTTACCTAGTATTTTTCATGAGGTACTATCTATCCTGGTGCAGGAAAGTACAACTCCTGTTTCTGGTTGCAGAAGTGTTTTGACGTGGAAACCATATCCCTTTCTGTGTGCACTTGTGTGTATGTCCAGCCATCAGACTTTTGGTCCTGCTCTGCCATCAAATGGCAGTGGTACAGCAATTCACCCTGGGGGCCAGGACATCTTTCAGGACAGGAAGATATGGGAGTGTACTATTCCATCCAGAGACTGAAAGCTTTTCTTGCATTGCATTGCCTAACAGACCCGGGAGGATTCCTTGCATTTCAAGTGCCACTTTTCTGCATTGGCAAGGACTTCATAGCTGCATGAACAACAAAATGCACTGAAAAAACACCTCTGCAAATGAGGTGCTATTAATAGCAAAGCCATACCATCCAAAATAGGGACGTCCTATTCCGTTGTTGTTGTTGTTGTTGCTGCTGTTGCTGTTTACACCCCGTCCATCTGACTGGGTTTTCCCAGCCACTCTGGTCAGCTTCCAACATATATAAAAACATGATAAAACATTTAACAACTTCCCTAGACAGGGCTGCCTTCAGATGTCTTCTAAAGGTTGTATAGTTACTTATTTCCTTGGCTTGGTGGGTTGCACAACTCCATGCCTTCTAACGTTTCTCCAACAAAAATAGGGATATTCTAAGCAAAAGCAGGACATTCCGGAATCAAATTAAAACTGGGACAGCGACCATAAATCTGGGACTGTCCCTAGAAAATAGGGACACAGAGTCATAGGGACACTGAGTCATGATGGCTTTCCTGTTATAGCTTCTGGGCTTGATGTGGCATGTGAGCCTCCCCTGAGCCTTCTCCAGCTGAGGAATCACACACCTCCTCCCCAAACTAGCGAGCCCCACCTGGGCTGTGGGTCCTTGCCTGCCTTCCCTTAGAACTGACAGCTGGAGGTTCTGGAATCCTGAGATCAGGGAGGGTACGTCCTATTTCACCACTTAAGGCAAAACAGGAAGTGCCACCCTGCTCTGCCACACTACCACCACCAGTGGGGCACTCACCACCACTGAGCCACCTGCCAGTGCTACTGCGGCTGTACCGCCAGCTGTGCCACCACTGCCACTTGTGGAGAAGCAGTGGTGGCATTGGTCCTCGAAAAAGCTTGCAAGATCTCTCCCAAATCTCAAGAGATATTTTGCTCTTCTAGACATCTTGCAAGACTTTGATGAAAACTCACAAGATCTTGCAGGAAATCAGCAGGAAATCAGCAGGAAATCACCTATCTGTTTCCCTGCAAGCGCACACCTTTATTTATTTATAATACAAGTTTCTCAATCCACCAGATCTGCACAAAACAGCAGACTGTGTGTGTGTGTGTGTGTGTGTGTGTGTGTGTGTGTTGCTCCAAGCCAGGAAAGCTGAGATCCATGGGTATTTGTTTACATGTGCCCATACGCCTTTTGTGATCTACCATGCTTGCACAAAAGAGCAGTCCAAGAATAAAAATAAGTGATGTCTCACTCCAGACAAGGTAAGGATTTGGAGTTGCTCACATGAACAACCTTTTGCTTCATATTCTCACGCAGGCCTGGCCAGGATGCAGGCCATCTTGCAAGACTTTGATGAGATCTATCAAGATCTTGTAGGAAATCTGCAGGAAATCAGCACCTATCCTGGCACCACTTCTCGGCCAGGATGCAGGCCTGGTGTCAGGGTACTGTCAGCGGCTCCCAGCTGTTTGCCTAGGAAAGTATAAATACAAGGGGCAGTTTCTTAGTCCTTTTTTATTTCAAACTTTACAAAGAGAGACTATAGAACCCAGCCTCTTGGATAATGGTGTCGTCCCAAGTGAATCTCCACCCTCCCATCTCTTCCACATCCTCATTTGTCATCATCATCATCACCTCCTCTATGGGTGCCGCTAAGTGTCCTCTGACTTTGAGCTCTTTGCTCTCCTACTTTTAAGGCTCGCCGGGTTCTGGGAGATGGAGGGTCTGGAATGCTTTCTAGTGACAATGTGTCAGCCAGCTGCTGCTCCGGTTCTGTCTGCTCCTCCTCTCCCATTATTTCCCCACTTTCTCCCTCATTTGTCTCTGAGCTGTGACCTCCTGCAAACCACTGTTGTAGATCTATACTGTCTTCTTCTTCCTCCTCCCTGGAAGGGTCAGGATGAGGAGATGGTCTCCACAATTCCTCCTCCTCTGCCTAGCCCCTGACAACACAGTTTCATTGAAAACCCGTCATCATCCAGTGAAAACACTACGTTTCACTGCCTTTCCACAAAATGAGCTGAGCCTTTGGTGCCCTAAACTGCCGGGTTGTGGTTTTACCAAAAACCCAACATTGTCTGATTCTCTCCCAAGTGGCACCAAACACCAGCAAAAGGATTCCTACAACGTTTGCTGGTGAAAATGCTGCGTTTCACAGTGCCCGACAAAATCAGCCTTTGGCACCCTAATTCAAAGGTATCCCATACAAGGGTTGTTTGTGTCCATGGGGAGACAAAGTAGCTGAACTGCTGTGCCATGCCTTCTTTGAATGTGACCTTCAGAGAGAGGAACACAATAAATTGCTTTGTGCCCTTATGAGGAAATACCCTGGAAGGACACTGGAATGTTCCCTGGAATATTTATTGGCCGATACAAACAAGCTAATAGCAAATCTAGTGCCCATGTTCTCTGTTCAAAGGTGTTGCAAGATGATGATCTCATTTTTACCTTTTGCAGCATGTGATATTCTAAAGACATGTGTTATATCCTTTGTATTACAGTGGCATCTTGGGTTACAGACACTTCAGGTTGCAGACTCCACTAACCCAGAAATAGTACCTCGGGTTAAGAACTTTGCTTCAGGATGAGAACAGAAATTGTGCTCCGGTCATGGCGGCAGTGGGAGGCCGCATTAGCTAAAGTGGTACCTCAGGTTAAGAACAGTTTCAGGTTAAGAACAGACCTCCAGAATGAATTAAGTTCTTAACCCAAGGTATCACTGTATATTACCACTGTATATTGGATTTTAACCAAGCATATATTTTAATGCTCA
Organism: Podarcis raffonei; assembly: GCF_027172205.1. Taxonomy (NCBI): domain Eukaryota; kingdom Metazoa; phylum Chordata; class Lepidosauria; order Squamata; family Lacertidae; genus Podarcis; species Podarcis raffonei. The sequence goes on from NC_070616.1 coordinate 26,750,321, forward strand.
TGCTTTTATTCTTTGTATGCTGTGTTTTCGTGGTTCTGTGACCTTATAATAAGAGATTTGATTGATGCTTCTCAAATTTAAATTATCAGGCATCGGGGACAAATAACAGCAGAGACCCATTTTGTTCCTAGCTTGCTTCTGTTAAGCTGCTCAGCACTGCCTGGCTAATCACAAGGGTCCTTGGTGCAATCCAGCAGAACTCATCTTATGTTCTACCTGCTCTGTAGTTAGCTCATCCCAGGACTTTGACATAGGGCTGTCGTTCAGGGGCAAAGTGCCTGCCTTGGGTGCAGAAGGACCCAGGTTCAATCCTTGAATGTCTCCTGTGTAAAAAGCCTGGAGAGACATTGCAGGCCTGTGCAGACAACACTGAGTTAAATGATCTGGTGGTCTGACTTGATGTAAGCAGCTATGTATAATTGTTGCCTTGCATACTTAATGCACAAGCTGCTCACCCGAAACTTATGAGTGGAACCTGAACGCATCTAACCCAGCTACAATTTCTACAGCTGTTGTAAGGGGGGGGGGCTTTTGCAACCCACAATTGTTCTTAATTTTCCAACTAACTGAACCTGATCGAATGGAACTCTTGCCTTCTGCGAGTTCCTCCGCCTTGCAAAGGTTTGAAGGACTGTAAAGAGTCTAACAGGTTCCCCCAATTTCATACCACAATAGTTCACTTGCAGCTCTGGAGCTATAGAGGGGTTTCCACAATCCACAACCACTTTTCTGTAAAACAATTTGCTGGGAATTTGCCATAAACCTATTCCCAGAGGAATTACAGTGGGGTTCCTCAACAGTTCAGGTAAGACTACAGGTGATTTGAGAAAGGGGGATCTTGGTGCTTTTCAGCACCATCTTTTAAAGTTTGTGGCTTATTATACTTTCTATCACCTTCCCTTCATGCTCTCCAAATCAGCTAAATTCTATCCCTTTACTAAACTTTTTTTTTGAAATAGTAATAATCATAAATAAATAAGAATAAAAATGTGCACCCCACCACCAAGACCATTCCATTGTAACTATCCAACCTCCCAAAATTTCAACTCCTCTTGTGATGGTTTGACCCCTTTCCGTTTTAACAGTACAAATTCTACAAACACCCTCCATATCTCCTCAAAATCATTTTTCCTGCATATGCCCTGTCTTACCTTAATGACACATGTTAATTTATCATTAATAGCTATACCCCACACCTCTTTATACCATTCTTCTATTTTATGTTTTGCTTGCCCCTTCCAATTCCTAGCTATCATAATTCAGGCAGTAGTCAATAAATTTGTGAGCAAGTCCTTCATCGCCTGTGAACCTTCCACCCCATTGTAAATTGATAATAATGCTGCCTGTGGACTTTCGGTCAGCTTTAACCCCGTGATTTCTGATATCTCCTTAAACACCCTTTGCCAAAATGATTGTACGTATTTACACCCCCACCACATGTGAACATATACTAAACTTAAGATTTTTATGGGGAGACTTCCCTCTCCACAGTCTGTGTACACATCAGTATATACACTTTCACACAACCAGTTGTGCATGGGTAGAGTCAGCTTGTACCCATATTCAGTTAATGTGTGAACCAGCCTATAGCTAACCATTCTCGGTTCTGCCTTAAGTAAATGTTTTTGTGAAGGTGCATAAATCAACAACATGAAAAATGCTTTGTCCTTAGATGCTGTGAGCTTAGTTCCTCAGCCTTCTCACTCAGTACTCCCTCCTCCTCTTTAACTCCCTCTCTTTACCTATAATTAATCATGATAAAGTTACATTCGGTAGAGAAAACGTCCCTTTGAGAAATGGCAGTTCATAATCAGTATGATCGCAAATAATTAAAGGCACCTGTGGCGAAGCAAAGAAAGGATGGAGCAAAATTTGCCAGCTCGATATTAGTTTCCAAAATGAAGAAATACCTGCCCGTTTGCATTCAAAACTATTCCCAATTAAAATTGGTTAGTTTTGTTAAATCTGGCCCTAGCCAAAGTTTCCATTAGATTTCTATTTTTGTTGGACCGTCTGGTGTTTTCCCATCATCCTTCAATCTTCCCTCTTAGTGTTATTATATTTAAAATCCATTTGACATCTTCTTTAGCTCTCCCACATCCCAGCAATAAATGCAAAGGCTCCAGAGGGATATTGTATACAGTCATTATTAATGCCTGAGCCCCACCACCAGCAATATATAAAACCAGAGTTTAAATGTACCATATTACCAATAAGACCAAATTAGAATGATAAATCTTATTCAAGTATCATCTGTAATAGACTTTCAAAGAAGCTTATTTTACATTAGATGCTAATATAAAGATTTTATATTAGCAGTTATTTTTCTTTATAATCCTAAAACTCATTCTGAGTGAAATAAGAATAGAAACTGGGGGGCAGGAATTAACAGCATGTCATATATTTCTCTTAGAAGTTCTTTAGGTTGTTAGTTAGAACTACAACACAGTGCCTCTCTAGCCATGTGAGTAGTCCCTTAATATTTTATCTTTCTCACTGAACAAATCTCTATGGTAGTGGTGGGGAACCTCAGTGCCAAGCCTGGATGACCCTACTTCTCCAGAAGTTTCACCACATGAGCAACTCATCACCTCCATGGCCTGTGCAGCCATCTGGGGACTCCAGTCCAGAAACCACCAAGGAACCGCAGTCTCCTAAACAGCACAGGAACCAACATTTGCTAAATCAGCCAAGGTTCGTTTAACTACAAGAGACACTTCCCAGCCTGAGTGGCTGCTTTATTTAAGCGTGACTGCCTTATTTAAGTCTAGTGCTATCTGCTGCTGAAACAACATCCAAGCCTACTTGTGACAGAAGCCAGCCTGAGTGTCATTTGAAGCTGCCCAAGGTGCTGCCTTGAACTGGAACTCTTGCCTTGCCTCTATCCCTCAAAGCTGTGTTGTATTTATTCAGGGCTTCCAGCTTTTGTGGGCTGTAATCCACGAAAAAGATGTGCTTAGAATTAAATAATTCTTATCCAATAAATAATTTTTGAGCACCAGAATTAGACATATCTCACAGTCCTTCCATACATCAAAAACACACAAATGGTTACCACGACGTTGCTGTTAAACAATTGGGAGCTTGTGTTGATCTACTGCAAGCCACCCAGAGATCCACTAGTACAATGTTCTTGTGGGATGTAATCCATTGGAGTAGTCAAATACAACATTCCTTGTTTCCCTAGAGTGGGCACAAGCAGGGGGATGTTACTCCATTTTAATAAAATTTTTATTGGTTTTTCAACATATAATATAAAACAATACAGAAGACAAACACAAACAAACAAACATATAAACATGTATAATTTCATAAATTTTTTCATGTACCCAATTTCAGCGACTTCCCCATGCCTCCCTTTTCTGCATCCCTATTTTAAACTTTTTTTCAGCAACCCCTGGTCCAAATTAATTATTAATTCCTTTCTGTAACCTCTTTCTTTCCTCTTATCCAATCATTTATCGCTGCAAATCTGTTATGCTTTACCCATGACATTTTAACACTCAATAATTTTACATGAATTTTTAAGATAAAGTTTAAATTTCTTCCAATCTTCTTCCGCCGTCTCTTTCCCTTGGTCATGGATTCTGCTCGTCATCTCTGCTAGTCCCATATACTCGATCACCTTCGTCTGCCACTCTTCCAGTGTGGGTAGTTCTTGTGTCTTCCAATACTTTGCTAGTAGAACTCTTGCTGCTGTTGTAGCATACATAAAAAACATCCTATCTTTCTTTGACACCGATTGGCCTACCATGCCCAGGAGAAAAGCCTCTGGTTTTTTGTGAAAGGTACACTTAAGCACCTTCTTAATTTCATTATATATCATTTCCCAGAAGGCCTTAATCCTTGGGCACGTCCACCAAAGGTGATAGAAAGTACCTTCAGTTTCATTACATTTCCAACATTTATTATTGGGCAAATGATAAATTTTTGCAAGCTTGACTGGGGTCATGTACCACCTATAAATCATTTTCATAATATTCTCTCTTAAGGCATTACATGCCGTAAATTTTATACCGGTGGTCCATAACTGTTCCCAGTCAGCAAACATAATGTCATGACCAATGTCCTGTGCCCATTTAATCATAGCTGATTTAACCATTTCATCCTGTGTATTCCATTTCAGCAGCAAGTTATACATTCTAGACAGGTTCTTCGTATTGGGTTCTAACAATTCTGTTTCTAACTTTGACTTCTCCACCTGGAAGCCGATTTTCCTGTCCTGTTTGAAGACTTCATTTATCTGGTAATAATGTAGCCAATCTCTTACTTTAAACTTCAGTTTCTCATAACTCTGTAATTTCACATTTCCACCTTCTTGTTCTACAATTTCCCAATATTTTGGCCATTTAGATTCCATATTAAGTTTTTTAACTTCCTTAGCCTCCATTGGTGACAGCCACCTAGGGGTTTTATTTTCCAACAAATCTTTATAACGAATCCAAACATTATATAATGCTTTCCTAACAATATGGTTTTTGAAGCTTTTATGAATTTTTACCTTGTCATACCATATATATGCATGCCAACCAAATCTATTATTGAACCCTTCTAGGTCCAAAATGTCTGTGTTCTCAAGAAGTAGCCAGTCTTTCAACCAGCAAAAAGCTGCTGCTTCATAGTAAAGTTTTAAGTCCGGCAGGGCAAACCCCCCTCTTTCTTTTGCATCAGTTAATATCTTAAATTTTATTCTGGGCTTTTTGCCCTGCCAGACAAATTTCGATATATCTTTCTGCCACTTCTTGAAACAGTCCATTCTGTCCACAATCTGCAATGTTTGAAACAAAAACAACATTCTTGGCAAAACATTCATCTTAATAACAGCAATTCTGCCTAACAAGGAAAGTCTCAAATTTGACCATATTTCCAAATCTTTCTTAATTTCTGTCCAGCATTTCTCATAGTTGTCTTTAAATAAGTTCACATTCTTAGTTGTTAGATTAACCCCTAGATATTTCACCTTATTTGCTACCATTAATCCAGTTTCACTCTGAAACTTCTCTCTTTCTTCCACCGTTAAGTTCTTTCCCAATACCTTTGTTTTTTGTTTATTTAGCTTAAAACCTGCCACTCGACCAAAAACTTGTATTATCTCCAAAACTTTTTTCGTACTAGTGTCTGGCTCTTGCAAAGTTAAAACTAGGTCATCTGCAAACGCTTTCAACAGGGGGATGTTACTCCAGTCAGTATTACTTCCTCTTCCACTGGTCTGGAGTGTCCGCCCCCTGTATGTGACCAGGGAGATGGGTGTGACCCTGGCTGACTCCATAAAAGAGCCGAGTCATGCAACCATCTCTCTCTCTTGATGCCATGCTGCTCTCCTGCAGCCATTTTGTTTGCTTGATGCTGTTCTCTGAATGTATTTTGCTGTCTGCTGGCTCTCAGCCAGCAGCACATGGGCTCAATCCCCATAAGGGATGAACTCACACAATGTTCTGTAACTACAAGCTAAAGTCTGCCTTCAGAGATTGTACTGTGAACTGAATGTGAGTAAACTTTTTGTTACTTTTAAGGAAGGACTCTTGTGTCTTGATTCTTTTAAGAGGGATCAAAGGGGATGCCAGGAATAATCTTAACTAAAGAGATTCAAACAAATCTGCAAACTAGCTTCCTGCTATGTTGAGGGGGATCTGCTCTGCTACTGTACATGACTCACTAGCGTGAATGAAGGAAGGATAATCTTTAGTCAATATATCCTCTCCTACTATCCTTAACATTCCCACAGCATTTAGCAAATGCAAGCAGGGCAAGCAGGCAGGGATTTGCATCTGGTTTAATTGCAACCTGCTTTCATAGTTGCAATTCTTAATTATCTACTTTTTTGTTTTGGTTTTTTTGCAATTCATCTTTATTGATTTCTTCTAACAAACATTCATAAAATCACATTGTAACATTACAATTTTTCTTGTCATTAAACATGTGATTGTGAAACATAATAAAGAAAAAATATACTCTTAATCATTTAATTCATTTGTACTCCATTTGCGCTTGACGTCCCTCCCCTTCTTACTTGGGTCCTCTATTTTACTTAGTTGAAAGCCCGTCTATATATTTGGTAACCTACTTTTCCACTATATTTTAATATATCTCCTTACAAGATTTAAACTAGTAAAAAAAATTACTTCTCCATAATGGTCTTTCAGATACTGTTGAAATATATTCCAATCATTTCTAAATGTTTGTTTCGTTTGATCTCTTATCTGCCCTGTCAGCTTATCCATTTCAGTGTACTCCATCAATTTAATCAGCCACGCTTTCTTTGTTGGTAAGATCTCTGTTTTCCAATTCTGAGCATAATTATCTACTTTTAGTGTATTTGTTTACAAAAACATGTCCTGTGATTCCATTGACATTAAAAGGTGTCATTACATCTTAAGAGCTGTAAATGAATGGTACAATATTATTTTCCTTCACAAGTCTGTGTCGAATTCCCTGTAGTTGCTCCAGGTGGGTATGCATTCCTGCTTCTACAGTTCTCACTGCGGGTGGTGCTGTGGTCTAAACCACTCAGCCTCCTAGGCTTGCTGATCGGAAGGTCAGCAGTTCGAATCCCTGTGACGGAATGAGCTCCCATTGCTCTGTCCCAGCCCCTGCCAACCTACCAGTTCGAAGGCACACCAGTGCAAGTACATAAATAGGTACCACTGTGGCGGGAAGGTAAATGCCATTTCCTTGCACCCTGGCTTTCATCATGGTGTTCTGTTGCGCCAGAAACAGTTTAGTCATGCTGGCTACATGACCTGGAAAGTTGTCTGTAGACAAACATTGGCTCACTCAGCCTGAAAGTGAGATGAGCACTGCAGCCCCATAGTCACCTTTGACTGGACTTAACCATTCAGGGGTCCTTTACCTTTACCTTTACCTTACATCACTGTTTCTACAGTTCTCAATGCCCACCTGCCCCCAGTTTTGCACACCTTGGCAAAGCTAAGGAAGACCTATGAGCATCTTCTCTCTTCCAAGCAGTGGTCTGAGGTTAAGCAAAGTTCAAGTCCCAGCAAGGCAAGGTCATGGAAACCATAAGCTAAGTCCAGAAAAGCAAGCTCCACGTCTCAAAGGCAAACAAGCAATGTGAGTAGCACCCCGGACAGTTCCAAGTAGAACAAACACAGACTGAGTCTTGAATGGAACTGCAGCTTCTTTTGAACAGATAGCCCCAGCCCTGATGAGTGGGTCTTTTATTTATTGACTCCAAATATGTTTCTGAGCACAATTCAAAGTGTTGGTGCTGACCTTTAAAGCCCTAAACGGCCTCGGCCCAGTATACCTGGGAAGGAGCGTCTCCACACCCATCGTTCAGCCCTGACACTGAGGTCCAGCTCCGAGGGCCTTCAGGCAGTTCCCTCCCTGAGAGAAGTGAGGCTTCAAGGAACCAGGCAGAGGGCCTTTTCGGTAGTGGCACCAGCCCTGTGGAACGCCCTCCCATCAGATGACAAGGAAATAAACAACTACCTGATTTTTAGAAAGCATCTGAAGGTAGCCCTGTTTAAGGAAGTTTTTAATGTTTGATGGTTTATCTCTTCCAATTATTATTATTATTATTAGTAGTAGTAGTAGTAGTATTTTCAAAGGGGCCCAACCTCTTTTATGAGCCTTGGACTCTGGTGGTGCAGTGAAGGCCATAGTTCTACTATGGACCCCAAAGCTAGAGCCACTGGAGTCTGAAGACAGCCATGTACCCTCTTCAAGCCATAAAGGCACTGGAACCACCAGTTCTTCTAATGCTGAGACGTCTGAGGTAGTGGGTACATCAAAGGCTGGTTCTGAGAGCAAATGCTTCTGGTCACACACACACACAACACCCATATCATGTGATATTAAGGACAGAGGGAAAGTAAATGGTTTTGACATATAAAGTCTTAAATGGCTCAGGACCACAGTACCTGAGCCTCTTTCCATATGAGCCTACCCAGACCCTGAGATCATCTTCTGAGGCCCTCCTTTGTGTGCCCCCTCCTCGAGAGGTCAGGAGGGTGGGAACACAAGAATGGGCCTTCTCTGCAGTGGCTTCCCATCTATGGGATGCTCTCCCCAGGGAAGTTCACCTGGCGCCTTCATTATACACCTTCAGGCGCTAGGCTGATCTGATTTACATCCTATGCCCTTTTAAAATGTGGTTGGGGGGGGGCTATTGAGTTGTTTTTATTTTTATTAGGTATATTGTGGTTTTATACCTTGATTTTATTCTGTGAACCGCCCTGAGGCCCCCGGGTATAGGGCGGTATATAAATTCAGTCAATCAATCAATATTGAGTGTCAGTTCCTGTTCTTTTAAAAATATAACATTGCATACTCTACAAATTTAATGCAGAAATTAACAATGAGGCATAAGAGTACACCTTGGAAAGGGCCAGAAATTAAACACTCGTGTCTGAATGATGTCGAAGAGCATTCCTCTATATAAACTTTTCCAGCACTGTGCAGGAGTGCACGAGGCTTAATGGCAATTTCTATTCCCCTTTTGCCCATTTTCAGAGAGGACCACAGAGGCAGCATCTGCAGCTGCCTTTCTCCCCCAGAAGGGAACAGCCGAGCACAGCTAAAGTTTTCTGCTCAGAAGTTTCCTAAGGGATGCTTGAAATCCCCAAATGAGTCAGCAGCAGCATCTTGGCAGAAGCCCCAGGCGAGAGAGAGAAAGAGGGATAAGCAGGAAGTTGATCAAATTGTTCTCATTTCCCAAGATGGATGGCACACCATCAGCTTGTCAGGGAAACTGACGGGTTTTGACTTGCAGCAATTGAAACACATGCTGTTGAGCAGATAAGAAGCATTTAATGGAAACACATGTCTCAAAGAGTGAAATTCCCAGAAGATGCTATATAAATGAAGCCCTGTTTTCCTTGCACAAAAGCACACACACTTGGCAGGGGGAGTTCACAGGAAAGGTGGGGGGAGCTACTCGGAAGATAAAGCACTTCTCTACCTTCTGATGGTGGCTTCTGGGCATGTGACCATCTTTAGGGACCCCCCAGGGGTAACTAACATAGGATCCCTTTGAATGAGGAAGCACAAATCTGTGACAAGGGATCCAAATTCCTGGAGTCAGCAGGATTCAAGCCTGAAATGGAACAAATAGGCAAATCTTAGTGGCTGCCCCAGAAACCCAACTAGGAAGAGTAAACAACTTCTGGTCTCAGCATATATTAAAGTCTAAAGGAGTGCTCTCTTCCTCTTCCAACGATGTGTCATATGGCTCAGGAGTTGAGAACCCTCCACCACTTCCCCACTCAGTGCATGGGATGTTGTGAAGAGATGTTTGCTGAGATGACTCTCTCTCTCTCTCTCTCTCTCTCTCTCTCTCTCTCTCTCTCTCTCTCTCTCTGGCTCCAGAGGATGCAGAAAGTCCCAGAAGCCCTTCAAGCAACAAAGTTGCATCAGCTCCTTTAAAAGCTAGTTAATGTTCCTCCACTAAAATGGTGATAACTGATGTCCCAAAGAGTGGCACAAATGGTTTTTAATTAGGAGACTGTTGCAGCACATTAGGCTCAATGAGGCTTTAAAAGTCGATCTCTTGGCCAGCTTCACTTCATCACAAAAACCTATTCCTTGCCATGAGCATTGAGGGAAGGATGATTCGGGTGTCGTTTGATGGGTCACATTTTCCTGGAGCAATCCTCCTCCCAACCGTAGACCCCATTAAGTATGCAAATACTTCATCCTCTGAATTGTCTGGAGCTCTAGTGTGGTTCTGCATGATAACACCTTTGTAGCAGATCTCAGGAAAGCACAAAAAGGAACAGGGCTCTGATCCAGCACTCTATTCTGGGTGGAGGAAAGCCCAGATCTTGCACTGTGCTCCCTGTCTCCACAATGGCACCCACGTGCATTTCAGTGATGAAGTTGCCAGCTGTCAATCTATCTCCCTTTGAGAAGCATTGGGTTGCCTGTTGAGAGCCCCTCTTGTGTCTTTACCACAGAAGCCTGGCAGGCTGCAAAGCATTCTGGGCAAGAGTTCAAGGATGCACACACAGTTCATTCAAGGTGCTGCTGACCAAGCCTGTTGGCTCACCATCCCCACTGTGATTTTTTTTTGGGGGGGGGGATTTTAAAATACTGTAAGCTGCTTCAAGTACAGTGGTACCTTGGTTCTCAAACACCTTGGTACTCAAACAACTTGGAACCCAAACACTGCAAACCCGGAAGTGTATGTTCCAGTTTGCGAACTTTTTTCGGAAGCCGAACGTGCTCCATTTTGAGTGTTACACTTCCTTTTTTAAAAAAAATAGATTTTTATTAACTTTCTTTTCTGTCATTACAAACATCTCATATCACTAACATACATATTACACATCTTCACCCCTCCCCTCCCAGGCTTCCCTCAGCTTCCATTTCTGGTTTGTTACCCTCTTATTGCATACTGCTGTTTCTTACAATCCACTTTCTGAGTGTTACACTTCCAATTTGAGTGCCACACTTCCATTTTGAGTGTTACGCTGAGGTCTGACTGTTTCTGTCATTTACGGTATTTTGCGTTTTTGTTTTTGCAGCTCTTTTTTGTTTTGTTTTTGTGACTATGTGGAACCCAGTTCAGCTACTGATTGATTGATTGTGTGACTGCAGTACATTGTTTATTGCTTTCATTTTATGGATCAATTGTCTTGTTAGATAATAAAATTCATGTTAAATTGCTGTTTTAGGGGTTGTTTTTAAAAGTCTGGAATGGATTAATCCATTTTGCACTACTTTCTATGGGAAAGCGTGCCTTGGTTTTGGAACGCTTTGGTTTTGGAAAGGACTTCAGGAACGGATTAATTTTGAGAATCAAGGTACCACTGTACTTCAGTTAGTAGCCATTATATAAATATGTCAAATAAATAAATACCTCTTCTAGAGATGATTGATCTTCTCCCTGAAGAAACCTGAGGCAGAGAGATTGAGAGGTCTTGCATTGGAGCAATGGCACCCTGTCTGGTGCTGCTGCTGCTGGTGGTGGTGATGTGCTGTCATTTGATGCTGATTTACACCATCTCCTATGTCAGAGGGAGGGAACCTTCTTTGGCTCAGTGGACCAGAGCTTTATCTGCCTCTTCCCCACAGACCAAACTGACAAGTAGGCGAGGCTACCAATTTGTCAGTCACCTGACATCACAATGCCATAGGACCCATGCTCTATCATAATGCCATGGGCGAGCAGCTTCTGAAACTCTTTCCCCTCTCATCTTAGTATATAAATCCATGAATAAAGTTACATTCCATACACACAAAGCTGTGGGTCGGGGGATATCTATGGTGTTAAAGCGACTTTGCTCTGTTGCTAGGCCAGGTTCCAAAATGACAAAATTGTCTGCCTGTTGGCATCACTGCCTTTTTCAATCAGATACTTTTGGAACGGCTTACTAGGCAGAGGGAAAAGCATAAACGTGGAACTCTTACATGTGCTTGGGATTTTCCCTTTCTGCCTTTTACAATAATATGCCTCTTTGTGGAATGCTTGTTAAGGCAGGGACGAGGAGATTTGCTGTAGGGGTGGGGAATGTTGAAACAATATAAAGATCTCCCCCCGCCAATGTGTCCTCAAGTTTGGTGACCTTTTGCTAGTAAATCAATAATAAATTGCATATTTTTTATATGAGCATGGCAAGCTTAACTTTTCCCATCAAAAGAATGCTATCAAAAGGATAGTTTAGTTAGCTATTAATTTCCCAGCTACAAACCCATTATTGCTTAACATTACCCACAAAAGGCAATTCAAAGCTCCCCCCATAATCTATGAAAATGACACTGCTGTTAATTAATACATGCTTAAGTACTGCAAATGCAATTATGTGCACATCCTCAAACCTCCTAAATCCATATTGTGAAAATTTTGAAATATGAGCATTAAGATAAGTTTAAGTTTCCTGCAAATGAATTCAAGTCAAGAGAAGTTGCTTGGGAATGGTTGGTTGCTCCTAATCTGTTTAGCAAGCCTGGTACAATTTGTATTTTTTCCAGGATACTCTCTTCAAGGACGGGGTCCAAATTCTATTCTTGGCCTGCTCTCACCCTCATTCACTTCCCTTCTTCTGCCATTGTCACCCAGTTGACACTTCACAGGATGCCATTTTATGTCACCATTTCCACATCCATTTTCACAAGGGAGCTGTCACGGATGTGTGAAAAATGTACATACCAAGGCACTCCCCAGGGTGAAATAGTAGGAACTCAGGGATGGTGAGTGCTTCATCTTCTACAAAGGTCACCAAGATTCTGTGCCTGATATACTCCAGAGACCACCAACATTATTCCATCCATGTGATCGACTCAGAAACTCTTAACACCATATTAGTGTTTGCTCAATAAACAATGGTGAAGTGACCTAAGATTGGTTAGAAGAGTTCACCATTCAGAACGTCTTCAAAAAAATAAATTCAGAAATTGTACTTGAAGGAACTCTTAGTGATGATTTGACAAGGAACCTTGAGAGCTGTTTTCTGGGAGTGTTGAAGATCATCTCACTGCCAAGGGGATACGGATATGTCTCTGTCCTAAGGAAATATGAAAAATCCATTCTGGATCCCTGGCAGAGCATCATCAAAGCCAGTGACCATTCTGGTCTAGGTGATGGATGCAATAGATGGAGGGATGAGGGAAGGCATTTGGGATGGACAGCTCCATGTGGTGCTCAACTTGGAACAAGTTTGGGATGTTGCTTCAGCAACAAATAACCCTAGCTCAGAGTTTATCTGCATTTACCTTTTGTTCACTCTTTCCAGGCACAGCCTTTTCTTTAAAGTGAATCAATGCAAGTTTAGACCAGAGAGGTGTTGGCAGAATGACTTCCTATTGTGCTGGAACTTCTGGGTGCAGTGGAGTCCATTATGGCCAATTGTAAGGGACTGAGCAGAGGAGGAATGGTGGAGACCGCCTGCCCAGTCTGTCCCTTCCAGAAAAGAAGAAGACAGTTCAGAATTACAATAGGGGTTTGAGGAAGGTCACAGCTCAGAGGAAGATGAGAGGGAAAGCTGGAAAATAATGGGAGAGAAGGAGGAGGAGGAAGCACCAGGAGAGCAACAGCTGGTGGACACAGTGTCTTTAGAAAGCATACCAGATCACCCCTCTCCCAGAACCCGCCGAGCCTTGAAAGCAGTAGAGCAAAGGGTTCAAAGGCAGAGGGCCTTCAGTGCCACCCATAGAAGAGATGATGAATGAGGAAGTGGGAGGAAAAGGGGGTGGAGAGTCACTCAGGGAAATGCCATTATTCAAAGAGACTGCATTCCCAAGCCTCTCTCTGTGAATATTGAATAAAAGCAGATGGTAAGGACTTTTCCTTGTCTCATCCTTTCCTGGCAACCTACCAGGGGGGTTGGATCCTGTGCCGCCTGACACTGATGGTGTCAGAGCCTGAGGTCTTTAGAGTGGCATGGAAAACTGAACATTGATTCTGGAGAAGACTTTCAACGAGAGGCTGGCAGCTGAGACAGCATGTACAAGCCCATGGCTCCTTCTTCCCATACATCTTTCACTCCATCTGACCTGGGCTGAGTTCATTGTCACAAAGTTCCATCTTTGCAGCCTTGTTTCACTCTGAATAAGGAAGAGTTAAGTGAAAACTTCTTCAGAAAGCATTTGGAGGGCATGCAACTACTCTTCTCCCCCATACACCCTTCCTTTGTGTACAGTAATTATATAAGTCTGCCCAGAGATGAGATGAGCACTCTCCATTACCCGAGAAGGACCTGATTGGGAATGACATTTTGCCAATAAATTCGTTTTCTTAAGAAAGCCAGAACTCCTGAGCACCCAGCCTTGCTCATCTGCTTCTGTTTGCCTGTTTAGTCAACTGTCTAATCTTTTTTATGAGAAATGGGATGAGCAGGGAAGATCAGGGGGGAACTACTTTGGGAGTTGAAAACCAGATTTCTTGGACAACTTCTCTGTTATTTGCATTATTATATAGAAAGCTGATAAAGGGTGCCCCTAGACTGTCATTGTTTTGCAGGAAGGACTCAAACACTGCAATTAAAGTGGGTTAAGGAGCTCTGATGCCTTTTTGCACACAAAAAAATAAATCTACTTTTTAATATAAAAGCTGACTTTTTGCAGTTTGGAAAGCAATGATGAAAAGCATTGGAAAGTGTGTAATGAACAAATGGGGAAATGTAGAAAAAACATCCTGCAAACAGATCAGGAGGAATTCAAGATGAGAGCTCATTATTGTATCAGACTGAAGAGATTGTCTGGAGGGGCCCTGAGTGTGTGACCAGTATATTCTTACGTTCCTTTATGCAAAATGCTATTCTTGTTTCAGACAATTCCAGTGATCAGTGGGATAGGACAATTCAAAGAATGGCAGAGAGTATTGTCAAGCTTTATCTGGCAAGGGAAGAAACCTAGAATAAAGTATAAACTTCTTACAGATAAGAAAGAAAGAGGAGGATTCTCATTGCCAGATTTAAAGATATTTCATGAGGCGTCCTGTCTGACCTGGCTAAGAGATTGGATGAAACTAGAAAACACAGATATATTGTATTTGGAAGGTTATGGAAACAGGTTTGGGTGGCATGCATATTTGTGGTACAATAAAGTCAAAGTAGATAGAAGTTTCTTGAATCATGCTATAAGAAAGCCATTATACAAGATATGGTGTAGATATAAGGATTTTCTCGAGCACAAAACACCATGGTGGATTTCACCAGAAGAAGCAATATCAGTAAAAAGGTTAAATATGAAAACTGATTGGCCTACATATAGAGAGTTGCTAACAGAAAGTGACAAGGGGTTAAATTTGAAACCATATGATCAAATCTGTGAAAGGTTAATAGGATGGCTTCAGTACCACCAGATAAATGATATATTTAATAAAGATAAAGCCAAGAATGGCTTTGAGACTTCTAGAACGAAGCTGGAAACCGAATTGTTAGAAAGCAAAACAAAAACCTTATCAAAAATGTATGATGTACTTTTAGAATGGCATACAAAAGATGAGGAAATCAAAGAAGTAATGATAAAATGGGCAATAGACATCGGGCATAATATTCAATTTGATACATGGTCTCTATGGAATGGTGGTATGAAATTCACTGCATGCATGACACTAAAAGAAAAATTGTTGAAAATGATGTATAGATGGTATTTGACTCCAACTAAATTAGCAAAAATGTACAGAATAAGAAATAAGAGTTATTGGAAATGTAATGTCAAAGAAGGGGATTTCTACCACATGTGGTGGATGTGTGATAAAGTGAAAGGTTTTTGGGACTGTATTTATAATGAATTTTAAAAAAATGTTTAGATATACTTTCCCAAAGAAACCAGAAGCATTTCTGTTGGGAATGGTAGGAGTGGAAATACCAAGAATAGACCTATTAAACTGTTTATGCATGCGACGACAGCAGCCAGAATTTTATTAGCCCAAAAATGGAAACAGCAGGAGTTACCGACTATTGAAGAATGGCAGATGAAGATGATGGAGTATGCGGAAATGGCCAAGCTGACCAGGACAATCCAGAACCAGGCTGACCAAGTGTTCCAAAGAGAATGGAGTAAATTTATAACATATTTGGAGAATCACTGTCTGCATATAAAGACACTAGCAGGACTGAGATAAGACTCACAACGTTTAAAATTAAGGAGCGTTCTATTTGTGATTAAAGTGTACAATAAGTAAAGCGAGATATAGGGTGAGGACGATATAAATGTGCAGAAATAAAATGGAGATTTAAGGAAATCAGAAGAGGGAGGGAGGGAAGTTGAAAGCTCAGCAGAGCAGAAAGATATTATGATGTTATATTATGATGTAATATAATTGTTAAAATTCGGGAAATCATACACACACACACACACACACACACACACACATATATATTTATATATATATATATACACACATACAGTGGTACCTTGGGTTACATACGCTTCAAGTTACAGACACTTCAGGTTACAGACTCCCCTTACCCAGAAATATTACCTCGGGTTAAGAATTTTGCTTCAGGATGAGAACAGAAGTTGTGCTCCGGCGGCGCGGCAGCAGCAGGAGGCCCCATTAGCTAAAGTGGTGCTTCAGGTTAAGAACAGTTTCAGGTTAAGAACGGACCTCCAGACCGAATTAAGTACTTAACCTGAGGTACCACTGTGTATATATATCTACACACACACACACACACACACACACACACACACACACACTTAGGTTCCCTTGGAGGGATATGCATCAATCATGTTAGCAACCTTAGCAAGATGACTCCTTCACTTACTGGGAGGACAATCCATCATCTGCCTATTCCCCTAATTCCTTTCCAATCGCTCACAACATCTAGCCTGTATCTTCCCTTCTCCAGAGTACAACTCTTACCATCTTCATCTTATGCTTTCCCAGTGCTTAAGGAGAGCTATCTTCTAAGTTAGGAAGGAAATGGAACCAAAGTGGTTAGAACACACTTTTCTTAATTAAAAAAAAAAGTCACACTGAATTCAAAATCATGTTAACAACTCTACAGAATGGGAAGGAAGTGTCTGTGCTTATTAGGCAGCTGAGTCTAGCAGTTTGCATCCATAGGTGGAGACTTTCTAATTCTGACTCACAGCCTGCAATGAATCAGTAATAGGCGTCAGCTTATAGTTGATGGAGGGACCTATAATTCCTCTCATAACCATTCACTGAAAGGATGATCTGAAACAGGGATGGGCAGAGCTGGATCTATTAGTACAATGTTTTTCTGCCTGGGTCCCCAGGTGTTGTTGGACTACAATTCCCATCATTCATGGCAACTGGCTAAGCTGGCAGGAAATGATGGGAGCTGTAGTCCAACGGCATTGGGGGACCCAAGGTTGAAGAACTGTGGGGACGTTAAGGATAGTAGGAGAGGATATATTGATTAAATATTATCCTTCCTTCACTCATGCTAGTGAGCCATGTAGCAGAGCAGATTCCCCTCAATACAGCAGGAAGCTAGTTTGCAGATTCGTTTGAATCTCTTTAGTTAAGCAATCCAGTCTGGCTTGATCAGACTGCTGTCCCCTTTAATCCCTCTTAAAAGAATCAAGACACAAGAGCCTTTCCTTAAAAGTAACAAGAAGTTTACTCACATTCAGTTCACAGTACAATCTCTGAAGGCAGACTTTAGCTTGTAGTTTCGGAACATAGTGTGATTTCATCCCTTATGGGATTTGAGCCCATGTGCTGCTGGCTGAGAGCCAGCAGACAGCAAAATACATTCAGAGAACAGCATCAAGAGAACAAAATGGCTGCAGGAGTGCAGCATGGCATCAAGAGAGAGAGAGATGGTTGCATGACTCGGCTCTTTTATGGAGTCAGCCAGGGTCACACCCATCTCCCTAGTCACATACAGGGGGCGGACACTCCAGACCAGTGGAAGAGGAAGTTATACTGACTGGAGTAACATCCCCCTGCTTGTGCCCACTCTAGAGATACAAGGAATATTGTATTTGACTACTCCAATAGATTACGTCCCACAAGAACATTGTACTAGTGGATCTCTGGGTGGCTTGCAGTAGATCAACACAAGCTCTCAATTGTTTAACAACAACATCGTGGTAACCATTTGTGAGTCACTGGACTGTGAGATGTGTCCAGTTCTGGTGCTCAAAAATTATTTATTGGATAAGAATTATTTAATTCTAAGCACGTCTTTTTCACCAGGCTCATTTTGGTGGGTCTTGTTGTTTTAGTAAAAAAACAACAACAAAGTAGACCCCCCAAGACTAAAGCCTGATTACCCCTGATCTAAAAAAATCCATTCTTTTGGCAATCTTTAACTGTGAGCACAACAGGAGCTTTAAAAAGAGGGTAAGGATGGAGACAATCTACTAAAAAAAATCTTTTTGGTTTCTCTTTTTTTTCTATTCTTAAGTTCAGTTCTCCATGTTTCCAGATCAGTCTGAGATTTTTTTAAGTCCTCATGAAAAGCCATCATTATTCTAATATGAATTTATCCTAATATACATATGTTTGTATAAGTAAATTTGCTTAATATCTTTTTTTTTTGACAAAGCCATTTCCCTTAAAATAATTAATTTTTCTATGTTATTTACACCAATATGCAATATGCAAAAATGCATTTATAGGCATTTTTGTACAGATTGCTTGACATTGCACAGATTGATTGGCATTGCAAAAATCAGAGAAGTGCAAATTTTGAAGGATGGTTGTGTTTCAGTCTGCGTGTTGATTCAGAAAGCATGAATTAGGTAGAGTTGTCTTTGCATCACTGCTTTTTGACTATGGGAAGTCAATCAGATTTTTACACCCAGCCCCAGAAAAGAATCACTAATTTCCTCCAAGTACTTGCAGTTACATTTTCCCCCCTGGTGTGGAACCAGCCTCAAGATCCCAGCAAGAATGCAGTGAAAGTCTTTGCTGGGCTGACAGAAGAACCTCTCTGCATTTTTTGTTCTCCAGAAATGAGCTGAGTTTTGAAATAAATGGCTGTGATGGGTTAGTATGACAGCTCCAGCTTGCTCTCCAGAAGAAACTAGCTCCCTTGAAATTGCTTCCATAACAACTGCTACATAAATTCCCTCAATAATGAACCCCCCCTCCCCAAATAACAACAAAGAGAGTCTTGGAGATGATGGGAGAGAATTCGCTTGCCACAATCCATTTTGCTTTAATTAGAAGAGAAAGAAAAACGAGTGAGATGAGGGATGGACAGATCTATTTCTCTCCTGTTGCTGTCATTTTGATATGTGATCATTCTTGGGCCCCTTCTATCCTATTTCACATCAATCTATCATCCTGCCATTTCTAGAGGGATCTGATTGGCCACTGTGGGGAACAGAATGTTGGACTTGGTGAGTCTTCTGTCATTTGTTACAGGCGATGCTCAGCAAGACCTCAGAAGCCAGAAGTGGGTGGTGAATAATTCTCAGTGGTCAGAGGGTAGAACTTGGTTGCCCTGTAGAGGTCCTTCCTTCCTTTCTCCAGTCACTGTCAGGCTTCACAGAATCCGATCCCTCCCATGGTGGCAGCTAAGAAGTTGATAAACAAGAAGAGTTCTTACCAAGTCTTTTATTCAATATTCACAGAGAAATGCCGTCTCTCTTAGATAATGGCATTGCTCTGAGTAAAGTTCCACACGCTCCATCTCTCCTGTTCTACATCATCCTGATGCACACAGAAACCTATAAACTCAGCTAACTAGCCAGGCTAGAGGCCTTGTGCCTTATCTTGTGCTAGGAGCAGCTTTAGTCCCAAGGTTGTAAACAACATTCATAAGTGTCTACATTTGATGATGAGACGTGCTGTGCTCAAATGTCCTAACCCCCTCAGGTAGAAAGGAATGCAAAGAGACCACGTGCCATGGGGGCTGCTTAGAGAGAGAGTCCTTTGTTTCCTTACCTAATGAACAGGTAATGAAGGAAAGACCATACATGGTATAATTAGTATTGTGCTGTAACTTTAGATTGGAGGAAGTTTATGCATATGTATTGCTTTAACAGATAACACCCTTTTGGGCTTGCTGAGCTTTTGGAGAGTGATCCCACTGAGCCATTATTGCTAGCAATAAACACCCTTTGTTTTCTCACCGCTGCGTGGAGATTTCCTTCAGCCTCAAACGTTAATTTTGCTACAATCCCTGCGTCGGCTGATCTGAGCTTTCTGCCTCTGAGCTTTCTGTTCTCCTACTCTCAATGCCTGCCGGGTCCTGGGAGAGGGCGGTGTCAGGAATGCTTTCTAAAGACACTGAGTCTGTCGGCTGTCTCTCCCCTGGTGCTTCTTCTTCCTGCTGCTCCTCTCCCAATATTTCCCAGCTTCTCCCCTCTGCAGCCTCTGAACTATGACCTTCTGCAAGCCACCGTTCTAAATCTATACAGTCCTCCTCTTCTTAGGGGAGGTTCAAGAGAAGGGGGAGCATCCCCAGCATTCCTCCTCAGTCCAGTCCCTGACAGTGACTAGCAAAGGTTAGAGGAAACATGCAAAATAAGACAGACCATTGAAATTAATTTGTGTAGGTTGCAGGTTCCAGCTTTTCGCGTTGCAGAATGTGGGTTGGCAAAGGATTCTAATGGGTGTGTGTTTAAAGCATATATTCTGATATGTGAGGTCTTTTATTCTGGCATTGATTCAAAACAATTTTGGAACTCTTCCGTCTAACAGCCAAATAATATCTGAACTGCCTGGGGGCACTTTTTCACTAGCTGACATTAATTATATTTAAAGAAACACTCCTTCCGAAGCCTCAACCATTGTAATGTGTTAATTGCTCCCCAGGAACGGAACTCCTCAGCAAATGAGGCAAAAGGGGTTTCGATTCCCAAGACATTCCACTTTCATTTGGTTTGGGGAGGGCCTTTCCCACCCCAGCATGTTCTCAGAGCCCTCTCAATGGTGGAGATACATCAGAAAACACATGAGCCAAGTTTTCATTCCTCCCCAGCTTCATATTTATTCCTTTCCTCTTTTTGGATGCAGAAAAACTTCAAGTTAGCAGCATAGCAAGACTCTCTCTCTCCCCCCAACCCTGGTTGCTTCTTCTTCTAGGCAAATGTTGTAAAGAAAATGTGTATAAATAGAGCGGATTTGCACTTACGCAGTTGCCTATGAATAGCAGTTTTCTGCCAGATTAGACAGTGATATGAATAATGGGGATGAGCATCACATTGTTCTGAGGGAGGAGCACACACAGAAAGGAACAACAACCCAATGCAGCCAAATTCTCACTGCCTGCAGTGAGAGAACATCCCCGGGGTTATATGGCAGCAGACTTTCTCCTTTTCTGAGATCCCTGGGGGTGGAATGTCTTAAAACCTGGAGATCGATTTGGAAAAACCCGTCTTTGTCAAGATGGAGTTCCAGGAAAGAATATAAAATTGAAAAATCATTATTTCTGATTCCTCTTGTGCTTAATCCAAAGTTTTGGGGTGAGTAATGAGAGCAGAAAACCCACGAATTGAAAAATGCATTAAATGGAAACAGCCCCTGACTTCCCAGATGCTGCTGTGAATTGGGACTCACATTATTATTATTATTATTATTATTATTATTATTATTATTATTATACCCCACCCATCTGGCTGAGTTTCCCCAGCCATGCTGGGCGGCTCCCAACAGGATATTAAAAACACGATAAAACATCAAACATTAAAAACTTCCCTAAACAGGGCTCCCTTCAGATGTCTTCTAAAAGTCAGATAGTTGTTTATTTCCTTGACATCTGATAGGAGGGCATTCCACAACGACCGAGAAGGCCCTCTGCCTGGTTCCTTAGTTGGAGACAAGTTCTGTTGTGTCAGTCTCATCTTGGATAATTCCAGGCTGCACAAAAATACATTAAAGCCCCCTTTTTTAAAAAAAAAACACACCGAGAGCTGGAGGAATCAGAGTGGGTTTTGCTGTTGGAGAGGCTGAACAACTTCTCAGAACTGCAGCCTGGAAAGCCCGCTGAGCATTGCCAACAGACAGGTGAAACTCGGAAAATTAGAATAGAATAGTTTCACCTTTTAAGTTGAATTACTGAAATAAATGAACTTTTCCACGATATTCTAATTTTCCGAGTTTCACCTGTATCTCCTAAAGACCAGGGGAGAAAGAAACCAGGCAGCAGCAGGAAGGACCCCATTGCTGGGCCAGCCTTCCTGCAACCTCACACCCTCCAGATGTTGGACTCCAGTTCCCATCAGTCCCATGGTCTTTGCATGCAGAAGGTCCCATGTGCAAAGCCCAGGATCTCCAGGAAAGACTGGGAATGCCCTCTGCCTGAAATCCTGGAGAGCTTCTGCCAGGCAAGGTAGACAATACTGAGCTAGATGAACCAATGGCCTGGCTCAGTATAAGGCAGCTCCCTATGTTTGCTTGACAGAAGCTATAAAGCCAACAACATCTGGAAAGTACCAAATGGGAAGGGGTCTGCTCTGGATCCACACATGGGTTACTCTTTTTGGCATCTGGTTACAAGAGGGAAGGAGGGTTCTCAACCCTGCTTCATGGCTTCTTCTAAGGCTTTGGCTCTGTTCTGCCTCCCAGGAAGGGATTCTTCTGCAGCTGGGACAGGGCAAAAACCAACACCTGCCTGCCATGTTTACATTCGCATTGAGGAAGCACCAAGAAGCCACAATGGACAGAATGCCATAAGGTGTCAGGGACTGGGCAGAGGAGGAGTGGTGGAGACCGCCTCCCCATCCTGACCCTTCCAGGGAGGAGGAAGAGGAAGACGGTATAGATTTACGACCATGGTTTGTGGGAAGTCACAGCTCAGAGGTAGATGAGGGGGAAAGTTGGGAAATCATGGGAGAGGAAGAGGAGGAGGCAGACATCTGAAGGCAGCCCTGTTTAGGGAAGCTTTTAATGTTTAATAGGTTGTTGTATTTTAGTGTTTTCTTGGATGCCGCCCAGAGTGGCTGGGGAAACCCAGCCAGATGGCTGGGGTATAAATAATAAATTATTGTTATTATTATTGTTGTTATTATTGTTGTTGTTGTTGTTACCAGAGTGGCAGCTGGCTGACATAGTGTCATTAGAAAGCATCCCGGACCCTCCATCTCCCAGAATCTGGTGAGCCTTAAAAGTAGGAGAGCAAAGAGCTCAAAGACAGAGGGCGCATAGCAGCACCCATAGAAGTGATGAATGAGGATGTCGGAGAGACAGAGGGTGGAGATTCACTCGGGACAATGCCAAGAGACTGGGTTCTATAGTCTCTTTTTGTAAAAAAGGATGGTAAAGAAACTTTCCCTTGTCTTTATACTTTCCTAGAGTCGCTGACAGCATCCTGACATAAGGGGAGAGAAGTGAACTCCAGTTAAACTTGTTTGAAATATGCACCTGCTGCACCGCGAGGAGAATCTTGTTAAGTATAGTAATTTAATTCACTGAAATTGTAAGTGCTTGCATGCTTTACTATGTGTTTAAATTTGATTGGTTGATAACTAAATTCTAGATAGTTCTCTAGTAGTTTGCATGTGAAGGAGAGACTTCACATTTTATTTGAAGTGAGATGACTGTGTTTTAGAATCCACTGTGAACGCTGCTAAGTTGAATAGAGTGTTCGAGTGCTTCTTCTCTGCTTGAGGGAAAGGGAGCAAAGCTGAAGGAAAAGGTAAAAGTGGAAATCTCTCACAGCAGCTGCAAGACATGGCCTAATGGAGATACAGAAGGCTGAAATTGCTGAGCTCTGGAAAGGGAGGAAAATACAGTTGTTTAGAAGTTAGAAGAAGAGACTGTAAGCCCATGCTTGTATAAGCATGTGACTGTAAAGATTATGATTTAATTCATCTGTAAGTTTCTGCAAGTAAAGTTTTTGAATGTTAAAATATATTTATTTATTTGAAAACGTGTATTTAAATGTGTATCTAGATTTTCAAGCCGGCTTACAAAAGAGAACCATAAAACAGATCAAAAACATTAGAAATAAAAGCAATTATCATAGCAACAATAAAAATACAAAAATCAGTAGATATAAAATCAATTAAAAACCTGGGCAATTTTTTTGGGAAAATGTCTAAAACATGGCTCTCTGGGCAACCCAGTCAGGTAGGTGGTGGCATATAAATAATAATAATAATTATTAGGAAAGCCTTGACATTGACAAGTCTTGGCATTGGTTTAATTTCCAAAGCAGATTGTCAGTCATATATGAATAATAATAATAATAATAATAATAATAATAATAATTTATTTATACCCCACCCATCTGGCTGGATTTCCCCAGCTACTCTGGGCAACACCCAACCGAATATTAAAAACACAATACAGCATCAAACATTAAAAACTTCCCTAAATAGGGCTGCCTTCAGATGTCTTTTAAAAGTCGGATAGTTGCTTATTTCCTGGACAACTGATGGGAGGGCATTCCACAGGGCAGGTGCCACTACCAAAAAGGCCCTCTGCCTGGTCTGAGCTTCTTAACTGTGTTTTTGCTAATCTTACTTCAACAAATGTGCCTGCGATCAGAGCACTGACATTCTCAAAGGTATCTTTTTCAGCGTCTCTGGGACTTAAATCCAGCCTGAGAATGGGACCCAGTAAAGCCCCGGTGTTTTCTTCAATTACAGAATGGAATGAAGCTGGGTGGCATCAGATCCTGTGACTGGTAAGGAGGGTGAAGCCTTTGGGTTAACAAGGTAAAGGGGCCCCTGACCATTAGGTCCAGTCGTGACCGACTCTGGGGTTGCGGCACTCATCTCGCTTTATTGGCCAAGGGAGCCGACGTACAGCTTCTGGATCATGTGGCCAGCATGACTAAGCTGCTTCTCGCGAACCAGAGCAGTGAAAGGAAACGCCGTTTACCTTCCCGCTGGAGCAGTACCTATTTATCTACTTGCACTTTGATGTGCTTTCGAACTCCTAGGTTGGCAGGAGCAGGGACCGAGCAACAGGAGCTCACCCCGTTGCAGGGATTCAAACCTCCAACCTTCTGATCAGCAAGTCCTAGGCTCTGTGGTTTAACCCACAGCGCCAAAAATGTGACTTTCTGCTTCTCTCTGGTGGACAGAGCAGAACTGGCTGCTTTCTGCGTTTAAGCCCCAGCAACTCACCTGAAAAAATACTACAGGACCCCTGGCATGCTTATGGGTTGCTGGTGACCACTATGAGTATTTGTTAACCTTCACTTCAAATTGGATCTCAGGTCAAGGTCCCACCAGGCATTATTTCAGGCCAAGCAAGTCACCCGCACCATTAGCTCTCTCCGTAATGGGAAGGCGATTCCTCAGTGGACCATTGAGCTGCAATGCATGTCAAGGTAATTGCCAATTAAGGAGACCCTGAAATGCTGGCACCATAGTCTGCCAAGACGACTCACGGGGATCAACTAAGCAGTGTGATCTCATCCCATTTCACTGGTGCTCTGTCGTAGGCCTATGCCCCCCTGTTTTGTGTGGATTTTTTTTAAAAAAAGAAAGCACACAAGTGCACATTTAAGTTGCACACACACTTTTTACATAAAATATGCTTTTTTTCCCTTCAATGCACTTTTCCACAAAACGCACATTTTAAAATGTAATTTCTCTGTACGTTTTACACACCAAAACTGCATCAAAAAAATCTTGGAGGAACGTGCAATCTGAGTGGGTGTTGTTGCATCTGAATCTGCAAGCAAGTGTTGGGTCAGGTCAGTCTGCTGCAGAAAAACAAAAACAAAACAGAGAGATTAATTTCCTCTTCCACCTCTGCTGACAAGTGGGAATGACAGAGAATTCTGACGAAAATTGGAACAGGAGTGGAAATGGCGAGTGTTCACTTATTCATACCATGTCTGGTATAGAAATCAATCCAGTGAATTTTTTTGGTATTTACTGGTTGTCGTTGTTGTGAGGATTTGTGATGATCACAATTACAATTGTTGCCTTCACCCCAAAGTCTCAGGGTAGGTTACAGCGATTAAACACAATACAGTGGTACCTCGGGTTAAGAACTTAATTCGTTCTGGAGGTCCATTCTTTTTTTTTTCTTTTTTTTTAAAGATATTTATTAAAATTTTCAATTTTTATACAAACAAAAAACAAACAAACAAATTAAAAAGACATATAGTTCGTAATACTTAATTTTCAATAACATATTTCTCTGACGTCCTCATACCTCCCCTTCTTGTAGTCCAATTCTAATTATTTGTTTAGCAAATCCTTATCTCAAAGCATTACAGCTTATAAAAGCACCTTATTTTCTATCCAACATCTTAAGTTATTATAACCTTAAATTTTTACTTATAAAGAACCATTTTTTCATATTCCTTTATACCATTACAGCTAGAAACCACTTAATTTCAATCCAGCATCATTCAACATTCCTTAATTTTACAATATTTCTATAAGTAGTCCTTAAATTTTTTCCAATCTTCTTCTGTCGACTCTTCTCCCTGGTCACGGATTCTGCCAGTCATTTCTGCCAATCCCATACAGTCAATCAGCTTCATCTGCCATTCTTCCAGAGTGGGTAAATCTTGCGTCTTCCAATACTTTGCGATGAGTATTCTTGCTGCTGTCGTGGCATACATAAAAAACGTTCTATCCTTCTTCTGGAGGTCCATTCTTAACTTGAAACTGTTCTTAACCTGAGGTACCACTTTAGCTAATGGGGCCTCCCACTGCCGCCACACAATTTCTGTTCTCATCTTGAAGCAAAGTTCTTAACCCGAGGTACTATTTCTGGGTTAGTGGAGTCTGTAGCCTGAAGCGTCTGTAACCTGAAGCACCTGTAACCCCAGGTAAAGGTAAAGGGACCCCTGACCATTAGGTCCAGTCGTGACCGACTCTGGAGTTGCAGCGCTCATCTCGCTTTATTGGCCGAGGGAGCCAGTGTACAGCTTCTGGGTCATGTGGCCAGCATGACTAAGCCGCTTCTGGTGAACCAGAGCAACGCACAGAAACACCGTTTACCTTCCTGCAGGAGTGGTACCTACTTATCTACTTGCACTTTGACATGCTTTTGAACTGCTAGGTTGGCAGGAGTAGGGACTGAGCAACGGGAGCTCACCCTGTCGTGGGGATTCGAACCGCCAGCCTTCTGATCGTCAAGTCCTAGGCTCTGTGGTTTAACCCACAGCGCCACCCGTGTCCCCGTAACCCGAGGTATCACTGTACTAAAAACATTTGAAAACAAAATTCCAGAAATAAGGTTGGTCCTGAAAATATACTTCTCAAGTGTCAAAAGTTAGGGTAAAGTAGTGTGTCTTCCGCTTTTGCTGGAAACAATACAATGAAGGTGTAAGACACACCTTTACAGGGAGGGAGTCCCACAACTTAGGGCCTGCCACAGCGCAGGCTCTCTCCTGGGCTGCCACCCCACAAGCTTATGAGGACAGAGGAACTACATCTTAGCATCTGAGAGACTACATAGGGAAGGAAGTGGTCTATTAGGTATTTGGGGGCCTGAATCAAGGGTCTGGAAACTAAGTCTTACGAGAGCGCTTGAAGGAGCTGGGTACAGTTAGCCTGGAAAAGAGGAGGCTGTGAGGAGATATGATAGACGTCTGCAAATATTTCAAGGGCTGTCACATAGAAGATGGAGTAAGCTTGTTTGCTCCTGCTCTGGAGGGTAGGACTCAAACCAATGGCTTCAGGTTACAAGAAAGGAAATTTCAACGAAACAGTCGAAAAAGCTTTCTGACAGTAAGAGCTGTTTGGCAGTGGAAGAGACGCCCACAAGAAGTGTGGACTCTCCTTCCTTGGAGGTTTTTAGGCAGAGGTTGGATGGCCATCTGTCAGAGATACTTTAGCTGAGATTCCGGCATTACAGGGGGTTGGACTAGATGACCCTTGGGACCCTTCCAACTCTAAGATTTTACAATTCTGTGAGACATTTGGTGCACCAGCAATATGCATTTGATTACATTTTCGCCCATTTGCACTGTGCTTCCTTTGCACTGAGATGCATGGGATGGAATAATGTAATGACCAGGTAAGTTATGTAATTAGATAAGTTATGTAGTTTTGCCACAACAAGACATATACCGTATTGGCCTGAATATAAGCCTTGTTTTTTTTCCAAATTCTGACAGTGAAAAGTTAAAAGTGCTGCTTAAATTTGCGACCTTACAAAAATTGGCTTTTACGATATCGCTGCTAAAACAGACATACGGTAAAACGGAACGGGTGTGAGTACCTGCGGAATTTTATGGGAGCAGCTTATATTTGGGTATTCTCTTTTTTCTTTCTCCCCCTTGAGTTTTAAAGGTGTGGCTTATATTCGGGCCAATACAGTAATATAGGTTTTGGTGGAAGGTGAATTGCAGCTGAATGGAAGCAGTGCTGCATGCAGTGAATATGGAGCAGATTATCCGATTCAGAGTCCAGACTGTAGATGGAAGACACAGAGAGTGGCCAGATGTTCTCTCCTGCTGTGAACATGGTTTTTGGAGCTGCTGAGCTGTGTCTTTAGCTGCCCCTTTGACCACAAGAAAAGCTAGACCATCTCATAAGTGAGTGTTAAGGAAGGCAGGAAGGTAGGTTAAACAGAAATCTACAACAGAGAAGGATCAAAGGAGCGGGGAAGAACCCTAAGACTAGCAGCTAGTGTGTGTGTATGTATGTGTGTTTTCCAAGTCTTCTGCAAAATACAAACACAAACAGCTCTTCAGTTGTCATCTGTCAGCTTTCCAATTGTAGCTGCAGAGACAGGGCAATTTACTCCTGTGGGCTCACATGCATCAGGTCTCTAAAGTAGAAGTTAATTTCAGCTGTTCACAAAAAAAAAATATGAAGATTCTGGGAGTTCGTGGAGAGACGTGGTGTGGACAGTTGATAGTCTCTGACATTAACCTGAATATTTGATAGAGTAGCATTTGACCACATCAAGGGAGGACAGAAGAGTCTCTCCCCGAGCTCAATAAATAAGAAACACGGAAGGAAGCAGCTTGATCTCCCTGTGTCCACAGAGTAACAACACAGTGCTCATGGTTGAAAGCTGAGTTTTCTCTTGAGAAGATCAATCAAAAATCGCAAGAGCCCTGCAGGTGGATCAGACCAAAGACCGTCTAGTTCTGTATTCCCATGGTGACCAACCAGATGACTTTGGGTAATGGCTCTGCTATGGAAATACTTCAAGGCAGAAATCCAGAGACCTGCTCAGCAGAGAGAGAAGGAGGGGGAGACTAGCTTTCCATATGTGTGTGTGTGTGTGTGTGTGTGTTTTTATTGGTTTTCATACATATATCATCATTATTCAACTTAACCAAACAATTGTTTTATTAATTCCCCTTACCCCCTTGGCTTTCCTCCATTTACATTTCTGGTTTGTTAAACCACTTGTTGCATTCTGCTGCTTATATATAGTAGTATATTATCACATTACTGTCTTTCTTGTTCTGTCTAATTGCATTCTGTATGTTTATTTAAACCTTGCCAAAGAGTCCATACTTTTACATTGTTTCTGCAAATATGTTACAAAAGGTTCCCATTCTTTTCCAAAGTCACTATTTATCTTTTTCACACACTTTATCTGTCAATTTTGCTAATTCTGCATATTCCATCAACTTTTCATGCCATTGTTCTTTGGATGAAATATCTCCCATCTTCCAGTTTTGTGCTATTAAAATTCTTGCTGCTGTAGCTTTTCATATTTTTGAATTAAGGCCATTAAGTCCAGAGTCTCTAAAATTGCCTGACTGCCTTCACTGCCTCTGGGAAACCCACAAGCGGAACAAGGGAACAGCTCAGTGACAGAGCATATTCTGTGCATGCAGAAAGGCCCAGGTTTGCCACACACACCTCACATCTCCAGGTGAGAAAAAAGTAAAATAAAGGAGCCTTGGATGGTTAAGTCCAGTCAAAGGCAACTATGGAGTTGTGGCACTCATCTCGCTTTCAGGCCGAGGGGGCCAGTGTTTGTCCACAGACAGCTTTCCGGGTCATTTGGCCAGCATGACTAAACTGCTTCTGGCACAACAGAACACCATGCCGGAAACCAGAGCACAGGGGAACACCATTTACCTTTCCGCCACAGTGGTACCTATTTATCTACTTGCACTGGTGTGCTTTCCAGCTGCTAGATTGGCAAGAGCTGGGACAGACAATGGGAGCTCACTTGGTCATGGGGATTTGAACCACCACCTTCTGATCGGCAAGCCCAAGAGGCTCAGTGGTTTAGACCACAGTGCCACCCATTTCTCCAGGTAGGCCCACTTAGCTCAGACCAATTCCAGTAACAGCAGGTAAAAAGATGAAAAACCAACAGCACAGCTTTCCCCCATTAACTCACTTCTACAAAAAGAAACACGTTGCATGTGTACCATACATTTAAAGCACCCAGTTTTCCCCAGAGAACCCTGAGAAGTGTAAGGGGGCTGAAATCCCCCCCCCAGCTACAATTCTCTGAATCCTTTAGCAAGGTATTCCCCTTCCCAGGAAACTCTGCAAACTGTAGCTCTGAGAGGGGAGTAGTGGATCTCTTTAACAACTCTCAGGACCCAGAACAAACTCAACATCCCAGGATTCTTTGGAGGAATCCATGTCTGTTTAAAGTGGCATGATTTTGCTTTAAATGTGTAGTGCAGATGGGGCCTTTAACTCTTAATTTTTTAAAAATTTGTAGCCTGCTCAGTTTTAATTTGCAATATGTAGCTGTGTTTTTAGGTAGTTTTTACAAACCATTACTGAATGTTGCTGGGTTTTTATTGTTTTCATGTAACTCAAGAGATTATTATTGTGTGAAGCAACAGATAGATAGATGATAGATGATAGATGATAGATAGATAGATAGATAGATAGATAGATAGATAGATAGATAGATAGATGATAGACAGATAGACAGATATTTAAAATAAAGAAACGGCAACAACTCTCTGGGTGACTGGGAGCTATAGCTCCCTACTGCCATCTGCTGACTACTTTAGATGAGACCAAAAAAAATATCTCCCAAAGGGGCTGGGAGGCTGTGGGGAGAAATATTGGTGCTAATTAGGGACTGGAAGGAGAAGCAGAGCTACCCCGAAACTGGCAAAACAAAGCTGCTTGTTGTTTGCTAAGAAAATAGCTTCTTCTTTTTCAAAGAAAATAAATACTCTCCCTCAGGTCATATCTTCACAGTCCTCATGAAACCAAAGAACTCCACCAAAGTCCTGAGTCTTTATAGGGCCTGGATAAATCCTATTGGACCTTGAAAATCACCTGACAATTGCCCAATCCCTTAAGTGCAGCTCCTCAAGAGGGAGCAAATCAACCATCTCCTTGTTTCTAGGGTGATTTCCTTGTTGTCATGGGGATGCAGAGTGATGGGGACTCCTGGGATGGGCTGCTAGAGGCTGATTTTAGATCTCCAAACCCACGGCTTTGGAGGAGGAGTGTACAGTGGTACCATGGGTTACAGACGCTTCAGGTTACAGACTCCGCTAACCCAGAAATAGTACCTTGGGTTAAGAACTTTGCTTCAGGATGAGAACAGAAATCGTGTTCCGGCGGTGGTGCGGCAGCAGGAGGCCCCATTAGCTAAAGTGGTGCTTCAGGTTAAGAACAGTTTCAGGTTAAGAACGGACCTCCAGAACGAATTAAGTTCTTAACCCGAGGTACCATTGTATTGTCTCCAGAGATATACAGCTGGAGGAAATTCATAATCATCCCATGCAGAACAGCAGTCCTGATCCAATTCGCCCCTCCCTACGAAATAAAACCCCACATACACTTGCTTTTCAGGCTAAAACAGGTCTCAGCAAACTTTTTCAGCAGGGGACCAGTCCACTGTCCCTCAGACCTTGAGGCGGGCCGGGCTATATTTTGAAAAATATAAATACCCTGCAAGCCGGTCCCACAGCTGCCTCCGGACCTGGAGAAGGAACGCTCTCTGCACGTGCTCAGGAGCACTTCTCGGCGTCGCCTGCTCAGTGGCGTTGTTGATAAGCAGCAGCCGCTCCATTGGCCCATCCCTGTGGAGCTCCCAGGTGGCATGCACCACACACTGCGGCCTGTTGTCCGAGGCCAAGTCAGCGGGCAGGCTGCGCACACGGAGCGCTGGGCAGGCCCCTCACAGCTCACCCTCCAGCTGCTCCAGTGCAGCCACCAAGCACACCAGCAGTGCAGAGCCGGGCACCAGGTGCGGGGCCAGCAGGGGCACCAAGCTCTGGCTGAAGCCCCGCAACGTGCCCGTCATGATGCCCATGGCACGGCCCAGACCTGCCGCCCACCAGCGTCTCTGTCCATGGCCACGCCAGGTTTACCTCAGCACATGGGCAACGAGGCTTCAGATTGGCTGCAGGAGCGTCAGCGTCGCAGCCCACCCAGAGGCATCTACGGCTTTGGATAGGCTGCAGGAACCGTGCCAGTGTCACGGAAGTCAGTCCCTGTGAGGCAAGGCATCCGCGGCAGTGCCAGTTTACCTCAGTGCGCAGGGACTGACCGAGCGGGCGGCAGGGTCCGCGGGCTGGATCTACAAGCCTGGTGGGCCACATCTGGCCCCCCGGGCCTTAGTTTGCTGACACCTGGGCTAAAAGGTATCTCAGGCGATCTGACCGTGGATGGTTCACATCACATTTAGTTTGGCCGTAAAATATTAGAATAATTGGCACCCACCCCAGTGACGGAGCAGGGTGTGGGGACCATAGCTGTCAACTTTTCCCTTTTCTTGCAAGGAATCCTGTTAGGAATAAGGGAATTTCCCTTTAAAAAAGGGAAACATTGACAGCTGTGGTGGGGATGATCCACCCAAGGGGCGGGGCGATCCACCCACAGGGCCGATGGACGCGGCTGCGCAATCCTCCCCAGGGAGCAATCTCGGCACAGGGGGGCTGAACATCACCCCTCTTCAGGCTGAAGGGGGTTGACATTTGGCGCCCCCCCCACGACTCCCAAGCCTACAGCAAGGCGGGGAAAGGGGGAGATCCGCAGCAGCTGCTTTGCCCCTTTCTGGGCTTGGGGGAGTCACAGGAGGTGGGGGCTGTGCCAAATGTCACCCCCCTTCAGGATGACACCCAGGGCGGCCCGCGCTCCCCCCCTCACACACACACACCTTCCTACGTCCCTGACCCACCCACCAGAAGATGTGTCCCTGTCTCTCTGTGTGTTTGAAGTTCTCTTTTTTAATCTATCAGAAGCCAGGGTACAAAAAGAAAGGCTTTGTTATTGGCAGCCGTTTGAGAGAATGAGAGCATTGAGTGGCAACCACAAAGGAGGGCTGTCTTTGTCCTGGTGAGAAAGTCATGAAGGTTGAGGAAAGTTGGCTTTGAAATGTCACAGCCAGCAGGCAGAGAACAATGAGGCTGGCTGAGATGGCAGCTGTTGAACAGGTATTCTGCATTGCCTCTCTCTGCAGCCAGGACAAATCTTGGCTAAGGCATTGTTAAACAAGTTCTCTGAATGCCAATGAGCTTGCCTTAATATACACTAGTGGCCAAAATTGTGGAAACCTTTTTGGGAAAAGTGTATTTCTGAGGTTTGATGACTCATAACACCACTTTTTTAGAGTAATACCACAGAATTATATATCAATGGAAAGATAATTTAATGAAGAATGTAATGCAATAACTTTTATGAAGGATTATTTATTACAACAGCAGTCATAAAGAAGAAACGTGTAACACATAGAAAAAATGAGATACATAGAAATTCTCACCATGTCAGTTAATAGTTGGACTAAATAAAAAAATTAAAAACTGTCCAGTAGCACCTTAGAGACCAACTAAGTTTGTTTATACTTAGTTGGGTAACCTTTAACTTTAATTACGGCCTTACAACGCCTTCCCATGGAATAAACCAAGTTTTTTAGTTCTGCAGCTGTAATAATGTGAAACCAAGGTTGAATTATTGCCTGTATTAATTGGGTTTTATTGCTGGGTTGCTTCTGACTAGCAAGTGTATTTAGTCAACTCCACAGATTTTCAATTGAGTTAAGGTCTGGGTTATTCCCAGGTCATTCCAGCAATGGAAAATGATTCTCAGGAAACCACCTTTTGCACACAGCAGCAACATGATATGGAGCTGAATTCTGTTGACATAGAAGTGCTTCCTTATCTTGGAAAATATGTATTATATATATTAATATAACATTTTATTTTGAATTGTTTTCGATATTGCCCGTTTTGAGCACTCTTGCAATTAGGGAGTTTTAAAAAAAGAAATCTGACAAAGAATAATGCCCACTCCGAAATTAAGCATATGCAAGAAAACCCATTGATTTCATTCAAGGCTACCTCTTTGAAGGGCAGAAATTGTATTGCATTGGTACAGGATGAAACAACTTTGCTAGCAGGCACAGAGTTTTGAAATATGCAATTTTTAACATAAATTTTACAGGCAGAAGGCATGTTTTCTAGGTGGTACAGCGTATATTGTTGGACTCCAACTCCCAGCAGCCAGCATGGGCAATGGTCAGGGATGATGGGAGTTGTAGTCCATCTATATCATGGGTAGGCAAACTAAGCCCGGGGGCCGGATTGGGCCCAATCACCTTCTAAATCCAGCCCACATTCGGTCCGGGAATCAGCATGTTTTTACATGAGTAGAATGTGTGCTTTTATTTAAAATGCATCTCTGGGTTATTTGTGGGGCATAGGAATTCGTTCATATTCCCCCCCAATATATATATATATATATATATATATATATATATATATATATATATATATATATATAGTCCGGCCCCCCACAAGGTCTGAGGGACAGTGGACTGGCTCCCTGCTGAAAAAGTTTGCTCACCCCTGAATATCTAGAGGGCCACAGATGTTCCACAGATTTCTTACAGTCTTTGAAAGCTCTGGGGGATTTAAATCATTTTCCCCTGACCGGGTTCCTTTAAAAGCTGGCGCTTCTGGTTCCCACCAATCCCAGCCAGCAGAATGAATGGTCAGAAATGAGACCAACAATAACTGGAGGGCCACACACTTTCCACCCATGTACTAAAGATACAAAACCCCTTTCAAATAGAATAAACAACCTTCGGTGGGGTTCCCCACCAGACACCATGATCTGGATCACTGTCGTAGTCGTTCACTTAAAAACTGGTACCTCTTTTCCTCTCCATCAAATGTGGGTGACTATACGTCACACAAAGGAGCCATGTGTTAGAGGGACAGCTGTGGAACTTTGGTGATGACGACATGGCTTGTGACCTTTAGAGAGATGAGAATAGGAGTCCATTTCCTTCAATAATAACAGTGATTTCTCACTTCCCCCAATAACATTTTGACTCCAGCCAGAGAAAGCTCCAGCCAGAGAAAGCCCTTGTCCTGTGCTCCTGCTTTCGACACCGTTTCATCAACTGCAAACATCGCTCAGCCTTCTTGCTCTGAGCAAGCACCCGGGAAGGTTGTCCTGCACCATGCGGGTTGGGGCATCTTTCCCGGTTTGGGAGAGAGAGGCGGGGTTGCTAAGCAACCACATGCTTGTCTCTCTTTCCAGGTGTCCCATCAGCTAGTTGGAGATAAAGGGGAAATCAACCAACCAGCCACCTGACCTCCTGGCTAAAACAATGGCTCTATTCACTGTTGGGGTAGGAGGTGCATGGATTGTGCATGCACAAGGAGAGGAATCTGAGCCAGTGGCCTATTTAATGATGGGTCATCAGCTTGGCCCTATTCAGCCTCCATCTCCTACACCTTGAAGCAATGAACTGAAGCTCCAGACATCATTTTGACCTACTGGCATTCCCTGCAATGGTAAGATACCCCTGTTAAATTCTTCTCCGCTGGCTACATGAGCTGCAGAATATCTCAAGCATCTCAAGCGTGACTCTGGCATCCTACAGTTGTGGAGATAAGAGAGCAAGGGGCAATCTGGAAATAAAATGACTGATGATGTATCTATCACTCATCCTCCAACTTTCCCTGCCAATTCAAAGTCAGAAACATTGGTAAATCACTCTGCCTATTTTTTGTCTTTTGCAGGGGTGGTTTCTTCAAACATTCTTGGCGTGTGTCACTAGATTTGTCATGAAATATAATTAGATTTTTTTGACCAAATTTGATTCAGATTCCATTGTGGCCCAAGCCACACACCCCCTTCAGGTAATGCCCCTTCTGCAGTGTACTAACAGGCTAGTCTCTATGCAAAAGAACAAATGGAAACAAAATTTCTGACATCAGAAATAGCAGCATTCAGAAACCAGAAGTGGGATCATTTCAATCTCTCCAGACACTTCTGACTTAAGAGTTTCCTTTCTCAAACAGAGGGATTTCAGAGGGAGACTCCAGGATGAAACTGTCTGGTTAGAACCAATCAAGAAGTCTGAATCTATAAGCTTAGCCTTGAATTGAGACTATGGCTTCCTGTTCCCACTGCTGGGGGTAATTTACACAGCAAAACCTGAATGATGGGGTAATCACCAGTTTTTGTTGCTGTGAATTGGTTGCTTTGCTTATCTACAATTGCTGTACTTTTTGAACTTTCATTCCCATACAGCCCCATTTTTTTCCTCTCTCTTTCTAGCTATGGGTGTGGGTTGTGTGCGTATTAACAATGACTAACAAAGCAAAAATATTACCGTATTGCATTTTCTGAAGCTAAGTGCTGTCAGTATTACTATGCCCCAAAATGGGATCATATGGTCTCAAAGTTAAAAGTCTGTAAATCCAGACATTTTATCTTGTTTCCAGTGTTCCTGGAACAAGGTAGTTTCTCTCTTGCAGGACCTGATAAATCAGATGGTCTGTGATTTTCCAGACCAAAGTGCTTTGCAAGTGGTTGTTCTGATAGATATATTTTTGTCAAGTTTGCAGTATGATTCCTAAAACATGTCTGTGGGTCAGTTGATGTTCTTACACACAAACTGACTGTGGCATCCTGGGCTCTCACACTCAGTATGATAAATCACACTGGAGACCTGCAGGGAATGTTTTGTTTCATTTAGTAAGTCCTGACAGTCCTTGTGCTCTTGAAGGGAACTGTCTCCATAAGATAAATACTGATAAAAGTCCAGTGGTTGGGTTTGTCAGGATGTGATCCAGAATGACTGATGGGTGGCTTACATACAGCTCTCGCTTTCATAAACTTGGAGGCTGGCAGAAAGGTATTTAACAGTATATAACACTTTTGAAATGGACTTCAGACTTTGAAAACTTATGCTGTAAGACCATACTAGCCTTTAAGTTGCCACAAAACTGCTGTCTCCACCCACCCAAATGGGGATGACCTTCAGCCGTCTCCCTCTGTGAATAAATGTCATGTGTGGTTTGACCCTCAGGTTCAAAGCCACAATCCTGGTCCCTCCTCAGAGGCAAAGGGGGAAGAGAGATCACGGACGTCGGAAGGGAATGGTGAGCTATTTGATGGGATTGGACCTGGGAGTTATAAAAGCTGGGTGGGCAGTAGACAGGGCCAGCCCAAGACATTTTGGCACCCCGAAATTTCATCCCCCTCCCCACCAGGGGAGAAGAGGTGAGGGACGATTTACATCAGGAACAAGTGGGGAAGGAAGACTGACATTGGGATCTGCTGCCTTGATGAATCCTGGACACCTCACCTTGCCTCATGAATGGGCTGGCCCTGAATACAGGTTTATACAGTGGTACCTCAGTTTAAGAACAGTCTGGTTTAAGAACGATTTGGTTTACAAACTCGTCAAAACCAGAAATAGTGTCCTGGTTTGAGAACTTTACCTTGGTCTAAGAACAGAATCCGAATGGTGGAAGGGCACCAGCGGCGGGAGGCCTCATTGGGGAAAGCACACCTCAGTTTAAGAACGGTTTTGGTTTAAGAATGGACTTCCGGTTCACTGCAGGGGCAATGGTGGCACGCTCTGTGTCGTCCGCTTTAAAGGACGGCACGGTTCTGGCAGCTAGAGCTTTGGGGGTGAGCACCAGGGCTAGGTGCCCCCCCCCAAAAAAAAACCCCACGGAGGAGTGGGGATCCTAGGGGAGGCCTCATTGGGGAAAGCGCACCTCAGTTTAAAAACAGTTTTGGTTTAAGAACGGACTTCCCCAACGGATTAAGTTCATAAACCAAGGTACCACTGTATTGGGATCTGCTGCCCCGTCATCTTCTTCTTCCTCCTCCTCCTCCTGCTTTCCACCTCCTGCCATCAAGATTTTCTCAAGATGAATCCCAGAGCACTAACAGGATTATAGGAACAAGGAGGACGCTTCCTTATACCAAGGTCTGTCTAGCTCAGTACCGGCATCAACTCTCTGGGGCTTCAGGGAGTGGAGATCCTCAAGCCTACCTGGCAATGCTATTGGGGACCTTCTGCATGCAAAGCAGGTGCTCTGCCACTGAGCTACAGCCCTTGTCTGATATTTCAGTTTCCCACCCCATAATCTAATCTCTCTCTCCTTTTGTATCAAGTGCCTTCAAAAACATTTCTTGCAAACTCCTGCACAGCCCAGAGGTGCCTCTTGTTCCTAGGATCCTTTGGCTTGCTGATTGGAACAACCATTGGGGTTTGGTTTCTGGGTAAGTACAGGCCAGCTAGGAGGTTGTGCATAGCCAGGCTTAGGTGGGCACATGGAGAGAAGTTGCTTCTTCGATAGGCCAGCTCTGGTGGTTGCTATGTGGGGCGCAGTATCTAGGCTGCTGTTCCACCCTCCTTCTGCCATTGTCCTCTTAGTGAAACAACTGCAGAAGCCCCTTCCCCTTCAGGGGTCGTTCCCCCTCCAGGACCCAGAGGCTGCTCTAACAAGGTGCAGGGAAACGATGGAAGAAGGGGAGAAGGACCAAGACACCCTCGCTGGAGACGCCGGGAGCAAAAAAGGTTTGGAATCTCCAATGCAGCACTAAGTTAAAGGCACTAAAGAGGTATACTCGTTTTGCCTGTGAAATGGGTGTTGGTGCGCAAAAGAACGCATAACCACGTTGTTGGTAGCTTTGTTGTGCAATGCGTTGCGCAATGGGTTGCACAAGTTTCCATTATTGCAGCTAGGGTTGCCGGACCTCTGGGGCGGCAGGGGAAGGGCTTGAATCTCCAGGTGGGCAAGAGTGCTTTTGATTGATTGATTGATTGATTGATTGATACTACAAATATGCATGCTGTTCCCGAGCTTCAGTTACCAGGAACTGGCTGCAAAATTGCATAGACTCTCCACCGTGAGCTGCTCATCCCTGTCCCAATGAACCTCTATCTTCAGGGCTCAGTGGATGGAGGGTGCGCAGAGGAAGAATCATCAGGGTCCGCCTCTGTGACACCACCAGGGTCTCAGGTTTGGGCCCTGAAATCTCAGGGTCTGGGATGTTTCTGATCTGGCAACCCTAACTGCAACTGTTGCATTGGATTCCTCTGTTGCGCAACATTAAAACTCACCTGTCTGCTACTGCAGAAGCCCTAGCGCTAGCAGACAGAGAATGCGGGATACAGCTGATATATATTACAGTGACTAACACAACATTTTTTAAATGAACTCTTTTAAAAAATGGCAAACTCTAACGAACCGAAGACTGGAAAAATGAGAAAGTGAGAGAACTCAAAACTGACAAGTTCATCCACATGTGCTTAGAAGAAAGGTGGAATGTGTTTTTGGGGTGCTGACTGTATGGATAACAGATCTTTTGAGGAGCACAACTCATCTGAGTGAAAGATCCCTAGTGAGGCTCACAGAAGGAATCTAGCTATTGCAAACAACCAGGTAAAAGCTGAAAGAAGTAGACACAGCTGCAAACTCCTTACACCACTATGCTGCCACTATCTCCCCCTCCCCTTATAAATAATGCCTTGTGAAGGCCTGATTGCCCCAAAATGATGGATAATACAGAATTCCTTCCCAGCAGAAGCAGATCAAGCCCAGCAGGATGAGGTTTTTAATCCACCCCATTTTAGTATTTTTCAGAATAAACAGAAGCAACTTCTTATTGGAAGTGCAGGCTGAGGGTCAATCCAACTGGTTTCTGGTATGCCATGAAAACTGGGATGTCTCCCTGGGGATGCAAATCTGCAGGTGGTTGGGTCACGCCCGGTAAGTGCAGCAAGATGAGGTGTCAAATCTTCCCAATCCCCCACGCTTTGTTGTCTTGTCTGCGAAAGGCAGTTGCATAAATCAGTTCCGTCAGCTCACAAGATATGGAACCTGTCCTGGATATCTACAGAACCCCTCCAGAGGTTTCATTATTTCGCATCACTGAAGTTGTAGTCTTCCAGGTCTGGTTGTAGCACACTCTTACATGCACACAAACTCACACATTTTGCTAGTTTTCGGGGTGACATTTTTATTTTCGGTACCATGTCTGCCTCTCAAACTTTCCACTCAGAGACACTCTCCCATACCACTTATCATTCATTCATTCATTCAAATGTATTTAAATCATTCCCACACCATTTCACATTTCCAAAGGAATCTGCAAATGGTTTACAACCTGTCTTTAAATGACAAAATGTTGAACTGAATAACACATTGCAAACTAGAATCTGATACAAATCACTTATAAGATCTTGCTGCTATCCAGGCTTCAGCCAGTCACAGATCAACATCTCCCAGGCTTTTAAAAAGGCATATATATATATATATATATATATATATATATATATATATACAACTTTCAGATTTGATTGTTAATATGTATTTCAGAAAATACTAGCTTTGATTATTTTGAACATTTTTAAAAAATTGAGGTGGTCTTTATCATTTTATTTGCAAACTGACATGAAAATTCATGTTGAAGCATTGTGTAGGTATCCCAGCTAACTCCAGTTAAAATGAGCAGCCAATGGGCAGCCAATGTTTGGCCTTCCAGATGTGTTCTGGACTACAAGTCCCATCATCCCTTGCCATTGGCCATGCTGGATGGGGCTGATGGGAGCTGCAGTCCAACCGCATCTGGAGGGCATCCCTGGAGAAGTCCATACCAATGTAGGAAGAGCTAGTGGCTCCATAGATTCATGAACACACACACACACACACACACTGGTGTGATTTTTTCCAAAGTGATGACTCCTGTCTGTCGCTCCTGCAGGCTCACCCACCACAAAGGGGTAAACCTAACAGATGTGAAGCTAAACACCACCCAAGAGTTTGCTCAGATTTTGCCCAACTGGAAACGAAACATCAACGATAAGTGGCAAAGGAGGTGGGTCCCCTGCTTAAGCTGAACTCCCATTTTCTTTTGTTTTCTTTTGTTTAATGTCAAAACATGATTTCAGACTTTTTGGGTGGCATCCAATTTCTTTCTTTAAAAAAATATAGATTTTTCAACCATACAAAAGTAAAAATCACCATAACAGAAACAATAGTAACAAACACACACAACTGTATGCCAAAACAATTTCAAATCCGAAAATAGGGATTCTCCGAATCCCGTGACTCCCCTCCCCTGTAAATTTTAATTCACACACCCCTGCAACCACTTGTTAAAGATTTTTGCTGCAGTCATATCTCCTGAGCAGGATGAATAAAATATTGGGGGGGGGCAGATAAGCCCCTCCCCACATAATCGATCACAAAACACAGTGCACACACACCATTTGAATGGCACTGTCCATCAACTTGGGGGAGGGAGGCCCCCTGCAAATATTTTATTGGGGGGGGGCAAAGGGACCTTGGCCCCTGTGCTCCTGAGGCAGGCAGATGCCAGCCTATTATTGCCTCTTTGTAATCTGCCTTAGGATATACTTGTCTGGAAAATGCCACAGAAATTTGATCAGTCAAGAGAATTCTATCAGCTTACCAATTTCCTCAGACTTAAATATCCAGAAATTGTCGTGGCTGTGCATAACGGGTCTGTTTGGGCTTCACAGCATTTAACCACCGATTTGTTTTATTCAGGAGTAGATGCCCTTCGGGTCGCATTGTGGCCCTCAAATGTTCTGGTAAGTAATCCAAACTCACCTTATGGTACTTCAGAAACCATCATACATTGGTGCCCTGATTTGCCCTGAAAAAAGCACCTTCCCACCAATAGCCAAATCCAATGTTGTTAACATCCAGCCATCTTTCATAAACAGACAAACATCTAAGGCAGGCACAGGCAACTTTCGGCCCTCCAGAAGTTTTGGCCTACAACTCCCATGATCCCTAGCTAACAGGACCAGTGGTCAGGGATGATGGGAATTGTAGTCCAAAACATCTGGAGGACTGAAGGTTGCCTATGCCTGATCTAAGGCAATGCAGACTCTGGGTGAAAAATGAAATGTGTGCAGCCATTTGCACGTTGAGAGCCTTTATCTGCATTAAATACACATGCTTTATTCCCATCCTTTGCTGTGACTGAGGTCCAATCTGCACAAAACTGAGATGTGCCTCAGGAACCTTCTTAAAGGATGCTGGGATGTGGCTCTTCACCCTAGGAATACCTCAACACTCTTCCAAGCAAAGGTTGTTTTTCTCTCAGAATGTGAATTTTATTATTTCGGTCACAGACCAGTTCCAGCCCACATACAATATCAAGGAAGCCATAAAACACGATAGGGATGCATTTGAATTTGCAATTAGGTATACCAGGGACAATACAGATATAGCAACAATTTAAAAATATATTAATTAAAATTTAGCTACTAACATATAACCTAAAATTATCATTTAAAACCTTAATCATTATGATAGCACAGCTTGTTCCCTAATTTTTATGGCAGTCGCACAGAATTTGGCTACCCTTAATGTGATCTCAGGATCCTTGTCCTCTACTACGGATTTTAGACACTGAAGTTTGGATTCATTTGGAGATTTTTGCATAGCAGGGGTAATAAATACCGAGCATATATCCCCATAGAAATGGCAGCGTAACAAGGCATGAGAGACAGTTTCTACCTCCATCAAGCCGCAAGGGCAGACTCGTTCCGCATATAGTTTATCCTCAAATCTGCCCTGCAATAAGGCAGATGGCAGCACGTTGAATCTAGCAAGGGTAAATGATCGTGTGTATTTAGGTATTTGTAATTGTGACAAATAAATTGCTGGGGCAAATCCTCTCCCATTATCTTTTATTGCTGGGTGTTTATTCATCTTGCTCGCGTGGCATTGCAGTTCCACATCCCAAATTCGTTGGCGGATTATTGCTCTAGCTTTCTCATAACCTACAGCTATCAGGGCCTGTGGGGAAAACCCCAAGCCTCTTAGCTTTTCATGCAGTGTAGCTTTCCATTTGGATTGGTAGGAATCCAGCAGGGTTAAGGGTGCCAACCCAGCAGGGAAAAAGATAAGTTTTTTCTCTCTCAGATTCCTTGAGAGCTAATCTGAGGAGTGAGCCCCCCCACCTTTCATCTTCCCCACAGAGTGTATCTCCAAGGCTCCACAGGCAATGGAGAGAAAGGACCCATCTCCGGGGCACTGGCCATGGCAGGTCACCCTTTATCACGAGGCCAACCATTTCTGCGCAGGCTCTATGGTGTCACAGGAATGGATCGTCACAGCTGCTCACTGCATGCACAAGTAAGTATGGGAGAATCTGACTCCAACAGCAGGAAAGAAGGTGCAGATCTGGCCAAACCTTGGTCGGTTTTTCATAGAATTGTAGGGACCACAAGGGTCATCTTGTCCAACCCCCTTTTCACCCAATGTGGTGCTCAGTTCCATGACTCTAAGATTAAGAGTTTCATGCACTGTCGACTGAGCTGTCCCAGCTCTTCTGGACAGTTTTGTGTAGAGATAAAAATTTGTAATTGCATAGACAAGTCCTCCTGGTGCATACTGTAGCTCGTAAGTAAGTCATTGGCTACCTACCATCTTACTTAGTAGATAATTGGCTGAGCCTTGAGACACCATTTTTTATCTGGATGGAGGGCCATGCATGGAGTAAAAAAGGGAAGGTTGCCCTCTGCTAATGGCCCCCATCAATTGGTAGCCACAGAAGCTGGTAGCCACAGAAGCAACTCAGTAAAACCTTAGAGGGGCCTTATGTTTCTTGCAGAGGGAAGCCAATGAAGGTCACTGGGTGTCATTTGCGTTGAGGAGGGAACAGAATGGGTGGTATTGTCCCCAGAAGATGTCACTGTTGGGGGAACGTGCAACAACTTCATACTGAGCCAGAACATCAAGGTCCATCCAGCTCAGTATTACCCACCATGGCTGGCAGAACCTCTCCGGGGACTGAAATGGGATATGCTGGGGATAGAACCCGATACCTCTTGCATGAAGAACAGATGCTGTACCAGCAAGCTATGGTCCTTACCTGTGGATGGCACTTGATGCAGTCCCATCTCCAGGTTTTTTGGGGTGTTGGGTAATGAACTCTTCAGGCAAGGTCTTAGTATATAGGAGACAGGGTATGCAAACAAGTTTTCTCACCTCTCCCCACTGTTTCCAAACATGTTGGGCTTTTCCATGCAAAATGAGACAGGTGGACCGCTTGGACTACTGCAATGTGCTCTATGTGAGGCTACCTTTGAAGGTGACCTGGAAACTGAGACCATATAACACCGGTCCTGAAAGACCTACATTGGCTCCCAGTACGTTTCCGAGCACAATTCAAAGTGTTGGTGATGACCTTTAAAGCCCTAAACGGCCTCGGCCCAGTATACCTGAAGGAGCATCTCCACTCCCATCGTTCAACCCAGACACTGAGGTCCAACTCTGAGGGCCTTCTGGCAGTTCCCTCACTGCGAGAAGTGAGGTTACATGGAACCAGGCAGAGGGCCTTCTCGGTAGTGGCGCCCACCCTGTGGAATGCCCTCCCAATCCGATGTCAAGGAAATAAACGAATCTGACTTTTAGAAGACATCTGAAGGCAGCCTTGTTTAGGGCAGTTTTTAATGTTTGATGTTTTATCACATTTTTAACGCAGCCAGATAGGTGGGGTATAAATAATAGATTATTATTATTATTACTATCATCGTTGTTATTCGGTCTTGAAACCTTTTCTGGATATCTGGCACATTCATCCTCTGGAGCTGGAAGCGAAAAAGCCCAGTGAGGCAGAACTGGAAAGCCAAGCATGCTCAGGATTTTTGTTTCGTTCCAGGCTTTCCGGCTGGGTGGCCTTTGCTGGGCTTGAAGACCACACCAGTGTCAAAGAGCAGGTGGAAGTGGCAGTGGAGAAGGCGGTTCCCCACCCCAACTACAGCAGCAGGAGCCCCAACTATGACATTGCAATGCTGAAGCTGAAGGAACCTCTGCGTTTCTCAGGTGAGCCGTGCCAGCAGCCGACGACGGTGGGCCATTTACCCATAACAAAGGATCCAGATTTGCAAAGGGAGCTTTATACATGTAAGTGCACA
Organism: Podarcis raffonei; assembly: GCF_027172205.1. Classification (NCBI taxonomy): domain Eukaryota; kingdom Metazoa; phylum Chordata; class Lepidosauria; order Squamata; family Lacertidae; genus Podarcis; species Podarcis raffonei. The sequence goes on from NC_070616.1 coordinate 26,794,686, forward strand.
TTTATAAATAATTGCTATAATTCAAACGGAAATGCAATTAATTGCACCATGGTGTGCTTCCTCAGTCTGTTGTCCAGGTTTTGCTGACTGTTGATGGGCAACTTAGTATAGTGCTTAATGTTTAAACCAGACTTGGGTTGGGCATCCTTTTAAAGAAAGGAGTGGCCACTGCAAAGCAGGACACACGGCCACCTACCACCCCACTTTGAGAAGGACTCTCACGCCATAAGCTTTGGTCTTGGCACAAAGGCTAAAGGTGGGAACTGCAACTCCTACACCAGGGGTCAGCAAGGCTTACTGGGCATGGGACGGATCACTCCCGCGGAGAACCTCCATGGGCTGGACCGGTGCAACACGATGCCAGAAATCGTATCTGCGCACATCCACAGTGCCGGAAATCGCTTCTGCGCATGCGCAGACACCAAAAATTGTGCCTGCGCAAAAGCGATTTCCGGCGTCTAGGCATGTGCAGAAGCAATTTCTGGAGCTGCGGAAGAGAATCCCCACGCCACACTGCGCTTAGTGCAGCACGCAGGGACTCGCCGAGCAGGCAGCTCGGTTTGGGGGCAGCTCATGGGCTGGTTAAAAGGCCTCCATGGGCCGCAGGTTGGGGACCCCTGTCCTACACCATCAGTTCAATGGCTATAAGATATATCCTTCCTTCCAAGATACTGTTGGAGCTGTGTGTTTGCCCCAGTACCATCAAGACATCCCTAGTGGAAGCACATGCTGGATTTCGGGTCAGGACACCACAAGATTAGAAAATGGTAAGTAACAAACCTAGGGAGATTTTATTTAAAAAATGTTTATGTATATAGAGACACCATTGTTGCAAGGAACAGGATGTTGCTGCTTGTTTTGCAGCCACAGGCGACCCTGCTGAGACACTGACGGAAGTGCCAGTGACCCTGCTCAGCACCCAGAAGTGCAACAGCTCATGTAGGATGGCAGGGGAGCTCAGCCCTAGAATGCTCTGTGCCCATTACTTGGATGGAAACACTGAGGCCTGCAAGGTAATAGCTGGGAAGTGTGTTGCTTTGCAGTTGCAGTAGGATAGGAGACACATGGGGTCAGAAATTCCGGGGTGAGAGCAAATGCGGACTTCGGTCTTGCAAATTTCAGCGGCATAGTGTGCGAGACCAAAAATTGGCACTCCCACCATCTCTTGCCTTCCATTCTGCTCAGTTCACAGTGTCAAAGTTGCAGCACCCCCTAGTCTCAGCGCCCATTGCAGCAGAATCGTCTGCACTGCCTAAATCTGTCTCTGGTGAGAGGAGTCCCTAAGGGGTGAGGGAATCCCCACAGAATGGCCAGAATCCAAGGAAAAGTAGTTTAAAATACTTGATTGTTTTCAAATTGTATTACATATTAGTGAAATAATCATTTGAGAAAAGTTAAGTTTTATTAAAAAATAAAATCAGAGCCTAGTGTTCTGATAGCTTTCCAAATTGCCTTTGCATTCAGGAAGGAGCAGGTTTTAATTTGAGCAACAGAATACAGTATTTCCTGCGTTACTGTTCCTTACATCAGCTCAAGTCAAAGGGCTCAGAGACTTCATTTTTAAAACTGCATACACATATTCACAGAGAGAGAAAATGGAACACAGCTGACAGTGCCTCAGTTTTAGCAAATAAGGTCTATAGACAACTTGTCTAAGTTGCTTTCCTGTACAAAATGGATATTTCCCAAGAAAAATAGAAAATGTTTATCAATCATTCTCTACTCCATGGATGGTAAATTCTTTCCCTTTCTGTTTAAACATGATAAAGCAGCTCTCTCTTCTGGTGGTTTCATTTATGTCTTCTCTTCTTCTGCCTTTTTAATGCTAGAATTTGTTTACCGTTCCTCTACCCCTGGCTATTACTGGATTTTAATGTTTTATTGTTCATAAGCCACCCAGAGAACACTGTCATGGGAAGGGACACTGTAGATGTTCTAAACAAGCAAACTTGGTGGAAATAAGTCTCCTCCCTGAATTAAGAATAGCTTGGTAAATAGGAGAGTGACTAGGTTACAGGAGAGGGCCAGATAAAAATAAAATTAAAAATCCTATTTCCCCCTGGATTGAGAGATCAGGACATCTACACATATCAGAGACCATCTCCTTGCTTTTTGCAGGCCAAGTGGGGAGGACCTCTGGTTTGTCTGCTTGAGCACGTCTGGCGTCTGGTGGGGATTGGGAGCCAGAGCACCAGGTGCAAGGAGCCTGGACAACCTGGTGTTTATACAGAAGTGGCAGAGTTCCTGGACTGGATCCATCATGTCATGGAGGTGAGCGGGGGGCGAGGCTGGGAGCTGGAGCCAGTTCATGCAACCATCATTGCAGTGGGACACTTGGCTACAATGATGTACCTGCCACCTACGCAAATATTCACCATGTGAGAACACACATTTGGAGCATCCTGAGGACCACATAATCCACAGGGATGCTGCAGGAAAGAGGATGCTGGACTAGGACGGCTTTGGTCTGCTCCAGCTGCAGGGCTCTTATGTTTACAGAGCCCTTTAACAGTGCAGGAGAGACTCACACAGGCTCTTGCACTTCTGGGACAAATGGGGTGTGAGGACACGAAACAAGGAACTATGTTCACATGTGGTGGGGGTGTAAATATGTACATTTTTCTTCCAGCAAAGGGTGTTTGAGATAGCAGAAATCACAGGGTTAAAGCTGACCAAAAGTCCAGAGGTAGCACTATTATCAATTTAAAATCCGGTGGAAGGTTTGCAAGCTATGAAGGACTTGCTCACAAATTTATTGACAGCCACACGAATTACAATAGCTAGCGAGTGGAAGGGGCAAGCAGAATATAAAATGGAAGAATGGTGCAAACAGGTTTGAGATATAGCCATTAATGATAAATTAAAGTGTGCCACTAAGGCAGGGGTCACCAACTTAAGGCCCATGGGCTGGAAGCGGGCTGTGGAGGTCGTTTGACCGGCCCACAAACCACCCCCGAACCGAGCTGCCTGCTTGCGTGTTGCGCTAAACCAGCACAGCAGGGCATGGGGCCTCACTTCCGAGGCGCTGGAAATCGCATCTGCCCACGTGCAGATGCTGGAAATCGTGGGCGCACACGCGATCCAGCCCATGGAGGGATTTCTGCGGGACCGATCCAGCCCAGGCAAGATAAAGCTTGCTGACCCCTTCACTAAGGTAAGATTGGGAATACGTAGGAGCAATGGTTTTGAAGATATGGTGTTTGTAGAATTTGTATTGTTAAAACAGAAAGGGGTTAAACCAGTGCAAGAGGTGTCAAAATTTTGGGAGGTTGGAGTTATAATGGAATGGTCTCGGTAGTGGGGTGCACATTTTTATGATTATTTATGTATAATTAATAATTTAATAAAATGCAAAAAAAGGAGTGAAGCAAAAAGGCCACTTACCCCTCCCCTCCCCATAAAAGATGCTACTATTTCTACTTCATTTTAATATAAAAAAATGCCCTCCAAGAGCCATGCTGGTGCCAGGTTTTCCCAAGGCAGAACCAGCACAGAACTCTTAATAACCAAGAGCCTTTCAGAATGTTTTCTCTTCCTGCTTTGCCCCAACCAACCCTGCACCCAGCTTTAGGAGCAGCCCAACCATTAGGCAGAAGGAAGCAGCTGCCTTGGGTGTGCTGCAGGGCAGGGAGCCAGCGTGGTGTAGTGGTTAAGAGAAGTGGACTCGTAATCTGCTGAACCGGGTTCGCTTCCCCGCTCCTCCACATGCAGCTCCTGGGTGCCTTGGGCCAGTCACACTTCTCTGAAGTCTCTCAGCCCCACTCACCTCACAAAGTGTTTGTTGTGGGGGAGGAAGGGAAAGGAGATTGTTAGCAGCTTTGAGACTCCTTAGGGTAGTGATAAAGCAGGATATCAAATCCAAACTCCTCCTCTTCAGAAGTCAGCCTGCCCTGTACTCCCTAAGATAGACTGCTGAGTAGGTGGAGGACTTTCTCCTATCACTAAAGAGGCAACTGCCTGTCCAGTTGGCTTCAGTACACTGAAAGGGAGGGGTGCCATCTTGCCCTTTCCCCAACATGTGTTGAGCCACTATCGCTGGGGACAATGACTTGAAAGACATAGGATTAGCCTACTAGACAGACACAAACCCAGCAGCTTTCATTTTAGAAATTCAGGGTTCAGTTAAGCAATGGCTCAAAAGCCTTCCTGTTGCCTTCCAGAGTTACTAGTCGCCAGTGGGTGAGCACAGAAGAGCCTCTGCATGCCCCACATCCAGAGTCCATCGTCCCACCTTGCAACAGCACAGAATCCAGAACTCAAACCAGGAAGTTTCTCCTGCCCATTCAACATTGCCACTTCTGAGCACATGAGGCTGAGAACCTGTCATTGTAGAACGTTCTGTTCCAAGGATGAAATCTTACGCAACTGCTCAATAGCACATTCTGCTGGGTGAACAAGCACATATCTGCCTTGCAAAAACAAAACAAAAAAACACCACCTTCCTAAGCCCTGCACCTGTGCTAATATCATTAGCAGCTTTTAGCTGAAAGAGGGTGCAACAAGCACACCATCAGACAGCCACTGGATGAATGGGCAAATGTGGTTCCAAGTGAGTGTAAAGTGATGCACATTGAAGCAATACAGTAAAATCACAACTTCACATATACGCTGGTGGCCTCGGAGCTGGCAATGAATGACTTGGAAAGAAACCTTAGGGGCTGTGATGGATTGCTCAAGGAAAATGGCATCTGCAAAAAAAAAAAAAAAGTTAATTCTGTTCTAGAGATCAATAGGGAATGGACTGCAAAAAATCTAATGATGCCATTATATGAATCTATTGTGTGAACAAACTGGGAATGTTGTGCACAGTTCAGATCACCCCATCTCAAAAAACTAGAAAGGGGCAACCAAAATGACCAAGGCCATAGGCACTGGCCATATTTCACAGTAAAGGAGACAGTGACATTGAGGCTAGTTTTTTATATGTCTATTTAATGGCTCCCAAAAAGAAATAAGTATGAGAATACAAAATAATTTGTAAGTAATGATTAATCCAGTAACATTTTTTCCCCACAGTCTTGGATTTTATCTTCTTAATGAATGCTAGACAAGACAAGGTGACTGAATTTTAGCCTCTGTGAATGGAGGTTTAAATGCTTGGGGGGGCGGGGAGAGACACAAGAAAAAGGGAGTGTTCAACCAAAAGCCCCACCTCTCCCCCAAATAACCAGAAGACCAAGGTTTCCATATTAACAAATGCTCAATCTCAAATTCTGTAGATGGAGCTGGGGTATGTGGGAGAGAACATCTGCCTAACCTGATAAGCGAAAGAGGAGAAAGCTTATGAGCAGCCAGTTTTGATTAACTATGTAGTTATTAAGTCAAGGAAAGAATACTGCAGTTGTCAAAAAGACAAGTAGGCCTCTTCTGTTGTTCTCCATGAACGTCAGCAAGGAACAGCGGGACTAAGCCTCTGGCCCCACCCTCAATATCAAACATACCACTGGCTTGCCCCCTGAACATCTGTAGCAGTGGCACCAATCCATACTCTGCTGTTTGTGCATAGTTCCCTGAACAAATATAGGCTTCCATGCTGTAGATGCCACAGGATGCATGTGATGTACCTCCAAGTCAGGAGGGTGTGACTGGCAGCATGGCCGGCCTTTCCCACCCGTAGACCCTATATGGGAAGAACAAAAAAAGAGGACTCGGGGTAAAAAGACAACTTCTGAGGCGTGCTGCATGGGGTACGCTAAAGGCAGCAGCTGGTAAAACTACGACGTTTTGGCACTTTGAGGCCCTTCAAAGGGCACAGAGAGATTTTTCAAGTCTTGAGTGCTTCAGAAGCCATTTGCAAAACAGATGAGGTAAGATGCACAAAGGGGAGGTACCACCCCCCTCAAAAAACAAAAATACGCTGCATAGATGCTCTGCCACAAGGAATCAGATTACCCCGGGCCATTGAGAGCCCCACATCTCTCAGTCAGATGTGCTGCAGGGGCGCGTTTGCCATGAGTTCCACCGGACCCAAACTGGTTTTACCAAACACCCAAAGCAGAGGGAAAGGGTTGGCAAGACCTGCAGGTGTGCACGTCAGGAGTTAACATCCGACAAGCCAGGATTCCCTCTGGACCACAGGGGCCAGGTCATGTTAGGCGATCATCTTCGGAGGCCTGGGAAGGCAACACAATCGCTGTGCTGGCTTGAATGCCTCAGGTGATGCTCCTCTGAGAAACTCAACCTGGTCTGCAGGAAGATCCTGCTCACAAAAGCCAGGAAGTCATTTTCAAGAGATACAGTCAAAGTGGATGAGTGTGTGTGTGCAGGTGGGGGGTGAGAAGACACCGGCTCTGCCAACTGCAGCGTGTCCAGGAAGACAACATTTTAGGAACAGCAGAGGCACTGAAGCTACTTGATCTTTGCCAGGGCAGCTGCCCTACGCTCTGTGTTCTGGAACAAGGCTCTGATTAGGTTCTTCACCTCGCTTGCGGAGAATGCGGCTGCAAGAGGCCCTTTCCCATCTGCCCACCTGGGAGAGTCAAAGACAAAAGAAATGGAAAGAGCAAGAGTGGTTATTTAAACAGCTGAGGGAGGGAGGAGAGAAGGGCAGGGAGAGTGAGGGAGGCATTTTGTAAACCTCTCTGCCCATGGCTTTCTATGGTCAGTGGGGTGGGATCTGGGATCCTTGTACCAATGCCTGTTCTTTGCACATTGCTACAGGACCCTGATCCATCCCCACCTCAATTCCTGCCCTTTCCTTCCTTCTCCAGCATCTTTTTAAGCAAAGATGTCACATTCTTTAAAGAAACACACCTGGATCTTGGAAGATTAAATTTTTATTATTATTATTATTATTATTATTATTATTATTATTATTATTATTATTATTATTTCAATTTATACACGCCCTATACCTGGAGGTCTCAGGGTGGTTCACAAGACAACATATAAAATCAAACCAAAACCAGTAACCCAATACCCACCCCCCAAAAAACCATTCTAAAGGGTGTTGGATGTCAATACAGTTGTACCTCGGGTTACATACGCTTCAGGTTACAGACTCAGCTAACCCAGAAATAGTACCTCGGGGTAAGAACTTTGCTTCAGGATGAGAACAGAAATCGCACGGCAGCAGTGGGAGGCTCCATTAGCTAAAGTGGTGCTACAGGTTAAGAACAGTTTCAGGTTAAGAACGGACCTCCGGAATGGATTAAGTACTTAACCCGAGGTACCACTGTAAAATCAACCAAAGGCCTGGTTAAAAAGGAGCATTTTTGCCTGGCACCTAAAGGTGTATAATGAAGGCGCCAGGCGAACTTCCCTGGGGAGAGCATTCTATAGAAGGGGAGCCAATGCAGAGAAGGCCTGTTCTCGTGTTGCCACCTTCCAGACCTCTTGAGGAGGGGGCACACAAAGAAGGGCCTCAGAAGATGATCTCAGGGACCAGGAAAAAGGCAGTCCTTGAGGTATTGCAGTCCTGAGCCGTTATAGGTCAAAAGCAGCACTTTGCATTGGGCCTGGAAACTAATTGGTAGCCAGTGCAGTTGGACCAGGATTGGTGTAATATGCTCAAACTTTCCTGCTCCAGTGAGCAACATGACCACTGAATTCTGCACTAGCTGAAGTTTCCGAACCGTTTTCAGAGGCAGAACAACCAAAAATGTGTACTGCTACAATAGTCAAAATGTGGGTTTCTCTGGTGAAAACCACCTCTTGAGTGGGGCAGGGAGCAGGCACAGAACAAGCATCCAAGTCAGGCTATATCATGCCCCTGTCTGGTGCTTTCAACTTCTCCAAGACAATCCTTACTGGTCTGGGAGGGCTAACAGGAATAGGGAGGATTCAGAGCAGACTGTATGGAACACCCACCGGTCCACAATTACTTGCAGGCTGGCCTGTAGCACCAACATGAGCTCCTTGAACGTCATCCATTTCAGCACGTAGACGGGGACCTCCTCCTGGAAGGGTCTGTTCTGTTTTTCTTCTGGCAGGGGCATGAACACCAGGGGTCCCTCGTCCACCATCGTCTGACAAAGCATGTGCAACCTGTCTGCGTTCTCAGCAGAGATATCCTGCAATATGGCAGAGAGCAAGAGTAAATGGGACAGGGAGATTGGGTGGTGTCAAACAACAGGCTCTCTGTGATGTGATTCATTTTCCTCTAGGTGAATCAGAAAGAACGTACTTTTTTTGTTACATGATTTATATACCACTTAATTGAAAAGAACTCTAGAGTTTACATAAAATATAAAATAGTCATTTAAAAAACCAATAAAATCAAATGTTAAAAAGAAATTGGCATGAGATTTATCTGAACATTTGCACATCCCAGCCCACTTTCCAGAAACCAACAAGGCTTTCTTCATCAGTCTATTATCAGATTAGAAAGAAAAGTGTTTCAAGTAGCACACTTAGATCGCTTTTACAAGAGATGAAGAAACTGGAGGTTTAAATTTTGCATGTCTCAGAAGACATCAACGCTTGATGCGTACAAGCAGACTTATTCTTATAGTTTTAACTTCTGCTGTCACCTTATGTTGAGAATAGTCCCCCCCCCCCCCGCCCCCAGAGGAGAACCCAAATATTTCCCTTGAAGTAACAGTGCAAGATGAGGTCTTTTCAACCAAGACGGAAATTACGTGCCCATCAGGACATTCAGAATAATCTCCTGCATAGGAAGTGTGTAACACTTGACTTCTCTCTCTCTTTTAAAAGAAGCCAATTCCCATGCAAGCAGCATATTCACAAGTTCAAAAGCAGCTGTATTAAACTTAAAAGATGTAGATCCTGACAGAGATGAAATTGTCATTGTGGTTTTGTTGTTGTTGTTTTTAGTGGAGTGATTCCATGCTACGGAAATTGGAAACATCAGGCTTGCAGAGCCTGAGAAGCTGCATGGGGAGGCTTTTCCATCATTGTAAGAATTGGCTCTAACTTTCTAAAACATGAACCAGATCCACAGAAGAAAGGCTGCTCACACTAAGAGAAGCAACTGTGTTTGCAGGGAGGAGTGGACCTCAACTACATTGAGAAACCACCTGTGGCCCACACGGTTCTCACCTCCAAGGCAGCAATTCTGCTGATGATCTCAGCAAGAGCGGTGTTAAGCAGAGTCCCCATGGCCTTGCAGTAGATATTCACTGGAAGGACGTCCTGCCAGACCATGCCAAGCCTCTTCAGCTGGTGCAAGACCTTGAAAGAAACTGCACCTTCTTAATACATACAAACCCAAGACGACTCACAATGTGACTGGTAGGAGTGGGGAGGAACAGGCAGTGGCAGGATGCAGCTTAGAAAAGTAGGCATGTTGGTGGAGGGATTCTTGGTTCTCGAACTTAATCCCGGAGTCCGTTCAACTCCCAAAACTGTTTGAAAACCAAGGCATGGCTTTCAATCGCCTGCAGGACCTTCCTGCACTCAATTGGAAGCCGTGGAAGCCAAGTCGGACGTTTGGCTTCCAAAAAATATTTGCAAACCGGAACACAGCTCATAGCCAATTTATGGGTGTCTCTGCAGCAAGATGTGTTGATGTTCAGCGGCAGAGATGGCTGTGAAAGGGAGAGCTTTGATGATTAAGTAGAACCTCCAGGTTCAGAGATAATATACCATTCAATACCAGTTGCTGAGGGAGGTGTGGGGAGAAATGACAACAGGGGGAAGGCTGTTGCTCTCATGACTTGCTTAGAGGTTTCCTGGTGGAATCTACATGGCCAGGGCTGGGAACAGGAGAACAGACTAAACAGCCCCAGTAGGGCTCTCCTGATCTTCCTTCATTGTTCAGAACAGTACCTGCCTTTCAGTGTCAGTGTAACGTACAGACTGCAAATGATGGGCGCTGTAAAAGCTTGCAGCCGATCCCTCGAAAGCTTCACCTCCACTCACCTGCCGCACAGCTTTGTTTGCCGCTGAATAGTTGTCATCATCATCCACGCTGGAGAGATCCCTGGCGCTTGAGAGCCTCTCCAGGAGTTCCTCCTTTTGCACTCGCATCTGGGCCAGGAAACACTCTGTCCCTGTGGGGAAGAAGGAGAAGTCTCAACTCTGGCCTCGAGTTTCAGGAACCATAACACCACCAGGCAAGTTTCTGACCTACCCAAAGATCTACCTCTTCATAAGAAGCAGGTCCCTGCAAAGTACACCAGGAGAATTTTCAAGGGACTTCAGGGGAATGTTCCTCTGCACTTGTGGTGAGTCCCACAGAAATACAATACAAAAGAAGATTGGGCAGAGGGATTGCTACTGTGGATTGGCAAATTTACTAGTTTTCAGGGTCACCTGTGGTTCCGTCCCCCACCCCTTTCCCGCTAGAACAATCTTCCCCCACCATGCCTCCTCCAGATGCTGTTGGACTACAACTCTTCCTTAAACATTGTCCATGCTGGCTGGGGTTGATGGGAGCTGGAATCCAAATGTCTGGAGAGCATCAGGTTGGTATAACAAGAAGAAGAACCTGGACTGTACCACAATGCCACACACACACCACATATCCCCGTTGTAATTGAATCTCTGTTTGCATTTGAAAGGTACGCTCTTTGAGAATCCAGCTAGGTTGGAAAGCAGGGTGTAAATATCCATAAACATGAACAAGTAAGTTTCCTCCAGGCTCACCAAGTTTCCTGAAACCAGGCACGAGGTCAACAAATGTGGCTATTCCATCCATTAGGTGGCCCCGGAACTGGTGGCCCAGGGTCAGAAGGTGGTGTGCAATGTACATGCAGTTGTTGTGATGTATAGCAGCCAGCTGGGGAAGTTTCTGAAGGTTTTCTCTAGGGAGGAGAAAAGAAGGGGGAGAGCAGATATTCCCAGATGGTCATGAGACAGTTTTTGATCATTTTCCTCTGCAACCATCTAAAGAAAATAAAGCCACTAGGTTTCCCAGGGCAGGAATGTCGTTCTGTCTATATGCTTAGAACAGATATGTGGTCCCCTTGGATGCTTTTGGGGACCAACTCCCAACATTTGTGATCATTGGCCCTGCTAGCTGAGGCTGATGGGTTTCAGAGCCCAACACTTTATGAAGGACTACGTGTCTCCCATCCTTGGGGTAGAAAACCCCTAATGGAGGAAGGGCGAGAGGCGAAGGCAGAGGGAAGGCAGTCCCTTTGGGATCATGCAGTGCCCATTTGGAGTTGGCATAGCAATGAGATATGTTAGCTGCCAGTGGAGGAGCCTGCTGTTGCATCTTACTTCAGACTGCATGGGTAAAGGGAAGCTGTTCTCTGGCACCTGCATGGAATGTAAAGCTGCTGTTGCTCAAACATTTCTGAAATTTCCAAAGGATCACTGTCCAAAGACATTAAGCCATGTCTTCATAAAGGGTTTTTGTTTGTTTTTTAAGAGAGAACAAAAAGAGGAAAGGGGGACTGAAGAAACAAAGATTTTTCACCTCCCTGGAGAGGTTTTTCATGCCACTCACTTGTGATACATCGGCACCACATCACAGAACAGATGAAAGATGTTCCGCACGGAGTAGAAGAGCTGGATGCAGCTGGGGATGGGGGGCGCAGGGAGAAGAAAGGAAAAGCAGAAACATTATCTGGGTTGTGTGGCTAAAAGAATCACAGCTACAGCACAAAAATGCTTTTGTTGGCTGCATGGCAGGCCTACATTCATACCCACTCAACACCCCCCAAACAATTCACTCAGAGTCCTCACCACTGATCCGTGCTGGCTGAGGCTTCCTGGAGCGTCTGATAAGCCAAAACCATCAACTTCTGTACAGATTCACTGATGCGGCAGGCAGGAAACGAAAAGGTGTGGCGGCTCAGCCTTTTCTCATTCTCCAAATTTGCCGCCTGCTTGTCAAGAGCCTCAGATACTTTTTGCACCTTTAACTGGTCACCTGCTCCGGGTTCAGGCATTTTGGGCAGAATTACAGAGGAGTCTGGGGTAACCTAGGAAGGGGAAATAAAGATGTACACTGGAGGGGAGGGATGGGAGTGGAACTGCAGCAGAAGCAAAATACCAACTTAGGGAACAACTGAACTAACTTAAGAAATTCCAGAGGTGTGGCAAGTGTTAGTATCTTGTAGCAAAAGCAAAGAGCGGTGTGGCAGCTTTAGCACTATAAAGGGTTATGCCACAATAAAATTGTTAGCTGTTAAGGTGCAACAAGACTGTTTTAGACTAGTCTGACTTTCATGGCTACTTCTGAGGAATTCTAATGATATTAGGAAGACTGAATAGCTCCTAACACTGTATTCAATTAATACCCCAGGCCACCCTACAAAGAGTTCAGATTGATATACATACGGTTCTTTTCTCTCCTGCCTCTGTCTGATCTCTCAACAACCCTATGAGGTAGGCCTGAGTGAAAAAGAATGACTGGCCCAAGGTCAAGTGTTTGTGTTGGGACTGGAAAGCAGGACTTTTAACGTGTCTGGAAGGAAGACCACTAAAAGTTAAGTGATCTTCTGTTTTTCCAGAAAGAGCAGAATACAAGTCCAATTAGGAAGAGGGGAAAAGCTTACTACAAGAGTGCCAGGAAGACCACAGAAACAACCCAGGTTAGGTTTACTGCACAGCTCAGCAGGCCCCAAACATACCGTACTGGCCTGAATACAAGCCTCACTTTTGCCCCAAATTCTGACCGTTAAAAGTTAAAATGCAGCTAAAATTCGCGACTGTACAAAAATTGGCTTTTACAATATCGCTGCTGGAACAGACATACAGTAAAACGGAACAGGTGTGAACGGCTGCGGAATTTTAAAGGAGAGGCTTATATTCAGGTGTTGTCTTTTTTTCTTTCCCCCCCTTGAATTTTAAAGATGTGGCTTATATTCGGGTGCGGCTTATATTCAGGCCAATACGGTACTAAACTGATCTATGCAGAGCAGCACAACTCTGCATGGGGATCTTGCATTTCCTGTTTCAAAAACTGGACTTTGCTCAAAATAAAGAGCTATCCCAGAGCACTGCCTGATTCACATACTTTGGAATAACTAAAAAAGACAAAAAAAATATGCTTATCACTAAAATGTAAGCATGGTTAACAACACACAGGATTACGCAATCCACCTGGAAAAATACTCAAACACTGAGGAAATAAGCAGAGGTTCTATTGGCTCAGCTACCTTTATGGTGTTGTGTATTTCCGATGTCATCAGATTTCTGGCTGCCACTATCACATCCTGGCATTTCTTATTAGCAAAGTGGCAGTTGACGTTACGGGCATAGGTCAGCAAGTCGGTGGCATCCTCCTTTAGGAACCGCATGTCCTTTAAGGCTTTTTCAAACTCCTCAGTAGCTTTAATAACCTAAACCAGGGGGTGGGGGAGAGAGGAGGAACAGTGAGCCCCGTAAATGCTACCTATGGGTGGAACAGAAGGCCCAGCATTGGGAATGAATTTGCCTGTCTCCAGTTTTCAGGCTTTGAATCCCCACAAAATAAGGAAATTATGGATCATTTGGTTTAGTAGCAGGCCATGGGAAGCTGACGCATTAGAATTTATCAGATGCTATAGCGGCCTACTAACAACAGTGAAAAAAGGAAGACACTCAGGAAAAGACTAGTTATTTTAGTATGTGCATATTTTGAACTTTTGCCTTCATCCGCTAAGCAAACCTTTACAACTACAACTCAAGGGCTAACTTTGAAGGCAAAGGGAAGAGGGTTTAGGGAACTGTTCCACAGGCCTTTCCCATCCTTCAGTCCCTCAGCTGCTGCAACGCTCACCTCAATATACTGCCCCAGTTTGCTGCTGTTGTTTGGGATCGAATGCACCAAGCAGTCACGAATGAGACAGTCCGAAATGTCCTTCCAGATTGTGTCGCCCAACACCTCTGCCAGGACAAGATTGGAGCTGTTCTCCTCCTCTGCACAGTGCTCAAGTGGAACACCTGGGAAAACAGATACAGAGTTCAGAATGTAAGAATAATCATGGCCCCCTCGATGCCCTGGCACAAAATACCAGCATGCACAATAGGGGCAGCTCCCCTCGGCAGATTTCCTCTGCATTTGGAAAACAGTGGCATAATTTTTAGAAGCCTCAATGGCTAGGCTGATGAACCCTTGTCCCTCCAGATGTTGTTGAACTACAACTCTTATCATTCCTACCACTGGCCATGCTGGATGAGGCTGATGGGAGTTGGAGTACAACATCTGGTAGGCCACAAGTTCCCCGGTCAAGTTCTGTGGCATCTTCTTCAGCAACACACAAGAAGTTCTCCTGACCCACTCTGACTGCCACCTCCTATGGTTCCGGCTAGCAAGGAGCTCCGTACCTAAATGATACTTGTGAAGAACCTCGAGTACCAGCTTGATCCTGGCAAACACCTCCACGGGGGACGGGTGGCCAAGATTGGAGCCCACAGACCTAAACCTCAGCGTGACGGCATCAGGGTGCTCCTCAGGCAAGGGCTGCAATGACGGGTGGGAGATGAGCGGCTTGAGGATGTACTTCAGCAGCAACTGTCCTGGCACAAGGAACAGGGAAGGAGGGAGCCATTAACAGCCGGGGATGAAAGACAAAGTAGAAGAAGCATGCTGGGCGGCATTTCCACTTGGGCTGCTGCAACATTCCTTGAATTGGTCTAGCTTAACTTAAGAGTGAAGATAGTACAAGGGGATGGGCAAGGAAGAAGAGGGTAGTAGATTCTTCTGGAGCAAGCAAGAGGAATTCCAAAATACTGCTCTTAATGAAGAAAAGATAAAACTGTAGCAATTTGTCTCTGTATATTTAATTAAACTCTTTCCCACATCTCCATGAATGTTTCAGCTACTGAGCTACAACCCTTCCATGCTTACAAGAGCACCACCCCGTCCAATGTTATTCCTGACTGACTAGGCAAAATAATAATAATAAAGAGGTGGAAAAGAAAATATTAACTGAGCTATACTGAAGATAGAAGAAGGATGCCTCCTCACTGTTTTAGGAGCTGATTAAGAGCAGACTGCTGTGAGGAAAGAGGGAAGCAAGTCTCTGATTTTAATCCAGAAAAACAGCTGTGCTTCAGGTATCTAAAATTTGGAAACCTGATCCAATTCAAATGACATATGGTTTTAACTACAGCCAAATTTTGGTTGTCACCAGTGAAAGTCACTTACCGAAGTGCCTGAACTTCAAACGCAGCTCATCCAGGATAGCAAATGCCTGCAGCACAGACGCTACTGTTGGGCCTGGGACCACATCCTCCTTGGACAGCACCTTGCACAAATGCAGTTCTGTCTCCATGGCTGACTCCAGGCTGCCCGCTTCTAAGCAAGAAGTACACAGGAAGAGCCCCCGTTACAGCAAAACATTGGCTTCAAAACCAAAGCAAACACAGAGGATGGGTTTTGCATGGCCTGCCTTTCCAGACTTCAATATCAATTCACAGACAATTCCACAAATAGGGCTGCTTGCATGTGTTCAATAGCAGCCAATGAGATGCATGTCCCATGTTGGTATGGATATTTACAAATAGCAACAGACCATTGCTCAATGGTAGAGCACATGCTTTGCATATAGGAGGTCTCAGGTTCATTGCATGGCAGCTCGGGGGGCGGGGGCGGTCAGGTAGCATGCAATGGAAAAGACCTGCCCATGCAAATCATTAGTACTAAACTAAATGGGCAAATAATCTGTCAGTATAAAGCAGCATTCCATATATCAACCATATAAATGCGATCATGGTTTTGTATTTATTAACAAACTGTAAATCTTAATAAACAGCAGCAGAAATAATAAGGCAGCTTCCCATGTTATTAGCTTTAACTTCTTGGGATAGATTCCTCTATAAAACAGGATGCATATAAAACACAAAACATTAGATAGGACAGAGTAAGCTCATCCTTCCTGAATCCAAATTGCTTTCCTTCCCCTGTTACACTCTGCCACAATCCTGCCAGAAACATGTAAAGTGCAGAGTGCCAGGAGACATAAAATCTTCAAGATGTAACCTGCAGAGCATGCTTGACCTGTTTCAAATCTGCAAACCCAAACAGTTCCTTGTCAGCATTCAGAAAAAGGCAGGCAGGATGGCAGGCTTTGAGAGAGGATTCAGCAGAAAGAAAAGGAAGCTTATCAGCACCAACCACCCAAAAAATTTCGAGGCACTCTGAAATTTGATGCCAGTTCCTACAAGTTTCAGCCAAGACTTCCAAGTGCTCTTCAAAATTTCCCAACTCTTCCAAGTTTGTCAACACAGACAATAATATTACAATACATTGCTAACCATAAAATTCTAGGCATTTCAATTACTTTGGTTGCACTACCCAAGGACAAAAGGAACAATTACTTTTTTGTATAGAACTTCCAGCACTTGTGAATTTATTTGTATCTCTTTGCTTGCTTGTTGTTTTCAACAGTGCCATAAGGTACATTACTAATATTCCCATTGCCCCCACCAGACAGGGAACAGTGGTTGAGAAAGAGTAGACTATGTATAGTCAAGAATAAGTCCACAGGAAAGCAAGAAAGCAATTCTTGATCCAAGCCCAATAATTGAACCACAATAACTCTGGAGGGGAAATTTGCCTATAAGCCCTCTTAGATTCTATTATGTGATCAAACATGACAATAAAGCCCAACAGAACCACATATACTCTCTGTACTAACATTTAATTGTGCAAAGACTACTAACGTCTTAATCTTATAAAGGCCTACACATATATGAATATGTATTTGCAGGACCATTTTTCCAATTTGCAACAAGGCTGGGCCACAATAACTTAAGACACAACTTTTTACTAAGTGATACTATTTGTCCAACCAACTAAGTACCATTCACTCTGACTGGCAATGGCTCCAGCACCTGCTACCTCACTTTCTTAAAAACCTGGAGATGCCAGAGCTTAAATCTGGAACTTTCTGAATGCAGAACACATGCTCTACCACTGAGATATCCTTCCTTCCAACATAGATAAGCCAAAGTCAAATTGTCTGCCGTTTCATCTCTGCCCTCCAAAAAAGTACACATTCACAACCCCCAAACAACGCCCCCTGCCAAACCTTTTGCTTGAGGAACCTTCCACACAGCCATTTGCTGCCACTCCTGACCCAAGAGGTAGATAATGTTTTGGGTCTGCATTGTGAGCTCCCTGCGGAGCGCCTTCAGAATCTTCAGCTCAAAGCCTCGACGTGACTCCAGCGTTTTCAGAATCCTCCGGGCCTGACAGGAAGGAGGAAAAAGAGACAAAGAGTAAGAAACTGCACAAACAGGAGCCAAGCAAGTCCGTTCTCAGAGGGACACAAAAGTCCACAGCAGCCACAGAAGTCCACCAGTCCCCAAAACAATTGGAATTACCTTGTTCAGGTGGCATGCTGCTGACACATACTTCTTTTGTGGCAGAAAGGCATTGAACTGTTTGAGAGCAGTTTCGAACTTTAAAATAAAAAGAAGGAAAAATCACTGTTGACTATATTCAGAATGAGGTCTGAAAAAACAAAGAAATAGATTGGCATTGCAACTGGGGAAGAGAGGCCCCCTCTCACCTCCTGCAGCTGTTTCAGCCCAGTCAGAACTAGCGTGTCTCTCTCCAGTTGCTGTTTCAGCTCAGAAAATTCTGCAATGGCCACGTTCAGGTCATGCTGAACCTGGGAAGGAGCCACAAAACCAAAGCATTTGTACAAGTCTGGGTTGCAAACATTATTTAGCTGTTTTTTTATTACATGTTGTCTGTATCAAACATGAGTCTGACCAAACTGCGGGAGGCGGTGGAAAACAGGAGTGCCTGGCGTGCTCTGGTCCATGGGTTCACGAAGAGTCGGACATGACTAAACGACTAAACAACAACATTACATGTTGTACCTCCTTTTTGTAGGGCTAGGGCACAGAAAGCATACTCCTTAGGCCCATGGAAGCTTCTTAGCATCTAGTGAGGTCTAGATACAGTATTATTTGAGGGGGGGGAACCCTGTGCTGTGGTGTTCAGGCAGCAAGGTCACACAAAAAAGTTACTTTCCAATTTGCAGTTATTTTATGATCTTATAATTTTATGGGGCTTTTTTGTCAGACGTTTGGATTGGCAATATCAAACTTCTTAGTCCTTCTAACTAGCGGAAGACTCAGTTCTAGCAAAGGCCCATTATTTTTCTTTGCATCACCTCCATCTCAATCCTGGACTTCAGCTGGTCAATGCTGCCAGAAAGTTCCTCCACTTGGGACTCCAAATCCTTGGCACTCTGCATACTGGGCAGAAACTCTATGTACCTCTTGTTGACCATGCTGCAAACTTCATCCTGGAAGAGTGGAAGGAAAAGTCACTTCAAACTTACATAAAATCACAGAAGTGCAATAACTCATGGAACCCAATCAGTTGCCCAAAAGCATGATTCTCCATCTGCCAGTTCCTCAGAGATTGCAAGCAATCCAATTTAACACAAGTAGATAAAAGGTGTAACAAACAAGGTCCCTGCACAGCAAATTATCTTTAGAGGCCTCAAGTAAGCAACACATGTTGTGTGCTGCAGCGGAAGGCAAATAACCCCCAAGGGCACAGTAGTCATATTGATCCAGAGAGAACTTCTCTCTGGTCCAACTGTCAGTAGTTGCAGTAAGCAGTGGATTCGTTATTATTTAACCCTGGGACGCCATATGTTGCTAGAATACTCCCATCACCCCTGCCAGCTCAGCCAACAGTTAAGAGATCCTAAGAGTGGCACTCCAACAACATCTGGTTGAAGAACATGGGAGGACTAGATGACCAACTCTATGGGAAAGGGCCATAGCTCAGTGGCAGAGCATCAACTTTGGATGCCGAAGGTCTCAGGTTCAATTTCCAATGGCAACTCCAGGTGGACCTGTAGCTGTCCCCTGGAGAAGCTGCTGCCAGTTTGTGCGTAGACAATACTGAGCTGGAAGAACCAAAGGTGTGACTCAGCATAAGGAAACATCTTACATTGCTATGCTACGGCAGGAGAAATCCTTTAACAAATAAAACAAAAAGCATTACACACACCAGTGTCAAACTCTAAAAAAACTACCTACCGGGTGAAAAAATTAACCTGTCATCTCATCACAGCATGGAATAGTGGTTAGTGTTGCACTAGGGCCTAGCACAGTGTTTCTCAAACTTGGGCCTCCAGCTGTTTTTTTGGACCACAACTCCTAGCTAGCACCGCTAGCTAGCAAGACCAGCGGTCAGGGATGGTGGCAATTGTGGTCCCAAAACAGCTGGAGCCTTAAGTTTGGGAAACTTTACTGGCCTAGCAGATCAGGATTCAAATTTCTACCCAGCCATGAAGCTCAGCAGGTGGCCCTTGAGCCAGTCACTGTCTCTCCCAGCCTAACCTACCTCGCAAGGTTGTTGTGGGGGTAAAATGGGGAGAATTGCAGAAGCCATCTTGAGCTCCTTGGAAGAAAGGTGAAATATATTGAATGGTCTCTTTAAATGTGAAGGTTCATTATTGTTCCACAAGATGTGTATGTCTTTAAGGGCCAGAGCAAATAACATGACCTAGTTTTACAGCTATGAAACAGTATAGCAGGTGCTGCTAAGTTGTGTTAATTAAGCTGTGTCAGCAATTGGGTATAGTATATAAAGAGCAGCACCTAGCTCTCTCAGTACCCTGGGGGATGGGTTGGTGGTTGGGTCAAGCTTGTTGATATAGTTAGTGTAAAAGGAGTTATTGTTATTAAAACCTAGCTAAAGTTATTTTGCAAGGGTGGCGCTGTGGGTTAAACCACAGAGCCTACGACTTGCGGATGAGAAGGTTGGCTGTTTGAATCCCTGTGATGGGGTGAGCTCCTGTTGCTCGGTCCCTGCTCCTGCCATCCTAGCAGTTCGAAAGCATATCAAAGTGCAAGTAGATAAATAGGTACCGCTCCGGCGGGAAGGTAAATGGAGTTTCTGTGCGCTGCTCTGGTTCGCCAGAAGCAGCTTGGTCATGCTGGCCACATGACCCGGAAGCTGTCTGCGGACAAACGCCGGCTCCCTCGGCCAATAAAGTGAGATGAGCGCCGCAACCCTAGAGTCGGTCACGACTGGACCTAATGGTCAGGGGTCCCTTTACCTTTACCTTAAAGCTATTCTGCATTTCATCGTAATGTGTGGTCTCCCCAGCGCGCTTTCTGCAGCACAACTAATCTGCAAATAGCCAACATATGGTGATGAATAAATAGAAGAATACATAATCCGCACGGGCTCAGAAACACTCTCACTTAGATCACTCCATTAAAGGGTTTCAGGGGGTAAAAGGAAGGCTTCGAAAGGGGCGGAGCCCATGTAAGCCGCGCCCCTCTGCGGCCAAGGCCCCGCCCACTGGGTGACAGGTCCCTCCTCTCGGAGGCCCCGCCCACCTCTCTCCCCCTTCCCCCCTCCCCTTCATCGCACCTTGAGCTCCTCCACCCGGCAAGAGAGGCGGGAGATGCGGCCGCTGAGGCCCTCCTTCTCCAGGCGGCCCGAGCAGGCCAGCACGGCTTCCACTAGCGAGGCGCTCCTCGCTTCCGCCTCGGCCTTCTCCGCCATGAGGGAGCCGGTGCCTTCGTCAGCAGCCGCCGCCAGCACTTCTTCTCCTCAGCCGCGCGAAAGGCATCACGGGAAAGGGAACGCGCGTCAGCCTTTCCCGCCGGGAGACACCTTACATTCCCAGAGTGCCCTGCGCCCGCCCCGGGAGGACCGCCCGTGGAGTTGGGGCGCTGGGGAAGGGTAGAGCGGCACGCGCTGCATACGGGCTTCCGGTCTCACGCGGAAAGTCGTTTCTCAAGCCGGAAATGCGGGCCTCTCGAGAGTGAACGTGTGCGTTTGTTAAGTAATAAAACGTGGCGTGCTTTCGCAAAGCTTACATAGGAAATGAGGACGGGGAGCCATAGAGGTGCCGAGGGGTAGAGCGCCGCAGCTCGGTTCCCTTAAGAAAATCCAAACGAGGCCCAATGGCGGCTGAGCATCTGTGGCCATAGATATAGAAATATAGAGCAGCTTCTGCTTTGGATTCCTTTTTGGGCCGCTTGGCGAGCCTCGCCTGCCGGCATGGGGTGGAAAATGCGCCTTGCGGGGGACAGGATTTATTTTTAAATATAGAAATGCAAACCAGCCAGACAGGGAGGCGGTGCTGCATAGGGACCTCAAAGGAACATGTATATGGGGTGTTCATCTGCTGCTGTAATTCAGCATAGTACTGAAAATTTAGTTGTTTTAGTTGTGCGTTTTCTTAATTGTTAATGAGCAGAAATAAGCACTTAACAAACACATCGGTGGGTTTTCTTTCGCCTCGCGTCAAAAAGGATATCGCAGAGCTGAAAAAGGATCGGAAAGGTGCAATCAAAATGAGGAAAGGGATGAAGCGACTCCACTAGGAGGAAAGGTTGCAAGCGTCTGTGCCTTTTTAGTTTAGGGAAAAGGCGAGTAAGAGGCAACATGAAAATAGTTCCCCCCCCCCTCTTCTCTCAGCACACTAGAACTCGGGGGCATCCAATGAAACTGAATGTTGAAAATCTCAGGACAGATACAAGGAAGTTATTCACACAGCACGTAAGTTAAGCTGTGGAACTCACTCCCACAGGATGCAGTAATGACCAGCACCAACCTATATGGCTTTAAAAGAGAATTAAACAAATTCGTGAAGGAGGAAAATACTATCAGTAGCTACTAGCATGATAGCTGCGCTGTGCCTCCACAGTTGGAGGCAGTAATGCATCTGAATACCAGTTTCTGGAAGCCACAGGAGGGGAGAATGGCTCTTGTGATCATCTTCGGTTTGTGGGTTTCCTGCAGATGGCCGCTGTGGGAACAGGTGGCTGGACTAGATCATAGAGTCGGAAGGGACCCCAAGGGCCATTTAGTCCAACCCCCCACAATGCATGAAGGGCCATTGGCCTCACCCAGCAGGGCTGTTGTGTTTTGTCCACTGCAGAATTTGGATGCTTCCTTTGGGGGTCTGTATAGAAGTGGGGCTGGGGTTACTTTAAAGCTGCTTTGTAGTTGTGATGGCCCTAGGAAATTCTCCACACACAGACTGCAATCCTATCCATATTTACTTGGGAGTAAGCCCCATTGAAATCAGTGTGGTTTGCTTCTGTGTAATGTATAAGATTTCACTGTTTGCTGCTCTCCCTTTGAAAATCTGTGAGGTTAAATGCACTTAGAATCGGCCTTCAGAGGAGCCTAGATTTGCTCATTTGTTGGTTCTTAATACAAAAGAGCTGTTCAACAGTGGACTTCTTGGAAGGGGATGTACAATCCTTCATTGGAGATATTTAAGAAGAGATTGAATGGCCATCATTCATGGATGCTTCAGTTGAGATTCCTGCGTTGCCGGGGGGGTGGATTAGAAGACCCTCAAACCCCCTTCCAACTCTGCAATTCTGTGATTTATAAATGTACAAATAAGTAATAGTCAGCTTTTCTTTACATTTCAGGTTACAAATACAGTGGTACCTCAGGTTACATACGCTTCAGGTTACATATGCTTCAGGTTACAGACCCTGCTAACCCAGAAATAGTACCTCGGGTTAAGAACTTTGCTTCAGGATGAGAACAGAAATTGTGCAGCAGCAGTGGGAGGCCCCATTAGCTACAGTGGTACCTGAGGTTAAGAACAGTTTCAGGTTACGAACGGACCTCCAGAACGAATTAAGTTCTTAACCGAAGGTACCACTGTATTGTGTTTAATCGCTGTAACCTACCCTGGGACTTTGGGGTGAAGGCAACAATTGTAATTGTGATCATCACAAATCCTCATAACAACAACCAGTCAACATCAAAAGAAGCAGCAAAGATTCACAGTTACATCAGGGAATACCCAAACCTTTATATTTTAAATAAATAAATGGCATTTCCTTGTGAAGCACCCCAGAGGTTTCTTGCAATCACAAGATATAAACTTAGTAAGTGAATGAGACTGCAAATACCTCAAAACACTGATGCAAGTAATTGGCATCAAACCTCCAGGGTTTCATGCAGGGTTCTTTCCTGAACCAGGGACACTTCTGCCTGCAAAGCTTTACCACTGAGCAACAGCCCTTCAAATGAGTGGTGCTGGAGTAAGCCCTATCAGGCTGAAGCATACAGAGCCTCTAATTGCTCCTGGAGCAGCTGCTGGCTTAGGAGAGGATGATTCGTTGTCTGAGTCTGCTGTGACCTACTAAATAAATAACAAGGTAACTATTAATTACCTCCTCACCAGTCTTTCTCTTCCCATAGAGTTGAAGTTCACAGAGGCTAAATGTGTTTGGACAGCTTCTTTATATAGCAGAGTAACTAATAAAATATGCAAGTATATTCAGGATTAGATGTCATTCCTCCCAAAGTGACATGTTTTGCACAGTTCTCTCCATTTCCCTTGCCCCTGTTTTTCAGTTTTTGCCCTCTGTTTCCTAAATGCATAGCCTAGAGCATTGCATTTAATGTCATACAGTGGTACCTCTAGTTACGAACTTAATTTGTTCCAGACGTCCATTCTTAACCTGAAACTGTTCTTAACTAGAGGCATGCTTTCACTAATGGGGCCTCTTGTTGCCAATGTGCCACCAGCACGCTGTTATGTACTCAAGTTCTCACATTGGGCCAGCAGGGGGATACTGTAGATAGTTATGCAAATAAGGAATCAAAAGTGACGTTCAGTGATTGGATAGTTTTAGAAAGTTGTTACAGTAACGTTGTACTGGAGCTCTATATAAGCAGGCTGACTGAACCCTTCAGTTCAGTTCTGTCCTGGCCTGTGAATAAACAAGAGCTGTTTGAAGAATCGCTGTGTCGTCTGATATGTTCACCCACAACTTAATACACACGATTTCCGTTCTCATCCTGGGACAAAGTTCTCAACTTGAGGTAACTCTTCCAGGTTAGCGGTATTTGTAACCTGCAGCGTTTGTAACTCGAAGTACCACTGTATTACAACTTTCCCCCCTACTTGGTCTCATTGGAAAACAAGCTCATTTAATCCTACATCAGCCTTCCCAGACCTGATGCCCTTGTGAAGTTTTGGGTGACATCTCTTTTAGAAATTGTAATTCAAAGCATCAGCAGGGCACCAGTTTGGGGCTGTCTTACATATTTGCTGAAGCAAGTTGCTTCATTGGAGACCAAGCCAACAAATCTTCTGCATGAAACTACTGAGCAGTTTTGTTTAATTTTAATAGCTCAGAGTAAATTCAAGACAAGTGTGGATTGTTCAGGGTTGGTAATCTGTTTATGAACGCAGCACTGCTACAACTCTAGCCTTGTCAATAACGGCTTTGACACACCATGTTGAACTCACACATATGTAGAGCCTACACAGGAACATAGGAAAGCTGTCAGTACTATACAAAGTCAGAGTATCCGGCCATCTAGGTCAGTATTGCTGGCATAGACTTGAGTTCTTCTGCATGCAAGGCAGACGCTCTCCCACTGAGCCATGGCCCTTGCATGCACAAGAGTAGGCTAAATAAGACCATCATTTGGAGGCTGCATGCAAGGTTCCTTTGATCTCCCTTTGAAGCTTAGAGCTACTTATGCATATTTGAAAAGAGGAACAGCACGGTATAGCATGTACACTTTCCATGGGGCAGCTGGTTTACCTATTATTTTAATTGTATTTTAATTTGTCTTTATTATTAAACACCATATTAGGTTAAGGTCTGCTTAACTACTATTTCCCCCCTTTTTGTAATGTACACAATATCTTTTGCTGTTGTTGTTCTGTTTTGCTTCCTACACAGGTACTGTCTCTCGTTCTTTTTTGAGTGTCTTATTTTTACTCTGTGCACTTGAAATTTTGTACCTTTTTGTTTTTCAATAAAGAATAAAACTGAAATGCAAGCTTTGTAGTAGGTGGGGGAATCTGTGGCCCTTTAGATGTTGCTGGACTCTCTCTTTCCCCCAGAAATAATTTTTATTTGATTTTACAAGAAAAAAATTATAAAGATAACACAGCACATACCCACAATTATGAGATTCCAATGAATTTCTGGCCTTCCCACCTTCCCCTCCATGGGTTCTATTATTAAATCTTTTCTACTGCATCCTTTTCAATACTCCCATTTTTTAAAAAAAACAAATTTCATGATCTCCATAATACCCATTATATTACAAGTGTTATTGCAATTCTGCTAATGTTTTCATCTGTTTACAGTGGTCTCCAAGATAAATTATAACCCCCCCCCCAATTCCTTATTAAAGTTTTGGTCTTCCTGACTCCTGTGCTTTCCAGTCAATTTTGCCATTTCGGCATAGTCCAACAAATTACTTTGCCATTCTTCTCTGGTAAGATGTTGATGGACTTTTCAATTTATATCCCATCCTTCCTCCCAAAGGAGTGCAATGCGGCAAGCACGTCATTAAAACAACACAATCAAAAACATTTTCAAACCAAAAACAGCTTCAAACCAACCACATCCTCTCAGCCAATGGTTTCAGTATTAGAGTGTTGGTCTAAGGTTGCAAACACCTTGCATCGAATGCCCACCTAGGGCTGAAGCTCACTGTGTGACCTTGGCGCGGTTCTTCTCTCTTTATTAACCCTACCTTTTAAGATTGTTGTGAGGACAAAATGGGGACAGCTGAACCTTGTATGCCCCTCTCAGGGGCGGAGGAAGGGGGGGCAGTGGGGGCGGTTCACCCCGGGTGTCACCAGTGAGGGGGGGTGACAAAATGCCGGGTGGCACTCATTGTGCGGCCTGCAGCGTGCCCAAGCCACGCGTCTCTCCTGGGAATGACCCGGTGGCTTGGGCACTCACAGGCTCTGCGCTGCCCCAAACAGTCTGCCCCCTGTCTCCCCCTCAGCTGTAGGGTGGCTGACCCAGTGGTCAATTACTATGGGGGTTGTAGTTCAGCAACATCCGAATGCTAGCATAGGAATAGCCACCCCTGCTCTGTAGACAGGAGGGCATTCGCAGTACAAGTTAATGTGAGATTGAGATTGAGTTTAAGAGATACAGGCACAGCCCATGTAACCTTTCTCATTATTGCAGGACAGGCTCTTCTTCCCAAATTATCTTCTTTTCCTCACCTCTCCCACCCCGTTTCACTCTAAATATCATGGGGAAAGTCCCATTCACAGACACCCGCAATGCTTTCAACATTTCCAGATCATGTCTACAGTTGATACTTGCCTCACAGCACCCATCTGCAAAGCATGAAGGCACACAATATATCCTTGTTCAAAGAATAAACTTTATTCGCTTTCCTGTTTCCCCTCCCCGTGTCCTTGTTGGAAAAGGGTGTGTGGCTTTGTGTAAAAAATAATTCCATTTAGCAGCAGCCACAGCAAAAGAGGGACTGTAAGACTGGTGAGTCCAGGAGCTAAAGGCTTCCGTTAGGCAAAGAAGGAGAGAAATGGGGCCAGCTAAATGCACATGGGCAATGAGGGAGGGATAGGACAAGACATCCACCAAGAAAGAGTTCTGTATGGCACTGTGACAAGATGAGACACTTTCGCATTTGCGCCTGGAGGGAGCTGCAGTTGGGGGTGCTGCCTGCAGCCCAGGCACCTACTGCATGTGGCATAGAAAAGGGGGGAGCCAGAGAACTGGACAGACCCCAGAACACCCAACGCAAAGCTTTTTCCAAAGTAGTTAAACTCAAAGCAAAGAAAGATTCCGGTCAACCCTTGCAAGCTATCCAGCTTTGACAGCGATAGCTATGCCAATAAATGTAGTCAAAAGGGTTTTGGGTGGTTGTTTTTAAAGGGACAGATTCAGCGTTGAACTTCTGCTTGCAGAAACCAGAACCCCCAATCGGACACTGATTCAGGAACACAAAGTTGCTCTTTGTAAGGGATCCGGCCCCAAGAGCTGTCCTGTAGTGCAATTTTATTTCAGGGCATCATCTTAACTCGGCAAACCCAGAGAGAGCTGATGGGAAGAGTCCCCTGAAGTCAACAATGGCTGGAGAGGGGGACATGTTTGAGGACTTGCTGAAACAGGACCAGCCTTCTTTCCATACAGCTCCACCTGGGAGTGCAACAAGCACAACATGATGTGAAAAAAATGGCAGATACCCTCCTGCGAATCTGAAGGGCATCGCTTTATTCTTGGTTCCTGTTGGTTGAAAGAGAAGCCCTGAATGCCTGAGGTTGCTTAAACACTGGCCTCTGGGTTTTTGTATTCGCTGCTTCTCTCCTCTTCTGTGATGTTGGAGAAGCCCAGTTTGGAGAGGCCTTCCTCACTGGGACCATCGTTGTTGAGGTCTGTTGACAGACAGGGGTGCAGCAGATGGTCCCAGTACAAGCTGAGAGTCGACTGGTCCTGGTTTTCCATCTCCCGCTGTTCATACATCTCTCGTGCACTAATCACTGGCGTCTGGACTTCGAAGGTCTTCTCAAAGCGGGTGTAATCTACACGGAAGGCGCCTTTCTCCAACGTCATGCAGGGCTCAAAGCGGTGGCCCCACAGGATCTCGTCCTCCACGTAGGAAGTCCGGGCTTGACACGTCATTCCTGGGGGGAAAGGAATGTCAGTGGGTGGTAGGAAATGTGGAAGACACCATACAGTCTAATAATAATAATAATAATTAATAATATTTTATTTATACCCCGCCCTCCCCAGCCAAAACCGGGCTCAGGGCGGCTAACAACCAATAATAAAAACAAGTTGATTAAAATACAATTTAAAAGATTAAGATACAACATTAAAACATTAGGATGCAGCCTCTTCACAACTCTATTGGGTTCAATGGGACTTACTCCTGGGGAAGCATGTATAGCATCACAGATTAAGTTATACATCTAAGTTATGTTGTTTGCAGGAAAAAAAATGGAGGGCAAAGAGTGGAAATTGAAACATTGGCATTTTCTGAATTTGGCAATCCCCATATTTTTGTGTAGGGATTGCCATATAGGTCAAGAGTTGTTTTACTTTAAGAAGAAGAGTTTGGATTTGATATCCCGCCTTTCACTCCCTTTAAGGAGTCTCAAAGCGGCTAACATTCTCCTTTCCCTTCCTCCCCCACAACAAACACTCTGTGAGGTGAGTGAGGCTGAGAGACTTCAAAGAAGTGTGACTGTCCCAAGGTCACCCAGCAGCTGCATGTGGAGGAGCGGAGACGCGAACCCGGTTCCCCAGATTACGAGACTAGTGCTCTTAACCACTACACCACACTGGCTCACTGCAAGGGGGTGCAAGAGGGAGAGTGTGGGGTTCAAGTAGAAAAAAGAGGGGAACAAAGGCCCCCAGAAACCTGGAACTGGCATTGTGACTTAGAGTGTTGCATGAAATGAGGACTTTGGGGTTGTTTCTGGAAGACACATGTGCCCAACTACAGTCATACCTTGGTTCTCAAACTTAATCCATTCCAGAAGTCCATTTGACTTCCAAAACCATTCAAAAACCAAGGTGCGGCTTCCAATTGGCTGCAGGAGCTTCCTGCACTCAAGCGGAAGCCGCGTCGGATGTTCAGCTTTCAAAAAACGTTCAAAAACAGGAACACCTCCGGGTTTTCTGCGTTCCGGAGTCGATTTGTTCATCAGCCAAGCTATTTGAGAACCAAGGTATGATTGTATCTTGAACTTCCCACATTTAGGAACGTGAGATACATCTCTTTAATTTCATCAGGCCATTGGTCTATCCAGCACAATACTGTCCACTGTGACTGACAAAGGGCCTCTGTAATTTCAAACAAGTCTCCCAGCCCTATCAAAGATTTTGGAGATGGTACATGAGACCTCCCTCTCTCCTGTACAACCACGAACTCAACCCACCAAAGTTATCAAGCTGCTTTGTGTTGACAGGACAACTTATCCCAGGAAATAAGGAGCTGAGTCAAGACACCTGAGCTTGCCAGGCATTGATGATACTGTTCCATCTTTCGCTCTCAGGGTGATCAAGTGTGGTGCTTCAGTGGGCAAAACCCACCAGGAAACTGACCTCAGGCATTTCTACATTTCTCTCTTTGAAGTTTGTGTTACAGGCAGTGCTTTTCTTCTAGAAAAAAAGGTGCCAGTACTGTGTACCCTTGAGCAATGCCCCCTCCTGGGGGGGGGGGGGAGTACTGGCTACAACTACAGCTTTTAAAATGTTGATGCCCATTTTGTTTCACTCAGTGCTACTTTTACTTTTTATTTTATTGTTTTTACTCTGTTATGCCCATCTGGATGTGTTCAATGTGCATCTTATCTTGGTGTGTGTTTTTATGATGCTCACTGACTGTGATAAATATTGGATTGGATTTGACTCTTCCATAGGAAGAGCCTTATACCAGGTCAAACTCTGCTCATTTTGCCCATTCTGGTTTTTTGTGGTGGTCCAGGGACTTGAGTGGTGGCGAAGGGGATTCTTTCCCATCACCTGACCCCTTTAACCAGAGTTGCTGGGGACTGAACCCCAGAGATGCTGGGGACTGAACCACCTTCTGCATGCAAAGAGAGTGAGGCCCTAACACATAGCTGTCAACTTACAGATTTGAAAATAAGGGACCAGCAGCCTCGAAAATAAGGGATCAGCAGCCAAAATAAGGGATTTTGGCTTAGCTTATACAGAAATCCGGCACTCATGGAGCCATGCTGCTTTTGCTGCAACTGTGTTTTGCAGGACTAGATGATCGACCAAAGAAAAGTGGCAAACAAAACTGATGAACGACATCAAGATGGCAAAGCTTACAGGCAGAATTAGAAACCAGGAAGAGGACCTCTTTAATAAATAATGGGGAAAGTTTATAATTTAGTTGAAAAGCTATTGTAAAGACATATATCGGTAGGATTGACAGAAAACTTGTAATAAAAATTTGAACTATGGATGGACAAATGATTTATAAAAATAGAGTTATGAAAGGGATGCAGAGGGGGAAATCACTACATTAAGATGCTGCACTGGTTGGAGGGGATGCTAAGCAGCACGTCGGGGCTGATGTCATCCTGACGTGAGGAGTTCCATTGGCCTTTCCCCGCCCGAGAGATAAGGAAGGGAGGAAGAGAGACTCTCGCCCACGCCACCCGCGAGCCCAGTATGAGGCGGTTGCGGAGCTGCCCTTCTGCGTCCCTCCCCATCCCCTCCTCTTCCTCCTCCCTCAGGCCGCCTCCTCACGCTGCCTCCTCAGCTGCCGCCGGCTTCCCCTGGCAGCACAGCAGAAGTCTCGCAAGAGAGGGGCTGCCTGCCCGCCCGTCGCCACCCGTCTCCTCACAATGCACCCTTGAGGGGGGAAAGGGAGAGACAGAGACACGGCAGCTCATGCGCACGCTGTCTCTTGCGGCGGAGGACCCTGAGCCGCTGCTTCCCTCCCAAGCCGGGTGAGCATGAAACCCAGGAAATTTAAGGGACATCATCAATAAGGGACAGCAGTGGGACACGGCGCTGGGATAAGGGAGTTTCCTGCCAAATAAGGGATGGTTGACAGCTATGCTAAAACATCTTCCACTGTGCCTTCGGTCCACCTAGATCAGTATTTTCTGACTGGTACCTGTCCTCCAGGATCCCTAGGAGAGGATCCTTCCTATCTATTATCTAATCCTTTTCACTGGCCACATCAGGAATTGAAACTGGGGCTTTCTGCAGGCAAAGCATTTGCTCTGCCGCTCAGCTATGATCACTTCACTCACTTCTACTTGTTTTGACCTCCAATTTGCTTTTTGAACAGAGGCTAAGTGGTTGCCATATCAGGGCTTCCAATTGCACAAACAAGCTGCTAGTCACCAGGGATATCGGCTTCATAGAATCAGAACTGGGAGGAATCTCATTCTGTGCTAGGGCAGTGATATCTGTCATATTCCGTGTTTGTTCCAATCAACTCCTGCTCCCGTTCCACCACCGTATGGGCTTCTGCTAAAACCTACGTTGTTTGTCTCACTATCTGCTGTGACTAAGACCAATTTCGGTGCATTTCAATGGAAAGGGAATGCCAAAAACAATTCAGAAAACAACCAATTTGTGTAACATTCATAGATTTGAAAAATCACAATAGTGAATACTGCTTATATTTACATGCTTTCCCTTCCCCATGTCGGTCAAATGTGCAAATAATGGCAATTTCTGCTCCCATTTCTGTTACTGATTGAATTATCTGACCTTATTCTGTGCATGTATTATAGGGGGAGAAGGGTAGGGGACCATCTTAAGGGGAAAACCAGTGCCACCTCGACTCTCCCCAATTTTAGCCTGTAACGTTCTACACACAGTAACCAGAATTCTTTGGGGGACACAGCGTGCTTTAAATACATGGTATGGAAGCCAGTGTACAAAATTCACAAAACTGTCACAGTTCATGTTCTGACTTCAAGGGACAGTATTTATATGTGAACAAAATTTGAGCACCCAAGCATCTGGGGCTCAGATGCTGGCCTGAGAAAGCAGCCCCATTTATCAGGCCATGCTGCCCAAGTTGGGCATTCCCTCCCCAGCAAGGAGACCGACCAGACTCCAAACTCTTGAATTCCACCAGGAAACAGGTGAAGACACTTCAGGCAGGCTTGAAGAGGGGATGATATGAAAAGAGCTTTTGCTGGAACATGGCCAGCTGTTTAATGAGCTCTTTTATGTGGATTCAAGTTGTTATTTTTAACCCCCATTAGATGCTTTCAGTTGTTCATGTTGGTGGCTTTTTGTTTGTTTTTTAAGCAGGGAATTAAATAATACTTTTTAAAAAAGGAATTGTCCAAGCTGCTGCTCCCTCTTCCAACAATTTTGCCAATATCTGAGAAAGGGCACTTCTAGGATTTTGCTATTTTGAGGTGGGATTCAGTCACAGACCAGCAAATTCAGACTTTGCAATTAAAGTGTAGTTTCGCTCTATAGGACGCACCGGACCATAGGACACACCTTTTTTTAGAGGGGGAGAACAAGAAAAAAAAATTCTCCCCCTCTCTGCTCAGCGCCCCTTCAGCGAAGTGACAGGAGAAATGGAGCCCCTTCCATTTCTCCTCCCGCTTTGCTGAAGGGGTGCTGCGCAGCTCTCCCTCTCTGCTGAAGCCGGGAGAGTCTTGCTCTCCCGGCTTCAAGCAAAAGAACCCGAAGCCTTTGGAGCGCAGCGCGACGTCCTGCTGTGCTCCGGAGGCTTCAGGTTCCTTTCACTGAAGCCAGGAGAGTCGGCGTGCACCGACCCCTCTCGCACTCAGCGAAAGCAACGCGAAGCCTCTGGAGCATGGAGGGAGCGCTCCCTCTGCGCTTCGGAGGCTTCGTGTTGCTATCGCTGAAGCCAAGGAGCCTGCATTCAGTCCATAGGACGCACACACATTTCCCCTTAATTTTTGGAGGGGAAAAAGTGCGTCCTATAGAGCGAAAAATACGGCAGTTCTGGAGTTCTTGCACAACAAACTGACTTCCCCTGCCCCAGCAGACATTTTGTGATCTTTGGGGATCACGCTTGCTTGATGCAGTACTTTATAACCTTCCCACGAACAAATCAGAATGAATGCTCAGTAAGTGCTTGTTGTCATCTAACCTCCCCACGAACTTTGTGCAAACTAATCATGCTGAGTGCTTAATAAGCAGGCCCTCTGGAAATGACAAGACAGAGAGGAATGACCACCAGGTGGCACAGGGCACAGCCATCCCGCATTGCAAAGAATTATGTTTTGATTTGATTTGTCTCTGTGATGTTTATTCTGTGTGCATTTAATTAGGGCTGCCATATATCCAGAATTTCCCAGATATGTCCATGATTCAGACATTGAAAATAGCTTCCAGAATTTTCAGAAATCAGTCAAAATGTCCAGGAAAATCCAGGCATATTGCAGTTCATATCGGAAGTGTTGATTTTTTTGGCCAGTGTCCTTAAAAATACAGTGGTACCTAGGTTCTCGGGTGATTTGGCTCTCAAACAAATCAGCTCCCAAACGCCGCAAACCCAGAAGTAACTGTTCTGGTTTGCGAATGTTTTTCAGAAGCCGAAAGTCCGACGCAGCTTCTGCTTGAGTTGAGGAAGCTCCTGCAGCCAATCAGAAGCCACGCCTTGGTTTTCAAATAGTTTCAGGAGTCGAACGGACCCCTGGAATGGATTACGTTCGAGAACCAAGGTACCACTGTAGGTGCACAATTTTTGTGTCCGGATTTTCAGCTTTTGAAATATGGCAACCCTAATTTAATACGTGTTCACATTTTTTTCACTTGAGAGTGTGGATTCCACTTTAAAAACAAACTAACCAAAAATCCTAATTGATATGCTCAGAGACAGCAGTGCTTATACATGCATTTGCACACAGAAATTATTGGCTGAATTAAATATGCTAGTTTGTTGTGTTGCATAATGCTCCCTCCCGCAAATAAATGTTACTTTTGTTTAACAGCAATTCCTTTGTTCTTGAATTGCTTATAAACTACTCTGATTATGTCTCTCAGCTTGGATACTTAAGCACAAAGTGATGGTAAAAGTAAAGGGACCCCTGACCATTAGGTCCAGTCGTGGCCAACTCTGGGGTTGTGGCGCTCATCTCGCTTTATTGGCCGAGGGAGCCGGTGTACAGCTTCCGGGTCATGTGGCCAGCATGACTAAGCCACTTCTGGCGAACCAGAGCAGCACATGGAAATGCTGTTTACCTCCCCGCCTATTTATCTACTTGCACTTTGACGTGCTTTTGAACTGCTAGGTTGGCAGGAGCAGGGACCAAGCAACGGGAGCTCACCCCATTGCGGGGATTCGAACCGCCAACCTTCCGATCAGCAAGTCCTAGGCTCTGTGGTTGAACCCACAGTGCCACCCGCATCCCCTCAAATTCCTTCATGTTGTTGAACCCAGGGAAGGAGGAAGCACACCCACATCAGCCTGCCCAAAGTCTGATTTTCTTCTGAGTTGCTCCTCTGGAAACTCCAGCCATAAGACTTAGATTGTCTGGAGACTGAGGAGAGGCCCTTTTCAGTTGCGGTCCTCCATTTATGGAATTCTCTTCCTGGGAATGCTTGCCTGGCACCAGTACTGATTGCCTAGAGGTGTCAGGTTAAATATCTTTTTTAAAAAATAACTACCAGATTTTTAAGCTTTGATGAATTTTGACTGAGATGGTTTTGATTACAGTGGTACCTCGGGTTAAAAACTTAATTCGTTCTAGAGGTCAGTTCTTAACCTGAAATCGTTCTTAACCTGAGGTACCACTTTAGCTAATGGGGCCTCCCGCTATCTCTGTGCGATTTCTATTCTCATCCTGAAGCCAAGTTCTTAACCCGAGGTACTATTTCAGGGTTAGCGGAGTCTGTAACCTGAAGTGTATGTAACCTGAAGCGTCTCTTACCCGAGATACCACTGTATTGTTTGTTATATTGTAAATGACATAGATTTTTTTCCTAACTGAAAGATGACATATGAACCTACCCAGACCCTGAGATCATCTTATGAGACCCTCCTTCGCATGCCCCCTCCTTGAAAGGTTCGGAGGGTGGCAACACAAGAACGGACTTTCTCTGCAGTGGAATGCTCTCCCCAGGGAAGTTTGCCTGGCATGAGGTTGCAGAAAGGTTGGGACAGACATTTGAAGCATGCTATGTACAGAACAGTAGAACGAGGTGAGTGTAAGTAGCAAGAAAGGTGTGCAGAGACACATATATTCTGGCTCTCCTATAGATCCCAGGAATCTCTACTCTCTACTCTCCAGAGAAAGAAGAGGTGAGGTGGTTTCTGGCCACACCAATGAGTCAATGGCGGATGTTTGTTGTAGCTCACTGGTGGCTGTGGAGAAGTTCAGGCAAGGGAAAGAGAGGAGATGAGGCATAAACCATGGGTAGGCAAACTAAGGCCGGGGGCCAGGGCTGGCCCAATCACCTTCTAAATCCGGCCCACAGACGATCCAGGAATCAGCGTGTTTTTACATTAGTAGAATGTGTCCTTTGAATTAAAATGCATCTCTGGGTTATTTGTGGGGCCTGCCTGGTGTTTTTACACGAGTAGAAGGTGTGCTTTTATTTAAAATGGATCTCTGGGTTATTTGTGGGGCATAGGAATTCGTTCATATTCCCCCCCAAAAAAATATAGTCCGGCCCCCCCACAAGGTCTGAGGGATAGTGGACCGGCCCCCTGCTGAAAAAGTTTGCTGACCTCTGGCATAAACCCTCTCAATGCCTCTCAGTGGGGAGTTCATTGCACCCCGCAGTGTCACGCAATCCTGTGTCGGCCAACTTGAAAGGCAGAATGGGAGCGATCTGGGATTGTGCCCCTGCCATGGGCGAGCCATCATTACAGGCATGATTTGTGGACGGTTCTTCCTCAATCTGGATAACTGACAATAATCAAAAGGTGCTCTCGAAGCATCATATGCTAATAAGCTGCAGTCAATCAGCCACCGAAAGAACCGGGACTGGTTTTCTGAAGGTATTTGAATGTTTTCTTAAGCTTGAGAATTCTTACAACAGCCTGGAAGGAAAGGGTGGGGGCAGAAGGAGTTTTGTGCTTTATTATTGGTTTTTAATGGTCTTTCTTTTCCTTGTCCTCTGCTACAATGAAGAGACGTGTGTAGTTGCTAATTTGTTTGACGCTTCGAAAAAGAGGGAGGGAAGCTTTTGATTTATGTTCTACAAGGAATTTAATAAGGTTTTGCTCTCCCCCCCCCCACCTTGACTGAAGTTGAAAGGACTTTAATTATGATACAGCTGTTGCTAGAGAAATGCAGTGAGGGGGGAAAGGAAAAACGATCCACAGCTGGATAAATGCTGAAATGAGGTGGAATCTTAGGAAAGACATTGCTGTGTACTGTGTGCAGAGAAAGAACTCCAGAGGGGAATTTAATGGTAGATGTCTGGAAAGTTCACTCTGTGAGATATCTATGGCTGCCGTTCACTTGTCAGCTTGATAACAGTGGAATGATATGGAATGTGACCTTGTGCCACTCAGATAAACACTACAAAGGATTGAACAACGAGAAAAAGAGCTGAACTCTTTCAACACTCCAGGTCTGGAATAAAATTGTACGTGAAGGGCTACACACTTGAAATTGATTACAGTGGCACCTCGGGTTAAGTACCTAATTTGTTTCGGAGGTCCGTTCTTAATTTGAAGCACCACTTTAGCTAATGGGGCCTGCTGCTGCTGCCGCTCCGCCGGAGCACAATTTCTGTTCTCATCTTGAAGCAAAGTTCTTAACCTGAGGTACTATTTCTTGGTTAGTGGAGTCTGAAGCGTCTGTAACCTGAAGCGTATGTAACCCAAGGTACCACTGTATATATTTACAAGATGAAACTGAGGTGCTGTTTTGTAAGGTGAAAAAGCAGGCAGCTGGAAGAATGGTTTGATGGCAAGTGAAGGATGTCAACTGGAGACTAAATAAGAAATGAAGGAGCTATGGGGGGGAAATCTTCGTCATAAGA
This sequence comes from Podarcis raffonei, assembly GCF_027172205.1. Lineage (NCBI taxonomy): Eukaryota > Metazoa > Chordata > Lepidosauria > Squamata > Lacertidae > Podarcis > Podarcis raffonei. The sequence goes on from NC_070616.1 coordinate 26,830,683, forward strand.
TTGCAAGGAGAGTGGGGAACTTGATTTTAAGAAATTGTATTACAGCAATTTGGTTTGATCTGTATTAATTTGGAAAATCAATTAAAAAAAAAAATATTAAAAAGAAGAAGAAAAGAAAGAAGAGGTGAGGTAGGGCCAGCCGCCAGAACTGCATCGCAGAGTGAAAACTGGATCATTTCTCCAAAGCTCACTCATGTTGAGTTTGTAGGGTCTCTAGAATGTGTCCCCTTCTTTGATGTTCTACTCTACAGTGCACCCACCTGTGGCTTCCACAATGCCTTCAAGGATGATGATGATTTCAAACTGTTCCTTCTTCAATGTGTCCGCGGACATCTCCCAGAAGGGGCTGACCTCATTGATGACATGACAAATTATCTGTGGCTCCACCAGGAACAGTCGGTCCTCCCCCGTGTCATAGCCCAGGTTCAGTTCTGACTGCTCCAGTGGGATGAACTCCCCCTCCTTTGTTTGCCTGGACTTGATTAGCTTGGCTCTTATTTTTGCATCTACCATGTGACTGTCCCGGAGATCTCCGATGCGGAACATGAGGCAGAGCTTCTCATCCCGGTGGGAGATGACACACTTCTTGCTGAATATTAAGGTCTGGGCACGCTTCTTGGGTCTGGAGATCTTGACAAACATGCAGCCCACCATGAGGGCATCAATCATAGAACCAATGATGGACTGGGCCATTAGCAAGATGACCCCTTCGGAGCAATTGGCCGTCACAATCCGAGATCCATAGCCAATTGTCCGCTGACTTTCTACAGAGAACAGTAAGGCAGAGATGAAGTTATCGATGTTCTCAATGCAAGCCTTCCACTCGGGGTCACCTATGTGGTTGACATCATCTCGGACCCAGGCATCAAAGTAATATATGATTCCAAAGACCACCCAGGTGATGATGTAGCACATGCTGAAGACAAAGAGGAACCAGCGGTACTTGAGATCCACAATAGTGGTAAAGATATCTGAGAGGAACCTCTTCTTTTCCTGAATGTTGCCCAGGTTCACCTGGCATTTGCCCACCTTGGTCACATAGCGCTGTCGCTGCTGCTTGTTCCCCCAGCCAAACTGCCGGTCATCGTCTATGAGTTTACAGCGCCGGCTCTGCCCTTTGTCCGAGGAGGGCACGGAAATGATGCTACGGGTTGGGGTTTTGTTCCGCGACGAGTTGATGATGTTGGGCGCACTGAAAGCGTGCTGCGGATAAAGCCGGGCATTGAGGTCCCGCAACAGAGAAGGTGGTGGCGGGTCAGTCCTGGAGGACCGGTGGTATCTGGGCAACTCATCTGTATCGATTGAGACTCTGGGACGATGCTTGATAGGCACAACCTGCTCCGCCGTGCTGAGCCTCCGCTGGAGAAGGACTGTCCTGTCATTGGGGATGTTTGAGCTGCAGGGTACCGACACGTAGTTGCATGTCAGGGCACTTTTCTTGGTGGCTGCAGTTTCCATTTGCTGGGGGCTCCTGTCTGAAGGACCCATCGAAACAGCTATCATTTCAGGCTGGAAAAGAAAACAAACTTAGTAAGCTCTCCATCTCTGTCTTCCAAAATAGTGAGTCGTTAGTTAAGGCTTGATCATGGAAGCTCTTCACTGAAGCACAACCCCATATTGCAAGCTGAAGGACAAAAAAAAACCCTCCACAAGATAAGGATAGAAACTTGGAAACTATCTTATATCACTTTTGTCCCTTGGTCCATCTAGCTCAGCATTGCCAACAATGGCTGGCAGTGGCATTCTAGGGTTTCAGGCAGAGAACATTCCCAGTCCTACCTGAAGATCAAACTTGGGGTGCTCTGCTGGCAAAGCACATGTTCTACCACTGAGCTGCAGCCCTCCCCCAACAGTATTTTGTTTGGCAAGGATGTATTTCTCCTGTTGCTACTTTTCTAGAAAAAGAGGTGCTGGAACTCGCCATGAACGCCTCCCTTGTTCTCTTATAATGGCAATGGCACCTACCAAAGAGGTGATGAAACTGAATTTCAGTGAATTCCCGCTGGAAAAAAAAAGCCCTGCAAACATTCTGAAATCCCTTCTAGAAATTGCCAACAGGTCACCAGGGCAACTGGATCTGTCCCACCATTTATTTATTTATTTATTTATTTATTCATTCATTCATTCATTCATTCATTCATTCATTCATTAAATTTGTATCCCAGGATGGCAAAGAACACGAGATAAAGCATCTTAAAAACAATTCCTGTACAGATTCAGACTGGGGAAAATATCTGAAAAGGCTTGTTGGAAGAGGGAGATCTTAAGTAGGTGCCAAAAAGACATCAGAGACAGCACATCTCTGATGTTCAGATGGAATTGCTCTATCCTAGTTTTGTTCAAGGTAAGACAATTCACTCAAACTTAAGAGAAGGAAGCAGTAGTCAAGTCAAGCCCACCTTTTAAAGTAAGGGGCCTGTATTCTCCTGTTCCCAGCCAACCCTCCAGGGCCCACATGCCCACATCCTTAATTTTTTTTATTTTTGACAAATTAATAATCATAAATAAATAAGAATAAAAATGTGCACCCCACCACCAAGACCATTCCATTGTAACTATCCAACCTTCCAAAATTTCAACACCTCTTGCAGTCATTTGACCCCTTTCCGTTTTAATAGTACGAATTCTACAACCACCCTCCATATCTCCTCAAAATCATTTCTCCTGCATATTCCCCGTCCCACCTTAATGACACATGTTCATTTATCATTAATAGCTATATCCCACACCTCTTTATACCATTCTTCCATTTTATGTTTTGCTTGCCGCTTCCACTTCCTAGCTATCATAATTCGTGCAGCTGTCAATAAATTTGTGAGCAAGTCCTTCATAGCGTGCGAACCTTTCACCCCATCGTAAATTGATGCCCACATCCTTGTATATACACAAGCAGGCTTCCCCTTGAAGAATTTTGGAAACTGTAGTTTGTTAAGGGAGAGTTGTGAGGAGACCTTCTGCTCCCATCGGAGAGGTCCGATTCCCCAGAGTGTTTCAACCAGCAAGGGAACTATAGGTCCCCTAGCCACGTACCTTCTGAGGAAAGGTCCCATATTGGCTTGTTTCTGTGGGGGGCCGAGGCAGGTAAGCCAACATGTGCTTGGCAATTGGAGCCTTCGCTGGGGGGATGGAGTTTCTGCGGCTTCGCGACTCTTCAGACTTCAGCCTCCAGTCGCCAGTGTTGTTGCGGACACAGAGCCCGTTGTCTGGCTGCAACTCCATGCTGCTGCTAGCCAGGGGCAGAACCATCATTTGTTTCAGGCCAAGGTGGGGGCCTAACCCAGGGCCTTTCGCTTCCTCCGGTGAAGGATCCTTCCATAGGAAAAGAGAGAGAGAGAGAGCAAAGTCAGAAGGAGGAAAATAAAAGGAGAAATCTAGAGGAGAAAACAAGAGAAAGGGGAAAGAAAGAAAACCAAAGCAAGACAGAGTAAAATAAAAGAACTTCCTGCTCTCTGCAGCTACATATGGTATTCTTTAAGGCCCAACCATTCTATCTTCTGTAAACCAGTATTTTTTCGATCGTCAAATCCAGATATTACAAGCTCATTTTCTCTTTCACACCAAAAGTCCATAAGAAATTTCCAATTTTAGATGAAGTAGCTGTTTTAGTATATTATAAAAAATATTCTTTGTAATGGGTATGTAATTCTGTATATCTTTGAATGAATAAGTATCAATAAATAAAATTTTAAAAAAGAAAGAGACAGAAAGAGAAAGAGCAGGGGAAATCCCTGGATAATCACTCTCAAAGTCATTTCGTGTATACAGTGGGGTAGGAGAGCTGGAAAAAGAATTAATATCTGGCAACCTATGAGCCCCTTTGGTTTCAAAGAGCACTTGGGTAGACGAATCTAAAAAGTCTGGGACACAAAATTTTGCTGGCCCCTGCTAGCTACGGTGGCTCATTTACCAGACGTAATGTATTTAGCGTTAACTCTGGAAGTGTGTACTTGATTTTGATCAAACTAAGCCTCCTAAAGCATCAGGAAGTTTAGTTTGCTCTGAATGAAGTAGGCACTTCCAGAGTTAACTCTAAACACATTATTTCTGGTAAATGAGCCACTATAGCTGCTAGAAGGCCATGAAAATCTGTGTCCCGGGCTTTTTAGACTTGTCTGCCCATGTACTATTTGAAACCAAAGGGGCGCATTGGTTGCCAGATGTGAAATATATTGACATTCTTTTCAGCTCTCCTACCCCGCCAATAGGGAGGGGTCACCGCTCAGTGGAAGAGCACTGCTTTTGCATGCAAAAGACACGATGTTCAATCGTCAGCATCAGCAGGCAGCGTTGGGAATGTCCCCCATCTGAAACCCTGGACAGCCACTGATACTGGACAGTACTGAGCTAGGTGGTGGACCCATGCTCTGACTCAGTAGAAAGCAGCTCCCTATGTTCATTCCTCTGGGTGGTGCTGTGGTCTAACCGACCACCGACCAGAATGTTGGCAGTTCAAATCTATGTGAAAGCGGTGAGCTCTGTCCCAGCTCCTGCCAACTCAGCAGTTCGAAAGCACACCAGTGCAAGTAGATAAATAAGTAACACTGCAGCAGGAAGGTAAACGGTGTTTCCGTGCACTCTGGCTTCCATCATGGTGTCCCATTGCACCAGAAGTAGTTTAGTTATGCTAGCCAGATGACTCAGAAAGCTGTCTGTGGACAAACGCCGGCTCCCTTGGCCTGAAAGTGAGATGAGTGCCACAACCCCACAGTTGCCTTTGATTGGACTTAACCATCCAGGGGTCCTTTACCGTTTACCATACCTGTGAGGGACAATCTATCCACCTGGGTCTTGTACCCCTTGAGGTTCTAAATGGCCTCAGCTCAATATACCTGAAGGAGTGTCTCCACCTCCACTGTTCTGCCCGGACACTGCGGTCCAGCTCCAAGGGTCTTCTGGCGGTTCCCTCACCGCGAGAACTGAGGTTACAGGGAACCGGGCAGAGGGCCTTCTCGGTGGTGGCGCCTGCCCTGTGGAACGCCCTCCCATCAGATGTCGAGGAACAGCTACCTGACTTTTAGATGATATCCATCAATCAATCAATTTCCTTTATTCGACCGATAGTCAGAAATAAAACATTACACAATAATTATAAACTATAACATCATAGGGGTACATAAATAAGGTAGGGCCACAGTACTAGACCTCTCACAGATAACCCACATCAAAGCATTCAGTTATACGTTTCCGACACTTGAGTGCCAGGAAAAGGAATTTAGCCACTGACAAAGTTGTTTTCCCAGAAGACTTATTTAGCAGATATGCTGTCTGCTTTCCTCTTTGTCGGGAACTGAGCTGGGTAAGTGTGGAGTTATAAGGTACTGTCTTAAATCGTTGTAAATGGGACAGCTCAGTAAAATGTGCTCTGTGGATTCTACCTCACCCAATGCACAGTAGCATAATCTCTGGTCATATGGGACTCCTCCATATCTTCCCTTCAGAACTGCCGAGTCAAGAACATTCAGCCTAGCCGCAGTAAATAGTCTGCGGTATTCCACGTAGTGGATATCCGCCAGGTAGCAAGCTGGAGCAGCCTAGATGATATCCAAAGGCAGCCCTGTTTAGGGAAGTTTTTAATATTTGATATTTTAATCTGTTGGGAGCCACCCAGAGTGTCTGGGGAAACCTAGCCAGATGGGCGGGGTATAAATAAGAAATTATTATAATTATTATTATTATTAGCTCTCACGAGATTCTCTTGGACAACCTTCCATACCCAGACCAGTTCAAAACCTCATTCTTCAGAGTATTATGTAAGCTGCACAGAGGAGATTCCCCGTTACAACATGATTACAAGAGTTGAACTGGCTTCCTGGGTCAGGAAGGGGCTCCTGCCAAGCGAATCCGCAGGAGAAATATGCAAGCTTTCCATTTTTACCCGCCTTTGCTCAGAATACACCTGATTTAGGCTGAGGTCCTCTTAAGCACCAGATCCTATTAGAGTCTGGCAAAGGTCATTTCAAAAGGTTAGCTGGGCTGCCCTGTTTGTGAGCGAGCACCAGAGGCCTCTGTCCTCAAAGCGAGAGATATATCAGTCCCCAAAACGTCTATCCAAACAGACACTTTCTTAAAGATAGGGAAGGGGGGAATTAGATTCAGTTTGCATTAAAAAGTGAATTTCCTTAATTCACGCTTTCCAAAACAATTTGTGAACAACAACACAGCCATCTTTTGAAATCTACGCTTCTCTGAATTTTCCAATGCATACAAAATTGTGTGCACTAAAGTGTGCCCAAAAGGGCATTTATGAGGGAAAATATTAGGGGAAATTACAAAAACGTGTATATTAGGAGAAATTTGCACTAAAAGGCTGATGAATTTTCAAGAGGATTAAAAAAACACCCACCCACAAATTGATGTTAGAATGTGAGGAACTGAATTTGAGAAATGGAGAGTCACAGATTCACCCACCCTTACCTCAATGCTCTGAGATTTCGTAATCCCAGATTGTTACGTTTGGATTATTAAAGCCTCCCATGTTTCACAGATGGAGGTAGCAGGATTGCAGCAGGACCTCAGGGAAAGAGAGGGCTACTCTACACTGTAATCCTGATGAAAATCCTGCTGCCACTGCTTCTAACTGCATTGGGAGAGAAGCCTTCATTAAAAGCATGGGAAGATTCCTTGTGCTGAGTTAGGCCAATGGTATATCTTGCTTAGCATTGCCTTTGCCCTAAGTGGCAGCAGATCTTCAAGGTTTCAGATAGGAAAGGTTCCAGTCCAACTTTATGCCTTGCCATTGGCTTTGCAGCCTCTGAGCACATACCACAGTGCAACTAGCACCCTCTTGCAGTCAGGGGCAGAACAACTGGGGTTCTCCCGATGCTGGATTTATGCACAAGCTAAATAAACTACAGTTTATTTAAACCTCAGGTTATACAGGGCCTCTAAATACAAACAAGTTACTAAATTTAAAGGTATTTCATATGCAAATACAGACGTACCTTGGAAGTCGAACGGAATCCGTTCCGGAAGTCGGTTCAACTTCCAAAACATTCAGGAACCAAGGCACGGCTTCCGATTGGCTGCAGGAAGCTCCTGCAGCCAATCGGAAGCTGCGGAAGTCATGTCGGACATTTGAAAACCAGAACAAACACTTCCAGTATTCGATCGTTCGGGAGACAAAACGTTTGACTCCCAAGACGTTTGAAAACCAAGGTACGACTGTAGGCTTATTGCAAGATACATGTTTTAGTTTGATGGTTAGCTTTTAGTTACATCCTTGTCTATGTACTGGTATATGTGCAAATAGAAAAGTTTATTGTTTCTGTTAGAATAAGACACCTTTCATTTTTATTTTGGCAATGCTCTAGGGCAGGCATAGGCAAACTCGGCCCTCCAGATGTTTTGAGACTACAATTCCCATCATACCTGACCACTGGTCCTGTTAGCTAGAGATGATGGGAGTTGTAGGCCAAAAACATCTGGAGGGCCGAGTTTGCCTATGCCTGCTCTAGGGCCTTGATGTAATTTAGGGGATCAGCACATCGTAAAGCAGCCTGGGAATCTTCCCATCCTTCTGGGAATCTTCTCTGCAATTATGGATCTTCTCATTAAAGAAAAACCTCTGACAAGCTACAAAGAAACCTCCAAGTTTCCATGGAAACAGTTTGAAAATTTATTTTTCTAGCTTTTCATTAAGATATAATCAAGGCACACACATCAAAAAGAACAAAATGATAAATCTACAGGTGTTTGAAACTGTAAAATGGGTCTTCTCCAACTCAGCTAAAATTGAATATATAAGAATCTGACACTGGCTGTATGGGTCAATTATTAAACATATATGCATTTCATAGAATTGTAGAGATAGAAGGGACCCCAAGGCTCAAGGCCCTGCCATTGGCTCAGGTCCTACCCTCCAGAGCTGGAGAAAACAAGCATGCTCCCTCCTCCATGTGACAGCCCTTAAGACATTTGAAGATGGCTATCATATCTCCTCTCAGCCGCCTCTTTTCCAGGCTAAACATACCCAGCTCCCTCAACCATTCCTCATAAGGCTTGCCTTCAGACCCTTGACCATCTTGATCCTCCTCTACACTGGATTCACCATGCAGGAAACTTGCAACTGAGGCCAGCCAACCACGACTTTAAAAACCCCAGCCAAAGACAGCCCACCCTACCGCAAGGCAGGCTGCTCCCCTATCAAACAGCTCTTACTTTTAGGAAGTCCTTCCTAAAGTTTAGCTGAAGCTAAAGTGTCGCTTGATTAACCAGTATTTTTGATAATCACTTTATATTGCTTTTGTATGCTTGCCTATAATCATGCACATCACCCTGGTGTTTTGTGAGAGGACAGTATATAAATAATTTTATAAACAAACAAAAACTCATCCACTCATTCTATTCCTGCATCAATGGAGAAAAAGTATCTTCCATCACGCAGAGCCCTTTAGATATTTGAAAAATGCTCTCATGTGGCCCTCCCTCCCCTTAATAATAATAATACCTTTAATGTCATTGTGTACAATGTGTACACAAAGATGGAGGGCACAAGGAGAAGGGGGCGACAGAGGACGAGATGGTTGGATAGTGTTTTCGAGGTTACCAGCATGAGTTTGACCAAACTGCGGGAGGCAGTGGAGGACAGAAGTGCCTGGCGTTCTCTGGTCTATGGGGTCACGAAGAGTCGGACACGACTAAACGACTAAACAACAACAACAACACAATGTGTACATTGTGTACAACATGTGTACAATGAAATTAAATGAGCTTCCTTCTCTTAACCTTCTTCTTTTCAGGTTAAGCACACCCAGCTCCCTCAACCACCCCTTACAGGACTTGGTTTCCAGACTTTTCAGCATTCACCATACATGATCCAGTTTGTCAGGGTCCCTTCTGAAAACTGGTGCCCACATTGGCCTGAGCAGTGCAGAATAGAGCAGAACTTCCTTCTGCTTCCTGTCATCTGGACACTAGGGCTGATCGATATATCGTCCAAAATCTGTTTGAAATCCAGATTGTGATATCGGTTTAATAAGTTTTGACCTGGTAATATATCATGAATCGTGTGTGTGTGTGTGTGTACTGTGCAAAAATCAGAACACGGGAAAAACAGTGAAGCCAGCCAATGCCTCTACATATTTCAGACATGGTGATATATCAGTATATTGTGATGTTTAGCTGGTGATGTATCGCAATATTGAAATGCAGATATCACCCAGCCCTGCTGGACACTATAACTATGTTAGGACAGCCTAAGATTGCAGTAGCCTTTAAAACAGCTGCATCACGCGCCTCACCAGTGTTCAGCTTATGCTATTCTAAAAGCAATATACAGTGGTACCTCGGGTTACAGACGCTTCAGGTTACAGACTCCACTAACCCAGAAATAGTACCTCAGGTTAAGAACTTTGCTTCAGGGTGAGAACAGAAATCGCGCAGCAGCAGTGGGAGGCCGCATTAGCTAAAGTGGTACCTCAGGTTAAGAACAGTTTCAGGTTAAGAACGGACCTCTAGAACGAATTAAGTTCTTAACCCGAGGTACCACTGTACAGCATACATGCTAAAGGTAGGATTCAGCTAAGTTGTTTCATGTGTGGAACAAGGTCCACTCATGCTACAATTTCCCCTTCTCATCCTGCACCTTCTAAATTTGAACTGGGGGATTGAGGGGAAACCCAGAACAGGTTTAGGGGGCACACACAGGGAGGAGAGGGAGGAATTATAGCACTGTAGTGTTGGAAGGGACACAGGAATTGCAGCTATACAATCCCTGACAGATACTAATTGGAAAAGCTTGCAAATATCAGATAGGCTTAGGATTTAAATATGTAATGTGATAAATCAATATGTTGAAATTTAGATTAGGAAAGTAAGAAAGTTGTTAAGTGATTAAGTTAATTTTAGGATAATATAGGTTTTGGAAAACCGTTAAAATGATATACACTGAAATTTAAGCAGGGGGATACGAGGAAGTCACTTAACAATGTTAATAAGATTAGTCTTAATAAGGTTATGATTTATGTTTATTTGTTTATTTGTTGGTGTGTTCCAAAATTTGTGGAAAACCAATAAAAAAATTTTGATTAAAAAAAAGAAAGAATCCCTGACAGATGACCACCCAAAGGCTGTTTAAAAACCTCCAGTGAAGAAGAGTCCACCTGATTCTGAGGAAATCCATTCACCCGTCAAACAGTTTTACTGTCAGAAAGTTATTCCTAATGTTTACTCGGAATCGCCTTTATTTCAGTTTGAATCCTCTGGAGCAGCAGAAAACAGGCTTACTCTATCCTCTACATGACAGCCCTTCGGGTATTTAAAGATGGCCATCCTATCACCTCGCAGTCTTCCCAATTAGCACGACATAGAATGCCATCCTAAGGGCGATGGTAATGATGATGATTATATATGGCAGGGGTAACCAACATGGTGCCCTCCAATTGTTGATGCACTCCAGCTCCCAGTAATAGGCCCTGATAGGGGGGGACCCCTGACCATTAGGTCCAGTCGTGACCGACTCTGGGGTTGCGGCGCTTATCTCGCTTTATTGGCCGAGGGAGCCGGCGTACAGCTTCCGGGTCATGTGGCCAGCATGACTAAGCCGCTTCTGGTGAACCAGAGCAGCGCATGGAAACGCCGTTTACCTTCCCGCTGGAGCAGTACCTATTTATCTACTTGCACTTTGCCGTGCTTTCGAACTGCTAGGTTGGCAGGAGCAGGGACCGAGCAACGGGAGCTCACCCCGTCGCGGGGATTCGAACTGCCGACCTTCTGATCGGCAAGTCCTAGGCTCAGTGGTTTAACCCACAGCGCCACCCGCGTCCCAATAGGCCCTGATAAATGAGGACAAATGTATTCCATAGTGTCTCCTGATGGTGAGTGGACAGGGAAAACCAGGACTTCTAGGAACACAAGGCTGGAATTAGTGGGGTCTGCATATTAATAGCACAGTCCAAAATTACTTGTGTACACTGGGTGTGTCCAGCCATATCTGAAACAGCTATGGTCCCTTTTCTCCAGCTGGGACCAGTCACAGTTCCTCATTCCAAGATTTAGAAATAACATGGACCCTTCTAATATTAAGAAGTACAAAGCAAGCGCTTTAGAGTGCATTTTGAGTCCAAATGAGCTAGAAGCAGCAAAGGCTGTCATTTGCATCTCAGTCTTCAGAAGATATCCATGAAGATTTGAAAAAGTGCAGGCTAAGAAAGACAGAGATGCAAGAATTTAGTACGAAGTGACCTTCAAAACCAGGGATCTGCCACTCAGGCTGGCAAGAGGGATGGATGATATGTCGATTTCATTTTTCCAATCTTAAATTAGGTTCTCCACATTTCTGCAGCAATTTGAGATCCCTTTAAAATCCCCATGAAAATTCATCAGCATTGTAGTGTGAATTTCTCCTAATGAACACACCCTAGCATGCAATGGTGACTAATATACACCTATTTGCAAGCAATTTCCCCCTAAGGCAATGCATTTTTTGTATGTCACTTGCTCTAATATATGCATTTTTTTGTACACATTGCCTTGCGTCCAATACTCATTCTATTCAGAGTAAACCCATTAAAGTTAATGGATGCATCTAACTTAGATCTCAATGGATCTACTCTTAGTACAACTTAGCTGATACAGCCTAATGTTTGGGTGGAAAATTGCATTGCAAAATGCAAAGGTTTGCTTTCTTTCAATTCAAGAAGTGCAAACTTGATAGTTTCTCGTTAAACATGCACAAAACCAAATTTCTCCCCCATTCCTATTGACTGCTCTGCAAGAAATGCTTGAACCCATAGCATTGCCAAAACTGCAAAAGAAAAAAAAGGGGGGGACCCACCAGGGAATCTATACTGCAGATGGGCATTAGTTTTTTTTTTATCTTCTCTCCCAAGAACATTTGGTGAGGGCGCTAAGAATGATCCATTAGAAGACCTCTTGCTACTCACAACATATATAATCCACAGAAGTAATCTGCATGCCTCTCTGTGGGAAGAGGATGCCTGTATTTGCACAGACCCCCACAGGGCAACCCTAATGCTCCCAGCTGGAACTAGCTGGGGCAAAAGAGGACAAAAGCTAAGCAGTCTAAAGTCTAGCGAGAAAAACAGCCTTTCCTTTAGCTGGTCATTTGCTGTGATTTGCCTTCCCATCACGCCCCTGTCCATGCCAGATGGCAAGTGGTGGCAGATTAGAGGTTGGGTTTGACCGCTCTGGTGAGGGATCTCCCGTCTCAGTCACTGGTGTGTCAAAATAATGGGTTTACAGCCAAGTCCAGTTGCACATCCATGTTTGGTTAGGGTGTGGGGGCTGACAGTGTAATAGCAGATGGCTAAGCCAATTATGTGACATAATAGCATTGCCCAGGCTGAAGAGGCAGCAAGCATCTCTTAGCCCTTCCCTCCAGGTTCAAAGCAGTCTGAGCAGGTGCCAGGTGGGAGGAGGAGGAGGAGGAGGTTGGATGGGCGAAGCCTGAGAACCTTCTGCCCCGTGACCCTGGCAGCATTTCACAACACTTAGTCAGGGAACTGGTTTCATCCAGCATTCATGCAAATAGATGCACACTTTCACGTACATATTTGCACATTTTCTTCAGCATGCTGGTCCTGTGCTTCACTCCCCCTCCTTTTCGGGTGAGAATTTTATCGCTGGAAAATTTTTAAACCCTATGATTCTGCAAGTGTTCGCATCGTGCAAGAGTAGAAAACTGCAACAGAAAGCCAGCTAGTTCGAATTAAGGGACAATATACACATTGATCCTTCATGAGAATTGGATGCTGGACTAGATGAGCCTTTGGGTATGATCCAAAACAGCATAAGCACTGCTGCCAGGCAAGAGATCCACTCCCCAACATCACCAAAGTCCTCATCTCACTCTTACCTGTATCTCTTGTCCCACAAAATGCACATTTTATTTGCCCTTCATACTTTACATCAGTCCCCCCGTTTAGCAGGTCACCTTCTCAAAGCTCTGATGGCTAATTCTTGCAAGAGTGACCTCTTCCAACTACTAGCTCATGGGCAGGCAAACTAAGGCCCAGGGGCTGGATGCGGCCCAATTGCCTTCTCAATCCAGCCCGCAGATGGTCCGGGAATCAGCGTGTTTTTACATGAGTAGAATGTGTCCTTTATTTAAAATGCATCTCTGGGTTATTTGTGGGGCATAGGAATTCATTCATCCCCCCCCCCAAAAAAAATATAGTCCAGCCCCCCCACAAGGTCTGAGGGACAGTGGACAGGCTCCCTGCTGAAAAAGTTTGCTGACCCCTGTCTAGCTTCTGAGAAAACATCAGCCACCCACTATGGGCCATTAGCAAGCAATTTCCCAATCAAAGGAATGACTAGCTAGCAACCACGATGGATTCCTTAGAGCAAATACGGGGAACCTGTAGCCCTCCATATCTTGCTGGATTCCCAATGAACTGGCTATCCTGGGGGGAGTTGGCCACATATTTCCTACCCTTTACAAGTGCCTTGTGACTGTAGTACAAAAGCTCCTGCGATGCTCTGCTTCTAATACATCTCATCCTAAATGCTCACAATACATGCCAGCAGTTCAGAGTACCCACAGGCACACCTGTCCAAGCCACCTTTCTGTTCCTTCTTGATCAGGTGTATGTGAAAAGACATCTGGAGACATGGCAGCTGGGAAAGGGATATGAACACAGTGGTTCAGTGGCCCGGTTGTGAAACTGGGGAATTGGAATGGTCTGGGGAATTGAATGGGGTAATCGCTCAACTGAAGAACCAAGGAAGTCTTCCGGTTAGATCCCCCGTGTCTCCACCTAAAAGGGTATTGGACTCCAATGGACCAGTTGCCTGTCTCAGTCAACATAAGGCAGCTGCCTATGTTCGTATGAACAGGACTTCATGGTCCAAGAGTGTGGCATCACAGCTATTTGTATTGGTTCTCCCCTCCATGCCCCGACATCAGTTGGAACATTAGTTTGGAACACTCAAACAACAGGACCTTAGGAATGTTGAGTCTTGTCAAGGAAGAAGTCAGAAGCAGAGGAGAAAGGCAATACATTTAGAGCAGCGGCTGGGAAACATCTGTAGATCTCCAGATGTTGGACCCCAACATGACTGCCAATTAGCTATTGGGCTAAGTCCAAGGTGCTGGTTTTGGTTTATAAAGTCCTATACACCTTAGGACCAAGATACAGGTATATATGGGTTCTCTCCACCAGCAAGAATTTCACTTCTGGCATCTTTCTGTATATGCATCCTGAGAATGAACTAAATGTGTTCTTGGAATTAAACATGCAGGGGAGGAACTCTAAGAAGAATCAGGATTATAGCAGCTGGGGAGGGGGGATGTAACCCTCCCCTGCTACCGTCCTGAGCAAAATCCTGTTCTCTGCACAAGGGCGGGGGATTTCCCACTTTGCACCTCCCAAAGCAAATGTCAGTTTCAGAGGAGAGATTTTCATCAGAACTATGTCAGGGCAGGAAAGAATGACATATATTCTTCATGGTAGTTATGACGCCAAGAATTATCACACTCACATGCACAGCCAGCTAATACTATTTGCATTTAGAAAAAAAAAGAAAAGAAATATGCATGTTAACTGCAAACACATTAATGTCAAGTTTAGACTCTGAAGGTGCCTATTGGAGTGAGGGTGGCATTATGGAATCAGGACAGACACCAAAAACCTCGGGTGGCATCAGGCAAGCCCTTCCCTGTCAGCCTACCCTACCCTGCAGGGTTACTGGGAGGGCCAAATGGAGCAAGCCCATTCATGCACTCCTTGACAAAGCCCTTGAAGGGACAGAAAATGCCAAGTGACATCTATGTTCACACTGAGGTGTGGATTTTAAGGCAAGCATGTGTAAAAAGGTAAGAAACCAAAGGTAAGTCTGACAGTCCAACCAGACAAGGCAAGGGGCGCCTTGACTGAAACTACAATGTCTTACATTTTAGCAAGTATGTCTGTGGAGACAGAGGGGGGATTCTCAAGCACCATTTTGCCCCACTGCCATTTTCCTAATGAAAATCTCTACGCATACACACAAGTTCCATGGCCCCATAAGGATTAAAACTAGCAGAGGGTGGTCCATTAAGGAAAATGGGGCACTTCGCCACCAACCTCCATCTGCCTCAGCGAGCCCCCAGCTGCCTGCCTTCTTATTTTATTATGATTATTATTACACTTATATTCCACCTTTCATCCAAGGAGCTCAATGTGGCTTACATAATTCTCCCTGTTTTATTCCTATTATTATTATTATTATTATTACTACAGTGGTACCTCGGGTTACATACGCTTCAGGTTACATATGCTTCAGGTTACAGACTCCACTAACCCAGAAATAGTACCTCGGGTTAAGAACTTTGCTTCAGGATGAGAACAGAAATTGTGCTGTGGCGGCACAGCGGCAGCAGGAGGCTCCATTAGCTAAAGTGGTGCTTCAGGTTAAGAACAGTTTCAGGTTAAGAACAGACCTCCGGAATGAATTAAGTACTTAACCCAAGGTACCACTGTACTGGTATTATATCCCTAGCAGGACTCAAGGTGGCTTGCAGATAAAAATGGGAACCATTAAAATAAAACATAGAATTCAAACTATATACATAAATAAAATCTGTATAAAAGCATACAAATGATTACAATGAAATCAGCATGGCCCCAGTCCTTTCAATAAATCAGTCAATCCCCCCAAAGCCTGTTGGAACAAGAAAGTCTTCACCTGCCGGCATAAGGACAACAAAGAGGGAGCCTGTCTAGATTCTCCAAGGAGACCATTCCAGTGTCTGGGAGCAGCCACTGAGAAGGCCCTCTCCTGTGAGCCTGCAAGCATGGCGAAATTAAGAGACAGGCCTCCCCTGAAAATCTCAAAGCCCAGGCAGGTGGTCTTTCAGATAGCTTGGGCCTAAGCTATGTAGGGCTTTAGAGGTCATATGCAACCACGGCTGCACAGATGTTATTGGCCCAGAGATGGAAAGAAGATAAAGTTCCTACCAGAGAAGAATAGCAGATGAAGTTGATGGACTAGTCTGAAATGGCTAAAATGACCAGAAGTATAAGAAATCAGGAAAACCAAAATCTTAATAAGGAATGGGGAAAATGTATAACTTATCTTAAAGACCATTGTAAACAGTTAAAATCGTTAGGAGGATTGGAATATCACTTGTAGTTTAAGGGTGAATTCCGGACACAACAGAAATGTAAAAGATTTGGATCATCATAAAAGTTGCAGGAGGAAGTGATTAATAATAGGACCCACAAAGGGGAGGGTGGAAGTCCAGGAGATTCCTCAGAATCTTGTTTTAATGATTTACCGTATGTTTGATATATCTCTGTAAAAATTTAATTTGAAAAACCAAATAAATACATTTTTAAAAAGAGGTCATAACCTGCACTTTGAATTGTGCTGGGAAACAGCCAGTGGAGCTGTTGCAGCAAAGGAGTCACATGCTCACTATAACCAGCTCTGGTTAACAATCTGGCCGCAGTTATTTGAGCCGTTTGAAGTTTCTGAGCTATTTTCAAAGGCAGTCCCCATGCAGAGCATGCTACAGGAATCCAAACGGGATCTAACTAAGGCATGTGTCACTGTGGCCAAATCAGACATCTCAAGGAACAGGCGCAACTGGTGCACTAGATTTAACTGTGCAAATGCAATTCTGGCCACTGCAGAGACCTGGGCATCCATACTTGGGGCTGAGCCCAACAGCATACCTAAACTATGAACCTGTGTCTTCAGGAGGAGTATTAACCCACCCAGCACAGACTCAATCCCTCTTCACTGCTCTAAAGGTAAAGGGACCCCTGACAATTAAGTCCAGTCGTGATTGACTCTGGGGTTGCGGCGCTCATCTCACTTTACAGGCCGAGGGAGCCGGCGTTTGTCCACTTCTGCAGACAGTTTTTCTGGGTCATGTGGCCAGCATGACTAAGGGGCTTCTGGCGAAACCAGAGCAGCGCATGGAAATGCTGTTTACCTTCCCGCCGGAGTGGTACCTATTTATCTACTTGCACTGTGTGCTTTCAAACTGCTAGGTTGGCAGGAGCTAGGATGAACAATGAGAGCTCATCCTGTTGCGGGGATTCGAACCACCAACCTTTTGATCGGCAAGCCCAAGCGGCACAGTGGTTTAACCCACAGCACCACCACTGTCCCTTCCTCCATCTGACCAAGGGCATCCCTGCATTGTCTTGTTTTGTCTGCCTGGATAATGATGCTGCTGCTGATTATTATTATACTACCCTTCACCCAGAGATCTCAGGGCAGTTGACAAAATATAAACACAGCATAAAACCACAAAATAAATTGTTAAAAAAGGCAAAACAATACTCCCCACGCTCTCCCATAAACACATTTAAAAGGGTATAGGATGTTAGCCAAAGCCTGGTTGAAAAGGAACATTTTCGCCTGGCGCCTAAAGATGTACAGTGGTACCTCTGGTTAAGTACTTAATTCGTTCCGGAGGCCCGTTCTTAACATGAAACTGTTTTTAACCTGAAGCACCACTTTAGCTAATGGGGCCTCCTGCTGCTGCCGCACCACCGGAGCACGATTTCTGTTCTCATCCTGAAGCAAAGTTCTTAACCCGAGGTACTATTTCTGGGTTAGCAGAGTCTGTAACCTGAAGCGTCTGTAACCCAAGGTACCACTGTATAATGAAGGTGCCAGACAAAACGCCCTGGGGAGAGCACTCCACAAATGGGGAACTGCGGCAGAAAAGGCCCGTTCTCGTGTTGCCACCCTCCGGACCTCTTGTGGAGGAGGCACAGACACTGACAGACAGAGACAGCTTCCTTGGATTCAGGTGGAAAGGAGAAATAAAGCTGGGTGTTGTCAGCATACTGGAAACCTCGAAACTCCGGACAACTTCTCCCAGTGGTTTCATGAAAGTGTTAAATAGCATATGAGGTAGGTTAGGCTGAGGCAGACAGTGATTGATCTAAAGTTCCGCAGTGTGAGCCTCATGGCTAAGTGGGGATTTGAACTCCAGTCTCCCAGGTCCTAGTCCAGCAGTCTAAACACACTGGCAACCAGTCAAGGGGTGGCTTTGCCAGTCATTAGCTCAGGCCCCAAAGACAGCTGGTCTCCCTGCCTTCTGCCCCACCAGTTTTACTGATCACCGGCTACCACTGATAAAAAGCCTATCTGTGCACACAGGCTGTGTATGTCTGACTTAGCTTACCCCATCTGCCTTTTGCAGATCTCAGCGGCTCACAAGGAAATCCTCCTTGGTCCAGACAGAAGTTGATGGAGTAAGGATCCCCCCCCTTACCACTCACAAAATATACCATGTGCCTAGGCTGCTCGTGCATGCATAGTCCCTCCAAAACAAGAAAGGTGAACACGCCTGGCAAAGATTGCCAATTGACCCACCACCTCCTCCTTATGAACATATTGAGTCGGGGTTATGTTTCAAACCCAGGAGGAGGAGGAGGAGGAGGGAGAAGGGAAACCCAGCTACTCTGCACCAATCGGATTTGTGGTGTTCCTAGCCGTTATCGCTGTAATCCTCGCTGGCGCACATATTATGAAATGCCAAGTTCCTGGAAATCCTTCAGCGGTGAAAGAGCTGGCAGGCAACACCGCGGGGAGAAACCCTGATTGGCAACACAGGCAGTGCCTGCATCCCATGCTGCGGTGGAGCAAGAGGGATGAGGGTGGTGCCCCTGTCACCCAGGGGGATATTTGCCAACCTTCTGCAGACCAGGTGAATGAGATTTCTCAAAGAGAAACCCACCAAAACCTAAGCGGAGGGAGAGAGGTGGTTTCCCTTAGTCTTGCATGCTGTCGTAACATAAGAAGCTGCCTTATACAGCAGTCAGACCATTGGTCCACCTAGCTGGGTTGTGTCCACACTGCCAGAGGGTACTACCAGTCCTACCTAGATATGCCAGGCATTGAACCTGGGACCTTCTGTGTGCACAGCAGATGCCCTACCACTGATCAGTGGCTCTTCTCCTAAAACCTGGCATTTTTCTCTTTTGAAAATCCATTTATTATGACCAGGGTTTCCCAAACTTGGGTCTCCAGCTGTTTTTGCACTCCCTTGATCCCTAGCTAGCAGGACCAGTGGTCAGGGGTGATGGGAACAGTAGTCCAAACAGAACTGGAGACCCAAGTTTGGGAAACCATGATTTTGATGAACCAAAATGTCACAAAACAGCAAGCAAGTTTCTGGGTCCACCAGAACTCTTCATCAGGCTGGACACTGAGCAGGTCAACAATGTTTAGGCAACACGATGACCATATATATATACGTAATAGACAATCTTTATAGAATTCCTTCAAACAATAACGAGTTCAAAATGAAATCTTAGACTCAAAGTCTCTGAAAGTCTTTGAATGAAGCAAGGTACCAAACTTTGTAAGATGAAAGATAAGCTGTGAAGCTTTGTGTATTCAGCAATTATACGTCCAACACTGAACAGAGATTCTGGATATTGACTGCTGTTTTGTAGATCTTCGTTAGCGGGGTGAGAGAATATAGAATTGTTTCATAAACCCATCTTATTTCGAATGAATATATGTGAATGAAAATATCAAATGCTGTGGAGCAGTGCTCATGTAATAATTATTACATGAGCACTGCTCCACAGCATTTGATATTTTCATTCACATATATTCATCTCTTGGCAGATGGCACCCCATTGCATCAGTGCTGTCATGACCATAACATAGGTGCCCAATTGAGGCCTCAAACAAGTGGCTTATTTGGGGCTACTTGGCAAATGCATGCAGTGGCTAGATATAAACAGAGGACAGCCTGGTTCAGAATTTGACTCTCAAGAGCGAGTCTTGGGAGGCCCAGCAGATGACCTCAGGCCACTGTTTGTTCACCCTTGGTCTAAACCAGCCTTCCCCAATTCAGTGCCCACCAGATATTTTAGCCTATAACTCCTATCAGCCCCAACCAGCACAGCAATCATGGTCAGGGATGATGGGTGCTGAAGTCCAAAACATCTGGAGGGCATGAGGTTGCAGAAGGCTGGTCTGCATCACACACAATATGTGACTATCAGAAGAGATCTGTAGCTGGATGGGAACACAGGTCCGTCTAGCCCAGCTTCTTACATCCCACCATAGGCCTCTAGGAACCCAGCAAGGAGAGTTTGAAGGCAACAGGTCTCTGCTGCTCTCTCACGTCCTCTGATATTCACTGTGTGAATGAGCAACAATTCATGAACGAAAATTCATCAAAATCTGTACTTCGATGAATTTTGCAATGCAGTTCTCTAGCCAAGCTTTGTGTTTGAAAATGCATATAGGGTTTGCATAAAAATGCACATATTAGTGAAAATGGTGTAAAAATGCATTATACTGGGAACATTGTGTTGCAGAAATGTGTATATTAGGCAAAATTGCATACCAAAACGATTGAGTGGTATCCAGTTAAAGTGTCAATGACATAACAAAGACTTCCACTCATGCAGTGGGATTTCCCCCTTACCTCTCTTCCCTCTGCACCCCCCCAATCTGCTCCAGAGAGTTGGGGAGACCTTTAGAGCAGATTTAGGGGGTGTATGGTGGGGAAAAGGAGGAGAGAAAGTTCCTTTGGGAAAGTGGAAATCCTTGCACCAACAGAATGAGTTGCTCAGCACAACTTTTGAGACAACCATACACTGGAAGAACTTGGCACTAAAATGCTGATGAATTTCCAGTATGGCTTTTTAAATAAGAATAATACTAACAATTGCAAGCTGGTGTGGAAATGTGGAGAACCAAAGTTAAGCCTGAAAAAAATGGGGAATAGCGAGGAACCGAAATTGACAGATGCTTCCATTGACAGATGCCTTTGGTCTCACTTCCCGGAAATGATGCAAGATTCCAAGACCCACCCCTCTCTGGATCCCTCCCTCCAAATTGTCATCTAGGCAGCAGGGATTGGGAATGGCTTGCAAAAGCTGGTTGGAAATTCATCCGGCTGCTTCCAGGCAGTTTTGGAAAGACAATGCCTAAGAAGAGACGGTGGGCCCGATCAGGAAAAGAATAAAGGTGTTCACAAGGGAATCAGGTGCTGCAAGAAACAACCAGGACGAGTGTCCAAGCCTGTGCCCACCAAAGGTTTTGGACTATCAACTTTATCAGCTCAGCCAGGGCTGGAGGGGACTAGGCTGGGAAAGGCTGGCCTAGCAAAATGCAGGCAGAAAGCAGAAATAGTTCCTTCCCACTCCTGACAGCATTTCAGGTTCTCCCTGACTCCTGCTCTCTCTCTTTGACCTGACAAAATGCAAGCCACTTGCTATATCCTATGCACCCAACTAGCCCATTTTGGGGGGACATTGTCAATCCCTGTTCCTGACAAAACCCTGCCCCTATTTTTTTGCCATTTTGAAAGCTGCTCTATTCTGTTAGTGGGTGCAAAGATGCACACACTATAATTCTTCGGGTTTCAAATATCTCCTGCATCTATTGTTTTAATACATCAGATGGGAGGTATCTGAATGCCAGCAGTGGGGTGGTGAGAGCGTCAGACCAGGGTCACCAAAACACCAGCTGGAATCCCCACTCGGACCTTCTCTTAGCTTTATCTTTCTGAGAGTTCTGCCATGAAGATAAAACGGGAGGGGGGCATGAAACTCCTTGGAGGTAAAGAGGAGTATATACCTAGTGAGCAAAAAAATTGTGCACCAGTCACACACATGTGTGGATGCAAAAATCCCCACGACCATTTCCCCCTTCACTGCCTGCACCTGGGTAGCAAATACTGGCTGTGTTTTGCGTAACACCTACTCTCAACAAATACAAGAATTCTCTAGCAAAACCCTGTAGGCGTATTTAGTTGGAAACAGCAGTACAGTCCTGGGCATGTTTACTCAGAAGCAAGTCCCACTGTATTCAGTGATGCTTAGTTTAAGGCAAGTGGGTAATGGATCGCAGCCTATCTCCCCTTAAGTTCAATGGGGTTTACTCCCTGCAAGAACTAAGTGTGTGTGTGTGTGTGTGTGTGTGAGGAATCCAACCCAAATTTCCTACCAAAATAATCACACAGAGCAATTCCATTTGTATTTATTGGCAACTGAGTCTCAGTAGGCTTGGTGGAATTTACTCCTGTGTAAGTGTGCATAGGACAGCAAGCTTAATTATTATTTTAAGTCAACTGCTATGGTCAGGTTAATGGGCAGCAAGCAACAGTGGGCAGTGGAAGAATGTACAGTACCTCGGGCAATGACGCCTGGGGAAAGCAGAGGCCTGTTACAAGCAGTACCCAAGAATGTTCCAGTTTTCATCTGTGAAATGTCAGTGGGGACATTAAATGGCTACTTGCACAAAGACAGGGATTTTTTTATTATTAAGTCATCCAGGAGGGCCTTCAAGTTAAGCGTGCTCACAGGATAATTTCCTTTTCCTTTCTGGATTCATGAGCTGGGTTTGGGAGGGGGGCAGTGATCCCACTAAAGCAGAGGTGTGTGTGTGATGGGGAAAGGTAAGATCCACAGAGAGGCTCAAGGGAGCTTCCTTTAAGATAAATGTAAAATCGCATTGCAAAATAGCATCGGATTTAAAGATGTTTAGCTATGAACCAGGATATATCAGTATACCTATTATAAGATATAGGTAACCGCAAGAAAATAGGATGTGGTCTGAAACACTGGGATGGGGGGTGCCACCCCATCACCCCCACCCTAAACAACACCCAGAAAGGAGCCAGCTGCCATGCTAAATTCTGAGGGACACAGACATACATTGAATTACCAGTCCACGTATAGACAGGGAAGGAGACTGGGGGAACCCCTCTTCATTGGGAGAGGAAGGAACCTGATCATATATCTATGTCTGATTATATAACCAACTTTTTGGGAGAATCAAAGGTATTGGGGGCGTGTGGGGAAGCCATATATACTATACATTCACTTATCCACTGTAGAACTGTTGCTTTCCTCCAAGAGTTTCCCCGGGTTGACTTCAGCCAAAGCGAGAGACCCAACCACCATCCCTTTCCAGCCGCTCAGTGTTCAGAGTTGGTGGCAAGCAGTACACCTACCTCATCTCTCCAGCGGAGTGTGCTGCGGGGGCCGGATCCAGCGAGCCCCAAAGGCACAGCAAATTCCCGTCCTTTCTGCTGTCGCTCCTACCGGATTGTTAATCTAGAGCCCCTTGCTAGGTCTTCAGCTCCGGGGTCATTGCACTCCCCAACGCGTTCCCATCCATTCTGGAAGAGGCAAAAAAAAAGCCAACCAAAAAAACCCCTTTTTTCTTCCCCAGTTTGTGCGTTCAGAGCTGGTGGGGGAGATGGAGAGAGCCGGGCGGCAGCCTTCCAATCCTGTTCTGGGAGAAGAAGGTCACCCGTTAATCTGTCTCAATGACACGCAGAATTACCTCAAGATGATTTAATCAGAGAGGCCTGGGCAAGGAGGAGAGACGCTGGCTGGGAGACTCCAGGCCCCACAGGGTTAATCTCTTGGAGACTGAGGCACATGGGGGGTCCATGTTGCCCCCTGCCCCCCTCCCCACATGCACATCTGCCGGCATCTGCTCTAAACTTCCAAGCTCTTCCATGTGTGGGACAGAGTGAAATGCTAACCGTCAGCTAGAATGAGAAAGCGATGGTAATTTAAAGGGGAGAGTAAGACACAATTCCTGACCTGAGTGGGGAAAGGTGTCTGGATTTCTGCTCATCCAGAGAACCAGGACAGAACCTGTCTACCCCCAACGGCCCGAGTTTCGCTTTCCGCACCTAGAAAAAGGCCTGAATGACACCTACCGAGGGGAGAGATTAAGAGTCTATATTTACGCCTACTTATGAAGGAGCTAGGAGGAGATGTGCTCACAGAGAAGGCAAGTGGAAGAGAAAGGAGAAGGCCGGCTGAGAGAAGACATTCAGTGGTGGCCCTCACAAGGAGTTGGGTGCTGAATGCCTGAGGAATGATGCTATGAGAGAAGAAGAAGAGTTTGGATTTGATATCCCGCTTTATCACTACCCGAAGGAGTCTCAAAGCGGCTAACATTCTCCTTTCCCTTCCTCCCCCACAACAAACACTCTGTGAGGTGAATGAGGCTGAGAGACTTCAAAGAAGTGTGACTAGCCCAAGGTCACCCAGCAGCTGCATGTGGAGGAGCGGGGAATCGAACCCGGTTCACCAGATTACGAATCTACCGCTCTTAACCACTACACCACACTGGCTCCCAGTGAGACATTAGGGGTCACCACCTTGTTTAGTGCACGGGGCAGATTTGGAAATGGAAAAAAGCGTCATGGGCTCCACAGAATAGCTACTTCACAGGACCAAAGTGAGTGATGCTCAGGACCAGCCCATTCAAAAGACAGGTAAAACATCTGCACCTCTCTTTCCCCCTCCAAAAACAAAACAACACAAAACAACAGGCCAGAAAGCAAGCAACAGTTCCCCACCACAAATAGGCAAAATACCCTCTCAAAATCCCAACATTCCTCAAACGAAAGGAAAAGCAGGCAACTCGCCCTCAAACAAACCAGAGCAGGGAAAGCACCCCCAAACAGAGCCTAAAGCATTCTGGGGAAGAGGAAGTAAGAGGTCAGGAGAACTGAACTGAGCTTTCCAGTCAGATCAGCATCCCCTTCGCCCCAGGTAAAATAATTAATTTCCAAAATATCAGGTATAAAAAAATTAAATTTTGGAGGGGTGCCAGGGTCTTGACTGGTAGGGGCAGGGGTGCCAACTTAAATAAAATGTATCATTATATATTGATATATCACAGTGTTTAGCTGGTGATATATCACGATGTTGAAAACCAGATATCACCCAGACCTGTTCCTCAGTCACCAAAATGTCTTGGGCCATAACTGCCTACATTAGGTCTGCCATAGCTGGGATTCGTCTGTCAAATATAGCGTCTGGGCAGAATTATCGAGTATTGGTTATAAATGTCCAGGAAAACCCAGGTGTATGACAGACCATATCAGGAGTTGTTTCTTTTAGCGAATTTCCCAAAAATTAGCTAAAAGAACTTCCTTTTTGTGCGGAGATTTTGCACAGAAAGCTCAACAACTTTGCCACAAAACAAAAGCTCAACTTCTGTGTCTGGATTTACACTTTTTGTAATTTAGCAAGCCTAGATATCGTGCAAGAGTAAAGTAAGGGGGGGGGAGGCAGTCAACTCTATCAGCATCTCATAGAAGAGGAATACTTTACCCTGGAAGTGGGGTATAGTGGTCAATAAGATTGGTCAATAGGATGCCAGAACAAGAAGGAACTGTGCATCACAAAATCAGTGGATTTCCTGCAGGAATTATATTTTTTAAGAATAATTTTTATGTTTTTCAATTTTATACATTTCAATAATTTTACAATCATTTTAACATTCCGAAACTCAACTTCCTTCCCTCTTTCTGCAGTTCCTTAAATTTATTTTTTATATTCCCTGCATATTCAAAATTAATTTAACCATTTATTCATCTACTTTATACTCTTATAAAACTGCAGGTTATTACAACAATCCTGCCAATGTTCTTATCTGTTTACAGTTTGTTTGCAAATATTCAATAAACCATTTCCATTCTTTTATTAAAAAGTTCGTTAGCTTGATTTCTTATTTTTCCAGTAAGTTTCGCCCTTCCTATTCCTACAGGAATTATCACCCTCAGAATAACACTTGCCTGGTAGACTGAAAACAAACCCATTCCTCATGAAAAGTCTTCGAGAGGGTGCCATTTGCCCAGTGTAAACTCTGTGGCTAGAGAAGGTTTTTGAGAACCTCATCTAAGACCACCACAGCCCTGCAGTGATGCACAGAATGGTACAACACTAAACTCTTCCTGCAAGACACCATCTTGCCTTCTATGTAGAGACTGAAAGGGACTCCCTTTCACTGCACCGGGACAGAAAAATTCTCAACCCAGCTCTGAGGCCGCAATGGTACTAAGTGAATCATAAATCGCTTTGTGGTCTATGAAATATTCTAAGTCCAGAGACAGGGAGAGGATAAAAGCCAGGAAAATCTGCAGACTACATTTAAACCTGTCTCCAGCCACACAGGGAGGAGGGCGGGTTAAAAATAGCAATGGTTAACCTGTTGGTTATAAATAACTACTTAGCCAGTGTTGTAAACGGCTCGAGGATTATTAATACATATGGAAGGTTTTAATCACTTAGTTGCTTACTGCCAGAGTTCAGGTAAACGATGTCTAGAGGCATCTGCTTCAACTGCAATTTGCATTTGTGGTTTCAGGGATAAATGCAGTCTCCCTCTTTTCCTAATCTGCATGCATGGCACATGTATTGATGGAAGGAGAGGGTCGTGGAGATCCTCAAACCAGGACCCACCATGCTGACAATAAATAGATCACTGGTACTTAAAACATTTCCGCTTTTGTGTAACCCATTCAGTATGTTTCTGGGTGCTATTCAAAGTATTGGCTTTAATCTAAAAGTCCTAAGGTGTTCATTCCTGTACAAATATTTCCCTTTGAGGTCTTGCATTATGTTACTCTCCTCTTCTGACATTAGAGCATCATTCTTAACATTATTCTATATTTATTTATACAGTGGTACCTCGAGTTACATACGCTTCAGGTTACATACCCTAACCCAGAAATATTACCTCGGATTAAGAACTTTGCTTCAGGATGAGAACAGAAATCGTGCAGCGGCAGTGCGGCAGCAGCGGTGCAGCCCCATTAGCTAAAGTGGTGCTTCAGGTTAAGAACATATTCAGGTTAAGAACGGACCTCTGGAACGAATTAAGTACTTAACGCGAGGTACCACTGTACCCTGTCTTTCCCCCAACAGGGAGTCAAAGTGGCTTAAAGATAAAAATAAGAACAGCCAAAAGATTTTTTAAAATCAATAATTTAATACAGTGGTGGCAGTGGATAAAGATGTATTGTAACTTTTGAGTAGATGTTTTTGGTAACAAAAAAGGGGGGATGAAACACACAGAAACAATTAAAACATTACAATAAAAACAGTATGGCACCAAACCCTTTCATTAAAAGCAGTCAGTTCCACAAAGTCTGTTGGGACAAGGAAGTCTTCATCTGCCGTCAGAAGGATGACAAGGAGGAAGCCAATTGAACTTCTCTAGGGAGGGAGTTCCAGAGTCTGGGAACAAACTTTGCTAGTTTCATTCTCAAGAGACAATGGAGTGCATCTCTGGGTGTGAAGTTAAGCAGTGTGTATAGAGATCCTTTGCTACCCAGATGAAAAGACACACACACCCTTGCCTCGGTGATGTGGTCCAAATAATAATAATAATAATAATAATAATAATAATAATAATAATAATAATAATAATAATTTATTATTTATACCCTGCCCATCTGGCTGGGTTTCCCCAGCCACTCTGGGCGGCTTCCAACAAAATATTGAAATACAATAGTGTGTCAAACATTAAAAGCTTCCCTAAACAGGGCTGCCTTCAGATGTCTTCTAAAAGTCTGGTAGTTGTTTTTCTCTTTGACATTTGGTGGGAGGGCGTTCCACAGGGTGGGTGCCACTACCGAGAAGGCCCTCTGCCTGGTTCCCTGTAACTTGGCTTCTCACAGGGAGGGAACCGCCAGAAGGCCCTCAGTGCTGGACCTCAGTGTCCAGGCTGAACGATGGAGGTGGAGACACTCCTTCAGATATACAGGACCAAGGCTGTTTAGGGCTTTAAAGGTGAGCACCAACACTTTGAATTGTATTCAGAAACGTACTGGGAGCCAATGTAGGTCTTTCAAGACCGGTGTTATGTGGTCTTGGTGGCCACTCCCAGTCACCAGTCTAGCTGCCGCATTCTGGATTAGTTGTAGTTTCCAGGTCACCTTCAAAGGTAGCCTCACATAGAGCGTATTTGCAGTAGTCCAAACAAAAGATAACCACATCATGCACCATTCTGGCCAGACAGTCTGTGGGCAGGTAGGGTCTCAGCCTGCCTACCAGATGGAGCTGGTAGACAGCTGCCCTGGGCACAGAATTGACCTGCACCTTCATGGACAGCTGTGAGTCCCAAATGATCTGCTAAGTGCCTACCCTGTTATTCTTTTGGTGTTTGGCATACTTTGCAATGGCTGTTTCAAGCAAAATGAAATTTATCTTGTTTTAAAACTGGAACGGTATGTCCCCTTTGAAGATGCATCTTGGCATAAAGCTGATGAAGCAGTGTTCTTTTAAGTTAGCCTTCTGCACCTACTGGTCTCCAGCTGTTTGGACTACCACTCCAATCAGCTCCCCGCAGTACAGCACAACCGCAGGGAATCCGATCTGGATGTTTTAAAACAGACTTTGCAGTCTGTTGCATCTTTAGGTCTCAGTTCAGTAAAACAAAATTTTTGTTCCTGTGAATTTCTTGAGAACCACTTCTAAAGTCACGAGGATGTGTATATGTTGCAATGGGAGAGGAGCTCTGCAGTAGATTTCACTGTAATTGCTAGCTGATCACTCCAGCTGTATACTTTGCTTAAAATAACTAACACCTCTGCAGCAACCACAACACGAGTGTTTCTGTCTTGCAACAAGAAAGCTTGTGGGGAAAGGCAAGGCTGAAATAATAATAATAATAATAATAATAATAATAATAATAATAATAATAATTTGTTTATATGCCACCCATCTGACTGGGTTCCACCAGCCACTCCGGGCGGCTTCCAACAAATTAAAACATCATAATAAAAAATGCAATAGTTTGATTTGTAAAAAGCAGATTTATAGAAAGATCTCAGTCTCGGAGTCAGTAGGTAACTTCATCCTAGAATCAAAGAATTGTAGAGTTGGAAAGGAACCAAGAAGGCTGTTCCTACATGTTTAGAGGTTCCCTATTCTTATTACAGGGATGCAGGTGGCGCTGTGGGTTAAACCACAGAGCCTAGGACTTGCCGATCAGAAGGTCAGTGGTTTGAATCCCTGCGACGGGGTGAGCTCCCATTGCTCGGTCCCTGCTCCTGCCAACCTAGCAGTTCGAAAGCACGTCAAAGTGCAAGTAGATAAATAGGTACCACTCTGGCGGGAAGGTAAACGGCGTTTCCATGCACTGCTCTGGTTTCGCCAGAAGCGGCTTAGTCATGCTGGCCACATGACCCAGAAGCTGTACGCTGGCTCCCTTGGCCAATAAAGCAAGATGAGCGCCGCAACCCCAGAGTTGGTCACGACTGGACCTAATGGTCAGGGGTCCCTTTACCTTTACTATCCTTATTACGTACATACACATCTTAGGGCTGAGCTCTGAAGACACAGCACACATTTCAGTGCTAAGTCCAGGCCAAAGTGAAGCTTTTGGAAGATGTGGAAATTTATCAGCATTGACTGCTTGTACTTTACTCGACAATAAAGTAGGCAGATGAGTAAGAAGAGACAGGACAAATAAACACGATAAATCTCAATGCTAGACAAATCCACACGTGGAGAAACAGATGGGGAAATCATATAGGGTGGCTGAATGCACCCCCAAGGATGTTTGCAGGCTGGAATGTGCTTGCTTAGGGTAGCCTTCCCTAACCTTGGAGGGCTCTGTCTATATTAAGGAAAAGCTCCCATCAACCCCAGCCAGCACCGCACACAGTCCAAGACATGTAAAGGACCTGGCTGTGGAAGGCTGGTTTAGGAGATGAGTTGACTGATTATTGGATTGCGGTTTTGTCAGCATTTGGCTAATAGCATGCAGAATAACAGATATTGCAACCCAGGAAGCAAAATTATTCTATATTTAGTTCCCTCCTCATTAAAAAAAAGTTAGCAGTTTGTAAACTTAAAAGGAGTTCACTGTGTGCGTACACAGTCCCACACAGAAGCAGGGAAGGTTGCAGTTGATTGCTCCCACCTTGAACGGACTGTTTCCAACAACCTCTCCATTTATTAACTAGTGCACAGGTCCCGAGAAGCTACTTGAAAAGACAGGTGGCATGTGCATTACACCGATTGCATAAGTTATCCGGCAGGCAACCTTCGTAAGCTGCTCCTTGAGCAAACTGGGCCCGTCACCTCTGACCCCTGAGTGGTCTCTTGGATCCTTAAGTAGAATCACAATCTATACACAGTTGTTTTCTCTGAGCTTTGTGTATTTACTCAGTATCTGGAGAATGGCCAGGTTTTGGGGGGGAAATCTGAGAAATGACAAATACTCCACCCTCTGCAATGGGGAAAAAAGGCTCAAGCACCCTCAAGAGAACCTTTCAAAGCTCATTTTAAAGACACATTTCCTCAGCCCAAGGGCTCGTTGGTAGATGTTGATCTTCTACTGTTGCCAGCTATGGTTTGGAACTTCTCAAGGGACAGAGAGACACTGGTTTCTTTCTTTCTTCCTCCCCCATTATCCAGATCAATGCATTTCCCATCCATGTTTTCCCCTTCCTTCTACAGTCATCTCCCTTATTTCCTATCCAGAGCTTCTGGACAATGGAGCATTTGGCGTAACAGAGACCATCTGTCCCATCTAACTTGAAGAAACGAGCAAAATATGAGTTAAAAACCCCCGGTTAATTGGTGAAAAGATCAACATGCTCTGCCAGTAATATGGTAATTCTGCAGAGGCGGTACTGCACAAAGTGTTTCTGCACAAAAGGGTCTGTAGAAATGAACACCTGCATAGTGGGATTTCAAACTGCAAAGCTTACAGTTATCTTTGTGCCACATTTCGGTGAATCTGTTTGAAGAAGTTGCTCTATCAGCCTCATCTGTGCCCGTTCGCATGCTGAAAGGGACTTGGTCGATTGCATCAATTCAATTAACGTTGACATTTCTGCCATGCACATGAATTAAATTGAATTAGGATTTGTAATTTTTCCCCTCCAGATAAAGGCAAAACCAACCAGATGTGAAAAGCTTGGCCACACCTTGGAATGAGTGGTATTCTCTTCAGCTCCTCCTCCACTGCTCTTTTAAAAAACTAGCACCAATTCAGATGGGCTCCATTGAAACCTACAGCATATTGATGACACCGTAGCTCTATCAAAACTTCTGCCGCAAGAATCAAGCTCATCTGGAATAGAGAACATTCAAAGGCAGAGAGTTTTGTATGCTGGTCGAGAGTCCAAATATGGCTTGGCACTACAGTACTATAGGCCAATTGGGGGGATTAATTATCTCGCTCTTCGGCTGGGTCTCCTCTTGTGTTACAACTTCTATACCCTTTTGGAAGAACCTCAACTTGGAATTGAACGAATTGGAGACCTGGAACACAGGGCTTTGGCACGCCTGCGTCATTCAAGATGAAAACATAATGGAGTGCAAAAGCTATGGCTCCCTCTTAACCCTCCCTTTGGAGTTCAGAATCTCTAGGATTGTAATGGTTCTCTCTAATGGACTGGGATTCGTTGCCCTCTCTATTTCTATTTTGGGGTTGAACTGTCTGAAGATAAGGGAACAAAACCTGGGACTGAAAAAACGCCTCGGAATCGCCGGAGGAATTCTCTTCTGCATTTCCGGAATGGCAACCCTCGTGCCCGTCTCCTGGGTTGCCTACAACGTAGTGCGAGAATTCTGGGATAAAACTGTGCCAGAGATTGTCCCAAGGTGGGGATTCGGCGAAGCATTATTCCTGGGCTGGTTTGCTGGGTTTTTCCTCATACTAGGTGGGTTTCTTCTCATCTGCTCAACTTGTTTCCTACAAACCCAAACAAAGTCCAAGCAGTTTGCTGTCCACCGTAAGCCAGAAGTGCGAAAGGATCCCAGGTTACAAAGTCATCACCAGTACTTGCCACCTAAAAATGCAGACCTTGTAATCTGAGCTACCTACTAAAGTCTCTTTACAGGTTTCATGAGAACCATTTGAGATGGCCAGAATGGCTTATATCTGACTGGCTGGAAACTGGGCTATTCTCTAGGATCCTTCCAAGCATCCTTTATGGAGCACTTTTTTTGAAAAATATGCTTGGGAAAGCAAATATTCTGTACTTACATGTGTCATACCATGTTGTGAGTCATTTTCAGTGGCAACAGGGATACCCATCTCAATGACTGCAATGCGGGAAACTTAAACATGAATGCATAGAAATAAATAGTTTTCCTTCAAAATTTGCTAGAGTATTATTAATATATTAAGATGGGGACAGGGGGAATGGATACAGGATTAGAATTCCCGTTCTTTCCTGTGCAAGACTAATTTTTCCTCAGTCTAAACAATCAGGAAAGTGGCTGTTTAATGACATACCCCTTCACTGGAAAGCATTTTTGTCAAGGAGACTGACTGTAGTTATGATATCCAATGTCAATAGAAAGGTATCAAGTTTTATTCAACAGGCATTGTCAAACCTTTTAAGGAGTACTTAATTGCACTGTAAAAAAATAATGTTTGCTTTTCACATGGATCAGAAATCTCTTGTCTTTTGAGACAATACAGTAATAGGGTTTCAGGGGGAAATGGCTAAATGGACACTTCTCAAATAGAAGCATGAAGCATAGAGAAAAAGACCCTACGAATTAGTTTCATTATTGGTGGTGTCTCTGCTACTGACTTCACCTACTAACGGTGCAATCTTATACTGGTCTGCTTAGAAGCCCAGTATAACCTCGAGCTCAATGGGCCTTACTCCATTGCACGTAGGCAAAGGCTTGCAACCTAGGATCCATATGGTACGTGTTGAATGAAGATGATCTCTTTACTGTTCAACCTACCTGTGCACTGAAGCAGGTAGCAGGTGAGATGAGTACATTGAACATGGCAGTGGTTTTGAACTTCAAGAAAGTAATTCTAGATTGAAACTTTGGCAGAAGCTCCTTTAAGTTGCATTCATCAACAACATATAACTCCTTTCAATGAAAGGTTAGGTAGGCCTGGATTACTTGCAAGCCTGATTATGTTGATAACACAGATGCTCTCATTTGGGGGCAGGGAGGGGGAAAGAGTTTTATAAGTCTCTCTTCTGAATTGTACAAGTTAATCAGAGCAAAAACAGCATAAAATTAAAATATCAGTATCTCATCTTAGGCTCCTGTTTAGTCCTGGCAACACCCAAATCTAAAATGTCAAAAGTAGAGGCAAGCAACTTTCCCCCCAGGAGCTTTGTTGTTGTTGTTTAGTCGTTTAGTCATGTCTGACTCTTTGTGACCCCATGGACCAGAGCACGACAGGCACTCCTGTCTTCCACTGCCTCCCGCAGTTTGGTCAAACTCATGCTGGTAGCTTCAGAACACTGTCCAACCATCTCGTCTTCTGTCGTCCCCTTCTCCTTCTGCCCTCAATCTTTCCCAACATCAGGGTCTTTTCCAGGAACCTTACACCTATGTAATCATAGGGGCCCAGCCTATGTGCACAGCAGTCCACCCCAAACTAACTAGTCAATGTTTTAGATTGACCAAGGATCAGCATCACAGGCTAAATAATGAGGCACACCACAACTGGAAGTAGTGGAGCAATTAATCTGTTCTTAGCACCAAAGCAAGTAGGATGCAGACTAAGTCATGTTATATGGCTAATCCAGTGGTGACCTTTGCAAAAATTATCCAATAGCAAACACTCCCAGTGTTCAAACACAGTTGAGAAAATGAGAAAGATAAAAGTCTAGACCATGGGTAGGCAAACTAAGGCCCGGGGCCTGGATCTGGCCCAATCGCCTTCTAAATCTGGCCCGTGGACAGTCTGGGAATCTGTGTGTTTTTACATGAGTAAAATGTGTGCTTTTATTTAAAATGCATCTCTGGGTTATTTGTGGGGCATAGGAATTGGTTCCTCCCCCAATATAGTCTGGCCCCCCACAAGGTCTGAGGGACAGTGGACCAGCCCCCTGCTGAAAAAGTTTGCTGACACCCCTGGTCTAGAGAGACTTATAAAACTCAAAAGAAACAAAGCAATCCACTACAAATTTAAATAGGGTAAAATTATTTATTGCACATTTAATTAAAACAGAAAAAGGCTTCTCAAATATGTATTTCCATTTACATCCCGATTGCCAATGTATTCCCGTAAAACAAAGATTGCTTAAAAATATTGGCAGTAGACTTTGCCAGTTAAGCAGTATCTTTTTTATAAAGGTTTATTATTCCTGACGTCAGACCCCTTGTCACTGCCAATACTAGCCTGGTAATGAAAATTCAGTGATTGGTAATAAAGGAGGTATGATTTGGGAGGTCAGAGAAAGCAGTTTCCTTATGGGTTTTGTTTTGCATCTCTATTCTTGTCCTGGAATGACTTCTGCAATTCTGTAGCAACTGTAAAATATTGCCACCATCATCATTTCTCCTGATGGCGTCAACTGTGTTTTGAGTTGCTAGCATACACAAACGCAGTGTGCACGAATGACTGTATTTTGTACAACCCAGGCTACCAAGTTCTTCTGTTACCGCCACATCAGGAGATATCTGATGGGAAGGGCCTCAACTGATAGGCTCCCATTTTAGGGTGTTTTTCCATGAAAAAGGTGAATGTGAATTATTGCTCTTAAAATTTCCTATGACTGTCTGGCTTATTCCCTGAATCAGTCCTGCTTTGATGTCAATGAGGTCCAGTTTAAACAGGCTCCAGGTTACATGCTCCCCATTGTGCTTTAAATGCACTCCTTTATGTTGGCCCAGTCATATGTAGTGACAGCACAACAGCTATCAGCACTGATAACATACTGCTGGCATTGTGACACATGAATAGACCAGCATGTGTGGCAAGTGCATTCAAAATATAATAAGAGCATGCATGGAGTGCTCACAATGAGCATATCAAACCACTGTATACTCCATAAGAATTGAGCACAACAGAAGTATATATGTACAATATGCTGTGTTTAAAATTTCCGTTTAAAAAGATAAGTGTCTTCCTACCGTGTTCTTGTAGGAAGCCAAGGCAAACGCAGTTATAGGCAACGTAAAACAGTGAACCCTCAAGAACATGTTCTAATTTAGTGCCTGCCCATATATGATGCACACCAGAGGGTGTCATGTCCCATTTAGCCCTTTTCTAAGCACAGTTTTGGTTAGGTCTGAATGTGGATTGTCTCAATGTAGCATCTCTCTTCCTTGCTCCATTCCAAAAGGTGGTCGGCAGCTGGATTCCACACGCTAGTGGGCTGCGGTCTCCAGAGCTTAATGCAGTACAGTCGGCAGTTTTTATTTGACAGTGACAGTCGAGGCCCCGTGAATAGATTCCATGACAGCTGCAAATCGGCTGCAGAGATCGTAGGGAGAATTGGGGCGGATCTTGGGTGGTTCTTTTAGAACTATGCCCTCGGAGGAACAATCTAGCAGGCGGGGTAGGAATTCACTCAGTTTTAGCTGCAGGTCCTCTGTAAGACAAGAAGAGCCAAATAACAACAACAACAACAGCAACCCAATAGCAACAAATCTATGCTTTGATGTCTTGTTGAAACTAAGATTGTGAAATGTAAGAAGATGCAGAAAAACTCTGGAAGTTCCCTCAATCATGTTCCCCCTTCTCCCACTCCTTCAAAGCAACATAATGGCATTTACAAGTTAAAGGGCACTTATTGACAACTTCACCAAGCACTTCCCATAAACACTCGTGAAGACAGTGTTGCAGACATCACAGATGTCTACAAACCCAACTTGCAAACACTTACAACAGCACCTCATTCTCAGTGCACAGTAAGAGATACCTTTTAAGTTGTACCCAATTCACAACCACCTGCATTTTACAAGGTGGTACTGGTTAGATAAGCTACTTATCTAAAAGGAAATATTTCTCACTGTAAGCAACTATCTGCAAGTCTGAATTGCAGATGTGAAAAAGCTTTTTCATGAAAGCAGTTCATGAAAGCAGAACACAAGCAAACTCAACTGCAGAAACCAGAGCTTTTGTCTATTTTGAAATAGTATTTTGGGGCCAATACTTCTTCCTGACACCCCCTGCTGGCTGAAGTGAACAAAGTTTAACCAATTTATTAAAATCTAGCAAAGAAAAATGCACAACTGATTAACTTGCAGGTCATGTGTGCTTATTTTAATTCACGATATGTTCAGTAATATTCTGCCCCCTGCCCCCAGAATCTCTGGGGTAAAGACTGACATGCCACGTGAAGATTTAAAAGTAAGTTTTCTGATCAGTGTGTACCTCTGATCACAGGATGTGCCAGGTACAGATGCAACATGTACAAGTACTTTCTGGCAACAACAAAACATTTTCTATAATTCCTCACCCCAGGAGAATGCTGCTTGGCGTACACAGCAAGCTGCTATAACTGGAACGCCCCATACAAGTATGACTGTTAAGAGGCCGGTGTTACTTCTACTTGCGAACAAGAGGGGAAATGAAAGAACCAAATCCCATATTTTGAACACAAAGATCTAGTAATTCAAGAAGGCAGTCTCTCCAGTAAACTTTAGATGCTGTAGCCCACCAGATGCTGTTGAACTCCAACTCTCATCAGCCTCAGCCAGCATGGCCAATGGCCAGATACGATAGGAGCTCTAGTCCAGCCGACATCTGGAGGGCCACATTTGCCTCCTTGGCTTTAGGGCTAAGCAAAATGCAAATGTTGCGGATTATCTGAATTGCGCAAGGGCATTTTACTGGCAGTCTTTAGAAAAACAGTCAGAAGGTACACAAAGACAAACAATACTAGGCGTGAGATAGGATGATAGCAGCACAGAGTAAGAGGTCCAGGACCCCCTTCTTACCATTCATGTCCTTTCCCAGGTAAGCACACCAACGATTTCTCATGACCTCAACGGCATCCAGGTCATCCTTTGAGGTATCATTGCTGATGAGGAGGTGCATGCAGGGGATGATCAGCTCATTCAAGATGTTTACACCTTCATCCACGCTCAACTCATTGCTACTTTCAAACAGAGCTGCTGCAGCATCGTTCAACTTCTGTGGCAAAGCGATATGAGAAACACATTTATGGGTCTTTGGCAACAGCTCAGCCTGGTGTCTGTCACTTTCCGCAATGCTTCCTGTGGCAAGTTTGAGAGTGCAGCTGAACATTTAGGGGTTTTTGTTTGCTTGTTTTTACACTGCCATGGCAAAAAAGAGCCCAAACATCTGCCAGATATGCCCCTCTCTGCAAAGGGCCCCAACCTGAGCGAGGTTTTCACTAATCCATTCAGGAACCAAGAGATGGAGCACACTATAAAGGTAAAGGACCCCTAAGCTATTATGTCCACTCAAAGGTGACTATGGGGTTGCAGTGCTCATCTCGCTTTTAGGCCGAGGGAGCCGGCATTTGTCCACAGACAGCGTTCCAGGTCATGTGACCAGCAGGACTAAACAGCTTCTGGTGCAACAGAACACTGTGATGGAAACCAGAATGCACTGAAACGATGTTTACCTTCCTGCCACAGTGGTACCTATTTATCTACTTGCACTGGCGTACTTTCGAACTGCTAGGATGGCAGGAGCTGGGACAGAGCGATGGGAGCTCACCCCGTTGCGGGGATTCGAACTGCCGACCTTCTGATCGGCAAAGCCCAAGAAGCTCAGTGGATTAGACTACAGCGCCACCCGCGTCCCTTAGCATACTATAAAGTCAATACGTGAAGGGGTGGAGAAAGCAGCACCCATATAAGAGCCAAGACCACCAGAAAATTAAAACTATGCAAGGAAGAGCAATGGCACTGTGAGGAGAACAGTGTATTAAAGCAGTGAACTCCATTTCTATAAAGAATTGGATCTGCAGATGAGAATAAGATGAAGATTGAAAACAAAGCGGATCATTCTACCAGCAAGCTCCTTGAAGGGGTGAATGGGAGGGGAGAAGGGGTTAATACCAACCAAGAGACATTTTCTTCTGTACAGAGCAATTAAAGATGCATTGGCGCCTCTGTTGGCTCCCTTCCTCCGCAAGGTCAGATTGCTCTGATAGGCATACACCAGATAGGTCAGAGCTTCATAGTACCTTATAAGAACAGGAAAGAGGGTGAGAGTTGCAATCTTCGGAATTAAAACAGGTTGTACAAGCAAACATTTACTGCAAACTACAGCAGCCATTCATAGCTCTTATACTTGCTTGGGATACATGGCTATACCTAGTGCTTTTTTTTCTGGGGCTACGCTGGGGTAACACATACCCCTAAACATTTTGTGAATCTAATGGAAGAAACCAAAAATTTTAAATTTTTTAGTTTCTTCTCTAGCACGGTGAATTGTCAGTTCTGTTGAATACGGTGAATCGTCAGTTCCATTACTACTCCTGTCGGCAGCCTCATTTCCTGTCACGATGTTTCAGATGGAAGTGAGTGTTTTAATGTGTGAAGTAGGAGTTGGAATCTAGTAGAGGAATTGGGAAGATGTTAGGACAGCTGCCTAGTAAGAGCTGGCCCACAAACTAGCACATTGACCAAAATTCACAAGAACACAACTGTACCCTGTTCAGAAGTTCCTGCTCAGTACATGAGGGATTACCACAAGCATCCTAGCACCACCCTTCTTCACCATCCTTATGTATAGACTATGGACACTCCTGTGTCCATTAGAAGGCGGCTTGTCCAAGTTTGCTGGAGTCTTACTAATTCACCTTACTAATGAAACCTTTTGAGCCAAAGTGTTCATGAGAAGATACAGATGCAGAAGTGGCAACATCATGTATTTTAATATTTTGCTGGAAGCTGCCCGGGAATGTGCGGGGTATAAATAATAAATTATGATTATGATTATACACAGTGGAAAAGCAGTACTTCCCCACTCAAGTCGTCCCTAATTTCTACTTGCTATGATGCACCACCACATATTTCAACCTTCTGCGTCGGGTCTAAGAATATATCCACCAATCCTCAGCTACCTTCCAAATCTTCATCACAACCTTTAGAAGCAATTTACACAAACTTACTGTTTATTCTGATACAGTTCCAAGCCTGTTAAGAGGTAAATAGATACTTTGCGAAACAAACTGTAGTCTTCGTGCCATTTCTGTGCCGGAAAAAGAAAATGGTCACAATCCATTATTGGTTCAGTAAGTCCCACTTTATTCACACCTGGCTTTACTCATATTACTGCTTTTCTCTTGTTGCTTTTGGGCACCGCATTTTCCCATCTATAAGACGTCCCATGTATAAGACCCCCCCGCCCCAGTTTGGGGGACTCAATTTTAAGAAAATGAGGGGAGATGGCCCAAAGTTGTTGAGCTTCTCCCCCCATGCAGCTGCAGGCAGAAAACACTCCCTAGATCGTTTCTCACGTGCAGCGGCATCGTGGGAAGTTGCGCTCGTGCGCGCGCCACTTCTCCCCCCCACATCCGTGTATAGGACGACTCCTGGTTTTGGACGTGATTTTTGAGTCAAAAAACCTCGTCAAATACACGGAGAAAATACGGTAATCATCATAATAATTTTATTTAAATGCCACCTTTCCACCGTTAAAACAACACTCAAGGCGGCTTACAATATGAAAAGATTTATGGTTATGAATATAGCAAAGTAGTCATGAAAATAAAACACATCAAGACTACATAACCAAACTGAACAATGTCCACATAAAAATATACAAAAAATTAGTATCAATAACGGCAAAAACTCCTGACAAATTTTCCCCCAAATACCCCAGTCCTTGCTGGGCAGCTGCAGAAGCAGCAGTTCTTATGAAACCTGTCAGGCCCTAGGCCAGGTGGAGAGAGGCAGGAATCATAGCCCACTTACTAATTACAAGATGCCTATTATACACTTCACCCTCATTTTGGGTATATGCAGTAAGGCTGTGCGCTGGATTCAGATGAATCCTGAAGTGAATGTGAAGCTGGATCTCTACAAGACAGCAAAGGGAGCGCTTGAAACACTCTGTAGTGTCTCAGCAAGCCAGACACTTTAAAAATG
Source organism: Podarcis raffonei (assembly GCF_027172205.1). Classification (NCBI taxonomy): domain Eukaryota; kingdom Metazoa; phylum Chordata; class Lepidosauria; order Squamata; family Lacertidae; genus Podarcis; species Podarcis raffonei. Next base: position 26,870,168 of record NC_070616.1, read on the forward strand.
CTGTAGACCCATTTTTACTGAAAATGGATGAACAGAATGCTACTAAATTTATCATAATATCTAAATGGGATGGGGGGGGAAGGCAGGGAACTCTTATTTCTGCTACTGTTTATGTGTGGAATGGAACAGATTTTATCCAGGATATGGGACAGGGCAAGAGGAAATACAGACATCTCAGACAGAGCAAGTAACCCTCAAAACACAACTCTGAAGAAACTAAGTGATCATCACTTATCTGAAGGAAACCGATTTTACTTTTTTGGTCATAAGAGTAGCATTTGCTCACCTAACAATTAGGCTGCAGCTTTGACACAAAGATATAAACCAGACCTAACACTTTAGCGATGAGGCTCCTTACCTTATACTCTTCCATGTCCACCTCATCAGGACCAATCTCTTTCAACTTAGCTCGAGCTACCTTCATAATGCTAATCGATCTGTTCATGGAAAGGAGGAGAAAGCTTAGTGAAGTCACCCCCAAAAGCCAGAGAATGTCAACTGAAACGTAGATTTAGCTTGTTTTGATATTACATCTATATATTTTAGAGGTGCAAGCAGCGCTGACTTGCTGGAAGCTGCCTTCTTGGCCCATTGAGGGGGAAATGCAAGTTAGAAACGGAGAGCTAAAACACAGAACAATAAAAATCTCTTTAACCATCTAATACTGATCAGTGCTATCAAAGTCACTGAACACCACTCCTACCAAACAAAGCCCCCATATAGCACTTTCAAAGCAATTCTGTGCCCTTCCTTTATTCACACAGAAGACATTCCAGCTTACGTGTTCTGAACAAACCTTTCATCATAGCTGAGGTTTTTGTCTGCAAACTGCTCCAGAAGAGTCCGTTCCACCACTTGCTTTGGCGCATTGTTCTGCAGGAAGTAAACTAGGACGTGCTGAAGCCGGGGGTCATTTTGTGGTGTTGGAGTCTCTGTTGACAGCGAGTACAGCCTGGAGTATTCTTCATGGAATGCCTAATAAAGCCAAGAATTGGAACAATATCAGCCTGACAATTATGAATCCACAATGCAAGCAATTCTTAGACTTTGAGGGACGTTCTTATCAATAAGCTGCTCATGACCAACTTAAGCTGGATGTGCTGAAATTAAAGTCCTATGAAGCCGAGCAACCGCAAGGTCTTGCTTTGCTCTGCAGATGACTGCCATGAGGCCTTGCTCCAACCATGTCAAAGTAGCTCCTTGGAACTGGTACGCAAAAGCTAGTGCCATATAATCCAGTGAAGCAATACCGAGAATTTTATGCAGCGCACAACTCCAACAACAACAGGAACAAACTGATCTCTACAATTGTGATCTTTTCTGTGAACTGCCCTGAGACCTCCAGGTATAGGACGGTGTATAAACTCAATAAACATTAATAATAATAATAATAATAATAATATAATGCAAGTTTTGCTTCTGACGGCAGTTGGCACTTTGGGCTGTTTCGGGAAGGCTGCAGGGCTACTAAGAAAATTCCCAGCGCGTTGGCCTTCACCAATCATTTCAGAGGATTTCCTGAAAGATGAGCAATTTCCACCTCTCCACTTTGAGACAGCAAGATTTCTTGAGATGTCCACAGCCTAAGCTAGAAACACGAGTCCTCATTTGGAGACTTCTACAGCTGAGAAACAGGCTCAATGGATACCAGACAAAAGATTTCTTAACCATATACATACACGCATGCATCGTTTTATTTATATGTTGCCTTTCCAAGGTTAAAACCACACTCAAGGTGGCTTACAACATGTAAACCCCCCCCCACACACAATTACAAACGTAACAAAAGTAGTCATAAACAATAAATAAAACATCAAAAAGTACAACCAAATTAAAGAATTTGCATAAAAATCGTAAGATCTAAAATAAATATACAAAAATATCAATAAAAGCAGCAATCCCTGCCCCCTCAACCCCTAACAATACCCCCAAGCAGGGGAAAAAGCAGAATAGGATAAATGGTTATCTCTAGGTTCTAAGTTTTCTAACTACAGGGAGAAGCCCTCCTTATGTAGAGGAAGGATGAATGAAGGAAAATCAGGATGCCACCCTCTCTAGGACTAGAAAGAAGCTTCACAAGCCAGTCCAGTGCTTCCCTTGGTCATGAGAAGACCACACCTTGTAATATATATATCCAATAGCAGTAGTGGAGGGAGCTGGACTTTGGTGAGCATCCAATAAACGTCTACTCAGAGTGGAATGTTTATGCTTTAAGAGCAGCAGCAGTCTTGTTATCTCAGTGGAGGACAGATATTAAGAAGACTCCTGGGAAGACCTGCTTCCTCAAAGTGGATGGGGGAACAAGCAACGTCACAGGATATCAACCTCTTGTGACGGAACAAATGATCTCTGCAGTCAAGACATCGCAGGGCGGAAAAACAAAGGAACAGCCATGTGACATCCGTAGCCAATGTTTCATTGCATTTCTCCGCTGCCAAGAGGCCAATGTGTACAATAGTACCTTAACTAGCCCTGCTTCAGACCCATCCCGATCAAAGGTTTGACGGGCTTTAGCAATAGCCAGGATCACACCTTGCATGGCAGGACTGAGCATCATCTGACAGAAAGAAGAAAAAAGAAAGATGGAGAGAGGAAAAATGAAAAATGCTACACGATGAAAGAGTCGGAACAGGTAAGAGCTAAGACATGCAGAGTCCAGAGTCAGGGTTCTATCTTCTTCCATATCTGGGGCCTTCCAGATGTTTGAATTCTGAACTGCAACTCCCATCAGCCCCAACCAGTATGGTCATGGAAGCAACCAGTTGAAGATTGCCCTTCATGATTGTTAAGTTACTTTGATCTGTTCAAACATTTGTTCACCCCTCTACCAACTATGACTTAAGTGTCCACATACGCATTGAGAGGGTCTAATGAAAGATGAGCAGGAATTAAGGGCAATTAAGGGGATGCAGAGATACATCACCCAAGTCCTGACCCATGCCCGTTTCCTGTATGGGATGACAGTGGCATCATGCACAGGTCCACCTCCTCCACAGCAGGTTGTTAGCAACTGGCTTAATTAACCTACCAGTCCTCACTCACATGCTGAAAATCCCCAGGCCTAAAACATACTGTCCATTCAATCCAGAGACAAACATGATGGTGCTGTCAGGATTGCTTCCGTGCACAGGAGAGCAGTCAAAAGACTAGGACTACTGCCATGTTTTCAGAATGTTATGTGGCTTCCCCATCTGCGGCTCTGGATGGCAAAAAGACCTCAGTAGAGGTAAGACAGCTTTAGTATTTTTATTTTTAAGTGAGCAACCTTGGGGAGTACTCTCATGTCAAAGAAACCAAACCACTGGTGGGAAAGTCTGCAATCCTAATAACCACCATTTGGATTGTTTGAGAGACAGCTCTGGGATCTTTACTTCCAAGCACAACCCATCTGAAATGGGAAAGATGCAGCCCGTGAGGGCAGTGTCTGGCATCTTCCCTAGTTTGCAATGCCTCTGAATGAAAGATGCTCATCCCCAACATTTTTGCTTGATGCAAAAAAGACACACAGACACATAGCTGTGTACCTCTTCATTATATCCATCTGCATCTGATCTAACTAGAATCTTTCCCACACTGGGGATATCCACTTCAGAGATCTGTGAGCTGGGTGGGGCAGAAAGCTCCATCCCCTTAGCATCCTGTGGCTCTTCTGCCTGAGTGGTGGGGTTTGCTTCTTCTGGGAGGTGCTGCACTGGTTCTGCCTCCTTTGACTGTTGCCACACAGAGATAAGAAAACAGAAAGAAATCAGAAAGGGAAATGAAAGAAGGCCAGCAAAGCAAAAAAAGGTTCAAGCAAGAGGAGGCAGGGAGCAGAGGCATGGAAAAGGGTGGCTACAAAGGTCCAGAAGCCCGACAATTGCTATTTTCACCTTGTCAAGAGCTGCCAATCCACCAGCCTTCTCATATGCATCAGCTGTCTTGGCAATGGCTTGAGCCGTCTGTTCTTTGGCAATCATGGCATGTTCGGAGGAGAGGGAATGTGCCATCCGTTCAGAGCTCGAGGAACAAGATCTTTCTGAGGAGAGAAAAATAAGCGTAGTGCACAATTTACTCTCTACATCCAGCAAGACATTTAGAAAAACATAGAACTAGACAAAATGTTAGAACCTGGGTCATGCCTGGCCCTGAGCTACAGCTAGTGTGGGAGGGCAAAGATTTATATTCTACCTTTTGAGCAATGCTTCCAATGAACGGGACAAAAACAGCAGCCTGTGTCTTATAAGTAATGCATTAATAAATCTGGAAGAATAAAAAGATAACAAGGCTGGTGCCAAGGATCATCCCCAGTGAAGGAATTCTACAGATAGCAACCAATCTGCATTAACTCTAAATGGCAGGGGATTTGGAAGAACCTCTGAAAATCATCTCAATACATGGGGCAAGTCAATATGGGAGGTTAAGTCCACACAGGGCTTCTTATAGAAATTTAAGCACCAGGACTGCCTCGTCACTCTCAGCAATCCAGTAAGCCAGAGGGCTGAACAACCGGCATTGGGAGAGGCACGCAAAGAGACTGACTGCTTTTCTCACCTTGTCCCAAGTCAGAAGAGAGGTCCTGAGACTCTGCTGGTGATGACTGATCCATCTGCACCATCTTGCTCGACTGCTCCTCCCACTCTGCCACCTCTTGTTCAAGCCTCCAGTTGTCTTCTTGGATGTAGTGCTGGAGCTCCAGAGGTAGAGATTCCACTTCTCTCTGGGTCTGCCCATTAACATAATCTAATCAAAGGGAAAATATCCAGAAGGTGCTGGTGCTCATTTGCCCCTTGCATCCTACCTCTGAATACTTGTCGGGCTCACTATTAAACCAAAACACTTTGTGAAATAATAGCCTACAGTGAAACCTTTGTTTATTAATACTATGGGTCACCCCTACTTCTCTGAGCACCTTGGACAGAAGTTGCAGACAGTTATAGAAATGGATTTGGGTCTACACAGGAGGGAGCTACACACCCTCGGTACGTGGGTGGCACTGTGGTCTATACCACTGAGCCTCTTGGGCTTGCCAATCAGAAGGTTGGCGGTTTCAATCCCTGCGATGGAGTGAGCTCCCATTGCCCCGACCCAGCCCCTGCCAACCTAACAGTTTGAAAGCATGCCAGTGTAAACAGATAAATAGGTATTGCTGCGGCGGGAAGGTAAACGGCGTTTCCATGCATTCTGATTTCCGTCACGGTGTTCTGTTGCGCCAGAAGCAGTTTAGTCATGCTGACCACATGACCTGGAAAGCTGCCTGTGGACAAACACCGGTTCCCTCGGCCTGAAAGTGAGATGAGTGCTGCAACCTCATAGTTGTCTTTGACTGGACTTAACCATCCAGGGGTTCTTTACCTTTTACACATCCACACACCTACTGCTAAGGCTCAAAATGCAAATGATGTACAAAGGGACCTAGGGAAAGCCCCAACTCCTCCCAAACCATTAGCTCCTAATTTATTACTCCTCTGCTCTGTCAACCCATCGATGCCTGGAGGATTCGTTCAGCTTCTTATAAATCCTTATGTTTATCCTGGTCCACGTCTACATTTAAATTGGGGTAGGGTTGGAATGGAACTTTATTAAGATGATCTCTTGTGTGCCTTTTGATCCAGAACAATCCTGAATGGGAGATACAAGTAAACTGAAGCTGCTTCTATCCCAAACATGCACCACTGGTTTAGAGCCAGTATAGTTAAAGAATGTCAGAAGCAGGACCTGAGAGACCAGGATTCAGAACCCAGCTGGACCATGAAGCTCAACTGGGTCATCTCGGGCCAGTTACTAGGCCTCTCAGCCTAACCTCTCTCACAGAGTTGTTGTGAGGTTAAAAATGGAAGGATGAGCACTATATAGGACACCCGGAGCTCCTTACAGCAAAGATGGGGAATGCATGTAGGAAGTAGGGAAAATAAAATACCTCATTTCAATCCAACTGGCACCCAATGATGGTTTCAAACCGCCAGCATTCAGGGCAAAGACGGTGAGAGGTGGTGAGAGATCAGCTGGACTACTTAGGTGTGCTTCACACCACCTCCCAAACCCCAATGGACTAGATGTCTTTTCAGTGTTCCAGAGAAAAGGAGGAAGATGCCATGAGAGATGGTAATGGTCAACTGCTTGCCTGCATGTTCTTTACTTGTTCATCTTTTTACCCTGCACAAGCTAATTTTCTAGAGTGCTCCAGAAGACAGGTATCTGAATAGAGCATATCATCAACCTGAAGGAAGCATGTACTGGGCTAAACCAACATCTCTGTCCCCATATGGATGTTGGCTGTTACTTTGGCCCAGTTAGGTTCACTCTCAACACTCACTCCTGCATTGAAGGAGGTCAAGACATCCTCTCTCTCGTGATTTCAAACAGCATTAAATGCAGGCTAGACATCTTACACTCCAGTACTGTACCCTTTTCACTGTACCATTTCTATACACAACTAGATGCGTCTGGAAAAACAGTTGCTTAGAAGAGATCACTTAGCCCAAACCCCAAGTCCCTACAGACCTTCCTATACAATCAAGAATCAACCATGAGCCACAAGCAGGGACTGGGTGCATTGCAGAAAAGTGCTTACAGAACCAATAGCTCAAGATCACTCAGACAAGTAAGCATTTCAAAGTCCTTACCAGCAGCAGCAAAGTGTGGTAGCTTTTTATTTATGTACATCAGGCAGTAGGCACTGGCGTTCCTCAGGCCTCCAAAAGAGTCCCTCTCCAGTTCTTCCCAAGACGACTCTGTCACAGAGATGTCATTATACTTGAGCCAGCTTTTTCGGGGCTGGTTGTAGATGTAGGCCCAGTAATGGCCAGCGTTGGCCTGGCCTTCATGGACCAAGACAGCATGCAAGTGGTAAGGGACCTGCAAAATATGCACACACATACACAACAGGCTTATTTTTAGCAGGTGAAGTAACATGACCTCAGGCCAGATTCAGCCAGGCACATTCCCAGCTGTTGTGCCTGTTAAGAACTATCCATTCATACAATCCTGGCTTCACACAGAGAGGGGCAGATTCTTTTCTTTCCAGAGTAATATGGTTTTAGTTGGCAGAAAGCAGGGCTTCAGAGTCATTGTGACAAGTGTGAACTTTAAGGGTCAAAGCCCGACTATCCAGAAAACACCTAGCAGATTGACACAGAGGATTACAAACCATTTATTGGAAAAAACCAATATTATACAACGTAACTCCACTAATATGATGGCAGAATCTTGAAACCCAAGCCTTTTAAGATGAGGAGCCAAGAGGCAGACACTGTATAATCCAGGACACACCCAGCATTTGATTCATTACGTGCTGGAGGAAAAGGGCAGAAACACCTCTAAGCATGAAAGCAGCAGCTCTCTGTCTTTCAGCAAGGTACAGTATCTGAACGGTTCTAGTAATGTATTTTGAAGGGGTAAGGAAAGAAAACTGAACCAACTCCACCAGTTATTAATATTTACAACAGCATCTACAGCTCACTGAAACAAGTACAGGAAATAGTGTAAGGTAGAAAAATGGAAAGTGCCTGTGTCTGAGAACAAGTTTTAATGAATCTCATTAGCAATCCCATTCCACAGCAAGGTAATTTCATTATTTGCAGGATATCATATAGAATCCAAACACCTGCTTGAAAAGGCTGGGCTTTAGTAAACTAGTTTTACATGGACAGATCAGAGAATTACTTTAGGTTCAACAACAGCAGTTATGCCCCATCTCCCAGTAAGATGATACTGCTTTCAAGAAAACTGTAAATGAACTCAATTAACAGCATGCACTGCCAGCATGTACCAGTGCTAGCACAAGGACAGAAAAACATAATCTCAATGAAAAGTCAAAATATCCTACCTGATGAAGCAAAGGATCTGAGTACATCTGGTCAATAGATTGGGAAAGCAGTGCAATAGAAGCATTCAGGTCTGTTAATCAAAACAATTCAATATTTATGTTTGATCTTGCGTTAACTGTTAAGCATTTCTAGGACACAGACAACACAAATATCTACCCACGTTCAAATCCATGCACTGCTGCATGACAGGCAGTTTCTTGCTGCCTTGAAGGAGGCACCGGTGCATCCATTCTATGAAAGTTCTTCCTGGACCTGGACAATCTTAATAACTCTTAGCCCACATGCCTTGTTCCTTAGGGAAGTGATTAACAGGGAGGGGCCTCTCAACTCCAGACATTCTTGGAAGAAACTGATTATCTAGAAGACCCATTCCAGCCTGAATTTAGGCCTTCATCAGAAGAAAGATGGAGAAGTGCAACTCTGTTGATTCTCCTCAATCTCTCAGTGGCTTTTGATACTACTAAGCACACCATTCTTCCAGAGCAGCTTCAGAGAATGATGTTGGAAGCCTTGATTTACAGTACTTCAGCTCCTATATCCAAAATTCTATCACAGAAGGGTACCAGGTGATGATTTCACCCAAGCATTTGACCAAAGGAGTGCCCTTGGTTCAGCTGCTGTAGCTTTGTTAGCATACTGTCCATTTCCACATTTACTGTATTTGAATGTCACATCCCACTCTGGGATTGGGTGAACAATGAAGAATGGGTTAGAAATTACTTCAATTTATAAAGAGAGTAATCATGAAAATTGCCAAGGCTATTGATGTTTTGTGAAGAATACGGTTACCTGCAGAAGTCTCAATTGCTGTGGAGGTTTAATAGAGAAAAGTGTGCAGGCAAATTAAGAGCAGGCTGCAATTAAAGTATTTATTTCTTGCCTTTCAGCAGGTCTCTAAAGCAGCTGATAATCAAGTGAAAAATGCATCACATATAACAGGATACAGGCTCCTCCAGCTCAGAGTCTGCATCCTACAATATGCCAACACTTACTAAGCTTTCAAACTTCAAATGAAGCAAGCAGGTGAAATAACTGAATTTAGAATAAGCATGTTTCCATGAAAGTTGACACTGTTTATTTTGCATTGGCATGGGGCAGAGAATGAACAGCCCTGAATATACCCAATGAAAGTCAGTGACTCTAGCTCCAACTGGAAGTTGTTGTTAATTTCTGTCCACCTTCCACCTTTCACCATAAGCTCCCAGGACCATTTAAAATACAGTAAAAGCTTACAATTGAAAAAACAAAAAACAAACGCAATACAGTGGTACCTTGGTTCTCAAACTCAATCCGTTCTGAAAGTCCATTCGACTTCCAAAACATTCAAAAACCAAGGCGCGGCTTCTGATTGGCTGATTAGCCACGGAAATAATGCTGAAAGCCAAAACGGGCGTTTGGCTTCCAAAAAGCATTCGCAAACCGGAACACTTCCAGGTTTGTGGCATTTGGGAGCCGATTTATTCATCAACTAAGCCGTTCGGGAACCAAGGTACCACTGTAATAGGGTGGGCACTATCCGGGTACAGACCTTTTATGTCTTGTTCAACCTCTTCTCTCCATCGTTGCAGGCAGGCCACAACAAGACTTATTTCATCCTTTGTGATCTCATGAGGGACGTGACCTTCTGGCACCTTCGCAGGAAGTCTGGGAAACTGGAGGGGTTCGTTGTTTGGTTCCTGGCAAGATGTGGCTAGGGCAGAGGCTACATCCTTGACACTTTCAGCTTGTGTTACTGTCACCCTATTAAGAGAAGGATAATCGATGCTACAGTTCCCTGCAAATGGAAACCAACACTTCTCTGAAGTGTACTCAGCAGCCACCTAATGAGCTATAAAAAGGTTAAGGGACCCCTGACCATTAGGTCCAGTCTTGACTGACTCTGGGGTTGCGGTGCTCATCTCCCTTTACTGGCCAAGGGAGCCGGCGTACAGCTTCCAGGTCATGTGGCCAGCATGACTAAGCCGCTTCTGGAGAACCAGAGCAGCGCACGGAAATGACGTTTACCTTCCCGCCGGAGCGGTACCTATTTATCTACTTGTACTTTGACGTGCTTTCGAACTGCTAGGTGGGCAGGAGCTGGGACTGAACAACGGGAGCTCACTTCATTGTGGGGATTCGAACCGCCAACCTTTTGATCGGCAAGTCCTAGGCTCTGTGGCTTAACCCACAGCGCCACCCGAATCCCCATAATGAGCTATAGTATGATGCTTTTTTGGCCAAAGACCCCCCAAAACAGCATACATCAAGTTACAACAATCTGAATTTCTGACATCTTATTTTTCCCATTTTAAATCAACCTCGATGGAAAACCAACCTCTGTCAGAATGGCATCACTCAGCTTTCAACCAAATCCTTCATTGGAAAGATGGAAAGCAAGGAAATGGAAAGAATATCTAAAAGGATCCCAAGATTTCTGGAGTCAAGGTGAGGCTGCAAATGATATCTTAGGAAAATCAGTTCTTTACCTGCTTTGCGTTGGAGGAGTCTCTGAAGTTTGGCATTCAGCTACTGGTGTCAAGTCTTGAGTGCAGGGGGCAGCCCTGGGCAGCCTAGTACCTGCAAATTCAAGAACATACTGCAGCATGTCTGGCAAAGGGAAGCGGCTGGCACCAGAACCGTATCTTGTGTACCTAAAGAGAGTAAATCAAAGAGAATTATGACATGTTATTTATATCCTACTTTATAAAAACACCAATTAAGTTTATTGAATCCCTGTATACTTTAAATTATTCTAATGGGATCAAAGCTACAATATTTATTTAAGCAAGCATTAGCGACCAATTGTGCTTTCCCTTTAAATATCTGGCATATGCCCAAGTAATACTGTAAATCTAATTTAAATTTTAACTACCATGAAAAACTGATTGATAAACTACCACTGAAAGTTGGATTCTATAACATCAGGCATAATAACCCAAAAAGGAAGAGGCATCTGTTTGTAGCCTTTCTAAAAGTCAGCCAACACACATGGAGACCACTTCCTATTCTGACCTTGAACATAAGATGGGCCCCAAAACAAGCAGTGTTAGTTAGTGCAGTATTTGCCTATATTACCCAACAGTAATATAAAGTAAAAGTTATTGTTCATGGTGGAATGCCAAGGACTGGTCAAGGAACTTATTGTGTCTCAACTACAAGCCACTGTTACTCAGCCATGAGAACCTTAACAGCCAAGCCTTCAATCCATGTCCTTGTGTGTGTGTGTGTCCAATGCTGGATAAAAGCTTGCCCTCCTCAGGAAATTTGCTTTGGACTCATCCAGCAGCTATAATAAATGTGGCTAGATAGAAGCAGTATGTAGTCATGTGACCCTTTGCGGGCTGGAGAATAGGGAGAAGTCATAGAAAGCTTTTCCTTGCCACTCTGAGAGATCATTGAAATGACTGGAGAGATGTGGAGGCTCCCGCCAAGACTGCACTCACAGATCCCAAATTGAGTGAAAAACACACCAGTCCAATGCGTTCATATTAATTACCGTATTTTTTGCACCATAACACTCACTTTTTTCCTCCTAAAAAGTAAGGGGAAATGTCTGTGCGTGTTATGGAGGGAATGCCTATGGATGGCATGCCTACGGATTTTCCTCCTCTAAAAACTACATGCGTGTTATGGTCAGGTGCGTGTTATAGAGCGAAAAATACGGTACATGTAGGGAAATGTGATTTTGACACTGCTGCTGTAATCATGGACTGACCACCATACATAACAGTCTGAATATGGAAACATGAAGTTTTGTAGTTCAAAAAACCGACCACCTACCTTTCCAATTTCTGTTGTAGAACCGTTATCTGATCCTTCAGTTTCTTGATCTCTTCTCTTTTAGCTTGAACAAGCTTTTTGTTACCATACAGGAACCTAAAGGAGAAACACTTATTTGTGTGGTCTCTTTTTGTAGCATCAATCCTCCCATTCAAAAGTGCACATGAATCATTACGAAGACTGATGCAGTCATGACAATATTACTCTAGCAGGCCTTGAGGGTAAAGTCTGATGCTCTGAGCTTTTGCATATGATACTACCAGTTAACATCTCACCTGTCCATATAAATTATCTGTGGAAATTCTAGCTTGTTGTGTATCTTCTCTGGCTGCCCAAGCGACTGATTGAACTCAAAACGGGAAAGTTCAAAAGTCAACACGGGAGGAAGTTTTGTAAACCAGCGCTGGAACACAAAAAAAGGTTTTAGGACAGGAGAAGGATACTAGACTTTCTTCACGTAATTTTCAAGAAGCTTCAAGCAGGACTTAATTACAGAAAATATGTAAGATACCAGAGATCTCACCATATCTATCGACCATAGGAAGTCATGCGCCATACCCAGGGGGGAGGGGCGATCAATGTATGTTATTTTGTACATTTAGTTATAGGCTATTTCTGAATACTGATTTTAAAGTCAAGCTGAGCCCACCTTAAATTGGTGGATGTGTACGAAGGCTTAATGTTACAGAGCAACCCAAACAAGCATTACAATCACAACTAATTACTGCCAAGTCGGAAACTGTTTCAAATAGACACTGAGCAGAAGAGTTTTCTAGCTGCTGATATCAAAATCCACGATGGAAATATCCTGCCAATGGTTCCATCTTCTAAGCTTTTAATAGACTTCTGGCATCTAGAGCTAGACAAAGCTTGCACGATAAAAAATAAATAAATCACACCCTCTGTTTAGAGCTATTTGTAATTAGTTGGCATGATGCACTTTTTAAAAGTTATCCTAGTTGCTACAACTTTTACCTTGGCAGTTGAATGTAACATAGGGACAATTTTTAAAAAAATCCATAGGTTTCTTAAAAAGCAATCCTTATTCTTTGACCTACAAAAGCTGATAATTTAACTATAGATGAGAAAGCAGAACTAACTCTTATTAACTGAACAGAGTGAGAGCATTCCTGACTATTCCCAACACATCAGCCTCCTAAAGCCTTCTTTGCATATGTGAACAGAAAGGTTCCGATTTAAGATGCAATTCTAAGATGGCTGGAGATATACAAAAAAGATTTAAAGGGTTAAGTAAAAAATTGCCTCTGCCTAAGATTTTTGCTTTTAAGCTTCCTGGGATCCTAAACTATGGAGCTTAAATCATTCAAGATGATTTGCCTTACAATGAAGCCCTGGGAGATTAGGTGGGCAATTTAAAAAACCTGACATTATTTTCAACATAGAGCCAATCAGCTCTGTCAAGGAACATCACATGCTGCAGAAGAAAGTACCAATATTGCACAAATGGGCCTTAAACAGCAGCAGAGTCTCCTCTCTTTCAAGCTGCATGTCAGAATACAAATTTTTCATTCTTTGCCATGTGTTCATAAACAATTCTTATAAAGAGAGATGCTTTAGGTAGTTTAAAGTAGTTCCGAATAGCTTTCAAATATGTCTAAGCAGCATATGATTGGGTCATGATTTAAATCAAAAAGCAGAAAGAGCAAGATAGGTGGAGGCAGAAGATTTTTTATTTTATTTAGGATGAAAATGAAAAGTGTAGTGTACACGAAGAGGGAAAAGATGAATTACAAAAAAAAGCATACCATAAAGTTAAGAACTGTACTTTTACCCTCCGAAAATATGGAGGCAGTGGTTCCTCCCTACTCGGGTACGGGTAGGCTTCAATAGAAAGAGAAACACTTTATCACACTTACACATAATAAGCAGACCCTTTTACTGCAAGGTAAATGCTGGACAGGTTATGTGGGAAGTCAGCAATTATACAACCCAGGCATGCTAGCTTTGATGAACATGTCAGCCACGAAATACTGTACACTTAACTATTCCCACGTAAAATGTGAGCTTCACAATACTTTTTACAATTTCTCATTTGGGATCATGTTTGTCTTTTCTCTGTTGCCTGTAAGTAAAATTGATGAATCGTGTAGAACTAACCTCTTGCCCATACTTCACTGACTGATTAGATGACGACGGTTCAGTCTCCCCCTCTACCATGGCGCCTTCCAAACATCCATGCAAGTTCTTATAACCATTTACCTGCAGGGGGTACTGGCCAAATGTCTCTATTTTGGAAAAGGTCTTGCCTGAACATGAAAGGAGAAAAGTCAAAAGCCAGCTTTTCATAAAACCAAGCACACACCAGAATATCCCTTTACAGATATATCTAGATATTGCAAATAGGTTTTTATTAAAGCTAAGCCAAACAAGGGTTTTGGTTTTTTTTCAACTGACTGGTCAATAGAAACATATTACAGTTTTTAATAAGCCTTCAGCACAGTGTAATGGCTCTATAGATTTTGTTGGGAGCTGCCCAGAGTGGCTGGGCCAACCCAGTAAGATGAGTGGCATATAAATTATAAAATAATTATTATTATTCTTACCTAGTTTTTTCCTGATTTAGGGCCAAGATTAATAACAAATAGGGGAATATTGCAAGTATTCATTACATTCTCATTGCATGTGGATAACATATGAGGATATTAGTTTTGTATTTTTTGGTAAAAAACTTTTTTTTTAATAGTCAAGATTAGTGATAGTTCTCTCGTGAACATATAAACTTCCTAGTGATGCAGTTCACCGAACCTTCCAAGGCAGGGAGACCCACACATTTCTGCATATGAGCGAACAGCATGCATGACTGCTTGCTTCAGAATTTAAGATGTGGAAATCCACAAGAACAAAATATTGCGGTGAACCCACCGTCAATTCCTTGGAGTGCTCCTGCTCAAGATTCTAGCCCTTGGAAAGGATCATCATAACCATGGTAATTGAGCACTTTCATTCATTTCAATAGTAAGCTAATGTGGATATTTAAATATCCCACTACTGACATAAGAGGGAGCTGCAAATGCTTAATTTTGCTTGGACTGGGGCCAAAACAGACCTATCTGCAACAGTGCCCAGACAGAGTCCAGCTAAGGACACAAATCAATGTAAAGAGGATTAAATTAACACCCTTCTACCTTACCTTCATGAATACCTTCAGTAAGGAAAGTCCCATAAAAAAGCTGAACCATTGGGTTCTCAGATTTGTCCTGTGAGTTACCACTGCAGAAATCAATCAATCAAATAAAGACATGACAAATTCATTGGACTCAGGAATACAAAGTGATTTTTTTAAAACAAAGACCAAGGCTTTTATCAACAATCCTTAGGTGCCTGAAAATGGAATAAAATGACAGGGGATATGTACTTGAAATATGCAGTTATCAGTTTGTTAGAAAACTATGGTTTAGGCCTAGGTCCCACTCAGACAGGAAACCTTTGCCAGGGCTGCAGATGAGGGAATCATGTGATGGAATGTTCCTCTATATAACAGATTCCATGCTCCACCCAAAACTAGCATGTTACCAAGGCAGGCAGGCTAGAATTGTTCTCCCCAAATGAACTAGTCTTCTACAGGCAGGAAATTCACCCCCCTCCTCCGTGAGAAAGCATTTCATCCTGTGAGCTTTCTCCTGTAGTCTAAAGTGACATAGCCCAGAATATTCAGAGCCTCAAACACTGTTTTAGATACTCACATTCTGCCATACTGACTCTAGCTATTATGAAAATGATGCTTCCCAAGTTTTAACAGACAGTTTAGCTACAAAAGCCAACTATGTCAAGCTCCTAGAGTCGTAGGTAGTTGAACAGGGAGCTATTAATAGGGGCAACTTACATGATTTGGAAGCTGCCCCATTTGCTTAGAAAGTTTATCATGTATTGAAATATGAACTAGAGCTTCTTGCTACTCTATTCGCAATGGAAAGAAGGAAAGGGTATTCAATGATGTGTCAAAGTTTCTCCAGACTCACTTAACATTCACAGCCAGCTGAAAAGCATCCTCCAACCAATCCAGAAGTTTGTGGGTGAACTCGCTCACATCTTGCTAGAAGAAAGACAAGACACTTAATGCCAAACATGCCAATTACCAGCCAGTTTAGTCTGTTGTTTTTAGCAACTACTGTTTTTGCATTGTGTTTGCAACAGAACCCACTGTTCCTGTTCTTGTGAGCTGTGTTGGGAATATTCATGTTGAAATGTAACACAGAGACTGACTAAATACATGCATAAATAAAGAGAGGCATTTCAAAGTATGTATTCACAGGAAGAGCCCTCAGACTAATCCAGAATGTGGCAGCTAGACAGGTGAATGGGAATGGCCACCGAGACCATATAACACCGGTCCTGAAAGACTTACACTGGCTCCCAGTAGGTTTCCGAGAACAATTTGAAGTGTTGGTGCTGACCTTTAAAGCCCTAAACAGCCTCGGCCCAGTATACCTGAAGGAGTGTCTCCACCCCCATCATTCAGGCCGGACACTGAGGTCCAGCTCCGAGGGCCTTCCGGCAGTTCCCTCACTGTAAGAAGTGAGGTTAAAGGGAACCAGGCAGAGGGCCTTTTCGGTAGTGGCGACTGCCCTGTGGAACGCCCTTCCATCAGATGTCAAGGAAATAAACAACTATCTGACTTTTAGAAGACATCTGAAGGCAGCCCTGTTTAGGGAAGTTTTTAATGTTTGATGTTTTATCGTGTTTTTAATATTCTGTTGGGAGCTGCCCTGAGTAGCTGGGGAAATCCAGCCAGATGGGCGGGGTATAAATAATAAAATTGTTATTATCATCACCATCATCATCACCACCACACTAGTTAGCTACACACAAACCACTCTGATCTTTTAGCAGAGGCCAACTAAATTTTGACAAGGTTCTCTTCAAGCACAAGCAAATAGGTCCGGGATGATTCCCAGAATCCTCATAAGGTAATAGCTGGGAAAGGGGGAAGACAAAGGGAAGCCTCCTGCCCCAAGCCACTTTAAGCATGTCTTCATGGTGGGGCTCAGGGACTAGAAAACATCCCATCTAAGATGTAGGGAGAGAGGTTGAGATGCCTCTGCTATGTTTTAAAGTCACACACCCACTTTATAGATCACAATCAAGGTTGGTGGCACAACCATCCTAATTACCTGCTGCTCCTCAGGTGAACTGAACGCACATCTGAGACGGTCCAGGGCTGCGGAAGGGTCTACAAATTTACAGGGTGTTCCCAGCATTAAAGCAAAGAGATACTGAAGTTCCTGCATGAACGCGATGTTCCTCTTTTTCTGAATGAAAAAGCACAATGAATTGCAGAAATGACAACCTGAGCAATCCATTGTAACAGGAGCTAGCATTTTACCAACAGAAATAGCACAGAGGTCAAGATTGCTGATGGCAAAGGCAAGATATAAACAAAGAAAAGGACAAGTACTGGGAAGCTGCCCATTTAGTACTCGGGGCAATATTTAAGGAGGCTGAGATGTTTGGAAACATTGAAAGTAAGCAGTTAGAGAGCGCCTAATGTATTACAATGCAAAAATGTTTAAGAATATTCATACACAGTCCCTTACTCTGCCTGAAATAATAAACTAGGTATTGAAGAAAACTTGATACCAGTTGTGGCAAAACAAACCAGCCTCAAACTCTGAAGAAGTCTGAAGCCAGTTTCAAACCAAGTACATGTTTTAGATTCATAAACTTATCAAAATCAGCCAGGTTCATTCTAATTTTAGACAGTGCAACTTCAAGAAAATGAGCAACCTGCCCTTGTTCAGACAGCACTTACGCTTTGGCTTTGACAATTTTCCAGTACGCTCTCTGGAAGGGAGTAGCTAAGAACCAACCGGCGGAATTCTGGCAGCTGGAAGAGAGACTGACAAAAACCCTTAAATTAAACCACTGCCTCATCTGATCAAAGCAAGACTGTAATTGGATCTCAGTTCAGAACACAACACTCTTTGAGGGCCAGCGTTCATGATAAGTTCAAAGGCTATGCGTTTCCTACACATTTTTTGATGTCACAGAAGCATGTACACTGTGCAGAGACAAACTGCTGCTCTGAAGTAGACCTTAATCATTGTAACAGAAAGATGTTGGCATGTGCTCAGCTCTCCCACTAAAGCCAGTGAAACATACAAAGCACTCCCAATCCTACTGACTTTTAGAAGACATCTGAAGGCAGCCCTCTTTAGGGAGGTTTTTAATGTTTGATGTTGTATTGTGCTTTTAATTCTGTTGGGAGCTGCCCAAAGTGGCTGGGGAAACCCAGCCAGGTGGGCGGGGTATAAATAATAAATACTTAAATTATTATTATTATTTATTATTATTATTACTATTACTATTATTACTGGACCCCATGGCAAATAGGCATCGGAGAGAGCTTGGCACCATTTTCTCCCATAAGGCGGCCAGGGTCTCTCTCTCTCACACACCAACTCTTATATTAAAAAGTACTGCCCAACTACCATGGATCCCTGTTAGAATGAGTGTGCAGTACCCTCTGCACCCCACCCCCATTATAAGACAAGTCTCTGGCAGAATCCTGATCTCTGGCTTTTCCTGATGTGCCATATATGTGGCACCTAGAATTCAAACACCAACTGGTAAATTGCAAGTGGAAGCCGTAATAATGCTTACCTGTTTTGCACACATCACACCAAGACATAGGGATTAAAGAGAATGCTGAATGCAATGGAATAATATGTCTGAACACAACCAACCTTAAATTAACACAAAGTATCAAATACCCTAGAAGCACTGCCCTAGCACAGGGTTGGCACTCCCATCAGCCCCAGCAGGCATGGCCAATGGTCAAGGATGGTTTATTTAAAAGTACTTCAAAGCCACTTTTTTAAAAGAACAAAACCCTAAGCAGTGTATAAATAGTATAAATCATCATAAAAGCAGCATCCAATTTTATGGATCAGGGAAAGAATGTACAAGGGTTCTTGGGTCTTTAACTCTACCATTTGACCAGCAGGAAATAGCTGACTCCCTATAGGAAACATGAGGTAGTCTTGGGGCAGGGGAATAGAGCAATAATGACTCTACTCACTCTAATTGTGTGCTATGCTATACTATACCCCCCTAGTGCAGTCAAGTTGTGTTATACCATGCCCCCATGGCAGTCAGTTTGTGACTAGTGCCCACATCAGTCAATCACAATTTGAAATGTACCCAATGGCCCAAGTAATCTCAGAGTCCAGCAACATCTAGAGGGCCACAAGTTCTCCATTTTGCCCTGGCAGATGGCACTCAAGAACTAGAGGCGCCATCTTACCTGTATGACTGCACTGAACCAGCAAGTATTTCCAATGTTTTTCATCCCTACTGGCCAGTCGCCTGCTCTCCTCCACTCACTCTGGGCAGCAGTCTCTCCCCAGACATCACACCGTTTCCGTTTGGACCGATTGTTGCTTTCAGCCACACTTGGTTCATAAACTCTGCCAGGGAACACAAATCAACAAGTCAGTGACAAAAATTACATTGTATTCGGGTTGTGTTCACACAAAACTTCCCATGTTTCTGATTAGAAACTGCAAAACTGAACAGTAGCTATATTTAACCCACCCCCAATTAACAGCATAGGCTGTTGTGGTCAGCTGTAGAGGTGTTGTGGCAGGGCACACCTTTTTGGGCTAACTTTTGATCATATTCTGTAGGGATCAGATTCCACAGTGTGAATAAAATATAATCCAAGACGCTTCACAGATACTTAGCTAGTAAATATGGTGATGACACCAGTATCTGCTGCCCTTTCTGTGTTGACTAGTGTATTGTTTTACTGTTTGGTTGTTTGCTGCCCATGGATCCTTAGAAGAAAGGGCAGGTTCCCCCCCCCCAATTATGTTTTTATTGTAATTTTACTGGTGTTAGCTGCCCTGAGCCTGGCTCTGGCCGGGGTATGTATGTATGTATGTATGTATGAATGAATGAATAAATAAATATTATTATTATTATAGGAATTTGATAACAACAAGCAAGAAGAAAAGAAAAAGGCAGAGCACAGCATACACATTCACTGTTGCATCTGGATCTTTCTCTACAACTTGAACACTTGGAAAATCAAGGGCTCCAGAAGAAACAGCTTCCTGCAGATTAGCTTCATCATCTTCTGTTGCTTCAGCTGGACCTGGAAACCAAAGTGGCTATCACTATTTAAGTAGACTGAAGGTGCCCCTCACAAAGCCAGTCCAAGACACAGTATTTTACTGGTTTTCAAACAGGGAGGCAACAATTTAAAAGCAAAACACTGCATAGGCATTTTCAAACTGATGCTTTCCAAAAGCACTGGCAAAGACAAACTCCAAACACCACCCAAACACAGAGGCTTTCTAAGGACAATTAAACTTGGACCGTCATGTTAAGACAATGGTTTTCAAACTCACTCCAATGATGAGGACACACATCCCACAGATGGTCAAAGCAGTTTAATCCAGATTTTGACTGGAGGACTGTGTGCAACTGAAGTGTCTGGAGTTCTAGATGAGGTCCTGGCTTGCAGCCAGCCACATGTAAGCTCATTTCCCATCTAACAGAATTAATGTGCTCTCATCCATGTAAGCATATAATTACAAAAACACTGTTCCTATTGCTATCTCACTGCAATGTTTCCGTTTCAATCTATTGGCCCTTCACCCCATCTTCATAACAATGAAAATGGAATGATCAAGCCTCTTCATCTAATCCAACTGTTAATGGGTCCATACTTGTCTTTCATTAGCCCCAGCAAAGTGTCTCTTTATAAATGGGACTGAGCCTATGGCTCAAGTTTTCACAACCTATATATAGGATTCCCAAAAAATGCATCCATCTGTGGCAAGAATATTTCAGGCAAAGGCAAGAAGTCACCTACTGGTTGCCTGATTTTTGCTGACTGCACTTCCTTCACTGTCAGATGGTTCTGCAGCAACGGCTTCTTGCCCTGACTCTTTAGCGTGGTGTTCTGTGAGGAAACTAACGGCTTGAATTAAGTTTCCATCAGCAGCCTAAGGACAAAGGACAAAGCATTTGTGCAACACGGGAAGAAAATATGTACAGGACGAAGTATTTCAGGTCAACAATTGCTTATGCAGGACACTCACTGGATAAATTAAGATTTAAAGTACAGTACAATTCCCATCCTGCCCTGTCTATACACTATTCTAAAGAGATGTGGGGTCCAGCTTTAAAGGAGGGCAATAAAAATGAAAAGAGCATTTCAAACAGGAACCACATTTTCATACATGCTCCTAAAAGGGTCCTATTATAACCTGAGCTAGGAGAGGCTCAGTAAATGGTGGTGATCCTCTCCGGAAGTGCAATACAAGTGCAAGATAATGCCCACTAAAAAGCTCTCTCTGCACATTCTTCTTATTCGAACTTGAAGCAAATGTGACATGTTTAAGATGGTGCTTTTAAAGGTCAGGAGTGGCAGCATGGACAGCTGTCTTTATACTGTTGTTTTTCCTGGCTTGAAGCAATCCCTTTGGGGAAACATGGCTGCCTCTGCTGGCTCTACGGGGTCAACACAAAGAGTGCCAAGAGCTCAGCTAGAACACAGGCAGCAAGATTAAGGGGAGGGTGATTAGGACACCCAACAATGAAGGCGGAGGCAGAGGAAAGGTGCTTGGTGAGCAGGTCTGACATTCATAGTGCAACAACCAGTGCTACCAAAATGGCAGAAGAATACTTACCTTCAGGGCTGTGTGGAGGAACAAAGGATCCTGAATGCCTGTGATCTCTCTGAGCTGGTTGATGAGCACATTGCCATTCTACAGTCACACGGGACAAAGAAAGTACGTGTCAATAAGGGAATAACAATAGAATACTTACAGTGAGGCAATACCAACCAGCCTTCTCCAATCCAGTGCCCTCCAGATGTTGCTGGACTACAGTTCCCATCAGCCTTCACCATGGCCATACAGGCTGGGCTGATGGAAGATGGACTCTATCAACATCTGGAGGGTGGGTACCAGGCTGGGGAAAGTTGAAACATCAGCACAGTTCACACATGAGCTAGAGCTAATGATTCAATAACCATGCATACACCTAAGCTTGAACTGTGAAGAAAAAAATTACAATCCCTAAATCAAGATTTACATCCAAAACCAGTGACCATGGTTTTTTTGTTCTGTTTTGTTCCTAAACCATGAACTGTAGCCAGGGTTTGATCTTGGCCTATCAACTGCAGTTTCAGAAAAACACATCAAGCCCTAGGCTGGACATGCAGCTAAGCCAGAAAGTGTGGTTTGTTTCTTCTGCATACATGGAAGGAGGGCAGACCAATGGCTCTATGTGTGAAGCACAAAAAGGGAAAGTTCAATGGTTGCCTCCACAGGTCAATGTACCTTTCTGGACCTTTCTAGATGCAGACATTTGATCACCTAGACATACCATTAAGCATTCTGTCCAACTCAAAAGCTTACATATTCTCCAAATACCCGTAGGTATTCCATTTTATCCCTCAGTGAAAGCTAGCTCCTTATTAGAAAGGATCATGTGCCCTTTAAAGGAGGAATTATAGCCAGGCCTAAGCAATACCAGTTCAAATATCCCTTTACCAGGGCGAGGGACCAGCAGTCTACATATTTATTCTACCAAAAAGCAGCAGCATATGCTATCAGACGTAAGCAGTCCAGGAATTTGCAGGGGTTTGATGAGGAGCTATTTTAAGCTGGCTGCACATGCCATTTAGGTTTGTCATTTCTCACTTACAACAAGGTGCCAAAGATATACAGCATGCTAGACCCTCTCCAAACTGCCCTGTAACCAGTTGGCTGGTGGAGTTAGCATGATCTAGCTTTTCTCTCTTAAAAAACAGAGACATAACCTTGCCGACTAAGGTCCGTATAGTTAAAGCCATGGTTTTCCCAGTAGTGATGTATGGAAGTGAGAGCTGGGCCATAAAGAACGTTGATCGCCAAAGAATTGATGCTTTTGAATTATGGTGCTGGAGGAGACTCTTGAGAGTACAATGGACTGCAAGAAGATCAAATCTATCCATTCTTAAGGAAATCAGCCCTGAGTGCTCCCTGGAAGGACAGATCCTGAAGCTACGGCTCCAATACTTTGGCCACCTCATGAGAAGAGAAGACTCCCTGGAAAAGACCCTGATGTTGGGAAGATGGAGGGCACAAGAAGGGGATGACAGAGGACGAGATGGTTGGACAGTGTTCTCGAAGCTACTAACATGCTGTGGGAGGCACTGGAAGACAGAAGTGCCTGGCGTGCTCTGGTCCATGGGGTCATGAAGAGTCGGACACGACTAAACAACAACAACAAAACAGCTTTTCTTCACTCTAGAGGTTCTATGAAGTAGGCAAGCAGATTAAGGAGTAGTTGCATAGTAGCATCTAGGGTCAAATTACTCCAAATTTTACCCAAAATACATTGGTACCCTTGGATGCGAAAGGGATCCGTTCCAGAGCCCCATTCACATCCTGAGTAGAAGACGCATCCATAAGATGCATCTGCGCAGGCTGCGTTTCGCCGCTTCCGCGCATAACGTCATTTTGAGCATCTGTGCATGCACGAGCGGCGAAACCCGGAAGTAACGCGTTCTGTTACTTCCGGGTCGCCACGGAGCATAACTTGAAAACGCTCAACCTGAAGCACATTTAACCCAAGGTGTGACTGTATAATATTCCACACTGATAAATTTCCATTCAGGTAATGGGAAGAAAAAGAAGTCAGGAACCAGGTCTCATTAATTCCCAAGGGCTAAAAAGTTATCTGGTCCTTTTTATCAAAATATGAAAAAGGCATGCAAATTCACCTATTAACAAACCAAGCTGGGCCCAAATACCGGAGATCAAATAGCTGATTTTCAGGAAAGTTTGGCTAGTATTCAGAAAGGGTGGATATTCAAGCAACATTTTTAAACAGCAAGGAAAACAGGTAAAGACAAACTGACTGGTAAAGAACCCCCTTACTCAGGTACTGGCAATTATGAATCTCGCATCCAGAGTCCCAGAAGGAAATTAAAATACAGTTTAGGAATCATTAAATTATACTTAATTATCCCACTCTCACAATGTTCACGCAACCCCTCTCCCCCAAAAAGGGTATACTCCAGATGCAAAGACATCATTCAAGTTCCAACCTATTTAGATCAAAACAACAAAAATTTTTCCTTCCAGTAGCACCTTAAAGACCAACTAAGTTAGTTCTTGGTATGAGCTTTCGTGTGCATGCACACTTCTTCAGATACACTGAAACAGAAGTTGCCAGATCCTCATATAGTGAGAAGGTGGGGAGGGGTATTACTCAGAAGGGTGGTGGGAATGGGTGATTGGCAGATAGCTGTGATGAGCCTGTTGACGACTCTTAACGACTGCAATAGGTCTTACAGGAAAAAGCAAGGGGTGAGAAGGTGAAAAATGGCTTTGTCATGTATAATGAGATAAGAATCCAATGTCTTTGTTCAGACCAGGTCTCTCCATGGTTTTAAGTTTGGTAATGAGTTGCAATTCAGCAGCTTCTCTTTCCAGTCTATTTCTGAAATTCCTTTGTAGTAAAACAGCTACTTTGAGATCTTGTATAGAATGTCCTGGGAGATTGAAGTGTTCTCCTACTGGTTTCTCTGTCTTGTGATAGCTCATCACAGCTATCTGCCAATCACCCATTCCCACCACCCTTCTGAGTAATACCCCTCCCCACCTTCTCACTATATAGAAGGATCTGGCAACTTCTGTTTCAGTGTATCTGAAGAAGTGTGCATGCACACGAAAGCTCATACCAAGAACTAACTTAGTTGGTCTTTAAGGTGCTACTGGAAGGAAAATTTTTTGTTGTTTTGACTATGGCAGACCAACACGGCTACCTATCTGTAACTGGAACTATTTAGATCAGTTTATGTCCCTAAGGCACCCTGTTAAATTATTTGTCAGGAACTGGTTTCTTTTTTAAAAACAAATTGAAATATTTATAGGCTGCCCTTAAGGGCCGGAATTCTCACCAAGACAATTTCCAAAAAATACCAGAATAGAACACTAAAATCAGCACTAAAGAAGCATCTAGCTCAATAAAATACTAATCACGGGAATATCATTCACTGAACATCACACACAACTCGTCAACATCCAATGGCACACAGCAAGTCATTTTTGTAATACTGGGAACACCATCATTCTGTGAAGATGTTACAAGCCTGCCAAAAAGCTGTCTGCTCCTCAGAAAATAATTTGACATCATCATGACAGATAATTAAAATTAGTATTAGACTATGATTAATATTCACTGTAACAAGCAACTGTGAAAGGAATTTCATTACCCAGAGGTTTAGTAAGTTTCATTTTAAGTTCAGTGACAAAGCTGACCTACCACTGGTTGGTCAAACCACATTGGTAGTTGTTAATAACTATTAGTGAAAACTATGTACTTCTGTTTAGAAGAGTAAAGGCCAGACCCAAATATGGCTTTATTAATCTTTTTAAAATTTGTAACAATTATCTATCTATCTTTCTTAAAGGAAACTTAGATCCATTGAGGTGACTAGGAAACATCTTAAGTTCAAATAAATAAAAAATATTTATAGTTATCAGATTCACAAGCTTCATTTGGCACCACAAAATGGGTTGCCAGGCCAAAAACAAATCCTGCTCATCACCTGTATGTTTTATCTAACTGTTTATTTTATTCATTTGATTTATATCATGCCCATCTCCTGAAGTGGCCCAGGACACCAGGCACAACAATGATAAAACATTAAAAAGCAATCTAAAAACAGTTCCTTCCAATGATCTTGGGATGGCCAAGAACAGTATATTTCAGTCATCTGAATAAATATTCATTCCCGAATAAACAGGAATGTTTTAAAATTTCTCCTGAAAGCCAATGATAAGAGATAGAGAAGTTCCTCATTAGGGATGACATTCCAAAAATGGTGAACCGACACTGAAAAGACACTGTCAAAGGTCAACAACCAGGCAGCCCTGAGTGGCCCCACCACCAATAAGGTCTCACCTGCCAATTGTAGGGTCAGACATGGTGGATAGGCTTCATAGGCAAGTACTAATACTTTGAATTTGGTCTGGTAGGTCATTGCCAACCACTGTAGCACATTCAGGACCAGTGGCCCCATAGTCCATTTGGGCTGCTCCACTTAGCAGCGTAGCAGCCACTTTTCCCGCTAAGTGTATAGACAACTTATCTTGACATAAATGATACAAAGACAGTCTTAACAGGAGCAAAAAACGTCATATGCTCCACAAATTTAAGGGATGGTTGTATTACCAGGGCATCACCACCACAAGCAGCAATCCAATCACAGGGTTTGCAACCTATGTACAGATAAAGTCACAGCTACCTTTTTCAAACAGCATCACTAGCAGCAGCACATTTCAGTGTGCAAAGTGGATCTTGCTTAGCTGAATTTTTGCCACTGAAATCCACAAGGCAGAATCAACAGATCTGCAATATTCCTACATATCAGAGCGAGCTCATGCCTACTGCTTGCCGCTTGCCCAGCTGAACTTTCCTATAAAAAGCAAAGTCTTTACAGTACTACTTTCATTGGGCCCAAGGTCCTCAAAGAGATCTAGAGCAATGTAAGACCACCACCTTAAAATCACACCTCTAGAATCCATTTAAAGCAGCCATAAATTTTAATTATCCCCCTCCCCACAGTGATGCAGCAATGCTGAAAGGGGATTCTGACGAGCAGCAAGGGAGGTTCACATCTATAAATGTCAAAGGTGCATGAGAAACGCAAAACCCAGCTGACGAAAGAAAAGTGTGTACAAAACTAGTAGATACATCATGAAGATATACATATCTGAGGGGTGTGAAAGGAAAAACAGCAAGCAAGTATTAAGATACTTTAAGTAGTTTAGAGAAGAGCAGGGCTTTTTCCCCTCCCCACTGGAAAGCACCAGAACTCAGTTCAAGCACCTCTCAGGTGGCTGCCACTGCCATTATAAGAGAACAAGGGTGAGTTATGGCATCTCTTTTTCTAGAAAAATAGCACTTTAAAAAAGTGTCTGCAAGGGAGGCAAAAAACCTGCCTCATCTCGCAATAAATTGATTCGTAGCACCTGAAATTTCTTCCTTCCTCTTTGTTTGCCTGCTAATGATACGACCCCACTTTCAGAGTTTTCCGTTTAGGGAAACAGAAGACTCACAAAGAAAAAAGTCCTATAAACCCATGAAGGCCCTCCGCTTCTTCTGCCACTTACAGCTTCATCCACAGAGCGCTCTATTTAGGGCGCTCAAAGCACACTTTTACACGCAATATTGAACCAGCAGACTTTTTTGTGTTAACAGGAAAAGGTTATATAGATAGGTGACCAGCGATGAATATAACAACAATAAATAATAATCGCAATACTAATGAATATTGCTAATATTAACGGCTATATCTGATTGTATACAGACTGAGACCCAGAGTAGGGTTTGGTTTTTTTTTTTTTTGTAGGGGGGGATGATAGAAGGGAGAAGGCAGAGAAGTGAAAAGGAAAGGAGGCGCGGGTTCCTTCCCTCTCCTCAGTATACCGTCGCGGGTGGCAGACCAAAGTAGGCGACCCAGCTCGGACTCTCTCTCTCTCTCACGAACAACCCCCCCGGACAGGCCCCCAATCCCTCACCCGTCCTTGGCTCTCGACGGCAGCCGCGCCCCCCTCCTGGGCCTGCTGCAGCTCGGCCGTCATCGCGCCCGCCGCCTCCTCAGCCACCACAGAAGCGGCCCGAGCTCTCCACGCTCCCCGCTCCCCGCAACCGCCGCCCACGCCAAGCCCCGCCCACGCCGCCGACCTATCAGCGCGCGGCAGAGGGCGGTGCACACCGCCCCTCACCCAAACGAAAAACAAATATTTCCGAAAAGAGAGGCGCGCGGGCGCGCGAGGGGGCGTGTCGGGCTCGAGCCTCCTCCGGCCGCTCCCCCCCCCCGAAGCGCGGTGCGCATGCCCACGAGAGAGCTCTTTTCCCCTAGCGCCTCTTCCCGTTCGTTTTGGCTGAGCGCGAGCCGAATGCCGCGCGGGTCGCTCCGCCTCGCTTCCGACGAGCAGTCGCCTTCGCTCGAGGCGGCCGGTAATAGTCCGCATCCGCCCCCCGCTAAATGTGAGGCGAAAGTTTTAAATCTCGCCCTCAGAAACAGTATATTTACCTCAGTTCTTCTAATGCGCTGCATTCAATAAATATTTATGCACATCAGAATGGGTTTCTGTCAGGGTGGATTTGATTTGAATGAAATCGATTTAAATCACGATTTAAATCACTAGTCAGTGAGACTTGATTTCAATCATTTTTTCACAGAAAGACTCATTCTTGCTGGTATAATCTTAATATTTACAACCAGATGAAGGTTTCATATTTGGAATAATAAATTTTCAGAGTAGTTTTTACAGTTACAGTATATCAAAAATTACTGATTTGGTTATACAGTGGTACCTCTGGATGCGAACAGGATCCGTTCCGGAGCCCCGTTTGCATCCTGAAGCGAACGCAACCCTCGTCTGCTTGTGCGCGGGTCTCAATTTGCCGCTTCTGTGCATGTTCATGATGTCATTTTGAGCATCTGTCCATGCGCGAGCGGCAAAACCCAGAAGTAACGCATTCCGTTACTTCTGGGTCGCTGCGGAGGGCAACCTGAAAACGATCAACCTGAAGCAACTTTAACCTGAGGTATGACTGTACTATTAGAAATACATAGACAGATAATTATGAAATTATTGTTACTATTTGACAACTTTTCTGCTGTACTTTATTGGAAGGAGAAAAATAATCATTTCCTTAATAACAATACAAACAATTTATTTAACTAAAACAATAACATAACATATGTATCCATGTTTGTTAACTGATGTGGTTAAACGACTAAAAAAAACAGACTGAGTTTTAGCACACATGAAAAACTTAAATCTTTTTTTCCTGATGAATAGCCTTTGGACTATAATGTAACTTAAATAGAAAACTATCTTTAGATAGATTCCCCCCCCCCAAAAAAAAAGCATTTTTATTTTAAAAATCAAATTTAAATAAAAAAATCAATTTAAATTAAAAAAATCCGTTTTGATTTTTTAAAAAATATTTCTATCCATCCTGGTTTCTGTTGTCGTTTTTTTCAAATGCCATATGGACGCCTTCCAGTCGCCTCACACCCAACAGCTTTTTTTTTATTCGCCCCAAAGCAGAATTGAATCCCAACAAAGTGTTACTCAGAGCAAACACAACAAAATGAATGGGCCTAAGTTACATCATGTCCATTGATCTCAGTAAACTTCCTCAGAGTAATGACTAATGTCAGATACAGAAAAGGTTATTTATGTATGCCACTACTGGGGCCCATGTTTTGTTAGCCCCAAAATGGAAAATGAGTGAGGTCCCAACCAAAGAAGAATGGCAACTTAAGTTGACAGAATATGCACAACTTGCAGACTTAACCTATAGAATAAGAGAACAAGAAGAACATGTGTTTAGAGAAGATTGGAAAACGTTTATTGAATATATGGGGGGAAATTGTGTACACCTGAAAACGCTGTCAGCGTTAAGATAAATTCAACAGTGTAAATAAGTTTTGATGGATGCAACAATGGAATACTGAATGGTATAGTTTTTGTAAAATATGCAGGGATTTATGATATGTAAATGAACCATGGAAAGAGAAGAAGGAATGTCCTTGATATCTTAAAGATGTAAAAATGAGTATTCTAAATTGTAAAACAAAAAATTTAATTAAAAATTCTATTAAAAAATAATAATGGAGATACAGTGGATGCTCGGGTTGCAAATGTGATCCGTGCGGGAGGCATGTTTGCAACCCACAGCGTCCGCAACCCGCAGCGCCACGTCTGCGCATGCGTGGGTTGCGATTTGGCATTTATGTGCAAAGCGTGATTTATCACAACTGCGCATGCGCGAGCGCCGAAACCCAGAAGTAACCCGTTCCGGTACTTCCGGGTTTCGGTGCATCCATAACCCAAAAACGCGCAACCTGAAGCATCTGTAACCCGAGGTATGACTGTGTGTGTGTGTGTGTGTGTGTGTGTCTGTCTATCTATCTATCTATCTATCTATCTATCTATCTATCTCTATATCTCTATTCAACACAAGACCCTTCAGGGCAGTGGGCAGTTTGAAACAACAGGGGTTGTGCTTATTGCTGTTTTAAAACACCCTCTCATTTTGGAAGGAGGGACAAATGTGGCCAGCCTACAACCACCTATTGAGATGCGGCTGGACTCCAATTCCCATCATGCCCTATCAGTGGTTACACTGGCTGGGGCTAATGGGAGTTGGAGTCCAGCATCATTTCGAGGTAGCCCTATGTGGGAAAACTGGATCAAGGATCCGGAGAGTTGCGAAGGAGTAGGGGTGGGGGGGATCTGGGGAAATATTAACGGATTAGTGGGGAAAGGATCCAGGGAATATTTATGGCTTCAGCACCCAGCAGCTTTGGACAAATAATAACACTTAACACACATTCAGCACCCGTTTATAGCACATGACTTCACAGGAACTGTATTTTCCTCTCCTAGAGCTACAATTCCCAGCACCCTCAACAAACTACAGTTCCCAAGATTTTTTTGTGGGAGTGGTATGACATCCTATGCCCTTTTAAAATGTGGGGTTTGGGGGGGGCACGTTATTGGGCTGTTGTTTTTATTTTGATTATATATTTTTTGGTTTTATATTTTGTTTTTGTTATGTGAACCACTCTGAGACTTCTAGGTATAGGGCAATATATGAATTCAATAAATAATAATATGGTGTTGATCCATCCTCCCCCTGCCCCTTGCTTAACACCCAGTATGGTGAAGTATTCTAGTGGACTCAAGTGCTTTATCACTATTTTGGAACCATTTTGTTGGTTGTAATAAAGAGGCTTTAGAATTTTCCAAAATAAAAATGTCAATTTAACCCAGAGCCATGTACTGTATTGTAATCTATCTCTCTTCCTCTGCTTAGCTTATTTGGTGTGTTTCTCTCTGTTAAAAGCTTATCTATTTGGCATGTGGAGGACTGGCAAATAAGCACCCAGGAGATGACATTATCATCCCTTCTGTGAATTAAATAGTAGTGCTTCGTCCCTGTCTCCCGCAGCTCTGCTACAGCACTGACCAGGTCTCAGGTGTGTTTCTGCTTATCTTGCAAGGAACAGGCCATTGCTCACACATTCTTAAAAAAAATATTTATTGCTTTTACATCTCATTTTTCTCTCCAAAGAGCTTGAGGTGGTGAACGAGGTTTCCCCCTCCTCATTTAATCTTCACAACAACCCTGTGAGATAGGCTAGACTAAGAAGCATTGGCTGGCCCCAGGTTCACTCAGTGAGCCTCGTGGTTGAGTGGGGATTTGAATCCTGGTCCGACACTCTACCCATTACACAACATAGTGGCTCTCGTTCTTTGCATGCGGAAGGTCTCATGTTCAAACCATGGCATCCCCAGGCAGGGCTAGAAGAGACCCCATCTACAAGCCCTGACTCTCTTTCGTACTTCCTGATGTAATTATATTATTTTTTAATAATAGATTGACTGTTATTGAAACATCCCAAAACATATACTTTGATAAAAATAAATAAATATGCTTTTAGGCACCATGGTTAGTGTGATCAGGGTTGCAAGAGAATGGCCAAACGCCATTTTGGGAAAATGTCTCCTACAAATTTAAGGAAGCTCCACTGTCTCCAAACCCATTTTTGTGGCCCAATTTTAAAATGCTGGTTTTAACCCTTGATAGCCTGGAACCAGGATATCTAAGACATGGCCTTCTTCCACATGTACTGACCTGAATCTTGAGATCCACTTCAGGGGTCCTGCTCTGGGTTCCCCTGTCAAGTGAAGTGATTCAGTAACAAAATAACGAATCCTCCCATTAAAATCACACAACAAATGGCACCTAAAATGAAAGCAGGACATGCTGCGTTACCAGCCCATCATTTATCAGACAGCAAATCACACACACCAGAAAAATCCAATTTGGCCCCCAGATGGCACTCTGACTATGCAAAATGTGCATGGCAGCAGTAGCTTTGCAAAAACTTTAAGGATAACAAATTAATTCTGAACAGGACAGGGGTATATTTTGAATATTTAAAAATGTGGCAGGTCCGCTAAATGGTTTCTACACACTTACCCTTTCCATATGCCTCGGGGCAGCTTTGCACTAGCTCCCAATTTGTTTCCAAAGTGCTGGATTTGACCTTTAAAACTGCCTTGTCTCACTATCCATGCATTGGTTCATTCAACAGAGGGCTTTTTCCAGCTGTCACCGCCTCCTAATGTAAGGTGGGTACTTATTGGCAACCTCCACATTATAAAATTCTCTCCCCAGATACCGTCACCAACTCTTACCCTTCAGATTCCAGTGGAGTCCTCCTAGTTTTCTCATTGTCCGGATGGACAACAGCAAGGTCTCTTCTTCCTCCTTAGGGATTTCTACCTTTAAACTGAACTTGGATGAAGCAACCCTTTAAACCAAGCACTGCCCCAGACCTCCCACTGGCTTTTATCTGCTGGTTTAACGTGCTGTCTTATTATTTACTGCTTTTCTGTTTTATCTTTCTCTATGATTCTATTTATTATTGTATCTTATTATAATATGCCACCTTGAGGCTGTTTTATGGTGAAATTCCATTTTAAAAAACCCCCAACTGACCAACACATCAATAAATGGGGCTAGAGGGTGTTGCCGCCTCAGAGCTGTCTGAGTACATTTCTCTAAGTCAGCTTTAAGCTTTAACGGTAGAGCATGTCCTTTTCCAGTGCCTGTATTACAGAGACATTCGTATTAGCCTGAGTTCCCCACTACTTCATAAGCACAGGGCAATTCTATACCTCCCTGCTGCTCTCAGATACCAATCCTGCTACAATATACAATGTTGCTAGATTCTGCACAGCAGCGCTCAAAATTTGTCAGAGGATGCCCTGTGCCACAAACTAGATTTAATGAACATATCAGATTGCACTGTAGATTAGTAAAGTCTTTTATATACAGTGGTACCTTGGGTTAAGAACTGAATTCGTTCCGGAGGTCCGCTCTTAACCTGAAACTGTTCTTAACCTGAAGCACCACTTTAGCTAATGGGGCCTCCTGCTGCTGCTACGACGTCAAAGCATGATTTCTGTTCTCATCCTGAAGCAAAGTTCTTAACCTGAGGTACTACTTCCGCGTTAGCAGAGTCTGTAACCTGAAGCGTCTGTAACCTGAAGCATCTGTAACCTGAGGTACCACTTTATCAACCTTTTATGCTCTTCCACACCCACCCCTATGCTCATATTCTTTTAGCTTCTTTTAAATTCTTATAGACTTTTATGTTCACCTTCTGTTTTAATACCTTTTAACATTCCAAAACACTTTTCAGTTTTTAAATGACTGTATCCCACCCTTTTATGCTGGTCTATGACCGTAATAAAGATTTGAATTGAAGTCAGCTTTCCCCAGCCTGGTGCCCTTCATATTGTTTCTACTGCAACCCATGTCAGCACCAGCCCATAGAGCTATAGCATGCTAGGATGGAGTGAAGCAGGACCATGCTGGGTGGGACTTTTGAGAGCTGATGTTCATAACATCTGGAAGGCCCCATGCTGGGAGAGGCTGATTTAATTCTGCAGGAGGTTACATGGGAACACCTTTCCCTAGGACCATTTTACCTAATTAATAGCACAATCCTATGAACATCTTTGCAGATTTAAGTCCCACTGTACTGTTCAAAGGGACATAAAAGGTAAAGGTAAAGGGACCCCTGACCATTAGGTCCAGTCGTGACTGACTCTGGCGCTCATCTCGCTTTATTGGCCAAGGGAGCCGGCGTACAACTTCCAGGTCATCTGGCCAACATGACTAAGCCGCTTCTGGCAAATCAGAGGGGTGCATGGAAATGCCGTTTACCTTCCCACCAGAGCGGTACCTATTTATCTACTTGCACTTTGAAGTGCTTTCAAACTGGTAGGTTGGCAGGAGCAGGGATTGAGCAACGGGAGCTCGCCCCGTCTCGGGGATTCGAACCGTCGACCTTCTGATCAACAAGTCCTAGGCTCTGTGGTTTAACCCACAGCGCCACCCGCGACCCTTTCAAAGGGACTTACTCCAGGATAATTATGTTTGGCATAGGGTTGCAGTTTAAGTTGGCAAACAAGCTTCTTCTAATTAGAGCTGGCCAAGGCATTTGGTTGACTGCAACAAAAGTCGAGATGGAACCTGTGGCCCCATTACACTTACAGAATCCAACAGGGTTGACAGTTGGATCTTATTTCAGTACTGGCCAGGAGTACACTGTCCTCCTCCTCCATCCCACGTGAGAGCAGCAGGCTCTTTTTGGAGCTGCATGACTCATAGCTTTATTCTCTGAAAGAAAGGTATAGCCAGGGGACTCAGAAGGAGCAAATAGGGGGCTACTGATATTCCCCACCCAGCATCTGCCACAGATGCTACCCACACCACAAGCAGAAAGCACCAGCATACAGAGGAGGACCCCAAGCTTTAAATAATAATAATAATAATAATAATAATAATAATAATAATAATAATATACCCCACCCATCAGGCTGGGTTTCCCTAGCCACTCTGGGCAGCTTCCAACAGAATATTAAAAACACCATCAAACATTAAAAACTTCCCCAACCAAGGCTGCCTTCAGATATCTTCTAAAAGTTAGATAGTTGTTTTTTTCCTTGACATCTGATGGAAGGGCATTCCACAGGGTGGGCGGCACTACCGAGAAGGCCCTCTGCCTGGTTCCCTGTAACTTCGCTTATCACAGCGAGGGAACCACCAGAAGGCCCTTGGCACTGGACCTCAGTGTCCGGGCTGAATAATGGGGGTGGGGACGCTCCTTCAGTTATACTGGGCCAAGGCTGTTTAGGGCTTTAAAGGTCAGCACCAACACTTTGAATTGTGCTCAGAAACATACTGGGAGCCAATGTAGGTCTTTCAGGACCGGTGTTATAGGCACCAGTACAACAAAGTTTCAGGAGGGAAACCTCTAAGAAGTTACACCCTGCCCCAAAGAAAACCCCTAATGAGAAATGTGTTTACTTAGTGCCCATGCAATGGTGACTGAAGTGGGGGGAGCAAAAAAAGAGTGGGTCGACTATCTTGGAAAAAAGGAGGAAGAGATACACAGAGATATTAAAAAGTCAGAGAGAATTCTCTCCTTTTCTGGTTAGGCAATTCTTTGGTTCAGCCTGCCTGAGAAGCTATTTTTGAACATTCCCAAGAACACAAGTGAATGCTGTCTGTAGAAATCAATGGAGAAACCTGAGATTTTAATGTAGCCAGGAGTGAACTCTGTGCACAAACACACCCACCCAAAACAGCCAAATGAGGTCTGAGCATGCTCAGTGGCCACAGAATGCTGACCTGTTTGGGGGAAGAGGATGGAAAGCTGTGGTGGTGGAATGGAATGGAACCGCTGGCATGCTGAACAGAAGCCAATGCATTCTGTATGGTGACATTTTGCTGTAGGTGGCGCTGTGGTGTAAACCACTGAGCCTCTGGGCTTGCCGATCGGAAGGTTGACGGTTCAAATCCCTGCGACAGGGTGAGCTCCCATTGCTTGGTCCCTGCTCCTGCCAACCTAGCAGTTCAAAAGCACGTCCAAGTGTGAGTAAATCAATAGGTACTGCTCCGGCGGGAAGGTAAACAACGTTTCCATGTGCTGCTCTGGTTTTGCCAGAAGCAGCTTAGTCAAAGGTTACCAGACGTCCCCGTTTCTCGGAGATGGTCCCCAGATTTACAAATCAGTCCCCATGAAAAATCCATTGAAGTTGAAAAGTGTCCCCGGATTCATTGAAAAAAATCTGGTAACCTTAGCTTAGTCATGCTGGCCACATGACCTGGAAAAACTGTCTGCAGACAAACGTCGGCTCCCTTGGTAAGTAAAGAGAGATGAGCGCAGCAACCCAAGAGTCGTGACTGGACTTAATTGTCCTTTACCTTTACCTCTTGTGCAGCTTTCTCCTGATTGAAGTGCAGAGTGTTTGAGGACTGAGACATTTGCAGGGAAACCAAAATGCTTGTTTACAAAGCTATTGTACTACCAATGTTACTGTAAGCTTGTGAAACATGGACCACTTATAAACTCCATCAATGGTGTCTCCGAAGAATTTTACACATCACTTGGGAAGACAGGCAAATTAATGCCAGTGTACTGGAAGAAGCAAAGATCACTAGTGCTGAAGCAATGATCCTTCAACATCAACTTTGTTGGACTGGTCATGTTGTTTGAATGACTGATTATCATCTTCCAAAGCAACTACTGCATTCCAAACTTAAAATTGGAAAGCGTAATGCTGGTGGTCAGCAAAAGAGGTTTAAAGATTCTCTCAAGGCAAATCTAAAAAAAAAGTAGTATAAACACCAGCAACTGCGAATCACTGGCCCAAGAGCGCTCTAATTAGAGAACAACCTTTACCAAAGGTGTCATGGGCTTTGAAGACCCTCAAACTCAGGATGAAAGTGAGAAATGTGTTAAGAGGAAGGCACGCTTGGCAAACCCTTACCGTGATTAACTCCTGCCCGGAAACCAATGTCCCCACCATGGAAGGACGTGGGGATCCAGAATTGGCCTCCACAGTCACTTACTTAACTCACTGTTAAGACCATGTTCATGGAAGACAATCTTACTTGGCTATGATCACCAAAGAAGAAGAAGAAGTCATCCCAAGTCTTTGAGTGTTGCTCCTTATGTAGCCAAATGGGCACACACACACACACACACACACACAAGCGGGAGCTATCAGGAGACTTAGGAGAATTTTAAGGTTTCCAAAGGTACAGCAAAAACTTTAGCGGGGGGTGCAACCATCTGTGTGCTTAAAATGGGTCAATGTGAGCAGAGCATTCTTGGAGGGCATGGGATGCTAACAGGTTGCTCTCTCTTTTCTGGGGGTGGGGGAGAACGGAAAACCGGGGGAAGAGGAAATTAAACTGTTTGGAATCCAGAAAGGGAGCACTATGTGCATTTGCATTTTGTTGCAAGACCCACTTGTTGTGGTATGTCTGATGTGCACAGCACAAAACACTTTGCTGTGAGCCAAATGATGAAGTTGTTCTCTGGGAGGGGGTGTTTCCTCATCCATCTCTTCTTCCCCTCCTCCATATCCCATCTCTGCCTGTCCAGATGTGGCATTTGGATGAAGGGGGGTGGGAAAATACACTTCTCCCCTCCCCAAAATGTGTACATCTGTCATAATTCCCATCATTTTTGGCTCCGCTGCCAAGGGAGTGAACAAAGGGAGCTGGCGATTAACTTCAAAGAACTTTGTTGGAGAGGAATAAAGATATTTAGGGCCTATTTTGTGAACTAATTGCATTTGCATATTTATGGGATTTACTGATATAGCAGTAATTAAAAACTATTTAGTAGTCTTAAAGGACACATAACTCAGTTGCTGTTTGCATAATAAACACGTCCCTTATTACGTTTATTATGTTTGCATAATAAACCTTTCACCATCTCGATAATTCAGATGGCCATTCCGGAGGGGCCAGGGCTAGATTGTTGCTTTCCTACTGAGCAGCATGAAGGGAGAGAGAGGGAGAAGGCACGCAGAAGATCCTAGAAGGGAATGGAAGAGATCGTCCCATCCACCCAACTCCTCTCTTGCTAGCTTCAACCTATAGGATATTGATGAGGGATGGAGGACCATAGCTAAGAAGCAGAGAAAGTACTTTGAGTGCAAAAGGTCCCAGGTTCATTCCCTGGTATCTCCAGGTAGCAACGGGAGAGTCTGAAACTCCATTGAGTGTAAACGATACTGAGCTAGTTCCAAATTCATGCCATACAAGACTATCAGTGACTACTAGCCATGCTCTGCCTGCAGGGTCAGAGGCAGTGATGTTTCTGAATACCAGCTGCTAAAAATCACAGGAGGGGAGAGAACTCCTACGCTGCAGGTGTCCCACAGGCATCTGAGTTGCCACTGTAAGAAAAGGGTGTTGGACTCAGTGAGTCATTGGCCTGATCCAGCGGGCTCTTCTTATGTTCTTAAGAAAGATTCAGCTGTCAGTCCTTTTGGCTTCTGTACACAGAACCAGGAGGGGTTGCCACCTTGTCCGTTGCTGCGGGCAGCAAAATGTCTTGAACTGGCCTTGTTTGCAAATCCACAAAAAGCGGTTCAAATCTTCCTAGCTCTTCAAAAAGGTGTCACCTCTCTAGTTTAGTACTTCATCCCAACGCCTGAGACATTTCACTGCTCCAAACAGCAGCACCAGATGCCTAGGACCTCTCGCAATTTTGAAGGATATGGTTAAAGCACAAATTCCAAATCCTGCATTCCAAATCTGGATAGCAATGACATTTTGGAACATTTTGTAAACATTTGTTTTTTCGGGGCGGTGGGGCACAGAGAGATCGGTTGAGCTTTCATTGGCCTGATTTTTGGAGGCAAAAGTGACCCGGTTTGCAACAGGACGTTGAGGTGGCCCAAATCTATGAGATAACCTGAATCTGTCCCCTTCCTTTTAAACCCATCTTGGCTGCTGAACATGTTTGCAAGCTTGGCTAGTAACTTCAAGACAATATGAATGATTTTCCTGGTGCCCCCATAAAGCTATTGCTTCCCTTTTCTTTTCATTGAATCTTGCTGCCTCCTTCCCTGGGATGAAACAGAAGGCAGAGTGTGAAAGGTTTATATATATATGGGGTGCTGTGAGGACAACCCAAATCATGGTTGCATGAAGGTAAGGCTATGAATGACTACTAGCCACAACATCGAAGGCAATATAACTTTGAAGACCCGTTGCATAGAAACGCAAGTAGGGAAAGCACTGCTGTTAACACCAATGTCCTGCTTGCAGGCTTCCCATAATAGGCACCTGGTTGGCCACTGGGAAAAGGATGCTGGACTAGATGGGCCAATGGCCTGATTCAGCAGATCCTGATCTTCTTTGTATGTGCAGCACAAGCCAACCCAACGGCTATGTAGAATCAGGCTGAATGATCAAATGGATACAGTTCAGAGAATCTGTACTGCTTCTTCCATTGCCAGGGTTGGATCTTTAGACTGTGGCTGACAGAAGTTGCTGTCCAAAACAGCTTGAGGGCACCACGTTGGGAAAAGCTGGTTTAGTCTGATCTACTGCCCATTACTCATTTGGGAGTTTCTGGCTGCATGATCTCATCATCCGTTTTGACCCTTCAGAATTGTGATTTACGAAGCAGCCAGCTACAGTAATTCTGCTCCTGGTAAGACAGCCATGTTGCAGATTGCAAGGGGGATTATTATTTATTTCTTCCACTGCTGTCCTGCCCTTCCTCCCGAAGGAGCCTGAGGAACCCAGATAGGGGAGCTGTCAGGCTAGCAGGGAAACCTACTAGAGTCAAGGGGTTGGGCGCAACAGCAGGTGCAGCCAAGGAACTGTACACAGGAGAGTTAAGAACCTGCAGAACTAGGGAGGATAAGTGTTGCACCAGCAAGAAAGGAACCGAGGCTTCCTCTATTAGGTCTCTTCCAAGCAAGGTCCTGATCCTGGAAGTATATAAAGCAGTGGTTCCCAAACTTTTTTTGGCCATGCCCCGCCTAAGCATCTCTAAAATCCTGATACCCCCTCCCCCATGACATATAATTCTTATTATTCAAAAAGTAAACTCCTATTCACATGGAGGAAGCCTAAAAGGCCATTCGCTGTTAATAACTCATTCTTGAATTGCCCCCCCCAAAAAACCAAATTGCCCCCCAGTGGGGCATGTGCCCCACATTGGGAACCACAAATTCAAAGCTTCATTTTCAGAAGCAGAGTCTGATGAACAGAGACTTTGGGCAATTCTCCACATTCTAATGTCCAGGGCCAGATTAAGACATTTAAGGGCTGAAACCCTTAAAAAAAAGTATATAGTGCCCCCTCATTACATAATGCAAAATAAAAGCAACAGTAAACTGTGAAATAAAAGTTTAAAATAAAAACAACAACAAAGATTTATTGCAGCACATGACAGAATCTGATCTCCCCACATTAATTTGATCTATGATAGTAGGACACATACAGGTGTGTGGGAATAATAATAATAATAATAATAATAATAATAATAATAATAATAATTTATTTGTACCCCACCCATCTGGCTGGGTTTCCCAGCCACTCTGGGCGGCTTCCAACAAAGATTAAAAATACATCAAAATGTCAAACATTAAAAACTTCCCTTATTTCCCAAATAAGTATTACAAACAGAATAGAAAAATTGGAGAAGTGTGTGTAGCGGAGTGTAAGGAAGTTGAACAAAGTTCTTATCATTTTTTATCTTTTTTTTGTGCCCCTGCTTTGCTGGTGCCCTAAGCATGTACTTAGACTGCCTATTGGGCAATCCAGCACTTCTAATTGTGCAGTTGGTCTGGGTTCATTTCTGCCTTTTCCCTTAGGGTGCAGGAGGTGATGGCAGGGGCGGAGGAAGGGGGCTGCGGTGGGGGCAGGCCACCGTGGGGGTCACCACTGATGCTGGGCTGCGGCTCTCCCGAGCCATGCATCTCTCCTGGGAGTGAAGCGGTGGCTTGGGTGCCTGCAAGCTCCGTGCTGCCCCAAATGGTCCGCCCGCTGCCTCCCCCTCAGCTGTAGGGCGTCTGAATGGGAGGAGGCAGGCAGACTCCTTGGAGGCCCCATGGAGCGTCCTGCCCCGGCTCCCCCCCCCCACATCTGGCCCCGCCCCTGGTTGCAGGGCACACACACCGCCCCAGGCGCCCAATCGGCTTGCTCCGCCGCTGGGTGATGGTGCAGAGTCCTGAGCCACAGGGGTATCTCAGGCACGTGGCAAAGGGTATCTGTCCAAGCCCTTCACTTTGGTGGGATCAGAGGCTATGTACATGTTAGCAGCTAGAAATGCAGCAAGGCATTTCTCCCCCCACCCCACCCCGCCAGTTGTATTACAAATTACTTTCTTGCATTGCAAGTGTTTGTGTGTGCCTTCGCCCTGTTTGCATTCTCTGATTTATCTTTCTGTGATGAACTCCAGCTCACTAAAACTGTCATCCACACGTGAGCAACGGCTGCCTGAAAAACCTCACACACAAATCTCGCCTTAACCGTGGCTTCTGCTTCCTAATCAGATAGAAACTGGTTTGACTGTCGGATGGAAATTCCCAGGTGTCAAAAAAGGCTATTTATGTATGCCACTAAGGCGGCCCATGTTTTGTTAGCCCCAAAATGGAAAACGAGCGAGGTCCCAACCAAAGGAGAATGGCAACTTAAACTGATAGAATATGCGCAGCTTGCGGATCTAACATATAGAATAAGAGAACAAGAAGAACATTCTTTTAAAGAAGATTGGGAAAATTGTTTACTGAATATATGGGGGGAAATTGTGTACGCTTGAAAATGTTGTCAGCATGAAGATAAATTCAACAGTGCAAATAAGTTTTGATGGAAGTAATACAGTGGACACTCGGGTTGCGAACGTGATCCGTGCGGGATGCATGTTCGCAACCCACAGCGTTTGCAACCCGCAGCGGCGCTTCTGTGCACGCGTGGGTTGTGATTTAGCGCTTCTGGGTTTCAGTGGTCTGCAACCTGAAAAAATACAACCTGAAGCATCTGTAACCCAAGGTATGACTGTAATGAAATTCTGAATGGTTTAGTTTATATAAAATATGCAAGGATTCGTGCTATGTAAAATGAACCATGGAGAGAGAAGAAGGGAAGTCATTGATATTTTAAGGTTGTATAAATGAATATTCTAAATTGTAAAACAGAAAATTGAATAAAAATTATATATATAAAAAGAAAGAAACTGGTTTGAAGGAAGGCACATCAAACAGGGCAAGGCCAGAGGCGAAAGTGGGCACAGCAATGGAGCCTAAATTCCAGCCATGCAAAAGCCCAAAGTTTCTCTATACATGTGCATCTCTCAGTCTTCATCCCGGGAAGCAATTGAGGGGCACATTCCTGCCAGGCTAAAGAACTGAAGGAGGACATTGAGCAGGACTAGTGAAGAATGTAGTCCAGGGAGAGGAGGCATAGCCTTGAGAGAGTCCCAGGGATTGGATAGAAGGGCCTGGGGGCTGCATGGAGTTCCTGGCCCTGTGTTTCCTCAGACCTGGCAAGAGGCTCAGCCAGACCTCCAACACACCTCTTTGCCCTGGTCTTTGACACTTGAGATGTGTGTTTTCTGGATCCACCCGAATTCATGTGACTGTCATTTGTTTCAACTGTTTTTGATACTGTATTTTAAATTGTTGTAACCTCAAGTACAAATACCAGCTGGAAATGTAAAGAAAAAGAAGGTACCTTTTACCATATGTGGTGGTCGCATAAGGTAATAAAAGATTTCTGGGAAATGATATATAATGAATTGAAAAAAAATGTTTTAAAATAACTTTTGTAAAAAAAGAAGCTTTTTTATTAGGAATTGTAGGTGCCAACATCCCTGAGGAGCAGAAAAGACTTTTTATGTATGTGACAACAGCCACACGGATTCCTCTAGCCCAGAGATGGAATGAAGACAGAAAGTCCCTTCCAGAGAGGAATGGCAAAACAAGCTGCTGGGCTATGCTGAAATGGCAAAACTCACCGGAAAGCTCAGGAACCAAGAAGACAGAAACTTCAAGAAAGAATGGGAAAATTTATAATTTATTTAGGAGAGCACTGTAAGCAGATGAAAACACCAGCAGGATTCTAATAACACTTATAATGTAACAAATGCTACAGACAATATGGGCAGATACAAAATATAGATTATGAAATAGTATGCAGTTGAAAATGTTGACAATAGGACCCATGGAGGGGATGGTGAGAAGTCTCGAGATTCAGAGAAATCTTTATACAGTGGTAAGGTAAAGGTAAAGGTACCCCTGCCCATACGGGCCAGTCTTGACAGACTCTGGGGTTGTGCGCCCATCTCACTCAAGAGGCCGGGGGCCAGCGCTGTCCGGAGACACTTCCGGGTCACGTGGCCAGCGTGACATCGCTGCTCTGGCGAGCTAGAGCCGCACACGGAAACGCCGTTTACCTTCCCGCTAGTAAGCGGTCCCTATTTATCTACTTGCACCCGGGGGTGCTTTTGAACTGCTAGGTTG
Organism: Podarcis raffonei; assembly: GCF_027172205.1. NCBI lineage: Eukaryota > Metazoa > Chordata > Lepidosauria > Squamata > Lacertidae > Podarcis > Podarcis raffonei. Next base: position 26,912,640 of record NC_070616.1, read on the forward strand.
GCAGGCGCTGGGACCGAACAACGGGAGCACACCCCGCCGCGGGGATTCGAACCGCCGACCTTTCGATCGGCAAGTCCTAGGCGCTGAGGCTTTTACCCACAGTGCCACCCGCGTCCCTTATACAGTGGTACCTCGGGTTAAGTACTTCATTCGTTCCGGAGGTCCGTTCTTAACCTGAAACTGTTCTTAACCTGAAGCACCACTTTAGCTAATGGGGCCTCCTGCCGCCGCTGCACGATTTCTGTTCTCATCCTGAAGCAAAGTTCTTAACCCGAGGTACTATTTCTGGGTTAGCGGAGTCTGTAACCTGAAGTGTATGTAACCCGAGGCACCACTGTACATGGATATGTACCTGGTATTGTTATAACTTTACACTTGTAAAATCAAATAAAAACAATTTCAAAAAATAATATTAAATTGTTGTAACCTGTCCTGGGACTTACTGGTGGAGGGTGGTGGGCAATAAAATTAATTAAAACGGCCATCCCCATTTGTAAGAATGTAAGTGAAATGAGTGGATAAGAAGGAACAGTTGGTCCATCTAAGTGGAAAGGGTGTGTGTGTTAAGGAGTCTTTTGCTCCTATATTGGTACACATGGGAAGAGAGGCAATAGATGGTGCCCCTTTTGATTTGCTCCCCAAGTCACTGGCTCCCTCTAAAACATTGCCCTTGTTTTAAAAAAGTGTTTGCCAACACCTCAGTGCCAGTCCAGTAGAGAACAGGTCCCCTGGAATAACCTTGCTTGAAAAGAGGGCTTTCCTTTCCCTTCTGAGATGAGGCTGTTAAGTTCTCCCATCCATCACAGCACAGCATGTCTTTTAATTAAAGGGAGTTGAAACGAGAAGATGACATGCAGTCTGGATCTCCCAACACCAGCCTCCCTCCTCCTTGGCTTACGGTGTTAGTGATTGTTCTTCATTAGACAATAGAAAGCTTCCATTACCCGAGGTAATTCAAGACAGTAAGGTTAATTGCTGTCAATGCCAGAGATGCCAGTGGATAAGTCTGATGCAGAGGATCTGTTTGGGATGCTATTATTATTATTGCAAAGACCGTCGCATAAGACAGCTTCCCAGGTAAAAGCATTCTGTGAAATCCTGTTAGGAGTAGGATTTCTTACTCCCCACAACCTCAACTCTCCATCTCCAGACCAATTGCCACTAGCCACTTAGCACCAGCACGTCAGCGGAATTAAAATGCTGTCTGTGATCACTTTCCCAAGCAGAAGAGGTGGCGAGTGTTAGATCTCGTGGGAGCACAGAAAGGCTTTCAGAGCTTGAAATACTGGTGGTGCTGGACATTTCATTGATGTGCAATGAAGAAACGGACAAAAAGAGAGAAGGTGAACTTCCTGCTTAAGAATTGTCGGCTCCTCTGATGAGATGCTGGGGAATCAGTCCTTTCCTGGGAAAAATCAGATTCTGTGAGTTACCAGGTGGTAGCTATGATGATGATGAAGGTATTCCTGCTCCTCATTTTTGTTGCAGGTAAGATTTCAGGTATGTTATTATTACATTGCCATCTGTATACATGGCATCTTTCAGGGCAACCTAAGCAGGTCCTTGCCCTGAGGAGGCTACAGTTTTGACTACAGTACTTGGGGAGAGAGTGGAAGGGAGGGAAAGATTTGGTCGCTGGGTCAATTCATACACTCACATTTCTTGTTCAGTAACTTGGCACTTGGTGATGACTCTCAGCTGCACACCTGAGCAGTCAAGTATGCGAGTCATAAGTTATTCATTTAGCACGCTTCTGAGCCACCTTTTCACAGTTCAGGGTGGTTTGTGTCAGCTAATGCAAGAGGTTAAAATACACACAAAACAACCAGTGATTTAGAAAAGGAACCAGCAGGCTAGCCAGAAGTCCACCCTGAAAGGTAATAAGGAGGTGGAATTCTCCTTGATGTTATAGCCACTAAGGCCCCTGTTCAGACATGCAGCAAAATCAGGTGGCAATAATGCTTGACCTGGAATGTAGCACTTTGCATGCTTTAGTGGTGCTTGCAGGGGGAGGTGAAGCAAGCAGAAAATTTGGTTGCTGGTGAGAGCCCTTCTTTCAAACATGCTGGATTTTACATGTACAGTGGTACCTCGGGTTAAGTACTTAATTCGTTCCAGAGGTCTGTTCTTAACCTGAAGCACCACTTTAGCTAATGGGGCCTCCTGCTGCCACTGCGCCGCCAGAGCATGATTTCTGTTCTCATCCTGAAGCAAAGTTCTTAACCCAAGGTACTATTTCTGGGTTAGCGGAGTCTGTAACCTGAAGCGTATGTAACCTGAAACGTATGTAACCCAAGGTACCACTGTATCTGAACTGCACTTGGTCCATAATACAGCGGGGATTGGGTGATTTGATCACATGACTTCTGTGCTTTGTCAGCTGCGCTGGCTCCCGGTCCATCTGCAGACCCAGTTCAAGCTGCTGTTTCTCACCTTTAAAGCCTTCATGGCATTGGGGTGCCTGAAAGATCGTCTTCTCCCATAGAGACCTCCACCTAAAACTCAAGATCCACTTCCCAGGCCCTACTCTGAGTGTCCTGTCAAGTGGGGTGCAACAGGTGACTACCAAGGTAGGGTGGCCACGTGTTTTGCAGTACAGAACACAGTTCTCTATTTGATGGGCTGCCCAGTTTAAAGAATTCTACGGAGCGAGAGCAAGGGGCAATTAGAAGTTGCCTATCAACAAATTTCAGCACCTGGACAGCAAACTGAGCATAAACACAGGCTACCTGCCCCATGTCTTCCCCACTGAGGGGAGATATACTGTATTTCTATTGAAGCTAGAGTAATTGTCTCCAAATGCACATCTATACCTATAACTTAGTCTATGTAAAATTTTTACATGCAAATCAGTGTCCCCTTTTAGTCCTCTTTTTAAAGTGATGTGCATTGTTCTTTTCTTGGTGATGGAGCAGTCACCCAAAGGAGAAGACATTTTTGATGGTCGTAAAATCCACCTGCCCTTACTCCACTCCCATGAGGCTTGCTTTGAGCTTATGTTTTGGCCTTGTGAGTGCCTCTTGAATACTTTTTGGTGTTGTTCTCTCTGGACTTTTAAAATTGTGATTTTAATATCTCACTTGTAATCCCCTCTTTACCATCATGTTACCGTTACTTCTGCTGCAGAACTGGTTTTTTTTTTACTCTTCTCTGCTGATCAAATATTTATGCTGCCATTTGCTGGGTTTTATATTTAAAATCTTGATAGTTTCATCTTGCATTTCCTGGCTTTTTGCTTGTGAGCTGTTCAGGGAATGACGGGCAGCTGTACAAATGCTACAAGCAAGCAAACAAACCAATACAAGCAAGGTGATTGTTTTCTTTATGGGGGCATCCGAAACTGCCAGTCTCCCCCTGCAGTCTGAAGTGGCACAGCCTACGGAAAGGTTTGCATGCACAAAAGCAGGACTCATGCCTCACACATATTTGCAGGAGGTGGAATGAGTGCAGAGATGCTGGATTTCAACCCCTTTAGGGAAGGAAATTCTCTATGTGCAAGACTATTATAGTCAGGACATTCTGTGTGTGTGAACCCATGATTTTGCACAAAACAGAGGCAACTGGGAGTCATGGGTGCAGAATACAGTTACCCAGGAAAGGCTGGCCACAGTAGTTCATACGTTGCTTACTTCTTGACTAGATTACTTTGGGGCTTTCCTTGTGCTTGATCCAGAACCTGCAGTTAGTGCAGAGTGATTCTCCATGACTGCTGATGGGAGTGAGGCCTTGTCAGCATATTACACCTGTGCTCAGAGACCTGCACATTGTCTATTTGGTACTGGGCAAAGTTCAAGGTGTTACTAGGGCTCTTTTTTTCAGCCAGAACTCACTGGAACTCAGTTCCGGCACCTCTCAGGTGGGCGCCATTGCCATTAGAAGAGAACAAGGGAGGTGTTCATAGTGAGTTCTGGCACTTCTTTTTCTAGAAAATTGCACTGGGTGTTAGTATATAAAACCCTTAACAACTTGGGACCAGTTTACCTTCAAGATTCATCATCAAATCTTTATTACGGTCATAGACCAGCATCAATAGGGTGGGGTACAATCATTTAAAATCTGTAAAACATTTTGAAGAGCTAAAATTATTAAAACAGAAGGTACTATAAGAATCTAAAAGAAGGGTTAGGAGCACTAAATTGAAGTGCAAGAGCATAAAAGGTTAGTATATAAGAGGCTATGACTATCAGTTTACAAAGCACTCTGAAATGAGTGTTCATTAAATCTAGTTTGTGTCTCAGGCACCTACAAGATGGCCTTACCCCATATACTCCCTTTTGACTGCTTTGATTGGTAGAACTGGTAGGGTTACAGGTGTCACGTAACACTCATTCTGCATTTGTAAGAACTCAGTCTTTTAGTGGGGCAGCACCTACCCTTTGGAACTCCTTGCCTAATGATATCAGGCATCTTTGCTGCACACTTTTTAGTACCTGATGAAACTTTTTTGTTTAGACAAGCGTTCCCAGATCTTTAGAAAGCTGATGCAAGCTTTAATCTGTTTCTAGTTTATTTTTATTTTAACTTTTCAAAAGTCTTAAATTATTGTTGCTAATTATTCTTGCTTACAATTTTATCCTTTTATTCTCTCTGTAAACCACTTTGAGGTCCCCCGTCCCCTGTAAAGTGTATAAATCTTATGAAATAAATAAAATCTCAAGGATAATAATAATAATAATTTATTTGTACCCCGCCCATCTGGCTGGGTTTCTCCAGCCACTCTGGGCGGCTTCCACAGAGACCAAAAATACACTAAAATGTCAAACATTAAAAACTTCCCTGAACAGGGCTGCCTTAAGATGTCTTCTGAATGTCACGTAGCTGTTTATCGCTTTGACATCTGATGGGAGGGCGTTCCACAGGGCGGGTGCCACTACCGAGAAGGCCCTCTGCCTGGTTCCCTGTAGCTTTGCTTCTCACAATGAGGGAACCGCCAGAAGGCCCTCGGCACTGGACCTCAGCATCCAGGCAGAACAATGGGGGTGGAGATGCTCCTTCAGGTATAGTGGGCCAAGCCCGTTTAGGACTTTAAAGGTCAGCACCAACACTTTGAATTGTGCTCGGAAATGTACTGGGAGCCAATGTACTGAGAAGCCAAGCAGACATTCCTGGTTCTTGATGAGGAACAAGTATTTCTCCCTCTCTGAGTTGCTCCAGTGATGCCAAGGTCTTGTGTAAGCATCTCCCTTCCCTTGATTGCATCACGCTTTTGGTGGTCTCTCTCTATCACAACCCAGAGCCTCACTGAAGCAGCACAAAACTCCCAAGCTGCGGCCAAACTGGCGAGGAATGTTTCTGACACTCCCAGAGGGTAGGATTAAAGCACGTGAATGTTTGCTACAGGGGGCTAATACCCCAAAGATACTTTGCAGCTTTGAAATGTGGCCACTTCAGCCTTACTTCCCTGCGTGCTCCTACACAGGGGAGGTGTTGTTATTATCAACAACGTCTATTCGTTTAGCTCCGTTGACAGTTGAGTTTTAGGAGCCTCATTTGCAACGCTTCCAGGCTGCCGAAGGAAATGTGCAGCTGCTAATGATGAGAGCCGTCTCTGTCCCTGACATTAGCTCAAGCACGTTGCTTGTTTCCACAGTTCTTGCTGGAACGCAGCCCAGAAGCATCACGTTCCTTGATGGTAGCCACAATGGGGACAGGTGGGCACAAAGCTCGCAACGATATTGCGCCACAGCCGACAATTGATCATTATTAGGCTTATTTTTAGCACCATCATTAACTCTATCGAGCATTGCTGTCCCCATGGAAACGTCCGGTTTTGACTTCTGAATCGGTGTAGCAGGTTAAAGTCTCTAAATTGGTTCCATTTTGGACACAGGCCAGCGGGCGTTGAGTCTTCAGCAGGACTTCCATGCAATTCGTAGTGTGTGCATATTTGGGACTCACTGCTTATGGAGATTAAGCAGGTGTCTTCACTGTACAGTGGTACCTTGGGTTACACGTTTTCAGGTTATGGATGTGTCGAAACCTGGACGTACTGGAATGGGTTACTTCTGGGTTTCGGCGCTGTGTGCAGAAGCGCCGAATCACGTCACACGCGTGCGTAGACTCGGCGCTGCGGGTTGTGAATGTGCCTCCCGCACGGATCATGTTCACAACCCGAGGTTCCACTGTACTATTTTCAGTGCCTCCTGAAAACATTTCTGTTTCGACAAACCTACACAGATGCTTAGAAAGTTGAGGTAATTTTAATCTCTTTTCGTATTTTAAGTTTTGGGTACTTTAAACTAAGGTTCTAATTTTTTTCCTACTGTTTTATCTTTTGTGAACCACTTTGAGGTTTCTTATAATCAAGTGGTTTTTGAATTTTATGAAATCAACCAATAGATGCGGTATAAAACAGCAAAGGTGAAAGCCACAGGTGTTTATGTTTACAGGTGGTAAATTGGTGGTGAGAAGCACAGCCACTAATGAAGCAAGTACATAATTCTGAAACACGTTGTGCATAATAAAATATTTTGGCACTTTGAGCACCTGCTCTCTTAACAGCTGACACATTTATTTATTGATTCATGCATTTATATCATACCTCTTTCTCTAACGAACACAGGCCCAAGGTCAGCCAGTGAGCTTCATGGCTGAGTGGGGATTTGAACCCTGGGTGGCACTGTGGTCTAAACCACAGACCCTACGGCTTGCTGATCAGAAGGTAGGCGGTTTGAATCCTCGCGACAGGGTGAGCTCCCACTGATCAGTCCCTGCTCCTGCCAACCTAGCAGTTCAAAAGCACGAAGTGCAAGTAGATAAATAGGTACCGCTCCGGCGGGAAGGTAAACAGTGTTTCTGTGCGCTGCTCTGGTTTGCCAGAAGCAGCTTAGTCATGTTGGCCGCATGACCCGGAAGCTGTACGCCGGCTCCCTTGGCCAGTAAAGCGAGATGAGTGCCGCCACCCCAGAGTCGTCCGTGACTGGACCTAACGGTCAGGGGACTCTTTACCTTTACCTTCCCTTGTCCTAGTCTGTACTCTAACCATATCCTCCAACCAAGTCTTTAACAAGAACACAAACCATATTTCTAGGGGAGGGACGTCCAGCTCCTAATAGACTGCAATCTAAAAAGGTAAAGGGACCCCTGACCATTAGGTCCAGTCATGACTGACTCTGGGGTTGTGGCGCTCATCTCGCTTTATTGGCCGAGGGAGCCGACGTACAGCTTCCGGGTCATGTGGCCAACATGACTAAGCCACTTCTGGCAAACCAGAGCAGCGTATGGAAACGCTGTTTACCTTCCCACCAGAGCGGTACCTATTTATCTACTTGCACTCTGATGTGCTTTTGAACTGCTAGGTTGGCAGGAGCAGGGACCGAGCAACGGGAGCTCACCCCGTCGCGGGGATTCGAACCGCCGACCTTCTGATCAGCAGGTCCTAGGCTCTGTGGTTTAACCCGCAGCGCCACCCGCGTCCCTTGACTGCGATCTACTCACAGTATAAAAAAACTGGCAGTGATCTACCAGAGTTGTTGAGGTTGTTGAGATTTTTTTGGAAAGGCTAAGTTGTTGATCTTGCTTTGGAAAGGCAAAGTTGTTGAGCTTCTTTTAGGAAGCCAGATTGTGGAGTTTTTTTGGGGGGAAGCCATAGTTGTTGAGCATTTTTTTTGGGGGGGAGGGGATCACTGAGGGGCCAGAGATCTACCAGGATCTACCAGGAACACCCTGTGATCTACCAGTAGATCATGATCTACCTGTTGGACATGCCTGTTCTAGGGTATATTCCCTGAGTTTAGAAACTAAATTTATTCTTCAGGCCGCTTTGATTCCAGTTTCCCCTTTAAAACATTCCTTTTATCATTCTGATTCCAGTTAAGGAAGAAATATGCTTTTGCCTCCTGGCTGAGATGAAATCAGGGCTTGCTATTCTGCAGGCTCTGCTGAGGATAACACACCTGCAGCCCTGTCCGTAACATTCTGGTTGCTGTGACATTGATCAAAGATAGGGCTCGCTTACCAGCCCAGCTCCTGACATGGCATCCTTCATAAAAAACGGACATAAGCAGCCTCAGTGTGCTGAGAGAGGACATCTCATTTACAGTTTCCTGCTGGAACTCTGGTCCCTTCAGCAGCTCATCAAAACAGCTATCAGAGGCCCGGCGAGTGGGAGAAAGCGTACATCTCGGACCCTGCAGATTAGATTTTGCTCACACACGTTGCCAATTTGCTTCAGCCCAATGAGTTGGTGAGGCTGAGCTCCCCAAGGGCCAGCTGGAAAAGTGAGCAGGGGGCGGGGGAGAGAATCTTTTTGCATTTCTGAGGGGCCACTCAGGAATGTGTCACATGCAATTTTGGGTCTCCGTATCTCCCTTCCCCCCCTCCCAAATGCTCCCGCATCCCTGGCTCTTTTTCTCTCCTGCTATGCAAACAGATTTTATTTTTTTGTTCCAGTAAAGAAGCTTGCTCATATGGGGGAAAGGGTGGGTTGGAGTGTGTGTGTGTGTGTGTGTGTGTGTGTGTGAGAGAGAGAGAGAGAGAGAGAGAGAGAGAGAGAGAGAGAGAGAGAGAGAGAGAACTAAATTATCTGAGTACAGGATCAGGCACAATCTCATCAGCTCCCAAACCATGTGGCTTTCGGGGTTCGCTAATTCCTATTCCACATTCACTTCTGTGGTCTAGATTCCTGAATGAGATCTGCAGAACACTGAATGAAAAGAAAAAGCCCATTAACTGGAAACACATAGTCTATTATCTTAAAAATTAAAGTGACTTCAGAGCTTGGTGAAAGGCAGTAGGCTGGCTGTTGGGTGACATGAGCTGTCAGAGGAGAAAGGCAGAAATAGTGCAAAAGCCAAACCAACACCACTCTCTTTCCTAACCACAGGCAACCTCTGCACCTGACAACTGATGCCAAATGTATCCAATTACCAGATTGAGCTTTACTCCTTCTGCTTCCCTTGGTAGGGACAGAAGCCTTAAGGATCTTATAGCCTGATTCAAAGTATATTTGTGCAGAAGCAAGTTCCATTGTGTTCACTGGGAATTTATAACATCCAAATCACTAAGTATACACAGGATCACAGCCTTGGATACAGATATGGTGGTGGTGAGGATGAATGATTCTTCAACATCAACTTCATTGGCCTGGTCATGTTGTGCAGTTGCCTGATTACCATCTTCCAAAGCAACTACTCTATTCCGAAGTTAAAAATGGAAAGTGTCACTTACGGACTCACTTTTAAAACTGTGTTGATGGAAGACAATCTTACTTGACTATGGATGATTGCCCAAGAAGAAGAAGAAGAAGAAGACACATTTCAGTCAATGAGTTGGAGAAAGTGGTTTAGGGAGAAGTAGGTTAGGCCAAGAAGCAGTGATGGACCTAAGGTCACCCAGTGAGCTTCAGGGTTGAGAGGGGATTTGAACCCCATCTCCCCAGTCATAGTCCAAAACTCTAAGCATTGCACCACACTGGCTGAGACTAGAAAAAGGATAGGACTCTGTGGGGGTTGTTAAGTATAGTAATTTAATTCACTGAAATTGTAAATTCATGTATGAATTACTATGTGTTTAAATTTGATGGTTGGTAACTGAATTCTAGAGAGTTCTCTAGTAGTTCTTGTGTGATTGGCTAACGTTAGTCACATGGGAGGTATCTAGTGAAGGATAGACTCCATTTTATCTGAGGTGAGATGGCTGTGTTTTACAATCGACTGTGAACACTGCTAAGTTGAATACTGTAGTGTGTTCGAGTGTTTCTTCTCTGCTTGTAAGAAATAGAGCAAAAATGCAGAAGAAGGTGGAAATCTCTCATAGGACCTGCAAGGCATGGCTTCATTGGGATACAGAAGGCTGAGCGCTGAGCTCTGGAAACAGGAAAATGCAGTTGTTTGGAAGTTAGAAAAAGAGACTGTAAGCCCATGCTTGGATAAGCATGTGACTGTAAATATTGTTTTAATTCGTCTATAAGTGTAAGCTTCTGCAAGTAAAGTTTTTGAATGTTAAAGTCTGGACACCGGTTTAATTTCCAAAGAAGGGCATCAGTCATATATATCTTCTTCCTTGGCGATCCCTCATAGCTGAGTAAGACTGTCTTCCATAAACATGGTCTTAACAGTGAGTCTGTAAGTGACTGTGAAGACCAATTCTGGATCCACACATCCTTCAACAGTAGGGACATGGATTTCCAGACAGGAGTTGATCATGCTGAGGGTTTTCCAAGTGGGCCTTCCTTTTAGCATGTTTCTCCCTTTCGTCCTGAGTTTGAGTGTCTTCAAAGCCCACAACACCTTTGGCAAATGCTTTCCTCCAATTGGAGCACTCGCAGGCCCGTGTTTCCCAGTTGTCGGTGTTTATACTACATTTTTTAAAGATTTGCCTTTTTATTGGCTGCATTTTTGCTACCCTTACTTCACTAGAGGTGGTAGTCCATGTACCAGCTGGCCCACTCCAGGCTTTAAGTTAAGTCTGTTAGGCTCTTTGTCCCATCCTGAAGGGTCCAAGTGCTTCAGGAAGAACAGCCCTTCCCAAGAAAGTGTTGTCAGCTTTTTGTCATGTTCCCATCACACTTAATTACCCGAGTCTCTTTGCTTGCCAGGTACTTTGGCTGCAGCTACTCAGCGACCCAGGAACTCCACACTGCACCGCTTGACCCGGCGGCTTCTGAAGAAGTACAGCAAGGGAGTGAGGCCTGTCAGAAATTGGAGCAAGCCCACCATCGTCTATCTTGACCTTTTTGTGCATGCAGTACTGGACGTGGTAAAGAGAGCTTCTAGCTCATTTAAAGCTGTTGACCTGCAGGGTAGAATAGCAATGAAGTCTCTGCAAGACGAACACCTTTAAACAGGGGCTAGAGCCCATGTGTGATGTGCTTCTGTAGTCATTGAGGTCTAAATGTGGGTTGGGTGCAAGTAGCTCTGCATTAAATCGAACCCTGTAATTATTACCTGTCTGCAACAGCAATTTTGGAAGATCTGCAGAAGAATATTGCAGCACTTCCAGAGACCAGGGATTTGATTCAGTCAACATTTTGAAGGCAAACCTACCCGGAAAGGAACTTTGCGAAACAAGACACAAACTAAAACAAAACCATCTTTCAGAATTCAAACTTTGCAGTGCTGGCCTCCGGCTAAGTAATCTGTGCAAAAATGCATGTACAGTTGACTTGCAGCTTGCGTGCATTTAACTTGCCCGATTGCAGCTTTAGGCACTTGGTGGCTGGCCAGCATGCAATCATGCAAATTAAACCCATGCAAGTTTGAGGGCTTGAAAGCTCTTTCTGTGCCAGGTTTTCCCAGTGTGGAAAGAGCTTTTAAGCTCTCAGACTTCTTACTGAGTTCTGGGAAAGTCTGGCATCATCTTTGCAAAATCTTACAGGGCCATACGAGATCTCACGAGATTTCATGGCCTCCAGAGGCTATGCAAGATCTTCCCAGAGACTGGTAAGCAAGGCAGAGAGACCTTTCCACACCAGGTTTTCCTGCCATGGAAAGAGCTTTTAAGCTCTCCTCCTTTCTGAAAGCTAGATATACTGTTTTCTGTGCACATACCTGGGCAAATGATTTGGAGTGCTCCAATATCTCCTTCTGGAGTGACTCAAGTTGTGTTTTCCAAGAAGTTTCATCATACATAATAGAATTTGCACACCATTCTCTAGAAACTGAAGCACCTTGCTTTTTTAGTGTTCCTAAATGCTTATCTCTGGAGTGTATAGTTGCTAAAAAGCTCCCCTTTCATACTGATTGAGTTGCTGGAGGCTGGGACTCTGCTGCAGCAACAGTAAGTGGTCCTCAACCCCCTGACCACTATGTAAGAGGGAAGGGCTGGAGCCCAGTGGTAGAGAATCTGCCTAGCATGCTGAAGGTCCTGAACTCAGTCCCTAGCACCTCCAGCTGGAACCGGAAGAGATTCCTGCCTGAAACTCTGGAGAATCACTACCTGTCAGAAGTGACAATACAGTCGTACCTTGGATCCCAAACGCCTTGGTACTCACACGTTTTGGCTCCTAAACCCCGCAAACCCGGAAGTGAGTGTTCTGGTTTGCGAATGTTCTTTGGAACCCAAACGTCTGATGGAGCTTCCTGCAGCCAATCGGAAGCCGCCATTTGGTCAGGGGTGTACAGAGTGGGGTGTGGAGGCGACGGTCCACCCTGGGTGCCACTCTGGGGGGTAACAAGATGGCCCCTGCCTCCCCCCAGCTGTAGAGCAGCCGAGGGCGCATGCAGTCAGTATGGGCGCCGCTCATGCGGTGTCCATATGGGCTGCTGCTCTCGCACGCCATTCAAATGGGCGTCCGTATGGGCTGCCTCTCGCACGGCGACCGTATGGGCTGCCGCTCTCGTGAGCTGTCCATACTGGTGTCTGTATGGGCTGCCTCTCACAAGGCTACCATATGGGCTGCCACGCATGCACACTCTGTACGGGATGCTGCAAATCTGCAGTCGTACGGGATTGCTGCACATGCGCAGTCCATACGGTCACTGTGCGTGCGCCACTGGGTGGTTCGCCCTGCCCCTCGGCGTTCCACCCCGGGTGCCGGAGAGGGTTCCTCTGCCACCGGCTTTGGTTTCCAAACGTTTTGGAAGTCGAACGGACTTCCGGAACGAATTCCTTTTGACTTCAGAGGTACAACTGTACTGAGCTAGGCACACTTTGTTTTTGTCTGGCTCCATATCAGGCAGGTTCCCATGCCCATAAGATGGAAAGCACAGTGGCTCCACAAGGCCCAGAGCTTGCAAGGGACTGACTTTGCTCATTTTGTTTTGTACGATCAACTTACGCTGAAGGCAACCGTATTTGTACCCCCCCGGTGATCAGAGGAGAGATTTGGCTGTGTAATCACCGTTGTCAGATGCTGCCGTTGGCTCTGCAAGAGCGCTCGATGCCTCTCAGGCTTCAGCAGGTGTGCACGCTAATAGAGGAGCCATTCAGCAGGCATTGCGGCACGCAAAGTGCTCCCGCCCCATCTTCCCTGTCGCCTGCGACTCCTTTTGTTGATCTTTTGCCTCCTGTTCCGCACACATAAAAGGCGGGGAGCAGTCTGAGACTCTCCAGTTATTAGGAGGGCCTTGGGGAAATCTGATTAGACCGATAATCTAGTCAACGGAGAAAGAGCTCCAATTTGTTTAGATTGAGTTTCGTCAGTGCCGAATTCCACGCACCTCCGTCTTCCACTCCACTGACTTAGAGCCTCCCAGACAGACGCCGAGGCAGCTGTTCCAACAGGATGCCGAACTGGGGGAAAGATAAATAAGAATGCAGAGGAATTATCTGCATGTTTGCTAACCACCAATTTAAGACTAAAGTAGGCTTCCTATGTTAGGAAGACTAATGAATTCCAATTCTCCCAAATATCCTTTGCTTTTAACAAGCAAGATGGAAGGGGATCCGTACATGCACACCCAAAGCGAGAGAGGAAGGAATAGTTTCAAATGGCACAACGAGAGAAGCAATTATATTGGCCAGCTGGCATGGAGGAAAACTCTGAAGGGGAGTCAAGTTTTACTTTCTGACTCCCCCCCCCCCAACTCCCTCAACTCTGGCACTAGGAATGGAGGGAACGTCAACAGCCAATGGGTTGTCCAAAGCAAAGAGTGCTGATACAGCAGTGATAAGCAGGAAAGGTGCTGGAAGCAGAGATGGGGATAAGAATTAGCTGTTCATACAATGTGGGGGTATGCATAAGAAGACTTAAATCAGGGGTGGGGAATCTCAGGCCTGCGAGCCAAATCCAGCCCTCCAACCCTCTCTGTCTGGCCATCAGGATCTCTCCCCAAGCTGCCCCTCCTTTCCCAGGGCCACACCCCTTACCAGCCCCATTCATGCCCTCCTTGAGTGCTTCTGCAGGGCTGAAGTGTGTCCTTGAATAAGCATCCTGCTGCTTGCGAGGCTATAAGTGTGTGTGGACTGTGGCAGGGTTCCTTGGAAAGTGGGACTACCATTTTTAAACTTCAAAATATTTTCTGAGTTGCCTCCTCCCTTTCCTCTCGGCCCGAGCATGCATGGAATATGGTGGCCATTTCACCAGCACAATGGCAAAATATCTCTCTCACCCCCCCTTGCAATTATTTCTCTGCTATTCTCTTTGCTAGGAAGGGATGCTTCCAAACTGTGAACCTTCCAGAGAAGAAGGCAATCAACGCTGCCCAGTTTTCAAGCCCCGCTTTTGTAGAGAATATGCATTATTCTTAGCAACCTGATTAATGTCAGAGTAACTAATTAGGGTGGTAGGGAGGGAGAGATGGGTGATTCGTTTATAGTGTCAACAGCCGGCAGCGGTGTGCCATTTTGTCAATGGTAATTTACTGTAAGGAGCAGCAGACAGAGGGGGGTACCTGAGAGTCGAGGGTCAACAAAACAGCGCCAGCCAGGTGTAGGAGAAGACAGTGATGGAGATGGGCCTCCATTTGGCACAATTGATTGGTTCTCCTTTTTCTTTCTTAGCTGGATTCCAGGTGCAGCTCCTGCAAATCTGGAGTTGGGACAAGGCAGCAATGTGATAAGGCAGAATAATTCTAGCCAGCACAAGAAACAGGCAAAGCTGTTTCTTCATTGCTTAAACCTGCATACAAATCTAACCCAGAACAAGGTTCAGGAGCATCTGTGGATCTCCAGATGCAACTTCTATCATCCCCAAGTACTGACCATGCTAGTTGCTGGGGCTGCTGGGAGTTACAGCAGGGGTTGGCAAAATTTTTGTGGCTTGGGCTGGTTTATGGTCCCGCAGACGCCACAGTGGGCCAGTGTGTGGGTGTGCACACACATGTGCAAACGCTATTTCCGGCACTCCTTCCGGCGCAGAGGAGGTGTGTGCAGCTTCCCATTGGGAAGCCAGCCAGCATCGCGGAAGGCGGTCCCCACTCTGCTCCTTGACGGTTTAGGGTGGCGCACAAGAGCCGAGCAAGTGGGCGGTGGGGGTCCATGGGCCAGTTGAACGACCCCATGGGCTGCTTGTGGCCCATGGGCCTCAGGTTGCTGACCCCTGAGTTAGAGTCTAACAACATACAGAGGGTCCCGGGTTCTCTATCCCTCCTACAGGAAAGTCATAAAGTAACATATGACCTGCTCTGACCTACCGCTCTTAAGAGAATCTCAGGCAGGTCTCCCTGCAGTTCCCACCTTTGACCAGAGACAGAGGCAAAAGAGTTGCACCCCACTCTGGCATGGCTTGGGCCCCATGTCCAACACCAGCTGGGCTCTTGAGCCATGTCCCTAGAACACTTAAGTGGATCTAGTTCCATACAAGTCATACTGTTTGAATTTGCAATGGGAGAGACAGGGATGGAGATGATTTGAAGCCACATGAAAACATCCTGTTTAACAGTAGGCAAAACCTGTTTAACTCTCTAGGCAAATGTGCAACAATGATAATTTCCTGATTCCACTGTATTCCATCATAATGATTGTTGTTGTCTGCATGATTTGCACAATTTACATCTTTTTCCTTTCCAGGATGCTCAGAATCAAAAACTGAAAACAAGCATTTGGTATCGGCAGGTAAGACAATACTGACTGGGGTTGATGGTGTCCCCCCATCTGTAGGGCCACAGCTTCCATATCCTTGCTGTATGAGGTGGTGCTCCAGATATTAATTGTTAGTAAGCCAGGCCTCCCTAATAACCCAAGTAGCCCTCTCTTCCTCCCCCCCATTTTTAAATTCAACTCTCCACCCATTTCCCCCACTTCTCTAACCAAAAACTAAACAGACGCATCTCAGCTTCCATCATGATACATTTGACTTTAGTACAGTTTAGAAATAGCTAGACATGCTCCTTTCTCTCTTTTGCAGATCTGGAAGGATGAGTATCTCACTTGGAATTCTAGTCGTTATGATGGGATCCAAGAAATCTCTTTGCCCATTCACCGCATCTGGGCTCCTGATATTATTGTTGGTGAATCGTAAGTGTGGACCTTGTTGGTTTGAGATGATGGTGACTCAGGGTCTCATAAACTCCTCTTAAGTAGGTTTCACCTCGGGCTGCAGTTGTTAAGCTGAAGATGTTTTGATATTGTTGCTTTTCAGTGGCATTTTATTATATTATAGTAATAAATATGGTTTATTGGTTTTAGCCGCCTTGGAGGCCTACTGCAGATATATGGTAAAGAGAAAGAGAAAGAAAGAAAGAAAGAAAGAAAGAAAGAAAGAAAGAAAGAAAGAAGAGAGGAAGGAAGGAAGGAAGGAAGGAAGGAAGGAAGGAAGGAAGGACCAAAAGGATGAAGGGAATGGAACAACTCAGAGGGGACATTTGACAACTCATGAGTGACATTTCTTGCCTCAGAACTTGGGAAGTAAGGAATGGAGTAACTCAGAGGGGAGTTGTTCCATTCCCTTCTTTCCAAGCTCTGAGGCTACAAATGTCACTCATGCCTGAACAAAAATGCAATATTTAGCAGTGGAAGTAATGTTCCCAGGTAATGTACAATACATCATGGACTGACCCTCTGCTCGCTCTCTCTTCCTGGTATAGCGTGGATGCCAGCAAATCCCCAGATCTCCCATTTGTCTACTTGAATGCCAGTGGTGTGATCAAGAATTACAAACCAATGCAGGTGGTGTCCGCATGCATCCTGGAAATGTACACTTTCCCATTTGACACACAGAACTGCAGCCTGACTTTCAGCAGTGCTTTGCACACAGGTGAGTCAGGACTTCTGAACCCAGGGACTGGGTGTTATTAGGGGAAAAATCTATAGCTCAGTGGTAGAGTACCTGCCTTGCATGCAGAAGGTCCCAGGTTCAATCCCCAGCATCTCCAGGTAGGACTGAGAGAGCCACTTATTCAACCTTGGACCCCCAGATGTTGCTAGACTACAACTCCCATCATCTCCAGTTAGCTTAGCCCATGGCTACCAACATCTGGGGACTCAAGGTTGAAGAACACTGTATAGGCAATATTGTGCTAGATAAACCAATAGTCTGAGGCCACTTCCTCAGAGGGCCGTTTCTATCATTGCTTTTACAACACCACCACCACCCACTGCTGACCAAAGGGAGGAACTACAGGGAGTCTGGTCAGACCAGATGAGATGCCTCTCAACTGACCAGAGAGAATCCAAGCACCCAAACAGGTTTTTGGGGCAGGATTGGTTGCTCTTCTAACAACTAGGAGACTAGACTCTTGTGTTGGATACAGGCTGCCTTTATTTTGCTTCACATTTGCCTTACTTTGCAGGACAAGAGTTGGCTCTGAGTGGGAAGGAGCAAGGAGATATACCTTGGAATGATAGCCACAGTCTGGCTTCTCTCCATGATGAGAATTAATTTCTTGATTCTGTTTGCTCCTTCTGAGTTCTCCACATTACTGGAAAAGAATCCTGGGAAGTTTAGTTTGCAGAGAGGGCTAGGAATTGTACTTCTGTGGGGGGTGAACTACAGTTCCTAGGAATCTTTGTGCAGTGAGGCTGTAACATAACATTTTGTTCACCACTGGACTTGATCTTAAATGTGCATGACTAATAGTTTTGTCATTTTCCCCCACTGCATCCTTTTTAGTTCAGGATGTGGATCTTGCTTTTTGGAGGAGATATGAGGAGATCAAGAGTGACCAGAAGTTGTTTCTAAATGATGGAGAATGGGAGTTGGTCTCTGTGCTCTCTGAGCGGCGTATCCTGCAAACACAGACTGGGAGCATTGCTCAGATTCGGTTTCATGTGAGTACCTGGAACATTGTGACCTGGTCACTCTATCCTCTCCTTTTCCTTTCTCTTCCATTAATGGCATCATTTAATGCCCCAGTGTCCTCTTGTTCTTGTTCTCATCTCTTGTTCACAAAGGCTTCCTGGCTAAACCTGGTCCTTCAGCTTTACTGTTGCTTGGTTTTTGTATTGTAGTTTAGATGGTTGCTGTTCATTCATTTACAGTAGTGTTTTTTAAACGGCACTTTTGCATTTGATTAAAAAATAATAATCCTCACATTGTGAAGCTGCTCTGAGTGCCCTGTGGGTACAGGGTGGAATAAAAATACATTTTTTACATTGAAATCAGCAATGATGTGATAATTGTTAGGGACCCAAGATTTCCAATCAGCGTGTAATGTGATTCAGTGCTAGGAGTAAGAGAAATTTGGTTTGCACCTAGTAAGGATCTTCCTGGTTCTTCTTTCTTCACGGTTCTTCCTTCTTCTGTCTTCCGATTCTTCCATCCTCCTCTTCACTCATCCTGTTTGCTTCTTCAGATGACTGTGCTGCAGAGGCCTTATTTTACCCGGGTCAAACTCCCAGTTTTGCACCCCGCTATTTATAAGGGACATGGGTGGCACTGTGGGTAAACCACAGAGCCTAGGACTTGCCGATCAGAAGGTTGACGGTTCGCATCCCCATGATGGGGTGAGCTCCTGTTTCTTGGTCCCTGCTCCTGCCCATCTAGCAGTTCGAAAGCATGGCAAAGTGCAAGTAGATAAATAGGTACCGCTCTGGCGGGAAGGTAAACGGTGTTTCCGTGCACTGCTCTGGTTCGGCAGAAGCGGCTTAGTCATGCTGGCCACATGACTGTACGCTGTACACTGGCTCCCTCAGCCAATACAGTGAGATGAGCGCCACAACCCCAGAGTCGGCCATGACTGGACCTAATGGTCAGGGGTCCCTTTACCTTTACCTGTGCACATTTACACACACACACACACACACACACAGGCTGAGAGCCTCAATGGAGGCTTCACCAGGGCAAAAAACCCAGCTAGCCCCCATAGCTACATCACTGCCTTCAAGTGCCACATGTCTGCAGTGGCCATGGCACAAACAAACCACACACCATTACCATACATGGACATTCACCACAAATTCATCACACACACTCAGCATTTCAACCCTCCTCACTCCAGCACAGGAAATGCTACCTTCGTACAGAATCTACAAACTCACCGTTATCTGGTGCTTCTTTGTTGAATAAATGAGAAGGGAAAGGTGCCAGCTTCAGCTGCAAAGCTGTGTCTGACTGTCGGCCCCCGTTCGCCTCATGAAGGCAGCTAGGCAAGACTGAGTGCTGGTGGGGTCCTCCGCCAGCAAGACAGTTGGCACCTAACCTTGGATAATATTCCATCTCCAGCCTGCAGCTGCTGAACGGGCACCGAATGAGATTGATTCCCTTCATTAGCGCCAATGGGCTGCAAATACCTTTTGTGTACTTATTATTATTACCTGGCGTTAATGGATAATGAAATGGTGGCATAATATTGCTAGCACCTGAAGGGTGTCTAATGGCAAGCACGACTAAATCGAAAGCGCTCTTTTGCTTCCTTCCTTGTGCTGGGGAATTTAAAGGCAATGAGCTCCATCGTCTGTTAGACAGGTTGTGAAGGGAAGGATTTGGTTGCTGAGAGAATCATAGGTTGCAGTTCAGGACCATGGACACCTCCACAAAACCCTGCCCAGAAAAGAGCTGAAGATTCTGAAGTAACATGCTGCTGCCATTGGCTGATACCAGTTCCTGGTGAGGATGTTTTATGCAGGGTGGCCCAAATCTTATTGAGGGGTTCATACCCCACAGTCCTCATTTGAAATCGCCATGTGGGGTCATCTCAAATTTCTGAGCATTCGACAGACACAATGGTTTTGGCTGGAGAAAACAATTGTGCCTCTCAAAGGAACCAGGCTCCCACTCGTGGAGGAATATAGTATGTTGTTGTTGTTTAGTTGTTTAGTCGTGTCCGACTCTTCGTGACCCCATGGACCAGAGCACGCCAGGTACTCCTGTCTTCCACTGCCTCCCGCAGTTTGGTCAGACTCATGCTGGTAGCTTCAAGAACACTGTCCAACCATCTCGTCCTCTGTTGTCCCCTTCTCCTTGTGCCCTCAATCTTTCCCAACATCAGGGTCTTTTCCAGGGAGTCTTCTCTTCTCATGAGGTGGCCAAAGTATTGGAGCCTCAGCTTCATGATCTGTTCTTCCAGTGAGCACTCAGGGCTGATTTCCTTCAGAATGGAGAGGTCTGATCTTCTTGCAGTCCATGGGACTCTCAAGAGTCTCCTCCATCACCATAATTCAAAAGCAGCAATTCTTTGGCAATCAGCCTTCTTTATGGTCCAGCTCTCACTTCCGTACATCACTAATGGGAAAACCATAGCTTTAACTATACGGACCTTTGTTGGCAAGGTGATGTCTCTGCTTTTTAGGATGCTGTCTAGGGCCAAGCAACGCTTATTTGCGGGTTTGACACTACATAAGCTTTCAATCGACACAAAATTTTCTAATTTTGTGGTTTTTCAAATTCTCAGTGAAATAAGGAACTGGTAGCTAGTGACCAACGTCAGCATTGCTCCCTCCTCCCTCCCATGTTTCCTAGGCCAGCCAGTGCGGTTAAAGTGTCAGACCACGATGCTAGCCCCCACTCAGCCATGAAGCTCATTGGTGATCTTGGGCCAATCTCTCAGTCTAGCCTACCTCACAGGGTTGTTTTGAGGATAAGATGAAGCGGGATAACTATGTACACCACTTTGACATCCAGTTCAAGACAAGAAGGGATATAAATGTAACAACAGCTGCAACAACAACAGCAGAATTGTGAACAGAACTCTCTAGAATAACTCCATCACAAATTTTGGCACATCTGTGTAAGCAACTGAATTTAGTACAGAACAGCATGGATTGGAAAAATTTATAACAAGCTGCCTTTTCTGTTTTGGATGCCACATCTGACTTGTACTGTCTGCACTAAAAGCAAGTGGAACAGCTATTATACAGAAGCACCAAGTTCAGAGGTCCCTGGATATCAGTCTCTAGGGAGCAATAGCAGGAGCGGGCTTTCCAGAAGCATGTGAACTTGATGGGCCTCTTATGCCCTTAAGGAAACTGGTGTCACCATTGTGGCCCAGTGGGTCAGCTGAGGCAGAACAGTAGAGAAAGATAGATCACTGCCCCAGAGGCAGTATAAATTCCTTATCTCTGAAGTTTCATTAATTGCCAGCCCTCTCTCTCCATCTGATTCCTCCAGATTGTTATCACCAGACGTCCCCTGCTCTACGTGGTCAGCTTGCTGATTCCCAGCATCTTCCTGCTCGTTGTGGACCTGGGTAGTTTCTACCTGCCCCCGAATTCTGGAACAAGGATAACATTCAAAACCAGCGTGCTGGTTGGTTACACTCTCTTCAAAGTCAACATGTCAGATGAGCTGCCAAGCACTGGGATTGGCACATCTTTGATCAGTGAGTGGAAACAGGGTATCACTAATATGAGTATAACTTAATAGCACAAGGGTTTGTATTGTTTCACACGTGTAATGGGGTAATTCTGAAAAGGTATAGTATTATGCCCATATTGCAGGTGAAGGCAGTGAGGTTGTGGTTTACCCAGCAGGGGCAATATTCTAACTGGAGCACCAGGAGGTACAGAGCTCATTCTTCCAGCCACTGCACTATTACCAGGACAATAGGAGCGGGTTGTGATTGCACCAAAATAAGTCACAGCAGAAAACCAGTCTTCTGCTACAGGCAAAATGCATGGGTGCCAAATGAGCTTTTCTGCAGCAGTAGCCTTGGCTAAGGTGGGTCTCAAAACATAGGCAGCCCCTCTTGGGAAGTATCCCACAATGCTTCAGGTGTGTGTTCTTGTGTGCCTGTCCTGTTTCTGTACAAGCCTTTAGAGGGCATACAGTAGGAAGCAAGGAATGCAAAGCAGGCATCAAAGTTCTCACTGAGGTTGTAAACCAATGGTGATGGAGCAGTGCCAACCTAGCCCAAGGCAGGCAGGTGGCTGGGCAGCAGGTTCTCTAGGTGAGTTGCTGGGGAGCCAAGCCTGAAGCAGCTGTTAGATAAGAGCAGCAGGGCTCCATGTGACTCCCTGGATCAGCTAACCTGGCCAGGTTTCCGTTATCAAGGAGCTGGCCAGCTGGTTTTGCTAGCTGCCCTGTAGTGCAGAGAACAAAGCACCTCAGCCAGTTCACTGAGTTCACTGACTCCCCCCCATACCTGATAGATCTGGGGCAATGCAAGAGTCTCTGGATAAGTGCCTATGGCTTGTGGTCATCATCCTCATTGGAGAAGTCCCTTAATATGGGCTCTGTGTGCTGGATCATAGCAATCCCAATGGTTCACAAGTATCTCCTCCTCCTCTTACCCCCGTCTCAGGTGCCTTCTTCACCATCTGCATGGCTCTGCTGGTCCTCAGCCTATCCAAATCCATCTTCCTCATCAAATTCCTCCACTTGGGTGATGACTGCACACGGGATAAGCCCTTTGCTTCTTACTGCTGCAGGAATGCTGTTGACGCTGTGGGTGAAAATGCCAAGGCAGCTAGGAGCGCAGGAGAAAAAGCTGGCACTGCTGCAGGTACAGAAGGCCAAGAAGTAACAGGAGACAGAAAACGAGTTTATAAAACTATAAGAAAGTGGATAGAAATGAGGTCTTCCCACCCACACCTCACGAAACTAGAACCGGAGCAGAGGATGTGTGTGTCAGCCCATAACACTAACTGTTGATGGATTACAGGCATACAAAAGCCCTTCTTCACACAATACATCATTAATTTGTGGAACTCACTGCCACAAGATGGAGCAATAGCCTTAGGAGCAATAGGCTTAAATGTCTTTACAGTCATACCTCAGGCTAAAGTTGCTTCAGGTTGAGCGTTTTCGGGTTGTGCTCCGCGGCGACCCAGAAGTAACGGAACGTGTTACTTCCGGGTTTCACCACTCACGCATGTGCAGATGCTCAAAATGACATCACACGCATGTGCAGAAGCAGCGACCCATGCACGTGCAGACACGACACGCAGACGCAGGTTGCGTTCTCTTCAGGATGCAAACGGGGCTCTGGAATGGATCCCATTTGCATCCAGAGGTACCACTGTAGAAGAGGATGGAGCAACTTCAAGAAAGAGAATAGGTCTACCAATAGCAATTAGCCATGGTGCCTATATTGAAACTTTAGATGCAGCCTACGTCTTGAACACTGTGGAGGAGCAATGATGAAGGATGGCTGTGCCTTCACTCTGCCCTACTTGTAGGGTTTTAGGAGGCATCTGTGGGGAACCAGCTTGAATCTAGAGCAGAGTTTCCCAGCCTGGTATCATCCAGATATTTTGGACAATGAATCCCATGAGCCCCAGGCAGCACGGACTGATGGGAGTTATACACCAAAATATCTGGAGGATACCAGACTGGGAAAGACTGAACTAGGTGGGCTCATTGGTCTGACCTCCCACGGCTCTGCTTATGTTCTTAAGGACTGTCCAAGCACAAACCTCATAGATTTGTAGGTAAAACTCTAGAATTGTAGTCTTAGAAGGCACTCCGAGGGTCATCCAGTCCAATGCATGAGGTCAACAAGGAACTATGCCTGCCCAGGACTGAGTTGTAAGAAGGGGTTGGGTTAGGAATGAAAGTGAAGCAAGCCCTCATTCATCTCTTCTTCCAACATGATGAAGTGCCTCTGTCTTTCTGCAGGGATACCCTTGGCTTGGGAAGGCTCATCTGTAAAAGACCATGCCACTGGGACAGCCACACCCCCAATGGAGAAGATCCGAAGAGAACTCCTCCCAATCAGCTCCCACTTTCGTGCCCTAGGCGTTGCTGCCAAAGTGGACGGCGACTGGCTCTCTCTTGCAAAAAAGCTTGACAAACTCCTGTTCCGGGCCTATCTTTTAGTGCTGGCTGTGTATGCAGTCACAATGGGTTCTCTCTGGGGGACGTGGAGCTCCCGGTAGGGGCAGCTGGCAAGGCAGTCCAACATGGCACTGAAGAATGGCCACTTGGGCATCGTAAATGACATTCCCAGTCAAATCATTATGCCCACTTACAGCATTGGAGAGCACAATTTAAAATGTGGGGCATCACCTTTGGCACTCGAGCACTCTCTCAATTTTCTCTGTTGACTAGTCTAGGCTAGTTAAATGAATTTAACATGCATATATATATATATATATATATATATATATATATATATATATATTATGCAGATAGCATCCATAATCATAGGAAAAATAATCATAGGGATCACAGAAGATGTGAAGTGGGAATTTGAAGCTTTTCCTTCTATTTCTGAGAAGTGGCTGTCCTCAGGACTGCAGGAAACGCTTAAAGCCCCTCTCAGTTCCTGCTGCAGTCCTGGCAAACATCAGTCTCTTCTTTCCAGAAGATGTTATGTGTGTTATTGCCCCATAAAATAACCTGCACTCAGGTGGCACTCAAGTCCTGCTTCAGGGCTCTTGGTTATCTGTTTGGCCACTGCGAAAACAGTGGCCAAACAGCTGGACTAAGTGGGCCTTTGGCCTGACCCAACAGCCAGATTCTTGTTATGTTCTTAAATTCATAGCCAAGACTTGTTTAAGGTCATATCTAGTTGCTTCTTCTGCCTCATCCAGCTCCCCACTTTTTTTTTTACTGGGCTAAGGGTTATTACCACACACAGTGGGTAGTACTGGGTGGATGTGGTGATGAGTTGCCCTCCAGATGTTGTTGGACTTATCAGCCCCAATGAGTTGAACCAATGGGATATGGGAGTTGGAGTCCATCAAATCTGGAGGACATCTTCCTGATGCTATGGATAACAAACCCTCGTTTCTTATATTGCCTTCAACTCTCTGAGAAACTAGTATCATCACAGAGGTCTTTCTAGCAGGGCTTCAGGGACCCAGGAGAAAACATGATGATAAAGTGGGCACCATGTCTTTGACTCCACTGCCGTCATGCTTTATAGAATGCCTCTCCTCTCCCGTCCAACCTCTGTCTCTCCACAAAGCCATGATTGCAGTATCATTCCCAAACCCAATCCAATCAGTGCATCAAATGGGGCATCATTAACCTCATCTCCAGGGCTTATTTCACTCATAAGATCCATGCAAATGCATTTGGGATGATGGAAGTGCCTCTCCTAGGCTTTTTTCAGCACCTGCGGTTAAGATGCGATGAAGAACATCAAGAAAAATGAGGTGACCCTTTGAGTGGCACTTCGTTACGATTTCCTGGCAGGGGGAGTTTGCAGAAATCAGTAATGTATGGAAATGAAGTGTAATAAGTTTATAGCAATAAGCATACTAGTTTTGAAACCAACGAGACTTCAGCTAGCCATGAGTCACTAGCTCCACTGATTTCCATAGGGCAGCCTTCCTTAACCCTTCAGATGGTTTGGACCTCTGTAGAATCACAACTATTCAGTTTTCCATATTTCACTCGGAACATGATAAATGAAATGATGGGGGGATGGAGGGATGAAGGTATGGTGAAAGAAGGAAAAATATGGACATCAGAAGTTTAGGTGAAGTGGCATCAATGAGGGGATAAGGAGGGAGCATTATGGGATGCAACAGCAGCACCCCTTGAGGACTCAAAGCCTGCCCAATTTTCAGATTTTAGCCATGATGAGGAATAGAGGAGGAATCAAAGGTGAATCTGGCTGTCAGCCCAAAATGAAGGCTTAGCAACCATTGCTCTACGAGGTATCAGATTCCGCAGTTTTCAGCTTGCATCGATTGCTGGATGCTGGTGATTCCCAGAGGCTTAGCACAAGGGACACAGAGCCCATCATTGTTATCAAGTAGGCCCTGAGAGGGGTTTCTGTGTCCTCTTCCTTGCCTCCTCTTCCAGAGCTGGAGGAGGTAGAAAAGGGAGGGTTGGAAGAGGAGAGGGGGGATTATTTGGTGGAGGTGGTTTGAAAACTGCCTCACGCTCTCATCGTTTCATTAGCGGTGGTAGGAGCATTTCATGGGCAATTAGTGCTAAGCACTAATGGAGGCAGCAGCAGCAGGTAGAAGAAGTCTCTCTGGACTGGCCGTTTTGCAAAGTGAATTTAGCTGAGTGGGAGGTGTTGGATTGACAGGCTTGGACTTCATAGACTGGAGGAAGGGAGAGAAACTTTACCATGGCCTTCCCCAACCTGGTCCCCTGCTGTCACCATG
Source organism: Podarcis raffonei (assembly GCF_027172205.1). Classification (NCBI taxonomy): domain Eukaryota; kingdom Metazoa; phylum Chordata; class Lepidosauria; order Squamata; family Lacertidae; genus Podarcis; species Podarcis raffonei. Next base: position 26,938,404 of record NC_070616.1, read on the forward strand.
CTGTCAGGAGTGACAAATTAACCTTTTATTGTCTAAAGTTCACTAACAAGTTAGGGGAAGGTGTGTTCTGCAGTCTTGCATCTCTCATGTACTCCCAGGTGTGCACCTGATGAAGCAGTTGCCACAACAGAGAAGCGCTGCCCCTGACCTTGGCTTACATATCTCCTCTATCCAAGCTGTGTGCAAGCGGGCAAAAACTCCATCTGCTCCTCCCACTTCAATCCTCCTCTGGTCCTGGGAGGCAGCAAAGCAGGAGAGGTGGAGAAAGGAGCTGCTGGTGGTGTAGAAGTCCTTGACTATACCTGCCTGACCTATCTCTCCCTTCTCCCTTCTCCTGCCCCTGTTCTTCACTCTAGGGATGTGGGTAGCACTGTGGTCTAAACCACTGAGCCTCTTGGGCTTGCCGATCAGAAGGTCAGAGGTTTGAATCCCCGTGACAGGGTGAGCTCCTGTTGCTCTGTCCCAGCTCCTGCCAACCTAACAGTTCGAAAGCACATCGAAGTGCAAGTAGATAAAAAGCTACCACTGCTGTGGGAAGGTAAATGGCATTTCCATGAGCTCTGGTTTCTGTCACGGTGTTCTGTTATACCAGAAGTGGTTTAGTTATGCTGGCCACATCACCCAGAAAGCTTTCTGTGGACAAATGCCGGCTCCCTCGGCCTGAAGACAGATGAGCATCTCAACCCCATAGTCGCCTTTGACTAGACTTAACCATCCAGGGGTCTTCACTCTCCAACCTCGCGGCTTCTCCTGCCTCTGCCTCTTGTCTCCTGGCTGTTACAGGTTCTCCCAAGAGACTCCTTCGACGTCAGTCTCCAACCCTGCTTCTCTTGGTGACTACTCCTTAGTATCCAGTAGGTGCCTGGCATCAGCAGATGCTTCAGACAACAGCCAGCAGCTGTAATACAAAGCAGCAGGAGAACATCAGGTTGGCTTAGAATTTAGTTCTTCTCTATCCAATAGCTGCTGGTGGATTCACCCCAGCAACACGGGTGACCACCCCGAGATCCCACTTCTTTAGGAGGTGAGCTGTGGGGGCTACACCAATCTCTTCTGATTATCCCAGAAGCCCTCTGACTCCTAACACTCACCTTTCAACCACATTCTGCTTCTCCCCAACATATTTCTCTGCTGTTTCTGGTGGCTGGTGGTGACTCAAGTAGTGGCTATTATAGTTCTGGATATGAGTTGCATCTATGGCTACTAGACATGGTGCCTATGCCCTGCTTCCATGGTTGGAGACAATAATACTGAATACCAGTTGCTGGAAAGCACAGGAGGGAGATTGCTCTTGTGCTCAGCTTCTGCTTAAGGGCTTCCTACAAGCACCTGGTTGGCCACAGTGAGAATTTGATGCTGATCTAGATAGGCCATTGGCTTGATCCAGAAAGATCTTACGTTCCTATGTCTGTAACTGATGGGATTTGACACTTTGGAGGACACCAGATTGGTGAAGGCTGCTCTACAGCATTTTAAAATAAAAGTAAAGCATGAATTAAATGCCCCCAATGCTGGCTCTGCTGCAGCTGATAATTAAACAATGAAATACAGTAGAATCCCTTACTCCAATCCCACAGCCGTTTGAATCCCCGCTTTGCCCCCCGGGCACGTGATTTATTAGCCTTGTTCACTTTTGTTATTAAGGACATGAATGCGACTTGGGAAAGTTTTCTTATCGCTATAATAAATTCCGATTTCCAAAGAGCCGTGCAAATAAATTTGGAAGCCATTACGCACTTCTTTTCTCAGCCAGGCTCCCTTGTAAAAGCCTAAGAAAGTGGGAGATATGGCAGACGGAAGAAATGGAAATGACAAAAAGCAGGGGTCAGCTCAATCTCGATCGTGCAGAAAGGCGCTTGAGGGGGCAATCCAGCGTCCTGGATCTTTCCAGCAATTGCTAATAGCAAAGGCTATGAAACAGAGGAGTTCCATCCTTGCAAGAGTTTCAGCAGGGGGAAAAAATGTCAAAATATCTCAACATTAAGAGAGAAAAAGAATTATATTAAACTTTGTAAGTTCTGGTCATGTTACAATAGTCATGTGATGTAGGGAGAGAGAGAGAGAGATAGCACTCCTTTAGTCACACAGCGCTTCTGATGCAATGAACCCTCCTCTCCTATAGGGGCTGCACACTCTCCCCATTGTCTCTCTCCCATAAAAGTTAAAGGCCCCCCCAGGGTAGCCTTTTCCAGTCCTGGAAAAAAAAATGCTTTTAAAATTAAGGCAACTTTTGTGGGTCACCATTATCTGGGGAGAGGGGATGGCGGATTTTGCCTCCAGTTATGTAATTGATTTAAGAGATGCCTTTGACTGAACCCACGATAGTGAAGCAGAACCTCCATACCCAGAAGCACTATACCTGTGAATTGCCAATTAAAGTGGATCAAAAAGCAGGGGAGGGCTGTTAACTTTCATGTATAGCTCAGTTGGTTGGAATGTGGTGTTGATAATGCCAAGGTTGCAGGTTTGTCCCTGTATGGGACAGCTGCATAGTCCTGCATTGCAGGGGGTTGGAATAGATGACCCTCAGGGTCCCTTTCAACTCTACGATTCTATGATTCTATGTCTGCTGTGGCGTCTCTATGAACATCCGGCTGGTTACTGTCATACCAGGACATTGGACCAGATGGAACTTCGATGTGTCCTAGCATGACTCTTGTTATGTTCACCCATTAGAGTCAGAGGAAGTTGTACACTTTCAAGAGTGTACACAAGAGCTTTAATTCAATAAATGATATCAACAGCATCACTGTTCCCCATGTTCCTTCTCCCTTACAGCTTCCATTTTTGAGCACATTCTCTAGTTTTCCTGACTTGTTCAATATTTTTGCAAATGAAATTCTGGCTTCCGTTTCTTGGCTCCCAAGCTCTAAGTGGAAGAACAAGAGCTGGAAAATGATAAACAGAAGCTATGACTCTGCTCACTGGCACCATGCCAGTGCAGGATAAATTTGATTCAGTTCTTGTTCAAAGACAAACCTACCAATTTTTTGCACTTTTCAAAACTGTGCACAAACTGAAACACAGCCCCCTTTCAAACTTTGCCGTTTTCCAGCCAAGTAATAATATGTTCAGAGATGTATGCACTAGGATAAAGTGTGCATAAAAATGCATATATTGGTGAAAACAAATGACAAAAATGCATTGTGTTATGGAAAATTGCTTGCAAAAATATGTGTGTTAGTCAAACTATACACATACATACCTATTAGGAGAAATTTGCTGATGAACTTTCATGAGGATTAAAAAAACCCCCAAAGCAAACAGATGTGGAAATATAGATACCTGAAGTTAAGATTGCAAAAATGAGAAGCTGGGAGGAACTGAAGTGGACAGAGACTTGTGCATATCATAGACGGAAGCTTCCCCTCACTGGATCATAGAATTGTAGAGTTGCAAGGGACCCTAAGAGTCATCTAGTCCAACCCTCTGTAATACAGGAAATCTCTGAGGGTCCATAACTTTGGATCACGTGGCCATTGCACTAAGCTCTGGCACATAAACTGGTCTCTGGGTCAAGTTCTTGCCATCACTAGCTCCTTCCATCCCTCGGGGTGGTTTACACCTTCCTGGCACAGGTGCCTTTGACATCCCAGAGAACAAGACTGTGACCGCCTTGAGGCGGCCACCACTTCGCTCCTCATCTCTCAGCCCACCTCTATTTATGGTGAGTTATTTACCTAAAGAGACATTTATGGCTTCATAATTAGCAAGACAACGCATGGCCCCGGGAAGCTGGCAATGGCCTGCCTCTTAGCAAGGGAGCAAAAAACCCATCAGTGTCTGAAATGACCCATGACAGCGATTAGATTAGCACTGTGTGTAGCAGAACCCCCACCCCCAGCTCAGCGTCCTGCTGGCAAAAGCCTTCCAGGTTTTATGCGGATCGGATTGGGGGAGAATGCACACTTAAATTTGCGCTTCGTTGGGCAGCGCCATAAAAGTGAATTACAGCCACACCATCCCCAGGGGTCTGGGGATAAGAGAGAGGGGAGAAATCCCTCTCCCAGTGCTTCTGGGAAAGCTTTCTGCCTCTCCGGGCCAGTTGATACAGCACCACGTTAATAGCCCACTGAGAGTTGCTCTCTGCCTCCCCCAATGCGATACATTAAAGAGGAGGCCGCAGAGGGAAAGAGGCAGGGGAGAATTAAGATGCAGAGGAGCAGGGAAAAGTACTGTCAATTGCTCGGTTTCCCAGGAGTTTTTGCTCATGCTCTCACTGGTAGTGGCTACAGGCCCGAGGGACTGCCCTGGATGATGTCTGCTTGGCAGAGAGGATGCCGGAGACTGCTGTGGGCTCAAACTCTAGATCCATAGCATCAAAGGCTATCTCTCTCACAACCCATCTCCTTTGGCCTTTGGGTCAGCCAAACCCGTCGACCATTTGAGGACTTCCCAAGTGGCAGTGGAATCACCGCAGCCTGTGGAAATGTAAGCCCAAGGCAGTGTAAGTTCCCACAAAATTGAAGACCGAGAGGCCCTACATATCCTCCCGTGCCTGATATCCTTCAAAAACCCATTAGCCTTTATGGGGAGCTTGTCTCAATCAAAGAAAGGAATAGCTGGCCGTGCTGCCATTGACAAACCTCCGTTTCACCTCAGATATGTTGGCGAGGCAGTTTGGAGTGCAGCCACAGGGAACCTGGCCTCACAACCCTCGCAGATGGCACCAGGATCAGGGTCACTTTTGCTCTGCTGAATGTGGGAAGCTCAGGGAGACCCAAAGGATAACCATTTCCCTCTTCTCCTACTATTTCTGGGAGAAACAAAAAATGATAGAATTGTGGAGGTGGAAGGGACCCAGAGAATCATCTAGTCCAATGCTAGTCCATTGCAACCCCGTGCAATGCAGGAATATGCAGCTGCCCCATATGGGGATCAAACCTGCAACCTTGGTGCTGTCAGCACTATGCTCTAACCAACTGATTCCTCCAAAGCAGGGATGACTAACCGCAGCACTGGTGTTTGGATATGGCCCCCAAGCAATTTTTCTTGGCCCTCCAAGACCCACCCCCCAAAAATCCAAAAAACAAACAAGCAGAGAATATCTACATAGAACCTTAAACTAAAGGAGATGTTATCACAAGATGCCGAGTGGTTATTCAATGTACACGAGAGAGACCGCAAGCAGATATTTCTGCAGGTGCAGGATGTTTTCCAGTTCGACCCCGAGGAAGGCCTTTAATCAATAATTGGCCGAAACACATTGGTCTGTTTTGAAAACAGAATCCTCTTCGCCCCCCAGCACCTTGGATGAAACATCCTTTGCTTTTGGACTCTAAGCCCACCCCCACTCTCAATGTAAGCAGTGGTGGTGGTGGTGGTGGGGAGAGCCCTGGGGTGCATGGAGAAGTTGTGATCTCCCACTCAGCACAGAGCTCTGATGGAGATGCAAACCCACCCATTCTGACAGTTGTCAAGTCGATCATTTGATGAGCAGGAAAGGGTGATAGCCTGTGTGCCTAAGGTGTGTCTGTGTGCCCTCTGTGGGGTGGACACACTCAGATGGATAAGGTTGGATTAAGAACTTGAAAGGGCCTAAACACTGAAAAGATTATGGTACTGCCCTCATATGCAGTTCAAAATAGAAAATGACACAAAACTCACACGTACACTGAAATTAAAATAACTTCTTCCTAGATTTTCTGATTGCAAAATTCTGAAGAGTTAGTTGAAGCTGAATCAACAAAACATTGCTCCAAAACATTGCTTTGATCTGCCCCCGTTACCATTTGCTGATCACCATGGGACTTTGGGGGTTTGTGTCTAGGATGGGCCTGTGCATGAATTTGTTTCATGTGTGGAGATCAGTGCGTGCTGACCAGCACACAGTCTTCACAGTAAGGCTCTATTCTGATGGCATGAGTATCATGAGAACCAGTAGATTCTTAACTGCTGCAGCCTTCATCCACCTTGACAGCCGTTATAACATACTGCTTGTTATCTTCCGCCTGTTCTGCCATTGAGGACTTCTTGGATCATTCTTTGTCTAGCTCCTCCCCTTTGACCTTACCGCCTTGGGTGACCCTGCTGGGAGTATGAGACTCCCAATGGCTTCACTCACAAGGCTCATAGGAACGTGCAAGCCCACTCACCACGACAAGGTGATGATCCAGTGAGTGAACTCAATGGAATGCATAATGCTGGTGGTCAACAAAAGAGGTTTAAAGACTCTCTCAAGGCAAATCTTAAAAAATGTAGTATAAACACTGACAACTGGGAAACACTGGCCCGTGAGTGCTCCCACAGGAGAACAGCCTTTCCCAAAGGTGTTATGGGCTTTGAAGATGCTTGAACTCAGGATGAAAGGGATAAATGCACTAAGAGGAAGGCACACTTGGCAAACCCTCACTATGATCAACTCCCTTCTGGAAACCTATGTCCCCACTGTGGAAGGATGTGTGGATCCAGAATTGCCCTCCACAGTCACAGACTCACTGTTAAAACTGTGTTCATGGAAGACAAGCTTACTCGGCTATGAGGTCGATCACCAAAGAAGAAGAAGAAGCTTTGATCTGCATTAGAAGGACGCACCAGCAAAATCTCACTGCGTGTGCTTTGAGTGCTTATTTGGAAATCCAGCACTGGTCACACCCACCGCTGGCATGTGGCCCCTGGAAGGCTTTTGGGAGGGTGAACACGGCCCTTGGGCCCCAAAAGACCAGCCTCCCCTGCTCTTAAAGCTTTGTTTGGCCATGAGGTAAGGAGGACAGCCACAAAGAAACAGTGAGAAGAAAGTGATGATGTCAGCAAAATCTGACAAGTGCTTTTGTTAATTTTCATCTGCATTTCTCTCTCCCTCTAATTATAATTAGAATTTCAACCAGGGGAAAAAAACAAAACCCAGAAGGGTCATTTCTGAAATGATATGCAATGCAAGTTCGCCCGCCTCTCTTGAGGGAAAGCCAAGCGGGGGCAGGTTTCCAAACAAAGTCCTTAAGGACGCTGGAAGAAGGAAAATGTGTATGTACAGAAATGCTTGTGTCTCTGTGCATTTGTAAGTAATCAGGTTGAACCACTTCCTCCTGAGTCGCTCAGAAAAATGTCACCGCATCTCGGGACAAGGAATTCAACAGTCCCCCTCCCCACAAAAAAAACCACAGCAAAACAAAACCCCAAGGGTGGTGAAGGATAAAAAGGTCCCTCCAGTTCTAAAATAATTTGCTGGAGTCAGTATTTCTGTGCAACTCAAAGACTTTCCTGTACCATTTTAAACTTTAGTTGGCCAAAATACAAAAAAATATATATATTTTTTTCCACTTGTTCTTTATTCTTTTGTCCTGTGGGAAACAATGCAGAGCAGGATAAAATGTATAGTAGTAGTAGTAGTAGTAGTAGTAGTAGTAGTGCAGTAGTAATAATAATAGTACAGCAACTATGACACTGTTCTACCCAGCATCAGAATATGATGTTAGAGCCCTGAGCTGGTAGACAGGAGCTGATGGTTTGGGGCTGCCAGTGTGTGTGTGTGTGTGTGTGTTTGTGTGTGTGTGTGTGTGTGTGTGTGTGTGTGTGTGAGAGAGAGAGAGAGAGAGAGAGAGAGAGAGAGAGTCCTCCCTTGTATAAAGAAACCCCCTGGAAGTTGCAGGGTAGTGGTTAGGGTCTAGCATAGCAGGGAACAGCCTGAGCTACTATTGCCTCCTTGATGTGCTGAGTTTCTGTTTGTTGAGAATTCTTCTTATATGAGGAGGAGCCACCAGATTGCAATGATCTGATCATCTCAAGGAACACCTCCTTCCGAAGGAGTCTCAAGATCTGCCAGTGAGGACACACTTCAAAATTTGCCTCGTGCGGAGACCAAACTGAGGATCTCAACACCCGGTCCAAGTTAGTGACCTAGCAGCCATGTTCCGTACTAACTGCTGCTTCTACTTGGTCTTCAAAAGCTGCTCTAGGGAAAGTGCATTTGCAGTAGTCTAGCCTGGAAGTTGCCAAGTGAGGTTTGCTTATCTCTATGGGTCAAAGCTGGCATGCTGGGCTCAGCTGATCAAAGGCAGTCCTTGCCACAGAAGCAACTTGTGCTTCCGTGGAAAAGGGTGGATCAAGGAGGAACCTCCAAGCACTGAACCTGTTCCTTCAGGGGGAGTCCAACCTCACCAAGGGCAGGGTGAGCAGAGCTTCCTCAGAAAGGTCACCCACCTGCCTTGTCCAAACTGAGCTTCAGTTTATTGGCCCTCCTGGCCGGGATGTGTGTTGCTCTGGTTCGTCAGAAGCAGCTTAGTCATGCTGGCCAGATGACCCGGAAGCTGTCTGCAGACAAACGCCGCCTCCCTCGGCCTATAGAGCGAGATGAGCACTGCAACCCCAGAGTCATCTGTGACTGGACCTAATGGTCAGGGGTACCTTTACCTTTTACCATCCACATTCTGAACCTGGGGCATTCTGCATGCCAAACATGTGCACTGCAACTGAGCTCTGACTGTCTTTGCTATGATCTTTCGCTTCCCTGCTATAATTGTGTGTAGAACATAGGAAAAGCTGCCTCATACCAAATTAGGCCATTGGTCCATCTAATTCAGTATCGTCTCCACTGACTGGCAGCAAACCTCTAGAGGTTTTGGGCAGGGGACACTTCCAGTTCCACCTGGAGTTGCTGCCAGGGATTGAACTGGGGACCTTCTGCATGCAAAGCAGATGCTCTACCACTGAGCTGCAGCACAGCCCCATTAAACTATGGGGAATGGTTGGCAAGTCATCCTCCAAAAATTCAAAATGGAGAGAGGAGAGACCTCACCTCAGGTGGGATGCTGCCGAGTGATTGGGTTGTGTGCTTCAAATGAGCAAAGTTTGCCACGACTCAAGGAGGGCTCCTTCCACCCTCCCCGCCTCCACCAAGCTTGGCAGTCTCTAGGTACCAAGTTCCTTTGATTTCCCAGAAAACCAATTACTGAACAGCAGATTAGAGAGCTAATAAAATCCCATTATACCATTTTCAGAAAGTAAATCTGATCGGGATGCTGCCAATTTATCTTTGATGGCCCACAAAGAATGCATCCATTCTGGCAGGCATCCTGTTAACAGCTCGAGATGGATGGGGCAAAGGCGCGGACGCGAGGGTAATACGAAACGACAATCCATCCGGCTAATTAGATATCCAAAATAAGCAGGGTCAGAGGAAGGGAGAAGCTCCATTTAGGGATGGCACATAAACCCCATCTGCATTCACGATGTCTCCAACTTAGACCACAAAGTACCAGCTCCACAGTGCCTCCTCTCCCCTCCATAATATTTAGTGCAGGGGTGGGGAGCCTCAGGTCCTGGGACCAAATGTGGGCCCTCAGTCCTCTCTCTGGGTCCCTTGGAACTCTCCCCAGGCCCACAACACTCATTTCCAGCCCTGCTTGGCACCCAGTTGGTGTTGTTGTTTTGTTGTTGTTGTTTGCGTGGCGAGTTCCCCCCTCCCCCCTCAGAAATAAAGACAGGAGACACAAGAATTCGAGTTAATGGGTCAAATTAGGCCACAACTTTATTGATTACAGGAATTGAGTGGTATTGGCTTAGGCATTGGTCCTAACAACTAACCAGCTTCAGCCTGCCTGCTTGAAGGCCGGTGAGGGTTAACCACCAGTAGAGGGAGTCCTGCTGAGGCACGTCAACCAGGACCCCCCCTCGGGGTCACCGCGTGGGGGCGTGCCATGGGCCCACACCCTTTGATTTGGGGGGAAGGTGATGGCGCTACCTTCCCCCCCTCTTCATCTGCATAACAATAAATCAGTACCCCTACCAATACCTAACCGCCAATACCGTGGAGTTGTGACAGTTTGATACAAGGTAGGCGAAAACCAAGTGGCTGGTGCCAATCTGCCAATTGGGAAAATTCCTACCAGGCCCCTTGACGGCGACCAACTGAAGTCCATAGCAAGGTCAGAGAGCCTAGCCCCTGACGGGAGGGAAAACCAGGTCAGCTGCGACGCGGGAAAGAGGGAGACCCTTGGCCACACCAGCCTAAGTAGGCAAGGCCATGCCCCCCAAGCCAGCCGATTGGCTGGCTCGGGGTATGACGCGTCCGAGGATTCCCTGGTATCGCAGGGGCTGTAGCCAGCTCCCGCGAGTGTGGGGAGGGGCGTGAAGCCCGTAAGCCCACCTCCTCTCTAGTTCGGAAGTGGCTTTCTTGCCTTCCTAAGATGTGTCCTTGAACACTGATCATGCCTCTCATTCATCTGGATGGAGGATGGAGAGGGGTGTGTGTAGAAGTGACCCCCTGTACATTAGTTGCTGCACCCACTTTTGCTTTTGGAGCCGCCAGAATCTGGGGCCCAGTTCTTTGAAGGGCTGCCTCATTTTACAGGTACCCACCCCTGCATTTAGATCAATAGCTGAGGCCCCTCCATAGCTGGTTGCAGTGCTCCCTGGACTGGAGTGGCGAAGACTACATGGTCATTGCTTACCTTTAATATGGGTGATGCTGGAGTGGCAGGCCAGCTACAGGTGGCTTCTTGCTTGCTGCTCAATTGGATATCATCCAGACTGACCCCCCCCCCCAAACCTATAACAGCTATTTAACAGCCTGCATGTTTCGCCCCAAAGGATCTCTTGCATGGCTTATGGAAATGTAAGCTGGACACAACCTTTTTGTATCTTCAAGGCCTGTGGTCCTGTGTGAGAGCCAGTGTGGTGTAGTGGTTAAGAGCGGCAGATTCGTAATCTGGGGAACCGGGTTCGTGTCTCTGCTCCTCCACATGCAGCTGCTGGGTGACCTTGGGCTAGTCACACTTCTCTGAAGTCTCTCAGCCCCACTCACCTCACAGAGTGTTTGTTGTGGGGAAGGAAGGGAAAGGAGAATGTTAGCTGCTTTGAGACTGCTTCGAGTAGTGATAAAGCGGGATATCAAATCCAAACTCTTCTTCTTCTCTTCTATCTGTGAGGTAAGAATCTCTGATTGGTCAAACCAGCTCTTTTGTGAAGGTGATGACCTTAGCAGGCCAGTTAAACACCACCATTAACATGTCAAAAGAGTGAGCTCTGTTGCCATAGAGACAAGTGGGTGGGCTTCCTCCCATTTGGTTAGTTGCCATGTTATCCTAGAAGGAAGAACAGTAGGTCAAGAGTGTGTGCATGAGTTTTGGCTGATGCTTCAAGCTGGAGATGCAGAGGCTTGTCTTGCTCTATTCAGGAACCAAAGCGATGGCTTGCAGCTCCCCCGGAAACCTAATGGGGAGGCAGAATCTGCTGGAGTGTTAATGCTGTGAGCTGCTCCTATGCTCAGGTTGTATATATGTGTAAATAAAACCATATATCCTAGAGACACCACAGTCTCCATTGACCTTCATTCCAAGGAGTCATTTGCCACTTGGAGATGTGTACCGCAGCATAATTAATATATAGTCACCCTCTGCACCAAACATTTCAAGCACTTTTATAAGCACTTTAAATCATTGCTTCCCCACAAGAATACTGGGAACTGTAGTTTGTTGAAGGTGATGGGAATTGTAGCCTGTAAGTCTCAGCACCTATAACAAACTACAGTTCCAAGGATTGTTTTTTAGGGGGGTGGGAGTGGGAGCCATGACTGTTAAACTGGTAGAAAATCTAAAATGGAGAGTTGGGGGTGGGGTGAAGTCAGTCACTGAGACTTCTGAATTTCAAGAAATTGGCACAGCTCCTTCCAGGTTCAAAAGTTTGATGTGGGACATCTTGAGAAGAGTCCCTTGAACAGAAGGAGAGCCTGCTGGATCAGGCCAAGGGGGCCCACCTAGGCCAGGATCCTGTTCTCACTGTGGTCACCAAGATGCCTGTGGCAAACCCACAAGTGGGGCCCTCTCCCAAGAGAACTCCCTGCTCCTGCAGCTTCCAGAAACTGGAATTCAGAAATATACTGCCTCTGACTGTGGAGGAAGAGCAAAGCCACCATGACATAGATGCCAACCCCCAAGTATGTTGGGATGGGGCTGAGCCCCCTACTCTTGAGGGACTGGGCCTCTCTGAGCCTCCCCACAGTGGTGTTGGGCCTTGCTAGGCAGCCTCCTTCTAATGCGCATGACATCACATGTGTGTGCCACTTGTGTGACGGTGCCAGTGCATCAGGGATGATGGCCTCATCCCCCATGAATGTTTCCAATCCATACAGTGGTACCTCGGGTTACATACACTTCAGGTTACATACGTTTCAGGTTACATTCGCTTCAGGTTACAGACTCTGCTAACCCAGAAATATTACCTCGGGTTAAGAACTTTGCTTCAGGATGAGAACAGAAATCGTGCAGCGGCAGCGCAGCGGCAGCAGGAGGCCCCATTATCTAAAGTGGTGCTTCTGGTTAAGAACAGTTTCAGGTTAAGAACAGACCTCCAGAACGAATTAAGTTCTTAACCCAAGGTACCACTGTACAAGATATACAAGTTGGTGGGCATCACTGCTTCCATAGTTTAACGATGCACTCCATGAAAACGTCATTTCTTTTGTCTGTTCTGAATCTCCCAGTATGTAGCTCCATTGGATGCCAAATGGACAGAAGATACTCAGGATGCCCTCTTCTATCAGACCCACCAAGTATAAAGGCTTCTAGTTTGATCCCCAGAATGTCCCGCTTTTCTTTAGGACATCCCTATTTTCATCAGAGAAATATCTGAGGGTATAGTAAGGTAAAGGGACCCCTGACCATTAGGACCATTAGGTGACCAACTCTGGGGTTGCGGCACTCATCTCGCTTTATTGGCCTCGGGAGCTGGCATACAGCTTCCGGATCATGTAGCCAGCATGACTAAGCCGCTTCTAGAGAACCAGAGCAGTGCACGGAAATGCCGTTTACCTTCTCGCCAGAGCGGTACTTATTTATCTACTTGGACTTTGACGTGCTTTCGAACTGCTAGGTTGGCAGGAGCAGGGACCGAGCAATGGGAGCTCACCCCATTGCAGGGATTCGACCCAGCAACCTTCTGATCGGCAAGTCCTAGGCTCTGTGGTTTAACCCACAGCATCACCCGCATCCCGCTTTTCCTTAGGACGTCCCTATTTTCATCAGAGAAATATCTGAGGGTATAGTATGATGTCCTGTTTTCATCAGAGAGGTGTTGGAGGGGATTACAGTCGTACCTTGGAAGTCAAATGGAATCTGTTCTGGAAGTCCGTTCGACTTCCAAAACGTTCGGAAACCAAAGCGTGGCTTCTGATTGGCTGTAGGAAGCTCCTGTAGCCAACCAGAAGCCACAGAAGCCCCATCAGATGTTCAGCTTCCAAAAATAGTTCGCAAACTGGAACAGTCACTTCTGAGTTTGCGGTGGTTGGGAGCCAAAACGTTTGAGAACTAAGCTGTTCGAAAACCAAGGTATGACTGTATCTCCATTTGCACCAAAGAAATGCTGGAGGGTATGGAATAGGCTTTCCCTATTTTCATATCAGCAATGCTGGAGGCACTGAGACTCTCTGCAAGTGGTGATGATCCCTCTTTGCCACCCTCACTAGGAGGATCGCTTTACGATGTGTTTACTGAAGAAGCTAGCTCTGTTTTATGTAGAGTCTCTGTCCCTGGGTAGAAGCCCCTCCGACCACGGAGCTTGTTCTGGCTGCTAAAGTACGGTGCCGCCAAACTAACAGTGGCTCTCCCAATCAGGGTGGCAGCCGCCAGCCTCCCAGGGACCTATCCTCGCCTCAGCCAGCCACTCCTTGCTGCTGGCTCTCAAGATTCAATAAGAGCGCATGGCTCTGAGCTACCGTCTCCACTTCCACGGGGAGGAGGCTTGCCATCTGCTAACAGAGTCAAGAAATCAAATTAGCGCTGGCTTTACGCTCACTTTCTCCATGACACAAGTATTGGCAGTCAAGGGCTGAGTTCATCACACTAATTTCTTATCTTCTCTAAGTGACTCCACGCTGCCATCTGATGCAATTTGCCCCTGCGCTGTGGCCGAGGGCTCCAATTTCTGCTTGTTTTACCATCAGTTCCATTAATAGGACATCTCTGTTTTGGGTGGCGCAAGGTGGGGGAGGTGACAGGGAGAGGCTTTGGAAAAATAAGACCTGGTTGTTGTTCTGTTGGGAGGAGAAGGGCGTCAGAAGAAACACCATGAGAGGGAAGAAACAAGCTTCCCCAATTTGGTTCGCTTCTCTCCACCTGATTTCCAAATAACCAGTTCCTGTAGGCCATTGCCCTTGCAGGGGCTCTGAGTGGAAAGGATGCCCAAGCAATAGGCATATGCCATTAACCTGAGGTTTAGCCCAGGACTGCCTAAGGTGGTGGAAGGGAGTGGAAGGGAGAAGCCCACATTTTTGAATACTCTTCTATTTGGAAGATGAGAATCCAGGCAAGGAGAAAATTAGCACAACAAGGGCTGCCACCTCTCTCCGTGATGTGCTAGTTGCAGGGAGAGGTGTTGTTGTTGTTAAAAAAGTATTGGAGCATTAAGGAATGTGATCATGACAACATATCATCTATCTATCTATCATCTATATCTATCATCTATCTATCTATCTATCTATCTATCTATCATCTATCTATCTCTATCTATCTCTATCTATCTATATCTATCTATCATCTATCATCTATCTATCTATCATCTATCTATCTATCTATCTATCTATCTATCTATCTATCTATCTAATCTGTCTATCTATCTATCTCTATCTCTATCTATCTATCTATCTATCATCTATCTATCATCTATCTATCTATCATCTATATCTATCTATCTGTCTGTCTGTCTGTCTATCTCTATCTATCATCTATATCTCTATCTATCTATCTATCATCTATCTATCTATCTATCTATCATCTATCTATCATCTATCTATCTATCTATCTATCTATCTATCATCTATAATCTATCTATCTATCTATCTATCTATCTATCTATATCTATCATCTATATCTATATCTATATCTATATCTATCTATCATCTATCTATCATCTATCTATCTATCTATCATCTATCTATCTATCTATCATCTATCTATCATCTATCTATCTATCTATCTATCTATCTCTATCTCTATCTCTATCTCTATCTATCATCTATATCTATATTTATCTATCATCTATCTATCATCTATCTATCTATCTATCTATCTATCTATCTATCTATCTATCATCTATCAATCATCTATCTATCTATCATCTATCTATCATCTATCTATCATCTATCTAGCTATCTATCATCTATCTATCTATCTATCTATCTATCTATCTATCTATCTATCATCTATCTATCTATCATCTATCCATCTATCATCTATCTGCATGTTGTTTTTCAGGCCCATGGCCTCCTTCTCCTCTCTGTAATGGGGTAATAAGGATTTATTTCTTATTTTTAAAATGCAGTCAGAACCGAATCCAGTCTATCACTCTAGGATTTTACTGGCTCATTCTGCTTTTCCTCTCCTCCTGCATTTTGCAGATGAAAACAAGAATTGGGTGTTCCAAGAACCATCAAGTCCTTTCCTTTCCTGACTCTAGTAAACACAGCAGAAGGCACAGAAGGGATCTAACTATTTTGCTCCTGGGGCAACCACCCCTGGTTCCCCCCGCCCCCCACATGCTATGCCACTGGCCTCCTTATTTGTCATGGTTTTATTGTGGTCTGCCAACAGTTTGCAAATAATATCCATCAGGGTCCAGCCCGCTCTTGCTCTCAAAAGGTCTCCCATATAATGAGCTTTGAAATCTCTATAGAAGTGACAGCGCAAAAGGTAATGCACAACATCTTCCACCTCCCCAGTACCACAGACAGAGGTCTGCTGCTAGTACTACCACTAATAATAACATAGTATGGGCCAGATACCAAGTTTAAACATGTGGCAGAATGAGGTGGGCGTGAGGTGGCAGAATGTGCCGCATTCTGGTGGGTGGGCATTCCTGTTTTTGGATGATAAAAAGGTAAAGGGACCCCTAATCGTTAGGTCCAGTCGCGGATGACTCTGGGGTTGCGGCGCTCATCTCGCTCTATAGGCCGAGGGAGCCGGCGTTTGTCCGCAGACAGCTTCCGGGTCATGTGGCCAGCATGACAAAGCGGCTTCTGGCAAACCAGAGCAGTGCATGGAAATGCTGTTTACCTTCCTGCCGGAGCAGTACCTATTTATCTACTTGCACTTGATGTGCTTTCAAACTGCTAGGTGGGCAGGAGCTGGGACTGAGCAACGGGAGCTCACCCCGTCGCGGGGATTCAAACCGCCGACCTTCTGATCGGCAAGCCCTAGGCTCTGTGGTTTAGACCACAGCACCACCTGTGTCCCACAGCACCACCCGCGTCCCACAAAGCCACCAAATAGCACACCTGAAAGAGATTGTAGCCCAGCCCTTTCTCACTGTGTTGATCTTCTTCTTGAGAGGCATTTGTTTTTGACATTAGGGAACATTCAAGAATGATGTCCTCCAAACTGCAGTTTGCAATGCTGCATTCCACCACCTGAGGACTCCATACCCTCCAACATTTTCTAATGAAAATATGTACATCCTATTAGTAAAGAAAAAGTGTTTTATATGCATTATAACACTGTGACACCAGATGGCGCTGTGGAGTTCCATCTTTAACCAACGTGATTTCCCATTACTGAATAAAGTTTGCACCTGGGATGGCTTCTGTAAATCTGGGACTGTCCCCGAAAATAGGGGCACTTGGAGGGTCTGGGACTCACTCTACTGCATGTTTCTGCTCTGGGTAGACATTGCCTCTTACTTCAAGGCCAGGATACGTCAGACTTCAGCTTTAGAGACCCAGAAAGTTTTGGACGCTCACAGTGCAAGTCTCCTACCATACCCGACTTCCTCCCTCATGGGTTGGGCCTCAGCCTTGTCCTCCATCACCTTCCCCACACAAAAGGAATAGTGATAAAGCAGAGGAGGAGGGGAATGACACAAGGGCCCCTTAACGTGACCTCTGGCTTCTGTTCACTCACCCCAAGCACCTCCCACATATGGATGGGGCTTGCGCAGACGATAGCCAGTAAATTGTACGTGGCAGCCATTTTGGTCTGTCTTAAGTGTCCCACACACATTGTGAGTTTAATAACTTTTGTTCCACAGAGGGATGCCTTGTGGTTCTGCGGCTTGAATTCCCGCACCGTGTAACTTGAGGTTCAGTGTTTCAGTCCTGTCGGAGATTGTGCTAACGTTATCTGCTCCCGGCTGCACCCTTATCACAGCACTTGATACGTTAATGCAGAAATTATCGTTGAAATGTCCTCATCAATTTGTCAGGACAGCGCTCAAGTGAGTCTCAGGTTCTGGATGGCCTCTCAGGTTTTACCCTCGCACAGAGAGCTCACAGACAGTGGTACCCTGCCCTCCCTGTAACCAAAGGGATGCAGCAGTGATGAGCATCAATCCCTGAGCATCTTTGCATGACATCAGCTTGGGTGGGTGGGTGAATATCTTGGAGTCCTCTCTGCCTGAAACTTGAGGCAGCAGAGGGAGACTGATTGCAACATTAATTATGCATTTTTTAAAAATCCAACAGTTAGGGGGAAACAAGAAAGGAGGGGAATAAAGTACGCTCTGCCTCCTTAATTGCATTTAATTTCTCTGCAGAGGCAAAGACAGAGTGGAAGAAAGGGGTGCGAGAGGGAACCATAAGATTTCCTCTGCTGTGATCGGAAGAAGCATTGAGCCATAAAGTGCTTTCCATGCTCCCCAAGGTGTTCATGGCTCCCTCTGCTCTGGGGGTCTCTCTGCTCCTGCTGTACTTTACTTCTGTGCTGCAATGCAAAGGTAAGGAAACTTGAGCAAAAGTTTGAAAGGCTGCTTGTTTTGTGCCTGTGAGCTGAAGGAGAGACTTTGTAGGGGGGCAGGGGGTGCTGTCCGCATTTGCGAGGTCGAACTGCCAAACGTTTCGTATTAAAGATAGCAGTGCAACTCGAATCATCTGAACTCTGGGTCCCGTGTCGCTGTACGTGTATGAAAGAACACTGACGGCTAGCTTTTGTTCGGTAATACTGGATTGCTCCAGGGCAATCCTGAGGTTTGAATTGAGGGGAGGGGAGGATAAGTTGAAACTAGAGAGAGAGAGAGAGAAAGGAAAGCCTTCTTGTAAAAGATAACTCTGGAATTTGCTGCCACGAACTGCAAAGGCAGCTCCTCACATGGATGGCTTTAAAAGGGGACAAGACCCATTCATACACGAGGATGAGAGGTCTGCTAGTGGCTATGAGACTTGATGGCTAAAGAATGGAACCTCCAGATTTAGAGGAAGTCTACCTCCAAATCCCAGGTGTGGTGGGTGGGGAAAGAAGAAGAAGAAGAAGAAGAAGAAGGAGGAGGAGGAGGAGGAGGAGGAGGAGGAGGAGGAGGAGGAGGAGGAGGAGGAGAGAGCAATTGTTTTCATGCCCTTCATGTGAGCTATTGCACTGCTGGAAATAGAATGATCGGCTTAAAGCATCATCAGTTCTGCAGGGTTCTTTTCTACTTTGTGGTGCATTTATCTCATTTTAGAGCAGCCTCCCTAACCTGTGGCCCTCTAGATATGATTGGACCCAACGCCCTTCATCCCTAACCATTAGCCAAACTGTGTGGGGCTGGTGGGAGTTTGGGAGTGCAGCAATATCAGGAGGGCAGCAGGTTGAGAAGGCTGGTGCAGACTCTAGTCTTACTGGCCTTATGCCCCCACTGTTTAGATGACAATAATATGCACAACTTCAAAATATTGTAACCCAGCCCTGCTGCATTTGGGGCTCCTCCTGCTCAGTTTTGCTGATAGAGTCCTTGGGCATCTGCCCTAACATTCTGACCTGATGGTTCCCCTGGTTCTCTAGTGCCTTTATGTCCTCCTTTTCTTTTAATAGAAAGTGCTGGATCTGGATGAAGAGGTGCTTTTCTTCATGGGATATTAAAAGCAATATTTAACATTTGTGTGGATGAATCACAATACTTTTTGTTTTTGCAAGTAAAGTGCAACTTTTCTTTTTTTTTAATGATTTAGGCTTGCTACCTTAAAAACACACCCCAAGTTTTTAACAGAAAATTTTGGCTTTTTATTCTAATTTCAAGTTTCTTATCATTTGAACTAACTGGGGGCAGAGGAGACTGGAGAGATGGAAAAGTGCACATTTATTCACAGACCTGCGGAGAACAATAAAGCACTGGGGTGGGGGATGGGGACATGTTGTTTCAGAACCTGTTGCCTGAGCCAAGTTGAACTTGGAAACCCCAGTTCTGTGTATCGTTCATTGCTCAGAATGGCGGGGGTTGAAATCCTTGGACGGCAGCAACGGTGCAGAGAACAGATGATTGTGTTGTTGCTCAGGCTTCCTGTTCCTGATAACACAATGGACCGGGTTAGCTAATGATCATCTGTCAATTAAGGGCTCTTTGGTTTGCTAAGCAGTGGGAGCAGAATGGAGAGGAGCTGGAAAATACTGACAGGTGGACATCTGCTGTTGTTTGGTTGCCATCCCAAGACAGGTTTGAACGTGGCTTTCATTTTGGGACCATCCCTCCTCTTAACGTAAATGTTAATGTTCTGGAAAAGTGACCAAAATGCAGAATGTCAGGACAGGGTAAGGAAATTGTCGCCCTCCAGATGTTACTGTGTGGGTGGACTACAACTCCCATCACTCATGGTTGTAGGCATGATGGCTGCCGGGGCTGATGGGAGATATAGTTCAACAACATCTGGAAGGCCACAGGTTCTCCATCGAGAATTGCACATGTGGTTTCATGATTGGTGGCAGAAACTGTCATGAAGTTCTTGTCTCAAAATCCCATTGAAAGGAACCTGGACGAGGGATAGTTCAATTGGTAGAGTAAGAGTCTTTTGATCTCAAGGTTGTAGGCTTGAGCCCCACCTTGGACAAAAAGATTCCTGCATTGCTGGTGGTTGGACTAGATGCCCCTTGTGGTCCCTTCCAAACCTATGATTCTATGATTCTATGGAAAGAAGGTTGGGTGAGCACAACATCCAATGGGTCTTGCTTGGGGCACATTTTCAGCAGGGCTGTGGCCAGAATTATTAGGGATACTGTAAATAATCCATAGGGACGCGGGTGGCATTGTGGGTTAAACCACAGAGCCTAGGACTTGCCAATCAGAAGGTCAGCGGTTCGAATCTCCGTGATGGGGTGAGCTCCCATTGCTCGGTCCCTGCTCTTGCCAACCTAGCAGTGCACGTAAATAAATAGGTACCACTCCAGTGGGAAGGTAAATGGCGTTTTCGTGCACTGCTCTGGTTCGCCAGAAGTGGCTTAGTCATGCTGGCCACATGACCCAGAAGCTGTACACCAGCTCCCTCGGCCAGTAAAGAGAGATGAGTGCCGCAACCCCAGAGTTGGTCACGACTGGACCTAATGGTCAGGGGTCCCTTTACCTTTGCCTAAATAATCCATAAGAACATAACAAGAGTCCTGCTGAGGCAGACCAAAAGGTCCACCTAGTCAGCATTCAGTTTCTCAAAATGGCCAATCTTAAGCTCCCAAGATGCCCACAAGTAGGGCAAGAAAACAACAGCCCTCTCTAGTTGTTGTTCCCTGGTAGCTGGCATGCAGAAGTAGAGTGCCTCTGAACATGACATTTCCATGCAACCATCAAAAGTGAGTAGCCATTGATAAACTCACCCTCCTGAACCTGCCTAAAACCTTACCCTTAAGAAGAATCTCAGCCAGCAACCGTCTCTCCCCGTCTTGTGGCAGAGAATCCCATACATTAATTGCACATTGCGCAAAGAAGTACTTTCTTATCGGTCCTGAACCTACTGCCAGTGAATTTAATTGGATGACCCCAAGTTCTAGTATTAGGAAAGTGGAAGGAGGGGTATAAATAATTCTCTTATCCACTTTTCCAACACCATACATAATTTGATAAACCTCAATCATGTCCCTCACCAGGATACTCCCCGCCCAACTGAAAAGCCCCAAAATGCTTTTGGCTTTTCCTTGCAGGGAAGCTGTTTTATCATTCCAAGATGAACATAGGAAACTGCCTGATGCTGAGTCACACCCTGTGGTCCATCTTGCTCAGCATTGTCTACACTGACCAGCAGTGCTTCTCTGGGATTTCATGCAGGGGGTCTCCCCTATTCCTACCTGGAAATGATGGGACTTGAACCTGGGACCTTCTTCATACAAAGCAGGTGCTCTACCAGCTGAGCTACAGCCCTTCCCATCATTTTGGTGGACCTTTTCCAGCCTTACAATATACTGTTGGAGGTCTCTGAGTACAAGTTGCTGGAAATCACAGGAGTGGTTTCCTATCACTTTTCATGTCCTGCTTTTGGGCTTCTCATTGGGGCTTCTGGCTGGCCACTGTGAGAGCAAGATGCTGAACTTGATAGTCCATTGGCCTGATCCAGCAGGCTGTTCTAGGGGGTGTCTAGATGTTGCTGGACTACAACTCCCATCATCCCTGGTCATTGAACATGCTGCCTAGGGATGATGGGAGTGGTTGTCATTGGCTGTACCAGGCCAATGGACTATCAAGTTGAGCATCTTGTTCTTACAGTGGCCAATCAGATGCCTTCTCTAGGAAGCCCACAAGCTGGACCACAAGCACAAGGGCACTCTCCTCTCCTGTGTTTTCCAGAAACTGATATACAGCCACTGACGATGAAGCCAAAACATTGTGGGGGGCACTAGGTTGGGGAATCATGCTCTAGCTCAGTATGCTTGGTAGCAACTCTCCAGGCTCTCAGATATATAAGGACTTTTCTCAGTCCTTCAACCTGAAACCATTGCTGGTCAGAGTGTCAGGAATTTTAACCCAGGACATTCTCCTTGAAAGAAGACACAGCCAGTGAGGTAGAAGCTCAGAAAAGGTTAGCTGATGGGGTGTCCTCCAGAAGTTCTGGACTACAGCTCCCATGAGCCCAAACCAGAACAGGCAATGGTCCATGATGCTGGAAGTTGGACTCCACAACATGCAGTAGGTACTATGTTGGCTACTCCTGAGCCAGATAGATCAATCAGCCAGAGAGAGATGACGAGAGGGAGAGAGAGAGACCCTAAACTCTGAACTATAGAAGATTCAATATAGACAAAAGAAAGGACTCCTTCATGCAACACATAGTTAAACTATGGAACTCATTACCCAAGGAGGAGGCAGTGATGGCCACCAGCTTGGAGAGGATTGGGAGAAATTCATGGTGGAGAAAGCTGCCAGTTACTATTAGCCATAATGGCTGTGTTCTAGCTCCACAGCTGTATGCCTGTCTCGGTTGCTGGAAATCACAACAGAGGAGAGTGTTGTTGGGTTTCTTTGGAGCATGTGGTTGGCCAGTGTAAGAACAGATTGCTGGACCACTGGCCTGATCCATCAGGTTTCTTCTTACATTCTTAACCACTCAGCTCCCTCAAATGACTGCCACTTTTCTCGAAGATGGATTTGAATGAAATTATTCCATTCCATCAGAGGATGCCCTGCTTGCCTCTGCATCCCTGCCAGACATCAGTCAGCCCAAGGCTGCTCCATATTCCACCACCTCTTTGCCCTTTCTAGGTGAAAAACAACATTCATTGTGTTCCTGGCATGTGAAAAACTAACAAACCCCAATGTGCTGTTTTTTGTTTTATTTTTTTCTAAAAAAACAGATCCCACTCCCATCTGCCACATGCAGGAAATATGGGGGTGGAAGAGATAGAAAAGCTTGTTTTACTCCTGGGTGCTGGAGTCTTTTTGAAAAGGGCTGAGAAATGTGTATCAAAGACCTCCCTCCTGCTCCTTCCAAAATCACAGGTTCCCAAAGCCATTGGCTGGGAGCAAGCCAAGTCCACTAGCCCTTGGCTCAGCTCATACATCTCCATGCTCAGTTTGCAGAATCCAGGAGCATCTTGGGACTGAGTTCTTCGGCATGATGTTTTCAAGAGCCCAGTGAATCTATGAGTCCTCCAAGCTTCTTCCCTCCCTCCCCAACAGCTGAACCATGGACAACCCATCAAATCCTCTCTCTGTCATTTTAGCAAGAGTGCATAAACCACCCCCTCCCCTCAAAAAACCTCAATAGCAGAGGCAAAAGGCCCAAGAGCTAATCCTGTAGCCAACCCCAGCCAGCTGTAGACCTTGCTGCATGCCAGTTGGATCTTTAAGGGTCATTTGGAAGAGACAAAGGCAAAATCTGCCATTGAATTACCCAGCCAGCCTGCTTTCAGCGGACTCCCCTAATTTGTTTTCTTCTCTCTGCCTGGCCCTCCCCGTCTTCTCCCTCCAGCTGCCTGAAGCTCGTGCGCCCAGCTAGCTTAGAGGAATTATAGATGGTATGAAAAGGCAGAGGGGTCTGCTTGAAAAGCCTCCTCTAAGGATGCTCTCCCCCAAGCACCTGCAGATCTATTCCAATTAGGGGCTGCTTGCAAAGTGTGAATTGTGCCCCAGTCTTAGGAAGTCATGTTCAGGGAGAGACGTGGCAGGCAGGCAGGCAAGCAGCAGCTCTGCTGTTTTGACCTGGCTTTTCCCCTCCCATTATGAGCTGCCTTGCAAGATAAGCTTGCATCAAAGGCAAATTTCTGTGATATTACTGCTGCAACAGCCACAACTATGAAAGTAGAGGTGGGCGATGCTACTTTCAAGATGGTAGCAAGTCTTCGTCTTCATCAGGTCCACTGTTTCATGACAGAACAGATCCTGATCTGGTGGAAAAGATCAAGAGATTAATGGGAGAGATTCTGCCTCTGCTTTGGATACAGAATCAGCAGAGCCACATGTTACTTATTCTGGCTTATCTATATAGCATCATCAGGTTACATGGCATCTTACTGAGTAGTGCTAGAGAGAAAACAACCAACCAACTCACAGGCCTTTCTGTTGCAAGTTGTTTACAGTCTTTATCTCTTTTTTATATAACTTTTTTTTACATAATTTTATACATTTTAACTTTAACCCTTTCAAACATTTGAATAAAAGGTACTATTGAACCTTTGGACCTCCTTCCCTCCCTCCACGGGTTCCACATTCAAGATAACATTTTCTGCATCTTTTTCCTTTTTCCATCTGTTAAATATCTATAGTTACCATAATCAATTCCACATTACAAGTGTCATTATATCCCTGCCAATGATTTTAACTGTTTACAGCTGTCTTTTAAATCAATTAAGAATTTACTCCAGTCTTTTAAGAATACTTGATCTTCCTGGTTTCTGATGTTCCCCATCAGTTTTGCCATCTCTGTGTACTTCATCAGTTTTGTCTGACATTCTTCTCTTGTTGGTATTTCTCCTTCCTTCCATCTCTGGGCTAGAAGCATTCTCGCTGCCGTCGTTGCATACATGAAAAGTATTTTATCCTCTTTTGGTATCTCTTCACCTATTATACCTAACAGAAAAGTTTCTGTTTTTTTAAACAAATGTGTTTTTAAACATTTTCTTTAATTCATTATATATCATTTCCTGGAAAGCTTTTACCAATGTACATGTCCACCACAAAGCTGTTTACAGTCTCAATTAGAGCCGATTGGAGCACCCATCAAGCCTAAATGTAGCACATAGTCTGTTTTCAATGAGGGGATCACATTGCATGCAGATGGAAAGGTTAACCTTTCCCTTCTCAACTGCACCCTCCACTCCCAATCATTCTTGCATTTCCTTTAGGCTGTGAGTGGGGGGGAGGAGCCTCCTATTTACTAGGATAGTGTCACAGTCTGGGTTACAGGCAGTCAGAGTCCCAGCTTGGTATGTCAGGACCAGGGTAGAGGTCAGGAAGCAGGAATTAGCAGTCCAGGGTCAGCAGTCCAGGGGTCAGGAAGCCAAGGGTCCAAGAGTCAGGAAGCTGAAGCACAGTTGGTGGGTACACTGGCGGAGGAAGAGGGGGGCGGGGGGAGCACGCCGCCCCCAGCAGTGCGATCCCAGTGGGGTTCCATCATGGCTGCCCCCCTGCCTGCGCTGGGCGTCCTGCCCCCAGAACGCACACCCCACCCCTGTGGGTGGTGCACTCCGCCCCAGGACGTGGGCCACACCCCTTTGGGCAGTGTGCCCCACCCCCGGGACATGCGCCAGCCCCGCCCCCGCCTCTGGAGCATGAAGCTCTGACACTGGGTGGGTAGCGTGTTGCTGTGGCAAAAAGCCAGAGGGAAATGCTGGTCTTATATACCCCTCCCGGCCCTTGCCACCAGGAGTCTTCTGTCAAGCCTCCCCAGGTCAAACTCAGGAAGGCCCCAGTCCTGCGAGGCCCTACCAGTCACAGGGCCTGGCTCCTGCACGCACTCCTGACAGATAGGAGGCGTTTCCAACTGTGGAGTTGGGGGTAGGTGGGGTGCTGCACTAATGCCTGGTGCTCATTGGGGCCAGAGGGGCGTAAGGCAGGAGGCCAACAGTAGATGGAGCCAGAGCCAATTTGCTCCATACTCCTCTACAAAAGTGGCATTGAGACTAAGGAAGAAGAGGAAGCCAACAGCCAGTGTAAGGATTAGTTGTTAGGATAGGTAAATCAGGGCGCCTGAGGGCAGGCTGAGGTTGCTGAAGCAGTGCCCCCTTCACTTAATGCAACCAGACTCCAATGCTGGATTAGAAATTGGATTTTTTTTTATTTTTATTTTTGCATGCAGAAAGCAGTGGCAGGCTTTGGGCTCTCAAATATCAGCGGCACCCTGTGTGACGCTAAAATTCGATGCCCCCCCACCTCTTGCTCTCCATTCAACAGCATTGTTGTAGTGCCCTCTGCAGTCCAGTGCCTAGTGCCACTGCATGGGTCATGCCAGTCTAAAACCACCTCTTCAGAAAATCACCTTCAGGGAGTTTTACTGCCAAGAACATACGGTCAATGACAGACATTGTTTTCTTTTCCAGCTTCTCCAGCTTATCATAAAACAGCCAGCAAACAAGCAAACTTGACTAAGCCTGCTCTCCGTCTGCTCTCTGACTATTTATTTTCCAACTACAAAAAGGATGTCCGTCCAGTTCGGAACTGGAGGAAGACCACCAATGTGGCTATCGATGTCATGGTCTATGCCATCCTGAGTGTGGTAGGTCTTCTCCTCCTCCATCTCTCTCAAATGGTCCAGGTTTCCTCTTCCCATGTATCACTGTGGGCAAGGTGACAGGTGATCTACCTGAATTTAGGTAGCCCTTGCCATCTCCCAGGGAGATACAAGATTTTTATTTATTACTATTATTTATTAAATTTCTTTACCACCCTTCATCCGAAGATCATAGGAGGTTGACGATATAAAAACACAAAAATGCATAACGTAGCAACAAATGAAAACAATACGCTCCCACTTGTGTACAGGTTTTCTGCTTTGGGCATTTAAAGAAGCTGGTCTCCACAATGTTTCACATCAGTAATGGGGAGCACCTGTGCCCCCCTTGCTGCTGGAGTATAATTCCCATCATCTCTGACCAATGGCTATGCTGGTTGGGGGAGATGGGGAGACTGATGGGAGTTGGATCCCAGCAACATTGGGGTGTTTGTGTTTGTTTGTGTGCGTATGTGTGACAAAAGCTTCCCATCCCTGATTCACATGACAGAATTGGAATTTATCTGTTGATTTTAGGAACTAATGAAAGAGGAGGGGTTCACTTCTAAAGCATCACTTAGGAGTCTTTCATACAGATGGGTACATCCATGGTGTGTTTCTATGCATGTAAAAAAAAATGCAAAATGTGGGCAGTACTGAACTTATGTGTTCCATCAGCTCAAGGATTTCCACTCATGCAGCAGAACTCCCCTTCTCCTCTTCCTGTGTATGCCCCACAACCTCCCTATGTAGGGTTGGGGGAACTTTCAGAACAGATTTAGGGGTGCAAGGGTTGAGGAGAGGACAGAGGGGAAGTTTCCTTGCATGAGCAGAAATCCTTATTCTGATGGAAGGTGCTGCTGAGTGCTATGCTGGATACACCCTGTAAATATACCAAAAAGTCTGAAAACATAGGCATGTTAGAGATATAGAGCTGGGACTGGCTGCTTCTTCTTTCTTAGTGTGCCTGCATGCACTGTGTTGGTTGTTGTCTGATTGCTTATGGGGGCTCCCTGCAAATTCTTTAAGGTGTCACCTTACTTTCCTGCAGCCAGCCATACTGGGAGGTCAATAGTGGAACCGATCCTTTGGTTTCATTAGCCTGATCTCTGCTTCTCTGTTTTCAACAACAGGATGAGAAAAACCAAGTCCTGACAACGTATATCTGGTACAGACAGGTAAGAAGGCTGTGCCAATGGGAGCAATTTGCTCTCCTCCTTTCCTGCCCAACCCCTTTGACCGAACAGCTTCTCATCACTGACACCACATAGGTCTCTTGATTCCTAGGATGCAACCTTCCATTCACTGGACTCCATTGTCCCCCTCTGCTGTGCTGGCTTCTGCAGACTATGGCTGGGGTTCTGTACTGGAAAACTAGGCAGCATCTGCCATGAGCACTAAGCATTTGACAGCATAGAGAGGCAATTAAACCCCATTTTCCCCAATACAGTATGCTCCTGGTGTTCAGACTTTGTTTTTGGCATCATACTGTCTCTGGAGACAATGGTGTGCACCTCTGGGGGAGAAGTCACACCTCTACATTAGTAGCACCAACGTGACCCTGGGGCACAAGCCTGGGCTAGGCTAGCACGCTGATGGTTTGTACAGCAATTTAGAATGTCACTATTCTGGGTACCAAAGGAAGAAGGAAGTTTGCCCCACAGCCTGTTTGAGGGATGAAGTAGCATAGGAGGGAAGATGAGAGTGCATGACGTGAGCAGCTTATAAATAAAACAGGCCTCCCCTCTGAGGTGCAGGTGGGTTGGAAGGCTGCATCTTGCAACTGAAAAAAAGAAAAGAGAAGCATGATAAAGGAGAAAAAAAATGAATGATAGGGAGCATCTTGGCTCCCACCCAACACAGACAGAGGCTATTACTTGGAAGTAGGGATGATATATTTCTCCAGACAAGTAAAGGTACAAGCTCAGCAGCAGATACGCTGCTTGAGAGTCACAATTTAGGAGCTAAAAAGCAGGGCCAGAAGTTCAGAACTGGACAGAAGTGATGGAGATGTCCCAACAAGATCCCCCACCTCTCCTGCTTTTAAAGATGAGGTGAGGCAAGGCAAGGCGTGTTCACTCACAAGACTCGCTTGCCTTGTGGTGATATTGAGCTTGCAGGCAAACACTCTGTTGGGGCAGGTGGGTCTGCTTCCATCTAAGAAGGTGGTGCTTAGTTCTAGGTGACAAGACTGGACCCTCTTGTATAGGCTTCTGTTCAGCCTCCCCTTTTGGCTGATCAAAGCCCCTCACAGCCTCCACTGATGGTCTCCGCTCCACAGGAATCTCAGTACCCCTGCTCCCCCTTTCAAAGTGACTGAAATGGGGTGGAAAGTGAAGAATTTCTCTCCTCTAACCCAGGTTCACACAGGGAGGAACCTGGGGAGGAGGGGAAAAGAAAACTTAACCACAAGTTTCTTAAACAAAATAAAAATATTCCTTCCAGTAGCACCTTAGAGACCAACTAAGCTCATACCAATAACAAACTTAGTTGGTCTCTAAGGTGCTACTGGAAGGAATATTTTTATTGTGTTTCAACTATGGCAGACCAACATGGCTACCTATCTGTAACAAGTTTCTTAAAGTTACAGTTAAACAGTTATATAGCTCTGTCTGTGCAAGTCCTGGCTGTCTAAGAGATTGGCAACTCTCCAGAGCCATTCTTTCCTCAAATCAGATCCCAGAATAGAATAGTTGACACCTACCCACAAGTGGTTCAGCACAGCACCCCACCTACTTATTTCCATCTACCACTGTGTCAGATCCTCCCCTCTGTTTTGCAGCACTGGATCGATGAGTTTCTGCAGTGGAATCCAAGGGACTTTGACAACATCACCCAGATGTCTGTCCCTACTGAAGCCATCTGGGTCCCAGACATTCTTATCAATGAATTGTAAGTGCACCATCCTTCTTGGGTTCTCCCCCCCCCATCCTCTTTCCACATTGTGGAAGCTGAAAATATGGGATGGAAGAGAATGTGAGGATTTATTTCTGTTGTCTCACCGTTCCTCCCTTCCCAAGCCAACCTCTCCACTTTGTATTCTTGACAATGCTTTTCCTCTGGCTTGCCCCTCTGTGTACTGTATATTGCAGATGGGGAGAAGGCTGAGAAATTGGGACGGTTCCAGTAGTGGAAAACTATAAACGCTCATAATTACCCTTGCTGTGTTGGGCGTGGGATTCAAATTTTCTGAGGAGAGAGAGAGAGAGAGAGAGACAATGGTGGGGCAGCTGTGGAGCCGTCAATGCATACTTGGAAGAGAGGGAAAGAAGGAAGGAAAGGCGGGAGGATGGAGTTATTGTTCTAAACCACCCTCCTTCTATTGTGACCACTGGAAGACCTAAGCAAGGATCAGCAAGCCCCTTTGGGGAGGAGAGGAAAATTCCCTTTCCGTATTCATGTTTGTAAGGTAAACAGCTTCATTTGAAAATGGGTGCATTTGGAAAATGGGTGCACAAGAGAGAACCTAATTGAGAGGGGGGGGAAGGAGAATTACAGGGTTCATAGGAAGCTGTTCAGTACTGAGCCAGACCTATGGTCCATCTGTGTCTAGTGTGGTATAGAGGTCAGAGTGTTGGACTAGGATCTCGGAGACCAGAGGACAAATGAAAATCTAGGGTAGGAGAGGAGGAATGTGGTAGAGCTGCTAGAATCCTGAACAGGGAGCATGCTGCAATGTTTTGTTACTGGTAACCACTTGTAGCTCAGCATCTGGCATCTGGGGTGGAGGATTTCCATCGCTTGGTGGGTTTTGACTGCAGCCCAAATGGTTCATGTTCTCTCCCCTCACTTTGGCTCCCCCACTCTCTGTTTCCTGCAGTGTGGATGTGGGGAAATCCCCCGATATTCCCTATGTTTACATCCTCCATCATGGGGAAGTGCGGAACCTCAAGCCTGTCCAGGTGGTCACTGCCTGCAGCCTGGACATCTATAACTTCCCCTTTGATGTGCAGAACTGCTCTCTGACCTTCACCAGCTGGCTGCATAACAGTACGTGAGCAGTTGTGTTGATTTTGCCCTGTGGCTTGTTGCATGCTGGGAGAAGAGGCCGACTGACCAAGCTAAATAGGAAGAGGCTCCTACTCCCTGGCTGCCAAGCATCTCCCCTCAACCTCCTCCCTGCAGAATAGGCTTGTCAATGGCTGCTTATTGTGATGGCTAAATACAAGCTTCATATATACATACATGCTTCCTACCTCCAAGTAGCAGATACAGGAGCAAACTGTTAGAGGTGTGAGTCTCCCAGGAATAGAGCACTGAATAGAGCACCCACATCCTCACCACATGTTTCAAGCACTATGAGACCATTTTAAAGAATTCTGGGAGCTGTAGTTTGCTAAAGATGCTGAGAGCTATTAGGGGATCCCTATTCCCCTCCCAGAACCACAGTTCCCAGAGTGGTTTAACAAGCAATCCCTGTTCACAGGGAACTCTGGGAAGTGTGGCCCTGGGAGAGGAATAAGGAGTCTCCTAACAACTCCCAGGACCCTTAACAAACTACAGCTCCCAGAATTCTTTGGTAGAAACCATGACTGCTTAAAATGGTATCATAGTGTTTTAAATATATGGTGTATATGTGGCTTAAGACAGACCCTTTTATGTGATCCAACTTGGCAGATACTATGGCCACCAATACCTTTTAAATGAACCTGATTCTCACATGGTCCCATTCCTTCAAGTGCTAGGCATGCACTCATCTTAGCTTGTTGAGTTGTGGCCCATTCAGCTGGCATTTCAGTGACTAACAACAACAACAATGCATTTTTCCATCTATAAGATGCCCCCATGTATAAGATGCCCCCTATTTTTGGGGACTCAGATTTAAGAAAATGGGAGAGATGGTCCAGAGTATGACGCCCCCTAATTTTTGACATTATTTTAAAGGGAAAAAACCTAGTCTTATACACGGAAAAATACGGTATTTATATGCCGCCCATCTGACTGGGTTGCCCCAGCCACTCTGGGTGGCTAATATCATGGGCTCTCATTTTGGCCATCAGTCCAAAGTTATGTCTTTGGTGGGACACACAGAAAGGTCATCAAATCACTTGGAGATGGGTGTAGCATGGAAAAGGGAGGGGATTCCTGCAGGGGATGATATCTTTGGCACCCTCATCCTACTTTCCTTCCTGTCTTCTGTTCCTCAGTCCGGGACATTAACATCTCCCTGTGGCGGACCCCAGAGGAAGTGAAACATGACAAGAGTGTCTTCATGAACCAGGGGGAATGGGAGCTTCTGCACGTTCTCAGCCAGTTCCGAGAGTTCAGTGTTGGTGACAGCGACTTCTATGCTGAGATGAAGTTCTTCGTAAGAAGTTTTGGCGGGCCTGGGCAGGGGTGGTGGGTGGGAGCCAGAAACAGAATCTTCAGTGCATATTATTTGTTAAAGAAGGCTGGAGGTGGAAGAGTGGTGCAAAGCTCTCACGATGAGAAGCTGCTGCTGCAGGTTTCTTGCTAGTTTTCAAAAGGAGGAGGGAGGAGAAATGGGTTTTCTCTAAACTGGAGCTACCTGAATCCAGAAGGGGAAAAAAGATGCTTCAGTATCAGAATGAGGAGAGTCAGTCTGCTGCAGGTTGTGACCTATACCTTATAGAAGCACAGGGTTGTAGCCAGTTAACTTCTTCTCAGCACAGACCTACTGAAATTCATGAGCCTAAGTTATCCATACCTCTTAATTTCAGTGGTCTACTCTGAGTGTGGTGTGTCATTGGAGGCAAGCCACAGGAACTACAGCTCAGCTGAAACAATTCATTCAGAAAGACCAAAAGGCACCCCCAAATTTTTGTGTGATTTTTGGCACTGCTTGCCAAACATCATTCATCAACTTTGCCCTCACTCACCCTCACCCTCATTTCCCCTCTTTTGTCCTTGGTCACTACATCATGTAGCAGCATTCAATTGCTTTGTGGCATTCTGCTCCAGGACTGCAGAACATCATGTTCGATGACTTCTTAGAAGGCTGAATTTCTAAGATATCATTAATTTCTCTTCCTGGTTTCCCCCTGAGCATTCCTTTCTTAAAATGCACATTCAGAGAAAATGGGGCCTCTTCCTGCAATATATCTCATAACTTATATATATTTTAAAATCATCTTACCCAGTGCTTTTTTTAAGGGATAATGATGCTGGTACTCACCTTGAAGTTGTTACAGTAAGTGCCACACTTATTTTTTTTAAAAAAAACCTTTATTGGAAATTCAAAAAGTACATAATTATGTGTGCACTAAACATGGTGAGACTTAAATAAAAGGGAGAAAGAGAGAAAGAGAAACAGAACCTGTGTAGAAGGGAAAATAAAGGGGGGAGGGGAAAAACACACACCCAAAGCTGTATATTTTACAAGGTGGTTATTGTACTTCACGAGATCTTAACCTACTACAGTATTTGTAAGAATGGATACCATTCCAATTTTTTGGCGAGGGAAGGTACCAGTACTGTGTGCCCTTGATTACCCCCAGGAAAAAAAGCACTGACCTCACCAGATTCCCAACTTTGAAATATTATACTCAGCTTGGAGAGGTCTTGCAAACCCAGTGCGACTTTTCCTGAATTCCCTGCGTCTTGACTTTGCTGCTTTTCTAATATTATGAAGGAGAACATTTTGGGGCCACGTGTTGTGAAAACATGGGCTGTGGAATCAGCCAGCCCTGCTCCAGGGAAGGAAGGGTTAACCTTGCCTGACAGGCCGTTTTGCAGCAAGCAAAGGGCATAAATATTTCAGCAGCGGGAGGAAAGACTGGGCAGTGATGCACATCCCAAAGGACTCCTTGATGCCCCCCTGCCAGCTTAGCCAGACGCCTGGTGCCAATGGAGCCCTTGGCTTGTGCCACTTTGCAGTAGCTTAGGAAGCATTAAATGGGACAGTGAATTTGAGGGAGAGCCAGCCACTCATTAGAGCATGTCTCAGCTAGACCCAAGGCCCGTGCCTGATTCCTTGTGCTTTGGCAGGTGGTCATCCGAAGACGCCCCCTCTTTTACGCCGTCAGCCTACTGCTCCCCAGCATCTTTCTGATGGTCATGGACATTGTGGGCTTCTACCTGCCCCCTGACAGTGGAGAGAGGGTCTCCTTCAAGATCACCCTGCTCTTGGGCTACTCTGTTTTCCTGATCATTGTCTCTGATACACTGCCAGCCACGGCTATTGGGACCCCGCTGATAGGTAATAATAATAATTTTATTATTTATACTCTGCCCATCTGGCTTGGTTTCCCCAGTCACTCTGGGTGGAGACATAAAACATCAAGTGTTAAAAAAACCTCCCAATACAGGGCTGCCTTCAGATGTCTTCAAAAAGTTGTGTAGTTCTTTATCTCCTTCACATTCTTTATCTCCTTCCACAGGGAGGGCACCACTACCAAGAAGGCCCTCTGCCTGGTTCCCTGTAGCTTCTTGAAATGAGGGAACCAGCAGAAGACCCTCGGAGGAGGACCTCAGTGTCTGGGCTGAGTGATGGGGGTGGAGACACTCCTTCAGGTGTACTGGGCTGAGTAAGATCACAGCAGCCCCATTGACAAAAAACATGAATGGGATGAATTGTGCAGCATGGCTAGTGGTGCCTTGCGTTCAGTCAGTTGTGGGATAAAACAAAAAAGGGTTAAGATGTGCTTGTGACATCAGCCCTATTATGATTAATTTTTATTTTATTTATTAGTTGCTTTCCATACACAAAATGTCTCAAAAACTGACCTTCAGGTCCAGAAAAACCCCAAAACCCCAAAAGCAAAGGCTGAAAATGCTTAAATACATCAGGATATACAACAGCCTTGGTGTGCTCCATGGGGATCATTGGCCAGTTTGCTAGGTATGCCTTCCTGTTTTTGAGGGGTTTTTTGCTAGCAGTCCTGGGATTTGGGTCATGGCCAATGAACTGCACAGCTTGGGCTACCTACAGCATCATCTGAACGTTATTCCATGTGTGAGAAGGTGTGATTGAGGTGCAGATCTCGGCCCAAAGAGGAAAGGGAGAAAGAATCTAGGCTAAGAAATGTTAAAGGAGTTCTCACTGAGGGAGGATCAACAACCCCACACAGGGTTTTTGAGGAGCCCCAAAGGCTGAGCGGCAGTGGGAGATGAGGGGGTGTGAGAAATGGAGGGCTTGTTTCTGGTGCTAGAAGCTTTATCTCATATAATCTTTGAATGGGAAGGGACCCTGAGGATCATGCAGGAATATGCAGCTATCCCTTACAAGGATCGGACCTGCAACTTTGGTGTTATCAGCGCCACTCTCTAACCAACTGAGCTACTTAGCTCAGAAATGGAGTTGGCTGAAGGTCATGGCTTTCCTCCAACAGGGGTCTATTTTGTGGTGTGCATGGCGTTGCTGGTCATTAGCTTGACCGAGACCATCCTCATAGTGCGACTTGTGCATAAACAAGATCTACAGCCTCATGTACCTGACTGGGTGAAGCGCTGGGTGCTGGAACGGGCCACCATCCTGCTCTGCATCCGAGACAGGAACACGTTTTGTCCAGTCCACACTCAGAGCTCTGACATCTCTGGGAATATGGAAAACAACGACAGTACAGGTAAGAGCAAGATCAAAGTCCCAAATGGGAATGCAAGCGTGCAAACACCCTGTTCAGATGGATGCCCATATCGAATGGTACATTATTGGGGATAGAAAGGCTAACTGAGTGAAAGCAAATGGAGTGCAGAGAGCGAGGGAGAAAATAGCTGCTAATATTTTACTGGGCAAACTGAACAAAAACAGGACATAATATGAGGAGAAATGAACAGAGAGGTTTGATCTTATTTATAGGCCTTGTGGACAGCAGGGGTAGACATGCAACCAAACATACAGGGGAAAATTTCCTCAGAACTACATAGCCAGGTGGCACTGTGGGTTAAACCACAGAGCCTAGGACTTGCCGATCAGAAGGTCAGCAGTTTGAATCCCTGTGACAGAGTGAGCTCCCATTGCTCGGTCCCAGCTCCTGCCAACCTAGCAGTTCAAAAGCATGTCAAAGTGCAAGTAGATAAATAGGTACCATTGTGGCGGCAAGGTAAACAGCGTTTCCGTGCACTGCTCTGGTTCGCCAGAAGCGGCTTAGTCATGCTGGCCACATGACCCGGAAGCTGTACGCCAGCTCCCTTGGCCAATAAAGCGAGATTAGCACCGCAACCGCAGAGTCGGCCATGACTGGACCTAACAGTCAGGGGTCCCTTTACCTTTACCTTACAAAGCCAATCAGAACCTTAGCAAGGATCATGCCAACCTGGCTGGTTGCTAGACAACACCTCCTCCACCGCCACCTATCTTGATTGGCTGTCTGTCAGCTGCAGCCACCGTTAGGTTCCTAACCGAATGATCCTTGCTGTCATGTTAAGTTATTGAAATGATTGCAATGAGCGAAGTGGGGAGCTGTTGTGAACAGACCCAGGGCACTTAGGCTGGGACACAGCTCCCCAGTGTGTCCCTCATATTTGTTTCAGCTTTACCGACTATTTCCTTTACCTCTCTCCAGCCAAACTGAACCACTACAGCTGTGAAAGCACACGTGACTTCGAAGGAGGAGCAAGTGGTACTATGACCCAGCCACAAGGGGAGAGCTCACTGGTGGTTGAAAGTATCCTGCAAGAGATTGCAGCCATTCGCCAGTTTCTGGAGAAGCGGGATGAATTCCGTGACATTGCCCGTGAATGGCTGCAGGTGGGCTACGTCCTGGATGTTCTTCTTTTCCGGGCATACCTAGTAGCTGTGCTAGCCTATAGCATCACATTGGGCACTCTGTGGTCCATCTGGCAATACGCCTGAGACACACACCATACAAATGGGTTTGTCAAGCAGTTATGCTTGATGAGTCTTTTTGAGGTCTTTGGACTCATTGATATGTAGAACTAAGACCCAGGCTCTGAGGTACTGCTCATGGACATGCATCTTAAGATTGGTGGCTTCAAGTGTCTCTTAAGACTAGTCAATGTGTATCTATTTTGTTATCAAGGTGCAATACTTGCCTAAGTGGCTTGTGACCTGCCATCCCCACTTGTCTTACCTGCAAAAAAAGGGCAGAAGCACATGCAGTTGCTCCTAAGCAATGTTTGTACACATCCTAAAAGTAAATAAATACCTTATGATGCATGCCAGTTAAAAACAAATTCCGATTCTGGCTCCAAACTGGATCCCAGAAGGGGAAAGGAAGATGAGTTGCATGGAACTGATTTTTTTTTTTTACCCTACCCTAAATCCAGTCTTCCTGCTTTCCACCCCAATTCTACATTTTCATTGCCAACGCTCCATTGTAGAGCACATTTTCCATCTCAGCGCAAAGGAGCTTCATCCTGGTGGCCAAGCTATTTTGCTTTAACTAGCCCTGTCAACCCGAGAATATGCCAAATATGGATAGAAATCTTGCAGTGGAGCTTGCCTAGGATTGCCAATCAAAAGTTGGCAGTTCGAATCCCCGCGATGGGGTGAGCTCCCATTGCTCGGTCCCTGCTCCTGCCCACCTAGCAGTTCGAAAGCACGTCAAAGTGCAAGTAGATAAATAGGTACCGCTCCAGCGGGAAGGTAAATGGCATTTCTGTGTGCTGCTCTGGTTCACCAGAAGCAGCTTAGTCATGCTGGCCACATGACCCGGAAGCTGTATGCTGGCTCCCTCGGCCAATAAAGTGAGATGAGCGCAACAACCCCAGAGTTGGTCACGACTGGACCAGGGGTCCCTTTACCTTTCCCTTACTATACAAAGAAAGTTTCACAGTGGAGAACCAAAACCAGGGTCACATCTAGTCATTTGCTACAATCCTTTCCTCCCTGCTGCATCTGTTTACTGGGTTTGAGGCCAGTTGTTGCTGAAGACTATGTTCTACCAGCACTTTCTCTCCCTCACCCTGATGCCATTTCTTATTGGGGACTATATTTTTCAGACATCTTGAAATGTCTCAGACATTTGCTGCCAAGGGTGCATGATGCTCAGACTGTTCCCCCATTTTGTAAATAACGTTCCTCCCCACCTGTACAGTAACTAGCTGCTTGCATTAACCTTTTCACCTGAGCCATCTGTAAAGCAGGCAGCTTCTTTTCTCGTGGTTCATCCATTTGTTGTGCAATAAACTGGGTGTTTCTTAAGTTAAATAGAATGTGCCGGAGTTACTCATTACAGCCAGAAAGGAGGTGGGGGCTATGGGCAAGGAATGAAAGGGCATGGAAGACCCCACGGTTAAGTATCTGGAGAAGGTAAGACTGGTTCTTCTTCTTTTTTTTAATCAACATTGATTCAGCATTGATTCACTCATTGAAAACACTCATCCCTGGCTTGGGGAAAATGCAAAAACATTCCCGCATGTGATAAAGCACTAGAAGGTATAGAGAAGATAAGATGGCAGTTTCCACTTGGTCAGTTTCTGTTGGTGTGGGAATGTGTAAACTTTGATCCTAATCTAGAGGTTCGTAGCTGTCCTCAAGTCTCGATGAAATTAGCAGGACATGTTAGTCACATCCAGCTTAAATCCCATTGATTTCAATGGAACTTAAGTCAACTATTTTCTATCAGTTGTGTTCAGTAACTCAAGGATACATCTTCTATCCAGATGTCCTGGACTGGCTGGATGCAGATATGTGGTGGGAGGCACCAGCTGGGGAACATCAAAGGGAACCCCCAGGGGAAGAAAGCTCAGCCAGGGGATTGGCGATGGGATGACAATGAGTGGTCAGAGAGGGAAGAGACTGGAAGGAGGAGGTGTCAGAAGCTGAAGAGGTAACAGGGTTTATTGAACAGGAAGAGGCTGTGGCAGAGCACAGTTATGATTCAGAGGCAGAATGGGGCGGGGGGGGGGGAGAGGCTGAGTAAAGACTGCAGGCTGCTGAGGAAGCCAGGGAATCTTCCCCTCCTGTTGTGACCAGCTCCCCTCCTGAGTTTCCCAGAATACACAGAGATATGAAGAGGATGGAGCAAAGAGAGGCAAGACACCAGAGCCTTAGGGAAGGAATTGGGGGAAGAGCCTTAGAGAGCAGTGGGAAGGTGGGGACCTTTAATCCCCACAACTGCCTCCTTGGGGCAAAACCTACTGGGAAGAGTTTCTGCGATCACTAGGCCTGCACTGTTTTATTTTCTTTTAATAAAGAGTTAACTTCACAGACACCAGAGTTTTTTTTATCTCTGACCTGCTCTGGCTCCTGACAACAGCGTAGAAGATCAGTCTAGTATTACTACTTAATAGTTATTTATCTATGACACTATCCTAGGCACAACTGTTTTTACAGAGCCCCCTCCTTCTGATGTATATTAATTTCAGGTAATGAAAATTAACAATTGATTCCAAATAGAATGAAGCCGGGATGTTTCTTCGGTTCCCTGGTCCTTTCTCTCTGTATATAGCTATGAACTAGCGTCCTCCCACTTCTGCATGCCAAGAAAAACTGTGTAACATGAAAACTTTCACAATCTTATAGCGGCATAAAATTGATCTGAGCAAAAAGCACACCTTACCATTTCTTCTCTCATTCACATTCTGGGATGAAATCTGAAATCCAAAGCAAACTGTTCTGAGGGGGATTTTTCAGCACCACGGACAGAGCCCCAAGCTTTGCCGTGTGTTGCCCTGAAGGTGTCTCTCTATCCTTTTAACTCAAATCAGTGGTCAATGCCGGTGGAATAGGCAAAAGCACACCCACCCCACACAAAGATGCTAAGCGGTGTGTGTGTGTGTGTGTGTGTGTGTGTGTACGTACAATAGCTGCGTGGGCACTTCACACCGCAAGTCCACAACAAAGCTCAAAGGAATGAAAAGCAGAAAATAATAAGCAGCTCACATGGACTTGAAAATACCAAACAGTAGCTGGTCTCAATAATGGCTCAACACCTACACACTTGTCCATCTGTCACTTGGCAAATATCATTGCAGATCTCATGGTGCCCCACTCAAACCTCTCTGGGTCTCTGTTGCTGCAGAAGGGAACCCATCCTTGACTCATCCCTTTGCAAGGAATAATAATGAGCGCACACCACCCATCCAGACTTTTCTTGGGCATGGTGCTGGTGTGTGTGTGTGTGTGTGGGTGCATAAACATTTTCCCTGTATCCATCTATCCAAAAGGAGCTGCATGCTGGCAGTGTCAATCTGCTATTAATATAAGACAAGGACTTGTCAGAAATTGTATTTGGGTGGAGGGTATAGAAAGCGGTTGAGTGATCATCTTGCAAAATGTTACGAAAATAAAAAAATTCAAAGCAAGGACCTGGAGAATGTTGGCTTATAAACCTGTGCATTGGAGCTTCCATCTGTTTCATGGAATAGATGCAGATCCCATCCAGCCATTCCTCACTATCACCTCTTTGCAGAGGATGGCCTTCTGGTGTCACCTCTTTCTTGTATGTCACCACCAGCTCAAAGCTCCAGCTGAAGCAAATGAAAAGGGAAGCATGCTTTATTTGTGTGGACTGCCAGAAGTGGTGTCCACCCTGCCAAAAACTTTCATCAAAGTCACAAGAGGCAGATGCTGAAAAGTGGGTGCATTTTTTTGGTGACAAAATATGTTTTTCAGGCATGGTATATATTGCCTATGGAACTTGTTGCCATGCAATGCCTGTTTAGCCATTTGCACAAATACTGCGTGGGAGATTAAATGAATACCTACAAGCCCACTTGGAGATTTAGCAACCTCTGTATTGAAGGGAGGTTCTGAGAAGGTGATATTAATACCCATCCCATTGGCCTCATGGTATGCAATTAGCTACTGTCAGTATGTTGAAATAGTTGGGCTATAGGTTTGTGACAGCTAGGTAGCACATCACATCTCTGATGGCTTATATGTACACCTAACATGTGCAAACAACATGTACCCCAGAGTTACATGCATGTAACCAGCATGCACCCAGTGACAAACCCAGGTTTGTTTCCATGTAATGTGTGAAATGGTCCTGAGCCAGCATGCCTCTGTTTTCCTGGCAGTCTAGTAGCAAAGGGCAGGGGAGCTTCCCCAGTTGAACAGGCCTTTTCTCCGTTAATGGTTTACCCTGCGGGCTTCACAGATTGACCATCAAGAACTAGTATGTTTGAAGGGTTTCTGCACAGGTTGGACCTTCAGATCCAACTTTCAACTCAACAAGCTAGATGTTCTACAGAAGGACTGGTATGAATTAGAAGCCACTTGAGATGAGATAGTGTCTAGCACTGACAAGATTCCACATGGTACTTGGATCAGTTTAGCTTGAGGACTCTTAAGTCCTTCCAACGCCTGCTGAGCACCGGGCTGCGATGTTGACCATCCCACCTGCAAGAAAAAATATCAGCGTGACTGGCAGGTGGTAACCAGTATGGTGCAAGTGTGGGATCTCGGTAGCAGGGTTCGCAATAATCTGCTGATGATCTGTAAGTGGCTGGCTATTGATGAGGTGTCCAGCTAAAGAGTTAGTAAGACACTAAATCAGCCCCATTGATCCTAGCGAGATCGATGGTGCTACAGACCTGATCACTGCAACGGGCAATTAACAACCGCTGGAATGAGCTGCCTTCATGTAACATCAAATGCTTCAACAGACAAATCCAATCGCCACATCGATCTGGCCCTTCCTGGTGCCGTGACAAGGTGTGTGTGTTCCGTGTGTACATTCAAAAAGCAAGTGTTGGAGTAGAGAATGCACAGGCACCTGAATGCATGAGAGGCACACCCATTCACATCTCACCTGAGCGTCTCTTCCTTAATGAGTAGGCTGGGTGGATAATGCCTACAGCTAAACTGAGCTTTGGGCCTCCTCTATTTATTCCACTGCATTTTAGGGAAAAAGCTCAGCTGTCTGGGTTTCGTAGACTATCCTTTATCAATCTGTTCACATTTTTAGACAAATGATTAAAGCTATTATCAAAATTTACTACTCAAGTTAGCAAAAACTGAGTTTCTTTCTGTGTGCGTGTTTGGGTGGGCCTGTGGCCTTGCATCACACTTGCATACATCACTCTGTCGCTGAGTCCTCCTCTGAATTTGGGGTTAGCATTTGGGGACATACGTTTAGCTAACAGGGATTTGAATGGATTCATTTGGTAGTAATGCTAATTAGTGATTATCCGGGTTGCCTGGCTAGTAGTCTCTGACTCCTAAAAGGCTTTTTGGGAGAAATGTAATGGGTCTAGATTCAGTGTTAAGACTGAGACTGAAATGAATTTGGAGTGAGGATAGTTTGAACCTACCTTCACCAGAACAGATAAAAGGTGTCCTCAGTGCTATTTTTCTAGAAAAATAGGTGCTGGAACTCACCACGAACACCTCCTTTGTTCTCTTTTAATGGCAACGGTGCCTAGCTGAGAGATGCTGGAACTGTGTTCTAGTGAGTTCTGGCTGAAAAAAAAAGCCCTGTGTGTAAAGAAGAAGAAGAAGAAGAAGAAGAAGAAGAAGAAGAAGAAGAAGAAGAAGAAGAAGAAGAAGAAGTAGTTTGGCCTTGATATCCTGCCTTTCACTCCCCTTAAGGAGTCTCAAAGTGGCTAACAATCTCCTTTCCCTTCCTCCCCCACAACAAACACTCTGTGAGGTGAGTGGGGCTGAGAGACTTCAGAGAAGTGTGACTAGCCCGAGGTCACCCAGGAGCTGCATTTGGAGGAGTGGGGAAGCGAACCTGGTTCACCAGATGACAAGTCCACTGCTCTTAACCACTACACCACGCTGGCTCCCTGAATATGGCACATAGATACGGTACATTACAGCAATACTGCGGTTTAGTTTTCAAAATCTTTCACAAAGGAAATGTTGAAAAGAACAATTTGGGATTGAAATGTAGAAATAAAATGTGTGCTGAATCTTATTTTGTAAGGTCAGGCACATTGAAAGAAAGGAGCACTAAGGTTGGTTGGTGTGTTGTTGCACCTACATGAAATATCCTTGAATGACTCTATGGTCTTGAGGAGAGTTTTCTGCTAACCCAGATTTGGCCTGTGGTGATAACAGGGTTCTTTTGCCTTCTCCCACAACTCACTCCATCAGCTGTCAGCCTGGAGATGATGCCTTCTTCTCTAAAAGATCTGAAATCAGATCCAGCCTCCCATCCTTTTTTTGCCTTATTTTCTGTTTCAGAGCCTTCCTCTGCAGTGGGGTGGCTTCTTGGACAACCGCAGATGTCATATTCAGCTTGGGTCAGTTTCCTGAGCCACCTGGTCTTCTAACTTCTATGGTGCCTCTTGCTCACCTGTCCTCTGCTTGCAGATGGGTTGAGCTGTGAGGAGCTGGCTAATGCATGGTGCTGCTTTGCAGCTGGAGGTAGGATGCAAAGTTCCTTGGTTCCTTCTGGCTGATCCCTCCAGCAGACTGCCTCCACATTTAAATCCTCCTTTGCAGGATGTTCCACTCCTGGGAGTGCATTTGTGTGGAGAATGCATTTAGCCTGTTGTTTTCTAGCACGGAGCCCTGAATTTGCAACTGTGTAGTTGCATCTGCACAAACCACTGATCGAGGTGGCAGTAAACAACCCAGATTATGTCTTATGTTCTCTGTGCAACTGTGTTTCAGGAGGCTGCAAGGGTTGCATCCTGCACAGAAGGATTTTGACAGATGTGACAAATACCTTCCTTGAGAAGAGAGGGGCTTGTAACATGATGTGTCAACTGGCGCCTTCAGCAAGGCATGAGCATTTTGTGGTCTGTCCACACGATGGCAGCCTAGCCCAGTGATTCCACTGTACACAAGCTTCCAAACAGAGAAGGGATATAGATCTTCCACAGCAGGTGTTCACATCTCTCCCGGACCTCACCCCTACCATACCCCACAGAGCAGAGTGGGAAGAATCAGGATGGTGGCGGTGGTGGGGTGTGTGTGCAGCTTTTGATCTGCGGGGCCTGCAAAGGAAGCCAGCTGAGGAGCTTGTTGAGCAAATCCACAAGTGGCGTTTGGGGGACGTTATGTTTTTAGGCATGGAAGGACTGGTTATTAGCAGAATGGTCAATTGTTGTCACTTGGGCTTCTATGCTCTTGTTCTTTATCCCTGGAGATGGCAATGATATTGTGAGGTAATACTACTTCAGTAAATACCTTCATACGATGCCAAGATCTGAGAAGAGGGCTTCTACATCCGACAGATGATTGATCAGAAGCTTGAAATGGAGTTTAACTCTATTTGGGAGGAGTTAAGCGATTGTAGCAAAATCAACAAGAAAAATGACTCGAGTGTTGGTAGTCTGAACCCTGAGGACCCTAAAGTCAAAAGCCCCACTATAAACACACTGTGCTTCTTCTAGGTTTGCCAAATATTTGACTGGAAATTTACACACACACACACACACACACACACACACACACACACACACACTGTGCTTTTTCTAGGTTTGCCAAATATTTGACTGGAAATTCTCTCTCTCTCTCTCTCTCTCTCTCTCTCTCTCTCTCTCTCTCTCTCACACACACACACACACACACACACATACACACACACACACACAAAATAATACTCTTAAATAGATAGGATGGAGCTTACTTCCTGGTAAGTTTCTGTATTGCAATTGTAGGCTTAAGATGTAAACCAGAGAAGACCTGCGGTTCTCAGCAAGGAAACAGTATGATGACAAGTTAGGAGTGTGTGTGTGTGTGTGTGTGTGTGTGTGTGTGTGTGTGTGTGTGTGTGTGTTCATGTTGAAAATTTAAAGGAAAGGTGGGCAAGGGTACTGAGGTCTCTCCCGCAATCAGATGATGCTTCTGTAAGGCATGTTTGGCTGCCTGGGCCTGGACGCAGCCGCAAGGCTCTCCGTTGCTGCCAAGCCAGGAGCCATTTTGACTGCACAGAGCCACCGATCATGTCTATATAGCTCATCAATAATTTAAAGGGTAAACAACACTTTACATTAAGCGACACTAATTACCCCTGTAGATCCCACATAATTAATGTTTAACTGCATTTTAATTTTTATGGGATTACTCCACCCCCTCGGCCCCCACCTGCACATTACATTGGCTTGTACCCAAAGACTCCACACATTCCAGGCATTGCCCTAGCACCACCATCAAAGGAGGCTGCCCCTTTCTCTCACCCAAAGATTGCTACTGTTATTGGCACCTGTCTGTCTTGAGAGACGAGGGAGAGTGCTTGTGGAGGTGAAGTCAAACTGCTGCATTAGCAGCACTGAAGCAACCTCCTTGGGGCGCAAGCCTGGGAAGTGTGTATGAAGGTCCTGGGCTGCCCAGATGACAAAAAACCCCTCTCGACCTCACTGATGTCGTCCAAAGGAAAGCAGAGCAATATGTTTGGCACCAGCTGGGCTGCAGGAGTTGCCAGAAGAAGACATTCAATGTCTCATTCAACTACCTTAGGGACTCCACATTGGATTTCTGTTGGGTTAACTCCTTAGCCTTTCCCCACAAGGCAGCAGAGGTTTAGCACCAGTGTTTTCCTTCTCCTAGATGGGCTATGTTCTCAGGTTGACGAGCCCGATTTGCCCCACCCTTACCTCTACAGCACATGCAAACACCA
Organism: Podarcis raffonei; assembly: GCF_027172205.1. NCBI lineage: Eukaryota > Metazoa > Chordata > Lepidosauria > Squamata > Lacertidae > Podarcis > Podarcis raffonei. The sequence continues at coordinate 26,982,582 of NC_070616.1, forward strand.
CCTTCTGGACCATTGGACCCATTACTGGTCACATCCACTCAATCTTCCAGAGCCTGTCTTTGCATGCAGCAGAAGTCCCTAACTCATGGAGGGTTTTAGAACCAATGGCTACCTTCACCTGGTTTAGCCGTCCAGTTGAAGCCGTTTCTGGGCTGTGGCTGCTGTTGCATGTGGACAGCTTCTCGGAGCCTCAGGTAACAGTTGAGTGCAGGCTGGGGACCAAAGATGGACAATGACTCCAAAGGAGCCTGATGTTTTCCCCCACCAGAAGTACTAGTAAAGATAAAGGGACCCCTGACCATTAGGTCCAGTCGTGGCCGACTCTGGGGTTGCGGCGCTCATCTCGCTTTATTGGCCAAGGGAGCCGGCGTCCAGCTTCTGGGTCATGTGGCCAGCATGACTAAGCCACTTCTGGCGAACCAGAGCAGCACACGGAAACGCCGTTTACCTTCCCGCAGGAGTGGTACCTATTTATCTACTTGCACTTTGACGTGCTTTCGAACTACTAGGTTGGCAGGAGCAGGGACCGAGCAACAGGAGCTCACCCCATCGCAGGGATTCGAACCGCTGACCTTCTGATAGGCAACTCCTAAGCTCTGTGGTTTAACCCACAGCGCCACCCGCGGCCACCCGCGTCCCTTACCAGAGGTACTAGCCCTCCCCTAACACCCCATACACTCTGATCGCTGCTGTACAAAGCAGCAATTCTTAAAGTGGGTTCCAGCTGCTCTCTGCATGCCCAAGGCTGGCCCAGGACAGTTTGGCACCAAACAGGGCACAATCCGCTGGGACGCTTTCCTGTGCACACCCCAGTTGAGATGAATGGGAGCCACATCGTAGGACCCCAGCAGCTGTTTCCTTTTGAGTCAGGCAAGCCGGGTCCCGCATGTTGGCATAAAAGGCATACGAGCTCCAGCAAAGGGTTGTACAGTTTGCATCTAAATAAAAGGAGCGCAAGCACTGCAGTTAATGTAGTCAGTAAATAAATAAAGGAGGGCTTTAAGCTTAGGGTACAGCAATCAGTTTAGAACTACAGGATAATTAACCCAGCAGGGGGCCGGAGCAGCCTATAGTCAGGTTTAAATGAACGAGTTCACTTTCATTGAGGCAGACTCGCTCAGCTCCCCAGGGAGTATAAAAATACGCTGGGGGAAGAGCCGGTGAAAGACACCAAGCAGAGGCGCGTGCAGGGCCAGAGCAGGCCTAGCGGACCACCGCCCTCACCCCTCGAACCCAGAAGAGCTCTTCTTCCAGAATTCCTTGGCTAAATAAATGTGGCTGATTTTGAAGCATGAAATCCCGCACTTCTTGCTTAAGCATTTCACACCACATTTGCCTCTCATCATCCTGAGCGAAACTGTCATGGCTGCCATGTTTGCCAACATTATGTGACTGAGCTCCCCTCCCCCCCAAAAAACCCCACATTTTTAATGCCTGGGGATGTATGCTGTGCCATAGAAGTCCAAACAGGGGTCTAGAAGCATATCTGAGGTGGGCAGCAGCTAAGCTTGTACATCCAGGGTGGAGAAACTCAAGCTGAGGGGAGCATTCAAATGAAGCACACTTATTGCCCATGAAATGCTCCTACCACTGCTAATGAAACGATGAGCCTGAGGCAGTTTTTAAGTCACCTCTGCCAAATGAGGAGTGCTGGGCTTGCCTCAATTTATCCCCCAGGGGGCAGACTGTAGTGAATGATACGGTTTGAATGGACCTGTTTGGTCATAACAAGACCCAAGCAAGGCCCATTGACTGGTTGGGGAATCTCTAGACCTAGGCCCGCCAGCCAAAGGCCAATCTATAGGCAGGCCTGCAGTCCTCCCCAATTGGCTGCTGGATCTCTAACCAGGCCGTGCTGCCTGACCATTTCAGGTAAGCGGACTTATATTGAGTCAGATGATGGATCCATCTGGCACAGTATTGCTTGTGGGATGTGAAAGACAAGAGCAGTCAAGTACAACATTCCTAGAGTGAACATGTTTACACATGGGGAAGAATATTTGTCCAGCCAGCAGGTAAACTTCCTGTTTCCTTCTGGGCTGGGACAGACTTCCTCTGCATGTGACTAGAGGTGGGCGTGGCCTCACCTGTGCAGGTAATGGCAAAAGCACAGGGCAGGGCAGCCATCTCTCTCTCTTTGACTATATGCATTGAAAAAGCAACATCTGCTTAGCCAAAGATGCTCTCTTAGCAGCCAAGAGAGGACAGAGGGATTGTCTCCTTATGAGATAGTTTCCAGGTGTATGTTACTTTTCTAAGCTAAGTCTGCCTTCTGGGATCCAATTGTGAAGAGAATGTGAGTAAACTCTTATTATACTTTTATAGAAGTCTGTGTCGTGTCTTATCTTTTATGAGGGAATAAGGGGAAAATACCAGAACAGTTATTATAGTGGCTTTAGCGAGCCTGAGCAAATGCATCCACTGTGCAATTTTAAAAGGGGCAATGTTACTCTGCAAAATTGTGACCTTGTTAACACAAGTTGGAAAGGCTATAATCAAACAATATATCCTCTCCTGCATCCCTGAACATTCCCACATTGCTGACACTGACTGGCAGAAATGCTCCAGGGATTTGGGCAGGGCACACTGTCACTGAGCAATGGTCCTTCTCCCTCTCCAGTAGTCCTCAGCCTCACCAAGGGCATCACTGGAGTCAACCTCCTTGCTTGCTACTGCACACCAAATCTAGACTTGCCACTCCATGTTGCCCGAAGGATTTTTCTTTCGGACGTGATTTTGGAAGTGCCCGCTTGGGTGAAAAGCAGCCAAGATTATTTCAAAGAAATGGGAAAGGGCTTCTGGGGGCCAGCAACATTTTTGCTGCAAATGGGCAGGGGGAGAAAGGTCTTCCTGCTGAAAACTTGAAGCGCTCTTGAGGTCCTTGCCAGGGCAGCTCTCCAAGCAATGATTCTGCCAAGCTGAGGGGAGAAAAAAATCTCATGGGAGTAATTCGGGCACATCTTTGCTTTGCTTTTCACCAAATAAACCCCAAATAGAACTATCCTCCTCTAATCACATGTTTGGAGAAAATGCTGTTTCTTTTCCTGGATGGATTGGCTTTCAGAAAAAATCCAAAATTGCTCAAAGTGATGAGCGAAATGCATGGAACCATCACACACAAAGTTTTAAACAATCCAAGAATAAAAGCCACATGTTACAACATTAGCAGAAAGAGGAGGTGTATTGCCAGTGGTTCTTTCATCTGGATGAAAAGGCAGATCTTTGGACTTCATCTGTTCCTCACTGGGAATCTTGTGGGATGCCCCTTATTACAGAGGGCCACAGCTCAACAGTCTTCCTCATTTTGTGACAGGGTGATTTGGCCACCCGAAATGCCCAGTCCAGTTCATTTTTGCTTCTGTCACTGAGTTGCCCCTCCAGAGCTGTGGGGCAGCTGAGCCTATCTATAAATATAGGGTTTTAAGCCGCCACAAAGCTTCTCCTGGCTCACATTGTCAGGGTCCCCTTTCTATCCATTAGATCATATCTGGGTCAAAGAGCACAGAAGGGGGGAAAAAGCCCCCCTGCCACACAATGTCTATTCAACCTCAGGCTCTATTCACTCACGTCTTTTCCCCCCACAGCCAAGGACACGTGACCCTCCTCCCTGCTCCTTAGCCTAAGCCCCTACCTTTTGATGTTCGACAGCAGAAAACTGCAATTAAATGTTGTTCTCAAGATGATGCCCTAAAGTAAGCTCGGGTGAGAGTCATTCAAGCAGGGAGCCGGCAACACAGATGCAAGTTTGGCCGGGGGCCAGGGGGCTGTGGAGAAATAGAAGATGAAACCCACAGGAATCCTGAACTTTGTTTAGCTATTTGGACCTGTTTGTTTATGACATTCATTTTGCAAAGAAAGTGACATCTGGAGAAAGCAAAGGAGGTTCTCCAGCACACAAGGGACGATGAAGGGTTGTGCAGATATTCGTAGGGTCCTATGTATGTTTATTTAGAAGTAAGTCTACTGCTTATATGGTTGGGCTGAGCAGTTACTGTTTTTAGAAAGCTACAGGGGCAGCCCAGATAGGGATGCAACTGTGAGGAGTCACAGGGTGTGGCTTTCAGATTGCACAAAAGGTCTGCTATATTCTGTTCAATAAGCCTTAACTTATTGAAAGACAGATCCTGAAGTTGAGGCTCCAATACTTTGGCCATCTCATGAGAAGAGAAGACTCCCTGGAAAAGACCCTGATGTTGAGAAAGATTGAGGGCACAAGGAGAAGGGGACGACAGAGGATGAGATGGCTGGACAGTGTTCTCGAAGCTACCAGCATGAGTTTGACCAAACTGTGGGAGGCAGTGGAAGACAGAAGTGCCTGGTGTGCTCTAGTCCATGGGGTCATGAAGAGTCGGACACGACTAAATGACTAAACAACAACAACAAGCCTTAACTGACTTCAGTAGGACATGGACCCAAGTAAGCACAGATAGGACAGCAGCCAGAGAGAGGAGGACCAAATTGTATTGGACATTACGGTTGCATTTTATGGCTATTATCTACATTGTTTATAATGTTGTAAACTGCCTGTTGACTATGGGCAGTATATGTCTTAATACAGGAATAAAAGGTGACACTTAAAGCACTAGACCATATTGCCTGCTCTGGAGAGCATAAGGGACTTTCCATTTGCCTATTTGCTGAGCCCCTGTTTTCAAACACCGTCTTTGTTCTGCCTTCCAGAGCATTGGTGAAAAGGTGCTAGATGCTCCCCTTTGGACACTTTGGCACTTTACAAGGTGGAGTGTGCTGAAAGGGGGCTCCCCCTATTGGCCTGGATGTTTTTCTGCTGACTTTAACGCAGTACTAACACGAGGGAAACCGTTTAATCCATCATTACGACATCATTGGGGAAGTCATTTTGGAGAACGTCTAAACACTCTCTCATATTAGAGGATGTATTTCAAAATTTAAAAAGGAAGGATGCCTGGTCAGAATATTTAAAAAAATGTATATTACTGTCAATTGTAGAAACTGGAGATTGTTAAGATTTACCAGTATGAGTTGATAATCCCTCCACTAGCCATGGCAACATGGAGCTACCATCCCTCACCCAGGAGATCCTCATTCCTAGAGCCGATTGCACTTATGCTCCAATGTTTGGTGGTTCCAAAACTTTGCATTCCTAAAGACCAATTGAAAATGACAGACCACTGAATGATACGTTTTTTGCCCGTGGTAGCAATTGTCATGTTGTGTGCTAGATGCTGTACAATGTTTAATTGTATCTTTATTGCTTCTTTTATTTCTTACGTTGTATTTCATTATATTACCATTCACATTCCATAGATGTCAAACTGTACTATACAATAAAGAACAACATAGGAAACAAAGGAAGCAATAAAACACAGTAACAAATTCAGTATATTTAACATGGACATGCTGTGGACCACATGAACAAAGCATGGGCCACCATTTTGGAATCCATGCACCAGGGTGTTTTGGAGTCAGATTAATGTTGCATATTCCAACCTGGACCCACCTGTTTACCCCAAGCCTTCTTATGAGGAGTAGTTGAGAGAGTTGGGAATGTTTAGCTTGGAGACGCGAAGACTGAGAGGTGATATGTGAGCCATCTTCAAATATCTGAAGGGTTGTCACATGGATGATGGGGCAAGCTTGTTTTCTGCTACTACAGAGGGTAGGACCAGAATGAATAGATGCGAATTACCAGAAATGGGATTCCAAATGAACACCAGGAAGAACCTTTTGACAGCGAGAGCTGTTTGACAGTGGAATAATAATAATAATAATAATAATAATAATAATAATAATAATTTCTATACCACCCTATACCGAAGGGTCTCAGGGTGGTTCACAGAATAAAGTCAAGATATAAAACTACAAAATACCTAATAAAAAATAAAAATAACAACCCAATAGCCCCCCCCAACCCCCAACCCCCATTTTAAAAGGGCATAGGATATAAATTGGATCAACCAAAGGCCTGGTTAAAAAGGAACGTTTTTGCCTGGTGCCTAGAGGTGTATAATGAAGGTGCCAGGCAAACTTCCCTGGAGAGAGCATTCCATAGATGGGGAGCCACTGCAGAGAAGGCCCCGTTCTTGTGTTGCCACCCTCCGGTCCTCTCGAGGAGGAGGCACATGAAGGAGGGCCTCAGGAGATGATCTCAGGGTCCAGGTAGGTTCATATGGACTCCATTGGAGGGTGGTGGACTTTATTAGAAGTTTTTAAACAGAGGTGGGATGGCCACCCATCATTGATGCTTTAGTTGTGATTCTTGTACTGCAAGGGGTTGGACTAGATGACTCTTGGGGGAGATCCTTCCAACTCTACAATTCTATTATTCGAAGGCATTGCCAGAGTGTGTGGGGTGGGAGAGGACATTTGGAATGAGGCAAGTGAGTTCATCATATGTAACCAATCCTGCCACCCCAGCAGTAGGAATAAAATAAAATAAAAATAAAAATGCAGGGAGCCAAAGGAAACACAGAGGCAACAGGTATCAACGACTGAATTAACTTTATTGGTTTTTTTTTTCCTAACTGCAGATTCAAGGTATACAACTGAACATTGCTATTTTCCTTATGAGACTTATAAATAAAAATACAAAAAATGTCCACTACAAAAAAATCTACTGTTAGTAGGATGTAAAAAATATTCTCTTTGCTATAGAAGGCACAAACTTCACTTAGTGACAAATGGAGAGAGAAAAAAACCTGCAGCAGTAAATTCTTTAATTTTTTTTAAACCTTTTCTTAATTTTTTTTTTTCCTCGCCAGAAACACTGAAGATTTTACAAAGGACCACACCTGCACCCAACACAGAAGGACAGATGCAGAGGCAGACAGCGGCAACTAGTGGGGGGGGGACATCACATCTTTTTAATCAGGGTGGGGGAGGGAATCTGATTTATGGTGTGTGTGGGTGTGTGTGTGTGTGTGTGTGTTATCTTTAAGCTAAATGCGTCTGTGACTCTAGAGGAACACATAACGAGACTCACAAGCAGCACTGCAAAGGAACAAATGGAAGAATATTTTGTACAGAGGAAAAAAATACACAATGGAGGAAGGGTTGGGGGTGGGAAACCCCAAATCGAAACATAACAACAGCAACAACAATAAAAAAAAACCAAAAACAAATGGGCACCTTCTAAAGTTAGGCTAACAGGAGGTGCTGAGGTAGACAGAGCCAGGACAGCAATTAAAAACACGATTTATTCATTTTTTAATACGAAGCAATCAAACTGGCACTTGTGCTGTCACAACGTTAAGAGACAAGCAAAAAAACAAAAACAAAACGAAAACAAACCAACAAAAATTAATAATAAGCTTTTAAATTTGCTTGGTCCAGAAGGACAACAATTGGTCCTCAGTGCTATAATATATATTTATATATATATATATTTTATGAACATAAAACGTCATGGAGACATAGCATGGCTTCTTAGCCTCAAAAGATCATGCATACTTTTAACACTATGTAAAACAAACACCAAGACACACGCCCAGATATTGGCACCCTAGGGTGCCCAGGGATGTCATGGCAGCAGGGGGAGCAAATGTGGGTGAGGAAGTTCTCCAGGCCCAGGCAAGATCGGGAGACTCATCCAGACTCTTGTTGAATATGGACGATAAGCTTCCTCTGCCTCCATTAATTATCCATTGCCCACGTGACGCTCTCCTCCAAATCACCAACTTCCAACACTTTGCTTTCCCTCAGTCCAGGTTATGTCATACTTATCTCCTGTCGTTGTGTGGGAAAATCCAGATCAAGGGAGGGGAGAAGGTGGGAAGGCAGCAATTTGGAGGAGAACGTCATATGGGGCAAGAGAGAAGGAATGGAAGCACATGACGCGCTTCCTGTCCACACTGAATGGCAGTATGGATGAGCCCTCAGATTCTCTCTCTATCCCCACCCTGCAGCTTACGATGGTGGGCGACTGAGCGAGAGAACCTCGCACCACAACAGAAGAGCAAGCTTTCAGGGGGAAGGGGCTGGTGGGTGGGTGGGTGTGGCAGAAGACTTGTAGAACAATTAGAGTGCACACTAATGGGGAAGGTGGCTGACAAATTGTTGCCTCTATTAGTACAACTGAGAATGGTGGCATTCTGGAACAAGAAGAAGCAACTTCAGGGTTTTTTTAAGCGCTGAAACCTACAGGAAGCCAGGAGTTTGGAAGCGGGGGGAAAGGGGCATATGCGGGGGGGGGGGGAAATCTCAAATAAAGGACGGTAGAGCATACCATGACATCCCCTTTGCAACAAAGTCCAACCCATTTCCCCAGGGTACCAAATAACTGAGCAGGCATTGCAGCAATTTCCCCCTCTTTTAAATGTGAAACAAAATCCTATCCTTTTTTTTTTACTAGGCACAAAGATAAAACAAGCCATCTTCCCAAAGTTGTGTACTAAATCAGTGCCTGTCTTGCTCCCTCCGCCACAAAGCAGCAAAAACAATACAAAAGAAAAAAAGTTATTTTTTTTCTTTCTCACGCAGACATGCAGAAAATGCACACTCGCACATGTATGTATACGATGCATCTGAAAATGCTTTCCATTTTTTTTAAAGTTTATTCCTAAAGCAATATACTTGCAAAAAATAAAAAGTGTTACGCAGGACAGCCAGAATTGTGAATTTCCATACGGCGGGTGGGCAAAGTTTGAAGGGAAATTGTGTAAGGCATTTGTAACCCAGTGTACCATAAAGTGTGCTAAAAAATGGCAGTTTAAGTGGGGGTTATTTGCGTGGCGAATGGAACACAGCGATCAGGCCACTCTACAGAGCACCTCACAAAAACTGCTGGTGCTTTAAAGTTGGGGAATCCCTTTCCCTTCTAAATTCAGATCTGGTTTGTGCGATCCTAACTTTTAGATCAAGTCAACAACATGCTTCCCCATCCCCCCCAACCTGGCAATCTTCTGGATTGTGTTGTGTTCACTGATCAAAAACAACTTTGCCCACATTCCCATCGACATTCATAATGTAGCAGACGCCTTGCAAACAACCGAAACATTCAGAGGAAAATGGCATCTTCCTGCAGAAGAGGGAAGGGCAGTTGCAGTGAAAACATGCATTTCCGGTAAGGATGCCTCCATCGGAAACTGCAAGGATCACCGCCGCCTCCCTGCCTACCTCAAGGCCACATTTCTGGATGCAGGAAAGGCCCACACAGAGGTTGACCAGGAGGTTAAATTGCATTTCCCAAAGTGCGCTTAGGAAGCTGCGATTTCACCCTGATTTAGTACCATCCTATGTGATGCTAGATTACAACAATACTGCTATTATTTAATACTAGGGCTTACACACACACACACACACACACACACACACACACACACACACACAGAGGCAGGCATACAGATTCCTGTTCACATTACAAAAGGAGAGGGGTCAGAGAGAGAACATCATCCTGCTTAAAACTGACACAGGGACTAACAAATGTTACAAAAATATTACACTCTGCAAATAATGTCATCAGTCCAACACTTTCAGCTTGGTGGGCAGGTGGGGAGGGAAGGGCAAAGGCTCCTCAAATGAGCAACCCCCCTTTTTTTAATAAAGAAAACAACAAGAACACCATCAATAGCCCAATAATGTCGGGAGCACATAGACACAACCTTATGGCCATCTCTGGCAAAATGTGACATTGGTACGCTTACTGCATATTTCTCTTTAAAGGGTCTGCCTTAAATGACGTCATATTTTTTTCACATTATAAACAAAACTCTACTTAGCTATTCACATATTCAAGTTTAACTTTTCGTTTTTCTTCCTTTACCAAATCGCTAACTTTTCCACTAAACTGTCAAAACTCCCTCAACTGTTACAATGACACATATTCTCTCTCCTCTTATTCCTCCCCCTCCCTCCCTCCTTCCCTCCCCCCACCCCATTTTAAGGCCTTCAGTATTTAACTAACAGTTGAGACAAGATCAGAGGGGCAGGGGGTGGGGTGGGGTGGACAGCAGTACAGAGACACTCTGTTAAAATTCCCTTTTCTTCCATCTATGCAAGGCTCCCCTAAAACTTTCTTTCCCCCATATATAAAATGAAGCTAAATTACAGAATAAAAATTTACACTGGCAAAATATAAAGCATGAGATGAAAATTGAAATGAACATCACAAAGCGAAAAGAAAAGAAAAAACTTAACAAAAAAACACAAATATTGCAAAAAATGTGCTTCCCTTACTGCGAAAAAAAACCCTCTCACCAACACCCCCCTCCCCAATTTAAAAGAGGTAGCTTTCAAGATAATACGACCCACTTTCCATCAGGCAGGCCATTAAAACAAAACACCAATTTTGGTAATAATAATACATGATAAAATAAAAATAAGGCTGACGTGGGAACCGACTGCCACGGCGCTTTTGTGGCTGTGCTGTGGCACTTTGGCGCATCACGCAAATACTCTCTCTGCAGGCGCCATGATGCAGCCCTTTCAGCACTCAACCTAAAACACTTCTCTCCCCCCTCCCCCACAAAAAGCCAATGCAAACAAGCTCATGAGGTCACAAGAAACTGAGGTAATTTCAAGTACAATGTGCTAAATGCAGAAATCATTAAACGTAACGTAAAATTAAGAAAGCAAAAACAAAGGAAAGCATAAACAACAACCCTTTCCCATTCGACTCCTTCAGAGACAGAGGACTGGGCAGGAGGATTGGTGGGGTGGGGGCGGGCATGTTTCAAAAGCCATCACCTGGGTGGGGGGGTGGACAGAAGAAGGAAGTGGGCCTCACTTGTACTTAGGGCACCTTGTCAAGAGGGACAAGGAAGAATTCAAGATCGCTGCCCCGATTGTAGCAGGAGGTATGAGATGTGGGAGAGGGAGGGGCGTAGCACCCCAAGACAAACTTTCAGATACTGCTGAACTACAGTAATTGGCCATGCTGGGAGCTGTAGCCGAGCAACATCTAGAAAGCTGTAGGCTGCCCGCTCCCTGCTCTAAGAAGGTGGCAGGCAACTCATAGGACAAGTCCTTCCCATGGATGACAACCAGCTGGCCCACCCCTCTAGGCAGCTAATGTAACTTCAGGCAAAGTCCTCACTGGGGGGTTTCAGGAAGGGGGGATGAACCCAACCAGAAGACACACACACACACTGCTTACAGTCAACATTTCCCTCCCAAATTTCACAAGAGATAGAGGCTCAATCTGTGCCTTTCACTGTTTGGCTTGACCAAAGGGTAGGCAAGAGCGTAGCATGGGTTGCCGGTGCCCAGGGCAGGATAAGCAAGTGTTGCATTCCCCTAGTGGACTGGGCAGCAGTCAGTCCCTTCACCGTCCAGCATCTAATCAAGGGAGTCTCTCCTTGCAAACTAGCTCCAACCTGGGAGCAGGGATAAGGCAGAGAAACATGAAGCTGTGTCTCCTCACTCTCCTGCCCTTGCAGCAAGGCTTTGTGGACCATACAAGTGGCTCCGTCAGTGCTTTCTTGCCTTTCTCTTCCTCCCTCCCTCCTTGATGGGTGGCACCACTGCCCTCCACTCTTTCCCTCTTGGTTGGCCCAGGGGAGGGACGCTCTCCCAAGCCAAGAGGTAAAGAAGGCACCAGCACTGCCCCAGCCCCAAAGGGAATGGATTGTCTCCCTGCACCTCCACGCTATGCCACTGAGGATGAGTTATCTCTCTGTTGACCTACTGTAGTAAGAATGCAAAGTGCCTCCGTGGTTGCTGTAGGCAGACTGCACTTGCCTCGCTGGGCCAGTAGTTCCTCCCCAACCTTTGTGCAGATAGTATGAAGGCTGGCACTGGTGGGTTGGGGGAAGCATGTGCCTTTGATGCCCATTCAGCCCTAAGAGGGGTGACTCATGCACATGAGCCCATGAAGCCCATGAAGCCCATGAAGTCCCCTTGGACATTGCAGCAAATTGGCTATGGAAGGCAAGACTCTGCAAATGCAGAGTGCCCCATTGCTAAGAATTGGTATTAGAATTGGTATGGCCCTAGGCTTCCTCATGCCCATCAATAATGCAAATGCCAGTCTCATCTTTTAGTTCAATGATGGGGCTGCTTCCATGTTCACAAAGGAATGTGTGCATGGACCTTGTCCCTTCATGGAAGTAAATGGGGAAACTCTCTGTACATCAGATCCCTCTCCCAAATTCCAGGGTTGTCAGATCGTCAGATCAGAGTGCTTGTTCCTGGAAGCCATTGCGTCTCCCACCAGCCTCTTCTGAAAGGAGCTGAAAAATAACTTTCCTCCCCACACCCCGGCTCCTCTGAGAAGGCTGACCACTCATATTAAGAAATGTGCAAAGTTATGCTGTCCCTAACTGGTTTCTCTCACCCGAACCCCTCTCCCACTCCCACTCAAAAGAAAACATTAAATTAAATTTAAAAGAATGCATAGAATGGTCTTTGGTCAGGAGAAAGCATTGTGACCTAGAAGGGATGGTCTACAGGTGAGTGGTGTGCTCTTGTAAACTCAACTTGACCTTGGTCATGCTCTGTGGGAAAATCTGGATTTTGCCTCAGGAGCACAGCCATGATGCAAACGATAGGCCCAAAATGGAAGCACAGGGAGGGGTGTCTATAGGGGAAATAATGACAATGTGATTTGCAGGCATCTCAGCACTTCCATTGCCCTACCCACTCCCCACTCCAGAGAGCATAGTAAGAACAGTCCTACCCTGGCCCTTGACTAAGGCCAGACACAAACATTCAGCACTCCCACCCCTTCTGCCCTGCAAGACCCTCAAGACTGAGGAAAGCAGGGTACAATGCTCCACATACCATCTGAAACTTTCACCCCAGCACCTTCTGTGGCACACCTCTTCAATCCCACACCACTTCATTGGTGCCCCCTCAACCTCTGGCAACACTCCTGCTCCAAAGAGAATGGACTGGGAGATTGAGCCACCTGCCAAAGGGATGGGACGGGGAAAGCAGATGAAGAGCAGCTTCCAGGGAATGTCGACACTGTAAACTGAAGCCTGTCCCGACTGGTGTCCTTCTCCCCAAGGATTGTGGGCTGCTAGGGATCTGCATCTAAACGAGGTCACAATATACCTAACAGAGAATCCTCAGAGGCCTCGTAAGAGTGCAGTTCCCAAGGTTCCTTGGGGGAAATCAGGACGGCAACGCAGGAGTGAGGACTTGGTTTCAGTTTACAACATGAATGAGGCCTTGGTAAAATGCAACAGCCCCACTAAGGAGTAGAAGAGGCTAAACCAAACCCCTTCTAAGGCCCTTTATGAGCATGGAGAGACAGAGACACACATGAGGCAACTGAAGACATGGCTAGGGCTGGGCTGAGAGAGGGGTGGGCTTTTTGTTGTTGTTGTTGTTAGCCTCTTGTGGGTTTTGGCCAGGGAACTCCAAAGAGTTTCCCTCCTCCTTCTCTTACTCCGGCTGCGATTGCAACAAGGACCCTCATGAGCTAGGAAGGAGGTTGCCAGCAAATCCTAGTTGGACAGAGACAGAACCAGGTGGGGTGGGGTGGGATTGGGGAGAGAAAAAGAAGAAGGGGAAAGGAGAGAAGGGAGGCCAGAGACCACTTAGGGGGGTGGTTGGTTTTGCCCAGTCCTTCCCAGCTCCATCCCTCCATCCCTCCTCTTGTCCTGTTAGACATAGCAAAGGTACAGATAGGTCTTCTCTATCCTCCAGTCGGTGGGGATCTCTTCTGGCTTGTGGCCTTTCATGTGCTTCTGCATGGCAGAAAGACTTGGGCAGTACTCCAGGCAGATCGTGCACTGATATGGGGAGGCTCCGTTGTGGGTCCTGAGGTGCTTGATCATGGCAGAGTAGTCTCGGGACCGCTGGTGGCAGAGCTTGCACTCAAAGGGCTTCTCACCTGCAATTAGAGAAGCAAGGGAAAAGTCACCGATTTGGGAAAAATGACAGCTCTGGGTGGCGCCTAAGCCAAAAACCAACCCTTCTGTTTCTCAAGGGGTTTTGATCCCCTGTGAAAGAGGTTTCCATCGTTATGCCCCATCCTCAAGACTCTTGAGAATTCCTTGGGGGTTCTGGTGGGTTTCGAACAAGGTGGCCAAAGGCGGTGTGTTTTTGATTCCCAGGAAACATTTCTCCAGTGCTCTGCAGCCTCCATGGCTGCCCATGCTTCCTGATTTGAAAAAACCCCAAGGGAGGAGGTTTACACTGGGCTTTGAATGAAACATGGGCACCCAGGGAGGCTGCAGGGTGCAGATATCCAAGAGATGTATTTTTGAATGAAAGAAAGGACCCTACAAAACCCCTCAGCCACCATTATAAGATCAGCATTTATTTATGTATTTATTCATTTACTTAATTACTTACATTTATATTCCACCTTTCCTCCAAGGAGCTCAAGTTGGGGTACATAGTTTTCCTCCCCACCATTTTATCCTCAGAACAGCCCTGTGAGGTAAGCTGAGAGTGAGTGACTGGTGTGACGTCACCCACTGAGTTTCATGGGTGGTGGTGGGGTTTGAACCCTGGTCTCTCTCATGTTGTAGTCTAAGCAAGGCTGAGTACACTGTACTTAAAGTGTACTTAAATCCAACATTTTGTGCCGGGAAGCCTAATGATTCTTCAGAAAGCAAGGTTGAATTCCTCAGCCTGGTCAAATAAAATTTGAGCTATTTTGTTGTTGTTGTTGCATAATTCATTCTTTGCAAGTCATGGGAAAGAGCTATGCCCAGACTTTGAGATTTCAGAATTGCTATAAGCACTGGAAGCTTTTTAAAAAGGCAGCAGAGATCCTCCCTAGGGAACTGTATTGTGTCCAATACCTCATTTTTAACCTTTTCTGTGTTCCTGTGAGATCACAGCACACAGAGAGCCATGGCTAAACGCAAAAAAAAAAAAAAAGGAGGGGGGAAGAGTACTGCAAGCCCGCAAGTATTTTGTTGACTGGCTATGGGCTTATTTCATCTTTGCAAAGGGCTCAGGTTACCATGCAGATGACCATCACCTTTACAGCAGAGTTACTCGGTCTTTCCCGGAGAGATATGTTTCGATACTGTCCACGGCAGCCCCGATCGAAAGCCAAAGGGGGCTCCTTTCAACGCAGTAATTAACTGCCTCAGTCTTCTCAATATTGATACCTGCTCTGTGCACAGACAGAGCGAATAATGAAGTAATGAACAGCAAAAGTGATCTAAATATTGACCTGCTATTTATATTAGTTGTGGGCTGCTGAAGCACTCAGCAATTCACTAGTTGGCAGTGAGAAATCTGGGTTCCACGGTACACAAGAAATCTTCTGTCTTGTATTCAAAAAAGTGGGGAATCCCACATTCAGCAACAAAAACATGGGGAAGAGGTGGATGAAATAGGGAAAATTGTCCTCACGGCTGCCTATATAGAGGGCTGTCTTCTGCTGCAACCATGAAGGCAGAAATAGGAATATAGGAATCTGCCATATTGAATCAGACCATCTAGTTCAGTCTACTCAGATGGACAGTGGCTCTGTAGGGTTTCAGAAGAGTCTTTCCCAACCCTACTTAGAGATGCAAGGGATTGAACCTGGGACCTTCTGCATACAAAGCAGATGCTCTAGAACTCAGCTTTCACAAATGATTGCACAGAGAAGTCGTTTTCAGCTTCCTTTCTTCACCCTCCTTCTGATGGCACCCCTGAATGTCTCTTATGGAGCACATGTGAGTTGCAAAGGTTCTGGAGCCAAGGGCATGTGTCTCAGCTCATCTTGAGCATGTGTGAGGCCTTACAGGGGGAGGGTGTGTGACACATCGCTTCTGTTCCCTGTTAAATTCGGGGGGGGGGGCATTTAGAAGTGGCATGGATGAGCTGCCTTTCCAGGAAGCTTGAACCTTCTCCTTGAGGACACCTGCTCAACTTCCAAAGGAATCCAAGGAGTGCCATTCAGAAATCACAGATCAAGAAAAGCAAGGGAGCCAGCATTGTGCATACACCTCACTTTTTGGAATGACAATAGGTCACTTTCACTCTGCTGCTTTCCTCATCCCCTTCCTGCCATGACACCCATACCTGTTCAGTGCAAATGGAGGGAGAAAACACTGAGCTGGCTGCTGGTACCTCTCTCAGGATTCTGCTTTTGGGTCAGGGGTTACCAGTCACTCTTTGTCACCCCCATCCACAGTAGAATGTCATCTCCTATGTATCTGGGGCTGTTCTGTATTATTATTATTATTATTATTATTATTATTATTATTATTATTGACTGCTCAATGCCGAAATTAGCTTCTAAGTGGTTTGCTAAATATAGCTTGCAACGGCTAGCAGGGTGATATTAGGAAAAGGTTGCAGAGTGAGAGTGTGGATTTGGAACGTTATATTGGTCCACCTAGCTCAGTACTTATTCTGATCCACCTAGCTCAGTACTATTTGTTGCATCTGGCAGTAATTCTGTTAGGTAGAAAGACTCAAAGCTCAGTTGCTGGAAATTCTTTGCACTGGAGATGCCAGGGATTGAGCTAAGGACCTCCTTGCAATGCAAGTGCCCGACAGCTGAGCAACAGCACCATCCATGCATACTGTATATGGAGTTGCCAGATTCTTGCTCCTACTCTCCCAGTATTTCCTGCTCTGACTGACAGCCACTCTCCACATTCTTTTCCAGCTCTGCTGCTGCCTGAGCTCCTGAGATGCTGAGCAGTGAACTGGCATCTTCTGTATAGAAAGCCTGAGATCCACGGCTGAATCCTTTTCCTTACCTGTGTGGACCCTGTAGTGGGTCTCCAGCTGATGCTTGAGGCTGAACTTCTTGCCACAGCCGTTGCATTCGTAGGGCTTCTCTCCAGTGTGGATGCGCTTGTGGCCCTTCAGAGTGCTCTCGTCCCGGAAGCAGCTGCCACAAAACTCGCACTCGTATGGGTGGTCACCTACAACCAGATGGGGACTGTCAGTCGGGGAAGGCACAAGCTGGATATAAGTCAATAGAAGCAAATGGGGGCCTAGGGGTCATTCCTTGCCCGACCCCAGCTAGAGCCCATAGCGTACAAGAGACATCTGGCTTAGTCCAGCAGGTAGTGTTGAGCTGGACTTCCAGCACCTTGGATAGCACCAAGCAGACCTCTTGCTCTGTCAAGAAGCGCCTCCTTCATGGAAAGAAGATAAAGTCCCTACCAGAGAAGAATGGCAAATGAAGCTGTTGGACTATGCCGAAATGGCAAAACTGACCGGAAAGCTCAGGAACCAGGAAGACCAACATTTTAATAAGGAATGGGGAAAAAATTACAATTTACCTTAAAGACCACTGTAAGCAGTTAAAAACATGATCAGGACTGCAGTAACACTTGTAATGTAGAGAGAACTATGGATACTTGGATTATCTTAAAAAAGATGCAGTAGGAAAGGTTTAATAACAGAACCCAGGGAGGGGAAGGTGGACAGACCAGAGATTCGGGAGAATCTTGTAACTTTGGATGTGTTGTGGTATGATTGTAAACTTAAATACGTAAAACCAAATAAAAAAAATTATTATTAAAAAAAGAGAAGAGCCTCCTTTAGGTGCGAACTGTGTGGAAGGGAAGCAAGACTCCAACTCCACTCTTGACATCCATATATTAGGCAATTAGGTCTGAAGAGAGAGGTGGCTACACTTGTATAGTCTGCTCCATATGATCAGGAGTCCTGAGCAACTGCCCCTCGCCACATCACATGGAAAAGACTACAGGTGCACAGCCAGCACCCTCTTCAGATACCTGTCCAACATTCTAAGGTGGTGGCAGAGCAGGGATCTGACTCAGGGGGCTTCTTGATGACAGGATCCAGCTTAGAGCAACCATTCTTCCACGGTTGGCCTTCCGGATTCAGCTGTTCTCTCCTCCTCTGTGTCAGAGTCCTGGCTTTTGGCCAGGGCTAGGGGTCACAGCAGGTTGAAAGGCGCGTACATGGGGGTGAGACAAAAGAAGATTCTGAATGGGTGGAAATCTGTGTGCCTCAATTAGCATTTCAAAATGGCAGCTGTGTGATGGCTCCTTTGCTCTTTCTGTCTGCCATCCTTCGTGGGAATTAGCAGCTTCTCAGCTGAGGGGCTGGGGCTGCTGTATCTAGTCACACCCTTTCTTGACTTTGGATTCGGTGCCCTTGGGAAGTTTGAGATCCTGGCTCAGGAGAGGCAGGTGCTAACAAGGCAGACAACTTTCCAGCCTGAGAAGCAAATCCAGAAAAGGGGCTTGGAGCGCTTAGTAGAGCGAGGCGCAGCTGACAGAGAGGGCTGCTGTGCTGGAGAGAGGAAGGGACCCCATTAGGGAGAGGTCACCCCCCATCCCAGCATGCTGCTAACGAGAATGAGACCAAGGAAGGTGATGGAAGAGGCATGTTCTGTTCCTCTACAACAATTCTCTGTTTCTTGCTAGGAGGTGGTTTAGGAACATCTGCATGAAAACTCATATCAGGCAGTCCTTCTCAAAGGAGCCATAGTTTGCTCGGCACCAAGATGGGGAAACCAACTACACAAATCATTGGGATGAAGGACAACTGTGTGTTATCTTGTGAGTCATTAAAGAAGACCAAGATGGTGATGTGATGTTCATTGTGCAAAAAGAGGACATGATGTGTGTGTGTGTGTGTGTGTGTGTGTGTGTGTGTGTGTGCAGGTATTGACGGTCTGGGCACAGCCTTCTCTAACCTTGTGCCCTCCAGATGTTTTGGATCACAATTCCCACCAGCCCCCAGCCAGTTTGGGAGCTGTAGTCAAAAGCTTCTGGAGGACACCAGGTTGGTGAGGCTGATCTAGCAGACCTAAATGACACTCAAGTAGAAGAATCATAGAATTGTAGAGTTGGAAGGGACCCTAAGGGTCATCTAGTCCAGTGTTTCCCAAACTTGGGTCTCCAGCTGTTTTTGGACTACAACTCCCATCATCCTTAGCTAGGCAAGATCAGTGGTCAGGGATGATGGGAACTGTAGTCCAAAAACAGCTGGAGACCCAAGTTTAGGAAACATTGATCTAGTCCAACTCCCTGCAATGCAGGAATCTCAACTAAAGCACCTATGACAGATGGCCACCCAATGTCTGCTTAAAAACCTCCAAGGAAGGAGAGTCCACTACCTCCCGAGTGAGTCCTTTCCAGAGAGTATAATCTTGTGGTGAAACACCCCTTCTCCCCCTGGATGCACTTGGGATGCTACAAATTTGCCCTCCTGTACATGTCAGTTTCAAACATCATTATTCCCTGGAGCATTTATTGATTTTTTAATGGAATTTACCCCCACCTCCTTTCAACAGATCTGCCAGGATGTGGGAATCTGTTCCCATCTGATTCGCCACAGCTTCCTGCTGATGGCTTGGAAAAGTCCAAGTCCCACTCAGCTGCAGGGCCCCATCTATGAAACGACAGAGCCAGCAACTTGATCAAGAGGTTGGGTCTTGTGACACGACTCTGTCCAATGCACGGGTAGCCAATGTAGCTCTCTCCAGATGTTGTTGGACTACAACTCGCATAATCCCTGGCCATTCTGGCTGATGGGAATTGTGGTCCAGCGTTTTGGAGGCACAATGCTCACTACCCATGGGCTAATGGTTCCCTAGGCTGATGCTCAGGAAATATTTTCACTCAGGATGGCAACTCCCTACGCAGATTTTGCCTTACCCAGTATTTTTTAGAAGCTGGTTCCCTTTCTTCTCTATCTCCCTCTCTCTCTCTCTCTGTTGGCCCCTATTTTTGGAAGAAGACTCACTCATGCCATCTGCTTCCAATGTTCCTCTGTGCTCTGGGCCAATCAAGTGGGTTAACCCACAATTAAGTGAGTACTTATCAATGTACATACAGTTCCAATCAAACAGACTTTTAATTGTCTGTAACCATAGGCCATGACGAAAAAGGGCATACAATTAAGAAAACATGTGTGTTCCTGACACTTCTGGTTTGGGGCACAGGAACTGAGGGGTGGGTTGGTGCGATTCACATATGAATTGGAAAGAAAAGACAGACGCTATCTGAAGAAACAGTCAAGGCATGCTTAGACAATCTCCTTTTGCTTGTCGATCTCTTCCTATCTTGGTCAACAATCCAGAGCCAACATGAACTGTGTGTGTGTGTGTGTGTGTGTGTGTGTAGACTTTGGGGAACAATTGGTCTGTTTTGAGGTAAGTCTCTTCTGCTGGGGAAAGCTCACCGCCTAAGAAATCACTTGCAAATTAGGCACCACAAGAATACATTGGGCATGGTTCACTGGTAAGTTTGGCTACAGATGCCCAGTGATACGAGGGGAATAGCACAAGGGAACTAGTTCCCCTTGCACACTACCCCTTTGTGACACTGGGGCAGGTGGGGCCAAAATTCCCACTGTATCATACCCCATAGCATTTGCATTTTAGGGCACCAAGCACTGAAAATCTCTAGATTTTTGCCATCAGCTTCACCAATCTATTGCCCCTTCCCCTTCCCCTCCAGCACCTGCCCCCCTTTCCCCATATTGCTTCTTAAGGCAAGGAGGGAAAAAAGGTAAGGGGCTTCCAGCTCCTTTTAGCTTTTTTCCTTTTTTCAGTTTTTTAAAAAAATATATTTATTACAGAAGCCGAACGGAAGGACAATAAAGATAGATTGATCACCCAAGACTTTGTTCATGAATATTTAAATATCGCTGATTTGTCTTGTCAGTGTAATTACAATCTTCTCCGGGCTTGGCGGATCCGACGACCACAAGTTTATGGTAAAGAATGGCCCCACTGTATTTCACTTGTCCCGTTGCAGATGTGCAGAGCCGCCAAGCGTGTAATGCCGCTCGCATTTCATACATTTTCCTCAGCTGCTGAAGGCTTAAGTCATCCACAATGACCTACGCTTTTTCATTATCCCCATGTCAAACCAAACTCGTGCCTGAGCATAAATTGTCCTTCTTGTTATAGACTTGCAGGCTGCCGCCTCCACTTCCTCTTTACAATGATATTTTACTCTCTTCCTTTTCTCTCCTCCCTCATCCTGCCGCCCTCTGCCCTCCCCTCCGTGGGCATCATCCTACCCCCTTTCCCCTCAATTAGGACCCTTGTTGCCTCAATTACAGCACACACACCCCATATTGTTAATCTTTTCTTTTAAAAACGCAGCAACCTGATGTGTACTAACAACATGCACACCTTGTATTCCTTCTGCTGCAGAGAGGAGCAGGCTATGCAGAAGGGGCCCCCAGAGACAGGGAAGAACAGAAGAAGCTGCCTCATACTGAATTGGACCAATGGGCCCATCTAACTCAATATTGTTTACACTGACTGGCAGCAGCTCTCTGGGGTCTCAGGCCAGAAATCTCTCCCAGAATTAGCTGGAGACGCTAGGGACTGAACCTGGGACCTTCTGTATGCAAAGTCACATGCTCTAGCACTGAGCCCACGGTCCCTCTTTCATCTACCCTAGGAGACAAAATTGTGGGCAGCCTTGGCAGGTGCCAAACAATAATTTGCTTTTGTCCCTAGCCCTGTGCTTTACCTGGAACACCCAGGATGAAGTTAAGGTTAGCCCCAGTGTTGCCCTCTCCATCTCCAAACTGGGGAGGAGACAAGTCCTGTATCAGTGCTGGGTTTCCAAGTGCTCCAAGCAAGAAAGGTAATGATCCTTAGAACTGTGTTGGAGCCTAGTGTGGCATAATGTGAACCTGACTGCTTTGGGCAAGCCACTAGTCCTCAGCTTCAGCCCCTGAACCATATAAACCAACCTCATGGTGGTGGTGGGTAGCCTGAGGCCCCACAAACACTATGGGCTGTATTAAATGCTTGTGTTACTCAGAGGAGACCCACAGAAAATAATGGGCATGGCTAACTTAGGTATAATGATTTAAGTGGGTCTTTTCTAAGTAGAGCTTATTAGGATACAACCCTATTAAATGCTTCACAACAGAAAGAGTGCTATCAAACTCCTGCCATGGCAAAGAACCTGGATTCCCATTCAGTGCTGCCCTTTCTGATTCTCATGCTACTGATATCCATGCTTTCTGATTCCCACATGCAAGCAAACAGCCTCCTCAAAGTCAGAGTGATGACACTTCTCTGTGTCAAATTATTATTGTGTTTTTTTTCAGAAGATGCAACGTGCAAGCTTCGATGGCAATCAGATGGCAGTCACGTCTTCCAATTCCCAGTATTCTATGGAGAATTTCTGAGATTATTATTATTATTATCAAGTTAAAAAGAAAGAGAGAGAGTTCTCTCTCCATCTCTCTCTCCAACTTAGGCTCAACTGTTCTAAGCAGAGCATTGAAATTCCGGAGCCTGTATGAGCAAATTCAATTATAAAGCCAATCACATGCTAAATGAGCTTAAATCTGCACACTTGAAGTGCTCACACCAATGACACCTGCTTTAGGAGCCATATAGAGGGAGGAAACTGGAGCTGCATTTGGGGTACTGTACACACACACACACACACACCAGCTGCCAGACAGCAACGATAACAGCAAGAAAAATCCCATTTATGGCACGTTGATTAACTTTGCAAGGCCTCTTAATGAGGTTGACATTAAGTCCAGGACAAATGGGACTAATTAGAGCCCCCTCTGGCCGCTTGGCTGCACCTGTGACCCGGCCTCTCCATTGTTACCTGCTGCATTCGTGAGCCGGCTGAGTGGCCAATCCGGAGGCTTGTAGGCCGCCTCGCTGGCGCAGCAAAGGGTCTTATTATACAGCCGGCCAAGTAAATCAGGGATCCGTCAATGCCAGCAGCTCGGTTGGCCCTGTGTACTGAACGCAGCTGCTGATGCTAAACACGCAGCCCTGGAAGCAAATGGGGACGGGGAGGATGGAATATTAATGAGGCAGAGCAGAAAGCCTGCGAGTGACGTGAGCATCAGCTAAGCTCTCGGAAAGAGCCGGAGAGGCAATCTTAACGTTGTGCAACTGTACGTCTCACAGGAGAATAAAATCGACAGCCCAGAGGCTGAGAATGCAGGTTCTACATGAGCATATGAGGAGAGCATGGGACTTTGTGCCAACACTGGATGGTGTTGGGTGGTGAAATGACAGAGTTCACATGAGGTGCCACGGTGCACTCACAGGTAGACTCCCCCTGAACAAAGAGGTTCTATTCAGCTATCCTGGCCAAGAGCATTGCTGCTCCTTCATGAATTTGCCTTTTCCTTCCAAAAGGTTTTAGTGGCCATCGCTCCATCCTGACTAAAGCCCCACATCAAAGTCCCAGCCACTACAAGGAGAAATGTGCAGCTTGAGGAAAGGAGAGACATTTTCTAAAAGGGGTGATATCTAAAGCATTGCTCTACATTCAGCTGCATCTGGAATTGTTTCCCAGAGCCAGAAGTTTCATCCTTCCCCGGGATTTGGCACTTAAAGGAACGGAGCAGGGAAAGCCCACACGTCAGTGGATTAATAGCATTAGCCCTCCTCCAATCGAAGGCAGCTTTCCAAAAGCACTTCCTGATGCAATTTAAATCCCAATCGCATGCAGCACAGGTTGTTGTAATCCCATTAAGAATGGGAGGGGGGGTTGGCCTAGTGAGCTGTATCCAGCACCTTAAGCAGTTGAATTGTGATCACTTGCCCACTTATTAAGGTCATATGACAGATCACGTCTCAGCCCCACCTCTCATCTTCTGGCCCACAAACCGAATTTCCAGAGGCAGACGTACAGCAGTTATCAACTGCCTCAGGGAGGGGGGAAACCAGATGTTGCTGGGCTCCCAACTTTCATTGTCTCTGGTCTGTCGGCCATGTTGATGGAAGCTGGAGTCCTGCACAATCCGAAGGGTCACAGGTTCCTCACCCCAAATTACAACTTTGAGAAGAGGCTGGGAAGGGAGTATCCAAAAGTTATCCTTGGCTTGAGAGAGGAAATGGTCCTTTCTCTGTATGGTGGACAGAGGCCTCTTGGAAATAAAGAATACCTCACACTAGGGATATGGTGAGAAACTGAATAGGGGACCTCACACAATGATGACCCCTCCTGTTCTGTTCCTGACAACTAGGATGGGGGGAACCAGGCTTCAAGTAGGGCCTGATCACCCTGACCTCTGAGTTTTGACCAGGCCTGCCTGCTCACCTCAGGGCCAACAAACCTGTCAGCATTTCATTTTCCCCATCTTCAGTTCATTTCTTCACATTTCCACATCAGTTTCCATTTTTTATAATAAAAAAATGAAAACTCTTCACCAACATTTAGTGGTACCACGGGTTACAGACGCTTCAGGTTACAGACTCAGAAATAGTACCTCGGGTTAAGAACTTTGCTTCAGCATGAGAACAGAAATTGCGTGGCGGCAGTGGGAGGCCCCATTAGCTACAGTGGTACCTCAGGTTAGGAACAGTTTCAGGTTAAGAACAGACCTCTAGAATGAATTAAGTTCTTAACCCGAGGTACCACAGTACATTGTTGTTCGGTATGCAATTTTGCAATGTACACAGGCTTGCAAAGCAATATAATGCATTTTGTTATCCTGCTTCCCCAGATACATTTGCTTTTATGCCAGTATAAGCATTTTGTGCAGATTACCAAGCTGAAGAAGTGCATTGCAAAATTCAGAAAAGTGCAAATTTCAACGTGTGGCTGCATTTCGGTTCGTGTCTTGTTTTGGAAAGGTAGTAAAGGTAGAGGGACCCCTGCCCATGGACGTCCAGTCATGGACGACTCTGGGGTTGCAGCGCACATCTTGCTTTACTGGCCGAGGGAGCCAGCGTACAGCTTCCGGGTCATGTGGCCAGCATGACTAAGCCACTTCTGGCGAACCAGAGCAGCACACGGAAACGCCATTTACCTTCCCGCCAGAGGGGTACCTATTTATCTACTTGCACTTTGACATGCTTTTGAACTGCTAGGTTGGCAGGAGGAGGGACCAAGCAATGGGAGCTCACCCCGTCACGGGGATTCGAACCGCTGACCTTCCGATCGGCAAGCCCTAGGCTCTGTGGTTTAACCCACAGCGCCACCCACATCCCTATTGGAAAGGTAGGTTCACCTTTAAATGCAAGCCAAATTGAAGTCATTCCCCCCCTACCCCATTACTCAGGCTGGTAGGACAGGGAGGTGGCAGTGATGGAGGCAGATGTTTTGGAGTGCCCCTTTCCTGAAAGGGAAGAAGCTGGCATGGGCTTCCCTGGCATCCACAAAAGGAGGTTCCACATATTGACTGGCACTGTCAACCTCTTTCTCCTTCCCCACATACGATCTGCTGGCTTGGAAGTGGCAGCAGGTGCTTTGCAAACTCAAAAGCATCATGCAGGTGCCCAGAAGCAGCATCTCCAAACAGTAATTGTTTTATGGGCAGCATAAAGTGGATAGCCTTTGTAGGGAGCAATGGATTTCACAGAAATAGTTATGTTGCAGGGAATCCTAAGTAAAGTTCTCATTTAAACCTCCAACAGTGTTTATGGCGGGTCCTAAGGACTGTGCCTTTACTAGTGAAAATGTCAAGCATAATCCCTCTTTGAGTGCTTGCTAAATAAAGTAGAGTTTTGTTTTGAAAATGCCTCAACTTTACCTTATGCCCAGAACTGGGAATTACAGTGGTCCCTCAGGTTACAGATGCTTCAGGTTACAGATGCTTCAGGTTACAGACTCCGCTAACTCATAAATAGTACCTCGGGTTAAGAACTTTGCTTCAGGATGAGAACAGAAATCGTGCTCTGGGAGCGCGGCAGCAGCAGGAGGCCCCATTAGCTAAAGTGGTACATCAGGTTAAGAACAGTTTCAGGTTAAGAACGGACGAATTAAGTTCTTAACCAGAGGTACCACTGTAGTTGCCCTGGGACCCCCAACACCAGGAGTCCTTGTTGCAGATCCATAATGAATCCCCTGCCACTCAGAGAGGATCCTTGGATTCACAGTTTGTTACAGGGAAGGAGGAATGAAGGATATACACCTCCCCATTCTCAGTGATGTTGCCTCATTCCCATCTTCACTGAGGGAGTTTGTCGCAGTTCCCGCAAGCCAGTCCAAATTTAACCTCCAACCTTTTTGTGGTCTGCTTACCTGTGTGGGAGCGCAGGTGCCTCTTGAGGGCTGTGTGGCTGGGGAAGGTGCGGTTGCACTCGCTGCAAATGTAGCTGCGCACTCCGGCATGCACCTCCATGTGCTGCTGCAGGGCGGTCTGTGTCTGGAATCGTTTCCCGCAGAGCAGGCAGAAGACGGCCATGTCCGAGCCTGGAGGGAGAGAAGGAGAGGAGTTCTCATCAGCTGTTTCCCTTTTGTACCATGCCTGAGCGAGTGGTCTAGACACCAGCAGCACAGCACACAAGGCTGGGTGGAACTGTGAGTAGAATCTCGTCTTAAACTGCATCACAAGTTTCTAGACCTCATGGGTGTCAAGGTAAACGAAAATGTGCTGGAAACGGCCAACCCCAGACAGGAGGGCAGAGGAAGCAGCAGCTGAGGCTTTAAAGAAATGGCTGTATTTAAAAGCATGCAAAGAAATACAGTTCAAAATTCTACTAGCTGAACCATTCATTCTGTTTTTGTCATCATGGAGAGAAGCCAGGAATTATGCAAAGTGCCGAAGTCTCGCCCTCTAAACACTGAAAATGTTATTCAGTCATTTCACTGGCTTTAAAAATAAATAAAATAAAGCAGGTTATCCCAAAGCCAAATTCAGTGCCTTTTCTGCTGACCCCCAGAAATCTTGATGTACCCAGCATATTGGCTGTTTCCATGCCTATGTAGAAACAAACAAATATTCAGATAAGCTTAATTTGTGACAGCTTATTCAGAGTGCAACATTCAGACTGGAACTTCAGTTTGGTTTTGTGGAGAGTGGTGCAAACAAAGGTTTGCCAATGGCAAGATGGCTGCAGAAGCAGAGGGACACCTTACATCGTATGCACCAACACAAGTGACTTTTGATATAACTATCAAAAGGAGTAATCAGAAAAGCATATTAGAAAAACGTACGCCTCCACTAATGAAACCTGATTGCACTAGTTAGGAAGGAAATTAAAATAAAATAAAATAAAATAAAGGGCAAATTAAAAAAAAAGTAGAAGTGTTATGATGTGCACATGGTGGCTTTTAAATTTCATCAGCTGAAATTGGGAAGAGAATGCTTTTTTTCCTAATGTGCTTCCAGAATATCCATCTGCAAGAAGGAGGTAATTTTGAAGAAGTAAAATTAAAAATATTAACTATCACTTTAAAGATGCCTCTTTTCAGGAAAGTGGAGAGGAAAGCAGAGAAGAGCCCCTGGCTCTCTTTTCATCTGATGACTAGTTAACGACAACAGTAAGATTTTTACAATGTAACAGCAATCTGGAAATACATGGAAGCTGAAGACTTGCAGAAAGGTTAACAACACAGGAAGGAGGAGCAGTTTGGGGTATGGGGCATGGCTTACTTCCAAAACAGCAGAGGGAAACCTACCAGCCTCTGACCCCAAAGTTCTCCTTCCTTTCTTCAGAAACCCAACCCATATTCCTGGCCAGTTCTGGCCTTCGGGCAGGGCTGGCCCACTCAAGAGTTCAGGTAAGTTGATTGCCTCAGGCGGCAGAGGCAGGTGATCCCAAGGTCAATCTCTCTCTCCCCACCCTTGTTTCTTATGCCAATCTTCACTCCTGGCACCCCATTTATCGTTTGCCTCAGGTGACAAAATGTCTTGAGCCGGCCCTACCTTTGGGGACCTTAGCTCAATGGCAGAGGGCATGTTCCAAGTTCAGTTCCCAGCATCTTCCGATATAACTAGAAAGGCTCCTGTCCAAAACTGCAGAGAGCTGCTGTAGAAGACACTGAGCTGGAGGGACCAAACATTTGACTTGACTTAAGCCAAGCTTCCCATGTTTCCTCAAACACCAACTTTTGGAGTAGCTCCTCAGGAGGTGGAATGCCACAACTTTGCAGGAAGCAGCTAAGGATATTGTCTTCCTTAGTTTTGCCCATTAGAGGCAGAGCTGGCCTTTGGTTTAGGGAGAGTTTCAGATGTTTAGGGCTCTGGAAGCCCCAGCAAACAGCTGATTGTCACGACTTCAAAGCACCACACAGGGCTTTTTGCATGTGGTTTGCAAAGAGCCACCTGCTGTGTTTTGAAGTCTATCCAATCAGCTGATAGCTGGTGCTTTAAAAGCCTGGTGATCACTGGGACTTCAGAAGCACTGCATGAAGGGCTCCTGGAGCACTGATAACCAGCTGATTGGTGGCACTGCAGAAGCTCCCTTTGGCTCATCCCAGTCCTGATGTCATGTGTGATGTCAGGTGATTGGCAGGTGGGCATGGCTCAGACAAATGGGGAGAGTGCAGCAGGCCAGAGATTCTCTACCTCATTCTGTAGGCTTGTTGACTGCCCAGGTGTGTCTGGATTTCTAACCTGAAATACATCTTTGTGAAATCTGAACAGGAGGCGTGCTTCCTGATTACTGACACCTTCCATGCTGATGGCCCACTCAACCCCTACGCATATTCAATCAGAAGAAATAGGTGGGGAAATAATATTCCCTCTTTCATCCCTTGCACTGCTTGAAATTCACTGGAGAAATGTCAGCCAAAGAGCTTACAAGCCTATGAACAAGAGACGTAAAGGTGTTCAATGGCCTGTATCCATAGAGGCAGTAAATCTGCCCCGCGACCACATTCCAATATTTACACATCGTCAATAACAAATACCCAATGACCTTTGTGCTATTAAACAATTTGCTTTTGTTTATGCATAGTTGATTGTACTGAAATGTATGAGTCAGTGCAAATTGCATTACCCAGGGAAGATTAAAGCGAGGAAATGCTGGCTTTTTTTGGAGGCCCATTAGAACGCGGGGAGGGTGGAAATAAAATTATCTTGAAAATTGTATTAGCGATTCATTAGCGACACCACACTATTGCAAGGTAAGCACTGGATCTGCACTGCCTTTAAAGGAAAAAAGAAAGAAAAGAAACGAGAAGCAATTCACACTTCATTTACGTGCCAGAAATGAACCCTCCAGGAATACGTTTGCAAGGAATAGGGAGAGATGCCAATTGTTTCTATTGCAACAGCCAAATCGGGCTGAATGTCGGGTGGGGATTGCTACAGGACAGCATCCGCATGCCAGAACTGTGACTCTATTGCCACATTTAGTCCAGGTGAGAAGAAAGAGGCAATTTCTAGAAGCAATTTTTTTCTTTGGGGTGGGGGGTGGGGGGGTGCTCACTCAAAGGAAACAAGCTTCACGTTAGAGTAACAGCAGAATCTTATGGAAATTATATGTGCCCATTTTCATCTCCCAACACAGTCCCTGTTTCTATCAATTGCAGAATCTTGCACCTAAGGCCTCTTAGAACATAGAATGAGTCCTACTGCATCAGATCAAAGGTCCATTTAGTTCTGCATTCCACAGCAGCTCCCTAGATGCTTCTGGGAAGCCCAGAAAAAGGGCATGATGGCAAGAGAGAGCCATTCCTGAGCATTATCAAATAGGCTAGAGATGATGGGAGTTGTACTACAACAGCACCTGTGGACCCAAAGCTGAAGAACGCTGAACTAGAACCTGGTAGGTCAGGCCAAAATTTATATTACGATGCTGTCTGTTTAAATTGGCTAAAAGAGTGAATTGTATTAAAAGATAGTGATTTGTTAGATCTAGAAGGATTCAACAATCGTTATGGTTGGCATGCGTATTTAGCTTATGAAAAAGGGAAAGTACACAGGGGATTTATGAACCATGTCATTAGGAAATCATGATATAAAACATGGACAAAATATAAAGATCTCCTAGAACAATCCCTGAGCATTGGCTAAGCAGGCTAGAGATGATGGGAGTTGTGCTACAACAGCACCTGTGGACCCAAAGGTGAAGAACACTGAACTTGAATCTGGGAGGTCAGGGTTCAATTCCCCACACCTAACCTCAACCTAACCTACCTCATAGGGTTATTGCTAGCATGGGGGGGGGGAATCAGGAGGGGGAGAACCCCTACCACTCACTTGCTCTTCCTCTTATTTCGGACATAGCCAAATAAACTTTTTTAAGGGGCTGTCACATGGGAAATGGAGCAAGCTTGCTTTCTGCTGTTCTGGAGGGTAGGACTCAACCCAATGGCTTCAAGTTAAAAGAAAGGAGACTCTGACTAAACATCAGGAAGAACTTTCTGACAGTAAGAGCTCTCCTTCCTTGGAGGTTTTTCAGCAGAGGTTGGATGGCCATCTGTCATGGATGCTTTTGCTGAGATTTTTGCATTGCGGGGGGGGGGGGGGGGTTGGGCTAGATGACCCTCAGGGTATCTTCCAATTCTACAGTTCTATGATTCTATGCATATTATGCCACCTTCTTGGAGCTTCTTGGAGGAAAGGCAGGATAGAAATGTAATAATAAAAAACCCCAAACAAATTGTTCTCTCCCACTGTGGTTTTTGGGGTTCACTGGCAGATAGTTTCATTTACTCTTCACAACCAGCAGCCACAGACAGACTTCTCGTCCTCTGTGCCTTTGCCCAATTCTCTCAGGAAGCCATCTAACCTAGTGGCCGTTTCCACATCTTGCACCTGCAAGTCCAAAAAAATGAAATACTTCCTTTTGTCTCATAAAAAGGATCCCTCTTCTCTCTGACATCCACCCATGCACCCCTCAGAGAAAGAGATGCTCAGGCACTTGCTGGAGCAGGCTTCCTCAACCTCGGCCCTCCAGATGTTTTTGGCCTACAACTCCCATGATCCTTAGCTAGCAGGACCAGTGGTCAGGGATGCTGGGAATTGTAGTCTCAAAACATCTGGAGGGCTGAGGTTGAGGAAGCCTGTGCTGAAGTCACTGCAAAATCTGTTTCCACCTGTGTATGCTTCCACACGTGCTTAGACCATTAAGGGGAACCAAGGGAGCAGAGCAAGAGAGCAGCACAGCTGGAGACGATTCCAGGTGCTTTCACCTTCCGAGCGAAAGGCTCTCATTACCCTGCATCGTAAGTGCCGACTTAATCAGGGAGAGGGACCTCTAAATAGAAACAGGCTTTTTTGGGTAACAATTTGCAGAACAAGAAATGTGTCAGTGCTGGGGAGGAAGCTGGAGAGGTACTATGAAGTCAATAAACCCAAAAGGAACCTCACTGCTCTTGATGTGGACTTTTGCAGCATTTTCCCTACCTCTCCAGGGCACGCGGAAGAACACAGAAAGGTTGCAAACATTCTCAGAACTCAGAGACTCTGCACTTCTTAAATAGGTACCTATACCAATTTCTGGGTTGCCAACTGATCTGACTTACCTTGCTCTTTTGCTTTTAAAGGCAGAGTGATATGTGGGAATGCTATGGGAAGGGCTGCAGCTCATGAACATGAACATTTTGTTCGTGTGGAAGATCCCAGGTTCAGGTCCTGCCACCTCCAATCTCTGACAGCTGCCAGTCAGAGTTGACAGTACAGTGGTACCTCAGGTTACATATGCTTCAGGCTACATACGCTTCAGGTTACAGGCTCCGCTAACCCAGAAATACTACCTCGAGATAAGAACTTTGCTTCAGGGTGAGAACAGGAATCGTGCAGCGGCGGCGCGGCGGCAGCAGGAGGCCCCATTCGCCAAAGTGGTGCTTCAGGTTAAGAACAGACCTCCAGAACAAATTAATTTCTTAACCCGAGGTACCACTGTACCTCGGGTTAAGAAAGATGGACTTGGTATAAGGCAGCTCCTGGTGTTTGTTCCTAATCACGGGGGAGTTTCCTGTGGCATAGAGAAGTAACCTGATCTCTTGCTAATGCCCGAAGACAGTGGAGCATCATCCATTGAGGTGAGTGGGCATTGACCCACCAAACTCAGTCTTCCCCAAGCCAAATCCCCACCTGCTTGCCTTCTTACAACCTGTCACGGGGATGGCCCTGGCTGTCAGCTTCCTCCTCAGTCTCAATTTGGTCGTTGCAGAACTCAGCAACATGAGAAGAGCCTGCTAGATCAGGCCAATAGCCCTAATGCCAGATTGGGCTGCATGCTGCCATTACTGATGGGAAATCAAATGGAGTGTGAGGAGAGGGTGAAATAAATGCTCTTAAGAATGCCCTGTATTCATAAGCATACTGCCTCTGGCAGTGGAAGTAGAGCATAGCCATCAGGGTTCTCCTGACAGCCTTTCCAGGAGAAGGGAGGTAAAGAGTCTAGAACAGGCACCCCCAAACTCAGCCCTCCAGATGTTTTGGGACTACAACTCCCATCATCCCTAGCTAACAGGACCAATGGTCAGGGATGATGGGAATTGTAATCCCAAAACATCTGGAGGGCCGAGTCTGGGGATGCCTGGTCTAGAATTTGTTGGCTCTACCTATGGTTGCCTTCCCTGCCTTCTGCCTACTAGTCCAGTTGGACAGCAGTCAGCCCTCACCAGAGAGCCACAACAGCTAATGTTGGGTGGCTAGGAACTGGGATCTTAAATATCCCATGGTGTCGCAGAGCACGGCTTGGCCGAGGATTTCAGGGCACTGGGAGAAAATCAGAATGGTAGTCACTGCATTTAGGTAAGCTTAAAATTAGGAGACCGGGACCCACCAGTGTAGGTGATGGTTAGAAAGTTGGACTAGGAGCTAGGAGACCAGGATTTAGACTCTCAGCCTTAAAGCTCACTGGGTGACCAGTCGCTATCTTACAACCTAACCAACCTCTTCTTTTTTAAAAAAGAAACTTCATTCATTTTTAAAACAAAGACAAAATACAGACAGCATCAAACATACTGATACAAAAAGGGGGAAAGCAAAGCTAGGTAGATGGAAGGGAAGGGAAGGTACAGGGTTATTCTGAAGATAAACTAGAGAAGGTAGGAACCATGTATGGCACCTTCATGGAGAAAAGGTGGGCTATAAATGTGGTAGCAATGGTAGGGCACCCATAGAGGGCACTTTCCCCAGGACCCTTCAAACCTGGAACCAGTCCTGTGGTGACATCTCCCCACTCCCAGCCGAAACTCACCACCGAACCAATCCTTCTCAAATAACTCTGTTCATGGGGTGGGGATGGAGAAAACTCTCATGAATGCAAGCTGCTTCCTTGTGCCCCAGCGACCCTCGATGCATCGGGTAAAACCTCCTTTTTCATTCAAGGATGTGCCTGCCCCCTCTTCTACACAAAACCCTGCAGCACGCCGGCTCCGTGGGAGACAGGTTTCTGTCTGCATCTTAAGAGGATGCAAAAGAAGCTGGGCTGACAGCAGAATGTACAGTTCAACTCCCCCACTCCCGACATTCTCTTTATCTCTCTCTCTCCCCACACCCCGATTTGGAACAAACACTTTCTCCTCCATTCCTCTTTTGGAAGTGCCCCCCTCCCTTGCCAGTGGCACCACTCTGGACTGCATTCCAGCTATTTTCCGCCTTGTGTTGTCGATACAGTGTGTATCGCTATGCGCACACACTTCACAGCTGATGTACGGCAGATGCTTTTCCATACTTCGACAACCGCCCCAAAAAGCCTCGAACAAAAGCAGGCTGAGAAGAGTCTTTATTGGCAGCTATTGCACATGGCTAGTGTTGGCCCCTAAGGACAGGCAAGGAAGGTTCAGTACAAGGATACATGGTTCCTTCCTATCGAAAAGTCCTGCAAACCTCAAAAAGCTTGCAGAGTCTCATATCGCCTTAGATAGGTCTCCCCAAAATGCCACTGCAAATTATTTTCTTCTCTGTGCTTTTTTGGGGGTGGGTGGGTAGGGGCTAGATAAGGTGTATTCGTGGATTGTGAATGGAACAGGTCAAATATCTACACACATTTATTTTTTAAGGCAAAGGATTATGCCCAAGTTCCATGACTGTGATCTTTCCAGAGGTGAAGATAAAATCTTGCCACTTTGCTGCCATCTGAACTTATTCTTTTCTTCCCCTTTCAATTTATATCCCACCACGGGCTCCAGAAAGCCTCAGGGTGGCTTTGTGAGGAGCAGACACACAAGCACATTTCATTACACAGCACCTACAGTAAACAAATTTGTCAGCTTGCTTGCTCATTAAACCGGGTACTTCCCCCCCCCGAATCCCCCTCCACTTCCTGGTGCTGGAGGGATTTATTGGTACTTGTACAGCAAAAGTAACACGAATGGATTTACTAATTTTGTCAATCCTTTCAAGGTGGGGTGGAGGAAAACAAAGTTCCAGAACACAGACTTCCGACAGCAAGCCGAATACTAACACATGGCAGGATTGGTCGCTAAACGATTTTGATTCTCTGCTTGCCGTCCTCTTTCCCCACAGCCTCAGGTATGACTGGTCTGCTGTACCAGACCTTCTCCATGAAAACACATCTCATGAGGTGGCTGTTCATTTCTAAAGATGCAAGTACCTGAGCAGAGGGAAAGCGGAATGATTTTGAAGCTGGTGGACCCTACCAGGACGGCAGGCAAAGATGACACTTTGGGAAGAACTAATGAGGCAGAGAATTAAAAACACACATTAAGAGACACGGCGGAGCCCGGCAGTATCCCGCTCTTATCTGCTTCCCAGTCCTGGGTAAAGGCAGAAACAAAACCACACACAGCCAATGGCAAGCTCTCCACAGCCTTCCCAAATCCACCCTCCTCCCCTGGAACAAAAGTCCTCGCACCCACAAAGGAGTAAATCCCACGAGGTATGCAGCCCTCTGGTCTGTAACTTTCAAAATGACAGCAGGATCGGGGCAAAGGTCAGTGGGTCTGAGGCCCTGCGCACCTCAGCCAGCTGTGGTGTGGAGGCCCTGAGCCGGCAGGACGCCTGGCCGCAGAAGTCTCCCGTAAGTAGCACCCGCTGAGGCCGTGAATAAAGGTCGCCAGCGGGAGTGGAAGGCAGGACAAAGGCGGCAGGCCAATGCGCAGGCCTGGAACAAATCTACGGTGGCACCGCGGGGTCCTCATTTGTGAAACTAATTGGCCCCCGATTTGAAGGGGGGGGGAGAGAGAGAACCACGCAACCTGGACCTGTTTCAACAGCCAAGAGTGTTAGTGAGCAGTTGCCACATGCAAACAGTGATGACGACAAAGCAGCCCACCAGAAAGGACTAGAATTTTGTTTTTCATGCCAAAGGGAGAGACACGCCAAACAGGGAAAAACATGAGTCACTTCGTGGCATTTGTCCACTACCGTGGGGCTGGACCCACACTTACTTCTCCAGCAGTGAGTTACCTACTCTTGGGGAGAGCACAGCCAAGATGGTGGCAGTTGTCACATCATCTGATTTCCAGGGAGATTTTGGGGCATGGAGAGAAAGTCCTGGTGTCCATGGACTCCCTGTCCTCTCTCTCCTCTGCCCAGACGTCCTAGTGGACCCAGGGCCTGGCCTACAAGGTTCTTGGTTTGAGGTCCTTGCAGTGCTTGACACAAACTGGTGCCCTCCCTTTGTTGCTGGACTCCAACTCCCATCAGCCCCCGGCAGCATGGCTAACGGTCAGGAACAATGGGCACTGTCGATCAAAAAAACATATGGAGGGCACCCCATTGGCTACCCCTTGGTTCTCAAACTTAATCCGCTCCAGCAGT
Organism: Podarcis raffonei; assembly: GCF_027172205.1. NCBI lineage: Eukaryota > Metazoa > Chordata > Lepidosauria > Squamata > Lacertidae > Podarcis > Podarcis raffonei. The sequence goes on from NC_070616.1 coordinate 27,017,751, forward strand.
CCGTTCCAAAACCAAAGCGTTCCAAAACCAAGGTGCGCTTTCCCATAGAAAGTAATGCATAACGGATTAATCCGTTTCAGACTTTAAAAAATAACCCCTAAAACAGCAATTTAACATGAATTTTACTATCTAACGAGACCATTGATCCATAAAATGAAAGCAATAAACAATGTACTGCAGTCACACAATCAATCAATCAGTAGCTGAACTGGCTTCCACACAGTCACAAAAACAAAACAAAAAGCCGCAAAAACAGAAATGCAAAATAAATAGCAAAAACAGACAGACCTCAGCGTAACACTCAAAACGGAAGTGTGGCACTCAAAACGGAGCACGTTCGGCTTCCGAAAAGAGTTCGCAAACTGGAACACTTCCTCCCAGGTTTTCAGTGTTTGGGTTCCAAGTTGTTTGAGTATCAAGGCGTTTGAGAACCAAAGTACCACTGTATTCATGTGTCGTATAATAAGCAACTCTTCTTCAGATCTGCATCAGGGACATTGGATGGGAACAAAGATGGTACAATTCCCCAGTTAAGTGGTGACTAGTTATAATGTATTGCTTCTTCCAGTTCCAGGCCTTATTGACAAATTCCAAATGAAGAAATCACCAGATCCAGACCCAAGAGTTCTAAAAGAAATGGGCAAAAATATGTAACTTATACCTAAAAGGATCAGCCTCCATACCTAAGAACTAGGAAGTGGCCACTACAACATCTCTCTTCTTCTTTTTTAGGGATTCAGAGATGGGAGGCTATAAAATAACAGGCTGGTTAGCTTAAAGCCTGTTCTGGGAAAAGTGGAAGAAAGCATAGCTAAAGACAGAATGACAAAGCATATAGAAGAACAAGTCTTGCTGAAGAAGAATCAGCATGGCTTCTGCAAGGGTAAGTGCTGTCTCATGAAAAAAAAATTGAGAGTGTCAACAAGTATGCAGATAGAGGTGACCCAGTTTACACTTGTGTACTTAACCTTTCAAACACAAAACACTTCACCAAAGACTTCTAAGGAAGCTTAGCAGTCCTGGAATAACAGGACTGGTCTCCTTACAGATCTGTAACATATTATGGAACAGGAACTGGAGAACAGGAATAAGTGTACAGTTTTCCCCATGGAGGGATGCAGAAATTGCAGTATTGGGACTGGTGCTTTCTAACTTGTTCATTAGAAGTGAGCAGAGGCAGCCAAGTTTGCTGATCATATCAAATTATTTAGGGTATTAAGAAGAAAAGGAGATTGGAAAGAGCTCCAAGAAGGCAATATCATAATTTATGGTGTGACTACTCTTGAAATACTGTGTTCAGGTTTGGTCACCACACCTCAAAAAGGATATTCTGGAGCTGGAAAAGTTGCAGAACTGCACAACCAAAATGATTAAGAGGGTGGAGCAAATCTCCCATGAGGAAAGAATACAGCATTTGGGACTTTTTAGTGTAGAAAAATGGCAAGCTGAAAAGACTACTACACTATAATTAAAGAGCTTTCTCCGTAGCATTTGAGTGGAAGACCAGTCATTTGCCTGAAGGTCCCTATCTCTTACTGCGCATGGCAAGGGCAGGTGGCGCTTGGGACCTGTTTGCAGTTTTCATCAGGAGGGCTATTGTTTTTCTGCCAAACCATTGCTGGGTTGGTTAGGATAAAGGATAAAGCCCTCTCATTTCCCTGCAGCTCTTTAAGAACTGATAAGATGAAGTGGGTTTTCATATTCTATAGGCTGCATCCAACACAGCTGTACATTAAAGTCACTTAGCTGAATACTTCTTCTGCTGATGAAATGTTCTGAGCCAGCAGAATATTGTTCATAGAATCATAGAAGTGTAGGGTTAGGAGAGACCATCAGGACCATCTAGTCCAAACTCCTGCAATGCAGGAATATGCAGCTGTCTCATATGGGGATCAAACCTGCAACCTTGGCATTATCAGCACCACACTCTAACCAACTGAGCTGGGCAAGAGAAGGCCCAAGTAGGTTGCTGGTAACTTGGTTGTACAATAGACTCTGCAATCTGTTATGCAATGGGTTCCTAGGTCTCGTGGAACCTGGGAAGGAGAGAAGCTCAGAGACCCAAAGGAGGTGGGTTTTCCAGAAGACCGAGCATTCTGAAAAGGACAAAGGGCTACATCGTTTTCTGAACTGCTTCTCCTGGCTCCCCTTGCCCAACTTTGGCAGATGTTCAGCCGAGAGAAAGACCGAAGGGGCTGGCTGGCATCACTCCAAGAAATAAAAAGCTTTTCGTAAGCCAAAGCCGTGCGGAGGTGACATGGGGGCTTGACCCAATTCATGGCAACCGCCAAGGCTGTTTGTCTAGACTCTCGCGGTCTTGCCAACTGCTGGCACGGCGCCCTTTGCGGCATTGTCCTTTGAGGCCGGCGTTGGATCTGCCACGTGGCAGAGAGGGGACACCTATTCCCACGACAACCTGGAGGTATTTAAACAAGAAGAGGAGCATCGTTTCCCAGGCTAAGGCCAGGGCAAGGCAAGAAGCAGAAGGCGTAAGCTCCAGGAAGGAAGGTGCAAGCCCAACCCTGAGAGAGCTTTCCTAGTTATAAGGGTAGTTTGAGAATAAGGAAAGAATCATTAGGAATGTCTGTAGGATCTGCTCCTGGGGGGCATTAATGGAAGGAGAACATCCTGTCCCCCTGGACTGGGGTTGGGACTAGATTGGCAACTAGATGGAAAGTAGGCCAATGTAGTACAGAACATAGGAGGGACAGGTCAAGAGGATATTGTGAATTGGGTTCTGGGTTGTTGTTTTCTAAAGTAAATTCAAATATTTGGAAAAACATTTTTTTAAAAAAATATAATGGAACTTTTTCTGTGGTATTTCAGGGGCAGAACAAATGGGTGTAGCAATTCTTAACTCATTCAGGTATATCTTAATGCACCTACTTTAGATTGGATCGAGAAGGGCATCTGCGAGAAACTTTCATCTGATTTTTTCCCCCTGGTGCTGCACCGAACTGGGCACTCCAGGAGCAAAAAAAACACACAAGTGAAAACAAGACATGTCCATCAAGAATCCCAATTCTGGTTTAATAATTGGAAATACAGTCCATTTCACTTAAATGCACCCTTCTAGCTCTGTGTTGAGACTCTTCACACAACAATATTGAGGCCGACATGTGAAGGCATGAGGTATAAAAAGTAGAGGCGAGGAGGTTTGTGAGCCTTTAAAAGGAGAACAAAGCTATAACCCACGCCATTCACTTTTACCAGTTGCATTTCCAGAGGTGTGTGGAGCACAGCAACTAGAATGGAGGCCCAAACTCCCAAGGAAGAGGGCGCCATTTTGTCTGTATTATATCCTATGTGCTTCAGATCTAGTTAGCTCAACCCATTTATTTCTTTTTAAAAAAACCCTACCTCTTTGTGGAAATCAGAAACATCCTCTTTTGCCCTAGAGAGGTGTGTGTGCAGGGCGGAATAAATATGTCTAGGTGACACATATCCCATTAAAAAGTTAAGTCCTATGTTTCCATGCTATCATGTTCAATATGCAGAAGGCAGGGCCAAAAAACATGTCTTTCTTTCCTTGCCTTCTCCTCACCACATGTTGAAACTGGGAAAAGAGAGATTCTATTCGAAACCCAAAACAAATTAGCATTGTTCCAAAGATACGTTTTGATATTTGAATGCTGTGGCAGTGAAAGAGATGGGGAGGGCGAGAAAATTGCCCCCCTCAATAAGCAAACAGCCACCTAAGCCAACAGTGTGGGGGGGGGAATGAGAGAAAGGGGGAATGAGAAAAACCACAGACAAGAGATGGAGAGAGAGAGAGAGAGAGAGAGAGAGAGAGAGAGAGAGAGGGACTTATTCATTTCGTTGACGTTTTAATGGTTTTCCCTCCCTTTCCCCCCTCCAGAAGATGATTACAAATTAAGCAGCATTTAAACGCTTTTTACTGTCAACAATTAAAATGGGAGAAGGGAAAAGTGTAGCGGCCATTCATTTCCACGGTAACGCCGCTATCAGAGAACACCAAGGGGCCTCGCCTTTACTGTACGCCACACAATGGCCAAAAGAGAAAGAGGGAGAAGTATACCATTAATTTTGTAGGACATTCAAAAGCAAATTAAAATATAAAAAGCTCCAGGCACAAAGATAGATATGAAGAAAGGGGGGCAGGCAGGACAGGTCAAGCTTGCGGAATTAAAGTCTTAACAACAGGGAGAGCTTTTAGGACAGCCTTATAACATTTCACTCAATAGCCACCTTTTCTCATCTTTCTTGCTTTTTCTGTGTGTCGGGTGGAGAGGGGTGTGTGAGATGCAGGCGGGGGGGGGGGGAAGAGGGGTTAGGTGTGTGAATGCACCTATGAGAGGAAAATGCATACCGAACATCGATCTTTTTCTCAAAGTCAGCAGGAGCAAACCATTTAATATGGCACATGTGAACAATGACGGGGTCCACAGCACACACACAAAAAGCAACAGTCTGCTACCAAAATTAAATTTTTTGAATGTGACGTTAAAGTGGTTACTAGGGAGAGTGAGAGGTTTTTGCTGTGTGGGAAAGGGGGGGGGGAAGGTCCACAGCAACCCACGATCAATCCGTGCACGAGTGCTTTAAATAACAGGTGATTTGGAAAACAGTTTTTACCACACTGATGCTCACTTGAAAGAAAGCTGGTGGCAGAAAAGTATTTCAAACAATACTTGGGAGGTATGAGAACACCGACTGTCATTCCCTTCCTTTAGAATCCCAAAGAAGAAATCTCTTTCCTTGGTTAGCCACTGGACTTTTAGAAGATGAAAAAGTGGGAGGTTTCAAATGCCCTCCTCTATCCAGCCTACTTCCAAGTCCGAGATGCAGACAGCCACGTAGAAACAAGTATATATATTTTTTTAAGTCAAGTGTCTACTCACTCCACCTTTCTTTTCAAAAAGTTGAGGTCTAATTGGTTAAATGCACCCCAGCTTTGTGGAGACCAGAAAGGTCCTTTCTTGCCTTAGAGGCGTGTGTGCATGTGTGTGTGTGTGTGTGTGAATAAATATGTCTGGGGACACACATCCCATTAAAAGTTAAGCCAGCCGCGTATGCCGCCGTGCCGTCATGTTTAATATGCAGAAGGCAGGCCAAAGGCATAAAAGAGACACGTCCCCTTTAAAAGGAAATATAATTTACAGTGTGCAGCCAGCCGCGCCATAGTTCCAATCTCGTTTACTATAGAGAAAACTCTGCTAGCTGCTCTGTATCCCACAAATCCGATTTAATCAGACAAGCCAGCCAGCGTGGCTTGAAGTAAAAACGGATAATTAGTAAACAGAGAGCTACTTCAGTGCTTCATTGGCATTCGAGGCGGGCTACTGTGTCGCATTTAAAATGCAGTCTGATGAAGTTTACAAAATCAAACCATTTGTTACTCCTATTGAAGAGGCTTCGGGCCACCTCGCAATTAAATTGGAATTAGTGCTCGGAATGAGATACAGCAAATTCATACTAAAAAGGGATCTGACTTTGAGACATTTGACTTCAAGTCTTCTTACACACACGCACACACAGAAAGAAAAAAAAGCAAGCAAGGAAGAACACATGCACACAGACTGCATATGTGTATTTGTGGGGGATTGTGCTTGTGGAAATGGAACTTGGGGTAGTTTTGTGGTAATCAGCTCCTAGCCAGGGCTGCATTCACAAGAAACGAAGGCTGGAGGGTTACTCACTTGGGCACCAAAAGTTTTCCCCCTGCACCAGGATGTGAAGTCATTACAAGATACAGAAAAGTCTGCCGATTCTCCTTTGATACCTCCTAACCATATAAACCACCCTGGACTCTGCATTCATCATCTGAGGTCCTTCTTCATGTGCCACTTCCATGTGAGGTCCAGAGGGTGACAACACAAGAATGGGCCTTCTCTGTAGTGGCTCCCCTTCTGTGGAATGCTCTCTCCAGGGAGGCTCGCTTGGCGCCCTCATTACAAATTTTTAGGCGCCAAACAAAAACGTTGCTCTTCAACCAGCCCTTGGGCTGATTAATATTCTACAGCCTTTTAAACTTGCCTGTGGGAAGGGAGTTGTTGTTGTTTTGCTGTTTTGTTTTACTTATTTACTTGCTCTTATGCATTGTTCTGCCAAGATACTGAGGTCCATTGCTGAGGGCCTTCTGGTGGTTCCCTTGTTGCGAGAAGCCGTTACAGGGAACCAGGCAGAGGGCCTTCTTGGTAGTGGCATCCGCCCTGTGGAACACCCTCCCACCAGATGTCAAAGAGAGAAAGAACTACCAGACTTTTAGAAGACATCTGAAGGCAGCCCTGTTTAGGGAAGCTTTTAATGTTTGACAGACTATTGTATTTTAATATTTTGTTGGAAGCTGCCCAGATGGGTGGGGTATTTTATTATTATTATTATTATTATTATTATTATTATTATTATTATTATTATTATTATTATTATTATTTCTGTGAACCGCCCTGAGATCTGATGATGAAGGGCAGTATGTAAATCGAATAAAACAAACAAACAAACCTTGGTATTCCCTCCCAGAACACCTACATTGCAGCTCGCAAGGCTAGGATCCTGACCCACAGAGCCAAGGTTCCCTACCTCGCCTTCCTCTCTTCTTGCAAAGCCCACCTCTGCTATGAAGCCTTTGGGCTCAATCCAGGTATAGTCAGCATGGTGCCCTCCAGGTATTCCTGGACTCCAACTTCCATCAGGCTAAGTCAGCATGTCTAATGGGTCAGGTACAACAAGAGTTCAACAGCTTCTTTAGGGGTTCCGTGTTGACTTAATCCCTCCATGTGCATCTTCAACTGAAATAAATCTTAGCAGTACATCAATTTTGCCCACACTTATTCATTGTTACCTTTAGGAAGCTGACTTATGCCAAGTCAGACTGTGGGCCCAACCGGCTCATTAATGTCTGCACTGACTGGCAGAGCAGGTCTCCAGAATTTCAGGCAGGGGATTCTTCCAGCCTGACCTAGAGATGCCACTTGGGTTTGAACCTCAGACCTTCTGCATGCACAGCCATAGCTGAGTGGCAGAGCACCTGTTTTCCGTGTAAAAGGTCTCCGGTTCAATCCATGGAGTCTGCAGTAAAAAGGATCTGGTGACACAGAAATCTGTGTTATAGCAAGTGAGACCATTGGTTCACCTAGCTCAACTTTTGTCTACAGTGATTGGCAGTGTCTCTCTCCACAGCTGGTTTCTCAAGTTGGCCAGCTGTCTTCTTCTGACATTATTTTGTAAAATAACTGTTGATGTCATGCCACCACTCTACGGATCTCCTATGATTATCTTTTACAGAAGAACTAGCCCTCTTGGCTATGGTGGGTGGGGGGCAACCCTGATAACACCCACCAGGTCACGTAGCTCAAAGGTTCGGGGTACGTTCTTCCACCTAAAGTGAAGCCCTGCACTCCCTCCCCTCCAACCTGCCTCTCGTAGAAGAGCAGCCCTTGAAGTTACAGAACATTAATTGCCTGTTACACTTAAGTAACTATTTGTCTTTAATGACACTCTGCTCCAACCTATCAAGACACTTCCGTAATGCATGCAGCTGCTTTGATGTGGCAATAATGTAGCAGCCCCTCAGGTGACAATTTTTTGGCATGGCTACTGATCTTGAAAATGTCTATGACACACCTCCAATGCATTCTGCAATCAGGGCTGTCTTTAGCCTATGCGCCGAGGTGCAAAGATCCGCCCAGTGCCCCCAAATTTAGTTTAGCTGCCCCCAAATAAACTTTTTTTGAGATTTTTGGGGAGGGGGAAGCCCTTTTTTTAGGTGGGGCAAACTCAAATTTGTTGAACTTCCTGGGGGGGGGGAATTGCCCACCTGTGACAACAATGCAGCAGAAAGAACTGCTTTGTTTCCTGACTTGTCGGGAATATTTGACGCAACGGAGTAACAGAGCGACAGAAGGGGTGGGCACTTTTGCTCCATTGCTTTTTGCTCCCACCAATTGAGAGTTAAGAGCTTAGGCGGCTTCAGAGGTGGGCACCTGGCACCCCCCGGAAATTGGTACCCAGGTGCCATGCACCCCTTGCAACCCCGGGTAAAGATGGCCCTGTCTGCAATGCCTCCTCCTCAGGAAAGAGCTAAACTGGGAAATAAAATGCTGCCATTGTGATACATGGTAGGCCAGCCTACATGAAGGAAGAAAGGTTGAATGGTAGTGAGGTTTCCCTGCCATATCAAAATGGCTGTGTGGGTTTACCTTCCTTGCCACCCCTCTGTTCCATGCACCATCTATGATGGGCTTTCAGAAAAGGAGACAAGCCAATAAAGAAATGAAGCAACACAGCTGTTGATGCTGGAGTGCCCAGAATGAAAGGGAGGGGGGAATGCACCACTCACAACATACTGATGGCATCTTTCCCCTGGATCCTTTACAGTCCAACACAAGTGTCAAGCATCTTGCCCTATGCGGCTACTGCATTCCTGAACAGGCAGCCCAGAATGCTTAAAAACATCGAGCCGTTCCTGTTGGAATCACAAGGACAGAACTCCTCTCATGACAGTTATAGACACCAGCTGCTCAGGAAAATCCATTCTCTTTACAGAACAACTTGCACTTTTAGATTCCGACACTTAAGAATGAATAGGAGACCTAGGGTGCAGCCATACTGTGATATCAGGAAAGTAAGCACTGTTCTCACAACTTCTTGGAAAGAACTTCTGCTCACAGCAACCTGTTGAATATTCTTTGCTGGGTTCCAAACTTGCTTTCCAGTCTTCCATGAAATGGCAGAAATTAGGTGTCCTCTAGTCGATTTACTATGATAGTGTAGAGCAGATTTAGCTAATATGGTGCCCCTCCAGAAATTGTTGAGTTTCACCTCCTAGCAGGTCCTGCAGAGCAGCATGGCCAATGATCAGGGCATGACAGGAGTTGTAGTGCAACCTCTGGAGCGGTGCCTCCTTGGCCACTCCTAGCAATGTCCTTCAATTTTGGGGGGCCCATATGTGGTTAATTAAATGCCCATCACACCAGATCATCAGGCTGGGGCTTGCCAGTTTCCACAGGCATCTGTGAGACTAGGATGTTTGGTCTAGATGGGCCACTGGCTTGATCCAGCAACCTCTTTTTATGAAGAACATTGGTATAGAGCAGCGGTTCTCAACCTGTGGGTCCCCAGATGTTGTTGGACTACAACTCCCATCATCCCTGAGCTCTGGCCTTGCTAGCTAGGGGTGATGGGAGTTGTAGTTCAACAACATCTGGGGAGCCACAGGTTGAGAACCACTGGTATAGAGGAATATTTTTGTCTTTACAAAGGAATAGGTCTTTCCTCCGCTAGAATGTTTCCACCTTTGGCTTGCATACATGGAATGTTCCCTATCACTTGCTGAGACTTTAAGAGCAACCCTCCCCAGCACATCTTTCCCGTTTTGTTTTTTCCCCTGTTTTTAGCAGCTCCCAGAATCTGCTAGAGCCATCTTCCTCACAACACCAGTGCTGTTCCAGGCCTTCCTGGTGGCTGTGTTTTCGGTTCCTAATGCAGAGCACGGGAGGGTTTGGGGAAGGGGGAGGGAAGGTGGCAGAGCAGCAGGCAGAGGGCGGTTGGCTCTTAATAGCACAATGCAGAACAAATTAACATGGAAAATGCTCCACCAAATTAACAATAGCAGTTGGAGATTATGAGGCTTAAACATCTGATTCCTCCGCATTTGAGGCTTCCTCCTTTCCCAGATAGCACATAAAATGTGAAGGAGCCCACTGTGGCTGCATGGGAGGCAGATTTTGTCTAAAGGGCAACTTAGCATCACTCCTTGCTGGGGGCCCCTCTTAATCGACAGTTGGGCATCTTTCCCTGGCGTCTGAGGCCAGGATCCTGAAAGCCAAAGGGGCTCCCTTTCACACAAAGATTTCATCTTGCCTAAGCATGAGGGGATCCCTGCAAAATGTGGCATTTTCTCAAATTTATTTGCTATCATTTATAAGTGGTTTTTAACCCTCACCTACTTTCCTCTGAGGAGAGTTCATTGTGGTTCTTATCCTCCTCCCTTCACATTTTAGCTTGACGTAAGCTCTGTAGAATGAGTTACGCTAAATCTTTTTCACAATATTGCCTCTTTGCACCGACTAAATGGGAGAGTGCATTCCCATTGTGGAATGTCCTGTCCCCATCTCCCAGTAACTTCAGACAAGGAGCTCAACATGGTGGCAAGATAGCAGGGGGCGTGGCATCAAGGGCGTGGCCAGCAGGTGTCGTCCTGCTACCCTCCCCCCATATATTTAATCTACATGTGGTCAATGACCTTGTGAAAAGAGCTACAGTTATTGGCTTCTTATGATCTCCACTGATGGAGGCAGCACACCTCTAAATACCAGTCTCTGTGGAGCAGAACTGGGGAGAGCAGCGGTGCCACCAAGGGGTGCCATAGGGGCAGCCCTCCAAATTTTCATGAAGGGGGCTGGGACCCCCCAAAATTCCATGGTGATCCTCAAAAGGGTGAAGACGCTTCACCCTGCCGTGTCCTTGTGAGGATCGCCAGGGAGTAGACAGGGCGAAGTGTCTTCACACTGTGTGTCCCTTTGACAATTGCCAGAGCACTTTCCCGAAAGGCGCACTGGCAATCTCCACTAGTGATGTGGCAGGTAGAAGCATCTTCGCCCTGGCATGTCCTCCACCAGGGATGCAAAGGTAAGGCGGCTGGGGGTGGCTGGGTGGGGGATGGCAGGCTGAGTCAGTCTGGCTGGGTTGGGGGGAGGCATCGTATGTGTGACGTCATGCACATGCGATCCCCCCCCCAATGTTGGGCGCAACTCAGCGCGCCTTGGGGAGAGTACTGCTGGGTGACTTTAAAAGAGAATTAGGCAAATTCACAAAGGATAAGGCTACTAGACACAATTGCCATGTTCTGTCTATACTGCTGGAACTGCTGGGAATCACAAGTGAGGAAGGCACTCTGGTCCTGCTCGCAGCCTTCTTCTTAGGGCATCTAGCTGGACACTGTAATAAGAAGATGCTGGCCTTGATGGGGCCCCTTTCATTTGCTCCAGCTGCGAGGCTCTGCAACGGTGTTTCATGTATTCCCCAAATGGGGTGGGGTGCATCATGTGTAGTGAATGTACAGCCACTCCTGGCTCAGAGGATTATAACATGTTCTCCGCTTGCTTCTTCTCTGGAGTTGATGGTCTTCAGGAAAGCATTAAATAGAGGGACAGAACACAGAAAAAGGGGGGTGGAGGTGATGAATTCAGTATTTGGAATTTCCAACTCTTTTAATGGAGTTGGTTGGCTGAACTCCCATCAGTACTGCATGGTCAGTACCGCAGTACAGCATGGTCAAAAGCCAGGGATGATTTCTGGGAACACCTGGGTCCACCACTGTCTCACCCTTAAAAAAAGAAATACTGGTGAAGATTCACATATTGTATTGGGAAGTGAGAGTGAAGTGAATCTGCCTTTAGATGCAAACAGAATAAAATTTCTCCTCTCAGCCCTGCCCAGGGGAGAAATTAGGAGTGATTGGCAGAGGCTGGTGTTTGGACTGCCCTTTTCCCACAAGAGGAAGAAGCTGGGATGAACTGGACAGCATCCCCAGTGGGAAGAGGAGGCTCTGCATCTCTGCTGGAACTGCCATCCCCTTTCTCCTTCCCCATGTGACATTTTCTGGACTTGGAAAGGACAGGCAGGTGCTGGAGGACTGCACTGGGAAACTGAGAGGTGTGTGAATTTTGAAGAATGGTCATACTACGGTGTGCGTGTTGTTTTGAAAAGCGTGAATCATGTACAGTGGGTTCGAAGTGGATCAAATTTCTCTCCCATCTCCACCTGCTGCACAAAAGCAGATAAACCTGGCTTCGGTGTCAGCTGCCGCGATTATGTGTGCTCCGGTGACAAAGCTGAAGCACGAAGCATTCCTCGCACAGCACCACCCAAGTACATCCTTATGGCAAAACCCAGAAAAAGAAACCTTTGGATAATTGCTGTTTTCTGAATACTCTTTCACATTCACGCCTGCATATAATATATACAAACATGCACACACACAGCGTCTCATCCGAACATCGCGGCACTCACAAAACCCATCCTTTTTTCCTCCGCCTCACGTTTCCTCCCATCTCATGTCACTCGGCTGCCACACTTCTGCAGGAAACAATGATGCTATTGAGAGATGATTGCTGTTTGCTGTTAATACAGCAGCTCTGGAATGCTAAAAGCACACTTTTAAAAGGATACTGTATTTAAAGAGTCTTTCAAAAGGAAACATGCGACAACAACTCTTTCAAAGGCTATACTGTGCTTAAAAAAAAAAGAGTGGTGGGGAGAGAAAGAGAGAGAGAGGGAGAGAGATGCTAAGCGCACTTCTCGGTCAGTCACTCTTTGCAAAAATTAGCTGTTTTATTGCCGGTGAGGATGGGAACCCAGAATTCTGAGCAGTTGCAGCCCTGGGCAACTCTCAGTTCTGTTCTGTCTACCTGCTGCCCTGCTTCCCACACCACCACCCATAAATGGGGACGGGGGGACGGGGCGGGCAACAACATGGCTATCTTCCAGTTGCATCCACCTTTTCAAAGTTTATACCAGAGATAATGGCTGCTTGTAGATGCAGGCTTCATATTGTCAATGGTTTTTTGTTTTCCAGCCATTGCAAATGGGTTGCTGGAAGCACATTCGCAATGTCTTGAGGGATAGCTCAGTCAGCAGAGCATGAGACTCTTAATATCAGGGTCGTGGGTTCGAGCACCACGTTGGGCACAATATTCCTGCACTGCAGGGAGTTGGATGAGATGATCCCCTGAGAGGACCATCTGAGAGACATCTCTTCTGTTAACGTAGGCTAGCACAATGTTACTGTTCTGGAAAAGTGAGAAAAATGTGGGTGAAGTCAGGACAGGGTGACGTAACTGTAGCCCTCCAGATGTAGCTGGATGAACTACAGCTCCCATCATTCCTGGCTGTAGGCTATGATGGCTGCTGGGGCTGCTGGGAGATGTCGTCCAACAACATCTGGAGATGTTGCATATGTGGTTTCATGATTGCTGGCAGAAACCATCATGACGTCCTTGTCTCAAAATCCCATTGAAAAGAACCTGGACGAGGGATAGCTCAAGTGGTAGAGCATGAGCCTCTTAATCTCAGGGTTGTGGGTTCAAGCCCCATGTTGGGCAAAATATTCCTGCACTGCAGGGAGTTGGATGAGATGATCCTTGTGGTCCCTTCCAATTCTGCAATCCTATGATTGTAGAAATGAGTTTTCATCAAAAAGGTCCATCTGGATCAAGCTAGGAAGGGCAGAACATAAGCTGGCATTTTGATGCCAATGGCTTTGTGTGGGTGTTGTGAAAAGTTTGCATGCATGGGAAGCACTCTTCTGGGCACACCCCGCGTTGCACACTTCCGTGCTGTTTTGGAAGCTGCTTGGAGGGACCATGACACACTAGAAGTGGAGAACACGTTTTGCATGCAGAAGATCCTAAGCTGAAATCCTGGCATCTCCAACTAAAAGGGAAGAGGGAGCCTATGATGGAGAAAGCATCTCTCTGAGGACCCCAGAAGAACCCTGCAGCAACTGGGTCAGGCCAAAGGGAGACTATCTAGTCTAGCATCCTGTCCTCACAATGACCAACCAGATGCCCCCAAGGGAAGCATCTGGACCCGAGCACGACAGCAGCACTATCCTGATTTGTTATTCCCAGCAATTGGTATTTAGAGGCACACTGCCTCCAACCATGTAGGCAAAACATAGCCATAGTGGCTAGTAGCCGCCCATAGCCGTATCCTCCATGAATTTGTCTAATCCTCAAGGGCCACCTCTCTCCATATAAACTGACCCCAAACCCTGAGATCAGCCTCTGATGCCCTTCTTCATGTGCCTCCTCCACGAGAGGCCTTTTCTGCAGTGGCTCTCCATTTGAGAAATGCTCTCCCCAGGGAGGTTTGCCTGGCGCCTTCATTATACACCTTAAGGTGCCAGGCAAAAACATTCATCTATAACCAGGTCTTTGGCTGATTGACACCCAATGTTTTATCTTAAAATGTGTGTGGGAGGGACGACGACCTTATTGGGTTGCTCTTGTTTTTGCTTTTATTATGTGTTTTATGTCCATATATTGTGATTTTGTGTTGTAACTACACTGTGACCTGCAGGTATAAGGAAGCATACAAATGTTAATCATCATCATCATCCTTTTCTTATAGTCATCCAGCTTGTTGGGCACCACTGTGTCTTGGGGTAGCGAATGCCACCGTTCAACTATGTGCTGTGCAAAGAAGCCTTTCCTTTTGAATCTTCCAATTTCATGGCCCCACTGGGTTCACTGAGAGAGGAAGACAAATGTTTCCCTGTACTTTTTTTTACTGCCCAGTGTCCGCTAGGGAACTGAAGCCAGTGGGACATGCTGGGTTACATAGGCAAACCGTATGACCTGCCATAAGACTGGCTCCTGTTCCTGCTTTGGAACACTGCAGTGCACCTAAATAAGGGAAACAGAACTCAACATGATGGGGACATAAGGCATGTTTGGGGGCAGTTGCCAGTACAGAATTCCACCCGGATGGTCATTACTCAAGGCCGGGTTATGGGTTACGTGCCCCTGTTGCATCAGGAAAGTCACTGAACAAACATTCCCTCATACTGGAAGGCAGTTTCTGCCTCCCCTGATTTATTCCGCGGGCCATCTGGACCTTGAGAACAATGTGTCCCCATATCTGAATGGCTAGCCCCGTTAGTCACACCCTCTTCGCTCGAGCTCTGCATCCCTAATCTTCACACTCTCTCTCGGCCCCTTTGAGTGCGGCAAAATGACCGGATCCGTTTCTCACCTCTCCTTCGGCTGCCAAAGTTCAGAGGAGACAAAAGGGCCTGCCTCTCTGCACATCGGCGCGACAGGGAGCATAAAAATGACATATGCGGCGGCCCACCCCAATCCCCCAGAGTCCGCCTTTCCAGGTTTCCCAGCTCTGCTCCTCATCGGAAAAGTCACAGAAGTTAAGAGACCATCTCAAACCTTATGGGGGCAATCACTGCGTTGGGAACACACCCGTACCAAACAAATCTTGCACATTGTCAATGCTCTTTGGGCTTTATTTTTTTGCTTGCAGTTCCTCTGATGATGATGCCTGAAGAGGAATCAGCAAATATGCTTCAGATCCTACTATGGGCAACATCCAGCAACAACAGAGGGAGACACAGAACATTATCCCTTGCTGATGAGACATCCCTCAGATCTTAAATAAATTCTTTTGGCAAACTTTTTTTTTGCAGCAGCAGCAGCAAAGTTCCAGCAGCCCTGGTTTAGCCTGTGGGTTGGGAGGTGGCTAAGCCTTTATCTTGCAGCACGATGAAAGATGAGATTTGGGCGCAGAGATTCCATTCTCCCCTTATTTATCGGGAAGATGTTGCTAACCCAAGGATGATGGAGATAAGATCGATTGAGTTCCCACAAAAACAGCTAAGGAGGAATCACTTCCCAACCCAAAATGATTTTCCTCCAGGGTGCAGGACCAATATCAAGTCCACTCTTGCAGCGATGTGCATTAGGCTGTTTCCCCGGCTGCTCTTCCCCTCCTCTCCATCACTATCCACACCATATCATCAGTTTACTTATTCTTTATTACACTTCTTTCTTTCCTTTTCGGCGATTGCCCAAGGAAGAATGATTATGCCGGGGAAGGAGCAAAGAGGGAAAGAATCAAGCGGCTATTAGTGGCAGGCGGTTTATTGCAACAGGCGCACGAGCTCATTCCTTTCATGTTCCCCCGGAATATAAAAGCCCCGAAACATTTTAATTTTAAATTCTTATCATTGAATTTACTGCTTTTCTCTCCCAATGATTTGTGTTGCTTTTTAATTTTTACAGTCTCTACAGCAGCCAGATGCTACCGCCTCAGGCCAAAATAATAAAAAAAGGCTACTGCAGTCATGAGTTACAGAGAGAGAGGGAGAAACCGCAACGAAAAAGCATGCTTGACAGAAGTTAATATCTCAATTTAACAGTGCTGCTTTGCTAATGATCCTTTGATATGTGTTTATTTAAAAAGGTCTGATCTTGACCTTGGAGGGAAAAATGAAACCACAAAGTCTTTATGAGGGGAAAGAGAGGGAGAGGTAGTCATGGGGGTGGGAAAGGGGTTTATTTAGATATTGGCTTTGTGTCAATCGCCATGGCAGCTGGACCGGGGGGGGGTAGGAAGTGGCTAAAAGGGGGAGGAGCAGAGGCTCAGTAATTTTCAAATTTAGGTGTCCAAGGAAGCCGGACAGTGAGGGGGTGGGGAAATGGGAGATAAAACAAGGACCACTGACCATGTTCTCCACACACCCGTTGGGTGTTCATAGCCACACAAAGGAGATCCCGGGTTAGAATGAAGAAAGCATAGAAACAAAAGAACTAGTTTCAGGAATCTGTTTCCCCCAGCCGTCAGCTTCACGGTTTCTCTCCGGGTTGCTCTGAGGCTGGGAAAGGTGGTCAAGGCAAGAGGGCAATGGGAACTGATGCTAAGTGAGAAATGGCGTTGGGTTCTCTAGAACTAGAACATGGCCATCCTCCAGGCTGATGGTATAGGGGGGAAAGTCAGAAGTGTAGGGTTCCTTTGGGGTAGTCAGCCACCTGCCAGACTTCAGGGACTTGGGTCCGTATAGTTAAAGCTATGGTTTTCCCAGCAGTGATGTATGGAAGTGAGAGCTGGACCATAAAAAAGGCTGATCACCAAAGAATTGATGCTTTTGAATTATGGTGCTGGAGGAGACTCTTGAGAGTCCCATGGACTGCAAGAAGATCAAACCTATCCATTCTGAAGGAAATCAGCCCTGAGTGCTCACTGGAAGGACAGATCGTGAAGCTGAGGCTCCAATACTTTGGCCACCTCATGAGAAGAGAAGACTCCCTGGAAAAGACCCTGATGTTGGGAAAGATGGAGGGCACAAGGAGAAGGGGATGACAGAGGACGAGATGGTTGGATAGTGTTCTCAAAGCTACCAGCCTGAGTTTGACCAAACTGCGGGAGGCAGTGGAAGACAGGAGTGCCTGGCATGCTCTGGTCCATGGGGTCATGAAGAGTCGGACACGACTAAATGATTAAACAACAACAACAAAAAGCAGAACAAAGTGAAAGGAGTCTCTTACAGTTCAAAGTTTTAATGACTACAGGAAGAGAACAAAGCCTCCATTCCTAGGGACGAGGTGCTCCCAGTTAAGGGTCCCCCCCACTTCCACCCATGTCACTTCTGCCTCTTGCTCTCCTTGACCTTGGGCTGAGCAGATGAACGCTTTCCAGTGACAGTGAGTCTGTTAACTCTCCCTCTCCCAGTTCTTCTCCTCCTAGCTGTTCACCACCCAGTTCTTCCCAACTTCTGCCTTCTGAACTATGACCCTCTGCAAACCACAGTTCCAAATCTATACTGTCCTCCTGCTCCTGGGAAGATTCAGGATCCTGATGAGGAGCAGGGGGAGGCTCCCACCATTCCTCCTCAGCACGGTCCCTGACACCACCTCACAGCCATGTCCCTTGTACGGTTATACAATATGCAATATTACTAATTAGGGATGCATTGCAGCAATTGATGCAGATATCTATGTGTTGCTTTTCAGCCGGATCTACCTATTTCTTTATTGCATTTGTATCCCAACTTTCCCCCCAAGGAGCTCAAGGTAGTGCATATGGTTCTTCCCTTCCTCACTTAACCTTCACATCAACCCTGTGAAGTAGGCTGCCAGGTCAAGCTGAGTGGCAGCGTCAGCCAGCGAACTTCATTTTCTGTGCATGTCCGTGGGCAAATGATTTGGAGTGCTCCAGTGTCTTCTTCTGGGCTGTCTAATTTGCGTTTTCCACGAGGCTCCATTGCACACAACAGAACTTGCACACCATTCAGAGCATGAGACTCTTAATCACAGGGTTGTGAGTTCGAGTCCCACATTGGGCAAAAGATTCCTGCATTGCAGGGGGGTTGGACTAAATAACCCCTATGGCCCCCCCAACTCTATGAGGCACACTAGGAACTGGGGAGTTTTAAATGGTTCAGAAGTATTTTTGATGCACTTCCAAATTCTACAACAGACATGGAAAGAAGGATGGACAGGTCTCACAGGTTAATGGGATAACCCAGACCAGCAAAGTGACCTTACTCTAGCCTTGCAAGTAAGTCCAGAAGACCCACCCCAAAGTATGTAACATTACAAACCAATTTTTGGCTTACCTACACAGCCTGAAAGAAGCACCAGCTCTTTCCTATGTGTCTGATATTTCCTGCCTGGTTGCCCAAAAGCACATTTGATTCACCCTAGGCAAGCAGAGGTGTGACTATTTACAAGCCTGCATTGCTGGAAAACTAAATAATAGGTGCATTGGGAAACCCAGAAGGCAGAGATATGCATCCCAACTTTTATTTCCATATTTCAAAGATTTACCTTATATGATTCCATTTAAATAAAGCGCCCACAGCAGATTTTTTTTAATAATACAGTGATAACCACAAAATGAAAACAGCTATAAAAATTAGAAGAGTTTACAAAAAATGCCCAGTAGCAATATCATTAAAATGGGTGCAGAAGGTCACAGGTTCAGCTTCTGACATCTCCAGGTAGGACTGGGAGAGACTCTTGCCTGAAACTCTGGGGAGCTGCTGCCAGTCAGTGCTCGCAATACTGAATCAGATGGACCGATGGTCTGACTTATATTGATTTGAAAGGGGCCAAAAACTAGGGCTTACAGGCATAGAGCAGACCTCTATAGAGCAGTGGTACCTTGGTTCTCAAAAGCCTTGGTTCCCAAATGCCGAAAACTCGGAACTAAGTGTTCCAGTTTTCGAACAATTTTCGGAAGCTGAACATCCAATGCGGCTGTCGGCTATTGTTTCCGGGGCACCTGCACCAATCAGAAGCTGCACCTTGTTTTTCAAACATTTCAGGAGTCGAACGGACTTCCGGAATGGATTAAGTTTGGCACTTTTGTTTTTGCTATTTATTTTGCATTTTTGTTTTTGAGGCTTTTTCAGTTAATTCATTTTTAATTCATTTTTGTGACTGTGTGGAACCCAGTTCAGCTACTGATTGATTGTCTGCGTGACTGCAAAAACTTTCTATGGTAAAACTTTGCATTACTTTCTATGGGAAAGCACGCCTTTGGTTTTGGAATGCTTTGGTTTTGGAACAGAGAACCAAGGTACCACTGTATTTTGATTCCGGCTCTTCTCCATGTTAGCCAGAGGCAATGGTGATAAACTTCTCACCATCTCATCATCCTGAGTGGCTGAGTGGAAGAAGGACCAGAACAGAGATAGATACAGGTACCTGTACCTGCCCTGTCCCCTGTGCACACATCACACAAACAAACACAGTCACGCAGGCACAAATCCTCTGCAAAAGTTGACTTAGCTTGCTCTTACGAAGAGTAAAATGGGAACAAAGAGTCCCATCTGGTCAAGCAGCTGAGAAGGAAAAGCTTAGCGATACTACACCATAATCACAAACGGGTCTATATTTAGATGCACAAAGAGACTGCAATGATATTCCAATCTTTAAACCAATATGAACGATGGAACAGGCCAAGAGCTTACGCTGAAAGAAGCTATTAACTCCAAAGAGGGAGACGTAAGCACTGCCTGGAGTTAGAAGCACAGCAGCGGAAGCGGTAGAAAAGGACGCTCGTCCTCTGCCGTTTCTTCTCCAGACTGGCCATGTCAGTGGGTGCTTTTTCAATCAGAATCAAACAGGCTGCTGTGTCCTGGCTGCGTCTACAACTAAGCTGTATAATGATGAATCTTCCCTGTAAAATTTCCTGTTTCCCAGTGCAGATAAAGCCGAATGTGAGGTGGGAACTAATGTAAACCAAAGGGCTTTATCACCTTCTTTATCAGATCCTGGTCTAGACTCTGGCTTAATAATAATAAAAAAGCCTTAACACATTGCACATGCATCTCCATTCATTCATTCATTCATTCATTTACACACACACACTTTAAATGAAAGGTCCATTCATAAAAAACCAGCCCTTGTGTCATTGGAAAAGCCAGGTTCAGTTAGGAATATTTTTTCCCCCAGTTCCAGAATTGCAAATTTTAATTTCTTCAGTGGACTATCTGAAGAAAACACCAAGGAGACCGACCCAGCAGAAGCTGGCAAAATAAATAAGCAGCATAAATATTTGGGAAGTGCAGACTGTCCTCTTCTTGGACTATACCCTTTCAGGCTGTATGTAAAAGGGTGCAGTTCTGAATGCCTCTCCCCTCCACAAAATTAAATACCCTTAGGGGCAGAGGACGCCAGAGCACTTAGCATGGAGAAAACAGGCCCTTTCCTCTCATGTGTTATTTTTCTAGATCAGGAAGGCTTTAAGGTACTGACCTTTAAATCCCTAAACAGCCTCGGCCCAGTATACCTGAAGGAGCGTCTCCACCCCAATCATTCTGCCTGGACACTGAGGTGCAGTGCAGAGGGCCTTCTGGTGGTTCCCTCACTGCGAGAAGTGAGGTTACAGGGGACCAGACAGAGGGCCTTCTTGGTAGTGGTGCCCACCCTGTGGAACACCCTCCCATCAGATGTCAAGGAAATAAGCAACTATCTGACTTTTAGAAGACATCTGAAGGCAGCCCTGTTTAGGGAAGTTTTTAATGTTTGCTCTTTTATTGTGTTTTTAATATTTTGTTGGGAGCTGCCCAGGGTGGCTGGGGAAACCCAACCAGTTGGGTGGAGTATAAACAAACAAACAAACAAACAAACATGGTGAAGCATCAAAAAATGTGACCTGTCCCAAATTCCATTCTTGGCGTACTTGCAGCTGAATGTGGTAGATCTGGACAACAGACTGCCACTCTAATCTCTAAATGTTGTCCGAGATAATTAAAATGCATTCTTCCACAAGTAGAAAACTAGCTCTGCTATGGGTGGGCTGGACTAGTACCTCTTCTCTGGATGGGTGGGTTTTCTTCTTGCAGAGTGTTTATGAAAGTGGGGAAGTAGTTGCATTTATTTTTAAACACCACCTCCCACCTGGTACCAAAAGCGATAACAATCCACTTACAACTCCCTGTCCCCAGGACTCTAACACCTCTTTCTGCAGCATGGATAGCCATATCCAGGCCTGAAACAGTCCGGTCCAGAACTTACCACCTTAACTCCAATGGGGGGAACAGAGGATGTTAAAGGGGAACTCTGGCAACCACAGGGGAAGCCTTGACCAGCTGATTCAAAAAGGTTTTCAGAGGATGTCCACAGACTGTTTTGTACAACCACTAAACTCGTCTTCTTTTTAAAAGCGGAAGTGTTCAGACACTCTGGAAACCTAGTAGCCTGATAAATACCCTGAGCTGCTCACATCAATGAAGATCAACCACAGCTCCGTGGATAAATTCTTCAGCAAGGCATCCTCGGAGGCCCAGGGAACTAAGATCAATCAACCCATCATACATGCACAAAATAACAACCTTTGCAGAGGTTGTGCCAGCCCAGCACGGTGAAAAGGCTGAAAAAAATCCACCACTGCCACCATCTGGAACTTTTTATAGCCACCTAGACACCTCGTGTTCCTCCCTAAACTGCAATCTAGCCTATGCCCCATTTTGGGAGGATTCCCCCCCCCCTAGAGGCAGGGAAGTGACCCTGAATTGATTTAACAACTGATGGATTCCACACCCGAGAGGGCAGCATTTCCCTGATAAATATTTAGTTATCCTTACTTGTCCTGCACAAGGAGCTCTCCACCAGCCACACATCAAAAAAAAGTAAAACCCAATCTTCTTTGCCTGTCAGTATATAGGAACACAGTCACATGCTGCCATCAAAATCCAAGTCAAAAGTAATGTGTTTGTATACAAAAGCTGGTCAGAGCTTTTTGCAAACCAACAGCCCAATGGGTTTGGCAATCTACCCATTGTCTTCTGTGGGAAGAAGCTCAAGCTAGTAGTTTGCTATGCGTAGTCATCTGCCCAGAGGAATTGGAACTGGAGGTCAGGTTTTTACATCGGTAACGTGAATTAGTTTTTGAAAGCCTGTCGCAATTTTGCATTGGTCACAAAATCAGAGACTAGCATTATGGTTTCCTTTCTGAGAAAATCTAGCATGCATTATTTATTTTTTTACATTTCCAGATGAATCATATTTTTTTTTTTACTTTTCTTGAGACACAGCTTTAATTAAAACCAAAGACAGACTAATTAGCAACAGGGGAACTGGGAGAAAAGAAGTCACTACCCCCGTCCCAAAACTTGGGTTTCAAGGGTCCCAGGATACACAAGTAACTGTTAAGGTAAGCTAAACCTTGTCAAGACGAACCTTTTTCTTCTGCTACTTTTAATTAAAGTTCTTTAGAATTAAAAAGGACACTATTCAGGAACGGCTGGAGGGGAAAAAAATCATTGACACTGGCCTGTCCCCCTCCCTTTTTTCCCAAGGAAAAGAAAAAAGGTGGGTTTTGTGTGCTTGTTCACCCAGCCCTCACTGTACAAAAGGAAACGGATTTGCGGCAGGACACACGAGATGACCCCTTGACCCTCAACCGCTGAAAACTCCTCAATGGCATAAATACCAGATAATCAATCACATACCAGGAGGCCTGGGCCGGCTGCCCTTACCCCAGTGGTCGAGTTTATGAGAGATGAACTGTAAATGGACACCGGCTTAAGAGAGGCCCCTTCTGGCATTCCATGGGCAGGCCGGAATATTTTACGGTGGACAGAGAGAGAGGGGGGGGGCGGCCTCTTGACCAGCTAGCTTTACACATTTCAGCACTGGTTTATAAAGAGGCCGGCTTTGGTCTTGAAATGCCCGGTGTGTGTCCGATGGTGCCTTCTGCTTTGGTGATCTTCTACACACACACACACACACACACACACACACCGGGTCCAGGAAGAGAAAAGTAAAGAGAGAGGGAGAAGACCAACAGAGCCTGTTAAAAGTCAGCTAATAAAGTCATTGAATGATTGGATATCGGAGCACAGATGGCACCTATCCTCTTGTGGGTTCGGCGCACCAAGCACACACTCACAATATTGATGCCGTAGATTGCTCGCTGTCCCCAGACGGAGGGAATCAAGATGCTGGAAAGGTCTGGTTTTCGCCACCAGAGAAAAAAAGAAGGCATAATCGCAGAGCGGCAGGGGACAGGCAATCATGACAACCATTTCAAATATCTACATAGAGTGTTTGTGTGTGTGTGTGTGTGTGTGTGTGTGTGTGTGTGCAAAAACACAAGGAGCCTGATCTCTTGCAAGGCCACCGTGGGATTGTTTGCCTGGGTGTGCTTTTCTGTTTATTTTCCAAAGTCTTATGGCAGATCCCCAACACTTTGGCAAGGCTGGCGTCGACTCCTCTTTCCCCATTTATACCCCTACAACCATTTCAAATCCAAATCTGAAGAAAGCACCACAGAGACGTCCCATTTAACAATAGATTTTTGAACTTTGCCTCTCCGTTCTGGAAAAAAGAAGAAGAAGAAGGCAAAGAGACTGAACTAGTTCTGTTAAATGGAGACCCACTTGGTCACTAAATTTGATAATGCTTTTGTCTGAAGGTCAGAGGCTAAATATGTTCACACTAATCCCCTTCATCTAGAATTAAAGGACAAGAAAGGTTTTCCGTAGCTTAGCAAGAGAGTGCTTTTCTCATCGCTGTCTAAATACTATTTGCAGAGGGGAAAATTAAAAGTGAGCCAGTGACTGTTCGTTTTAAATACAGATCCCTAGAGCTTGCAAATTTCTCCTTTATTTTTCAGGTGAAATATGTCACCAACAGAGCAAACCCATTCTCGTTAGAGCCCCAGAGAAGTTGAAATCTGGAAGTATAACTTTGCTACCAACTTAAACAACAACAAAAAAATGTATAAGGTTGCAATTCCTTCCCTCCCCCTCTTTCTGTGTTGAAAACCAGGGAGATTCCCCAGTTTTTTTGGAATGTGTACTCAGACTCAAATTTCAAATGCTGCCATACAACATTACAGTCGCACAAAGAGACTCTCTGTCTAGGTACCCAGGAATTGAGGAGCGGGGTGCTTTAGGCCAACGAGCGTCAAGAAATCGGAGGGATAAAATTGCTAACCTTAACTAACCCCGGCGCTATGCAATGCTAACGCAGCTTGAGATACATAACTTCTCCAAGAGCTGGCCTTGGAAAAACACACTGCTCAAAGCTCACAAAGGTACACTCAAAGGGAGCGGAGGTGTGGCATCTCCTCTCACCTTGGAGGAACTAATTTCCTGCACATTTTCAGGGCCACAGCTCGCGTGGCACCCCAGAAGGTGTGCTTTTGGCGGGGCTGCAATCTTGCACAGGTCAAGCGACTCCTTGGAAGAAGGCATCCCGGTTTTTCGCCGTGATGTGTTGGAGGGTATGAAGATGGCAAATAGATGCAATAAATAAATATTAGGTTAAAGAGGCCAGGGCAGCAGGTATATGAAGGTAAAGGGTAAAGGTAAAGGGATCCCTGACCATTAGGTCCAGTTGTGGCCAACTCTGGGGTTGCGGTGCTCATCTCGCTTTATTGGCCAAGGGAGCCGGTGTACAGCTTCTGGGACATGGGGCCAGCATGACTAAGCCGCTTCTGGCGAATCAGAGCAGTGCACAGAAACACTGTTTACCTTCCTGCCGGAGCAGTAGCTATTTATCTACTTGCACTTTGACGTGCTTTCGAACTGCTAGGTTGGCAGGAGCAGGGACTGAGCAACAGGAGCTCACTCTGTCGCAGAGATTCAAACCGCCGACCTTCTGATCGGCAAGTCCTAGGCTCTGTGGTTTAACCCACAGCGCCACCCACGTCCCATATGAAGGTATGTGGGGAGATTTAGTACACCCTTTCTATATGGCACCAACAGTGCTTGAAAGATGACCCACATGGCTCTCTTCTTTATATGCAGACAGGGCAGACAAAGGACAAGAAATCTGTTTGTCCCCACCATGTCTAGGTGGGCACTCCTAAACAAGGAGATGTGACTCAGAACTCCTTCAACGTGATATCCCCCACTAATGTCAACATTTGCAAAAGGATCCTCAGTCCTCTGTGAGCTTTCTTTCCATTGCAATGGTTAAAAAAAGCATGTGTATTGAGGGATACTTCTCACAAACAGATGAAGCACACAGAAGTTTCTCCACTATGAACAGAGTCCCATTAACAATACAGTATAGCAAAAACAGTTAAGATCATAGCTACTCACAAGTTTGCGGGGAAGAATTAACACTCACACAAATGCAGCCAGTGTCTCGAAAACATTTCAAGACCAGCTTATTACTCCTTTATGTTGTCTTCTTTTGATTGTCTCACAAGCTCTTTTGCTAAGGAGGTTATACAAAAGCTTCCAGACCCACTAGAATTTCTCTATTCTTGTTCTGTATGTTTTCCCCCAAGGAAATTATTGCTTTTAAATCAGCCATTCATCTCATCCACACAGGGAACAATGTGGATTTTTAGGTGAAGAAGGTGCAGTATTATTTTGTTTTTGAGTGATCAACCAAGTGATATAGAAAATTTTAGGTTGAAAAGTATAGTAACTGAATGCATACATGACTTGAAAGCAAATTTGAAGGATGTAAGTGGCTGGAGCTCTCTCCAGAGTTTGAGAAACTACTTTCTTTGCAATATTTATAATAAGGCTATAATTGCGATGCGACATCTGATTTATTTTGCCATGTAACGCTGTTTAATCTCTTGAGAATAGATGTCTTCCAAGGAACTGGGCCACTGAATGCAAAGTTGAAATCAAAGAGCTTAGGGAAAGTTTATAAGAGGCAAGCTAACTTTTCACCATCTAACGCTAGATCTTCCACTAAGATGTTGTTCTTAGGAGGGAAGAAGGACTGGAGAGTGAAGCATGGAGCTATTAGAACGTGGTGATGTCATAACATTGGGCTTCTTCCTCTTCCCAATGGGAAGATGCAAAACAGCCTTCTTCAGATGCATCCAGTGCCGAATTCATGTTAACACGCAGTGTGCACACACCCTAAAGCAAGCCCCCAAGAACACTGGGAACTATAGTTTGCTAGGGGTGCTGGGAATTGTAGTTCAATGGGAGTTAAACTACAGTTCCCAGGACTCTTGGACGTATATGCTTTAAATGTGCTTTCATGGGAGTTGGAAAAGGCAGAGTGTGGGAAAGAGGGATGAGTCTTGCACCCTGGTGCAAGGGAAGGAGTCAGGCCCAGCGACGCGGACTTATAAAAAATATTGGGGGGGCCCGGGAAAGCTCATGAATAATAAATAAGCTCATGAATATGCAAATAAAGTGGCGCCGCCTCCTCGTGAGCGAATAGGGGAGAGCGTGCTGCGCCTATTAATCAGCTCCAAAGGAAATTGGGTGGAGCTTTTGCTCGGGAGGGAGGGCAGGAGGCATGCAGCCCGCCCCCCCTGTGCATTTTGGGCTGGGGGAGGGGCGGCGATGGCGCTCTGCTGGAGGGGCGCCGGAGATTATTGGGGGGGCGGAGCCCCCCCAAACGAATTTTTGAGGGGGCTCGGGCCCCCTCAAGCCCCATGGAGTCGGCGCCTATGGTCAGGCCGGCCGGCCAGCTGGCCGACTGGTGGAGTTAGCAGCAGCAGCAGCAATAGCGAGGAGCAGGAGGCTGAAGGGGGAACTGGGCAATGGGGCCATCATCACTGTTCCTGCCATGGGAGGCTGCGACTCTCCACCCTGGCAGGCCCCCAGCAGCCCATCCAGCCAGTCATGCCAGATAAAAACAAGAATGAGCCAGGGCAGGAGCAGTTTCTGCGATGTGGGTGGGAGGGAAGGGTCTAGCTGGCAGGGTGCAGGCAGGCCTTTGGGGGGTGGCGTTTGAGGGGTGGGGGGCAAGGAAGTTAGGAGGGCAAAGGTGGGCACTGGAGCTAGCCGGGCTTTCAGGAGGTGCATCTGCAACCTGAAAAACTGAACATCTTAACGTGCTGGAATTTGTTATGTATGAATCTAAATCTCTCTCTCTCTCTTTTGGTAATATGTATCAATTTTGGATTGTTTTTGTCGACTGTTCTGTTTAAATCAAAAGAGCATTTTAAAAAGAAAAAGAAAAAAACTGAAAATCGTAACGTGCAACTGCACTGCCTCCCCCCCCCCGACGGCAGTGTTACTGATATAGAATGGAATGTCCTTATTTGCCTGTGAGGAATGTTGGAGTGTATGCGATTTGTGTTGCATCCATCCTTCACTATGCTTACCTCTCTACCAATGCTAATTCTTTCTCTTTTTATTCTTTTCCATGGCCAATATTTAGATTAGGTGTTCGAAAAAGTGGATGGTTTTCACAATCATGTTTGTCCCCACCTTCAGTGATTGCTTTGGGGGATATGTGTATTCGGGAACTTTTGCCCTCGCTCTGAATGGGCCTTCTTGTCCTCAACGACATCATCGTTTTCGGCACTGATAAATCATAAACAACAATGTGATGGCTTTAGGGGTTGCTTGTGCGTAAGTTGCCGCCGCTCTGGGCTAGGTTGGCTGGTTAAACCATTTCTCGCTGGACAGCCATCCACTCCGTGGCTGTTCAGTCGCTGGCGGAATCCGTCAGTGGGCGTTTCTTAAACCTTTTCCAACATAAGAGTTGTTTGACGCCCAGTCTCCTCCTACTCTCCCTGCGCGGAAGTCTTCTGCGCAGGGAGGGCGTGGGTAGCGGAGGACCTGTGCTCTCCCCGCTGGTGTCCAGTGAAGAGTCCCGGAGCCTGCTCTCTGCTCCCCCCATTGGCCCCCCTCTATCCCTGGTGTTGCGCTGATTTTCTTCCCCAACAGGAGACCTGCCTCTCTCCCTGCTTGGCCCCTCTCCAGCATCGCTGTGGAGCCTCGCCTCCTCCTCCTCTAGTTCCGATGGCAGTTCCCTGACAAACAATTTTTTAAAAAATTGTGACCTCCCACCTATAGTCTGAAGCAGCCCAGGCAATCCTTTCCACCTGTGGGCTCTCGCCTGCCCCCTTTGTTCCACAGTGTTTGTGGTCAAGACCTCTCACCGTCGAGCCTCCGTACGCCCCCCCCCGCTGGAGACATTTTTAAAGCCACGCGCGGAAGGCATGGAATCCGGCAGTTGCGTCTGACAAACAGCAGTGGATGCCAGAAACCCTTTTAAACATTCTAGCTTGGAGTTCATCCGGCTGGAGCAAGGCTGGGCCAAGGCGAGAGTTGTTTTTGCAAGGGGGGGGGGCCTGCGCTCCGGCTCGCGAAGCATTTCGTTTTCGAAGCCCGAGCCAAAGCACACAGCAAAATATTTCAGCTGCAAGTCATAAGGTACCGATTATGGACAGGAGGCTTTCCAAAAAGGGACACCATCTCCGGGACTCTCTGTTCCTCTGTAAACACATTGATGGCCCCCTTTTCAGGTTTGCCAGGAAGATTCTGTTACAAGGAGGCCAGGCTTACATTCACGGTACCCATTTCAGAAAAAGAAAAAAGAAAAAACCAAAGGTGTGGCCAGGAGCCAGCTCAGGCAAAAAATAAATGTCTAAAGTTAGACTCCCCCAGTCCATATTTAGTCACTGGGAATAAGTGATACAATTCTTCAAAAGTGCTGAGCTCCCAAAGTAGCTTTCAAAGTCAGCTGTGGGTGTTACTGGCCTGGGAGACATGACAGGGAGTGGCAAGGCAAGCAGGATGGTATGCTTGTTGTATCTTTGTTATAGGCATCTTCACAACAGGTTGTGCACTGAGAAAGAGGCTGTTGCCATTTGCATTTCTGGCTGCTCCCCTTCGAAAAGGCTATAGGGAAACTGAGGAACAGAAATGACTGAGGGGATAAGATACCTTCCCTATGAAGAACAATGAGCAGAGGCACAGCTCTGTCCAAGCAATGGCTTGGTCACATGAATGGGTAGGCTTGTGAAATCCATTTTTTATTTTGTTTTTTAAGCTAGCACCTCCACATCTATCAGCCGGTTTCAAAAGACAGCCCATTAGAATTACGAAACAGCATGTTCTGAGCCTAGGAATTTCTTTTCAGAACCAGAACTGAAGCGAGCTCTCAGTCTTTTCCCACCACAGACCACTCGTGGTTAGCTTTCTTCATTTCGAAGCTTTGTTTACACAGCCTAAACAGCTTGTTCCTTGCAATTGCTGAATGATTGGGAGCCAGAAACTCTCATCTATCTATTTATCTGAAGATCCTAGAAACCTAGGAAGCTGCCCTTTACTGAGTCAGCCCAATGGTCCATTTATCTCAGTATTGTCTGCACTGACTGGCAGCAGCTCCCCAGAGTTTGAGGCCAAGCCCTATCAAGAGATACCATTGAGGATTGAACCCAGGACCTTAAGCAGATAAAGCAGATGCTCTACCACTGAGCTAAGACCCCTTTGCTCAGAGACCTACCAGGAGATCTGCTTTCCACTTGCCCCTACCCCACGACACATCACAGACAACTGGTGAGATGGAAGTTCCCCTCATTGCAGAACACATTGGAAGTGTAAGGTTGACTTGACATTGAGATCTCAACACTTGGCCAACACAACACTTGGCTGCTTGCCACGATGGCTACACTCTGCTTCCATTGTTGAAGGCAGTAATGCTTCTGAATACCAGTTGCTGGAAACCACAGAGGATGGGGAAAGTGGTCTTATGCTTAGGTTCCGCTTGCAAGCTTTCCATGGACACGTGGTTGGCTGCTGTGAGACAGAATGTCGGAATAGATAGGCCATCTAGCAGGCTGTTTTTTTGTTCTGACACACAAGAAAGGTCATACAGTTGGCAGGCTTTTGATTGTGGAAAGTAGCAAAACGCAGAGTAAGTGGCCTTCGCAAGCAGCCATATTAACAAGAACATGAGAAGATCCTGGATAGATCAGACCAAATAGCCCCTCTAGGCCAGTCAAATGCCCCCAAGGAGCCTACAAGCAGGGCAGGAAGGGGTCAAACCTTTTTTCAATGATGTTCCCCAGCAACAGGTACCTGGGGGCATTTAAAGAAAAATTACAAAGCTGGGAAAGGACCTTCCTATGCCAGCTCTTCAACAATGGTGACCTGGTTATGCAATGTCAGAAGAAAACCAGGATGCTCTATATTTGTGAGGAGAGGAGGGCAGAGGGATGATAGATTTCTCCCAAACCACTCAAAATATTAGGCAAAGGAGCAGTGTGTGTTAAAAAATTAAAAAACACACGAAATATTAATCCCAGGACTGAGTGGGAGATACAGAAAAGCTGCACAGACGAGACAAAAGTCATGGGAAAACTTGATTTCATTCTAGTCAACAAGTAAGACAATTTGCAACTCTGCCTCGTAAGAGGTGGCCTGTGCATCTGAAGCAGAAGAGGCCCCAGGAGGGAACTGTCTCTTTTAGCGACTCCTTTTGCGTCAAGTTCAATGTATATTTTTGTAAGATGGTAAACAACTCTGGGGCATCATTCGCTACCTTCAGAAAATTGCCCTCTGTACTTCTTCACCCATCAATTAAATCTTTTTGATCAGCACCAGAAACCCGCAGAACACACACGCCCAAGAGTTATGCTCTTCATATACCAGAGATTACAATATCAACTTCCTGCCTACGGGACAAAATAAATCAGGCATTTTTGAACCTGCTTCACTGAGATCGCTGTCGCCAGCACACACACCTATTTTTAAACTGCCACAGCTTCCCAAACAGGACTGAAATGTCAAAACCCACATCATGTAAATAATTTTGCACAGACACACGTTGATAATTATACACAAACCCAAAGTACTCAGATGACCGAGGAACAAGGACTATCCAGGTTTCTGTGGAAATATTCAGCTACCACACTGCCAAACGCCATGCATCTATGCAAAACAACTTTCAAAATGGAAAAAAGAACCCAAGCACACCACTGTCTTACAAAACATGTTCAAGGAATACTTGGAAATCCTGACAGAGGTATAACATTGGAGGAGAAAAAGCTGGTCATCATCTTCCATGTGGCAAAGGCCTGTTCCAGGATCACAGAAACTTCCCAGTTATCTTCTGACATTATGATGATTATGCAAGTAGACCACTTACACAAGCAGTTAAATGTCCCAGAAATATGGCAATAAAATCCTATTAAAAAACACCCAACCTCACAGTTGTGCAGATTTTTCTATGCAGTTATGTCTAATACCCATGTTTCTGCAAGCCATTTCTCCTAAGAATGATTTTTTTAATGTTACTTTCACTATTATATGTATGGTTTTTATGAACAGCTTCCCCTAATATAGGCACTTTTTACACATTTTGGGCAGTGGTGGGAGCAGGGGACGGTCAGAGAACCCCATTGCAAAATTCAGATTAGTGTGACATTCAAAGGCTAGCTGTGTTTCAGATTTTTTGGGGAGGTGTGAATTAGGGACGTTTGCCTATAAATGTGAACCGGACTGATTTTCCCTGCTCCCCACCCCAATCCCTTTTGCCGTGGTAGCGGAGGAAAAAACAGGGTGCCGTTTTCTCGACAGAAAAGTTCTTGCCAACGAAAGCCTGTGATTGATTGCTGACACCAGCCCCCAACGAAAAGATAAATCCTTTCCTCATAACAGAGGCTGAAAGCTCCTTCCTCTACTTGCAGAGTGAACACCAGTCAGGGGATAACATTTCATCGAGGCTTATAATTGTCACCAAGGCCTTCTTAACCCATCCCTGATCTGCCCGGGACTGCTGAGCGCCGCACCTCAAACTCCTGTTTGCTTTGGTTTTCATGTAACCAATATGAATAGGGGGAAGATAATTACCCTTAAACATACTTAATGCCAACAGTACATTATCTCTGTCTGTGGAGTAGCATGCTGATAGTATTTTTCCCACAAGCTTAATCAAGCTGCTATCTTAAAACTCTCCAGAGTACTGTGAAACGGTAATAGAAAGTCGTCGGCTGCTTGGGGAATTTTCGTTTGGTGTGTGTGTGTAAGAAGAATTCGCACAGGCTGTTTGTACACAAAGCTTCCCGGGTGTAATAGCGCCATGATAATGAAGCCATGCTCTGGATTGGCCAGACGCTGCCAAGATATCGTGAACCGGGAGATCAGAAGGGGGGGAGGAGGGAACTTGTAAGATTTTAATGAGCTCTCGTGCACTCGCAGCTGTGGTTTATTTTGTTTTATTTTAAATTAACCAAGTAAGTTCTTGTGGTTCTGCTTCATGTCAGGAACAGGCTTAAAGGTGCACTTTCACAAGAGGTATTTGAAGTGGCATCAAGAAAGGAGGAAGAAAGGAAGGAAGGAAAGGGGGGAGACTCAAAATGATGTATACACCTTCTTGATTAAGAAAAGCTAAGTACCTTTGCTGTCACCCTCTGAGTCATGGAGGGGAAGGTCTGAAAAGGAGAAACCAGTGGCGTATTGTTTTGTTGTTTTGGTTTAATTACTTGCTTGTGTTTTGTCTTGTATTCTGTGAACCACCCTGGGATCTCTCGATGAAGGGTGGTATATAATTTTAATATTAATAATAATAAAAACAAAATAAAGCAGCATGGGGATGTGGGAAACTGTGGCCCTGGCATAAATTTCTGAGGGGGCACAACCAGGCGCCCCCCATGACAGGCTCACTCATCAAACCCAGAGCCACGGTGAGGCAAGCCGTGCCTGGGCGGGGCCTTTGGGGCTGGGGTGGCGATGGCATCTCCTTCTCTATGCGGCTGGTGAAGCCCCACACCTCTGGGCTGGCCAAGAGGGAAGGAGGTGGAGGGTGCTGCCACTGCTGTTGCCACCCACCAAGGTGGGAGGGAGGAAGAGGAAGGTGGGAAAGCACTGCCGGAGCCATTCACATTGCCCAGAGTGCCTCGCTGCAAGGACGGCGAGGCGACGCAGCAGTGCATGGGTAGGCGAACTAAGGCCCTGGGGCCGGATCCAGCCCAATCGCCTTCTAAATCTGGCCCACAGACGGTCTGGGAATCAGCATGTTTTTACATGAGTAGAATGTGTGCTTTTATTTAAAATGCATCTCTGGGTTATTTGTGGGGCATAGGAATTCATTCAATTTTCTCTCTCAAAATATAGTCCGGCCCCCCACAAGGTCTGAGGCACAGTGGACTGGCCCCCGGCTGAAAAAGTTTGCTGACCCCTGTCTCGTGGCTTTGCCTTTCTCTGCCTTACCTCTGCTCCCAGGTTGGGGCTAGTTTGCAAGGACAGACTCCCTTGATTAGATGCTGGACGGCAAAGAGAATGGCCGCTGCCCAGTCCACCAGGAAGGCACAACACTTCCCTGCCCTGGGTCTCATCAACCCACGCTACGCCCCTGGAGGAGACTCCATGAGGACAGGATGATGCCCTCTGCAGACCTTCACCCTTCCCAAGTTGGAGGGTGGTGGGCAATGGTGAATTGAAGGCATCAGTAGCCCAGGTCAGACCTTCTCCACGTGTTCAGTGAATGGGGTGGAGAAGGGCAGAGCAGGTGCCCTCAGTGTCACACCTCGGCAGGATCCTGCTCCTGATTTTCAAGAGGAGCACTGAGGGTCTGCAACAAGGTGCCACTGCAAGCCCCCAGCTCTACGTGTGAAGGACACAGGGCACAGTGAGAAGTACAGACTCCTTCCCTTCCCTCATCCATGAGTTCAATGGTATGCCACCTTGTGTTTGTGTAGAAAGCTGCTCATTATGAATAAGTCAGAAGAAAACCAGTTGCCACAAACTGGGATCCACCATGGACAGAGGCCAGAGTTCAGTGGCAGAGCACACACTTTGAACACAGAAGGCCTCTGGTTCAATCCTTGGTTTCTGCAAGTAGGGCTGGGAAGGGCTGCACCCTGAAACCCCGGAGAGCTGCTGCCAGTCAGTTCAGACAATACTGAACTAGATGAGAAGCTTCTCTGATTCCGTAGAAGTCAGCTTCCTGAAACGTGGAGTTGTGAGCGAACATTCAAGGGAAGGTGAGCAGGCTTTTCCCGATTCGAAAATCCATTTGATGCTGTGTAAAGTGAACGAATTCTCTGGTTCTTTGTGCTAGGCAGGAGACGGAGTACTTTTTAACACTTCCTAGGAAAGTGCCTGAAGCAAACATATCGTCTATATATCTATATATCTATCTGCTGCAAACTGGCTTGTTGCCGTGATAATAAGCCGAGCTGGAATCCAGTGACACGACTGACTCCTTTCACTCCCTGAGACGGCTGTGCTCCTGCAAGACTCTCCCCCCCCCGCCCTTCCCTCTCCATGTACCTCCACTTACCACGATACTGTTTTGAATCTCTAAAATAATGTGACAACTTAATGATGGCACAATTATCTAAATGTTTAACAGACATGTTATCTAAGTGAATCGGATCGAGATTTCATCCCGCTGACAATAAACATCAATGGAAGCGCAGAAAGTGATGGGCAAATTATCACAAACCCTGCAATTTCAATGCTATTAAATTTGGAAGAATAACAGCCCCGAGGCCTGTAAACGCTGAATAAAATAGACCCTTGTGTTTGTCCAACTATTAAATCAAAATGCTACCAACATCCTAGGGAAGGGGGAGAGGGGAAGCGCGAGACAATTTATAGCTTTTCATGTTTCAGTTACACATTGGTTTTATTAACTCCTCTCTGCCATTTGGGTGCTAGTGGGTGGTTTTGCCAGTGAAGTTGGGAGGTTTTTTTGGGGGGGGGCACAGAGCATGAAGCCGAATGTCTTTGACCAAAGGAAGGGCAGTTTAAAGACTAAGCTGCAAGAGAAGAAGCAAAGACGTTTTCTGCTGGGAGCAAGGATGTTCTAACATGTTTACTAATGATCTGGGAAGAGGAGACAGTGTGTGTGTGTGTGTGTGTGTGTGTCTGTCTGTGTGTGTGTGTTGCGGAGTGAAGAATGGAATAACTGTGGGACTGGCAGACAATGAAAATCAAAAACACAGAATGCCACACAATTTTTCAACGGAGTATAGGAGCAATGGCCATGGCAGGGATGGAAGGCAGCAGGTGAAATTCGATGCTAGCAAATGCGCAGTGAAAATGCCAAGCTGAGCTACCAAGTTGTTGTTGCTTTTTTTTTTTTTTAAAAAAGGAAATTAACAGCTTATATTTAAATTAAGCAAACAAAACCTATGACAAATAATCTTTGCGTCAGTGGGAAATGGGCTCATGGAGCCGAAAAGATAATGCTGTATCTTGCATCTAGCATCCCATCATGCTCAGAGCCAACCCATTGAAATGAATGGGTATGGCTAACTTAGGTCCATTCATTTCAATAGGTCTTCTCAGAGTGGAGATTTCTTGGAGAAGACCCCATGAGTCTGAGGAGAACTTAGTTGGCTAGCGAGAGAGAGAGAAACCTCGTTGCATGCCAGTTTTCACTGGTTTCACCAGAAATGTCCTTTGTCCCAAAGGCAAGCAGTTTAGCTGATAATTTTTAAGAGTTTCATTCCGGAAAGCAGAACTGAGGACTGTACAGTCCAGCCTCCCTGGCTCTGACTACGGCAGAATCCTCACTATGGAAGGCACAGATTAGCCCATGTTATTACACCTCCAGGATGATACGCAAAGAGAAGAGATTGTGGCCCACACCTTGTTGGAGATGCCTTAATGTAAGACATTCAGATCATGTAAGCAAGGGTGTGTCGTGTTCCGTGGGAGCAGAAAGAAAGGTGAGTATAATGGCACTACGCCAAAATACACACATCTGCAACTTTTATAGCATAAGCTATTTCTCTCACCCTCAAATACATGCATAAAATAATTGCAGCTTCTTTTGCATTGGATCTGAATAGACCCTGCTCGTGTTTTTGTCTTAAGAGACGAGGCATGTCTTTATGATGGCCAAGTTATGCTAGTTTGACACCGTGCTCAATTTAAGTCTCCACGTGATGTTTGCCTTCTTTCCTCGGCTGTGCCAGATTTGCACAGTCCATGTGGAAGGTTTTGGGCTTCAAAAGTTGCGCTGATCCACACAGCAGGCACAACCGAGGAGGAATGGACCCATACTACATGAAAGAGCATCGCTCGCGTCGCAAATCAGACCCTGTCATGGCAGAGATGCCACATGCTAAGAAAATCAGCTCTATATTAGGCATCCAGCATGCCCCTGTAGTAGCAGAGTGCAAAACTAGGTCAGGAGTAAATCCATGCCAGGGTATTGACTGTACAAACACAAGCTCAGGACAGAAGCTTCCCATGTGGGGCTGACGTTACACAGCATTCTGCTCTCGGTCTTTTGCACATGTGAAATACTTTGGCCCAGCCTGGGAAATCCTATACAAATCACCTCTGATATTTAAAAAAGTCAACAGCTATTACATTTTTTTGAAATAAAAAGGGACACAACCAGTTG
This sequence comes from Podarcis raffonei, assembly GCF_027172205.1. Lineage (NCBI taxonomy): Eukaryota > Metazoa > Chordata > Lepidosauria > Squamata > Lacertidae > Podarcis > Podarcis raffonei. Next base: position 27,053,759 of record NC_070616.1, read on the forward strand.
CTGCTACATTTTCCGTGTAACCTGAACACTGCAACCATGCTGCTAGCAGCTGGTGCTGATTGAATTCATTCCTTTTTAATTTCAAAAAATATATATTACTTTTTTTTTTTTACACCTTTCCCCCAGGCGTAGCAGGGTGCCAAAACATTTTTTCCTGTGAATGCAGAGGCCAAGTGATGTGAACAGCCACAGAAAAACCAATGGAGCCCAAAGTGTCTTCTAGCAGCTTACAGACGTCTTGATCTCTTTTGAATATATGTAATTGTTGAGGAGAGGGGACAGGGAGGTTGGGAACTGCGAGGGGAGAGAGAGCAATTTTTCCGCACGGTGAACAGAAACCAAACTGTCACATAGAGGGTTTCTTTGCTAGAGGTCTTCACTAGGTCAGCTTGTTGTGTTGCACTGGCTCTTATAGGTTGTAAAGAAACAGATTCATCAAGAATAAAGTGAAGCTGAATCCAGACTAGACAGAGGTGATGTTGTTGGCCCATTCCTGAATCCAGGATCTAGAGGATCTAGCTGGGAATTGCATTCCCTTGAAGGAGTATCTGTATCGCTTTGGAGGGGATACTCTTGGGACCAGTTTTTTGTCACTGGAAGACCAGGTGGTTTTAATGGCCTGTAGTACCTATGACTAGCTAAGAACATAAAATAAGCCTGCTAGATTAAGCAAGTGGCCCATCTAGTCCAACACCCTGATCTCAAAGTGGCCTGTGGGATGCCCACTGGCAGGACCTGAAGGTAATGACTTTCTGCCCATCCCATCAACTGGTATTAAGAGGCACAATGCCTCTGACCGTGGAGGTAGATCATAGCCATTGTGGCTAGTAGCCACTGGTTCACCAGCGATGGTCTTTCCTGGACCAGAAAAGTCTAGATACGGTTATCCCTTTTTTGGAAACCTTCAGATTATACTCTTGCATATCCTCCAACATTTCTCTGATGAAACTAGGGACGCCCTAAGGAAAAGCGGGACATTTCTGGATCTAATCAGAAACCAGGACAGCTTCTGTCAATCGGGGACTGTCCCTGGAAAACAGGGACACTTGGTGAGTTTGCTAACAGACACTACTTGAGGCTGAAAATGGTTTCAGAAGCTACAAATTTGAAGGTGGCAGCCAGGATGTTTCCGATTACTTGCTTATAGCACCAGTTTTAAACAAGCTTTGGAGGTCTTCCTCTGCGGTGGCCCTACAGGCTAATGCACATCTCCTTCTCCAGTCTTTGGCCTGCTCTCCATGAACAGGTTGACTTAGCTCAGGGGTGGGGAGCCGGCTTCTACTCACACCAGTCCAAGCCAGCATGATCAAGCGTGCTGGGAGTCTAATGGCATCTGGAGGGCCAGAGGCACTTCATTCACCGAGTAAAGGGCTTTGGCCTGATCCAGGAAGTCTCATCTGCATGCTATTATCTTCATTGCAATTGCCAGGTGCCCAAGTTCAAATAATCTAAGGGACAGGAAGGTGGAACTCCAGCCCCCAAAATACCACCACAGCTTTGCTGGTTTGAAGGGGTCACTCTTGCTACTTCAACAGCGGACTAGGGGAATTATAAGCCTTGGAGTCTTTTTCTTCCAGGCGCAGGGAGCTTTCACTTCAGAAAACGCCAACAAGTTCAGAGTTTGATCCTCCTACCAGTGCTATTTCCAGCCCTGCTCAACAAGAGGAAGCTATCAATTTCTTGGCAAGAGGGAGGCACTTTTTGGCCATAAAGCCAGTTACTGACATGCAACTGAGACACACTTGTTTACAGCTCGAGGAGGCGATGCTAAACCTGCTCCACTTGGGTCGCGCTGACCTCGAGCTGCCTATTTTTGTTCCTCGATTCTGCATGATCATGTCACCCTCTGAGCTCTGACAGGGCAGCCGCTTTTGCTGGCAGCCACTGACATTCTTGTCCCAAAGTTTTAAATCAAAACATACTTAATCTGTCCCAGGAGTGCTCCACCCCTCCCATCCAAGGTCATCATTGAAACCTGACCGTTAGGAACTCTCTTGTCCTCTGTTTGAAGGGGGCAGATGCAACATTAGCCATCACTGAAAGCTGCCTTGAAAAACACAAGGCTCCCCTCACAGGGGGGAAACAGCACGGCATTGGCAGGTGGGTTCTTCTACCACCCCTACCCTTCCATCTCCAGAAGAGGTGCAGAAGACCCATGCCAGAATCCTGCCAGGCTCAGGAGGGACCTCTTTGGAGAAAGTGGATGGAAAACTGGAAGAACCCACAATAGTTCAATTCTGCCTGAAGAGTCCCATCTCAGAGATACTTCATCTGGGCCTCCTAATAATTTCAACCCCTCCCAGAGCCCTGATTCCCCTGCTCCATCCCCCCCCCCCCAGCCTCAGGATCAAAGGTGGCAGCAGAACTGATGGGAAGCCCAGAACCGCCAAAGGAATACCATTTGGCCACTAGATCACTCTCTTGTGGAGGGCAGGTGAGAGGACCCAGATGCAAGCAATGTTCTAGCAGAGAATTGGGAAGAGGAAGGGCTGGCAGTGGCTATATAAGTCTCCCAGTCTCCTCTGGACTTTTGCTGGGGTAACATCTCCTGTGTGAGCTAATTCATCTCCAACTTAGGAGCTGGTCATGGACATTCCACTAGGAGCCACCCCATTTTGCCAGAAGAACTCCACCAAAAGGAAGGGCAGGATCTCAGTGGGAGAGCACCAGCTTTGCATGCAGAAGGTGCCAGGTTCAAATCCTGGCAGCATCCCCAAACATCTGGGAACATCCTACTGCCTGAACCCTGAAAAGCAGCTCTGGCAGTCAAGGTAGACAGTACTGAGCTATATGGATGAGTGACCTGCCCTAGAATATGTCAGCTTGCTACACCCCCATAGTTCCTACAAGCCTTTCCAGAACTGTGGCTGCCTCACTTCCTCTGCCAGAAATGCTTCATCTATCTGGGTAGCCAAATGAGGCAGGTGAGGTGGTAGCACAGACTGTAACCTCTTCAGGCTCCAGGTGAAGCAGTACTGGATTCTGAATACATCAGAAGGGGACATCCTCAGGAAGCTACTGTATGCCTCCTTCTCATTTGTGGTTGTGGTCAATAGGCGCCTCCCCCTGCCGTCACCTCCCAGAAATACAGAGAAGGCAGGATCTGTCTGCTAAGACAAGGACCCACTGCCATGTGGGACATCCACCACAGCTAGCTCTGCTTGAAGGCACAAGCCTCCCAAATAGGAAACTAGCACAGCAGGCAAAGGACCTTGGGTGGATCTAGAAGTGGGGCTCTGAGCAGTCAAACCTTAGCACCTGCCCTCAACACTCCATTCCTGTTGCAAGACTGAGCTCCTTTCACAAAGACAAGACCATCTAGTCTCATGCCTGATCCTCTACAGGACCATCTCAGTCTACCAGTGATGAAGGCACTGGCTAAATTCCAGCTTCCCAATCCATCTTGACCAATCCACCATGGATCTTGACCCCTTCCTATTTTTGGAACATGCAAACACATCTCTGACCTACTTGAATGAACTGCCTTTGCTGAGGCCTGATTCTGGACTAGGGTATTTATCCTGAAATGCTAGTTTTTAACTTGCAGGGAGTTATGTTTTGTTATCTCACATGGCGAACCATATGGAAAGGAAGAGGGGATGGGATGGGTCCCTTTCACTCAGAGAAAGCACTTTCTCCATGGGTTTCTCCAAATGACATATTCCTATTTTCAGATTTGCAAATTGTCTATCTGGACTCTTTGTGATATTTCCAGGCAGGTGTTGGTTTCAGTTGTGAAAACTCAGAGAGCAGTTCATTTGCTTTTGGGTTCTGTGTGGCCGACAGATTAAGCAGACACTTAAGAGTGCTGCAATAGTGCACCTGGGGATCACAGAAGGCTCCCATCGCCATACTTCCTAGATCCCAAAACCTCACTGCATACATTCTTGATCCCACTGGTGGCAAGTACAAGTCTCCCAAGCCCCTGACAAGAGGTTGCCCAAGCTTCATGCTATCTTTCTGATGTGCCTGGGGCACCACAAAGTTACTTCCCCACTGCTAGCTCCCACCTCACAGTGGCAATGTGGCACTGAGTTGCCCCAAAGGCTCCTGCTAGTTGGCTAGCAGTGGCACTATGATGCCACTATAAAAGTACACATAGTCGATTCACTCTGTGCCCAAATTCCTTCCATCGCTGGTCTTCATTATGAGGCATTAAATGTGGATACAGAAAGCTGCCCCATACTAGGTCAGACTATCTATCCACCTGGTCTAAGGCTGTCTATTCTGACTGGCAGCACCTTCTCTCTCTCTGGGGTCTAAGGCAGAGGTCCTTCCAATTGCCCGTCATCTGATCCTTTTAACTGGAGATGCCAGGACTTGAACTTAAGATGCTCATGTGTGTACAGCAGGTGCGCGACCTCTGACTTTTAGGCTGCACATGTTTAACGGCTTTGGTTGGCTGCCCAAAATGGCGGCCGCAACTCTCCACATAGCAGAACTGCACAAGAAAGTTACAGAGGCTACATATCAAGCGCCTGGCTCCTCAAGAAATCCTGGGAACTGAGTGAGGGTACTGAGAATTGTCTGTTGCAGATCCCTAGCCCCACTCACAGACCTACAGTACCCAGGATCCCCTGGAAGGAGGGGATGGCTGTTAAACCAGGTGTGACTCTGCAGTTAAGAAGATACGCCAAGAGTCTCAAAGGCCATCACGTTGCACAAACTATGTAGGTCAAATGGAAAGAGCACCTGTTCCTAATTCTATTACAGTCAACGCCTATCAACACATACAACAGGATTCTCACTGCACCAGGGGTTTTGTGAAAGAGAAAGTAACACAACCACACATATTTGCTGCTTGATCCCTTAGCTCTGGAGTAGATTCCAGGTATGAGCCCTTCCTCCCCTGTTCTCCCGAAAATGCTTCTGCTGTGAATTCCATTAGTAACAAACAACTTTATCTGCTGCCAACATCAACCAGCTGGCTAGTCTTAGGAGGAGGAGGAGGAGGACAATCATTCTGAAATTTATTAACTGCTACTTTGCCAATGAAGTTGCAAGATCGAATGGCACGGCAAGCATCGGTTGCGCTCTATGATGCATGTACGGTCTAATGCCGGGTCTTCCTAATCCTGGTGCACACAGTCAGCTGTTGTATATTTGGGAGCCAAGATAGCATCCAAGGTGTTAAATTTCAACTTGCGGATTCATACATTCCATCCTCCTTGGCATTTATTGGTTTATCGGTACTAAAAAGATTTGCTCGCCCTAATATAGTTCGGGAGGGAGGGAGGGAGCTGTCTCCCGCTTCAGTCGCAGGAGTGCGCAGAGTCATGCTCAAAGTGTGAATGAAGATGGAGCCTCCCCTGGGACCCCTGAGCCAGTAAGTTCAAGCAAACTACTCAGTGAAAGGAGGCAGTCACAGTACAAAATATGCCATGATAAAGAGCGAAGCTTTTGCCTCCTACCCTCTGCAAAAAAACGGAACAGAAACAAAAAACACTGAGATAAAACTATGGGGCAGAGTAAGGTGCTGAAAGGGCAGATGCAACTTCTGAGAGACCCCCTTCCTAGCAACCAGAGATGCCCCTCATCATGATTTGGGGTGAAGCGGACACCTCAGAGGGCACCCCAAGGGTCAGCACCCCCTTCTGCTGCTGAGCTTTGCCATCAGGTGCGGAGGAGATCTCCCCCATACCCGGTAGAGTGGCAGAGCTTTGCGCTGGTTTTTCCTGAAGGGAGAAGCCGGTGCAAAGCTCCACTACCGGTTGGGAGTGGGAGATCCAGAAAGGAGAAGCCCTTATGGAGTTTGCCCCCTCCCCTTTGTGGGTGTGGCAGTGGGGCATTTTGCCCCAGATGCCAATACCCCTCCAATTCCCCTTGCTATCACCCGTTCAAGACTGTTGCTCCATTCAGCGGCAGAGAAAATCTCTACTGGGCACCATTCACATGGCACTGCATTCCATTTGCATGAACTTTCCCTAACTGTTAATTTCCATTTCACATGGCATAAAGGCCACTTCTGGAACTATGAGTGGAATGAGAGTGATGTACAGTGCAAGTTTAGTGCTCATTTTCATAATTTTTGCAAATGGATTCCCCCACCCCCCCGGAGCAAATAACACAGAAATGAGCACTAAACTTCCATTACAGTTCCAGAATTGGCTTTTATGTTGTGTAAAAGCTCAAATGTAATACTGTTAGGGAAAAGTCGTGAAAACATTATAAACTGTCGTGTGAATGAAGCCAGTTTCACCATAACTAATTCTCTTACCGTGCCTATATTCTTAAACTTGGCATGCTTGGAAAGAAAGTTATTAGCTCAAGCATAAATTCCCGCAGAGCAAAGGGTCTCTGGACCCATATAGTCTCTGGACTCTAACTCCCATCACCCCAGACTATTGGCTGTGCTGGCTGGGCTTAAGGGAGTTGGAGGTCAGTAACATCAGGAGTTCACCAGATCCTTCATCCCTGCTGTAGATGATCAGGGTACCTAAGGCAGGAGTGCTCTCAGGAATACATTACCTCCACCACCACCCCACCGATTCACAATGGGAGCTCCATGATTCACTGTTCAAAACACGCTTTGCTTAGCATAGGGAGGGTACTTGGGTACATGTGGATAAGACCATTCACAAGGACAGGTTCTGTGCTATGAAGCAACTCTCCGAAAAGTCTTCCAGTGGGAAAGTTGTTGATCTCACACATCGCAGCTCAGGTGAGCCCAATTAAACAATACATTGATCAAGACTGAAACTAGAAATTGAGCAATCTGAGTTGAGCAACAGGTTGTTGAGCAAACTGTTTATGATAAGTTTTTGCCTTCCATCAGCTTGTGGTGATCAGAGGCACATCAGCCTTCAGTCAGCAAATGTATTGATGATCACCCTCCCATTTTTATTGCAGTGCCCTGCATCACCCTCTCCCAACCTGATGTGCATCAAATTAATTGGACTACAGTTGCCTCCTGCCAGTTTTATTGCAGTTCCTAGTTGCCTGAAGGGTTCTATTCACCCTCAAGCGAAGGCAAGTAAAAGTACCTGCAGACCTTCCCAGTGCATTGGGTGAGGGGCTTGTATGTGCAAACCCGCCTCCCACTTTGATATTTCATGTATGATCTTTCCAGGAATTCTGGAATAACAATGCCGTTGTGCAAGCAAACCGCTGTTTTGCAAAATCGGGAGATTTTTGAAAAAGAAACAAATGAACCCCCCCAAACAGAACACCTACCAGTGTGGGTCTGCCTGTGGGTCTCCAGAGCATCTTCTTTTGAGAACTGAGCTCCGCAGTGGTCACAGACAAAGGCTTTGGCACCCGCTATAAAGAGAGAGAGAGAAGGAGAGAATGTTATAAAATACATGTTTACCAAGATTCATGGATAAATCTTAAATATATACCTGTCAAAAAACTCATCCTGTTAGTAGCAGTGAAAATGAATGAAAGACACCTCTTTGAACAGAGACCCCAAAATGGGTGTGGGGTTTCTTAGAGATAAAAGAAAATAAAAAATTGAAACTTAGGGAATGAGTCTAACTAGCTAGCTAGCTTTTCCTTGAAGTAGACCTATTCAGTTAATGGACCTAAGTTTTCCATGCCCATTAATTTCAAAGGGTCTGCTCCATGAGTGTGACTAACTCTGGGCTCAACCCTATGGAAATGCAATATCTGCACTCCAAATAAATCATACCAGGAATTTTTTTTCAGATGCAATTCACAGGGAGGAGTTGCAAGGAACAGGGGTTGCACAAGAACACAATAGTAGTTCCATAACATTAAGACTGTAATACAAACACACACACACACACAGACACACACACACACTACAAGAATTAAAGAAGCAATAAAAATTCAATTTAGAATTAAATAAAGTACAATTTAACATAATTATTAATATTTAAGGGAGACATTCTACAGACCATCTGAATAAAGTTCATGGGCCAATGGTGGTTCATGGGCCAAAGTTCAGGAACCCCTAGTCTATAGAGATCTCCTGGAGATACTTTCTTACATTAAAAATATTTTCTTTTTAACAAATGGTCAGTTCTCAGCTCCAGGAATGCCTCTGTGTGGACACAGTAAAATCATAGCCACAGACATAAGGAATCTCTGAAATTCAGAGAGCGTCAAATGCTTCAGAATCTAAAGTTGACCATCACCGTGAAGTCTTTGCAATTACGGGGCTACTGTATACACAGTCAAAGAGAGGGCATGCCTTTTGAAAACCCAAACAAGGAGAAGAAAAAGTTCACTTGAACTCGAGGGACTTGGGAAGCCATGGCGTATTGGCAGTAGATGTCGATATTACCGCCCGTCCAAGCGCTGCCATCGATGTGGAAGGAACACAGATCACTACATGATCCCCAAGGATTGGGAAGGGATTCAGAATCAACATGTGGAAGGATATAATTCAGAAATGAGAGAGGGCCTGTGTACCCTGCCTAAGGGCCTCTGCCCCAGTTTAGCTTTGCATAGGGCCTCGGACACAAAGCTCTCCTACAAACATGGCAGCAGATATACACAGCACTCCAGGTAAATATGGCGGTCGGGATGGGAGTCCCAGTGGCTGCTGGAATCAGACAGAAATCAAATGTGTAGGGCAACAGAAAGAGATGAAGATGCAGAGGGCTAGCCAGGGCCACTTATGTGGGTTTGGGCATGAGCATTTGGTAGATAAATGTAGCCTCCACGTAGGGATGCAGTGTATCTTTGAAAACCAGGTGCGGGAGATAATCAACAGGGGGAAGTTGTTGCTTTCATGCCCTGCCTGCAGGCTCCCCTGTGGAGATGGCAGTATTGAGTCAGTGGCTCACATGCTTTTGGCTTGCACTCTTTATAGGAATTAGGTTATTATCCCTCTATTATTGTCCACATCACCTTGAGACATCACCTTGCCAACAAAGGTCCGTATAGTAAAAGCTATGGTTTTCCCAGTAGTGATGTATGGAAGTGAGAGCTGGACCATAAAGAAGGCTGACTGCCGAAGAATTGATGCTTTTGAATTATGGTGCTGGAGGAGACTCTTGAGAGTCCTGTGGACTGCCAGAAGATCAAACCTATCCATTCTTAAGGAAATCAGCCCTGAGTGCTCACTGGAAGGACAGATCCTGAAGCTGAGGCTCCAATACTTTGGCCACCTCATGAGAAGAGAAGACTCCCTGGAAAAGACCCTGATGTTGGAAAAGATGGAGGGCACAAGGAGAAGGGGACGACAGAGGACGAGATGGTTGGACAGTGTTCTCGAAGCCACAAACATGAATCTGACCAAACTGCGGGAGGCAGTGGAAGACAGGAGTGCCTGGTGTGCTCTGGTCCATGGGGTCACAAAGAGTCGAACATGACTAAACGACTAAACAACAACAACATTATTGTCCACACCGGGTCGCTCAACCATTGCTACCGCGTCCTTTCTTTTAGCAGATCAAGATGATCATGTGACAGCAAAAACTGCAAGGTTTTTCCCCAGGGGCAATTAGAATAAGATCTATTATTTGATTATTGATGTAAACCGCCAAAATGTATTTTCTATAGTTAAGTTTTTACCTCTATCTTGGTACCTTGGTTCTCAAACACCTTGGTTCTCAAACGCTTTGATTCTCAAACTCTGAAAACCCAGAAGTAAGTGTTCCGGTTTTCAAACAATTTTTGGAAGCCGAACGTCCGATGCAGTTGTCAGTTATTGTTTCTGGGGCACCTGCACCAATCAGAAGCTGCACCTTGGTTTTTGAACATTTTGGAAGTCAAACGCACTTCTGGAACGGATTAAGTTTGGCGCTTTTGTTTTTGCTATTTATTTTGCGTTTTTGTTTTGAGGCTTTTTCGGTTAATTTGTTAATTTGTTTTTGTGACTGTGTGGAACCCAGTTCAGCTACTTACTGATTGATTGATTGATTGATTGATTGATTGATTGTGTGACTATCGTCAGTACAGGGAAGGAAAAAAAAATTCCATTTTTATCATCTACAATGCTGTCTTGTTTATTTTATAGTACAGTACATTGATTATTGCTTTCATTTTATGGATCAATAGTCTTGTTAGATAGTAAAATTCATGTTTAATTGCTGTTTTAGGGGTTGTTTTTAAAAGTCTGTAACAGATTAATTCATTTTGCATTACTTTCTTTGGGAAAGCATGCCTTGGTTTTGGAATGCTTTGGTTTTGGAACAGGCTTCTGGAATGGATTAAGTTTGAGAACCAAGGTACCATTGTACATTTTATTTTATTGCTATGGCTAGTGGCTGATGCAAATAAAGATTCTTCTTCTTCTTCCTGGCAAGGAGCTGGCAATGACAATCTTCCAAAGCAGATGGGCTTTTGGGGTGACCCAGGAAGACAATTCTGATACCAGGGTGAGTATGAACATGGATAGCTGCAGGTTGTAATATTAATCACTTTTTAAGGGTGTGTGTGTGTGTGTGTAAAAAAAATGAAACAAACCACAAACGTTGCTCTTCCAACAAGAAAGGCGTTTGCTTAAAAATCATTATACACCAATGCCTTCTCAGAGAGGTTAGCAATCCCATATAATTGCCTCCCCCCCCAGCAAAACTCCCCCCCCCCATTGCCAGCCATGCCATAAAGGGAAAGACGACAACACTATCAGATAAGGAAAGTGGCAACAGCAAGAGCGTGTGCTGAGACTCACAGATATTTCCACAACTATCAGTGAGGTGTGGTATTTGTGGTATTTCTTAGAAAATTGCTACCAACACGCACGGCGTCTGTTGGGTCACAGCTCCAGTTATAATGAGGGAAACAAGTGTGCACAGGATGTCTAAACAGCAGATAAGAAACTTGAAGATAAAAATAGACCCCACTATACAGGCACAGGCACAGTTTTCTAAGCATATGCTGTTAGGCCAAAGCTGTGAACGTAATTGTTAGATTCGGAAGTTTGATTCATCTGTTCCAAGAAACTAAAGCACGGGATTCGGCGATGATAAAAGTAACCTTGAAAGGAAGGAAAGGAGAGGACAGGATCTGGAGGAGAGAGTAGCAAACTGGTCTTTGTTTTTTGTTTTAAAAAAACAACATCCCTCACCAGAATGTTAATGGCTTTATCAGGGTAGAATCTTTTGTGGGCCGCAGCAGACACTATGTAGATCTCTGGTAGATCACAAAATCTCATGCCGTAGCTGGGATGGGCAATGTCAATCACACTTTCTCTTAGTTTCTCATTTTTTTCAATCTCAAGTTCTCAAATACATAGTTTAAAAGTCGTCATGAAATTTCATCAGCATTTTAGAGTGGCTTTCTCCTAGTGCACATGTAGTACAGTGGTACCTTGGGTTACAAACACTTCGGGTTACAGACTCCACTAACCCGGAAGTAGTACCTCAGGTTAAGAACTTTACCTCAGGATGAGAACGGAAATCGTGTGGCAGCAGCGCAGCAGCAGCGGGAGGCCCCATTAGCTAAAGTGGTGCTTCAGGTTAAGAACAGTTTCAGGTTAAGAACGGACCTCCGGAACGAATTAAGTTCGTAACCAGAGGTACCAATGTAGTAGTAGTAGTAGTAGTAGTAGTAGTAATAAATGATATGCAGACAAGCATGGTTATTATTAATAATAATTTATTATTCATATGCCACCCATCTGACTGGGTTGCCTTTTAGATGTCTTCTAAAAGTCAGGTAGTTATTTATGTCCTTGACATCTGATGGGAGGGTGTTCCACAGGGAGGGCGCCACTGCCGAGAAAGCCCTCTGCCTGGTTCTCTGTAACTTCACTTCTTGCAGCGAGGGAACTGCCAGAAAGCAGACTGGACTTCAGTGTCCGGGCTGAACTATGGAGGTGGAGATGCTCCTTCAGGTATACTGGGCCGAGGCCGTTGTACGCAGCACTGCCTAACAGGAACACTTTTACGAAGCATTTTCCCCTAATAGAATGCATTTTTGTGTTAATTTGACTACTGTATGAACTTCTATGTAGGCTTTACACTAGTATATGCATTTTTGGCCGGAGAACAGTACTGCAAAATTTGGAGAAGGTGCCGATTTGGAAGGATAGCTGTGTTATGGTTATGGTTCTTGTTCTCTTTTGATGAGAACTGGATTGGATTCTTCCCCCATCCCTAGCCTTGGCTCACATCCTGGTCTTGCAGGTGTCACAACACTCTTCTTTTTCCAGCCCAGCATCACTCTCCCCAAATATTCCCCCTTCCTCAAGAGCGTTTCACCAGCTCCCCTCCTCACCCCACTGAAGCGTGCACCCAAAGAAAGCACAGAGACAAGCAGCAAAAGCGTCCCCCTTTCCCCATTAGAAAAAGAATTCCTCTGCCTTTAAATTGTCTCGGTAACGGCTGGCTCACAGGCAGAAATATTTGGCAGCAGTGAAATTAAAAGTGATAAATTTTCTCGCCAAGCTTTGATCGATAATAGAGGTCTCATCTGTTAATCAATAAGACAGTCTGCCTGTTTACTGTGCATACGCCGTTCGCGGCTGCTTGCGGGGCGATGTCAAGTTTGCATTCAAAACAACTCAAGTGTGCCTAAACCAAATGGCCAGTCCCTAAAAAAGAAAGGAGGTATGGAGGGGGTGGGAAGGAGAAGAGGGCGGACAATGACATCACATGCCTGCTCATATATTAGAAAAGACAGTCCACGCGCCTGCTTTTCCTTCGCTCGCCTGTACATTTCATTTTGTTTCAGTTTTATATGTATATATAAATGTACAGCCTTTCAAGTCATGGGAGACAGTTTCACAAAAAGCCGTACACTGGAGGGCAACGAGGATGGGCTCATCTGAAATATACCCAAAGCTGCCAGGCCTAGTTAGAAAGAGAGGTGCAGTGGAAAGACGGCCAGGATGCCAAATAGCCTGCCTCTCTCTCTCTCTCTCTCTCTCTCTCTCTCTCTCTCTCTCTCTCTCCACCACCCCCTCCATCCCTTTCACCACCAAGCCCTGCTTAAATAATAAACACAGCTTTATTACCAACATAATTAGAAAGGTCAGTTCTATTTGAGAACTATTACAGCCCTTCGTGCCAGAGGCTGTTCGGGGAATGTTTTGTTCCAGAATCATTGACCTAAAAGGCCAGTACAGTGCCGGCTGGTACCTTGAAGGCTCTGGGGTGAGCAAATCAGATTTATTCTTGCTCACAGCAGTCAGATCTCAAAACATTTCCTAGGCTGGTTTTTAGGGGGGGGCAGGGGTTCCTAAGAGAATAGGGAGACAGAGACTTTCCAAAACACCAACACCATTGCCCCAGAACTGGAGGGAAAACATGCCCATTAAGAGTGTTTAATTTGATCCCTAAACCCCACGAAGCAAGATGCAATTAGTGCAAAGTGAAAGATGCTCTGAGCATGAATTATGACAATGCACACAGCTCCCAAGAAGAATTGTGGCTCAGGATTCAGCTCCTGCCCATTCTCCAAAAATCTCTGTGGTCCCATGACCTCCTGCACCCTTTGTCTACCCAATGGCTGTCGAGCCCATGGTGGACTAGGCAGTTGCCTCCTAAGTTCCAGAAATTCATCCTCTACTGGCAAACCACTCTCCCCACTTTCAGTTGCAGAGCAATAAGTTCTGCAGATAATCAGAGCTGTTCTGTTTTTCTTTTTCGGGGGTACTTCATTCCCTGTAGGCCTGTGGCTGCCATTGGCTTAGCTGCTGTGATGTCAGAGCAGGCCTGGGCAGCAGAGTGCTAAGGGTGCTGCATCGGAGAAATGAGAATCCTCATCCCTAAAGGTCAAGGCAGACCTTTTTATTCATATAGGTAGCATGGGCTGTATCCAATATTGTCTGTCAGCTAGTGTGAGGGCTCTTGTGTTAGCAGACAGGCTAGTTTCGATGTAGCACAGCAGAGGAATCCAAGTCAATAGATGTGCCAGGAGAAACTCAGGGTGCAATCTGCTCATGCATCCTCTGATACAACAATGTTCTGCTGGCACATGTACAGCAGAATACCATTAAATGACTCACACGCATTGGATACAACCCTGTAAGTACTGCCTGAGCTTTCAAATTATGACATGTCATGACAAACCAGTCAACGGTTTCAAGGGAGGATGCTTACAGGACTGTGCAATGGTGGGTGAGCCTGGCATCAAATAATGGTTTGGGGGCTAAGCCCTAGCAAATAAGGCTCAGAAATGCACTGGGGATACCTGCTTCAAGCTTGATATTTTGTACAAAACAGACACAAGACAGCAGTGAAAAGTGTATTTACTCGGAATGAAGTCCCAGTGTGTATAACAAAACCGATTCCTAGGAAATACATACAGGATTGAAGTCTAACTGCATTCAGCAGGTATATACGCCTCTAAAATATTAGGAAGGGGGAGACACAATTCTGAAGAGACATTTTAGATTCTCGTGAAGCCCCATCAGATTGATCACTGCTAGTCATGTGCAAGAACACCCAGGTTTTTAGACACCTGGGCAATCAGATGCCTGGGAATGTTTAAGCCCCAGGTGGCACCCAAAGCAGCTGCTCATCTGCCCGTGTTTTTTATGTCCCTTCTTTGGAAAACAAGAGTGAGCTGCATTTGAAACTCAGGTGCAGGATCTTAATGTTCGCGATGATTCACTTTCGCACGAGGCACACTTTTATGGTTGGCTGCATTACAGCAGAAGGAAAGCTGGGACAAGGGGGAAGAGGAGGAGGAAATGGCTGGCAAAACAAGCCTGGTTCCATCTGGAGAAAACGGGGTGCTTCCATTAGAGAAAACACAAGCAGAACATTTGCAAACAATGCTAACCCGGAGGAGGGAACCCCACACGGTAATGGCCAGTTCAGCTCATTCAGGCAGAAGAGCCATCTACAATAGCATCCTCTTCTCACAGTCAGCAGACAAATACCAGGTGGAATTGGATGGGTTGTGGTAACTTGTGTGTGTGTGTGTGTGTGTGTGTGTGTGTGTGTGTGTGTGTTTGTGTGTGTGTTTGTGTGATGCACTCTTTGTGTCCTCAGAGGCCCTTTCCTCCTTTGCTTGTTCCAGAGTTCAGCCCTGGCACTAAAACTAAAAGTAGTCTAATTCAGGGCCTATTGCTCAGGAACACATTTCCTGCCCTGGGAAGCTGCTTTTTAAAAAATAAATATTTTTTTTATTAATAACACTCCAATTAATAACATATCAAATCTTGCCACATCATAATACAAATAATAAAGCCAGTTATACATTCTGAATTATATAATTTAAAGAGACTTCTCATGTTCTGGCTGGTCAGGGGGAAGGAAGTCTCTTTAAATTATATAATTTGGAATGTATACAGTGGTACCTCGGGTTACATACGCTTCAGGTTACATACACTTCAGGTTACAGACTCTGCTAACCCAGAAATAGTGCTTCAGGTTAAGAACTTTGCTTCAGGATGAGAACAGAAATTGTGCTCCGGTGGCGCGGTGGCAGCGGGAGGCCCCATTAGCTAAAGTGGTGCTTCAGGTTAAGAACAGTTTCAGGTTAAGAACGGACCTCCAGAATGAATTAAATATTTAACCTGAGGTACCACTGTAATTGGCTTTATTATTTGTATTATGATACGGCAAGATTTGATACGTTATTAATTGCCCTGGGAAGCTGCTGATGCTATACATCAGTGGCTTAGCATGAGGAGGGCCACAGGGGCGGTTGCCCTGGGTGCAAAATGCTCAGGGGCACAAAATTTCAACACTTGATGCTGCCTCAATACAGCCGCATGCTTCCATTGCTGGGCTCCATTGAAAATGGCTTCTCTATATGAACCATGAAGTGACCTCTCCAGACAACGGAATGACACTTCTTTTATTATCTCTGTGGCTGCAATCTCCTGGGCGACGCAGACACCGTTAGGCAGTTGAATGCGCATGTGTACTCCATCTGCTTCCCTCTGTCCCACCTACCCTCTCCACATGGCCCTAAAGTGCCGGCAACCCAGGCTACATCACTGGCAGAGATGACACTGCAGGGTCACTAGTCTTTGGGCGTATTTGGAATTTTGAGAAAATATCATGGCCACTGGTCACAAAATGGCTGCCACCTGGCTGCCACATAGCACAAAATTACTGCTATACCCGTGTGGTATAAAACAAAATGCCTGCGCAACTGAAAACCAGTAAAGAGCCAGGATCTCAAAAAAGTCCGGGCATACCCTCTCATCAATGGGGAAAAAGCAGCTACATCAGCTGCCGCCACACTCATTCACAGAGAGAAGCAACGTGCACCTCTCCTCTGTTTGGGATGGAAGGGAAGGAGGGTTTCTGACCCTGGCATCCAATGAAATGTTGTCATGCTTAAGGAAGCATGTTGAATGTAGGAGATAGAAACATTGGGCCAGGGCAAATAGTCCCTTTTGCATTATGGGTTTTGAAGGGATGTTCACTGAGACCATTCACAGGCCCCCATGAGGGGGCTGGTGGGCACAGTGGTACTCATGGAAGCCATGTTGGCAAGTCATGTGATATTGGGTAGATGGACCAATGTACCTGGTTTCTGGCAGTGGCACAGACTCAGACATTAGCCAAAACAGAGCATTTCCTGGGGAGAATAAGTGGGTGTCTTCTTTTCATTGACAGGTTCTGACTGGGCAACATATCTGGGGTAGCAAACCCTGTTTTTCTACCCCAGTGATACTTGGCCAGAAAGGTTGAGGTGCATGGAGCCATTTCCTATGCAAAGACATCTCCCCCCACCTCTATAGGAACATTGTGGTCCAGGGCTCTGGGGATGAAATTTAACCCATGGTGAAAGGGGATGGACTATATAGCTTTTAAGAAGAAATGAACAAAGCAAAATACTTCCGTAAGTAACCAGGGAGAAGAAATGGAAGAAATATTTCTGAGCAATGAATAACAAGTGGAGCATTGCCCTCATCTATTGGGGAGGTTGTTTTTTTTAACAGGGGGGAAGAATCCTGGAGATTTTAAAATAAACATCTTGAATGTTCTGATGAGATACGCATGCTTGGTTATATAAGGGGAGTACAGAGCGTACCAAAACAGCCGACCCGCAAAAGCTGTCAGAACAATAAGTGCAGACACAGGGCATCTTACGACAGGCTACGCCGTACAGTTTTATTTACAGTACCTCTTATCAGTCAGGGAACAGTACGCAGCCTGCCAATTTTCAAAGGCTAGAACTGGGTGTTCTTTCTTTTGCTCAAGTAGATGTGTACGCCAGGCAGGGAGGTTTCTCTCCCCCCCTTTCTCTAAATCAAATCAGCAAAACAAAAAGTGATACCAAGCCAGAAATCTTGCCGTGTACGCATGCATAAAAGGACTTGTTTGGAGGGCGGGGGGAAGGGGGGGGGGAGAGAAAGAGTGTTAAAGCCAAGGCAGAGAACAGAGCGATTGAATATGCAAATAGTTCAATGTTAATTTTACTATGTGAGTCACCAGGAAAATGTCAGCCAGCATCAGTGCTTATTACACCAGGGTTTCAGAAAAACAAGGAGAGATATTTATTAAAAGCACGGAACATCGGGGATGGAACATTCAAAAGCAATACATCAAGGGATGGTTATTTACAGGCTTTTTTTCCTTCTTCCTTTTCTTTTAAAGCCTCTTGTTGAAGCTAGCAGCTTTAATGTAAACAGGTTTGTCCCCCCCCCCCCAATAAACAATGTTTTAGGTGGGATTTTTTTGTGGGGGAGGGGAGAAGGGAGAAAAGATAAAAGGTGGTATTTTTAGCAAGTTGTTTCGACTTGCCTACAGTATAAAGATATCTTCCGATGACTGACCCTGGAGAGATGGGA
Organism: Podarcis raffonei; assembly: GCF_027172205.1. Lineage (NCBI taxonomy): Eukaryota > Metazoa > Chordata > Lepidosauria > Squamata > Lacertidae > Podarcis > Podarcis raffonei. The sequence goes on from NC_070616.1 coordinate 27,071,373, forward strand.
CCCCGTGTGCTGCCAAGAGTCAGCTGTGTGTTTGAGAACATGCCTCATCCCCTTGGCACCAGCTCCTCGGCCGGTCTTCCGCTGGTGTTTGTACAAGCAGATTTATGGGCCCTCTGCTTAATAAAGATACTTGCTCAACTCAGCTGGCAAAAACAGGCGGCTTTTTCCATTCAGGCAGGATTCTGCAGAGTCACCGAGGTCCTCTGAAATGACTGCAAGTCCTCGCTATGCTCTACCCTCTCCCTCACCCCAGGCCCTTGACCTGTGTCCTTCCAACATGGGTGACTGGAAGAAAGTTGGCACCTGCAATTCATACCCCTTTTGCAAAAGCCCAAGCCAAGCTCTCTGCTCTTCCAAAACCAATTCCCCTCTTTGCCGTACACTCACAATCCAGGAATATTTGCAGCTGACCCAGCACTCATTTGGCTGAAAAAGGTGACAGCAATGGGCATAGATGGGGAACAGAGGCATAAAACCAGAGGCTGGCAAATAACTCTGAATTCTGGGGAGAAACGTTTCCAAACTCAACAGTGAGCAAAAGCCTGCCTCAATGTCCCAAAGACTTGCTATCTATTAAAAGCTATAGGAGAAAGTTTAACAGTTCTACTCGTCTAACTCTTGATGCTCAATAGGTAGATGAAACCTTGAGGCGCCAAGCAGGACTCTGTTGGTCTGTTGGGCATCAGGACCACTTGCATTTTACCTGGCTGGAGACTCTTGGGTTAGTCTGGAAACCATGGCCAAGTCCAGGTTTGCAGGACATTTAATCCAACCCCAGAAAGATTGGATCTTTGTATTGTCAACAGGCCTAGCCATTCTGGTGACATCATGCTGCCTGTCAATCACAAGGGCTTATGGTGGCTACTTCTGTTTCCTTCTGTGCCCAAATACTGCTGGATTTCCACTAAAGCTAGTCCAAACTGCTTGCCCGTCACTGTACTGGATGGCCAATCTGAGGCTATCCCTCATGGCGAATTACTCTGTCCTTGTGAAGAGCAGGTTGAAGAATATTTTGCTCACGTGATTCTTCACTATAATTTCAACGAAGATGACCTGATTGGTGGCTCCTGTTCTCCCAAAAATTTCCAGGTAGGGCTTCCAAATGGTATCTGATCTACCTTTTGGCAGACTCAAACAGATTATTAACAAAGAATTGGGCTACATTTCTCTTTCTGGCTGCAAAAACATGAAAGGCAATCTCCCCTGATAAATGCTATCCTGTCCAATGGCTGTTGCAATTTATAATCTGGTTATTTCTTATTAATTTCTTAATTTCTTAACTTACTTTTCATCCCCATATTTTAAGGCAACATGCTTAGACATGTTTTATATTTTCTTGATCTAATATACTTTGTAAGTTATTTTGCTTGTACAGTCATTAGTTTTTGGTTTGTTTGGGTTTGTGATCACATAACGAAGAGATTCGGTGTTCCCTTCAGTGTCAGAAAAGGACCCTGATGCTTGTGCACTTGGCTGGGTTTCCAGATTTGGGTCTGGAATTTGGGTTTGATCCTAGAGCCCTTGCTCATGGTTAACTTATAGTGGGAACATGTGAGCTGGGGTGGTATACAAATTCTTTATCCTTCACTGGTAGTTTTCATCTAAGAATCACCATCTGTATACACTACAAGTAGAAGCTGAGAAGCCTTGCTGTGGCCAGGGTGGGAGAAACATGGTCAGGGTCAAGGCAGATAGTCCACAAGAAAAGGAAGAGAGGTGTAGCCAGAGGCCAAGAAGCAAGATGGTGGCCATGTGATACCTCCACTGTCAGAAGCAGTATGCTTCTAAATACCAGTTGCTGAGGAGCGTGAGGAGCAAAAATGCAGGTGCACTCATTTGGGCTTCTCATTGGGCATCTGTGTGAGAACAGGATGCTGGGCAAGATGGACCACTGGCCTGATCCAACAATGTTCTCCTTTTGTTCTTAAGCAGTAGATAGGAAGTGGGCAGAACAGCCTGGAATTGAAGGAAAAGAGCAGGCTGCAGGAGGAAGTAGAAAAGCAGGTATTTGGAGTGCAAAGCCAAACATATAAATTGTCTCTGCTGTAGCACCTCAGTCCACGAAGAGGCTGGTCAAAGAACCCTGGGAAGTCAATCTTGTTTACTCAGAAGAGTACCAACCTCCATCCATCTCAGTACAATTATGAGTGGGATGGTGCAAGGCCAAGATCCATAAGCCCAGGTAATTCAACAACAGCGGAGGCAGGGACATACTTTGAAGAGCATAGATTTGTACATTGGGCAGTGTGAGAACATAATGGGAGGCACAAGATGATTATGATAAACATGACTCAAGAGTGAATCGAATCAATTTCATACCTCCTTGGAAGCTAGAAAAGAATTTGTGGAAGGTTCTTTGATGGGCAGGGTGGTGGTGTGTGTGTGTGAATTGATAGGATAAGGAGTGGTGCTGGGGAATGTAGACATGAGAGGGAAATGAAGCTGGGAAGAAGGGGCGGAGTCACAGAATCACAGAACTGTACAGTTGGAAGGGACCCAAGGGTCATCTAGTTCAAAGTAGGAATCACAGCTAAATAACCCATGATAGATGGCCACCCAACTTCTGTTTAAACACCTCCAAGGAAGGAGAGTCCACCACCTAAGAGGTAGTCAGTTCCCCGGTCAAACAGAAAGTTCTTCCTAATGTTGAGTTGAAATCTCCTTTCTTGTAATGTGAATCCATTGGCTAGGGCCCTACCCTCTGTACCCAATCTTTATTTAATTGCATCTATTTTTGCATCTTTTTTCTGGTACTATGGTGCCAAATTACCTTGAGATTGTATGGTATAAGGCGATACATAAATAAAATCCTTCTTGGCACTGTTGTGAGTCGGAGTGTTTTCCTGTCCAGTCAAACTGCTCTCTGGTGTCAGAGGCCTCCTTCATGTGATGAGGTGCATCACTTTCAGGTGTAGGAGACTCCCTCCTTCCCCCTCCACATATTTGATGTAAAGCATAATGCTCCCATTCTACCCATTCAGATATACGTTAGGTTTTGCCTTTGGTGGGTCTCCAAGGCGAAGGAAGTTCTTGGACAGCTCTTGGACACATGCAGAGAGCACCTCTCTATGCCACTGGTCTTCAACTTGTGGGTCATGGCTTGATCCAAGCTGGGTTGCAACAGGAGCACCACCATGGTAAAGGGTTTAAGAAATTGGTCCCCAAAAGCATATTTTAGTTAAAAGTGGGTTTAACCCGTCTTATGCATCCTCACTAACTGACCACTAACTGAGTTAGAGGAACTCTTAAAATTTTTTAAAAAATTACCTTCTGTGGTTTCAAGCGTGTCTAACTGTTCCTGCAAATGGTCCAAAGCAGGCTTCCTCAACCTCGGCCCTCCAGATGTTCTGAGACTACAATTCCCATCATCTATGACCACTGGTCCTGCTAGCTAGGGATCATGGGAGTTGTAGGCCAAAAACATCTGGAGGGCCAAGTTTGAGGAAACCTGATCCAAAGCATAGCACAGCTATGACCCATCCGTTATGGTCCGAGTCCATGGGACTTCCTGGGATGAGATCAAATATTGCATGTCTGTATGTTAAACTCTGGCTTCAGAATAAAAAAAACCAGCAAGGTGATCCATATTTTATTTTTATTTTTTGATTGCATTTATATACCACCTGTATCGTGCAAGGATCTCAAGGTGGTGTATATAGTTGTTCTCCTCCTCCCCATTTCATCCTCACATCCTCCCTTTGAGGGAGGTTAGGTTACGAGATGGTGACTGTCCCAAGGTCACCCAGTGAGCTTCGTGGCTGAGTGGGGATTCCAACCCTGCTCTCCCAAGTCCCATTCCAACACTCTAACCACATCAGTCACAAAACAGAGCAACACCATAAGGACATAAGAGGAGTGTTGCTGGATGAGGCCAAGGGCTCATCTAGAATGACATCCTGTTCTTGCAGTGGCTGTGCATCCATTATCTCCTGCAAATGTTGGGGGAATCAGCTGAACGGACCAGAAAAGGGGCAGTCAGGAGTGGGTGGGAGGGAGAAGAACAGAAAGCATTTGCTGGCCTTGAATATAAAACCACTGAATTCCATTTGGCAAATCTTCTGGAAAAAAAGGTTAGCACCTGGGCATCCACAAATCCTTCTCTGAACTCTTACCTATTTTGCATTCGTTTAAAGAAGAAGGAAAAAAATAGATTCTCTTCTACCTCCCCTGGGCTTTGGCGCTGAAAAATGCAGAGGCAATTGATCAGCTGCCAGCTGTCTGCCCCAGCTCCTTAGAATAAAGCAGCAGCAAGTCTTTAATATCTGTCTATATCTTCTGCAAAACATCCAGCGGGTCACAAAATACGCAGCCGGTTAAAGGATAGCAGGCGGGGGGGGGGGGAGCCTCCAAACACACTCATCTGTTCTGAAAGCACCGCTTTGCTATTTTTAGACACCCCATAATACTCCCCAATACCCATTCAGTTTAATGGCTTTATTGAGGAGAAGAACTGGGGCTCCCTGGTTCGTGGCACTTCTGATGTTAGGAAGTAGTAAAAATCTTCTAACTGGTTAAAAATGACACTCGTCCAATTGCCTTTGGTGTGTCTAAAACCTTAATTGTCGTCACCCAGCCTGCTGGATGTAAAGATTCTCGCCGGTTTTCATAGCTTTGATTTCTACTTTCTTCTCCCCATAATTGAGGTGTTACATTACATGGTGCTGTGCTTGGCATTTTCAGAAAGGGGCAAGGAGCTGGACACCTAAACACTCTGACGACCAAGAAGCTTTGCATACGAAACAGGAGGGGGGGGGAAACTTCTTCCTGAGTGGCATTCAGAGTTTCCCTTCATCTTTTTCTCTTTCATTTTAGGCCACGCAAGAAGCAAGAGCACTAAACTGTGCACTTTTCCTGTATTATTATCAGAGTATTATTAAAGTGTACCTGGCAACTAAAAATGACATCAAAATTGCTGCCTGAAAAACTGGAAAGATCTGGGTTGTAACGGAGGAACTGAAAACAGGTAATGTTGAGAATACACAACCGGCGATTAAAGTTTCAGGCAATGGTGGGGGAGAAGGTAAGATCACTAAGCAGAATTGCTGTCTATAGCCACCATTAGTTTAATTTTATGGGGAAGCAACAGGCATAAGTTGCTATAGCACAAGAGACATATTCTTCTTTCAGCAGAGGCCAACCAAAAGATGATTCCGACTTCCCAAACACCCCAATTTTTCTTTTAAGTAATTCAGTTCAAATTTACAATTCCATGTTCTCAAGCAGATCACTGAAGAGCATCTGTTCGAACACTAAAATGACCTCGGCATTTTTTCTCCCCCCTTTGTTTAGGTGTACAAATGCCTTCCGTGAAACTGCTCGCCCCCCACCCCACCCTCTGCCGCTGTCCACTACAAGGCCAGGTAAACAATGATTCATATTTTCCCAAACCTAGCCATTTTATAATTTAGCAAGGTGCCCATTGTTCTGTACCCATTAAACTGTTCTTAACTGCAGTGACATTTGAGGAGGAGGAGGATGGAAGGAGATGAAGAGTGAGAGAACGACGGGAAGGAGCAGTAAGAAGGTAAGACAGGATGGATTCAGAATGGGCAGATAAGGGACTTGCAGATTTTGCCAGGATCAGGAGTCACACTAAGAGACACCAGGAGAAGAATGCCATCTCCTCCAAGTTCAGCTAAGTCAACAGCACTTGTGAGGACAGGTGAAAAGATGAATAAGCTTGAAGCAGCATTCACTTCAGGGTAGGAGTGATACAACACTTATCACCTCTTAGGCATAAGAGTAAGACCATTTCTCACCTGTACTACCAAGACATCTCAATGCTAGTGATGCTTTCTTTGGCAGCATAAGCCTGTTTGCCAAAACCCCTTCAGTGTGTCTATTTCTCTTGCTGATACCTTTTATGAGTGCCAACAAATGGCCTAACCCATTGGCCGGCCTTCTGCATTCATCCTTCTAGAGCAGGGATGTCCAACTCCCAACAGATTGTGATCTACTCACATATAAAAAACTCGCAGTGATCAGGTCAATGTTGTCGAGCTTTTTTTTTAGGGAGGAATGTCCCATTGGGGGAGGGGGTTCAGGTCTAAGTAGCTGAACAATATCACGTTATGGAGAGGAAAATTTCTGAATTGAGTAAGGGGGAGAGGTGGAAAGTCACTCATCAACAGGTTGCTAAAGAAACAATCTGCCTCCCAGCAAAAACTCCATCTGCCGTTTCAGCGATCATGCAAAAATGGAGGATGGGCCAAGGGGGTGGGGCTGGATGCTATTATGCCACCGCAAAGGAACCTCCTGGGGATTGACCAGTCAAACGCGACCGACCTGTTGGACATCCCTGTTCTAGAGCAACTGATCAGTACAAGGGCTCCACCCTGGAGGGAAGTGACAATCGACAGATATATCAATGGAACACATGGGATTGCTTAAGGGCTCCCAGGCCCTTCTTCCTTGTTCAAGCTGATTGGCTCCATTCACAGTGTGTGGGCTGTCAACCATAAGCAGATGTTGGCTTTCCTGCCAATCACATGAGCAGCGACCCACATCCCTTCTGTATAAAGAAAGGAGAAGTGGAAGAGTTGCCAGTTCCCAGCTTGTGCCCAGAGGATTAGTAACCCAGGGATGTCACAAAAACATTTAGGAGAGCCAGTCCATGAAGCCACCTCAAGATGTGATGCTGTCTTCAATGGACTGGTATGACTTAAATGGTTTCATTTGCGTCCAGATTTGAAAGTATAACATCCCAGTCCAAGCTTCTTCATCCCCAATTGTTGCTGTATGTTGTGTTGAGCAACAATCTGGAAGCAGCTTCTCATAAGGCCAACTGATTAACCCAACCGATTCAGATCTACTGAAAAGAAAGAAAGCTGGAGAATCGGCATTTAGCCTCCCAAAGACACCTTCTGGAAAGGTATTTTGAACATGATCCCATCATGCTGAAGTTCTGGTTGGTGATACCTAGTCCAACATCCTCTTCTCACAGTAGCCAACCGACGCCCCAGTGGGAAGCACACTGGGGTTATTTTTGAACTGGAAAGTAAATCTTCCCTGGGTCAGAACAGCTGGTGATTCTGGGTTTTATATGGTCTCCCACAATGTGGGATTAGTGGCTTGGATCACTTGCCTGAGTCATCTGGAGTGGTTTGTTTGCTGGACTGTGTCAACATGGTGTGGGTCTGCTTGATTTAGCTGGCAGCTTGTGGTTCCTGGTGCTCTGGAATCTGGATGCAAGATACCAAGGAGTTCTCTTATGTAAGCCCATAAAAAGGAATGGGAATAGACAGTTCCTGGGTGCAATTGGTCTCTAGTGATGTAATAGCTTGCTCCTCAGCTAACAATTGTATTTTTTATTCAGCTTTGTCATGGCCAATGAATAGTACAATAAAATTATTTGGATTGGAGCTAACAACTGAGCTTT